>NC_091756.1:18156010-20911010 GCF_043380555.1 Nothobranchius furzeri
TCCTCGGGGCGCGTCTTGCTGGGATCTCTCTCCTGGAGGCGCTCAGTCAGACCCAGTGCTGACATGTGGTAAGACGCTCCTCGGGGCGCGTCTTGCTGGGGCTTCTCTCCTGGAGGCGCTCAGTCAGACCCAGTGCTTACATGTGGCAAGACGCTCCTCGGGGCGCGTCTTGCTTGGGCCTCTCTCCTGGAGGCGCTCAGTCAGACCCAGTGGTGACATGTGGCAAGACGCTCCTCGGGGCGCGTCTTGCTTGGGCCTCTCTCCTGGAGACGCTCAGTCAGACCCAGTGTTGACACGTGGCAAGACGCTCCTCGGGGCGCGTCTTGCTTGGGCCTCTCTCCTGGAGGCGCTCAGTCAGACCCAGTGGTGACACGTGGCAAGACGCTCCTCGGGGCGCGTCTTGCTTGGGCTTCTCTCATGGAGGCCCTCAGTGAGACCCATTGTTGATATGTGGCAAGATGCTCCTCGGGGCGCGTCTTGCTTGGGCCTCTCTCCTGGAGGCGCTCAGTCAGACCGAGTGCTGACATGTGGCAAGACGCTGCTCGGGGCGCGTCTTGCTTGGGCTTCTCTCCTGGAGGCCCTGAGTCTGACCCATTGTTTACATGGGGAAAGACGCTCCTTTGGGCGCATCTTGCTTGGGCTTCTCTCCTGGAGGCCCTCAGTCAGACCCATTGTTGACATGTGGCAAGACGCTCCTCAGGGCGCGTCTTGCTTGGGCCTCTCTCCTGGAGGCGCTCATTCAGACCCAGTGCTTACATGTGGCAAGACGCTCCTCGGGGCGCGTCTTGCTTGGGCCTCTCTCCTGGAGGCGCTCAGTCAGACCCAGTGGTGACATGTGGCAAGACGCTCTTCGGGGCGCGTCTTGCTTGAGCCTCTCTCCTGGAGATGCTCAGTCAGACCCAGTGTTGACACGTGACAAGACGCTCCTCGGGGCGCGTCTTGCTTGGGCTTCTTTCATGGAGGCCCTCAGTCAGACCCATTGTTGATATGTGGCAAGACGCTCCTCGGGGCGCGTCTTGCTTGGGCCTCTCTCCTGGAGGAGCTCAGTCAGACCGAGTGCTGACATGTGGCAAGACGCTCCTCGGGGCGCGTCTTGCTTGGGCTTCTCTCCTGGAGGCCCTCAGTCAGACACATTGTTTACATGTGGCAAGACGCTCCTTGGGGCACATCTTGCTTGGGCCTCTCTCCTGGAGGCCCTCTGTCAGCCCCAGTGTTGACATGTGTCAAGACGCTCCTCGGGGTGCGTCTTGCTTGGGCCTCTCTCCTGGAGGCGCTCAGTCAGACCGAGTGCTGACATGTGGCAAGACGCTCCTCGGGGCGCGTCTTGCTTGGGCTTCTCTCCTGGAGGCCCTCAGTCAGACCCATTGTTGACATGTGGCAAGACGCTCCTCGGGGCGCGTCTTGCTTGTGCTTCTCTCCTGGAGGCCCTCAGTCAGACCCATTGTTTACATGTGGCAAGACGCTCCTCGGGGCGCATCTTGCTTGGGCCTCTCTCCTGGAGGCCCTATGTCAGCCACAGTGTTGACATGTGTCAAGACGCTCCTCGGCGCGCGTCTTGCTGGGGCCTCTCTCCTGGAGGCGCTCAGTCAGACCCAGTGCTTACATGTGGCAAGACGCTCCTCGGGGCGCGTCTTGCTGGGGCTTCTCTCCTGGAGGCGTTCAGTCAGACCGAGTGCTGACATGTGGCAAGACGCTCCTCAGGGCGCGTCTTGCTTGGGCTTCTCTCCTGGAGGCGTTCAGTCAGACCGAGTGCTGACATGTGGTAAGACGCTCCTCGGGGCGCGTCTTGCTGGGGCTTCTCTCCTGGAGGCGCTCAGTCAGACCCAGTGCTTACATGTGACAAGACGCTCCTCGGGGCGCGTCTTGATTGGGCCTCTCTCCTGGAGACGCTCAGTCAGACCCAGTGGTGACATGTGGCAAGACGCTCCTCGGGGCGCGTCTTGCTTGGGCCTCTCTCCTGGAGGCGCTCAGTCAGACCCAGTGGTGACATGTGGCAAGACGCTCTTCGGGGCGCGTCTTGCTTGAGCCTCTCTCCTGGAGATGCTCAGTCAGACCCAGTGTTGACACGTGACAAGACGCTCCTCGGGGCGCGTCTTGCTTGGGCTTCTCTCATGGAGGCCCTCAGTCAGACCCATTGTTGATATGTGGCAAGACGCTCCTCGGGGCGCGTCTTGCTTGGGCTTCTCTCCTGGAGGCCCTCAGTCAGACCCATTGTTGACATGTGGCAAGACGCTCCTCGGGTCGCGTCTTGCTTGTGCTTCTCTCCTGGAGGCCCTCAGTCAGACCCATTGTTTACATGTGGCAAGACGCTCCTCGGGGCGCATCTTGCTTGGGCCTCTCTCCTGGAGGCCCTATGTCAGCCACAGTGTTGACATGTGTCAAGATGCTCCTCGGGGCGCGTCTTGCTGGGG
Organism: Nothobranchius furzeri; assembly: GCF_043380555.1. Taxonomy (NCBI): domain Eukaryota; kingdom Metazoa; phylum Chordata; class Actinopteri; order Cyprinodontiformes; family Nothobranchiidae; genus Nothobranchius; species Nothobranchius furzeri. Next base: position 18,158,422 of record NC_091756.1, read on the forward strand.
CCTCTCTCCTGGAGGCGCTCAGTCAGACCCAGTGCTTACATGTGGCAAGACGCTCCTCGGGGCGCGTCTTGCTGGGGCTTCTCTCCTGGAGGCGTTCAGTCAGACCGAGTGCTGACATGTGGCAAGACGCTCCTCAGGGCGCGTCTTGCTTGGGCTTCTCTCCTGGAGGCGTTCAGTCAGACCGAGTGCTGACATGTGGTAAGACGCTCCTCGGGGCGCGTCTTGCTGTGGCTTCTCTCCTGGAGGCGCTCAGTCAGACCCAGTGCTTACATGTGGCAAGACGCTCCTCGGGGCGCATCTTGATTGGGCCTCTCTCCTGGAGACGCTCAGTCAGACCCAGTGGTGACATGTGGCAAGACGCTCCTCGGGGCGCGTCTTGCTTGGGCCTCTCTCCTGGAGACGCTCAGTCAGACCCAGTGTTGACACGTGGCAAGACGCTCCTCGGGGCGTGTCTTGCTTGGGCCTCTCTCCTGGAGGCGCTCAGTCAGACCCAGTGGTGACATGTGGCAAGACGCTCCTCGGGGCGCGTCTTGCTTGGGCTTCTCTCATGGAGGCCCTCAGTCAGACCCATTGTTGATATGTGGCAAGACGCTCCTCGGGGCGCGTCTTGCTTGGGCCTCTCTCCTGGAGGCGCTCAGTCAGACCGAGCGCTGACATGTGGCAAGACGCTCCTCGGGGCGCGTCTTGCTTGGGCTTCTCTCCTGGAGGCCCTCAGTCAGACCCATTGTTTACATGTGGCAAGACGCTCCTTTGGGCGCATCTTGCTTGGGCTTCTCTCCTGGAGGCCCTCAGTCAGACCCATTGTTGACATGTGGCAAGACGCTCCTCGGGGCGCGTCTTGCTTGGGCCTCTCTCCTGGAGGCGCTCAGTCAGACACAGTGCTTACATGTGGCAAGACGCTCCTCGGGGCGCGTCTTGCTGGGGCTTCTCTCCTGGAGGCGTTCAGTCAGACCGAGTGCTGACATGTGGCAAGACGCTCCTCGGGACGCGTCTTGCTTGGGCTTCTCTCCTGGAGGCCCTCAGTCAGACCCATTGTTGACATGTGGCAAGACGCTCCTCGGGGCGCGTCTTGCTTGGGCCTCTCTCCTGGAGGCGCTCAGTCAGACCCAGTGGTGACATGTGGCAAGACGCTCCTCGGGGCGCATCTTGCTTGGGCCTCTCTCCTGGAGGCGCTCAGTCAGACCCATTGTTGACATGTGGCAAGACGCTCCTCGGGGCGCGTCTTGCTTGGGCTTCTCTCCTGGAGGCCCTCAGTCAGACCCATTGTTGACATGTGGCAAGACGCTCCTCGGGGCGCATCTTGCTTGGGCCTCTCTCCTGGAGGCGCTCAGTCAGACCGAGTGCTGACATAAGGCAAGACGCTCCTCGGGGCGCGTCTTGCTGGGGCCTCTCTCCTGGAGGCGCTCAGTCAGACCCAGTGCTTACATGTGGCAAGACGCTCCTCGGGGCGCGTCTTGCTTGGGCCTCTCTCCTGGAGACGCTCAGTCAGACCCAGTGTTGACACGTGACAAGACGCTCCTCGGGGCGCGTCTTGCTTGGGCTTCTCTCATGGAGGCCCTCAGTCAGACCCATTGTTGATGTGTGGCAAGACGCTCCTCGGGGCGCGTCTTGCCTGGGCCTCTCTCCTGGAGGCGCTCAGTCAGACCGAGTGCTGACATGTGGCAAGACGCTCCTCGGGGCGCGTCTTGCTTGGGCTTCTCTCCTGGAGGCCCTCAGTCAGACCCATTGTTTACATGTGGCAAGACGCTCCTCGGGGCGCATCTTGCTTGGGCCTCTCTCCTGGAGTTCCTCTGTCAGCCCCAGTGTTGACATGTGTCAAGACGCTCCTCGGGGTGCGTCTTGCTTGGGCCTCTCTCCTGGAGGCGCTCAGTCAGACCGAGTGCTGAAATGTGGCAAGACGCTCCTCGGGGCGCGTCTTGCTTGGGCTTCTCTCCTGGAGGCCCTCAGTCAGACCCATTGTTGACATGTTGGGCCTCTCTCCTGGAGGCGCTCAGTCAGACTGAGTAGTGACATGTGGCCTGACGCTCCTCGGGGCGCGTCTTGCTTGGGCCTCTCTCCTGGAGGTGCTCAGTCAGACCCAGTGGTGACATGTGGCAAGACACTCCTCGGGCGCGTCTTGCTTGGGCCTCTCTCCTGGAGGCGCTCAGTCAGACCCAGTGGTGACATGTGGCAAGACACTCCTCGGGGCGCGTCTTGCTTCGGCCTCTCTCCTGGAGGCCCTCAGTCAGACCCAGTGTTGACATGTGGCAAGACGCTCCTCGGGGCGCGTCTTGCTGGGGCCTCTCTGCTGGAGGCCCTCAATCAGACCCAGTGTTGACACGTGGCAAGACGCTCCTCGGGGCGCGTCTTGCTTGGGTCTCTCTCCTGGAGGCGCTCAGTCAGACCGAGTAGTGACATGTAGCATGACGCTCCTCGTGCGCGTCTTGCTTGGGCCTCTCTCCTGGAGGCGCTCAGTCAGACCCAGTGGTGACATGTGGCAAGACACTCCACGGGGCGCGTCTTGCTTGGGCCTCTCTCCTGGAGGCCCTCTGTCAGACCCAGTGTTGACATGTGGCAAGACGCTCATAGGGGCATGTCTTGCTTGGGCCTCTCTCCTGGAGGCGCTCAGTCAGACCCAGTGTTGACATGTGGCAAGACGCTCCTCGGGGTGCGTCTTGCTTGGGCCTCTCTCCTGGAGGCGCTCAGTCAGACCCAGTGTTGACATGTGGCAAGACGCTCCTCGAGGCGCGTCATGCTTGGGCCTCTCTCCTGGAGGCGCTCAGTCAGACCCAGTGTTGACATGTGGCAAGACGCTCCTCGGGGCGCGTCTTGCTTGGGCCTCTCTCCTAAAGGCGCTCAGTCAGACCGAGTGCTGACATGTGGCAAGACGCTCCTCGGGGCGCGTCTTGCTTGGGCCTCTCTCCTGGAGGCGCTCAGTCAGACACAGTGGTGATATGTGGCTAGACGCTCCTCGGGGCACGTATTGCTTGGGCCTCTCTCATTGAGGCCCTCAGTCAGACCCAGTGTTGACATGTGTCAAGAAGCCCCTCGGGGCGCGTCTTGCTTAGGCCTTTCTCCTGGAGGCGCTCAGTCAGACCCAGTGTTGACATGTGGCAAGACGCTCCTCTGGGCGCGTCTTGCTTGGGCCTCTCTCCTGGAGGCGCTCAGTCAGACCCAGTGGTGACATGTGGCAAGATGCTCCTCGGGGCGCGTCTTGCTTGGGCCTCTCTCCTGGAGGCCCTCAGTCAGACCCATTGTTGACATGTGGCAAGACGCTCCTCGGGGCGTGTCTTGCTTGGGCCTCTCTCCTGGAGGCGCTCTGTCAGACCCAGTGGTGACATGTGGCAAGACGCTCCTCGGGGCGCGTATTGCTTGGGCCTCTCTCCTGGAGGCCCTCTGTCAGACCCAGTGTTGACATGTGGCAAGACGCTCCTCGGGGCGCGTCTTGCTTGGGCTTCTCTCATGTAGGCCCTCAGTCAGACCCAGTGTTGACATGTGTCAAGACGCGCCTCGGGGCGTGTCTTGCTTGGGCCTCTCTCCTGGAGGCGCTCAGTCAGACCCAGTGTTGACATGTGACAAGACGCTCCTCGGGGCGAGTCTTGCTTGGGCCTCTCTCCTGGAGGCGCTCAGTCAGACCCAGTGTTGACATGTGGCAAGACGCTCCTCGGGGTGCATCTTGCTTGGGCCTCTCTCCTGGAGGCTCTCAGTCAGACCCAGTGTTGACAAGTGTCAAGATGCTCCTCGGGGCGCGTCTTGCTTGGGCCTCTCTCCTGGAGGCGAACAGTCAGACCCATTATTGACATGTGGCAAGACGCTCCTCGGGGCTCGTCTTGCTTGGGCTTCTCTTCTGGAGGCCCTCAGTCAGACCCATTGTTGACATGTGGCAAGACGCTCCTCGGGGCGCTTCTTGCTTGGGCCTCTCTCCTGGTGGCGCTCAGTCAGACCCAGTGTTGACATGTGGCAAGACGCTCCTCGGGGCACGTCTTGCTTGGGCCTCTCTCCTGGAGGCGCTCAGTCAGACACAGTGGTGATATGTGGCTAGACGCTCCTCGGGGCACGTATTGCTTGGGCCTCTCTCATTGAGGCCCTCAGTCAGACCCAGTGTTGACATGTGTCAAGAAGCCCCTCGGGGCGCGTCTTTCTTGGGCCTCTCTCCTGGAGGCCCTCAGTCAGACCCATTGTTGACATGTGGCAAGACGCTCCTCGGGGCGTGTCTTGCTTGGGCCTCTCTCCTGGAGGCGCTCAGTCAGACCCAGTGGTGACATGTGGCAAGACGCTCCTCGGGGCGCGTATTGCTTGGGCCTCTCTCCTGGAGGCCCTCTGTCAGACCCAGTGTTGACATGTGGCAAGACGCTCCTCGGGGCGTGTCTTGCTTGGGCCTCTCTCCTGGAGGCGCTCAGTCAGACCCAGTGGTGACATGTGGCAAGACGCTCCTCGGGGCGCGTCTTGCTTGGGCCTCTCTACTGGAGGCGCTCAGTCAGACCCAGTGTTGACATGTGGCAAGACGCTCCTCGGGGCGTGTCTTGCTTGGGCCTCTCTCCTGGAGGCGCTCAGTCAGACCCAGTGTTGACATGTGACAAGACGCTCCTCGGGGCGCGTCTTGCTTGGGCCTCTCTCCTGGAGGAGCTCAGTCAGACCCAGTGTTGACATGTGGCAAGACGCTCCTCGGGGTGCGTCTTGCTTGGGGCTCTCTCCTGGAGGCTCTCAGTCAGACCCAGTGTTGACAAGTGTCAAGATGCTCCTCGGGGCGCGTCTTGCTTGGGCCTCTCTCCTGGAGGCGAACAGTCAGACCCATTATTGACATGTGGCAAGACGCTCCTCGTGGCGCGTCTTGCTTGGGCTTCTCTTCTGGAGGCCCTCAGTCAGACCCATTGTTGACATGTGGCAAGACGCTCCTCGGGGCGCTTCTTGCTTGGGCCTCTCTCCTGGTGGCGCTCAGTCAGACCCAGTGTTGACATGTGGCAAGACGCTCCTCGGGGCACGTCTTGCTTGGGCCTCTCTCCTGGAGGCGCTCAGTCAGACACAGTGGTGATATGTGGCTAGACGCTCCTCTGGGCACGTATTGCTTGGGCCTCTCTCATTGAGGCCCTCAGTCAGACCCAGTGTTGACATGTGTCAAGAAGCCCCTCGGGGCGCGTCTTGCTTAGGCCTTTCTCCTGGAGGCGCTCAGTCAGACCCAGTGTTGACATGTGGCAAGACGCTCCTCTGGGCGCGTCTTGCTTGGGCCTCTCTCCTGGAGGCGCTCAGTCAGACCCAGTGGTGACATGTGGCAAGATGCTCCTCGGGGCGCGTGTTGCTTGGGCCTCTCTCCTGGAGGCCCTCAGTCAGACCCATTGTTGACATGTGGCAAGACGCTCCTTGGTGCGTGTCTTGCTTGGGCCTCTCTCCTGGAGGCGCTCAGTCAGACCCAGTGGTGACATGTGGCAAGACGCTCCTCGAGGCGCGTATTGCTTGGGCCTCTCTCCTGGAGGCCCTCTGTCAGACCCAGTGTTGACATGTGGCAAGACGCTCCTCGGGGCGCGTCTTGCTTGGGCTTCTCTCATGGAGGCCCTCAGTCAGACCCAGTGTTGACATGTGGCAAGACGCTCCTCGGGGCACGTCTTGCTTGGGCTTCTCTCTTGGAGGCCCTCAGTCAGACCCAGTGTTGACATGCGTCAAGACGCTCCTCGGGGTGCGTCTTGCTTGGGCCTCTCTCCTGGAGGCGCTCAGTCAGACCCAGTGTTGACATGTGGCAAGACGCTCCTCGGGGCGCGTCTTGCTGGGGCTTCTCTCATGGAGGCACTCAGTCAGACCCAGTGTTGACATGTGGCAAGAAGCTCCTCGGGTCGCGTCTTGCTTTGGCCTCTCTCCTTGAGGCGCTCAGTCAGACCCAGTGTTGACATGTGGCATGACGCTCCTCGGGACGCGTCTTGCTTGGGCCTCTCTCCTGGAGGCGCTCAGTCAGACCCAGTGTTGACATGTGACAAGACGCTCCTCGAGGCGCGTCTTGCTTGGGACTCTCTCCTGGAGGCGCTCAGTCAGAACCAGAGGTGACATGTGGTAAGACGCTCCTCGGGGCGCGTATTGCTTGGGCCTCTCTCCTGGAGGCACTCAGTCAGACCCAGTGTTGACATGTGGCAAGACGCTCCTCGGGTCGCGTCTTGCTTTGGCCTCTCTCCTGGAGGCGCTCAGTCAGACCCAGTGTTGACATGTGGCAAGACGCTCCTCGAGTCGCGTCTTGCTTTGGCCTCTCTCCTGGAGGCGCTCAGTCAGACCCAGTGTTGACATGTGGCAAGACGCTCCTCGGGACGCGTCTTGCTTGGGCCTCTCTCCTGGAGGCGCTCAGTCAGACCCAGTGTTGACATGTGACAAGAAGCTCCTCGAGGCGCGTCTTGCTTGGGCCTCTCTCCTGGAGGCGCTCAGTCAGAACCAGAGGTGACATGTGGCAAGACGCTCCTCGGGGCACGTATTGCTTGGGCCTCTCTCCTGGAGGCACTCAATCAGACCCAGTGTTGACATTTGGCAAGACGCTCCTCGGGTCGCGTCTTGCTTTGGCCTCTCTCCTGGAGGCGCTCAGTCAGACCCAGTGTTGACATGTGGCAAGACGCTCCTCGAGGCGCGTCATGCTTGGGCCTCTCTCCTGGAGGCGCTCAGTCAGACCCAGTGTTGACATGTGGCAAGACGCTCCTCGGGGCGCGTCTTGCTTGGGCCTCTCTCCTGGAGGCGCTCAGTCAGACCGAGTGCTGACATGTGGCAAGACGCTCCTCGGGGCGCGTCTTGCTTGGGCCTCTCTCCTGGAGGCGCTCAGTCAGACACAGTGGTGACATGTGGCTAGACGCTCCTTGGGGCACGTATTGCTTGGGCCTCTCTCATTGAGGCCCTCAGTCAGACCCAGTGTTGACATGTGTCAAGACGCCCCTCGGGGCGCGTCTTGCTTGGGCCTTTCTCCTGGAGGCGCTCAGTCAGACCCAGTGTTGACATGTGGCAAGACGCTCCTCGGGGCGCGTATTGCTTGGGCCTCTCTCCGGGAGGCCCTCTGTCAGACCCAGTGTTGACACGTGGCAAGACGCTCCTCGGGGCGCGTCTTGCTTGGGTCTCTCTCCTGGAGGCTTTCAGTCAGACCGAGTAGTGACATGTGGCATGACGCTCCTCGGGGCGCGTCTTGCTTGGGCCTCTCTCCTGGAGGCGCTCAGTCAGACCCAGTGTTGACATGTGGCAAGACGCTCCTCGGGGCGCGTCTTGCTTGGGCTTCTCTCATGGAGGCCCTCAGTCAGACCCAGTGTTGACATGTGGCAAGACGCTCCTCGGGGCACGTCTTGCTTGGGCTTCTCTCTTGGAGGCCCTCAGTCAGACCCAGTGTTGACATGCGTCAAGACGCTCCTCGGGGTGCGTCTTGCTTGGGCCTCTCTCCTGGAGGCGCTCAGTCAGACCCAGTGTTGACATGTGGCAAGACGCTCCTCGGGGCGCATCTTGCTGGGGCTTCTCTCATGGAGGCACTCAGTCAGACCCAGTGTTGACATGTGGCAAGAAGCTCCTCGGGTCGCGTCTTGCTTTGGCCTCTCTCCTGGAGGCGCTCAGTCAGACCCAGTGTTGACATGTGGCATGACGCTCCTCGGGACGCGTCTTGCTTTGGCCTCTCTCCTTGAGGCGCTCAGTCAGACCCAGTGTTGACATGTGGCATGACGCTCCTCGGGACGCGTCTTGCTTGGGCCTCTCTCCTGGAGGCGCTCAGTCAGACCCAGTGTTGACATGTGACAAGACGCTCCTCGAGGCGCGTCTTGCTTGGGACTCTCTCCTGGAGGCGCTCAGTCAGAACCAGAGGTGACATGTGGTAAGACGCTCCTCGGGGCGCGTATTGCTTGGGCCTCTCTCCTGGAGGCACTCAGTCAGACCCAGTGTTGACATGTGGCAAGACGCTCCTCGGGTCGCGTCTTGCTTTGGCCTCTCTCCTGGAGGCGCTCAGTCAGACCCAGTGTTGACATGTGGCAAGACGCTCCTCGAGTCGTGTCTTGCTTTGGCCTCTCTCCTGGAGGCGCTCAGTCAGACCCAGTGTTGACATGTGGCAAGACGCTCCTCGGGACGCGTCTTGCTTGGGCCTCTCTCCTGGAGGCGCTCAGTCAGACCCAGTGTTGACATGTGACAAGAAGCTCCTCGAGGCGCGTCTTGCTTGGGCCTCTCTCCTGGAGGCGCTCAGTCAGAACCAGAGGTGACATGTGGCAAGACGCTCCTCGGGGCACGTATTGCTTGGGCCTCTCTCCTGGAGGCACTCAATCAGACCCAGTGTTGACATTTGGCAAGACGCTCCTCGGGTCGCGTCTTGCTTTGGCCTCTCTCCTGGAGGCGCTCAGTCAGACCCAGTGTTGACATGTGGCAAGACGCTCCTCGAGGCGCGTCATGCTTGGGCCTCTCTCCTGGAGGCGCTCAGTCAGACCCAGTGTTGACATGTGGCAAGACGCTCCTCGGGGCGCGTCTTGCTTGGGCCTCTCTCCTGGAGGCGCTCAGTCAGACCGAGTGCTGACATGTGGCAAGACGCTCCTCGGGGCGCGTCTTGCTTGGGCCTCTCTCCTGGAGGCGCTCAGTCAGACACAGTGGTGACATGTGGCTAGACGCTCCTTGGGGCACGTATTGCTTGGGCCTCTCTCATTGAGGCCCTCAGTCAGACCCAGTGTTGACATGTGTCAAGACGCCCCTCGGGGCGCGTCTTGCTTGGGCCTTTCTCCTGGAGGCGCTCAGTCAGACCCAGTGTTGACATGTGGCAAGACGCTCCTCGGGGCGCGTATTGCTTGGGCCTCTCTCCGGGAGGCCCTCTGTCAGACCCAGTGTTGACACGTGGCAAGACGCTCCTCGGGGCGCGTCTTGCTTGGGTCTCTCTCCTGGAGGCTTTCAGTCAGACCGAGTAGTGACATGTGGCATGACGCTCCTCGGGGCGCGTCTTGCTTGGGCCTCTCTCCTGGAGGCGCTCAGTCAGACCCAGTGGTGACATGTGGCAAGACTCTCCTCGGGGCGTGTCTTGCTTGGGCCTCTCTCCTGGAGGCCCTCTGTCAGACCCAGTGTTGACATGTGGCAAGACGCTCCTCGGTGCGCGTCTTGCTTGGGCCTCTCTCCTGGAGGCGGTCAGTCAGACCCAGTGGTGACATATGGCAAGACGCTTCTCGGGGCACGTGTTGCTTGGGCCTCTCTCCTGGAGGCCCTCTGTCAGACCCAGTGTTGACATGTGGCAAGACACTCCTCGGGGCGCGTCTTGCTTGGGCTTCTCTCCTGGAGGCACTCAGTCAGACCCAGTGTCGACATGTGGCAAGACGCTCCTCGGGGCGCGTCTTAATTGGGCTTCTCTCCTGGAGGCGCTCAGTCAGACCCAGTGTTGACATGTGACAAGACTCTCCTCGGGGCGCGTCTTGCTTGGGCCTCTCTCCTGGAGGCGCTCAGTCAGAACCAGAGGTGACATGTGGCAAGACGCTCCTCGGGGCGCGTATTGCTTGGGCCTCTCTCCTGGAGGCCCTCAGTCAGACCCAGTGTTGACATGTGGCAAGACGCTCCTCGGGGCGCGTCTTGCTGGGGCCTCTCTCCTGGAGGCCCTCAATCAGACCCAGTGTTGACACGTGGCAAGACGCTCCTCGGGGCGCGTCTTGCTTGGGTCTCTCTCCTGGAGGCGCTCAGTCAGACCGAGTAGTGACATGTGGCATGACGCTCCTCGGGGCGCGTCTTGCTTGGGCCTCTCTCCTGGAGGCGCTCAGTCAGACCCAGTGGTGACATGTGGCAAGACACTCCTCGGGGCGCGTCTTGCATGGGCCTCTCTCCTGGAGTCCCTCTGTCAGACCCAGTGTTGACATGTGGCAAGACGCTCCTCGGTGCGCGTCTTGCTTGGGCCTCTCTCCTGGAGGCGCTCAGTCAGACCCAGTGTTGACATGTGATAAGATGCTCCTCGGGGCGCGTCTTGCTTGGGCCTCTCTCCTGGAGGCGCTCAGTCAGAGCCAGAGGTGGCATGTGGCAAGACGCTCCTCGGGGCGCGTATTGCTTGGGCCTCTCTGCTGGAGGCCCTCTGTCAGACCCAGTGTTGACACGTGGCAAGACGCTCCTCGGGGCGCGTCTTGCTTGGGTCTCTCACCTGGAGGCGCTCAGTCAGACCGAGTAGTGACAAGTGGCATGACGCTCCTCGGGGCGCGTCTTGCTTGGGCCTCTCTCCTGGAGGCGCTCAGTCAGACCCAGTGGTGACATGTGGCAAGACTCTCCTCGGGGCGCGTCTTGCTTGGGCTTCTCTCCTGGAGGCCCTCAGTCAGACCCACTGTTGACAAGTGTCAAGATGCTCCTCGGGGTGCGTCTTGCTTGGGCCTCTCTCCTGGAGGCGCTCAGTCAAACCCATTGTTGACATGTGGCAAGACGCTCCTCGGGGCGCATCTTGCTTGGGCTTCTCTCCTGGAGGCCCTCAGTCAGACCCATTGTTAGAATGTGGCAAGACGCTCCTCGGGGCGCGTCTTGCTTGGGCCTCTCTCCTGGAGGTGCTCAGTCAGACCCAGTGGTGACATATGGCAAGATGCTCCTCGGGCCGCGTGTTGCTTGGGCCTCTCTCCTGGAGGCCCTCTGTCAGACCCATTGTTGACATGTGGCAAGACGCTCTTCGGGTTGCGTCTTGCTTGGGCTTCTCTCCTGGAGGCGCTCAGTCAGACCCAGTGCTTACATGTGGCAAGACGCTCCTCGGGGCGCGTCTTGATTGGGCCTCTCTCCTGGAGACGCTCAGTCAGACCCAGTGGTGACATGTGGCAAGACGGTCCTCGGGGCGCGTCTTGCTTGGGCCTCTCTCCTGGAGGCGCTCAGTCAGACACAGTGGTGACATGTGGCTAGACGCTCCTTGGGGCACGTATTGCTTGGGCCTCTCTCATTGAGGCCCTCAGTCAGACCCAGTGTTGACATGTGTCAAGACGCCCCTCGGGGCGCGTCTTGCTTGGGCCTTTCTCCTGGAGGCGCTCAGTCAGACCCAGTGTTGACATGTGGCAAGACGCTCCTCGGGGCGCGTCTTGCTTGGGCCTCTCTCCTGGAGGCGCTCAGTCAGACCCAGTGGTGACATGTGGCAAGACGCTCCTCGGGGCGCTTCATGCTTGGGCCTCTCTCCTGGAGGCGCTCAGTCAGACCCAGTGTTGACATGTGGCAAGACGCTCCTCGGGGCGCGTCTTGCTTGGGCCTCTCTCCTGGAGGCGCTCAGTCAGACCCAGTGTTGACATGTGGCAAGACGCTCCTCGGGGTGCGTCTTGCTTGGGCCTCTCTCCTGGAGGCGCTCAGTCAGACCCAGTGTTGACATGTGACAAGACGCTCCTCGGGGCGCGTCTTGCTTGGGCCTCTCTCCTGGAGGCGCTCAGTCAGAACCAGAGGTGACATGTGGCAAGACGCTCCTCGGGGCGCGTATTGCTTGGGCCTCTCTCCGGGAGGCCCTCTGTCAGACCCAGTGTTGACACGTGGCAAGACGCTCCTCGGGGCGCGTCTTGCTTGGGTCTCTCTCCTGGAGGCTTTCAGTCAGACCGAGTAGTGACATGTGGCATGACGCTCCTCGGGGCGCGTCTTGCTTGGTTCTCTCTCCTGGAGGCGCTCAGTCAGACCCAGTGTTGACATGTGACAAGACGCTCCTCGGGGCGCGTCTTGCTTGGGCCTCTCTCCTGGAGGCGCTCAGTCAGAACCAGAGGTGACATGTGGCAAGACGCTCCTCGGGGCGCGTATTGCTTGGGCCTCTCTCCGGGAGGCCCTCTGTCAGACCCAGTGTTGACACGTGGCAAGACGCTCCTCGGGGCGCGTCTTGCTTGGGTCTCTCTCCTGGAGGCTTTCAGTCAGACCGAGTAGTGACATGTGGCATGACGCTCCTCGGGGCGCGTCTTGCTTGGGCCTCTCTCCTGGAGGCGCTCAGTCAGACCCAGTGGTGACATTTGGCAAGACTCTCCTCGGGGCGTGTCTTGCTTGGGCCTCTCTCCTGGAGGCCCTCTGTCAGACCCAGTGTTGACATGTGGCAAGACGCTCCTCGGGGCGCGTCTTGCTTGGGCCTCTCTCCTGGAGGCGGTCAGTCAGACCCAGTGGTGACATATGGCAAGACGCTTCTCGGGGCACGTGTTGCTTGGGCCTCTCTCCTGGAGGCCCTCTGTCAGACCCAGTGTTGACATGTGGCAAGACACTCCTCGGGGCGCGTCTTGCTTGGGCTTCTCTCCTGGAGGCACTCAGTCAGACCCAGTGTCGACATGTGGCAAGACGCTCCTCGGGGCGCGTCTTAATTGGGCCTCTCTCCTGGAGGCGCTCAGTCAGACCCAGTGTTGACATGTGACAAGACGCTCCTCGGGGCGCGTCTTGCTTGGGCCTCTCTCCTGGAGGCGCTCAGTCAGAAGCAGAGGTGACATGTGGCAAGACGCTCCTCGGGGCGCGTATTGCTTGGGCCTCTCTCCTGGAGGCCCTCAGTCAGACCCAGTGTTGACATGTGGCAAGACGCTCCTCGGGGCGCGTCTTGCTGGGGCCTCTCTCCTGGAGGCCCTCAATCAGACCCAGTGTTGACACGTGGCAAGACGCTCCTCGGGGCGCGTCTTGCTTGGGTCTCTCTCCTGGAGGCGCTCAGTCAGACCGAGTGTTGACATGTGGCATGACGCTCCTCGGGGCGCGTCTTGCTTGGACCTCTCTCCTGGAGGCGCTCAGTCAGACCCAGTGGTGACATGTGGCAAGACACTCCTCGGGGCGCGTCTTGCTTGGGCCTCTCTCCTGGAGGCCCTCTGTCAGACCCAGTGTTGACATGTGGCAAGACGCTCCTCGGGGCGCGTCTTGCTTGGGCCTCTCTCCTGGAGGCGCTCAGTCAGACCCAGTGTTGACATGTGACAAGACGCTCCTCGGGGCGCGTCTTGCTTGGGCCTCTCTCCTGGAGGCGCTCAGTCAGAGCCAGAGGTGGCATGTGGCAAGACGCTCCTCGGGGCGCGTATTGCTTGGGCCTCTCTGCTGGAGGCCCTCTGTCAGACCCAGTGTTGACACGTGGCAAGACGCTCCTCGGGGCGCGTCTTGCTTGGGTCTCTCTCCTGGAGGCGCTCAGTCAGACCGAGTAGTGACAAGTGGCATGACGCTCCTCGGGGCGCGTCTTGCTTGGGCCTCTCTCCTGGAGGCGCTCAGTCAGACCCAGTGGTGACATGTGGCAAGACTCTCCTCGGGGCGCGTCTTGCTTGGGCTTCTCTCCTGGAGGCCCTCAGTCAGACCCACTGTTGACAAGTGTCAAGATGCACCTCGGGGTGCTTCTTGCTTGGGCCTCTCTCCTGGAGGCGCTCAGTCAAACCCATTGTTGACATGTGGCAAGACGCTCCTCGGGGCGCATCTTGCTTGGGCTTCTCTCCTGGAGGCCCTCAGTCAGACCCATTGTTGACATGTGGCAAGACGCTCCTCGGGGCGCGTCTTGCTTGGGCCTCTCTCCTGGAGGTGCTCAGTCAGACCCAGTGGTGACATATGGCAAGATGCTCCTCGGGCCGCGTGTTGCTTGGGCCTCTCTCCTGGAGGCCCTCTGTCAGACCCATTGTTGACATGTGGCAAGACGCTCTTCGGGGTGCGTCTTGCTTGGGCTTCTCTCCTGGAGGCGCTCAGTCAGACCCAGTGCTTACATGTGGCAAGACGCTCCTCGGGGCGCGTCTTGACTGGGCCTCTCTCCTGGAGACGCTCAGTCAGACCCAGTGGTGACATGTGGCAAGACGCTCCTCGGGGCGCGTCTTGCTCGGGCCTCTCTCCTGGAGACGCTCAGTCAGACCCAGTGTTGACACGTGGCAAGACGCTCCTCGGGGCGTGTCTTGCTTGGGCCTCTCTCCTGGAGGCGCTCAGTCAGACCCAGTGGTGACATGTGGCAAGACGCTCCTCGGGGCGCGTCTTGCTTGGGCTTCTCTCATGGAGGCCCTCAGTCAGACCCATTGTTGATATGTGGCAAGACGCTTCTCGGGGCGCGTCTTGCTTGGGCCTCTCTCCTGGAGGCGCTCAGTCAGACCGAGTGCTGACATGTGGCAAGGCGCTCCTCGGGGCGCGTCTTGCTTGGGCTTCTCTCCTGGAGGCCCCCAGTCAGACCCATTGTTTACATGTGGCAAGACGCTCCTTTGGGCGCATCTTGCTTGGGCTTCTCTCCTGGAGGCCCTCAGTCAGACCCATTGTTGACATGTGGCAAGACGCTCCTCGGGGCGCGTCTTGCTTGGGCCTCTCTCCTGGAGGCGCTCAGTCAGACCCAGTGCTTACATGTGGCAAGACGCTCCTCGGGGCACGTCTTGCTGGGGCTTCTCTCCTGGAGGCGTTCAGTCAGACCGAGTGCTGACATGTGGCAAGACGCTCCTCGGGACGCGTCTTGCTTGGGCTTCTCTCCTGGAGGCCCTCAGTCAGACCCATTGTTGACATGTGGCAAGACGCTCCTCGGGGCGCATCTTGCTTGGGCCTCTCTCCTGGAGGCGCTCAGTCAGACCCAGTGGTGACATGTGGCAAGACGCTCCTCGGGGCGCGTCTTGCTTGGGCCTCTCTCCTGGAGGCGCTCAGTCAGACCCATTGTTGACATGTGGCAAGACGCTCCTCGGGGCGCGTCTTGCTTGGGCTTCTCTCCTGGAGGCCTTCAGTCAGACCCATTGTTGACATTTGGCAAGACGCTCCTCGGGGCGCGTCTTGCTTGGGCCTCTCTCCTGGAGGCGCTCAGTCAGACCGAGTGCTGACATAAGGCAAGACGCTCCTCGGGGCGCGTCTTGCTGGGGCCTCTCTCCTGGAGGCGCTCAGTCGGACCCAGTGCTTACATGTGGCAAGACGCTCCTCGGGGCGCGTCTTGCTTGGGCCTCTCTCCTGGAGACGCTCAGTCAGACCCAGTGTTGACACGTGACAAGACGCTCCTCGGGGCGCGTCTTGCTTGGGCTTCTCTCATGGAGGCCCTCAGTCAGACCCATTGTTGATATGTTGGGCCTCTCTCCTGGAGGCGCTCAGTCAGACTGAGTAGTGACATGTGGCCTGACGCTCCTCGGGGCGCGTCTTGCTTGGGCCTCTCTCCTGGAGGCGCTCAGTCAGACCGAGTGCTGACATGTGGCAAGACGCTCCTCGGGGCGCGTCTTGCTTGGGCTTCTCTCCTGGAGGCCTTCAGTCAGACCCATTGTTTACATGTGGCAAGACGCTCCTCGGGGCGCATCTTGCTTGGGCCTCTCTCCTGGAGTTCCTCTGTCAGCCCCAGTGTTGACATGTGTCAAGACGCTCCTCGGGGTGCGTCTTGCTTGGGCCTCTCTCCTGGAGGCGCTCAGTCAGACCGAGTGCTGACATGTGGCAAGACGCTCCTCGGGGCGCGTCTTGCTTGGGCTTCTCTCCTGGAGGCCCTCAGTCAGACCCATTGTTGACATGTTGGGCCTCTCTCCTGGAGGCGCTCAGTCAGACTGAGTAGTGACATGTGGCCTGACGCTCCTCGGGGCGCGTCTTGCTTGGGCCTCTCTCCTGGAGGTGCTCAGTCAGACCCAGTGGTGACATGTGGCAAGACACTCCTCGGGCGCGTCTTGCCTGGGCCTCTCTCCTGGAGGCGCTCAGTCAGACCCAGTGGTGACATGTGGCAAGACACTCCTCGGGGCGCGTCTTGCTTGGGCCTCTCTCCTGGAGGCCCTCAGTCAGACCCAGTGTTGACATGTGGCAAGACGCTCCTCGGGGCGCGTCTTGCTGGGGCCTCTCTGCTGGAGGCCCTCAATCAGACCCAGTGTTGACACGTGGCAAGACGCTCCTCGGGGCGCGTCTTGCTTGGGTCTCTCTCCTGGAGGCGCTCAGTCAGACCGAGTAGTGACATGTGGCATGACGCTCCTCGGGGCGCATCTTGCTTGGGCCTCTCTCCTGGAGGCGCTCAGTCAGACCCAGTGGTGACATGTGGCAAGACACTCCACGGGGCGCGTCTTGCTTGGGCCTCTCTCCTGGAGGCCCTCTGTCAGACCCAGTGTTGACATGTGGCAAGACGCTCCTCGGGGCACGTCTTGCTTGGGCCTCTCTCCTGGAGGCGCTCAGTCAGACCCAGTGGTGACATATGGCAAGACACTCCTCGGGGCGCGTGTTGCTTGGGCCTCTCTCCTGGAGGCCCTCTGTCAGACCCAGTGTTGACATGTGGCAAGACCCTCCTCGGGGCGCGTCTTGCTTGGGCTTCTCTCCTGGAGGCCCTCAGTCAGACCCAGTGTTGACAAGTGTCAAGATGCTCCTCGGGGCGCGTCTTGCTTGGGCCTCTCTCCTGGAGGCGCTCAGTCAGACCCATTGTTGACATGTGGCAAGACGCTCCTCGGGGAGCGTCTTGCTTGGGCTTCTCTCCTGGAGGCCCTCAGTCAGACCCATTGTTGACATGTGGCAAGACACTCCTCGGGGCGCTTCTTGCTTGGGCCTCTCTCCTGGAGGCGCTCAGTCAGACCCAGTGTTGACATGTGGCAAGACGCTCATAGGGGCATGTCTTGCTTGGGCCTCTCTCCTGGAGGCGCTCAGTCAGACCCAGTGTTGACATGTGGCAAGACGCTCCTCGAGGCGCGTCATGCTTGGGCCTCTCTCCTGGAGGCGCTCAGTCAGACCCAGTGTTGACATGTGGCAAGACGCTCCTCGGGGCGCGTCTTGCTTGGGCCTCTCTCCTAAAGGCGCTCAGTCAGACCGAGTGCTGACATGTGGCAAGACGCTCCTCGGGGCGCGTCTTGCTTGGGCCTCTCTCCTGGAGGCGCTCAGTCAGACACAGTGGTGATATGTGGCTAGACGCTCCTCGGGGCACGTATTGCTTGGGCCTCTCTCATTGAGGCCCTCAGTCAGTTCCAGTGTTGACATGTGTCAAGAAGCCCCTCGGGGCGCGTCTTGCTTAGGCCTTTCTCCTGGAGGCGCTCAGTCAGACCCAGTGTTGACATGTGGCAAGACGCTCCTCTGGGCGCGTCTTGCTTGGGCCTCTCTCCTGGAGGCGCTCAGTCAGACCCAGTGGTGACATGTGGCTAGACGCTCCTCGGGGCGCGTCTTGCTTGGGCCTCTCTCCTGGAGGCGCTCAGTCAGACCCAGTGTTGACATGTGGCAAGACGCTCCTCGGGGCGTGTCTTGCTTGGGCCTCTCTCCTGGAGGCTCTCAGTCAGACCCAGTGTTGACAAGTGTCAAGATGCTCCTCGGGGCGCGTCTTGCTTGGGCCTCTCTCCTGGAGGCCCTCAGTCAGACCCATTGTTGACATGTGGCAAGACGCTCCTCGGGGCGCTTCTTGCTTGGGCCTCTCTCCTGGTGGCGCTCAGTCAGACCCAGTGTTGACATGTGGCAAGACGCTCCTCGGGGCACGTCTTGCTTGGGCCTCTCTCCTGGAGGCGCTCAGTCAGACACAGTGGTGATATGTGGCTAGACGCTCCTCGGGGCACGTATTGCTTGGGCCTCTCTCATTGAGGCCCTCAGTCAGACCCAGTGTTGACATGTGTCAAGAAGCCCCTCGGGGCGCGTCTTGCTTAGGCCTTTCTCCTGGAGGCGCTCAGTCAGACCCAGTGTTGACATGTGGCAAGACGCTCCTCTGGGCGCGTCTTGCTTGGGCCTCTCTCCTGGAGGCGCTCAGTCAGACCCAGTGGTGACATGTGGCAAGATGCTCCTCGGGGCGCGTCTTGCTTGGGCCTCTCTCCTGGAGGCCCTCAGTCAGACCCATTGTTGACATGTGGCACGACGCTCCTCGGGGCGTGTCTTGCTTGGGCCTCTCTCCTGGAGGTGCTCAGTCAGACCCAGTGGTGACATGTGGCAAGACGCTCCTCGGGGCGCGTATTGCTTGGGCCTCTCTCCTGGAGGCCCTCTGTCAGACCCAGTGTTGACATGTGGCAAGACGCTCCTCGGGGCGTGTCTTGCTTGGGCCTCTCTCCTGGAGGCGCTCAGTCAGACCCAGTGTTGACATGTGACAAGACGCTCCTCGGGGCGCGTCTTGCTTGGGCCTCTCTCCTGGAGGCGCTCAGTCAGACCCAGTGTTGACATGTGGCAAGACGCTCCTCGGGGTGCGTCTTGCTTGGGCCTCTCTCCTGGAGGCTCTCAGTCAGACCCAGTGTTGACAAGTGTCAAGATGCTCCTCGGGGCGCGTCTTGCTTGGGCCTCTCTCCTGGAGGCGAACAGTCAGACCCATTACTGACATGTGGCAAGACGCTCCTCGGGGCGCTTCTTGCTTGGGCTTCTCTTCTGGAGGCCCTCAGTCAGACCCATTGTTGACATGTGGCAAGACGCTCCTCGGGGTGCTTCTTGCTTGGGCCTCTCTCCTGGTGGCGCTCAGTCAGACCCAGTGTTGACATGTGGCAAGACGCTCCTCGGGGCACGTCTTGCTTGGGCCTCTCTCCTGGAGGCGCTCAGTCAGACCCAGTGTTGACATGTGGCAAGACGCTCCTCGGGGCACGTCTTGCTTGGGCTTCTCTCTTGGAGGCCCTCAGTCAGACCCAGTGTTGACATGCGTCAAGACGCTCCTCGGGGCGCGTCTTGCTTGGGCCTCTCTCCTGGAGGCGCTCAGTCAGACCCAGTGTTGACATGTGGCAAGACGCTCCTCGGGGCGCGTCTTGCTGGGGCTTCTCTCATGGAGGCACTCAGTCAGACCCAGTGTTGACATGTGGCAAGAAGCTCCTCGGGTCGCGTCTTGCTTTGGCCTCTCTCCTGGAGGCGCTCAGTCAGACCCAGTGTTGACATGTGGCAAGACGCTCCTCGGGACGCGTCTTGCTTGGGCCTCTCTCCTGGAGGCGCTCAGTCAGACCCAGTGTTGACATGTGACAAGACGCTCCTCGAGGCGCATCTTGCTTGGGACTCTCTCCTGGAGGCGCTCAGTCAGAACCAGAGGTGACATGTGGCAAGTCGCTCCTGGGGGCGCGTATTGCTTGGGCCTCTCTCCTGGAGGCACTCAGTCAGACCCAGTGTTGACATGTGGCAAGACGCTCCTTGGGTCGCGTCTTGCTTTGGCCTCTCTCCTGGAGGCGCTCAGTCAGACCCAGTGTTGACATGTGGCAAGACGCTCCTCGGGTCGCGTCTTGCTTTGGCCTCTCTCCTGGAGGCGCTCAGTCAGACCCAGTGTTGACATGTGGCAAGACGCTCCTCGGGACGCGTCTTGCTTGGGCCTCTCTCCTGGAGGCGCTCAGTCAGACCCAGTGTTGACATGTGACAAGAAGCTCCTCGGGGCGCGTCTTGCTTGGGCCTCTCTCCTGGAGGCGTTCAGTCAGAACCAGAGGAGACATGTGGCAAGACGCTCCTCGGGGCGCGTATTGCTTGGGCCTTTCTCCTGGAGGCACTCAATCAGACCCAGTGTTGACATTTGGCAAGACGCTCCTCGGGTCGCGTCTTGCTTTGGCCTCTCTCCTGGAGGCGCTCAGTCAGACCCAGTGTTGACATGTGGCAAGACGCTCCTTGAGGCGCGTCATGCTTGGGCCTCTCTCCTGGAGGCGCTCAGTCAGACCCAGTGTTGACATGTGGCAAGACGCTCCTCGGGGCGCGTCTTGCTTGGGCCTCTCTCCTGGAGGCGCTCAGTCAGACCGAGTGCTGACATGTGGCAAGATGCTCCTCGGGGCGCGTCTTGCTTGGGCCTCTCTCCTGGAGGCGCTCAGTCAGACACAGTGGTGACATGTGGCTAGACGCTCCTTGGGGCACGTATTGCTTGGGCCTCTCTCATTGAGGCCCTCAGTCAGACCCAGTGTTGACATGTGTCAAGACGCCCCTCGGGGCGCATCTTGCTTGGGCCTTTCTCCTGGAGGCGCTCAGTCAGACCCAGTGATGACATGTGGCAAGACGCTCCTCGGGGCGCGTCTTGCTTGGGCCTCTCTCCTGGAGGCGCTCAGTCAGACCCAGTGGTGACATGTGGCAAGACGCTCCTCGGGGCGCTTCATGCTTGGGCCTCTCTCCTGGAGGCGCTCAGTCAGACCCAGTGTTGACATGTGGCAAGACGCTCATAGGGGCATGTCTTGCTTGGGCCTCTCTCCTGGAGGCCCTCAGTCAGAACCAGTGTTGACATGTGGCAAGACGCTCCTCGGGGTGCGTCTTGCTTGGGCCTCTCTCCTGGAGGCGCTCAGTCAGACCCAGTGTTGACATGTGGCAAGACGCTCCTCGAGGCGCGTCATGCTTGGGCCTCTCTCCTGGAGGTGCTCAGTCAGACCCAGTGTTGACATGTGGCAAGACGCTCCTCGGGGCGCGTCTTGCTTGGGCCTCTCTCCTAAAGGCGCTCAGTGAGACCGAGTGCTGACATGTGGCAAGATGCTCCTCGGGGCGCGTCTTGCTTGTGCCTCTCTCCTGGAGGCGCTCAGTCAGACACAGTGGTGATATGTGGCTAGACGCTCCTCGGGGCACGTATTGCTTGGGCCTCTCTCATTGAGGCCCTCAGTCAGACCCAGTGTTGACATGTGTCAAGACGCCCCTCGGGGCGCGTCTTGCTTGGGCCTTTCTCCTGGAGGCGCTCAGTCAGACCCAGTGTTGACATGTGGCAAGACGCTCCTCGGGGCGCGTCTTGCTTGGGCCTCTCTCCTGGAGGCGCTCAGTCAGACCCAGTGGTGACATGTGGCAAGACGCTCCTCGGGGCGCGTATTGCTTGGGCCTCTCTCCTGGAGGCCCTCTGTCAGACCCAGTGTTGACATGTGGCAAGACGCTCCTCGGGGCGCGTATTGCTTGGGCCTCTCTCCTGGAGGCCCTCTGTCAGACCCAGTGTTGACACGTGGCAAGACGCTCCTCGGGGCGCGTCTTGCTTGGGTCTCTCTCCTGAAGGCTTTCAGTCAGACCGAGTAGTGACATGTGGCATGACGCTCCTCGGGGCGCGTCTTGCTTGGGCCTCTCTCCTGGAGGCGCTCAGTCAGACCCAGTGGTGACATGTGGCAAGACTCTCCTCGGGGCGCGTCTTGCTTGGGCCTCTCTCCTGGAGGCCCTCTGTCAGACCCAGTGTTGACATGTGGCAAGACGCTCCTCGGGGCGCGTCTTGCTTGGGCCTCTCTCCTGGAGGCGGTCAGTCAGACCCAGTGGTGACATATGGCAAGACGCTTCTCGGGGCACGTGTTGCTTGGGCCTCTCTCCTGAAGGCCCTCTGTCAGACCCAGTGTTGACATGTGGCAAGACACTCCTCGGGGCGCGTCTTGCTTGGGCTTCTCTCCTGGAGGCACTCAGTCAGACCCAGTGTTGACATGTGGCAAGACGCTCCTCGGGGCGCGTCTTAATTGGGCCTCTCTCCTGGAGGCGCTCAGTCAGACCCAGTGTTGACATGTGACAAGACGCTCCTCGGGGCGCGTCTTGCTTGGGCCTCTATCCTGGAGGCGCTCAGTCAGAACCAGAGGTGACATGTGGCAAGACGCTCCTCGGGGCGCGTATTGCTTGGGCCTCTCTCCTGGAGGCGCTCAGTCAGACCCAGTGTTGACATGTGACAAGACGCTCCTCGGGGCGCGTCTTGCTTGGGCCTCTATCCTGGAGGCGCTCAGTCAGAACCAGAGGTGACATGTGGCAAGACGCTCCTCGGGGCGCGTATTGCTTGGGCCTCTCTCCTGGAGGCCCTCAGTCAGACCCAGTGTTGACATGTGGCAAGACGCTCCTCGGGGCGCGTCTTGCTGGGGCCTCTCTCCTGGAGGCCCTCAATCAGACCCAGTGTTGACACGTGGCAAGACGCTCCTCGGGGCGCGTCTTGCTTGGGTCTCTCTCCTGGAGGCGCTCAGTCAGACCGAGTAGTGACATGTGGCATGACGCTCCTCGGGGCGCGTCTTGCTTGGGCCTCTCTCCTGGAGGCGCTCAGTCAGACCCAGTGGTGACATGTGGCAAGACACTCCTCGGGGCGCGTCTTGCTTGGGCCTCTCTCCTGGAGGCCCTCTGTCAGACCCAGTGTTGACATGTGGCAAGACGCTCCTCGGGGCGCGTCTTGCTTGGGCCTCTCTCCTGGAGGCGCTCAGTCAGACCCAGTGTTGACATGTGACAAGACGCTCCTCGGGGCGCGTCTTGCTTGGGCCTCTCTCCTGGAGGCGCTCAGTCAGAGCCAGAGGTGGCATGTGGCAAGACGCTCCTCGGGGCGCGTATTGCTTGGGCCTCTCTGCTGGAGGCCCTCTGTCAGACCCAGTGTTGACACGTGGCAAGACGCTCCTCGGGGCGCGTCTTGCTTGGGTCTCTCTCCTGGAGGCCCTCAGTCAGACCCATTGTTGACATGTGGCAAGACGCTCCTCGGGGCGAGTCTTGCTTGGGCCTCTCTCCTGGAGGCGCTCAGTCAGACCCAGTGGTGACATATGGCAAGATGCTCCTCGGGGCGCGTGTTGCTTGGGCCTCTCTCCTGGAGACCCTCTGTCAGACCCAGTGTTGACATGTGGCAAGACGCTCTTCGGGGTGCGTCTTGCTTGGGCTTCTCTCCTGGAGGCGCTCAGTCAGACCCATTGTTGATATGTGGCAAGACGCTCCTCGGGGCGCGTCTTGCTTGGGCTTCTCTCCTGGAGGCCCTCAGTCAGACCCATTGTTGGCAAGTGTCAAGATGCTCCTCAGGGCGCGTGTTGCTTGGGCCTCTCTCCTGGAGGCCCTCTGTCAGACCCAGTGTTGACATTTGGCAAGACGCTCTTCGGGGTGCGTCTTGCTTGGGCTTCTCTCCTGGAGGCCCTCAGTCAGACCCAGTGTTGGCAAGTGTCAAGATGCTCCTCGGGGCGCGTCTTGCTTGGGCCTCTCTCCTGGAGGCGCTCAGTCAGACCCATTGTTGACATGTGGCAAGACGCTCCTCGGGGCGCGTCTTGCTTGGGCTTCTCTCCTGGAGGCCCTCAGTCAGACCCATTGTTGACATGTGGCAAGACGCTCCTCGGGGCGCTTCTTGCTTGGGCCTCTCTACTGGAGGCGCTCAGTCAGACCCAGTGTTGACATGTGGCAAGACGCTCATAGGGGCACGTCTTGCTTGGGCCTCTCTCCTGGAGGCGATTAGTCAGACCCAGTGTTGACATGTGGCAAGACGCTCCTCGGGGCGCGTCTTGCTTGGGCCTCTCTCCTGGAGGCGCTCAGTCAGACCCAGTGTTGACATGTGGCAAGACGCTCCTCGGGGTGCGTCTTGCTTGGGCCTCTCTCCTGGAGGCGCTCAGTCAGAACCAGAGGTGACATGTGGCAAGACGCTCCTCGGGGCGCGTATTGCTTGGGCCTCTCTCCTGGAGGCACTCAGTCAGACCCAGTGTTGACATGTGGCAAGACGCTCCTCGGGTCGCGTCTTGCTTTGGCCTCTCTCCTGGAGGCGCTCAGTCAGACCCAGTGTTGACATGTGGCAAGACGCTCCTCGGGTCGCGTCTTGCTTTGGCCTCTCTCCTGGAGGCGCTCAGTCAGACCCAGTGTTGACATGTGGCAAGACGCTCCTCGGGACGCGTCTTGCTTGGGCCTCTCTCCTGGAGGCGCTCAGTCAGACCCAGTGTTGACATGTGACAAGAAGCTCCTCGGGGCGCGTCTTGCTTGGGCCTCTCTCCTGGAGGCGCTCAGTCAGAACCAGAGGTGACATGTGGCAAGACGCTCCTCGGGGCGCGTATTGCTTGGGCCTCTCTCCTGGAGGCACTCAATCAGACCCAGTGTTGACATTTGGCAAGATGCTCCTCGGGTCGCGTCTTGCTTTGGCCTCTCTCCTGGAGGCGCTCAGTCAGACCCAGTGTTGACATGTGGCAAGACGCTGCTCGAGGCGCGTCATGCTTGGGCCTCTCTCCTGGAGGTGCTCAGTCAGACCCAGTGTTGACATGTGGCAAGACGCTCCTCGGGGCGCGTCTTGCTTGGGCCTCTCTCCTGGAGGCGCTCAGTCAGACCGAGTGCTGACATGTGGCAAGACGCTCCTCGGGGCGCGTCTTGCTTGGGCCTCTCTCCTGGAGGCGCTCAGTCAGACACAGTGGTGACATGTGGCTAGACGCTCCTTGGGGCACGTATTGCTTGGGCCTCTCTCATTGAGGCCCTCAGTCAGACCCAGTGTTGACATGTGTCAAGACGCCCCTCGGGGCGCGTCTTGCTTGGGCCTTTCTCCTGGAGGCGCTCAGTCAGACCCAGTGTTGACATGTGGCAAGACGCTCCTCGGGGCGCGTCTTGCTTGGGCCTCTCTCCTGGAGGCGCTCAGTCAGACCCAGTGGTGACATGTGGCAAGACGATCCTCGGGGCGCTTCATGCTTGGGCCTCTCTCCTGGAGGCGCTCAGTCAGACCCAGTGTTGACATGTGGCAAGACGCTCATAGGGGCATGTCTTGCTTGGGCCTCTCTCCTGGAGGCGCTCAGTCAGACCCAGTGTTGACATGTGGCAAGACGCTCCTCGGGGTGCGTCTTGCTTGGGCCTCTCTCCTGGAGGCGCTCAGTCAGACCCAGTGTTGACATGTGGCAAGACGCTCCTGGAGGCGCGTCATGCTTGGGCCTCTCTCCTGGAGGTGCTCAGTCAGACCCAGTGTTGACATGTGGCAAGACGCTCCTCGGGGCGCGTCTTGCTTGGGCCTCTCTCCTAAAGGCGCTCAGTGAGACCGAGTGCTGACATGTGGCAAGATGCTCCTCGGGGCGCGTCTTGCTTGGGCCTCTCTCCTGGAGGCGCTCAGTCAGACACAGTGGTGATATGTGGCTAGACGCTCCTCGGGGCACGTATTGCTTGGGCCTCTCTCATTGAGGCCCTCAGTCAGACCCAGTGTTGACATGTTTCAAGACGCCCCTCGGGGCGCGTCTTGCTTGGGCCTTTCTCCTGGAGGCGCTCAGTCAGACCCAGTGTTGACATGTGGCAAGACGCTCCTCGGGGCGCGTCTTGCTTGGGCCTCTCTCCTGGAGGCGCTCAGTCAGACCCAGAGGTGACATGTGGCAAGACGCTCCTCCGGGCACGTCTTGCTTGGGCCTCTCTCCTGGAGTCCCTCAGTCAGACCCATTGTTGACATGTGGCAAGACGCTCCTCGGGGCGTGTCTTGCTTGGGCCTCTCTCCTGGAGGCGCTCAGTCAGACCCAGTGGTGACATGTGGCAAGACGCTCCTCGGGGCGCTTCATGCTTGGGCCTCTCTCCTGGAGGCCCTCTGTCAGACCCAGTGTTGACATGTGGCAAGACGCTCCTCGGGGCGCGTCTTGCTTGGGCTTCTCTCATGGAGGCCCTCAGTCAGACCCAGTGTTGACATGTGGCAAGACGCTCCTCGGGGCGCGTCTTGCTTGGGCCTCTCTCCTGGAGGCGCTCAGTCAGACCCAGTGTTGACATGTGGCAAGACGCTCCTTGGGGTGCGTCTTGCTTGGGCCTCTCTCCTGGAGGCGCTCAGTCAGACCCAGTGTTGACATGTGACAAGACGCTCCTCGGGGCGCGTCTTGCTTGGGCCTCTCTCCTGGAGGCGCTCAGTCAGAACCAGAGGTGACATGTGGCAAGACGCTCCTCGGGGCGCGTATTGCTTGGGCCTCTCTCCTGGAGGCCCTCTCTCAGACCCAGTGTTGACACGTGGCAAGACGCTCCTCGGGGCGCGTCTTGCTTGGGTCTCTCTCCTGGAGGCTTTCAGTCAGACCGAGTAGTGACATGTGGCATGACGCTCCTCGGGGCGCGTCTTGCTTGGGCCTCTCTCCTGGAGGCGCTCAGTCAGACCCAGTGGTGACATGTGGCAAGACTCTCCTCGGGGCGCGTCTTGCTTGGGCCTCTCTCCTGGAGGCCCTCTGTCAGACCCAGTGTTGACATGTGGCAAGACGCTCCTTCGGGGCGCGTCTTGCTTGGGCCTCTCTCCTGGAGGCGGTCAGTCAGACCCAGTGGTGACATATGGCAAGACGCTTCTCGGGGCACGTGTTGCTTGGGCCTCTCTCCTGGAGGCCCTCTGTCAGACCCAGTGTTGACATGTGGCAAGACACTCCTCGGGGCGCGTCTTGCTTGGGCTTCTCTCCTGGAGGCACTCAGTCAGACCCAGTGTTGACATGTGGCAAGACGCTCCTCGGGGTGCGTCTTGCTTGGGCCTCTCTCCTGGAGGCGCTCAGTCAGAACCAGAGGTGACATGTGGCAAGACGCTCCTCGGGGCGCGTATTGCTTGGGCCTCTCTCCTGGAGGCCCTCAGTCAGACCCAGTGTTGACATGTGGCAAGACGCTCCTCGGGGCACGTCTTGCTGGGGCCTCTCTCCTGGAGGCCCTCAATCAGACCCAGTGTTGACACGTGGCAAGACGCTCCTCGGGGCGCGTCTTGCTTGGGTCTCTCTCCTGGAGGCGCTCAGTCAGACCGAGTAGTGACATGTGGCATGACGCTCCTCGGGGCGCGTCTTGCTTGGGCCTCTCTCCTGGAGGCGCTCAGTCAGACCCAGTGGTGACATGTGGCAAGACACTCCTCGGGGCGCGTCTTGCTTTGGCCTCTCTCCTGGAGGCCCTCTGTCAGACCCAGTGTTGACATGTGGCAAGACGCTCCTCGGGGCGCGTCTTGCTTGGGCCTCTCTCCTGGAGGCGCTCAGTCAGACCCAGTGTTGACATGTGACAAGACGCTCCTCGGGGCGCGTCTTGCTTGGGCCTCTCTCCTGGAGGTGCTCAGTCAGAGCCAGAGTTGGCATGTGGCAAGACGCTCCTCGGGGCGCGTATTGCTTGGGCCTCTCTGCTGGAGGCCCTCTGTCAGACCCAGTGTTGACACGTGGCAAGACGCTCCTCGGGGCGCGTCTTGCTTGGGTCTCTCTCCTGGAGGCGCTCAGTCAGACCGAGTAGTGACAAGTGGCATGACGCTCCTCGGGGCGCGTCTTGCTTGGGCCTCTCTCCTGGAGGCGCTCAGTCAGACCCAGTGGTGACATGTGGCAAGACTCTCCTCGGGGCGCGTCTTGCTTGGGCTTCTCTCCTGGAGGCCCTCAGTCAGACCCAGTGTTGACAAGTGTCAAGATGCTCCTCGGGGTGCGTCTTGCTTGGGCCTCTCTCCTGGAGGCGCTCAGTCAAACCCATTGTTGACATGTGGCAAGACGCTCCTCGGGGCGCATCTTGCTTGGGCTTCTCTCCTGGAGGCCCTCAGTCAGACCCATTGTTGACATGTGGCAAGACGCTCCTCGGGGCGCGTCTTGCTTGGGCCTCTCTCCTGGAGGCGCTCAGTCACACCCAGTGGTGACATATGGCAAGATGCTCCTCGGGGCGCGTGTTGCTTGGGCCTCTCTCCTGGAGGCCCTCTGTCAGACCCAGTGTTGACATGTGGCAAGACGCTCGTCGGGGTGCGTCTTGCTTGGGCTTCTCTCCTGGAGGCGCTCAGTCAGACCCATTGTTGACATGTGGCAAGACGCTCCTCGGGGCGGGTCTTGCTTGGGCTTCTCTCCTGGAGGCCCTCAGTCAGACCCATTGTTGGCAAGTGTCAAGATGCTCCTCGGGGCGCGTGTTGCTTGGGCCTCTCTCCTGGAGGCCCTCTGTCAGACCCAGTGTTGACATGTGGCAAGACGCTCTTCGGGGTGCGTCTTGCTTGGGCTTCTCTCCTGGAGGCCCTCAGTCAGACCCAGTGTTGGCAAGTGTCAAGATGCTCCTCGGGGCGCGTCTTGCTTGGGCCTCTCTCCTGGAGGCGCTCAGTCAGACCCATTGTTGACATGTGGCAAGACGCTCCTCGGGGCGCGTCTTGCTTGGGCTTCTCTCCTGGAGGCCCTCAGTCAGACCCATTGTTGACATGTGGCAAGACGCTCCTCGGGGCGCTTCTTGCTTGGGCCTCTCTACTGGAGGCGCTCAGTCAGACCCAGTGTTGACATGTGGCAAGACGCTCATAGGGGCACGTCTTGCTTGGGCCTCTCTCCTGGAGACGATTAGTCAGACCCAGTGTTGACATGTGGCAAGACGCTCCTCGGGGTGCGTCTTGCTTGGGCCTCTCTCCTGGAGGCGCTCAGTCAGACCCAGTGTTGACATGTGGCAAGACGCTCCTCGAGGCGCGTCATGCTTGGGCCTCTCTCCTGGAGGCGCTCAGTCAGACCCAGTGTTGACATGTGGCAAGACGCTCCTCGAGGCGCGTCATGCTTGGGCCTCTCTCCTGGAGGTGCTCAGTCAGACCCAGTGTTGACATGTGGCAAGACGCTCCTCGGGGCGCGTCTTGCTTGGGCCTCTCTCCTAAAGGCGCTCAGTGAGACCGAGTGCTGACATGTGGCAAGATGCTCCTCGGGGCGCGTCTTGCTTGGGCCTCTCTCCTGGAGGCGCTCAGTCAGACACAGTGGTGATATGTGGCTAGACGCTCCTCGGGGCACGTATTGCTTGGGCCTCTCTCATTGAGGCCCTCAGTCAGACCCAGTGTTGACATGTGTCAAGACGCCCCTCGGGGCGTGTCTTGCTTGGGCCTTTCTCCTGGAGGCGCTCAGTCAGACCCAGTGTTGACATGTGGCAAGACGCTCCTCGGGGCGCGTCTTGCTTGGGCCTCTCTCCTGGAGGCGCTCAGTCAGACCCAGTGGTGACATGTGGCAAGACGCTCCTCGGGGCGCGTATTGCTTGGGCCTCTCTCCTGGAGGCCCTCTGTCAGACCCAGTGTTTACATGTGGCAAGACGCTCCTCGGGGCGCGTCTTGCTTGGGCTTCTCTCATGGAGGCCCTCAGTCAGACCCAGTGTTGACATGTGGCAAGACGCTACTCGGGGCGTGTCTTGCTTGGGCCTCTCGCCTGGAGGCGCTCAGTCAGACCCAGTGTTGACATGTGGCAAGACGCTCCTCGGGGTGCGTCTTGCTTGGGCCTCTCTCCTGGAGGCGCTCAGTCAGACCCAGTGTTGACATGTGACAAGACGCTCCTCGGGGCGCGTCTTGCTTGGGCCTCTCTCCTGGAGGCGCTCAGT
The DNA here is from genome assembly GCF_043380555.1 of Nothobranchius furzeri. NCBI lineage: Eukaryota > Metazoa > Chordata > Actinopteri > Cyprinodontiformes > Nothobranchiidae > Nothobranchius > Nothobranchius furzeri. Next base: position 18,186,997 of record NC_091756.1, read on the forward strand.
CAGACCCAGTGTTGACACGTGGCAAGACGCTCCTCGGGGCGCGTGTTGCTTGGGCCTCTCTCCTGGAGGCCCTCTGTCAGACCCAGTGTTGACATGTGGCAAGACGCTCTTCGGGGTGCGTCTTGCTTGGGCTTCTCTCCTGGAGGCCCTCAGTCAGACCCAGTGTTGGCAGGTGTCAAGATGCTCCTCGGGGCGCGTCTTGCTTGGGCCTCTCTCCTGGAGGCGCTCAGTCAGACCCATTGTTGACATGTGGCAAGACGCTCCTCGGGGCGCGTCTTGCTTGGGCTTCTCTCCTGGAGGCCCTCAGTCAGACCCAGTGTTGACATGTGGCAAGACGCTCCTCGGGGCGCTTCTTGCTTGGGCCTCTCTACTGGAGGCGCTCAGTCAGACCCAGTGTTGACATGTGGCAAGACGCTCATAGGGGCACGTCTTGCTTGGGCCTCTCTCCTGGAGACGATTAGTCAGACCCAGTGTTGACATGTGGCAAGACGCTCCTCGGGGTGCGTCTTGCTTGGGCCTCTCTCCTGGAGGCGCTCAGTCAGACCCAGTGTTGACATGTGGCAAGACGCTCCTCGAGGCGCGTCATGCTTGGGCCTCTCTCCTGGAGGCGCTCAGTCAGACCCAGTGTTGACATGTGGCAAGACGCTCCTCGGGGTGCGTCTTGCTTGGGCCTCTCTCCTGGAGGCGCTCAGTCAGACCCAGTGTTGACATGTGGCAAGACGCTCCTCGAGGCGCGTCATGCTTGGGCCTCTCTCCTGGAGGTGCTCAGTCAGACCCAGTGTTGACATGTGGCAAGACGCTCCTCGGGGCGCGTCTTGCTTGGGCCTCTCTCCTAAAGGCGCTCAGTGAGACCGAGTGCTGACATGTGGCAAGATGCTCCTCGGGGCGCGTCTTGCTTGGGCCTCTCTCCTGGAGGCGCTCAGTCAGACACAGTGGTGATATGTGGCTAGACGCTCCTCGGGGCACGTATTGCTTGGGCCTCTCTCATTGAGGCCCTCAGTCAGACCCAGTGTTGACATGTGTCAAGACGCCCCTCGGGGCGTGTCTTCCTTGGGCCTTTCTCCTGGAGGCGCTCAGTCAGACCCAGTGTTGACATGTGGCAAGACGCTCCTCGGGAGGCGTCTTGCTTGGGCCTCTCTCCTGGAGGCGCTCAGTCAGACCCAGTGGTGACATGTGGCAAGACGCTCCTCGGGGCGCGTATTGCTTGGGCCTCTCTCCTGGAGGCCCTCTGTCAGACCCAGTGTTGACATGTGGCAAGACGCTCCTCGGGGCGCGTCTTGCTTGGGCTTCTCTCATGGAGGCCCTCAGTCAGACCCAGTGTTGACATGTGGCAAGACGCTCCTCGGGGCGCGTCTTGCTTGGGCCTCTCGCCTGGAGGCGCTCAGTCAGACCCAGTGTTGACATGTGGCAAGACGCTCCTCGGGGTGCGTCTTGCTTGGGCCTCTCTCCTGGAGGCGCTCAGTCAGACCCAATGTTGACATGTGACAAGACGCTCCTCGGGGCGCGTCTTGCTTGGGTCTCTCTCCTGAAGGCTTTCAGTCAGACCGAGTAGTGACATGTGGCATGACGCTCCTCGGGGCGCGTCTTGCTTGGGCCTCTCTCCTGGAGGGGCTCAGTCAGACCCAGTGGTGACATGTGGCAAGACTCTCCTCGGGGCGCGTCTTGCTTGGGCCTCTCTCCTGGAGGCCCTCTGTCAGACCCAGTGTTGACATGTGGCAAGACGCTCCTCGGGGCGCGTCTTGCTTGGGCCTCTCTCCTGGAGGCGGTCAGTCAGACCCAGTGGTGACATATGGCAAGACGCTTCTCGGGGCACGTGTTGCTTGGGCCTCTCTCCTGGAGGCCCTCTGTCAGACCCAGTGTTGACATGTGGCAAGACACTCCTCGGGGCGCGTCTTAATTGGGCCTCTCTTCTGGAGGCGCTCAGTCAGACCCAGTGTTGACATGTGACAAGACGCTCCTCGGGGCGCGTCTTGCTTGGGCCTCTCTCCTTTAGGCGCTCAGTCAGAACCAGAGGTGACATGTGGCAAGACGCTCCTCGGGGCGCGTATTGCTTGGGCCTCTCTCCTGGAGGCCCTCAGTCAGACCCAGTGTTGACATGTGGCAAGACGCTCCTCGGGGCGCGTCTTGCTGGGGCCTCTCTCCTGGAGGCCCTCAATCAGAGCCAGTGTTGACACGTGGCAAGACGCTCCTCGGGGCGCGTCTTGCTTGGGTCTCTCTCCTGGAAGCGCTCAGTCAGACCGAGTAGTGACATGTGGCATGACGCTCCTCGGGGCGCGTCTTGCTTGGGCCTCTCTCCTGGAGGCGCTCAGTCAGACCCAGTGGTGACATGTGGCAAGACACTCCTCGGGGCGCGTCTTGCTTGGGCCTCTCTCCTGGAGGCCCTCTGTCAGACCCAGTGTTGACATGTGGCAAGACGCTCCTCGGGGCGCGTCTTGCTTGGGCCTCTCTCCTGGAGGCGCTCAGTCAGACCCAGTGTTGACATGTGACAAGACGCTCCTCGGGGCGCGTCTTGCTTGGGCCTCTCTCCTGGAGGCGCTCAGTCAGAGCCAGAGGTGGCATGTGGCAAGACGCTCCTCGGGGCGCGTATTGCTTCGGCCTCTCTGCTGGAAGCCCTCTGTCAGACCCAGTGTTGACACGTGGCAAGACGCTCCTCGGGGCGCGTCTTGCTTGGGTCTCTCTCCTGGAGGCGCTCAGTCAGACCGAGTAGTGACAAGTGGCATGACGCTCCTCGGGGCGCGTCTTGCTTGGGCCTCTCTCCTGGAGGCGCTCAGTCAGACCCAGTGGTGACATGTGGCAAGACTCTCCTCGGGGCGCGTCTTGTTTGGGCTTCTATCCTGGAGGCCCTCAGTCAGACCCAGTGTTGACAAGTGTCAAGATGCTCCTCGGGGTGCGTCTTGCTTGGGCCTCTCTCCTGGAGGCGCTCAGTCAAACCCATTGTTGACATGTGGCAAGACGCTCCTCGGGGCGCATCTTGCTTGGGCTTCTCTCCTGGAGGCCCTCAGTCAAACCCATTGTTGACATGTGGCAAGACGCTCCTCGGGGCGCGTCTTGCTTGGGCCTCTCTCCTGGAGGCGCTCAGTCAGACCCAGTGGTGACATATGGCAAGATGCTCCTCGGGGCGCGTGTTGCTTGGGCCTCTCTCCTGGAGGCCCTCTGTCAGACCCAGTGTTGACATGTGGCAAGACGCTCTTCGGGGTGCGTCTTGCTTGGGCTTCTCTCCTGGAGGCGCTCAGTCAGACCCATTGTTGACATGTGGCAAGACGCTCCTCGGGGCGCGTCTTGCTTGGGCTTCTCTCCTGGAGGCCCTCAGTCAGACCCATTGTTGGCAAGTGTCAAGATGCTCCTCAGGGCGCGTGTTGCTTCGGCCTCTCTCCTGGAGGCCCTCTGTCAGACCCAGTGTTGACATGTGGCAAGACGCTCTTCGGGGTGCGTCTTGCTTGGGCTTCTCTCCTGGAGGCCCTCAGTCAGGCCCAGTGTTGGCAAGTGTCAAGATGCTCCTCGGGGCGCGTCTTGCTTGGGCCTCTCTCCTGGAGGCGCTCAGTCAGACCCATTGTTGACATGTGGCAAGACGCTCCTCGGGGCGCGTCTTGCTTGGGCTTCTCTCCTGGAGGCCCTCAGTCAGACCCATTGTTGACATGTGGCAAGACGCTCCTCGGGGCGCTTCTTGCTTGGGCCTCTCTACTGGAGGCGCTCAGTCAGACCCAGTGTTGACATGTGGCAAGACGCTCATAGGGGCACGTCTTGCTTGGGCCTCTCTCCTGGAGGCGATTAGTCAGACCCAGTGTTGACATGTGGCAAGACGCTCCTCGGGGCGCGTCTTGCTTGGGCCTCTCTCCTGGAGGCGCTCAGTCAGACCCATTGTTGACATGTGGCAAGACGCTCCTCGGGGCGCGTCTTGCTTGGGCCTTTCTCCTGGAGGCGCTCAGTCAGACCCAGTGTTGACATGTGGCAAGACGCTCCTCGGGGCGCGTCTTGCTTGGGCCTCTCTCCTGGAGGCGCTCAGTCAGACCCAGTGTTGACATGTGGCAAGACGCTCCTCGGGGCGCGTATTGCTTGGGCCTCTCTCCTGGAGGCCCTCTGTCAGACCCAGTGTTGACATGTGGCAAGACGCTCCTCGGGGCGCGTCTTGCTTGGGCTTCTCTCATGGAGGCCCTCAGTCAGACCCAGTGTTGACATGTGGCAAGACGCTCCTCGGGGCGCGTCTTGCTTGGGCCTCTCGCCTGGAGGCGCTCAGTCAGACCCAGTGTTGACATGTGGCAAGACGCTCCTCGGGGTGCGTCTTGCTTGGGCCTCTCTCCTGGAGGCGCTCAGTCAGACCCAGTGTTGACATGTGACAAGACGCTCCTCGGGGCGCGTCTTGCTTGGGTCTCTCTCCTGAAGGCTTTCAGTCAGACCGAGTAGTGACATGTGGCATGACGCTCCTCGGGGCGCGTCTTGCTTGGGCCTCTCTCCTGGAGGCGCTCAGTCAGACCCAGTGGTGACATGTGACAAGACTCTCCTCGGGGCGCGTCTTGCTTGGGCCTCTCTCCTGGAGGCCCTCTGTCAGACCCAGTGTTGACATGTGGCAAGACGCTCCTCGGGGCGCGTCTTGCTTGGGCCTCTCTCCTGGAGGCGGTCAGTCAGACCCAGTGGTGACATATGGCAAGACGCTTCTCGGGGCACGTGTTGCTTGGGCCTCTCTCCTGGAGGCCCTCTGTCAGACCCAGTGTTGACATGTGGCAAGACACTCCTCGGGGCGCGTCTTGCTTGGGCTTCTCTCCTGGAGGCACTCAGTCAGACCCAGTGTTGACATGTGGCAAGACGCTCCACGGGGCGCGTCTTAATTGGGCCTCTCTCCTGGAGGCGCTCAGTCAGACCCAGTGTTGACATGTGACAAGACGCTCCTCGGGGCGCGTCTTGCTTGGGCCTCTCTCCTTTAGGCGCTCAGTCAGAACCAGAGGTGACATGTGGCAAGACGCTCCTCGGGGCGCGTATTGCTTGGGCCTCTCTCCTGGAGGCCCTCAGTCAGACCCAGTGTTGACATGTGGCAAGACGCTCCTCGGGGCGCGTCTTGCTGGGGCCTCTCTCCTGGAGGCCCTCAATCAGACCCAGTGTTGACACGTGGCAAGACGCTCCTCGGGGCGCGTCTTGCTTGGGTCTCTCTCCTGGAGGCGCTCAGTCAGACCGAGTAGTGACATGTGGCATGACGCTCCTCGGGGCGCGTCTTGCTTGGGCCTCTCTCCTGGAGGCGCTCAGTCAGACCCAGTGGTGACATGTGGCAAGACACTCCTCGGGGCGCGTCTTGCTTGGGCCTCTCTCCTGGAGGCCCTCTGTCAGACCCAGTGTTGACATGTGGCAAGACGCTCCTCGGGGCGCGTCTTGCTTGGGCCTCTCTCCTGGAGGCGCTCAGTCAGACCCAGTGTTGACATGTGACAAGACGCTCCTCGGGGCGCGTCTTGCTTGGGCCTCTCTCCTGGAGGCGCTCAGTCAGAGCCAGAGGTGGCATGTGGCAAGACGCTCCTCGGGGCGCGTATTGCTTCGGCCTCTCTGCTGGAAGCCCTCTGTCAGACCCAGTGTTGACACGTGGCAAGACGCTCCTCGGGGCGCGTCTTGCTTGGGTCTCTCTCCTGGAGGCGCTCAGTCAGACCCAGTGGTGACATGTGGCAAGACTCTCCTCGGGGCGCGTCTTGCTTGGGCTTCTCTCCTGGAGGCCCTCAGTCAGACCCAGTGTTGACAAGTGTCAAGATGCTCCTCGGGGTGCGTCTTGCTTGGGCCTCTCTCCTGGAGGCGCTCAGTCAAACCCATTGTTGACATGTGGCAAGACGCTCCTCGGGGCGCGTCTTGCTTGGGCTTCTCTCCTGGAGGCCCTCAGTCAAACCCATTGTTGACATGTGGCAAGACGCTCCTCGGGGCGCGTCTTGCTTGGGCCTCTCTCCTGGAGGCGCTCAGTCAGACCCAGTGGTGACATATGGCAAGATGCTCCTCGGGGCGCGTGTTTCTTGGGCCTCTCTCCTGGAGGCCCTCTGTCAGACCCAGTGTTGACATGTGGCAAGACGCTCTTCGGGGTGCGTCTTGCTTGGGCTTCTCTCCTGGAGGCGCTCAGTCAGACCCATTGTTGACATGTGGCAAGACGCTCCTCGGGGCGCGTCTTGCTTGGGCTTCTCTCCTGGAGGCCCTCAGTCAGACCCATTGTTGGCAAGTGTCAAGATGCTCCTCAGGGCGCGTGTTGCTTCGGCCTCTCTCCTGGAGGCCCTCTGTCAGACCCAGTGTTGACATGTGGCAAGACGCTCTTCGGGGTGCGTCTTGCTTGGGCTTCTCTCCTGGAGGCCCTCAGTCAGACCCAGTGTTGGCAAGTGTCAAGATGCTCCTCGGGGCGCGTCTTGCTTGGGCCTCTCTCCTGGAGGCGCTCAGTCAGACCCATTGTTGACATGTGGCAAGACGCTCCTCGGGGCGCGTCTTGCTTGGGCTTCTCTCCTGGAGGCCCTCAGTCAGACCCATTGTTGACATGTGGCAAGACGCTCCTCGGGGCGCTTCTTGCTTGGGCCTCTCTACTGGAGGCGCTCAGTCAGACCCAGTGTTGACATGTGGCAAGACGCTCATAGGGGCACGTCTTGCTTGGGCCTCTCTCCTGGAGGCGATTAGTCAGACCCAGTGTTGACATGTGGCAAGACGCTCCTCGGGGCGCGTCTTGCTTGGGCCTCTCTCCTGGAGGCGCTCAGTCAGACCCAGTGTTGACATGTGGCAAGACGGTCCTCGGGGCGCGTCTTGCTTGGGCCTTTCTCCTGGAGGCGCTCAGTCAGACCCAGTGTTGACATGTGGCAAGTCGCTCCTCGGGGCGCGTCTTGCTTGGGCCTCTCTCCTGGAGGCGCTCAGTCAGACCCAGTGGTGACATGTGGCAAGACGCTCCTCGGGGCGCTTCATGCTTGGGCCTCTCTCCTGGAGGCGCTCAGTCAGACCCAGTGTTGACATGTGGCAAGACGCTCATAGGGGCATGTCTTGCTTGGGCCTCTCTCCTGGAGGCGCTCAGTCAGACCCAGTGTTGACATGTGGCAAGACGCTCCTCGGGTTGCGTCTTGCTTGGGCCTCTCTCCTGGAGGCGCTCAGTCAGACCCAGTGTTGACATGTGGCAAGACGCTCCTCGAGGCGCGTCATGCTTGGGCCTCTCTCCTGGAGGTGCTCAGTCAGACCCAGTGTTGACATGTGGCAAGACGCTCCTCGGGGCGCGTCTTGCTTGGGCCTCTCTCCTAAAGGCGCTCAGTGAGACCGAGTGCTGACATGTGGCAAGATGCTCCTCGGGGAGCGTCTTGCTTGGGCCTCTCTCCTGGAGGCGCTCAGTCAGACACAGTGGTGATATGTGGCTAGACGCTCCTCGGGGCACGTATTGCTTGGGCCTCTCTCATTGAGGCCCTCAGTCAGACCCAGTGTTGACATGTGTCAAGACGCCCCTCGGGGCGCGTCTTGCTTGGGCCTTTCTCCTGGAGGCGCTCAGTCAGACCCAGTGTTGACATGTGGCAAGACGCTCCTCGGGGCGCGTCTTGCTTGGGCCTCTCTCCTGGAGGCGCTCAGTCAGACCCAGAGGTGACATGTGGCAAGACGCTCCTCCGGGCGCGTCTTGCTTGGGCCTCTCTCCTGGAGTCCCTCAGTCAGACCCATTGTTGACATGTGGCAAGACGCTCCTCGGGGCGTGTCTTGCTTGGGCCTCTCTCCTGGAGGCGCTCAGTCGGACCCAGTGGTGACATGTGGCAAGACTCTCCTCGGGGCGCGTATTGCTTGGGCCTCTCTCCTGGAGGCCCTCTGTCAGACCCAGTGTTGACATGTGGCAAGACGCTCCTCGGGGCGCGTCTTGCTTGGGCTTCTCTCATGGAGGCCCTCAGTCAGACCCAGTGTTGACATGTGGCAAGACGCTCCTCGGGGCGCGTCTTGCTTGGGCCTCTCTCCTGGAGGCGCTCAGTCAGACCCAGTGTTGACATGTGGCAAGACGCTCCTCGGGGTGCGTCTTGCTTGGGCCTCTCTCCTGGAGGCGCTCAGTCAGACCCAGTGTTGACATGTGACAAGACGCTCCTCGGGGCGCGTCTTGCTTGGGCCTCTCTCCTGGAGGCGCTCAGTCAGAACCAGAGGTGACATGTGGCAAGACGCTCCTCGGGGCGCGTATTGCTTGGGCCTCTCTCCTGGAGGCCCTCTGTCAGACCCAGTGTTGACACGTGGCAAGACGCTCCTCGGGGCGCGTCTTGCTTGGGTCTCTCTCCTGGAGGCTTTCAGTCAGACCGAGTAGTGACATGTGGCATGACGCTCCTCGGGGCGCGTCTTGCTTGGGCCTCTCTCCTGGAGGCGCTCAGTCAGACCCAGTGGTGACATGTGGCAAGACTCTCCTCGGGGCGCGTCTTGCTTGGGCCTCTCTCCTGGAGGCCCTCTGTCAGACCCAGTGTTGACATGTGGCAAGACGCTTCTCGGGGCACGTGTTGCTTGGGCCTCTCTCCTGGAGGCCCTCTGTCAGACCCAGTGTTGACATGTGGCAAGACACTCCTCGGGGCGCGTCTTGCTTGGGCTTCTCTCCTGGAGGCACTCAGTCAGACCCAGTGTTGACATGTGGCAAGACGCTCCTCGGGGCGCGTCTTAATTGGGCCTCTCTCCTGGAGGCGCTCAGTCAGACCCAGTGTTGACATGTGACAAGACGCTCCTCGGGGCGCGTCTTGCTTGGGCCTCTCTCCTGGAGGCGCTCAGTCAGAACCAGAGGTGACATGTGGCAAGACGCTCCTCGGGGCGCGTATTGCTTGGGCCTCTCTCCTGGAGGCCCTCAGTCAGACCCAGTGTTGACATGTGGCAAGACGCTCCTCGGGGCGCGTCTTGCTGGGGCCTCTCTCCTGGAGGCCCTCAATCAGACCCAGTGTTGACACGTGGCAAGACGCTCCTCGGGGCGCGTCTTGCTTGGGTCTCTCTCCTGGAGGCGCTCAGTCAGACCGAGTAGTGACATGTAGCATGACGCTCCTCGGGGCGCGTCTTGCTTGGGCCTCTCTCCTGGAGGCGCTCAGTCAGACCCAGTGGTGACATGTGGCAAGACACTCCTCGGGGCGCGTCTTGCTTGGGCCTCTCTCCTGGAGGCCCTCTGTCAGACCCAGTGTTGACATGTGGCAAGACGCTCCTCGGGGCGCGTCTTGCTTGGGCCTCTCTCCTGGAGGCGCTCAGTCAGACCCAGTGTTGACATGTGACAAGACGCTGCTCGGGGCGCGTCTTGCTTGGGCCTCTCTCCTGGAGGCGCTCAGTCAGAGCCAGAGTTGGCATGTGGCAAGACGCTCCTCGGGGCGCGTATTGCTTGGGCCTCTCTGCTGGAGGCCCTCTGTCAGACCCAGTGTTGACACGTGGCAAGACGCTCCTCGGGGCACGTCTTGCTTGGGTCTCTCTCCTGGAGGCGCTCAGTCAGACCGAGTAGTGACAAGTGGCATGACGCTCCTCGGGGCGCGTCTTGCTTGGGCCTCTCTCCTGGAGGTGCTCAGTCAGACCCAGTGGTGACATGTGGCAAGACTCTCCTCGGGGCGCGTCTTGCTTGGGCTTCTCTCCTGGAGGCCCTCAGTCAGACCCAGTGTTGACAAGTGTCAAGATGCTCCTCGGGGTGCGTCTTGCTTGGGCCTCTCTCCTGGAGGCGGTCAGTCAGACCCAGTGGTGACATATGGCAAGACGCTTCTCAGGGCACGTGTTGCTTGGGCCTCTCTCCTGGAGGCCCTCTGTCAGACCCAGTGTTGACATGTGGCAAGACACTCCTCGGGGCGCGTCTTGCTTGGGCTTCTCTCCTGGAGGCACTCAGTCAGACCCAGTGTTGACATGTGGCAAGACGCTCCTCGGGGCGCGTCTTAATTGGGCCTCTCTCCTGGAGGCGCTCAGTCAGACCCAGTGTTGACATGTGACAAGACGCTCCTCGGGGCGCGTCTTGCTTGGGACTCTCTCCTGGAGGCGCTCAGTCAGAACCAGAGGTGACATGTGGCAAGACGCTCCTCGGGGCGCGTATTGCTTGGGCCTCTCTCCTGGAGGCCCTCAGTCAGACCCAGTGTTGATATGTGGCAAGACGCTCCTCGGGGCGCGTCTTGCTGGGGCCTCTCTCCTGGAGGCCCTCAATCAGACCCAATGTTGACACGTGGCAAGACGCTCCTCGGGGCGCGTCTTGCTTGGGTCTCTCTCCTGCAGGCGCTCAGTCAGACCGAGTAGTGACATGTGGCATGACGCTCCTCGGGGCGCGTCTTGCTTGGGCCTCTCTCCTGGAGGCGCTCAGTCAGACCCAGTGGTGACATGTGGCAAGACACTCCTCGGGGCGCGTCTTGCTTGGGCCTCTCTCCTGGAGGCCCTCTGTCAGACCCAGTGTTGACATGTGGCAAGACGCTCCTCGGGGCGCGTCTTGCTTGGGCCTCTCTCCTGGAGGCGCTCAGTCAGACCCAGTGTTGACATGTGACAAGACGCTCCTCGGGGCGCGTCTTGCTTGGGCCTCTCTCCTGGAGGCGCTCAGTCAGAGCCAGAGTTGGCATGTGGCAAGACGCTCCTCGGGGCGCGTATTGCTTGGGCCTCTCTGCTGGAGGCCCTCTGTCAGACCCAGTGTTGACACGTGGCAAGACGCTCCTCGGGGCGCGTCTTGCTTGGGTCTCTCTCCTGGAGGCGCTCAGTCAGACCGAGTAGTGACAAGTGGCATGACGCTCCTCGGGGCGCGTCTTGCTTGGGCCTCTCTCCTGGAGGCGCTCAGTCAGACCCAGTGGTGACATGTGGCAAGACTCTCCTCGGGGCGCGTCTTGCTTGGGCTTCTCTCCTGGAGGCCCTCAGTCAGACCCAGTGTTGACAAGTGTCAAGATGCTCCTCGGGGTGCGTCTTGCTTGGGCCTCTCTCCTGGAGGCGCTCAGTCAAACCCATTGTTGACATGTGGCAAGACGCTCATCGGGGCGCATCTTGCTTGGGCTTCTCTCCTGGAGGCCCTCAGTCAGACCCATTGTTGACATGTGGCAAGACGCTCCTCGGGGCGCGTCTTGCTTGGGCCTCTCTCCTGGAGGCGCTCAGTCAGACCCAGTGGTGACATATGGCAAGATGCTCCTCGGGGCGCGTGTTGCTTGGGCCTCTCTCCTGGAGGCCCTCTGTCAGACCCAGTGTTGACATGTGGCAAGACGCTCGTCGGGGTGCGTCTTGCTTGGGCTTCTCTCCTGGAGGCGCTCAGTCAGACCCATTGTTGACATGTGGCAAGACGCTCCTCGGGGCGCGTCTTGCTTGGGCTTCTCTCCTGGAGGCCCTCAGTCAGACCCATTGTTGGCAAGTGTCAAGATGCTCCTCGGGGCGCGTGTTGCTTGGGCCTCTCTCCTGGAGGCCCTCTGTCAGACCCAGTGTTGACATGTGGCAAGACGCTCTTCGGGGTGCGTCTTGCTTGGGCTTCTCTCCTGGAGGCCCTCAGTCAGACCCAGTGTTGGCAAGTGTCAAGATGCTGCTCGGGGCGCGTCTTGCTTGGGCCTCTCTCCTGGAGGCCCTCAGTCAGACCCATTGTTGACATGTGGCAAGACGCTCCTCGGGGCGCGTCTTGCTTGGGCTTCTCTCCTGGAGGCCCTCAGTCAGACCCATTGTTGACATGTGGCAAGACGCTCCTTGGGGCGCTTCTTGCTTGGGCCTCTCTACTGGAGGCGCTCAGTCAGACCCAGTGTTGACATGTGGCAAGACGCTCATAGGGGCACGTCTTGCTTGGGCCTCTCTCCTGGAGGCGATTAGTCAGACCCAGTGTTGTCATGTGGCAAGACGCTCCTCGGGGTGCGTCTTGCTTGGGCCTCTCTCCTGGAGGCGCTCAGTCAGACCCAGTGTTGACATGTGGCAAGACGCTCCTCGAGGCGCGTCATGCTTGGGCCTCTCTCCTGGAGGCGCTCAGTCAGACCCAGTGTTGACATGTGGCAAGACGCTCCTCGGGGTGCGTCTTGCTTGGGCCTCTCTCCTGGAGGCGCTCAGTCAGACCCAGTGTTGACATGTGGCAAGACGCTCCTCGAGGCGCGTCATGCTTGGGCCTCTCTCCTGGAGGTGCTCAGTCAGACCCAGTGTTGACATGTGGCAAGACGCTCCTCGGGGCGCGTCTTGCTTGGGCCTCTCTCCTAAAGGCGCTCAGTGAGACCGAGTGCTGACATGTGGCAAGAACTCCTCGGGGCGCGTCTTGCTTGGGCCTCTCTCCTGGAGGCGCTCAGTCAGACACAGTGGTGATATGTGGCTAGACGCTCCTCGGGGCACGTATTGCTTGGGCCTCTCTCATTGAGGCCCTCAGTCAGACCCAGTGTTGACATGTGTCAAGACGCCCCTCAGGGCGCGTCTTGCTTGGGCCTTTCTCCTGGAGGCGCTCAGTCAGACCCAGTGTTGACATGTGGCAAGACGCTCCTCGGGGCGCGTCTTGCTTGGGCCTCTCTCCTGGAGGCGCTCAGTCAGACCCAGTGGTGACATGTGGCAAGACGCTCCTCGGGGCGCGTATTGCTTGGGCCTCTCTCCTGGAGGCCCTCTGTCAGACCCAGTGTTGACATGTGGCAAGACGCTCCTCGGGGCGCGTCTTGCTTGGGCTTCTCTCATGGAGGCCCTCAGTCAGACCCAGTGTTGACATGTGGCAAGACGCTCCTCGGGGCGCGTCTTGCTTGGGCCTCTCTCCTGGAGGCGCTCAGTCAGACCCAGTGGTGACATGTGGCAAGATGCTCCTCGGGGCGCGTATTGCTTGGGCCTCTCTCCTGGAGGCCCTCTGTCAGACCCAGTGTTGACATGTGGCAAGACGCTCCTCGGGGCGCGTCTTGCTTGGGCTTCTCTCATGGAGGCCCTCAGTCAGACCCAGTGTTGACATGTGGCAAGACGCTCCTCGGGGTGCGTCTTGCTTGGGCCTCTCTCCTGGAGGCGCTCAGTCAGACCCAGTGTTGACATGTGACAAGACGCTCCTCGGGGCGCGTCTTGCTTGGGCCTCTCTCCTGGAGGCGCTCAGTCAGAACCAGAGGTGACATGTGGCAAGACGCTCCTCGGGGCGCGTATTGCTTGGGCCTCTCTCCTGGAGGCCCTCTGTCAGACCCAGTGTTGACACGTGGCAAGACGCTCCTCGGGGCGCGTCTTGCTTGGGTCTCTCTCCTGAAGGCTTTCAGTCAGACCGAGTAGTGACACGTGGCATGACGCTCCTCGGGGCGCGTCTTGCTTGGGCCTCTCTCCTGGAGGCGCTCAGTCAGACCCAGTGGTGACATGTGGCAAGACTCTCCTCGGGGCGCGTCTTGCTTGGGCCTCTCTCCTGGAGGCCCTCTGTCAGACCCAGTGTTGACATGTGGCAAGACGCTCCTCGGGGCACGTCTTGCTTGGGCCTCTCTCCTGGAGGCGGTCAGTCAGACCCAGTGGTGACATATGGCAAGACGCTTCTCGGGGCACGTGTTGCTTGGGCCTCTCTCCTGGAGGCCCTCTGTCAGACCCAGTGTTGACATGTGGCAAGACACTCCTCGGGGCGCGTCTTGCTTGGGCTTCTCTCCTGGAGGCACTCAGTCAGACCCAGTGTTGACATGTGGCAAGACGCTCCTCGGGGCGCGTCTTAATTGGGCCTCTCTCCTGGAGGCGCTCAGTCAGACCCAGTGTTGACATGTGACAAGACGCTCCTCGGGGCGCGTCTTGCTTGGGCCTCTCTCCTGGAGGCGCTCAGTCAGAACCAGAGGTGACATGTGGCAAGACGCTCCTCGGGGCGCGTATTGCTTGGGCCTCTCTCCTGGAGGCCCTCAGTCAGACCCAGTGTTGACATGTGGCAAGACGCTCCTCGGGGCGCGTCTTGCTGGGGCCTCTCTCCTGGAGGCCCTCAATCAGACCCAGTGTTGACACGTGGCAAGACGCTCCTCGGGGCGCGTCTTGCTTGGGTCTCTCTCCTGGAGGCGCTCAGTCAGACCGAGTAGTGACATGTGGCATGACGCTCCTCGGGGCGCGTCTTGCTTGGGCCTCTCTCCTGGAGGCGCTCAGTCAGACCCAGTGGTGACATGTGGCAAGACACTCCTCGGGGCGCGTCTTGCTTGGGCCTCTCTCCTGGAGGCCCTCTGTCAGACCCAGTGTTGACATGTGGCAAGACGCTCCTCGGGGCGCGTCTTGCTTGGGCCTCTCTCCTGGAGGCGCTCAGTCAGACCCAGTGTTGACATGTGACAAGACGCTCCTCGGGGCGCGTCTTGCTTGGGCCTCTCTCCTGGAGGCGCTCAGTCAGACCCAGTGGTGACATGTGGCAAGACACTCCTCGGGGCGCGTCTTGCTTGGGCCTCTCTCCTGGAGGCCCTCTGTCAGACCCAGTGTTGACATGTGGCAAGACGCTCCTCGGGGCGCGTCTTGCTTGGGCCTCTCTCCTGGAGGCGCTCAGTCAGACCCAGTGTTGACATGTGACAAGACGCTCCTCGGGGCGCGTCTTGCTTGGGCCTCTCTCCTGGAGGCGCTCAGTCAGACCGAGTAGTGACAAGTGGCATGACGCTCCTCGGGGCGCGTCTTGCTTGGGCCTCTCTCCTGGAGGCGCTCAGTCAGACCCAGTGGTGACATGTGGCAAGACACTCCTCGGGGCGCGTCTTGCTTGGGCTTCTCTCCTGGAGGCACTCAGTCAAACCCATTGTTGACATGTGGCAAGACACTCCTCGGGGCGCATCTTGCTTGGGCTTCTCTCCTGGAGGCCCTCAGTCAGACCCATTGTTGACATGTGGCAAGACGCTCCTCGGGGCGCGTCTTGCTTGGGCCTCTCTCCTGGAGGCGCTCAGTCAGACCCAGTGGTGACATATGGCAAGATGCTCCTCGGGGCGCGTGTTGCTTGGGCCTCTCTCCTGGAGGCCCTCTGTCAGACCCAGTGTTGACATGTGGCAAGACGCTCTTCGGGGTGCGTCTTGCTTGGGCTTCTCTCCTGGAGGCGCTCAGTCAGACCCATTGTTGACATGTGGCAAGACGCTCCTCGGGGCGCGTCTTGCTTGGGCTTCTCTCCTGGAGGCCCTCAGTCAGACCCATTGTTGGCAAGTGTCAAGATGCTCCTCAGGGCGCGTGTTGCTTGGGCCTCTCTCCTGGAGGCCCTCTGTCAGACCCAGTGTTGACATGTGGCAAGACGCTCTTCGGGGTGCGTCTTGCTTGGGCTTCTCTCCTGGAGGCCCTCAGTCAGACCCAGTGTTGGCAAGTGTCAAGATGCTCCTCGGGGCGCGTCTTGCTTGGGCCTCTCTCCTGGAGGCGCTCAGTCAGACCCATTGTTGACATGTGGCAATACGCTCCTCGGGCGCGTCTTGCTTGGGCTTCTCTCCTGGAGGCCCTCAGTCAGACACATTGTTGACATGTGGCAAGACGCTCCTCGGGGCGCTTCTTGCTTGGGCCTCTCTACTGGAGGCGCTCAGTCAGACCCAGTGTTGACATGTGGCAAGACGCTCATAGGGGCACGTCTTGCTTGGGCCTCTCTCCTGGAGGCGATTAGTCAGACCCAGTGTTGACATGTGGCAAGATGCTCCTCGGGGCGCGTCTTGCTTGGGCCTCTCTCCTGGAGGCGCTCAGTCAGACCCAGTGTTGACATGTGGCAAGACGCTCCTCGGGGTGCGTCTTGCTTGGGCCTCTCTCCTGGAGGCGCTCAGTTAGAACCAGAGGTGACATGTGGCAAGACGCTCCTCGGGGCGCGTATTGCTTGGGCCTCTCTCCTGGAGGCACTCAGTCAGACCCAGTGTTGACATGTGGCAAGACGCTCCTCGGGTCGCGTCTTGCTTTGGCCTTTCTCCTGGAGGCGCTCAGTCAGACCCAGTGTTGACATGTGGCAAGACGCTCCTCGGGACGCGTCTTGCTTGGGCCTCTCTCCTGGAGGCGCTCAGTCAGACCCAGTGTTGACATGTGACAAGAAGCTCCTCGGGGCGCATCTTGATTGGGCCTCTCTCCTGGAGGCGCTCAGTCAGAACCAGAGGTGACATGTGGCAAGACGCTCCTCGGGGCGCGTATTGCTTGGGCCTCTCTCCTGGAGGCACTCAATCAGACCCAGTGTTGACATTTGGCAAGACGCTCCTCGGGTCGCGTCTTGCTTTGGCCTCTCTCCTGGAGGCGCTCAGTCAGACCCAGTGTTGACATGTGGCAAGACGCTCCTCGAGGCGCGTCATGCTTGGGCCTCTCTCCTGGAGGCGCTCAGTCAGACCCAGTGTTGATATGTGGCAAGACGCTCCTCGGGGCGCGTCTTGCTTGGGCCTCTCTCCTGGAGGCGCTCAGTCAGACCGAGTGCTGACATGTGGCTAGACGCTCCTCGGGGCGCGTCTTGCTTGGGCCTCCCTCCTGGAGGCGCTCATTCAGACACAGTGGTGACATGTGGCTAGACGCTCCTTGGGGCACGTATTGCTTGGGCCTCTCTCATTGAGGCCCTCAGTCAGACCCAGTGTTGACATGTGTCAAGACGCCCCTCGGGGCGCGTCTTGCTTGGGCCTTTCTCCTGGAGGCGCTCAGTCAGACCCAGTGTTGACATGTGGCAAGACGCTCCTCGGGGCGCGTCTTGCTTGGGCCTCTCTCCTGGAGGCGCTCAGTCAAACCAGTGGTGACATGTGGCAAGACACTCCTCGGGGCGATTCATGCTTGGGCCTCTCTCCTGGAGGCGCTCAGTCAGACCCAGTGTTGACATGTGGCAAGACGCTCATAGGGGCATGTCTTGCTTGGGCCTCTCTCCTGGAGGCGCTCAGTCAGACCCAGTGTTGACATGTGGCAAGACGCTCCTCGGGGCGCGTCTTGCTTGGGCCTCTCTCCTGGAGGCGCTCAGTCAGACCCAGTGTTGACATGTGGCAAGACGCTCCTCGAGGCGCGTCATGCTTGGGCCTCTCTCCTGGAGGTGCTCAGTCAGACCCAGTGTTGACATGTGGCAAGACGCTCCTCGGGGCGCGTCTTGCTTGGGCCTCTCTCCTAAAGGCGCTCAGTGAGACCGAGTGCTGACATGTGGCAAGATGCTCCTCGGGGCGCGTCTTGCTTGGGCCTCTCTCCTGGAGGCGCTCAGTCAGACACAGTGGTGATATGTGGCTAGACGCTCCTCGGGGCACGTATTGCTTGGGCCTCTCTCATTGAGGCCCTCAGTCAGACCCAGTGTTGACATGTGTCAAGACGCCCCTCGGGGCGCGTCTTGCTTGGGCCTTTCTCCTGGAGGCGCTCAGTCAGACCCAGTGTTGACATGTGGCAAGACGCTCCTCGGGGCGCGTCTTGCTTGGGCCTCTCTCCTGGAGGCGCTCAGTCAGACCCAGAGGTGACATGTGGCAAGACGCTCCTCCGGGCGCGTCTTGCTTGGGCCTCTCTCCTGGAGTCCCTCAGTCAGACCCATTGTTGACATGTGGCAAGACGCTCCTCGGGGCGTGTCTTGCTTGGGCCTCTCTCCTGGAGGCGCTCAGTCAGACCCAGTGGTGACATGTGGCAAGACGCTCCTCGGGGCGCGTATTGCTTGGGCCTCTCTCCTGGAGGCCCTCTGTCAGACCCAGTGTTGACATGTGGCAAGACGCTCCTCGGGGCGCGTCTTGCTTGGGCTTCTCTCATGGAGGCCCTCAGTCAGACCCAGTGTTGACATGTGGCAAGACGCTCCTCGGGGCGCGTCTTGCTTGGGCCTCTCTCCTGGAGGCGCTCAGTCAGACCCAGTGTTGACATGTGGCAAGACGCTCCTCGGGGTGCGTCTTGCTTGGGCCTCTCTCCTGGAGGCGCTCAGTCAGACCCAGTGTTGACATGTGACAAGACGCTCCTCGGGGCGCGTCTTGCTTGGGCCTCTCTCCTGGAGGCGCTCAGTCAGAACCAGAGGTGACATGTGGCAAGACGCTCCTCGGGGCGCGTATTGCTTGGGCCTCTCTCCTGGAGGCCCTCTGTCAGACCCAGTGTTGACACGTGGCAAGACGCTCCTCGGGGCGCGTCTTGCTTGGGTCTCTCTCCTGGAGGCTTTCAGTCAGACCGAGTAGTGACATGTGGCATGACGCTCCTCGGGGCGCGTCTTGCTTGGGCCTCTCTCCTGGAGGCGCTCAGTCAGACCCAGTGGTGACATGTGGCAAGACTCTCCTCGGGGCGCGTCTTGCTTGGGCCTCTCTCCTGGAGGCCCTCTGTCAGACCCAGTGTTGACATGTGGCAAGACGCTCCTCGGGGCGCGTCTTGCTTGGGCCTCTCTCCTGGAGGCGGTCAGTCAGACCCAGTGGTGACATATGGCAAGACGCTTCTCGGGGCACGTGTTGCTTGGGCCTCTCTCCTGGAGGCCCTCTGTCAGACCCAGTGTTGACATGTGGCAAGACACTCCTCGGGGCGCGTCTTGCTTGGGCCTCTCTCCTGGAGGCGCTCAGTCAGACCCAGTGGTGACATGTGGCAAGACACTCCTCGGGGCGCGTCTTGCTTGGGCCTCTCTCCTGGAGGCCTTCTGTCATACCCAGTGTTGACATGTGGCAAGACGCTCCTCGGGGCGCGTCTTGCTTGGGCCTCTCTCCTGGAGGCGCTCAGTCAGACCCAGTGTTGACATGTGACAAGACGCTCCTCGGGGCGCGTCTTGCTTGGGCCTCTCTCCTGGAGGCGCTCAGTCAGAGCCAGAGTTGACATGTGGCAAGACACTCCTCGGGGCGCGTATTGCTTGGGCCTCTCTGCTGGAGGCCCTCCGTCAGACCCAGTGTTGACACGTGGCAAGACGCTCCTCGGGGCGCGTCTTGCTTGGGCCTCTCTCCTGGAGGCGCTCAGTCAGACCCAGAGGTGACATGTGGCAAGACGCTCCTCCGGGCGCGTCTTGCTTGGGCCTCTCTCCTGGAGTCCCTCAGTCAGACCCATTGTTGACATGTGGCAAGACGCTCCTCGGGGCGTGTCTTGCTTGGGCCTCTCTCCTGGAGGCGCTCAGTCAGACCCAGTGGTGACATGTGGCAAGACTCTCCTCGGGGCGCGTATTGCTTGGGCCTCTCTCCTGGAGGCCCTCTGTCAGACCCAGTGTTGACATGTGGCAAGACGCTCCTCGGGGCGCGTCTTGCTTGGGCTTCTCTCATGGAGGCCCTCAGTCAGACCCAGTGTTGACATGTGGCAAGACGCTCCTCGGGGCGCGTCTTGCTTGGGCCTCTCTCCTGGAGGCGCTCAGTCAGACCCAGTGTTGACATGTGGCAAGACGCTCCTCGGGGTGCGTCTTGCTTGGGCCTCTCTCCTGGAGGCGCTCAGTCAGACCCAGTGTTGACATGTGACAAGACGCTCCTCGGGGCGCGTCTTGCTTGGGCCTCTCTCCTGGAGGCGCTCAGTCAGAACCAGAGGTGACATGTGGCAAGACGCTCCTCGGGGCGCGTATTGCTTGGGCCTCTCTCCTGGAGGCCCTCTGTCAGACCCAGTGTTGACACGTGGCAAGACGCTCCTCGGGGCGCGTCTTGCTTGGGTCTCTCTCCTGGAGGCTTTCAGTCAGACCGAGTAGTGACATGTGGCATGACGCTCCTCGGGGCGCGTCTTGCTTGGGCCTCTCTCCTGGAGGCGCTCAGTCAGACCCAGTGGTGACATGTGGCAAGACTCTCCTCGGGGCGCGTCTTGCTTGGGCCTCTCTCCTGGAGGCCCTCTGTCAGACCCAGTGTTGACATGTGGCAAGACGCTCCTCGGGGCGCGTCTTGCTTGGGCCTCTCTCCTGGAGGCGGTCAGTCAGACCCAGTGGTGACATATGGCAAGACGCTTCTCGGGGCACGTGTTGCTTGGGCCTCTCTCCTGGAGGCCCTCTGTCAGACCCAGTGTTGACATGTGGCAAGACACTCCTCGGGGCGCGTCTTGCTTGGGCCTCTCTCCTGGAGGCGCTCAGTCAGACCCAGTGGTGACATGTGGCAAGACACTCCTCGGGGCGCGTCTTGCTTGGGCCTCTCTCCTGGAGGCCTTCTGTCATACCCAGTGTTGACATGTGGCAAGACGCTCCTCGGGGCGCGTCTTGCTTGGGCCTCTCTCCTGGAGGCGCTCAGTCAGACCCAGTGTTGACATGTGACAAGACGCTCCTCGGGGCGCGTCTTGCTTGGGCCTCTCTCCTGGAGGCGCTCAGTCAGAGCCAGAGTTGACATGTGGCAAGACACTCCTCGGGGCGCGTATTGCTTGGGCCTCTCTGCTGGAGGCCCTCTGTCAGACCCAGTGTTGACACGTGGCAAGACGCTCCTCGGGGCGCGTCTTGCTTGGGTCTCTCTCCTGGAGGCGCTCAGTCAGACCGAGTAGTGACAAGTGGCATGACGCTCCTCGGGGCGCGTCTTGCTTGGGCCTCTCTCCTGGAGGCGCTCAGTCAGACCCAGTGGTGACATGTGGCAAGACTCTCCTCGGGGCGCGTCTTGCTTGGGCTTCTCTCCTGGAGGCCCTCAGTCAGACCCAGTGTTGACAAGTGTCCAGATGCTCCTCGGGGTGCGTCTTGCTTGGGCCTCTCTCCTGGAGGCGCTCAGTCAGACCCAGTGGTGACATATGGCAAGATGCTCCTCGGGGCGCGTGTTGCTTGGGCCTCTCTCCTGGAGGCCCTCTGTCAGACCCAGTGTTGACATGTGGCAAGACGCTCGTCGGGGTGCGTCTTGCTTGGGCTTCTCTCCTGGAGGCGCTCAGTCAGACCCATTGTTGACATGTGGCAAGACGCTCCTCGGGGCGCGTCTTGCTTGGGCATCTCTCCTGGAGGCGCTCAGTCAGACCCAGTGGTGACATATGGCAAGATGCTCCTCGGGGCGCGTGTTGCTTGGGCCTCTCTCCTGGAGGCCCTCTGTCAGACCCAGTGTTGACATGTGGCAAGACGCTCGTCGGGGTGCGTCTTGCTTGGGCTTCTCTCCTGGAGGCGCTCAGTCAGACCCATTGTTGACATGTGGCAAGACGCTCCTCGGGGCGTGTCTTGCTTGGGCTTCTCTCCTGGAGGCCCTCAGTCAGACCCATTGTTGGCAAGTGTCAAGATGCTCCTCGGGGCGCGTGTTGCTTGGGCCTCTCTCCTGGAGGCCCTCTGTCAGACCCAGTGTTGACATGTGGCAAGATGCTCTTCGGGTTGCGTCTTGCTTGGGCTTCTCTCCTTGAGGCCCTCAGTCAGACCCAGTGTTGGCAAGTGTCAAGATGCTCCTCGGGGCGCGTCTTGCTTGGGCCTCTCTCCTGGAGGCGCTCAGTCAGACCTATTGTTGACATGTGGCAAGACGCTCCTCGGGGCGCGTCTTGCTTGGGCCTCTCTCCTGGAGGCGCTCAGTCAGAACCAGAGGTGACATGTGGCAAGACGCTCCTCGGGGCGCATCTTGCTTGGGCCTCTCTCCTGGAGGCGCTCAGTCAGAACCAGAGGTGACATGTGGCAAGACGCTCCTCGGGGCTCGTATTGCTTGGGCCTCTCTCCTGGAGGCCCTCTGTCAGACCCAGTGTTGACACGTGGCAAGACGCTCCTCGGGGCGCGTCTTGCTTGGGTCTCTCTCCTGGAGGCTTTCAGTCAGACCGAGTAGTGACATGTGGCATGACGCTCCTCGGGGCGCGTCTTGCTTGGGCCTCTCTCCTGGAGGCGCTCAGTCAGACCCAGTGGTGACATGTGGCAAGACTCTCCTCGGGGCGCGTCTTGCTTGGGCCTCTCTCCTGGAGGCCCTCTGTCAGACCCAGTGTTGACATGTGGCAAGACGCTCGTCGGGGTGCGTCTTGCTTGGGCTTCTCTCCTTGAGGCCCTCAGTCAGACCCAGTGTTGGCAAGTGTCAAGATGCTCCTCGGGGCGCGTGTTGCTTGGGCCTCTCTCCTGGAGGCCCTCTGTCAGACCCAGTGTTGACATGTGGCAAGACGCTCTTCGGGGTGCGTCTTGCTTGGGCTTCTCTCCTTGAGGCCCTCAGTCAGACCCAGTGTTGGCAAGTGTCAAGATGCTCCTCGGGGCGCGTCTTGCTTGGGCCTCTCTCCTGGAGGCGCTCAGTCAGACCTATTGTTGACATGTGGCAAGACGCTCCTCGGGGCGCGTCTTGCTTGGGCCTCTCTCCTGGAGGCGCTCAGTCAGAACCAGAGGTGACATGTGGCAAGACGCTCCTCGGGGCGCGTCTTGCTTGGGCCTCTCTCCTGGAGGCGCTCAGTCAGAACCAGAGGTGACATGTGGCAAGACGCTCCTCGGGGCGCGTATTGCTTGGGCCTCTCTCCTGGAGGCCCTCTGTCAGACCCAGTGTTGACACGTAGCAAGACGCTCCTCGGGGCGCGTCTTGCTTGGGTCTCTCTCCTGGAGGCTTTCAGTCAGACCGAGTAGTGACATGTGGCATGACGCTCCTCGGGGCGCGTCTTGCTTGGGCCTCTCTCCTGGAGGCGCTCAGTCAGACCCAGTGGTGACATGTGGCAAGACTCTCCTCGGGGCGCGTCTTGCTTGGGCCTCTCTCCTGGAGGCCCTCTGTCAGACCCAGTGTTGACATGTGGCAAGACGCTCCTCGGGGCGCGTCTTGCTTGGGCCTCTCTCCTGGAGGCGGTCAGTCAGACCCAGTGGTGACATATGGCAAGACGCTTCTCGGGGCACGTGTTGCTTGGGCCTCTCTCCTGGAGGCCCTCTGTCAGACCCAGTGTTGACATGTGGCAAGACACTCCTCGGGGCGCGTCTTGCTTGGGCCTCTCTCCTGGAGGCGCTCAGTCAGACCCAGTGTTGACATGTGGCAAGACGCTCCTCGGGGTGCGTCTTGCTTGGGCCTCTCTCCTGGAGGCGCTCAGTCAGACCCAGTGTTTACATGTGACAAGACGCTCCTCGGGGCGCGTCTTGCTTGGGCCTCTCTCCTGGAGGCGCTCAGTCAGAACCAGAGGTGACATGTGGCAAGACGCTCCTCGGGGCGCGTATTGCTTGGGCCTCTCTCCTGGAGGCCCTCTGTCAGACCCAGTGTTGACACGTGGCAAGACGCTCCTCGGGGCGCGTCTTGCTTGGGTCTCTCTCCTGGAGGCTTTCAGTCAGACCGAGTAGTGACATGTGGCATGACGCTCCTCGGGGCGCGTCTTGCTTGGGCCTCTCTCCTGGAGGCGCTCAGTCAGACCCAGTGGTGACATGTGGCAAGACTCTCCTCGGGGCGCGTCTTGCTTGGGCCTCTCTCCTGGAGGCCCTCTGTCAGACCCAGTGTTGACATGTGGCAAGACGCTCCTCGGGGCGCGTCTTGCTTGGGCCTCTCTCCTGGAGGCGGTCAGTCAGACCCAGTGGTGACATATGGCAAGACGCTTCTCGGGGCACGTGTTGCTTGGGCCTCTCTCCTGGAGGCCCTCTGTCAGACCCAGTGTTGACATGTGGCAAGACACTCCTCGGGGCGCGTCTTGCTTGGGCCTCTCTCCTGGAGGCGCTCAGTCAGACCCAGTGGTGACATGTGGCAAGACACTCCTCGGGGCGCGTCTTGCTTGGGCCTCTCTCCTGGAGGCCTTCTGTCATACCCAGTGTTGACATGTGGCAAGACGCTCCTCGGGGCGCGTCTTGCTTGGGCCTCTCTCCTGGAGGCGCTCAGTCAGACCCAGTGTTGACATGTGACAAGACGCTCCTCGGGGCGCGTCTTGCTTGGGCCTCTCTCCTGGAGGCGCTCAGTCAGAGCCAGAGTTGACATGTGGCAAGACACTCCTCGGGGCGCGTATTGCTTGTGCCTCTCTGCTGGAGGCCCTCTGTCAGACCCAGTGTTGACACGTGGCAAGACGCTCCTCGGGGCGCGTCTTGCTTGGGCCTCTCTCCTGGAGGCGCTCAGTCAGACCCAGTGGTGACATGTGGCAAGACTCTCCTCGGGGCGCGTCTTGCTTGGGCTTCTCTCCTGGAGGCCCTCAGTCAGACCCAGTGTTGACAAGTGTCAAGATGCTCCTCGGGGTGCGTCTTGCTTGGGCCTCTCTCCGGGAGGCGATCAGTCAAACCCATTGTTGACATGTGGCAAGACGCTCCTCGGGGCGCGTCTTGCTTGGGCCTCTCTCCTGGAGGCGCTCAGTCAGACCCAGTGGTGACATATGGCAAGATGCTCCTCGGGGCGCGTGTTGCTTGGGCCTCTCTCCTGGAGGCCCTCTGTCAGACCCAGTGTTGACATGTGGCAAGACGCTCGTCGGGGTGCGTCTTGCTTGGGCTTCTCTCCTGGAGGCGCTCAGTCAGACCCATTGTTGACATGTGGCAAGACGCTCCTCGGGGCGTGTCTTGCTTGGGCTTCTCTCCTGGAGGCCCTCAGTCAGACCCATTGTTGGCAAGTGTCAAGATGCTCCTCGGGGCGCGTGTTGCTTGGGCCTCTCTCCTGGAGGCCCTCTGTCAGACCCAGTGTTGACATGTGGCAAGACGCTCTTCGGGGTGCGTCTTGCTTGGGCTTCTCTCCTTGAGGCCCTCAGTCAGACCCAGTGTTGGCAAGTGTCAAGATGCTCCTCGGGGCGCGTCTTGCTTGGGCCTCTCTCCTGGAGGCGCTCAGTCAGACCTATTGTTGACATGTGGCAAGACGCTCCTCGGGGCGCGTCTTGCTTGGGCTTCTCTCCTGGAGGCCCTCAGTCAGACCCATTGTTGACATGTGGCAAGACGCTCCTCGGGGCGCTTCTTGCTTGGGCCTCTCTACTGGAGGCGCTCAGTCAGACCCAGTGTTGACATGTGGCAAGACGCTCATAGGGGCACATCTTGCTTGGGCCTCTCTCCTGGAGGCGATTAGTCAGACCCAGTGTTGACATGTGGCAAGACGCTCCTCGGGGCGCGTCTTGCTTGGGCCTCTCTCCTGGAGGCGCTCAGTCAGACCCAGTGTTGACATGTGGCAAGACGCTCCTCTGGGTGCGTCTTGCTTGGGCCTCTCTCCTGGAGGCGCTCAGTCAGAACCAGAGGTGACATGTGGCAAGACGCTCCTCGGGGCGCGTATTGCTTGGGCCTCTCTCCTGGAGGCACTCAGTCAGACCCAGTGTTGACATGTGGCAAGACGCTCCTCGGGTCGCGTCTTGCTTTGGCCTCTCTCCTGGAGGCGCTCAGTCAGACCCAGTGTTGACATGTGGCAAGACGCTCCTCGGGACGCGTCTTGCTTGGGCCTCTCTCCTGGAGGCGCTCAGTCAGACCCAGTGTTGACATGTGACAAGAAGCTCCTCGGGGCGCGTCTTGCTTGAGCCTCTCTCCTGGAGGCGCTCAGTCAGAACTAGAGGTGACATGTGGCAAGACGCTCCTCGGGGCGCGTATTGCTTGGGCCTCTCTCCTGGAGGCACTCAGTCAGACCCAGTGTTGACATTTGGCAAGACGCTCCTCGGGTCGCGTCTTGCTTTGGCCTCTCTCCTGGAGGCGCTCAGTCAGACCCAGTGTTGACATGTGGCAAGACGCTCCTCGAGGCGCGTCATGCTTGGGCCTCTCTCCTGGAGGCGCTCAGTCAGACCCAGTGTTGACATGTGGCAAGACGCTCTTCGGGGTGCGTCTTGCTTGGGCTTCTGTCCTGGAGGCCCTCAGTCAGACCCAGTGTTGGCAAGTGTCAAGATGCTCCTCGGGGCGCGTCTTGCTTGGGCCTCTCTCCTGGAGGCGCTCAGTCAGACCCATTGTTGACATGTGGCAAGACGCTCCTCGGGGCGCGTCTTGCTTGGGCTTCTCTCCTGGAGGCCCTCAGTCAGACCCATTGTTGGCAAGTGTCAAGATGCTCCTCGGGGCGCGTGTTGCTTGGGCCTCTCTCCTGGAGGCCCTCTGTCAGACCCAGTGTTGACATGTGGCAAGACGCTCTTCGGGGTGCGTCTTGCTTGGGCCTCTCTCCTGGAGGCGATTAGTCAGACCCAGTGTTGACATGTGGCAAGACGCTCCTCGGGGCGCGTCTTGCTTGGGCCTCTCTCCTGGAGGCGCTCAGTCAGACCCAGTGTTGACATGTGGCAAGACGCTCCTCGGGGTGCGTCTTGCTTGGGCCTCTCTCCTGGAGGCGCTCAGTCAGAACCAAAGGTGACATGTGGCAAGACGCTCCTCGGGGCG
Source organism: Nothobranchius furzeri (assembly GCF_043380555.1). Classification (NCBI taxonomy): domain Eukaryota; kingdom Metazoa; phylum Chordata; class Actinopteri; order Cyprinodontiformes; family Nothobranchiidae; genus Nothobranchius; species Nothobranchius furzeri. The sequence continues at coordinate 18,212,753 of NC_091756.1, forward strand.
CGTATTGCTTGGGCCTCTCTCCTGGAGGCACTCAGTCAGACCCAGTGTTGACATGTGGCAAGACGCTCCTCGGGTCGCGTCTTGCTTTGGCCTCTCTCCTGGAGGCGCTCAGTCAGACCCAGTGTTGACATGTGGCAAGACGCTCCTCGGGACGCGTCTTGCTTGGGCCTCTCTCCTGGAGGCGCTCAGTCAGACCCAGTGTTGACATGTGACAAGAAGCTCCTCGGGGCGCGTCTTGCTTGGGCCTCTCTCCTGGAGGCGCTCAGTCAGAACCAGAGGTGACATGTGGCAAGACGCTCCTCGGGGCACGTATTGCTTGGGCCTCTTTCCTGGAGGCGCTCTGTCAGACCCAGTGTTGACATTTGGCAAGACGCTCCTCGGGGCGCTTCATGCTTGGGCCTCTCTCCTGGAGGCGCTCAGTCAGACCCAGTGTTGACATGTGATAAGACGCTCATAGGGGCATGTCTTGCTTGGGCCTCTCTCCTGGAGGCGCTCAGTCAGACCCAGTGTTGACATGTGGCAAGACGCTCCTCGGGGTGCGTCTTGCTTGGGCCTCTCTCCTGGAGGCGCTCAGTCAGACCCAGTGTTGACATGTGGCAAGACGCTCCTCGGGGCGCGTCTTGCTTGGGCCTCTCTCCTGGAGGCGCTCAGTCAGACCCAGTGTTGACATGTGACAAGACGCTCCTCGGGGCGCGTCTTGCTTGGGCCTCTCTCCTGGAGGCGCTCAGTCAGAACCAGAGGTGACATGTGACAAGACGCTCCTCGGGGCGCGTATTGCTTGGGCCTCTCTCCTGGAGGCCCTCTGTCAGACCCAGTGTTGACACGTGGCAAGACGCTCCTCGGGGCGCGTCTTGCTTGGGTCTCTCTCCTGGAGGCGCTCAGTCAGACCGAGTAGTGACACGTGGCATGACGCTCCTCGGGGCGCGTCTTGCTTGGGCCTCTCTCCTGGAGGCGCTCAGTCAGACCCAGTGGTGACATGTGGCAAGACTTTCCTCGGGGCGCGTCTTGCTTGGGCCTCTCTCCTGGAGGCCCTCTGTCAGACCCAGTGTTGACATGTGGCAAGACGCTCCTCGGGGCGCGTCTTGCTTGGGCCTCTCTCCTGGAGTCGGTCAGTCAGACCCAGTGGTGACATATGGCAAGACGCTTCTCGGGGCACGTGTTGCTTGGGCCTCTCTCCTGGAGGCCCTCTGTCAGACCCAGTGTTGACATGTGGCAAGACACTCCTCGGGGCTCGTCTTGCTTGGGCTTCTCTCCTGGAGGCACTCAGTCAGACCCAGTGTTGACATGTGGCAAGACGCTCCTCGAGGCGCGTCTTAATTGGGCCTCTCTCCTGGAGGCGCTCAGTCAGACCCAGTGTTGACATGTGACAAGACGCTCCTCGGGGCGCGTCTTGCTTGGGCCTCTCTCCTGGAGGTGCTCAGTCAGAACCAGAGGTGACATGTGGCAAGAGGCTCCTCGGGGCGCGTATTGCTTGGGCCTCTCTCCTGGAGGCCCTCAGTCAGACCCAGTGTTGACATGTGGCAAGACGCTCCTCGGGGCGCGTCTTGCTGGGGCCTCTCTCCTGGAGGCCCTCAATCAGACCCAGTGTTGACACGTGGCAAGACGCTCCTCGGGGCGCATCTTGCTTGGGTCTCTCTCCTGGAGGCGCTCAGTCAGACCGAGTAGTGACATGTGGCATGACGCTCCTCGGGGCGCGTCTTGCTTGGGCCTCTCTCCTGGAGGCGCTCAGTCAGACCCAGTGGTGACATGTGGCAAGACACTCCTCGGGGCGTGTCTTGCTTGGGCCTCTCTCCTGGAGGCGCTCAGTCAGACCCAGTGTTGACATGTGGCAAGACGCTCCTCGGGGTGCGTCTTGCTTGGGCCTCTCTCCTGGAGGCGCTTAGTCAGAACCAGAGGTGACATGTGGCAAGACGCTCCTCGGGGCGCGTATTGCTTGGGCCTCTCTCCTGGAGGCACTCAGTCAGACCCAGTGTTGACATGTGGCAAGACGCTCCTCGGGTCGCGTCTTGCTTTGGCCTCTCTCCTGGAGGCGCTCAGTCAGACCCAGTGTTGACATGTGGCAAGACACTCCTCGGGTCGCGTCTTGCTTTGGCCTCTCTCCTGGAGGCGCTCAGTCAGACCCAGTGTTGACATGTGGCAAGACGCTCCTCGGGACGCGTCTTGCTTGGGCCTCTCTCCTGGAGGTGCTCAGTCAGACCCAGTGTTGACATGTGACAAGAAGCTCCTCGGGGCGCGTCTTGCTTGGGCTTCTCTCCTGGAGGCGCTCAGTCAGAACCAGAGGTGACATGTGGCAAGACGCTCCTCGGGGCGCGTATTGCTTGGGCCTCTCTCCTGGAGGCACTCAGTCAGACCCAGTGTTGACATTTGGCAAGACCCTCCTCGTGTCGCGTCTTGCTTTGGCCTCTCTCCTGGTGGCGCTCAGTCAGACCCAGTGTTGACATGTGGCAAGACGCTCCTCGAGGCGCGTCATGCTTGGGCCTCTCTCCTGGAGGCGCTCAGTCAGACCCAGTGTTGACATGTGGCAAGACGCTCTTCGGGGTGCGTCTTGCTTGGGCTTCTGTCCTGGAGGCCCTCAGTCAGACCCAGTGTTGGCAAGTGTCAAGATTCTCCTCGGGGCGCGTCTTGCTTGGGCCTCTCTCCTGGAGGCGCTCAGTCAGACCCATTGTTGACATGTGGCAAGACGCTCCTCGGGGCGCGTCTTGCTTGGGCTTCTCTCCTGGAGGCCCTCAGTCAGACCCATTGTTGGTAAGTGTCAAGATGCTCCTCGGGGCACGTGTTGCTTGGGCCTCTCTCCTGGAGGCCCTCTGTCAGACCCAGTGTTGACATGTGGCAAGACGCTCTTCGGGGTGCGTCTTGCTTGGGCTTCTCTCCTGGAGGCCCTCAGTCAGACCCAGTGTTGGCAAGTGTCAAGATGCTCCTCAAGGCGCGTCTTGCTTGGGCCTCTCTCCTGGAGGCGCTCAGTCAGACCCATTGTTGACATGTGGCAAGACGCTCCTCGGGGCGCGTCTTGCTTGGGCTTCTCTCCTGGAGGCCCTCAGTCAGACCCATTGTTGACATGTGGCAAGACGCTCCTCGGGGCGCTTCTTGCCTGGGCCTCTCTACTGGAGGCGCTCAGTCAGACCCAGTGTTGACATGTGGCAATACGCTCCTCGGGGCGCGTCTTGCTTGGGCCTCTCTCCTGGAGGCGCTCAGTCAGACCCAGTGTTGACATGTGGCAAGACGCTCCTCGGGACGCGTCTTGCTTGGGCCTCTCTCCTGGAGGCGCTCAGTCAGAACCAGAGGTGACATGTGGCAAGACGCTCCTCGGGGCGCGTCTTTCTTTGGCCTCTCTCCTGGAGGCGCTCAGTCAGACCCAGTGTTGACATGTGGCAAGACGCTCCTCGAGGCGCGTCATGCTTGGGCCTCTCTCCTGGAGGCGCTCAGTCAGACCCAGTGTTGACATGTGGCAAGACGCTCCTCGGGGCGCGTCTTGCTTGGGCCTCTCTCCTGGAGGCGCTCAGAAAGACACAGTGGTGACATGTGGCTAGACGCTCCTCGGGGCACGTATTGCTTGGGCCTCTCTCATTGAGGCCCTCAGTCAGACCCAGTTATGACATGTGTCAAGACGCCCCTCGGGGCGCGTCTTGCTTGGGCCTTTCTCCTGGAGGCGCTCAGTCAGAACCAGTGTTGACATGTGGCAAGACGCTCCTCGGGGCGCGTCTTGCTTGGGCCTCTCTCCTGGAGGCGCTCAGTCAGACCCAGTGGTGACATGTGGCAAGACGCTCCTCGGGGCGCTTCATGCTTGGGCCTCTCTCCTGGAGGCGCTCAGTCAGACCCAGTGTTGACATGTGATAAGACGCTCATAGGGGCATGTCTTGCTTGGGCCTCTCTCCTGGAGGCGCTCAGTCAGACCCAGTGTTGACATGTGGCAAGACGCTCCTCGGGGTGCGTCTTGCTTGGGCCTCTCTCCTGGAGGCGCTCAGTCAGACCCAGTGTTGACATGTGGCAAGACGCTCCTCGAGGCGCGTCATGCTTGGGCCTCTCTCCTGGAGTTGCTCAGTCAGACCCAGTGTTGACATGTGGCAAGACGCTCCTCGGGGCGCGTCTTGCTTGGGCCTCTCTCCTAAAGGCGCTCAGTGAGACCGAGTGCTGACGTGTGGCAAGATGCTCCTCGGGGCGCGTCTTGCTTGGGCCTCTCTCCTGGAGGCGCTCAGTCAGACACAGTGGTGATATGTGGCTAGACGCTCCTCGGGGCACGTATTGCTTGGGCCTCTCTCATTGAGGCCCTCAGTCAGACCCAGTGTTGACAGGTGTCAAGACGCCCCTCGGGGCGCGTCTTGCTTGGGCCTTTCTCCTGGAGGCGCTCAGTCAGACCCAGTGTTGACATGTGGCATGACGCTCCTCGGGGCGCGTCTTGCTTGGGCGTCTCTCCTGGAGGCGCTCAGTCAGACCCAGTGGTGACATGTGGCAAGACTCTCCTCGGGGCGCGTCTTGCTTGGGCCTCTCTCCTGGAGGCCCTCTGTCAGACCCAGTGTTGACATGTGGCAAGACGCTCCTCGGGGCGCGTCTTGCTTGGGCCTCTCTCCTGGAGGCGCTCAGTCAGACCCAGTGTTGACATGTGGCAAGACACTCCTCGGGTCGCGTCTTGCTTTGGCCTCTCTCCTGGAGGCGCTCAGTCAGACCCAGTGTTGACATGTGGCAAGACACTCCTCGGGTCGCGTCTTGCTTTGGCCTCTCTCCTGGAGGCGCTCAGTCAGACCCAGTGTTGACATGTGGCAAGACGCTCCTCGGGACGCGTCTTGCTTGGGCCTCTCTCCTGGAGGTGCTCAGTCAGACCCAGTGTTGACATGTGACAAGAAGCTCCTCGGAGCGCGTCTTGCTTGGGCCTCTCTCCTGGAGGCGCTCAGTCAGAACCAGAGGTGACATGTGGCAAGACGCTCCTCGAGGTGCGTCATGCTTGGGCCTCTCTCCTGGAGGCGCTCAGTCAGACCCAGTGTTGACATGTGGCAAGACGCTCCTCGGGGCGCGTCTTGCTTGGGCTTCTCTCCTGGAGGCCCTCAGTCAGACCCATTGTTGGCAAGTGTCAAGATGCTCCTCGGGGCACGTGTTGCTTGGGCCTCTCTCCTGGAGGCCCTCTGTCAGACCCAGTGTTGACATGTGGCTTGACGCTCTTCGGGGTGCGTCTTGCTTGGGCTTCTCTCCTGGAGGCCCTCAGTCAGACCCAGTGTTGGCAAGTGTCAAGATGCTCCTCGGGGCGCGTCTTGCTTGGGCCTCTCTCCTGGAGGCGCTCAGTCAGACCCATTGTTGACATGTGGCAAGACGCTCCTCGGGGCGCGTCTTGCTTGGGCTTCTCTCCTGGAGGCCCTCAGTCAGACCCATTGTTGACATGTGGCAAGACGCTCCTCGGGGCGCTTCTTGCCTGGGCCTCTCTACTGGAGGCGCTCAGTCAGACCCAGTGTTGACATGTGGCAAGACGCTCATAGGGGCACGTCTTGCTTGGGCCTCTCTCCTGGAGGCGATTAGTCAGACCCAGTGTTGACATGTGGCAATACGCTCCTCGGGGCGCGTCTTGCTTGGGCCTCTCTCCTGGAGGCGCTCAGTCAGACCCAGTGTTGACATGTGGCAAGACGCTCCTCGGGACGCGTCTTGCTTGGGCCTCTCTCCTGGTGGCGCTCAGTCAGAACCAGAGGTGACATGTGGCAAGACGCTCCTCGGGGCGCGTATTGCTTGGGCCTCTCTCCTGGAGGCACTCAGTCAGACCCAGTGTTGACATTTGGCAAGACGCTCCTCGGGTCGCGTCTTTCTTTGGCCTCTCTCCTGGAGGCGCTCAGTCAGACCCAGTGTTGACATGTGGCAAGACGCTCCTCGAGGCGCGTCATGCTTGGGCCTCTCTCCTGGAGGCGCTCAGTCAGACCCAGTGTTGACATGTGGCAAGATGCTCCTCGGGGCGCGTCTTGCTTGGGCCTCTCTCCTGGAGGCGCTCAGTCAGACCGAGTGCTGACATGTGGCAAGACGCTCCTCGGGGCGCGTCTTGCTTGGGCCTCTCTCCTGGAGGCGCTCAGTCAGACACAGTGGTGACATGTGGCTAGACGCTCCTCGGGGCACGTATTGCTTGGGCCTCTCTCATTGAGGCCCTCAGTCAGACCCAGTTATGACATGTGTCAAGACGCCCCTCGGGGCGCGTCTTGCTTGGTCCTTTCTCCTGGAGGCGCTCAGTCAGACCCAGTGTTGACATGTGGCAAGACGCTCCTCGGGGCGCGTCTTGCTTGGGCCTCTCTCCTGGAGGCGCTCAGTCAGACCCATTGTTGACATGTGGCAAGACGCTCCTCGGGGCGCGTCTTGCTTGGGCTTCTCTCCTGGAGGCGCTCAGAAAGACACAGTGGTGACATGTGGCTAGACGCTCCTCGGGGCACGTATTGCTTGGGCCTCTCTCATTGAGGCCCTCAGTCAGACCCAGTTATGACATGTGTCAAGACGCCCCTCGGGGCGCGTCTTGCTTGGGCCTTTCTCCTGGAGGCGCTCAGTCAGACCCAGTGTTGACATGTGGCAAGACGCTCCTCGGGGCGCGTCTTGCTTGGGCCTCTCTCCTGGAGGCGCTCAGTCAGACCCAGTGGTGACATGTGGCAAGACGCTCCTCGGGGCGCTTCATGCTTGGGCCTCTCTCCTGGAGGCGCTCAGTCAGACCCAGTGTTGACATGTGATAAGACGCTCATAGGGGCATGTCTTGCTTGGGCCTCTCTCCTGGAGGCGCTCAGTCAGACCCAGTGTTGACATGTGGCAAGACGCTCCTCGGGGTGGGTCTTGCTTGGGCCTCTCTCCTGGAGGCGCTCAGTCAGACCCAGTGTTGACATGTGGCAAGACGCTCCTCGAGGCGCGTCATGCTTGGGCCTCTCTCCTGGAGTTGCTCAGTCAGACCCAGTGTTGACATGTGGCAAGACGCTCCTCGGGGCGCGTCTTGCTTGGGCCTCTCTCCTAAAGGCGCTCAGTGAGACCGAGTGCTGACGTGTGGCAAGATGCTCCTCGGGGCGCGTCTTGCTTGGGCCTCTCTCCTGGAGGCGCTCAGTCAGACACAGTGGTGATATGTGGCTAGACGCTCCTCGGGGCACGTATTGCTTGGGCCTCTCTCATTGAGGCCCTCAGTCAGACCCAGTGTTGACATGTGTCAAGACGCCCCTCGGGGCGCGTCTTGCTTGGGCCTTTCTCCTGGAGGCGCTCAGTCAGACCCAGTGTTGACATGTGGCATGACGCTCCTCGGGGCGCGTCTTGCTTGGGCGTCTCTCCTGGAGGCGCTCAGTCAGACCCAGTGGTGACATGTGGCAAGACTCTCCTCGGGGCGCGTCTTGCTTGGGCCTCTCTCCTGGAGGCCCTCTGTCAGACCCAGTGTTGACATGTGGCAAGATGCTCCTCGGGGCGCGTCTTGCTTGGGCCTCTCTCCTGGAGGCGCTCAGTCAGACCCAGTGTTGACATGTGGCAAGACACTCCTCGGGTCGCGTCTTGCTTTGGCCTCTCTCCTGGAGGCGCTCAGTCAGACCCAGTGTTGACATGTGGCAAGACACTCCTCGGGTCGCGTCTTGCTTTGGCCTCTCTCCTGGAGGCGCTCAGTCAGACCCAGTGTTGACATGTGGCAAGACGCTCCTCGGGACGCGTCTTGCTTGGGCCTCTCTCCTGGAGGTGCTCAGTCAGACCCAGTGTTGACATGTGACAAGAAGCTCCTCGGGGCGCGTCTTGCTTGGGCCTCTCTCCTGGAGGCGCTCAGTCAGAACCAGAGGTGACATGTGGCAAGACGCTCCTCGAGGTGCGTCATGCTTGGGCCTCTCTCGTGGAGGCGCTCAGTCAGACCCAGTGTTGACATGTGGCAAGACGCTCCTCGGGGCGCGTCTTGCTTGGGCTTCTCTCCTGGAGGCCCTCAGTCAGACCCATTGTTGGCAAGTGTCAAGATGCTCCTCGGGGCACGTGTTGCTTGGGCCTCTCTCCTGGAGGCCCTCTGTCAGACCCAGTGTTGACATGTGGCAAGACGCTCTTCGGGGTTCGTCTTGCTTGGGCTTCTCTCCTGGAGGCCCTCAGTCAGACCCAGTGTTGGCAAGTGTCAAGATGCTCCTCGGGGCGCGTCTTGCTTGGGCCTCTCTCCTGGAGGCGCTCAGTCAGACCCATTGTTGACATGTGGCAAGACGCTCCTCGGGGCGCGTCTTGCTTGGGCTTCTCTCCTGGAGGCCCTCAGTCAGACCCATTGTTGACATGTGGCAAGACGCTCCTCGGGGCGCTTCTTGCCTGGGCCTCTCTACTGGAGGCGCTCAGTCAGACCCAGTGTTGACATGTGGCAAGACGCTCATAGGGGCACGTCTTGCTTGGGCCTCTCTCCTGGAGGCGATTAGTCAGACCCAGTGTTGACATGTGGCAATACGCTCCTCGGGGCGCGTCTTGCTTGGGCCTCTCTCCTGGAGGCGCTCAGTCAGACCCAGTGTTGACATGTGGCAAGACGCTCCTCGGGACGCGTCTTGCTTGGGCCTCTCTCCTGGTGGCGCTCAGTCAGAACCAGAGGTGACATGTGGCAAGACGCTCCTCGGGGCGCGTATTGCTTGGGCCTATCTCCTGGAGGCACTCAGTCAGACCCAGTGTTGACATTTGGCAAGACGCTCCTCGGGTCGCGTCTTTCTTTGGCCTCTCTCCTGGAGGCGCTCAGTCAGACCCAGTGTTGACATGTGGCAAGACGCTCCTCGAGGCGCGTCATGCTTGGGCCTCTCTCCTGGAGGCGCTCAGTCAGACCCAGTGTTGACATGTGGCAAGATGCTCCTCGGGGCGCGTCTTGCTTGGGCCTCTCTCCTGGAGGCGCTCAGTCAGACCGAGTGCTGACATGTGGCAAGACGCTCCTCGGGGCGCGTCTTGCTTGGGCCTCTCTCCTGGAGGCGCTCAGTCAGACACAGTGGTGACATGTGGCTAGACGCTCCTCGGGGCACGTATTGCTTGGGCCTCTCTCATTGAGGCCCTCAGTCAGACCCAGTTATGACATGTGTCAAGACGCCCCTCGGGGCGCGTCTTGCTTGGTCCTTTCTCCTGGAGGCGCTCAGTCAGACCCAGTGTTGACATGTGGCAAGACGCTCCTCGGGGCGCGTCTTGCTTGGGCCTCTCTCCTGGAGGCGCTCAGTCAGACCCATTGTTGACATGTGGCAAGACGCTCCTCGGGGCGCGTCTTGCTTGGGCTTCTCTCCTGGAGGCCCTCAGTCAGACCCATTGTTGACATGTGGCAAGACGCTCCTCGGGGCGCTTCTTGCCTGGGCCTCTCTACTGGAGGCGCTCAGTCAGACCCAGTGTTGACATGTGGCAAGACGCTCATAGGGGCACGTCTTGCTTGGGCCTCTCTCCTGGAGGCGATTAGTCAGACCCAGTGTTGACATGTGGCAATACGCTCCCCGGGGCGCGTCTTGCTTGGGCCTCTCTCCTGGAGGCGCTCAGTCAGACCCAGTGTTGACATGTGGCAAGACGCTCCTCGGGACGCGTCTTGCTTGGGCCTCTCTCCTGGTGGCGCTCAGTCAGAACCAGAGGTGACATGTGGCAAGACGCTCCTCATGGCGCGTATTGCTTGGGCCTCTCTCCTGGAGGCACTCAGTCAGACCCAGTGTTGACATTTGGCAAGACGCTCCTCGGGTCGCGTCTTTCTTTGGCCTCTCTCCTGGAGGCGCTCAGTCAGACCCAGTGTTGACATGTGGCAAGACGCTCCTCGAGGCGCGTCATGCTTGGGCCTCTCTCCTGGAGGCGCTCAGTCAGACCCAGTGTTGACATGTGGCAAGATGCTCCCCGGGGCGCGTCTTGCTTGGGCCTCTCTCCTGGAGGCGCTCAGTCAGACCGAGTGCTGACATGTGGCAAGACGCTCCTCGGGGCGCGTCTTGCTTGGGCCTCTCTCCTGGAGGCGCTCAGTCAGACACAGTGGTGACATGTGGCTAGACGCTCCTCGTGGCACGTATTGCTTGGGCCTCTCTCATTGAGGCCCTCAGTCAGACCCAGTTATGACATGTGTCAAGACGCCCCTCGGGGCGCGTCTTGCTTGGGCCTTTCTCCTGGAGGCGCTCAGTCAGACCCAGTGTTGACATGTGGCAAGACGCTCCTCGGGGCGCGTCTTGCTTGGGCCTCTCTCCTGGAGGCCCTCAGTCAGACCCAGTGGTGACATGTGGCAAGACGCTCCTCGGGGCGCTTCATGCTTGGGCCTCTCTCCTGGAGGCGCTCAGTCAGACCCAGTGTTGACATGTGATAAGACGCTCATAGGGGCATGTCTTGCTTGGGCCTCTCTCCTGGAGGCGCTCAGTCAGACCCAGTGTTGACATGTGGCAAGAGGCTCCTCGGGGTGCGTCTTGCTTGGGCCTCTCTCCTGGAGGCGCTCAGTCAGACCCAGTGTTGACATGTGGCAAGACGCTCCTCGAGGCGCGTCATGCTTGGGCCTCTCTCCTGGAGGTGCTCAGTCAGACCCAGTGTTGACATGTGGCAAGACGCTCCTCGGGGCGCGTCTTGCTTGGGCCTCTCTCCTAAAGGCGCTCAGTGAGACCGAGTGCTGACGTGTGGCAAGATGCTCCTCGGGGCGCGTCTTGCTTGGGCCTCTCTCCTGGAGGCGCTCAGTCAGACACAGTGGTGATATGTGGCTAGACGCTCCTCGGGGCACGTATTGCTTGGGCCTCTCTCATTGAGGCCCTCAGTCAGACCCAGTGTTGACATGTGTCAAGATGCCCCTCGGGGCGCGTCTTGCTTGGGCCTTTCTCCTGGAGGCGCTCAGTCAGACCCAGTGTTGACATGTGGCATGACGCTCCTCGGGGCGCGTCTTGCTTGGGCCTCTCTCCTGGAGGCGCTCAGTCAGACCCAGTGGTGACATGTGGCAAGACTCTCCTCGGGGCGCGTCTTGCTTGGGCCTCTCTCCTGGAGGCCCTCTGTCAGACCCAGTGTTGACATGTGGCAAGACGCTCCTCGGGGCGCGTCTTGCTTGGGCCTCTCTCCTGGAGGCGGTCAGTCAGACCCAGTGGTGACATATGGCAAGATGCTTCTCGGGGCACGTGTTGCTTGGGCCTCTCTCCTGGAGGCCCTCTGTCAGACCCAGTGTTGACATGTGGCAAGACACTCCTCGGGGCGCGTCTTGCTTGGGCTTCTCTCCTGGAGGCACTCAGTCAGACCCAGTGTTGACATGTGGCAAGACGCTCCTCGGGGCGCGTCTTAATTGGGCCTCTCTCCTGGAGGCGCTCAGTCAGACCCAGTGGTGACATGTGACAAGACGCTCCTCGGGGCGCGTCTTGCTTGGGCCTCTCTCCTGGAGGCGCTCAGTCAAAACCAGAGGTGACATGTGGCAAGACGCTCCTCGGGGCGCGTATTGCTTGGGCCTCTCTCCTGGAGGCCCTCAGTCAGACCCAGTGTTGACATGTGGCAAGGCGCTCCTCGGGGCGCGTCTTGCTGGGGCCTCTCTCCTGGAGGCCCTCAATCAGACCCAGTGTTGACACGTGGCAAGACGCTCCTCGGGGCGCGTCTTGCTTGGGCCTCTCTCCTGGAGGCGCTCAGTCAGACCCAGTGGTGACATGTGGCAAGACACTCCTCGGGGCGCGTCTTGCTTGGGCCTCTCTCCTGGAGGCCCTCTGTCAGACCCAGTGTTGACATGTGGCAAGACGCTCCTCGGGGCGCGTCTTGCTTGGGCCTCTCTCCTGGAGGCGCTCAGTCAGACCCAGTGTTGACATGTGACAAGACGCTCCTCAGGGCGCGTCTTGCTTGGGCCTCTCTCCTGGAGGCGCTCAGTCAGAGCCAGAGGTGGCATGTGGCAAGACGCTCCTCGGGGCGCGTATTGCTTGGGCCTCTCTGCTGGAGGCCCTCTGTCATACCCAGTGTTGACACGTGGCAAGACGCTCCTCGGGGCGCGTATTGCTTGGGCCTCTCTGCTGGAGGCGCTCAGTCAGACCGAGTGGTGACATGTGGCAAGACTCTCCTCGGGGCGCGTCTTGCTTGGGCTTCTCTCCTGGAGGCCCTCAGTCAGACCCAGTGTTGACAAGTGTCAAGATGCTCCTCGGGGTGCGTCTTGCTTGGGCCTCTCTCCTGGAGGCGCTCAGTAAAACCCAGTGTTGACATGTGGCAAGACGCTCTTCGGGGTGCGTCTTGCTTGGGCTTCTCTCCTGGAGGCGCTCAGTCAGACCCATTGTTGACATGTGGCAAGACGCTCCTCGGGGCGCGTCTTGCTTGGGCTTCTCTCCTGGAGGCCCTCAGTCAGACCCATTGTTGGCAAGTGTCAAGATGCTCCTCGGGGCGCGTGTTGCTTGGGCCTCTCTCCTGGAGGCCCTCTGTCAGACCCAGTGTTGACATGTGGCAAGACGCACTTCGGGGTGCGTCTTGCTTGGGCTTCTCTCCTGGAGGCCCTCAGTCAGACCCAGTGTTGGCAAGTGTCAAGATGCTCCTCGGGGCGCGTCTTGCTTGGGCCTCTCTCCTGGAGGCGCTCAGTCAGACCCATTGTTGACATGTGGCAAGACGCTCCTCGGGGCGCGTCTTGCTTGGGCTTCTCTCCTGGAGGCCCTCAGTGAGACCCATTATTGACATGTGGCAAGACGCTCCTCGGGGCGCGTCTTGCTTGGGCCTCTCTACTGGAGGCGCTCAGTCAGACCCAGTGTTGACATGTGGCAAGACGCTCATAGGGGCACGTCTTGCTTGGGCCTCTCTCCTGGAGGCGATTAGTCAGACCCAGTGTTGACATGTGGCAAGACGCTCCTCGGGGCGCGTCTTGCTTGGGCCTCTCTCCTGGAGGCGCTCAGTCAGACCCAGTGTTGACATGTGGCAAGATGCTCCTCGGGGTGCGTCTTGCTTGGGCCTCTCTCCTGGAGGCGCTCAGTCAGAACCAGAGGTGACATGTGGCAAGACGCTCCTCGGGGCGCGTATTGCTTGGGCCTCTCTCCTGGAGGCACTCAGTCAGACCCAGTGTTGACATGTGGCAAGACGCTCCTCGGGTCGCGTCTTGCTTTGGCCTCTCTCCTGGAGGCGCTCAGTCAGACCCAGTGTTTACATGTGGCAAGACGCTCCTCGGGTCGCGTCTTGCTTTGGCCTCTCTCCTGGAGGCGCTCAGTCAGACCCAGTGTTGACATGTGGCAAGACGCTCCTCGGGACGCGTCTTGCTTGGGCCTCTCTCCTGGAGGCGCTCAGTCAGACCCAGTGTTGACATGTGACAAGAAGCTCCTCGGGGCGCGTCTTGCTTGGGCCTCTCTCCTGGAGGCGCTCAGTCAGAACTAGAGGTGACATGTGGCAAGACGCTCCTCGGGGCGCGTATTGCTTGGGCCTCTCTCCTGGAGGCACTCAGTCAGACCCAGTGTTGACATTTGGCAAGACGCTCCTCGGGTCGCGTCTTGCTTTGGCCTCTCTCCTGGAGGCGCTCAGTCAGACCCAGTGTTGACATGTGGCAAGACGCTCCTCGAGGCGCGTCATGCTTGGGCCTCTCTCCTGGAGGCGCTCAGTCAGACCCAGTGTTGACATGTGGCAAGACGCTCTTCGGGGTGCGTCTTGCTTGGGCTTCTGTCTTGGAGGCCCTCAGTCAGACCCAGTGTTGGCAAGTGTCAAGATGCTCCTCGGGGCGCGTCTTGCTTGGGCCTCTCTCCTGGAGGCGCTCAGTCAGACCCATTGTTGACATGTGGCAAGACGCTCCTCGGGGCGCGTCTTGCTTGGGCTTCTCTCCTGGAGGCCCTCAGTCAGACCCATTGTTGGCAAGTGTCAAGATGCTCCTCGGGGCGCGTGTTGCTTGGGCCTCTCTCCTGGAGGCCCTCTGTCAGACCCAATGTTGACATGTGGCAAGACGCTCTTCGGGGTGCGTCTTGCTTGGGCCTCTCTCCTGGAGGCGATTAGTCAGACCCAGTGTTGACATGTGGCAAGACGCTCCTCGGGGCGCGTCTTGCTTGGGCCTCTCTCCTGGAGGCGCTCAGTCAGACCCAGTGTTGACATGTGGCAAGACGCTCCTCGGGGTGCGTCTTGCTTGGGCCTCTCTCCTGGAGGCGCTCAGTCAGAACCAGAGGTGACATGTGGCAAGACGCTCCTCGGGGCGCGTATTGCTTGGGCCTCTCTCCTGGAGGCACTCAGTCAGACCCAGTGTTGACATGTGGCAAGACGCTCCTCGGGTCGCGTCTTGCTTTGGCCTCTCTCCTGGAGGCACTCAGTCAGACCCAGTGTTGACATGTGGAAAGACGCTCCTCGGGACGCGTCTTGCTTGGGCCTCTCTCCTGGAGGCGCTCAGTCAGACCCAGTGTTGACATGTGACAAGAAGCTCCTCGGGGCGCGTCTTGCTTGGGCCTCTCTCCTGGAGGCGCTCAGTCAGAACCAGAGGTGACATGTGGCAAGACGCTCCTCGAGGCGCGTATTGCTTGGGCCTCTTTCCTGGAGGCGCTCAGTCAGACCCAGTGTTGACATTTGGCAAGACGCTCCTCGGGGCGCTTCATGCTTGGGCCTCTCTCCTGGAGGCGCTCAGTCAGACCCACTGTTGACATGTGATAAGACGCTCATAGGGGCATGTCTTGCTTGGGCCTCTCTCCTGGAGGCGCTCAGTCAGACCCAGTGTTGACATGTGGCAAGACGCTCCTCGGGGTGCGTCTTGCTTGGGCCTCTCTCCTGGAGGCGCTCAGTCAGACCCAGTGTTGACATGTGGCAAGACGCTCCTCGGGGAGCGTCTTGCTTGGGCCTCTCTCCTAAAGGCGCTCAGTGAGACCGAGTGCTGACATGTGGCAAGATGCTCCTCGGGGCGCGTCTTGCTTGGGCCTCTCTCCTGGATTCGCTCAGTCAGACACAGTGGTGATATGTGGCTAGACGCTCCTCGGGGCACATATTGCTTGGGCCTCTCTCATTGAGGCCCTCAGTCAGACCCAGTGTTGACATGTGTCAAGACGCCCCTCGGGGCGCGTCTTGCTTGGGCCTTTCTCCTGGAGGCGCTCAGTCAGACCCAGAGGTGACATGTGGCAAGACGCTCCTCTGGGCGCGTCTTGCTTGGGCCTCTCTCCTGGAGGCCCTCAGTCAGACCCATTGTTGACATGTGGCAAGACGCTCCTCGGGGCGTGTCTTGCTTGGACCTCTCTCCTGGAGGCGCTCAGTCAGACCCAGTGGTGACATGTGGCAAGACGCTCCTCGGGGCGCGTATTGCTTGGGCCTCTCTCCTGGAGGCCCTCTGTCAGATCCAGTGTTGACATGTGGCAAGACGCTCCTCAGGGCGCGTCTTGCTTGGGCTTCTCTCATGGAGGCCCTCAGTCAGACCCAGTGTTGAAATGTGGCAAGACGCTCCTCGGGGCGCGTCTTGCTTGGGCCTCTCTCCTGGAGGCGCTCAGTCAGACCCAGTGTTGACATGTGGCAAGACGCTCCTCGGGGTGCGTCTTGCTTGGGCCTCTCTCCTGGAGGCGCTCAGTCAGACCCAGTGTTGACATGTGACAAGACGCTCCTCGGGGCGCGTCTTGCTTGGGCCTCTCTCCTGGAGGCGCTCAGTCAGAACCAGAGGTGACATGTGACAAGACGCTCCTCGGGGCGCGTATTGCTTGGGCCTCTCTCCTGGAGGCCCTCTGTCAGACCCAGTGTTGACACGTGGCAAGACGCTCCTCGGGGCGCGTCTTGCTTGGGTCTCTCTCCTGGAGGCGCTCAGTCAGACCGAGTAGTGACATGTGGCATGACGCTCCTCGGGGCGCGTCTTGCTTGGGCCTCTCTCCTGGAGGCGCTCAGTCAGACCCAGTGGTGACATGTGGCAAGACTTTCCTCGGGGCGCGTCTTGCTTGGGCCTCTCTCCTGGAGGCCCTCTGTCAGACCCAGTGTTGACATGTGGCAAGACGCTCCTCGGGGCGCGTCTTGCTTGGGCCTCTCTCCTGGAGGCGGTCAGTCAGACCCAGTGGTGACATATGGCAAGACGCTTCTCGGGGCACGTGTTGCTTGGGCCTCTCTCCTGGAGGCCCTCTGTCAGACCCAGTGTTGACATGTGGCAAGACACTCCTCGGGGCGCGTCTTGCTTGGCCTTCTCTCCTGGAGGCACTCAGTCAGACCCAGTGTTGACATGTGGCAAGACGCTCCTCGAGGCGCGTCTTAATTGGGCCTCTCTCCTGGAGGCGCTCAGTCAGACCCAGTGTTGACATGTGACAAGACGCTCCTCGGGGCGCGTCTTGCTTGGGCCTCTCTCCTGGAGGTGCTCAGTCAGAACCAGAGGTGACATGTGGCAAGACGCTCCTCGGGGCGCGTATTGCTTGGGCCTCTCTCCTGGAGGCCCTCAGTCAGACCCAGTGTTGACATGTGGCAAGACGCTCCTCGGGGCGCGTCTTGCTGGGGCCTCTCTCCTGGAGGCCCTCAATCAGACCCAGTGTTGACACGTGGCAAGACGCACCTCGGGGCGCATCTTGCTTGGGTCTCTCTCCTGGAGGCGCTCAGTCAGACCGAGTAGTGACATGTGGCATGACGCTCCTCGGGGCGCGTCTTGCTTGGGCCTCTCTCCTGGAGGCGCTCAGTCAGACCCAGTGTTGACATGTGGCAAGACACTCCTCGGGGCGCGTCTTGCTTGGGCCTCTCTCCTGGAGGCGCTCAGTCAGACCCAGTATTGACATGTGGCAAGACGCTCCTCGGGGTGCGTCTTGCTTGGGCCTCTCTCCTGGAGGCGCTCAGTCAGAACCAGAGGTGACATGTGGCAAGACGCTCCTCGGGGCGCGTATTGCTTGGGCCTCTCTCCTGGAGGCACTCAGTCAGACCCAGTGTTGACATGTGGCAAGACGCTCCTCGGGTCGCGTCTTGCTTTGGCCTCTCTCCTGGAGGCGCTCAGTCAGACCCAGTGTTGACCTGTGGCAAGACGCTCCTCGGGACGCGTCTTGCTTGGGCCTCTCTCCTGGAGGTGCTCAGTCAGACCCAGTGTTGACATGTGACAAGAAGCTCCTCGGGGCGCGTCTTGCTTGGGCCTCTCTCCTGGAGGCGCTCAGTCAGAACCAGAGGTGACATGTGGCAAGACGCTCCTCGGGGCGCGTATTGCTTGGGCCTCTCTCCTGGAGGCACTCAGTCAGACCCAGTGTTGACATTTGGCAAAGACGCTCCTCGGGTCGCGTCTTGCTTTGGCCTCTCTCCTGGTGGCGCTCAGTCAGACCCAGTGTTGACATGTGGCAAGACGCTCCTCGAGGCGCGTCATGCTTGGGCCTCTCTCCTGGAGGCGCTCAGTCAGACCCAGTGTTGACATGTGGCAAGACGCTCTTCGGGGTGCGTCTTGCTTGGGCTTCTGTCCTGGAGGCCCTCAGTCAGAACCAGTGTTGGCAAGTGTCAAGATGCTCCTCGGGGCGCGTCTTGCTTGGGCCTCTCTCCTGGAGGCGCTCAGTCAGACCCATTGTTGACATGTGGCAAGACGCTCCTCGGGGCGCGTCTTGCTTGGGCTTCTCTCCTGGAGGCCCTCAGTCAGACCCATTGTTGGCAAGTGTCAAGATGCTCCTCGGGGCACGTGTTGCTTGGGCCTCTCTCCTGGAGGCCCTCTGTCAGACCCAGTGTTGACATGTGGCAAGACGCTCTTCGGGGTGCGTCTTGCTTGGGCTTCTCTCCTGGAGGCCCTCAGTCAGACCCAGTGTTGGCAAGTGTCAAGATGCTCCTCGGGGCGCGTCTTGCTTGGGCCTCTCTCCTGGAGGCGCTCAGTCAGACCCATTGTTGACATGTGGCAAGACGCTCCTCGGGGCGCGTCTTGCTTGGGCTTCTCTCCTGGAGGCCCTCAGTCAGACCCATTGTTGACATGTGGCAAGACGCTCCTCGGGGCGCTTCTTGCCTGGGCCTCTCTACTGGAGGCGCTCAGTCAGACCCAGTGTTGACATGTGGCAAAACGCTCATAGGGGCACGTCTTGCTTGGGCCTCTCTCCTAGAGGCGATTAGTCAGACCCAGTGTTGACATGTGGCAATACGCTCCTCGGGGCGCGTCTTGCTTGGGCCTCTCTCCTGGAGGCACTCAGTCAGACCCAGTGTTGACATGTGGCAAGACGCTCCTCGGGGCGCGTCTTGCTTAGGACTCTCTCCTGGAGGCGCTCAGTCAGACCGAGTGCTGACATGTGGCAAGACGCTCCTCGGGGCACGTATTGCTTGGGCCTCTCTCATTGAGGCCCTCAGTCAGACCCAGTTATGACATGTGTCAAGACGCCCCTCGGGGCGCGTCTTGCTTGGGCCTTTCTCCTGGAGGCGCTCAGTCAGACCCAGTGTTGACATGTGGCAAGACGCTCCTCGGGGCGCGTCTTGCTTGGGCCTCTCTCCTGGAGGCGCTCAGTCAGACCCAGTGGTGACATGTGGCAAGACGCTCCTCGGGGCGCTTCATGCTTGGGCCTCTCTCCTGGAGGCGCTCAGTCAGACCCAGTGTTGACATGTGATAAGACGCTCATAGGGGCATGTCTTGCTTGGGCCTCTCTCCTGGAGGCGCTCAGTCAGACCCAGTGTTGACATGTGGCAAGACGCTCCTCGGGGTGCGTCTTGCTTGGGCCTCTCTCCTGGAGGCGCTCAGTCAGACCCAGTGTTGACATGTGGCAAGACGCTCCTCGAGGCGCGTCATGCTTGGGCCTCTCTCCTGGAGGTGCTCAGTCAGACCCAGTGTTGACATGTGGCAAGACGCTCCTCGGGGCGCGTCTTGCTTGGGCCTCTCTCCTAAAGGCGCTCAGTGAGACCGAGTGCTGACGTGTGGCAAGATGCTCCTCGGGGCGCGTCTTGCTTGGGCCTCTCTCCTGGAGGCGCTCAGTCAGACACAGTGGTGATATGTGGCTAGACGATCCTCGGGGCACGTATTGCTTGGGCCTCTCTCATTGAGGCCCTCAGTCAGACCCAGTGTTGACATGTGTCAAGACGCCCCTCGGGGCGCGTCTTGCTTGGGCCTTTCTCCTGGAGGCGCTCAGTCAGACCCAGTGTTGACATGTGGCAAGACGCTCCTCGGGGCGCGTCTTGCTTGGGCCTCTCTCCTGGAGGCGCTCAGTCAGACCCACAGGTGACATGTGGCAAGACGCTCCTCCAGGCGCGTCTTGCTTGGGCCTCTCTCCTGGAGGCCCTCAGTCAGACCCATTGTTGACATGTGGCAAGACGCTCCTCGGGGCGTGTCTTGCTTGGGCCTCTCTCCTGGAGGCGCTCAGTCAGACCCAGTGGTGACATGTGGCAAGACGCTCCTCGGGGCGCGTATTGCTTGGGCCTCTCTCCTGGAGGCCCTCTGTAAGACCCAGTGTTGACATGTGGCAAGACGCTCCTCGGGGCGCGTATTGCTTGGGCCTCTCTCCTGGAGGCCCTTTGTCAGACCCAGTGTTGACACGTGGCAAGACGCTCCTCGGGGCGCGTCTTGCTTGGGTCTCTCTCCTGGAGGCGCTCAGTCAGACCGAGTAGTGACATATGGCATGACGCTCCTCGGGGCGCGTCTTGCTTGGGCCTCTCTCCTGGAGGCGCTCAGTCAGACCCAGTGGTGACATGTGGCAAGACTCTCCTCGGGGCGCGTCCTGCTTGGGCCTCTCTCCTGGAGGCCCTCTGTCAGACCCAGTGTTGACATGTGGCAAGACGCTCCTCGGGGCGCGTCTTGCTTGGGCCTCTCTCCTGGAGGCGGTCAGTCAGACCCAGTGGTGACATATGGCAAAACGCTTCTCGGGGCACGTGTTGCTTGGGCCTCTCTCCTGGAGGCCCTCTGTCAGACCCAGTGTTGACATGTGGCAAGACACTCCTCGGGGCGCGTCTTGCTTGGGCTTCTCTCCTGGAGGCACTCAGTCAGACCCAGTGTTGACATGTGGCAAGACGCTCCTCGGGGCGCATCTTAATTGGGCATCTCTCCTGGAGGCGCTCAGTCAGACCCAGTGTTGACACGTGGCAAGACGCTCCTCGGGGCGCGTCTTGCTTGGGTCTCTCTCCTGGAGGCGCTCAGTCAGACCGAATAGTGACATGTGGCATGACGCTCCTCGGGGCGCGTCTTGCTTAGGCCTCTCTCCTGGAGGCGCTCAGTCAGACCCAGTGGTGACATGTGGCAAGACGCTCCTCGGGGCGCGTCTTGCTTGGGCCTCTCTCCTGGAGGCGCTCAGTCAGACCCAGTGTTGACATGTGACAAGACGCTCCTCGGGGCGCGTCTTGCTTGGGCCTCTCTCCTGGAGGCGCTCAGTCAGAACCAGAGGTGGCATGTGACAAGACGCTCCTCGGGGCGCGTCTTGCTTTGGCCTCTCTCCTGGAGGCGTTCAGTCAGACCCAGTGTTGACATGTGGCAAGACGCTCCTCGGGACGCGTCTTGCTTGGGCCTCTCTCCTGGAGGCGCTCAGTCAGACCCAGTGTTGACATGTGACAAGAAGCTCCTCGGGGCGCGTCTTGCTTGGGCCTCTCTCCTGGAGGCGCTCAGTCAGAACCAGAGGTGACATGTGGCAAGACGCTCCTCGGGGCGCGTATTGCTTGGGCCTCTCTCCTGGAGGCACTCAGTCAGACCCAGTGTTGACATTTGGCAAGACGCTCCTCGGGGCGCTTCATGCTTGGGCCTCTCTCCTGGAGGCGCTCAGTCAGACCCAGTGTTGACATGTGATAAGACGCTCATAGGGGCATGTCTTGCTTGGGCCTCTCTCCTGGAGGCGCTCAGTCAGACCCAGTGTTGACATGTGGCAAGACGCTCCTCGGGGTGCGTCTTGCTTGGGCCTCTCTCCTGGAGGCGCTCAGTCAGACCCAGTGTTGACATGTGGCAAGACGCTCATAGGGGCACGTCTTGCTTGGGCCTCTCTCCTGGAGGCGATTAGTCAGACCCAGTGTTGACATGTGGCAATACGCTCCTCGGGGCGCGTCTTGCTTGGGCCTCTCTCCTGGAGGCGCCCAGTCAGACCCAGTGTTGACATGTGGCAAGACGCTCCTCGGGACGCGTCTTGCTTGGGCCTCTCTCCTGGAGGCGCTCAGTCAGAACCAGAGGTGACATGTGGCAAGACGCTCCTCGGGGCGTGTATTGCTTGGGCCTCTCTCCTGGAGGCACTCAGTCAGACCCAGTGTTGACATTTGGCAAGACGCTCCTCGGGTCGCGTCTTTCTTTGGCCTCTCTCCTGGAGGCGCTCAGTCAGACCCAGTGTTGACATGTGGCAAGACGCTCCTCGAGGCGCGTCATGCTTGGGCCTCTCTCCTGGAGGCGCTCAGTCAGACCCAGTGTTGACATGTGGCAAGACGCTCCTCGGGGCGCGTCTTGCTTGGGCCTCTCTCCTGGAGGCGCTCAGTCAGACCGAGTGCTGACATGTGGCAAGACGCTCCTCGGGGCGCGTCTTGCTTGGGCCTCTCTCCTGGAGGCGCTCAGTCAGACACAGTGGTGACATGTGGCTAGACGCTCCTCGGGGCACGTATTGCTTGGGCCTCTCTCATTGAGGCCCTCAGTCAGACCCAGTTATGACATGTGTCAAGACGCCCCTCGGGGCGCGTCTTGCTTGGGCCTTTCTCCTGGAGGCGCTCAGTCAGACCCAGTGTTGACATGTGGCAAGACGCTCCTCGGGGCGCGTCTTGCTTGGGCCTCTCTCCTGGAGGCGCTCAGTCAGACCCAGTGGTGACATGTGGCAAGACGCTCCTCGGGGCGCTTCATGCTTGGGCCTCTCTCCTGGAGGCGCTCAGTCAGACCCAGTGTTGACATGTGATAAGACGCTCATAGGGGCATGTCTTGCTTGGGCCTCTCTCCTGGAGGCGCTCAGTCAGACCCAGTGTTGACATGTGGCAAGACGCTCCTCGGGGTGCGTCTTGCTTGGGCCTCTCTCCTGGAGGCGCTCAGTCAGACCCAGTGTTGACATGTGGCAAGACGCTCCTCGAGGCGCGTCATGCTTGGGCCTCTCTCCTGGAGGTGCTCAGTCAGACCCAGTGTTGACATGTGGCAAGACGCTCCTCGGGGCGCGTCTTGCTTGGGCCTCTCTCCTAAAGGCGCTCAGTGAGACCGAGTGCTGACGTGTGGCAAGATGCTCCTCGGGGCGCGTCTTGCTTGGGCCTCTCTCCTGGAGGCGCTCAGTCAGACACAGTGGTGATATGTGGCTAGACGATCCTCGGGGCACGTATTGCTTGGGCCTCTCTCATTGAGGCCCTCAGTCAGACCCAGTGTTGACATGTGTCAAGACGCCCCTCGGGGCGCGTCTTGCTTGGGCCTTTCTCCTGGAGGCGCTCAGTCAGACCCAGTGTTGACATGTGGCAAGACGCTCCTCGGGGCGTGTCTTGCTTGGGCCTCTCTCCTGGAGGCGCTCAGTCAGACCCACAGGTGACATGTGGCAAGACGCTCCTCCAGGCGCGTCTTGCTTGGGCCTCTCTCCTGGAGGCCCTCAGTCAGACCCATTGTTGACATGTGGCAAGACGCTCCTCGGGGCGTGTCTTGCTTGGGCCTCTCTCCTGGAGGCGCTCAGTCAGACCCAGTGGTGACATGTGGCAAGACGCTCCTCGGGGCGCGTATTGCTTGGGCCTCTCTCCTGGAGGCCCTCTGTAAGACCCAGTGTTGACATGTGGCAAGACGCTCCTCGGGGCGCGTATTGCTTGGGCCTCTCTCCTGGAGGCCCTCTGTCAGACCCAGTGTTGACACGTGGCAAGACGCTCCTCGGGGCGCGTCTTGCTTGGGTCTCTCTCCTGGAGGCGCTCAGTCAGACCGAGTAGTGACATATGGCATGACGCTCCTCGGGGCGCGTCTTGCTTGGGACTCTCTCCTGGAGGCGCTCAGTCAGACCCAGTGGTGACATGTGGCAAGACTCTCCTCGGGGCGCGTCCTGCTTGGGCCTCTCTCCTGGAGGCCCTCTGTCAGACCCAGTGTTGACATGTGGCAAGACGCTCCTCGGGGCGCGTCTTGCTTGGGCCTCTCTCCTGGAGGCGGTCAGTCAGACCCAGTGGTGACATATGGCAAGACGCTTCTCGGGGCACGTGTTGCTTGGGCCTCTCTCCTGGAGGCCCTCTGTCAGACCCAGTGTTGACATGTGGCAAGACACTCCTCGGGGCGTGACTTGCTTGGGCTTCTCTCCTGGAGGCACTCAGTCAGACCCAGTGTTGACATGTGGCAAGACGCTCCTCGGGGCGCGTCTTAATTGGGCATCTCTCCTGGAGGCCCTCAGTCAGACCCAGTGTTGACACGTGGCAAGACGCTCCTCGGGGCGCGTCTTGCTTGGGTCTCTCTCCTGGAGGCGCTCAGTCAGACCGAATAGTGACATGTGGCATGACGCTCCTCGGGGCGCGTCTTGCTTAGGCCTCTCTCCTGGAGGCGCTCAGTCAGACCCAGTGGTGACATGTGGCAAGACACTCCTCGGGGCGCGTCTTGCTTGGGCCTCTCTCCTGGAGGCCCTCTGTCAGACCCAGTGTTGACATGTGGCAAGACGCTCCTCGGGGCGCGTCTTGCTTGGGCCTCTCTCCTGGAGGCGCTCAGTCAGACCCAGTGTTGACATGTGACAAGACGCTCCTCGGGGCGCGTCTTGCTTGGGCCTCTCTCCTGGAGGCGCTCAGTCAGAACCAGAGGTGGCATGTCACAAGACGCTCCTCGGGGCGCGTCTTGCTTTGGCCTCTCTCCTGGAGGCGCTCAGTCAGACCCAGTGTTGACATGTGGCAAGACGCTCCTCGGGACGCGTCTTGCTTGGGCCTCTCTCCTGGAGGCGCTCAGTCAGACCCAGTGTTGACATGTGACAAGAAGCTCCTCGGGGCGCGTCTTGCTTGGGCCTCTCTCCTGGAGGCGCTCAGTCAGACCCAGTGTTGACATGTGGCAAGACGCTCCTCGAGGCGCGTCATGCTTGGGCCTCTCTCCTGGAGGCGCTCAGTCAGACCCAGTGTTGACATGTGGCATGACGCTCCTCGGGGCGCGTCTTGCTTGGGCCTCTCTCCTCGAGGCGCTCAGTCAGACAGAGTGCTGACATGTGGCAAGACGCTCCTCGGGGCGCGTCATGCTTGGGCCTCTCTCCTGGAGGCGCTCAGTCAGACACAGTGGTGACATGTGGCTAGACGCTCCTCGGGGCACGTATTGCTTGGGCCTCTCTCACTGAGGCCCTCAGTCAGACCCAGTGTTGACATGTGTCAAGACGCTTGGGCCTTTCTCCTGGAGGCGCTCAGTCAGACCCAGTGTTGACATGTGGCAAGACGCTCCTCGGGGCGCTTCATGCTTGGGCCTCTCTCCTGGAGGCGCTCAGTCAGACCCAGTGTTGACATGTGATAAGACGCTCATAGGGGCATGTCTTGCTTGGGCCTCTCTCCTGGAGGCGCTCAGTCAGACCCAGTGTTGACATGTGGCAAGACGCTCCTCGGGGTGCGTCTCACTTGGGCCTCTCTCCTGGAGGCGCTCAGTCAGACCCAGTGTTGACATGTGGCAAGACGCTCCTCGAGGCGCGTCATGCTTGGGCCTCTCTCCTGGAGGCCCTCAATCAGACCCAGTGTTGACACGTGGCAAGACGCTCCTCGGGGCGCATCTTGCTTGGGTCTCTCTCCTGGAGGCGCTCAGTCAGACTGAGTAGTGACATGTGGCATGACGCTCCTCGGGGCGCGTCTTGCTTGGGCCTCTCTCCTGGAGGCGCTCAGTCAGACCCAGTGGTGACATGTGGCAAGACACTCCTCGGGGCGCGTCTTGCTTGGGCCTCTCTCCTGGAGGCGCTCAGTCAGACCCAGTGTTGACATGTGGCAAGACGCTCCTCGGGGTGCGTCTTGCTTGGGCCTCTCTCCTGGAGGCGCTCAGTCAGAACCAGAGGTGACATGTGGCAAGACGCTCCTCGGGGCGCGTATTGCTTGGGCCTCTCTCCTGGAGGCACTCAGTCAGACCCAGTGTTGACATGTGGCAAGACGCTCCTCGGGTCGCGTCTTGCTTTGGCCTCTCTCCTGGAGGCGCTCAGTCAGACCCAGTGTTGACATGTGGCAAGACACTCCTCGGGTCGCGTCTTGCTTTGGCCTCTCTCCTGGAGGCGCTCAGTCAGACCCAGTGTTGACATGTGGCAAGACGCTCCTCGGGACGCGTCTTGCTTGGGCCTCTCTCCTGGAGGCGCTCAGTCAGACCCAGTGTTGACATGTGACAAGAAGCTCCTCGGGGCGCGTCTTGCTTGGGCCTCTCTCCTCGAGGCGCTCAGTCAGAACCAGAGGTGACATGTGGCAAGACGCTCCTCGGGGCGCGTATTGCTTGGGCCTCTCTCCTGGAGGCACTCAGTCAGACCCAGTGTTGACATTTGGCAAGACGCTCCTCGGGTCGCGTCTTGCTTTGGCCTCTCTCCTGGTGGCGCTCAGTCAGACCCAGTGTTGACATGTGGCAAGACGCTCCTCGAGGCGCGTCATGCTTGGGCCTCTCTCCTGGAGGCGCTCAGTCAGACCCAGTGTTGACATGTGGCAAGACGCTCTTCGGGGTGCGTCTTGCTTGGGCTTCTGTCCTGGAGGCCCTCAGTCAGACCCAGTGTTGGCAAGTGTCAAGATGCTCCTCGGGGCGCGTCTTGCTTGTGCCTCTCTTCTGGAGGCGCTCAGTCAGACCCATTGTTGACATGTGGCAAGACGCTCCTCGGGGCGTGTCTCTCTTGGGCTTCTCTCCTGGAGGCCCTCAGTCAGACCCATTGTTGGCAAGTGTCAAGATGCTCCTCGGGGCACGTGTTGCTTGGGCCTCTCTCCTGGAGGCCCTCTGTCAGACCCAGTGTTGACACGTGGCAAGACGCTCCTCGGGGCGCGTCCTGCTTGGGCCTCTCTCATGGAGGCCCTCTGTCAGACCCAGTGTTGACATGTGGCAAGACGCTCCTCGGGGCGCGTCTTGCTTGGGCCTCTCTCCTGGAGGCGGTCAGTCAGACCCAGTGGTGACATATGGCAAGACGCTTCTCGGGGCACGTGTTGCTTGGGCCTCTCTCCTGGAGGCCCTCTGTCAGACCCAGTGTTGACATGTGGCAAGACACTCCTCGGGGCGCGTCTTGCTTGGGCTTCTCTCCTGGAGGCACTCAGTCAGACCCAGTGTTGACATGTGGCAAGACGCTCCTCGGGGCGCGTCTTAATTGGGCCTCTCTCCTGGAGGCGCTCAGTCAGACCCAGTGTTGACATGTGACAAGACGCTCCTCGGGGTGCGTCTTGCATGGGCCTCTCTCCTGGAGGCGCTCAGTCAGAACCAGAGGTGACATGTGGCAAGACGCTCCTCGGGGCGCGTATTGCTTGGGCCTCTCTCCTGGAGGCCCTCAGTCAGACCCAGTGTTGACATGTGGCAAGACGCTCCTCGGGGCGCGTCTTGCTGGGGCCTCTCTCCTGGAGGCCCTCAATCAGACCCAGTGTTGACACGTGGCAAGACGCTCCTCGGGGCGCATCTTGCTTGGGTCTCTCTCCTGGAGGCGCTCAGTCAGACCGAGTAGTGACATGTGGCATGACGCTCCTCGGGGCGCGTCTTGCTTAGGCCTCTCTCCTGGAGGCGCTCAGTCAGACCCAGTGGTGACATGTGGCAAGACACTCCTCGGGGCGCGTCTTGCTTGGGCCTCTCTCCTGGAGGCCCTCTGTCAGACCCAGTGTTGACATGTGGCAAGACGCTCCTCGGGGCGCGTCTTGCTTGGGCCTCTCTTCTGGAGGCGCTCAGTCAGACCCAGTGTTGACATGTGACAAGACGCTCCTCGGGGCGCGTCTTGCTTGGGCCTCTCTCCTGGAGGCGCTCAGTCAGAACCAGAGGTGGCATGTGGCAAGACGCTCCTCGGGGTGCGTCTTGCTTGGGCCTCTCTCCTGGAGGCGCTCTGTCAGACCCAGTGTTGACACGTGGCAAGACGCTCCTCGGGGCGCGTCCTGCTTGGGCCGCTCTCCTGGAGGCCCTCTGTCAGACCCAGTGTTGACATGTGGCAAGACGCTCCTCGGGGCGCGTCTTGCTTTGGCCTCTCTCCTGGAGGCGGTCAGTCAGACCCAGTGGTGACATATGGCAAGACGCTTCTCGGGGCACGTGTTGCTTGGGCCTCTCTCCTGGAGGCCCTCTGTCAGACCCAGTGTTGACATGTGGCAAGACACTCCTCGGGGCGCGTCTTGCTTGGGCTTCTCTCCTGGAGGCACTCAGTCAGACCCAGTGTTGACATGTGGCAAGACGCTCCTCGGGGCACGTCTTAATTGGGCCTCTCTCCTGGAGGCGCTCAGTCAGACCCAGTGTTGACATGTGACAAGACTTTCCTCGGGGTGCGTCTTGCTTGGGCCTCTCTCCTGGAGGCGCTCAGTCAGAACGAGAGGTGACATGTGGCAAGACGCTCCTCGGGGCGCGTATTGCTTGGGCCTCTCTCCTGGAGGCCCTCAGTCAGACCCAGTGTTGACATGTGGCAAGACGCTCCTCGGGGCGCGTCTTGCTGGGGCCTCTCTCCTGGAGGCCCTCAATCAGACCCAGTGTTGACACGTGGCAAGACGCTCCTCGGGGCGCATCTTGCTTGGGTCTCTCTCCTGGAGGCGCTCAGTCAGACCGAGTAGTGACATGTGGCATGACGCTCCTTGGGGCGCGTCTTGCTTAGGCCTCTCTCCTGGAGGCGCTCAGTCAGACCCAGTGGTGACATGTGGCAAGACACTCCTCGGGGCGCGTCTTGCTTGGGCCTCTCTCCTGGAGGCCCTCTGTCAGACCCAGTGTTGACAAGTGGCAAGACGCTCCTCGGGGCGCGTCTTGCTTGGGCCTCTCTCCTGGAGGCGCTCAGTCAGACCCAGTGTTGACATGTGACAAGACGCTCCTCGGGGCGCGTCTTGCTTGGGCCTCTCTCCTGGAGGCGGTCAGTCAGACCCAGTGGTGACATATGGCAAGACGCTTCTCGGGGCACGTGTTGCTTGGGCCTCTCTCCTGGAGGCCCTCTGTCAGACCCAGTGTTGACATGTGGCAAGACACTCCTCGGGGCGCGTCTTGCTTGGGCTTCTCTCCTGGAGGCACTCAGTCAGACCCAGT
The DNA here is from genome assembly GCF_043380555.1 of Nothobranchius furzeri. Lineage (NCBI taxonomy): Eukaryota > Metazoa > Chordata > Actinopteri > Cyprinodontiformes > Nothobranchiidae > Nothobranchius > Nothobranchius furzeri. Next base: position 18,240,501 of record NC_091756.1, read on the forward strand.
GTTGACATGTGGCAAGACGCTCCTCGGGGCGCGTCTTAATTGGGCCTCTCTCCTGGAGGCGCTCAGTCAGACCCAGTGTTGACATGTGACAAGACGCTCCTCGGGGTGCGTCTTGCTTGGGCCTCTCTCCTGGAGGCGCTCTGTCAGACCCAGTGTTGACACGTGGCAAGACGCTCCTCGGGGCGCGTCCTGCTTGGGCCTCTCTCCTGGAGGCCCTCTGTCAGACCCAGTGTTGACATGTGGCAAGACGCTCCTCGGGGCGCGTCTTGCTTGGGCCTCTCTCCTGGAGGCGGTCAGTCAGACCCAGTGGTGACATATGGCAAGACGCTTCTCGGGGCACGTGTTGCTTGGGCCTCTCTCCTGGAGGCCCTCTGTCAGACCCAGTGTTGACATGTGGCAAGACACTCCTCGGGGCGCGTCTTGATTGGGCTTCTCTCCTGGAGGCACTCAGTCAGACCCAGTGTTGACATGTGGCAAGACGCTCCTCGGGGCACGTCTTAATTGGGCCTCTCTCCTGGAGGCGCTCAGTCAGACCCAGTGTTGACATGTGACAAGACGCTCCTCGGGGTGCGTCTTGCTTGGGCCTCTCTCCTGGAGGCGCTCAGTCAGAACCAGAGGTGACATGTGGCAAGAAGCTCCTCGGGGCGCGTATTGCTTGGGCCTCTCTCCTGGAGGCCCTCAGTCAGACCCAGTGTTGACATGTGGCAAGACGCTCCTCGGGGCGCGTCTTGCTGGGGCCTCTCTCCTGGAGGCCCTCAATCAGACCCAGTGTTGACACGTGGCAAGACGCTCCTCGGGGCGCATCTTGCTTGGGTCTCTCTCCTGGAGGCGCTCAGTCAGACCGAGTAGTGACATGTGGCATGACGCTCCTCGGGGCGCGTCTTGCTTAGGCCTCTCTCCTGGAGGCGCTCAGTCAGACCCAGTGGTGACATGTGGCAAGACACTCCTCGGGGCGCGTCTTGCTTGGGCCTCTCTCCTGGAGGCCCTCTGTCAGACCCAGTGTTGACATGTGGCAAGACACTCCTCGGGGCGCGTCTTGCTTGGACTTCTCTCCTGGAGGCACTCAGTCAGACCCAGTGTTGACATGTGGCAAGACGCTCCTCGGGGCACGTCTTGCTTGGGCCTCTCTCCTGGAGGCGCTCAGTCAGAACCAGAGGTGACATGTGGCAAGACGCTCCTCGGGGCGCGTATTGCTTGGGCCTCTCTCCTGGAGGCCCTCAGTCAGACCCAGTGTTGACATGTGGCAAGACGCTCCTCGGGGCGCGTCTTGCTGGGGCCTCTCTCCTGGAGGCCCTCAATCAGACCCAGTGTTGACACGTGGCAAGACGCTCCTCGGGGCGCATCTTGCTTGGGTCTCTCTCCTGGAGGCGCTCAGTCAGACCGAGTAGTGACATGTGGCATGACGCTCCTTGGGGCGCGTCTTGCTTAGGCCTCTCTCCTGGAGGCGCTCAGTCAGACCCAGTGGTGACATGTGGCAAGACACTCCTCGGGGCGCGTCTTGCTTGGGCCTCTCTCCTGGAGGCCCTCTGTCAGACCCAGTGTTGACAAGTGGCAAGACGCTCCTCGGGGCGCGTCTTGCTTGGGCCTCTCTCCTGGAGGCGCTCAGTCAGACCCAGTGTTGACATGTGACAAGACGCTCCTCGGGGCGCGTCTTGCTTGGCCCTCTCTCCTGGAGGCGCTCAGTCAGAACCAGAGGTGACATGTGGCAAGACGCTCCTCGGGGCGCGTATTGCTTGGGCCTCTCTCCTGGAGGCCCTCTGTCAGACCCAGTGTTGACACGTGGCAAGACGCTCCTCGGGGAGCGTCTTGCTTGGGTCTCTCTCCTGGAGGCGCTCAGTCAGACCGAGTAGTGACATATGGCATGACGCTCCTCGGGGCGCGTCATGCTTGGGCCTCTCTCCTGGAGGCGCTCAGTCAGACCCAGTGGTGACATGTGGCAAGACTCTCCTCGGGGCGCGTCCTGCTTGGGCCTCTCTCCTGGAGGCCCTCTGTCAGACCCAGTGTTGACATGTGGCAAGACGCTCCTCGGGGCGCGTCTTGCTTGGGCCTCTCTCCTGGAGGCGGTCAGTCAGACCCAGTGGTGACATATGGCAAGACGCTTCTCGGGGCACGTGTTGCTTGGGCCTCTCTCCTGGAGGCCCTCTGTCAGACCCAGTGTTGACATGTGGCAAGACACTCCTCGGGGCGCGTCTTGCTTGGGCTTCTCTCCTGGAGGCACTCAGTCAGACCCAGTGTTGACATGTGGCAAGACGCTCCTCGGGGCGCGTCTTAATTGGGCCTCTCTCCTGGAGGCGCTCAGTCAGACCCAGTGTTGACATGTGACAAGACGCTCCTCGGGGTGCGTCTTGCTTGGGCCTCTCTCCTGGAGGCGCTCAGTCAGACCGAGTAGTGACATGTGGCATGACGCTCCTCGGGGCGCGTCTTGCTTAGGCCTCTCTCCTGGAGGCGCTCAGTCAGACCCAGTGGTGACATGTGGCAAGACACTCCTCGGGGCGCGTCTTGCTTGGGCCTCTCTCCTGGAGGCCCTCTGTCAGACCCAGTGTTGACATGTGGCAAGACGCTCCTCGGGGCGCGTCTTGCTTGGGCCTCTCTCCTGGAGGCGCTCAGTCAGACCCAGTGTTGACATGTGACAAGACGCTCCTCGGGGCGTGTCTTGCTTGGGCCTCTCTCCTGGAGGCGCTCAGTCAGAACCAGAGGTGGCATGTGGCAAGACGCTCCTCCGGGCGCGTATTGCTTGGGCCTCTCTGCTGGAGGCCCTCTGTCAGACCCAGTGTTGACATGTGGCAAGACGCTCCTCGGGGCGCGTCTTGCTTGGGCTTCTCTCATGGAGGCCCTCAGTCAGACCCAGTGTTGAAATGTGGCAAGACGCTCCTCGGGGCGCGTCTTGCTTGGGCCTCTCTCCTGGAGGCGCTCAGTCAGACCCAGTGTTGACAAGTGGCAAGACGCTCCTCGGGGCGCATCTTGCTTGGGCCTCTCTCCTGGAGGCGCTCAGTCAGACCCAGTGTTGACATGTGACAAGACGCTCCTCGGGGCGCGTCTTGCTTGGGCCTCTCTCCTGGAGGCGGTCAGTCAGACCCAGTGGTGACATATGGCAAGACGCTTCTCGGGGAACGTGTTGCTTGGGCCTCTCTCCTGGAGGCCCTCTGTCAGACCCAGTGTTGACATGTGGCAAGACACTCCTCGGGGCGCGTCTTGCTTGGGCCTCTCTCCTGGAGGCCCTCTGTCAGACCCAGTGTTGACATGTGGCAAGACGCTCCTCGGGGCGCGTCTTGCTTGGGCCTCTCTCCTGGAGGCGGTCAGTCAGACCCAGTGGTGACATATGGCAAGACGCTTCTCGGGGCACGTGTTGCTTGGGCCTCTCTCCTGGAGGCCCTCTGTCAGACCCAGTGTTGACATGTGGCAAGAAACTCCTCGGGGCGCGTCTTGCTTGGGCTTCTCTCCTGGAGGCACTCAGTCAGACCCAGTGTTGACATGTGGCAAGACGCTCCTCGGGGCACGTCTTAATTGGGCCTCTCTCCTGGAGGCGCTCAGTCAGACCCAGTGTTGACATGTGACAAGACTTTCCTCGGGGTGCGTCTTGCTTGGGCCTCTCTCCTGGAGGCGCTCAGTCAGAACCAGAGGTGACATGTGGCAAGACGCTCCTCGGGGCGCGTATTGCTTGGGCCTCTCTCCTGGAGGCCCTCAGTCAGACCCAGTGTTGACATGTGGCAAGACGCTCCTCGGGGCGCGTCTTGCTGGGGCCTCTCTCCTGGAGGCCCTCAATCAGACCCAGTGTTGACACGTGGCAAGACGCTCCTCGGGGCGCATCTTGCTTGGGTCTCTCTCCTGGAGGCGCTCAGTCAGACCGAGTAGTGACATGTGGCATGACGCTCCTTGGGGCGCGTCTTGCTTAGGCCTCTCTCCTGGAGGCGCTCAGTCAGACCCAGTGGTGACATGTGGCAAGACACTCCTCGGGGCGCGTCTTGCTTGGGCCTCTCTCCTGGAGGCCCTCTGTCAGACCCAGTGTTGACAAGTGGCAAGACGCTCCTCGGGGCGCGTCTTGCTTGGGCCTCTCTCCTGGAGGCGCTCAGTCAGACCCAGTGTTGACATGTGACAAGACGCTCCTCGGGGCGCGTCTTGCTTGGGCCTCTCTCCTGGAGGCGCTCAGTCAGAACCAGAGGTGACATGTGGCAAGACGCTCCTCGGGGCGCGTATTGCTTGGGCCTCTCTCCTGGAGGCCCTCTGTCAGACCCAGTGTTGACACGTGGCAAGACGCTCCTCGGGGCGCGTCTTGCTTGGGTCTCTCTCCTGGAGGCGCTCAGTCAGACCGAGTAGTGACATATGGCATGACGCTCCTCGTGGCGCGTCATGCTTGGGCCTCTCTCCTGGAGGCGCTCAGTCAGACCCAGTGGTGACATGTGGCAAGACTCTCCTCGGGGCGCGTCCTGCTTGGGCCTCTCTCCTGGAGGCCCTCTGTCAGACCCAGTGTTGACATGTGGCAAGACGCTCCTCGGGGCGCGTCTTGCTTGGGCCTCTCTCCTGGAGGCGGTCAGTCAGACCCAGTGGTGACATATGGCAAGACGCTTCTCGGGGCACGTGTTGCTTGGGCCTCTCTCCTGGAGGCCCTCTGTCAGACCCAGTGTTGACATGTGGCAAGACACTCCTCGGGGCGCGTCTTGCTTGGGCTTCTCTCCTGAAGGCACTCAGTCAGACCCAGTGTTGACATGTGGCAAGACGCTCCTCGGGGCGCGTCTTAATTGGGCCTCTCTCCTGGAGGCGCTCAGTCAGACCCAGTGTTGACATGTGACAAGACGCTCCTCGGGGTGCGTCTTGCTTGGGCCTCTCTCCTGGAGGCGCTCAGTCAGAACCAGAGGTGACATGTGGCAAGACGCTCCTCGGGGCGCGTATTGCCTGGGCCTCTCTCCTGGAGGCCCTCAGTCAGACCCAGTGTTGACATGTGGCAAGACGCTCCTCGGGGCGCGTCTTGCTGGGGCCTCTCTCCTGGAGGCCCTCCATCAGACCCAGTGTTGACACGTGGCAAGACGCTCCTCGGGGCGCATCTTGCTTGGGTCTCTCTCCTGGAGGCGCTCAGTCAGACCGAGTAGTGACATGTGGCATGACGCTCCTCGGGGCGCGTCTTGCTTAGGCCTCTCTCCTGGAGGCGCTCAGTCAGACCCAGTGGTGACATGTGGCAAGACACTCCTCGGGGCGCGTCTTGCTTGGGCCTCTCTCCTGGAGGCCCTCTGTCAGACCCAGTGTTGACATGTGGCAAGACGCTCCTCGGGGCGCGTCTTGCTTGGGCCTCTCTCCTGGAGGCGCTCAGTCAGACCCAGTGTTGACATGTGACAAGACGCTCCTCGGGGCGTGTCTTGCTTGGGCCTCTCTCCTGGAGGCGCTCAGTCAGAACCAGAGGTGGCATGTGGCAAGACGCTCCTCCGGGCGCGTATTGCTTGGGCCTCTCTGCTGGAGGCCCTCTGTCAGACCCAGTGTTGACATGTGGCAAGACGCTCCTCGGGGCGCGTCTTGCTTGGGCTTCTCTCATGGAGGCCCTCAGTCAGACCCAGTGTTGAAATGTGGCAAGACGCTCCTCGGGGCGCGTCTTGCTTGGGCCTCTCTCCTGGAGGCGCTCAGTCAGACCCAGTGTTGACAAGTGGCAAGACGCTCCTCGGGGCGCATCTTGCTTGGGCCTCTCTCCTGGAGGCGCTCAGTCAGACCCAGTGTTGACATGTGACAAGACGCTCCTCGGGGCGCGTCTTGCTTGGGCCTCTCTCCTGGAGGCGGTCAGTCAGACCCAGTGGTGACATATGGCAAGACGCTTCTCGGGGCACGTGTTGCTTGGGCCTCTCTCCTGGAGGCCCTCTGTCAGACCCAGTGTTGACATGTGGCAAGACACTCCTCGGGGCGCGTCTTGATTGGGCTTCTCTCCTGGAGGCACTCAGTCAGACCCAGTGTTGACATGTGGCAAGACGCTCCTCGGGGCACGTCTTAATTGGGCCTCTCTCCTGGAGGCGCTCAGTCAGACCCAGTGTTGACATGTGACAAGACGCTCCTCGGGGTGCGTCTTGCTTGGGCCTCTCTCCTGGAGGCGCTCAGTCAGAACCAGAGGTGACATGTGGCAAGACGCTCCTCGGGGCGCGTATTGCTTGGGCCTCTCTCCTGGAGGCCCTCAGTCAGACCCAGTGTTGACATGTGGCAAGACGCTCCTCGGGGCGCGTCTTGCTGGGGCCTCTCTCCTGGAGGCCCTCAATCAGACCCAGTGTTGACACGTGGCAAGACGCTCCTCGGGGCGCATCTTGCTTGGGTCTCTCTCCTGGAGGCGCTCAGTCAGACCGAGTAGTGACATGTGGCATGATGCTCCTCGGGGCGCGTCTTGCTTAGGCCTCTCTCCTGGAGGCGCTCAGTCAGACCCAGTGGTGACATGTGGCAAGACACTCCTCGGGGCGCGTCTTGCTTGGGCCTCTCTCCTGGAGGCCCTCTGTCAGACCCAGTGTTGACATGTGGCAAGACGCTCCTTGGGGCGCGTCTTGCTTGGGCCTCTCTCCTGGAGGCGCTCAGTCAGACCCAGTGTTGACATGTGACAAGACGCTCCTCGGGGCGCGTCTTGCTTGGGCCTCTCTCCTGGAGGCGCTCAGTCAGAACCAGAGGTGGCATGTGGCAAGACGCTCCTCGGGGTCCGTCTTGCTTGGGCCTCTCTCCTGGAGGCGCTCTGTCAGACCCAGTGTTGACACGTGGCAAGACGCTCCTCGGGGCGCGTCCTGCTTGGGCCTCTCTCCTGGAGGCCCTCTGTCAGACCCAGTGTTGACATGTGGCAAGACGCTCCTCGGGGCGCGTCTTGCTTGGGCCTCTCTCCTGGAGGCGGTCAGTCAGACCCAGTGGTGACATATGGCAAGAAGCTTCTCGGCGCACGTGTTGCTTGGGCCTCTCTCCTGGAGGCGCTCAGTCAGACCCAGTGTTGACATGTGGCAAGACACTCCTCGGGGCGCGTCTTGCTTGGGCTTCTCTCCTGGAGGCACTCAGTCAGACCCAGTGTTGACATGTGGCAAGACGCTCCTCGGGGCACGTCTTAATTGGGCCTCTCTCCTGGAGGCGCTCAGTCAGACCCAGTGTTGACATGTGACAAGACGCTCCTCGGGGTGCGTCTTGCTTGGGCCTCTCTCCTGGAGGCGCTCAGTCAGAACCAGAGGTGACATGTGGCAAGACGCTCCTCGGGGCGCGTATTGCTTGGGCCTCTCTCCTGGAGGCCCTCAGTCAGACCCAGTGTTGACATGTGGCAAGACGTTCCTCGGGGCGCGTCTTGCTGGGGCCTCTCTCCTGGAGGCCCTCAATCAGACCCAGTGTTGACACGTGGCAAGACGCTCCTCGGGGCGCATCTTGCTTGGGTCTCTCTCCTGGAGGCGCTCAGTCAGACCGAGTAGTGACATGTGGCATGACGCTCCTCGGGGCGCGTCTTGCTTAGGCCTCTCTCCTGGAGGCGCTCAGTCAGACCCAGTGGTGACATGTGGCAAGACACTCCTCGGGGCGCGTCTTGCTTGGGCCTCTCTCCTGGAGGCCCTCTGTCAGACCTAGTGTTGACAAGTGGCAAGACGCTCCTCGGGGCGCGTCTTGCTTGGGCCTCTCTCCTGGAGGCGCTCAGTCAGACCCAGTGTTGACATGTGACAAGACGCTCCTCGGGGCGCGTCTTGCTTGGGCCTCTCTCCTGGAGGCGCTCAGTCAGAACCAGAGGTGACATGTGGCAAGACGCTCCTCGGGGCGCGTATTGCTTGGGCCTCTCTCCTGGAGGCCCTCTGTCAGACCCAGTGTTGACACGTGGCAAGACGCTCCTCGGGGCGCGTCTTGCTTGGGTCTCTCTCCTGGAGGCGCTCAGTCAGACCGAGTAGTGACATATGGCATGACGCTCCTCGGGGCGCGTCATGCTTGGGCCTCTCTCCTGGAGGCGCTCAGTCAGACCCAGTGGTGACATGTGGCAAGACTCTCCTCGGGGCGCGTCCTGCTTGGGCCTCTCTCCTGGAGGCCCTCTGTCAGACCCAGTGTTGACATGTGGCAAGACGCTCCTCGGGGCGCGTCTTGCTTGGGCCTCTCTCCTGGAGGCGGTCAGTCAGACCCAGTGGTGACATATGGCAAGACGCTTCTCGGGGCACGTGTTGCTTGGGCCTCTCTCCTGGAGGCCCTCTGTCAGACCCAGTGTTGACATGTGGCAAGACACTCCTCGGGGCGCGTCTTGCTTGGGCTTCTCTCCTGGAGGCACTCAGTCAGACCCAGTGTTGACATGTGGCAAGACGCTCCTCGGGGCGCGTCTTAATTGGGCCTCTCTCCTGGAGGCGCTCAGTCAGACCCAGTGTTGACATGTGACAAGACGCTCCTCGGGGTGCGTCTTGCTTGGGCCTCTCTCCTGGAGGCGCTCAGTCAGAACCAGAGGTGACATGTGGCAAGACGCTCCTCGGGGCGCGTATTGCTTGGGCCTCTCTCCTGGAGGCCCTCAGTCAGACCCAGTGTTGACATGTGGCAAGACGCTCCTCGGGGCGCGTCTTGCTGGGGCCTCTCTCCTGGAGGCCCTCAATCAGACCCAGTGTTGACACGTGGCAAGACGCTCCTCGGGGCGCATCTTGCTTGGGTCTCTCTCCTGGAGGCGCTCAGTCAGACCGAGTAGTGACATGTGGCATGACGCTCCTCGGGGCGCGTCTTGCTTAGGCCTCTCTCCTGGAGGCGCTCAGTCAGACCCAGTGGTGACATGTGGCAAGACACTCCTCGGGGCGCGTCTTGCTTGGGCCTCTCTCCTGGAGGCCCTCTGTCAGACCCAGTGTTGACATGTGGCAAGACGCTCCTCGGGGCGCGTCTTGCTTGGGCCTCTCTCCTGGAGGCGCTCAGTCAGACCCAGTGTTGACATGTGACAAGACGCTCCTCGGGGCGTGTCTTGCTTGGGCCTCTCTCCTGGAGGCGCTCAGTCAGAACCAGAGGTGGCATGTGGCAAGACGCTCCTCCGGGCGCGTATTTCTTGGGCCTCTCTGCTGGAGGCCCTCTGTCAGACCCAGTGTTGACATGTGGCAAGACGCTCCTCGGGGCGCGTCTTGCTTGGGCTTCTCTCATGGAGGCCCTCAGTCAGACCCAGTGTTGAAATGTGGCAAGACGCTCCTCGGGGCGCGTCTTGCTTGGGCCTCTCTCCTGGAGGCGCTCAGTCAGACCCAGTGTTGACAAGTGGCAAGACGCTCCTCGGGGCGCGTCTTGCTTGGGCCTCTCTCCTGGAGGCGCTCAGTCAGACCCAGTGTTGACATGTGACAAGACGCTCCTCGGGGCGCGTCTTGCTTGGGCCTCTCTCCTGGAGGCGCTCAGTCAGAACCAGAGGTGACATGTGGCAAGACGCTCCTCGGGGCGCGTATTGCTTGGGCCTCTCTCCTGGAGGCCCTCTGTCAGACCCAGTGTTGACACGTGGCAAGACGCTCCTCGGGGCGCATCTTGCTTGGGTCTCTCTCCTGGAGGCGCTCAGTCAGACCGAGTAGTGACATATGGCATGACGCTCCTCGGGGCGCGTCTTGCTTGGGCCTCTCTCCTGGAGGCGCTCAGTCAGACCCAGTGGTGACATGTGGCAAGACTCTCCTCGGGGCGCGTCCTGCTTGGGCCTCTCTCCTGGAGGCCCTCTGTCAGACCCAGTGTTGACATGTGGCAAGACGCTCCTCGGGGCGCGTCTTGCTTGGGCCTCTCTCCTGGAGCCGGTCAGTCAGACCCAGTGGTGACATATGGCAAGACGCTTCTCGGGGCACGTGTTGCTTGGGCCTCTCTCCTGGAGGCCCTCTGTCAGACCCAGTGTTGACATGTGGCAAGACACTCCTCGGGGCGCGTCTTGCTTTGGCTTCTCTCCTGGAGGCACTCAGTCAGACCCAGTGTTGACATGTGACAAGACGCTCCTCGGGGTGCGTCTTGCTTGGGCCTCTCTCCTGGAGGCGCTCAGTCAGAACCAGAGGTGACATGTGGCAAGACGCTCCTCGGGGCGCGTATTGCTTGGGCCTCTCTCCTGGAGGCCCTCAGTCAGACCCAGTGTTGACATGTGGCAAGACGCTCCTCGGGGCGCGTCTTGCTGGGGCCTCTCTCCTGGAGGCCCTCAATCAGACCCAGTGTTGACACGTGGCAAGACGCTCCTCGGGGCGCATCTTGCTTGGGTCTCTCTCCTGGAGGCGCTCAGTCAGACCGAGTAGTGACATGTGGCATGACGCTCCTCGGGGCGCGTCTTGCTTAGGCCTCTCTCCTGGAGGCGCTCAGTCAGACCCAGTGGTGACATGTGGCAAGACACTCCTCGGGGCGCGTCTTGCTTGGGCCTCTCTCCTGGAGGCCCTCTGTCAGACCCAGTGTTGACATGTGGCAAGACGCTCCTCGGGGCGCGTCTTGCTTGGGCCTCTCTCCTGGAGGCGCTCAGTCAGACCCAGTGTTGACATGTGACAAGACGCTCCTCGGGGCGTGTCTTGCTTGGGCCTCTCTCCTGGAGGCGCTCAGTCAGAACCAGAGGTGGCATGTGGCAAGACGCTCCTCCGGGCGCGTATTGCTTGGGCCTCTCTGCTGGAGGCCCTCTGTCAGACCCAGTGTTGACATGTGGCAAGACGCTCCTCGGGGCGCGTCTTGCTTGGGCTTCTCTCATGGAGGCCCTCAGTCAGACCCAGTGTTGAAATGTGGCAAGACGCTCCTCGGGGCGCGTCTTGCTTGGGCCTCTCTCCTGGAGGCGCTCAGTCAGACCCAGTGTTGACAAGTGGCAAGACGCTCCTCGGGGCGCGTCTTGCTTGGGCCTCTCTCCTGGAGGCGCTCAGTCAGACCCAGTGTTGACATGTGACAAGACGCTCCTCGGGGCGCGTCTTGCTTGGGCCTCTCTCCTGGAGGCGCTCAGTCAGAACCAGAGGTGACATGTGGCAAGACGCTCCTCGGGGCGCGTATTGCTTGGGCCTCTCTCCTGGAGGCCCTCTGTCAGACCCAGTGTTGACACGTGGCAAGACGCTCCTCGGGGCGCATCTTGCTTGGGTCTCTCTCCTGGAGGCGCTCAGTCAGACCGAGTAGTGACATATGGCATGACGCTCCTCGGGGCGCGTCTTGCTTGGGCCTCTCTCCTGGAGGCGCTCAGTCAGACCCAGTGGTGACATGTGGCAAGACTCTCCTCGGGGCGCGTCCTGCTTGGGCCTCTCTCCTGGAGGCCCTCTGTCAGACCCAGTGTTGACATGTGGCAAGACGCTCCTCGGGGCGCGTCTTGCTTGGGCCTCTCTCCTGGAGCCGGTCAGTCAGACCCAGTGGTGACATATGGCAAGACGCTTCTCGGGGCACGTGTTGCTTGGGCCTCTCTCCTGGAGGCCCTCTGTCAGACCCAGTGTTGACATGTGGCAAGACACTCCTCGGGGCGCGTCTTGCTTTGGCTTCTCTCCTGGAGGCACTCAGTCAGACCCAGTGTTGACATGTGGCAAGACGCTCCTCGGGGCGCGTCTTAATTGGGCATCTCTCCTGGAGGCGCTCAGTCAGACCCAGTGTTGACATGTGACAAGACGCTCCTCGGAGCGCGTCTTGCTTGGGCCTCTCTCCTGGAGGCGCTCAGTCAGAACCAGAGGTGACATGTGGCAAGACGCTCCTCGGGGCGCGTATTGCTTGGGCCTCTCTCCTGGAGGCCCTCAGTCAGACCCAGTGTTGACATGTGGCAAGACGCTCCTCGGGGCGCGTCTTGCTTGGGTCTCTCTCCTGGAGGCGCTCAGTCAGACCGAATAGTGACATGTGGCATGACGCTCCTCGGGGCGCGTCTTGCTTAGGCCTCTCTCCTGGAGGCGCTCAGTCAGACCCAGTGGTGACATGTGGCAAGACACTCCTCGGGGCGCGTCTTGCTTGGGCCTCTCTCCTGGAGGCCCTCTGTCAGACCCAGTGTTGACATGTGGCAAGACGCTCCTCGGGGCGCGTCTTGCTTGGGCCTCTCTCCTGGAGGCGGTCAGTCAGACCCAGTGGTGACATATGGCAAGACGCTTCTCGGGGCACGTGTTGCTTGGGCCTCTCTCCTGGAGGCCCTCTGTCAGACCCAGTGTTGACATGTGGCAAGACACTCCTCGGGGCGCGTCTTGCTTGGGCTTCTCTCCTGGAGGCACTCAGTCAGAACCAGAGGTGACATGTGGCAAGACGCTCCTCGGGGCGCGTATTGCTTGGGCCTCTCTCCTTGAGGCCCTCAGTCAGACCCAGTGTTGACATGTGGCAAGACGCTCCTCGGGGCGCGTCTTGCTGGGGCCTCTCTCCTGGAGGCCCTCAATCAGACCCAGTGTTGACACGTGGCAAGACGCTCCTCGGGGCGCATCTTGCTTGGGTCTCTCTCCTGGAGGCGCTCAGTCAGACCGAGTAGTGACATGTGGCATGACGCTCCTCGGGGCGCGTCTTGCTTAGGCCTCTCTCCTGGAGGCGCTCAGTCAGACCCAGTGGTGACATGTGGCAAGACACTCCTCGGGGCGCGTCTTGCTTGGGCCTCTCTCCTGGAGGCCCTCTGTCAGACCCAGTGTTGACATGTGGCAAGACGCTCCTCGGGGCGCGTCTTGCTTGGGCCTCTCTCCTGGAGGCGCTCAGTCAGACCCAGTGTTGACATGTGACAAGACGCTCCTCGGGGCGTGTCTTGCTTGGGCCTCTCTCCTGGAGGCGCTCAGTCAGAACCAGAGGTGGCATGTGGCAAGACGCTCCTCCGGGCGCGTATTGCTTGGGCCTCTCTGCTGGAGGCCCTCTGTCAGACCCAGTGTTGACATGTGGCAAGACGCTCCTCGGGGCGCGTCTTGCTTGGGCTTCTCTCATGGAGGCCCTCAGTCAGACCCAGTGTTGAAATGTGGCAAGACGCTCCTCGGGGCGCGTCTTGCTTGGGCCTCTCTCCTGGAGGCGCTCAGTCAGACCCAGTGTTGACAAGTGGCAAGACGCTCCTCGGGGCGCGTCTTGCTTGGGCCTCTCTCCTGGAGGCGCTCAGTCAGACCCAGTGTTGACATGTGACAAGACGCTCCTCGGGGCGCGTCTTGCTTGGGCCTCTCTCCTGGAGGCGCTCAGTCAGAACCAGAGGTGACATGTGGCAAGACGCTCCTCGGGGCGCGTATTGCTTGGGCCTCTCTCCTGGAGGCCCTCTGTCAGACCCAGTGTTGACACGTGGCAAGACGCTCCTCGGGGCGCATCTTGCTTGGGTCTCTCTCCTGGAGGCGCTCAGTCAGACCGAGTAGTGACATATGGCATGACGCTCCTCGGGGCGCGTCTTGCTTGGGCCTCTCTCCTGGAGGCGCTCAGTCAGACCCAGTGGTGACATGTGGCAAGACTCTCCTCGGGGCGCGTCCTGCTTGGGCCTCTCTCCTGGAGGCCCTCTGTCAGACCCAGTGTTGACATGTGGCAAGACGCTCCTCGGGGCGCGTCTTGCTTGGGCCTCTCTCCTGGAGCCGGTCAGTCAGACCCAGTGGTGACATATGGCAAGACGCTTCTCGGGGCACGTGTTGCTTGGGCCTCTCTCCTGGAGGCCCTCTGTCAGACCCAGTGTTGACATGTGGCAAGACACTCCTCGGGGCGCGTCTTGCTTTGGCTTCTCTCCTGGAGGCACTCAGTCAGACCCAGTGTTGACATGTGGCAAGACGCTCCTCGGGGCGCGTCTTAATTGGGCATCTCTCCTGGAGGCGCTCAGTCAGACCCAGTGTTGACATGTGACAAGACGCTCCTCGGAGCGCGTCTTGCTTGGGCCTCTCTCCTGGAGGCGCTCAGTCAGAACCAGAGGTGACATGTGGCAAGACGCTCCTCGGGGCGCGTATTGCTTGGGCCTCTCTCCTGGAGGCCCTCAGTCAGACCCAGTGTTGACATGTGGCAAGACGCTCCTCGGGGCGCGTCTTGCTTGGGTCTCTCTCCTGGAGGCGCTCAGTCAGACCGAATAGTGACATGTGGCATGACGCTCCTCGGGGCGCGTCTTGCTTAGGCCTCTCTCCTGGAGGCGCTCAGTCAGACCCAGTGGTGACATGTGGCAAGACACTCCTCGGGGCGCGTCTTGCTTGGGCCTCTCTCCTGGAGGCCCTCTGTCAGACCCAGTGTTGACATGTGGCAAGACGCTCCTCGGGGCGCGTCTTGCTTGGGCCTCTCTCCTGGAGGCGGTCAGTCAGACCCAGTGGTGACATATGGCAAGACGCTTCTCGGGGCACGTGTTGCTTGGGCCTCTCTCCTGGAGGCCCTCTGTCAGACCCAGTGTTGACATGTGGCAAGACACTCCTCGGGGCGCGTCTTGCTTGGGCTTCTCTCCTGGAGGCACTCAGTCAGACCCAGTGTTGACATGTGGCAAGACGCTCCTAGGGGCGCGTCTTAATTGGGCCTCTCTCCTGGAGGCGCTCAGTCAGACCCAGTGTTGACATGTGACAAGACGCTCCTCGGGGTGCGTCTTGCTTGGGCCTCTCTCCTGGAGGCGCTCAGTCAGAACCAGAGGTGACATGTGGCAAGACGCTCCTCGGGGCGCGTATTGCTTGGGCCTCTCTCCTGGAGGCCCTCAGTCAGACCCAGTGTTGACATGTGGCAAGACGCTCCTCGGGGCGCGTCTTGCTGGGGCCTCTCTCCTGGAGGCCCTCAATCAGACCCAGTGTTGACACGTGGCAAGACGCTCCTCGGGGCGCATCTTGCTTGGGTCTCTCTCCTGGAGGCGCTCAGTCAGACCGAGTAGTGACATGTGGCATGACGCTCCTCGGGGCGCGTCTTGCTTAGGCCTCTCTCCTGGAGGCGCTCAGTCAGACCCAGTGGTGACATGTGGCAAGACACTCCTCGGGGCGCGTCTTGCTTGGGCCTCTCTCCTGGAGGCCCTCTGTCAGACCCAGTGTTGACATGTGGCAAGACGCTCCTCGGGGCGCGTCTTGCTTGGGCCTCTCTCCTGGAGGCGCTCAGTCAGACCCAGTGTTGACATGTGACAAGACGCTCCTCGGGGCGCGTCTTGCTTGGGCCTCTCTCCTGGAGGCGCTCAGTCAGAACCAGAGGTGGCATGTGGCAAGACGCTCCTCGGGGCGCGTATTGCTTGGGCCTCTCTGCTGGAGGCCCTCTGTCAGACCCAGTGTTGACATGTGGCAAGACGCTCCTCGGGGCGCGTCTTGCTTGGGCTTCTCTCATGGAGGCCCTCAGTCAGACCCAGTGTTGAAATGTGGCAAGACGCTCCTCGGGGCGCGTCTTGCTTGGGCCTCTCTCCTGGAGGCGCTCAGTCAGACCCAGTGTTGACAAGTGGCAAGACGCTCCTCGGGGCGCGTCTTGCTTGGGCCTCTCTCCTGGAGGCGCTCAGTCAGACCCAGTGTTGACAAGTGACAAGACGCTCCTCGGGGCGCGTCTTGCTTGGGCCTCTCTCCTGGAGGCGCTCAGTCAGAACCAGAGGTGACATGTGGCAAGACGCTCCTCGGGGCGCGTATTGCTTGGGCCTCTCTCCTGGAGGCCCTCTGTCAGACCCAGTGTTGACACGTGGCAAGACGCTCCTCGGGGCGCGTCTTGCTTGGGTCTCTCTCCTGGAGGCGCTCAGTCAGACCGAGTAGTGACATATGGCATGACGCTCCTCGGGGCGCGTCTTGCTTGGGCCTCTCTCCTGGAGGCGCTCAGTCAGACCCAGTGGTGACATGTGGCAAGACTCTCCTCGGGGCGCGTCCTGCTTGGGCCTCTCTCCTGGAGGCCCTCTGTCAGACCCAGTGTTGACATGTGGCAAGACGCTCCTCGGGGCGCGTCTTGCTTGGGCCTCTCTCCTGGAGCCGGTCAGTCAGACCCAGTGGTGACATATGGCAAGACGCTTCTCGGGGCACGTGTTGCTTGGGCCTCTCTCCTGGAGGCCCTCTGTCAGACCCAGTGTTGACATGTGGCAAGACACTCCTCGGGGCGCGTCTTGCTTGGGCTTCTCTCCTGGAGGCACTCAGTCAGACCCAGTGTTGACATGTGGCAAGACGCTCCTCGGGGCGCGTCTTAATTGGGCATCTCTCCTGGAGGCGCTCAGTCAGACCCAGTGTTGACATGTGACAAGACGCTCCTCGGAGCGCGTCTTGCTTGGGCCTCTCTCCTGGAGGCGCTCATTCAGAACCAGAGGTGACATGTGGCAAGACGCTCCTCGGGGCGCGTATTGCTTGGGCCTCTCTCCTTGAGGCCCTCAGTCAGACCCAGTGTTGACATGTGGCAAGACGCTCCTCGGGGCGCGTCTTGCTTGGGTCTCTCTCCTGGAGGCGCTCAGTCAGACCGAATAGTGACATGTGGCATGACGCTCCTCGGGGCGCGTCTTGCTTAGGCCTCTCTCCTGGAGGCGCTCAGTCAGACCCAGTGGTGACATGTGGCAAGACACTCCTCGGGGCGCGTCTTGCTTGGGCCTCTCTCCTGGAGGCCCTCTGTCAGACCCAGTGTTGACATGTGGCAAGACGCTCCTCGGGGCGCGTCTTGCTTGGGCCTCTCTCCTGGAGGCGCTCAGTCAGACCCAGTGTTGACATGTGACAAGACGCTCCTCGGGGCGCGTCTTGCTTGGGCCTCTCTCCTGGAGGCGCTCAGTCAGAACCAGAGGTGGCATGTGACAAGACGCTCCTCGGGGCGCGTCTTGCTTTGGCCTCTCTCCTGGAGGCGCTCAGTCAGACCCAGTGTTGACATGTGGCAAGACGCTCCTCGGGACGCGTCTTGCTTGGGCCTCTCTCCTGGAGACGCTCAGTCAGACCCAGTGTTTACATGTGACAAGAAGCTCCTCGGGGCGCGTCTTGCTTGGGCCTCTCTCCTGGAGGCACTCAGTCAGAACCAGAGGTGACATGTGGCAAGACGCTCCTCGGGGCGCGTATTGCTTGGGCCTCTCTCCTGGAGGCACTCAGTCAGACCCAGTGTTGACATTTGGCAAGACGCTCCTCGGGTCGCGTCTTGCTTTGGCCTCTCTCCTGGAGGCGCTCAGTCAGACCCAGTGTTGACATGTGGCAAGACGCTCCTCGAGGCGCGTCATGCTTGGGCCTCTCTCCTGGAGGCGCTCAGTCAGACCCAGTGTTGACATGTGGCAAGACGCTCCTCGGGGCGCGTCTTGCTTGGGCCTCTCTCCTGGAGGCGCTCAGTCAGACAGAGTGCTGACATGTGGCAAGACGCTCCTCGGGGCGCGTCTTGCTTGGGCCTCTCTCCTGGAGGCGCTCAGTCAGACACAGTGGTGACATGTGGCTAGACGCTCCTCGGGGCACGTATTGCTTGGGCCTCTCTCATTGAGGCCCTCAGTCAGACCCAATGTTGACATGTGTCAAGACGCCCCTCGGGGCGCGTCTTGCTTGGGCCTTTCTCCTGGAGGCGCTCAGTCAGACCCAGTGTTTACATGTGGCACGACGCTCCTCGGGGCGCGTCTTGCTTGGGCCTCTCTCCTGGAGGCGCTCAGTCAGACCCAGTGGTGACATGTGGCAAGACGCTCCTCGGGGCGCTTCATGCTTGGGCCTCTCTCCTGGAGGCGCTCAGTCAGACCCAGTGTTGACATGTGATAAGACGCTCATAGGGGCATGTCTTGCTTGGGCCTCTCTCCTGGAGGCGCTCAGTCAGACCCAGTGTTGACATGTGGCTAGACGCTCCTCGGGGTGCGTCTTGCTTGGGCCTCTCTCCTGGAGGCGCTCAGTCAGACCCAGTGTTGACATGTGGCAAGACGCTCCTCGAGGCGCGTCATGCTTGGGCCTCTCTCCTGGAGGCCCTCAATCAGACCCAGTGTTGACACGTGGCAAGACGCTCCTCGGGGCGCATCTTGCTTGGGTCTCTCTCCTGGAGGCGCTCAGTCAGACCGAGTAGTGACATGTGGCATGACGCTCCTCGGGGCGCGTCTTGCTTGGGCCTCTCTCCTGGAGGCGCTCAGTCAGACCCAGTGGTGACATGTGGCAAGACACTCCTCGGGGCGCGTCTTGCTTGGGCCTCTCTCCTGGAGGCACTCAGTCAGACCCAGTGTTGACATGTGGCAAGACGCTCCTCGGGGTGCGTCTTGCTTGGGCCTCTCTCCTGGAGGCGCTCAGTCAGAACCAGAGGTGACATGTGGCAAGACGCTCCTCGGGGCGCGTATTGCTTGGGCCTCTCTCCTGGAGGCGCTCAGTCAGACCCAGTGTTGACATGTGACAAGAAGCTCCTCGGGGCGCGTCTTGCTTGGGCCTCTCTCCTCGAGGCGCTCAGTCAGAACCAGAGGTGACATGTGGCAAGACGCTCCTCGGGGCGCGTATTGCTTGGGCCTCTCTCCTGGAGGCACTCAGTCAGACCCAGTGTTGACATTTGGCAAGACGCTCCTCGGGTCGCGTCTTGCTTTGGCCTCTCTCCTGGTGGCGCTCAGTCAGACCCAGTGTTGACATGTGGCAAGACGCTCCTCGAGGCGCGTCATGCTTGGGCCTCTCTCCTGGAGGCGCTCAGTCAGACCCAGTGTTGACATGTGGCAAGACGCTCTTCGGGGTGCGTCTTGCTTGGGCTTCTGTCCTGGAGGCCCTCAGTCAGACCCAGTGTTGGCAAGTGTCAAGATGCTCCTCGGGGCGCGTCTTGCTTGGGCCTCTCTCCTGGAGGCGCTCAGTCAGACCCATTGTTGACATGTGGCAAGACGCTCCTCGGGGCGCGTCTTGCTTGGGCTTCTCTCCTGGAGGCCCTCAGTCAGACCCATTGTTGGCAAGTGTCAAGATGCTCCTCGGGGCACGTGTTGCTTGGGCCTCTCTCCTGGAGGCCCTCTGTCAGACCCAGTGTTGACACGTGGCAAGACGCTCCTCGGGGCGCGTCCTGCTTGGGCCTCTCTCCTGGAGGCCCTCTGTCAGACCCAGTGTTGACATGTGGCAAGACGCTCCTCGGGGCGCGTCTTGCTTGGGCCTCTCTCCTGGAGGCGGTCAGTCAGACCCAGTGGTGACATATGGCAAGACGCTTCTCGGGGCACGTGTTGCTTGGGCCTCTCTCCTGGAGGCCCTCTGTCAGACCCAGTGTTGACATGTGGCAAGACACTCCTCGGGGCGCGTCTTGCTTGGGCTTCTCTCCTGGAGGCACTCAGTCAGACCCAGTGTTGACATGTGGCAAGACGCTCCTCGGGGCGCGTCTTAATTGGGCCTCTCTCCTGGAGGCGCTCAGTCAGACCCAGTGTTGACATGTGACAAGACGCTCCTCGGGGTGCGTCTTGCTTGGGCCTCTCTCCTGGAGGCGCTCTGTCAGACCCAGTGTTGACACGTGGCAAGACGCTCCTCGGGGCGCGTCCTGCTTGGGCCTCTCTCCTGGAGGCCCTCTGTCAGACCCAGTGTTGACATGTGGCAAGACGCTCCTCGGGGCGCGTGTTACGGACCCTGAGTTCTCCAGCACTCAGCTTCTACTCCGCACCCTTATTCCAGCACCATTTTCAGGACCATGGAGAGTGCCCAGCTCCCTGGCTTTACTCTATGCAGCTGACTCCCATCAGGAATCACCCAGCTGGAGCAGATAAAGATCAGCGCTGCTCAGAGGGAGGGCGAGGAGAGAGCGCGTGAGAGAGAGAGAGAGGATTGAGGCTGACAGAGAGAGGACTGGAGAGAGGATTGGAGTGAAAGTTTGCTTACTTTGGAGAACTTGTGGACGGTTGCCCCTGGCTGGTTTAATTTCCACCCGCATAAGAAAACCGGTTGAGCTCCGGTTTTCTTTGCTCTTAACAGAGTTGACTGTTGCGTGGGTGAGTTGGTTCACCAGTGGACCTTTTGGTAAGGCCTCCGGGCAAGCTCCGTTGTTCCTGGTTTATTTTCAGAACCAGTGAGTTTCCGTTCCCATTGTTATTTGCTCCTTTAGTTACTTTAAGCCCTCAGCATTTGTTCCTGCAGCCTAAATTAAACTCCTATTTTCATTAAACAGGTTTTTTTTCTCCCTTAGGGACACCCTTAGTTAATAAAAGGACTTTCTTTTGATTGTGACTTGGTGTCAGATTGTTTCTTTTCTTTTCTCACGTTACTGTGTTAGGCCTCCCTGAACCTAGACCAGGCTGAGGTCATAACATATTGGAGGCTCGTCCGGGATATTATTTTGTTATTGATTCATTTGTTACGTTAACGTGATTGGTGGTGTGATTTGAGTACCCGTGTTTTTGTTGCTGATTTTGTGCTAACGTGAGCATGTTTAATTTAAAGGAGTTTCTGGCTGCCCCTTCTCGGGACCAGGTCGAAAGCTTCAAAAGGACCGAACTGGCAGAGTTGGCTGTACACCTCGGTCTCCAAGGCATCCAGAACCTGCTGAAAAAGGAATTAAAGGATTCTGTGATGGCCGCGTTGGAAAAGGAAGGTTTGTTACAACCTCCTTTCAGTGACTCTTCTGATTTGCCCCTGAAACAGGACATGGAGGATGGACAGACTGCGAAAGCTGCTACTTCCGTTCCTGTGGGTGCTGCACCCGAGCGCCTTTCTGTCCCAGATAAACAGGACGCTCTTTCGCGGCAGACGCCGTTCACAGGAGAGAGTTTATCCACCGCTTCCTCTGCGGCTAGTATGGAGAATGCACGTCTTCGTCTCAGGCTGGCCCGCATGAAATATGAGGCTGAGGAAAAGTCCCGATTGCAGCAAATCGAACTGGAGATCCGCCGCTGTGAGATCGAGGCTGAAACAAAGTTAAAACTGAAACGTATGGAGTTGGAATACCAAGCAAGAGGAGGTGTTTCTTTTACTACAAACTATGAGCACGAGAGGTCCATGGACAAACTGAGAAACGAGTGTGACATCAGCAAGTGCCTTGTTCTGGTGCCGACTTTCCGGGAGAGCGAGGTTGACAGCTACTTCGCTACATTCGAGCGTCTGGCTGCTGCTTTAGACTGGCCCCAAGAGGTGTGGTCCACTATGCTGCAGTGTAAGTTAACCGGAAAGGCTCAAGAGGTAATTGCTTCTCTTTCTTTATCTGACAGCATGGATTATAATAAAGTAAAAGCTGCTGTTCTTGTTGCTTATGAGTTGGTTCCTGAAGCCTATCGTCAGAAGTTCCGGTCACAGCATGTAAAACTCTCCACGCAAACTTATGTTGAGTTCTCTAGAGAAAAGGCTCTGATGTTTGAGAAATGGATCCTTGCCTCAAAGGTTGAAACTCTACAGGATCTTAAAGAACTAATTCTCCTGGAGGAATTTAAGAAGTGTTTGCCAGAGAGGTTGGCATTATATTTAAACGAAAGACAAGTCTCTTCTCTCTCCTCAGCCGCCCTACTGGCGGATGAGTTTGTGTTGACGCACCGTGTTGGTGGTGTTCATCAGGGTGAATCTGCTCGCCCGGTGTCAGTAACACCTTTTAGAAACTCTCCTTCTCCTCCTCGTCCTCAGAAACCTCGCTGTTATTATTGCCACCTGGTGGGGCATGTCGCGAGAGATTGTGTAATCCTCAAGCGGAGGAATGAAAAAAGAGGGTCTGCTGCGCAGCCCGTGGGTTTTGTCTCCAAGTCGGGAGAAAATAACCGTGGTTTTGGTCCTTTCATGTCAGAAGGACAAGTGTCTCTTACAGAAAGCTGTGAAAAGCTGACCCCTGTTAAGATTTTAAGAGACACTGGGGCTTCTCAGACGTTAATTTCACAGAAAGTGTTGCCATTTGATGACTTGAGCTCTACCGGCTCTTCCGTGTTGTTGGCTGGAGTAAATGCTGTGCCTGTTTCTCGCCCGCTTCACAGAATTTACTTAAGGAGTGGACTTTTTACTGGGTCGTGTGAAGTAGCAGTCTGCCCTTCCTTGCCTGTGGAAGGTGTGGCTCTTTTATTAGGGAACG
The DNA here is from genome assembly GCF_043380555.1 of Nothobranchius furzeri. Taxonomy (NCBI): domain Eukaryota; kingdom Metazoa; phylum Chordata; class Actinopteri; order Cyprinodontiformes; family Nothobranchiidae; genus Nothobranchius; species Nothobranchius furzeri. Next base: position 18,262,131 of record NC_091756.1, read on the forward strand.
ACTTGGCTGGAGGTGCGGTCATTCCTCCCCCAGTGGTGAAAGAGAACATCGCACCCGGAGAGTGTGAGGAGACTCCCGCAGGAGTGCTCCCCGCTTGTGTGTGGACCCGATCTCAAGCTAAGAGAGCGCATGAGATTTTGGATCTCTCCAGTTTGTTTGACGATTCGCATAGTGATGTTCTTAATCCCGCTGAAACAACTTCTTCCACTCATCTGGTCAAAAATGAAGTGTTGTCCAACATGTTTCCGCTAAGTCCGGCTTCTTTGGAGGCGGAACAACGGTCTGATGACTCTCTGACCGTTTGCTTTGAGAATGTTGGAGGGAAAATAAATGGAACTACTGGTTATGTTATTAAGAATGATGTGTTGCTGGGAAATTGGTGTAAACCAGTAGCTAAAAACATCACAGACCGTCGCAGGAAAATTTGTGTTCCTAATGTTAACATGTTAGAAAGATATCTGTCTCCTCAGACTACTGCACAACCACCCGGTGAGGCCGCGGTGTGCGCAGCCGCTGCCATCACTCCAGTTCTGGATGAGGTTACCCAAACCCATCTAGTGGCGCCAGAACTTCCTTTGTGCAGCATTTATCTGGATAACATAGTTACTCACACTTCCTCCTGGGATGACCTGTTGGCTTTGGAAAATCCTGTTACTCATCTGGAACCGACCAGCTTAACCACGAACCTCGCAACTCATTGTTTTTATAAGAAAGTTGCTGCTGTGGTAGCTACACTAACATTTTTACTGTCTCCAAAGGTCCCGTTTGTATTGGATGTTGGTGCTCAAGCATCCTGTGATGGCTGCAAACACATGAAGCCGCCACCGGAAAGGAACCGAGAATGTCATCGCTGATTGTTTATCGCGATCCTTCAGCACCCACGATCAGTTTTCAGACGGCTGAGATCCCCTGGCTAGGGTGGAGAGATTATTTCCTCTTTAGGGGATAATCTATTTGTTATTTTGTTAGTGTTGTGGCCCATGGGTTAGTGTTGGTGATTCATTTCACCTTCTCGGGAGCACTCCAGAAAGAGAACCTCTCTTTGCTGGTTATGTTTTTTTGTGTCTTTTGCACCGTGCTTAATCTGCCCGCCCAAATCCACATGAAGAGCTAGGCTTATTTTTAGTTAGTTTTTGGTTAGGCAGATGGCGGGGACTCGGTCTATGTGTGGGCGTTTGGTGTTTCTGGTAGAAAAAAAAAGGGGAGACACATTATGAGAAAAATGGTGTTTTTATTCTGTTTTCACTTCCACCATTTTTCTTTACTTTAGGTATGGGGGTGTTACGGACCCTGAGTTCTCCAGCACTCAGCTTCTACTCCGCACCCTTATTCCAGCACCATTTTCAGGACCATGGAGAGCGCCCAGCTCCCTGGCTTCACTCTATGCAGCTGACTCCCATCAGGAATCACCCAGCTGGAGCAGATAAAGATCAGCGCTGCTCAGAGGGAGGGCGAGGAGAGAGCGCGTGAGAGAGAGAGAGAGAGGATTGAGGCTGACAGAGAGAGGACTGGAGAGAGGATTGGAGTGAAAGATTGCTTACTTTGGAGAACTTGTGGACGGTTGACCCTGGCTGGTTTAATTTCCACCCGCATAAGAAAACCGGTTGAGCTCCGGTTTTCTTTGCTCTTAACAGAGTTGACTGTTGCGTGGGTGAGTTGGTTCACCAGTGGACCTTTTGGTAAGGCCTCCGGGCAAGCTCCGTTGTTCCTGGTTTATTTTCAGAACCAGTGAGTTTCCGTTCCCATTGTTATTTGCTCCTTTAGTTACTTTAAGCCCTCAGCATTTGTTCCTGCAGCCTAAATTAAACTCCTATTTTCATTAAACAGGTTTTTTCTCCCTTAGGGACACCCTTAGTTAATAAAAGGACTTTCTTTTGATTGTGACTTGGTGTCAGATTGTTTCTTTTCTTTTCTCACGTTACTGTGTTAGGCCTCCCTGAACCTAGACCAGGCTGAGGTCGTAACAGCGCGTCTTGCTTGGGCCTCTCTCCTGGAGGCGGTCAGTCAGACCCAGTGGTGACATATGGCAAGACGCTTCTCGGGGCACGTGTTGCTTGGGCCTCTCTCCTGGAGGCCCTCTGTCAGACCCAGTGTTGACATGTGGCAAGACACTCCTCGGGGCGCGTCTTGCTTGGGCTTCTCTCCTGGAGGCACTCAGTCAGACCCAGTGTTGACATGTGGCAAGACGCTCCTCGGGGCGCGTCTTAATTGGGCCTCTCTCCTGGAGGCGCTCAGTCAGACCCAGTGTTGACATGTGACAAGACGCTCCTCGGGGTGCGTCTTGCTTGGGCCTCTCTCCTGGAGGCGCTCAGTCAGAACCAGAGGTGACATGTGGCAAGACGCTCCTCGGGGCGCATATTGCTTGGGCCTCTCTCCTGGAGGCCCTCAGTCAGACCCAGTGTTGACATGTGGCAAGACGCTCCTCGGGGCGCGTCTTGCTGGGGCCTCTCTCCTGGAGGCCCTCAATCAGACCCAGTGTTGACACGTGGCAAGACGCTCCTCGGGGCGCATCTTGCTTGGGTCTCTCTCCTGGAGGCGCTCAGTCAGACCGAGTAGTGACATGTGGCATGACGCTCCTCGGGGCGCGTCTTGCTTAGGCCTCTCTCCTGGAGGCGCTCAGTCAGACCCAGTGGTGACATGTGGCAAGACACTCCTCGGGGCGCGTCTTGCTTGGGCCTCTCTCCTGGAGGCCCTCTGTCAGACCCAGTGTTGACATGTGGCAAGACGCTCCTCGGGGCGCGTCTTGCTTGGGCCTCTCTCCTGGAGGCGCTCAGTCAGACCCAGTGTTGACATGTGACAAGACGCTCCTCGGGGCGCGTCTTGCTTGGGCCTCTCTCCTGGAGGCGCTCAGTCAGAACCAGAGGTGGCATGTGGCAAGACGCTCCTCGGGGCGCGTATTGCTTGGGCCTCTCTGCTGGAGGCCCTCTGTCAGACCCAGTGTTGACACGTGGCAAGACGCTCCTCGGGGCGCGTCTTGCTTGGGTCTCTCTCCTGGAGGCGCTCAGTCAGACCGAGTAGTGACAAGTGGCATGACCCTCCTCGGGGCGCGTCTTGCTTGGGCCTCTCTCCTGGAGGCGCTCAGTCAGACCCAGTGGTGACATGTGGCAAGACTCTCCTCGGGGCGCGTCTTGCTTGGGCCTCTCTCCTGGAGGCCCTCTGTCAGACCCAGTGTTGACATGTGGCAAGACGCTCCTCGGGGCGCGTCTTGCTTGGGCCTCTCTCCTGGAGGCGCTCAGTAAAACCCATTGTTGACATGTGGCAAGACGCTCCTCGGGGCGCATCTTGCTTGGGCTTCTCTCCTGGAGGCCCTCAGTCAGACCCATTGTTGACATGTGGCAAGATGCTCCTCGGGGCGCGTCTTGCTTGGGCCTCTCACCTGGAGGCGCTCAGTCAGACCCAGTGGTGACATATGGCAAGATGCTCCTCGGGGCGCGTGTTGCTTGGAACTCTCTCCTGGAGGCCCTCTGTCAGACCCAGTGTTGACATGTGGCAAGACGCTCTTCGGGGTGCGTCTTGCTTGGGCTTCTCTCCTGGAGGCCCTCAGTCAGACCCAGTGTTGGCAAGTGTCAAGATGCTCCTCGGGGCGCGTCTTGCTATGGCCTCTCTCCTGGAGGCGCTCAGTCAGACCCATTGTTGGCATGTGGCAAGACGCTCCTCGGGGCGCGTCTTGCTTGGGCTTCTCTCCTGGAGGCCCTCAGTCAGACCCATTGTTGACATGTGGCAAGACGCTCCTCGGGGCGCTTCTTGCTTGGGCCTCTCTACTGGAGGCGCTCAGTCAGACCCAGTGTTGACATGTGGCAAGACGCTCATAGGGGCACGTCTTGCTTGGGCCTCTCTCCTGGAGGCGATTAGTCAGACCCAGTCTTGACATGTGGCAAGACGCTCCTCGGGGTGCGTCTTGCTTGGGCCTCTCTCCTGGAGGCGCTCAGTCAGACCCAGTGTTGACATGTGGCAAGACGCTCCTCGGGGCGCGTCTTGCTTGGGCCTCTCTCCTGGAGGCTCTCAGTCAGACCCAGTGTTGACATGTGGCAAGACGCTCCTCGGGGCGCGTCTTGCTTGGGCCTCTCTCCTGGAGGCCCTCAGTAAGACCCAGTGGTGACATGTGGCAAGACGCTTCTCGGGGCGCGTGTTGCTTGGGCCTCTCTCCTGGAGGCCCTCTGTCAGACCCAGTGTTGACATGTGGACAGACACTCCTCGGGGCGCGTCTTGCTTGGGCTTCTCTCCTGGAGGCCCTCAGTCAGACCCAGTGTTGACAAGTGTCAAGATGCTCCTCGGGGCGCGTCTTGCTTGGGCCTCTCTCCTGGAGGCGCTCAGTCAGACCCAGTGTTGACATGTGGCAAGACGCTCCTCGGGACGCGTCTTGCTTGGGCCTCTCTCCTGGAGGCGCTCAGTCAGACCCAGTGTTGACATGTGGCAAGACGCTCCTCGGGGCGCGTCTTGCTGGGGCTTCTCTCATGGAGGCACTCAGTCAGACCCAGTGTTGACATGTGGCAAGACGCTCCTCGGGACGCGTCTTGCTTGGGCCTCTCTCCTGGAGGCGCTCAGTCAGACCCAGTGTTGACATGTGACAAGACGCTCCTCGGGGCGCGTCTTGCTTGGGCCTCTCTCCTGGAGGTCCTCAGTCAGACCCATGTTGACAAGTGTCAAGATGCTCCTCGGGGAGCGTCTTGCTTGGGCCTCTCTCCTGGAGGCGCTCAGTCAGACCCATTGTTGACATATGGCAAGACGCTCCTCGGGGCGCGTCTTGCTTGGGCTTCTCTTCTGGAGGCCCTCAGTCAGACCCATTGTTGACATGTGGCAAGACGCTCCTCGGGGCGCTTCTTGCTTGGGCCTCTCTCCTGGAGGCGCTCAGTCAGACCCAGTGTTGAACATTTGGCAAGACGCTCCTCGGGGCACGTCTTGCTTGGGCCTCTCTCCTGGAGGCGCTTAGTCAGACCCAGTGTTGACATGTGGCAAGACGCTCCTCGGGGCACGTCTTGCTTGGGCTTCTCTCATGGAGGCCCTCAGTCAGACCCAGTGTTGACATGCGTCAAGACGCTCCTCGGGGCGCGTCTTGCTTGGGCCTCTCTCCTGGAGGCGCTCAGTCAGACCCAGTGTTGACATGTGGCAAGACGCTCCTCGGGACGCGTCTTGCTTGGGCCTCTCTCCTGGAGGCGCTCAGTCAGACCCAGTGTTGACATGTGGCAAGACGCTCCTCGGGGCGCATCTTGCTGGGGCTTCTCTCATGGAGGCACTCAGTCAGACCCAGTGTTGACATGTGGCAAGACGCTCCTCGGGACGCGTCTTGCTTGGGCCTCTCTCCTGGAGGCGCTCAGTCAGACCCAGTGTTGACATGTGACAAGACGCTCCTCGGGGCGCGTCTTGCTTGGGCCTCTCTCCTGGAGGCGCTCAGTCAGAACCAGAGTTGACATGTGGCAAGACGCTCCTCGGGGCGTGTATTGCTTGGGCCTCTCTCCTGGAGGCACTCAGTCAGACCCAGTGTTGACATGTGGCAAGACGCTCCTCGGGTCGAGTCTTGCTTTGGCCTCTCTCCTGGAGGCGCTCAGTCAGACCCAGTGTTGACATGTGGCAAGACGCTCCTCGGGTCGCGTCTTGGTTTGGCCTCTCTCCTGGAGGCGCTCAGTCAGACCCATTGTTGACATGTGGCAAGACGCTCCTCGGGGCGCTTCTTGCTTGGGCCTCTCTACTGGAGGCGCTCAGTCAGACCCAGTGTTGACATGTGGCAAGACGCTCATAGGGGCACGTCTTGCTTGGGCCTCTCTCCTGGAGGCGCTCAGTCAGACCCAGTGTTGACATGTGGCAATACGATCCTCGGGGTGCGTCTTGCTTGGGCCTCTCTCCTGGAGGCTCTCAGTCAGACCCACTGTTGACAAGTGTCAAGATGCTTCTCGGGGCGCGTCTTGCTTGGGCCTCTCTCCTGGAGGCGCTCAGTCAGACCCACTGTTGACATGTGGCAAGATGCTCCTCGGGGCGCGTCTTGCTTGGGCTTCTCTTCTGGAGGCCCTCAGTCAGACCCATTGTTGACATGTGGCAAGACGCTCCTCGGGGCGCTTCTTGCTTGGGCCTCTCTCCTGGAGGCGCTCAGTCAGACCCAGTGTTGACATGTGGCAAGACGCTCCTCGGGGCACGGCTTGCTTGGGCCTCTCTCCTGGAGGCGCTCAGTCAGACCCAGTGTTGACAAGTGGCAAGACGCTCCTCGGGGCACGTCTTGCTTGGGCTTCTCTCATGGAGGCCCTCTGTCAGACCCAGTGTTGACATGCGTCAAGACGCTCCTCGGGGCGCGTCTTGCTTGGGCCTCTCTCCTGGAGGCGCTCAGTCAGACCCAGTGTTGACATGTGGCAAGACGCTCCTCGGGGCGCGTCTTGCTGGGGCTTCTCTAATGGAGGCCCTCTGTCAGAACCAGTGTTGACATGTGGCAAGACACTCCTCGGGGCGCGTCTTGCTTGGGCTTCTCTCCTGGAGGCCCTCAGTCAGACCCATGTTGACAAGTGTCAAGATGCTCCTCGGGGCGCGTCTTGCTTGGGCCTCTCTCCTGGAGGCGCTCAGTCAGACCCATTGTTGACATATGGCAAGACGCTCCTCGGGGCGCGTCTTTCTTGGGCCTCTCTCCTGGAGGCCCTCTGTCAGAACCAGTGTTGAAATGTGGCAAGCTACTCCTCGGGGCGCGTCTTGCTTGGGCTTCTCCCCTGGAGGCCCTCAGTCAGACCCATGTTGACAAGTGTCAAGATGCTCCTCGGGGCGCGTCTTGCTTGGGCCTCTCTCCTGGAGGCGCTCAGTCAGACCCATTGTTGACATATGGCAAGACGCTCCTCGGGGCGCGTCTTGCTTGGGCTTCTCTTCTGGAGGCCCTCAGTCAGACCCATTGTTGACATGTGGCAAGACGCTCCTCGGGGCGCTTCTTGCTTGGGCCTCTCTCCTGGAGGCGCTCAGTCAGACCCAGTTTTGAACATTTGGCAAGACGCTCCTCGGGGCACGTCTTGCTTGGGCCTCTCTCCTGGAGGCGCTCAGTCAGACCCAGTGTTGACATGTGGCAAGACGCTCCTCGGGGCACGTCTTGCTTGGGCTTCTCTCATGGAGGCCCTCAGTCAGACCCAGTGTTGACATGCGTCAAGACGCTCCTCGGGGCGCGTCTTGCTTGGGCCTCTCTCCTGGAGGCGCTCAGTCAGACCCAGTGTTGACATGTGGCAAGACGCTCCTCGGGACGCGTCTTGCTTGGGCCTCTCTCCTGGAGGCGCTCAGTCAGACCCAGTGTTGACATGTGGCAAGACGCTCCTCGGGGCGCGTCTTGCTTGGGCTTCTCTCATGGAGGCACTCAGTCAGACCCAGTGTTGACATGTGGCAAGACGCTCCTCGGGACGCGTCTTGCTTGGGCCTCTCTCCTGGAGGCGCTCAGTCAGACCCAGTGTTGACATGTGACAAGACGCTCCTCGGGGCGCGTCTTGCTTGGGCCTCTCTCCTGGAGGCGCTCAGTCAGAACCAGAGGTGACATGTGGCAAGACGCTCCTCGGGGCGTGTATTGCTTGGGCCTCTCTCCTGGAGGCACTCAGTCAGACCCAGTGTTGACATGTGGCAAGACGCTCCTCGGGTCGAGTCTTGCTTTGGCCTCTCTCCTGGAGGCGCTCAGTCAGACCCAGTGTTGACATGTGGCAAGACACTCCTCGGGTCGCGTCTTGGTTTGGCCTCTCTCCTGGAGGCGCTCAGTCAGACCCATTGTTGACATGTGGCAAGACGCTCCTCGGGGCGCTTCTTGCTTGGGCCTCTCTACTGGAGGCGCTCAGTCAGACCCAGTGTTGACATGTGGCAAGACGCTCATAGGGGCACGTCTTGCTTGGGCCTCTCTCCTGCAGGCGCTCAGTCAGACCCAGTGTTGACATGTGGCAATACGATCCTCGGGGTGCGTCTTGCTTGGGCCTCTCTCCTGGAGGCTCTCAGTCAGACCCACTGTTGACAAGTGTCAAGATGCTTCTCGGGGCGTGTCTTGCTTGGGCCTCTCTCCTGGAGGCGCTCAGTCAGACCCACTGTTGACATGTGGCAAGATGCTCCTCGGGGCGCGTCTTGCTTGGGCTTCTCTTCTGGAGGCCCTCAGTCAGACCCATTGTTGACATGTGGCAAGACGCTCCTCGGGGCGCTTCTTGCTTGGGCCTCTCTCCTGGAGGCGCTCAGTCAGACCCAGTGTTGACATGTGGCAAGACGCTCCTCGGGGCACGTCTTGCTTGGGCCTCTCTCCTGGAGGCGCTCAGTCAGACCCAGTGTTGACATGTGGCAAGACGCTCCTCGGGGCACGTCTTGCTTGGGCTTCTCTCATGGAGGCCCTCAGTCAGACCCAGTGTTGACATGCGTCAAGACGCTCCTCGGGGCGCGTCTTGCTTGGGCCTCTCTCCTGGAGGCGCTCAGTCAGACCCAGTGTTGACATGTGACAAGACGCTCCTCGGGGCGCGTCTTGCTTGGGCCTCTCTCCTGGAGGGGCTCAGTCAGAACCAGAGGTGACATGTGGCAAGACGCTCCTCGGGGCGTGTATTGCTTGGGCCTCTCTCCTGGAGGCACTCAGTCAGACCCAGTGTTGACATGTGGCAAGACGCTCCTCGGGTCGAGTCTTGCTTTGGCCTCTCTCCTGGAGGCGCTCAGTCAGACCCAGTGTTGACATGTGGCAAGACGCTCCTCGGGTCGCGTCTTGGTTTGGCCTCTCTCCTGGAGGCGCTCAGTCAGACCCATTGTTGACATGTGGCAAGACGCTCCTCGGGGCGCTTCTTGCTTGGGCCTCTCTACTGGAGGCGCTCAGTCAGACCCAGTGTTGACATGTGGCAAGACGCTCATAGGGGCACGTCTTGCTTGGGCCTCTCTCCTGGAGGCGCTCAGTCAGACCCAGTGTTGACATGTGGCAATACGATCCTCGGGGTGCGTTTTGCTTGGGCCTCTCTCCTGGAGGCTCTCAGTCAGACCCACTGTTGGCAAGTGTCAAGATGCTTCTCGGGGCGCGTCTTGCTTGGGCCTCTCTCCTGGAGGCGCTCAGTCAGACCCACTGTTGACATGTGGCAAGATGCTCCTCGGGGCGCGTCTTGCTTGGGCTTCTCTTCTGGAGGCCCTCAGTCAGACCCATTGTTGACATGTGGCAAGACGCTCCTCGGGGCGCTTCTTGCTTGGGCCTCTCTCCTGGAGGCGCTCAGTCAGACCCAGTGTTGACATGTGGCAAGACGCTCCTCGGGGCACGTCTTGCTTGGGCCTCTCTCCTGGAGGCGCTCAGTCAGACCCAGTGTTGACAAGTGGCAAGACGCTCCTCGGGGCACGTCTTGCTTGGGCTTCTCTCATGGAGGCCCTCTGTCAGACCCAGTGTTGACATGCGTCAAGACGCTCCTCGGGGCGCGTCTTGCTTGGGCTTCTCTTCTGGAGGCCCTCAGTCAGACCCATTGTTGACATGTGGCAAGACGCTCCTTGGGGCGCTTCTTGCTTGGGCCTCTCTCCTGGAGGCGCTCAGTCAGACCCAGTGTTGACATGTGGCAAGACGCTCCTCGGGGCACGTCTTGCTTGGGCCTCTCTCCTGGAGGCGCTCAGTCAGACCCAGTGTTGACAAGTGGCAAGACGCTCCTCGGGGCACGTCTTGCTTGGGCTTCTCTCATGGAGTTCCTCTGTCAGACCCAGTGTTGACATGCATCAAGACGCTCCTCGGGGCGCGTCTTGCTTGGGCCTCTCTCCTGGAGGCGCTCAGTCAGACCCAGTGTTGACATGTGGCAAGACGCTCCTCGGGGCGCGTCTTGCTGGGGCTTCTCTAATGGAGGCCCTCTGTCAGAACCAGTGTTGACATGTGGCAAGACACTCCTCGGGGCGCGTCTTGCTTGGGCTTCTCTCCTGGAGGCCCTCAGTCAGACCCATGTTGACAAGTGTCAAGATGCTCCTCGGGGCGCGTCTTGCTTGGGCCTCTCTCCTGGAGGCGCTCAGTCAGACCCATTGTTGACATATGGCAAGACGCTCCTTGGGGCGCGTCTTGCTTGGGCCTCTCTCCTGGAGGCCCTCTGTCAGAACCAGTGTTGACATGTGGCAAGACACTCCTCGGGGCGCGTCTTGCTTGGGCTTCTCTCCTGGAGGCCCTCAGTCAGACCCATGTTGACAAGTGTCAAGATGCTCCTCGGGGCGCGTCTTGCTTGGGCCTCTCTCCTGGAGGCGCTCAGTCAGACCCATTGTTGACATATGGCAAGACGCTCCTCGGGGCGCGTCTTGCTTGGGCTTCTCTTCTGGAGGCCCTCAGTCAGACCCATTGTTGACATGTGGCAAGACGCTCCTCGGGACGCTTCTTGCTTGGGCCTCTCTCCTGGAGGCGCTCAGTCAGACCCAGTTTTGAACATTTGGCAAGACGCTCCTCGGGGCACGTCTTGCTTGGGCCTCTCTCCTGGAGGCGCTCAGTCAGACCCAGTGTTGACATGTGGCAAGACGCTCCTCCGGGCACGTCTTGCTTGGGCTTCTCTCATGGAGGCCCTCAGTCAGACCCAGTGTTGACATGCGTCAAGACGCTCCTCGGGGCGCGTCTTGCTTGGGCCTCTCTCCTGGAGGCGCTCAGTCAGACCCAGTGTTGACATGTGGCAAGACGCTCCTCGGGACGCGTCTTGCTTGGGCCTCTCTCCTGGAGGCGCTCAGTCAGACCCATTGTTGACATATGGCAAGACGCTCCTCGGGGCGCGTCTTGCTTGGGCCTCTCTCCTGGAGGCCCTCTGTCAGAACCAGTGTTGACATGTGGCAAGCTACTCCTCGGGGCGCGTCTTGCTTGGGCTTCTCCCCTGGAGGCCCTCAGTCAGACCCATGTTGACAAGTGTCAAGATGCTCCTCGGGGCGCGTCTTGCTTGGGCCTCTCTCCTGGAGGCGCTCAGTCAGACCCATTGTTGACATATGGCAAGACGCTCCTCGGGGCGCGTCTTGCTTGGGCTTCTCTTCTGGAGGCCCTCAGTCAGACCCATTGTTGACATGTGGCAAGACGCTCCTCGGGGCGCTTCTTGCTTGGGCCTCTCTCCTGGAGGCGCTCAGTCAGACCCAGTTTTGAACATTTGGCAAGACGCTCCTCGGGGCACGTCTTGCTTGGGCCTCTCTCCTGGAGGCGCTCAGTCAGACCCAGTGTTGACATGTGGCAAGACGCTCCTCGGGGCACGTCTTGCTTGGGCTTCTCTCATGGAGGCCCTCAGTCAGACCCAGTGTTGACATGCGTCAAGACGCTCCTCGGGGCGCGTCTTGCTTGGGCCTCTCTCCTGGAGGCGCTCAGTCAGACCCAGTGTTGACATGTGGCAAGACGCTCCTCGGGACGCGTCTTGCTTGGGCCTCTCTCCTGGAGGCGCTCAGTCAGACCCAGTGTTGACATGTGGCAAGACGCTCCTCGGGGCGCGTCTTGCTTGGGCTTCTCTCATGGAGGCACTCAGTCAGACCCAGTGTTGACATGTGGCAAGACGCTCCTCGGGACGCATCTTGCTTGGGCCTCTCTCCTGGAGGCGCTCAGTCAGACCCAGTGTTGACATGTGACAAGACGCTCCTCGGGGCGCGTCTTGCTTGGGCCTCTCTCCTGGAGGCGCTCAGTCAGAACCAGAGGTGACATGTGGCAAGACGCTCCTCGGGGCGTGTATTGCTTGGGCCTCTCTCCTGGAGGCACTCAGTCAGGCCCAGTGTTGACATGTGGCAAGACGCTCCTCGGGTCGAGTCTTGCTTTGGCCTCTCTCCTGGAGGCGCTCAGTCAGACCCAGTGTTGACATGTGGCAAGACACTCCTCGGGTCGCGTCTTGGTTTGGCCTCTCTCCTGGAGGAGCTCAGTCAGACCCATTGTTGACATGTGGCAAGACGCTCCTCGGGGCGCTTCTTGCTTGGGCCTCTCTACTGGAGGCGCTCAGTCAGACCCAGTGTTGACATGTGGCAAGACGCTCATAGGGGCACGTCTTGCTTGGGCCTCTCTCCTGCAGGCGCTCAGTCAGACCCAGTGTTGACATGTGGCAATACGATCCTCGGGGTGCGTCTTGCTTGGGCCTCTCTCCTGGAGGCTCTCAGTCAGACCCACTGTTGACAAGTGTCAAGATGCTTCTCGGGGCGCGTCTTGCTTGGGCCTCTCTCCTGGAGGCGCTCAGTCAGACCCACTGTTGACATGTGGCAAGATGCTCCTCGGGGCGCGTCTTGCTTGGGCTTCTCTTCTGGAGGCCCTCAGTCAGACCCATTGTTGACATGTGGCAAGACGCTCCTCGGGGCGCTTCTTGCTTGGGCCTCTCTCCTGGAGGCGCTCAGTCAGACCCAGTGTTGACATGTGGCAAGACGCTCCTCGGGGCACGTCTTGCTTGGGCCTCTCTCCTGGAGGCGCTCAGTCAGACCCAGTGTTGACATGTGGCAAGACGCTCCTCGGGGCACGTCTTGCTTGGGCTTCTCTCATGGAGGCCCTCAGTCAGACCCAGTGTTGACATGCGTCAAGACGCTCCTCGGGGCGCGTCTTGCTTGGGCCTCTCTCCTGGAGGCGCTCAGTCAGACCCAGTGTTGACATGTGACAAGACGCTCCTCGGGGCGCGTCTTGCTTGGGCCTCTCTCCTGGAGGCGCTCAGTCAGAACCAGAGGTGACATGTGGCAAGACGCTCCTCGGGGCGTGTATTGCTTGGGCCTCTCTCCTGGAGGCACTCAGTCAGACCCAGTGTTGACATGTGGCAAGACGCTCCTCGGGTCGAGTCTTGCTTTGGCCTCTCTCCTGGAGGCGCTCAGTCAGACCCAGTGTTGACATGTGGCAAGACGCTCCTCGGGTCGCGTCTTGGTTTGGCCTCTCTCCTGGAGGCGCTCAGTCAGACCCATTGTTGACATGTGGCAAGACGCTCCTCGGGGCGCTTCTTGCTTGGGCCTCTCTACTGGAGGCGCTCAGTCAGACCCAGTGTTGACATGTGGCAAGACGCTCATAGGGGCACGTCTTGCTTGGGCCTCTCTCCTGGAGGCGCTCAGTCAGACCCAGTGTTGACATGTGGCAATACGATCCTCGGGGTGCGTTTTGCTTGGGCCTCTCTCCTGGAGGCTCTCAGTCAGACCCACTGTTGGCAAGTGTCAAGATGCTTCTCGGGGCGCGTCTTGCTTGGGCCTCTCTCCTGGAGGCGCTCAGTCAGACCCACTGTTGACATGTGGCAAGATGCTCCTCGGGGCGCGTCTTGCTTGGGCTTCTCTTCTGGAGGCCCTCAGTCAGACCCATTGTTGACATGTGGCAAGACGCTCCTCGGGGCGCTTCTTGCTTGGGCCTCTCTCCTGGAGGCGCTCAGTCAGACCCAGTGTTGACATGTGGCAAGACGCTCCTCGGGGCACGTCTTGCTTGGGCCTCTCTCCTGGAGGCGCTCAGTCAGACCCAGTGTTGACAAGTGGCAAGACGCTCCTCGGGGCACGTCTTGCTTGGGCTTCTCTCATGGAGGCCCTCTGTCAGACCCAGTGTTGACATGCGTCAAGACGCTCCTCGGGGCGCGTCTTGCTTGGGCTTCTCTTCTGGAGGCCCTCAGTCAGACCCATTGTTGACATGTGGCAAGACGCTCCTCGGGGCGCTTCTTGCTTGGGCCTCTCTCCTGGAGGCGCTCAGTCAGACCCAGTGTTGACATGTGGCAAGACGCTCCTCGGGGCACGTCTTGCTTGGGCCTCTCTCCTGGAGGCGCTCAGTCAGACCAAGTGTTGACAAGTGGCAAGACGCTCCTCGGGGCACGTCTTGCTTGGGATTCTCTCATGGAGGCCCTCTGTCAGACCCAGTGTTGACATGCGTCAAGACGCTCCTCGGGGCGCGTCTTGCTTGGGCCTCTCTCCTGGAGGCGCTCAGTCAGACCCAGTGTTGACATGTGGCAAGACTCTCCTCGGGGCGCGTCTTGCTGGGGCTTCTCTAATGGAGGCCCTCTGTCAGAACCAGTGTTGACATGTGGCAAGACACTCCTCGGGGCGCGTCTTGCTTGGGCTTCTCTCCTGGAGGCCCTCAGTCAGACCCATGTTGACAAGTGTCAAGATGCTCCTCGGGGCGCGTCTTGCTTGGGCCTCTCTCCTGGAGGCGCTCAGTCAGACCCATTGTTGACATATGGCAAGACGCTCCTTGGGGCGCGTCTTGCTTGGGCCTCTCTCCTGGAGGCCCTCTGTCAGAACCAGTGTTGACATGTGGCAAGACACTCCTCGGGGCGCGTCTTGCTTGGGCTTCTCTCCTGGAGGCCCTCAGTCAGACCCATGTTGACAAGTGTCAAGATGCTCCTCGGGGCGCGTCTTGCTTGGGCCTCTCTCCTGGAGGCGCTCAGTCAGACCCATTGTTGACATATGGCAAGACGCTCCTCGGGGCGCGTCTTGCTTGGGCTTCTCTTCTGGAGGCCCTCAGTCAGACCCATTGTTGACATGTGGCAAGACGCTCCTCGGGGCGCTTCTTGCTTGGGCCTCTCTCCTGGAGGCGCTCAGTCAGACCCAGTTTTGAACATTTGGCAAGACGCTCCTCGGGGCACGTCTTGCTTGGGCCTCTCTCCTGGAGGCGCTCAGTCAGACCCAGTGTTGACATGTGGCAAGACGCTCCTCGGGGCACGTCTTGCTTGGGCTTCTCTCATGGAGGCCCTCAGTCAGACCCAGTGTTGACATGCGTCAAGACGCTCCTCGGGGCGCGTCTTGCTTGGGCCTCTCTCCTGGAGGCGCTCAGTCAGACCCAGTGTTGACATGTGGCAAGACGCTCCTCGGGACGCGTCTTGCTTGGGCCTCTCTCCTGGAGGCGCTCAGTCAGACCCAGTGTTGACATGTGGCAAGACGCTCCTCGGGGCGCGTCTTGCTGGGGCTTCTCTCATGGAGGCACTCAGTCAGACCCAGTGTTGACATGTGGCAAGACACTCCTCGGGACGCGTCTTGCTTGGGCCTCTCTCCTGGAGGCGCTCAGTCAGACCCAGTGTTGACATGTGACAAGACGCTCCTCGGGGCGCGTCTTGCTTGGGCCTCTCTCCTGGAGGCGCTCAGTCAGAACCAGAGGTGACATGTGGCAAGACGCTCCTCGGGGCGTGTATTGCTTGGGCCTCTCTCCTGGAGGCACTCAGTCAGACCCAGTGTTGACATGTGGCAAGACGCTCCTCGGGTCGAGTCTTGCTTTGGCCTCTCTCCTGGAGGCGCTCAGTCAGACCCAGTGTTGACATGTGGCAAGACGCTCCTCGGGTCGCGTCTTGGTTTGGCCTCTCTCCTGGAGGCGCTCAGTCAGACCCATTGTTGACATGTGGCAAGAAGCTCCTCGGGGCGCTTCTTGCTTGGGCCTCTCTACTGGAGGCGCTCAGTCAGACCCAGTGTTGACATGTGGCAAGACGCTCATAGGGGCACGTCTTGCTTGGGCCTTTCTCCTGCAGGCGCTCAGTCAGACCCAGTGTTGACATGTGGCAATACGATCCTCGGGGTGCGTCTTGCTTGGGCCTCTCTCCTGGAGGCTCTCAGTCAGACCCACTGTTGACAAGTGTCAAGATGCTTCTCGGGGCGCGTCTTGCTTGGGCCTCTCTCCTGGAGGCGCTCAGTCAGACCCACTGTTGACATGTGGCAAGATGCTCCTCGGGGCGCGTCTTGCTTGGGCTTCTCTTCTGGAGGCCCTCAGTCAGACCCATTGTTGACATGTGGCAAGACGCTCCTCGGGGCGCTTCTTGCTTGGGCCTCTCTCCTGGAGGCGCTCAGTCAGACCCAGTGTTGACATGTGGCAAGACGCTCCTCGGGGCACGTCTTGCTTGGGCCTCTCTCCTGGAGGCGCTCAGTCAGACCCAGTGTTGACATGTGGCAAGACGCTCCTCGGGGCACGTCTTGCTTGGGCTTCTCTCATGGAGGCCCTCAGTCAGACCCAGTGTTGACATGCGTCAAGACGCTCCTCGGGGCACGTCTTGCTTGGGCCTCTCTCCTGGAGGCGCTCAGTCAGACCCAGTGTTGACATGTGGCAAGACGCTCCTCGGGGCGCGTCTTGCTGGGGCT
Organism: Nothobranchius furzeri; assembly: GCF_043380555.1. NCBI lineage: Eukaryota > Metazoa > Chordata > Actinopteri > Cyprinodontiformes > Nothobranchiidae > Nothobranchius > Nothobranchius furzeri. Next base: position 18,278,049 of record NC_091756.1, read on the forward strand.
TCTCTAATGGAGGCACTCAGTCAGACCCAGTGTTGACATGTGGCAAGACGCTCCTCGGGTCGCGTCTTGCTTTGGCCTCTCTCCTGGAGGCGCTCAGTCAGACCCAGTGTTGACATGTGGCAAGACGCTCCTCGGGATGCGTTTTGCTTGGGCCTCTCTCCTGGAGGCGCTCAGTCAGACCCAGTGTTGACATGTGGCAAGACGCTCCTTGGGGCGCGTCTTGCTGGGGCTTCTCTAATGGAGGCACTCAGTCAGACCCAGTGTTGACATCTGGCAAGACGCTCCTCGGGTCGCGTCTTGCTTTGGCCTCTCTCCTGGAGGCGATCAGTCAGACCCAGTGTTGACATGTGGCAAGACGCTCCTCGGGATGCGTCTTGCTTGGGCCTCTCTCCTGGAGGCGCTCAGTCAGAACCAAAGGTGACATGTGGCAAGACGCTCCTCGTGGCGCGTATTGCTTGGGCCTCTCTCCTGGAGGCACTCAGTCAGACCCAGTGTTGACATGTGACAAGAAGCTCCTCGGGGCGCGTCTTGCTTGGGCCTCTCTCCTGGAGGCGCTCAGTCAGAAAGAGAGGTGACATGTGGCAAGACGCTCCTCGGGGCGCGTATTGCTTGGGCCTCTCTCCTGGAGGCACTCAGTCAGACCCAGTGTTGACATTTGGCAAGACGCTCCTCGGGTCGCGTCTTGCTTTGGCCTCTCTCCTGGAAGCGCTCAGTCAGACCCAGTGTTGACATGTAGCAAGACGCTCCTCGAGGCGCGTCATGCTTGGGCCTCTCTCCTGGAGGCCCTCAGTCGGACCCAGTGGTGACATGTGGCAAGACGCTCCTCGGGGCGCTTCTTGCTTGGGCCTCTCTCCTGGAGGCGCTCAGTCAGACCCAGTGTTGACATGTGCCAAGACGCTCATAGGGGCATGTCTTGCTTGGGCCTCTCTCCTGGAGGCGCTCAGTCAGACCCAGTGTTGACATGTGGCAAGACGCTCCTCGGGGTGCGTCTTGCTTGGGCCTCTCTCCTGGAGGCGAACAGTCAGACCCAGTGTTGACATGTAGCAAGACGCTCCTCGAGGCGCGTCATGCTTGGGCCTCTCTCCTGGAGGCGCTCAGTCAGACCCAGTGTTGACATGTGGCAAGACGCTCCTCGGGGCGCGTCTTGCTTGGGCCTTTCTCCTGGAGGCGCTCAGTCAGACCCAGTGTTGACATGTGGCAAGACGCTCCTCGGGGCGCGTCTTGCTTGGGCCTCCTTCCTGGAGGCGCTCAGTCAGACCCAGTGGTGACATGTGGCAAGACGCTCCTCGGGGCGCTTCTTGCTAGGGCCTCTCTCCTGGAGGCGCTCAGTCAGACCCAGTGTTGACATGTGCCAAGACGCTCATAGGGGCATGTCTTGCTTGGGCCTCTCTCCTGGAGGCGCTCAGTCAGACCCAGTGTTGACATGTGGCAAGACGCTCCTCGGGGTGCGTCTTGCTTGGGCCTCTCTCCTGGAGGTGCTCAGTCAGACCCAGTGTTGACATGTGGCAAGACGCTCCTCGGGGCGCGTCTTGCTTGGGCCTCTCTCCTAAAGGCGCTCAGTCAGACCGAGTGCTGACATGTGGCAAGACGCTCCTCGGGGCGCGTCTTGCTGGGGCTTCTCTAATGGAGGCCCTCTGTCAGAACCAGTGTTGACATGTGGCAAGACACTCCTCGGGGCGCGTCTTGCTTGGGCTTCTCTCCTGGAGGCCCTCAGTCAGACCCATGTTGACAAGTGTCAAGATGCTCCTCGGGGCGCGTCTTGCTTGGGCCTCTCTCCTGGAGGCGCTCAGTCAGACCCATTGTTGACATATGGCAAGACGCTCCTTGGGGCGCGTCTTGCTTGGGCCTCTCTCCTGGAGGCCCTCTGTCAGAACCAGTGTTGACATGTGGCAAGACACTCCTCGGGGCGCGTCTTGCTTGGGCTTCTCTCCTGGAGGCCCTCAGTCAGACCCATGTTGACAAGTGTCAAGATGCTCCTCGGGGCGCGTCTTGCTTGGGCCTCTCTCCTGGAGGCGCTCAGTCAGACCCATTGTTGACATATGGCAAGACGCTCCTCGGGGCGCGTCTTGCTTGGGCTTCTCTTCTGGAGGCCCTCAGTCAGACCCATTGTTGACATGTGGCAAGACGCTCCTCGGGGCGCTTCTTGCTTGGGCCTCTCTCCTGGAGGCGCTCAGTCAGACCCAGTTTTGAACATTTGGCAAGACGCTCCTCGGGGCACGTCTTGCTTGGGCCTCTCTCCTGGAGGCGCTCAGTCAGACCCAGTTTTGAACATTTGGCAAGACGCTCCTCGGGGCACGTCTTGCTTGGGCCTCTCTCCTGGAGGCGCTCAGTCAGACCCAGTGTTGACATGTGGCAAGACGCTCCTCGGGGCACGTCTTGCTTGGGCTTCTCTCATGGAGGCCCTCAGTCAGACCCAGTGTTGACATGCGTCAAGACGCTCCTCGGGGCGCGTCTTGCTTGGGCCTCTCTCCTGGAGGCGCTCAGTCAGACCCAGTGTTGACATGTGGCAAGACGCTCCTCGGGGCGTGTATTGCTTGGGCCTCTCTCCTGGAGGCACTCAGTCAGACCCAGTGTTGACATGTGGCAAGACGCTCCTCGGGTCGAGTCTTGCTTTGGCCTCTCTCCTGGAGGCGCTCAGTCAGACCCAGTGTTGACATGTGGCAAGACGCTCCTCGGGTCGCGTCTTGGTTTGGCCTCTCTCCTGGAGGCGCTCAGTCAGACCCATTGTTGACATGTGGCAAGAAGCTCCTCGGGGCGCTTCTTGCTTGGGCCTCTCTACTGGAGGCGCTCAGTCAGACCCAGTGTTGACATGTGGCAAGACGCTCATAGGGGCACGTCTTGCTTGGGCCTTTCTCCTGCAGGCGCTCAGTCAGACCCAGTGTTGACATGTGGCAATACGATCCTCGGGGTGCGTCTTGCTTGGGCCTCTCTCCTGGAGGCTCTCAGTCAGACCCACTGTTGACAAGTGTCAAGATGCTTCTCGGGGCGCGTCTTGCTTGGGCCTCTCTCCTGGAGGCGCTCAGTCAGACCCACTGTTGACATGTGGCAAGATGCTCCTCGGGGCGCGTCTTGCTTGGGCTTCTCTTCTGGAGGCCCTCAGTCAGACCCATTGTTGACATGTGGCAAGACGCTCCTCGGGGCGCTTCTTGCTTGGGCCTCTCTCCTGGAGGCGCTCAGTCAGACCCAGTGTTGACATGTGGCAAGACGCTCCTCGGGGCACGTCTTGCTTGGGCCTCTCTCCTGGAGGCGCTCAGTCAGACCCAGTGTTGACATGTGGCAAGACGCTCCTCGGGGCACGTCTTGCTTGGGCTTCTCTCATGGAGGCCCTCAGTCAGACCCAGTGTTGACATGCGTCAAGACGCTCCTCGGGGCACGTCTTGCTTGGGCCTCTCTCCTGGAGGCGCTCAGTCAGACCCAGTGTTGACATGTGGCAAGACGCTCCTCGGGGCGCGTCTTGCTGGGGCTTCTCTAATGGAGGCACTCAGTCAGACCCAGTGTTGACATGTGGCAAGACGCTCCTCGGGTCGCGTCTTGCTTTGGCCTCTCTCCTGGAGGCGCTCAGTCAGACCCAGTGTTGACATGTGGCAAGACGCTCCTCGGGATGCGTTTTGCTTGGGCCTCTCTCCTGGAGGCGCTCAGTCAGACCCAGTGTTGACATGTGGCAAGACGCTCCTCGGGGCGCGTCTTGCTGGGGCTTCTCTAATGGAGGCACTCAGTCAGACCCAGTGTTGACATGTGGCAAGACGCTCCTCGGGTCGCGTCTTGCTTTGGCCTCTCTCCTGGAGGCGATCAGTCAGACCCAGTGTTGACATGTGGCAAGACGCTCCTCGGGATGCGTCTTGCTTGGGCCTCTCTCCTGGAGGCGCTCAGTCAGAACCAAAGGTGACATGGGGCAAGACGCTCCTCGTGGCGCGTATTGCTCGGGCCTCTCTCCTGGAGGCACTCAGTCAGACCCAGTGTTGACATGTGACAAGAAGCTCCTCGGGGCGCGTCTTGCTTGGGCCTCTCTCCTGGAGGCGCTCAGTCAGAAAGAGAGGTGACATGTGGCAAGACGCTCCTCGGGGCGCGTATTGCTTGGGCCTCTCTCCTGGAGGCACTCAGTCAGACCCAGTGTTGACATTTGGCAAGACGCTCCTCGGGTCGCGTCTTGCTTTGGCCTCTCTCCTGGAAGCGCTCAGTCAGACCCAGTGTTGACATGTAGCAAGACGCTCCTCGAGGCGCGTCATGCTTGGGCCTCTCTCCTGGAGGCCCTCAGTCGGACCCAGTGGTGACATGTGGCAAGACGCTCCTCGGGGCGCTTCTTGCTTGGGCCTCTCTCCTGGAGGCGCGCAGTCAGACCCAGTGTTGACATGTGCCAAGACGCTCATAGGGGCATGTCTTGCTTGGGCCTCTCTCCTGGAGGCGCTCAGTCAGACCCAGTGTTGACATGTGGCAAGACGCTCCTCGGGGTGCGTCTTGCTTGGGCCTCTCTCCTGGAGGCGAACAGTCAGACCCAGTGTTGACATGTAGCAAGACGCTCCTCGAGGCGCGTCATGCTTGGGCCTCTCTCCTGGAGGCGCTCAGTCAGACCCAGTGTTGACATGTGGCAAGACGCTCCTCGGGGCGCGTCTTGCTTGGGCCTTTCTCCTGGAGGCGCTCAGTCAGACCCAGTGGTGACATGTGGCAAGACGCTCCTCGGGGCGCTTCTTGCTAGGGCCTCTCTCCTGGAGGCGCTCAGTCAGACCCAGTGGTGACATGTGGCAAGACGCTCCTCGGGGCGCTTCTTGCTAGGGCCTCTCTCCTGGAGGCGCTCAGTCAGACCCAGTGTTGACATGTGCCAAGACGCTCATAGGGGCATGTCTTGCTTGGGCCTCTCTCCTGGAGGCGCTCAGTCAGACCCAGTGTTGACATGTGGCAAGACGCTCCTCGGGGTGCGTCTTGCTTGGGCCTCTCTCCTAAAGGCGCTCAGTCAGACCGAGTGCTGACATGTGGCAAGACGCTCCTCGGGGCGCGTCTTGCTTGGGCCTCTCTCCTGGAGGCGCTCAGTCAGACACATTGGTGATATGTGGCTAGACGCTCCTCGGGGCAAGTATTGCTTGGGCCTCTCTCATTGAGGCCCTCAGTCAGACCCAGTGTTGACATGTGTCAAGACGCCCCTCGGGGCGCGTCTTGCTTGGGCCTTTCTCCTGGAGGCGCTCAGTCAGACCCAGTGTTGACACATGGCAAGACGCTCCTCGGGGCCCGTCTTGCTTGGGCCTCTCTCCTGGAGGCCCTCAGTCAGACCCATTGTTGACATGTGGCAAGATGCTCCTCGGGGCGTGTCTTGCTTGCGCCTCTCTCCTGGAGGCGCTCAGTCAGACCCAGTGGTGACATGTGGCAAGATGCTCCTCGGGGCGCGTATTGCTTGGGCCTCTCTCCTGGAGGCCCTCTGTCAGACCCAGTGTTGACATGTGGCAAGACGCTCCTCGGGGCACGTCTTGCTTGGGCTTCTCTCATGGAGGCCCTCAGTCAGACCCAGTGTTGACATGTGGCAAGACGCTCCTCGGGGCGCGTCTTGCTTGGGCCTCTCTCCTGGAGGCGCTCAGTCAGACCCAGTGTTGACATGTGGCAAGACGCTCCTCGGGGCGCGTCTTGCTTGGGCCTCTCTCCTGGAGGCGCTCAGTCAGACCCAGTGTTCACATGTGACAAGACGGTCCTCGGGGCGCGTCTTGCTTGGGCCTCTCTCCTGGAGGCCCTCAGTCAGACCCATTGTTGACATGTGGCAAGATGCTCCTCGGGGCGTGTCTTGCTTGCGCCTCTCTCCTGGAGGCGCTCAGTCAGACCCAGTTTTGAACATTTGGCAAGACGCTCCTCGGGGCACGTCTTGCTTGGGCCTCTCTCCTGGAGGCGCTCAGTCAGACCCAGTGTTGACATGTGGCAAGACGCTCCTCGGGGCACGTCTTGCTTGGGCTTCTCTCATGGAGGCCCTCAGTCAGACCCAGTGTTGACATGCGTCAAGACGCTCCTCGGGGCGCGTCTTGCTTGGGCCTCTCTCCTGGAGGCGCTCAGTCAGACCCAGTGTTGACATGTGGCAAGACGCTCCTCGGGACGCGTCTTGCTTGGGCCTCTCTCCTGGAGGCGCTCAGTCAGACCCAGTGTTGACATGTGGCAAGACGCTCCTCGGGGCGCGTCTTGCTGGGGCTTCTCTCATGGAGGCACTCAGTCAGACCCAGTGTTGACATGTGGCAAGACGCTCCTCGGGACGCGTCTTGCTTGGGCCTCTCTCCTGGAGGCGCTCAGTCAGACCCAGTGTTGACATGTGACAAGACGCTCCTCGGGGCGCGTCTTGCTTGGGCCTCTCTCCTGGAGGCGCTCAGTCAGAACCAGAGGTGACATGTGGCAAGACGCTCCTCGGGGCGTGTATTGCTTGGGCCTCTCTCCTGGAGGCACTCAGTCAGACCCAGTGTTGACATGTGGCAAGACGCTCCTCGGGTCGAGTCTTGCTTTGGCCTCTCTCCTGGAGGCGCTCAGTCAGACCCAGTGTTGACATGTGGCAAGACGTTCCTCGGGTCGCGTCTTGGTTTGGCCTCTCTCCTGGAGGCGCTCAGTCAGACCCATTGTTGACATGTGGCAAGACGCTCCTCGGGGCGCTTCTTGCTTGGGCCTCTCTACTGGAGGCGCTCAGTCAGACCCAGTGTTGACATGTGGCAAGACGCTCATAGGGGCACGTCTTGCTTGGGCCTTTCTCCTGCAGGCGCTCAGTCAGACCCAGTGTTGACATGTGGCAATACGATCCTCGGGGTGCGTCTTGCTTGGGCCTCTCTCCTGGAGGCTCTCAGTCAGACCCACTGTTGACAAGTGTCAAGATGCTTCTCGGGGCGCGTCTTGCTTGGGCCTCTCTCCTGGAGGCGCTCAGTCAGACCCACTGTTGACATGTGGCAAGATGCTCCTCGGGGCGCGTCTTGCTTGGGCTTCTCTTCTGGAGGCCCTCAGTCAGACCCATTGTTGACATGTGGCAAGACGCTCCTCGGGGCGCTTCTTGCTTGGGCCTCTCTCCTGGAGGCGCTCAGTCAGACCCAGTGTTGACATGTGGCAAGACGCTCCTCGGGGCACGTCTTGCTTGGGCCTCTCTCCTGGAGGCGCTCAGTCAGACCCAGTGTTGACATGTGGCAAGACGCTCCTCGGGGCACGTCTTGCTTGGGCTTCTCTCATGGAGGCCCTCAGTCAGACCCAGTGTTGACATGCGTCAAGACGCTCCTCGGGGCGCGTCTTGCTTGGGCCTCTCTCCTGGAGGCGCTCAGTCAGACCCAGTGTTGACATGTGGCAAGACGCTCCTCGGGGCGCGTCTTGCTGGGGCTTCTCTAATGGAGGCACTCAGTCAGACCCAGTGTTGACATGTGGCAAGACGCTCCTCGGGTCGCGTCTTGCTTTGGCCTCTCTCCTGGAGGCGCTCAGTCAGACCCAGTGTTGACATGTGGCAAGACGCTCCTCGGGATGCGTTTTGCTTGGGCCTCTCTCCTGGAGGCGCTCAGTCAGACCCAGTGTTGACATGTGGCAAGACGCTCCTCGGGGCGCGTCTTGCTGGGGCTTCTCTAATGGAGGCACTCAGTCAGACCCAGTGTTGACATGTGGCAAGACGCTCCTCGGGTCGCGTCTTGCTTTGGCCTCTCTCCTGGAGGCGCTCAGTCAGACCCAGTGTTGACATGTGGCAAGACGCTCCTCGGGATGCGTCTTGCTTGGGCCTCTCTCCTGGAGGCGCTCAGTCAGAACCAAAGGTGACATGTGGCAAGACGCTCCTCGTGGCGCGTATTGCTTGGGCCTCTCTCCTGGAGGCACTCAGTCAGACCCAGTGTTGACATGTGACAAGAAGCTCCTCGGGGCGCGTCTTGCTTGGGCCTCTCTCCTGGAGGCGCTCAGTCAGAACCAGAGGTGACATGTGGCAAGACGCTCCTCGGGGCGCGTATTGCTTGGGCCTCTCTCCTGGAGGCACTCAGTCAGACCCAGTGTTGACATTTGGCAAGACGCTCCTCGGGTCGCGTCTTGCTTTGGCCTCTCTCCTGGAAGCGCTCAGTCAGACCCAGTGTTGACATGTAGCAAGACGCTCCTCGAGGCGCGTCATGCTTGGGCCTCTCTCCTCGAGGCCCTCAGTCAGACCCAGTGGTGACATGTGGCAAGACGCTCCTCGGGGCGCTTCTTGCTTGGGCCTCTCTCCTGGAGGCGCTCAGTCAGACCCAGTGTTGACATGTGCCAAGACGCTCATAGGGGCATGTCTTGCTTGGGCCTCTCTCCTGGAGGCGCTCAGTCAGACCCAGTGTTGACATGTGGCAAGACGCTCCTCGGGGTGCGTCTTGCTTGGGCCTCTCTCCTGGAGGCGAACAGTCAGACCCAGTGTTGACATGTAGCAAGACGCTCCTCGAGGCGCGTCATGCTTGGGCCTCTCTCCTGGAGGCGCTCAGTCAGACCCAGTGTTGACATGTGGCAAGACGCTCCTCGGGGCGCGTCTTGCTTGGGCCTTTCTCCTGGAGGCGCTCAGTCAGACCCAGTGTTGACATGTGGCAAGACGCTCCTCGGGGCGCGTCTTGCTTGGGCCTCCTTCCTGGAGGCGCTCAGTCAGACCCAGTGGTGACATGTGGCAAGACGCTCCTCGGGGCGCTTCTTGCTTGGGCCTCTCTCCTGGAGGCGCTCAGTCAGACCCAGTGTTGACATGTGCCAAGACGCTCATAGGGGCATGTCTTGCTTGGGCCTCTCTCCTGGAGGCGCTCAGTCAGACCCACAGTTGACATGTGGCAAGACGCTCCTCGGGGTGCGTCTTGCTTGGGCCTCTCTCCTGGAGGCGAACAGTCAGACCCAGTGTTGACATGTGGCAAGACGCTCCTTGAGGCGCGTCATGCTTGGGCCTCTCTCCTGGAGGTGCTCAGTCAGACCCAGTGTTGACATGTGGCAAGACGCTCCTCGGGGCGCGTCTTGCTTGGGCCTCTCTCCTAAAGGCGCTCAGTCAGACCGAGTGCTGACATGTGGCAAGACGCTCCTCGGGGCGCGTCTTGCTTGGGCCTCTCTCCTGGAGGCGCTCAGTCAGACACATTGGTGATATGTGGCTAGACGCTCCTCGGGGCAAGTATTGCTTGGGCCTCTCTCATTGAGGCCCTCAGTCAGACCCAGTGTTGACATGTGTCAAGACGCCCCTCGGGGCGCGTCTTGCTTGGGCCTTTCTCCTGGAGGCGCTCAGTCAGACCCAGTGTTGACACATGGCAAGACGCTCCTCGGGGCCCGTCTTGCTTGGGCCTCTCTCCTGGAGGCCCTCAGTCAGACCCATTGTTGACATGTGGCAAGATGCTCCTCGGGGCGTGTCTTGCTTGCGCCTCTCTCCTGGAGGCGCTCAGTCAGACCCAGTGGTGACATGTGGCAAGATGCTCCTCGGGGCGCGTATTGCTTGGGCCTCTCTCCTGGAGGCCCTCTGTCAGACCCAGTGTTGACATGTGGCAAGACGCTCCTCGGGGCACGTCTTGCTTGGGCTTCTCTCATGGAGGCCCTCAGTCAGACCCAGTGTTGACATGTGGCAAGACGCTCCTCGGGGCGCGTCTTGCTTGGGCCTCTCTCCTGGAGGCGCTCAGTCAGACCCAGTGTTGACATGTGGCAAGACGCTCCTCGGGGCGCGTCTTGCTTGGGCCTCTCTCCTGGAGGCGCTCAGTCAGACCCAGTGTTCACATGTGACAAGACGCTCCTCGGGGCGCGTCTTGCTTGGGCCTCTCTCCTGGAGGCGCTCAGTCAGAACCAGAGGTGACATGTGGCAAGACGCTCCTCGGGGCGCGTATTGCTTGGGCCTCTCTCCTGGAGGCCCTCTGTCAGACCCAGTGTTGACATGTGGCAAGACACTCCTCGGGGCGCGTCTTGCTTGGGCTTCTCTCCTGGAGGCGCTCAGTCAGACCCAGTGTTGACATGTGTCAAGACGCTCCTCGGGGTGCGTCTTGCTTGGGCCTCTCTCCTGGAGGCGCTCAGTCAGACCCAGTGTTGACATGTGGCAAGAAGCTCCTCGGGGCGCGTCTTGCTGGGGTTTCTCTCATGGAGGCACTCAGTCAGACCCAGTGTTGACATGTGGCTAGACGCTCCTCGGGGCACGTATTTCTTGGGCCTCTCTCATTGAGGCCCTCAGTCAGACCCAGTGTTGACATGTGGCAAGACGCTCATAGGGGCACGTCTTGCTTGGGCCTCTCTCCTGGAGGCGCTCAGTCAGACCCAGTGTTGACATGTGGCAATACGATCCTCGGGGTGCGTTTTGCTTGGGCCTCTCTCCTGGAGGCTCTCAGTCAGACCCACTGTTGGCAAGTGTCAAGATGCTTCTCGGGGCGCGTCTTGCTTGGGCCTCTCTCCTGGAGGCGCTCAGTCAGACCCACTGTTGACATGTGGCAAGATGCTCCTCGGGGCGCGTCTTGCTTGGGCTTCTCTTCTGGAGGCCCTCAGTCAGACCCATTGTTGACATGTGGCAAGACGCTCCTCGGGGCGCTTCTTGCTTGGGCCTCTCTCCTGGAGGCGCTCAGTCAGACCCAGTGTTGACATGTGGCAAGACGCTCCTCGGGGCACGTCTTGCTTGGGCCTCTCTCCTGGAGGCGCTCAGTCAGACCCAGTGTTGACAAGTGGCAAGACGCTCCTCGGGGCACGTCTTGCTTGGGCTTCTCTCATGGAGGCCCTCTGTCAGACCCAGTGTTGACATGCGTCAAGACGCTCCTCGGGGCGCGTCTTGCTTGGGCTTCTCTTCTGGAGGCCCTCAGTCAGACCCATTGTTGACATGTGGCAAGACGCTCCTCGGGGCGCTTCTTGCTTGGGCCTCTCTCCTGGAGGCGCTCAGTCAGACCCAGTGTTGACATGTGGCAAGACGCTCCTCGGGGCACGTCTTGCTTGGGCCTCTCTCCTGGAGGCGCTCAGTCAGACCCAGTGTTGACAAGTGGCAAGACGCTCCTCGGGGCACGTCTTGCTTGGGCTTCTCTCATGGAGGCCCTCTGTCAGACCCAGTGTTGACATGCGTCAAGACGCTCCTCGGGGCGCGTCTTGCTTGGGCCTCTCTCCTGGAGGCGCTCAGTCAGACCCAGTGTTGACGTGTGGCAAGACGCTCCTCGGGGCGCGTCTTGCTGGGGCTTCTCTAATGGAGGCCCTCTGTCAGAACCAGTGTTGACATGTGGCAAGACACTCCTCGGGGCGCGTCTTGCTTGGGCTTCTCTCCTGGAGGCCCTCAGTCAGACCCATGTTGACAAGTGTCAAGATGCTCCTCGGGGCGCGTCTTGCTTGGGCCTCTCTCCTGGAGGCGCTCAGTCAGACCCATTGTTGACATATGGCAAGACGCTCCTTGGGGCGCGTCTTGCTTGGGCCTCTCTCCTGGAGGCCCTCTGTCAGAACCAGTGTTGACATGTGGCAAGACACTCCTCGGGGCGCGTCTTGCTTGGGCTTCTCTCCTGGAGGCCCTCAGTCAGACCCATGTTGACAAGTGTCAAGATGCTCCTCGGGGCGCGTCTTGCTTGGGCCTCTCTCCTGGAGGCGCTCAGTCAGACCCATTGTTGACATATGGCAAGACGCTCCTCGGGGCGCGTCTTGCTTGGGCTTCTCTTCTGGAGGCCCTCAGTCAGACCCATTGTTGACATGTGGCAAGACGCTCCTCGGGGCGCTTCTTGCTTGGGCCTCTCTCCTGGAGGCGCTCAGTCAGACCCAGTTTTGAACATTTGGCAAGACGCTCCTCGGGGCACGTCTTGCTTGGGCCTCTCTCCTGGAGGCGCTCAGTCAGACCCAGTGTTGACATGTGGCAAGACGCTCCTCGGGGCACGTCTTGCTTGGGCTTCTCTCATGGAGGCCCTCAGTCAGACCCAGTGTTGACATGCGTCAAGACGCTCCTCGGGGCGCGTCTTGCTTGGGCCTCTCTCCTGGAGGCGCTCAGCCAGACCCAGTGTTGACATGTGGCAAGACGCTCCTCGGGACGCGTCTTGCTTGGGCCTCTCTCCTGGAGGTGCTCAGTCAGACCCAATTTTGACATGTGGCAAGACGCTCCTCGGGGCGCGTCTTGCTGGGGCTTCTCTCATGGAGGCACTCAGTCAGACCCAGTGTTGACATGTGGCAAGACACTCCTCGGGACGCGTCTTGCTTGGGCCTCTCTCCTGGAGGCGCTCAGTCAGACCCAGTGTTGACATGTGACAAGACGCTCCTCGGGGCGCGTCTTGCTTGGGCCTCTCTCCTGGAGGCGCTCAGTCAGAACCAGAGGTGACATGTGGCAAGACGCTCCTCGGGGCGTGTATTGCTTGGGCCTCTCTCCTGGAGGCACTCAGTCAGACCCAGTGTTGACATGTGGCAAGACGCTCCTCGGGTCGAGTCTTGCTTTGGCCTCTCTCCTGGAGGCGCTCAGTCAGACCCAGTGTTGACATGTGGCAAGACGCTCCTCGGGTCGCGTCTTGGTTTGGCCTCTCTCCTGGAGGCGCTCAGTCAGACCCATTGTTGACATGTGGCAAGAAGCTCCTCGGGGCGCTTCTTGCTTGGGCCTCTCTACTGGAGGCGCTCAGTCAGACCCAGTGTTGACATGTGGCAAGACGCTCATAGGGGCACGTCTTGCTTGGGCCTTTCTCCTGCAGGCGCTCAGTCAGACCCAGTGTTGACATGTGGCAATACGATCCTCGGGGTGCGTCTTGCTTGGGCCTCTCTCCTGGAGGCTCTCAGTCAGACCCACTGTTGACAAGTGTCAAGATGCTTCTCGGGGCGCGTCTTGCTTGGGCCTCTCTCCTGGAGGCGCTCAGTCAGACCCACTGTTGACATGTGGCAAGATGCTCCTCGGGGCGCGTCTTGCTTGGGCTTCTCTTCTGGAGGCCCTCAGTCAGACCCATTGTTGACATGTGGCAAGACGCTCCTCGGGGCGCTTCTTGCTTGGGCCTCTCTCCTGGAGGCGCTCAGTCAGACCCATTGTTGACATATGGCAAGACGCTCCTTGTGGCGCGTCTTGCTTGGGCCTCTCTCCTGGAGGCCCTCTGTCAGAACCAGTGTTGACATGTGGCAAGACACTCCTCGGGGCGCGTCTTGCTTGGGCTTCTCTCCTGGAGGCCCTCAGTCAGACCCATGTTGACAAGTGTCAAGATGCTCCTCGGGGCGCGTCTTGCTTGGGCCTCTCTCCTGGAGGCGCTCAGTCAGACCCATTGTTGACATATGGCAAGACGCTCCTCGGGGCGCGTCTTGCTTGGGCTTCTCTTCTGGAGGCCCTCAGTCAGACCCATTGTTGACATGTGGCAAGACGCTCCTCGGGGCGCTTCTTGCTTGGGCCTCTCTCCTGGAGGCGCTCAGTCAGACCCAGTTTTGAACATTTGGCAAGACGCTCCTCGGGGCACGTCTTGCTTGGGCCTCTCTCCTGGAGGCGCTCAGTCAGACCCAGTGTTGACATGTGGCAAGACGCTCCTCGGGGCACGTCTTGCTTGGGCTTCTCTCATGGAGGCCCTCAGTCAGACCCAGTGTTGACATGCGTCAAGACGCTCCTCGGGGCGCGTCTTGCTTGGGCCTCTCTCCTGGAGGCGCTCAGCCAGACCCAGTGTTGACATGTGGCAAGACGCTCCTCGGGACGCGTCTTGCTTGGGCCTCTCTCCTGGAGGTGCTCAGTCAGACCCAGTGTTGACATGTGGCAAGACGCTCCTCGGGGCGCGTCTTGCTGGGGCTTCTCTCATGGAGGCACTCAGTCAGACCCAGTGTTGACATGTGGCAAGACACTCCTCGGGACGCGTCTTGCTTGGGCCTCTCTCCTGGAGGCGCTCAGTCAGACCCAGTGTTGACATGTGACAAGACGCTCCTCGGGGCGCGTCTTGCTTGGGCCTCTCTCCTGGAGGCGCTCAGTCAGAACCAGAGGTGACATGTGGCAAGACGCTCCTCGGGGCGTGTATTGCTTGGGCCTCTCTCCTGGAGGCACTCAGTCAGACCCAGTGTTGACATGTGGCAAGACGCTCCTCGGGTCGAGTCTTGCTTTGGCCTCTCTCCTGGAGGCGCTCAGTCAGACCCAGTGTTGACATGTGGCAAGACGCTCCTCGGGTCGCGTCTTGGTTTGGCCTCTCTCCTGGAGGCGCTCAGTCAGACCCATTGTTGACATGTGGCAAGAAGCTCCTCGGGGCGCTTCTTGCTTGGGCCTCTCTACTGGAGGCGCTCAGTCAGACCCAGTGTTGACATGTGGCAAGACGCTCATAGGGGCACGTCTTGCTTGGGCCTTTCTCCTGCAGGCGCTCAGTCAGACCCAGTGTTGACATGTGGCAATACGATCCTCGGGGTGCGTCTTGCTTGGGCCTCTCTCCTGGAGGCTCTCAGTCAGACCCACTGTTGACAAGTGTCAAGATGCTTCTCGGGGCGCGTCTTGCTTGGGCCTCTCTCCTGGAGGCGCTCAGTCAGACCCACTGTTGACATGTGGCAAGATGCTCCTCGGGGCGCGTCTTGCTTGGGCTTCTCTTCTGGAGGCCCTCAGTCAGACCCATTGTTGACATGTGGCAAGACGCTCCTCGGGGCGCTTCTTGCTTGGGCCTCTCTCCTGGAGGCGCTCAGTCAGACCCAGTGTTGACATGTGGCAAGACGCTCCTCGGGGCACGTCTTGCTTGGGCCTCTCTCCTGGAGGCGCTCAGTCAGACCCAGTGTTGACATGTGGCAAGACGCTCCTCGGGGCACGTCTTGCTTGGGCTACTCTCATGGAGGCCCTCAGTCAGACCCAGTGTTGACATGCGTCAAGACGCTCCTCGGGGCACGTCTTGCTTGGGCCTCTCTCCTGGAGGCGCTCAGTCAGACCCAGTGTTGACATGTGGCAAGACGCTCCTCGGGGCGCGTCTTGCTGGGGCTTCTCTAATGGAGGCACTCAGTCAGACCCAGTGTTGACATGTGGCAAGACGCTCCTCGGGTCGCGTCTTGCTTTGGCCTCTCTCCTGGAGGCGCTCAGTCAGACCCAGTGTTGACATGTGGCAAGACGCTCCTCGGGATGCGTTTTGCTTGGGCCTCTCTCCTGGAGGCGCTCAGTCAGACCCAGTGTTGACATGTGGCAAGACGCTCCTCGGGGCGCGTCTTGCTGGGGCTTCTCTAATGGAGGCACTCAGTCAGACCCAGTGTTGACATGTGGCAAGACGCTCCTCGGGTCGCGTCTTGCTTTGGCCTCTCTCCTGGAGGCGCTCAGTCAGACCCAGTGTTGACATGTGGCAAGACGCTCCTCGGGATGCGTCTTGCTTGGGCCTCTCTCCTGGAGGCGCTCAGTCAGAACCAAAGGTGACATGTGGCAAGACGCTCCTCGTGGCGCGTATTGCTTGGGCCTCTCTCCTGGAGGCACTCAGTCAGACCCAGTGTTGACATGTGACAAGAAGCTCCTCGGGGCGCGTCTTGCTTGGGCCTCTCTCCTGGAGGCGCTCAGTCAGAAAGAGAGGTGACATGTGGCAAGACGCTCCTCGGGGCGCGTATTGCTTGGGCCTCTCTCCTGGAGGCACTCAGTCAGACCCAGTGTTGACATTTGGCAAGACGCTCCTCGGGTCGCGTCTTGCTTTGGCCTCTCTCCTGGAAGCGCTCAGTCAGACCCAGTGTTGACATGTAGCAAGACGCTCCTCGAGGCGCGTCATGCTTGGGCCTCTCTCCTGGAGGCCCTCAGTCAGACCCAGTGGTGACATGTGGCAAGACGCTCCTCGGGGCGCTTCTTGCTTGGGCCTCTCTCCTGGAGGCGCTCAGTCAGACCCAGTGTTGACATGTGCCAAGACGCTCATAGGGGCATGTCTTGCTTGGGCCTCTCTCCTGGAGGCGCTCAGTCAGACCCAGTGTTGACATGTGGCAAGACGCTCCTCGGGGTGCGTCTTGCTTGGGCCTCTCTCCTGGAGGCGAACAGTCAGACCCAGTGTTGACATGTAGCAAGACGCTCCTCGAGGCGCGTCATGCTTGGGCCTCTCTCCTGGAGGCGCTCAGTCAGACCCAGTGTTGACATGTGGCAAGACGCTCCTCGGGGCGCGTCTTGCTTGGGCCTTTCTCCTGGAGGCGCTCAGTCAGACCCAGTGTTGACATGTGGCAAGACGCTCCTCGGGGCGCGTCTTGCTTGGGCCTCCTTCCTGGAGGCGCTCAGTCAGACCCAGTGGTGACATGTGGCAAGACGCTCCTCGGGGCCCTTCTTGCTTGGGCCTCTCTCCTGGAGGCGCTCAGTCAGACCCAGTGTTGACATGTGCCAAGACGCTCATAGGGGCATGTCTTGCTTGGGCCTCTCTCCTGGAGGCGCTCAGTCAGACCCAGTGTTGACATGTGGCAAGACGCTCCTCGGGGTGCGTCTTGCTTGGGCCTCTCTCCTGGAGGCGAACAGTCAGACCCAGTGTTGACATGTGGCAAGACGCTCCTTGAGGCGCGTCATGCTTGGGCCTCTCTCCTGGAGGTGCTCAGTCAGACCCAGTGTTGACATGTGGCAAGACGCTCCTCGGGGCGCGTCTTGCTTGGGCCTCTCTCCTAAAGGCGCTCAGTCAGACCGAGTGCTGACATGTGGCAAGACGCTCCTCGGGGCGCGTCTTGTTTGGGCCTCTCTCCTGGAGGCGCTCAGTCAGACACATTGGTGATATGTGGCTAGACGCTCCTCGGGGCAAGTATTGCTTGGGCCTCTCTCAATGAGGCCCTCAGTCAGACCCAGTGTTGACATGTGTCAAGACGCCCCTCGGGGCGCGTCTTGCTTGGGCCTTTCTCCTGGAGGCGCTCAGTCAGACCCAGTGTTGACACATGGCAAGACGCTCCTCGGGGCCCGTCTTGCTTGGGCCTCTCTCCTGGAGGCCCTCAGTCAGACCCATTGTTGACATGTGGCAAGATGCTCCTCGGGGCGTGTCTTGCTTGCGCCTCTCTCCTGGAGGCGCTCAGTCAGACCCAGTGGTGACATGTGGCAAGATGCTCCTCGGGGCGCGTATTGCTTGGGCCTCTCTCCTGGAGGCCCTCTGTCAGACCCAGTGTTGACATGTGGCAAGACGCTCCTCGGGGCACGTCTTGCTTGGGCTTCTCTCATGGAGGCCCTCAGTCAGACCCAGTGTTGACATGTGGCAAGACGCTCCTCGGGGCGCGTCTTGCTTGGGCCTCTCTCCTGGAGGCGCTCAGTCAGACCCAGTGTTGACATGTGGCAAGACGCTCCTCGGGGCGCGTCTTGCTTGGGCCTCTCTCCTGGAGGCGCTCAGTCAGACCCAGTGTTCACATGTGACAAGACGCTCCTCGGGGCGCGTCTTGCTTGGGCCTCTCTCCTGGAGGCGCTCAGTCAGAACCAGAGGTGACATGTGGCAAGACGCTCCTCGGGGCGCGTATTGCTTGGGCCTCTCTCCTGGAGGCCCTCTGTCAGACCAAGTGTTGACACGTGGCAAGACGCTCCTCGGGGCGCGTCTTGCTTGGGTCTCTCTCCTGGAGGCCCTCAGTCAGACCGAGTAGTGACATATGGCATGACGCTCCTCGGGGCGCATCTTGCTTGGGCCTCTCTCCTGGAGGCGCTCAGTCAGACCCAGTGGTGACATATGGCAAGACGCTTCTCGGGGCGCGTGTTGCTTGGGCCTCTCTCCTGGAGGCCCTCTGTCAGACCCAGTGTTGACATGTGGCAAGACACTCCTCGGGGCGCGTCTTGCTTGGGCTTCTCTCCTGGAGGCGCTCAGTCAGACCCAGTGTTGACATGTGTCAAGACGCTCCTCGGGGTGCGTCTTGCTTGGGCCTCTCTCCTGGAGGCGCTCAGTCAGACCCAGTGTTGACATGTGGCAAGAAGCTCCTCGGGGCGCGTCTTGCTGGGGTTTCTCTCATGGAGGCACTCAGTCAGACCCAGTGTTGACATGTGGCTAGACGCTCCTCGGGGCACGTATTTCTTGGGCCTCTCTCATTGAGGCCCTCAGTCAGACCCAGTGTTGACATGTGTCAAGACGCCCCTCGGGGCGCGTCTTGCTTGGGCCTTTCTCCTGGAGGCGCTCAGTCAGACCCAGTGTTGACATGTGGCAAGACGCTCCTCGGGGCGCGTCTTGCTTGGGCCTATCTCCTGGAGGCGCTCAGTCAGACACAGTGGTGACATGTGGCAAGACGCTCCTCGGGGCGCGTCTTGCTTGGGCCTCTCTCCTGGAGGCGCTCAGTCAGACTCATTGTTGACATGTGGCAAGATGCTCCTCGGGGCACGTCTTGCTTGGGCCTCTCTCCTGGAGGCGCTCAGTCAGACCCATTGTTGACATATGGCAAGACGCTCCTCGGGGCGCGTCTTGCTTGGGCTTCTCTTCTGGAGGCCCTCAGTCAGACCCATTGTTGACATGTGGCAAGACGCTCCTCGGGGCGCTTCTTGCTTGGGCCTCTCTCCTGGAGGCGCTCAGTCAGACCCAGTTTTGAACATTTGGCAAGACGCTCCTCGGGGCACGTCTTGCTTGGGCCTCTCTCCTGGAGGCGCTCAGTCAGACCCAGTGTTGACATGTGGCAAGACGCTCCTCGGGGCACGTCTTGCTTGGGCTTCTCTCATGGAGGCCCTCAGTCAGACCCAGTGTTGACATGCGTCAAGACGCTCCTCGGGGCGCGTCTTGCTTGGGCCTCTCTCCTGGAGGCGCTCAGTCAGACCCAGTGTTGACATGTGGCAAGACGCTCCTCGGGACGCGTCTTGCTTGGGCCTCTCTCCTGGAGGCGCTCAGTCAGACCCAGTGTTGACATGTGGCAAGACGCTCCTCGGGGCGCGTCTTGCTGGGGCTTCTCTCATGGAGGCACTCAGTCAGACCCAGTGTTGACATGTGGCAAGACGCTCCTCGGGACGCGTCTTGCTTGGGCCTCTCTCCTGGAGGCGCTCAGTCAGACCCAGTGTTGACATGTGACAAGACGCTCCTCGGGGCGCGTCTTGCTTGGGCCTCTCTCCTGGAGGCGCTCAGTCAGAACCAGAGGTGACATGTGGCAAGACGCTCCTCGGGGCGTGTATTGCTTGGGCCTCTCTCCTGGAGGCACTCAGTCAGACCCAGTGTTGACATGTGGCAAGACGCTCCTCGGGTCGAGTCTTGCTTTGGCCTCTCTCCTGGAGGCGCTCAGTCAGACCCAGTGTTGACATGTGGCAAGACGCTCCTCGGGTCGCGTCTTGGTTTGGCCTCTCTCCTGGAGGCGCTCAGTCAGACCCATTGTTGACATGTGGCAAGACGCTCCTCGGGGCGCTTCTTGCTTGGGCCTCTCTACTGGAGGCGCTCAGTCAGACCCAGTGTTGACATGTGGCAAGACGCTCATAGGGGCACGTCTTGCTTGGGCCTTTCTCCTGCAGGCGCTCAGTCAGACCCAGTGTTGACATGTGGCAATACGATCCTCGGGGTGCGTCTTGCTTGGGCCTCTCTCCTGGAGGCTCTCAGTCAGACCCACTGTTGACAAGTGTCAAGATGCTTCTCGGGGCGCGTCTTGCTTGGGCCTCTCTCCTGGAGGCGCTCAGTCAGACCCACTGTTGACATGTGGCAAGATGCTCCTCGGGGCGCGTCTTGCTTGGGCTTCTCTTCTGGAGGCCCTCAGTCAGACCCATTGTTGACATGTGGCAAGACGCTCCTCGGGGCGCTTCTTGCTTGGGCCTCTCTCCTGGAGGCGCTCAGTCAGACCCAGTGTTGACATGTGGCAAGACGCTCCTCGGGGCACGTCTTGCTTGGGCCTCTCTCCTGGAGGCGCTCAGTCAGACCCAGTGTTGACATGTGGCAAGACGCTCCTCGGGGCACGTCTTGCTTGGGCTTCTCTCATGGAGGCCCTCAGTCAGACCCAGTGTTGACACATGGCAAGACGCTCCTCGGGGCCCGTCTTGCTTGGGCCTCTCTCCTGGAGGCCCTCAGTCAGACCCATTGTTGACATGTGGCAAGAGGCTCCTCGGGGCGTGTCTTGCTTGCGCCTCTCTCCTGGAGGCGCTCAGTCAGACCCAGTGGTGACATGTGGCAAGATGCTCCTCGGGGCGCGTATTGCTTGGGCCTCTCTCCTGGAGGCCCTCTGTCAGACCCAGTGTTGACATGTGGCAAGACGCTCCTCGGGGCACGTCTTGCTTGGGCTTCTCTCATGGAGGCCCTCAGTCAGACCCAGTGTTGACATGTGGCAAGACGCTCCTCGGGGCGCGTCTTGCTTGGGCCTCTCTCCTGGAGGCGCTCAGTCAGACCCAGTGTTGAAATGTGGCAAGACGCTCCTCGGGGCGCGTCTTGCTTGGGCCTCTCTCCTGGAGGCGCTCAGTCAGACCCAGTGTTCACATGTGACAAGACGCTCCTCGGGGCGCGTCTTGCTTGGGCCTCTCTCCTGGAGGCGCTCAGTCAGAACCAGAGGTGACATGTGGCAAGACGCTCCTCGGGGCGCGTATTGCTTGGGCCTCTCTCCTGGAGGCCCTCTGTCAGACCAAGTGTTGACACGTGGCAAGACGCTCCTCGGGGCGCGTCTTGCTTGGGTCTCTCTCCTGGAGGCCCTCAGTCAGACCGAGTAGTGACATGTGGCATGACGCTCCTCGGGGCGCATCTTGCTTGGGCCTCTCTCCTGGAGGCGCTCAGTCAGACCCAGTGGTGACATATGGCAAGACGCTTCTCGGGGCGCGTGTTGCTTGGGCCTCTCTCCTGGAGGCCCTCTGTCAGACCCAGTGTTGACATGTGGCAAGACACTCCTCGGGGCGCGTCTTGCTTGGGCTTCTCTCCTGGAGGCGCTCAGTCAGACCCAGTGTTGACATGTGTCAAGACGCTCCTCGGGGTGCGTCTTGCTTGGGCCTCTCTCCTGGAGGCGCTCAGTCAGACCCAGTGTTGACATGTGGCAAGAAGCTCCTCGGGGCGCGTCTTGCTGGGGTTTCTCTCATGGAGGCACTCAGTCAGACCCAGTGTTGACATGTGGCTAGACGCTCCTCGGGGCACGTATTTCTTGGGCCTCTCTCATTGAGGCCCTCAGTCAGACCCAGTGTTGACATGTGGCAAGACGCTCATAGGGGCACGTCTTGCTTGGGCCTCTCTCCTGGAGGCGCTCAGTCAGACCCAGTGTTGACATGTGGCAATACGATCCTCGGGGTGCGTTTTGCTTGGGCCTCTCTCCTGGAGGCTCTCAGTCAGACCCACTGTTGGCAAGTGTCAAGATGCTTCTCGGGGCGCGTCTTGCTTGGGCCTCTCTCCTGGAGGCGCTCAGTCAGACCCACTGTTGACATGTGGCAAGATGCTCCTCGGGGCGCGTCTTGCTTGGGCTTCTCTTCTGGAGGCCCTCAGTCAGACCCATTGTTGAAATGTGGCAAGACGCTCCTCGGGGCGCTTCTTGCTTGGGCCTCTCTCCTGGAGGCGCTCAGTCAGACCCAGTGTTGACATGTGGCAAGACGCTCCTCGGGGCACGTCTTGCTTGGGCCTCTCTCCTGGAGGCGCTCAGTCAGACCCAGTGTTGACAAGTGGCAAGACGCTCCTCGGGGCACGTCTTGCTTGGGCTTCTCTCATGGAGGCCCTCTGTCAGACCCAGTGTTGACATGCGTCAAGACGCTCCTCGGGGCACGTCTTGCTTGGGCTTCTCTTCTGGAGGCCCTCAGTCAGACCCATTGTTGACATGTGGCAAGACGCTCCTCGGGGCGCTTCTTGCTTGGGCCTCTCTCCTGGAGGCGCTCAGTCAGACCCAGTGTTGACATGTGGCAAGACGCTCCTCGGGGCACGTCTTGCTTGGGCCTCTCTCCTGGAGGCGCTCAGTCAGACCCAGTGTTGACAAGTGGCAAAACGCTCCTCGGGGCACGTCTTGCTTGGGCTTCTCTCATGGAGGCCCTCTGTCAGACCCAGTGTTGACATGCGTCAAGACGCTCCTCGGGGCGCGTCTTGCTTGGGCCTCTCTCCTGGAGGCGCTCAGTCAGACCCAGTGTTGACGTGTGGCAAGACGCTCCTCGGGGCGCGTCTTGCTGGGGCTTCTCTAATGGAGGCCCTCTGTCAGAACCAGTGTTGACATGTGGCAAGACACTCCTCGGGGCGCGTCTTGCTTGGGCTTCTCTCCTGGAGGCCCTCAGTCAGACCCATGTTGACAAGTGTCAAGATGCTCCTCGGGGCGCGTCTTGCTTGGGCCTCTCTCCTGGAGGCGCTCAGTCAGACCCATTGTTGACATATGGCAAGACGCTCCTTGGGGCGCGTCTTGCTTGGGCCTCTCTCCTGGAGGCCCTCTGTCAGAACCAGTGTTGACATGTGGCAAGACACTCCTCGGGGCGCGTCTTGCTTGGGCTTCTCTCCTGGAGGCCCTCAGTCAGACCCATGTTGACAAGTGTCAAGATGCTCCTCGGGGCGCGTCTTGCTTGGGCCTCTCTCCTGGAGGCGCTCAGTCAGACCCATTGTTGACATATGGCAAGACGCTCCTCGGGGCGCGTCTTCCTTGGGCTTCTCTTCTGGAGGCCCTCAGTCAGACCCATTGTTGACATGTGGCAAGACGCTCCTCGGGGCGCTTCTTGCTTGGGCCTCTCTCCTGGAGGCGCTCAGTCAGACCCAGTTTTGAACATTTGGCAAGACGCTCCTCGGGGCACGTCTTGCTTGGGCCTCTCTCCTGGAGGCGCTCAGTCAGACCCAGTGTTGACATGTGGCAAGACGCTCCTCGGGGCACGTCTTGCTTGGGCTTCTCTCATGGAGGCCCTCAGTCAGACCCAGTGTTGACATGCGTCAAGACGCTCCTCGGGGCGCGTCTTGCTTGGGCCTCTCTCCTGGAGGCGCTCAGCCAGACCCAGTGTTGACATGTGGCAAAACGCTCCTCGGGACGCGTCTTGCTTGGGCCTCTCTCCTGGAGGTGCTCAGTCAGACCCAGTGTTGACATGTGGCAAGACGCTCCTCGGGGCGCGTCTTGCTGGGGCTTCTCTCATGGAGGCACTCAGTCAGACCCAGTGTTGACATGTGGCAAGACACTCCTCGGGACGCGTCTTGCTTGGGCCTCTCTCCTGGAGGCGCTCAGTCAGACCCAGTGTTGACATGTGACAAGACGCTCCTCGGGGCGCGTCTTGCTTGGGCCTCTCTCCTGGAGGCGCTCAGTCAGAACCAGAGGTGACATGTGGCAAGACGCTCCTCGGGGCGTGTATTGCTTGGGCCTCTCTCCTGGAGGCACTCAGTCAGACCCAGTGTTGACATGTGGCAAGACGCTCCTCGGGTCGAGTCTTGCTTTGGCCTCTCTCCTGGAGGCGCTCAGTCAGACCCAGTGTTGACATGTGGCAAGACGCTCCTCGGGTCGCGTCTTGGTTTGGCCTCTCTCCTGGAGGCGCTCAGTCAGACCCATTGTTGACATGTGGCAAGAAGCTCCTCGGGGCGCTTCTTGCTTGGGCCTCTCTACTGGAGGCGCTCAGTCAGACCCAGTGTTGACATGTGGCAAGACGCTCATAGGGGCACGTCTTGCTTGGGCCTTTCTCCTGCAGGCGCTCAGTCAGACCCAGTGTTGACATGTGGCAATACGATCCTCGGGGTGCGTCTTGCTTGGGCCTCTCTCCTGGAGGCTCTCAGTCAGACCCACTGTTGACAAGTGTCAAGATGCTTCTCGGGGCGCGTCTTGCTTGGGCCTCTCTCCTGGAGGCGCTCAGTCAGACCCACTGTTGACATGTGGCAAGATGCTCCTCGGGGCGCGTCTTGCTTGGGCTTCTCTTCTGGAGGCCCTCAGTCAGACCCATTGTTGACATGTGGCAAGACGCTCCTCGGGGCGCTTCTTGCTTGGGCCTCTCTCCTGGAGGCGCTCAGTCAGACCCAGTGTTGACATGTGGCAAGACGCTCCTCGGGGCACGTCTTGCTTGGGCCTCTCTCCTGGAGGCGCTCAGTCAGACCCAGTGTTGACATGTGGCAAGACGCTCCTCGGGGCACGTCTTGCTTGGGCTTCTCTCATGGAGGCCCTCAGTCAGACCCAGTGTTGACATGCGTCAAGACGCTCCTCGGGGCACGTCTTGCTTGGGCCTCTCTCCTGGAGGCGCTCAGTCAGACCCAGTGTTGACATGTGGCAAGACGCTCCTCGGGGCGCGTCTTGCTGGGGCTTCTCTAATGGAGGCACTCAGTCAGACCCAGTGTTGACATGTGGCAAGACGCTCCTCGGGTCGCGTCTTGCTTTGGCCTCTCTCCTGGAGGCGCTCAGTCAGACCCAGTGTTGACATGTGGCAAGACGCTCCTCGGGATGCGTTTTGCTTGGGCCTCTCTCCTGGAGGCGCTCAGTCAGACCCAGTGTTGACATGTGGCAAGACGCTCCTCGGGGCGCGTCTTGCTGGGGCTTCTCTAATGGAGGCACTCAGTCAGACCCAGTGTTGACATGTGGCAAGACGCTCCTCGGGTCGCGTCTTGCTTTGGCCTCTCTCCTGGAGGCGCTCAGTCAGACCCAGTGTTGACATGTGGCAAGACGCTCCTCGGGATGCGTCTTGCTTGGGCCTCTCTCCTGGAGGCGCTCAGTCAGAACCAAAGGTGACATGTGGCAAGACGCTCCTCGTGGCGCGTATTGCTTGGGCCTCTCTCCTGGAGGCACTCAGTCAGACCCAGTGTTGACATGTGACAAGAAGCTCCTCGGGGCGCGTCTTGCTTGGGCCTCTCTCCTGGAGGCGCTCAGTCAGAAAGAGAGGTGACATGTGGCAAGACGCTCCTCGGGGCGCGTATTGCTTGGGCCTCTCTCCTGGAGGCACTCAGTCAGACCCAGTGTTGACATTTGGCAAGACGCTCCTCGGGTCGCGTCTTGCTTTGGCCTCTCTCCTGGAAGCGCTCAGTCAGACCCAGTGTTGACATGTAGCAAGACGCTCCTCGAGGCGCGTCATGCTTGGGCCTCTCTCCTGGAGGCCCTCAGTCAGACCCAGTGGTGACATGTGGCAAGACGCTCCTCGGGGCGCTTCTTGCTTGGGCCTCTCTCCTGGAGGCGCTCAGTCAGACCCAGTGTTGACATGTGCCAAGACGCTCATAGGGGCATGTCTTGCTTGGGCCTCTCTCCTGGAGGCGCTCAGTCAGACCCAGTGTTGACATGTGGCAAGACGCTCCTCGGGGTGCGTCTTGCTTGGGCCTCTCTCCTGGAGGCGAACAGTCAGACCCAGTGTTGACATGTAGCAAGACGCTCCTCGAGGCGCGTCATGCTTGGGCCTCTCTCCTGGAGGCGCTCAGTCAGACCCAGTGTTGACATGTGGCAAGACGCTCCTCGGGGCGCGTCTTGCTTGGGCCTTTCTCCTGGAGGCACTCAGTCAGACCCAGTGTTGACATGTGGCAAGACGCTCCTCGGGGCGCGTCTTGCTTGGGCCTCCTTCCTGGAGGCGCTCAGTCAGACCCAGTGGTGACATGTGGCAAGACGCTCCTCGGGGCCCTTCTTGCTTGGGCCTCTCTCCTGGAGGCGCTCAGTCAGACCCAGTGTTGACATGTGCCAAGACGCTCATAGGGGCATGTCTTGCTTGGGCCTCTCTCCTGGAGGCGCTCAGTCAGACCCAGTGTTGACATGTGGCAAGACGCTCCTCGGGGTGCGTCTTGCTTGGGCCTCTCTCCTGGAGGCGAACAGTCAGACCCAGTGTTGACATGTGGCAAGACGCTCCTTGAGGCGCGTCATGCTTGGGCCTCTCTCCTGGAGGTGCTCAGTCAGACCCAGTGTTGACATGTGGCAAGACGCTCCTCGGGGCGCGTCTTGCTTGGGCCTCTCTCCTAAAGGCGCTCAGTCAGACCGAGTGCTGACATGTGGCAAGACGCTCCTCGGGGCGCGTCTTGTTTGGGCCTCTCTCCTGGAGGCGCTCAGTCAGACACATTGGTGATATGTGGCTAGACGCTCCTCGGGGCAAGTATTGCTTGGGCCTCTCTCAATGAGGCCCTCAGTCAGACCCAGTGTTGACATGTGTCAAGACGCCCCTCGGGGCGCGTCTTGCTTGGGCCTTTCTCCTGGAGGCGCTCAGTCAGACCCAGTGTTGACACATGGCAAGACGCTCCTCGGGGCCCGTCTTGCTTGGGCCTCTCTCCTGGAGGCCCTCAGTCAGACCCATTGTTGACATGTGGCAAGATGCTCCTCGGGGCGTGTCTTGCTTGCGCCTCTCTCCTGGAGGCGCTCAGTCAGACCCAGTGGTGACATGTGGCAAGATGCTCCTCGGGGCGCGTATTGCTTGGGCCTCTCTCCTGGAGGCCCTCTGTCAGACCCAGTGTTGACATGTGGCAAGACGCTCCTCGGGGCACGTCTTGCTTGGGCTTCTCTCATGGAGGCCCTCAGTCAGACCCAGTGTTGACATGTGGCAAGACGCTCCTCGGGGCGCGTCTTGCTTGGGCCTCTCTCCTGGAGGCGCTCAGTCAGACCCAGTGTTGACATGTGGCAAGACGCTCCTCGGGGCGCGTCTTGCTTGGGCCTCTCTCCTGGAGGCGCTCAGTCAGACCCAGTGTTCACATGTGACAAGACGCTCCTCGGGGCGCGTCTTGCTTGGGCCTCTCTCCTGGAGGCGCTCAGTCAGAACCAGAGGTGACATGTGGCAAGACGCTCCTCGGGGCGCGTATTGCTTGGGCCTCTCTCCTGGAGGCCCTCTGTCAGACCAAGTGTTGACACGTGGCAAGACGCTCCTCGGGGCGCGTCTTGCTTGGGTCTCTCTCCTGGAGGCCCTCAGTCAGACCGAGTAGTGACATGTGGCATGACGCTCCTCGGGGCGCATCTTGCTTGGGCCTCTCTCCTGGAGGCGCTCAGTCAGACCCAAAGGTGACATATGGCAAGACGCTTCTCGGGGCGCGTGTTGCTTGGGCCTCTCTCCTGGAGGCCCTCTGTCAGACCCAGTGTTGACATGTGGCAAGACACTCCTCGGGGCGCGTCTTGCTTGGGCTTCTCTCCTGGAGGCGCTCAGTCAGACCCAGTGTTGACATGTGTAAAGACGCTCCTCGGGGTGCGTCTTGCTTGGGCCTCTCTCCTGGAGGCGCTCAGTCAGACCCAGTGTTGACATGTGGCAAGAAGCTCCTCGGGGCGCGTCTTGCTGGGGTTTCTCTCATGGAGGCACTCAGTCAGACCCAGTGTTGACATGTGGCTAGACGCTCCTCGGGGCACGTATTTCTTGGGCCTCTCTCATTGAGGCCCTCAGTCAGACCCAGTGTTGACATGTGTCAAGACGCCCCTCGGGGCGCGTCTTGCTTGGGCCTTTCTCCTGGAGGCGCTCAGTCAGACCCAGTGTTGACATGTGGCAAGACGCTCCTCGGGGCGCGTCTTGCTTGGGCCTATCTCCTGGAGGCACTCAGTCAGACACAGTGGTGACATGTGGCAAGACGCTCCTCGGGGCGCGTCTTGCTTGGGCCTCTCTCCTGGAGGCGCTCAGTCAGACTCATTGTTGACATGTGGCAAGATGCTCCTCGGGGCACGTCTTGCTTGGGCCTCTCTCCTGGAGGCGCTCAGTCAGACCCATTGTTGACATATGGCAAGACGCTCCTCGGGGCGCGTCTTGCTTGGGCTTCTCTTCTGGAGGACCTCAGTCAGACCCATTGTTGACATGTGGCAAGACGCTCCTCGGGGCGCTTCTTGCTTGGGCCTCTCTCCTGGAGGCGCTCAGTCAGACCCAGTTTTGAACATTTGGCAAGACGCTCCTCGGGGCACGTCTTGCTTGGGCCTCTCTCCTGGAGGCGCTCAGTCAGACCCAGTGTTGACATGTGGCAAGACGCTCCTCGGGGCACGTCTTGCTTGGGCTTCTCTCATGGAGGCCCTCAGTCAGACCCAGTGTTGACATGCGTCAAGACGCTCCTCGGGGCGCGTCTTGCTTGGGCCTCTCTCCTGGAGGCGCTCAGTCAGACCCAGTGTTGACATGTGGCAAGACGCTCCTCGGGACGCGTCTTGCTTGGGCCTCTCTCCTGGAGGCGCTCAGTCAGACCCAGTGTTGACATGTGGCAAGACGCTCCTCGGGGCGCGTCTTGCTGGGGCTTCTCTCATGGAGGCACTCAGTCAGACCCAGTGTTGACATGTGGCAAGACGCTCCTCGGGACGCGTCTTGCTTGGGCCTCTCTCCTGGAGGCGCTCAGTCAGACCCAGTGTTGACATGTGACAAGACGCTCCTCGGGGCGCGTCTTGCTTGGGCCTCTCTCCTGGAGGCGCTCAGTCAGAACCAGAGGTGACATGTGGCAAGACGCTCCTCGGGGCGTGTATTGCTTGGGCCTCTCTCCTGGAGGCACTCAGTCAGACCCAGTGTTGACATGTGGCAAGACGCTCCTCGGGTCGAGTCTTGCTTTGGCCTCTCTCCTGGAGGCGCTCAGTCAGACCCAGTGTTGACATGTGGCAAGACGCTCCTCGGGTCGCGTCTTGGTTTGGCCTCTCTCCTGGAGGCGCTCAGTCAGACCCATTGTTGACATGTGGCAAGACGCTCCTCGGGGCGCTTCTTGCTTGGGCCTCTCTACTGGAGGCGCTCAGTCAGACCCAGTGTTGACATGTGGCAAGACGCTCATAGGGGCACGTCTTGCTTGGGCCTTTCTCCTGCAGGCGCTCAGTCAGACCCAGTGTTGACATGTGGCAATACGATCCTCGGGGTGCGTCTTGCCTGGGCCTCTCTCCTGGAGGCTCTCAGTCAGACCCACTGTTGACAAGTGTCAAGATGCTTCTCGGGGCGCGTCTTGCTTGGGCCTCTCTCCTGGAGGCGCTCAGTCAGACCCACTGTTGACATGTGGCAAGATGCTCCTCGGGGCGCGTCTTGCTTGGGCTTCTCTTCTGGAGGCCCTCAGTCAGACCCATTGTTGACATGTGGCAAGACGCTCCTCGGGGCGCTTCTTGCTTGGGCCTCTCTCCTGGAGGCGCTCAGTCAGACCCAGTGTTGACATGTGGCAAGACGCTCCTCGGGGCACGTCTTGCTTGGGCCTCTCTCCTGGAGGCGCTCAGTCAGACCCAGTGTTGACATGTGGCAAGACGCTCCTCGGGGCACGTCTTGCTTGGGCTTCTCTCATGGAGGCCCTCAGTCAGACCCAGTGTTGACATGCGTCAAGACGCTCCTCGGGGCGCGTCTTGCTTGGGCCTCTCTCCTGGAGGCGCTCAGTCAGACCCAGTGTTGACATGTGGCAAGACGCTCCTCGGGGCGCGTCTTGCTGGGGCTTCTCTAATGGAGGCACTCAGTCAGACCCAGTGTTGACATGTGGCAAGACGCTCCTCGGGTCGCGTCTTGCTTTGGCCTCTCTCCTGGAGGCGCTCAGTCAGACCCAGTGTTGACATGTGGCAAGACGCTCCTCGGGATGCGTTTTGCTTGGGCCTCTCTCCTGGAGGCGCTCAGTCAGACCCAGTGTTGACATGTGGCAAGACGCTCCTCGGGGCGCGTCTTGCTGGGGCTTCTCTAATGGAGGCACTCAGTCAGACCCAGTGTTGACATGTGGCAAGACGCTCCTCGGGTCGTGTCTTGCTTTGGCCTCTCTCCTGGAGGCGCTCAGTCAGACCCAGTGTTGACATGTGGCAAGACGCTCCTCGGGATGCGTCTTGCTTGGGCCTCTCTCCTGGAGGCGCTCAGTCAGAACCAAAGGTGACATGTGGCAAGACGCTCCTCGTGGCGCGTATTGCTTGGGCCTCTCTCCTGGAGGCACTCAGTCAGACCCAGTGTTGACATGTGACAAGAAGCTCCTCGGGGCGCGTCTTGCTTGGGCCTCTCTCCTGGAGGCGCTCAGTCAGAACCAGAGGTGACATGTGGCAAGACGCTCCTCGGGGCGCGTATTGCTTGGGCCTCTCTCCTGGAGGCACTCAGTCAGACCCAGTGTTGACATTTGGCAAGACGCTTCTCGGGTCGCGTCTTGCTTTGGCCTCTCTCCTGGAAGCGCTCAGTCAGACCCAGTGTTGACATGTAGCAAGACGCTCCTCGAGGCGCGTCATGCTTGGGCCTCTCTCCTGGAGGCCCTCAGTCAGACCCAGTGGTGACATGTGGCAAGACGCTCCTCGGGGCGCTTCTTGCTTGGGCCTCTCTCCTGGAGGCACTCAGTCAGACCCAGTGTTGACATGTGCCAAGACGCTCATAGGGGCATGTCTTGCTTGGGCCTCTCTCCTGGAGGCGCTCAGTCAGACCCAGTGTTGACATGTGGCAAGACGCTCCTCGGGGTGCGTCTTGCTTGGGCCTCTCTCCTGGAGGCGAACAGTCAGACCCAGTGTTGACATGTAGCAAGACGCTCCTCGAGGCGCGTCATGCTTGGGCCTCTCTCCTGGAGGCGCTCAGTCAGACCCATTGTTGACATGTGGCAAGACGCTCCTCGGGGCGCGTCTTGCTTGGGCCTTTCTCCTGGAGGCGCTCAGTCAGACTCAGTGTTGACATGTGGCAAGACGCTCCTCGGGGCGCGTCTTGCTTGGGCCTCCTTCCTGGAGGTGCTCAGTCAGACCCAGTGGTGACATGTGGCAAGACGCTCCTCGGGGCGCTTCTTGCTTGGGCCTCTCTCCTGGAGGCGCTCAGTCAGACCCAGTGTTGACATGTGCCAAGACGCTCCTCGGGGTGCGTCTTGCTTGGGCCTCTCTCCTGGAGGCGAACAGTCAGACCCAGTGTTGACATGTGGCAAGACGCTCCTTGAGGCGCGTCATGCTTGGGCCTCTCTCCTGGAGGTGCTCAGTCAGACCCAGTGTTGACATGTGGCAAGACGCTCCTCGGGGCGCGTCTTGCTTGGGCCTCTCTCCTAAAGGCGCTCAGTCAGACCGAGTGCTGACATGTGGCAAGACGCTCCTCGGGGCGCGTCTTGCTTGGGCCTCTCTCCTGGAGGCGCTCAGTCAGACACATTGGTGATATGTGGCTAGACGCTCCTCGGGGCAAGTATTGCTTGGGCCTCTCTCATTGAGGCCCTCAGTCAGACCCAGTGTTGACATGTGTCAAGACGCCCCTCGGGGCGCGTCTTGCTTGGGCCTTTCTCCTGGAGGCGCTCAGTCAGACCCAGTGTTGACACATGGCAAGACGCTCCTCGGGGCCCGTCTTGCTTGGGCCTCTCTCCTGGAGGCCCTCAGTCAGACCCATTGTTGACATGTGGCAAGATGCTCCTCGGGGCGTGTCTTGCTTGCGCCTCTCTCCTGGAGGCGCTCAGTCAGACCCAGTGGTGACATGTGACAAGAAGCTCCTCGGGGCGCGTCTTGCTTGGGCCTCTCTCCTGGAGGCGCTCAGTCAGAACCAGAGGTGACATGTGGCAAGACGCTCCTCGGGGCGCGTATTGCTTGGGCCTCTCTCCTGGAGGCACTCAGTCAGACCCAGTGTTGACATTTGGCAAGACGCTCCTCGGGTCGCGTCTTGCTTTGGCCTCTCTCCTGGAAGCGCTCAGTCAGACCCAGTGTTGACATGTAGCAAGACGCTCCTCGAGGCGCGTCATGCTTGGGCCTCTCTCCTGGAGGCCCTCAGTCAGACCCAGTGGTGACATGTGGCAAGACGCTCCTCGGGGCGCTTCTTGCTTGGGCCTCTCTCCTGGAGGCGCTCAGTCAGACCCAGTGTTGACATGTGCCAAGACGCTCATAGGGGCATGTCTTGCTTGGGCCTCTCTCCTGGAGGCGCTCAGTCAGACCCAGTGTTGACATGTGGCAAGACGCTCCTCGGGGTGCGTCTTGCTTGGGCCTCTCTCCTGGAGGCGAACAGTCAGACCCAGTGTTGACATGTAGCAAGACGCTCCTCGAGGCGCGTCATGCTTGGGCCTCTCTCCTGGAGGCGCTCAGTCAGACCCATTGTTGACATGTGGCAAGACGCTCCTCGGGGCGCGTCTTGCTTGGGCCTTTCTCCTGGAGGCGCTCAGTCAGACTCAGTGTTGACATGTGGCAAGACGCTCCTCGGGGCGCGTCTTGCTTGGGCCTCCTTCCTGGAGGCGCTCAGTCAGACCCAGTGGTGACATGTGGCAAGACGCTCCTCGGGGCGCTTCTTGCTTGGGCCTCTCTCCTGGAGGCGCTCAGTCAGACCCAGTGTTGACATGTGCCAAGACGCTCATAGGGGCATGTCTTGCTTGGGCCTCTCTCCTGGAGGCGCTCAGTCAGACCCAGTGTTGACATGTGGCAAGACGCTCCTCGGGGTGCGTCTTGCTTGGGCCTCTCTCCTGGAGGCGAACAGTCAGACCCAGTGTTGACATGTGGCAAGACGCTCCTTGAGGCGCGTCATGCTTGGGCCTCTCTCCTGGAGGTGCTCAGTCAGACCCAGTGTTGACATGTGGCAAGACGCTCCTCGGGGCGCGTCTTGCTTGGGCCTCTCTCCTAAAGGCGCTCAGTCAGACCGAGTGCTGACATGTGGCAAGACGCTCCTCGGGGCGCGTCTTGCTTGGGCCTCTCTCCTGGAGGCGCTCAGTCAGACACATTGGTGATATGTGGCTAGACGCTCCTCGGGGCAAGTATTGCTTGGGCCTCTCTCATTGAGGCCCTCAGTCAGACCCAGTGTTGACATGTGCCAAGACGCTCATAGGGGCATGTCTTGCTTGGGCCTCTCTCCTGGAGGCGCTCAGTCAGACCCAGTGTTGACATGTGGCAAGACGCTCCTCGGGGCGCGTATTGCTTGGGCCTCTCTCCTGGAGGCACTCAGTCAGACCCAGTGTTGACATTTGGCAAGACGCTCCTCGGGTCGCGTCTTGCTTTGGCCTCTCTCCTGGAAGCGCTCAGTCAGACCCAGTGTTGACATGTAGCAAGACGCTCCTCGAGGCGCGTCATGCTTGGGCCTCTCTCCTGGAGGCCCTCAGTCAGACCCAGTGGTGACATGTGGCAAGACGCTCCTCGGGGCGCTTCTTGCTTGGGCCTCTCTCCTGGAGGCACTCAGTCAGACCCAGTGTTGACATGTGCCAAGACGCTCATAGGGGCATGTCTTGCTTGGGCCTCTCTCCTGGAGGCGCTCAGTCAGACCCAGTGTTGACATGTGGCAAGACGCTCCTCGGGGTGCGTCTTGCTTGGGCCTCTCTCCTGGAGGCGAACAGTCAGACCCAGTGTTGACATGTAGCAAGACGCTCCTCGAGGCGCGTCATGCTTGGGCCTCTCTCCTGGAGGCGCTCAGTCAGACCCATTGTTGACATGTGGCAAGACGCTCCTCGGGGCGCGTCTTGCTTGGGCCTTTCTCCTGGAGGCGCTCAGTCAGACTCAGTGTTGACATGTGGCAAGACGCTCCTCGGGGCGCGTCTTGCTTGGGCCTCCTTCCTGGAGGCGCTCAGTCAGACCCAGTGGTGACATGTGGCAAGACGCTCCTCGGGGCGCTTCTTGCTTGGGCCTCTCTCCTGGAGGCGCTCAGTCAGACCCAGTGTTGACATGTGCCAAGACGCTCATAGGGGCATGTCTTGCTTGGGCCTCTCTCCTGGAGGCGCTCAGTCAGACCCAGTGTTGACATGTGGCAAGACGCTCCTCGGGGTGCGTCTTGCTTGGGCCTCTCTCCTGGAGGCGAACAGTCAGACCCAGTGTTGACATGTGGCAAGACGCTCCTTGAGGCGCGTCATGCTTGGGCCTCTCTCCTGGAGGTGCTCAGTCAGACCCAGTGTTGACATGTGGCAAGACGCTCCTCGGGGCGCGTCTTGCTTGGGCCTCTCTCCTAAAGGCGCTCAGTCAGACCGAGTGCTGACATGTGGCAAGACGCTCCTCGGGGCGCGTCTTGCTTGGGCCTCTCTCCTGGAGGCGCTCAGTCAGACACATTGGTGATATGTGGCTAGACGCTCCTCGGGGCAAGTATTGCTTGGGCCTCTCTCATTGAGGCCCTCAGTCAGACCCAGTGTTGACATGTGTCAAGACGCCCCTCGGGGCGCGTCTTGCTTGGGCCTTTCTCCTGGAGGCGCTCAGTCAGACCCAGTGTTGACACATGGCAAGACGCTCCTCGGGGCCCGTCTTGCTTGGGCCTCTCTCCTGGAGGCCCTCAGTCAGACCCATTGTTGACATGTGGCAAGATGCTCCTCGGGGCGTGTCTTGCTTGCGCCTCTCTCCTGGAGGCGCTCAGTCAGACCCAGTGGTGACATGTGACAAGAAGCTCCTCGGGGCGCGTCTTGCTTGGGCCTCTCTCCTGGAGGCGCTCAGTCAGAACCAGAGGTGACATGTGGCAAGACGCTCCTCGGGGCGCGTATTGCTTGGGCCTCTCTCCTGGAGGCACTCAGTCAGACCCAGTGTTGACATTTGGCAAGACGCTCCTCGGGTCGCGTCTTGCTTTGGCCTCTCTCCTGGAAGCGCTCAGTCAGACCCAGTGTTGACATGTAGCAAGACGCTCCTCGAGGCGCGTCATGCTTGGGCCTCTCTCCTGGAGGCCCTCAGTCAGACCCAGTGGTGACATGTGGCAAGACGCTCCTCGGGGCGCTTCTTGCTTGGGCCTCTCTCCTGGAGGCGCTCAGTCAGACCCAGTGTTGACATGTGCCAAGACGCTCATAGGGGCATGTCTTGCTTGGGCCTCTCTCCTGGAGGCGCTCAGTCAGACCCAGTGTTGACATGTGGCAAGACGCTCCTCGGGGTGCGTCTTGCTTGGGCCTCTCTCCTGGAGGCGAACAGTCAGACCCAGTGTTGACATGTAGCAAGACGCTCCTCGAGGCGCGTCATGCTTGGGCCTCTCTCCTGGAGGCGCTCAGTCAGACCCATTGTTGACATGTGGCAAGACGCTCCTCGGGGCGCGTCTTGCTTGGGCCTTTCTCCTGGAGGCGCTCAGTCAGACTCAGTGTTGACATGTGGCAAGACGCTCCTCGGGGCGCGTCTTGCTTGGGCCTCCTTCCTGGAGGCGCTCAGTCAGACCCAGTGGTGACATGTGGCAAGACGCTCCTCGGGGCGCTTCTTGCTTGGGCCTCTCTCCTGGAGGCGCTCAGTCAGACCCAGTGTTGACATGTGCCAAGACGCTCATAGGGGCATGTCTTGCTTGGGCCTCTCTCCTGGAGGCGCTCAGTCAGACCCAGTGTTGACATGTGGCAAGACGCTCCTCGGGGTGCGTCTTGCTTGGGCCTCTCTCCTGGAGGCGAACAGTCAGACCCAGTGTTGACATGTGGCAAGACGCTCCTTGAGGCGCGTCATGCTTGGGCCTCTCTCCTGGAGGTGCTCAGTCAGACCCAGTGTTGACATGTGGCAAGACGCTCCTCGGGGCGCGTCTTGCTTGGGCCTCTCTCCTAAAGGCGCTCAGTCAGACCGAGTGCTGACATGTGGCAAGACGCTCCTCGGGGCGCGTCTTGCTTGGGCCTCTCTCCTGGAGGCGCTCAGTCAGACACATTGGTGATATGTGGCTAGACGCTCCTCGGGGCAAGTATTGCTTGGGCCTCTCTCATTGAGGCCCTCAGTCAGACCCAGTGTTGACATGTGTCAAGACGCCCCTCGGGGCGCGTCTTGCTTGGGCCTTTCTCCTGGAGGCGCTCAGTCAGACCCAGTGTTGACACATGGCAAGACGCTCCTCGGGGCCCGTCTTGCTTGGGCCTCTCTCCTGGAGGCCCTCAGTCAGACCCATTGTTGACATGTGGCAAGATGCTCCTCGGGGCGTGTCTTGCTTGCGCCTCTCTCCTGGAGGCGCTCAGTCAGACCCAGTGGTGACATGTGGCAAGATGCTCCTCGGGGCGCGTATTGCTTGGGCCTCTCTCCTGGAGGCCCTCTGTCAGACCCAGTGTTGACATGTGGCAAGACGCTCCTCGGGGCACGTCTTGCTTGGGCTTCTCTCATGGAGGCCCTCAGTCAGACCCAGTGTTGACATGTGGCAAGACGCTCCTCGGGGCGCGTCTTGCTTGGGCCTCTCTCCTGGAGGCGCTCAGTCAGACCCAGTGTTGACATGTGGCAAGACGCTCCTCGGGGCGCGTCTTGCTTGGGCCTCTCTCCTGGAGGCGCTCAGTCAGACCCAGTGTTCACATGTGACAAGACGCTCCTCGGGGCGCGTCTTGCTTGGGCCTCTCTCCTGGAGGCGCTCAGTCAGAACCAGAGGTGACATGTGGCAAGACACTCCTCGGGGCGCGTATTGCTTGGGCCTCTCTCCTGGAGGCCCTCTGTCAGACCAAGTGTTGACACGTGGCAAGACGCTCCTCGGGGCGCGTCTTGCTTGGGTCTCTCTCCTGGAGGCCCTCAGTC
This sequence comes from Nothobranchius furzeri, assembly GCF_043380555.1. Classification (NCBI taxonomy): domain Eukaryota; kingdom Metazoa; phylum Chordata; class Actinopteri; order Cyprinodontiformes; family Nothobranchiidae; genus Nothobranchius; species Nothobranchius furzeri. The sequence goes on from NC_091756.1 coordinate 18,313,800, forward strand.
AGACCGAGTAGTGACATGTGGCATGACGCTCCTCGGGGCGCATCTTGCTTGGGCCTCTCTCCTGGAGGCGCTCAGTCAGACCCAGTGGTGACATATGGCAAGACGCTTCTCGGGGCGCGTGTTGCTTGGGCTTCTCTCCTGGAGGCGCTCAGTCAGACCCAGTGTTGACATGTGTCAAGACGCTCCTCGGGGTGCGTCTTGCTTGGGCCTCTCTCCTGGAGGCGCTCAGTCAGACCCAGTGTTGACATGTGGCAAGAAGCTCCTCGGGGCGCGTCTTGCTGGGGTTTCTCTCATGGAGGCACTCAGTCAGACCCAGTGTTGACATGTGGCTAGACGCTCCTCGGGGCACGTATTTCTTGGGCCTCTCTCATTGAGGCCCTCAGTCAGACCCAGTGTTGACATGTGTCAAGACGCCCCTCGGGGCGCGTCTTGCTTGGGCCTTTCTCCTGGAGGCGCTCAGTCAGACCCAGTGTTGACATGTGGCAAGACGCTCCTCGGGGCGCGTCTTGCTTGGGCCTATCTCCTGGAGGCGCTCAGTCAGACACAGTGGTGACATGTGGCAAGACGCTCCTCGGGGCGCGTCTTGCTTGGGCCTCTCTCCTGGAGGCGCTCAGTCAGACTCATTGTTGACATGTGGCAAGACGCTCCGCGGGGCGCGTATTGCTTGGGCCTCTCTCCTGGAGGCGCTCAGTCAGAACCAGAGGTGACATGTGGCAAGACGCTCCTCGGGGCGCGTATTGCTTGGGCCTCTCTCCTGGAGACCCTCTGTCAGACCCAGTGTTGACACGTGGCAAGACGCTCCTCGGGGCGCGTCTTGCTTGGGTCTCTCTCCTGGAGGCGCTCAGTCAGACCGAGTAGTGACATGTGGCATGACGCTCCTCGGGGCGCGTCTTGCTTGGGCCTCTCTCCTGGAGGCCCTCTTTCAGACCCAGTGTTGACACATGGCAAGACTCTCCTCGGGGCGCGTCTTGCTTGGGCCTCTCTCCTGGAGGCGCTCAGTCAGACCCAGTGGTGACATGTGGCAAGACACTCCTCGGGGCGTGTCTTGCTTGGGCCTCTCTCCTGGAGGCTCTCTGTCAGACCCAGTGTTGACATGTAGCAAGACGCTCCTCGGGGCGCGTCTTGCTTGGGCCTCTCTCCTGGAGGCGCTCAGTCAGAACCAGAGGTGACATGTGGCAAGACGCTCCTCGGGTCGCGTCTTGCTTTGGCCTCTCTCCTGGAGTCGCTCAGTCAGACCCAGTATTGACATGTGGCAAGACGCTCCTCGAGGCGCGTCATGCTTGGGCCTCTCTCCTGGAGGCGCTCAGTCAGACCCAGTGTTGACATGTGGCAAGACGCTCCTCGGGGCGCATCTTGCTTGGGCCTCTCTCCTGGAGGCGCTCAGTCAGACCGAGTGCTGACATGTGGCAAGACGCTCCTCGGGGCGCGTCTTGCTTGGGCCTCTCTCCTGGAGGTGCTCAGTCAGACACAGTGGTGACATGTGGCTAGACGCTCCTCGGGGCACGTATTGCTTGGGCCTCTCTCATTGAGGCCCTCAGTCAGACCCAGTGTTGACATGTGTCAAGACACCCCTCGGGGCGCGTCTTGCTTGGGCCTTTCTCCTGGAGGCGCTCAGTCAGACCCAGTGTTGACATGTGGCAAGACGCTCCTCGGGGCGCGTCTTGCTTGGGCTTCTCTCCTGGAGGCCCTCAGTCAGACCCATTGTTGACATGTGGCAAGACGCTCCTCGGGGCGCGTCTTGCTTGGGCTTCTCTCCTGGAGGCCCTCAGTCAGACCCATTGTTGACATGTGTCAAGACGCTCCTCGGGGCGCGTCTTGCTTGGGCCTATCTCCTGGAGGCGCTCAGTCAGACCCAGTGGTGACATGTGGCAAGACGCTCCTCGGGGCGCGTCTTGCTTGGGCCTCTCTCCTGGAGGCGCTCAGTCAGACTCATTGTTGACATGTGGCAAGACGCTCCTCGGGGCGCGTATTGCTTGGGCCTCTCTCCTGGAGGCGCTCAGTCAGAACCAGAGGTGACATGTGGCAAGACGCTCCTCGGGGCGCGTATTGCTTGGGCCTCTCTCCTGGAGGCCCTCTGTCAGACCCAGTGTTGACACGTGGCAAGACGCTCCTCGGGGCGCGTCTTGCTTGGGTCTCTCTCCTGGAGGCGCTCAGTCAGACCGAGTAGTGACATGTGGCATGACGCTCCTCGGGGCGCGTCTTGCTTGGGCCTCTCTCCTGGAGGCCCTCTTTCAGACCCAGTGTTGACACATGGCAAGACTCTCCTCGGGGCGCGTCTTGCTTGGGTCTCTCTCCTGGAGGCGCTCAGTCAGACCGAGTAGTGACATGTGTCATGACGCTCCTCGGGGCGCATCTTGCTTGGGCCTCTCTCCTGGAGGCGCTCAGTCAGACCCAGTGGTGACATGTGGCAAGACACTCCTCGGGGCGTGTCTTGCTTGGGCCTCTCTCCTGGAGGCTCTCTGTCAGACCCAATGTTGACATGTAGCAAGACGCTCCTCGGGGCGCGTCTTGCTTGGGCCTCTCTCCTGGAGGCGCTCAGTCAGAACCAGAGGTGACATGTGGCAAGACGCTCCTCGGGGCGCGTATTGCTTGGGCCTCTCTCCTGGGGGCACTCAGTCAGACCCAGTGTTGACATGTGGCAAGACGCTCCTCGGGTCGCGTCTTGCTTTGGCCTCTCTCCTGGAGTCACTCAGTCAGACCCAGTATTGACATGTGGCAAGACGCTCCTCGAGGCGCGTCATGCTTGGGCCTCTCTCCTGGAGGCGCTCAGTCAGACCCAGTGTTGACATGTGGCAAGATGCTCCTCGGGGCGCGTCTTGCTTGGGCCTCTCTCCTGGAGGCGCTCAGTCAGACCGAGTGCTGACATGTGGCAAGACGCTCCTCGGGGCGCGTCTTGCTTGGGCCTCTCTCCTGGAGGTGCTCAGTCAGACACAGTGGTGACATGTGGCTAGACGCTCCTCGGGGCACGTATTGCTTGGGCCTCTCTCATTGAGGCCCTCAGTCAGACCCAGTGTTGACATGTGTCAAGACGCCCCTCGGGGCGCGTCTTGCTTGGGCCTTTCTCCTGGAGGCGCTCAGTCAGACCCAGTGTTGAAATGTGGCAAGACGCTCCTCGGGGCGCGTCTTGCTTGGGCTTCTCTCCTGGAGGCCCTCAGTCAGACCCATTGTTGACATGTGGCAAGACGCTCCTCTGGGCGCTTCTTGCTTGGGCCTCTCTCCTGGAGGCGCTCAGTCAGACCCAGTGTTGACATGTGGCAAGACGCTCCTCGGGGTGCATCTTGCTTGGGCCTCTCTCCTGGACGCCCTCTGTCAGACCCATTGTTGACATGTGGCAAGACACTCCTCGGGGCGCGTCTTGCTTGGGCTTCTCTCATGGAGGCCCTCAGTCAGACCCAGTGTTGACATGTGTCAAGACGCTCCTCGGGGCGCGTCTTGCTTGGGCCTCTCTCCTGGAGGCGCTCAGTCAGACCCAGTGTTGACATGTGTCAAGACGCTCCTCGGGGCGCTTCTTGCTTGGGCCTCTCTCCTGGAGGCGCTCAGTCAGACCCAGTGTTGACATGTGCCAAGAAGCTCATAGGGGCATGTCTTGCTTGGGCCTCTCTCCTGGAGGCGCTCAGTCAGACCCAGTGTTGACATGTTCCAAGACGCTCATAGGGGCATGTCTTGCTTGGGCCTCTCTCCTGGAGGCGCTCAGTCAGACCCAGTGTTGACATGTGGCAAGACGCTCCTCGGGGCGTGTCTTGCTTGCGCCTCTCTCCTGGAGGCGCTCAGTCAGACCCAGTGGTGACATGTGGCAAGACGCTCCTCGGGGCGCGTATTGCTTGGGCCTCTCTCCTGGAGGCCCTCTGTCAGACCCAGTGTTGACATGTGGTAAGACGCTCCTCGGGGCACGTCTTGCTTGGGCTTCTCTCATGGAGGCCCTCAGTCAGACCCAGTGTTGACATGTGGCAAGACGCTCCTCGGGGCGCGTCTTGCTTGGGCCTCTCTCCTGGAGGAGCTCAGTCAGACCCAGTGTTGACATGTGGCAAGAGGCTCCTCGGGGCGCGTCTTGCTTGGGCCTCTCTCCTGGAGGCGCTCAGTCAGACCCAGTGTTGACATGTGACAAGACGCTCCTCGGAGCGCGTCTTGCTTGGGCCTCTCTCCTGGAGGCGCTCAGTCAGAACCAGAGGTGACATGTGGCAAGACGCTCCTCGGGGCGTGTATTGCTTGGGCCTCTCTCCTGGAGGCCCTCTGTCAGACCCAGTGTTGACACGTGGCAAGACGCTCCTCGGGGCGCGTCTTGCTTGGGTCTCTCTCCTGGAGGCCCTCAGTCAGACCGAGTAGTGACATGTGGCATGACGCTCCTCGGGGCGCATCTTGCTTGGGCCTCTCTCCTGGAGGCGCTCAATCAGACCCAGTGGTGACATATGGAAAGACGCTTCTCGGGGCGCGTGTTGCTTGGGCCTCTCTCCTGGAGGCCCTCTGTCAGACCCAGTGTTGACATGTGGCAAGACACTCCTCGGGGCGCGTCTTGCTTGGGCTTCTCTCCTGGAGGCGCTCAGTCAGACCCAGTGTTGACATGTGTCAAGACGCTCCTCGGGGTGCGTCTTGCTTGGGCCTCTCTCCTGGAGGCGCTCAGTCAGACCCAGTGTTGACATGTGGCAAGACGCTCCTCGGGGCGCGTCTTGCTGGGGCTTCTCTCATGGAGGCACTCAGTCAGACCCAGTGTTGACATGTGGCTAGACGCTCCTCGGGGCACGTATTTCTTGGGCCTCTCTCATTGAGGCCCTCAGTCAGACCCAGTGTTGACATGTGTCAAGACGCCCCTCGGGGCGCGTCTTGCTTGGGCCTTTCTCCTGGAGGCGCTCAGTCAGACCCAGTGTTGACATGTGGCAAGACGCTCCTCGGGGCGCGTCTTGCTTGGGCCTATCTCCTGGAGGCGCTCAGTCAGACCCAGTGGTGACATGTGGCAAGACGCTCCTCGGGGCGCGCCTTGCTTGGGCCTCTCTCCTGGAGGCGCTCAGTCAGACCCATTGTTGACATGTGGCAAGACGCTCCTCGGGGCGCGTATTGCTTGGGCCTCTCTCCTGGAGGTGCTCAGTCAGAACCAGAGGTGACATGTGGCAAGACGCTCCTCGGGGCGCGTATTGCTTGGGCCTCTCTCCTGGAGGCCCTCTGTCAGACCCAGTGTTGACACGTGGCAAGACGCTCCTCGGGGCGCGTCTTGCTTGGGTCTCTCTCCTGGAGGCGCTCAGTCAGACCGAGTAGTGACATGTGTCATGACGCTCCTCGGGGCGCATCTTGCTTGGGCCTCTCTCCTGGAGGCGCTCAGTCAGACCCAGTGGTGACATGTGGCAAGACACTCCTCGGGGCGTGTCTTGCTTGGGCCTCTCTCCTGGAGGCTCTCTGTCAGACCCAGTGTTGACATGTGGCAAGACGCTCCTCGGGGCGCGTCTTGCTTGGGCCTCTCTCCTGGAGGCGCTCAGTCAGAACCAGAGGTGACGTGTGGCAAGACGCTCCTCGGGGCGCGTATTGCTTGGGCCTCTCTCCTGGGGGCACTCAGTCAGACCCAGTGTTGACATGTGGCAAGACGCTCCTCGGGTCGCGTCTTGCTTTGGCCTCTCTCCTGGAGTCGCTCAGTCAGACCCAGTATTGACATGTGGCAAGACGCTCCTCGAGGCGCGTCATGCTTGGGCCTCTCTCCTGGAGGCGCTCAGTCAGACCCAGTGTTGACATGTGGCAAGACGCTCCTCGGGGCGCGTCTTGCTTGGGCCTCTCTCCTGGAGGCGCTCAGTCAGACCGAGTGCTGACATGTGGCAAGACGCTTCTCGGGGCGCGTCTTGCTTGGGCCTCTCTCCTGGAGGCGCTCAGTCAGACACAGTGGTGACATGTGGCTAGACGCTCCTCGGGGCACGTATTGCTTGGGCCTCTCTCATTGAGGCCCTCAGTCAGACCCAGTGTTGACATGTGTCAAGATGCCCCTCGGGGCGCGTCTTGCTTGGGCCTTTCTCCTGGAGGCGCTCAGTCAGACCCAGTGTTGACATGTGGCAAGACGCTCCTCGGGGCGCGTCTTGCTTGGGCTTCTCTCCTGGAGGCCCTCAGTCAGACCCATTGTTGACATGTGGCAAGACGCTCCTCTGGGCGCTTCTTGCTTGGGCCTCTCTCCTGGAGGCGCTCAGTCAGACCCAGTGTTGACATGTGGCAAGACGCTCCTCGGGGTGCATCTTGCTTGGGCCTCTCTCCTGGACGCCCTCTGTCAGACCCAGTGTTGACATGTGGCAAGACACTCCTCGGGGCGCGTCTTGCTTGGGCTTCTCTCATGGAGGCCCTCAGTCAGACCCAGTGTTGACATGTGTCAAGACGCTCCTCGGGGCGCGTCTTGCTTGGGCCTCTCTCCTGGAGGCGCTCAGTCAGACCCAGTGTTGACATGTGTCAAGACGCTCCTCTGGGCGCTTCTTGCTTGGGCCTCTCTCCTGGAGGCGCTCAGTCAGACCCATTGTTGACATGTGGCAAGACGCTCCTCGGGGCGCGTCTTGCTTGGGCCTCTCTCCTGGAGGCCCTCTTTCAGACCCAGTGTTGACACATGGCAAGACTCTCCTTGGGGCTCGTCTTGCTTGGGTCTCTCTCCTGGAGGCGCTCAGTCAGACCGAGTAGTGACATGTGTCATGACGCTCCTCGGGGCGCATCTTGCTTGGGCCTCTCTCCTGTAGGCGCTCAGTCAGACCCAGTGGTGACATGTGGCAAGACACTCCTCGGGGCGTGTCTTGCTTGGGCCTCTCTCCTGGAGGCTCTCTGTCAGACCCAGTGTTGACATGTGGCAAGACGCTCCTCGGGGCGCGTCTTGCTTGGGCCTCTCTCCTGGAGGCGCTCAGTCAGAACCAGAGGTGACATGTGGCAAGACGCTCCTCGGGGCGCGTATTGCTTGGGCCTCTCTCCTGGGGGCACTCAGTCAGACCCAGTGTTGACATGTGGCAAGACGCTCCTCGGGTCGCGTCTTGCTTTGGCCTCTCTCCTGGAGTCGCTCAGTCAGACCCAGTATTGACATGTGGCAAGACGCTCCTCGAGGCGCGTCATGCTTGGGCCTCTCTCCTGGAGGCGCTCAGTCAGACCCAGTGTTGACATGTGGCAAGACACTCCTCGGGGCGCGTCTTGCTTGGGCCTCTCTCCTGGAGGCGCTCAGTCAGACCGAGTGCTGACATGTGGCAAGACGCTCCTCGGGGCGCGTCTTGCTTGGGCCTCTCTCCTGGAGGCGCTCAGTCAGACACAGTGGTGACATGTGGCTAGACGCTCCTCGGGGCACGTATTGCTTGGGCCTCTCTCATTGAGGCCCTCAGTCAGACCCAGTGTTGACATGTGTCAAAACGCCCCTCGGGGCGCGTCTTGCTTGGGCCTTTCTCCTGGAGGCGCTCAGTCAGACCCAGTGTTGACATGTGGCAAGACGCTCCTCGGGGCGCGTCTTGCTTGGGCTTCTCTCCTGGAGGCCCTCAGTCAGACCCATTGTTGACATGTGGCAAGACGCTCCTCTGGGCGCTTCTTGCTTGGGCCTCTCTCCTGGAGGCGCTCAGTCAGACCCAGTGTTGACATGTGGCAAGACGCTCCTCGGGGTGCATCTTGCTTGGGCCTCTCTCCTGGACGCCCTCTGTCAGACCCAGTGTTGACATGTGGCAAGACGCTCCTCGGGGCGCGTCTTGCTTGGGCCTCTCTCCTGGAGGCGCTCAGTCAGACCGAGTGCTGACATGTGGCAAGACGCTTCTCGGGGCGCGTCTTGCTTGGGCCTCTCTCCTGGAGGCGCTCAGTCAGACACAGTGGTGACATGTGGCTAGACGCTCCTCGGGGCACGTATTGCTTGGGCCTCTCTCATTGAGGCCCTCAGTCAGACCCAGTGTTGACATGTGTCAAGATGCCCCTCGGGGCGCGTCTTGCTTGGGCCTTTCTCCTGGAGGCGCTCAGTCAGACCCAGTGTTGACATGTGGCAAGACGCTCCTCGGGGCGCGTCTTGCTTGGGCTTCTCTCCTGGAGGCCCTCAGTCAGACCCATTGTTGACATGTGGCAAGACGCTCCTCTGGGCGCTTCTTGCTTGGGCCTCTCTCCTGGAGGCGCTCAGTCAGACCCAGTGTTGACATGTGGCAAGACGCTCCTCGGGGTGCATCTTGCTTGGGCCTCTCTCCTGGACGCCCTCTGTCAGACCCAGTGTTGACATGTGGCAAGACACTCCTCGGGGCGCGTCTTGCTTGGGCTTCTCTCATGGAGGCCCTCAGTCAGACCCAGTGTTGACATGTGTCAAGACGCTCCTCGGGGCGCGTCTTGCTTGGGCCTCTCTCCTGGAGGCGCTCAGTCAGACCCAGTGTTGACATGTGTCAAGACGCTCCTCTGGGCGCTTCTTGCTTGGGCCTCTCTCCTGGAGGCGCTCAGTCAGACCCATTGTTGACATGTGGCAAGACGCTCCTCGGGGCGCGTCTTGCTTGGGCCTCTCTCCTGGAGGCCCTCTTTCAGACCCAGTGTTGACACATGGCAAGACTCTCCTTGGGGCTCGTCTTGCTTGGGTCTCTCTCCTGGAGGCGCTCAGTCAGACCGAGTAGTGACATGTGTCATGACGCTCCTCGGGGCGCATCTTGCTTGGGCCTCTCTCCTGTAGGCGCTCAGTCAGACCCAGTGGTGACATGTGGCAAGACACTCCTCGGGGCGTGTCTTGCTTGGGCCTCTCTCCTGGAGGCTCTCTGTCAGACCCAGTGTTGACATGTGGCAAGACGCTCCTCGGGGCGCGTCTTGCTTGGGCCTCTCTCCTGGAGGCGCTCAGTCAGAACCAGAGGTGACATGTGGCAAGACGCTCCTCGGGGCGCGTATTGCTTGGGCCTCTCTCCTGGGGGCACTCAGTCAGACCCAGTGTTGACATGTGGCAAGACGCTCCTCGGGTCGCGTCTTGCTTTGGCCTCTCTCCTGGAGTCGCTCAGTCAGACCCAGTATTGACATGTGGCAAGACGCTCCTCGGGGCGCGTCTTGCTTGGGCCTCTCTCCTGGAGGCGCTCAGTCAGACCGAGTGCTGACATGTGGCAAGACGCTCCTCGGGGCGCGTCTTGCTTGGGCCTCTCTCCTGGAGGCGCTCAGTCAGACACAGTGGTGACATGTGGCTAGACGCTCCTCGGGGCACGTATTGCTTGGGCCTCTCTCATTGAGGCCCTCAGTCAGACCCAGTGTTGACATGTGTCAAGACGCCCCTTGGGGCGCGTCTTGCTTGGGCCTTTCTCCTGGAGGCGCTCAGTCAGACCCAGTGTTGACATGTGGCAAGACGCTCCTCGGGGCGCGTCTTGCTTGGGCTTCTCTCCTGGAGGCCCTCAGTCAGACCCATTGTTGACATGTGGCAAGACGCTCCTCTGGGCGCTTCTTGCTTGGGCCTCTCTCCTGGACGCCCTCTGTCAGACCCAGTGTTGACATGTGGCAAGACACTCCTCGGGGCGCGTCTTGCTTGGGCTTCTCTCATGGAGGCCCTCAGTTAGACCCAGTGTTGACATGTGTCAAGACGCTCCTCGGGGCGCGTCTTGCTTGGGCCTCTCTCCTGGAGGCGCTCAGTCAGACCCAGTGTTGACATGTGTCAAGACGCTCCTCGGGGCGCTTCTTGCTTGGGCCTCTCTCCTGGAGGCGCTCAGTCAGACCCAGTGTTGACATGTGCCAAGACGCTCATAGGGGCATGTCTTGCTTGGGCCTCTCTCCTGGAGGCGCTCAGTCAGACCCAGTGTTGACATGTGCCAAGACGCTCATAGGGGCATGTCTTGCTTGGGCCTCTCTCCTGGAGGCGCTCAGTCAGACCCAGTGTTGACATGTGGCAAGACGCTCCTCGGGGTGCGTCTTGCTTGGGCCTCTCTCCTGGAGGCGAACAGTCAGACCCAGTGTTGACATGTGGCAAGACGCTCCTCGGGGCGCGTCTTGCTTGGGCCTCTCTCCTAAAGGCGCTCAGTCAGACCGAGTGCTGACATGTGGCAAGACGCTCCTCGGGGCGCGTCTTGCTTGGGCCTCTCTCCTGGAGGCGCTCAGTCAGACACATTGGTGATATGTGGCTAGACGCTCCTCGGGGCAATTATTGCTTGGGCCTCTCTCATTGAGGCCCTCAGTCAGACCCAGTGTTGACATGTGTCAAGACGCCCCTCGGGGCGCGTCTTGCTTGGGCCTTTCTCCTGGAGGCGCTCAGTCAGACCCAGTGTTGACACGTGGCAAGACGCTCCTCGGGGACCGTCTTGCTTGGGCCTCTCTCCTGGAGGCCCTCAGTCAGACCCATTGTTGACATGTGGCAAGACGCTCCTCGGGGCGTGTCTTGCTTGCGCCTCTCTCCTGGAGGCGCTCAGTCAGACCCAGTGGTGACATGTGGCAAGACGCTCCTCGGGGCGCTTATTGCTTGGGCCTCTCTCCTGGAGGCCCTCTGTCAGACCCAGTGTTGACATGTGGCAAGACGCTCCTCGGGGCACGTCTTGCTTGGGCTTCTCTCATGGAGGCCCTCAGTCAGACCCAGTGTTGACATGTGGCAAGACGCTCCTCGGGGCGCGTCTTGCTTGGGCCTCTCTCCTGGAGGCGCTCAGTCAGACCCAGTCTTGACATGTGGCAAGACGCTCCTCGGGGCGCGTCTTGCTTGGGCCTCTCTCCTGGAGGCGCTCAGTCAGACCCAGTGTTGACATGTGACAAGACGCTCCTCGGGGCGCGTCTTGCTTGGGCCTCTCTCCTGGAGGCGCTCAGTATGAACCAGAGGTGACATGTGGCAAGACGCTCCTCGAGGCGCGTATTGCTTGGGCCTCACTCCTGGAGGCCCTCTGTCAGACCCAGTGTTGACACGTGGCAAGACGCTCCTCGGGGCGCGTCTTGCTTGGGTCTCTCTCCTGGAGGCCCTCAGTCAGACAGAGTAGTGACATGTGGCATGACGCTCCTCGGGGCGCATCTTGCTTGGGCCTCTCTCCTGGAGGCGCTCAGTCAGACCCAGTGGTGACATATGGAAAGACGCTTCTCGGGGCGCATGTTGCTTGGGCCTCTTTCCTGGAGGCCCTCTGTCAGACCCAGTGTTGACATGTGGCAAGACACTCCTCGGGGCGCGTCTTGCTTGGGCTTCTCTCCTGGAGGCGCTCAGTCAGACCCAGTGTTGACATGTGTCAAGACGCTCCTCGGGGTGCGTCTTGCTTGGGCCTCTCTCCTGGAGGCGCTCAGTCAGACCCAGTGTTGACATGTGGCAAGACGCTCCTCGGGGCGCGTCTTGCTGGGGCTTCTCTCATGGAGGCACTCAGTCAGACCCAGTGTTGACATGTGGCTAGACGCTCCTCGGGGCACGTATTTCTTGGGCCTCTCTCATTGAGGCCCTCAGTCAGACCCAGTGTTGACATGTGTCAAGACGCCCCTCGGGGCGCGTCTTGCTTGGGCCTTTCTCCTGGAGGCGCTCAGTCAGACCCAGTGTTGACATGTGGCAAGACGCTCCTCGGGGCGCGTCTTGCTTGGGCCTATCTCCTGGAGGCGCTCAGTCACTCCCAGTGGTGACATGTGGCAAGACGCTCCTCGGGGCGCGTCTTGCTTGGGCCTCTCTCCTGGAGGCCCTCTGTCAGACCCAGTGTTGACACGTGGCAAGACGCTCCTCGGGGCGCGTCTTGCTTGGGTCTCTCTCCTGGAGGCGCTCAGTCAGACCGAGTAGTGACATGTGGCATGACGCTCCTCGGGGCGCGTCTTGCTTGGGCCTCTCTCCTGGAGGCCCTCTTTCAGACCCAGTGTTGACACATGGCAAGACTCTCCTCGGGGCGCGTCTTGCTTGGGTCTCTCTCCTGGAGGCGCTCAGTCAGACCGAGTAGTGACATGTGTCATGACGCTCCTCGGGGCGCATCTTGCTTGGGCCTCTCTCCTGGAGGCGCTCAGTCAGACCCAGTGGTGACATGTGGCAAGACACTCCTCGGGGCGTTTCTTGCTTGGGCCTCTCTCCTGGAGGCTCTCTGTCAGACCCAGTGTTGACATGTGGCAAGACGCTCCTCGGGGCGTGTCTTGCTTGGGCCTCTCTCCTGGAGGCGCTCAGTCAGAACCAGAGGTGACATGTGGCAAGACGCTCCTCGGGGCGCATATTGCTTGGGGCTCTCTCCTGGGGGCACTCAGTCAGACCCAGTGTTGACATGTGGCAAGACGCTCCTCGGGTCGCGTCTTGCTTTGGCCTCTCTCCTGGAGTCGCTCAGTCAGACCCAGTATTGACATGTGGCAAGACGCTCCTCGAGGCGCGTCATGCTTGGGCCTCTCTCCTGGAGGCGCTCAGTCAGACCCAGTGTTGACATGTGGCAAGACGCTCCTCGGGGCGCGTCTTGCTTGGGCCTCTCTCCTGGAGGCGCTCAGTCAGACCGAGTGCTGACATGTGGCAAGACGCTCCTCGGGGCGCGTCTTGCTTGGGCCTCTCTCCTGGAGGCGCTCAGTCAGACACAGTGGTGACATGTGGCTAGACGCTCCTCGGGGCACGTATTGCTTGGGCCTCTCTCATTGAGGCCCTCAGTCCGATCCAGTGTTGACATGTGTCAAGACGCCCCTCGGGGCGCGTCTTGCTTGGGCCTTTCTCCTGGAGGCGCTCAGTCAGACCCAGTGTTGACATGTGGCAAGACGCTCCTCGGGGCGCGTCTTGCTTGGGCTTCTCTCCTGGAGGCCCTCAGTCAGACCCATTGTTGACATGTGGCAAGACGCTCCTCTGGGCGCTTCTTGCTTGGGCCTCTCTCCTGGAGGCGCTCAGTCAGACCCAGTGTTGACATGTGGCAAGACGCTCCTCGGGGTGCATCTTGCTTGGGCCTCTCTCCTGGACGCCCTCTGTCAGACCCAGTGTTGACATGTGGCAAGACACTCCTCGGGGCGCGTCTTGCTTGGGCTTCTCTCATGGAGGCCCTCAGTCAGACCCAGTGTTGACATGTGTCAAGACGCTCCTCGGGGCGCGTCTTGCTTGGGCCTCTCTCCTGGAGGCGCTCAGTCAGACCCAGTGTTGACATGTGTCAAGACGCTCCTCTGGGCGCTTCTTGCTTGGGCCTCTCTCCTGGAGGCGCTCAGTCAGACCCAGTGTTGACATGTGGCAAGATGCTCCTCGGGGCGCGTCTTGCTTGGGCCTCTCTCGTGGAGGCGCTCAGTCAGACCCAGTGTTGACATGTGGCAAGACGCTCCTCGGGGCGCGTATTGCTTGGGCCTCTCTCCTGGAGGCGCTCAGTCAGACCCAGTGGTGACATGTGGCAAGACTTTCCTCAGGGCGCGTATTGCTTTGGCCTCTCTCCTGGAGGCCCTCTGTCAGACCCAGTGTTGACATGTGGCAAGACGCTCCTCGGGGCGCGTCTTTCTTGGGCCTCTCTCCTGGAGGCCCTCAATCAGACCCAGTGTTGACACGTGGCAAGACGCTCCTCGGGGCGCGTCTTGCTTGGGCCTCTCTCCTGGAGGCGCTCAGTCAGACCGAGTAGTGACATGTGGAATGACGCTCCTCGGGGCGCGTCTTGCTTGGGCCTCTCTCCTGGAGGCGCTCAGTCAGACCCAGTGGTGACATGTGGCAAGACACTCCTCGGGGCGCGTCTTGCTTGGGCCTCTCTCCTGGAGGCCCTCTGTGAGAACCAGTGTTGATATGTGGCTGGACGCTCCTAGGGGCGCGTCTTGCTTGGGCCTCTCTCCTGGAGGCGCTCAGTCAGACCGAGTGCTGAAATGTGGCAAGATGCTCCTCGGGGCGCGTCTTGCTTGGGCCTCTCTCCTTGAGGCACTCAGTCAGACCCAGTGGTGACATATTGCAAGACGCTCCTCGGGGCGCGTATTGCTTGGGCCTCTCTCCTGGAGGCCCTCTGTCAGACCCAGTGTTGACATGTGGCAAGACACTCCTCGGGGCGCATCTTGCTTGGGATTCTCTCATGGAGGCCCTCAGTCAGACCCAGTGTGGACAAGTGTCAAGACGCTCCTCGGGGCACGTCTTGGTTGGGCCTCTCTCCTGGAGGCGCGCAGTCAGACCCAGTGTTCACATGTGGCAAGACGCTCCTCGAGCCGCGTCTTGCTTGGGCCTTTCTCCTGGAGGCGCTCAGTCAGACCCAGTGTTTACATGTGGCAAGACGCTCCTCGGGGCGCGTCATGCTTGGTTCTCTCTCCTGGAGGCGCTCAGTCAGACCCAGTGTTGACATGTGGCAAGACGCTCCTCGGGGCGCGTCTTGCTTGGGCCTCTCTCCTGGAGCCTCTCAGTCAGACCCAGTGGTGACATGTGGCAAGACGCTCCTCGGGGCGCGTCTTGCTTGGCCTCTCTCCTGGAGGCGTTCAGTCAGACCGAGTGCTGACATGTGGCAAGACGCTCCTCGGGGCGCGTCTTGCCTGGGCCTCTCTCCTGGAGGCGCTCAGTCAGACCCAGTGGTGACATGTGGCTACACGCTCCTCGGGGCGCGTATTGCTTGGGCCTCTCTCCTGGAGGCCCTCTGTCAGACCCAGTGTTGACATGTGGTAAGACGCTCCTCGGGGCGCGTCTTGCTTGGGCTTCTCTCATTTAGGCCCTCAGTCAGACCCAGTGTTGACATGTGTCAAGACGCTCCTCGGGGCGCGTCTTGCGTGGGCCTCTCTCCCGGAGGCGGTCAGTCAGACCCAGTGTTGACATGTGGCAAGACGCTCCTCGGGGCGCGTCTTGCTGAGGCTTCTCTCATGGAGGCACTCAGTCAGACCCAGTGTTGACATGTGGCAAGACGCTCCTCGGGGCGCGTCTTGCTTGGGCCTCTCTCCTGGAGGCGCTCAGTCAGACCCAGTGTTGACATGTGGCAAGACGCTCCTCGGGCGCGTCTTGCTTGGGCCTCTCTCCTGGAGGCGCTCAGTCAGACCCAGTGTTGACATGTGGCAAGACGCTCCTCGGTGCGCGTATTGCTTGGGCCTCTCTCCTGGAGGCGCTCAGTCAGACGCATTGGTGACATGTGGCAAGATTTTCCTCGGGGCGCATATTGCTTGGGCCTCTCTCCTGGAGGCCCTCTGTCAGACCCAGTGTTGACATGTGGCAAGACGCTCCTCAGGGCACGTCTTGCTTGGGCCTCTCTCCTGGAGGCCCTCTGTCAGACCCAGTGTTGACATGTGGCAAGACGCTCCTCAGGGCACGTCTTGCTTGGGCCTCTCTCCTGGAGGCCCTCAATCAGACCCAGTGTTGACACGTGGCAAGACGCTCCTCGGGGCGCGTCTTGCTTGGGCCTCTCTCCTGGAGGCCCTCTGTCAGACCCAGTGTTGACATGTGGCAAGACGCTCTTCGGGGTGCATCTTGCTTGACCTTCTCTCCTGGAGGCCCTCAGTCAGACCCAGTGTTGGCAAGTGTCAAGATGCTCCTCGGGGCGCGTCTTGCTTGGGCCTCTCTCCTGAAGGCGCTCAGTCAGACCCATTGTTGACATGTGGCAAGACGCTCCTCGGGGCGCGTCTTGCTTGGGCTTCTCTCCTGGAGGCTCTCAGTCAGACCCATTGTTGACATGTGGCAAGACGCTCCTCGGGGCGCTTCTTGCTTGGGCCTCTCTACTGGAGGCACTCAGTCAGACCCAATGTTGACATGTGGCAAGACGCTCATAGGGGCGCGTCTTGCTTGGGCCTCTCTCCTGGAGGCGATTAGTCAGACCCAGTCTTGACGTGTGGCAAGACGCTCCTCGGGGCGCGTCTTGCTTGGGCCTCTCTCCTGGAGGCGCTCAGTCAGACCCAGTGTTGACATGTGGCAAGACGCTCCTCGGGGCGCGTCTTGCTTGGGCCTCTCTCCTGGAGGCTCTCAGTCAGACCCAGTGTTGACATGTGAAAAGACGCTCCTCGGGGCGCGTCTTGCTTGGGCCTCTCTCCTGGAGGCCCTCAGTAAGACCCAGTGGTGACATGTGGCAAGACGCTTCTCGGGGCGCGTGTTGCTTGGGCCTCTCTCCTGGAGGCCCTCTGTCAGACCCAGTGTTGACATGTGGACAGACACTCCTCGGGGCGCGTCTTGCTTGGGCTTCTCTCCTGGAGGACCTCAGTCAGACCCAGTGTTGACAAGTGTCAAGATGCTCCTCGGGGCGCGTCTTGCTTGGGCCTCTCTCCTGGAGGCGCTCAGTCAGACCCATTGTTGACATGTGGCAAGACGCTCCTCGGGGCGCGTCTTGCTTGGGCTTGTCTTCTGGAGGCCCTCAGTCAGACCCATTGTTGACATGTGGCAAGACGCTCCTCGGGGCGCTTCTTGCTTGGGCCTCTCTCCTGGAGGCGCTCAGTCAGACCCAGTGTTGACATGTGGCAAGACGCTCCTCGGGGCACGTCTTGCTTGGGCCTCTCTCCTGGAGGCGCTCAGTCAGACCCAGTGTTGACATGTGGCAAGACGCTCCTCGGGGCACGTCTTGCTTGGGCTTCTCTCATGGAGGCCCTCAGTCAGACCCAGTGTTGACATGCGTCAAGACGCTCCTCGGGGCGCGTCTTGCTTGGGCCTCTCTCCTGGAGGCGCTCAGTCAGACCCAGTGTTGACATGTGGCAAGACGCTCCTCGGGGCGCGTCTTGCTGGGGCTTCTCTCATGGAGGCACTCAGCCAGACCCAGTGTTGACATGTGGCAAGACGCTCCTCGGGGCGCGTCTTGCTGGGGTTTCTCTCATGGAGGCACTCAGTCAGACCCAGTGTTGACATGTGGCAAGACGCTCCTCGGGACGCGTCTTGCTTGGGCCTCTCTCCTGGAGGCGCTCAGTCAGACCCAGTGTTGACATGTGGCAAGACGCTCCTCGGGGCGCGTCTTGCTGGGTCTTCTCTCATGGAGGCACTCAGTCAGACCCAGTGTTGACATGTGGCAAGACGCTCCTCGGGGCGCGTATTGCTTGGGCCTATCTCCTGGAGGCACTCAGTCAGACCCAGTGTTGACATGTGGCAAGACGCTCATAGGGGCATGTCTTGCTTGGGCCTCTCTCCTGGAGGCGATTAGTCAGACCCAGTGTTGACATGTGGCAAGACGCTCCTCGGGGAGCGTCTTGCTTGGGCCTCTCTCCTGGAGGCGCTCAGTCAGACTCAGTGTTGACATGTGGCAAGACGCTCCTCGGGGTGCGTCTTGCTTGGGCCTCTCTCCTGGAGGCTCTCAGTCAGACCCAGTGTTGACATGTGGCAAGACGCTCCTCGGGGCACATCTTGCATGGGCCTCTCTCCTGGAGGCCCTCAGTCAGACCCAGTGGTGACATGTGGCAAGACGCTTCTCTGGGCGCGTGTTGCTTGGGCCTCTCTCCTGGAGGCCCTCTGTCAGAACCAGTGTTGACATGTGGCAAGACACTCCTCGGGGCGCGTCTTGCTTGGGCTTCTCTCCTGGAGGCCCTCAGTCAGACCCAGTGTTGACAAGTGTCAAGATGCTCCTGGGGGCGCGTCTTGCTTGGGCCTCTCTCCTGGAGGCGCTCAGTCAGACCCATTGTTGACATATGGCAAGACGCTCCTCGGGGCGCGTCTTGCTTGGGCTTCTCTTCTGGAGGCCCTCAGTCAGACCTATTGTTGACATGTGGCAAGACGCTCCTCGGGGCGCTTCTTGCTTGGGCCTCTCTCCTGGAGGCGATTAGTCAGACCCAGTGTTGACATGTGGCAAGACGCTCCTCGGGGAGCGTCTTGCTTGGGCCTCTCTCCTGGAGGCGCTCAGTCAGACTCAGTGTTGACATGTGGCAAGACGCTCCTCGGGGTGCGTCTTGCTTGGGCCTCTCTCCTGGAGGCTCTCAGTCAGACCCAGTGTTGACATGTGGCAAGACGCTCCTCGGGGCACATCTTGCATGGGCCTCTCTCCTGGAGGCCCTCAGTCAGACCCAGTGGTGACATGTGGCAAGACGCTTCTCTGGGCGCGTGTTGCTTGGGCCTCTCTCCTGGAGGCCCTCTGTCAGAACCAGTGTTGACATGTGGCAAGACACTCCTCGGGGCGCGTCTTGCTTGGGCTTCTCTCCTGGAGGCCCTCAGTCAGACCCAGTGTTGACAAGTGTCAAGATGCTCCTGGGGGCGCGTCTTGCTTGGGCCTCTCTCCTGGAGGCGCTCAGTCAGACCCATTGTTGACATATGGCAAGACGCTCCTCGGGGCGCGTCTTGCTTGGGCTTCTCTTCTGGAGGCCCTCAGTCAGACCTATTGTTGACATGTGGCAAGACGCTCCTCGGGGCGCTTCTTGCTTGGGCCTCTCTCCTGGAGGCGCTTAGTCAGAACCAGAGGTGACATGTGGCAAGACGCTCCTCGGGGCGTGTATTGCTTGGGCCTCTCTCCTGGAGGCACTCAGTCAGACCCAGTGTTGACATGTGGCAAGACGCTCCTCGGGTCGAGTCTTGCTTTGGCCTCTCTCCTGGAGGAGCTCAGTCAGACCCAGTGTTGACATGTGGCAAGACGCTCCTCGGGTCGCGTCTTGCTTTGGCCTCTCTCCTGGAGGCGCTCAGTCAGACCCATTGTTGACATGTGGCAAGACGCTCCTCGGGGCGCTTCTTGCTTGGGCCTCTCTACTGGAGGCGCTCAGTCAGACCCAGTGTTGACATGTGGCAAGACGCTCATAGGGGCACGTCTTGCTTGGGCCTCTCTCCTGGAGGCGCTCAGTCAGACCCAGTGTTGACATGTGGCAATACGATCCTCGGGGTGTGTCTTGCTTGGGCCTCTCTCCTGGAGGCTCTCAGTCAGACCCACTGTTGACAAGTGTCAAGATGCTTCTCGGGGCGCGTCTTGCTTGGGCCTCTCTCCTGGAGGCGCTCAGTCAGACCCATTGTTGACATGTGGCAAGATGCTCCTCGGGGCGCGTCTTGCTTGGGCTTCTCTTCTGGAGGCCCTCAGTCAGACCCATTGTTGACATGTGGCAAGACGCTCCTCGGGGCGCTTCTTGCTTGGGCCTCTCTCCTGGAGGCGCTCAGTCAGACCCAGTGTTGACATGTGGCAAGACGCTCCTCGGGGCACGTCTTGCTTGGGCCTCTCTCCTGGAGGCGCTCAGTCAGACCCAGTGTTGACATGTGGCAAGACGCTCCTCGGGGCACGTCTTGCTTGGGCTTCTCTCCTGGAGGCGCTCAGTCAGACCCAGTGTTGACATGTGGCAAGACGCTCCTCGGGGCGCGTCTTGCTGGGGCTTCTCTAATGGAGGCACTCAGTCAGACCCAGTGTTGACATGTGGCAAGACGCTCCTCGGGTCGCGTCTTGCTTTGGCCTCTCTCCTGGAGGCGCTCAGTCAGACCCAGTGTTGACATGTGGCAAGACGCTCCTCGGGATGCGTTTTGCTTGGGCCTCTCTCCTGGAGGCGCTCAGTCAGAACCAGAGGTGACATGTGGCAAGACGCTCCTAGGGGAGCGTATTGCTTGGGCCTCTCTCCTGGAGGCGCTCAGTCAGAACCAAAGGTGACATGTGGCAAGACGCTCCTCGGGGCGCGTATTGCTTGGGCCTCTCTCCTGGAGGCGCTCAGTCAGAACCAAAGGTGACATGTGGCAAGACGCTCCTCGGGGCGCGTATTGCTTGGGCCTCTCTCCTGGAGGCACTCAGTCAGACCCAGTGTTGACATGTGACAAGAAGCACCTCGGGGCGCGTCTTGCTTGGGCCTCTCTCCTGGAGGCGCTCAGTCAGAACCAGAGGTGACATGTGGCAAGACGCTCCTAGGGGCGCGTATTGCTTGGGCCTCTCTCCTGGAGGCACTCAGTCAGACCCAGTGTTGACATTTGGCAAGACGCTCCTCGGGTCGCGTCTTGCTTTGGCCTCTCTCCTGGAAGCGCTCAGTCAGACCCAGTGTTGACATGTAGCAAGACGCTCCTCGAGGCGCGTCATGCTTGGGCCTCTCTCCTGGAGGCGCTCAGTCAGACCCAGTGTTGACATGTGCCAAGACGCTCATAGGGGCATGTCTTGCTTGGGCCTCTCTCCTGGAGGCGCTCAGTCAGACCCAGTGTTGACATGTGGCAAGACGCTCCTCGGGGCGCGTCTTGCTTGGGCCTCTCTCCTGGAGGCCCTCAGTCAGACCCATTGTTGACATGTGGCAAGACGCTCCTCTGGGCGCTTCTTGCTTGGGCCTCTCTCCTGGAGGCGCTCAGTCAGACCCAGTGTTGACATGTGGCAAGACGCTCCTCGGGGTGCATCTTGCTTGGGCCTCTCTCCTGGACGCCCTCTGTCAGACCCAGTGTTGACATGTGGCAAGACACTCCTCGGGGCGCGTCTTGCTTGGGCTTCTCTCATGGAGGCCCTCAGTCAGACCCAGTGTTGACATGTGTCAAGACGCTCCTCGGGGCGCGTCTTGCTTGGGCCTCTCTCCTGGAGGCGCTCAGTCAGACCCAGTGTTGACATGTGTCAAGACGCTCCTCTGGGCGCTTCTTGCTTGGGCCTCTCTCCTGGAGGCGCTCAGTCAGACCCAGTGTTGACATGTGGCAAGATGCTCCTCGGGGCGCGTCTTGCTTGGGCCTCTCTCGTGGAGGCGCTCAGTCAGACCCAGTGTTGACATGTGGCAAGACGCTCCTCGGGGCGCGTATTGCTTGGGCCTCTCTCCTGGAGGCGCTCAGTCAGACCCAGTGGTGACATGTGGCAAGACTTTCCTCAGGGCGCGTATTGCTTTGGCCTCTCTCCTGGAGGCCCTCTGTCAGACCCAGTGTTGACATGTGGCAAGACGCTCCTCGGGGCGCGTCTTGCTTGGGCCTCTCTCCTGGAGGCCCTCAATCAGACCCAGTGTTGACACGTGGCAAGACGCTCCTCGGGGCGCGTCTTGCTTGGGCCTCTCTCCTGGAGGCGCTCAGTCAGACCGAGTAGTGACATGTGGAATGACGCTCCTCGGGGCGCGTCTTGCTTGGGCCTCTCTCCTGGAGGCGCTCAGTCAGACCCAGTGGTGACATGTGGCAAGACACTCCTCGGGGCGCGTCTTGCTTGGGCCTCTCTCCTGGAGGCCCTCTGTGAGAACCAGTGTTGATATGTGGCTGGACGCTCCTAGGGGCGCGTCTTGCTTGGGCCTCTCTCCTGGAGGCGCTCAGTCAGACCGAGTGCTGAAATGTGGCAAGATGCTCCTCGGGGCGCGTCTTGCTTGGGCCTCTCTCCTTGAGGCACTCAGTCAGACCCAGTGGTGACATATTGCAAGACGCTCCTCGGGGCGCGTATTGCTTGGGCCTCTCTCCTGGAGGCCCTCTGTCAGACCCAGTGTTGACATGTGGCAAGACACTCCTCGGGGCGCATCTTGCTTGGGATTCTCTCATGGAGGCCCTCAGTCAGACCCAGTGTTGACAAGTGTCAAGACGCTCCTCGGGGCACGTCTTGGTTGGGCCTCTCTCCTGGAGGCGCGCAGTCAGACCCAGTGTTCACATGTGGCAAGACGCTCCTCGAGCCGCGTCTTGCTTGGGCCTTTCTCCTGGAGGCGCTCAGTCAGACCCAGTGTTTACATGTGGCAAGACGCTCCTCGGGGCGCGTCATGCTTGGTTCTCTCTCCTGGAGGCGCTCAGTCAGACCCAGTGTTGACATGTGGCAAGACGCTCCTCGGGGCGCGTCTTGCTTGGGCCTCTCTCCTGGAGCCTCTCAGTCAGACCCAGTGGTGACATGTGGCAAGACGCTCCTCGGGGCGCGTCTTGCTTGGCCTCTCTCCTGGAGGCGTTCAGTCAGACCGAGTGCTGACATGTGGCAAGACGCTCCTCGGGGCGCGTCTTGCTTGGGCCTCTCTCCTGGAGGCGCTCAGTCAGACCCAGTGGTGACATGTGGCTACACGCTCCTCGGGGCGCGTATTGCTTGGGCCTCTCTCCTGGAGGCCCTCTGTCAGACCCAGTGTTGACATGTGGTAAGACGCTCCTCGGGGCGCGTCTTGCTTGGGCTTCTCTCATTTAGGCCCTCAGTCAGACCCAGTGTTGACATGTGTCAAGACGCTCCTCGGGGCGCGTCTTGCGTGGGCCTCTCTCCCGGAGGCGCTCAGTCAGACCCAGTGTTGACATGTGGCAAGACGCTCCTCGGGGCGCGTCTTGCTGAGGCTTCTCTCATGGAGGCACTCAGTCAGACCCAGTGTTGACATGTGGCAAGACGCTCCTCGGGGCGCGTCTTGCTTGGGCCTCTCTCCTGGAGGCGCTCAGTCAGACCCAGTGTTGACATGTGGCAAGACGCTCCTCGGGCGCGTCTTGCTTGGGCCTCTCTCCTGGAGGCGCTCAGTCAGACCCAGTGTTGACATGTGGCAAGACGCTCCTCGGTGCGCGTATTGCTTGGGCCTCTCTCCTGGAGGCGCTCAGTCAGACGCATTGGTGACATGTGGCAAGATTTTCCTCGGGGCGCATATTGCTTGGGCCTCTCTCCTGGAGGCCCTCTGTCAGACCCAGTGTTGACATGTGGCAAGACGCTCCTCAGGGCACGTCTTGCTTGGGCCTCTCTCCTGGAGGCCCTCTGTCAGACCCAGTGTTGACATGTGGCAAGACGCTCCTCAGGGCACGTCTTGCTTGGGCCTCTCTCCTGGAGGCCCTCAATCAGACCCAGTGTTGACACGTGGCAAGACGCTCCTCGGGGCGCGTCTTGCTTGGGCCTCTCTCCTGGAGGCCCTCTGTCAGACCCAGTGTTGACATGTGGCAAGACGCTCTTCGGGGTGCATCTTGCTTGACCTTCTCTCCTGGAGGCCCTCAGTCAGACCCAGTGTTGGCAAGTGTCAAGATGCTCCTCGGGGCGCGTCTTGCTTGGGCCTCTCTCCTGGAGGCGCTCAGTCAGACCCATTGTTGACATGTGGCAAGACGCTCCTCGGGGAGCGTCTTGCTTGGGCTTCTCTCCTGGAGGCTCTCAGTCAGACCCATTGTTGACATGTGGCAAGACGCTCCTCGGGGCGCTTCTTGCTTGGGCCTCTCTACTGGAGGCACTCAGTCAGACCCAGTGTTGACATGTGGCAAGACGCTCATAGGGGCGCGTCTTGCTTGGGCCTCTCTCCTGGAGGCGATTAGTCAGACCCAGTCTTGACGTGTGGCAAGACGCTCCTCGGGGCGCGTCTTGCTTGGGCCTCTCTCCTGGAGGCGCTCAGTCAGACCCAGTGTTGACATGTGGCAAGACGCTCCTCGGGGCGCGTCTTGCTTGGGCCTCTCTCCTGGAGGCTCTCAGTCAGACCCAGTGTTGACATGTGACAAGACGCTCCTCGGGGCGCGTCTTGCTTGGGCCTCTCTCCTGGAGGCCCTCAGTAAGACCCAGTGGTGACATGTGGCAAGACGCTTCTCGGGGCGCGTGTTGCTTGGGCCTCTCTCCTGGAGGCCCTCTGTCAGACCCAGTGTTGACATGTGGACAGACACTCCTCGGGGCGCGTCTTGCTTGGGCTTCTCTCCTGGAGGACCTCAGTCAGACCCAGTGTTGACAAGTGTCAAGATGCTCCTCGGGGCGCGTCTTGCTTGGGCCTCTCTCCTGGAGGCGCTCAGTCAGACCCATTGTTGACATGTGGCAAGACGCTCCTCGGGGCGCGTCTTGCTTGGGCTTGTCTTCTGGAGGCCCTCAGTCAGACCCATTGTTGACATGTGGCAAGACGCTCCTCGGGGCGCTTCTTGCTTGGGCCTCTCTCCTGGAGGCGCTCAGTCAGACCCAGTGTTGACATGTGGCAAGACGCTCCTCGGGGCACGTCTTGCTTGGGCCTCTCTCCTGGAGGCGCTCAGTCAGACCCAGTGTTGACATGTGGCAAGACGCTCCTCGGGGCACGTCTTGCTTGGGCTTCTCTCATGGAGGCCCTCAGTCAGACCCAGTGTTGACATGCGTCAAGACGCTCCTCGGGGCGCGTCTTGCTTGGGCCTCTCTCCTGGAGGCGCTCAGTCAGACCCAGTGTTGACATGTGGCAAGACGCTCCTCGGGGCGCGTCTTGCTGGGGCTTCTCTCATGGAGGCACTCAGCCAGACCCAGTGTTGACATGTGGCAAGACGCTCCTCGGGGCGCGTCTTGCTGGGGTTTCTCTCATGGAGGCACTCAGTCAGACCCAGTGTTGACATGTGGCAAGACGCTCCTCGGGACGCGTCTTGCTTGGGCCTCTCTCCTGGAGGCGCTCAGTCAGACCCAGTGTTGACATGTGGCAAGACGCTCCTCGGGGCGCGTCTTGCTGGGTCTTCTCTCATGGAGGCACTCAGTCAGACCCAGTGTTGACATGTGGCAAGACGCTCCTCGGGACGCGTCTTGCTTGGGCCTCTCTCCAGGAGGCGCTTAGTCAGACCCAGTGTTGACATGTGACAAGATGCTCCTCGGGGTGCGTCTTGCTTGGGCCTCTCTCCTGGAGGCGCTCAGTCAGAACCAGAGGTGACATGTGGCAAGACGCTCCTCGGGGCGCGTATTGCTTGGGCCTATCTCCTGGAGGCACTCAGTCAGACCCAGTGTTGACATGTGGCAAGACGCTCATAGGGGCATGTCTTGCTTGGGCCTCTCTCCTGGAGGCGATTAGTCAGACCCAGTGTTGACATGTGGCAAGACGCTCCTCGGGGAGCGTCTTGCTTGGGCCTCTCTCCTGGAGGCGCTCAGTCAGACTCAGTGTTGACATGTGGCAAGACGCTCCTCGGGGTGCGTCTTGCTTGGGCCTCTCTCCTGGAGGCTCTCAGTCAGACCCAGTGTTGACATGTGGCAAGACGCTCCTCGGGGCACATCTTGCATGGGCCTCTCTCCTGGAGGCCCTCAGTCAGACCCAGTGGTGACATGTGGCAAGACGCTTCTCTGGGCGCGTGTTGCTTGGGCCTCTCTCCTGGAGGCCCTCTGTCAGAACCAGTGTTGACATGTGGCAAGACACTCCTCGGGGCGCGTCTTGCTTGGGCTTCTCTCCTGGAGGCCCTCAGTCAGACCCAGTGTTGACAAGTGTCAAGATGCTCCTGGGGGCGCGTCTTGCTTGGGCCTCTCTCCTGGAGGCGCTCAGTCAGACCCATTGTTGACATATGGCAAGACGCTCCTCGGGGCGCGTCTTGCTTGGGCTTCTCTTCTGGAGGCCCTCAGTCAGACCCATTGTTGACATGTGGCAAGACGCTCCTCGGGGCGCTTCTTGCTTGGGCCTCTCTCCTGGAGGCGCTTAGTCAGAACCAGAGGTGACATGTGGCAAGACGCTCCTCGGGGCGTGTATTGCTTGGGCCTCTCTCCTGGAGGCACTCAGTCAGACCCAGTGTTGACATGTGGCAAGACGCTCCTCGGGTCGAGTCTTGCTTTGGCCTCTCTCCTGGAGGAGCTCAGTCAGACCCAGTGTTGACATGTGGCAAGACGCTCCTCGCGTCGCGTCTTGCTTTGGCCTCTCTCCTGGAGGCGCTCAGTCAGACCCATTGTTGACATGTGGCAAGACGCTCCTCGGGGCGCTTCTTGCTTGGGCCTCTCTACTGGAGGCGCTCAGTCAGACCCAGTGTTGACATGTGGCAAGACGCTCATAGGGGCACGTCTTGCTTGGGCCTCTCTCCTGGAGGCGCTCAGTCAGACCCAGTGTTGACATGTGGCAATACGATCCTCGGGGTGTGTCTTGCTTGGGCCTCTCTCCTGGAGGCTCTCAGTCAGACCCACTGTTGACAAGTGTCAAGATGCTTCTCGGGGCGCGTCTTGCTTGGGCCTCTCTCCTGGAGGCGCTCAGTCAGACCCATTGTTGACATGTGGCAAGATGCTCCTCGGGGCGCGTCTTGCTTGGGCTTCTCTTCTGGAGGCCCTCAGTCAGACCCATTGTTGACATGTGGCAAGACGCTCCTCGGGGCGCTTCTTGCTTGGGCCTCTCTCCTGGAGGCGCTCAGTCAGACCCAGTGTTGACATGTGGCAAGACGCTCCTCGGGGCACGTCTTGCTTGGGCCTCTCTCCTGGAGGCGCTCAGTCAGACCCAGTGTTGACATGTGGCAAGACGCTCCTCGGGGCACGTCTTGCTTGGGCTTCTCTCATGGAGGCCCTCAGTCAGACCCAGTGTTGACATGCGTCAAGACGCTCCTCGGGGCGCGTCTTGCTTGGGCCTCTCTCCTGGAGGCGCTCAGTCAGACCCAGTGTTGACATGTGGCAAGACGCTCCTCGGGGCGCGTCTTGCTGGGGCTTCTCTAATGGAGGCACTCAGTCAGACCCAGTGTTGACATGTGGCAAGACGCTCCTCGGGTCGCGTCTTGCTTTGGCCTCTCTCCTGGAGGCGCTCAGTCAGACCCAGTGTTGACATGTGGCAAGACGCTCCTCGGGATGCGTTTTGCTTGGGCCTCTCTCCTGGAGGCGCTCAGTCAGAACCAGAGGTGACATGTGGCAAGACGCTCCTAGGGGAGCGTATTGCTTGGGCCTCTCTCCTGGAGGCGCTCAGTCAGAACCAAAGGTGACATGTGGCAAGACGCTCCTCGGGGCGCGTATTGCTTGGGCCTCTCTCCTGGAGGCGCTCAGTCAGAACCAAAGGTGACATGTGGCAAGACGCTCCTCGGGGCGCGTATTGCTTGGGCCTCTCTCCTGGAGGCACTCAGTCAGACCCAGTGTTGACATGTGACAAGAAGCCCCTCGGGGCGCGTCTTGCTTGGGCCTCTCTCCTGGAGGCGCTCAGTCAGAACCAGAGGTGACATGTGGCAAGACGCTCCTAGGGGCGCGTATTGCTTGGGCCTCTCTCCTGGAGGCACTCAGTCAGACCCAGTGTTGACATTTGGCAAGACGCTCCTCGGGTCGCGTCTTGCTTTGGCCTCTCTCCTGGAAGCGCTCAGTCAGACCCAGTGTTGACATGTAGCAAGACGCTCCTCGAGGCGCGTCATGCTTGGGCCTCTCTCCTGGAGGCGCTCAGTCAGACCCAGTGTTGACATGTGCCAAGACGCTCATAGGGGCATGTCTTGCTTGGGCCTCTCTCCTGGAGGCGCTCAGTCAGACCCAGTGTTGACATGTGGCAAGACTCTCCTCGGGGCGCGTCTTGCTTGGGCCTCTCTCCTGGAGGCGCTCAGTCAGACCCAGTGGTGACATGTGGCAAGACACTCCTCGGGGCGCGTCTTGCTTGGGCCTCTCTCCTGGAGGCCCTCTGTGAGAACCAGTTTTGATATGTGGCTGGACGCTCCTAGGGGCGCGTCTTGCTTGGGCCTCTCTCCTGGAGGCGCTCAGTCAGACCGAGTGCTGAAATGTGGCAAGATGCTCCTCGGGGCGCGTCTTGCTTGGGCCTCTCTCCTGGAGGCACTCAGTCAGACCCAGTGGTGACATATGGCAAGACGCTCCTCGGGGCGCGTATTGCTTGGGCCTCTCTCCTGGAGGCCCTCTGTCAGACCCAGTGTTGACATGTGGCAAGACACTCCTCGGGGCGCATCTTGCTTGGGATTCTCTCATGGAGGCCCTCAGTCAGACCAGGTGTTGACAAGTGTCAAGACGCTCCTCGGGGCATGTCTTGGTTGGGCCTCTCTCCTGGAGGCGCGCAGTCAGACCCAGTGTTCACATGTGGCAAGACGCTCCTCGGGGCGCGTCTTGCGTGGGCCTCTCTCCCGGAGGCGCTCAGTCAGACCCAGTGTTTACATGTGGCAAGACGCTCCTCGGGGCGCGTCATGCTTGGTTCTCTCTCCTGGAGGCGCTCAGTCAGACCCAGTGTTGACATGTGGCAAGACGCTCCTCGGGGCGCGTCTTGCTTGGGCCTCTCTCCTGGAGCCTCTCAGTCAGACCCAGTGGTGACATGTGGCAAGACGCTCCTCGGGGCGCGTCTTGCTTGGCCTCTCTCCTGGAGGCGTTCAGTCAGACCGAGTGCTGACATGTGGCAAGACGCTCCTCGGGGCGCGTCTTGCTTGGGCCTCTCTCCTGGAGGCGCTCAGTCAGACCCAGTGGTGACATGTGGCTACACGCTCCTCGGGGCGCGTATTGCTTGGGCCTCTCTCCTGGAGGCCCTCTGTCAGACCCAGTGTTGACATGTGGTAAGACGCTCCTCGGGGCGCGTCTTGCTTGGGCTTCTCTCATTTAGGCCCTCAGTCAGACCCAGTGTTGACATGTGTCAAGACGCTCCTCGGGGCGCGTCTTGCGTGGGCCTCTCTCCCGGAGGCGCTCAGTCAGACCCAGTGTTGACATGTGGCAAGACGCTCCTCGGGGCGCGTCTTGCTGAGGCTTCTCTCATGGAGGCACTCAGTCAGACCCAGTGTTGACATGTGGCAAGACGCTCCTCGGGGCGCGTCTTGCTTGGGCCTCTCTCCTGGAGGCGCTCAGTCAGACCCAGTGTTGACATGTGGCAAGACGCTCCTCGGGCGCGTCTTGCTTGGGCCTCTCTCCTGGAGGCGCTCAGTCAGACCCAGTGTTGACATGTGGCAAGACGCTCCTCGGTGCGCGTATTGCTTGGGCCTCTCTCCTGGAGGCGCTCAGTCAGACGCATTGGTGACATGTGGCAAGATTTTCCTCGGGGCGCATATTGCTTGGGCCTCTCTCCTGGAGGCCCTCTGTCAGACCCAGTGTTGACATGTGGCAAGACGCTCCTCAGGGCACGTCTTGCTTGGGCCTCTCTCCTGGAGGCCCTCTGTCAGACCCAGTGTTGACATGTGGCAAGACGCTCCTCAGGGCACGTCTTGCTTGGGCCTCTCTCCTGGAGGCCCTCAATCAGACCCAGTGTTGACACGTGGCAAGACGCTCCTCGGGGCGCGTCTTGCTTGGGCCTCTCTCCTGGAGGCCCTCTGTCAGACCCAGTGTTGACATGTGGCAAGACGCTCTTCGGGGTGCATCTTGCTTGACCTTCTCTCCTGGAGGCCCTCAGTCAGACCCAGTGTTGGCAAGTGTCAAGATGCTCCTCGGGGCGCGTCTTGCTTGGGCCTCTCTCCTGGAGGCGCTCAGTCAGACCCATTGTTGACATGTGGCAAGACGCTCCTCGGGGAGCGTCTTGCTTGGGCTTCTCTCCTGGAGGCTCTCAGTCAGACCCATTGTTGACATGTGGCAAGACGCTCCTCGGGGCGCTTCTTGCTTGGGCCTCTCTACTGGAGGCACTCAGTCAGACCCAGTGTTGACATGTGGCAAGACGCTCATAGGGGCGCGTCTTGCTTGGGCCTCTCTCCTGGAGGCGATTAGTCAGACCCAGTCTTGACGTGTGGCAAGACGCTCCTCGGGGCGCGTCTTGCTTGGGCCTCTCTCCTGGAGGCGCTCAGTCAGACCCAGTGTTGACATGTGGCAAGACGCTCCTCGGGGCGCGTCTTGCTTGGGCCTCTCTCCTGGAGGCTCTCAGTCAGACCCAGTGTTGACATGTGACAAGACGCTCCTCGGGGCGCGTCTTGCTTGGGCCTCTCTCCTGGAGGCCCTCAGTAAGACCCAGTGGTGACATGTGGCAAGACGCTTCTCGGGGCGCGTGTTGCTTGGGCCTCTCTCCTGGAGGCCCTCTGTCAGACCCAGTGTTGACATGTGGACAGACACTCCTCGGGGCGCGTCTTGCTTGGGCTTCTCTCCTGGAGGACCTCAGTCAGACCCAGTGTTGACAAGTGTCAAGATGCTCCTCGGGGCGCGTCTTGCTTGGGCCTCTCTCCTGGAGGCGCTCAGTCAGACCCATTGTTGACATGTGGCAAGACGCTCCTCGGGGCGCGTCTTGCTTGGGCTTGTCTTCTGGAGGCCCTCAGTCAGACCCATTGTTGACATGTGGCAAGACGCTCCTCGGGGCGCTTCTTGCTTGGGCCTCTCTCCTGGAGGCGCTCAGTCAGACCCAGTGTTGACATGTGGCAAGACGCTCCTCGGGGCACGTCTTGCTTGGGCCTCTCTCCTGGAGGCGCTCAGTCAGACCCAGTGTTGACATGTGGCAAGACGCTCCTCGGGGCACGTCTTGCTTGGGCTTCTCTCATGGAGGCCCTCAGTCAGACCCAGTGTTGACATGCGTCAAGACGCTCCTCGGGGCGCGTCTTGCTTGGGCCTCTCTCCTGGAGGCGCTCAGTCAGACCCAGTGTTGACATGTGGCAAGACGCTCCTCGGGGCGCGTCTTGCTGGGGCTTCTCTCATGGAGGCACTCAGCCAGACCCAGTGTTGACATGTGGCAAGACGCTCCTCGGGGCGCGTCTTGCTGGGGTTTCTCTCATGGAGGCACTCAGTCAGACCCAGTGTTGACATGTGGCAAGACGCTCCTCGGGACGCGTCTTGCTTGGGCCTCTCTCCTGGAGGCGCTCAGTCAGACCCAGTGTTGACATGTGGCAAGACGCTCCTCGGGGCGCGTCTTGCTGGGTCTTCTCTCATGGAGGCACTCAGTCAGACCCAGTGTTGACATGTGGCAAGACGCTCCTCGGGACGCGTCTTGCTTGGGCCTCTCTCCAGGAGGCGCTTAGTCAGACCCAGTGTTGACATGTGACAAGATGCTCCTCGGGGTGCGTCTTGCTTGGGCCTCTCTCCTGGAGGCGCTCAGTCAGAACCAGAGGTGACATGTGGCAAGACGCTCCTCGGGGCGCGTATTGCTTGGGCCTATCTCCTGGAGGCACTCAGTCAGACCCAGTGTTGACATGTGGCAAGACGCTCATAGGGGCATGTCTTGCTTGGGCCTCTCTCCTGGAGGCGATTAGTCAGACCCAGTGTTGACATGTGGCAAGACGCTCCTCGGGGAGCGTCTTGCTTGGGCCTCTCTCCTGGAGGCGCTCAGTCAGACTCAGTGTTGACATGTGGCAAGACGCTCCTCGGGGTGCGTCTTGCTTGGGCCTCTCTCCTGGAGGCTCTCAGTCAGACCCAGTGTTGACATGTGGCAAGACGCTCCTCGGGGCACATCTTGCATGGGCCTCTCTCCTGGAGGCCCTCAGTCAGACCCAGTGGTGACATGTGGCAAGACGCTTCTCTGGGCGCGTGTTGCTTGGGCCTCTCTCCTGGAGGCCCTCTGTCAGAACCAGTGTTGACATGTGGCAAGACACTCCTCGGGGCGCGTCTTGCTTGGGCTTCTCTCCTGGAGGCCCTCAGTCAGACCCAGTGTTGACAAGTGTCAAGATGCTCCTGGGGGCGCGTCTTGCTTGGGCCTCTCTCCTGGAGGCGCTCAGTCAGACCCATTGTTGACATATGGCAAGACGCTCCTCGGGGCGCGTCTTGCTTGGGCTTCTCTTCTGGAGGCCCTCAGTCAGACCCATTGTTGACATGTGGCAAGACGCTCCTCGGGGCGCTTCTTGCTTGGGCCTCTCTCCTGGAGGCGCTTAGTCAGAACCAGAGGTGACATGTGGCAAGACGCTCCTCGGGGCGTGTATTGCTTGGGCCTCTCTCCTGGAGGCACTCAGTCAGACCCAGTGTTGACATGTGGCAAGACGCTCCTCGGGTCGAGTCTTGCTTTGGCCTCTCTCCTGGAGGAGCTCAGTCAGACCCAGTGTTGACATGTGGCAAGACGCTCCTCGCGTCGCGTCTTGCTTTGGCCTCTCTCCTGGAGGCGCTCAGTCAGACCCATTGTTGACATGTGGCAAGACGCTCCTCGGGGCGCTTCTTGCTTGGGCCTCTCTACTGGAGGCGCTCAGTCAGACCCAGTGTTGACATGTGGCAAGACGCTCATAGGGGCACGTCTTGCTTGGGCCTCTCTCCTGGAGGCGCTCAGTCAGACCCAGTGTTGACATGTGGCAATACGATCCTCGGGGTGTGTCTTGCTTGGGCCTCTCTCCTGGAGGCTCTCAGTCAGACCCACTGTTGACAAGTGTCAAGATGCTTCTCGGGGCGCGTCTTGCTTGGGCCTCTCTCCTGGAGGCGCTCAGTCAGACCCATTGTTGACATGTGGCAAGATGCTCCTCGGGGCGCGTCTTGCTTGGGCTTCTCTTCTGGAGGCCCTCAGTCAGACCCATTGTTGACATGTGGCAAGACGCTCCTCGGGGCGCTTCTTGCTTGGGCCTCTCTCCTGGAGGCGCTCAGTCAGACCCAGTGTTGACATGTGGCAAGACGCTCCTCGGGGCACGTCTTGCTTGGGCCTCTCTCCTGGAGGCGCTCAGTCAGACCCAGTGTTGACATGTGGCAAGACGCTCCTCGGGGCACGTCTTGCTTGGGCTTCTCTCATGGAGGCCCTCAGTCAGACCCAGTGTTGACATGCGTCAAGACGCTCCTCGGGGCGCGTCTTGCTTGGGCCTCTCTCCTGGAGGCGCTCAGTCAGACCCAGTGTTGACATGTGGCAAGACGCTCCTCGGGGCGCGTCTTGCTGGGGCTTCTCTAATGGAGGCACTCAGTCAGACCCAGTGTTGACATGTGGCAAGACGCTCCTCGGGTCGCGTCTTGCTTTGGCCTCTCTCCTGGAGGCGCTCAGTCAGACCCAGTGTTGACATGTGGCAAGACGCTCCTCGGGATGCGTTTTGCTTGGGCCTCTCTCCTGGAGGCGCTCAGTCAGAACCAGAGGTGACATGTGGCAAGACGCTCCTAGGGGAGCGTATTGCTTGGGCCTCTCTCCTGGAGGCGCTCAGTCAGAACCAAAGGTGACATGTGGCAAGACGCTCCTCGGGGCGCGTATTGCTTGGGCCTCTCTCCTGGAGGCGCTCAGTCAGAACCAAAGGTGACATGTGGCAAGACGCTCCTCGGGGCGCGTATTGCTTGGGCCTCTCTCCTGGAGGCACTCAGTCAGACCCAGTGTTGACATGTGACAAGAAGCCCCTCGGGGCGCGTCTTGCTTGGGCCTCTCTCCTGGAGGCGCTCAGTCAGAACCAGAGGTGACATGTGGCAAGACGCTCCTAGGGGCGCGTATTGCTTGGGCCTCTCTCCTGGAGGCACTCAGTCAGACCCAGTGTTGACATTTGGCAAGACGCTCCTCGGGTCGCGTCTTGCTTTGGCCTCTCTCCTGGAAGCGCTCAGTCAGACCCAGTGTTGACATGTAGCAAGACGCTCCTCGAGGCGCGTCATGCTTGGGCCTCTCTCCTGGAGGCGCTCAGTCAGACCCAGTGTTGACATGTGCCAAGACGCTCATAGGGGCATGTCTTGCTTGGGCCTCTCTCCTGGAGGCGCTCAGTCAGACCCAGTGTTGACATGTGGCAAGACTCTCCTCGGGGCGCGTCTTGCTTGGGCCTCTCTCCTGGAGGCGCTCAGTCAGACCCAGTGGTGACATGTGGCAAGACACTCCTCGGGGCGCGTCTTGCTTGGGCCTCTCTCCTGGAGGCCCTCTGTGAGAACCAGTTTTGATATGTGGCTGGACGCTCCTAGGGGCGCGTCTTGCTTGGGCCTCTCTCCTGGAGGCGCTCAGTCAGACCGAGTGCTGAAATGTGGCAAGATGCTCCTCGGGGCGCGTCTTGCTTGGGCCTCTCTCCTGGAGGCACTCAGTCAGACCCAGTGGTGACATATGGCAAGACGCTCCTCGGGGCGCGTATTGCTTGGGCCTCTCTCCTGGAGGCCCTCTGTCAGACCCAGTGTTGACATGTGGCAAGACACTCCTCGGGGCGCATCTTGCTTGGGATTCTCTCATGGAGGCCCTCAGTCAGACCAGGTGTTGACAAGTGTCAAGACGCTCCTCGGGGCATGTCTTGGTTGGGCCTCTCTCCTGGAGGCGCGCAGTCAGACCCAGTGTTCACATGTGGCAAGACGCTCCTCGGGCCGCGTCTTGCTTGGGCCTCTCTCCTGGAGGCGCTCAGTCAGACCCAGTGTTTACATGTGGCAAGACGCTCCTCGGGGCGCGTCATGCTTGGTTCTCTCTCCTGGAGGCGCTCAGTCAGACCCAGTGTTGACATGTGGCAAGACGCTCCTCGGGGCGCGTCTTGCTTGGGCCTCTCTCCTGGAGGCTCTCAGTCAGACCCAGTGGTGACATGTGGCAAGACGCTCCTCGGGGCGCGTCTTGCTTGGCCTCTCTCCTGGAGGCGTTCAGTCAGACCGAGTGCTGACATGTGGCAAGACGCTCCTCGGGGCGCGTCTTGCTTGGGCCTCTCTCCTGGAGGCGCTCAGTCAGACCCAGTGGTGACATGTGGCTAGACGCTCCTCGGGGCGCGTATTGCTTGGGCCTCTCTCCTGGAGGCCCTCTGTCAGACCCAGTGTTGACATGTGGTAAGACGCTCCTCGGGGCGCGTCTTGCTTGGGCTTCTCTCATTTAGGCCCTCAGTCAGACCCAGTGTTGACATGTGTCAAGACGCTCCTCGGGGCGCGTCTTGCGTGGGCCTCTCTCCCGGAGGCGCTCAGTCAGACCCAGTGTTGACATGTGGCAAGACGCTCCTCGGGGCGCGTCTTGCTGAGGCTTCTCTCATGGAGGCACTCAGTCAGACCCAGTGTTGACATGTGGCAAGACGCTCCTCGGGGCGCGTCTTGCTTGGGCCTCTCTCCTGGAGGCGCTCAGTCAGACCCAGTGTTGACATGTGGCAAGACGCTCCTCGGGCGCGTCTTGCTTGGGCCTCTCTCCTGGAGGCGCTCAGTCAGACCCAGTGTTGACATGTGGCAAGACGCTCCTCGGGTCGAGTCTTGCTTTGGCCTCTCTCCTGGAGGCGCTCAGTCAGACCCAGTGTTGACATGTGGCAAGACGCTCCTCGGGTCGCGTCTTGGTTTGGCCTCTCTCCTGGAGGCGCTCAGTCAGACCCAGTGTTGACATGTGACAAGACGCTCCTCGGGGCGCGTCTTGCTTGGGCCTCTCTCCTGGAGGCGCTCAGTCAGAACCAGAGGTGACATGTGGCAAGACGCTCCTCGGGGCGCGTATTGCTTGGGCCTATCTCCTGGAGGCACTCAGTCAGACCCAGTGTTGACATGTGGCAAGACGCTCATAGGGGCACGTCTTGCTTGGGCCTCTCTCCTGGAGGCGATTAGTCAGACCCAGTGTTGACATGTGGCAAGACGCTCCTCGGGGAGCGTCTTGCTTGGGCCTCTCTCCTGGAGGCGCTCAGTCAGATTCAGTGTTGACATGTGGCAAGACGCTCCTCGGGGTGCGTCTTGCTTGGGCCTCTCTCCTGGAGGCTCTCAGTCAGACCCAGTGTTGACATGTGGCAAGACGCTCCTCGGGGCACATCTTGCATGGGCCTCTCTCCTGGAGGCCCTCAGTCAGACCCAGTGGTGACATGTGGCAAGACGCTTCTCTGGGCGCTTGTTGCTTGGGCCTCTCTCCTGGAGGCCCTCTGTCAGAACCAGTGTTGACATGTGGCAAGACACTCCTCGGGGCGCGTATTGCTTGGGCTTCTCTCCTGGAGGCCCTCAGTCAGACCCAGTGTTGACAAGTGTCAAGATGCTCCTGGGGGCGCGTCTTGCTTGGGCCTCTCTCCTGGAGGCGCTCAGTCAGACCCATTGTTGACATATGGCAAGACGCTCCTCGGGGCGCGTCTTGCTTGGGCTTCTCTTCTGGAGG
This sequence comes from Nothobranchius furzeri, assembly GCF_043380555.1. Lineage (NCBI taxonomy): Eukaryota > Metazoa > Chordata > Actinopteri > Cyprinodontiformes > Nothobranchiidae > Nothobranchius > Nothobranchius furzeri. The sequence goes on from NC_091756.1 coordinate 18,348,741, forward strand.
CCCTCAGTCAGACCCATTGTTGACATGTGGCAAGACGCTCCTCGGGGCGCTTCTTGCTTGGGCCTCTCTCCTGGAGGCGCTCAGTCAGACCCAGTGTTGAACATGTGGCAAGACGCTCCTCGGGGCACGTCTTGCTTGGGCCTCTCTCCTGGAGGCGCTCAGTCAGACCCAGTGTTGACATGTGGCAAGACGCTCCTCGGGGCACGTCTTGATTGGGCTTCTCTCATGGAGGCCCTCAGTCAGACCCAGTGTTGACATGCGTCAAGACGCTCCTCGGGGCGCGTCTTGCTTGGGCCTCTCTACTGGAGGCGCTCAGTCAGACCCAGTGTTGACATGTGGCAAGACGCTCATAGGGGCACGTCTTGCTTGGGCCTCTTTCCTGGAGGCGCTCAGTCAGACCCAGTGTTGACATGTGGCAATACGATCCTCGGGGTGTGTCTTGCTTGGGCCTCTCTCCTGGAGGCTCTCAGTCAGACCCACTGTTGACAAGTGTCAAGATGCTTCTCGGGGCGCGTCTTGCTTGGGCCTCTCTCCTGGAGGCGCTCAGTCAGACCCATTGTTGACATGTGGCAAGATGCTCCTCGGGGCGCGTCTTGCTTGGGCTTCTCTTCTGGAGGCCCTCAGTCAGACCCATTGTTGACATGTGGCAAGACGCTCCTCGGGGCGCTTCTTGCTTGGGCCTCTCTCCTGGAGGCGCTCAGTCAGACCCAGTGTTGACATGTGGCAAGACGCTCCTCGGGGCACGTCTTGCTTGGGCCTCTCTCCTGGAGGCGCTCAGTCAGACCCAGTGTTGACATGTGGCAAGACGCTCCTCGGGGCACGTCTTGCTTGGGCTTCTCTCATGGAGGCCCTCAGTCAGACCCAGTGTTGACATGCGTCAAGACGCTCCTCGGGGCGCGTCTTGCTTGGGCCTCTCTCCTGGAGGCGCTCAGTCAGACCCAGTGTTGACATGTGGCAAGACGCTCCTCGGGGCGCGTCTTGCTGGGGCTTCTCTAATGGAGGCACTCAGTCAGACCCAGTGTTGACATGTGACAAGACGCTCCTCGGGTCGCGTCTTGCTTTGGCCTCTCTCCTGGAGGCGCTCAGTCAGACCCAGTGTTGACATGTGGCAAGACGCTCCTCGGGATGCGTTTTGCTTGGGCCTCTCTCCTGGAGGCGCTCAGTCAGAACCAGAGGTGACATGTGGCAAGACGCTCCTAGGGGAGCGTATTGCTTGGGCCTCTCTCCTGGAGGCGCTCAGTCAGAACCAAAGGTGACATGTGGCAAGACGCTCCTCGGGGCGCGTATTGCTTGGGCCTCTCTCCTGGAGGCGCTCAGTCAGAACCAAAGGTGACATGTGGCAAGACGCTCCTCGGGGCGCGTATTGCTTGGGCCTCTCTCCTGGAGGCACTCAGTCAGACCCAGTGTTGACATGTGACAAGAAGCCCCTCGGGGCGCGTCTTGCTTGGGCCTCTCTCCTGGAGGCGCTCAGTCAGAACCAGAGGTGACATGTGGCAAGACGCTCCTAGGGGCGCGTATTGCTTGGGCCTCTCTCCTGGAGGCACTCAGTCAGACCCAGTGTTGACATTTGGCAAGACGCTCCTCGGGTCGCGTCTTGCTTTGGCCTCTCTCCTGGAAGCGCTCAGTCAGACCCAGTGTTGACATGTAGCAAGACGCTCCTCGAGGCGCGTCATGCTTGGGCCTCTCTCCTGGAGGCGCTCAGTCAGACCCAGTGTTGACATGTGCCAAGACGCTCATAGGGGCATGTCTTGCTTGGGCCTCTCTCCTGGAGGCGCTCAGTCAGACCCAGTGTTGACATGTGGCAAGACTCTCCTCGGGGCGCGTCTTGCTTGGGCCTCTCTCCTGGAGGCGCTCAGTCAGACCCAGTGGTGACATGTGGCAAGACACTCCTCGGGGCGCGTCTTGCTTGGGCCTCTCTCCTGGAGGCCCTCTGTGAGAACCAGTTTTGATATGTGGCTGGACGCTCCTAGGGGCGCGTCTTGCTTGGGCCTCTCTCCTGGAGGCGCTCAGTCAGACCGAGTGCTGAAATGTGGCAAGATGCTCCTCGGGGCGCGTCTTGCTTGGGCCTCTCTCCTGGAGGCACTCAGTCAGACCCAGTGGTGACATATGGCAAGACGCTCCTCGGGGCGCGTATTGCTTGGGCCTCTCTCCTGGAGGCCCTCTGTCAGACCCAGTGTTGACATGTGGCAAGACACTCCTCGGGGCGCATCTTGCTTGGGATTCTCTCATGGAGGCCCTCAGTCAGACCAGGTGTTGACAAGTGTCAAGACGCTCCTCGGGGCATGTCTTGGTTGGGCCTCTCTCCTGGAGGCGCGCAGTCAGACCCAGTGTTCACATGTGGCAAGACGCTCCTCGGGCCGCGTCTTGCTTGGGCCTCTCTCCTGGAGGCGCTCAGTCAGACCCAGTGTTTACATGTGGCAAGACGCTCCTCGGGGCGCGTCATGCTTGGTTCTCTCTCCTGGAGGCGCTCAGTCAGACCCAGTGTTGACATGTGGCAAGACGCTCCTCGGGGCGCGTCTTGCTTGGGCCTCTCTCCTGGAGGCTCTCAGTCAGACCCAGTGGTGACATGTGGCAAGACGCTCCTCGGGGCGCGTCTTGCTTGGCCTCTCTCCTGGAGGCGTTCAGTCAGACCGAGTGCTGACATGTGGCAAGACGCTCCTCGGGGCGCGTCTTGCTTGGGCCTCTCTCCTGGAGGCGCTCAGTCAGACCCAGTGGTGACATGTGGCTAGACGCTCCTCGGGGCGCGTATTGCTTGGGCCTCTCTCCTGGAGGCCCTCTGTCAGACCCAGTGTTGACATGTGGTAAGACGCTCCTCGGGGCGCGTCTTGCTTGGGCTTCTCTCATTTAGGCCCTCAGTCAGACCCAGTGTTGACATGTGTCAAGACGCTCCTCGGGGCGCGTCTTGCGTGGGCCTCTCTCCCGGAGGCGCTCAGTCAGACCCAGTGTTGACATGTGGCAAGACGCTCCTCGGGGCGCGTCTTGCTGAGGCTTCTCTCATGGAGGCACTCAGTCAGACCCAGTGTTGACATGTGGCAAGACGCTCCTCGGGGCGCGTCTTGCTTGGGCCTCTCTCCTGGAGGCGCTCAGTCAGACCCAGTGTTGACATGTGGCAAGACGCTCCTCGGGCGCGTCTTGCTTGGGCCTCTCTCCTGGAGGCGCTCAGTCAGACCCAGTGTTGACATGTGGCAAGACGCTCCTCGGGTCGAGTCTTGCTTTGGCCTCTCTCCTGGAGGCGCTCAGTCAGACCCAGTGTTGACATGTGGCAAGACGCTCCTCGGGTCGCGTCTTGGTTTGGCCTCTCTCCTGGAGGCGCTCAGTCAGACCCAGTGTTGACATGTGACAAGACGCTCCTCGGGGCGCGTCTTGCTTGGGCCTCTCTCCTGGAGGCGCTCAGTCAGAACCAGAGGTGACATGTGGCAAGACGCTCCTCGGGGCGCGTATTGCTTGGGCCTATCTCCTGGAGGCACTCAGTCAGACCCAGTGTTGACATGTGGCAAGACGCTCATAGGGGCACGTCTTGCTTGGGCCTCTCTCCTGGAGGCGATTAGTCAGACCCAGTGTTGACATGTGGCAAGACGCTCCTCGGGGAGCGTCTTGCTTGGGCCTCTCTCCTGGAGGCGCTCAGTTAGATTCAGTGTTGACATGTGGCAAGACGCTCCTCGGGGTGCGTCTTGCTTGGGCCTCTCTCCTGGAGGCTCTCAGTCAGACCCAGTGTTGACATGTGGCAAGACGCTCCTCGGGGCACATCTTGCATGGGCCTCTCTCCTGGAGGCCCTCAGTCAGACCCAGTGGTGACATGTGGCAAGACGCTTCTCTGGGCGCTTGTTGCTTGGGCCTCTCTCCTGGAGGCCCTCTGTCAGAACCAGTGTTGACATGTGGCAAGACACTCCTCGGGGCGCGTATTGCTTGGGCTTCTCTCCTGGAGGCCCTCAGTCAGACCCAGTGTTGACAAGTGTCAAGATGCTCCTTGGGGCGCGTCTTGCTTGGGCCTCTCTCCTGGAGGCGCTCAGTCAGACCCATTGTTGACATATGGCAAGACGCTCCTCGGGGCGCGTCTTGCTTGGGCTTCTCTTCTGGAGGCCCTCAGTCAGACCCATTGTTGACATGTGGCAAGACGCTCCTCGGGGCGCTTCTTGCTTGGGCCTCTCTCCTGGAGGCGCTCAGTCAGACCCAGTGTTGAACATGTGGCAAGACGCTCCTCGGGGCACGTCTTGCTTGGGCCTCTCTCCTGGAGGCGCTCAGTCAGACCCAGTGTTGACATGTGGCAAGACGCTCCTCGGGGCACGTCTTGATTGGGCTTCTCTCATGGAGGCCCTCAGTCAGACCCAGTGTTGACATGCGTCAAGACGCTCCTCGGGGCGCGTCTTGCTTGGGCCTCTCTCCTGGAGGCGCTCAGTCAGACCCAGTGTTGACATGTGGCAAGACGCTCCTCGGGACGCGTCTTGCTTGGGCCTCTCTCCTGGAGGCGCTTAGTCAGAACCAGAGGTGACATGTGGCAAGACGCTCCTCGGGGCGTGTATTGCTTGGGCCTCTGTCCTGGAGGCACTCAGTCAGACCCAGTGTTGACATGTGGCAAGACGCTCCTCGGGTCGAGTCTTGCTTTGGCCTCTCTCCTGGAGGCGCTCAGTCAGACCCAGTGTTGACATGTGGCAAGACGCTCCTCGGGTCGCGTCTTGCTTTGGCCTCTCTCCTGGAGGCGCTCAGTCAGACCCATTGTTGACATGTGGCAAGACGCTCCTCGGGGCGCTTCTTGCTTGGGCCTCTCTACTGGAGGCGCTCAGTCAGACCCAGTGTTGACATGTGGCAAGACGCTCATAGGGGCACGTCTTGCTTGGGCCTCTCTCCTGGAGGCGCTCAGTCAGACCCAGTGTTGACATGTGGCAATACGATCCTCGGGGTGTGTCTTGCTTGGGCCTCTCTCCTGGAGGCTCTCAGTCAGACCCACTGTTGACAAGTGTCAAGATGCTTCTCGGGGCGCGTCTTGCTTGGGCCTCTCTCCTGGAGGCGCTCAGTCAGACCCATTGTTGACATGTGGCAAGATGCTCCTCGGGGCGCGTCTTGCTTGGGCTTCTCTTCTGGAGGCCCTCAGTCAGACCCATTGTTGACATGTGGAAAGACGCTCCTCGGGGCGCTTCTTGCTTGGGCCTCTCTCCTGGAGGCGCTCAGTCAGACCCAGTGTTGACATGTGGCAAGACGCTCCTCGGGGCACGTCTTGCTTGGGCCTCTCTCCTGGAGGCGCTCAGTCAGACCCAGTGTTGACATGTGGCAAGACGCTCCTCGGGGCACGTCTTGCTTGGGCTTCTCTCATGGAGGCCCTCAGTCAGACCCAGTGTTGACATGCGTCAAGACGCTCCTCGGGGCGCGTCTTGCTTGGGCCTCTCTCCTGGAGGCGCTCAGTCAGACCCAGTGTTGACATGTGGCAAGACGCTCCTCGGGGCGCGTCTTGCTGGGGCTTCTCTAATGGAGGCACTCAGTCAGACCCAGTGTTGACATGTGGCAAGACGCTCCTCGGGTCGCGTCTTGCTTTGGCCTCTCTCCTGGAGGCGCTCAGTCAGACCCAGTGGTGACATGTGGCAAGACGCTCCTCGGGGCGCTTCTTGCTTGGACTCTCTCCTGGAGGCGCTCAGTCAGACCCAGTGTTGACATGTGCCAAGACGCTCATAGGGGCATGTCTTGCTTGGGCCTCTCTCCTGGAGGCGCTCAGTCAGACCCAGTGTTGACATGTGGCAAGACGCTCCTCGGGGCGCGTCTTGCTTGGGCCTCTCTCCTGGAAGCGCTCAGTCAGACCCAGTGGTGACATGTGGCAAGACACTCCTCGGGGCGCGTCTTGCTTGGGCCTCTCTCCTGGAGGCCCTCTGTGAGAACCAGTTTTGATATGTGGCTGGACGCTCCTAGGGGCGCGTCTTGCTTGGGCCTCTCTCCTGGAGGCGCTCAGTCAGACCGAGTGCTGAAATGTGGCAAGATGCTCCTCGGGGCGCGTCTTGCTTGGGCCTCTCTCCTGGAGGCACTCAGTCAGACCCAGTGGTGACATATGGCAAGACGCTCCTCGGGGCGCGTATTGCTTGGGCCTCTCTCCTGGAGGCCCTCTGTCAGACCCAGTGTTGACATGTGGCAAGACACTCCTCGGGGCGCATCTTGCTTGGGATTCTCTCATGGAGGCCCTCAGTCAGACCAGGTGTTGACAAGTGTCAAGACGCTCCTCGGGGCACGTCTTGGTTGGGCCTCTCTCCTGGAGGCGCGCAGTCAGACCCAGTGTTCACATGTGGCAAGACGCTCCTCGGGCCGCGTCTTGCTTGGGCCTCTCTCCTGGAGGCGCTCAGTCAGACCCAGTGTTTACATGTGGCAAGACGCTCCTCGGGGCGCGTCATGCTTGGTTCTCTCTCCTGGAGGCGCTCAGTCAGACCCAGTGTTGACATGTGGCAAGACGCTCCTCGGGGCGCGTCTTGCTTGGGCCTCTCTCCTGGAGGCTCTCAGTCAGACCCAGTGGTGACATGTGGCAAGACGCTCCTCGGGGCGCGTCTTGCTTGGCCTCTCTCCTGGAGGCGTTCAGTCAGACCGAGTGCTGACATGTGGCAAGACGCTCCTCGGGGCGCGTCTTGCTTGGGCCTCTCTCCTGGAGGCGCTCAGTCAGACCCAGTGGTGACATGTGGCTAGACGCTCCTCGGGGCGCGTATTGCTTGGGCCTCTCTCCTGGAGGCCCTCTGTCAGACCCAGTGTTGACATGTGGTAAGACGCTCCTCGGGGCGCGTCTTGCTTGGGCTTCTCTCATTTAGGCCCTCAGTCAGACCCAGTGTTGACATGTGTCAAGACGCTCCTCGGGGCGCGTCTTGCGTGGGTCTCTCTCCCGGAGGCGCTCAGTCAGACCCAGTGTTGACATGTGGCAAGACGCTCCTCGGGGCGCGTCTTGCTGAGGCTTCTCTCATGGAGGCACTCAGTCAGACCCAGTGTTGACATGTGGCAAGACGCTCCTCGGGGCGCGTCTTGCTTGGGCCTCTCTCCTGGAGGCGCTCAGTCAGACCCAGTGTTGACATGTGGCAAGACGCTCCTCGGGCGCGTCTTGCTTGGGCCTCTCTCCTGGAGGCGCTCAGTCAGACCCAGTGTTGACATGTGGCAAGACGCTCCTCGGGTCGAGTCTTGCTTTGGCCTCTCTCCTGGAGGCGCTCAGTCAGACCCAGTGTTGACATGTGGCAAGACGCTCCTCGGGTCGCGTCTTGGTTTGGCCTCTCTCCTGGAGGCGCTCAGTCAGACCCAGTGTTGACATGTGACAAGACGCTCCTCGGGGCGCGTCTTGCTTGGGCCTCTCTCCTGGAGGCGCTCAGTCAGAACCAGAGGTGACATGTGGCAAGACGCTCCTCGGGGCGCGTATTGCTTGGGCCTATCTCCTGGAGGCACTCAGTCAGACCCAGTGTTGACATGTGGCAAGACGCTCATAGGGGCACGTCTTGCTTGGGCCTCTCTCCTGGAGGCGCTCAGTCAGACCCAGTGTTGACATGTGGCAAGACGCTCCTCGGGTCGCGTCTTGGTTTGGCCTCTCTCCTGGAGGCGCTCAGTCAGACCCAGTGTTGACATGTGACAAGACGCTCCTTGGGGCGCGTCTTGCTTGGGCCTCTCTCCTGGAGGCGCTCAGTCAGAACCAGAGGTGACATGTGGCAAGACGCTCCTCGGGGCGCGTATTGCTTGGGCCTATCTCCTGGAGGCACTCAGTCAGACCCAGTGTTGACATGTGGCAAGACGCTCATAGGGGCACGTCTTGCTTGGGCCTCTCTCCTGGAGGCGATTAGTCAGACCCAGTGTTGACATGTGGCAAGACGCTCCTCGGGGAGCGTCTTGCTTGGGCCTCTCTCCTGGAGGCTCTCAGTCAGACCCAGTGTTGACATGTGGCAAGACGCTCCTCGGGGCACATCTTGCATGGCCCTCTCTCCTGGAGGCCCTCAGTCAGACCCAGTGGTGACATGTGGCAAGACGCTTCTCTGGGCGCGTGTTGCTTGGGCCTCTCTCCTGGAGGCCCTCTGTCAGAACCAGTGTTGACATGTGGCTAGACACTCCTCGGGGCGCGTCTTGCTTGGGCTTCTCTCCTGGAGGCCCTCAGTCAGACCCAGTGTTGACAAGTGTCAAGATGCTCCTGGGGGCGCGTCTTGCTTGGGCCTCTCTCCTGGAGGCGCTCAGTCAGACCCATTGTTGACATATGGCAAGACGCTCCTCGGGGCGCTTCTTGCTTGGGCCTCTCTCCTGGAGGCGCTCAGTCAGACCCAGTGTTGAACATGTGGCAAGACGCTCCTCGGGGCACGTCTTGCTTGGGCCTCTCTCCTGGAGGCGCTCAGTCAGACCCAGTGTTGACATGTGGCAAGACGCTCCTCGGGGCACGTCTTGATTGGGCTTCTCTCATGGAGGCCCTCAGTCAGACCCAGTGTTGACATGCGTCAAGACGCTCCTCGGGGCGCGTCTTGCTTGGGCCTCTCTCCTGGAGGCGCTCAGTCAGACCCAGTGTTGACATGTGGCAAGACGCTCCTCGGGACGCGTCTTGCTTGGGCCTCTCTCCTGGAGGCGCTTAGTCAGAACCAGAGGTGACATGTGGCAAGACGCTCCTCGGGGCGTGTATTGCTTGGGCCTCTGTCCTGGAGGCACTCAGTCAGACCCAGTGTTGACATGTGGCAAGACGCTCCTCGGGTCGAGTCTTGCTTTGGCCTCTCTCCTGGAGGCGCTCAGTCAGACCCAGTGTTGACATGTGGCAAGACGCTCCTCGGGTCGCGTCTTGCTTTGGCCTCTCTCCTGGAGGCGCTCAGTCAGACCCATTGTTGACATGTGGCAAGACGCTCCTCGGGGCGCTTCTTGCTTGGGCCTCTCTACTGGAGGCGCTCAGTCAGACCCAGTGTTGACATGTGGCAAGACGCTCATAGGGGCACGTCTTGCTTGGGCCTCTCTCCTGGAGGCGCTCAGTCAGACCCAGTGTTGACATGTGGCAATACGATCCTCGGGGTGTGTCTTGCTTGGGCCTCTCTCCTGGAGGCTCTCAGTCAGACCCACTGTTGACAAGTGTCAAGATGCTTCTCGGGGCGCGTCTTGCTTGGGCCTCTCTCCTGGAGGCGCTCAGTCAGACCCATTGTTGACATGTGGCAAGATGCTCCTCGGGTCGAGTCTTGCTTGGGCTTCTCTTCTGGAGGCCCTCAGTCAGACCCATTGTTGACATGTGGAAAGACGCTCCTCGGGGCGCTTCTTGCTTGGGCCTCTCTCCTGGAGGCGCTCAGTCAGACCCAGTGTTGACATGTGGCAAGACGCTCCTCGGGGCACGTCTTGCTTGGGCCTCTCTCCTGGAGGCGCTCAGTCAGACCCAGTGTTGACATGTGGCAAGACGCTCCTCGGGGCACGTCTTGCTTGGGCTTCTCTCATGGAGGCCCTCAGTCAGACCCAGTGTTGACATGCGTCAAGACGCTCCTCGGGGCGCGTCTTGCTTGGGCCTCTCTCCTGGAGGCGCTCAGTCAGACCCAGTGTTGACATGTGGCAAGACGCTCCTCGGGGCGCGTCTTGCTGGGGCTTCTCTAATGGAGGCACTCAGTCAGACCCAGTGTTGACATGTGGCAAGACGCTCCTCGGGTCGCGTCTTGCTTTGGCCTCTCTCCTGGAGGCGCTCAGTCAGACCCAGTGTTGACATGTGGCAAGACGCTCCTCGGGATGCGTTTTGCTTGGGCCTCTCTCCTGGAGGCGCTCAGTCAGAACCAGAGGTGACATGTGGCAAGACGCTCCTAGGGGCGCGTATTGCTTGGGCCTCTCTCCTGGAGGCGCTCAGTCAGAACCAAAGGTGACATGTGGCAAGACGCTCCTCGGGGCGCGTATTGCTTGGGCCTCTCTCCTGGAGGCGCTCAGTCAGAACCAAAGGTGACATGTGGCAAGACGCTCCTCGGGGCGCGTATTGCTTGGGCCTCTCTCCTGGAGGTACTCAGTCAGACCCAGTGTTGACATGTGACAAGAAGCCCCTCGGGGCGCGTCTTGCTTGGGCCTCTCTCCTGGAGGCGCTCAGTCAGAACCAGAGGTGACATGTGGCAAGACGCTCCTAGGGGCGCGTATTGCTTGGGCCTCTCTCCTGGAGGCACTCAGTCAGACCCAGTGTTGACATTTGGCAAGACGCTCCTCGGGTCGCGTCTTGCTTTGGCCTCTCTCCTGGAAGCGCTCAGTCAGACCCAGTGTTGACATGTAGCAAGACGCTCCTCGAGGCGCGTCATGCTTGGGCCTCTCTCCTGGAGGCACTCAGTCAGACCCAGTGTTGACATGTGGCAAGACGCTCCTCGGGGCGCGTCTTGCTTGGGCCTTTCTCCTGGAGGCGCTCAGTCAGACCCAGTGTTGACATGTGGCAAGACGCTCCTCGGGGCGCGTCTTGCTTGGGCCTCTCTCCTGGAGGCGCTCAGTCAGACCCAGTGGTGACATGTGGCAAGACGCTCCTCGGGGCGCTTCTTGCTTGGACTCTCTCCTGGAGGCGCTCAGTCAAACCCAGTGTTGACATGTGCCAAGACGCTCATAGGGGCATGTCTTGCTTGGGCCTCTCTCCTGGAGGCGCTTAGTCAGACCCAGTGTTGACATGTGGCAAGACGCTCCTCGGGGCGCGTCTTGCTTGGGCCTCTCTCCTGGAGGCGCTCAGTCAGACCCAGTGGTGACATGTGGCAAGACACTCCTCGGGGCGCGTCTTGCTTGGGCCTCTCTCCTGGAGGCCCTCTGTGAGAACCAGTTTTGATATGTGGCTGGACGCTCCTAGGGGCGCGTCTTGCTTGGGCCTCTCTCCTGGAGGCGCTCAGTCAGACCGAGTGCTGAAATGTGGCAAGATGCTCCTCGGGGCGCGTCTTGCTTGGGCCTCTCTCCTGGAGGCACTCAGTCAGACCCAGTGGTGACATATGGCAAGACGCTCCTCGGGGCGCGTATTGCTTGGGCCTCTCTCCTGGAGGCCCTCTGTCAGACCCAGTGTTGACATGTGGCAAGACACTCCTCGGGGCGCATCTTGCTTGGGATTCTCTCATGGAGGCCCTCAGTCAGACCAGGTGTTGACAAGTGTCAAGACGCTCCTCGGGACACGTCTTGGTTGGGCCTCTCTCCTGGAGGCGCGCAGTCAGACCCAGTGTTCACATGTGGCAAGACGCTCCTCGGGCCGCGTCTTGCTTGGGCCTCTCTCCTGGAGGCGCTCAGTCAGACCCAGTGTTTACATGTGGCAAGACGCTCCTCGGGGCGCGTCATGCTTGGTTCTCTCTCCTGGAGGCGCTCAGTCAGACCCAGTGTTGACATGTGGCAAGAAGCTCCTCGGGGCGCGTCTTGCTTGGGCCTCTCTCTTGGAGGCTCTCAGTCAGACCCAGTGGTGACATGTGGCAAGACGCTCCTCGGGGCGCGTCTTGCTTGGCCTCTCTCCTGGAGGCGTTCAGTCATACCGAGTGCTGACATGTGGCAAGACGCTCCTCGGGGCGCGTCTTGCTTGGGCCTCTCTCCTGGAGGCGCTCAGTCAGACCCAGTGGTGACATGTGGCTAGACGCTCCTCGGGGCGCGTATTGCTTGGGCCTCTCTCCTGGAGGCCCTCTGTCAGACCCAGTGTTGACATGTGGTAAGACGCTCCTCGGGGCGCGTCTTGCTTGGGCTTCTCTCATTTAGGCCTTCAGTCAGACCCAGTGTTGACATGTGTCAAGACGCTCCTCGGGGCGCGTCTTGCGTGGGCCTCTCTCCCGGAGGCGCTCAGTCAGACCCAGTGTTGACATGTGGCAAGACGCTCCTCGGGGCGCGTCTTGCTGAGGCTTCTCTCATGGAGGCACTCAGTCAGACCCAGTGTTGACATGTGGCAAGACGCTCCTCGGGGCGCGTCTTGCTTGGGCCTCTCTCCTGGAGGCGCTCAGTCAGACCCAGTCTTGACGTGTGGCAAGACGCTCCTCGGGGCGCGTCTTGCTTGGGCCTCTCTCCTGGAGGCGCTCAGTCAGACCCAGTGTTGACATGTGGCAAGACGCTCCTCGGGGCGCGTCTTGCTTGGGCCTCTCTCCTGGAGGCTCTCAGTCAGACCCAGTGTTGACATGTGACAAGACGCTCCTCGGGGCGCATCTTGCTTGGGCCTCTCTCCTGGAGGCCCTCAGTAAGACCCAGTGGTGACATGTGGCAAGACGCTTCTCGGGGCGCGTGTTGCTTGGGCCTCTCTCCTGGAGGCCCTCTGTCAGACCCAGTGTTGACATGTGGACAGACACTCCTCGGGGCGCGTCTTGCTTGGGCTTCTCTCCTGGAGGACCTCAGTCAGACCCAATGTTGACAAGTGTCAAGATGCTCCTCGGGGCGCGTCTTGCTTGGGCCTCTCTCCTGGAGGCGCTCAGTCAGACCCATTGTTGACATGTGGCAAGACGCTCCTCGGGGCGCGTCTTGCTTGGGCTTGTCTTCTGGAGGCCCTCAGTCAGACCCATTGTTGACATGAGGCAAGACGCTCCTCGGGGCGCTTCTTGCTTGGGCCTCTCTCCTGGAGGCGCTCAGTCAGACCCAGTGTTGACATGTGGCAAGACGCTCCTCGGGGCACGTCTTGCTTGGGCCTATCTCCTGGAGGCACTCAGTCAGACCCAGTGTTGACATGTGGCAAGACGCTCCTCGGGGCACGTCTTGCTTGGGCTTCTCTCCTGGAGGCGATTAGTCAGACCCAGTGTTGACATGTGGCAAGACGCTCCTCGGGGCGCGTCTTGCTTGGGCCTCTCTCCTGGAGGCGCTCAGTCAGACTCAGTGTTGACATGTGGCAAGACGCTCCTCGGGGTGCGTCTTGCTTGGGCCTCTCTCCTGGAGGCTCTCAGTCAGACCCAGTGTTGACATGTGGCAAGACGCTCCTCGGGGCACATCTTGCATGGGCCTCTCTCCTGGAGGCCCTCAGTCAGACCCAGTGGTGACATGTGGCAAGACGCTTCTCTGGGCGCGTGTTGCTTGGGCCTCTCTCCTGGAGGCCCTCTGTCAGAACCAGTGTTGAGATGTGGCAAGACACTCCTCGCGGCGCGTCTTGCTTGGGCTTCTCTCCTGGAGGCCCTCAGTCAGACCCAGTGTTGACAAGTGTCAAGATGCTCCTGGGGGCGCGTCTTGCTTGGGCCTCTCTCCTGGAGGCGCTCAGTCTGACCCATTGTTGACATATGGCAAGACGCTCCTCGGGGCGCGTCTTGCTTGGGCTTCTCTTCTGGAGGCCCTAAGTCCGACCCATTGTTGACATGTGGCAAGACGCTCCTCGGGGCGCTTCTTGCTTGGGCCTCTCTCCTGGAGGCGCTCAGTCAGACCCAGTGTTGAACATGTGGCAAGACGCTCCTCGGGGCACGTCTTGCTTGGGCCTCTCTCCTGGAGGCGCTCAGTCAGACCCAGTGTTGACATGTGGCAAGACGCTCCTCGGGGCACGTCTTGCTTGGGCTTCTCTCATGGAGGCCCTCAGTCAGACCCAGTGTTGACATGCGTCAAGACGCTCCTCGGGGCGCGTCTTGCTTGGGCCTCTCTCCTGGAGGCGCTCAGTCAGACCCAGTGTTGACATGTGGCAAGACGCTCCTCGGGACGCGTCTTGCTTGGGCCTCTCTCCTGGAGGCGCTCAGTCAGACCCAGTGTTGACATGTGGCAAGACGCTCCTCGGGGCGCGTCTTGCTGGGGCTTCTCTCATGGAGGCACTCAGTCAGACCCAGTGTTGACATGTGGCAAGACGCTCCTCGGGACGCGTCTTGCTTGGGCCTCTCTCCTGGAGGCGCTCAGTCAGACCCAGTGTTGACATGTGACAAGACGCTCCTCGGGGCGCGTCTTGCTTGGGCCTCTCTCCTGGAGGCGCTTAGTCAGAACCAGAGGTGACATGTGGCAAGACGCTCCTCGGGGCGTGTATTGCTTGGGCCTCTGTCCTGGAGGCACTCAGTCAGACCCAGTGTTGACATGTGGTAAGACGCTCCTCGGGTCGAGTCTTGCTTTGGCCTCTCTCCTGGAGGCGCTCAGTCAGACCCAGTGTTGACATGTGGCAAGACGCTCCTCGGGTCGCGTCTTGCTTTGGCCTCTCTCCTGGAGGCGCTCAGTCAGACCCATTGTTGACATGTGGCAAGACGCTCCTCGGGGCGCTTCTTGCTTGGGCCTCTCTACTGGAGGCGCTCAGTCAGACCCAGTGTTGACATGTGGCAAGACGCTCATAGGGGCACGTCTTGCTTGGGCCTCTCTCCTGGAGGCGCTCAGTCAGACCCAGTGTTGACATGTGGCAATACGATCCTCGGGGTGTGTCTTGCTTGGGCCTCTCTCCTGGAGGCGCTCAGTCAGACCCATTGTTGACATGTGGCAAGATGCTCCTCGGGGCGCGTCTTGCTTGGGCTTCTCTTCTGGAGGCCCTCAGTCAGACCCATTGTTGACATGTAGCAAGACGCTCCTCAGGGCGCTTCTTGCTTGGGCCTCTCTCCTGGAGGCGCTCAGTCAGACCCAGTGTTGACATGTGGCAAGACGCTCCTCGGGGCACGTCTTGCTTGGGCCTCTCTCCTGGAGGCGCTCAGTCAGACCCAGTGTTGACATGTGGCAAGACGCTCCTCGGGGCGCGTCTTGCTGGGGCTTCTCTAATGGAGGCACTCAGTCAGACCCAGTGTTGACATGTGGCAAGACGCTCCTCGGGTCGCGTCTTGCTTTGGCCTCTCTCCTGGAGGCGCTCAGTCAGACCCAGTGTTGACATGTGGCAAGACGCTCCTCGGGATGCGTTTTGCTTGGGCCTCTCTCCTGGAGGCGCTCAGTCAGACCCAGTGTTGACATGTGACAAGACGCTCCTCGGGGCGCGTCTTGCTTGGGCCTCTCTCCTGGAGGCGCTCAGTCAGAACCAAAGGTGACATGTGGCAAGACGCTCCTCGGGGCGCGTATTGCTTGGGCCTCTCTCATGGAGGCCCTCAGTCAGACCCAGTGTTGACATGCGTCAAGACGCTCCTCGGGGCGCGTCTTGCTTGGGCCTCTCTCCTGGAGGCACTCAGTCAGACCCAGTGTTGACATGTGGCAAGACGCTCCTCGGGGCGCGTCTTGCTGGGGCTTCTCTCATGGAGGCACTCAGCCAGACCCAGTGTTGACATGTGGCAAGACGCTCCTCGGGGCGCGTCTTGCTGGGGTTTCTCTCATGGAGGCACTCAGTCAGACCCAGTGTTGACATGTGGCAAGACGCTCCTCGGGACGCGTCTTGCTTGGGCCTCTCTCCTGGAGGTGCTCAGTCAGACCCAGTGTTGACATGTGGCAAGACGCTCCTCGGGGCGCGTCTTGCTGGGGCTTCTCTCATGGAGGCACTCAGTCAGACCCAGTGTTGACATGTGGCAAGACGCTCCTCGGGACGCGTCCTGCTTGGGCCTCTCTCCTGGAGGCGCTCAGTCAGACCCAGTGTTGACATGTGACAAGACGCTCCTCGGGGCGCGTCTTGCTTGGGCCTATCTCCTGGAGGCACTCAGTCAGACCCAGTGTTGACATGTGGCAAGACGCTCATAGGGGCACGTCTTGCTTGGGCCTCTCTCCTGGAGGCGATTAGTCAGACCCAGTGTTGACATGTGGCAAGACGCTCCTCGGGGCGCGTCTTGCTTGGGCCTCTCTCCTGGAGGCGCTCAGTCAGACTCAGTGTTGACATGTGGCAAGACACTCCTCGGGGTGCGTCTTGCTTGGGCCTCTCTCCTGGAGGCTCTCAGTCAGACCCAGTGTTGACATGTGGCAAGACGCTCCTCGGGGCACATCTTGCATGGGCCTCTCTCCTGGAGGCCCTCAGTCAGACCCAGTGGTGACATGTGGCAAGACGCTTCTCTGGGCGCGTGTTGCTTGGGCCTCTCTCCTGGAGGCCCTCTGTCAGAACCAGTGTTGACATGTGGCAAGACACTCCTCGGGGCGCGTCTTGCTTGGGCTTCTCTCCTGGAGGCCCTCAGTCAGACCCAGTGTTGACAAGTGTCAAGATGCTCCTGGGGGCGCGTCTTGCTTGGGCCTCTCTCCTGGAGGCGCTCAGTCAGACCCATTGTTGACATATGGCAAGACGCTCCTCGGGGCACGTCTTGCTTGGGCTTCTCTCATGGAGGCCCTCAGTCAGACCCAGTGTTGACATGCGTCAAGACGCTCCTCGGGGCGCGTCTTGCTTGGGCCTCTCTCCTGGAGGCACTCAGTCAGACCCAGTGTTGACATGTGGCAAGACGCTCCTCGGGGCGCGTCTTGCTGGGGCTTCTCTCATGGAGGCACTCAGCCAGACCCAGTGTTGACATGTGGCAAGACGCTCCTCGGGGCGCGTCTTGCTGGGGTTTCTCTCATGGAGGCACTCAGTCAGACCCAGTGTTGACATGTGGCAAGACGCTCCTCGGGACGCGTCTTGCTTGGGCCTCTCTCCTGGAGGCGCTCAGTCAGACCCAGTGTTGACATGTGGCAAGACGCTCCTCGGGGCGCGTCTTGCTGGGGCTTCTCTCATGGAGGCGCTCAGTCAGACCCAGTGTTGACATGTGGCAAGACGCTCCTCGGGACGCGTCTTGCTTGGGCCTCTCTCCTGGAGGCGCTCAGTCAGACCCAGTGTTGACATGTGACAAGACGCTCCTCGGGGCGCGTCTTGCTTGGGCCTATCTCCTGGAGGCACTCAGTCAGACCCAGTGTTGACATGTGGCAAGACGCTCATAGGGGCACGTCTTGCTTGGGCCTCTCTCCTGGAGGCGATTAGTCAGACCCAGTGTTGACATGTGGCAAGACGCTCCTCGGGGCGCGTCTTGCTTGGGCCTCTCTCCTGGAGGCGCTCAGTCAGACTCAGTGTTGACATGTGGCAAGACGCTCCTCGGGGTGCGTCTTGCTTGGGCCTCTCTCCTGGAGGCTCTCAGTCAGACCCAGTGTTGACATGTGGCAAGACGCTCCTCGGGGCACATCTTGCATGGGCCTCTCTCCTGGAGGCCCTCAGTCAGACCCAGTGGTGACATGTGGCAAGACGCTTCTCTGGGCGCGTGTTGCTTGGGCCTCTCTCCTGGAGGCCCTCTGTCAGAACCAGTGTTGACATGTGGCAAGACACTCCTCGGGGCGCGTCTTGCTTGGGCTTCTCTCCTGGAGGCCCTCAGTCAGACCCAGTGTTGACAAGTGTCAAGATGCTCCTGGGGGCGCGTCTTGCTTGGGCCTCTCTCCTGGAGGCGCTCAGTCAGACCCATTGTTGACATATGGCAAGACGCTCCTCGGGGCGCGTCTTGCTTGGGCTTCTCTTCTGGAGGCCCTCAGTCAGACCCATTGTTGACATGTGGCAAGACGCTCCTCGGGGCGCTTCTTGCTTGGGCCTCTCTCCTGGAGGCGCTCAGTCAGACCCAGTGTTGAACATGTGGCAAGACGCTCCTCGGGGCACGTCTTGCTTGGGCCTCTCTCCTGGAGGCGCTCAGTCAGACCCAGTGTTGACATGTGGCAAGACGCTCCTCGGGGCACGTCTTGCTTGGGCTTCTCTCATGGAGGCCCTCAGTCAGACCCAGTGTTGACATGCGTCAAGACGCTCCTCGGGGCGTGTCTTGCTTGGGCCTCTCTCCTGGAGGCGCTCAGTCAGACCCAGTGTTGACATGTGGCAAGACGCTCCTCGGGACGCGTCTTGCTTGGGCCTCTCTCCTGGAGGCGCTCAGTCAGACCCAGTGTTGACATGTGGCAAGACGCTCCTCGGGGTGCGTCTTGCTGGGGCTTCTCTCATGGAGGCACTCAGTCAGACCCAGTGTTGACATGTGGCAAGACGCTCCTCGGGACGCGTCTTGCTTGGGCCTCTCTCCTGGAGGCGCTCAGTCAGACCCAGTGTTGACATGTGACAAGACGCTCCTCGGGGCGCGTCTTGCTTGGGCCTCTCTCCTGGAGGCGCTTAGTCAGAACCAGAGGTGACATGTGGCAAGACGCTCCTCGGGGCGTGTATTGCTTGGGCCTCTGTCCTGGAGGCACTCAGTCAGACCCAGTGTTGACATGTGGTAAGACGCTCCTCGGGTCGAGTCTTGCTTTGGCCTCTCTCCTGGAGGCGCTCAGTCAGACCCAGTGTTGACATGTGGCAAGACGCTCCTCGGGGCGCGTCTTGCTGGGGCTTCTCTAATGGAGGCACTCAGTCAGACCCAGTGTTGACATGTGGCAAGACGCTCCTCGGTTCGCGTCTTGCTTTGGCCTCTCTCCTGGAGGCGCTCAGTCAGACCCAGTGTTGACATGTGGCAAGACGCTCCTCGGGATGCGTTTTGCTTGGGCCTCTCTCCTGGAGGCGCTCAGTCAGACCCAGTGTTGACATGTGACAAGACGCTCCTCGGGGCGCGTCTTGCTTGGGCCTCTCTCCTGGAGGCGCTCAGTCAGAACCAAAGGTGACATGTGGCAAGACGCTCCTCGGGGCGCGTATTGCTTGGGCCTCTCTCATGGAGGCCCTCAGTCAGACCCAGTGTTGACATGCGTCAAGACGCTCCTCGGGGCGCGTCTTGCTTGGGCCTCTCTCCTGGAGGCACTCAGTCAGACCCAGTGTTGACATGTGGCAAGACGCTCCTCGGGGCGCGTCTTGCTGGGGCTTCTCTCATGGAGGCACTCAGCCAGACCCAGTGTTGACATGTGGCAAGACGCTCCTCGGGGCGCGTCTTGCTGGGGTTTCTCTCATGGAGGCACTCAGTCAGACCCAGTGTTGACATGTGGCAAGACGCTCCTCGGGACGCGTCTTGCTTGGGCCTCTCTCCTGGAGGTGCTCAGTCAGACCCAGTGTTGACATGTGGCAAGACGCTCCTCGGGGCGCGTCTTGCTGGGGCTTCTCTCATGGAGGCACTCAGTCAGACCCAGTGTTGACATGTGGCAAGACGCTCCTCGGGACGCGTCCTGCTTGGGCCTCTCTCCTGGAGGCGCTCAGTCAGACCCAGTGTTGACATGTGACAAGACGCTCCTCGGGGCGCGTCTTGCTTGGGCCTATCTCCTGGAGGCACTCAGTCAGACCCAGTGTTGACATGTGGCAAGACGCTCATAGGGGCACGTCTTGCTTGGGCCTCTCTCCTGGAGGCGATTAGTCAGACCCAGTGTTGACATGTGGCAAGACGCTCCTCGGGGCGCGTCTTGCTTGGGCCTCTCTCCTGGAGGCGCTCAGTCAGACTCAGTGTTGACATGTGGCAAGACGCTCCTCGGGGTGCGTCTTGCTTGGGCCTCTCTCCTGGAGGCTCTCAGTCAGACCCAGTGTTGACATGTGGCAAGACGCTCCTCGGGGCACATCTTGCATGGGCCTCTCTCCTGGAGGCCCTCAGTCAGACCCAGTGGTGACATGTGGCAAGACGCTTCTCTGGGCGCGTGTTGCTTGGGCCTCTCTCCTGGAGGCCCTCTGTCAGAACCAGTGTTGACATGCGGCAAGACACTCCTCGGGGCGCGTCTTGCTTGGGCTTCTCTCCTGGAGGCCCTCAGTCAGACCCAGTGTTGACAAGTGTCAAGATGCTCCTGGGGGCGCGTCTTGCTTGGGCCTCTCTCCTGGAGGCGCTCAGTCAGACCCATTGTTGACATATGGCAAGACGCTCCTCGGGGCACGTCTTGCTTGGGCTTCTCTCATGGAGGCCCTCAGTCAGACCCAGTGTTGACATGCGTCAAGACGCTCCTCGGGGCGCGTCTTGCTTGGGCCTCTCTCCTGGAGGCACTCAGTCAGACCCAGTGTTGACATGTGGCAAGACGCTCCTCGGGGCGCGTCTTGCTGGGGCTTCTCTCATGGAGGCACTCAGCCAGACCCAGTGTTGACATGTGGCAAGACGCTCCTCGGGGCGCGTCTTGCTGGGGTTTCTCTCATGGAGGCACTCAGTCAGACCCAGTGTTGACATGTGGCAAGACGCTCCTCGGGACGCGTCTTGCTTGGGCCTCTCTCCTGGAGGCGCTCAGTCAGACCCAGTGTTGACATGTGGCAAGACGCTCCTCGGGGCGCGTCTTGCTGGGGCTTCTCTCATGGAGGCGCTCAGTCAGACCCAGTGTTGACATGTGGCAAGACGCTCCTCGGGGCGCGTCTTGCTTGGGCCTATCTCCTGGAGGCACTCAGTCAGACCCAGTGTTGACATGTGGCAAGACGCTCATAGGGGCACGTCTTGCTTGGGCCTCTCTCCTGGAGGCGATTAGTCAGACCCAGTGTTGACATGTGGCAAGACGCTCCTCGGGGCGCGTCTTGCTTGGGCCTCTCTCCTGGAGGCGCTCAGTCAGACTCAGTGTTGACATGTGGCAAGACGCTCCTCGGGGTGCGTCTTGCTTGGGCCTCTCTCCTGGAGGCTCTCAGTCAGACCCAGTGTTGACATGTGGCAAGACGCTCCTCGGGGCACATCTTGCATGGGCCTCTCTCCTGGAGGCCCTCAGTCAGACCCAGTGGTGACATGTGGCAAGACGCTTCTCTGGGCGCGTGTTGCTTGGGCCTCTCTCCTGGAGGCCCTCTGTCAGAACCAGTGTTGACATGTGGCAAGACACTCCTCGGGGCGCGTCTTGCTTGGGCTTCTCTCCTGGAGGCCCTCAGTCAGACCCAGTGTTGACAAGTGTCAAGATGCTCCTGGGGGCGCGTCTTGCTTGGGCCTCTCTCCTGGAGGCGCTCAGTCAGACCCATTGTTGACATATGGCAAGACGCTCCTCGGGGCGCGTCTTGCTTGGGCTTCTCTTCTGGAGGCCCTCAGTCAGACCCATTGTTGACATGTGGCAAGATGCTCCTCGGGGCGCTTCTTGCTTGGGCCTCTCTCCTGGAGGCGCTCAGTCAGACCCAGTGTTGAACATGTGGCAAGACGCTCCTCGGGGCACGTCTTGCTTGGGCCTCTCTCCTGGAGGCGCTCAGTCAGACCCAGTGTTGACATGTGGCAAGACGCTCCTCGGGGCACGTCTTGCTTGGGCTTCTCTCATGGAGGCCCTCAGTCAGACCCAGTGTTGACATGCGTCAAGACGCTCCTCGGGGCGTGTCTTGCTTGGGCCTCTCTCCTGGAGGCGCTCAGTCAGACCCAGTGTTGACATGTGGCAAGACGCTCCTCGGGACGCGTCTTGCTTGGGCCTCTCTCCTGGAGGCGCTCAGTCAGACCCAGTGTTGACATGTGGCAAGACGCTCCTCGGGGTGCGTCTTGCTGGGGCTTCTCTCATGGAGGCACTCAGTCAGACCCAGTGTTGACATGTGGCAAGACGCTCCTCGGGACGCGTCTTGCTTGGGCCTCTCTCCTGGAGGCGCTCAGTCAGACCCAGTGTTGACATGTGACAAGACGCTCCTCGGGGCGCGTCTTGCTTGGGCCTCTCTCCTGGAGGCGCTTAGTCAGAACCAGAGGTGACATGTGGCAAGACGCTCCTCGGGGCGTGTATTGCTTGGGCCTCTGTCCTGGAGGCACTCAGTCAGACCCAGTGTTGACATGTGGTAAGACGCTCCTCGGGTCGAGTCTTGCTTTGGCCTCTCTCCTGGAGGCGCTCAGTCAGACCCAGTGTTGACATGTGGCAAGACGCTCCTCGGGTCGCGTCTTGCTTTGGCCTCTCTCCTGGAGGCGCTCAGTCAGACCCATTGTTGACATGTGGCAAGACGCTCCTCGGGGCGCTTCTTGCTTGGGCCTCTCTACTGGAGGCGCTCAGTCAGACCCAGTGTTGACATGTGGCAAGACGCTCATAGGGGCACGTCTTGCTTGGGCCTCTCTCCTGGAGGCGCTCAGTCAGACCCAGTGTTGACATGTGGCAATACGATCCTCGGGGTGTGTCTTGCTTGGGCCTCTCTCCTGGAGGCTCTCAGTCAGACCCACTGTTGACAAGTGTCAAGATGCTTCTCGAGGCGCGTCTTGCTTGGGCCTCTCTCCTGGAGGCGCTCAGTCAGACCCATTGTTGACATGTGGCAAGATGCTCCTCGGGGCGCGTCTTGCTTGGGCTTCTCTTCTGGAGGCCCTCAGTCAGACCCATTGTTGACATGTGGCAAGACGCTCCTCGGGGCGCTTCTTGCTTGGGCCTCTCTCCTGGAGGCGCTCAGTCAGACCCAGTGTTGACATGTGGCAAGACGCTCCTCGGGGCACGTCTTGCTTGGGCCTCTCTCCTGGAGGCGCTCAGTCAGACCCAGTGTTGACATGTGGCAAGACGCTCCTCGGGGCACGTCTTGCTTGGGCTTCTCTCATGGAGGCCCTCAGTCAGACCCAGTGTTGACATGCGTCAAGACGCTCCTCGGGGCGCGTCTTGCTTGGGCCTCTCTCCTGGAGGCGCTCAGTCAGACCCAGTGTTGACATGTGGCAAGACGCTCCTCGGGGCGCGTCTTGCTGGGGCTTCTCTAATGGAGGCACTCAGTCAGACCCAGTGTTGACATGTGGCAAGACGCTCCTCGGGTCGCGTCTTGCTTTGGCCTCTCTCCTGGAGGCGCTCAGTCAGACCCAGTGTTGACATGTGGCAAGACGCTCCTCGGGATGCGTTTTGCTTGGGCCTCTCTCCTGGAGGCGCTCAGTCAGACCCAGTGTTGACATGTGACAAGACGCTCCTCGGGGCGCGTCTTGCTTGGGCCTCTCTCCTGGAGGCGCTCAGTCAGAACCAAAGGTGACATGTGGCAAGACGCTCCTCGGGGCGCGTATTGCTTGGGCCTCTCTCCTGGAGGCACTCAGTCAGACCCAGTGTTGACATGTGACAAGAAGCCCCTCGGGGCGCGTCTTGCTTGGGCCTCTCACCTGGAGGCGCTCAGTCAGAACCAGAGGTGACATGTGGCAAGACGCTCCTAGGGGCGCGTATTGCTTGGGCCTCTCTCCTGGAGGCACTCAGTCAGACCCAGTGTTGACATTTGGCAAGACGCTCCTCGGGTCGCGTCTTGCTTTGGCCTCTCTCCTGGAAGCGCTCAGTCAGACCCAGTTTTGACATGTAGCAAGACGCTCCACGAGGCGCGTCATGCTTGGGCCTCTCTCCTGGAGGCGCTCAGTCAGACCCAGTGTTGACATGTGGCAAGACGCTCCTCGGGGCGCGTCTTGCTTGGGCCTTTCTCCTGGAGGCGCTCAGTCAGACTCAGTGTTGACATGTGGCAAGACGCTCCTCGGGGCGCGTCTTGCTTGGGCCTCTCTCCTGGAGGCACTCAGTCAGACCCAGTGTTGACATGTGACAAGAAGCCCCTCGGGGCGCGTCTTGCTTGGGCCTCTCACCTGGAGGCGCTCAGTCAGAACCAGAGGTGACATGTGGCAAGACGCTCCTAGGGGCGCGTATTGCTTGGGCCTCTCTCCTGGAGGCACTCAGTCAGACCCAGTGTTGACATTTGGCAAGACGCTCCTCGGGTCGCGTCTTGCTTGGGCCTTTCTCCTGGAGGCGCTCAGTCAGACTCAGTTTTGACATGTGGCAAGACGCTCCTCGGGGCGCGTCTTGCTTGGGCCTCTCTCCTGGAGGCGCTCAGTCAGACCCAGTGGTGACATGTGGCAAGACGCTCCTCGGGGCGCGTCTTGCTTGGGCCTCTCTCCTGGAGGCGAACAGTCAGACCCAGTGTTGACATGTAGCAAGACGCTCCTCGAGGCGCGTCATGCTTGGGCCTCTCTCCTGGAGGCGCTCAGTCAGACCCAGTGTTGACATGTGGCAAGACGCTCCTCGGGGCGCGTCTTGCTTGGGCCTTTCTCCTGGAGGCGCTCAGTCAGACCCAGTGTTGACATGTGGCAAGACGCTCCTCGGGGCGCGTCTTGCTTGGGCCTCTCTCCTGGAGGCGCTCAGTCAGACCCAGTGGTGACATGTGGCAAGACGCTCCTCGGGGCGCTTCTTGCTTGGGCCTCTCTCCTGGAGGCGCTCAGTCAGACCCAGTGTTGACATGTGCCAAGACGCTCATAGGGGCATGTCTTGCTTGGGCCTCTCTCCTGGAGGCGCTCAGTCAGACCCAGTGTTGACATGTGGCAAGACGCTCCTCGGGGTGCGTCTTGCTTGGGCCTCTCTCCTGGAGGCGAACAGTCAGACCCAGTGTTGACATGTGGCAAGACGCTCCTCAAGGCGCGTCATGCTTGGGCCTCTCTCCTGGAGGTGCTCAGTCAGACCCAGTGTTGACATGTGGCAAGACACTCCTCGGGGCGCGTCTTGCTTGGGCCTCTCTCCTAAAGGCGCTCAGTCAGACCGAGTGCTGACATGTGGCAAGACGCTCCTCGGGGCGCGTCTTGCTTGGGCCTCTCTCCTGGAGGCGCTCAGTCAGACCCATTGTTGACATGTGGCAAGATGCTCCTCGGGGCGCGTCTTGCTTGGGCTTCTCTTCTGGAGGCCCTCAGTCAGACCCATTGTTGACATGTGGCAAGACGCTCCTCGGGGCGCTTCTTGCTTGGGCCTCTCTCCTGGAGGCGCTCAGTCAGACCCAGTGTTGACATGTGGCAAGACGCTCCTCGGGGCACGTCTTGCTTGGGCCTCTCTCCTGGAGGCGCTCAGTCAGACCCAGTGTTGACATGTGGCAAGACGCTCCTCGGGGCACGTCTTGCTTGGGCTTCTCTCATGGAGGCCCTCAGTCAGACCCAGTGTTGACATGCGTCAAGACGCTCCTCGGGGCGCGTCTTGCTTGGGCCTCTCTCCTGGAGGCGCTCAGTCAGACCCAGTGTTGACATGTGGCAAGACGCTCCTCGGGGCGCGTCTTGCTGGGGCTTCTCTAATGGAGGCACTCAGTCAGACCCAGTGTTGACATGTGGCAAGACGCTCCTCGGGTCGCGTCTTGCTTTGGCCTCTCTCCTGGAGGCGCTCAGTCAGACCCAGTGTTGACATGTGGCAAGACGCTCCTCGGGATGCGTTTTGCTTGGGCCTCTCTCCTGGAGGCGCTCAGTCAGACCCAGTGTTGACATGTGACAAGACGCTCCTCGGGGCGCGTCTTGCTTGGGCCTCTCTCCTGGAGGCGCTCAGTCAGAACCAAAGGTGACATGTGGCAAGACGCTCCTCGGGGCGCGTATTGCTTGGGCCTCTCTCCTGGAGGCACTCAGTCAGACCCAGTGTTGACATGTGACAAGAAGCCCCTCGGGGCGCGTCTTGCTTGGGCCTCTCACCTGGAGGCGCTCAGTCAGAACCAGAGGTGACATGTGGCAAGACGCTCCTAGGGGCGCGTATTGCTTGGGCCTCTCTCCTGGAGGCACTCAGTCAGACCCAGTGTTGACATTTGGCAAGACGCTCCTCGGGTCGCGTCTTGCTTTGGCCTCTCTCCTGGAAGCGCTCAGTCAGACCCAGTTTTGACATGTAGCAAGACGCTCCACGAGGCGCGTCATGCTTGGGCCTCTCTCCTGGAGGCGCTCAGTCAGACCCAGTGTTGACATGTGGCAAGACGCTCCTCGGGGCGCGTCTTGCTTGGGCCTTTCTCCTGGAGGCGCTCAGTCAGACTCAGTGTTGACATGTGGCAAGACGCTCCTCGGGGCGCGTCTTGCTTGGGCCTCTCTCCTGGAGGCACTCAGTCAGACCCAGTGTTGACATGTGACAAGAAGCCCCTCGGGGCGCGTCTTGCTTGGGCCTCTCACCTGGAGGCGCTCAGTCAGAACCAGAGGTGACATGTGGCAAGACGCTCCTAGGGGCGCGTATTGCTTGGGCCTCTCTCCTGGAGGCACTCAGTCAGACCCAGTGTTGACATTTGGCAAGACGCTCCTCGGGTCGCGTCTTGCTTGGGCCTTTCTCCTGGAGGCGCTCAGTCAGACTCAGTTTTGACATGTGGCAAGACGCTCCTCGGGGCGCATCTTGCTTGGGCCTCTCTCCTGGAGGCGCTCAGTCAGACCCAGTGGTGACATGTGGCAAGACGCTCCTCGGGGCGCGTCTTGCTTGGGCCTCTCTCCTGGAGGCGAACAGTCAGACCCAGTGTTGACATGTAGCAAGACGCTCCTCGAGGCGCGTCATGCTTGGGCCTCTCTCCTGGAGGCGCTCAGTCAGACCCAGTGTTGACATGTGGCAAGACGCTCCTCGGGGCGCGTCTTGCTTGGGCCTTTCTCCTGGAGGCGCTCAGTCAGACCCAGTGTTGACATGTGGCAAGACGCTCCTCGGGGCGCGTCTTGCTTGGGCCTCTCTCCTGGAGGCGCTCAGTCAGACCCAGTGGTGACATGTGGCAAGACGCTCCTCGGGGCGCTTCTTGCTTGGGCCTCTCTCCTGGAGGCGCTCAGTCAGACCCAGTGTTGACATGTGCCAAGACGCTCATAGGGGCATGTCTTGCTTGGGCCTCTCTCCTGGAGGCGCTCAGTCAGACCCAGTGTTGACATGTGGCAAGACGCTCCTCGGGGTGCGTCTTGCTTGGGCCTCTCTCCTGGAGGCGAACAGTCAGACCCAGTGTTGACATGTGGCAAGACGCTCCTCAAGGCGCGTCATGCTTGGGCCTCTCTCCTGGAGGTGCTCAGTCAGACCCAGTGTTGACATGTGGCAAGACACTCCTCGGGGCGCGTCTTGCTTGGGCCTCTCTCCTAAAGGCGCTCAGTCAGACCGAGTGCTGACATGTGGCAAGACGCTCCTCGGGGCGCGTCTTGCTTGGGCCTCTCTCCTGGAGGCGCTCAGTCAGACCCATTGTTGACATGTGGCAAGATGCTCCTCGGGGCGCGTCTTGCTTGGGCTTCTCTTCTGGAGGCCCTCAGTCAGACCCATTGTTGACATGTGGCAAGACGCTCCTCGGGGCGCTTCTTGCTTGGGCCTCTCTCCTGGAGGCGCTCAGTCAGACCCAGTGTTGACATGTGGCAAGACGCTCCTCGGGGCACGTCTTGCTTGGGCCTCTCTCCTGGAGGCGCTCAGTCAGACCCAGTGTTGACATGTGGCAAGACGCTCCTCGGGGCACGTCTTGCTTGGGCTTCTCTCATGGAGGCCCTCAGTCAGACCCAGTGTTGACATGCGTCAAGACGCTCCTCGGGGCGCGTCTTGCTTGGGCCTCTCTCCTGGAGGCGCTCAGTCAGACCCAGTGTTGACATGTGGCAAGACGCTCCTCGGGGCGCGTCTTGCTGGGGCTTCTCTAATGGAGGCACTCAGTCAGACCCAGTGTTGACATGTGGCAAGACGCTCCTCGGGTCGCGTCTTGCTTTGGCCTCTCTCCTTGAGGCGCTCAGTCAGACCCAGTGTTGACATGTGGCAAGACGCTCCTCGGGATGCGTTTTGCTTGGGCCTCTCTCCTGGAGGCGCTCAGTCAGACCCAGTGTTGACATGTGACAAGACGCTCCTCGGGGCGCGTCTTGCTTGGGCCTCTCTCCTGGAGGCGCTCAGTCAGAACCAAAGGTGACATGTGGCAAGACGCTCCTCGGGGCGCGTATTGCTTGGGCCTCTCTCCTGGAGGCACTCAGTCAGACCCAGTGTTGACATGTGACAAGAAGCCCCTCGGGGCGCGTCTTGCTTGGGCCTCTCACCTGGAGGCGCTCAGTCAGAACCAGAGGTGACATGTGGCAAGACGCTCCTAGGGGCGCGTATTGCTTGGGCCTCTCTCCTGGAGGCACTCAGTCAGACCCAGTGTTGACATTTGGCAAGACGCTCCTCGGGTCGCGTCTTGCTTTGGCCTCTCTCCTGGAAGCGCTCAGTCAGACCCAGTTTTGACATGTAGCAAGACGCTCCACGAGGCGCGTCATGCTTGGGCCTCTCTCCTGGAGGCGCTCAGTCAGACCCAGTGTTGACATGTGGCAAGACGCTCCTCGGGGCGCGTCTTGCTTGGGCCTTTCTCCTGGAGGCGCTCAGTCAGACTCAGTGTTGACATGTGGCAAGACGCTCCTCGGGGAGCGTCTTGCTTGGGCCTCTCTCCTGGAGGCACTCAGTCAGACCCAGTGTTGACATGTGACAAGAAGCCCCTCGGGGCGCGTCTTGCTTGGGCCTCTCACCTGGAGGCGCTCAGTCAGAACCAGAGGTGACATGTGGCAAGACGCTCCTAGGGGCGCGTATTGCTTGGGCCTCTCTCCTGGAGGCACTCAGTCAGACCCAGTGTTGACATTTGGCAAGACGCTCCTCGGGTCGCGTCTTGCTTGGGCCTTTCTCCTGGAGGCGCTCAGTCAGACTCAGTTTTGACATGTGGCAAGACGCTCCTCGGGGCGCGTCTTGCTTGGGCCTCTCTCCTGGAGGCGCTCAGTCAGACCCAGTGGTGACATGTGGCAAGACGCTCCTCGGGCGCGTCTTGCTTGGGCCTCTCTCCTGGAGGCGAACAGTCAGACCCAGTGTTGACATGTAGCAAGACGCTCCTCGAGGCGCGTCATGCTTGGGCCTCTCTCCTGGAGGCGCTCAGTCAGACCCAGTGTTGACATGTGGCAAGACGCTCCTCGGGGCGCGTCTTGCTTGGGCCTTTCTCCTGGAGGCGCTCAGTCAGACCCAGTGTTGACATGTGGCAAGACGCTCCTCGGGGCGCGTCTTGCTTGGGCCTCTCTCCTGGAGGCGCTCAGTCAGACCCAGTGAGACATGTGGCAAGACGCTCCTCGGGGCGCTTCTTGCTTGGGCCTCTCTCCTGGAGGCGCTCAGTCAGACCCAGTGTTGACATGTGCCAAGACGCTCATAGGGGCATGTCTTGCTTGGGCCTCTCTCCTGGAGGCGCTCAGTCAGACCCAGTGTTGACATGTGGCAAGACGCTCCTCGGGGTGCGTCTTGCTTGGGCCTCTCTCCTGGAGGCGAACAGTCAGACCCAGTGTTGACATGTGGCAAGACGCTCCTCAAGGCGCGTCATGCTTGGGCCTCTCTCCTGGAGGTGCTCAGTCAGACCCAGTGTTGACATGTGGCAAGACACTCCTCGGGGCGCGTCTTGCTTGGGCCTCTCTCCTAAAGGCGCTCAGTCAGACCGAGTGCTGACATGTGGCAAGACGCTCCTCGGGGCGCGTCTTGCTTGGGCCTCTCTCCTGGAGGCGCTCAGTCAGACACATTGGTGATATGTGGCTAGACGCTCCTCGGGGCAAGTATTGCTTGGGCCTCTCTCATTGAGGCCCTCAGTCAGACCCAGTGTTGACATGTGTCAAGACGCCCCTCGGGGCGCGTCTTGCTTGGGCCTTTCTCCTGGAGGCGCTCAGTCAGACCCAGTGTTGACATGTGGCAAGACGCTCCTCGGGGCCCGTCTTGCTTGGGCCTCTCCACTGGAGGCCCTCAGTCAGACCCATTGTTGACATGTGGCAAGACGCTCCTCGGGGCGTGTCTTGCTTGGGCCTCTCTCCTGGAGGCGCTCAGTCAGACCCAGTGGTGACATGTGGCAAGACGCTCCTCGGGGCGCGTATTGCTTGGGCCTCTCTCCTGGAGGCCCTCTGTCAGACCCAGTGTTGACATGTGGCAAGACGCTCCTCGGGGCACGTCTTGCTTGGGCTTCTCTCATGGAGGCCCTCAGACAGACCCAGTGTTGACATGTGGCAAGACGCTCCTCGGGGCGCGTCTTGCTTGGGCATCTCTCCTGGAGGCGCTCAGTCAGACCCAGTGTTGACATGTGGCAAGACGCTCCTCGGGGCGCGTCTTGCTTGGGCCTCTCTCCTGGAGGCGCTCAGTCAGACCCAGTGTTGACATGTGACAAGACGCTCCTCGGGGCGCGTCTTGCTTGGGCCTCTCTCCTGGAGGCGCTCAGTCAGAACCAGAGGTGACATGCGGCAAGACGCTCCTCGGGGCGCGTATTGCTTGGGCCTCTCTCCTGGAGGCCCTCTGTCAGACCCAGTGTTGACACGTGGCAAGACGCTCCTCGGGGCGCGTCTTGCTTGGGTCTCTCTCCTGGAGGCGCTCAGTCAGACCGAGTAGTGACATGTGGCATGACGCTCCTCGGGGCGCATCTTGCTTGGGCCTCTCTCCTGGAGGCGCTCAGTCAGACCCAGTGGTGACATATGGCAAGACGCTTCTCGGGGCGCGTGTTGCTTGGGCCTCTCTCCTGGAGGCCCTCTGTCAGACCCAGTGTTGACATGTGGCAAGACACTCCTCGGGGCGCGTCTTGCTTGGGCTTCTCTCCTGGAGGTGCTCAGTCAGACCCAGTGATGACATGTGTCAAGACGCTCCTCGGGGTGCGTCTTGCTTGGGCCTCTCTCCTGGAGGCGCTCAGTCAGACCCAGTGTTGACATGTGGCAAGACGCTCCTCGGGGCGCGTCTTGCTGGGGCTTCTCTCATGGAGGCACTCAGTCAGACCCAGTGTTGACATGTGGCTAGACGGTCCTCGGGGCACGTATTTCTTGGGCCTCTCTCATTGAGGCCCTCAGTCAGACCCAGTGTTGACATGTGTCAAGACGCCCCTCGGGGCGCGTCTTGCTTGGGCCTTTCTCCTGGAGGCGCTCAGTCAGACCCAGTGTTGACATGTGGCAAGACGCTCCTCGGGGCGCGTCTTGCTTGGGCCTCTCTCCTGGAGGCGCTCAGTCAGACCCAGTGGTGACATGTGGCAAGACGCTCCTCGGGGCGCGTCTTGCTTGGGCCTCTCTCCTGGAGGCGCTCAGTCAGACCCATTGTTGACATGTGGCAAGACGCTCCTCGGGGCGCGTATTGCTTGGGCCTCTCTCCTGGAGGCGCTCAGTCAGAACCAGAGGTGACATGTGGCAAGACGCTCCTCGGGGCGCGTATTGCTTGGGCCTCTCTCCTGGAGGCCCTCTGTCAGACCCAGTGTTGACACGTGGCAAGACGCTCCTCGGGGCGCGTCTTGCTTGGGTCTCTCTCCTGGAGGCGCTCAGTCAGACCGAGTAGTGACATGTGGCATGACGCTCCTCAGGGCGCGTCTTGCTTGGGCCTCTCTCCTGGAGGCCCTCTGTCAGACCCAGTGTTGACACATGGCAAGACTCTCCTCGGGGCGCGTCTTGCTTGGGTCTCTCTCCTGGAGGCGCTCAGTCAGACCGAGTAGTGACATGTGTCATGACGCTCCTCGGGGCGCATCTTGCTTGGGCCTCTCTCCTGGAGGCGCTCAGTCAGAACCAGAGGTGACAGTGGCAAGACGCTCCTCGGGGCGCGTATTGCTTGGGCCTCTCTCCTGGGGGCACTCAGTCAGACCCAGTGTTGACATGTGGCAAGACGCTCCTCGGGGCGCGTCTTGCTTGGGCTTCTCTCCTGGAGGCCCTCACTCAGACCCATTGTTGACATGTGGCACGACGCTCCTCTGGGCGCTTCTTGCTTGGGCCTCTCTCCTGGAGGCGCTCAGTCAGACCCAGTGTTGACATGTGGCAAGACGCTCCTCGGGGTGCATCTTGCTTGGGCCTCTCTCCTGGACGCCCTCTGTCAGACCCAGTGTTGACATGTGGCAAGACACTCCTCGGGGCGCGTCTTGCTTGGGCTTCTCTCATGGAGGCCCTCAGTCAGACCCAGTGTTGACATGTGTCAAGACGCTCCTCGGGGCGCGTCTTGCTTGGGCCTCTCTCCTGGAGGCGCTCAGTCAGACCCAGTGTTGACATGTGTCAAGACGCTCCTCTGGGCGCTTCTTGCTTGGGCCTCTCTCCTGGAGGCGCTCAGTCAGACCCAGTGTTGACATGTGGCAAGATGCTCCTCGGGGCGCGTCTTGCTTGGGCCTCTCTCGTGGAGGCGCTCAGTCAGACCCAGTGTTGACATGTGGCAAGACGCTCCTCGGGGCGCGTATTGCTTGGGCCTCTCTCCTGGAGGCGCTCAGTCAGACCCAGTGGTGACATGTGGCAAGACTTTCCTCGGGGCGCGTATTGCTTTGGCCTCTCTCCTGGAGGCCCTCTGTCAGACCCAGTGTTGACATGTGGCAAGACGCTCCTCGGGGCGCGTCTTGCTTGGGCCTCTCTCCTGGAGGCCCTCAATCAGACCCAGTGTTGACACGTGGCAAGACGCTCCTCGGGGCGCGTCTTGCTTGGGCCTCTCTCCTGGAGGCGCTCAGTCAGACCGAGTAGTGACATGTGGAATGACGCTCCTCGGGGCGCGTCTTGCTTGGGCCTCTCTCCTGGAGGCGCTCAGTCAGACCCAGTGGTGACATGTGGCAAGACACTCCTCGGGGCGCGTCTTGCTTGGGCCTCTCTCCTGGAGGCCCTCTGTGAGAACCAGTGTTGATATGTGGCTGGACGCTCCTAGGGGCGCGTCTTGCTTGGGCCTCTCTCCTGGAGGCGCTCAGTCAGACCGAGTGCTGAAATGTGGCAAGATGCTCCTCGGGGCGCGTCTTGCTTGGGCCTCTCTCCTGGAGGCACTCAGTCAGACCCAGTGGTGACATATGGCAAGACGCTCCTCGGGGCGCGTATTGCTTGGGCCTCTCTCCTGGAGGCCCTCTGTCAGACCCAGTGTTGACATGTGGCAAGACACTCCTCGGGGCGCATCTTGCTTGGGATTCTCTCATGCAGGCCCTCAGTCAGACCCAGTGTTGACAAGTGTCAAGACGCTCCTCGGGGCACGTCTTGGTTGGGCCTCTCTCCTGGAGGCGCGCAGTCAGACCCAGTGTTCACATGTGGCAAGACGCTCCTCGGGCCGCGTCTTGCTTGGGCCTCTCTCCTGGAGGCGCTCAGTCAGACCCAGTGTTTACATGTGGCAAGACGCTCCTCGGGGCGCGTCATGCTTGGTTCTCTCTCCTGGAGGCGCTCAGTCAGACCCAGTGTTGACATGTGGCAAGACGCTCCTCGGGGCGCGTCTTGCTTGGGCCTCTCTCCTGGAGGCTCTCAGTCAGACCCAGTGGTGACATGTGGCAAGACGCTCCTCGGGGCGCGTCTTGCTTGGGCCTCTCTCCTGGAGGCGTTCAGTCAGACCGAGTGCTGACATGTGGCAAGACGCTCCTCGGGGCGCGTCTTGCTTGGGCCTCTCTCCTGGAGGCGCTCAGTCAGACCCAGTGGTGACATGTGGCTAGACGCTCCTCGGGGCGCGTATTGCTTGGGCCTCTCTCCTGGAGGCCCTCTGTCAGACCCAGTGTTGACATGTGGTAAGACGCTCCTCGGGGCGCGTCTTGCTTGGGCTTCTCTCATTTAGGCCCTCAGTCAGACCCAGTGTTGACATGTGTCAAGACGCTCCTCGGGGCGCGTCTTGCGTGGGCCTCTCTCCTGGAGGCGCTCAGTCAGACCCAGTGTTGACATGTGGCAAGACGCTCCTCGGGGCGCGTCTTGCTGAGGCTTCTCTCATGGAGGCACTCAGTCAGACCCAGTGTTGACATGTGGCAAGACGCTCCTCGGGGCGCGTCTTGCTTGGGACTCTCTCCTGGAGGCGCTCAGTCAGACCCAGTGTTGACATGTGGCAAGACGATCCTCGGGGCGCGTCTTGCTTGGGCCACTCTCCTGGAGGCGCTCAGTCAGACCCAGTGGTGACATGTGGCAAGACACTCCTCGGGGCGCGTCTTGCTTGGGCCTCTCTCCTGGAGGCCCTCTGTCAGAACCAGTGTTGACATGTGGCTAGACGCTCCTAGTGGCGCGACTTGCTTGGGCCTTTCTCCTGGAGGCGCTCAGTCAGACCGAGTGCTGACATGTGGCAAGACGCTCCTCGGGGCGCGTCTTGCTTGGGCCTCTCTCCTTGAGGCGCTCAGTCAGACCCAGTGGTGACATATGGCAAGACGCTCCTCGGGGCGCGTATTGCTTGGGCCTCTCTCCTGGAGGCCCTCTGTCAGACCCAGTGTTGACATGTGGCAAGACACTCCTCGGGGTGCGTCTTGCTTGGGATTCTCTCATGGAGGCCCTCAGTCAGACCCAGTGTTGACAAGTGTCAAGACGCTCTTCGGGGCGCGTCTTGCTTGGGCCTCTCTCCTGGAGGCTCTCAGTCAGATCAATTGTTGATATGTGGCAAGATGCTCCTCGGGGCTCTCCTTGCTTGGGCCTCTCTCCTGGAGGCGCTCAGTCAGACCCAGTGTTGACATGTGGCAAGACGCTCCTCGGGGCACGTCTTGCTTGGGCCTCTCTCCTGGAGGCGCTCAGTCAGACCCAGTGGTGACATGTGGCTAGACGCTCCTCGGGGCACGTATTGCTTGGGCCTCTCTCATTGAGGCCCTCAGTCAGACCCAGTGTTGACATGTGTCAAGACGCCCCTCGGGGCACGTCTTGCTTGGGCTTCTCTCATTTAGGCCCTCAGTCAGACCCAGTGTTGACATGGGTCAAGACGCTCCTCGGGGCGCGTCTTGCGTGGGCCTCTCTCCTGGAGGCGCTCAGTCAGACCGAGTGTTTACATGTGGCAAGACGCTCCTCGGGGCGCGTCTTGCTGAGGCTTCTCTCATGGAGGCACTCAGTCAGACCCAGTGCTGACATGTGGCAAGACGCTCCTCGGGGCGCGTCTTGCTTGGGCCTCTCTCCTGGAGGCGCTCAGTCAGACCCAGTGTTGACATGTGGCAAGACGCTCCTCGGGCGCGTCTTGCTTGGGCCTCTCTCCTGGAGGCCCTCAGTCAGAACCAGTGTTGACAAGTGTCAAGACGCTCTTCGGGGCGCGTCTTGCTTGGGCCTCTCTCCTGGAGGCGCTCAGTCAGACCAATTGTTAATATGTGGCAAGATGCTCCTCGGGGCTCTCCTTGCTTGGGCCTCTCTCCTGGAGGCGCTCAGTCAGACCCAGTGTTGACATGTGGCAAGACGCTCCTCGGGGCACGTCTTGCTTGGGCCTCTCTCCTGGAGGCGCTCAGTCAGACCCAGTGGTGACATGTGGCTAGACGCTCCTCGAGGCACGTATTGCTTGGGCCTCTCTCATTGAGGCCCTCAGTCAGACCCAGTGTTGACATGTGTCAAGACGCCCCTCGGGGAGCGTCTTGCTTGGGCTTCTCTCAAGGAGGCCCTCAGTCAGACCCAGTGTTGACATGTGTCAAGACGCTCCTCGGGGCGCGTCTTGCTTGGGCCTCTCTCCTGGAGGCGCTCAGTCAGACCCAGTGTTGACATGTGGCAAGACGCTCCTCGGGGCGCGTCTTGCTGGGGCTTCTCTCATGGAGGCACTCAGTCAGACCCAGTGTTGACATGTGGCAAGACGCTCCTCGGGGCGCGTCTTGCTGAGGCTTCTCTCATGGAGGCACTCAGTCAGACCCAGTGCTGACATGTGGCAAGACGCTCCTCGGGGCGCGTCTTGCTTGGGCCTCTCTCCTGGAGGCGCTCAGTCAGACCCAGTGTTGACATGTGGCAAGACGCTCCTCGGGCGCGTCTTGCTTGGGCCTCTCTCCTGGAGGCCCTCAGTCAGAACCAGTGTTGACAAGTGTCAAGACGCTCTTCGGGGCGCGTCTTGCTTGGGCCTCTCTCCTGGAGGCGCTCAGTCAGACCAATTGTTAATATGTGGCAAGATGCTCCTCGGGGCTCTCCTTGCTTGGGCCTCTCTCCTGGAGGCGCTCAGTCAGACCCAGTGTTGACATGTGGCAAGACGCTCCTCGGGGCACGTCTTGCTTGGGCCTCTCTCCTGGAGGCGCTCAGTCAGACCCAGTGGTGACATGTGGCTAGACGCTCCTCGAGGCACGTATTGCTTGGGCCTCTCTCATTGAGGCCCTCAGTCAGACCCAGTGTTGACATGTGTCAAGACGCCCCTCGGGGAGCGTCTTGCTTGGGCTTCTCTCAAGGAGGCCCTCAGTCAGACCCAGTGTTGACATGTGTCAAGACGCTCCTCGGGGCGCGTCTTGCTTGGGCCTCTCTCCTGGAGGCGCTCAGTCAGACCCAGTGTTGACATGTGGCAAGACGCTCCTCGGGGCGCGTCTTGCTGGGGCTTCTCTCATGGAGGCACTCAGTCAGACCCAGTGTTGACATGTGGCAAGACGCTCCTCGGGGCGCGTCTTGCTTGGGCCTCTCTCCTGGAGGCGCTCAGTCAGACCCAGTGTTGACATGTGGCAAGACGCTCCTCGGGGCGCGTCTTGCTTGGACCTCTCTCCTGGAGGCGCTCAGTCAGACCCAGTGTTGACATGTGACAAGACGCTCCTCGGGGCGCGTCTTGCTTGGGCCTCTCTCCTGGAGGCGCTCAGTCAGAACCAGAGGTGACATGTGGCAAGACGCTCCTCGGGGCGCGTATTTTTTGGGCCTCTCTCCTGGAGAACCTCTGTCAGACCCAGTGTTGACACGTGGCAAGACGCACCTCGGGGCGCGTCTTGCTTGGGCCTCTCTCCTGGAGGCGCTCAGTCATACCCAGTGGTGACATGTGGCAAGACACTCCTCGGGGCGCGTCTTGCTTGGGCCTCTCTCCTGGAGGCCCTCTGTCAGACCCAGTGTTGACATGTGGCAAGACGCTCCTCGGGGCGCGTCTTGCTTGGGCCTCTCTCCTGGAGGCGCTCAGTCAGACCCAGTGGTGACATATGGCAAGACGCTTCTCGGGGCGCGTGTTGCTTGGGCCTCTCTCCTGGAGGCCCTCTGTCAGACCCATTGTTGACATGTGGCAAGACGCTCCTCGGGGAGCGTCTTAATTGGGCCTCTCTCCTGGAGGCGCTCAGTCAGACTCACTGTTGACATGTGGCAAGATGCTCCTCGGGGCGCGTCTTGCTTGGGCCTCTCTCCTAGAGGCGCTCAGTCAGACCCAGTGTTGACATGTGACAAGACGCTCCTCGGGGCGCGTCTTGCTTGGGCCTCTCTCCTGGAGGCGCTCAGTCAGAACCAGAGGTGACATGTGGCATGACGCTTCTCGGGGCGCGTGTTGCTTGGGCCTCTCTCCTGGAGGTCCTCTGTCAGACCCATTGTTGACATGTGGCAAGACGCTCCTCGGGGAGCGTCTTAATTGGGCCTCTCTCCTGGAGGCGCTCAGTCAGACTCACTGTTGACATGTGGCAAGATGCTCCTCGGGGCGCGTCTTGCTTGGGCCTCTCTCCTAGAGGCGCTCAGTCAGACCCAGTGTTGACATGTGACAAGACGCTCCTCGGGGCGCGTCTTGCTTGGGCCTCTCTCCTGGAGGCCCTCAGTCAGACCCAGTGTTGACATGTGGCAAGACGCTCCTCGGGGCGCGTCTTGCTTGGCCCTCTCTCCTGGATGCGCTTAGTCAGACCCAGTGGTGACATGTGGCAAGACACTCCTCGGGGCGCGTCTTGCTTGGGCCTCTCTCCTGGAGGCCCTCTGTCAGACCCAGTGTTGACATGTGGCAAGACGCTCCTCGGGGCGCGTCTTGCTTGGGCTTCTCTCCTGGAGGCCCTCAGTCAGACCCAGTGTTGACAAGTGTCAAGATGCTCCTCGGGGCGCGTCTTGCTTGGGCCTCTCTCCTGGAGGGGCTCAGTCAGACCCATTGTTGACATGTGGCAAGACGCTCCTCGGGGCGCGTCTTGCTTGGGCTTCTCTCCTGGAGGCCCTCAGTCAGACCCATTGTTGACATGTGGCAAGACGCTCCTCGGGGCGCTTCTTGCTTGGGCCTCTCTACTGGAGGCATTCAGTCAGACCCAGTGTTGACATGTGGCAAGACGCTCATAGGGGCACGTCTTGCTTGGGCCTCTCTCCTGGAGACGCTCAGTCAGACCCAGTGTTGACATGTGGCAAGACGCTCCTCGGGGCGCGTCTTGCTTGGGCCTCTCTCCTGGAGGCGCTCAGTCAGACCCAGTGTTGACATGTGGCAAGACGCTCCTCGGGGCGCGTTTTGCTTGGGCCTCTCTCCTGGAGGTGCTCAGTCAGACCGAGTGCTGACATGTGGCACGACGCTCCTCGGGGCGCGTCTTGCTTGGGCCTCTCTCCTGGAGGCGCTCAGTCAGACCCAGTGGTGACATGTGGCAAGACGCTTCTCGGGGCGCGTGTTGCTTTGGCCTCTCTCCTGGAGGCCCTCTGTCAGACCCAGTGTTGACATGTGGAAAGACACTCCTCGGGGCGCGTCTTGCTTGGGCTTCTCTCCTGGAGGCCCTCAGTCAGACCCAGTGTTGACAAGTGTCAAGATGCTCCTCGGGGCGCGTCTTGCTTGAGCCTCTCTCCTGGAGGCGCTCAGTCAGACCCATTGTTGACATGTGGCAAGACGCTCCTCGGGGCGCGTCTTGCTTGGGCTTCTCTCCTGGAGGCCCTCAGTCAGACCCATTGTTGACATGTGGCAAGACGCTCCTCGGGGCGCTTCTTGCTTGGGCCTCTCTCCTGGAGGCACTCAGTCAGACCCAGTGTTGACATGTGGCAAGACGCTCCTTGGGGCATGTCTTGCTTGGGCCTCTCTTCTGGAGGCACTCAGTCAGACCCAGTGTTGACATGTGGTAAGACGCTCCTCGGGGCGCGTCTTGCTTGGGCTTCTCTCATTTAGGCCCTCAGTCAGACCCAGTGTTGACATGTGTCAAGACGCTCCTCGGGGCGCGTCTTGCTTGGGCCTCTCTCCTGGAGGCGCTCAGTCAGAACCAGAGGTGACATGTGGCAAGACGCTCCTCGGGGCGCGTATTGCTTGGGCCTCTCTCCTGGAAGCGCTCAGTCAGACCCAGTGGTGACATGTGGCAAGACACTCCTCGGGGCGCGTCTTGCTTGGGCCTCTCTCCTGGAGGCCCTCTGTCAGACCCAGAGGTGACATGTGGCAAGACACTCCTCGGGGCGCGTCTTGCTTGGGCTTCTCTCCTGGAGGCCCTCAGTCAGACCCAGTGTTGACAAGTGTCAAGATGCTCCTCGGGGCGCGTCTTGCTTGGGCCTCTCTCCTGGACGCGCTCAGTCAGACCCATTGTTGACATGTGGCAAGACGCTCCTCGGGGCACGTCTTGCTTGGGCCTCTCTCCTGGAGGCGCTCAGTCAGAACCAGAGGTGACATGTGGCAAGACGCTCCTCGGGGCGCGTATTGCTTGGGCCTCTCTCCTGGAGGCGCTCAGTCAGACCGAGTAGTGACATGCTGCAAGACGCTCCTCGGGGCGCGTCTTGCTTGGGCCTCTCTCCTGGAAGCGCTCAGTCAGACCCAGTGGTGACATGTGGCAAGACACTCCTCGGGGCGCGTCTTGCTTGGGCCTCTCTCCTGGAGGCCCTCTGTCAGACCCAGAGGTGACATGTGGCAAGACACTCCTCGGGGCGCGTCTTGCTTGGGCTTCTCTCCTGGAGGCCCTCAGTCAGACCCAGTGTTGACAAGTGTCAAGATGCTCCTCGGGGCGCGTCTTGATTGGGACTCTCTCCTGGAGGCGCTCAGTCAGACCCATGGTTGACATGTGGCAAGACGCTCTTCGGGGCGCGTATTGCTTGGGCTTCTCTCCTTGAGGCCCTCAGTCAGACCCATTGTTGACAAATGGCAAGACGCTCCTCGGGGCGCTTCTTGCTTGGGCCTCTCTCCTGGAGGCGCTCAGTCAGACCCAGTGTTGACATGTCGCAAGACGCTCCTCGGGGCACGTCTTGCTTGGGCCTCTCTCCTGGAGGCGCTCAGTCAGACCCAGTGTTGACATATGGCAAGACGCTCCTCAGGGCACGTCTTGCTTGGGCCTCTCTCCTGGAGGCCCTCTGTCAGACCCAGTGTTGACACGTGGTAAGACGCTCCTCGGGGCGCGTCTTGCTTGGGTCTCTCTCCTGGAGGCGCTCAGTCAGACCGAGTAGTGACATGCTGCATGACGCTCCTCGGGGTGCGTCTTGCTTGGGCCTCTCTCCTGGAAATGCTCAGTCAGACCCAGTGGTGACATGTGGCAAGACACTCCTCGGGG
Source organism: Nothobranchius furzeri (assembly GCF_043380555.1). NCBI lineage: Eukaryota > Metazoa > Chordata > Actinopteri > Cyprinodontiformes > Nothobranchiidae > Nothobranchius > Nothobranchius furzeri. The sequence goes on from NC_091756.1 coordinate 18,387,898, forward strand.
CGCGTCTTGCTTGGGCCTCTCTCCTGGAGGCCCTCTTTCAGACCCAGTGTTGACATGTGGCAAGACGCTCCTCGGGGCGCGTCTTGCTTGGGCCTCTCTCCTGGAGGCGCTCAGTCAGACCCAGTGGTGACATATGGAAAGACGCTTCTCGGGGCGCGTGTTGCTTGGGCCTCTCTCCTGGAGGCCCTCTGTCAGACCCAGTGTTGACATGTGGCAAGACACTCCTCGGGGCGCGTCTTGCTTGGGCTTCTCTCCTGGAGGCCCTCAGTCAGACCCAGTGTTGACAAGTGTCAAGATGCTCCTCGGGGCGCGTCTTGCTTGGGCCTCTCTCCTGGAGGCGCTCAGTCAGACCCATTGTTGACATGTGGCAAGACGCTCCTCGGGGCACGTCTTGCTTGGGCCTCTCTCCTGGAGGCGCTCAGTCAGAACCAGAGGTGACATGTGGCAAGACGCTCCTCGGGGCGCGTATTGCTTGGGCCTCTCTCCTGGAGGCGCTCAGTCAGACCGAGTAGTGACATGCTGCAAGACGCTCCTCGGGGCGCGTCTTGCTTGGGCCTCTCTCCTGGAAGCGCTCAGTCAGACCCAGTGGTGACATGTGGCAAGACACTCCTCGGGGCGCGTCTTGCTTGGGCCTCTCTCCTGGAGGCCCTCTGTCAGACCCAGAGGTGACATGTGGCAAGACGCTCCTCGGGGCGCGTATTGCTTGGGCCTCTCTCCTGGAGGCCCTCTGTCAGACCCAGTGTTGACACGTGGTAAGACGCTCCTCGGGGCGCGTCTTGCTTGGGTCTCTCTCCTGGAGGCGCTCAGTCAGACCGAGTAGTGACATGCTGCATGACGCTCCTCGGGGTGCGTCTTGCTTGGGCCTCTCTCCTGGAAGCGCTCAGTCAGACCCAGTGGTGACATGTGGCAAGACACTCCTCGGGGCGCGTCTTGCTTGGGCCTCTCTCCTGGAGGCCCTCTGTCAGACCCAGTGTTGACATGTGGCAAGACGCTCCTCGGGGCGCGTCTTGCTTGGGCCTCTCTCCTGGAGGCGCTCAGTCAGACCCAGTGGTGACATATGGAAAGACGCTTCTCGGGGCGCGTGTTGCTTGGGCCTCTCTCCTGGAGGCCCTCTGTCAGACCCAGTGTTGACATGTGGCAAGACACTCCTCGGGGCGCGTCTTGCTTGGGCTTCTCTCCTGGAGGCCCTCAGTCAGACCCAGTGTTGACAAGTGTCAAGATGCTCCTCGGGGCGCGTCTTGCTTGGGCCTCTCTCCTGGAGGCGCTCAGTCAGACCCATTGTTGACATGTGGCAAGACGCTCCTCGGGGCACGTCTTGCTTGGGCCTCTCTCCTGGAGGCGCTCAGTCAGAACCAGAGGTGACATGTGGCAAGACGCTCCTCGGGGCGCGTATTGCTTGGGCCTCTCTCCTGGAGGTGCTCAGTCAGACCGAGTAGTGACTTGCTGCAAGACGCTCCTCGGGGCGCGTCTTGCTTGGGCCTCTCTCCTGGAAGCGCTCAGTCAGACCCAGTGGTGACATGTGGCAAGACACTCCTCGGGGCGCGTCTTGCTTGGGCCTCTCTCCTGGAGGCCCTCTGTCAGACCCAGTGTTGACACGTGGTAAGACGCTCCTCGGGGCGCGTCTTGCTTGGGTCTCTCTCCTGGAGGCGCTCAGTCAGACCGAGTAGTGACATGCTGCATGACGCTCCTCGGGGTGCGTCTTGCTTGGGCCTCTCTCCTGGAAGCGCTCAGTCAGACCCAGTGGTGACATGTGGCAAGACACTCCTCGGGGCGCGTCTTGCTTGGGCCTCTCTCCTGGAGGCCCTCTGTCAGACCCAGTGTTGACATGTGGCAAGACGCTCCTCGGGGCGCGTCTTGCTTGGGCCTCTCTCCTGGAGGCGCTCAGTATGACCCAGTGGTGACATATGGCAAGACGCTCCTCGGGGCACGTCTTGCTTGGGCTTCTCTCATGGAGGCCCTCAGTCAGACCCAGTGTTGACAGGTGTCAAAACGCTCCTCGGGGTGTGTCTTGCTTGGGCCTCTCTCCTGGAGGCGTTCAGTCAGACCCAGTGTTGACATGTGGCAAGACGCTCCTCGGCGCCCGTCTTAATTGGGCATCTCTCCTGTAGGCGCTCAGTCAGACTCACTGTTGACATGTGGCAAGATGCTCCTCGGGGCGCATCTTGCTTGGGCCTCTCTCCTGGAGGCCCTCAGTCAGACCCATTGTTGACATGTGGCAAGACGCTCCTCGGGGCGCTTCTTGCTTGGGCCTCTCTACTGGAGGCGCTCAGTCAGACCCATTGTTGACATGTGGCAAGACGCTCATAGGGGCACGTCTTGCTTGGGCCTCTCTCCTGGAGGCGCTCAGTCAGACCCAGTGTTGACATGTGGCAAGACGCTCCTCGGGGCGCGTCTTGCTTGGGCCTCTCTCCTGGAGGCGCTCAGTCAGACCCAGTGTTGACATGTGTCAAGACGCCCCTCTGGGCGCGTCTTGCTTGGGCCTTTCCCCTGGAGGCGCTCAGTCAGACCCAGTGTTGACATGTGGCAAGACGCTCCTCGGGGCGCGTCTTGCTTGGGCCTCTCTCCTGGAGGCGCTCAGTCAGACCTAGTGTTGACATGTGGCAAGACGCTCCTCGGGGCGCGTCTTGCTTGGGCCTCTCTCCTGGAGGCGCTCAGTCAGACCGAGTAGTGACATGCTGCATGACGCTCCTCGGGGTGCGTCTTGCTTGGGCCTCTCTCCTGGAAGCGCTCAGTCAGACCCAGTGGTGACATGTGGCAAGACACTCCTCGGGGCGCGTCTTGCTTGGGCCTCTCTCCTGGAGGCCCTCTGTCAGACCCAGTGTTGACATGTGGCAAGACGCTCCTCGGGGCGCGTCTTGCTTGGGCCTCTCTCCTGGAGGCGCTCAGTCAGACCCAGTGGTGACATATGGAAAGACGCTTCTCGGGGCGCGTGTTGCTTGGGCCTCTCTCCTGGAGGCCCTCTGTCAGACCCAGTGTTGACATGTGGCAAGACACTCCTCGGGGCGCGTCTTGCTTGGGCTTCTCTCCTGGAGGCCCTCAGTCAGACCCAGTGTTGACAAGTGTCAAGATGCTCCTCGGGGCGCGTCTTGCTTGGGCCTCTCTCCTGGAGGCGCTCAGTCAGACCCATTGTTGACATGTGGCAAGACGCTCCTCGGGGCACGTCTTGCTTGGGCCTCTCTCCTGGAGGCGCTCAGTCAGAACCAGAGGTGACATGTGGCAAGACGCTCCTCGGGGCGCGTATTGCTTGGGCCTCTCTCCTGGAAGCGCTCAGTCAGACCCAGTGGTGACATGTGGCAAGACACTCCTCGGGGCGCGTCTTGCTTGGGCCTCTCTCCTGGAGGCCCTCTGTCAGACCCAGAGGTGACATGTGGCAAGACGCTCCTCGGGGCGCGTATTGCTTGGGCCTCTCTCCTGGAGGCCCTCTGTCAGACCCAGTGTTGACACGTGGTAAGACGCTCCTCGGGGCGCGTCTTGCTTGGGTCTCTCTCCTGGAGGCGCTCAGTCAGACCGAGTAGTGACATGCTGCATGACGCTCCTCGGGGTGCGTCTTGCTTGGGCCTCTCTCCTGGAAGCGCTCAGTCAGACCCAGTGGTGACATGTGGCAATACACTCCTCGGGGCGCGTCTTGCTTGGGCCTCTCTCCTGGAGGCCCTCAGTCAGACCCAGTGTTGACAGGTGTCAAAACGCTCCTCGGGGTGTGTCTTGCTTGGGCCTCTCTCCTGGAGGCGCTCAGTCAGACCCAGTGTTGACATGTGGCAAGACGCTCCTCGGCGCCCGTCTTAATTGGGCATCTCTCCTGGAGGCGCTCAGTCAGACTCACTGTTGACATGTGGCAAGATGCTCCTCGGGGCGCATCTTGCTTGGGCCTCTCTCCTGGAGGCCCTCAGTCAGACCCATTGTTGACATGTGGCAAGACGCTCCTCTGGGCGCTTCTTGCTTGGGCCTCTCTACTGGAGGCGCTCAGTCAGACCCATTGTTGACATGTGGCAAGACGCTCATAGGGGCACGTCTTGCTTGGGCCTCTCTCCTGGAGGCGCTCAGTCAGACCCAGTGTTGACATGTGGCAAGACGCTCCTCGGGGCGCGTCTTGCTTGGGCCTCTCTCCTGGAGGCGCTCAGTCAGACCCAGTGTTGACATGTGTCAAGACGCCCCTCTGGGCGCGTCTTGCTTGGGCCTTTCCCCTGGAGGCGCTCAGTCAGACCCAGTGTTGACATGTGGCAAGACGCTCCTCGGGGCGCGTCTTGCTTGGGCCTCTCTCCTGGAGGCCCTCAGTCAGACCCATTGTTGACATGTGGCAAGACGCTCCTCGGGGCGTGTCTTGCTTGGGCCTGTCTCCTGGAGGCGCTCAGTCAGACCCAGTGGTGACATGTGGCAAGACGCTCCTCGGGGCGCGTATTGCTTGGGCCTCTCTCCTGAAGGCCCTCTGTCAGACCCAGTGTTGACATGTGTCAAGACGCTCCTCGGGGCGCGTCTTGCTGGGGCTTCTCTCATGGAGGCACTCAGTCAGACCCAGGGTTGACATGTGGCAAGACGCACCTCGGGGCGCGTCTTGCTTGGGCCTCTCTCCTGGAGGCGCTCAGTCAGACCTAGTGTTGACATGTGGCAAGACGCTCCTCGGGGCGCGTCTTGCTTGGGCCTCTCTCCTGGAGGCGCTCAGTCAGACCCAGTGTTGACATGTCACAAGACGCTCCTCGGGGCGCGTCTTGCTTGGGCCTTTCTCCTGGAGGCGCTCAGTCAGAACCAGAGGTGACATGTGGCAAGACGCTCCTCGGGGCGCGTCTTGCTTGGGCCTCTCTCCTGGAGGCCCTCTGTCAGACCCAGTGTTGACACGTGGTAAGACGCTCCTCGGGGCGCGTCTTGCTTGGGTCTCTCTCCTGGAGGCGCTCAGTCAGACCGAGTAGTGACATGCTGCATGACGCTCCTCGGGGTGCGTCTTGCTTGGGCCTGTCTCCTGGAAGCGCTCAGTCAGACCCAGTGGTGACATGTGGCAAGACACTCCTCGGGGCGCGTCTTGCTTGGGCCTCTCTCCTGGAGGCCCTCTGTCAGACCCAGTGTTGACATGTGGCAAGACGCTCCTCGGGGCGCGTCTTGCTTGGGCCTCTCTCCTGGAGGCGCTCAGTCAGACCCAGTGGTGACATATGGCAAGACGCTTCTCGGGGCGCGTGTTGCTTGGGCCTCTCTCCTGGAGGCCCTCTGTCAGACCCAGTGTTGACATGTGGCAAGACACTCCTCGGGGCGCGTCTTGCTTGGGCCTCTCTCCTGGAGGCCCTCAGTCAGACCCAGTGTTGACAAGTGTCAAGATGCTCCTCGGGGCGCGTCTTGCTTGGGCCTCTCTCCTGGAGGCTCTCAGTCAGACCCATTGTTGACATGTGGCAAGACGCTCCTCGGGGCACGTCTTGCTTGGGCCTCTCTCCTGGAGGCGCTCAGTCAGACCCAGTGTTGACATGTGGCAAGACGCTCCTCGGGGCACGTCTTGCTTGGGCTTCTCTCATGGAGGCGCTCAGTCAGACCCAGTGGTGACATATGGCAAGACGCTTCTCGGGGCGCGTGTTGCTTGGGCCTCTCTCCTGGAGGCCCTCTGTCAGACCCAGTGTTGACATGTGGCAAGACACTCCTCGGGGCGCGTCTTGCTTGGGCCTCTCTCCTGGAGGCCCTCAGTCAGACCCAGTGTTGACAAGTGTCAAGATGCTCCTCGGGGCGCGTCTTGCTTGGGCCTCTCTCCTGGAGGCTCTCAGTCAGACCCATTGTTGACATGTGGCAAGACGCTCCTCGGGGCACGTCTTGCTTGGGCCTCTCTCCTGGAGGCGCTCAGTCAGACCCAGTGTTGACATGTGGCAAGACGCTCCTCGGGGCACGTCTTGCTTGGGCTTCTCTCATGGAGGCCCTCAGTCAGACCCAGTGTTGACATGTGTCAAAACGCTCCTCGGGGTGCCTCTTGCTTGGGCCTCTCTCCTGGAGGCGCTCAGTCAGACCCAGTGTTGACATGTGGCAAGACGCTCCTCGGCGCCCGTCTTAATTGGGCATCTCTCCTGGAGGCGCTCAGTCAGACTCACTGTTGACATGTGGCAAGATGCTCCTCGGGGCGCATCTTGCTTGGGCCTCTCTCCTGGAGGCCCTCAGTCAGACCCATTGTTGACATGTGGCAAGACGCTCCTCGGGGCGCTTCTTGCTTGGGCGTCTCTACTGGAGGCGCTCTGTCAGACCCATTGTTGACATGTGGCAAGACGCTCATAGGGGCACGTCTTGCTTGGGCCTCTCTCCTGGAGGCGCTCAGTCAGACCCAGTGGTGACATGTGGCAAGACGCTTCTCGGGGCGCGTGTTGCTTGGGCCTCTCTCCTGGAGGCCCTCTGTCAGACCCAGTGTTGACATGTGGCAAGACACTCCTCGGGGCGCGTCTTGCTTGGGCTTCTCTCCTGGAGGCCCTCAGTCAGACCCAGTGTTGACAAGTGTCAAGATGCTCCTCGGGGCGCGTCTTGCTTGGGCCTCTCTCCTGGAGGCACTCAGTCAGACCCATTGTTGACATGTGGCAAGACGCTCCTCGGGGTGCGTCTTGCTTGGGCTTCTCTCCTGGAGGCCCTCAGTCAGACCCATTGTTGACATGTGGCAAGACGCTCCTCGGGGCGCTTCTTGCTTGGGCCTCTCTCCTGGAGGCGCTCAGTCAGACCCAGTGTTGACATGTGGCAAGACGCTCCTCGGGGCACGTCTTGCTTGGGCCTCTCTCCTGGAGGCGCTCAGTCAGACCCAGTGTTGACATGTGGCAAGACGCTCCTCGGCGCCCGTCTTAATTCGGCATCTCTCCTGGAGGCGCTCAGTCAGACTCACTGTTGACATGTGGCAAGATGCTCCTCGGGGCGCATCTTGCTTGGGCCTCTCTCCTGGAGGCCCTCAGTCAGACCCATTGTTGACATGTGGCAAGGCGCTCCTCGGGGCGCTTCTTGCTTGGGCCTCTCTACTGGAGGCGCTCAGTCAGACCCATTGTTGACATGTGGCAAGACGCTCATAGGGGCACGTCTTGCTTGGGCCTCTCTCCTGGAGGCGCTCAGTCAGACCCAGTGTTGACATGTGGCAAGACGCTCCTCGGGGCGCGTCTTGCTTGGGCCTCTCTCCTGGAGGCGCTTAGTCAGACCCAGTGTTGACATGTGGCAAGACGCTCCTCGGGGCGCGTCTTGCTTTGGCCTCTCTCCTGGAGGCGCTCAGTCAGACCGAGTGCTGACATGTGGCAAGACGCTCCTCGGGGCGCGTCTTGCTTGGGCCTCTCTCCTGGAGGCGCTCAGTCAGACCCAGTGGTGACATGTGGCAAGACGCTTCTCGGGGCGCGTGTTGCTTGGGCCTCTCTCCTGGAGGCCCTCTGTCAGACCCGGTGTTGACATGTGGCAAGACGCTCCTCGGGGCACGTCTTGCTTGGGCTTCTCTCATGGAGGCCCTCAGTCAGACCCAGTGTTGACATGTGTCAAAACGCTCCTCGGGGTGCGTCTTGCTTGGGCCTCTCTCCTGGAGGCGCTCAGTCAGACCCAGTGTTGACATGTGGCAAGATGCTCCTCGGGGCGCATCTTGCTTGGGCCTCTCTCCTGGAGGCCCTCAGTCAGACCCATTGTTGACATGTGACAAGACGCTCCTCGGGGCGCTTCTTGCTTGGGCCTCTCTACTGGAGGCGCTCAGTCAGACCCATTGTTGACATGTGGCAAGACGCTCATAGGGGCACGTCTTGCTTGGGCCTCTCTCCTGGAGGCGCTCAGTCAGACCCAGTGTTGACATGTGGCAAGACGCTCCTCGGGGCGCGTCTTGCTTGGGCCTCTATCCTGGAGGCGCTCAGTCAGACCCAGTGTTGACATGTGGCAAGACGCTCCTCGGGGCGCGTCTTGCTTTGGCCTCTCTCCTGGAGGCGCTCAGTCAGACCGAGTGCTGACATGTGGCAAGACGCTCCTCGGGGCGCGTCTTGCTTGGGCCTCTCTCCTGGAGGCGCTCATTCAGACTCAGTGGTGACATGTGGCAAGACGCTTCTCGGGGCGCGTGTTGCTTGGGCCTCTCTCCTGGAGGCCCTCTGTCAGACCCAGTGTTGACATGTGGCAAGACACTCCTCGGGGCGCGTCTTGCTTGGGCTTCTCTCCTGGAGGCCCTAAGTCAGACCCAGTGTTGACAAGTGTCAAGATGCTCCTCGGGGCGCGTCTTGCTTGGGCCTCTCTCCTGGAGGCACTCAGTCAGACCCATTGTTGACATGTGGCAAGACGCTCCTCGGGGTGCGTCTTGCTTGGGCTTCTCTCCTGGAGGCCCTCAGTCAGACCCATTGTTGACATGTGGCAAGACGCTCCTTGGGGCGCTTCTTGCTTGGGCCTCTCTCCTGGAGGCGCTCAGTCAGACCCAGTGTTGACATGTGGCAAGACGCTCCTCGGGACACGTCTTGCTTGGGCTTCTCTCATGGAGGCCCTCAGTCAGACCCAGTGTTGACAGGTGTCAAAACGCTCCTCGGGGTGCGTCTTGCTTGGGCCTCTCTCCTGGAGGCGCTCAGTCAGACCCAGTGTTGACATGTGGCAAGACGCTCCTCGGCGCCCGTCTTAATTGGGCATCTCTCCTGGAGGCGCTCAGTCAGACTCACTGTTGACGTGTGGCAAGATGCTCCTCGGGGCGCATCTTGCTTGGGCCTCTCTCCTGGAGGCCCTCAGTCAGACCCATTGTTGACATGTGGCAAGACGCTCCTCGGGGCACTTCTTGCTTGGGCCTCTCTACTGGAGGCGCTCAGTCAGACCCATTGTTGACATGTGGCAAGACGCTCATAGGGGCACGTCTTGCTTGGGCCTCTCTCCTGGAGGCGCTCAGTCAGACCCAGTGTTGACATGTGGCAAGACGCTCCTCGGGGTGCGTCTTGCTTGGGCCTCTCTCCTGGAGGCGCTCAGTCAGACCCAGTGTTGACATGTGGCAAGACGCTCCTCGGGGCGCGTCTTGCTTTGGCCTCTCTCCTGGAGGTGCTCAGTCAGACCGAGTGCTGACATGTGGCAAGACGCTCCTCGGGGCGCGTCTTGCTTGGGCCTCTCTCCTGGAGACGCTCAGTCAGACCCAGTGGTGACATGTGGCAAGACGCTTCTCGGGGCGCGTGTTGCTTGGGCCTCTCTCCTGGAGGCCCTCTGTCAGACCCAGTGTTGACATGTGGCAAGACGCTCCTCGGGGCGCGTATTGCTTGGGCCTCTCTCCTGGAGGCCCTCTGTCAGACCCAGTGTTGACATGTGTCAAGACGCTCCTCGGGGCGCGTCTTGCTTGGGCCTCTCTCCTGGAGGCGCTCAGTCAGACCCAGTGTTGACATGTGGCAAGACGCTCCTCGGGGCGCGTCTTGCTGGGGCTTCTCTCATGGAGGCACTCAGTCAGACCCAGTGTTGACATGTGGCAAGACGCTCCTCGGGGCTCGTCTTGCTTGGGCCTCTCTCCTGGAGGCGCTCAGTCAGACCTAGTGTTGACATGTGGCAAGACGCTCCTCGGGGCGCGTCTTGCTTGGGCCTCTCTCCTGGAGGCGCTCAGTCAGACCCAGTGTTGACATGTCACAAGACGCTCCTCGGGGCGCTTCTTGCTTGGGCCTCTCTCCTGGAGGCGCTCAGTCAGAATCAGAGGTGACATGTGGCAAGACGCTCCTCGGGGCGCGTCTTGCTTGGGCCTCTCTCCTGGAGGCCCTCTGTCAGACCCAGTGTTGACACGTGGTAAGACGCTCCTCGGGGCGCGTCTTGCTTGGGTCTCTCTCCTGGAGGCGCTCAGTCAGACCGAGTAGTGACATGCTGCATGACGCTCCTCGGGGTGCGTCTTGCTTGGGCCTCTCTCCTGGAAGCGCTCAGTCAGACCCAGTGGTGACATGTGGCAAGACACTCCTCGGGGCGCGTCTTGCTTGGGCCTCTCTCCTGGAGGCCCTCTGTCAGACCCAGTGTTGACATGTGGCAAGACGCTCCTCGGGGCGCGTCTTGCTTGGGCCTCTCTCCTGGAGGCGCTCAGTCAGACCCAGTGGTGACATATGGCAAGACGCTTCTCGGGGCGCGTGTTGCTTGGGCCTCTCTCCTGGAGGCCCTCTGTCAGACCCAGTGTTGACATGTGGCAAGACACTCCTCGGGGCACGTCTTGCTTGGGCTTCTCTCCTGGAGGCCCTCAGTCAGACCCAGTGTTGACAAGTGTCAAGATGCTCCTCGGGGCGCGTCTTGCTTGGGCCTCTCTCCTGGAGGCGCTCAGTCAGACCCATTGTTGACATGTGGCAAGACGCTCCTCGGGGCACGTCTTGCTTGGGCCTCTCTCCTGGAGGCGCTCAGTCAGACCCAGTGTTGACATGTGGCAAGACGCTCCTCGGGGCACGTCTTGCTTGGGCTTCTCTCATGGAGGCCCTCAGTCAGACCCAGTGTTGACATGTGTCAAAACGCTCCTCGGGGTGCGTCTTGCTTGGGCCTCTCTCCTGGAGGCGCTCAGTCAGACCCAGTGTTGACATGTGGCAAGACGCTCCTCGGCGCCCGTCTTAATTGGGCATCTCTCCTGGAGGCGCTCAGTCAGACTCACTGTTGACATGTGGCAAGATGCTCCTCGGGGCGCATCTTGCTTGGGCCTCTCTCCTGGAGTCCCTCAGTCAGACCCATTGTTGACATGTGGCAAGACGCTCCTCGGGGCGCTTCTTGCTTGGGCCTCTCTACTGGAGGCGCTCAGTCAGACCCATTGTTTACATGTGGCAAGACGCTCATAGGGGCACGTCTTGCTTGGGCCTCTCTCCTGGAGGCGCTCAGTCAGACCCAGTGTTGACATGTGGCAAGACGCTCCTCGGGGCGCGTCTTGCTTGGGCCTCTCTCCTGGAGGCGCTCAGTCAGACCCAGTGTTGACATGTGGCAAGACGCTCCTCGGGGCGCGTCTTGCTTTGGCCTCTCTCCTGGAGGCGCTCAGTCAGACCGAGTGCTGACATGTGGCAAGACGCTCCTCGGGGCGCGTCTTGCTTGGGCCTCTCTCCTGGAGGCGCTCAGTCAGACCCAGTGGTGACATGTGGCAAGACGCTTCTCGGGGGGCGTGTTGCTTGGGCCTCTCTCCTGGAGGCCCTCTGTCAGACCCAGTGTTGACATGTGGCAAGACACTCCTCGGGGCGCGTCTTGCTTGGGCTTCTCTCCTGGAGGCCCTCAGTCAGACCCAGTGTTGACAAGTGTCAAGATGCTCCTCGGGGCGCGTCTTGCTTGGGCCTCTCTCCTGGAGGCACTCAGTCAGACCCATTGTTGACATGTGGCAAGACGCTCCTTGGGGTGTGTCTTGCTTGGGCTTCTCTCCTGGAGGCCCTCAGTCAGACCCATTGTTGACATGTGGCAAGACGCTCCTCTGGGCGCTTCTTGCTTGGGCCTCTCTCCTGGAGGCGCTCAGTCAGACCCAGTGTTGACATGTGGCAAGTCGCTCCTCGGGGCACGTCTTGCTTGGTTCTCTCTCCTGGAGGCGCTCAGTCAGACCCAGTGTTGACATGTGGCAAGACGCTCCTCGGCGCCCGTTTAATTCGGCATCTCTCCTGGAGGCGCTCAGTCAGACTCACTGTTGACATGTGGCAAGATGCTCCTCGGGGCGCATCTTGCTTGGGCCTCTCTCCTGGAGGCCCTCAGTCAGACCCATTGTTGACATGTGGCAAGACGCTCCTCGGGGCGCTTCTTGCTTGGGCCTCTCTATTGGAGGCGCTCAGTCAGACCCATTGTTGACATGTGGCAAGACGCTCATAGGGGCACGTCTTGCTTGGGCCTCTCTCCTGGAGGCGCTCAGTCAGACCCAGTGTTGACATGTGGCAAGACGCTCCTCGGGGCGCGTCTTGCTTGGGCCTCTCTCCTGGAGGCGCTCAGTCAGACCCAGTGTTGACATGTGGCAAGACGCTCCTCGGGGCGCGTCTTGCTTTGGCCTCTCTCCTGGAGGCGCTCAGTCAGACCGAGTGCTGACATGTGGCAAGACGCTCCTCGGGGCGCGTCTTGCTTGGGCCTCTCTCCTGGAGGCGCTCAGTCAGACCCAGTGGTGACATATGGCAAGACGCTTCTCGGGGCGCGTGTTGCTTGGGCCTCTCTCCTGGAGGCCCTCTGTCAGACCCGGTGTTGACATGTGGCAAGACGCTCCTCGGGGCACGTCTTGCTTGGGCTTCTCTCATGGAGGCCCTCAGTCAGACCCAGTGTTGACATGTGTCAAAACCCTCCTCGGGGTGCGTCTTGCTTGGGCCTCTCTCCTGGAGGCCCTCAGTCAGACCCATTGTTGACATGTGGCAAGACGCTCCTCGGTGCGCTTCTTGCTTGGGCCTCTCTACTGGAGGCGCTCAGTCAGACCCAGTGTTGACATGTGGCAAGATGCTCCTCGGGGCGCATCTTGCTTGGGCCTCTCTCCTGGAGGCCCTCAGTCAGACCCATTGTTGACATGTGGCAAGACGCTCCTTGGGGCGCTTCTTGCTTGGGCCTCTCTACTGGAGGCGCTCAGTCAGACCCATTGTTGACATGTGGCAAGACGCTCATAGGGGCACGTCTTGCTTGGGCCTCTCTCCTGGAGGCGCTCAGTCAGACCCAGTGTTGACATGTGGCAAGACGCTCCTCGGGGCGCGTCTTGCTTGGGCCTCTCTCCTGGAGGCGCTCAGTCAGACCCAGTGTTGACATGTGGCAAGACGCTCCTCGGGGCGCGTCTTGCTTTGGCCTCGCTCCTGGAGGCGCTCAGTCAGACCGAGTGCTGACATGTGGCAAGACGCTCCTCGGGGCGCGTCTTGCTTGGGCCTCTCTCCTGGAGACGCTCAGTCAGACCCAGTGGTGACATGTGGCAAGACGCTTCTCGGGGCGCGTGTTGCTTGGGCCTCTCTCCTGGAGGCCCTCTGTCAGACCCAGTGTTGACATGTGGCAAGACACTCCTCGGGGCGCGTCTTGCTTGGGCTTCTCTCCTGGAGGCCCTCAGTCAGACCCAGTGTTGACAAGTGTCAAGATGCTCCTCGGGGCGCGTCTTGCTTGGGCCTCTCTCCTGGAGGCACTCAGTCAGACCCATTGTTGACATGTGGCAAGACGCTCCTCGGGGCGCGTCTTGCTTGGGCTTCTCTCCTGGAGGCCCTCAGTCAGACCCATTGTTGACATGTGGCAAGACGCTCCTCGGGGCGCTTCTTGCTTGGGCCTCTCTCCTGGAGGCGCTCAGTCAGACCCAGTGTTGACATGTGGCAAGACGCTCCTCGGGGCACGTCTTGCTTGTGCCTCTCTCCTGGAGGCGCTCAGTCAGACCCAATGTTGACATGTGGCAAGACGCTCCTCGGGGCACGTCTTGCTTGGGCTTCTCTCATGGAGGCCCTCAGTCAGACCCAGTGTTGACATGTGTCAAGACGCTCCTCGGGGTGCATCTTGCTTGGGCCTCTCTCCTGGAGGCGCTCAGTCAGACGCAGTGTTGACATGTGGCAAGACGCTCCTCGGGGCTCGTCTTGCTGGAGCTTCTCTCATGGAGGCGCTCAGTCAGACCCAGTGTTGACATGTGGCAAGACGCTCCTCGGCGCGCGTATTAATTGGGCATCTCTCCTGGAGGCGCTCAGTCAGACTCACTGTTGACATGTGGCAAGATGCTCCTCGGGGCGCGTCTTGCTTGGGCATCTCTCCTGGAGGCGCTCAGTCAGACCCAGTGTTGACATGTGACAAGACGCTCCTCGGGGCGCGTCTTGCTTGGGCCTCTCTCCTGGAGGCGCTCAGTCACAACCAGAGGTGACATGTGGCAAGACGCTCCTTGGGGCGCGTATTGCTTGGGCCTCTCTCCTGGAGGCCCTCAATCAGACCCAGTGGTGACACGTGGCAAGACGCTCCTCGGGACGCGTCTTGCTTGGGTCTCTCTCCTGGAGGCGCTCAGTCAGACCGAGTAGTGTCATGTGGCATGACGCTCTTCGGGGCGCGTCTTGCTTGGGCCTCTCTCCTGGAGCCGCTCAGTCAGACCCAGTGGTGACATGTGGCAAGACACTCCTCGGGGGGGCGTCTTGCTTGGGCCTCTCTCCTGGAGGCCCTCTGTCAGACCAGGTGTTGACATGTGGCAAGACGCTCCTCGGGGCGCGTCTTGCTTGGGCCTCTCTCCTGGAGGCGCTCAGTCAGACCCAGTGGTGACATATGGCAAGACGCTCCTCGGGGCGCGTGTTGCTTGGGCCTCTCTCCTGGAGGCCCTCTGTCAGACCCAGTGTTGACATGTGGCAAGACGCTCCTCGGGGCGCGTCTTGCTTGGGCTTCTCTCCTGGAGGCCCTCAGTCAGACCCATTGTTGACATGTGGCAAGACACTCCTCGGGGCGCTTCTTGCTTGGGCCTCTCTACTGGAAGCGCTCAGTCAGACCCAGTGTTGACATGTGGCAAGACGCTCATAGGGGCACGTCTTGCTTGGGCCTCTCTCCTGGAGGCGCTCAGTCAGACCCAGTGTTGACATGTGGCAAGACGCTCCTCGGGGCGCGTCTTGCTTGGGCCTCTCTCCTGGAGGCTCTCAGTCAGACCCAGTGTTGACATGTGGCAAGACGCTCCTCGGGGCACGTCTTGCTTGGGCCTCTCTCCTGGAGGCGCTCAGTCAGACCGAGTGCTGACATGTGGCAAGACGCTCCTCGGGGCGCGTGTTGCTTGGGCCTCTCTCCTGGAGGCCCTCTGTCAGACCCAGTGTTGACATGTGGCAAGACACTCCTCGGGGCGCGTCTTGCTTGGGCTTCTCTCCTGGAGGCCCTCAGTCAGACCCAGTGTTGACAAGTGTCAAGATGCTCCTCGGGGCGCGTCTTGCTTGGGAACCTCTCCTGGAGGCGCTCAGTCAGACCCATTGTTGACATGTGGCAAGACTCTCCTCGGGGCGCGTCTTGCTTGGGATTCTCTCCTGGAGGCCCTCAGTCAGACCCATTGTTGACATGTGGCAAGACGCTCCTCGGGGCGCTTCTTGCTTGGGCCTCTCTCCTGGAGGCGCTCAGTCAGACCCAGTGTTGACATGTGGCAAGACGCTCCTCGGGGCACGTCTTATTTGGGCCTCTCTCCTGGAGGCGCTCAGTCAGACCCAGTGTTGACATGTGGCAAGACGCTCCTCGGGGCGCGTCTTGCTTGGGCCTCTCTCCTGGAGGCGCTCAGTCAGAACCAGAGGTGACATGTGGCAAGACGCTCCTCGGGGCGCGTATTGCTTGGGCCTCTCTCCTGGAGGCCCTCTGTCAGACCCAGTGTTGACACGTGGCAAGACGCTCCTCGGGGTGCGTCTTGCTTGGGTCTCTCTCCTGGAGGCGCTCAGTCAGACCGAGTAGTGACATGTGGCATGACGCTCCTCAGGGCGCGTCTTGCTTGGGCCTCTCTCCTGGAGGCGCTCAGTCAGACCCAGTGGTGACATGTGGCAAGACTCTCCTCGGGGCGCGTCTTGCTTGGGCCTCTCTCCTGGAGGCGCTCAGTCAGACCCAGTGGTGACATATGGCAAGACGCTTCTAGGGGCGCGTGTTGCTTGGGCCTCTCTCCTGGAGGCCCTGTGTCAGACCCAGTGTTGACAAGTGTCAAGATGCTCCTCTGGGCGCGTTTTGCTTGGGCTTCTCTCCTGGAGGCCCTCAGTCAGACCCAGTGTTGACAAGTGTCAAGATGCTCCTCTGGGCGCGTCTTGCTTGGGCCTCTCTCCTGGAGGCACTCAGTCAGACCCAGTGTTGACATGTGGCAAGACGCTCCTCGGGGCACGTCTTGCTTGGGCCTCTCTCCTGGAGGCGCTCAGTCAGACCCAGTGTTGACAAGTGGCAAGACGCTCCTCGGGGCACGCCTTGCTTGGGCTTCTCTCATGGAGGCCCTCAGTCAGACCCAGTGTTGACATGTGGCAAGACGCTCCTCGGGGCACGTCTTGCTTGGGCCTCTCTCCTGGAGGAGCTCAGTCAGACCCAGTGTTGACACGTGGCAAGACGCTCCTCGGGGCGCGTCTTGCTGGGGCCTCTCTCCTGGAGGCCCTCAATCAGACCCAGTGTTGACACGTGGCAAGACGCTCCTCGGGGCGCGTCTTGCTTGGGTCTCTCTCCTGGAGGCGCTCAGTCAGACCGAGTAGTGACATGTGGCAAGACGCTCCTCGGGGCGCGTCTTGCTTGGGTGTCTCTCCTGGAGGCGCTCAGTCAGACCGAGTGCTGACATGTGGCAAGACGCTCCTCGGGGCGCGTCTTGCTTGGACCTCTCTCCTGGAGGCGCTCAGTCAGACCCAGTGGTGACATGTGGCAAGACGCTTCTCGGGGCGCGTGTTGCTTGGGCCTCTCTCCTGGAGGCGCTCAGTCAGACCCAGTGTTGACATGTGGCAAGACGCTCCTCGGGGCGCATCTTGCTGGGGCTTCTCTCATGGAGGCACTCAGTCAGACCCAGTGTTGACATGTGGCAAGACGCTCCTCGGGTCGCGTCTTGCTTTGGCCTCTCTCCTGGAGGCGCTCATTCAGACCCAGTGTTGACATGTGACAAGACGTTCCTCGGGGCGCGTATTGCTTGGGCCTCTCTCCTGGAGGCCTTCTGTCAGACCCAGTGTTGACACGTGGCAAGACGCTCCTCGGGGCGCGTCTTGCTTGTGTCTCTCTCCTGGAGGCGCTCAGTCAGACCGAGTAGTGACATGTGGCATGACGCTCCTCGGGGCGCATCTTGCTTGGGCCTCTCTCCTGGAGGCGCTCAGTCAGACCCAGTGGTGACATGTGGCAAGACACTCCTCGGGGCGCGTCTTGCTTGGGCCTCTCTCCTGGAGGCCCTCTGTCAGACCCAGTGTTGACATGTGGCAAGACGCTCCTCGGGGCGCGTTTTGCTTGGGCCTCTCTCCTGGAGGCGCTCAGTCAGACCCAGTGGTGACATATGGCAAGACGCTTCTCGGGGTGCGTGTTGCTTGGGCCTCTTTCCTGGAGGCCCTCTGTCAGACCCAGTGTTGACATGTGGCAAGACACTCCTCGGGGCGCGTCTTGCTTGGGCTTCTCTCCTGGAGGCGCTCAGTCAGACCCAGTGTTGACATGTGGCAAGACGCTCCTCGGGGCACATCTTGCTTGGGCCTCTCTCCTGGAGGCGCTCAGTCAGACCCAGTGTTGACATGTGGCAAGACGCTCCTCGGGGCACGTCTTGCTTGGGCTTCTCTCATGGAGGCCCTCAGTCAGACACAGTGATGACATGTGTCAAGACGCTCCTCGGGGCGCGTCTTGCTTGGGCCTCTCTCCTGGAGGCGCTCAGTCAGACCCAGTGTTGACATGTGGCAAGACGCTCCTCGGGGCACGTCTTGCTTGGGCCTCTCTCCTGGAGGCGCTCAGTCAGACCCACTGTTGACATGTGGCAAGACGCTCCTCGGGGCGCGTCTTACTTGGGCCTCTCTCCTGGAGGCGCTCAGTCAGAACCAGAGGTGACATGTGGCAAGACGCTCCTCGGGGCGCGTATTGCTTGGGCCTCTCTCCTGGAGGCCCTCTGTCAGACCCAGTGTTGACACGTGGCAAGACGCTCCTCGGGGCGCGTCTTGCTTGGGTCTCTCTCCTGGAGGCGCTCAGTCAGAACCAGAGGTGACATGTGGCAAGACGCTCCTCGGGGCGCGTATTGCTTGGGCCTCTCTCGTGGAGGCCCTCTGTCAGACCCAGTGTTGACACGTGGCAAGACGCTCCTCGGGGCGCGTCTTGCTTGGGTCTCTCTCCTGGAGGCGCTCAGTCAGACCGAGTAGTGACATGTGGCATGACGCTCCTCGGGGTGCGTCTTGCTTGGGCCTCTCTCCTGGAGGCCCTCTGTCAGACCCAGTGTTGACATGTGGCAAGACGCTCCTCGGGGCGCATCTTGCTTGGGTCTCTCTCCTGGAGGAGCTTAGTCATACCGAGTAGTGACATGTGGCATGACGCTCCTCGGGGCGCGTCTTGCTTGGGCCTCTCTCCTGGAGGCGCTCAGTCAGACCCAGTGGTGACATGTGGCAAGACACTCCTCGGGGCGCGTCTTGCTTGGGCCTCTCTCCGGGAGGCCCTCTGTCAGACCCAGTGTTGGCATGTGGCAAGACGCTCCTCGGGGCGCGTCTTGCTTGGGCCTCTCTCCTGGAGGCGCTCAGTCAGACCCAGTGGTGACATATGGCAAGACGCTTCTCGGGGCGCGTCTTGCTTGGGCTTCTCTCCTGGAGGCCCTCAGTCAGACCCAGTGTTTACAAGTGTCAAGATGCTCCTCGGGGCGCGTCTTGCTTGGGCCTCTCTCCTGGAGGCGCTCAGTCAGACCCATTGTGGACATGTGGCAAGACGCTCCTCGGGGCGCGTCTTGCTTGGGCTTCTCTCCTGGAAGCCCTCAGTCAGACCCATTGTTGACATGTGGCAAGACGCTCCTCGGGGCGCTTCTTGCTTGGAACTCTCTCCTGGAGGCGCTCAGTCAGACCCAGTGTTGACATGTGGCAAGACGCTCCTCAGGGCACGTCTTGCTTGGGCTTCTCTCATGGAGGCCCTCAGTCAGACCCAGTGTTGACATGTGTCAAAACGCTCCTCGTGGTGCGTCTTGCTTGGGCCTCTCTCCTGGAGGCGCTCAGTCAGACCCAGTGTTGACATGTGGCAAGACGCTCCTCGGGGCGCGTCTTGCTGGAGCTTCTCTCATGGAGGCGCTCAGTCAGACCCAGTGTTGACATGTGGCAAGACGCTCCTCGGCGCCCGTCTTAATTGAGAATCTCTCCTGGAGGCGCTCAGTCAGACTCACTGTTGACATGTGGCAAGATGCTCCTCGGGGCGCGTCTTGCTTGGGCCTCTCTTCTGGAGGCCCTCAGTCAGACCCATTGTTGACATGTGGCAAGACGCTCCTCGGGGCGCGTCTTGCTTGGGCCTCTCTACTGGAGGCGCTCAGTCATACCCAGTGTTGACATGTGGCAAGACGCTCATAGGGGCACGTCTTGCTTGGGCCTCTCTCCTGGAGGCGCTCAGTCAGACCCAGTGTTGACATGTGGCAAGACGCTCCTCTGGGCGCGTCTTGCTTGGGCCTCTCTCCTGGAGGCGCTCAGTCAGACCCAGTGCTGACATGTGCCAAGACGCTTCTCGGGGCGCGTGTTGCTTGGGCCTCTCTCCTGGAGGCCCTCTGTCAGACCCAGTGTTGACATGTGGCAAGACACTCCTCGGGGCGCGTCTTGCTTGGGCTTCTCTCCTGGAGGCCCTCAGTCAGACCCAGTGTTGACAAGTGTCAAGATGCTCCTCGGGGCGCGTCTTGCTTGGGCCATTCTCCTGGAGGCAATCAGTCAGACCCATTGTTGACATGTGGCAAGACGCTCCTCGGGGCGTGTCTTGCTTGGGGTTCTCTCCTGGAGGCCCTCAGTCAGACCCATTGTTGACATGTGGCAAGACGCTCCTCGGGGCGCTTCTTGCTTGGGCCTCTCTCCTGGAGGCGCTCAGTCAGACCCAGTGTTGACATGTGGCAAGACGCTCCTCGGGGCACGTCTTGCTTGGGCCTCTCTCCTGGAGGCGCTCAGTCAGACCCAGTGTTGACATGTGGCAAGACGCTCCTCGGGGCACGTCTTGCTTGGGCTTCTCTCATGGAAGCCCTCAGTCAGACACAGTGTTGACATGTGTCAAGACGCTCCTCGGGGTGCGTCTTGCTTGGGCCTCTCTCCTGGAGGCGCTCAGTCAGACGCAGTGTTGACATGTGGCAAGACGCTCCTCGGGGCGCGTCTTGCTGGAGCTTCTCTCATGGAGGTGCTCAGTCAGACCCAGTGTTGACATGTGGCAAGACGCTCCTCGGGGCACGTCTTGCTTGGGCCTCTCTCCTGGAGGAGCTCAGTCAGACCCAGTGTTGACATGTGGCAAGACGCTCCTCTGGGCGCGTCTTGCTGGGGCCTCTCTCCTGGAGGCCCTCAATCAGACCCAGTGTTGACACGTGGCAAGACGCTCCTCGGGGCGCGTCTTGCTTGGGTCTCTCTCCTGGAGGCGCTCAGTCAGACCCAGTGTTGACATGTGGCAAGACGCTCCTCGGGGCGCGTCTTGCTGGAGCTTCTCTCATGGAGGCGCTCAGTCAGACCCAGTGTTGACATGTGGCAAGACGCTCCTCGGCGCCCGTCTTAATTGAGAATCTCTCCTGGAGGCGCTCAGTCAGACTCACTGTTGACATGTGGCAAGATGCTCCTCGGGGCGCGTCTTGCTTGGGCCTCTCTTCTGGAGGCCCTCAGTCAGACCCATTGTTGACATGTGGCAAGACGCTCCTCGGGGCGCGTCTTGCTTGGGCCTCTCTACTGGAGGCGCTCAGTCATACCCAGTGTTGACATGTGGCAAGACGCTCATAGGGGCATGTCTTGCTTGGGCCTCTCTCCTGGAGGCGCTCAGTCAGACCCAGTGTAGACATGTGGCAAGACGCTCCTCGGGGCGCGTCTTGCTTGGGCCTCTCTCCTGGAGGCGCTCAGTCAGACCCAGTGGTGACATGTGGCAAGACGCTTCTCGGGGCGCGTGTTGCTTGGGCCTCTCTCCTGGAGGCCCTCTGTCAGACCCAGTGTTGACATGTGGCAAGACACTCCTCGGGGCGCGTCTTGCTTGGGCTTCTCTCCTGGAGGCCCTCAGTCAGACCCAGTGTTGACAAGTGTCAAGATGCTCCTCGGGGCGCGTCTTGCTTGGGCCTCTCTCCTGGAGGCGATCAGTCAGACCCATTGTTGACATGTGGCAAGACGCTCCTCGGGGCGTGTCTTGCTTGGGGTTCTCTCCTGGAGGCCCTCAGTCAGACCTATTGTTGACATGTGGCAAGACGCTCCTCGGGGCGCTTCTTGCTTGGGCCTCTCTCCTGGAGGCGCTCAGTCAGACCCAGTGTTGACATGTGGCAAGACGCTCCTCGGGGCACGTCTTGCTTGGGCCTCTCTCCTGGAGGCGCTCAGTCAGACCCAGTGTTGACATGTGGCAAGACGCTCCTCGGGGCACGTCTTGCTTGGGCTTCTCTCATGGAAGCCCTCAGTCAGACCCAGTGTTGACATGTGTCAAGACGCTCCTCGGGGTGCGTCTTGCTTGGGCCTCTCTCCTGGAGGCGCTCAGTCAGACGCAGTGTTGACATGTGGCAAGACGCTCCTCGGGGCACGTCTTGCTGGAGCTTCTCTCATGGAGGTGCTCAGTCAGACCCAGTGTTGACATGTGGCAAGACGCTCCTCGGGGCACGTCTTGCTTGGGACTCTCTCCTGGAGGAGCTCAGTCATACCCAGTGTTGACATGTGGCAAGACGCTCCTCTGGGCGCGTCTTGCTGGGGCCTCTCTCCTGGAGGCCCTCAATCAGACCCAGTGTTGACACGTGGCAAGACGCTCCTCGGGGCGCGTCTTGCTTGGGTCTCTCTCCTGGAGGCGCTCAGTCAGACCGAGTAGTGACATGTGGCAAGACGCTCCTCGAGGCGCGTCTTGCTTGGGCCTCTCTCCTGGAGGCGCTCAGTCAGACCCAGTGGTGACATATGGCAAGACGCTCCTCGGGGCGCGTGTTGCTTGGGCCTCTCTCCTGGAGGCCCTCTGTCAGACCCAGTTTTGACATGTGGCAAGACGCTCCTCGGGGCGCGTCTTGCTTGGGCTTCTCTCCTGGAGGCCCTCAGTCAGACACATTGTTGACATGTGGCAAGACGCTCCTCGGGGCGCTTCTTGCTTGGGCCTCTCTACTGGAGGCGCTCAGTCAGACCCAGTGTTGACATGTGGCAAGACGCTCATAGGGGCACGTCTTGCTTGGGCCTCTCCCCTGGAGGCGCTCAGTCAGACCCAGTGTTGACATGTGGCAAGACGCTCCTCGGGGTGCGTCTTGCTTGGGCCTCTCTCCTGGAGGCTCTCAGTCAGACCCAGTGTTGACAAGTGGCAAGACGCTCCTCGGGGCGCGTCTTGCTTGGGCCTCTCTCCTGGAGGCGCTCAGTCAGACCGACTGTTGACATGTGGTAAGATGCTCCTCGGGGTGCGTCTTGCTTGGGCCTCTCTCCTGGAGGCTCTCAGTCAGACCCAGTGTTGACATGTGGCAAGACGCTCCTCGGGGCGCGTCTTGCTTTGGCCTCTCTCCTGGAGGCGCTCAGTCATACCCAGTGTTGACATGTGACAAGACGCTCCTCGGGGCGCGTCTTGCTTGGGCCTCTCTCCTGGAGGCGCTCAGTCAGAACCCGAGGTGACATGTGGCAAGACGCTCCTCGGGGTGCGTATTGCTTGGGCCTCTCTCCTGGAGGCCCTCTGTCAGACCCAGTGTTGACACGTGGCAAGACGCTACTCGGGGCGCGTCTTGCTTGGGTCTCTCTCCTGGAGGCGCTCAGTCAGACCGAGTAGTGACATGTGGCATGACGCTCCTCGGGGCGCGTCTTGCTTGGGCCTCTCTCCTGGAGGCGCTCAGTCAGACCCAGTGGTGACATATGGCAATACGCTTCTCGGGGCGCGTGTTGCTTGGAGCTCTCTCCTGGAGGCGCTCAGTCAGACCCAGTGTTGACATGTGGCAAGACACTCCTCGGGGCGCGTCTTGCTTGGGCTTCTCTCCTGGAGGCCCTCAGTCAGACCCAGTGTTGACAAGTGTCAAGATGCTCCTCGGGGCGCGTCTTGCTTGGGCCTCTCTCTTCGAGGCGCTCAGTCAGACCCAGTGTTGACATGTGGCAAGACGCTCCTTGGGGCATGTCTTGCTTGGGCCTCTCTCCTGGAGGCGCTCAGTCAGACCCAGTGTTGACATGTGGCAAGACGCTCCTCGGGGCGCGTCTTGCTTGGGCTTCTCTCATGGAGGCCCTCAGTCAGACCCAGTGTTGACATGTGTCAAGACACTCCTCGGGGCGCGTCTTGCTTGGGCCTCTCTCCTGGAGGCGCTCAGTCAGACCCAGTGTTGACATGTGGCAAGACGCTCCTCGGGGCACGTCTTGCTTGGGCCTCTCTCCTGGAGGAGCTCAGTCAGACCCAGTGTTGACATGTGGCAAGACGCTCCTCTGGGCGCGTCTTGCTGGGGCCTCTCTCCTGGAGGCCCTCAATCAGACCCAGTGTTGACACGTGGCAAGACGCTCCTCGGGGCGCGTCTTGCTTGGGTCTCTCTCCTGGAGGCGCTCAGTCAGACCGAGTAGTGACATGTGGCAAGACGCTCCTCGAGGCGCGTCTTGCTTGGGCCTCTCTCCTGGAGGCGCTCAGTCAGACCCAGTGGTGACATATGGCAAGACGCTCCTCGGGGCGCGTGTTGCTTGGGCCTCTCTCCTGGAGGCCCTCTGTCAGACCCAGTTTTGACATGTGGCAAGACGCTCCTCGGGGCGCGTCTTGCTTGGGCTTCTCTCCTGGAGGGCTTCAGTCAGACACATTGTTGACATGTGGCAAGACGCTCCTCGGGGCGCTTCTTGCTTGGGCCTCTCTACTGGAGGCGCTCAGTCAGACCCAGTGTTGACATGTGGCAAGACGCTCATAGGGGCACGTCTTGCTTGGGCCTCTCCCCTGGAGGCGCTCAGTCAGACCCAGTGTTGACATGTGGCAAGACGCTCCTCGGGGTGCGTCTTGCTTGGGCCTCTCTCCTGGAGGCTCTCAGTCAGACCCAGTGTTGACAAGTGGCAAGACGCTCCTCGGGGCGCGTCTTGCTTGGGCCTCTCTCCTGGAGGCGCTCAGTCAGACCGACTGTTGACATGTGGTAAGATGCTCCTCGGGGTGCGTCTTGCTTGGGCCTCTCTCCTGGAGGCTCTCAGTCAGACCCAGTGTTGACATGTGGCAAGACGCTCCTCGGGGCGCGTCTTGCTTTGGCCTCTCTCCTGGAGGCGCTCAGTCAGACCCAGTGTTGACATGTGACAAGACGCTCCTCGGGGCGCGTCTTGCTTGGGCCTCTCTCCTGGAGGCGCTCAGTCAGAACCAGAGGTGACATGTGGCAAGACGCTCCTTGGGGTGCATATTGCTTGGGCCTCTCTCCTGGAGGCCCTCTGTCAGACCCAGTGTTGACACGTGGCAAGACGCTACTCGGGGCGCGTCTTGCTTGGGTCTCTCTCCTGGAGGCGCTCAGTCAGACCGAGTAGTGACATGTGGCATGACGCTCCTCGGGGCGCGTCTTGCTTGGGCCTCTCTCCTGGAGGCGCTCAGTCAGACCCAGTGTTGACATGTGGCAAGACACTCCTCGGGGCGCGTCTTGCTTGGGCTTCTCTCCTGGAGGCCCTCAGTCAGACCCAGTGTTGACAAGTGTCAAGATGCTCCTCGGGGCGCGTCTTGCTTGGGCCTCTCTCCTGGAGGCGCTCAGTCAGACCCAGTGTTGACATGTGGCAAGACGCTCCTCGGGGCATGTCTTGCTTGGGCCTCTCTCCTGGAGGCGCTCAGTCAGACCCAGTGTTGACATGTGGCAAGACACTCCTCGGGGCGCGTCTTGCTTGGGCTTCTCTCATGGAGGCCCTCAGTCAGACCCAGTGTTGACATGTGTCAAGACACTCCTCGGGGCGCGTCTTGCTTGGGCCTCTCTCCTGGAGGCGCTCAGTCAGACCCAGTGTTGACATGTGGCAAGACGCTCCTCGGGGCACGTCTTGCTTGGGCCTCTCTCCTGGAGGAGCTCAGTCAGACCCAGTGTTGACATGTGGCAAGACGCTCCTCTGGGCGCGTCTTGCTGGGGCCTCTCTCCTGGAGGCCCTCAATCAGACCCAGTGTTGACACGTGGCAAGACGCTCCTCGGGGCGCGTCTTGCTTGGGTCTCTCTCCTGGAGGCGCTCAGTCAGACCGAGTAGTGACATGTGGCAAGACGCTCCTCGAGGCGCGTCTTGCTTGGGCCTCTCTCCTGGAGGCGCTCAGTCAGACCCAGTGGTGACATATGGCAAGACGCTCCTCGGGGCGCGTGTTGCTTGGGCCTCTCTCCTGGAGGCCCTCTGTCAGACCCAGTTTTGACATGTGGCAAGACGCTCCTCGGGGCGCGTCTTGCTTGGGCTTCTCTCCTGGAGGCCTTCAGTCAGACACATTGTTGACATGTGGCAAGACGCTCCTCGGGGCGCTTCTTGCTTGGGCCTCTCTACTGGAGGCGCTCAGTCAGACCCAGTGTTGACATGTGGCAAGACGCTCATAGGGGCACGTCTTGCTTGGGCCTCTCCCCTGGAGGCGCTCAGTCAGACCCAGTGTTGACATGTGGCAAGACGCTCCTCGGGGTGCGTCTTGCTTGGGCCTCTCTCCTGGAGGCTCTCAGTCAGACCCAGTGTTGACATGTGGCAAGACGCTCCTCGGGGCGCGTCTTGCTTTGGCCTCTCTCCTGGAGGCGCTCAGTCAGACCCAGTGTTGACATGTGACAAGACGCTCCTCGGGGCGCGTCTTGCTTGGGCCTCTCTCCTGGAGGCGCTCAGTCAGAACCAGAGGTGACATGTGGCAAGACGCTCCTCGGGGTGCGTATTGCTTGGGCCTCTCTCCTGGAGGCCCTCTGTCAGACCCAGTGTTGACACGTGGCAAGACGCTACTCGGGGCGCGTCTTGCTTGGGTCTCTCTCCTGGAGGCGCTCAGTCAGACCGAGTAGTGACATGTGGCATGACGCTCCTCGGGGCGCGTCTTGCTTGGGCCTCTCTCCTGGAGGCGCTCAGTCAGACCCAGTGGTGACATATGGCAATACGCTTCTCGGGGCGCGTGTTGCTTGGAGCTCTCTCCTGGAGGCGCTCAGTCAGACCCAGTGTTGACATGTGGCAAGACACTCCTCGGGGCGCGTCTTGCTTGGGCTTCTCTCCTGGAGGCCCTCAGTCAGACCCAGTGTTGACAAGTGTCAAGATGCTCCTCGGGGCGCGTCTTGCTTGGGCCTCTCTCCTGGAGGCGCTCAGTCAGACCCAGTGTTGACATGTGGCAAGACGCTCCTCGGGGCATGTCTTGCTTGGGCCTCTCTCCTGGAGGCGCTCAGTCAGACCCAGTGTTGACATGTGGCAAGACGCTCCTCGGGGCGCGTCTTGCTTGGGCTTCTCTCATGGAGGCCCTCAGTCAGACCCAGTGTTGACATGTGTCAAGACACTCCTCGGGGCGCGTCTTGCTTGGGCCTCTCTCCTGGAGGCGCTCAGTCAGACCCAGTGTTGACATGTGGCAAGACGCTCCTCGGGGCACGTCTTGCTTGGGCCTCTCTCCTGGAGGAGCTCAGTCAGACCCAGTGTTGACATGTGGCAAGACGCTCCTCTGGGCGCGTCTTGCTGGGGCCTCTCTCCTGGAGGCCCTCAATCAGACCCAGTGTTGACACGTGGCAAGACGCTCCTCGGGGCGCGTCTTGCTTGGGTCTCTCTCCTGGAGGCGCTCAGTCAGACCGAGTAGTGACATGTGGCATGACGCTCCTCGGGGAGCGTCTTGCTTCGGCCTCTCTCCTGGAGGCGCTCAGTCAGACCCAGTGGTGACATGTGGCAAGACACTCCTCGGGGCGCGTCTTGCTTGGGCCTCTCTCCTGGAGGCCCTCTGTCAGACCCAGTGTTGACATGTGGCAAGACGCTCCTCGAGGCGCGTCTTGCTTGGGCCTCTCTCCTGGAGGCGCTCAGTCAGACCCAGTGGTGACCTATGGCAAGACGCTCCTCGGGGCACGTGTTGCTTGGGCATCTCTCCTGGAGGCCCTCTGTCAGACCCAGTTTTGACATGTGGCAAGACGCTCCTCGAGGCGCGTCTTGCTTGGGCCTCTCTCCTGGAGGCGCTCAGTCAGACCCAGTGGTGACATGTGGCAAGACTCTCCTCGGGGCGCGTCTTGCTTGGGCCTCTCTCCTGGAGGCCCTCTGTCAGACCCAGTGTTGACATGTGGCAAGACGCTCCTCGGGGCGCGTCTTGCTTTGGCCTCTCTCCTGGAGGCGCTCAGTCAGACCCAGTGGTGACATATGGCAAGACGCTTCTAGGGGCGCGTGTTGCTTGGGCCTCTCTCCTGGAGGCCCTCTGTCAGACCCAGTGTTGACAAGTGTCAAGATGCTCCTCTGGGCGCGTTTTGCTTGGGCTTCTCTCCTGGAGGCCCTCAGTCAGACCCAGTGTTGACAAGTGTCAAGATGCTCCTCTGGGCGCGTCTTGCTTGGGCCTCTCTCCTGGAGGCACTCAGTCAGACCCAGTGTTGACATGTGGCAAGACGCTCCTCGGGGCACGTCTTGCTTGGGCCTCTCTCCTGGAGAGCCTCAGTCAGACCCAGTGTTGACAAGTGGCAAGACGCTCCTCGGGGCACGCCTTCCTTGGGCTTCTCTCATGGAGGCCCTCAGTCAGACCCAGTGTTGACATGTGGCAAGACGCTCCTCGGGGCACGTCTTGCTTGGGCCTCTCTCCTGGAGGAGCTCAGTCAGACCCAGTGTTGACACGTGGCAAGACGCTCCTCGGGGCGCGTCTTGCTGGGGCCTCTCTCCTGGAGGCCCTCAATCAGACCCAGTGTTGACACGTGGCAAGACGCTCCTCGGGGCGCGTCTTGCTTGGGTCTCTCTCCTGGAGGCGCTCAGTCAGACCGAGTAGTGACATGTGGCAAGACGCTCCTCGGGGCGCGTCTTGCTTGGGTCTCTCTCCTGGAGGCGCTCAGTCAGACCGAGTGCTGACATGTGGCAAGACGCTCCTCGGGGCGCGTCTTGCTTGGACCTCTCTCCTGGAGGCGCTCAGTCAGACCCAGTGGTGACATGTTGCAAGACGCTTCTCGGGGCGCGTGTTGCTTGGGCCTCTCTCCTGGAGGCGCTCAGTCAGACCCAGTGTTGACATGTGGCAAGACGCTCCTCGGGGCGCATCTTGCTGGGGCTTCTCTCATGGAGGCACTCAGTCAGACCCAGTGTTGACATGTGGCAAGACGCTCCTCGGGTCGCGTCTTGCTTTGGCCTCTCTCCTGGAGGCGCTCATTCAGACCCAGTGTTGACATGTGACAAGACGTTCCTCGGGGCGCGTCTTGCTTGGGCCTCTCTCCTGGAGGCGCCCAGTCAGAACCAGAGGTGACATGTGGCAAGACGCTCATAGGGGCACGTCTTGCTTGGGCCTCTCCCCTGGAGGCGCTCAGTCAGACCCAGTGTTGACATGTGGCAAGACGCTCCTCGGGGTGCGTCTTGCTTGGGCCTCTCTCCTGGAGGCTCTCAGTCAGACCCAGTGTTGACAAGTGGCAAGACGCTCCTCGGGGCCCGTCTTGCTTGGGCCTCTCTCCTGGAGGCGCTCAGTCAGACCGACTGTTGACATGTGGTAAGACGCTCCTCGGGGTGCGTCTTGCTTGGGCCTCTCTCCTGGAGGCTCTCAGTCAGACCCAGTGTTGACATGTGGCAAGACGCTCCTCGGGGCGCGTCTTGTTTTGGCCTCTCTCCTGGAGGCGCTCAGTCAGACCCAGTGTTGACATGTGACAAGACGCTCCTCGGGGCGCGTCTTGCTTGGGCCTCTCTCCTGGAGGCGCTCAGTCAGACCCAGTGGTGACATGTGGCAAGACACTCCTCGGGGCGCGTCTTGCTTGGGCCTCTCTCCTGGAGGCCCTCTGTCAGACCCAGTGTTGACATGTGGCAAGACGCTCCTCGTGGCGCGTTTTGCTTGGGCCTTTCTCCTGGAGGCGCTCAGTCAGACCCAGTGGTGACATATGGCAAGACGCTTCTCGGGGTGCGTGTTGCTTGGGCCTCTTTCCTGGAGGCCCTCTGTCAGACCCAGTGTTGACATGTGGCAAGACACTCCTCGGGGCGCGTCTTGCTTGGGCTTCTCTCCTGGAGGCGCTCAGTCAGACCCAGTGTTGACATGTGGCAAGACGCTCCTCGGGGCACATCTTGCTTGGGCCTCTCTCCTGGAGGCGCTCAGTCAGACCCAGTGTTGACATGTGGCAAGACGCTCCTCGGGGCACGTCTTGCTTGGGCTTCTCTCATGGAGGCCCTCAGTCAGACACAGTGATGACATGTGTCAAGATGCTCCTCGGGGCGCGTCTTGCTTGGGCCTCTCTCCTGGAGGCGCTCAGTCAGACCCAGTGTTGACATGTGGCAAGACGCTCCTCGGGGCACGTCTTGCTTGGGCCTCTCTCCTGGAGGCGCTCAGTCAGACCCACTGTTGACATGTGGCAAGACGCTCCTCGGGGCGCGTCTTGCTTGGGCCTCTCTCCTGGAGGCGCTCAGTCAGAACCAGAGGTGACATGTGGCAAGACGCTCCTCAGGGCGCGTATTGCTTGGGCCTCTCTCCTGGAGGCCCTCTGTCAGACCCAGTGTTGACACGTGGCAAGACGCTCCTCGGGGCGCGTCTTGCTTGGGTCTCTCTCCTGGAGGCGCTCAGTCAGAACCAGAGGTGACATGTGGCAAGACACTCCTCGGGGCGCGTATTGCTTGGGCCTCTCTCGTGGAGGCCCTCTGTCAGACCCAGTGTTGACACGTGGCAAGACGCTCCTCGGGGCGCGTCTTGCTTGGGTCTCTCTCCTGGAGGCGCTCAGTCACACCGAGTAGTGACATGTGGCATGACGCTCCTCGGGGTGCGTCTTGCTTGGGCCTCTCTCCTGGAGGCCCTCTGTCAGACCCAGTGTTGACATGTGGCAAGACGCTCCTCGGGGCGATTCTTGCTTGGGTCTCTCTCCTGGAGGCGCTTAGTCAGACCGAGTAGTGACATGTGGCAAGACACTCCTCGGGGCGCGTCTTGCCTTGGCCTCTCTCCGGGAGGCCCTCTGTCAGACCCAGTGTTGACATGTGGCAAGACGCCCCTCGGGGCGCGTCTTGCTTGGGCCTCTCTCCTGGAGGCGCTCAGTCAGACCCAGTGGTGACATATGGCAAGACGCTTCTCGGGGCGCGTCTTGCTTGGGCTTCTCTCCTGGAGGCCCTCAGTCAGACCCATTGTTGACATGTGGCAAGACGCTCCTCGGGGCGCTTCTTGCTTGGGCCTCTCTCCTGGAGGCGCTCAGTCAGACCCAGTGTTGACATGTGGCAAGACGCTCCTCGGGGCGCTTCTTGCTTGGGCCTCTCTCCTGGAGGCGCTCAGTCAGACCCAGTGTTGACATGTGGCAAGACGCTCCTCAGGGCACGTCTTGCTTCGGCTTCTCTCATGGAGGCCCTCAGTCAGACCCAGTGTTGACATGTGTCAAAACGCTCCTCGTGGTGCGTCTTGCTTGGGCCTCTCTCCTGGAGGCGCTCAGTCAGACCCAGTGTTGACATGTGGCAAGACGCTCCTCGGGGCGCGTCTTGCTGGAGCTTCTCTCATGGAGGCGCTCAGTCAGACCCAGTGTTGACATGTGGCAAGACGCTCCTCGGCGCCCGTCTTAATTGAGAATCTCTCCTGGAGGCGCTCAGTCAGACTCACTGTTGACATGTGGCAAGATGCTCCTCGGGGCGCGTCTTGCTTGGGCCTCTCTTCTGGAGGCCCTCAGTCAGACCCATTGTTGACATGTGGCAAGACGCTCCTCGGGGCGCGTCTTGCTTGGGCCTCTCTACTGGAGGCGCTCAGTCATACCCAGTGTTGACATGTGGCAAGACGCTCATAGGGGCACGTCTTGCTTGGGCCTCTCTCCTGGAGGCGCTCAGTCAGACCCAGTGTTGACATGTGGCAAGACGCTCCTCGGGGCACGTCTTGCTTGGGCCTCTCTCCTGGAGGCGCTCAGTCAGACCCAGTGGTGACAAGTGTCAAGATGCTCCTCTGGGCGCGTTTTGCTTGGGCTTCTCTCCTGGAGGCGCTCAGTCAGACGCAGTGTTGACATGTGGCAAGACGCTCCTCGGGGCGCGTCTTGCTGGAGCTTCTCTCATGGAGGTGCTCAGTCAGACCCAGTGTTGACATGTGGCAAGACGCTCCTCGGGGCACGTCTTGCTTGGGCCTCTCTCCTGGAGGAGCTCAGTCAGACCCAGTGTTGACATGTGGCAAGACGCTCCTCTGGGCGCGTCTTGCTGGGGCGTCTCTCCTGGAGGCCCTCAACCAGACCCAGTGTTGACACGTGGCAAGACGCTCCTCGGGGCGCGTCTTGCTTGGGTCTCTCTCCTGGAGGCGCTCAGTCAGACCGAGTAGTGACATGTGGCAAGACGCTCCTCGAGGCGCGTCTTGCTTGGGCCTCTCTCCTGGAGGCGCTCAGTCAGACCCAGTGGTGACATATGGCAAGACGCTCCTCGGGGCGCGTGTTGCTTGGGCCTCTCTCCTGGAGGCCCTCTGTCAGACCCAGTTTTGACATGTGGCAAGACGCTCCTCGGGGCGCGTCTTGCTTGGGCTTCTCTCCTGGAGTCCCTCAGTCAGACACATTGTTGACATGTGGCAAGACGCTCCTCGGGGCGCTTCTTGCTTGGGCCTCTCTACTGGAGGCGCTCAGTCAGACCCAGTGTTGACATGTGGCAAGACGCTCATAGGGGCACGTCTTGCTTGGGCCTCTCCCCTGGAGGCGCTCAGTCAGACCCAGTGTTGACATGTGGCAAGACGCTCCTCGGGGCGCGTCTTGCTTGGGCCTCTCTCCTGGAGGCGCTCAGTCAGACCGACTGTTGACATGTGGTAAGACGCTCCTCGGGGTGCGTCTTGCTTGGGCCTCTCTCCTGGAGGCTCTCAGTCAGACCCAGTGTTGACATGTGGCAAGACGCTCCTCGGGGCGCGTCTTGCTTTGGCCTCTCTCCTGGAGGCGCTCAGTAAGACCCAGTGTTGACATGTGACAAGACGCTCCTCGGGGCGCGTCTTGCTTGGGCCTCTCTCCTGGAGGCGCTCAGTCAGAACCAGAGGTGACATGTGGCAAGACGCTCCTCGGGGTGCGTATTGCTTGGTCCTCTCTCCTGGAGGCCCTCTGTCAGACCCAGTGTTGACACGTGGCAAGACGCTCCTCGGGGCGCGTCTTGCTTGGGTCTCTCTCCTGGAGGCGCTCAGTCAGACCGAGTAGTGACATGTGGCATGACGCTCCTCGGGGCGTGTCTTGCTTGGGCCTCTCTCCTGGAGGCGCTCAGTCAGACCCAGTGGTGACATATGGCAATACGCTTCTCGGGGCGCGTGTTGCTTGGAGCTCTCTCCTGAGGCCCTCTGTCAGACCCAGTGTTGACATGTGGCAAGACACTCCTCGGGGCGCGTCTTGCTTGGGCTTCTCTCCTGGAGGCCCTCAGTCAGACCCAGTGTTGACAAGTGTCAAGATGCTCCTCGGGGCGCGTCTTGCTTGGGCCTCTCTCCTTGAGGCGCTCAGTCAGACCCAGTGTTGACATGTGGCAAGATGCTCCTCGGGGCATGTCTTGCTTGGGCCTCTCTCCTGGAGGCGCTCAGTCAGACCCAGTGTTGACATGTGGCAAGACGCTCCTCGGGGCGCGTCTTGCTTGGGCTTCTCTCATGGAGGCCCTCAGTCAGACCCAGTGTTGACATGTGTCAAGACACTCCTCGGGGCGCGTCTTGCTTGGGCCTCTCTCCTGGAGGCGCTCAGTCAGACCCAGTGTTGACATGTGGCAAGACGCTCCTCGGGGCACGTCTTGCTTGGGCCTCTCTCCTGGAGGAGCTCAGTCAGACCCAGTGTTGACATGTGGCAAGACGCTCCTCTGGGCGCGTCTTGCTGGGGCCTCTCTCCTGGAGGCCCTCAATCAGACCCAGTGTTGACACGTGGCAAGACCCTCCTCGAGGCGCGTCTTGCTTGGGCCTCTCTCCTGGAGGCGCTCAGTCAGACCCAGTGGTTACATATGGCAAGACGCTCCTCGGGGCGCGTGTTGCTTGGGCCTCTCTCCTGGAGGCCCTCTGTCAGACCCAGTTTTGACATGTGGCAAGACGCTCCTCGGGGCGCGTCTTGCTTGGGCTTCTCTCCTGGAGGCCCTCAGTCAGACACATTGTTGACATGTGGCAAGACGCTCCTCGGGGCGCTTCTTGCTTGGGCCTCTCTACTAGAGGCGCTCAGTCAGACCCAGTGTTGACATGTGGCAAGACGCTCATAGGGGCACGTCTTGCTTGGGCCTCTCCCCTGGAGGCGCTCAGTCAGACCCAGTGTTGACATGTGGCAAGACGCTCCTCGGGGTGCGTCTTGCTTGGGCCTCTCTCCTGGAGGGTCTCAGTCAGACCCAGTGTTGACAAGGGGCAAGACGCTCCTCGGGGCGCGTCTTGCTTGGGCCTCTCTCCTGGAGGCGCTCAGTCAGACCGAGTGCTGACTGGTGGCAAGACGCTCCTCGGGGCGCATCTTGCTTGGACCTCTCTCCTGGAGGCGCTCAGTCAGACCCAGTGGTGACATGTGGCAAGACGCTTCTCGGGGCGCGTGTTGCTTGGGCCTCTCTCCTGGAGGCCCTCTGTCAGACCCAGTGTTGACATGTGGCAAGACACTCCTCGGGGCGCGTCTTGCTTGGGCTTCTCTCCTGGAGGCCCTCAGTCAGACCCAGTGTTTACAAGTGTCAAGATGCTTGTCGGGGCACGTCTTGCTTGGGCCTCTCTCCTGGAGGCGCTCAGTCAGACCCATTGTTGACATGTGGCAAGACGCTCCTCGGGGCACGTCTTGCTTGGGCTTCTCTCCTGGAGGCCCTCAGTCAGACCCATTGTTGACATGTGGCAAGACGCTCCTCGAGGCGCGTCTTGCTTGGGCCTCTCTCCTGGAGGCGCTCAGTCAGACCCAGTGGTTACATATGGCAAGACGCTCCTCGGGGCGCGTGTTGCTTGGGCCTCTCTCCTGGAGGCCCTCTGTCAGACCCAGTTTTGACATGTGGCAAGACGCTCCTCGGGGCGCGTCTTGCTTGGGCTTCTCTCCTGGAGGCCCTCAGTCAGACACATTGTTGACATGTGGCAAGACGCTCCTCGGGGCGCTTCTTGCTTGGGCCTCTCTACTGGAGGCGCTCAGTCAGACCCAGTGTTGACATGTGGCAAGACGCTCATAGGGGCACGTCTTGCTTGGGCCTCTCCCCTGGAGGCGCTCAGTCAGACCCAGTGTTGACATGTGGCAAGACGCTCCTCGGGGTGCGTCTTGCTTGGGCCTCTCTCCTGGAGGGTCTCAGTCAGACCCAGTGTTGACAAGGGGCAAGACGCTCCTCGGGGCGCGTCTTGCTTGGGCCTCTCTCCTGGAGGCGCTCAGTCAGACCGAGTGCTGACTGGTGGCAAGACGCTCCTCGGGGCGCATCTTGCTTGGACCTCTCTCCTGGAGGGGCTCAGTCAGACCCAGTGGTGACATGTGGCAAGACGCTTCTCGGGGCGCGTGTTGCTTGGGCCTCTCTCCTGGAGGCCCTCTGTCAGACCCAGTGTTGACATGTGGCAAGACACTCCTCGGGGCGCGTCTTGCTTGGGCTTCTCTCCTGGAGGCCCTCAGTCAGACCCAGTGTTTACAAGTGTCAAGATGCTCGTCGGGGCACGTCTTGCTTGGGCCTCTCTCCTGGAGGCGCTCAGTCAGACCCATTGTTGACATGTGGCAAGACGCTCCTCGGGGCACGTCTTGCTTGGGCTTCTCTCCTGGAGGCGCTCAGTCAGACCCAGTGGTGACATATGGCAAGACGCTTCTCGGGGCGCGTGTTGCTTGGGCCTCTCTCCTGGAGGCCCTCTGTCGGACCCAGTGTTGACATGTGGCAAGACACTCCTCGGGGCGCGTCTTGCTTGGGCTTCTCTCCTGGAGGCCCTCAGTCAGACCCAGTGTTGACAAGTGTCAAGATGCTCCTCTGGGCGCGTCTTGCTTGGGCCTCTCTCCTGGAGGCGCTCAGTCAGACCCAGTGTTGACATGTGGCAAGACGCTCCTCGGGGCACGTCTTGCTTGGGCCTCTCTCCTGGAGGCGCTCAGTCAGACCCAGTGTTGACATGTGGCAAGACGCTCCTCGGGGCACGTCTTGCTTGGGCTTCTCTCATGGAGGCCCTCAGTCAGACCCAGTGTTGACATATGTCAAGACGCTCCTCGGGGCGGGTCTTGCTTGGGCCTCTCTCCTGGAGGTGCTCAGTCAGACCCAGTGTTGACATGTGGCAAGACGCTCCTCGGGGCACGTCTTGCTTGGGCCTCTCTACTGGAGGAGCTCAGTCAGACCCAGTGTTGACATGTGGCAAGACGCTCCTCGGGGCGCGTCTTGCTGGGGCCTCTCTCCTGGAGGCCCTCAATCAGACCCAGTGTTGACACGTGGCAAGATGCTCCTCGGGGCGCGTCTTGCTTGGGTCTCTCTCCTGGAGGCGCTCAGTCAGACCGAGTAGTGACATGTGGCAAGACGCTCCTCGGGGCACGTCTTGCTTGGGCTTCTCTCATGGAGGCCCTCAGTCAGACCCAATGTTCACATGTGTCAAGACTCTCCTCGGGGCGCGTCTTGCTTGGGCCTCTCTCCTGGAGGCGCTCAGTCAGACCCAGTGTTGACATGTGGCAAGACGCTCCTCGGGGCGTGTCTTGCTGGGGCTTCTCTCATGAAGGCACTCAGTCAGACCCAGTGTTGACATGTGGCAAGACGCTCCTCGGGTCGCGTCTTGCTTTGGCCTCTCTCCTGGAGGCGCTCAGTCAGACCCAGTGTTGACATGTGACAAGACGTTCCTCGGGGCGCGTCATGCTTGGGCCTCTCTCCTGGAGGCGCTCAGTCAGAACCAGAGGTGACATGTGGCAAGACGCTCCTCGGGGCGCGTATTGCTTGGGCCTCTCTCCTGGAGGCCCTCTGTCAGACCCAGTGTTGACACGTGGCAAGACGCTCCTCGGGGCGCGTCTTGCTTGGGTCTCTCTCCTGGAGGCGCTCAGTCAGACCGAGTAGTGACATGTGGCATGACGCTCCTCGGGGCGCGTCTTGCTTCGGCCTCTCTCCTGGAGGCACTCAGTCAGACCCAGTGGTGACATGTGGCAAGACACTCCTCGGGGCGCGTCTTGCTTGGGCCTCTCTCCTGGAGGCCCTCTGTCAGACCCAGTGTTGACATGTGGCAAGACGCTCCTCGGGGCGCGTCTTGCTTCGGCCTCTCTCCTGGAGGCGCTCAGTCAGACCCAGTGGTGACATATGGCAAGACGCTTCTCGGGGCGCGTGTTACTTGGGCCTCTCTCCTGGAGGCCCTCTGTCAGACCCAGTGTTGACATGTGGCAAGACACTCCTCGGGGCGCTTCTTGCTTGGGCTTCTCTCCTGGAGGCCCTCAGTCAGACCCAGTGTTGACAAGTGTCAAGATGCTCCTCGGGGCGCGTCTTGCTTGGGCCTCTCTCCTGGAGGCGCTCAGTCAGACCCAGTGTTGACATGTGGCAAGACGCTCCTCGGGGCACGTCTTGCTTGGGCCTCTCTCCTGGAGGCGCTCAGTCAGACCCAGTGTTGACATGTGGCAACACGCTCCTCGGGGCACGTCTTGCTTGGGCTTCTCTCATGGAGGCCCTCAGTGAGACCCAGTGTTGACATGTGTCAAGACGCTCCTCGGGGCGCGTCTTAATTGGGCCTCTCTCCTGGAGGCGCTCAGTCAGACCCAGTGTTGACATGTGGCAAGACGCTCCTCCGGGCACGTCTTGCTTGGGCCTCTCTCCTGGAGGCGCTCAGTCAGACCCACTGTTGACATGTGGCAAGACGCTCCTCGTGGCGCGTCTTGCTTGGGCCTCTCTCCTGGAGGCGCTCAGTCAGAACCAGAGGTGACATGTGGCAAGACGCTCCTCGGGGCGCGTATTGCTTGGGACTCTCTCCTGGAGGCCCTCTGTCAGACCCAGTGTTGACACCTGGCAAGACGCTCCTCGGGGCGCGTCTTGCTTGGGTCTCTCTCCTGGAGGCGCTCAGTCAGAAACAGAGGTGACATGTGGCAAGACGCTCCTCGGGGCGCGTCTTGCTTGGGCCTCTCTCCTGGAGGCGCTCAGTCAGACCCAGTGTTGACATGTGGCAAGACGCTCCTCGGGGCGTGTCTTGCTGGGGCTTCTCTCATGAAGGCACTCAGTCAGACCCAGTGTTGACATGTGGCAAGACGCTCCTCGGGTCGCGTCTTGCTTTGGCCTCTCTCCTGGAGGCGCTCAGTGAGACCCAGTGTTGACATGTGACAAGACGTTCCTCGGGGCGCGTCTTGCTTGGGCCTCTCTCCTGGAGGCGCTCAGTCAGAACCAGAGGTGACATGTGGCAAGACGCTCCTCGGGGCGCGTATTGCTTGGGCCTCTCTCCTGGAGGCCCTCTGTCAGACCCAGTGTTGACACGTGGCAAGACGGTTCTCGAGGCGCTTCTTGCTTGGGTCTCTCTCCTGGAGGCGCTCAGTCAGACCGAGTAGTGACATGTGGCATGACGCTCCTCGGGGCGCGTCTTGCTTGGGCCTCTCTCCTGGAGGCGCTCAGTCAGACCCAGTGGTGACATGTGGCAAGACACTCCTCGGGGCGCATCTTGCTTGGGCCTCTCTCCTGGAGGCCCTCTGTCAGACCCAGTGTTGACATGTGGCAAGACGCTCCTCGGGGCGCGTCTTGCTTGGGCCTCTCTCCTGGAGGCGCTCAGTCAGACCCAGTGGTGACATATGCCAAGACGCTTCTCGGGGCGCGTGTTACTTGGGCCTCTCTCCTGGAGGCCCTCTGTCAGACCCAGTGTTGACATGTGGCAAGACACTCCTCGGTGCGCTTCTTGCTTGGGCTTCTCTCCTGGAAGCCCTCAGTCAGACCCAGTGTTGACAAGTGTCAAGATGCTCCTGGGGGCGCGTCTTGCTTGGTCCTCTCTCCTGGAGGCGCTCAGTCAGACCCAGTGTTGACATGTGGCAAGACGCTCCTCGGGGCACGTCTTGCTTGGGCCTCTCTCCTGGAGGCGCTCAGTCAGACCCAGTGTTGACATGTGGCAAGACGCTCCTCGGGGCACGTCTTGCTTGGGCTTCTCTCATGGAGGCCCTCAGTCAGACCCAGTGTTGACATGTGTCAAGACGCTCCTCGGGGCGCGTCTTAATTGGGCCTCTCTCCTGGAGGTGCTCAGTCAGACCCAGTTTTGACATGTGGCAAGACGCTCCTCGGGGCACGTCTTGCTTGGGCCTCTCTCCTGGAGGCGCTCAGTCAGACCCACTGTTGACATGTGGCAAGACGCTCCTCGGGGCGCGTCTTGCTTGGGCCTCTCTCCTGGAGGCGCTCAGTCAGAACCAGAGGTGACATGTGGCAAGACGCTCCTCGGGGCGCGTATTGCTTGGGCCTCTCTCCTGGAGGCCCTCTGTCAGACCCAGTGTTGACACGTGGCAAGACGCTCCTCGGGGCGCGTCTTGCTTGGGTCTCTCTCCTGGAGGCGCTCAGTCAGAACCAGAGGTGACATGTGGCAAGACGCTCCTCGGGGCACGTATTGCTTGGGCCTCTCTCCTGGAGGCCCTCTGTCAGACCCAGTGTTGACACGTGGCAAGACGCTCCTCGGGGCGCGTCTTGCTTGGGTCTCTCTCCTGGAGGCGCTCAGTCAGACCGAGTAGTGACATGTGGCATGACGCTCCTCGGGGCGCGTCTTGCTTGGGCCTCTCTCCTGGAGGCCCTCTGTCAGACCCAGTGTTGACATGTGGCAAGACGCTCCTCGGGGCGCGTCTTGCTTGGGCTTCTCTCATGGAGGCCCTCAGTCAGACCCAGTGTTGACATGTGTCAAGACGCTCCTCAGGGCGCGTCTTGCTTGGGCCTCTCTCCTGGAGGCGCTCAGTCAGACCCAGTGTTGACATGTGGCAAGACGCTCCTCGGGGCGCCTCTTGCTGGAGCTTCTCTCATGGAGGCACTCAGTCAGACCCAGTGTTGACATGTGGCAAGACGCTCCTCGGGGCGCGTCTTGCTTGGGCCTCTCTCCTGGAGGCGCTCAGTCAGACCCAGTGTTGACATGTGGCAAGACGCTCCTCGGGGCGCGTCTTGCTTGGGCCTCTCTCCTGGAGGCGCTCAGTCAGACCCAGTGTTGACATGTCACAAGACGCTCCTCGGGGCGCGTCTTGCTTGGGCCTCTCTCCTGGAGGCGCTCAGTCAGAACCAGAGGTGACATGTGGCAAGACGCTCCTCGGGGCGCGTATTGCTTGGGCCTCTCTCCTGGAGGCCCTCTGTCAGACCCAGTGTTGACACGTGGCAAGACGCTCCTCGGGGCGCGTCTTGCTTGGGTCTCTCTCCTGGAGGCGCTCAGTCAGACCGAGTAGTGACATGTGGCATGACGCTCCTCGGGGCGCGTCTTGCTTGGGCCTCTCTCCTGGAGGCGCTCAGTCAGACTGAGTGCTGACTGGTGGCAAGACGCTCCTCGGGGTGCATCTTGCTTGGACCTCTCTCCTGGAGGCGCTCAGTCAGACCCAGTGGTGACATGTGGCAAGACGCTCCTCGGGGCGCGTCTTAATTGGGCCTCTCTCCTGGAGGCGCTCAGTCAGACCCAGTGTTGACATGTGGCAAGACGCTCCTCCGGGCACGTCTTGCTTGGGCCTCTCTCCTGGAGGCGCTCAGTCAGACCCACTGTTGACATGTGGCAAGACGCTCCTCGTGGCGCGTCTTGCTTGGGCCTCTCTCCTGGAGGCGCTCAGTCAGAACCAGAGGTGACATGTGGCAAGACGCTCCTCGGGGCGCGTATTGCTTGGGACTCTCTCCTGGAGGCCCTCTGTCAGACCCAGTGTTGACACCTGGCAAGACGCTCCTCGGGGCGCGTCTTGCTTGGGTCTCTCTCCTGGAGGCGCTCAGTCAGAAACAGAGGTGACATGTGGCAAGACGCTCCTCGGGGCGCGTCTTGCTTGGGCCTCTCTCCTGGAGGCGCTCAGTCAGACCCAGTGTTGACATGTGGCAAGACGCTCCTCGGGGCGTGTCTTGCTGGGGCTTCTCTCATGAAGGCACTCAGTCAGACCCAGTGTTGACATGTGGCAAGACGCTCCTCGGGTCGCGTCTTGCTTTGGCCTCTCTCCTGGAGGCGCTCAGTGAGACCCAGTGTTGACATGTGACAAGACGTTCCTCGGGGCGCGTCTTGCTTGGGCCTCTCTCCTGGAGGCGCTCAGTCAGAACCAGAGGTGACATGTGGCAAGACGCTCCTCGGGGCGCGTATTGCTTGGGCCTCTCTCCTGGAGGCCCTCTGTCAGACCCAGTGTTGACACGTGGCAAGACGGTTCTCGAGGCGCTTCTTGCTTGGGTCTCTCTCCTGGAGGCGCTCAGTCAGACCGAGTAGTGACATGTGGCATGACGCTCCTCGGGGCGCGTCTTGCTTGGGCCTCTCTCCTGGAGGCGCTCAGTCAGACCCAGTGGTGACATGTGGCAAGACACTCCTCGGGGCGCATCTTGCTTGGGCCTCTCTCCTGGAGGCCCTCTGTCAGACCCAGTGTTGACATGTGGCAAGACGCTCCTCGGGGCGCGTCTTGCTTGGGCCTCTCTCCTGGAGGCGCTCAGTCAGACCCAGTGGTGACATATGCCAAGACGCTTCTCGGGGCGCGTGTTACTTGGGCCTCTCTCCTGGAGGCCCTCTGTCAGACCCAGTGTTGACATGTGGCAAGACACTCCTCGGTGCGCTTCTTGCTTGGGCTTCTCTCCTGGAAGCCCTCAGTCAGACCCAGTGTTGACAAGTGTCAAGATGCTCCTGGGGGCGCGTCTTGCTTGGTCCTCTCTCCTGGAGGCGCTCAGTCAGACCCAGTGTTGACATGTGGCAAGACGCTCCTCGGGGCACGTCTTGCTTGGGCCTCTCTCCTGGAGGCGCTCAGTCAGACCCAGTGTTGACATGTGGCAAGACGCTCCTCGGGGCACGTCTTGCTTGGGCTTCTCTCATGGAGGCCCTCAGTCAGACCCAGTGTTGACATGTGTCAAGACGCTCCTCGGGGCGCGTCTTAATTGGGCCTCTCTCCTGGAGGTGCTCAGTCAGACCCAGTTTTGACATGTGGCAAGACGCTCCTCGGGGCACGTCTTGCTTGGGCCTCTCTCCTGGAGGCGCTCAGTCAGACCCACTGTTGACATGTGGCAAGACGCTCCTCGGGGCGCGTCTTGCTTGGGCCTCTCTCCTGGAGGCGCTCAGTCAGAACCAGAGGTGACATGTGGCAAGACGCTCCTCGGGGCGCGTATTGCTTGGGCCTCTCTCCTGGAGGCCCTCTGTCAGACCCAGTGTTGACACGTGGCAAGACGCTCCTCGGGGCGCGTCTTGCTTGGGTCTCTCTCCTGGAGGCGCTCAGTCAGAACCAGAGGTGACATGTGGCAAGACGCTCCTCGGGGCACGTATTGCTTGGGCCTCTCTCCTGGAGGCCCTCTGTCAGACCCAGTGTTGACACGTGGCAAGACGCTCCTCGGGGCGCGTCTTGCTTGGGTCTCTCTCCTGGAGGCGCTCAGTCAGACCGAGTAGTGACATGTGGCATGACGCTCCTCGGGGCGCGTCTTGCTTGGGCCTCTCTCCTGGAGGCCCTCTGTCAGACCCAGTGTTGACATGTGGCAAGACGCTCCTCGGGGCGCGTCTTGCTTGGGCTTCTCTCATGGAGGCCCTCAGTCAGACCCAGTGTTGACATGTGTCAAGACGCTCCTCAGGGCGCGTCTTGCTTGGGCCTCTCTCCTGGAGGCGCTCAGTCAGACCCAGTGTTGACATGTGGCAAGACGCTCCTCGGGGCGCCTCTTGCTGGAGCTTCTCTCATGGAGGCACTCAGTCAGACCCAGTGTTGACATGTGGCAAGACGCTCCTCGGGGCGCGTCTTGCTTGGGCCTCTCTCCTGGAGGCGCTCAGTCAGACCCAGTGTTGACATGTGGCAAGACGCTCCTCGGGGCGCGTCTTGCTTGGGCCTCTCTCCTGGAGGCGCTCAGTCAGACCCAGTGTTGACATGTCACAAGACGCTCCTCGGGGCGCGTCTTGCTTGGGCCTCTCTCCTGGAGGCGCTCAGTCAGAACCAGAGGTGACATGTGGCAAGACGCTCCTCGGGGCGCGTATTGCTTGGGCCTCTCTCCTGGAGGCCCTCTGTCAGACCCAGTGTTGACACGTGGCAAGACGCTCCTCGGGGCGCGTCTTGCTTGGGTCTCTCTCCTGGAGGCGCTCAGTCAGACCGAGTAGTGACATGTGGCATGACGCTCCTCGGGGCGCGTCTTGCTTGGGCCTCTCTCCTGGAGGCGCTCAGTCAGACTGAGTGCTGACTGGTGGCAAGACGCTCCTCGGGGTGCATCTTGCTTGGACCTCTCTCCTGGAGGCGCTCAGTCAGACCCAGTGGTGACATGTGGCAAGACGCTTCTCGGGGCGCGTGTTGCTTGGGCCTCTCTCCTGGAGGCCCTCTGTCAGACCCAGTGTTGACATGTGGCAAGACACTCCTCGGGGCGCGTCTTGCTTGGGCTTCTCTCCTGGAGGCCCTCAGTCAGACCCAGTGTTGACA
The DNA here is from genome assembly GCF_043380555.1 of Nothobranchius furzeri. Taxonomy (NCBI): domain Eukaryota; kingdom Metazoa; phylum Chordata; class Actinopteri; order Cyprinodontiformes; family Nothobranchiidae; genus Nothobranchius; species Nothobranchius furzeri. The sequence goes on from NC_091756.1 coordinate 18,429,686, forward strand.
AGTGTCAAGATGCTCGTCGGGGCGCGTCTTGCTTGGGCCTCTCTCCTGGAGGCGCTCAGTCAGACCCATTGTTGACATGTGGCAAGACGCTCCTCGGGGCACGTCTTGCTTGGGCTTCTCTCCTGGAGGCCCTCAGTCAGACCCATTGTTGACATGTGGCAAGACGCTCCTCGGGGCGCGTCTTGCTTGGGCCTCTCTCCTGGAGGCGCTCAGTCAGACCCAGTGGTGACATATGGCAAGACGCTTCTCGGGGCGCGTGTTGCTTGGGCCTCTCTCCTGGAGGCCCTCTGTCAGACCCAGTGTTGACATGTGGCAAGACACTCCTCGGGGCGCCTCTTGCTTGGGCTTCTCTCCTGGAGGCCCTCAGTCAGACCCAGTGTTGACAAGTGTCAAGATGCTCCTCTGGGCGCGTCTTGCTTGGGCCTCTCTCCTGGAGGCGCTCAGTCAGACCCAGTGTTGACATGTGGCAAGACGCTCCTCGGGGCACGTCTTGCTTGGGCCTCTCTCCTGGAGGCGCTCAGTCAGACCCAGTGTTGACATGTGGCAAGACGCTCCTCGGGGCACGTCTTGCTTGGGCTTCTCTCATGGACGCCCTCAGTCAGACCCAGTGTTGACATGTGTCAAGACGCTCCTCGGGGCGCGTCTTGCTTGGGCCTCTCTCCTGGAGGCGCTCAGTCAGACCCAGTGTTGACATGTGGCAAGACGCTCCTCGGGGCACGTCTTGCTTGGGCCTCTCTCCTGGAGGAGCTCAGTCAGACCCAGTGTTGACATGTGGCAAGACGCTCCTCGGGGAGCGTCTTGCTGGGGCCTCTCTCCTGGAGGCCCTCAATCAGACCCAGTGTTGACACGTGGCAAGACGCTCCTCGGGGCGCGTCTTGCTTGGGTCTCTCTCCTGGAGGCGCTCAGTCAGACCGAGTAGTGACATGTGGCATGACGCTCCTCGGGGCGCATCTTGCTTCGGCCTATCTCCTGGAGGCGCTCAGTCAGACCCCGTAGTGACATGTGGCAAGACACTCCTCGGGGCGCGTCTTGCTTGGGCATCTCTCCTGGAGGCCCTCTGTCTGACCCAGTGTTGACATGTGGCAAGACGCTCCTCGGGGCGCGTCTTGCTTGGGCCTCTCTCCTGGAGGCGCTCAGTCAGACCCAGTGGTGACATATGGCAAGACGCTCCTCGGGGCGCGTGTTGCTTGGAACTCTCTCCTGGAGGCCCTCTGTCAGACCCAGTGTTGACATGTGGCAAGACGCTCCTCGGGGCGCGTCTTGCTTGGGCTTCTCTCCTGGAGGCCCTCAGTCAGACCCATTGTTTACATGTGGCAAGACGCTCCTCGGGGCACTTCGTGCTTGGGCCTCTCTACTGGAGGCGCTCAGTCAGACCCAGTGTTGACATGTGGCAAGACGCTCATAGGGGCACGTCTTGCTTGGGCCTCTCTCCTGGAGGCGCTCAGTCAGACCCAGTGTTGACATGTGGCAAGACGCTTCTCGGGGCGCGTGTTGCTTGGGCCTCTCTCCTGGAGGCCCTCTGTCAGACCCAGTGTTGACATGTGGCAAGACACTCCTCGGGGCGCGTCTTGCTTGGGCTTCTCTCCTGGAGGCCCTCAGTCAGACCCATTGTTTACATGTGGCAAGACGCTCCTCGGGGCACTTCGTGCTTGGGCCTCTCTACTGGAGGCGCTCAGTCAGACCCAGTGTTGACATGTGGCAAGACGCTCATAGGGGCACGTCTTGCTTGGACCTCTCTCCTGGAGGCGCTCAGTCAGACCCAGTGGTGACATGTGGCAAGACGCTTCTCGGGGCGCGTGTTGCTTGGGCCTCTCTCCTGGAGGCCCTCTGTCAGACCCAGTGTTGACATGTGGCAAGACACTCCTCGGGGCGCGTCTTGCTTGGGCTTCTCTCCTGGAGGCCCTCAGTAAGACCCAGTGTTGACAAGTGTCAAGATGCTCCTCTGGGCGCGTCTTGCTTGGGCCTCTCTCCTGGAGGCGCTCAGTCAGACCCATTGTTGACATGTGGCAAGACGCTCCTCAGGGCGCGTCTTGCTTGGGCTTCTCTCCTGGAGGCCCTCAGTCAGACCCATTGTTGACATGTGGCAAGACGCTCCTCGGGGCGCTTCTTGCTTGGGCCTCTCTCCTGGAGGCGCTCAGTCAGACCCAGTGTTGACATGTGGCAAGACGCTCCTCGGGGCACATCTTGCTTGGGCCTCTCTCCTGGAGGCGCTCAGTCAGACCCAGTGTTGACATATGGCAAGACGCTCCTCGGGGCACGTCTTGCTTGGGCTTCTCTCATGGAGGCCCTCAGTCAGACCCAGTGTTGACATGTGGCAAGACGCTCCTCGGGGCGTGTCTTGCTGGGGCTTCTCTCATGAAGGCACTCAGTCAGACCCAGTGTTGACATGTGGCAAGACGCTCCTCGGGTCGCGTCTTGCTTTGGCCTCTCTCCTGGAGGCGCTCAGTCAGACCCAGTGTTGACATGTGACAAGACGTTCCTCGGGGCGCGTCTTGCTTGGGCCTCTCTCCTGGAGGCGCTCAGTCAGAACCAGAGGCGACATGTGGCAAGACGCTCCTCGGGGCGCGTATTGCTTGGGCCTCTCTCCTGGAGGCCCTCTGTCAGACCCAGTGTTGACACGTGGCAAGACGCTCCTCGGGGCGCGTCTTGCTTGGGTCTCTCTCGTGGAGGCGCTCAGTCAGACCGAGTAGTGACATGTGGCATGACGCTCCTCGGGGCGCGTCTTGCTTGGGCCTCTCTCCTGGAGGCGCTCAGTCAGACCCAGTGGTGACATGTGGCAAGACACTTCTCGGGGCGCGTGTTACTTGGGCCTCTCTCCTGGAGGCCCTCTGTCAGACCCAGTGTTGACATGTGGCAAGACACTCCTCGGGGCGCTTCTTGCTTGGGCTTCTCTCCTGGAGGCCCTCAGTCAGACCCAGTGTTGACAAGTGTCAAGATGCTCCTCTGGGCGCGTCTTGCTTGGGCCTCTCCCCTGGAGGCGCTCAGTCAGACCCAGTATTGACATGTGGCAAGACGCTCCTCGGGGCACGTCTTGCTTGGGCCTCTTTCCTGGAGGCGCTCAGTCAGACCCAGTGTTGACATGTGGCAAGACGCTCCGCGGGGCACGTCTTGCTTGGGCTTCTCTCATGGAGGCCCTCAGTCAGACCCAGTGTTGACATGTGTCAAGACGCTCCTCGGGGCGCGTCTTAATTGGGACTCTCTCCTGGAGGCGCTCAGTCAGACCCAGTGTTGACATGTGGCAAGACGCTCCTCGGGTCACGTCTTGCTTGGGCCTCTCTCCTGGAGGCGCTCAGTCAGACCCACTGTTGACATGTGGCAAGACGCTCCTCGGGGCGCGTCTTCTTTGGGCCTCTCTCCTGGAGGCGCTCAGTCAGAACCAGAGGTGACATGTGGCAAGACGCTCCTCGGGGCGCGTATTGCTTGGGCCTCTCTCCCGGAGGCCCTCTGTCAGACCCAGTGTTGACACTAGGCAAGACGCTCCTCGGGTTGCGTCTTGCTTGGGTCTCTCTCCTGGAGGCGCTCAGTCAGAACCAGAGTTGACATGTGGCAAGACGCTCCTCGGGGCGCGTCTTGCTTGGGCCTCTCTCCTGGAGGTGCTCAGTCAGACCCAGTGTTGACATGTGGCAAGACGCTCCTCGGGTTGTGTCTTGCTGGGGCTTCTCTCATGAAGGCACTCAGTCAGACCCAGTGTTGACATGTGGCAAGACGCTCCTCGGGTCGCGTCTTGATTTGGCCTCTCTCCTGGAGGCGCTCAGTCAGACCCAGTGTTGACATGTGACAAGACGTTCCTCGGGGCCCGTCTTGCTTGGGCCTCTCTCCTGGAGGCGCTCAGTCAGAACCAGAGGTGACATGTGGCAAGACACTCCTCGGGGCGCGTATTGCTTGGGCCTCTCTCCTGGAGGCCCTCTGTCAGACCCAGTGTTGACACGTGGCAAGACGCTCCTCGAGGCGCGTCTTGCTTGGGTCTCTCTCCTGGAGGCGCTCAGTCAGACCGAGTAGTGACATGTGGCATGACGCTCCTCGGGGCGCGTCTTGCTTGGGCCTCTCTCCTGGAGGCGCTCAGTCAGACCCAGTGGTGACATATGGCAAGACGCTTCTCGGGGCGCGTGTTACTTGGGCCTCTCTCCTGGAGGCCCTCTGTCAGACCCAGTGTTGACATGTGGCAAGACACTCCTCGGGGCGCTTCTTGCTTGGGCTTCTCTCCTGGAGGCCCTCAGTCAGACCCAGTGTTGACAAGTGTCAAGATGCTCCTCGGGGCGCGTCTTGCTTGGGCCTCTCTCCTGGAGGCGCTCAGTCAGACCCAGTGTTGACAGGTGGCAAGACGCTCCCCGGGGCACGTCTTGCTTGGGCCTCTCTCCTGGAGGCGCTCAGTCAGACCCAGTGTTGACATGTGGCAAGACGCTCCTCGGGGCACGTCTTGCTTGGCCTTCTCTCATGGAGGCCCTCAGTCAGACCCAGTGTTGACATGTGGCAAGACGCTCCTCGGGGCACGTCTTGCTTGGGCCTCTCTCCTGGAGGCGCTCAGTCATACCCACTGTTGACATGTGGCAAGACGCTCCTCGGGGCGCGTCTTGCTTGGGCCTCTCTCCTGGAGGCGCTCAGTCAGAACCAGAGGTGACATGTGGCAAGACGCTCCTCGGGGCGCGTATTGCTTGGGCCTCTCTCCTGGAGGCCCTCTGTCAGACCCAGTGTTGACACGTGGCAAGACACTCCTCGGGGCGCGTCTTGCTTGTGCCTCTCTCCTGGAGGCCCTCTGTCACACCCAGTGTTGACATGTGGCAAGACGCTCCTCGGGGCGCGTCTTGCTTGGGCTTCTCTCCTGGAGGCCCTCAGTCAGACCCAGTGTTGACAAGTGTCAAGTTGCTCCTCGGGGCGCGTCTTGCTTGGACCTCTCTCCTGGAGGCGCTCAGTCAGACCCATTGTGGACATGTGGCAAGGCGCTCCTCGGGGCGCGTCTTGCTTGGGCTTCTCTCCTGGAGGCCCTCAGTCAGACCCATTGTTGACATGTGGCAAGACGCTCCTCGGGGCGCTTCTTGCCTGGGCCTCTCTCCTGGAGGCGCTCAGTCAGACCCAGTGTTGACATGTGGCAAGACGCTCCTCGGGGCACGTCTTGCTTGGGCCTCTCTCCTGGAGGCGCTCAGTCAGACCCAGTGTTGACATGTGGCAAGACGCTCCTCGGGGCACGTCGTGCTTGGGCTTCTCTCATGGAGGCCCTCAGTCAGACCCAGTGTTGACATGTGTCAAAACGCTCCTCGTGGTGCGTCTTCCTTGGGCCTCTCTCCTGGAGGCGCTCAGTCAGACCCAGTGTTGACATGTGGCAAGACGCTCCTCGGGGCGCGTCTTGCTGGAGCTTCTCTCATGGAGGCGCTCAGTCAGACCCAGTGTTGACATGTGGCAAGACGCTCCTCGGCGCCCGTCTTAATTGGGCATCTCTCCTGGAGGCGCTCAGTCAGACTCACTGTTGACATGTGGCAAGATGCTCCTCGGGGCGCGTCTTGCTTGGGCCTCTCTCCTGGAGGCCCTCAGTCAGACCCATTGTTGACATGTGGCAAGACGCTCCTCGGGGCGCTTCTTGCTTGGGCCTCTCTACTGGAGGCGCTCAGTCAGACCCAGTGTTGACATGTGGCAAGACGCTCATAGGGGCACGTCTTGCTTGGGCCTCTCTCCTGGAGGCGCTCAGTCAGACCCAGTGTTGACATGTGGCAAGACGCTCCTCAGGGCGCGTCTTGCTTGGGCCTCTCTCCTGGGGGCGCTCAGTCAGACCCAGTGTTGACATGTGGCAAGACGCTCCTCGGGGCACGTCTTGCTTGGGCCTCTCTCCTGGAGGCGCTCAGTCAGACCCAGTGTTGACATGTGGCAAGACGCTCCTCGGGGCACGTCTTGCTTGGGCTTCTCTCATGGAGGCCCTCAGTCAGACCCAGTGTTGACATGTGTCAAGACGCTCCTCGGGGCGCGTCTTGCTGGAGCTTCTCTCATGGAGGCGCTCAGTCAGACCCAGTGTTGACATGTGGCAAGACGCTCCTCGGCGCGCGTCTTAATTGGGCATCTCTCCTGGAGGCGCTCAGTCAGACTCACTGTTGACATGTGGCAAGATGCTCCTCGGGGCGCGTCTTGCTTGGCCATTTCTCCAAGAGGCGCTCAGTCAGACCCAGTGTTGACATGTGGCAAGACGCTCCTCGGGGCGCGTCTTGCTTGGGCCTCTCTCCTCGAGGCGCTCAGTCAGACCCAGTGTTGACATGTGGCAAGACGCTCCTCGGGGCGGCTCTTGCTTGGGCCTCTCTCCTGGAGGCGCTCAGTCAGACCCAGTGTTGACATGTCACAAGACGCTCCTCGGGGCGCGTCTTGCTTGGGCCTCTCTCCTGGAGGCGCTCAGTCAGAACCAGAGGTGACATGTGGCAAGACGCTCCTCGGGGCGCATATTGCTTGGGCCTCTCTCCTGGAGGCCCTCTGTCAGACCCAGTGTTGACACGTGGCAAGACGCTCCTCGGGGCGCGTCTTGCTTGGGTCTCTCTCCTGGAGGCGCTCAGTCAGACCGAGTAGTGACATGTGGCATGACGCTCCTCGGGGCGCGTCTTGCTTGGGCCTCTCTCCTGGAGGCGCTCAGTCAGACCCAGTGGTGACATGTGGCAAGACAATCCTCGGGGCGTGTCTTGCTTGGGCCTCTCTCCTGGAGGCCCTCTGTCACACCCAGTGTTGACATGTGGCAAGACGCTCCTCGGGGCGCGTCTTGCTTGGGCCTCTCTCCTGGAGGCGCTCAGTCAGACCCAGTGGTGACAAATGGCAAGACGCTTCTCGGGGCGCGTCTTGCTTGGGCTTCTCTCCTGGAGGCCCTCAGTCAGACCCAGTGTTGACAAGTGTCAAGATGCTCCTCGGGGCGCGTCTTGCTTGGGCCTCTCTCCTGGAGGCTCTCAGTCAGACCCATTGTGGACATGTGGCAAGACGCTCCTCGGGGCGCGTCTTGCTTGGGCTTCTCTCCTGGAGGCCCTCAGTCAGACCCATTGTTGACATGTGGCAAGACGCTCCTCGGGGCGCTTCTTGCTTGGGCCTCTCTCCTGGAGGCGCTCAGTCAGACCCAGTGTTGACATGTGGCAAGACGCTCCTCGGGGCACGTCTTGCTTGGGCCTCTCTCCTGGAGGCGCTCAGTCAGACCCAGTGTTGACATGTGGCAAGAAGCTCCTCGGGGCACGTCTTGCTTGGGCTTCTCAGATGGAGGCCCTCAGTCAGACCCAGTGTTGACATGTGTCAAAACGCTCCTCGTGGTGCGTCTTGCTTGGGCCTCTCTCCTGGAGGCGCTCAGTCAGACCCAGTGTCTACATGTGGCAAGACGCTCCTCGGGGCGAGTCTTGCTGGAGCTTCTCTCATGGAGGCGCTCAGTCAGACCCAGTGTTGACATGTGGCAAGACGCTCCTCGGCGCCCGTCTTAATTGGGCATCTCTCCTGGAGGCGCTCAGTCAGACTCACTGTTGACATGTGGCAAGATGCTCCTCGGGGCGCGTCTTGCTTGGGCCTCTCTCCTGGAGGCCCTCAGTCAGACCCATTGTTGACATGTGGCAAGACGCTCCTCGGGGCGCTTCTTGCTTGGGCCTCTCTACTGGAGGCGCTCAGTCAGACCCAGTGTTGACATGTGTCAAGATGCTCATGGGGGCACGTCTTGCTTGGGCCTCTCTCCTGGAGGCGCTCAGTCAGACCCATTGTTGACATGTGGCAAGACGCTCCTCGGGGCGTGTCTTGCTTGGGCTTCTCTCCTGGAGGCCCTCAGTCAGACCCATTGTTGACATGTGGCAAGACGCTCCTCGGGGCGCTTCTTGCTTATGCCTCTCTCCTGGAGGCGCTCAGTCAGACCCAGTGTTGACATGTGGCAAGACGCTCCTCGGGGCACGTCTTGCTTATGCTTCTCTCATGGAGGCCCTCAGTCAGACCCAGTGTTGACATGTGTCAAGACGCTCCTCGGGGTGCGTCTTGCATGGGCCTCTCTCCTGGAGGCGCTCAGTCAGACGCAGTGTTGACATGTGGCAAGACGCTCCTCGGGGCGCGTCTTGCTGGAGCTTCTCTCATGTTTCGCTCAGTCAGACCCAGTGTTGACATGTGGCAAGACGCTCCTCGGCGCGCGTCTTAATTGGGCATCTCTCCTGGAGGCGCTCAGTCAGACTCACTGTTGACATGTGGCAAGATGCTCCTCGGGGCGCGTCTTGCTTGGGCATCTCTCCTGGAGTCGCTCAGTCAGACCCAGTGTTGACATGTGACAAGACGCTCCTCGGGGCACATCTTGCTTGGGCCTCTCTCCTGGAGGCGCTCAGTCAGAACCAGAGGTGACATGTGGCAAGACGCTCCTCGGGGCGCGTATTGCTTGGGCCTCTCTCCTGGAGGCCCTCAGTCAGACCCAGTGTTCACATGTGGCAAGATGCTCCTCGGGGCGCGTCTTGCTGGGGCATCTCTCCTGGAGGCCCTCAATCAGACCCAGTGTTGACAAGTGGCAAGACGCTCCCCGGGGCGTGTCTTGCTTGGGTCTCTCTCCTGGAGGCGCTCAGTCAGACCGAGTAGTGACATGTGGCATGACGCTCCTCGGGGCGCGTCTTGCTTGGGCCTCTCTCCTGGAGGCGCTCAGTCAGACCCAGTGGTGACATGTGGCAAGACACTCCTCGGGGCGCGTCTTGCTTGGGCCTCTCTCCTGGAGGCCCTCTGTCAGACCCAGTGTTGACATGTGGCAAGACGCTCCTCGGGGCGCATCTTGCTTGGGCCTCTCTCCTGGAGGCGCTCAGTCAGAAACAGAGGTGACATGTGGCAAGACGCTCCTCGGGGCGCGTATTGCTTGGGCCTCTCTCCTGGAGGCCCTCAGTCAGACCCAGTGTTCAGATGTGGCAAGATGCTCCTCGGGGTGCGTCTTGCTGGGGCATCTCTCCTGGAGGCCCTCAATCAGACCCAGTGTTGACACGTGGCAAGACGCTCCCCGGGGCCCGTCTTGCTTGGGTCTCTCTCCTGGAGGCGCTCAGTCAGACCGAGTAGTGACATGTGGCATGACGCTCCTCGGGGCGCGTCTTGCTTGGGCCTCTCTCCTGGAGGCGCTCAGTCAGACCCAGTGGTGACATGTGGCAAGACACTCCTCGGGGCGCGTCTTGCTTCGGCCTCTCTCCTGGAGGCCCTCCTTCAGACCCAGTGTTGACATGTGGCAAGACGCTCCTCGGGGCGCGTCTTGCTTGGGCCTCTCTCCTGGAGGCGCTCAGTCAGACCCAGTGGTGACATATGGCAAGACGCTCCTCGGGGCGCGTGTTGCTTGGGCCTCTCTCCTGGAGGCCCTTTGTCAGACCCAGTGTTGACATGTGGCAAGACGCTCCTCGGGGCGCGTCTTGCTTCGGCTTCTTTCCTGGAGGCCCTCAGTCAGACCCATTGTTGACATGTGGCAAGACACTCCTCGGGGCGCTTCTTGCTTGGGCCTCTCTACTGGAGGCGCTCAGTCCGACCCAGTGTTGACATGTGGCAAGACACTCATAGGGGCACGTCTTGCTTGGGCCTCTCTCCTGGAGGCGCTCAGTCAGACCCAGTGTTGACATGTGGCAAGACGCTCCTCGGGGCGCGTCTTGCTTGGGCCTCTCTCCTGGAGGCGCTCAGTCAGACCCAGTGTTGACATGTGGCAAGACGCTCCTTGGGGTGCATCTTGCTTGGGCCTCTCTCCTGGAGGCTCTCAGTCAGATCCTGTGTTGACATGTGGCAAGACGCTCCTCGGGGCGCGTCTTGCTTCGGCCTCTCTCCTGGAGGCGCTCAGTCAGACCGAGTGCTGACATGTGGCAAGACGCTCCTCGGGGCGCGTCTTGATTGGACCTCTCTCCTGGAGGCGCTCAGTCAGACCCAGTGGTGACATGTGGCAAGACGCTTCTCGGGGCGCGTGTTGCTTGGGCCTCTCTCCTGGAGGCCCTCTGTCAGACCCAGTGTTGACATGTGGCAAGACACTCCTCGGGGCGCGTCTTGCTTGGGCTTCTCCCGTGGAGGCCCTCATTCAGACCCAGTGTTGACAAGTGTCAAGATGCTCCTCGGGGCGCGTCTTGCTTGGGCCTCTCTCCTGGAGGTGCTCAGTCAGATCCATTGTTGACATGTGGCAAGACGCTCCTCGGGGCGCGTCTTGCTTGGGCTTCTCTCCTGGAGGTCCTCAGTCAGACCCATTGTTGACATGTGGCAAGATGCTCCTCGGGGCGCTTCTTGCTTGGGCCTCTCTCCTGGAGGCGCTCAGTCAGACCCAGTGTTGACATGTGGCAAGACGCTCCTCGGGGCACGTCTTGCTTGGGCCTCTCTCCAGGAGGCGCTCAGTCAGACCCAGTGTTGACATGTGGCAAGACGCTCCTCGGGGCACGTCTTGTTTGGGCTTCTCTCATGGAGGCCCTCAGTCAGACCCAGTGTTTACATGTGTCAAGACGCTCCTCGGGGCGCGTCTTGCTTGGGCCTCTCTCCTGGAGGCGCTCAGTCAGACCCAGTGTTGACATGTGGCAAGACGCTCCTCGGGGCGCGTCTTGCTTTGGCCTCTCTCCTGGAGACGCTCAGTCAGACCCAGTGTTGACATGTGACAAGACGCTCCTCGGGGCGCGTCTTGCTTGGGCCTCTCTCCTGGAGGCGCTCAGTCAGAACCAGAGGTGACATGTGGCAAGACGCTCCTCGGGGCGCGTATTGCTTGGGCCTCTCTCCTGGAGGCCCTCTGTCAGACCCAGTGTTGACACGTGGCATGACGCTCCTCGGGGCGCGTCTTGCTTGGGTCTCTCTCCTGGAGGCGCTCAGTCAGACCGAGTAGTGACATGTGGCATGACGCTCCTCGGGGGGCGTCTTGCTTGGGCCTCTCTCCTGGAGGCGCTCAGTCAGACCCAGTGGTGACATGTGGCAAGACACTCCTCGGGGCGCGTCTTGCTTGGGCCTCTCTCCTGGAGGCCCTCTGTCAGACCCAGTGTTGACATGTGGCAAGACGCTCCTCGGGGCGCGTCTTGCTTCGGCCTCTCTCCTGGAGGCGCTCAGTCAGACCCAGTGGTGACATATGGCAAGACGCTTCTCAGGGCGCGTGTTGCTTGGGCCTCTCTCCTGGAGGCCCTCTGTCAGACCCAGTGTTGACATGTGGCAAGACACTCCTCGGGGCGCGTCTTGCTTGGGCTTCTCTCCTGGAGGCCCTCAGTCAGACCCAGTGTTGACAAGTGTCAAGATGCTCCTCGGGGCGCGTCTTGCTTGGGCCTCTCTCCTGGAGGCGCTCAGTCAGACCCAGTGTTGACATGTGGCAAGACGCTCCTCGGGGCACGTCTTGCTTGGGCCTCTCTCCTGGAGGCGCTCAGTCAGACCCAGCGTTGACATGTGGCAAGATGCTCCTCGGGGCACGTCTTGCTTGGGATTCTCTCATGGAGGCCCTCAGTCAGACCCAGTGTTGACATGTATCAAGACGCTCCTCGGGGCGCGTCTTGCTTGGGCCTCTCACCTGGAGGCGCTCAGTCAGACCCAGTGTTGACATGTGGCAAGACGCTCCTCGGGGCACGTCTTGCTTGGGCCTCTCTCCTGGAGGAGCTCAGTCAGACCCAGTGTTGACATGTGGCAAGACGCTCCTTGGGGCGCGTCTTGCTGGGGCCTCTCTCCTGGAGGCCCTCAATCAGACCCAGTGTTGACACGTGGCAAGACGCTCCTCGGGGCGCGTCTTGCTTGGGTCTCTCTCCTGGAGGCGCTCATTCAGACCGAGTAGTGACATGTGGCATGACGCTCCTCGGGGCGCGTCTTGCTTCGGCCTCTCTCCTGGAGGCGCTCAGTCAGACGCAGTGTTGACATGTGGCAAGACGCTCCTCGGGGCGCGTCTTGCTGGAGCTTCTCTCATGGAGGCGCTCAGTCAGACCCAGTGTTGACATGTGGCAAGACGCTCCTCGGCGCGCGTCTTAATTGGGCATCTCTCCTGGAGGCGCTCAGTCAGACTCACTGTTGACATGTGGCAAGATGCTCCTCGGGGCGCGTCTTGCTTGGGCATCTCTCCTGGAGTTGCTCATTCAGACCCAATGTTGACAATGTGACAAGACGCTCCTCGGGGCGCATCTTGCTTGGGCCTCTCTCCTGGAGGCGCTCAGTCAGAACCAGAGGTGACATGTGGCAAGACGCTCCTCGGGGCGCGTATTGCTTGGGCCTCTCTCCTGGAGGCCCTCAGTCAGACCCAGTGTTCACATGTGGCAAGATGCTCCTCGGGGCGCGTCTTGCTGGGGCATCTCTCCTGGAGGCGCTCAGTCAGACCGAGTAGTGACATGTGGCATGACGCTCCTCGGGGCGCGTCTTGCTTGGGCCTCTCTCCTGGAGGCGCTCAGTCAGACCCAGTGGTGACATGTGGCAAGACACTCCCCGGGGCGCGTCTTGCTTGGGCCTCTCTCCTGGAGGCCCTCTGTCAGACCCAGTGTTGACATGTGGCAAGACGCTCCTCGGGGCGCGTCTTGCTTGGGCCTCTCTCCTGGAGGCGCTCAGTCAGACCCAGTGGTGACATATGGCAAGACGCTCCTCGGGGCGCGTGTTGCTTGGGCCTCTCTCCTGGAGGCCCTCTGTCAGACCCAGTGTTGACATGTGGCAAGACGCTCCTCGGGGCGCGTCTTGCTTCGGCTTCTCTCCTGGAGGCCCTCAGTCAGACCCATTGTTGACATGTGGCAAGACGCTCCTCGGGGCGCTTCTTGCTTGGGCCTCTCTACTGGAGGCGCTCAGTCAGACCCAGTGTTGACATATGGCAAGACGCTCATAGGGGCACGTCTTGCTTGGGCCTCTCTCCTGGAGGCGCTCAGTCAGACCCAGTGTTGACATGTGGCAAGACGCTCCTCGGGGCGCGTCTTGCTTGGGCCTCTCTCCTGGAGGCGCTCAGTCAGACCCAGTGTTGACATGTGGCAAGACGCTCCTTGGGGTGCATCTTGCTTGGACCTCTCTCCTGGAGGCGCTCAGTCAGACCCAGTGGTGACATGTGGCAAGACGCTTCTCGGGGCGCGTGTTGCTTGGGCCTCTCTCCTGGAGGCCCTCTGTCAGACCCAGTGTTGACATGTGGCAAGACACTCCTCGGGGCGCGTCTTGCTTGGGCTTCTCTCCTGGAGGCCCTCAGTCAGACCCAGTGTTGACAAGTGTCAAGATGCTCCTCGGGGCGCGTCTTGCTTGGGCCTCTCTCCAGGAGGCGCTCAGTCAGACCCATTGTTGACATGTGGCAAGACGCTCCTCGGGGCGCGTCTTGCTTGGGCTTCTCTCCTGGAGGTCCTCAGTCAGACCCATTGTTGACATGTGGCAAGACGCTCCTCGGGGCGCTTCTTGCTTGGGCCTCTCTCCTGGAGGCGCTCAGTCAGACCCAGTGTTGACATGTGGCAAGACGCTCCTCGGGGCACGTCTTGCTTGGGCCTCTCTCCAGGAGGCGCTCAGTCAGACCCAGTGTTGACATGTGGCAAGACGCTCCTCGGGGCACGTCTTGTTTGGGCTTCTCTCATGGAGGCCCTCAGTCAGACCCAGTGTTTACATGTGTCAAGACGCTCCTCGGGGCGCGTCTTGCTTGGGCCTCTCTCCTGGAGGCGCTCAGTCAGACCCAGTGTTGACATGTGGCAAGACGCTCCTCGGGGCGCGTCTTGCTTTGGCCTCTCTCCTGGAGGCGCTCAGTCAGACCCAGTGTTGACATGTGACAAGACGCTCCTCGGGGCACGTCTTGCTTGGGCCTCTCTCCTGGAGGCGCTCAGACAGACCCAGTGTTGACATGTGGCAAGACGCTCCTCGGGGCACGTCTTGCTTGGGCTTCTCTCATGGAGGCCCTCAGTCAGACCCAGTGTTGACATGTGTCAAGACGCTCCTCGGGGCGCGTCTTGCTTGGGCCTCTCTCCTGGAGGCGCTCAGTCAGACCCAGTGTTGACATGTGTCAAGACGCTCCTCGGGGCGCGTCTTGCTTGGGCCTCTCTCCTGGAGGCGCTCAGTCAGACCCAGTGTTGACATGTGGCAAGACGCTCCTCGGGGCGCGTCTTGCTTGGGCCTCTCTCCTGGAGGTGCTCAGTCAGACCCAGTGGTAACATGTGGCAAGACGCTCCTCGGGGCGCGTCTTGCTTGGGTCTCTCTCCTGGAGGCGCTCAGTCAGACCGAGTAGTGACATGTGGCATGACGCTCCTCGGGGAGCGTCTTGCTTGGGCCTCTCTCCTGGAGGCGCTCAGTCAGACCCAGTGTTGACATGTGGCAAGACACTCCTCGGGGCGCGTCTTGCTTGGGCTTCTCTCCTGGAGGCCCTCAGTCAGACCCAGTGTTGACAAGTGTCAATATGCTCCTCGGGGCGCATCTTGTTTGGGCCTCTCTCCTGGAGGTGCTCAGTCAGACCGAGTAGTGACATGTGGCATGACGCTCCTCGGGGAGCGTCTTGCTTGGGCCTCTCTCCTGGAGGCGCTCAGTCAGACCCAGTGTTGACATGTGGCAAGACACTCCTCGGGGCGCGTCTTGCTTGGGCTTCTCTCCTGGAGGCCCTCTGTCAGACCCAGTGTTGACATGTGGCAAGACGCTCCTCGGGGCGCGTCTTGCTTCGGCTTCTCTCCTGGAGGCCCTCAGTCAGACCCATTGTTGACATGTGGCAAGACGCTCCTCGGGGCGCTTCTTGCTTGGGCCTCTCTACTGGAGGCGCTCAGTCAGACCCAGTGTTGACATATGGCAAGACGCTCATAGGGGCACGTCTTGCTTGGGCCTCTCTCCTGGAGGCGCTCAGTCAGACCCAGTGTTGACATGTGGCAAGACGCTCCTCGGGGCGCGTCTTGCTTGGGCCTCTCTCCTGGAGGCGCTCAGTCAGACCCAGTGTTGACATGTGGCAAGACGCTCCTTGGGGTGCATCTTGCTTGGACCTCTCTCCTGGAGGCGCTCAGTCAGACCCAGTGGTGACATGTGGCAAGACGCTTCTCGGGGCGCGTGTTGCTTGGGCCTCTCTCCTGGAGGCCCTCTGTCAGACCCAGTGTTGACATGTGGCAAGACACTCCTCGGGGCGCGTCTTGCTTGGGCTTCTCTCCTGGAGGCCCTCAGTCAGACCCAGTGTTGACAAGTGTCAAGATGCTCCTCGGGGCGCGTCTTGCTTGGGCCTCTCTCCAGGAGGCGCTCAGTCAGACCCATTGTTGACATGTGGCAAGACGCTCCTCGGGGCGCGTCTTGCTTGGGCTTCTCTCCTGGAGGTCCTCAGTCAGACCCATTGTTGACATGTGGCAAGACGCTCCTCGGGGCGCTTCTTGCTTGGGCCTCTCTCCTGGAGGCGCTCAGTCAGACCCAGTGTTGACATGTGGCAAGACGCTCCTCGGGGCACGTCTTGCTTGGGCCTCTCTCCAGGAGGCGCTCAGTCAGACCCAGTGTTGACATGTGGCAAGACGCTCCTCGGGGCACGTCTTGTTTGGGCTTCTCTCATGGAGGCCCTCAGTCAGACCCAGTGTTTACATGTGTCAAGACGCTCCTCGGGGCGCGTCTTGCTTGGGCCTCTCTCCTGGAGGCGCTCAGTCAGACCCAGTGTTGACATGTGGCAAGACGCTCCTCGGGGCGCGTCTTGCTTTGGCCTCTCTCCTGGAGGCGCTCAGTCAGACCCAGTGTTGACATGTGACAAGACGCTCCTCGGGGCGCGTGTTGCTTGGGCCTCTCTCCTGGAGGCCCTCTGTCAGACCCAGTGTTGACATGTCGCAAGACGCTCCTCGGGGCGCGTCTTGCTTGGGCTTCTCTCCTGGAGGCCCTCAGTAAGACCCAGTTTTGACAAGTGTCAAGATGCTCCTCGGGGCGCGTCTTGCTTGGGCCTCTCTCCTGGAGGCCCTCAGTCAGACCCATTGTTGACATGTGGCAAGACGCTCCTCGGGGCGCTTCTTGCTTGGGCCTATCTCCTGGAGGCGCTCAGTCAGACCCAGTGTTGACATGTGGCAAGACGCTCATAGGGGCACGTCTTGCTTGGGCCTCTCTCCTGGAGGCGCTCAGTCAGACCTAGTGTTGACATGTGGCAAGACGCTCATAGGGGCACGTCTTGCTTGGACCTCTCTCCTGGAGGCCCTCTGTCAGACCCAGTGTTGACATGTGGCAAGACGCTCCTCGGGGCGCGTCTTGCTTGGGCCTCTCTCCTGGAGGCGCTCAGTCAGACCCAGTGGTGACATATGGCAAGACGCTTCTCGGGGCGCGTGTTGCTTGGGCCTCTCTCCTGGAGGCCCTCTGTCAGACCCAGTTTTGACATGTGGCAAGACACTCCTCGGGGCGCGTCTTGCTTGGGCTTCTCTCCTGGAGGCCCTCAGTCAGACCCAGTGTTGACAAGTGTCAAGATGCTCCCCGGGGCGCGTCTTGCTTGGGCCTCTCTCCTGGAGGCGCTCAGTCAGACCCAGTGTTGACAGGTGGCAAGACGCTCCTCGGGGCACGTCTTGCTTGGGCCTCTCTCATGGAGGCCCTCTGTCAGACCCAGTGTTGACATGTGTCAAGACGCTCCTCGGGGCGCGTCTTGCTTTGGCCTCTCTCCTGGAGGCGCTCAGTCAGACCGAGTGCTGACATGTGGCAAGACGCTCCTCGCGGCACGTCTTGCTTGGGCTTCTCTCATGGAGGCCCTCAGTCAGACCCAGTGTTGACATGTGTCAAGACGCTCCTCGGGGCGCGTCTTGCTTGGGCCTCTCTCATGGAGGCGCTCAGTCAGACCCAGTGTTGACATGTGGCAAGACGCTCCTCGGGGCACGTCTTGCTAGGGCCTCTCTCCTGGAGGGGCTCAGTCAGACCCACTGTTGACATGTGGCAACACGCTCCTCGGGGCGCGTCTTGCTTGGGCTTCTCTCCTGGAGGCGCTCAGTCAGACCCATTGTTGACATGTGGCAAGACGCTCCTCGGGGCGCGTCTTGCTTGGGCTTCTCTCCTGGAGGCCCTCAGTCAGACCCATTGTTGACATGTGGCAAGACGCTCCTCGGGGCGCTTCTTGCTTGGGCCTCTCTCCTGGAGGCGCTCAGTCAGACCCAGTGTTGACATGTGGCAAGACGGTCATAGGGGCACGTCTTGCTTGGGCCTCTCTCCTGGAGGCGCTCAGAGAGACCCAGTGTTGACATGTGGCAAGACGCTCCTCGGGGCGCGTCCTGCTTGGAATTCTCTCCTGGAGGCGCTCAGTCAGACCCAGTGTTGACATGTGGCAAGACGCTCCTCGGGGTGCATCTTGCTTGGGCCTCTCTCCTGGAGGCGCTCAGTCAGACCAAGTGGTGACATGTGGCAAGACATTTCTCGGGGCGCGTCTTGCTTGGGCCTCTCTCCTGGAGGCCCTCTGTCAGACCCAGTGTTGACATGTGGCAAGACGCTCCTCGGGGCGCGTCTTGCTTGGGCCTCTCTCCTGGAGGCCCTCTGTCAGACCCAGTGTTGACATGTGGCAAGACGCTCCTCGGGGCGCGTCTTGCTTGGGCCTCTCTCCTGGAGGCGCTCAGTCAGACCCAGTGGTTACATATGGCAAGACGCTTATCGGGGCGCGTGTTGCTTGGGCCTCTCTCCTGGAGGCCCTCTGCAGACCCAGTGTTGACATGTGGCAAGACACTCCTCGGGGCGCGTCTTGCTTGGGCTTCTCTCCTGGAGGCCCTCAGTCAGACCCAGTGTTGACAAGTGTCAATATGCTCCTCGGGGCGCGTCTTGCTTGGGCCTCTCTCCTGGAGGCGCTCAGTCAGACCCAGTGTTGACATGTGGCAAGACGCTCCTCGGGGCGCGTATTGCTTGGGCCTCTCTCCTGGAGGCCCTCAGTCAGACCCAGTGTTGACATGTGGCAAGACGCTCCTCGGGGCGCGGCTTGCTGGGGCCTTTCTCCTGGAGGCCCTCAATCAGACCCAGTGTTGACACGTGGCAAGATGCTCCTCGAGGCGCGTCTTGCTTGGGTCTCTCTCCTGGAGGCGCTCTGTCAGACCAAGTAGTGACGTGGCATGACGCTCCTCGGGGCGCGTCTTGCTTGGGCCTCTCTCCTGGAGGCGCTCAGTCAGACCCAGTGGTGACATGTGGCAAGACACTCCTCGGGGCGCGTCTTGCTTGGGCCTCTCTCCTGTAGGCCCTCTGTCAGACCCAGTGTTGACATGTGGCAAGACGCTCCTCGGGGCGCGTCTTGCTTGGGCCTCTCTCCTGGAGGCGCTCAGTCAGACCCAGTGGTGACATATGGCAAGACGCTCCTCGGGGCGCGTGTTGCTTGGGCCTCTCTCCTGGAGGCCCTCTGTCAGACCCAGTGTTGACATGTGGCAAGACGCTCCTCGGGGCGTGTCTTGCTTGGGCTTCTCTCCTGGAGGCCCTCAGTCAGACCCAGTGTTGACAAGTGTCAAGATGCTCCTCGGGGCGCATCTTGCTTGGGCCTCTCTCCTGGAGGCGCTCAGTCAGACCCATTGTTGACATGTGGCAAGATGCTCCTCGGGGCGCGTCTTGCTTGGGCTTCTCTCCTGGAGGCCCTCAGTCAGACCCATTGTTGACATGTGGCAAGACGCTCCTCGGGTCGCTTCTTGCTTGGGCCTATCTCCTGGAGGCGCTCAGTCAGACCCAGTGTTGACATGTGGCAAGACGCTCATAGGGGCACGTCTTGCTTGGGCCTCTCTCCTGGAGGCGCTCAGTCAGACCCAGTGGTGACATGTGGCAAGACGCTCCTCGGGGCGCGTCTTGCTTGGGCCTCTCTCCTGGAGGCGCTCAGTGAGACCCAGTGTTGACATGTGGCAAGACGCTCCTCGGGGTGCGTCTTGCTTGGGTCTCTCTCCTGGAGGCGCTCAGTCAGACCGAGTAGTGACATGTGGCATGACGCTCCTCGGGGAGCGTCTTGCTTGGGCCTCTCTCCTGGAGGCGCTCAGTCAGACCCAGTGGTGACATGTGGCAAGACACTCCTCGGGGCGCGTCTTGCTTGGACCTCTCTCCTGGAGGCCCTCTGTCAGACCCAGTGTTGACATGTGGCAAGACGCTCCTCGTTGCGCGTCTTGCTTGGGCCTCTCTCCTGGAGGCGCTCAGTCAGACCCAGTGGTGACATATGGCAAGACGCTTCTCGGGGCGCGTGTTGCTTGGGCCTCTCTCCTGGAGGCCCTCTGTCAGACCCAGTGTTGACATGTGGCAAGACACTCCTTGGGGCGCGTCTTGCTTGGGCTTCTCTCCTGGAGTTCCTCAGTCAGACCCAGTGTTGACAAGTGTCAAGATGCTCCTCGGGGCACGTCTTGCTTGGGCCTCTCTCCTGGAGGCGCTCAGTCAGACCCAGTGTTGACATGTGGCAAGACGCTCCTCGGGGCACGTCTTGCTTGGGCCTCTCTCCTGGAGGCGCTCAGTCAGACCCATTGTTGACATGTGGCAAGACGCTCCTCGGGGCGCGTCTTGCTTGGGCTTCTCTCCTGGAGGCCCTCAGTCAGACCCATTGTTGACATGTGGCAAGACGCTCCTCGGGGCGCTTCTTGCTTGGGCCTCTCTCCTGGAGGCGCTCAGTCAGACCCAGTGTTGACATGTGGCAAGACGGTCATAGGGGCACGTCTTGCTTGGGCCTCTCTCCTGGAGGCGCTCAGAGAGACCCAGTGTTGACATGTGGCAAGACGCTCCTCGGGGCGCGTCCTGCTTGGAATTCTCTCCTGGAGGCGCTCAGTCAGACCCAGTGTTGACATGTGGCAAGACGCTCCTCGGGGTGCATCTTGCTTGGGCCTCTCTCCTGGAGGCGCTCAGTCAGACCAAGTGGTGACATGTGGCAAGACATTTCTCGGGGCGCGTCTTGCTTGGGCCTCTCTCCTGGAGGCCCTCTGTCAGACCCAGTGTTGACATGTGGCAAGACGCTCCTCGGGGCGCGTCTTGCTTGGGCCTCTCTCCTGGAGGCGCTCAGTCAGACCCAGTGGTTACATATGGCAAGACGCTTATCGGGGCGCGTGTTGCTTGGGCCTCTCTCCTGGAGGCCCTCTGCAGACCCAGTGTTGACATGTGGCAAGACACTCCTCGGGGCGCGTCTTGCTTGGGCTTCTCTCCTGGAGACCCTCAGTCAGACCCAGTGTTGACAAGTGTCAATATGCTCCTCGGGGCGCGTCTTGCTTGGGCCTCTCTCCTGGAGGCGCTCAGTCAGACCCAGTGTTGACATGTGGCAAGACGCTCCTCGGGGCGCGTATTGCTTGGGCCTCTCTCCTGGAGGCCCTCAGTCAGACCCAGTGTTGACATGTGGCAAGACGCTCCTCGGGGCGCGGCTTGCTGGGGCCTTTCTCCTGGAGGCCCTCAATCAGACCCAGTGTTGACACGTGGCAAGACGCTCCTCGAGGCGCGTCTTGCTTGGGTCTCTCTCCTGGAGGCGCTCTGTCAGACCAAGTAGTGACGTGGCATGACGCTCCTCGGGGCGCGTCTTGCTTGGGCCTCTCTCCTGGAGGCGCTCAGTCAGACCCAGTGGTGACATGTGGCAAGACACTCCTCGGGGCGCGTCTTGCTTGGGCCTCTCTCCTGTAGGCCCTCTGTCAGACCCAGTGTTGACATGTGGCAAGACGCTCCTCGGGGCGCGTCTTGCTTGGGCCTCTCTCCTGGAGGCGCTCAGTCAGACCCAGTGGTGACATATGGCAAGACGCTCCTCGGGGCGCGTGTTGCTTGGGCCTCTCTCCTGGAGGCCCTCTGTCAGACCCAGTGTTGACATGTGGCAAGACGCTCCTCGGGGCGTGTCTTGCTTGGGCTTCTCTCCTGGAGGCCCTCAGTCAGACCCAGTGTTGACAAGTGTCAAGATGCTCCTCGGGGCGCATCTTGCTTGGGCCTCTCTCCTGGAGGCGCTCAGTCAGACCCATTGTTGACATGTGGCAAGATGCTCCTCGGGGCGCGTCTTGCTTGGGCTTCTCTCCTGGAGGCCCTCAGTCAGACCCATTGTTGACATGTGGCAAGACGCTCCTCGGGTCGCTTCTTGCTTGGGCCTATCTCCTGGAGGCGCTCAGTCAGACCCAGTGTTGACATGTGGCAAGACGCTCATAGGGGCACGTCTTGCTTGGGCCTCTCTCCTGGAGGCGCTCAGTCAGACCCAGTGGTGACATGTGGCAAGACGCTCCTCGGGGCGCGTCTTGCTTGGGCCTCTCTCCTGGAGGCGCTCAGTGAGACCCAGTGTTGACATGTGGCAAGACGCTCCTCGGGGTGCGTCTTGCTTGGGTCTCTCTCCTGGAGGCGCTCAGTCAGACCGAGTAGTGACATGTGGCATGACGCTCCTCGGGGAGCGTCTTGCTTGGGCCTCTCTCCTGGAGGCGCTCAGTCAGACCCAGTGGTGACATGTGGCAAGACACTCCTCGGGGCGCGTCTTGCTTGGACCTCTCTCCTGGAGGCCCTCTGTCAGACCCAGTGTTGACATGTGGCAAGACGCTCCTCGTTGCGCGTCTTGCTTGGGCCTCTCTCCTGGAGGCGCTCAGTCAGACCCAGTGGTGACATATGGCAAGACGCTTCTCGGGGCGCGTGTTGCTTGGGCCTCTCTCCTGGAGGCCCTCTGTCAGACCCAGTGTTGACATGTGGCAAGACACTCCTTGGGGCGCGTCTTGCTTGGGCTTCTCTCCTGGAGTTCCTCAGTCAGACCCAGTGTTGACAAGTGTCAAGATGCTCCTCGGGGCACGTCTTGCTTGGGCCTCTCTCCTGGAGGCGCTCAGTCAGACCCAGTGTTGACATGTGGCAAGACGCTCCTCGGGGCACGTCTTGCTTGGGCCTCTCTCCTGGAGGCGCTCAGTCAGACCCAGTGTTGACATGTGGCAAGACGCTCCTCGGGGCACGTCTTGCTTGGGCTTCTCTCATGGAGGCCCTCAGTCAGACCCAGTGTTGACATGTGTCAAGACGCTCCTCTGGGCGCGTCTTGCCCTGGCCTCTCTCCTGGAGGCGCTCAGTCAGACCCAGTGTTGACATGTGGCAAGACGCTCCTCGGGGCGCGTCTTGCTTGGACCTCTCTCCTGGAGGCGCTCAGTCAGACCCAGTGTTGACATGTGGCAAGACGCTCCTCGGGTTGCGTCTTGCTTGGGTCTCTCTCCTGGAGGCGCTCAGTCAGACCGAGTAGTGACATGTGGCATGACGCTCTTCGGGGAGCGTCTTGCTTGGGCCTCTCTCCTGGAGGCGCTCAGTCAGACCCAGTGTTGACAAGTGTCAATATGCTCCTCGGGGCGCGTCTTGCTTGGGCCTCTCTCCTGGAGGCGCTCAGTCAGACCCAGTGTTGACATGTGGCAAGACGCTCCTCGGGGCACGTCTTGCTTGGGCCTCTCTCCTGGAGGCGCTCAGTCAGACCCACTGTTGACATGTGGCAAGACGCTCCTCGGGGCGCGTCTTGCTTGGGCCTCTCTCATGGAGGCGCTCAGTCAGAACCAGAGGTGACATGTGACAAGACGCTCCTCGGGGCGCGTATTGCTTGGGCCTCTCTCCTGGAGGCCCTCAGTCAGACCCAGTGTTGACATGTGGCAAGACGCTCCTCGGGGCGCGTCTTGCTGGGGCCTTTCTCCTGGAGGCCCTCAATCAGACCCAGTGTTGACACGTGGCAAGACGCTCCTCGGGGCGCGTCTTGCTTGGGTCTCTCTCCTGGAGGCGCTCTGTCAGACCGAGTAGTGACATGTGGCATGACGCTCCTCGGGGCGCGTCTTGCTTGGGCCTCTCTCCTGGAGGCGCTCAGTCAGACCCAGTGGTGACATGTGGCAAGACACTCCTCGGGGTGCGTCTTGCTTGGGCCTCTCTCCTGGAGGCCCTCTATCAGACCCAGTGTTGACATGTGGCAAGACGCTCCTCGGGGAGCGTCTTGCTTGGGCTTCTCTCATGGAGGCCCTCAGTCAGACCCAGTGTTGACATGTGTCAAGACGCTCCTCTGGGCGCGTCTTGCCCTGGCCTCTCTCCTGGAGGCGCTCAGTCAGACCCAGTGTTGACATGTGGCAAGACGCTCCTCGGGGCGCGTCTTGCTTGGACCTCTCTCCTGGAGGCGCTCAGTCAGACCCAGTGTTGACATGTGGCAAGACGCTCCTCGGGTTGCGTCTTGCTTGGGTCTCTCTCCTGGAGGCGCTCAGTCAGACCGAGTAGTGACATGTGGCATGACGCTCTTCGGGGAGCGTCTTGCTTGGGCCTCTCTCCTGGAGGCGCTCAGTCAGACCCAGTGTTGACATGTGGCAAGACGCTCCTCGGGGCACGTCTTGCTTGGGCCTCTCTCCTGGAGGCGCTCAGTCAGACCCAGTGTTGACATGTGGCAAGACGCTCCTCGGGGCACGTCTTGCTTGGGCTTCTCTCATGGAGAACCTCAGTCAGACCCAGTGTTGACATGTGTCAAAATGCTCCTCGGGGCGCGTCTTGCTTGGGCCTCTCTCCTGGAGGCGCTCAGTCAGAACCAGAGGTGACATGTGGCAAGACGCTCCTCGGGGCGCGTATTGCTTGGGCCTCTCTCCTGGAGGCCCTCAGTCCGACCCAGTGTTGACACGTGGCAAGACGCTCCTCGGGGCGCGTCTTGCTTGGGTCTCTCTCCTGGAGGCGCTCTGTCAGACCGAGTAGTGACATGTGGCATGACGCTCCTCGGGGCGCGTCTTGCTTGGGCCTCTCTCCTGGAGGCGCTCAGTCAGACCCAGTGGTGACATGTGGCAAGACACTCCTCGGGGCGCGTCTTGCTTGGGCCTCTCTCCTGGAGGCCCTCTGTCAGACCCATTGTTGACATGTGGCAAGACGCTCCTCGGGGCACGTCTTGCTTGGGCTTCTCTCCTGGAGGCCCTCAGTCAGACCCATTGTTGACATGTGGCAAGACGCTCCTCGGGGCGCTTCTTGCTTGGGCCTATCTCCTGGAGGCGCTCAGTCAGACCCAGTGTTGACATGTGGCAAGACGCTCATAGGGGCACGTCTTGCTTGGGCCTCTCTCCTGGAGGCGCTCAGTCAGACCCAGTGGTGACATGTGGCAAGACACTCCTCGGGGCGCGTCTTGCTTGGACCTCTCTCCTGGAGGCCCTCTGTCAGACCCAGTGTTGACATGTGGCAAGACGCTCCTCGGGGCGCGTCTTGCTTGGGCCTCTCTCCTGGAGGCGCTCAGTCAGACCCAGTGGTGACATATGGCAAGATGCTTCTCGGGGCGCGTGTTGCTTGGGCCTCTCTCCTGGAGGCCCTCTGTCAGACCCAGTGTTGACATGTGGCAAGACACTCCTCGGGGCGCGTCTTGCTTGGGCTTCTCTCCTGGAGGCCCTCAGTCAGACCCAGTGTTGACAAGTGTCAAGATGCTCCTCGGGGCGCGTCTTGCTTGGGCCTCTCTCCTGGAGGCGCTCAGTCAGACCCAGTGTTGACATCTGGCAAGACGCTCCTCGGGGCACGTCTTGCTTGGTCCTCTCTCCTGGAGGCGCTCAGTCAGACCCAGTGTTGACATGTGGCAAGACGCTCCTCGGGGCACGTCTTGCTTGGGCTTCTCTCATGGAGGCCCTCAGTCAGACCCAGTGTTGACATGTGTCAAGACGCTCCTCGGGGCGCGTCTTGCTTGGGCCTCTCTCCTGGAGGTGCTCAGTCAGACCCAGTGTTGACATGTGGCAAGAGGCTCCTCGGGGCACGTCTTGCTTGGGCCTCTCTCCTGGAGGGGCTCAGTCAGACCCACTGTTGACATGTGGCAACACGCTCCTCGGGGCGCGTCTTGCTTGGGCCTCTCTCCTGGAGTCGCTCAGTCAGACCCATTGTTGACATGTGGCAAGACGCTCCTCGGGGCGCGTCTTGCTTGGGCTTCTCTCCTGGAGGCCCTCAGTCAGACCCATTGTTGACATATGGCAAGACGCTCCTCGAGGCGCGTCTTGCTTGGGCCTCTCTCCTGGAGGGGCTCAGTCAGACCCACTGTTGACATGTGGCAAGACGCTCCTCGGGGCGCGTCTTGCTTGGGCCTCTCTCCTGGAGGCGCTCAGTCAGACCCAGTGTTGACATGTGGCAAGACGCTCCTCGGGGCGCGTCTTGCTTGGGCCTCTCTCCTGGAGGGGCTCAGTCAGACCCACTGTTGACATGTGGCAAGACGCTCCTCGGGGCGCGTCTTGCTTGGGTCTCTCTCCTGGAGGCGCTCTGTCAGACCGAGTAGTGACATGTGGCATGACGCTCCTCGGGGCGCGTCTTACTTGGGCCTCTCTCCTGGAGGCGCTCAGTCAGACCCAGTGGTGACATGTGGCAAGACACTCCTCGGGGCGCGTCTTGCTTGGGCCTCTCTCCTGGAGGCCCTCTGTCAGACCCATTGTTGACATGTGGCAAGACGCTCCTCGGGGCACGTCTTGCTTGGGCTTCTCTCCTGGAGGCCCTCAGTCAGACCCATTGTTGACATGTGGCAAGACGCTCCTCGGGGCGCTTCTTGCTTGGGCCTATCTCCTGGAGGCGCTCAGTCAGACCCAGTGTTGACATGTGGCAAGACGCTCATAGGGGCACGTCTTGCTTGGGCCTCTCTCCTGGAGGCGCTCAGTCAGACCCAGTGGTGACATGTGGCAAGACACTCCTCGGGGCGCGTCTTGCTTGGACCTCTCTCCTGGAGGCCCTCTGTCAGACCCAGTGTTGACATGTGGCAAGACGCTCCTCGGGGCGCGTCTTGCTTGGGCCTCTCTCCTGGAGGCGCTCAGTCAGACCCAGTGGTGACATATGGCAAGATGCTTCTCGGGGCGCGTGTTGCTTGGGCCTCTCTCCTGGAGGCCCTCTGTCAGACCCAGTGTTGACATGTGGCAAGACACTCCTCGGGGCGCGTCTTGCTTGGGCTTCTCTCCTGGAGGCCCTCAGTCAGACCCAGTGTTGACAAGTGTCAAGATGCTCCTCGGGGCGCGTCTTGCTTGGGCCTCTCTCCTGGAGGCGCTCAGTCAGACCCAGTGTTGACATCTGGCAAGACGCTCCTCGGGGCACGTCTTGCTTGGTCCTCTCTCCTGGAGGCGCTCAGTCAGACCCAGTGTTGACATGTGGCAAGACGCTCCTCGGGGCACGTCTTGCTTGGGCTTCTCTCATGGAGGCCCTCAGTCAGACCCAGTGTTGACATGTGTCAAGACGCTCCTCGGGGCGCGTCTTGCTTGGGCCTCTCTCCTGGAGGTGCTCAGTCAGACCCAGTGTTGACATGTGGCAAGAGGCTCCTCGGGGCACGTCTTGCTTGGGCCTCTCTCCTGGAGGGGCTCAGTCAGACCCACTGTTGACATGTGGCAACACGCTCCTCGGGGCGCGTCTTGCTTGGGCCTCTCTCCTGGAGTCGCTCAGTCAGACCCATTGTTGACATGTGGCAAGACGCTCCTCGGGGCGCGTCTTGCTTGGGCTTCTCTCCTGGAGGCCCTCAGTCAGACCCATTGTTGACATGTGGCAAGACGCTCCTCGAGGCGCTTCTTGCTTGGGCCTCTCTCCTGGAGGCGCTCAGTCAGACCCAGTGTTGACATGTGGCAAGACGCTCATAGGGGCACGTCTTGCTTGGGCCTCTCTCCTGGAGGCGCTCAGTCAGACCCAGTGTTGACATGTGGCAAGACGCTCCTCGGGGCGCGTCTTGCTTGGGCCTCTCTCCTGGAGGGGCTCAGTCAGACCCACTGTTGACATGTGGCAAGACGCTCCTCGGGGCGCGTCTTGCTTGGGCCTCTCTCCTGGAGGCGCTCAGTCAGACCCAGTGTTGACCTTTTGCAAGACGCTCCTCGGGGCGCGTCTTGCTTGGGCCTCTCTCCTGGAGGCGCTCAGTCAGACCCAGTGTTGACATGTGGCAAGACGCTCCTCGGGGGGCGTCTTGCTTGGGTCTCTCTCCTGGAGGCGCTCAGTCAGACCCAGTGTTGACATGTGGCAAGACACTCCTCGGGGCGCGTCTTGCTTGGGCTTCTCTCCTGGAGGCCCTCAGTCAGACCCAGTGTTGACAAGTGTCAATATGCTCGTCGGGGCGCGTCTTGCTTGGGCCTCTCTCCTGGAGGCGCTCAGTCAGAACCAGTGTTGACATGTGGCAAGACGCTCCTCGGGGCACGTCTTGCTTGGGCCTCTCTCCTGGAGGCGCTCAGTCAGACCCACTGTTGACATGTGGCAAGACGCTCCTCGGGGCGCGTCTTGCTTGTGCTTCTCTCCTGGAGGCCCTCAGTCAGACCCAGTGTTGACAAGTGTCAAGATGCTCCTCGGGGCGCGTCTTGCTTGGGCCTCTCTCCTGGAGGCCCTCAGTCAGACCCATTGTTGACATGTGGCAAGACGCTCCTCGGGGCGCTTCTTGCTTGGGCCTATCTCCTGGAGGCGCTCAGTCAGACCCAGTGTTGACATGTGGCAAGACGCTCATAGGGGCACGTCTTGCTTGGGCCTCTCTCCTGGAGGCGCTCAGTCAGAACCAGAGGTGACATGTGGCAAGACGCTCCTCGGGGCGCATATTGCTTGGGCCTCTCTCCTGGAGGCCCTCAGTCAGACCCAGTGTTGACATGTGGCAAGACGCTCCTCGGGGCGCGTCTTTCTGGGGCCTTTCTCCTGGAGGCCCTCAATCAGACCCAGTGTTGACACGTGGCAAGACGCTCCTCGGGACGCGTCTTGCTTGGGTCTCTCTCCTGGAGGCGCTCTGTCAGACCGAGTAGTGACATGTGGCATGACGCTCCTCGGGGCGCGTCTTGCTTGGGCCTCTCTCCTGGAGGCGCTCAGTCAGACCCAGTGGTGACATGTGGCAAGACACTCCTCGGGGCGCGTCTTGCTTGGGCCTCTCTCCTGGAGGCCCTCTGTGAGACCCAGTGTTGACATGTGGCAAGACGCTCCTCGGGGCGCGTCTTGCTTGGGCCTCTCTCCTGGAGGCGCTCAGTCAGACCCAGTGGTGACATATGGCAAGACGCTCCTCGGGGCGCGTGTTGCTTGGGCCTCTCTCCTGGAGGCCCTCTGTCAGACCCAGTTTTGACATGTGGCAAGACGCTCCTCGGGGCGCGTCTTGCTTGGGCTTCTCTCCTGGAGGCCCTCAGTCGGATCCAGTGTTGACAAGTGTCAAGATGCTCCTCGGGGCGCGTCTTGCTTGGGCCTCTCTCCTGGAGGCCCTCAGTCAGACCCATTGTTGACATGTGGCAAGACGCTCCTCGGGGCGCTTCTTGCTTGGGCCTATCTCCTGGAGGCGCTCAGTCAGACCCAGTGTTGACATGTGGCAAGACGCTCATAGGGGCACGTCTTGCTTGGGCCTCTCTCCTGGAGGCGCTCAGTCAGACCCAGTGGTGACATGTGGCAAGACGCTCCTCGGGGCGCGTCTTGCTTGGGCCTCTCTCCTGGAGGCGCTCAGTCAGACCCAGTGTTGATATGTTGCAAGACGCTCCTCGGGGTGCGTCTTGCTTGGGTCTCTCTCCTGGAGGCGCTCAGTCAGACCGAGTAGTGACATGTGGCATGACGCTCCTCGGGGAGCGTCTTGCTTGGGCCTCTCTCCTGGAGGCGCTCAGTCAGACCCAGTGGTGACATGTGGCAAGACACTCCTCGGGGCGCGTCTTGCTTGGACCTCTCTCCTGGAGGCCCTCTGTCAGACCCAGTGTTGACATGTGGCAAGACGCTCCTCGGGGCGCGTCTTGCTTGGGCCTCTCTCCTGGAGGCGCTCAGTCAGACCCAGTGGTGACATATGGCAAGACGCTTCTCGGGGCGCGTGTTGCTTGGGCCTCTCTCCTGGAGGCCCTCTGTCAGACCCAGTGTTGACATGTGGCAAGACACTCCTCGGGGCGCGTCTTGCTTGGGCTTCTCTCCTGGAGGCCCTCAGTCAGACCCAGTGTTGACAAGTGTCAAGACGCTCCTCGGGGCGCGTCTTGCTTGGGCCTCTCTCCTGGAGGCGCTCAGTCAGACCCAGTGTTGACATGTGGCAAGACGCTCCTCGGGGCACGTCTTGCTTGGGCCTCTCTCCTGGAGGCGCTCAGTCAGACCCAGTGTTGACATGTGGAAAGACGCTCCTCGGGGCACGTCTTGCTTGGGCTTCTCTCATGGAGGCCCTCAGTAAGACCCAGTGTTGACATGTGTCAAGACGCTCCTCGGGGCGCGTCTTGCTTGGGCCTCTCTCCTGGAGGCGCTCAGTCAGACCCAGTGTTGACATGTGGCAAGACGCTCCTCGGGGCATGTCTTGCTTGGGCCTCTCTCCTGGAGGGGCTCAGTCAGACCCACTGTTGACATGTGGCAAGACGCTCCTCGAGGCGCGTCTTGCTTGGGTTTCTCTCCTGGAGGCCCTCAGTCAGACCCATTGTTGACATGTGGCAAGACGCTCCTCGGGGCGCTTCTTGCTTGGGCCTCTCTCCTGGAGGCGCTCAGTCAGACCCAGTGTTGACATGTGGCAAGACGCTCATAGTGGCACGTCTTGCTTGGGCCTCTCTCCTGGAGGCGCTCAGTCAGACCCAGTGTTGACATGTGGCAAGACGCTCCTCGGGGCGCGTCTTGCTTGGGCCTCTCTCCTGGAGGCGCTCAGTCAGACCCAGTGTTGACATGTGGCAAGACGCTCCTCGGGGCGCGTCTTGATTGGGCCTCTCTCCTGGAGGCGCTCAGTCAGAACCAGAGGTGACATGTGGCAAGACACTCCTCGGGGCGCGTATTGCTTGGGCCTCTCTCCTGGAGGCCCTCAGTCAGACCCAGTGTTGACATGTGGCAAGATGCTCCTCGGGGCGCGTCTTGCTTGGGTCTCTCTCCTGGAGGCCCTCAATCAGACCCAGTGTTGACACGTGGCAAGACGCTCCTCGGGGCGCGTCTTGCTTGGGTCTCTCTCCTGGAGGCGCTCTGTCAGACCGAGTAGTGACATGTGGCATGACGCTCCTCGGGGCGCGTCTTGCTTGGGCCTCTCTCCTGGAGGCCCTCTGTTAGACCCAGTGTTGACATGTGGCAAGACGCTCCTCGGGGCGCGTCTTGCTTGGGCCTCTCTCCTGGAGGCGCTGAGTCAGACCCAGTGGTGACATATGGCAAGACGCTTCTCGGGGCGCGTCTTGCTTGGGCCTCTCTCCTGGAGGCGCTCAGTCAGACCCACTGTTGACATGTGGCAAGACGCTCCTCGGGGCGCGTCTTGCTTGGGCCTCTCTCATGGAGGCGCTCAGTCAGAACCAGAGGTGACATGTGACAAGACGCTCCTCGGGGCGCGTATTGCTTGGGCCTCTCTCCTGGAGGCCCTCAGTCAGACCCAGTGTTGACATGTGGCAAGACGCTCCTCGGGGCGCGTCTTGCTGGGGCCTTTCTCCTGGAGGCCCTCAATCAGACCCAGTGTTGACACGTGGCAAGACGCTCCTCGGGGCGCGTCTTGCTTGGGTCTCTCTCCTGGAGGCGCTCTGTCAGACCGAGTAGTGACATGTGGCATGACGCTCCTCGGGGCGCGTCTTGCTTGGGCCTCTCTCCTGGAGGCGCTCAGTCAGACCCAGTGGTGACATGTGGCAAGACACTCCTCGGGGTGCGTCTTGCTTGGGCCTCTCTCCTGGAGGCCCTCTATCAGACCCAGTGTTGACATGTGTCAAAATGCTCCTCGGGGCGCGTCTTGCTTGGGCCTCTCTCCTGGAGGCGCTCAGTCAGAACCAGAGGTGACATGTGGCAAGACGCTCCTCGGGGCGCGTATTGCTTGGGCCTCTCTCCTGGAGGCCCTCAGTCCGACCCAGTGTTGACACGTGGCAAGACGCTCCTCGGGGCGCGTCTTGCTTGGGCCTCTCTCCTGGAGGCGCTCAGTCAGACCCAGTGGTGACATGTGGCAAGACACTCCTCGGGGCGCGTCTTGCTTGGGCCTCTCTCCTGGAGGCCCTCTGTCAGACCCATTGTTGACATGTGGCAAGACGCTCCTCGGGGCACGTCTTGCTTGGGCTTCTCTCCTGGAGGCCCTCAGTCAGACCCATTGTTGACATGTGGCAAGACGCTCCTCGGGGCGCTTCTTGCTTGGGCCTATCTCCTGGAGGCGCTCAGTCAGACCCAGTGTTGACATGTGGCAAGACGCTCATAGGGGCACGTCTTGCTTGGGCCTGTCTCCTGGAGGCGCTCAGTCAGACCCAGTGGTGACATGTGGCAAGACACTCCTCGGGGCGCGTCTTGCTTGGACCTCTCTCCTGGAGGCCCTCTGTCAGACCCAGTGTTGACATGTGGCAAGACGCTCCTCGGGGCGCGTCTTGCTTGGGCCTCTCTCCTGGAGGCGCTCAGTCAGACCCAGTGGTGACATATGGCAAGATGCTTCTCGGGGCGCGTGTTGCTTGGGCCTCTCTCCTGGAGGCCCTCTGTCAGACCCAGTGTTGACATGTGGCAAGACACTCCTCGGGGCGCGTCTTGCTTGGGCTTCTCTCCTGGAGGCCCTCAGTCAGACCCAGTGTTGACAAGTGTCAAGATGCTCCTCGGGGCGCGTCTTGCTTGGGCCTCTCTCCTGGAGGCGCTCAGTCAGACCCAGTGTTGACATCTGGCAAGACGCTCCTCGGGGCACGTCTTGCTTGGTCCTCTCTCCTGGAGGTGCTCAGTCAGACCCAGTGTTGACATGTGGCAAGACGCTCCTCGGGGCACGTCTTGCTTGGGCTTCTCTCATGGAGGCCCTCAGTCAGACCCAGTGTTGACATGTGTCAAGACGCTCCTCGGGGCGCGTCTTGCTTGGGCCTCTCTCCTGGAGGTGCTCAGTCAGACCCAGTGTTGACATGTGGCAAGAGGCTCCTCGGGGCACGTCTTGCTTGGGCCTCTCTCCTGGAGGGGCTCAGTCAGACCCACTGTTGACATGTGGCAACACGCTCCTCGGGGCGCGTCTTGCTTGGGCCTCTCTCCTGGAGTCGCTCAGTCAGACCCATTGTTGACATGTGGCAAGACGCTCCTCGGGGCGCGTCTTGCTTGGGCTTCTCTCCTGGAGGCCCTCAGTCAGACCCATTGTTGACATGTGGCAAGACGCTCCTCGAGGCGCTTCTTGCTTGGGCCTCTCTCCTGGAGGCGATCAGTCAGACCCAGTGTTGACATGTGGCAAGACGCTCATAGGGGCACGTCGTGCTTGGGCCTCTCTCCTGGAGGCGCTCAGTCAGACCCAGTGTTGACATGTGGCAAGACGCTCCTCGGGGCGCGTCTTGCTTGGGCCTCTCTCCTGGAGGCGCTCAGTCAGACCCAGTGTTGACCTTTTGCAAGACGCTCCTCGGGGCGCGTCTTGCTTGGGCCTCTCTCCTGGAGGCGCTCAGTCAGACCCAGTGTTGACATGTGGCAAGACGCTCCTCGGGGGGCGTCTTGCTTGGGTCTCTCTCCTGGAGGCGCTCAGTCAGACCCAGTGTTGACATGTGGCAAGACACTCCTCGGGGCGCGTCTTGCTTGGGCTTCTCTCCTGGAGGCCCTCAGTCAGACCCAGTGTTGACAAGTGTCAATATGCTCGTCGGGGCGCGTCTTGCTTGGGCCTCTCTCCTGGAGGCGCTCAGTCAGAACCAGTGTTGACATGTGGCAAGACGCTCCTCGGGGCACGTCTTGCTTGGGCCTCTCTCCTGGAGGCGCTCAGTCAGACCCACTGTTGACATGTGGCAAGACGCTCCTCGGGGCGCGTCTTGCTTGTGCTTCTCTCCTGGAGGCCCTCAGTCAGACCCAGTGTTGACAAGTGTCAAGATGCTCCTCGGGGCGCGTCTTGCTTGGGCCTCTCTCCTGGAGGCCCTCAGTCAGACCCATTGTTGACATGTGGCAAGACGCTCCTCGGGGCGCTTCTTGCTTGGGCCTATCCCCTGGAGGCGCTCAGTCAGACCCAGTGTTGACATGTGGCAAGACGCTCATAGGGGCACGTCTTGCTTGGGCCTCTCTCCTGGAGGCGCTCAGTCAGAACCAGAGGTGACATGTGGCAAGACGCTCCTCGGGGCGCATATTGCTTGGGCCTCTCTCCTGGAGGCCCTCAGTCAGACCCAGTGTTGACATGTGGCAAGACGCTCCTCGGGGCGCGTCTTTCTGGGGCCTTTCTCCTGGAGGCCCTCAATCAGACCCAGTGTTGACACGTGGCAAGACGCTCCTCGGGACGCGTCTTGCTTGGGTCTCTCTCCTGGAGGCGCTCTGTCAGACCGAGTAGTGACATGTGGCATGACGCTCCTCGGGGCGCGTCTTGCTTGGGCCTCTCTCCTGGAGGCGCTCAGTCAGACCCAGTGGTGACATGTGGCAAGACACTCCTCGGGGCGCGTCTTGCTTGGGCCTCTCTCCTGGAGGCCCTCTGTGAGACCCAGTGTTGACATGTGGCAAGACGCTCCTCGGGGCGCGTCTTGCTTGGGCCTCTCTCCTGGAGGCGCTCAGTCAGACCCAGTGGTGACATATGGCAAGACGCTCCTCGGGGCGCGTGTTGCTTGGGCCTCTCTCCTGGAGGCCCTCTGTCAGACCCAGTTTTGACATGTGGCAAGACGCTCCTCGGGGCGCGTCTTGCTTGGGCTTCTCTCCTGGAGGCCCTCAGTCGGATCCAGTGTTGACAAGTGTCAAGATGCTCCTCGGGGCGCGTCTTGCTTGGGCCTCTCTCCTGGAGGCCCTCAGTCAGACCCATTGTTGACATGTGGCAAGACGCTCCTCGGGGCGCTTCTTGCTTGGGCCTATCTCCTGGAGGCGCTCAGTCAGACCCAGTGTTGACATGTGGCAAGACGCTCATAGGGGCACGTCTTGCTTGGGCCTCTCTCCTGGAGGCGCTCAGTCAGACCCAGTGGTGACATGTGGCAAGACGCTCCTCGGGGCGCGTCTTGCTTGGGCCTCTCTCCTGGAGGCGCTCAGTCAGACCCAGTGTTGACATGTTGCAAGACGCTCCTCGGGGTGCGTCTTGCTTGGGTCTCTCTCCTGGAGGCGCTCAGTCAGACCGAGTAGTGACATGTGGCATGACGCTCCTCGGGGAGCGTCTTGCTTGGGCCTCTCTCCTGGAGGCGCTCAGTCAGACCCAGTGGTGACATGTGGCAAGACACTCCTCGGGGCGCGTCTTGCTTGGACCTCTCTCCTGGAGGCCCTCTGTCAGACCCAGTGTTGACATGTGGCAAGACGCTCCTCGGGGCGCGTCTTGTTTGGGCCTCTCTCCTGGAGGCGCTCAGTCAGACCCAGTGGTGACATATGGCAAGACGCTTCTCGGGGCGCGTGTTGCTTGGGCCTCTCTCCTGGAGGCCCTCTGTCAGACCCAGTGTTGACATGTTGCAAGACACTCCTCGGGGCGCGTCTTGCTTGGGCTTCTCTCCTGGAGGCCCTCAGTCAGACCCAGTGTTGACAAGTGTCAAGATGCTCCTCGGGGCGCGTCTTGCTTGGGCCTCTCTCCTGGAGGCGCTCAGTCAGACCCAGTGTTGACATGTGGCAAGACGCTCCTCGGGGCGCGTCTTGCTTGGGCCTCTCTCCTGGAGGCGCTCAGTCAGAACCAGAGGTGACATGTGGCAAGACACTCCTCGGGGCGCGTATTGCTTGGGCCTCTCTCCTGGAGGCCCTCAGTCAGACCCAGTGTTGACATGTGGCAAGATGCTCCTCGGGGCGCGTCTTGCTTGGGTCTCTCTCCTGGAGGCGCTCTGTCAGACCGAGTAGTGACATGTGGCATGACGCTCCTCGGGGCGCGTCTTGCTTGGGCCTCTCTCCTGGAGGCCCTCTGTTAGACCCAGTGTTGACATGTGGCAAGACGCTCCTCGGGGCGCGTCTTGCTTGGGCCTCTCTCCTGGAGGCGCTCAGTCAGACCCAGTGTTGACATGTGGCAAGACGCTCCTCGGGGCACGTCTTGCTTGGGCTTCTCTCATGGAGGCCCTCAGTCAGACTCAGTGTTGACATGTGTCAAGACGCTCCTCGGGGCGCGTCTTGCTTGGGCCTCTCTCCTGGAGGCGCTCAGTCAGACCCAGTGTTGACATGTGGCAAGACGCTCCTCGGGGCGCGTCTTGCTTGGGCTTCTCTCCTGGAGGCCCTCAGTCAGACCCATTGTTGACATGTGGCAAGATGCTACTCGGGGCGCTTCTTGCTTGGGCCTCTCTCCTGGAGGCGCTCAGTCAGACCCAGTGTTGACATGTGGCAAGACGCTCCTCGGGGCACGTCTTGCTTGGGCCTCTCTCCTGGAGGCCCTCAGTCAGACCCAGTGTTGACATGTGGAAAGACGCTCCTCGGGGCACGTCTTGCTTGGGCTTCTCTCATGGAGGCCCTCAGTTAGACCCAGTGTTGACATGTGTCAAGACGCTCCTCGGGGCGCGTCTTGCTTGGGCCTCTCTCCTGGAGGCGCTCAGTCAGACCCAGTGTTGACATGTGGCAAGACGCTCCTCGGGGCATGTCTTGCTTGGGCCTCTCTCCTGGAGGGGCTCAGTCAGACCCACTGTTGACATGTGGCAAGACGCTCCTCGAGGCGCGTCTTGCTTGGGCTTCTCTCCTGGAGGCCCTCAGTCAGACCCATTGTTGACATGTGGCAAGACGCTCCTCGGGGCGCTTCTTGCTTGGGCCTCTCTCCTGGAGGCGCTCAGTCAGACCCAGTGTTGACATGTGGCAAGACGCTCATAGTGGCACGTCTTGCTTGGGCCTCTCTCCTGGAGGCGCTCAGTCAGACCCAGTGTTGACATGTGGCAAGACGCTCCTCGGGGCGCGTCTTGCTTGGGCCTCTCTCCTGGAGGCGCTCAGTCAGACCCAGTGTTGACATGTGGCAAGACGCTCCTCGGGGCGCGTCTTGCTTGGGCCTCTCTCCTGGAGGCGCTCAGTCAGAACCAGAGGTGACATGTGGCAAGACACTCCTCGGGGCGCGTATTGCTTGGGCCTCTCTCCTGGAGGCCCTCAGTCAGACCCAGTGTTGACATGTGGCAAGATGCTCCTCGGGGCGCGTCTTGCTTGGGTCTCTCTCCTGGAGGCCCTCAATCAGACCCAGTGTTGACACGTGGCAAGACGCTCCTCGGGGCGCGTCTTGCTTGGGTCTCTCTCCTGGAGGCGCTCTGTCAGACCGAGTAGTGACATGTGGCATGACGCTCCTCGGGGCGCGTCTTGCTTTGGCCTCTCTCCTGGAGGCCCTCTGTTAGACCCAGTGTTGACATGTGGCAAGACGCTCCTCGGGGCGCGTCTTGCTTGGGCCTCTCTCCTGGAGGCGCTGAGTCAGACCCAGTGGTGACATATGGCAAGACGCTTCTCGGGGCGCGTCTTGCTTGGGCCTCTCTCCTGGAGGCGCTCAGTCAGACCCAGTGTTGACATGTGGCAAGACGCTCCTCGGGGCACGTCTTGCTTGGGCCTCTCTCCTGGAGGCGCTCAGTCAGACCCAGTGTTGACATGTGGCAAGACGCTCCTCGGGGCACGTCTTGCTTGGGCTTCTCTCATGGAGGCCCTCAGTCAGACTCAGTGTTGACATGTGTCAAGATGCTCCTCGGGGCGCGTCTTGCTTGGGCCTCTCTCCTGGAGGCGCTCAGTCAGACCCAGTGTTGACATGTGGCAAGACGCTCCTCGGGGCGCGTCTTGCTTGGGCTTCTCTCCTGGAGGCCCTCAGTCAGACCCATTGTTGACATGTGGCAAGATGCTACTCGGGGCGCTTCTTGCTGGGGCCTCTCTCCTGGAGGCGCTCAGTCAGACCCAGTGTTGACATGTGGCAAGACGCTCATAGGGGCACGTCTTGCTTGGGCCTCTCTCCTGGAGGCGCTCAGTCAGACCCAGTGTTGACATGTGGCAAGACGCTCATCGGGGCGCGTCTTGCTTGTGCCTCTCTCCTGGAGGCGCTCAGTCAGACCCAGTGTTGACATGTGGCAAGACGCTCCTCGGGGTGCGTCTTGCTTGGGTCTCTCTCCTGGAGACGCTCAGTCAGACCGAGTAGTGATATGTGGCATGACGCTCCTCGGGGAGCGTCTTGCTTGGGCCTCTCTCCTGGAGGCGCTCAGTCAGACCCAGTGTTGACATGTGGCAAGACGCTCCTCGGGGCATGTCTTGCTTGGGCCTCTCTCCTGGAGGGGCTCAGTCAGACCCACTGTTGACATGTGGCAACACGCTCCTCGGGGCGCGTCTTGCTTGGGCCTCTCTCCTGGAGGCGCTCAGTCAGACCCAGTGTTGACATGTGGCAAGATGCTCCTCGGGGCGCGTCTTGCTTGGGCTTCTCTCCTGGAGGCCCTCAGTCAGACCCATTGTTGACATGTGGCAAGATGATACTCGGGGCGCTTCTTGCTTGGGCCTCTCTCCTGGAGGCGCTCAGTCAGACCCAGTGTTGACATGTGGCAAGACGCTCCTCGGGGCACGTCTTGCTTGGGCCTCTCTCCTGGAGGCCCTCAGTCAGACCCAGTGTTGACATGTGGAAAGACGCTCCTCGGGGCACGTCTTGCTTGGGCTTCTCTCATGGAGGCCCTCAGTTAGACCCAGTGTTGACATGTGTCAAGACGCTCCTCGGGGCGCGTCTTGCTTGGGCCTCTCTCCTGGAGGCGCTCAGTCAGACCCAGTGTTGACATGTGGCAAGACGCTCCTCGGGGCATGTCTTGCTTGGGCCTCTCTCCTGGAGGGGCTCAGTAAGACCCACTGTTGACATGTGGCAAGACGCTCCTCGAGGCGCGTCTTGCTTGGGCTTCTCTCCTGGAGGCCCTCAGTCAGACCCATTGTTGACATGTGGCAAGACGCTCCTCGGGGCGCTTCTTGCTTGGGCCTCTCTCCTGGAGGCGCTCAGTCAGACCCAGTGTTGACATGTGGCAAGACGCTCATAGTGGCACGTCTTGCTTGGGCCTCTCTCCTGGAGGCGCTCAGTCAGACCCAGTGTTGACATGTGGCAAGACGCTCCTCGGGGCGCGTCTTGCTTGGGCCTCTCTCCTGGAGGCGCTCAGTCAGACCCAGTGTTGACATGTGGCAAGACGCTCCTCGGGGCGCGTCTTGCTTGGGCCTCTCTCCTGGAGGCGCTCAGTCAGAACCAGAGGTGACATGTGGCAAGACACTCCTCGGGGCGCGTATTGCTTGGGCCTCTCTCCTGGAGGCCCTCAGTCAGACCCAGTGTTGACATGTGGCAAGATGCTCCTCGGGGCGCGTCTTGCTTGGGTCTCTCTCCTGGAGGCCCT
Organism: Nothobranchius furzeri; assembly: GCF_043380555.1. Classification (NCBI taxonomy): domain Eukaryota; kingdom Metazoa; phylum Chordata; class Actinopteri; order Cyprinodontiformes; family Nothobranchiidae; genus Nothobranchius; species Nothobranchius furzeri. Next base: position 18,467,389 of record NC_091756.1, read on the forward strand.
CAATCAGACCCAGTGTTGACACGTGGCAAGACGCTCCTCGGGGCGCGTCTTGCTTGGGTCTCTCTCCTGGAGGCGCTCTGTCAGACCGAGTAGTGACATGTGGCATGACGCTCCTCGGGGCGCGTCTTGCTTGGGCCTCTCTCCTGGAGGCCCTCTGTTAGACCCAGTGTTGACATGTGGCAAGACGCTCCTCGGGGCGCGTCTTGCTTGGGCCTCTCTCCTGGAGGCGCTGAGTCAGACCCAGTGGTGACATATGGCAAGACGCTTCTCGGGGCGCGTCTTGCTTGGGCCTCTCTCCTGGAGGCGCTCAGTCAGACCCAGTGTTGACATGTGGCAAGACGCTCCTCGGGGCACGTCTTGCTTGGGCCTCTCTCCTGGAGGCGCTCAGTCAGACCCAGTGTTGACATGTGGCAAGACGCTCCTCGGGGCACGTCTTGCTTGGGCTTCTCTCATGGAGGCCCTCAGTCAGACTCAGTGTTGACATGTGTCAAGACGCTCCTCGGGGCGCGTCTTGCTTGGGCCTCTCTCCTGGAGGCGCTCAGTCAGACCCAGTGTTGACATGTGGCAAGACGCTCCTCGGGGCGCGTCTTGCTTGGGCTTCTCTCCTGGAGGCCCTCAGTCAGACCCATTGTTGACATGTGGCAAGATGCTACTCGGGGCGCTTCTTGCTGGGGCCTCTCTCCTGGAGGCGCTCAGTCAGACCCAGTGTTGACATGTGGCAAGACGCTCATAGGGGCACGTCTTGCTTGGGCCTCTCTCCTGGAGGCGCTCAGTCAGACCCAGTGTTGACATGTGGCAAGACGCTCCTCGGGGCGCGTCTTGCTTGGGCCTCTCTCCTGGAGGCGCTCAGTCAGACCCAGTGTTGACATGTGGCAAGACGCTCCTCGGGGCGCGTCTTGCTTGGGCCTCTCTCCTGGAGGCGCTCAGTCAGACCCAGTGTTGACATGTGGCAAGACGCTCCTCGGGGCACGTCTTTCTTGGGCCTCTCTCCTGGAGGCGCTCAGTCAGACCCAGTGTTGACATGTGGCAAGACGCTCCTCGGGGCACGTCTTGCTTGGGCTTCTCTCATGGAGGCCCTCAGTCAGACCCAGTGTTGACATGTGTCAAGACGCTCCTCGGGGCGCGTCTTGCTTGGGCCTCTCTCCTGGAGGCGCTCAGTCAGACCCAGTGTTGACATGTGGCAAGACGCTCCTCGGGGCATGTCTTGCTTGGGCCTCTCTCCTGGAGGGGCTCAGTCAGACCCACTGTTGACATGTGGCAACACGCTCCTCGGGGCGCGTCTTGCTTGGGCCTCTCTCCTGGAGGCGCTCAGTCAGACCCATTGTTGACATGTGGCAAGACGCTCCTCGGGGCGCGTCTTGCTTGGGCTTCTCTCCTGGAGGCCCTCAGTCAGACCCATTGTTGACATGTGGCAAGACGCTCCTCGGGGCGCTTCTTGCTTGGGCCTCTCTCCTGGAGGCGCTCAGTCAGACCCAGTGTTGACATGTGGCAAGACGCTCATAGGGGCACGTCTTGCTTGGGCCTCTCTCCTGGAGGCGCTCAGTCAGACCCAGTGTTGACATGTGGCAAGAGGCTCCTCGGGGCGCGTCTTGCTTGGGCCTCTCTCCTGGAGGCGCTCAGTCAGACCCAGTGTTGACATGTGGCAAGACGCTCCTCGGGGCGCGTCTTGCTTGGGCCTCTCTCCTGGAGGCGCTCAGTCAGAACCAGAGGTGACATGTGGCAAGACACTCCTCGGGGCGCGTATTGCTTGGGCCTCTCTCCTGGAGGCCCTCAGTCCGACCCAGTGTTGACATGTGGCAAGACGCTCCTCGGGGCGCGTCTTGCTGGGGCCTTTCTCCTGGAGGCCCTCAATCAGACCCAGTGTTGACACGTGGCAAGACGCTCCTCGGGGCGCGTCTTGCTTGGGTCTCTCTCCTGGAGGCGCACAGTCAGACCGAGTAGTGGCATGTGGCATGACGCTCCTCGGGGCGCGTCTTGCTTGGGCCTCTCTCCTGGAGGCCCTCTGTCAGACCCAGTGTTGACATATGGCAAGACGCTCCTCGGGGCGCGTCTTGCTTGGGCCTCTCTCCTGGAGGCGCTGAGTCAGACCCAGTGGTGACATATGGCAAGACGCTTCTCGGGGCGCGTCTTGCTTGGGCCTCTCTCCTGGAGGCGCTCAGTCAGACCCAGTGTTGACATGTGGCAAGACGCTTCTCTGGGCACGTCTTGCTTGGGCCTCTCTCCTGGAGGCGCTCAGTCAGACCCAGTGTTGACATGTGGCAAGACGCTCCTCGGGGCACGTCTTGCTTGGGCTTCTCTCATGGAGGCCCTCAGTCAGACCCAGTGTTGACATGTGTCAAGACGCTCCTCGGGGCGCGTCTTGCTTGGGCCTCTCTCCTGGAGGCGCTCAGTCAGACCCAGTGTTGACATGTGGCAAGACGCTCCTCGGGGCACGTCTTGCTTGGGCCTCTCTCCTGGAGGCGCTCAGTCAGACCCAGTGTTGACATGTGGCAAGACGCTCCTCGGGGCACGTCTTGCTTGGGCTTCTCTCCTGGAGGCCCTCAGTCAGACCCATTGTTGACATGTGGCAAGACGCTACTCGGGGCGCTTCTTGCTTGGGCCTCTCTCCTGGAGGCGCTCAGTCAGACCAAGTGTTGACATGTGGCAAGACGCTCATAGGGGCACGTCTTGCTTGGGCCTCTCTCCTGGAGGCGCTCAGTCAGACCCAGTGTTGACATGTGGCAAGACGCTCCTCGGGGCGCGTCTTGCTTGGGCCTCTCTCCTGGAGGCGCTCAGTCAGACCCAGTGTTGACATGTGTCAAGACGCTCCTCGGGGTGCGTCTTGCTTGGGTCTCTCTCCTGGAGGCGCTCAGTCAGACCGAGTAGTGATATGTGGCATGACGCTCCTCGGGGAGCGTCTTGCTTGGGCCTCTCTCCTGGAGGCCCTCAGTCGGACCAGGTGGTGACATGTGGCAAGACATTTCTCGGGGCGCGTCTTGCTTGGGCCTCTCTCCTGGAGGCCCTCTGTCAGACCCAGTGTTGACATGTGGCAAGACGCTCCTCGGGGCGCGTCTTGCTTGGGCCTCTCTCCTGGAGGCGCTCAGTCAGACCCAGTGGTGACATATGGCAAGACGCTTCTCGGGGCGCGTGTTGCTTGGGCCTCTCTCCTGGAGGCCCTCTGTCAGACCCAGTGTTGACATGTGGCAAGACGCTCCTCGGGGCGCGTCTTGCTTGGGCTTCTCTCCTGGAGGCCCTCAGTCAGACCCAGTGTTGACAAGTGTCAATATGCTCCTCGGGGCGTGTCTTGCTTGGGCCTCTCTCCTGGAGGCGCTTAGTCAGACCCAGTGTTGACATGTGGCAAGACGCTCCTCGGGGCACGTCTTGCTTGGGCCTCTCTCCTGGAGGCGCTCAGTCAGACCCACTGTTGACATGTGGCAAGACGCTCCTCGGGGCGCGTCTTGCTTGGGCCTCTCTCCTGGAGGCGCTCAGTCAGAACCAGAGGTGACATGTGGCAAGACGCTCCTCGGGGCGCGTATTGCTTGGGCCTCTCTCCTGGAGGCCCTCAGTCAGACCCAGTGTTGACATGTGGCAAGACGCTCCTCGGGGCGCGTCTTGCTGGGGCCTTTCTCCTGGAGGCCCTCAATCAGACCCAGTGTTGACACGTGGCAAGATGCTCCTCGGGGCGCGTCTTGCTTGGGTCTCTCTCCTGGAGGCGCTCTGTCAGACCGAGTAGTGACATGTGGCATGACGCTCCTCGGGGCGCGTCTTGCTTGGGCCTCTCTCCTGGAGGCGCTCAGTCAGACCCAGTGGTGACATGTGGCAAGACACTCCTCGGGGCGCGTCTTGCTTGGGCCTCTCTCCTGGAGGCCCTCTGTCAGACCCAGTGTTGACATGTGGCAAGACGCTCCTCGGGGCGCGTCTTGCTTGGGCCTTTCTCCTGGAGGCGCTCAATCAGACCCAGTGGTGACATATGGAAAGACGCTCCTCGGGGCGCGTCTTGCTGGGGCCTTTCTCCTGGAGGCCCTCAATCAGACCCAGTGTTGACATGTGGCAAGACGCTCCCCGGGGCACGTCTTGCTTGGGCCTCTCTCCTGGAGGCGCTCAGTCAGACCCAGTGTTGACATGTGGCAAGATGCTCCTCGGGGTACGTCTTGCTTGGGTCTCTCTCCTGGAGCGCTCAGTCAGACCGAGTAGTGACATGTGGCATGACGCTCCTCGGGGAGCGTCTTGCTTGGGCCTCTCTCCTGGAGGCGCTCAGTCAGACCCAGTGGTGACATGTGGCAAGACACTCCTCGGGGCGCGTCTTGCTATGGCCTCTCTCCTGGAGGCGCTCAGTCAGACCCAGTGGTGACATATGGCAAGACGCTTCTCGGGGCGCGTGTTGCTTGGGCCTCTCTCCTGGAGGCATTCTGTCAGACCCAGTGTTGACATGTGGCAAGACACTCCTCGGGGCGCGTCTTGCTTGGGCTTCTCTCCTGGAGGCCCTCAGTCAGACCCAGTGTTGACAAGTGTCAAGATGCTCCTCGGGGCGCGTCTTGCTTGGGCCTCTCTCCTGGAGGCGCTCAGTCAGACCCAGTGTTGACATGTGGCAAGACGCTCCTCGGAGCACGTCTTGCTTGGGCCTCTCTCCTGGAGGCGCTCAGTCAGACCCAGTGTTGACATGTGGCAAGACGCTCCTTGGGGCACGTCTTGCTTGGGCTTCTCTCATGGAGGCCCTCAGTCAGACCCAGTGTTGACATGTGTCAAGACGCTCCTCGGGGCGCGTCTTGCTTGGGCTTCTCTCCTGGAGGCGCTCAGTCAGACCCACTGTTCACATGTGGCAAGACGCTCATAGGGGCACGTCTTGCTTGGGCCTCTCTCCTGGAGGCGCTCAGTCAGACCCAGTGTTGACATGTGGCAAGACGCTCCTCGGGGCGCGTCTTGCTTGGGTCTCTCTCCTGGAGGCGCTCAGTCAGACCGAGTAGTGATATGGGGCATGACGCTTCTCGGGGAGCGTCTTGCTTGGGCCTCTCTCCTGGAGGCACTCAGTCGGACCAGGTGGTGACATGTGGCAAGACATTTCGCGGGGCGCGTCTTGCTTGGGCCTCTCTCCTGGAGGCCCTCTGTCAGACCCAGTGTTGACATGTGTCAAGACGCTCCTCGGGGCGCGTCTTGCTTGGGCCTCTCTCCTGGAGGCGCTCAGTCAGACCCAGTGGTGACATATGGCAAGACGCTTCTCGGGGCGCGTGTTGCTTGGGCCTCTCTCCTGGAGGCCCTCTGTCAGACCCAGTGTTGACATGTGGCAAGACGCTCCTCGGGGCGCGTCTTGCTTGGGCTTCTCTCCTGGAGGCCCTCAGTCAGACCCAGTGTTGACAAGTGTCAATATGCTCCTCGGGGCGTGTCTTGCTTGGGCCTCTCTCCTGGAGGCGCTTAGTCAGACCCAGTGTTGACATGTGGCAAGACGCTCCTCGGGGCACGTCTTGCTTGGGCCTCTCTCCTGGAGGCGCTCAGTCAGACCCACTGTTGACATGTGGCAAGACGCTCCACGGGGCGCGTCTTGCTTGGGCCTCTCTCCTGGAGGCGCTCAGTCAGAACCAGAGGTGACATGTGGCAAGACGCTCCTCGGGGCGCGTATTGCTTGGGCCACTCTCCTGGAGGCCCTCAGTCAGACCCAGTGTTGACATGTGGCAAGACGCTCCTCGGGGCGCATCTTGCTGGGGCCTTTCTCCTGGAGGCCCTCAATCAGACCCAGTGTTGACACGTGGCAAGATGCTCCTCGGGGCGCGTCTTGCTTGGGTCTCTCACCTGGAGGCGCTCTGTCAGACCGAGTAGTGACATGTGGCATGACGCTCCTCGGGGCGCGTCTTGCTTGGGCCTCTCTCCTGGAGGCGCTCAGTCAGAATCAGTGGTGACATGTGGCAAGACACTCCTCGGGGAGCGTCTTGCTTGGGCCTCTCTCCTGGAGGCCCTCTGTCAGACCCAGTGTTGACATGTGGCAAGACGCTCCTCGGGGCGCGTCTTGCTTGGGCCTTTCTCCTGGAGGCGCTCAGTCAGACCCAGTGGTGACATATGGCAAGACGCTCCTCGGGGCGCGTCTTGCTGGGGCCTTTCTCCTGGAGGCCCTCAATCAGACCCAGTGTTGACATGTGGCAAGACGCTCCTCGGGGCACGTCTTGCTTGGGCTTCTCTCCTGGAGGCCCTCAGTCAGACCCAGTGTTGACAAGTGTCAAGATGCTCCTCGGGGCGCGTCTTGCTTGGGCCTCTCTCCTGGAGGCGCTCAGTCAGACCCATTGTTGACATGTGGCAAGACGCTCCTCGGGGCGCGTCTTGCTTGGGCTTCTCTCCTGGAGGCCCTCAGTCAGACCCATTGTTGACATGTGGCAAGACGCTCCTCGGGGCGCTTCTTGCTTGGGTCTATCTCCTGGAGGCGCTCAGTCAGACCCAGTGTTGACATGTGGCAAGACGCTCATAGGGGCACGTCTTGCTTGGGCCTCTCTCCTGGAGGCGCTCAGTCAGACCCAGTGGTGACATGTGGCAAGACGCTCCTCGGGGCGCGTCTTGCTTGGGCCTCTCTCCTGGAGGCGCTCAGTCAGACCCAGTGTTGACATGTGGCAAGACGCTCCTCGGGGCGCGTCTTGCTTGGGCCTCTCTCCTGGAGGCGCTCAGTCAGAACCAGAGGTGACATGTGGCAAGACACTCCTCGGGGCGCGTATTGCTTGGGCCTCTCTCCTGGAGGCCCTCAGTCAGACCCAGTGTTGACATGTGGCAAGATGCTCCTCGGGGCGCGTCTTGCTTGGGTCTCTCTCCTGGAGGCCCTCAATCAGACCCAGTGTTGACACGTGGCAAGACGCTCCTCGGGGCGCGTCTTGCTTGGGTCTCTCTCCTGGAGGCGCTCTGTCAGACCGAGTAGTGACATGTGGCATGACGCTCCTCGGGGCGCGTCTTGCTTGGGCCTCTCTCCTGGAGGCCCTCTGTTAGACCCAGTGTTGACATGTGGCAAGACGCTCCTCGGGGCGCGTCTTGCTTGGGCCTCTCTCCTGGAGGCGCTGAGTCAGACCCAGTGGTGACATATGGCAAGACGCTTCTCGGGGCGCGTCTTGCTTGGGCCTCTCTCCTGGAGGCGCTCAGTCAGACCCAGTGTTGACATGTGGCAAGACGCTCCTCGGGGCACGTCTTGCTTGGGCCTCTCTCCTGGAGGCGCTCAGTCAGACCCAGTGTTGACATGTGGCAAGACGCTCCTCGGGGCACGTCTTGCTTGGGCTTCTCTCATGGAGGCCCTCAGTCAGACTCAGTGTTGACATGTGTCAAGACGCTCCTCGGGGCGCGTCTTGCTTGGGCCTCTCTCCTGGAGGCGCTCAGTCAGACCCAGTGTTGACATGTGGCAAGACGCTCCTCGGGGCGCGTCTTGCTTGGGCTTCTCTCCTGGAGGCCCTCAGTCAGACCCATTGTTGACATGTGGCAAGATGCTACTCGGGGCGCTTCTTGCTGGGGCCACTCTCCTGGAGGCGCTCAGTCAGACCCAGTGTTGACATGTGGCAAGACGCTCATAGGGGCACGTCTTGCTTGGGCCTCTCTCCTGGAGGCGCTCAGTCAGACCCAGTGTTGACATGTGGCAAGACGCTCATCGGGGCGCGTCTTGCTTGTGCCTCTCTCCTGGAGGCGCTCAGTCAGACCCAGTGTTGACATGTGGCAAGACGCTCCTCGGGGTGCGTCTTGCTTGGGTCTCTCTCCTGGAGACGCTCAGTCAGACCGAGTAGTGATATGTGGCATGACGCTCCTCGGGGAGCGTCTTGCTTGGGCCTCTCTCCTGGAGGCGCTCAGTCAGACCCAGTGTTGACATGTGGCAAGACGCTCCTCGGGGCATGTCTTGCTTGGGCCTCTCTCCTGGAGGGGCTCAGTCAGACCCACTGTTGACATGTGGCAACACGCTCCTCGGGGCGCGTCTTGCTTGGGCCTCTCTCCTGGAGGCGCTCAGTCAGACCCATTGTTGACATGTGGCAAGACGCTCCTCGGGGCGCGTCTTGCTTGGGCTTCTCTCCTGGAGGCCCTCAGTCAGACCCATTGTTGACATGTGGCAAGACGCTCCTCGGGGTGCTTCTTGCTTGGGCCTCTCTTCTGGAGGCGCTCAGTCAGACCCAGTGTTGACATGTGGCAAGACGCTCATAGGGGCACGTCTTGCTTGGGCCTCTCTCCTGGAGGCGCTCAGTCAGACCCAGTGTTGACATGTGGCAAGACGCTCCTCGGGGCGCGTCTTGCTTGGGCCTCTCTCCTGGAGGCGCTCAGTCAGACCCAGTGTTGACATGTGGCAAGACGCTCCTCGGGGCGCGTCTTGCTTGGGCCTCTCTCCTGGAGGCGCTCAGTCAGACCCAGTGTTGACATGTGGCAAGACGCTCCTCGGGGCACGTCTTTCTTGGGCCTCTCTCCTGGAGGCGCTCAGTCAGACCCAGTGTTGACATGTGGCAAGACGCTCCTCGGGGCACGTCTTGCTTGGGCTTCTCTCATGGAGGCCCTCAGTCAGACCCAGTGTTGACATGTGTCAAGACGCTCCTCGGGGCGCGTCTTGCTTGGGCCTCTCTCCTGGAGGCGCTCAGTCAGACCCAGTGTTGACATGTGGCAAGACGCTCCTCGGGGCATGTCTTGCTTGGGCCTCTCTCCTGGAGGGGCTCAGTCAGACCCACTGTTGACATGTGGCAACACGCTCCTCGGGGCGCGTCTTGCTTGGGCCTCTCTCCTGGAGGCGCTCAGTCAGACCCATTGTTGACATGTGGCAAGACGCTCCTCGGGGCGCGTCTTGCTTGGGCTTCTCTCCTGGAGGCCCTCAGTCAGACCCATTGTTGACATGTGGCAAGACGCTCCTCGGGGCGCTTCTTGCTTGGGCCTCTCTCCTGGAGGCGCTCAGTCAGACCCAGTGTTGACATGTGGCAAGACGCTCATAGGGGCACGTCTTGCTTGGGCCTCTCTCCTGGAGGCGCTCAGTCAGACCCAGTGTTGACATGTGGCAAGAGGCTCCTCGGGGCGCGTCTTGCTTGGGCCTCTCTCCTGGAGGCGCTCAGTCAGACCCAGTGTTGACATGTGGCAAGACGCTCCTCGGGGCGCGTCTTGCTTGGGCCTCTCTCCTGGAGGCGCTCAGTCAGAACCAGAGGTGACATGTGGCAAGACACTCCTCGGGGCGCGTATTGCTTGGGCCTCTCTCCTGGAGGCCCTCAGTCCGACCCAGTGTTGACATGTGGCAAGACGCTCCTCGGGGCGCGTCTTGCTGGGGCCTTTCTCCTGGAGGCCCTCAATCAGACCCAGTGTTGACACGTGGCAAGACGCTCCTCGGGGCGCGTCTTGCTTGGGTCTCTCTCCTGGAGGCGCACAGTCAGACCGAGTAGTGGCATGTGGCATGACGCTCCTCGGGGCGCGTCTTGCTTGGGCCTCTCTCCTGGAGGCCCTCTGTCAGACCCAGTGTTGACATGTGGCAAGACGCTCCTCGGGGCGCGTCTTGCTTGGGCCTCTCTCCTGGAGGCGCTGAGTCAGACCCAGTGGTGACATATGGCAAGACGCTTCTCGGGGCGCGTCTTGCTTGGGCCTCTCTCCTGGAGGCGCTCAGTCAGACCCAGTGTTGACATGTGGCAAGACGCTTCTCTGGGCACGTCTTGCTTGGGCCTGTCTCCTGGAGGCGCTCAGTCAGACCCAGTGTTGACATGTGGCAAGACGCTCCTCGGGGCACGTCTTGCTTGGGCTTCTCTCATGGAGGCCCTCAGTCAGACCCAGTGTTGACATGTGTCAAGACGCTCCTCGGGGCGCGTCTTGCTTGGGCCTCTCTCCTGGAGGCGCTCAGTCAGACCCAGTGTTGACATGTGGCAAGACGCTCCTCGGGGCACGTCTTGCTTGGGCCTCTCTCCTGGAGGCGCTCAGTCAGACCCAGTGTTGACATGTGGCAAGACGCTCCTCGGGGCACGTCTTGCTTGGGCTTCTCTCCTGGAGGCCCTCAGTCAGACCCATTGTTGACATGTGGCAAGATGCTACTCGGGGCGCTTATTGCTTGGGCCTCTCTCCTGGAGGCGCTCAGTCAGACCCAGTGTTGACATGTGGCAAGACGCTCATAGGGGCACGTCTTGCTTGGGCCTCTCTCCTGGAGGCGCTCAGTCAGACCCAGTGTTGACATGTGGCAAGACGCTCCTCGGGGCGCGTCTTGCTTGGGCCTCTCTCCTGGAGGCGCTCAGTCAGACCCAGTGTTGACATGTGTCAAGACGCTCCTCGGGGTGCGTCTTGCTTGGGTCTCTCTCCTGGAGGCGCTCAGTCAGACCGAGTAGTGATATGTGGCATGACGCTCCTCGGGGAGCGTCTTGCTTGGGCCTCTCTCCTGGAGGCCCTCAGTCGGACCAGGTGGTGACATGTGGCAAGACATTTCTCGGGGCGCGTCTTGCTTGGGCCTCTCTCCTGGAGGCCCTCTGTCAGACCCAGTGTTGACATGTGGCAAGACGCTCCTCGGGGCGCGTCTTGCTTGGGCCTCTCTCCTGGAGGCGCTCAGTCAGACCCAGTGGTGACATATGGCAAGACGCTTCTCGGGGCGCGTGTTGCTTGGGCCTCTCTCCTGGAGGCCCTCTGTCAGACCCAGTGTTGACAAGTGTCAATATGCTCCTCGGGGCGTGTCTTGCTTGGGCCTCTCTCCTGGAGGCGCTTAGTCAGACCCAGTGTTGACATGTGGCAAGACGCTCCTCGGGGCACGTCTTGCTTGGGCCTCTCTCCTGGAGGCGCTCAGTCAGACCCACTGTTGACATGTGGCAAGACGCTCCTCGGGGCGCGTCTTGCTTGGGCCTCTCTCCTGGAGGCGCTCAGTCAGAACCAGAGGTGACATGTGGCAAGACGCTCCTCGGGGCGCGTATTGCTTGGGCCTCTCTCCTGGAGGCCCTCAGTCAGACCCAGTGTTGACATGTGGCAAGACGCTCCTCGGGGCGCGTCTTGCTGGGGCCTTTCTCCTGGAGGCCCTCAATCAGACCCAGTGTTGACACGTGGCAAGATGCTCCTCGGGGCGCGTCTTGCTTGGGTCTCTCTCCTGGAGGCGCTCTGTCAGACCGAGTAGTGACATGTGGCATGACGCTCCTCGGGGCGCGTCTTGCTTGGGCCTCTCTCCTGGAGGCGCTCAGTCAGACCCAGTGGTGACATGTGGCAAGACACTCCTCGGGGCGCGTCTTGCTTGGGCCTCTCTCCTGGAGGCCCTCTGTCAGACCCAGTGTTGACATGTGGCAAGACGCTCCTCGGGGCGCGTCTTGCTTGGGCCTTTCTCCTGGAGGTGCTCAATCAGACCCAGTGGTGACATATGGAAAGACGCTCCTCGGGGCGCGTCTTGCTGGGGCCTTTCTCCTGGAGGCCCTCAATCAGACCCAGTGTTGACATGTGGCAAGACGCTCCCCGGGGCACGTCTTGCTTGGGCCTCTCTCCTGGAGGCGCTCAGTCAGACCCAGTGTTGACATGTGGCAAGATGCTCCTCGGGGTACGTCTTGCTTGGGTCTCTCTCCTGGAGCGCTCAGTCAGACCGAGTAGTGACATGTGGCATGACGCTCCTCGGGGAGCGTCTTGCTTGGGCCTCTCTCCTGGAGGCGCTCAGTCAGACCCAGTGGTGACATGTGGCAAGACACTCCTCGGGGCGCGTCTTGCTATGGCCTCTCTCCTGGAGGCGCTCAGTCAGACCCAGTGGTGACATATGGCAAGACGCTTCTCGGGGCGCGTGTTGCTTGGGCCTCTCTCCTGGAGGCATTCTGTCAGACCCAGTGTTGACATGTGGCAAGACACTCCTCGGGGCGCGTCTTGCTTGGGCTTCTCTCCTGGAGGCCCTCAGTCAGACCCAGTGTTGACAAGTGTCAAGATGCTCCTCGGGGCGCGTCTTGCTTGGGCCTCTCTCCTGGAGGCGCTCAGTCAGACCCAGTGTTGACATGTGGCAAGACGCTCCTCGGAGCACGTCTTGCTTGGGCCTCTCTCCTGGAGGCGCTCAGTCAGACCCAGTGTTGACATGTGGCAAGACGCTCCTTGGGGCACGTCTTGCTTGGGCTTCTCTCATGGAGGCCCTCAGTCAGACCCAGTGTTGACATGTGTCAAGACGCTCCTCGGGGCGCGTCTTGCTTGGGCTTCTCTCCTGGAGGCGCTCAGTCAGACCCACTGTTCACATGTGGCAAGACGCTCATAGGGGCACGTCTTGCTTGGGCCTCTCTCCTGGAGGCGCTCAGTCAGACCCAGTGTTGACATGTGGCAAGACGCTCCTCGGGGCGCGTCTTGCTTGGGCCTCTCTCCTGGAGGCGCTCAGTCAGACCCAGTGTTGACATGTGGCAAGACGCTCCTCGGGGTGCGTCTTGCTTGGGTCTCTCTCCTGGAGGCGCTCAGTCAGACCGAGTAGTGATATGGGGCATGACGCTCCTCGGGGAGCGTCTTGCTTGGGCCTCTCTCCTGGAGGCACTCAGTCGGACCAGGTGGTGACATGTGGCAAGACATTTCGCGGGGCGCGTCTTGCTTGGGCCTCTCTCCTGGAGGCCCTCTGTCAGACCCAGTGTTGACATGTGTCAAGACGCTCCTCGGGGCGCGTCTTGCTTGGGCCTCTCTCCTGGAGGCGCTCAGTCAGACCCAGTGGTGACATATGGCAAGACGCTTCTCGGGGCGCGTGTTGCTTGGGCCTCTCTCCTGGAGGCCCTCTGTCAGACCCAGTGTTGACATGTGGCAAGACGCTCCTCGGGGCGCGTCTTGCTTGGGCTTCTCTCCTGGAGGCCCTCAGTCAGACCCAGTGTTGACAAGTGTCAATATGCTCCTCGGGGCGTGTCTTGCTTGGGCCTCTCTCCTGGAGGCGCTTAGTCAGACCCAGTGTTGACATGTGGCAAGACGCTCCTCGGGGCACGTCTTGCTTGGGCCTCTCTCCTGGAGGCGCTCAGTCAGACCCACTGTTGACATGTGGCAAGACGCTCCACAGGGCGCGTCTTGCTTGGGCCTCTCTCCTGGAGGCGCTCAGTCAGAACCAGAGGTGACATGTGGCAAGACGCTCCTCGGGGCGCGTATTGCTTGGGCCACTCTCCTGGAGGCCCTCAGTCAGACCCAGTGTTGACATGTGGCAAGACGCTCCTCGGGGCGCGTCTTGCTGGGGCCTTTCTCCTGGAGGCCCTCAATCAGACCCAGTGTTGACACGTGGCAAGATGCTCCTCGGGGCGCGTCTTGCTTGGGTCTCTCACCTGGAGGCGCTCTGTCAGACCGAGTAGTGACATGTGGCATGACGCTCCTCGGGGCGCGTCTTGCTTGGGCCTCTCTCCTGGAGGCGCTCAGTCAGAATCAGTGGTGACATGTGGCAAGACACTCCTCGGGGCGCGTCTTGCTTGGGCCTCTCTCCTGGAGGCCCTCTGTCAGACCCAGTGTTGACATGTGGCAAGACGCTCCTCGGGGCGCGTCTTGCTTGGGCCTTTCTCCTGGAGGCGCTCAGTCAGACCCAGTGGTGACATATGGCAAGACGCTCCTCGGGGCGCGTCTTGCTGGGGCCTTTCTCCTGGAGGCCCTCAATCAGACCCAGTGTTGACATGTGGCAAGACGCTCCTCGGGGCACGTCTTGCTTGGGCTTCTCTCCTGGAGGCCCTCAGTCAGACCCAGTGTTGACAAGTGTCAAGATGCTCCTCGGGGCGCGTCTTGCTTGGGCCTCTCTCCTGGAGGCGCTCAGTCAGACCCATTGTTGACATGTGGCAAGACGCTCCTCGGGGCGCGTCTTGCTTGGGCTTCTCTCCTGGAGGCCCTCAGTCAGACCCATTGTTGACATGTGGCAAGACGCTCCTCGGGGCGCTTCTTGCTTGGGCCTATCTCCTGGAGGCGCTCAGTCAGACCCAGTGTTGACATGTGGCAAGACGCTCATAGGGGCACGTCTTGCTTGGGCCTCTCTCCTGGAGGCGATCAGTCAGACCCAGTGGTGACATGTGGCAAGACGCTCCTCGGGGCGCGTCTTGCTTGGGCCTCTCTCCTGGAGGCGCTCAGTCAGACCCAGTGTTGACATGTGGCAAGACGCTCCTCGGGGCGCGTCTTGCTTGGGCCTCTCTCCTGGAGGCGCTCAGTCAGACCCAGTGGTGACATATGGCAAGACGCTTCTCGGGGCGCGTGTTGCTTGGGCCTCTCTCCTGGAGGCATTCTGTCAGACCCAGTGTTGACATGTGGCAAGACACTCCTCGGGGCGCGTCTTGCTTGGGCTTCTCTCCTGGAGGCCCTCAGTCAGACCCAGTGTTGACAAGTGTCAAGATGCTCCTCGGGGCGCGTCTTGCTTGGGCCTCTCTCCTGGAGGCGCTCAGTCAGACCCAGTGTTGACATGTGGCAAGACGCTCCTCGGAGCACGTCTTGCTTGGGCCTCTCTCCTGGAGGCGCTCAGTCAGACCCAGTGTTGACATGTGGCAAGACGCTCCTTGGGGCACGTCTTGCTTGGGCTTCTCTCATGGAGGCCCTCAGTCAGACCCAGTGTTGACATGTGTCAAGACGCTCCTCGGGGCGCGTCTTGCTTGGGCCTCTCTCCTGGAGGCGCTCAGTCAGACCCACTGTTGACATGTGACAAGACGCTCCTCGGGGCGCGTCTTGCTTGGGCCTCTCTCCTGGAGGCGCTCAGTCAGAACCAGAGGTGACATGTGGCAAGACGCTCCTCGGGGCGCGTATTGCTTGGGCCTCTCTCCTGGAGGCCCTCAGTCAGACCCAGTGTTGACATGTGGCAAGACAATTCTCGGGGCGTGTCTTGCTTGGGTCTCTCTCCTGGAGGCCCTCTGTCAGACCCAGTGTTGACATGTGGCAAGACGCTCCTCGGGGCGCGTCTTGCTTGGGCCTCTCTCCTGGAGGCGCTCAGTCAGACCCAGTGGTGACATATGGCAAGACGCTTCTCGGGGCGCGTGTTGCTTGGGCCTCTCTCCTGGAGGCCCTCTGTCAGACCCAGTGTTGACATGTGGCAAGACAGTCCTCGGGGCGCGTCTTGCTTGGGCTTCTCTCCTGGAGGCCCTCAGTCAGACCCAGTGTTGACAAGTGTCAAGATGCTCCTCGGGGCGCGTCTTGCTTGGGCCTCTCTCCTGGAGGTGCTCAGTCAGACCCAGTGTTGACATGTGGCAAGACGCTCCTCGGGGCACGTCTTGCTTGGGCCTCTCTCCTGGAGGCGCTCAGTCAGACCCAGTGTTGACATGTGGCAAGACGCTCCTCGGGGCACGTCTTGCTTGGGCTTCTCTCATGGAGGCCCTCAGTCAGACCCAGTGTTGACATGTGTCAAGACGCTCCTCGGGGCGCGTCTTGCTTGGGCCTCTCTCCTGGAGGCGCTCAGTCAGACCCAGTGTTGACATGTGTCAAGACGCTCCTCGGGGCGCGTCTTGCTTGGGCCTCTCTCCTGGAGGCGCTCAGTCAGACCCACTGTTGACATGTGGCAAGACGCTCCTCGGGGCGCGTCTTGCTTGGGCCTCTCTCCTGGAGGCGCTCAGTCAGAACCAGAGGTGACATGTGGCAAGACGCTCCTCGGGGCGCGTATTGCTTGGGCCTCTCTCCTGGAGGCCCTCAGTCAGACCCAGTGTTGACATGTGGCAAGACGCTCCTCGGGGCGCGTCTTGCTGGGGCCTTTCTCCTGGAGGCCCTCAATCAGACCCAGTGTTGACATGGGGCAAGATGCTCCTCGGGCTCAGTCAGACCCACTGTTGACATGTGGCAACACGCTCCTCGGGGCGCGTCTTGCTTGGGCCTCTCTCCTGGAGGAGCTCAGTCAGACCCATTGTTGACATGTGGCAAGACACTCCTCGGGGCGCGTCTTGCTTGGGCTTCTCTCCTGGAGGCCCTCAGTCAGACCCATTGTTGAAATGTGGCAAGACGCTCCTCGGGGCGCTTCTTGCTTGGGCCTCTCTCCTGGAGGCGCTCAGTCAGACCCAGTGTTGACATGTGGCAAGACGCTCATAGGGGCACGTCTTGCTTGGGCCTCTCTCCTGGAGGCGCTCAGTCAGACCCAGTGTTGACATGTGGCAAGACGCTCCTCGGGGCGCGTCTTGCTTGGGCCTCTCTCCTGGAGGCGCTCAGTCAGACCCAGTGTTGACATGTGGCAAGACGCTCCTCGGGGTGCGTCTTGCTTGGGTCTCTCTCCTGGAGGCGCTCAGTCAGACCGAGTAGTGACATGTGGCATAACGCTCCTCGGGGAGCGTGTTGCTTGGGCCTCTCTCCTGGAGGCCCTCTGTCAGACCCAGTGTTGACATGTGGCAAGACAGTCCTCGGGGCGCGTCTTGCTTGGGCTTCTCTCCTGGAGGCCCTCAGTCAGACCCAGTGTTGACAAGTGTCAAGATGCTCCTCGGGGCGCGTCTTGCTTGGGCCTCTCTCCTGGAGGCGCTCAGTCAGACCCAGTGTTGACATGTGGCAAGACGCTCCTCGGGGCACGTCTTGCTTGGGCCTCTCTCCTGGAGGCGCTCAGTCAGACCCAGTGTTGACATGTGGCAAGACGCTCCTCGGGGCACGTCTTGCTTGGGCTTCTCTCATGGAGGCCCTCAGTCAGACCCAGTGTTGACATGTGTCAAGACGCTCCTCGGGGCGCGTCTTGCTTGGGCCTCTCTCCTGGAGGCGCTCAGTCAGACTCAGTGTTGACATGTGGCAAGACGCTCCTCGGGGCACGTCTTGCTTGGGCCTCTCTACTGGAGAGCTCAGTCAGACCCACTGTTGACATGTGGCAACACGCTCCTCGGGGCGCGTCTTGCTTGGGCCTCTCTCCTGGAGGCGCTCAGTCAGACCCAGTGTTGACATGTGGCAAGACGCTCCTCGGGGCGCGTCTTGCTGGGGCCTTTCTCCTGGAGGCCCTCAATCAGACCCAGTGTTGACACGTGGCAAGATGCTCCTCGGGGCGCGTCTTGCTTGGGTCTCTCACCTGGAGGCGCTCTGTCAGACCGAGTAGTGACATGTGGCATGACGCTCCTCGGGGCGCGTCTTGCTTGGGCCTCTCTCCTGGAGGCGCTCAGTCAGAATCAGTGGTGACATGTGGCAAGACACTCCTCGGGGCGCGTCTTGCTTGGGCCTCTCTCCTGGAGGCCCTCTGTCAGACCCAGTGTTGACATGTGGCAAGACGCTCCTCGGGGCGCGTCTTGCTTGGGCCTTTCTCCTGGAGGCGCTCAGTCAGACCCAGTGGTGACATATGGCAAGACGCTCCTCGGGGCGCGTCTTGCTGGGGCCTTTCTCCTGGAGGCCCTCAATCAGACCCAGTGTTGACATGTGGCAAGACGCTCCTCGGGGCACGTCTTGCTTGGGCTTCTCTCCTGGAGGCCCTCAGTCAGACCCAGTGTTGACAAGTGTCAAGATGCTCCTCGGGGCGCGTCTTGCTTGGGCCTCTCTCCTGGAGGCGCTCAGTCAGACCCATTGTTGACATGTGGCAAGACGCTCCTCGGGGCGCGTCTTGCTTGGGCTTCTCTCCTGGAGGCCCTCAGTCAGACCCATTGTTGACATGTGGCAAGACGCTCCTCGGGGCGCTTCTTGCTTGGGCCTATCTCCTGGAGGCGCTCAGTCAGACCCAGTGTTGACATGTGGCAAGACGCTCATAGGGGCACGTCTTGCTTGGGCCTCTCTCCTGGAGGCGCTCAGTCAGACCCAGTGGTGACATGTGGCAAGACGCTCCTCGGGGCGCGTCTTGCTTGGGCCTCTCTCCTGGAGGCGCTCAGTCAGACCCAGTGTTGACATGTGGCAAGACGCTCCTCGGGGCGCGTCTTGCTTGGGCCTCTCTCCTGGAGGCGCTCAGTCAGACCCAGTGGTGACATATGGCAAGACGCTTCTCGGGGCGCGTGTTGCTTGGGCCTCTCTCCTGGAGGCATTCTGTCAGACCCAGTGTTGACATGTGGCAAGACACTCCTCGGGGCGCGTCTTGCTTGGGCTTCTCTCCTGGAGGCCCTCAGTCAGACCCAGTGTTGACAAGTGTCAAGATGCTCCTCGGGGCGCGTCTTGCTTGGGCCTCTCTCCTGGAGGCGCTCAGTCAGACCCAGTGTTGACATGTGGCAAGACGCTCCTCGGAGCACGTCTTGCTTGGGCCTCTCTCCTGGAGGCGCTCAGTCAGACCCAGTGTTGACATGTGGCAAGACGCTCCTTGGGGCACGTCTTGCTTGGGCTTCTCTCATGGAGGCCCTCAGTCAGACCCAGTGTTGACATGTGTCAAGACGCTCCTCGGGGCGCGTCTTGCTTGGGCCTCTCTCCTGGAGGCGCTCAGTCAGACCCACTGTTGACATGTGACAAGACGCTCCTCGGGGCGCGTCTTGCTTGGGCCTCTCTCCTGGAGGCGCTCAGTCAGAACCAGAGGTGACATGTGGCAAGACGCTCCTCGGGGCGCGTATTGCTTGGGCCTCTCTCCTGGAGGCCCTCAGTCAGACCCAGTGTTGACATGTGGCAAGACAATTCTCGGGGCGTGTCTTGCTTGGGTCTCTCTCCTGGAGGCCCTCTGTCAGACCCAGTGTTGACATGTGGCAAGACGCTCCTCGGGGCGCGTCTTGCTTGGGCCTCTCTCCTGGAGGCGCTCAGTCAGACCCAGTGGTGACATATGGCAAGACGCTTCTCGGGGCGCGTGTTGCTTGGGCCTCTCTCCTGGAGGCCCTCTGTCAGACCCAGTGTTGACATGTGGCAAGACAGTCCTCGGGGCGCGTCTTGCTTGGGCTTCTCTCCTGGAGGCCCTCAGTCAGACCCAGTGTTGACAAGTGTCAAGATGCTCCTCGGGGCGCGTCTTGCTTGGGCCTCTCTCCTGGAGGCGCTCAGTCAGACCCAGTGTTGACATGTGGCAAGACGCTCCTCGGGGCACGTCTTGCTTGGGCCTCTCTCCTGGAGGCGCTCAGTCAGACCCAGTGTTGACATGTGGCAAGACGCTCCTCGGGGCACGTCTTGCTTGGGCTTCTCTCATGGAGGCCCTCAGTCAGACCCAGTGTTGACATGTGTCAAGACGCTCCTCGGGGCGCGTCTTGCTTGGGCCTCTCTCCTGGAGGCGCTCAGTCAGACCCAGTGTTGACATGTGTCAAGACGCTCCTCGGGGCGCGTCTTGCTTGGGCCTCTCTCCTGGAGGCGCTCAGTCAGACCCACTGTTGACATGTGGCAAGACGCTCCTCGGGGCGCGTCTTGCTTGGGCCTCTCTCCTGGAGGCGCTCAGTCAGAACCAGAGGTGACATGTGGCAAGACGCTCCTCGGGGCGCGTATTGCTTGGGCCTCTCTCCTGGAGGCCCTCAGTCAGACCCAGTGTTGACATGTGGCAAGACGCTCCTCGGGGCGCGTCTTGCTGGGGCCTTTCTCCTGGAGGCCCTCAATCAGACCCAGTGTTGACATGGGGCAAGATGCTCCTCGGGCTAGGTCAGACCCACTGTTGACATGTGGCAACACGCTCCTCGGGGCGCGTCTTGCTTGGGCCTCTCTCCTGGAGGAGCTCAGTCAGACCCATTGTTGACATGTGGCAAGACGCTCCTCGGGGCGCGTCTTGCTTGGGCTTCTCTCCTGGAGGCCCTCAGTCAGACCCATTGTTGAAATGTGGCAAGACGCTCCTCGGGGCGCTTCTTGCTTGGGCCTCTCTCCTGGAGGCGCTCAGTCAGACCCAGTGTTGACATGTCGCAAGACGCTCATAGGGGCACGTCTTGCTTGGGCCTCTCTCCTGGAGGCGCTCAGTCAGACCCAGTGTTGACATGTGGCAAGACGCTCCTCGGGGCGCGTCTTGCTTGGGCCTCTCTCCTGGAGGCGCTCAGTCAGACCCAGTGTTGACATGTGGCAAGACGCTCCTCGGGGTGCGTCTTGCTTGGGTCTCTCTCCTGGAGGCGCTCAGTCAGACCGAGTAGTGACATGTGGCATAACGCTCCTCGGGGAGCGTGTTGCTTGGGCCTCTCTCCTGGAGGCCCTCTGTCAGACCCAGTGTTGACATGTGGCAAGACAGTCCTCGGGGCGCGTCTTGCTTGGGCTTCTCTCCTGGAGGCCCTCAGTCAGACCCAGTGTTGACAAGTGTCAAGATGCTCCTCGGGGCGCGTCTTGCTTGGGCCTCTCTCCTGGAGGCGCTCAGTCAGACCCAGTGTTGACATGTGGCAAGACGCTCCTCGGGGCACGTCTTGCTTGGGCCTCTCTCCTGGAGGCGCTCAGTCAGACCCAGTGTTGACATGTGGCAAGACGCTCCTCGGGGCACGTCTTGCTTGGGCTTCTCTCATGGAGGCCCTCAGTCAGACCCAGTGTTGACATGTGTCAAGACGCTCCTCGGGGCGCGTCTTGCTTGGGCCTCTCTCCTGGAGGCGCTCAGTCAGACTCAGTGTTGACATGTGTCAAGACGCTCCTCGGGGCGCGTCTTGCTTGGGCCTCTCTCCTGGAGGCGCTCAGTCAGACCCACTGTTGACATGTGGCAAGACGCTCCTCGGGGCGCGTCTTGCTTGGGCCTCTCTCCTGGAGGCGCTCAGTCAGAACCAGAGGTGACATGTGGCAAGACGCTCCTCGGGGCGCGTATTGCTTGGGCCTCTCTCCTGGAGGCCCTCAGTCAGACCCAGTGTTGACATGTGGCAAGACGCTCCTCGGGGCGCGTCTTGCTGGGGCCTTTCTCCTGGAGGCCCTCAATCAGACCCAGTGTTGACATGGGGCAAGATGCTCCTCGGGCTCAGTCAGACCCACTGTTGACATGTGGCAACACGCTCCTCGGGGCGCGTCTTGCTTGGGCCTCTCTCCTGGAGGAGCTCAGTCAGACCCATTGTTGACATGTGGCAAGACGCTCCTCGGGGCGCGTCTTGCTTGGGCTTCTCTCCTGGAGGCCCTCAGTCAGACCCATTGTTGAAATGTGGCAAGACGCTCCTCGGGGCGCTTCTTGCTTGGGCCTCTCTCCTGGAGGCGCTCAGTCAGACCCAGTGTTGACATGTGGCAAGACGCTCATAGGGGCACGTCTTGCTTGGGCCTCTCTCCTGGAGGCGCTCAGTCAGACCCAGTGTTGACATGTGGCAAGACGCTCCTCGGGGCGCGTCTTGCTTGGGCCTCTCTCCTGGAGGCGCTCAGTCAGACCCAGTGTTGACATGTGGCAAGACGCTCCTCGGGGTGCGTCTTGCTTGGGTCTCTCTCCTGGAGGCGCTCAGTCAGACCGAGTAGTGACATGTGGCATAACGCTCCTCGGGGAGCGTGTTGCTTGGGCCTCTCTCCTGGAGGCCCTCTGTCAGACCCAGTGTTGACATGTGGCAAGACAGTCCTCGGGGCGCGTCTTGCTTGGGCTTCTCTCCTGGAGGCCCTCAGTCAGACCCAGTGTTGACAAGTGTCAAGATGCTCCTCGGGGCGCGTCTTGCTTGGGCCTCTCTCCTGGAGGCGCTCAGTCAGACCCAGTGTTGACATGTGGCAAGACGCTCCTCGGGGCACGTCTTGCTTGGGCCTCTCTCCTGGAGGCGCTCAGTCAGACCCAGTGTTGACATGTGGCAAGACGCTCCTCGGGGCACGTCTTGCTTGGGCTTCTCTCATGGAGGCCCTCAGTCAGACCCAGTGTTGACATGTGTCAAGACGCTCCTCGGGGCGCGTCTTGCTTGGGCCTCTCTCCTGGAGGCGCTCAGTCAGACTCAGTGTTGACATGTGGCAAGACGCTCCTCGGGGCACGTCTTGCTTGGGCCTCTCTACTGGAGGGGCTCAGTCAGACCCACTGTTGACATGTGGCAACACGCTCCTCGGGGCGCGTCTTGCTTGGGCCTCTCTCCTGGAGGCGCTCAGTCAGAACCAGAGGTGACATGTGGCAAGACGCTCCTCGGGGTGCGTATTGCTTGGGCCTGTCTCCTGGAGGCCCTCAGTCAGACCCAGTGTTGACATGTGGCAAGATGCTCCTCGGGGCGCGTCTTGCTGGGGCCTCTCTCCTGGAGGCCCTCAATCAGACCCAGTGTTGACACGTGGCAAGACGCTCCTCGGGGCGCGTCTTGCTTGGGTCTCTCTCCTGGAGGCGCTCTGTCAGACCGAGTAGTAACATGTGGCATGACGCTCCTCGGGGCGCGTCTTGCTTGGGCCTCTCTCCTGGAGGCGCTCAGTCAGACCCAGTGGTGACATGTGGCAAGACACTCCTCGGGGCGCGTCTTGCTTGGGCCTCTCTCCTGGAGGCCCTCTGTCAGACCCAGTGTTGACAAGTGGCAAGACGCTCCTCGGGGCGCGTCTTGCTTGGGCCTCTCTCCTGGAGGCGCTCAGTCAGACCCAGTGGTGACATATGGCAAGACGCTCCTCGGGGCGCGTGTTGCTTGGGCCTCTCTCCTGGAGGCCCTCTGTCAGACCCAGTGTTGACATGTGGCAAGACGCTCCTCGGGGCGCGTCTTGCTTGGGCTTCTCTCCTGGAGGCCCTCAGTCAGACCCAGTGTTGACAAGTGTCAAGATGCTCCTCGGGCGCGTCTTGCTTGGGCCTCTCTCCTGGAGGCGCTCAGTCAGACCCACTGTTGACATGTGGCAAGACGCTCCTCGGGGCGCGTCTTGCTTGGGCCTCTCTCCTGGAGGCGCTCAGTCAGAACCAGAGGTGACATGTGGCAAGACGCTCCTCTGGGCGCGTATTGCTTGGGCCTCTCTCCTGGAGGCCCTCAGTCCGACCCAGTGTTGACATGTGGCAAGACGCTCCTCGGGGCGCGTCTTGCTGGGGCCTTTCTCCTGGAGGCCTTCAATCAGACCCAGTGTTGACACGTGGCAAGACGCTCCTCGGGGCGCGTCTTGCTTGGGTCTCTCTCCTGGAGGCGCTCTGTCAGACCGAGTAGTGACATGTGGCATGACGCTCCTCGGGGCGCGTCTTGCTTGGGCCTCTCTCCTGGAGGTGCTCAGTCAGACCCAGTGGTGACATGTGGCAAGACACTCCTCGGGGCGCGTCTTGCTTGGGCCTCTCTCTTGGAGGCCCTCTGTCAGACCCATTGTTGACATGTGGCAAGACGCTCCTCGGGGCGCACTTGCTTGGGCTTCTCTCCTGGAGGCCCTCAGTCAGACCCATTGTTGACATGTGGCAAGACGCTCCTCGGGGCGCTTCTTGCTTGGGCCTATCTCCTGGAGGCGCTCAGTCAGACCCAGTGTTGACATGTGGCAAGACGCTCATAGGGGCACGTCTTGCTTGGGCCTCTCTCCTGGAGGCGCTCAGTCAGACCCAGTGGTGACATGTGGCAAGACGCTCCTCGGGGCGCGTCTTGCTTGGGCCTCTCTCCTGGAGGCGCTCAGTCAGACCCAGTGGTGACATATGGCAAGACGCTTCTCGGGGCGCGTGTTGCTTGGGCCTCTCTCCTGGAGGCCCTCTGTCAGACCCAGTGTTGACATGTGGCAAGACACTCCTCGGGGCGCGTCTTGCTTGGGCTTCTCTTCTGGAGGCCCTCTGTCAGACCCAGTGTTGACAAGTGTCAAGATGCTCCTCGGGGCGCGTCTTGCTTGGGCCTCTCTCCTGGAGGCGCTCAGTCAGACCCAGTGTTGACATGTGGCAAGACGCTCCTCGGGGCACGTCTTGCTTTGGCCTCTCTCCTGGATGCGCTCAGTCAGACCCAGTGTTGACATGTGGCAAGACGCTCCTCGGGGCACGTCTTGCTTGGGCTTCTCTCATGGAGGCCCTCAGTCAGACCCAGTGTTGACATGTGTCAAGACGCTCCTCGGGGCGCGTCTTGCTTGGGCCTCTCTCCTGGAGGCGCTCAGTCAGACCCAGTGTTGACATGTGGCAAGACGCTCCTCGGGGCACTTCTTGCTTGGGCCTCTCTCCTGGAGGGGCTCAGTCAGACCCACTGTTGACATGTGGCAACACGCTCCTCGGGGCGCGTCTTGCTTGGGCCTCTCTCCTGGAGGCACTCAGTCAGACCCATTGTTGACATGTGGCAAGACGCTCCTAGGGGCGCGTCTTGCTTGGGCTTCTCTCCTGGAGGCCCTCAGTCAGACCCATTGTTGACATGTGGCAAGACGCTCCTCGGGGCGCGTCTTGCTTGGGCCTCTCTCCTGGAGGCGCTCAGTCAGACCCAGTGTTGACATGTGGCAAGACGCTCCTCGGGGCGCGTCTTGCTGGGGCTTCTCTCCTGGAGGCACTTAGTCAGACCCAGTGTTGACATGTGGCAAGACGCTCCTCGGGGCGCGTCTTGCTTGGGCCTCTCTCCTGGAGGCGCTCAGTCAGACCGAGAAGTGACATGTGGCATGACGCTCCTCGGGGCACGTCTTGCTTGGGCCTCTCTCCTGGAGGCGCTCAGTCAGACCCAGTGGTGACATGTGGCAAGACACTCCTCGGGGCGCGTCTTGCTTGGGCCTCTCTCCTGGAGGCGCTCAGTCAGACCCAGTGGTGAAATAAGGCAAGACGCTCCTCGGGGCGCGTGTTGCTTGGGCCTCTCTCCTGGAGGCCCTCTGTCAGACCCAGTGTTGACATCTGGCAAAACGCTCCTCGGGGCGCGTCTTGCTTGGGCTTCTCTCCTGGAGGCCCTCAGTCAGACCCAGTGTTGACAAGTGTCAAGATGCTCCTCGGGGCGTGTCTTGCTTGGGCCTCTCTCCTGGAGGCGCTCAGTCAGACCCATTGTTGACATGTGGCAAGACGCTCCTCGGGGCGCGTCTTGCTTGGGCTTCTCTCCTGGAGGCCCTCAGTCAGACCCATTGTTGACATGTGGCAAGACGCTCCTCGGGGCGCGTCTTGCTTGGGCTTCTCTCCTGGAGGCCCTCAGTCAGACCCATTGTTGACATGTGGCAAGACGCTCCTCGGGGCGCTTCTTGCTTGGGCCTCTCTCCTGGAGGCGCTCAGTCAGACCCAGTGTTGACATGTGGCAAGACGCTCCTCGGGGCACGTCTTGCTTGGGCCTCTCTCCTGGAGGCGCTCAGTCAGACCCAGTTTTGACAACTGGCAAGACGCTCCTCGGGGCACGTCTTGCTTGAGCTTCTCTCATGGAGGCCCTCAGTCAGACCCAGTGTTGACATGTGTCAAGACGCTCCTCGGGGCGCGTCTTGCTTGGGCTTCTCTCCTGGAGGCCCTCAGTCAGACCCAGTGTTGACAAGTGTGAAGATGCTCCTCGGGGCGCGTCTTGCTTGGGCCTCTCTCCTGGAGGCCCTCAGTCAGACCCATTGTTGATATGTGGCAAGACGTTCCTCGGGGCGCGTCTTGCTTGGGCTTCTCTCCTGGAGGAGCTCAGTCAGACCCATTGTTGATATGTGGCAAGACGCTCCTCGGGGCGCGTCTTGCTTGGGCTTCTCTCCTGGAGGCCCTCAGTCAGACCCATTGTTGATATGTGGCAAGACGCTCCTCGGGGCGCTTCTTGCTTGGGCCTCTCTCCTGGAGGCGCTCAGTCAGACCCAGTGTTGACATGTGGCAAGACGCTCCTCGGGGCACGTCTTGCTTGGGCCTCTCTCCTGGAGACGCTCAGTCAGACCCAGTGTTGACATGTGGCAAGACGCTCCTCGGGGCACGTCTTGCTTGTGCTTCTCTCATGGAGGCCCTCTGTCAGACCCAGTGTTGACATGTGGCAAGACGCTAGTCGGGGCGCGTCTTGCTTGGGCTTCTCTCCTGGAGGCCCTCAGTCAGACCCAGTGTTGACAAGTGTCAAGATGCTCCTCGGGGCGCGTCTTGCTTGGGCTTCTCTCCTGGAGGCCCTCAGTCAGACCCATTGTTGACATGTGGCAAGACGCTCATAGGGGCACGTCTTGCTTGGGCCTCTCTCCTGGAGGCGCTCAGTCAGACCCAGTGTTGACATGTGGAAAGACGCTCCTCGGGGTGCGTCTTGCTTGGGCCTCTCTCCTGGAGGCTCTCAGTCAGACCCAGTGTTGACATTTGGCAAGACGCTCCTCGGGGCGCGTCTTGCTTGAGCCTCTCTCCTGAAGGCGCTCAGTCAGACCGAGTGATGACATATGGCAAGACGCTTCTCGGGGCGCGTGTTGCTTGGGCCTCTCTCCTGGAGGCCTTCTGTCAGACCCAGTGTTGACATGTGGCAAGACACTCCTCGGGGCGCGTCTTGCTTGGGCTTCTCTCCTGGAGGCCCTCAGTCAGACCCAGTGTTGACAAGTGTCAAGATGCTCCTCGGGGCGCGACTTGCTTGGGCCTCTCTCCTGGAGGCGCTCAGTCAGACCCAGTGTTGACATGTGGCAAGACGCTCCTCGGAGCACGTCTTGCTTGGGCCTCTCTCCTGGAGGCGCTCAGTCAGACCCAGTGTTGACATGTGGCAAGACGCTCCTCGGGGCACGTCTTGCTTGGGCTTCTCTCATGGAGGCCCTCAGTCAGACCCAGTGTTGACATGTGTCAAGACGCTCCTCGGGGCGCGTCTTGCTTGGGCCTCTCTCCTGGAGGCGCTCAGTCAGACCCACTGTTGACATGTGGCAAGACGCTCCTCGGGGCGCGTCTTGCTGGGGCCTTTCTCCTGGAGGCCCTCAATCAGACCCAGTGTTGACACGTGGCAAGACGCTCCTCGGGGCGCGTCTTGCTTGGGTCTCTCTCCTGGAGGCGCTCTGTCAGACCGAGTAGTGACATGTGGCATGACGCTCCTCGGGGCGCGTCTTGCTTGGGCCTCTCTCCTGGAGGCGCTCAGTCAGACCCAGTGGTGACATGTGGCAAGACACTCCTCGGGGCGCGTCTTGCTTGGGCCTCTCTCCTGGAGGCCCTCTGTCAGACCCATTGTTGACATGTGGCAAGACGCTCCTCGGGGCGCGTCTTGCTTGGGCTTCTCTCCTGGAGGCCCTCAGTCAGACCCATTGTTGACATGTGGCAAGACGCTCCTCGGGGCGCTTATTGCTTGGGCCTATCTCCTGGAGGCGCTCAGTCAGACCCAGTGTTGACATGTGGCAAGACGCTCATAGGGGCACGTCTTGCTTGGGCCTCTCTCCTGGAGGGGCTCAGTCAGACCCACTGTTGTCATGTGGCAACACGCTCCTCGGGGCGCGTCTTGCTTGGGCCTCTCTCCTGGAGGCGCTCAGTCAGACCCATTGTTGACATGTGGCAAGACGCTCCTCGGGGCGCGTCTTGCTTGGGCTTCTCTCCTGGAGGCCCTCAGTCAGACCCATTGTTGACATGTGGCAAGACGCTCCTCGGGGCGCTTCTTGCTTGGGCCTCTCTCCTGGAGGCGCTCAGTCAGACCCAGTGTTGACATGTGTCAAGACGCTCCTCGGGGCGCGTCTTGCTTGGGCTTCTCTCCTGGAGGCCCTCAGTCAGACCCAGTGTTGACAAGTGTCAAGATGCTCCTCGGGGCGCGTCTTGCTTGGGCCTCTCTCCTGGAGGCCCTCAGTCAGACCCATTGTTGATATGTGGCAAGACGTTCCTCGGGGCGCGTCTTGCTTGGGCTTCTCTCCTGGAGGAGCTCAGTCAGACCCATTGTTGATATGTGGCAAGACGGTCCTCGGGGCGCGTCTTGCTTGGGCTTCTCTCCTGGAGGCCCTCAGTCAGACCCATTGTTGATATGTGGCAAGACGCTCCTCGGGGCGCGTCTTGCTTGGGCTTCTCTCCTGGAGGCCCTCAGTAAGACCCATTGTTGACATGTGGCAAGACGCTCCTCGGGGCGCTTCTTGCTTGGGCCTCTCTCCTGGAGGCGCTCAGTCAGACCCAGTGTTGACATGTGGCAAGACGCTCCTCGGGGCACGTCTTGCTTGGGCCTCTCTCCTGGAGGCGCTCAGTCAGACCCAGTGTTGACATGTGGCAAGACGCTCCTCGGGGCACGTCTTGCTTGTGCTTCTCTCATGGAGGCCCTCTGTCAGACCCAGTGTTGACATGTGGCAAGACGCTCCTCGGGGCGCGTCTTGCTTGGGCTTCTCTCCTGGAGGCCCTCAGTCAGACCCAGTGTTGACAAGTGTCAAGATGCTCCTCGGGGCGCGTCTTGCTTGGGCTTCTCTCCTGGAGGCCCTCAGTCAGACCCATTGTTGACATGTGGCAAGACGCTCATAGGGGCACGTCTTGCTTGGGCCTCTCTCCTGGAGGCGCTCAGTCAGACCCAGTGTTGACATGTGGAAAGACGCTCCTCGGGGTGCGTCTTGCTTGGGCCTCTCTCCTGGAGGCTCTCAGTCAGACCCAGTGTTGACATTTGGCAAGACGCTCCTCGGGGCGCGTCTTGCTTGAGCCTCTCTCCTGAAGGCGCTCAGTCAGACCGAGTGATGACATATGGCAAGACGCTTCTCGGGGCGCGTGTTGCTTGGGCCTCTCTCCTGGAGGCCTTCTGTCAGACCCAGTGTTGACATGTGGCAAGACACTCCTCGGGGCGCGTCTTGCTTGGGCTTCTCTCCTGGAGGCCCTCAGTCAGACCCAGTGTTGACAAGTGTCAAGATGCTCCTCGGGGCGCGACTTGCTTGGGCCTCTCTCCTGGAGGCGCTCAGTCAGACCCAGTGTTGACATGTGGCAAGACGCTCCTCGGAGCACGTCTTGCTTGGGCCTCTCTCCTGGAGGCGCTCAGTCAGACCCAGTGTTGACATGTGGCAAGACGCTCCTCGGGGCACGTCTTGCTTGGGCTTCTCTCATGGAGGCCCTCAGTCAGACCCAGTGTTGACATGTGTCAAGACGCTCCTGGGGGCGCGTCTTGCTTGGGCCTCTCTCCTGGAGGCGCTCAGTCAGACCCACTGTTGACATGTGGCAAGACGCTCCTCGGGGCGCGTCTTGCTGGGGCCTTTCTCCTGGAGGCCCTCAATCAGACCCAGTGTTGACACGTGGCAAGACGCTCCTCGGGGCGCGTCTTGCTTGGGTCTCTCTCCTGGAGGCGCTCTGTCAGACCGAGTAGTGACATGTGGCATGACGCTCCTCGGGGCGCGTCTTGCTTGGGCCTCTCTCCTGGAGGCGCTCAGTCAGACCCAGTGGTGACATGTGGCAAGACACTCCTCGGGGCGCGTCTTGCTTGGGCCTCTCTCCTGGAGGCCCTCTGTCAGACCCATTGTTGACATGTGGCAAGACGCTCCTCGGGGCGCGTCTTGCTTGGGCTTCTCTCCTGGAGGCCCTCAGTCAGACCCATTGTTGACATGTGGCAAGACGCTCCTCGGGGCGCTTATTGCTTGGGCCTATCTCCTGGAGGCGCTCAGTCAGACCCAGTGTTGACATGTGGCAAGACGCTCATAGGGGCACGTCTTGCTTGGGCCTCTCTCCTGGAGGGGCTCAGTCAGACCCACTGTTGTCATGTGGCAACACGCTCCTCGGGGCGCGTCTTGCTTGGGCCTCTCTCCTGGAGGCGCTCAGTCAGACCCATTGTTGACATGTGGCAAGACGCTCCTCAGGGCGCGTCTTGCTTGGGCTTCTCTCCTGGAGGCCCTCAGTCAGACCCATTGTTGACATGTGGCAAGACGCTCCTCGGGGCGCTTCTTGCTTGGGCCTCTCTCCTGGAGGCGCTCAGTCAGACCCAGTGTTGACATGTGGCAAGACGCTCCTCGGGGCGCGTCTTGCTGGGGCTTCTCTCATGGAGGCACTTAGTCAGACCCAGTGTTGACATGTGGCAAGAAGCTCCTCGGGGCGCGTCTTGCTTGGGCCTCTCTCCTGGAGGCGCTCAGTCAGACCGAGTAGTGACATGTGGCATGACGCTCCTCGGGGCGCGTCTTGCTTGGGCCTCTCTCCTGGAGGCGCTCAGTCAGACCCAGTGGTGACATGTGGCAAGACACTCCTCGGGGCGCGTCTTGCTTGGGCCTCTCTCCTGGAGGCCCGCTGTCAGACCCAGTGTTGACATGTGGCAAGACGCTCCTCGGGGCGCGTCTTGCTTGGGCCTCTCTCCTGGAGGCGCTCAGTCAGACCCACTGTTGACATGTGGCAAGACGCTCCTCGGGGCGCGTCTTGCTGGGGCCTTTCTCCTGGAGGCCCTCAATCAGACCCAGTGTTGACACGTGGCAAGACGCTCCTCGGGGCGCGTCTTGCTTGGGTCTCTCTCCTGGAGGCGCTCTGTCAGACCGAGTAGTGACATGTGGCATGACGCTCCTCGGGGCGCGTCTTGCTTGGGCCTCTCTCCTGGAGGCGCTCAGTCAGACCCAGTGGTGACATGTGGCAAGACACTCCTCCGGGCGCGTCTTGCTTGGGCCTCTCTCCTGGAGGCCCTCTGTCAGACCCATTGTTGACATGTGGCAAGACGCTCCTCGGGGCGGGTCTTGCTTGGGCTTCTCTCCTGGAGGCCCTCAGTCAGACCCATTGTTGACATGTGGCAAGACGCTCCTCGGGGCGCTTATTGCTTGGGCCTATCTCCTGGAGGCGCTCAGTCAGACCCAGTGTTGACATGTGGCAAGACGCTCATAGGGGCACGTCTTGCTTGGGCCTCTCTCCTGGAGGGGCTCAGTCAGACCCACTGTTGTCATGTGGCAACACGCTCCTCGGGGCGCGTCTTGCTTGGGCCTCTCTCCTGGAGGCGCTCAGTCAGACCCATTGTTGACATGTGGCAAGACGCTCCTCGGGGCGCGTCTTGCTTGGGCTTCTCTCCTGGAGGCCCTCAGTCAGACCCATTGTTGACATGTGGCAAGACGCTCCTCGGGGCGCTTCTTGCTTGGGCCTCTCTCCTGGAGGCGCTCAGTCAGACCCAGTGTTGACATGTGGCAAGACGCTCCTCGGGGCGCGTCTTGCTGGGGCTTCTCTCATGGAGGCACTTAGTCAGACCCAGTGTTGACATGTGGCAAGAAGCTCCTCGGGGCGCGTCTTGCTTGGGCCTCTCTCCTGGAGGCGCTCAGTCAGACCGAGTAGTGACATGTGGCATGACGCTCCTCGGGGCGCGTCTTGCTTGGGCCTCTCTCCTGGAGGCGCTCAGTCAGACCCAGTGGTGACATGTGGCAAGACACTCCTCGGGGCGCGTCTTGCTTGGGCCTCTCTCCTGGAGGCCCGCTGTCAGACCCAGTGTTGACATGTGGCAAGACGCTCCTCGGGGCGCGTCTTGCTTGGGCCTCTCTCCTGGAGGCGCTCAGTCAGACCCAGTGTTGACTTATGGCAAGACGCTCCTCGGGGCGCGTGTTGCTTGGGCCTCTCTCCTGGAGGCCCTCTGTCAGACCCAGTGTTGACATCTGGCAAAACGCTCCTCGGGGCGCGTCTTGCTTGGGCTTCTCTCCTGGAGGCCCTCAGTCAGACCCAGTGTTGACAAGTGTCAAGATGCTCCTCGGGGCGTGTCTTGCTTGGGCCTCTCTCCTGGAGGCGCTCAGTCAGACCCATTGTTGACATGTGGCAAGACGCTCCTCGGGGCGCTTCTTGCTTGGGCCTCTCTCCTGGAGGCGCTCAGTCAGACCCAGTGTTGACATGTGGCAAGACGCTCCTCGGGGCACGTCTTGCTTGGGCCTCTCTCCTGGAGGCGCTCAGTCAGACCCAGTGTTGACATGTGGCAAGACGCTCCTCGGGGCACGTCTTGCTTGTGCTTCTCTCATGGAGGTCCTCTGTCAGACCCAGTGTTGACATGTGGCAAGACGCTCCTCGGGGCGCGTCTTGCTTGGGCTTCTCTCCTGGAGGCCCTCAGTCAGACCCAGTGTTGACAAGTGTCAAGATGCTCCTCGGGGCGCGTCTTGCTTGGGCTTCTCTCCTGGAGGCCTTCTGTCAGACCCATTGTTGACATGTGGCAAGACACTCCTCGGGGCACGTCTTGCTTGTGCTTCTCTCATGGAGGTCCTCTGTCAGACCCAGTGTTGACATGTGGCAAGACGCTCCTCGGGGCGCGTCTTGCTTGGGCTTCTCTCCTGGAGGCCCTCATTCAGACCCAGTGTTGACAAGTGTCAAGATGCTCCTCGGGGCGCGTCTTGCTTGGGCCTCTCTCCTGGAGGCGCTCAGTCAGACCCAGTGTTGACATGTGGCAAGACGCTCCTCGGAGCACGTCTTGCTTGGGCCTCTCTCCTGGAGGCGCTCAGTCAGACCCAGTGTTGAAATGTGGCAAGACGCTCCTCGGGGCACGTCTTGCTTGGGCTTCTCTCATGGAGGCCCTCAGTCAGACCCAGTGTTGACATGTGTCAAGACGCTCCTCGGGGCGCGTCTTGCTTGGGCCTCTCTCCTGGAGGCGCTCAGTCAGACCCAGTGTTGACATGTGGCAAGACGCTCCTCGGGGCACGTCTTGCTTGGGCCTCTCTCCTGGAGGGGCTCAGTCAGACCCACTGTTGACATGTGGCAACACTCTCCTCGGGGCGCGTCTTGCTTGGGCCTCTCTCCTGGAGGAGCTCAGTCAGACCCATTGTTGACATGTGGCAAGACGCTCCTCGGGGCGCGTCTTGCTTGGGCCTCTCTCCTGGAGGCGCTCAGTCAGACCCAGTGTTGACATGTGGCAAGACTCTCCTCGGGGCCCGTCTTGCTTGGGCCTCTCTCCTGGAGGCGCTCAGTCAGACCCAGTGTTTACATGTGGCAAGACGCTCCTCGGGGTGCGTCTTGCTTGGGTCTCTCTCCTGGAGGCGCTCAGTCAGACCGAGTAGTGACATGTGGCATGACGCTCCTCGGGGAGCGTCTTGCTCGGGCCTCTTTCCTGGAGGCGCTCAGTCAGACCAAGTGGTGACATGTGGCAAGACATTTCTCGGGGCGTGTCTTGCTTGGGCCTCTCTCCTGGAGGCCCTCTGTCAGACCCAGTGTTGACATGTGGCAAGACGCTCCTTGGGGCGCGTCTTGCTTGGGCCTCTCTCCTGGAGGCGCTCAGTCAGACCCAGTGGTGACATATGGCAAGACGCTTCTCGGGGCGCGTGTTGCTTGGGCCTCTCTCCTGGAGGCCCTCTGTCAGACCCAGTGTTGACATGTGGCAAGACAGTCCTCGGGGCGCGTCTTGCTTGGGCTTCTCTCCTGGAGGCCCTCAGTCAGACCCAGTATTGACAAGTGTCAAGATGCTCCTCGGGGCGCGTCTTGCTTGGGCCTCTCTCCTGGAGGCCCTCAGTCAGACCCATTGTTGACATGTGGCAAGACGCTCATAGGGGCACGTCTTGCTTGGGCCTCTCTCCTGGAGGCGCTCAGTCAGACCCAGTGTTGACATGTGGAAAGACGCTCCTCGGGGTGCGTCTTGCTTGGGCCTCTCTCCTGGAGGCTCTCAGTCAGACCCAGTGTTGACATTTGGCAAGACGCTCCTCGGGGCGCGTCTTGCTTGAGCCTCTCTCCTGAAGGCGCTCAGTCAGACCGAGTGATGACATATGGCAAGACGCTTCTCGGGGCGCGTGTTGCTTGGGCCTCTCTCCTGGAGGCCTTCTGTCAGACCCAGTGTTGACATGTGGCAAGACACTCCTCGGGGCGCGTGTTGCTTGGGCCTCTCTCCTGGAGGCCCTCTGTCAGACCCAGTGTTGACATGTGGCAAGACAGTCCTCGGGGCGCGTCTTGCTTGGGCTTCTCTCCTGGAGGCCCTCAGTCAGACCCAGTGTTGACATGTGGCAAGACGCTCCTCGGAGCACGTCTTGCTTGGGCCTCTCTCCTGGAGGCGCTCAGTCAGACCCAGTGTTGACATGTGGCAAGACGCTCCTCGGGGCACGTCTTGCTTGGGCTTCTCTCATGGAGGCCCTCAGTCAGACCCAGTGTTGACATGTGTCAAGACGCTCCTCGGGGCGCGTCTTGCTTGGGCCTCTCTCCTGGAGGCGCTCAGTCAGACCCACTGTTGACATGTGGCAAGACGCTCCTCGGGGCGCGTCTTGCTGGGGCCTTTCTCCTGGAGGCCCTCAATCAGACCCAGTGTTGACACGTGGCAAGACGCTCCTCGGGGCGCGTCTTGCTTGGGTCTCTCTCCTGGAGGCGCTCTGTCAGACCGAGTAGTGACATGTGGCATGACGCTCCTCGGGGCGCGTCTTGCTTGGGCCTCTCTCCTGGAGGCGCTCAGTCAGACCCAGTGGTGACATGTGGCAAGACACTCCTCGGGGCGCGTCTTGCTTGGGCCTCTCTCCTGGAGGCCCTCTGTCAGACCCATTGTTGACATGTGGCAAGACGCTCCTCGGGGCGCGTCTTGCTTGGGCTTCTCTCCTGGAGGCCCTCAGTCAGACCCATTGTTGACATGTGGCAAGACGCTCCTCGGGGCGCTTATTGCTTGGGCCTATCTCCTGGAGGCGCTCAGTCAGACCCAGTGTTGACATGTGGCAAGACGCTCATAGGGGCACGTCTTGCTTGGGCCTCTCTCCTGGAGGGGCTCAGTCAGACCCACTGTTGTCATGTGGCAACACGCTCCTCGGGGCACGTCTTGCTTGGGCCTCTCTCCTGGAGGCGCTCAGTCAGACCCATTGTTGACATGTGGCAAGACGCTCCTCGGGGCGCGTCTTGCTTGGGCTTCTCTCCTGGAGGCCCTCAGTCAGACCCATTGTTGACATGTGGCAAGACGCTCCTCGGGGCGCTTCTTGCTTGGGCCTCTCTCCTGGAGGCGCTCAGTCAGACCCAGTGTTGACATGTGTCAAGACGCTCCTCGGGGCGCGTCTTGCTTGGGCTTCTCTCCTGGAGGCCCTCAGTCAGACCCAGTGTTGACAAGTGTCAAGATGCTCCTCGGGGCGCGTCTTGCTTGGGCCTCTCTCCTGGAGGCCCTCAGTCAGACCCATTGTTGATATGTGGCAAGACGTTCCTCGGGGCGCGTCTTGCTTGGGCTTCTCTCCTGGAGGAGCTCAGTCAGACCCATTGTTGATATGTGGCAAGACGCTCCTCGGGGCGCGTCTTGCTTGGGCTTCTCTCCTGGAGGCCCTCAGTCAGACCCATTGTTGATATGTGGCAAGACGCTCCTCGGGGCGCGTCTTGCTTGGGCTTCTCTCCTGGAGGCCCTCAGTAAGACCCATTGTTGACATGTGGCAAGACGCTCCTCGGGGCGCTTCTTGCTTGGGCCTCTCTCCTGGAGGCGCTCAGTCAGACCCAGTGTTGACATGTGGCAAGACGCTCCTCGGGGCACGTCTTGCTTGTGCTTCTCTCATAGAGGCCCTCTGTCAGACCCAGTGTTGACATGTGGCAAGACGCTCCTCGGGGCGCGTCTTGCTTGGGCTTCTCTCCTGGAGGCCCTCAGTCAGACCCAGTGTTGACAAGTGTCAAGATGCTCCTCGGGGCGCGTCTTGCTTGGGCTTCTCTCCTGGAGGCCCTCAGTCAGACCCATTGTTGACATGTGGCAAGACGCTCATAGGGGCACGTCTTGCTTGGGCCTCTCTCCTGGAGGCGCTCAGTCAGACCCAGTGTTGACATGTGGAAAGACGCTCCTCGGGGTGCGTCTTGCTTGGGCCTCTCTCCTGGAGGCTCTCAGTCAGACCCAGTGTTGACATTTGGCAAGACGCTCCTCGGGGCGCGTCTTGCTTGAGCCTCTCTCCTGAAGGCGCTCAGTCAGACCGAGTGATGACATATGGCAAGACGCTTCTCGGGGCGCGTGTTGCTTGGGCCTCTCTCCTGGAGGCCTTCTGTCAGACCCAGTGTTGACATGTGGCAAGACACTCCTCGGGGCGCGTCTTGCTTGGGCTTCTCTCCTGGAGGCCCTCAGTCAGACCCAGTGTTGACAAGTGTCAAGATGCTCCTCGGGGCGCGACTTGCTTGGGCCTCTCTCCTGGAGGCGCTCAGTCAGACCCAGTGTTGACATGTGGCAAGACGCTCCTCGGAGCACGTCTTGCTTGGGCCTCTCTCCTGGAGGCGCTCAGTCAGACCCAGTGTTGACATGTGGCAAGACGCTCCTCGGGGCACGTCTTGCTTGGGCTTCTCTCATGGAGGCCCTCAGTCAGACCCAGTGTTGACATGTGTCAAGACTCTCCTCGGGGCGCGTCTTGCTTGGGCCTCTCTCCTGGAGGCGCTCAGTCAGACCCACTGTTGACATGTGGCAAGACGCTCCTCGGGGCGCGTCTTGCTGGGGCCTTTCTCCTGGAGGCCCTCAATCAGACCCAGTGTTGACACGTGGCAAGACGCTCCTCGGGGCGCGTCTTGCTTGGGTCTCTCTCCTGGAGGCGCTCTGTCAGACCGAGTAGTGACATGTGGCATGACGCTCCTCGGGGCGCGTCTTGCTTGGGCCTCTCTCCTGGAGGCGCTCAGTCAGACCCAGTGGTGACATGTGGCAAGACACTCCTCAGGGCGCGTCTTGCTTGGGCCTCTCTCCTGGAGGCCCTCTGTCAGACCCATTGTTGACATGTGGCAAGACGCTCCTCGGGGCGCGTCTTGCTTGGGCTTCTCTCCTGGAGGCCCTCAGTCAGACCCATTGTTGACATGTGGCAAGACGCTCCTCGGGGTGCTTATTGCTTGGGCCTATCTCCTGGAGGCGCTCAGTCAGACCCAGTGTTGACATGTGGCAAGACGCTCATAGGGGCACGTCTTGCTTGGGCCTCTCTCCTGGAGGGGCTCAGTCAGACCCACTGTTGTCATGTGGCAACACGCTCCTCGGGGCGCGTCTTGCTTGGGCCTCTCTCCTGGAGGCGCTCAGTCAGACCCATTGTTGACATGTGGCAAGACGCTCCTCGGGGCGCGTCTTGCTTGGGCTTCTCTCCTGGAGGCCCTCAGTCAGACCCATTGTTGACATGTGGCAAGACGCATCCTCGGGGCGCTTCTTGCTTGGGCCTCTCTCCTGGAGGCGCTCAGTCAGACCCAGTGTTGACATGTGGCAAGACGCTCCTCGGGGCGCGTCTTGCTGGGGCTTCTCTCATGGAGGCACTTAGTCAGACCCAGTGTTGACATGTGGCAAGAAGCTCCTCGGGGCGCGTCTTGCTTGGGCCTCTCTCCTGGAGGCGCTCAGTCAGACCGAGTAGTGACATGTGGCATGACGCTCCTCGGGGCGCGTCTTGCTTGGGCCTCTCTCCTGGAGGCGCTCAGTCAGACCCAGTGGTGATATGTGGCAAGACACTCCTCGGGGCGCGTCTTGCTTGGGCCTCTCTCCTGGAGGCCCGCTGTCAGACCCAGTGTTGACATGTGGCAAGACGCTCCTCGGGGCGCGTCTTGCTTGGGCCTCTCTCCTGGAGGCGCTCAGTCAGACCCAGTGTTG
The DNA here is from genome assembly GCF_043380555.1 of Nothobranchius furzeri. Lineage (NCBI taxonomy): Eukaryota > Metazoa > Chordata > Actinopteri > Cyprinodontiformes > Nothobranchiidae > Nothobranchius > Nothobranchius furzeri. The sequence continues at coordinate 18,504,033 of NC_091756.1, forward strand.
ACTTATGGCAAGACGCTCCTCGGGGCGCGTGTTGCTTGGGCCTCTCTCCTGGAGGCCCTCTGTCAGACCCAGTGTTGACATCTGGCAAAACGCTCCTCGGGGCGCGTCTTGCTTGGGCTTCTCTCCTGGAGGCCCTCAGTCAGACCCAGTGTTGACAAGTGTCAAGATGCTCCTCGGGGCGTGTCTTGCTTGGGCCTCTCTCCTGGAGGCGCTCAGTCAGACCCATTGTTGACATGTGGCAAGACGCTCCTCGGGGCGCTTCTTGCTTGGGCCTCTCTCCTGGAGGCGCTCAGTCAGACCCAGTGTTGACATGTGGCAAGACGCTCCTCGGGGCACGTCTTGCTTGGGCCTCTCTCCTGGAGGCGCTCAGTCAGACCCAGTGTTGACATGTGGCAAGACGCTCCTCGGGGCACGTCTTGCTTGTGCTTCTCTCATGGAGGTCCTCTGTCAGACCCAGTGTTGACATGTGGCAAGACGCTCCTCGGGGCGCGTCTTGCTTGGGCTTCTCTCCTGGAGGCCCTCAGTCAGACCCAGTGTTGACAAGTGTCAAGATGCTCCTCGGGGCGCGTCTTGCTTGGGCTTCTCTCCTGGAGGCCTTCTGTCAGACCCATTGTTGACATGTGGCAAGACACTCCTCGGGGCGCGTCTTGCTTGGGCTTCTCTCCTGGAGGCCCTCATTCAGACCCAGTGTTGACAAGTGTCAAGATGCTCCTCGGGGCGCGTCTTGCTTGGGCCTCTCTCCTGGAGGCGCTCAGTCAGACCCAGTGTTGACATGTGGCAAGACGCTCCTCGGAGCACGTCTTGCTTGGGCTTCTCTCATGGAGGCCCTCAGTCAGACCCAGTGTTGACATGTGTCAAGACGCTCCTCGGGGCGCGTCTTGCTTGGGCCTCTCTCCTGGAGGCGCTCAGTCAGACCCAGTGTTGACATGTGGCAAGACGCTCCTCGGGGCACGTCTTGCTTGGGCCTCTCTCCTGGAGGGGCTCAGTCAGACCCACTGTTGACATGTGGCAACACGCTCCTCGGGGCGCGTCTTGCTTGGGCCTCTCTCCTGGAGGAGCTCAGTCAGACCCATTGTTGACATGTGGCAAGACGCTCCTCGGGGCGCGTCTTGCTTGGGCCTCTCTCCTGGAGGCGCTCAGTCAGACCCAGTGTTGACATGTGGCAAGACTCTCCTCGGGGCCCGTCTTGCTTGGGCCTCTCTCCTGGAGGCGCTCAGTCAGACCCAGTGTTGACATGTGGCAAGACGCTCCTCGGGGTGCGTCTTGCTTGGGTCTCTCTCCTGGAGGCGCTCAGTCAGACCGAGTAGTGACATGTGGCATGACGCTCCTCGGGGAGCGTCTTGCTCGGGCCTCTTTCCTGGAGGCGCTCAGTCAGACCAAGTGGTGACATGTGGCAAGACATTTCTCGGGGCGTGTCTTGCTTGGGCCTCTCTCCTGGAGGCCCTCTGTCAGACCCAGTGTTGACATGTGGCAAGACGCTCCTTGGGGCGCGTCTTGCTTGGGCCTCTTTCCTGGAGGCGCTCAGTCAGACCAAGTGGTGACATGTGGCAAGACATTTCTCGGGGCGTGTCTTGCTTGGGCCTCTCTCCTGGAGGCCCTCTGTCAGACCCAGTGTTGACATGTGGCAAGACGCTCCTTGGGGCGCGTCTTGCTTGGGCCTCTCTCCTGGAGGCGCTCAGTCAGACCCAGTGGTGACATATGGCAAGACGCTTCTCGGGGCGCGTGTTGCTTGGGCCTCTCTCCTGGAGGCCCTCTGTCAGACCCAGTGTTGACATGTGGCAAGACAGTCCTCGGGGCGCGTCTTGCTTGGGCTTCTCTCCTGGAGGCCCTCAGTCAGACCCAGTATTGACAAGTGTCAAGATGCTCCTCGGGGCGCGTCTTGCTTGGGCCTCTCTCCTGGAGGCGCTCAGTCAGACCCAGTGTTGACATGTGGCAAGACGCTCCTCGGGGCACGTCTTGCTTGGGCCTCTCTCCTGGAGGTGCTCAGTCAGACCCAGTGTTGACATGTGGCAAGACGCTCCTCGGGGCACGTCTTGCTTGGGCTTCTCTCATGGAGGCCCTCAGTCAGACCCAGTGTTGACATGTGTCAAGACGCTCCTCGGGGCGCGTCTTGCTTTGGCCTCTCTCCTGGAGGCGCTCAGTCAGACCCAGTGTTGACATGTGGCAAGACGCTCCTCGGGGCACGTCTTGCTTGGGCCTCTCTACTGGAGGGGCTCAGTCAGACCCACTGTTGACATGTGGCAACACGCTCCTCGGGGCGCGTCTTGCTTGGGCCTCTCTCCTGGAGGCGCTCAGTCAGAACCAGAGGTGACATGTGGCAAGACGCTCCTCGGGGCGCGTATTGCTTGGGCCTGTCTCCTGGAGGCCCTCAGTCAGACCCAGTGTTGACATTTGGCAAGACGCTCCTCGGGGCGCGTCTTGCTTGGGCCTCTCTCCTGAAGGTGCTCAGTCAGACCGAGTGATGACATATGGCAAGACGCTTCTCGGGGCGCGTGTTGCTTGGGCCTGTCTCCTGGAGGCCTTCTGTCAGACCCAGTGTTGACATGTGGCAAGACACTCCTCGGGGCGCGTCTTGCTTGGGCTTCTCTCCTGGAGGCCCTCAGTCAGACCCAGTGTTGACAAGTGTCAAGATGCTCCTCGGGGCGCGACTTGCTTGGGCCTCTCTCCTGGAGGCGCTCAGTCAGACCCAGTGTTGACATGTGGCAAGACGCTCCTCGGAGCACGTCTTGCTTGGGCCTCTCTCCTGGAGGCGCTCAGTCAGACCCAGTGTTGACATGTGGCAAGACGCTCCTCGGGGCACGTCTTGCTTGGGCTTCTCTCATGGAGGCCCTCAGTCAGACCCAGTGTTGACATGTGTCAAGACGCTCCTCGGGGCGCGTCTTGCTTGGGCCTCTCTCCTGGAGGCGCTCAGTCAGACCCACTGTTGACATGTGGCAAGACGCTCCTCGGGGCGCGTCTTGCTGGGGCCTTTCTCCTGGAGGCCCTCAATCAGACCCAGTGTTGACACGTGGCAAGACGCTCCTCGGGGCGCGTCTTGCTTGGGTCTCTCTCCTGGACGCGCTCTGTCAGACCGAGTAGTGACATGTGGCATGACGCTCCTCGGGGCGCGTCTTGCTTGGGCCTCTCTCCTGGAGGCGCTCAGTCAGACCCAGTGGTGACATGTGGCAAGACACTCCTCGGGGCGCGTCTTGCTTGGGCCTCTCTCCTGGAGGCCCTCTGTCAGACCCATTGTTGACATGTGGCAAGACGCTCCTCGGGGCGCTTATTGCTTGGGCCTATCTCCTGGAGGCGCTCAGTCAGACCCAGTGTTGACATGTGGCAAGACGCTCATAGAGGCACGTCTTGCTTGGGCCTCTCTCCTGGAGGGGCTCAGTCAGACCCACTGTTGTCATGTGGCAACACGCTCCTCGGGGCGCGTCTTGCTTGGGCCTCTCTCCTGGAGGCGCTCAGTCAGACCCATTGTTGACATGTGGCAAGACGCTCCTCGGGGCGCGTCTTGCTTGGGCTTCTCTCCTGGAGGCCCTCAGTCAGACCCATTGTTGACATGTGGCAAGACGCTCCTCGGGGCGCTTCTTGCTTGGGCCTCTCTCCTGGAGGCGCTCAGTCAGACCCAGTGTTGACATGTGGCAAGACGCTCCTCGGGGCGCGTCTTGCTGGGGCTTCTCTCATGGAGGCACTTAGTCAGACCCAGTGTTGACATGTGGCAAGAAGCTCCTCGGGGCGCGTCTTGCTTGGGCCTCTCTCCTGGAGGCGCTCAGTCAGACCGAGTAGTGACATGTGGCATGACGCTCCTCGGGGCGCGTCTTGCTTGGGCCTCTCTCCTGGAGGCGCTCAGTCAGACCCAGTGGTGACATGTGGCAAGACACTCCTCGGGGCGCGTCTTGCTTGGGACTCTCTCCTGGAGGCCCGCTGTCAGACCCAGTGTTGACATGTGGCAAGACGCTCCTCGGGGCGCGTGTTGCTTGGGCCTCTCTCCTGGAGGCGCTCAGTCAGACCCAGTGGTGACTTATGGCAAGACGCTCCTCGGGGCGCGTGTTGCTTGGGCTTCTCTCCTGGAGGCCCTCTGTCAGACCCAGTGTTGACATCTGGCAAAACGCTCCTCGGGGCGCGTCTTGCTTGGGCTTCTCTCCTGGAGGCCCTCAGTCAGACCCAGTGTTGACAAGTGTCAAGATGCTCCTCGGGGCGTGTCTTGCTTGGGCCTCTCTCCTGGAGGCGGTCAGTCAGACCCATTGTTGACATGTGGCAAGACGCTCCTCGGGGCGCTTCTTGCTTGGGCCTCTCTCCTGGAGGCGCTCAGTCAGACCCAGTGTTGACATGTGGCAAGACGCTCCTCGGGGCACGTCTTGCTTGGGCCTCTCTCCTGGAGGCGCTCAGTCAGACCCAGTGTTGACATGTGGCAAGACGCTCCTCGGGGCACGTCTTGCTTGTGCTTCTCTCATGGAGGTCCTCTGTCAGACCCAGTGTTGACATGTGGCAAGACGCTCCTCGGGGCGCGTCTTGCTTGGGCTTCTCTCCTGGAGGCCCTCAGTCAGACCCAGTGTTGACAAGTGTCAAGATGCTCCTCGGGGCGCGTCTTGCTTGGGCTTCTCTCCTGGAGGCCTTCTTTCAGACCCATTGTTGACATGTGGCAAGACACTCCTCGGGGCGCGTCTTGCTTGGGCTTCTCTCCTGGAGGCCCTCATTCAGACCCAGTGTTGACAAGTGTCAAGATGCTCCTCGGGGCGCGTCTTGCTTGGGCCTCTCTCCTGGAGGCGCTCAGTCAGACCCAGTGTTGACATGTGGCAAGACGCTCCTCGGAGCACGTCTTGCTTGGGCCTCTCTCCTGGAGGCGCTCAGTCAGACCCAGTGTTGAAATGTGGCAAGACGCTCCTCGGGGCACGTCTTGCTTGGGCTTCTCTCATGGAGGCCCTCAGTCAGACCCAGTGTTGACATGTGTCAAGACGCTCCTCGGGGCACGTCTTGCTTTGGCCTCTCTCCTGGAGGCGCTCAGTCAGACCCAGTGTTGACATGTGGCAAGACGCTCCTCGGGGCACGTCTTGCTTGGGCCTCTCTACTGGAGGGGCTCAGTCAGACCAACTGTTGACATGTGGCAACACGCTCCTCGGGGCGCGTCTTGCTTGGGCCTCTCTCCTGGAGGCGCTCAGTCAGAACCAGAGGTGACATGTGGCAAGACGCTCCTCGGGGCGCGTATTGCTTGGGCCTGTCTCCTGGAGGCCCTCAGTCAGACCCAGTGTTGACATGTGGCAAGACGCTCCTCGGGGCGCGTCTTGCTGGGGCCTCTCTCCTGGAGGCCCTCAATCAGACCCAGTGTTGACACGTGGCAAGACGCTCCTCGGGGCGCGTCTTGCTTGGGTCTCTCTCCTGGAGGCGCTCTGTCAGACCGAGTAGTAACATGTGGCATGACGCTCCTCGGGGCGCGTCTTGCTTGGGCCTCTCTCCTGGAGGCGCTCAGTCAGACCCAGTGGTGACATGTGGCAAGACACTCCTCGGGGCGCGTCTTGCTTGGGCCTCTCTCCTGGAGGCCCTCTGTCAGACCCAGTGTTGACATGTGGCAAGACGCTCCTCGGGGCGCGTCTTGCTTGGGCCTCTCTCCTGGAGGCGCTCAGTCAGACCCAGTGGTGACATATGGCAAGACGCTCCTCGGGGCGCGTATTGCTTGGGCCTCTCTCCTGGAGGCCCTCTGTCAGACCCAGTGTTGACATGTGGCAAGACGCTCCTCGGGGCGCGTCTTGCTTGGGCTTCTCTCCTGGAGGCCCTCAGTCAGACCCAGTGTTGACAAGTGTCAAGATGCTCCTCGGGGCGCGTCTTGCTTGGGCCTCTCTCCTGGAGGCGCTCAGTCAGACCCACTGTTGACATGTGGCAAGACGCTCCTCGGGGCGCGTCTTGCTTGGGCCTCTCTCCTGGAGGCCCTAAGTCCGACCCAGTGTTGACATGTGGCAAGACGCTCCTCGGGGCGCGTCTTACTGGGGCCTTTCTCCTGGAGGCCCTCAATCAGACCCAGTGTTGACACGTGGCAAGACGCTCCTCGGGGCGCGTCTTGCTTGGGTCTCTCTCCTGGAGGCGCTTTGTCAGACCGAGTAGTGACATGTGGCATGACGCTCCTCGGGGCGCGTCTTGCTTGGGCCTCTCTCCTGGAGGCGCTCAGTCAGACCCAGTGGTGACATGTGGCAAGACACTCCTCGGGGCGCGTCTTGCTTGGGCCTCTCTCCTGGAGGCCCTCTGTCAGACCCATTGTTGACATGTGGCAAGACGCTCCTCGGGGCGCGTCTTGCTTGGGCTTCTCTCCTGGAGGACCTCAGTCAGACCCATTGTTGACATGTGGCAAGACGCTCCTCGGGGCGCTTCTTGCTTGGGCCTATCTCCTGGAGGCGCTCAGTCAGACCCAGTGTTGTCATGTGGCAAGACGCTCATAGGGGCACGTCTTGCTTGGGCCTCTCCCCTGGAGGCGCTCAGTCAGACCCAGTGGTGACATGTGGCAAGACGCTCCTCGGGGCGCGTCTTGCTTGGGCCTCTCCCCTGGAGGCGCTCAGTCAGACCCAGTGGTGACATGTGGCAAGACGCTCCTCGGGGCGCGTCTTGCTTGGGCCTCTCTCCTGGAGGCGCTCAGTCAGACCCAGTGGTGACATATGGCAAGACGCTTCTCGGGGCGCGTGTTGCTTGGGCCTCTCTCCTGGAGGCCCTCTGTCGGACCCAGTGTTGACATGTGGCAAGACACTCCTCGGGGCGCGTCTTGCTTGGGCTTCTCTTCTGGAGGCCCTCTGTCAGACCCAGTGTTGACAAGTGTCAAGATGCTCCTCGGGGCGCGTCTTGATTGGGCCTCTCTCCTGGAGGCGCTCAGTCAGACCCAGTGTTGACATGTGGCAAGACGCTCCTCGGGGCACGTCTTGCTTGGGCCTCTCTCCTGGAGGCGCTCAGTCAGACCCAGTGTTGACATGTGGCAAGACGCTCCTCGGGGCACGTCTTGCTTGGGCTTCTCTCATGGAGGCCCTCAGTCAGACCCAGTGTTGACATGTGTCAAGACGCTCCTCGGGGCGCGTCTTGCTTGGGCCTCTCTCCTGGAGGCGCTCAGTCAGACCCAGTGTTGACATGTGGCAAGACGCTCCTCGGGGCACGTCTTGCTTGGGCCTCTCTCCTGTAGGGGCTCAGTCAGACCCACTGTTGACATGTGGCAACACGCTCCTCGGGGCGCGTCTTGCTTGGGCCTCTCTCCTGGAGGCGCTCAGTCAGACCCATTGTTGACATGTGGCAAGACGCTCCTCGGGGCGCGTCTTGCTTGGGCTTCTCTCCTGGAGGCCCTCAGTCAGACCCATTGTTGACATGTGGCAAGACGCTCCTCGGGGCGCTTCTTGCTTGGGCCTCTCTCCTGGAGGCGCTCAGTAAGACCCAGTGTTGACATGTGGCAAGACGCTCCTCGGGGCGCGTCTTGCTTGGGCCTCTCTCCTGGAGGCGCTCAGTCAGACCCACTGTTGACATGTGGCAAGACGCTCCTCGGGGCGCGTCTTGCTTGGGCCTCTCTCCTGGAGGCCCTAAGTCCGACCCAGTGTTGACATGTGGCAAGACGCTCCTCGGGGCGCGTCTTGCTGGGGCCTTTCTCCTGGAGGCCCTCAATCAGACCCAGTGTTGACACGTGGCAAGACGCTCCTCGGGGCGCTTCTTGCTTGGGCCTATCTCCTGGAGGCGCTCAGTCAGACCCAGTGTTGTCATGTGGCAAGACGCTCATAGGGGCACGTCTTGCTTGGGCCTCTCTCCTGGAGGCGCTCAGTCAGACCCAGTGGTGACATGTGGCAAGACGCTCCTCGGGGCGCATCCTTCTTGGGCCTCTCTCCTGGAGGCGCTCAGTCAGACCCAGTGGTGACATATGGCAAGACGCTTCTCGGGGCACGTGTTGCTTGGGCCTCTCTCCTGGAGGCCCTCTGTCAGACCCAGTGTTGACATGTGGCAAGACACTCCTCGGGGCGCGTCTTGCTTGGGCTTCTCTTCTGGAGGCCCTCTGTCAGACCCAGTGTTGACAAGTGTCAAGATGCTCCTCGGGGCGCGTCTTGATTGGGCCTCTCTCCTGGAGGTGCTCAGTCAGACCCAGTGTTGACATGTGGCAAGATGCTCCTCGGGGCACGTCTTGCTTGGGCCTCTCTCCTGGAGGCGCTCAGTCAGACCCAGTGTTGACATGTGGCAAGACGCTCCTCGGGGCACGTCTTGCTTGGGCTTCTCTCATGGAGGCCCTCAGTCAGACCCAGTGTTGACATGTGTCAAGACGCTCCTCGGGGCGCGTCTTGCTTGGGCCTCTCTCCTGGAGGCGCTCAGTCAGACCCAGTGTTGACATGTGGCAAGACGCTCCTCGGGGCACGTCTTGCTTGGGCCTCTCTCCTGTAGGGGCTCAGTCAGACCCACTGTTGACATGTGGCAACACGCTCCTCGGGGCGCGTCTTGCTTGGGCCTCTCTCCTGGAGGCGCTCAGTCAGACCCATTGTTGACATGTGGCAAGACGCTCCTCGGGGCGCGTCTTGCTTGGGCTTCTCTCCTGGAGGCCCTCAGTCAGACCCATTGTTGACATGTGGCAAGACGCTCCTCGGGGCGCTTCTTGCTTGGGCCTCTCTCCTGGAGGCGCTCAGTCAGACCCAGTGTTGTCATGTGGCAAGACGCTCATAGGGGCACGTCTTGCTTGGGCCTCTCCCCTGGAGGCGCTCAGTCAGACCCAGTGGTGACATGTGGCAAGACGCTCCTCGGGGCGCGTCTTGCTTGGGCCTCTCTCCTGGAGGCGCTCAGTCAGACCCAGTGGTGACATATGGCAAGACGCTTCTCGGGGCGCGTGTTGCTTGGGCCTCTCTCCTGGAGGCCCTCTGTCAGACCCAGTGTTGACATGTGGCAAGACACTCCTCGGGGCGCGTCTTGCTTGGGCTTCTCTTCTGGAGGCCCTCTGTCAGACCCAGTGTTGACAAGTGTCAAGATGCTCCTCGGGGCGCGTCTTGATTGGGCCTCTCTCCTGGAGGCGCTCAGTCAGACCCAGTGTTGACATGTGGCAAGACGCTCCTCGGGGCACGTCTTGCTTGGGCCTCTCTCCTGGAGGCGCTCAGTCAGACCCAGTGTTGACATGTGGCAAGACGCTCCTCGGGGCACGTCTTGCTTGGGCTTCTCTCATGGAGGCCCTCAGTCAGACCCAGTGTTGACATGTGTCAAGACGCTCCTCGGGGCGCGTCTTGCTTGGGCCTCTCTCCTGGAGGCGCTCAGTCAGACCCAGTGTTGACATGTGGCAAGACGCTCCTCGGGGCACGTCTTGCTTGGGCCTCTCTCCTGTAGGGTCTCAGTCAGACCCACTGTTGACATGTGGCAACACGCTCCTCGGAGCGCGTCTTGCTTGGGCCTCTCTCCTGGAGGCGCTCAGTCAGACCCATTGTTGACATGTGGCAAGACGCTCCTCGGGGCGCGTCTTGCTTGGGCTTCTCTCCTGGAGGCCCTCAGTCAGACCCATTGTTGACATGTGGCAAGACGCTCCTCGGGGCGCTTCTTGCTTGGGCCTCTCTCCTGGAGGCGCTCAGTAAGACCCAGTGTTGACATGTGGCAAGACGCTCCTCGGGGCGCGTCTTGCTTGGGCCTCTCTCCTGGAGGCGCTCAGTCAGACCCACTGTTGACATGTGGCAAGACGCTCCTCGGGGCGCGTCTTGCTTGGGCCTCTCTCCTGGAGGCCCTAAGTCCGACCCAGTGTTGACATGTGGCAAGACGCTCCTCGGGGCGCGTCTTGCTGGGGCCTTTCTCCTGGAGGCCCTCAATCAGACCCAGTGTTTACACGTGGCAAGACGCTCCTCGGGGCGCTTCTTGCTTGGGCCTATCTCCTGGAGGCGCTCAGTCAGACCCAGTGTTGTCATGTGGCAAGATGCTCATAGGGGCACGTCTTGCTTGGGCCTCTCTCCTGGAGGCGCTCAGTCAGACCCAGTGGTGACATGTGGCAAGACGCTCCTCGGGGCGCATCCTTCTTGGGCCTCTCTCCTGGAGGCGCTCAGTCAGACCCAGTGGTGACATATGGCAAGACGCTTCTCGGGGCGCGTGTTGCTTGGGCCTCTCTCCTGGAGGCCCTCTGTCAGACCCAGTGTTGACATGTGGCAAGACACTCCTCGGGGCGCGTCTTGCTTGGGCTTCTCTTCTGGAGGCCCTCTGTCAGACCCAGTGTTGACAAGTGTCAAGATGCTCCTCGGGGCGCGTCTTGATTGGGCCTCTCTCCTGGAGGTGCTCAGTCAGACCCAGTGTTGACATGTGGCAAGATGCTCCTGGGGGCACGTCTTGCTTGGGCCTCTCTCCTGGAGGCGCTCAGTCAGACCCAGTGTTGACATGTGGCAAGACGCTCCTCGGGGCACGTCTTGCTTGGGCTTCTCTCATGGAGGCCCTCAGTCAGACCCAGTGTTGACATGTGTCAAGACGCTCCTCGGGGCGCGTCTTGCTTGGGCCTCTCTCCTGGAGGCGCTCAGTCAGACCCAGTGTTGACATGTGGCAAGACGCTCCTCGGGGCACGTCTTGCTTGGGCCTCTCTCCTGTAGGGGCTCAGTCAGACCCACTGTTGACATGTGGCAACACGCTCCTCGGGGCGCGTCTTGCTTGGGCCTCTCTCCTGGAGGCGCTCAGTCAGACCCATTGTTGACATGTGGCAAGACGCTCCTCGGGGCGCGTCTTGCTTGGGCTTCTCTCCTGGAGGCCCTCAGTCAGACCCATTGTTGACATGTGGCAAGACGCTCCTCGGGGCGCTTCTTGCTTGGGCCTCTCTCCTGGAGGCGCTCAGTCAGACCCAGTGTTGACATGTGGCAAGACGCTCATAGGGGCACGTCTTGCTTGGGCCTCTCTCCTGGAGGCACTCAGTCAGACCCAGTGTTAACATGTGGCAAGACGCTCCTAGGGGCGCGTCTTGCTTGGGCCTCTCTCCTGGAGGCGCTCAGTCAGACCCAGTGTTGACATGTGGCAAGACGCTCCTCGGGGAGCGTCTTGCTGGGGCTTCTCTCATGGAGGCACTTAGTCAGACCCAGTGTTGACATGTGGCAAGACGCTCCTCGGGGCGCGTCTTGCTTGGGCCTCTCTCCTGGAGGCGCTCAGTCAGACCGAGTAGTGACATGTGTCATGACGCTCCTCGGGGCGCGTCTTTCTTGGGCCTCTCTCCTATAGGCGCTCAGTCAGACCCAGTTGTGACATGTGGCAAGACACTCCTCGGGGTGCGTCTTGCTTGGGCCTCTCTGCTGGAGGCCCTCTGTCAGACCCAGTGTTGACATGTGGCAAGACGCTCCTCGGGGCGCGTCTTGCTTGGGCCTCTCTCCTGGAGGCGCTCAGTCAGACCCAGTGGTGACATATGGCAAGACGCTCCTCGGGGCGCGTGTTGCTTGGGCCTCTCTCCTGGAGGCCCTCTGTCAGACCCAGTGTTGACATCTGGCAAAACGCTCCTCGGGACGCGTCTTGCTTGGCCTTCTCTCCTGGAGGCCCTCAGTCAGACCCAGTGTTGACAAGTGTCAAGATGCTCCTCGGGGCGCGTCTTGCTTGGGCCTCTCTCCTGGAGGCGCTCAGTCACACCCATTGTTGACATGTGGCAAGACGCTCCTCGGGGCGCGTCTTGCTTGGGCTTCTATCCTGGAGGCCCTCAGTCAGACCCATTGTTGATATGTGGCAAAACGCTCCTCGGGGCGCGTCTTGCTTGGGCTTCTCTCCTGGAGGCCCTCAGTCAGACCCATTGTTGACATGTGGCAAGACGCTCCTCGGGGCGCTTCTTGCTTGGGCCTCTCTCCTGGAGGCGCTCAGTCAGACCCAGTGTTGACATGTGGCAAGACGCTCCTCGGGGCACGTCTTGCTTGGGCCTCTCTCCTGGAGGCGCTCAGTCAGACCCAGTTTTGACAACTGGCAAGACGCTCCTCGGGGCACGTCTTGCTTGAGCTTCTCTCATGGAGGCCCTCAGTCAGACCCAGTGTTGACATGTGTCAAGACGCTCCTCGGGGCGCGTCTTGCTTGGGCTTCTCTCCTGGAGGCCCTCAGTCAGACCCAGTGTTGACAAGTGTCAAGATGCTCCTCGGGGCGTGTCTTGCTTGGGCCTCTCTCCTGGAGGCGCTCAGTCAGACCCATTGTTGATATGTGGCAAGACGCTCTTCGGGGCGCGTCTTGCTTGGGCTTCTCTCCTGGAGGCCCTCGGGCAGACCCATTGTTGATATGTGGCAAGACGTTCCTCGGGGCGCGTCTTGCTTGGGCTTCTCTCCTGGAGGCGCTCAGTCAGACCCATTGTTGATATGTGGCAAGACGCTCCTCGGGGCGCGTCTTGCTTGGGCTTCTCTCCTGGAGGCCCTCAGTCAGACCCATTGTTGATATGTGGCAAGACGCTCCACGGGGCGCGTCTTGCTTGGGCTTCTCTCCTGGAGGCCCTCAGTAAGACCCATTGTTGACATGTGGCAAGACGCTCCTCGGGGCGCTTCTTGCTTGGGCCTCTCTCCTGGAGGCGCTCAGTCAGACCCAGTGTTGACATGTGGCAAGACGCTCCTCGGGTGCGTCTTGCTTGGGCCTCTCTCCTGAAGGCGCTCAGTCAGACCCAGTGTTGACATGTGGCAAGACGCTCCTCGGGGCGCGTCTTGCTTGGGCCTCTCTCCTGAAGGCGCTCAGTCAGACCCAGTGTTGACATGTGGCAAGACGCTCCTCGGGGCGCGTCTTGCTTGGGCTTCTCTCCTGGAGGCCCTCAGTCAGACCCATTGTTGACATGTGGCAAGACGCTCCTCGGGGCGGTTCTTGCTTGGGCCTCTCTCCTGCAGGCGCTCAGTCAGACCCAGTGTTGACATGTGGCAAGACGCTCCTCGGGGCACGTCTTGCTTGGGCCTCTCTCCTGGAGGCGCTCAGTCAGACCCAGTGTTGACATGTGGCAAGACGCTCCTCGGGGCGCGTCTTGCTTGGGCCTCTCTCCTGGAGGCGCTCAGTCAGACCCAGTGTTGACATGTGGCAAGACGCTCCTCGGGGAGCGTCTTGCTGGGGCTTCTCTCATGGAGGCACTTAGTCAGACCCAGTGTTGACATGTGGCAAGACGCTCCTCGGGGCGCGTCTTGCTTGGGCCTCTCTCCTGGAGGCGCTCAGTCAGACCGAGTAGTGACATGTGGCATGACGCTCCTCGGGGCGCGTCTTTCTTGGGCCTCTCTCCTATAGGCGCTCAGTCAGACCCAGTTGTGACATGTGGCAAGACACTCCTCGGGGTGCGTCTTGCTTGGGCCTCTCTCCTGGAGGCCCTCTGTCAGACCCAGTGTTGACATGTGGCAAGACGCTCCTCGGGGCGCGTCTTGCTTGGGCCTCTCTCCTGGAGGCGCTCAGTAGGACCCAGTGGTGACATATGGCAAGACGCTCCTCGGGGCGCGTGTTGCTTGGGCCTCTCTCCTGGAGGCCCTCTGTCAGACCCAGTGTTGACATCTGGCAAAACGCTCCTCGGGACGCGTCTTGCTTGGCCTTCTCTCCTGGAGGCCCTCAGTCAGACCCAGTGTTGACAAGTGTCAAGATGCTCCTCGGGGCGCGTCTTGCTTGGGCCTCTCTCCTGGAGGCGCTCAGTCACACCCATTGTTGACATGTGGCAAGACGCTCCTCGGGGCGCGTCTTGCTTGGGCTTCTATCCTGGAGGCCCTCAGTCAGACCCATTGTTGATATGTGGCAAAACGCTCCTCGGGGCGCGTCTTGCTTGGGCTTCTCTCCTGGAGGCCCTCAGTCAGACCCATTGTTGACATGTGGCAAGACGCTCCTCGGGGCGCTTCTTGCTTGGGCCTCTCTCCTGGAGGCGCTCAGTCAGACCCAGTGTTGACATGTGGCAAGACGCTCCTCGGGGCACGTCTTGCTTGGGCCTCTCTCCTGGAGGCGCTCAGTCAGACCCAGTTTTGACAACTGGCAAGACGCTCCTCGGGGCACGTCTTGCTTGAGCTTCTCTCATGGAGGCCCTCAGTCAGACCCAGTGTTGACATGTGTCAAGAAGCAACTCGGGGCGCGTCTTGCTTGGGCTTCTCTCCTGGAGGCCCTCAGTCAGACCCAGTGTTGACAAGTGTCAAGATGCTCCTCGGGGCGTGTCTTGCTTGGGCCTCTCTCCTGGAGGCGCTCAGTCAGACCCATTGTTGATATGTGGCAAGACGCTCTTCGGGGCGCGTCTTGCTTGGGCTTCTCTCCTGGAGGCCCTCGGGCAGACCCATTGTTGATATGTGGCAAGACGTTCCTCGGGGCGCGTCTTGCTTGGGCTTCTCTCCTGGAGGCGCTCAGTCAGACCCATTGTTGATATGTGGCAAGACGCTCCTCGGGGCGCGTCTTGCTTGGGCTTCTCTCCTGGAGGCCCTCAGTCAGACCCATTGTTGATATGTGGCAAGACGCTCCACGGGGCGCGTCTTGCTTGGGCTTCTCTCCTGGAGGCCCTCAGTAAGACCCATTGTTGACATGTGGCAAGACGCTCCTCGGGGCGCTTCTTGCTTGGGCCTCTCTCCTGGAGGCGCTCAGTCAGACCCAGTGTTGACATGTGGCAAGACGCTCCTCGGGTGCGTCTTGCTTGGGCCTCTCTCCTGAAGGCGCTCAGTCAGACCCAGTGTTGACATGTGGCAAGACGCTCCTCGGGGCGCGTCTTGCTTGGGCCTCTCTCCTGAAGGCGCTCAGTCAGACCCAGTGTTGACATGTGGCAAGACGCTCCTCGGGGCGCTTCTTGCTTGGGCCTCTCTCCTGGAGGCGCTCAGTCAGACCCAGTGTTGACATGTGGCAAGACGCTCCTCGGGGCACGTCTTGCTTGGGCCTCTCTCCTGGAGGCGCTCAGTCAGACCCAGTTTTGACAACTGGCAAGACGCTCCTCGGGGCACGTCTTGCTTGAGCTTCTCTCATGGAGGCCCTCAGTCAGACCCAGTGTTGACATGTGTCAAGACGCTCCTCGGGGCGCGTCTTGCTTGGGCTTCTCTCCTGGAGGCCCTCAGTCAGACCCAGTGTTGACAAGTGTCAAGATGCTCCTCGGGGCGTGTCTTGCTTGGGCCTCTCTCCTGGAGGCGCTCAGTCAGACCCATTGTTGATATGTGGCAAGACGCTCTTCGGGGCGCGTCTTGCTTGGGCTTCTCTCCTGGAGGCCCTCGGGCAGACCCATTGTTGATATGTGGCAAGACGTTCCTCGGGGCGTGTCTTGCTTGGGCTTCTCTCCTGGAGGCGCTCAGTCAGACCCATTGTTGATATGTGGCAAGACGCTCCTCGGGGCGCGTCTTGCTTGGGCTTCTCTCCTGGAGGCCCTCAGTCAGACCCATTGTTGATATGTGGCAAGACGCTCCACGGGGCGCGTCTTGCTTGGGCTTCTCTCCTGGAGGCCCTCAGTAAGACCCATTGTTGACATGTGGCAAGACGCTCCTCGGGGCGCTTCTTGCTTGGGCCTCTCTCCTGGAGGCGCTCAGTCAGACCCAGTGTTGACATGTGGCAAGACGCTCCTCGGGTGCGTCTTGCTTGGGCCTCTCTCCTGAAGGCGCTCAGTCAGACCCAGTGTTGACATGTGGCAAGACGCTCCTCGGGGCGCGTCTTGCTTGGGCCTCTCTCCTGAAGGCGCTCAGTCAGACCCAGTGTTGACATGTGGCAAGACGCTCCTCGGGGCGCGTCTTGCTTGGGCTTCTCTCCTGGAGGCCCTCAGTCAGACCCATTGTTGACATGTGGCAAGACGCTCCTCGGGGCGGTTCTTGCTTGGGCCTCTCTCCTGCAGGCGCTCAGTCAGACCCAGTGTTGACATGTGGCAAGACGCTCCTCGGGGCACGTCTTGCTTGGGCCTCTCTCCTGGAGGCGCTCAGTCAGACCCAGTGTTGACATGTGGCAAGACGCTCCTCGGGGAACGTCTTGCTTGGGCTTCTCTCATGGAGGCCCTCAGTCAGACCCAGTGTTGACATGTGTCAAGACGCTCCTCGGGGCGCGTCTTGCTTGGGCCTCTCTCCTGGAGGCCCTCTGTCAGACCCAGTGTTGACATGTGGCAAGACACTCCTCGGAGCGCGTCTTGCTTGGGCTTCTCTCCTGGAGGCCCTCAGTCAGACCCACTGTTGACAAGTGTCAAGATGCTCCTCGGGGCGCGTCTTGCTAGGGCCTCTCTCCTGGAGGCGCTGAGTCAGACCCATTGTTGACATGTGGAAAGACGCTCCTCGTGGCGCTTCTTCCTTGGGCTTCTCTCCTGGAGGCCCTCAGTCAGACCCATTGTTGACATGTGGCAAGACGCTCCACGGGGCGCTTCTTGCTTGTGCCTCTCTCCTGGAGGCGCTCAGTCAGACCCAGTGTTGACATGTGGCAAGACGCTCATAAGGGCACGTCTTGCTTGGGCCTCTCTCGTGGAGGCGCTCAGTCAGACCCAGTGTTGACATGTGGCAAGATGCTCCTCGGGGCGCGTCTTGCTTGGGCCTCTCTCCTGGAGGCGCTCAGTCAGACCCAGTGTTGACATGTGGCGAGACGATCCTCGGGGGGCGTCTTGCTTGGGCCTCTCTCCTGGAGGCTCTCAGTCAGACCCAGTGTTGACATGTGGCAAGACGCTCCTCGGGGCGCGTCTTGCTTGGGCTTCTCTCCTGGAGGCCCTCAGTCAGACCCATTGCTGACATGTGGCAAGACGCTCCTCGGGGCGCTTCTTGCTTGGGCCTCTCTCCTGGAGGCGCTCAGTCAGACCCAGTGTTTACATGTGGCAAGACGCTCATAGGGGCACGTCTTGCTTGGGCCTCACTCCTGGAGGCGCTCAGTCAGACCCAGTGTTGTCATGTGGCAAGACGCTCCTCGGGGCGCGTCTTGCTTGGGCCTCTCTCCTGGAGGTGCTCAGTCAGACCCAGTGTTGACATGTGGCAAGACGCTCCTCGGGGCACGTCTTGCTTGGGCCTCTCTCCTGGAGGCGCTCAGTCAGACCCAGTGTTGACTTGTGGCAAGACACTCCTCGGGGTGCGTCTTGCTTGGGCCTCTTTCCTGGAGGCTCTCAGTCAGACCCAGTGGTGACATGTGGCAAGACGCTCCTCGGGGCGCGTCTTGCTTGGGCCTCTCTCCTGGAGGCGCTCAGTCAGACCAAGTGCTGACATGTGGCAAGACGCTCCTCGGGGCGCGTCTTGCTTGGGCCTCTCTCCTGGAGGCGCTCAGTCAGACCCAGTGGTGACATGTGGCATGACGCTCCTCGGGGCGCGTCTTGTTTGGGCCTCTCTCCTGGAGGCGCTCAGTCAGACCCAGTGGTGACATGTGGCAAGACACTCCTCGAGGCACGTCTTGCTTGGGCCTCTGTCCTGGAGGCCCTCTGTCAGACCCAGTGTTGACACGTGGCAAGACGCTCCTCGGGGCGCGTCTTTTTGGGTCTCTCTCCTGGAGGCGCTCAGTCAGACCGAGAAGTGACATGTGGCATGACGCTCCTCGGGGTGCGTCTTGCTTGGGCCTCTCTCCTGGAGGCGCTCAGTCAGACCCTGTGGTGGCATGTGGCAAGACACTCCTCGGGGCGCGTCTTGCTTGGGCCTCTCTCCTGGAGGCGCTCAGTCAGACCCAGTGGTGACATATGGCAAGAAGCTCCTTGGGGCGCGTGTTGCTGGGGCCTCTCTCCTGAAGGCCCTTTGTCAGACCCAGTGTTTTCATGTGGCAAGTCGCTCCTCGGGGCGCGTCTTGCTTGGGCTTCTCTCATGGAGGCACTCAGTCAGACCCAGTGTTGACATGTGGCAAGACGCTCCTCGGGGCGCATCTTGCTTGGGCCTCTCTCCTGGAGGCGCTCAGTCAGACCGAGTAGTGACATGTGGCATGACGCTCCTCGGGGCGCGTCTTGCTTGGGCCTCTCTCCTGGAGGCGCTCAGTCAGACCCAGTGGTGACATATGGCAAGACACTCCTCGGGGCGCGTCTTGCTTGGGCCTCTCTCCTGGAGGCCCTCTGTCAGACCCAGTGTTGACATGTGGCAAGACGCTCCTCGGGGCGCGTCTTGCTTGGGCTTCTCTCCTGGAGGCGCTCAGTCAGACCCATTGTTGATATGTGGCAAGACGCTCCTCGGGGCGCGTCTTGCTTGGGCTTCTCTCCTGGAGGCCGTCAGTCAGACCCATTGTTGATGTGTGGCAAGACGCTCCTCGGGGCGCGTCTTGCTTGGGCTTCTCTCCTGGAGGCCCTCAGTCAGACCCATTGTTGACATGTGGCAAGACGCTCCTCGGGGCGCTTCTTGCTTGGGCCTCTCTCCTGGAGGCGCTCAGTCAGACCCAGTGTTGACATGTGGCAAGACGCTCCTCGGGGCACGTCTTGCTTGGGCCTCTCTCCTGGAGGAACTCAGTCAGACCCAGTTTTGACAAGTGGCAAGACGCTCCTCGGGGCGCGTCTTGCTTGGGCTTCTCTCCTGGAGGCGCTCAGTCAGACCCATTGTTGATATGTGGCAAGACGCTCCTCGGGGCGCTTCTTGCTTGGGCTTCTCTCCTGGAGGTCCTCAGTCAGACCCATTGTTTATATGTGGCAAGACGCTCCTCGGGGCGCGTCTTGCTTGGGCTTCTCTCCTGGAGGCCCTCAGTCAGACCCATTGTTGACATGTGGCAAGACGCTCCTCGGGGCGCTTCTTGCTTGGGCCACTCTCCTGGAGGCGCTCAGTCAGACCCAGTGTTGACATGTGGCAAGACGCTCCTCGGGGCACGTCTTGCTTGGGCCTCTCTCCTGGAGGCGCTCAGTCAGACCCAGTGTTGACATGTGGCAAGACGCTCCTCGGGGCGCGTCTTGCTGGGGCTTCACTCATGGAGGCACTCAGTCAGACCCAGTGTTGACATGTGGCAAGACGCTCCTCGGGGCGCGTCTTGCTTGGGCCTCTCTCCTGGAGGCGCTCAGTCATACCGAGTAGTGACATGTGGCATGACGCTCCTCGGGGCGTGTCTTGCTTGGCCCTCTCTCCTGGAGGTGCTCAGTCAGACCCAGTGGTGACATGTGGCAAGACACTCCTCGGGGCGCGTCTTGCTTGGGCCTCTCTCCTGGAGGCCCTCTGTCAGACCCAGTGTTGACATGTGGCAAGACGCTCCTCGGGGCGCATCTTGCTTGGGCCTCTCTCCTGGAGGCGCTCAGTCAGACCCAGTGGTGACATATGGCAAGACGCTCCTCGGGGCGCGTGTTGCTTGGTCCTCTCTCCTGGAGGCCCTCTGTCAGACCCAGTGTTGACATCTGGTAAGACGCTCCTCGGGGCGCGTCTTGCTTGGGCTTCTCTCATGGAGGCACTCAGTCAGACCCAGTGTTGACATGTGGCAAGACCCTCCTCGGTGCGCGTCTTGCTTGGGCCTCTCTCCTGGAGGCGCTCAGTCAGACCGAGTAGTGACATGTGGCATGACGCTCCGCGGGGCGCGTCTTGCTTGGGCCTCTCTCCTGGAGGCGCTCAGTCAGACCCAGTGGTGACATGTGGCAAGACACTCCTCGGGGCGTGTCTTGCTTGGGCCTCTCTCCTGGAGGCGCTCAGTCAGACCCAGTGGCGACATATGGCAAGACGCTCCTCGGGGCGCGTGTTGCTTGGGCCTCTCTCCTGGAGGCCCTCTGTCAGACCCAGTGTTGACATCTGGCAAGACGCTCCTCGGGGCGCGTCTTGCTTGGGCTTCTCTCCTGGAGGCCCTCAGTCAGACCCAGTGTTGACAAGTGTCAAGATGCTCCTCGGGGCACGTCTTGCCTGGGCCTCTCTCCTGGAGGCGCTCAGTCAGACCCATTGTTGACATGTGGCAAGACGCTCCTCGGGGCGCGTCTTGCTTGGGCTTCTCTCCTGGAGGCCCTCAGTCAGACCCATTGTTGATATGTGGCAAGACGCTCCTCGGGGCGCGTCTTGCTTGGGCTTCTCTCCTGGAGGCGCTCAGTCAGACCCAATTGTTGATATGTGGCAAGACGCTCCTCGGGGCGCGTCTTGCTTGGGCTTCTCTCCTGGAGGCCGTCAGTCAGACCCATTGTTGATGTGTGGCAAGACGCTCCTCGGGGCGCTTCTTGCTTGGGCTTCTCTCCTGGAGGCCCTCAGTCAGACCCATTGTTGACATGTGGCAAGACGCTCCTCGGGGCGCTTCTTGCTTGGGCCTCTCTCCTGGAGGCGCTCAGTCAGACCCAGTGTTGACATGTGGCAAGACGCTCCTCGGGGCACGTCTTGCTTGGGCTTCTCTCCTGGAGGCCCTCAGTCAGACCCATTGTTGATATGTGGCAAGACGCTCCTCGGGGCGCGTCTTGCTTGGGTTTCTCTCCTGGAGGCCCTCAGTCAGACCCATTGTTGACATGTGGCAAGACGCTCCTCGGGGCGCTTCTTGCTTGGGCCTCTCTCCTGGAGGCGCTCAGTCAGACCCAGTGTTGACATGTGGCAAGACGCTCCTCGGGGCACGTCTTGCTTGGGCCTCTCTCCTGGAGGCGCTCAGTCAGACCCAGTGTTGACATGTGGCAAGACGCTCCTCGGGGCGCGTCTTGCTTGGGCCTCTCTCCTGGAGGCGCTCAGTCATACCGAGTAGTGACATGTGGCATGACGCTCCTCGGAGCGCGTCTTGCTTGGGCCTCTCTCCTGGAGGTGCTCAGTCAGACCCAGTGGTGACATGTGGCAAGACACTCCTCGGGGCGCGTCTTGCTTGGGCCTCTCTCCTGGAGGCCCTCTGTCAGACCCAGTGGTGACATGTGGCAAGACGCTCCTCGGGGCGCGTCTTGCTTGGGCCTCTCCCCTGGAGGCGCTCAGTCAGACCCAGTGGTGACATATGGCAAGACGCTCCTCGGGGCGCGTGTTGCTTGGTCCTCTCTCCTGGAGGCCCTCTGTCAGACACAGTGTTGACATCTGGTAAGACGCTCCTCGGGGCGCGTCTTGCTTGGGCTTCTCTCATGGAGGCACTCAGTCAGACCCAGTGTTGACATGTGGCAAGACGCTCCTCGGGGCGCGTCTTGCTTTGGCCTCTCTCCTGGAGGCGCTCAGTCAGACCGAGTAGTGACATGTGGCATGATGCTCCGCGGGGCGCGTCTTGCTTGGGCCTCTCTCCTGGAGGCGCTCAGTCAGACCCAGTGGTGACATGTGGCAAGACGCTCCTCGGGGCGCGTCTTGCTTGGGCTTCTCTCCTGGAGGCGCTCAGTCAGAACCAGAGGTGACATGTGGCAAGACGCTCCTCGGGGCGCTTCTTGCTTGGGCCTCTCTCCTGGAGGCGCTCAGTCAGACCCAGTGGTGACATGTGGCAAGACGCTCCTCGGCGAGCGTCTTGCTGGGGCATCTCTCCTGGAGGCGCTCAGTCAGACAGAGTATTGACACGTGGCATGACGCTCCTCGGGGCGCGTCTTGCTTGGGCCTCTCTCCTGGAGGCACTCAGTCAGACCCAGTGGTGACATATGGCAAGACGCTCCTCGGGGCACGTCTTGCTTGGGCCTCTCTCCTGGAGGCGCTCAGTCAGACCCAGTGGTGACATATGGCAAGACGCTCCTCGGGGCGCGTGTTGCTTGGGCCTCTCTCCTGGAGGCCTTCTGTCAGACCCAGTGTTGACATGTGGCAAGACGCTCCTCGGGGCGCGTCTTGCTGGGGCTTCACTCATGGAGGCACTCAGTCAGACCCAGTGTTGACATGTGGCAAGACGCTCCTCGGGGCGCGTCTTGCTTGGGCCTCTCTCCTGGAGGCGCTCAGTCATACCGAGTAGTGACATGTGGCATGACGCTCCTCGGGGCGTGTCTTGCTTGGCCCTCTCTCCTGGAGGTGCTCAGTCAGACCCAGTGGTGACATGTGGCAAGACACTCCTCGGGGCGCGTCTTGCTTGGGCCTCTCTCCTGGAGGCCCTCTGTCAGACCCAGTGTTGACATGTGGCAAGACGCTCCTCGGGGCGCATCTTGCTTGGGCCTCTCTCCTGGAGGCGCTCAGTCAGACCCAGTGGTGACATATGGCAAGACGCTCCTCGGGGCGCGTGTTGCTTGGTCCTCTCTCCTGGAGGCCCTCTGTCAGACCCAGTGTTGACATCTGGTAAGACGCTCCTCGGGGCGCGTCTTGCTTGGGCTTCTCTCATGGAGGCACTCAGTCAGACCCAGTGTTGACATGTGGCAAGACCCTCCTCGGTGCGCGTCTTGCTTGGGCCTCTCTCCTGGAGGCGCTCAGTCAGACCGAGTAGTGACATGTGGCATGACGCTCCGCGGGGCGCGTCTTGCTTGGGCCTCTCTCCTGGAGGCGCTCAGTCAGACCCAGTGGTGACATGTGGCAAGACACTCCTCGGGGCGTGTCTTGCTTGGGCCTCTCTCCTGGAGGCGCTCAGTCAGACCCAGTGGCGACATATGGCAAGACGCTCCTCGGGGCGCGTGTTGCTTGGGCCTCTCTCCTGGAGGCCCTCTGTCAGACCCAGTGTTGACATCTGGCAAGACGCTCCTCGGGGCGCGTCTTGCTTGGGCTTCTCTCCTGGAGGCCCTCAGTCAGACCCAGTGTTGACAAGTGTCAAGATGCTCCTCGGGGCACGTCTTGCCTGGGCCTCTCTCCTGGAGGCGCTCAGTCAGACCCATTGTTGACATGTGGCAAGACGCTCCTCGGGGCGCGTCTTGCTTGGGCTTCTCTCCTGGAGGCCCTCAGTCAGACCCATTGTTGATATGTGGCAAGACGCTCCTCGGGGCGCGTCTTGCTTGGGCTTCTCTCCTGGAGGCGCTCAGTCAGACCCAATTGTTGATATGTGGCAAGACGCTCCTCGGGGCGCGTCTTGCTTGGGCTTCTCTCCTGGAGGCCGTCAGTCAGACCCATTGTTGATGTGTGGCAAGACGCTCCTCGGGGCGCTTCTTGCTTGGGCTTCTCTCCTGGAGGCCCTCAGTCAGACCCATTGTTGACATGTGGCAAGACGCTCCTCGGGGCGCTTCTTGCTTGGGCCTCTCTCCTGGAGGCGCTCAGTCAGACCCAGTGTTGACATGTGGCAAGACGCTCCTCGGGGCACGTCTTGCTTGGGCTTCTCTCCTGGAGGCCCTCAGTCAGACCCATTGTTGATATGTGGCAAGACGCTCCTCGGGGCGCGTCTTGCTTGGGTTTCTCTCCTGGAGGCCCTCAGTCAGACCCATTGTTGACATGTGGCAAGACGCTCCTCGGGGCGCTTCTTGCTTGGGCCTCTCTCCTGGAGGCGCTCAGTCAGACCCAGTGTTGACATGTGGCAAGACGCTCCTCGGGGCACGTCTTGCTTGGGCCTCTCTCCTGGAGGCGCTCAGTCAGACCCAGTGTTGACATGTGGCAAGACGCTCCTCGGGGCGCGTCTTGCTTGGGCCTCTCTCCTGGAGGCGCTCAGTCATACCGAGTAGTGACATGTGGCATGACGCTCCTCGGAGCGCGTCTTGCTTGGGCCTCTCTCCTGGAGGTGCTCAGTCAGACCCAGTGGTGACATGTGGCAAGACACTCCTCGGGGCGCGTCTTGCTTGGGCCTCTCTCCTGGAGGCCCTCTGTCAGACCCAGTGGTGACATGTGGCAAGACGCTCCTCGGGGCGCGTCTTGCTTGGGCCTCTCCCCTGGAGGCGCTCAGTCAGACCCAGTGGTGACATATGGCAAGACGCTCCTCGGGGCGCGTGTTGCTTGGTCCTCTCTCCTGGAGGCCCTCTGTCAGACACAGTGTTGACATCTGGTAAGACGCTCCTCGGGGCGCGTCTTGCTTGGGCTTCTCTCATGGAGGCACTCAGTCAGACCCAGTGTTGACATGTGGCAAGACGCTCCTCGGGGCGCGTCTTGCTTTGGCCTCTCTCCTGGAGGCGCTCAGTCAGACCGAGTAGTGACATGTGGCATGATGCTCCGCGGGGCGCGTCTTGCTTGGGCCTCTCTCCTGGAGGCGCTCAGTCAGACCCAGTGGTGACATGTGGCAAGACGCTCCTCGGGGCGCGTCTTGCTTGGGCTTCTCTCCTGGAGGCGCTCAGTCAGAACCAGAGGTGACATGTGGCAAGACGCTCCTCGGGGCGCTTCTTGCTTGGGCCTCTCTCCTGGAGGCGCTCAGTCAGACCCAGTGGTGACATGTGGCAAGACGCTCCTCGGCGAGCGTCTTGCTGGGGCATCTCTCCTGGAGGCGCTCAGTCAGACAGAGTATTGACACGTGGCATGACGCTCCTCGGGGCGCGTCTTGCTTGGGCCTCTCTCCTGGAGGCACTCAGTCAGACCCAGTGGTGACATATGGCAAGACGCTCCTCGGGGCACGTCTTGCTTGGGCCTCTCTCCTGGAGGCGCTCAGTCAGACCCAGTGGTGACATATGGCAAGACGCTCCTCGGGGCGCGTGTTGCTTGGGCCTCTCTCCTGGAGGCCTTCTGTCAGACCCAGTGTTGACATGTGGCAAGACGCTCCACGGGGCGCGTCTTGCTTGGGCTTCTCTCCTGGAGGCCCTCAGTCAGACCCAGTGTTGACAAGTGTCAAGATGCTCCTCGGGGCGCGTCTTGCTTGGGCTTCTCTCCTGGAGGCCCTCAGTCAGACCCATTGTTGACATGTGGCAAGACGCTCATAGGGGCACGTCTTGCTTGGGCCTCTCTCCTGGAGTCGCTCAGTCAGACCCAGTGTTGACATGTGGCAAGACGCTCCTCGGGGTGCGTCTTGCTTGGGCCTCTCTCCTGGAGGCCCTCTGTCAGACCCAGTGTTGACATGTGGCAAGACACTCCTCGGAGCGCGTCTTGCTTGGGCTTCTCTCCTGGAGGCCCTCAGTCAGACCCAGTGTTGACAAGTGTCAAGATGCTCCTCGGGGCACGTCTTGCTTGGGCCTCTCTCCTGGAAGCGCTCAGTCAGACCCATTGTTGACATGTGGCAAGACGCTCCTCGGGGCGCGTCTTGCTTGGGCTTCTCTCCTGGAGGCCCTCAGTCAGACCCATTGTTGATATGTGGCAAGACGCTCCTCGGGGCGCGTCTTGCTTGGGCTTCTCTCCTGGAGGCGCTCAGTCAGACCCATTGTTGATATGTGGCAAGACGCTCCTCGGGGCGCGTCTTGCTTGGGCTTCTCTCCTGGAGGCCGTCAGTCAGACCCATTGTTGATGTGTGGCAAGACGCTCCTCGGGGCGCGTCTTGCTTGGGCTTCTCTCCTGGAGGCCCTCAGTCAGACCCATTGTTGACATGTGGCAAGACGCTCCTCGGGGCGCTTCTTGCTTGGGCCTCTCTCCTGGAGGCGCTCGGTCAGACCCATTGTTGACATGTGGCAAGACGCTCCTCGGGGCGCGTCTTGCTTTGACCTCTCTCCTGGAGGCGCTCAGTCAGACCGAGTAGTGACATGTGGCATGACGCTCCGCGGGGCGCGTCTTGCTTGGGCCTCTCTCCTGGAGGCGCTCAGTCAGACCCAGTGGTGACATGTGGCAAGACGCTCCTCGGGGCGCGTCTTGCTTGGGCTTCTCTCCTGGAGGCGCTCAGTCAGAACCAGAGGTGACATGTGGCAAGACGCTCCTCGGGGCGCGTATTGCTTGGGCCTCTCTCCAGGAGGCCCTCTGTCAGACCCAGAGTTGACATGTTGCAAGACGCTCCTCGGCGTGTGTCTTGCTGGGGCATCTCTCCTGGAGGCGCTCAGTCAGACAGAGTATTGACACGTGGCATGACGGTCCTCGGGGCGCGTCTTGCTTGGGCCTCTCTCCTGGAGGCACTCAGTCAGACCCAGTGGTGACATATGGCAAGACGCTCCTCGGGGCACGTCTTGCTTGGGCCTCTCTCCTGGAGGCGCTCAGTCAGACCCAGTGGTGACATATGGCAAGACGCTCCTCGGGGCGCGTGTTGCTTGGGCCTCTCTCCTGGAGGCCCTCTGTCAGACCCAGTGTTGACATGTCGCAAGACGCTCCTCGGGGCGCGTCTTGCTTGGGCTTCTCTCCTGGAGGCCCTCAGTCAGACCCAGTGTTGACAAGTGTCAAGATGCTCCTCGGGGCGCGTCTTGCTTGGGCTTCTCTCCTGGAGGCCCTCAGTCAGACCCATTGTTGACATGTGGCAAGACGCTCATAGGGGCACGTCTTGCTTGGGCCTCTCTCCTGGAGTCGCTCAGTCAGACCCAGTGTTGACATGTGGCAAGACGCTCCTCAGGGTGCGTCTTGCTTGGGCCTCTCTCCTGGAGGCCCTCTGTCAGACCCAGTGTTGACATGTGGCAAGACGCTCCTCGGAGCGCGTCTTACTTGGGCTTCTCTCCTGGAGGCCCTCAGTCAGACCCAGTGTTGACAAGTGTCAAGATGCTCCTCGGGGCACGTCTTGCTTGGGCCTCTCTCCTGGAAGCGCTCAGTCAGACCCATTGTTGACATGTGGCAAGACGCTCCTCGGGGCGCGTCTTGCTTGGGCTTCTCTCCTGGAGGCCCTCAGTCAGACCCATTGTTGATATGTGGCAAGACGCTCCTCGGGGCGCGTCTTGCTTGGGCCTCTCTCCTGGAGGCACTCAGTCAGACCCAGTGGTGACATATGGCAAGACGCTCCTCGGGGCACGTCTTGCTTGGGCCTCTCTCCTGGAGGCGCTCAGTCAGACCCAGTGGTGACATATGGCAAGACGCTCCTCGGGGCGCGTGTTGCTTGGGCCTCTCTCCTGGAGGCCCTCTGTCAGACCCAGTGTTGACATGTCGCAAGACGCTCCTCGGGGCGCGTCTTGCTTGGGCTTCTCTCCTGGAGGCCCTCAGTCAGACCCAGTGTTGACAAGTGTCAAGATGCTCCTCGGGGCGCGTCTTGCTTGGGCTTCTCTCCTGGAGGCCCTCAGTCAGACCCATTGTTGACATGTGGCAAGACGCTCATAGGGGCACGTCTTGCTTGGGCCTCTCTCCTGGAGTCGCTCAGTCAGACCCAGTGTTGACATGTGGCAAGACGCTCCTCAGGGTGCGTCTTGCTTGGGCCTCTCTCCTGGAGGCCCTCTGTCAGACCCAGTGTTGACATGTGGCAAGACGCTCCTCGGAGCGCGTCTTACTTGGGCTTCTCTCCTGGAGGCCCTCAGTCAGACCCAGTGTTGACAAGTGTCAAGATGCTCCTCGGGGCACGTCTTGCTTGGGCCTCTCTCCTGGAAGCGCTCAGTCAGACCCATTGTTGACATGTGGCAAGACGCTCCTCGGGGCGCGTCTTGCTTGGGCTTCTCTCCTGGAGGCCCTCAGTCAGACCCATTGTTGATATGTGGCAAGACGCTCCTCGGGGCGCGTCTTGCTTGGGCTTCTCTCCTGGAGGCGCTCAGTCAGACCCATTGTTGATATGTGGCAAGACGCTCCTCGGGGCGCGTCTTGCTTGGGCTTCTCTCCTGGAGGCCGTCAGTCAGACCCATTGTTGATGTGTGAAAAGACGCTCCTCGGGGCGCATCTTGCTTGGGCTTCTCTCCTGGAGGCCCTCAGTCAGACCCATTGTTGACATGTGGCAAGACGCTCCTCGGGGCGCTTCTTGCTTGGGCCTCTCTCCTGGAGGCGCTCAGTCAGACCCAGTGTTGACATGTGGCAAGAC
Organism: Nothobranchius furzeri; assembly: GCF_043380555.1. Taxonomy (NCBI): domain Eukaryota; kingdom Metazoa; phylum Chordata; class Actinopteri; order Cyprinodontiformes; family Nothobranchiidae; genus Nothobranchius; species Nothobranchius furzeri. Next base: position 18,531,303 of record NC_091756.1, read on the forward strand.
GCTCCTCGGGGCACGTCTTGCTTGGGCCTCTCTCCTGGAGGCGCTCAGTCAGACCCAGTTTTGACAAGTGGCAAGACGCTCCTCGGGGCGCGTCTTGCTTGGGCTTCTCTCCTGGAGGCGCTCAGTCAGACCCATTGTTGATATGTGGCAAGACGCTCCTCGGGGCGCTTCTTGCTTGGGCTTCTCTCCTGGAGGCCCTCAGTCAGACCCATTGTTGATATGTGGCAAGACGCTCCTCGGGGCGCGTCTTGCTTGGGCTTCTCTCCTGGAGGCCCTCAGTCAGACCCATTGTTGACATGTGGCAAGACGCTCCTCGGGGCGCTTCTTGCTTGGGCCTCTCTCCTGGAGGCGCTCAGTCAGACCCAGTGTTGACATGTGGCAAGACGCTCCTCGGGGCACGTCTTGCTTGGGCCTCTCTCCTGGAGGCGCTCAACCAGACCCAGTGTTGACATGTGGCAAGAGGCTCCACGGGGCGCGTCTTGCTGGGGCTTCACTCATGGAGGCACTTAGTCAGACCCAGTGTTGACATGTGGCAAGACGCTCCTCGGGGCGCGTCTTGCTTGGGCCTCTCTCCTGGAGGCGCTCAGTCATACCGAGTAGTGACATGTGGCATGACGCTCCTCGGGGCGCGTCTTGCTTGGGCCTCTCTCCTGGAGGCGCTCAGTCAGACCCAGTGGTGACATGTGGCAAGACACTCCTCGGGGCGCGTCTTGCTTGGGCCTCTCTCCTGGAGGCCCTCTGTCAGACCCAGTGTTGACATGTGGCAAGACGCTCCTCGGGGCGCGTCTTGCTTGGGCCTCTCTCCTGGAGGCGCTCAGTCAGACCCAGTGGTGACATATGGCAAGACGCTCCTCGGGGCGCGTGTTGCTTGGTCCTCTCTCCTGGAGGCCCTCTGTCAGACCCAGTGTTGACATCTGGTAAGACGCTCCTCGGGGCGTGTCTTGCTTGGGCTTCTCTCCTGGAGGCCCTCAGTCAGACCCAGTGTTGACAAGTGTCAAGATGCTCCTCGGGGCGCGTCTTGCTTGGGCCTCTCTCCTGGAGGCGCTCAGTCAGACCCATTGTTGACATGTGGCAAGACGCTCCTCGGGGCGCGTCTTGCTTGGGCTTCTCTCCTGGAGGCTCTCAGTCAGACCCAGTGTTGACATGTGGCAAGACGCTCCTCGGGGCGCGTCTTGCTAGGGCCTCTCTCCTGGAGGCGCTCAGTCAGACCCATTGTTGACATGTGGCAAGACGCTCCTCGGGGCGCTTCTTGCTTGGGCCTCTCTCCTGGAGGCGCTCAGTCAGACCCAGTGTTGACATGTGGCAAGACGCTCCTCGGGGCACGTCTTGCTTGGGCCTCTCTCCTGGAGGCGCTCAGTCAGACCCAGTGTTGACATGTGGCAAGACGCTCCTCGGGGCACGTCTTGCTTGGGCTTCTCTCATGGAGGCCCTCAGTCAGACCCAGTGTTGACATGTGTCAAGACGCTCCTCGGGGCGCGTCTTGCTTGGGCCTCTCTCCTGAAGGCGCTCAGTCAGACCCAGTGTTGACATGTGGCAAGACGCTCCTCGGGGCGCGTCTTGCTGGGGCTTCTCTCATGGAGGCACTCAGTCAGACCCAGTGTTGACATGTGGCAAGACGCTCCTCGGGGCGCGTCTTGCTTGGGCCTATCTCCTGGAGGCGCTCAGTCAGACCCAGTGTTGACATGTGGCAAGACGCTCCTCGGGGCGCGTCTTGCTTGGGCCTCTCTCCTGGAGGCGCTCAGTCAGACCCAGTGTTGACATGTGACAAGACGCTCCTCGGGGCGCGTCTTGCTTGGGCCTCTCTCCTGGAGGCGCTCAGTCAGAACCAGAGGTGACATGTGGCAAGACGCTCCTCGGGGCGCGTATTGCTTGGGCCTCTCTCCTGGAGGCCCTCTGTCAGACCCAGAGTTGACATCTTTCAAGACGTTCCTCGGCGCGCGTCTTGCTGGGGCATCTCTCCTGGAGGCGCTCAGTCAGACAGAGTATTGACACGTGGCATGACGCTCCTCGGGGCGCGTCTTGCTTGGGCCTCTCTCCTGGAGGCACTCAGTCAGACCCAGTGGTGACATATGGCAAGACGCTCCTCGGGGCGCGTCTTGCTTGGGCCTCTCTCCTGGAGGCGCTCAGTCAGACCCAGTGGTGACATATGGCAAGACGCTCCTCGGGGCGCGTGTTGCTTGGGCCTCTCTCCTGGAGGCCCTCTGTCAGACCCAGTGTTGACATGTGGCAAGACGCTCCTCGGGGCGCGTCTTTCTTGGGCTTCTCTCCTGGAGGCCCTCAGTCAGACTCAGTGATGACAAGTGTCAAGATGCTCCTCGGGGCGCGTCTTGCTTGGGCTTCTCTCCTGGAGGCCCTCAGTCAGACCCATTGTTGACATGTGGCAAGACGCTCATAGGGGCACGTCTTGCTTGGGCCTCTCTCCTGGAGTCGCTCAGTCAGACCCAGTGTTGACATGTGGCAAGACGCTCCTCGGGGTGCGTCTTGCTTGGGCCTCTCTCCTGGAGGCCCTCTGTCAGACCCAGTGTTGACATGTGGCAAGACACTCCTCGGAGCGCGTCTTGCTTGGGCTTCTCTCCTGGAGGCCCTCAGTCAGACCCACTGTTGACAAGTGTCAAGATGCTCCTCGGGGCGCGTCTTGCTAGGGCCTCTCTCCTGGAGGCGCTCAGTCAGACCCATTGTTGACATGTGGCAAGACGCTCCTCGGGGCGCTTCTTCCTTGGGCTTCTCTCCTGGAGACCCTCAGTCAGACCCATTGCTGACATGTGGCAAGACGCTCCACGGGGCGCTTCTTGCTTGGGCCTCTCTCCTGGAGGCGCTCAGTCAGACCCAGTGTTGACATGTGGCAAGACACTCATAAGGGCACGTCTTGCTTGGGCCTCTCTCGTGGAGGCGCTCAGTCAGACCCAGTGTTGACATGTGGCAAGACGCTCCTCGGGGCGCGTCCTGCTTGGGCCTCTCTCCTGGAGGCGCTCAGTCAGACCCAGTGTTGACATGTGGCAAGACGCTCCTCGGGGCGCGTCTTGCTTGGGCCTCTCTCCTGGAGGCTCTCAGTCAGACCCAGTGTTGACATGTGGCAAGACGCTCCTCGGGGCGCGTCTTGCTTGGGCCTCTCTCCTGGAGGCGCTCAGTCAGACCCATTGTTGACATGTGGCAAGACGCTCCACGGGGCGCGTCTTGCTTGGGCTTCTCTCCTGGAGGCTCTCAGTCAGACCCAGTGTTGACATGTGGCAAGACGCTCCTCGGGGCGCGTCTTGCTAGGGCCTCTCTCCTGGAGGCGCTCAGTCAGACCCATTGTTGACATGTGGCAAGACGCTCCTCGGGGCGCTTCTTGCTTGGGCCTCTCTCCTGGAGGCGCTCAGTCAGACCCAGTGTTGACATGTGGCAAGACGCTCCTCGGGGCACGTCTTGCTTGGGCCTCTCTCCTGGAGGCGCTCAGTCAGACCCAGTTTTGACATGTGGCAAGACGCTCCTCGGGGCACGTCTTGCTTGGGCTTCTCTCATGGAGGCCCACAGTCAGACCCAGTGTTGACATGTGTCAAGACGCTCCTCGGGGCGCGTCTTGCTTGGGCCTCTCTCCTGAAGGCGCTCAGTCAGACCCAGTGTTGACATGTGGCAAGACGCTCCTCGGGGCGCGTCTTGCTGGGGCTTCTCTCATGGAGGCACTCAGTCAGACCCAGTGTTGACATGTGGCAAGACGCTCCTCGGGGCGTGTCTTGCTTGGGCCTATCTCCTGGAGGCGCTCAGTCAGACCCAGTGTTGACATGTGGCAAGACGCTCCTCGGGGCGCGTCTTGCTTGGGCCTCTCTCCTGGAGGCGCTCAGTCAGACCCAGTGTTGACATGTGACAAGACGCTCCTCGGGGCGCGTCTTGCTTGGGCCTCTCTCCTGGAGGCGCTCAGTCAGAACCAGAGGTGACATGTGGCAAGACGCTCCTCGGGGCGCGTATTGCTTGGGCCTCTCTCCTGGAGGCCCTCTGTCAGACCCAGAGTTGACATCTTTCAAGACGCTCCTCGGCGCGCGTCTTGCTGGGGCATCTCTCCTGGAGGCGCTCAGTCAGACAGAGTATTGACACGTGGCATGACGCTCCTCGGGGCGCGTCTTGCTTGGGCCTCTCTCCTGGAGGCACTCAGTCAGACCCAGTGGTGACATATGGCAAGACGCTCCTCGGGGCGCGTCTTGCTTGGGCCTCTCTCCTGGAGGCGCTCAGTCAGACCCAGTGGTGACATATGGCAAGACGCTCCTCGGGGCGCGTGTTGCTTGGGCCTCTCTCCTGGAGGCCCTCTGTCAGACCCAGTGTTGACATGTGGCAAGACGCTCCTCGGGGCGCGTCTTTCTTGGGATTCTCTCCTGGAGGCCCTCAGTCAGACTCAGTGATGACAAGTGTCAAGATGCTCCTCGGGGCGCGTCTTGCTTGGGCTTCTCTCCTGGAGGCCCTCAGTCAGACCCATTGTTGACATGTGGCAAGACGCTCATAGGGGCACGTCTTGCTTGGGCCTCTCTCCTGGAGGCCCTCTGTCAGACCCAGTGTTGACATGTGGCAAGACACTCCTCGGAGCGCGTCTTGCTTGGGCTTCTCTCCTGGAGGCCCTCAGTCAGACCCACTGTTGACAAGTGTCAAGATGCTCCTCGGGGCGCGTCTTGCTAGGGCCTCTCTCCTGGAGGCGCTCAGTCAGACCCATTGTTGACATGTGGCAAGACGCTCCTCGGGGCGCTTCTTCCTTGGGCTTCTCTCCTGGAGGCCCTCAGTCAGACCCATTGCTGACATGTGGCAAGACGCTCCACGGGGCGCTTCTTGCTTGGGCCTCTCTCCTGGAGGCGCTCAGTCAGACCCATTGTTGACATGTGGCAAGACGCTCCTCGGGGCGCTTCTTCCTTGGGCTTCTCTCCTGGAGGCCCTCAGTCAGACCCATTGCTGACATGTGGCAAGACGCTCCACGGGGCGCTTCTTGCTTGGGCCTTTCTCCTGGAGGCGCTCAGTCAGACCCAGTGTTGACATGTGGCAAGACACTCATAAGGGCACGTCTTGCTTGGGCCTCTCTCGTGGAGGCGCTCAGTCAGACCCAGTGTTGACATGTGGCAAGACGCTCCTCGGGGCGCGTCCTGCTTGGGCCTCTCTCCTGGAGGCGCTCAGTCAGACCCAGTGTTGACATGTGGCAAGACGCTCCTCGGGGCGCGTCTTGCTTGGGCCTCTCTCCTGGAGGCTCTCAGTCAGACCCAGTGTTGACATGTGGCAAGACGCTCCTCGGGGCGCGTCTTGCTTGGGCCTCTCTCCTGGAGGCGCTCAGTCAGACCCATTGTTGACATGTGGCAAGACGCTCCTCGGGGCGCGTCTTGCTTGGGCTTCTCTCCTGGAGGCTCTCAGTCAGACCCAGTGTTGACATGTGGCAAGACGCTCCTCGGGGCGCGTCTTGCTAGGGCCTCTCTCCTGGAGGCGCTCAGTCAGACCCATTGTTGACATGTGGCAAGACGCTCCTCGGGGCGCTTCTTGCTTGGGCCTCTCTCCTGGAGGCGCTCAGTCAGACCCAGTGTTGACATGTGGCAAGACGCTCCTCGGGGCACGTCTTGCTTGGGCCTCTCTCCTGGAGGCGCTCAGTCAGACCCAGTGTTGACATGTGGCAAGACGCTCCTCGGGGCACGTCTTGCTTGGGCTTCTCTCATGGAGGCCCTCAGTCAGACCCAGTGTTGACATGTGTCAAGACGCTCCTCGGGGCGCGTCTTGCTTGGGCCTCTCTCCTGAAGGCGCTCAGTCAGACCCAGTGTTGACATGTGGCAAGACGCTCCTCGGGGCGCGTCTTGCTGGGGCTTCTCTCATGGAGGCACTCAGTCAGACCCAGTGTTGACATGTGGCAAGACGCTCCTCGGGGCGCGTCTTGCTTGGGCCTATCTCCTGGAGGCGCTCAGTCAGACCCAGTGTTGACATGTGGCAAGACGCTCCTCGGGGCGCGTCTTGCTTGGGCCTCTCTCCTGGAGGCGCTCAGTCAGACCCAGTGTTGACATGTGACAAGACGCTCCTCGGGGCGCGTCTTGCTTGGGCCTCTCTCCTGGAGGCGCTCAGTCAGAACCAGAGGTGACATGTGGCAAGACGCTCCTCGGGGCGCGTATTGCTTGGGCCTCTCTCCTGGAGGCCCTCTGTCAGACCCAGAGTTGACATCTTTCAAGACGCTCCTCGGCGCGCGTCTTGCTGGGGCATCTCTCCTGGAGGCGCTCAGTCAGACAGAGTATTGACACGTGGCATGACGCTCCTCGGGGCGCGTCTTGCTTGGGCCTCTCTCCTGGAGGCGCTCAGTCAGACCCAGTGGTGACATATGGCAAGACGCTCCTCGGGGCGCGTGTTGCTTGGGCCTCTCTCCTGGAGGACCTCTGTCAGACCCAGTGTTGACATGTGGCAAGACGCTCCTCGGGGCGCGTCTTTCTTGGGCTTCTCTCCTGGAGGCCCTCAGTCAGACTCAGTGATGACAAGTGTCAAGATGCTCCTCGGGGCGCGTCTTGCTTGGGCTTCTCTCCTGGAGGCCCTCAGTCAGACCCATTGTTGACATGTGGCAAGACGCTCATAGGGGCACGTCTTGCTTGGGCCTCTCTCCTGGAGTCGCTCAGTCAGACCCAGTGTTGACATGTGGCAAGACGCTCCTCGGGGTGCGTCTTGCTTGGGCCTCTCTCCTGGAGGCCCTCTGTCAGACCCAGTGTTGACATGTGGCAAGACACTCCTCGGAGCGCGTCTTGCTTGGGCTTCTCTCCTGGAGGCCCTCAGTCAGACCCACTGTTGACAAGTGTCAAGATGCTCCTCGGGGCGCGTCTTGCTAGGGCCTCTCTCCTGGAGGCGCTCAGTCAGACCCATTGTTGACATGTGGCAAGACGCTCCTCGGGGCGCTTCTTCCTTGGGCTTCTCTCCTGGAGGCCCTCAGTCAGACCCATTGCTGACATGTGGCAAGACGCTCCACGGGGCGCTTCTTGCTTGGGCCTCTCTCCTGGAGGCGCTCAGTCAGACCCAGTGTTGACATGTGGCAAGACACTCATAAGGGCACGTCTTGCTTGGGCCTCTCTCGTGGAGGCGCTCAGTCAGACCCAGTGTTGACATGTGGCAAGACGCTCCTCGGGGCGCGTCCTGCTTGGGCCTCTCTCCTGGAGGCGCTCAGTCAGACCCAGTGTTGACATGTGGCAAGACGCTCCTCGGGGCGCGTCTTGCTTGGGCCTCTCTCCTGGAGGCTCTCAGTCAGACCCAGTGTTGACATGTGGCAAGACGCTCCTCGGGGCGCGTCTTGCTTGGGCTTCTCTCCTGGAGGCCCTCAGTCAGACCCATTGCTGACATGTGGCAAGACGCTCCTCGGGGCGCTTCTTGCTTGGGCCTCTCTCCTGGAGGCACTCAGTCAGACCCAGTGTTGACATGTGGCAAGACGCTCATAGGGGCACGTCTTGCTTGGGCCTCACTCCTGGAGGCGCTCAGTCAGACCCAGTGTTGACATGTGGCAAGACGCTCCTCGGGGCACGTCTTGCTTGGGCCTCTCTCCTAGAGGCGCTCAGTCAGACCCAGTGTTGACTTGTGGCAAGACACTCCTCGGGGTGCGTCTTGCTAGGGCCTCTTTCCTGGAGGCTCTCAGTCAGACCCAGTGGTGACATGTGGCAAGACGCTCCTCGGGGCGCGTCTTGCTTGGGCCTCTCTCCTGGAGGCGCTCAGTCAGACCAAGTGCTGACATGTGGCAAGACGCTCCTCGGGGCGCGTCTTGCTTGGGCCTCTCTCCTGGAGGCGCTCAGTCAGACCCAGTGGTGACATGTGGCAAGACACTCCTCGAGGCACGTCTTGCTTGGGCCTCTCTCCTGGAGGCCCTCTGTCAGACCCAGTGGTGACATGTGGCATGACGCTCCTCGGGGCGCGTCTTGCTTGGGCCTCTCTCCTGGAGGCGCTCAGTCAGACCCAGTGGTGACATGTGGCAAGACACTCCTCGAGGCACGTCTTGCTTGGGCCTCTCTCCTGGAGGCCCTCTGTCAGACCCAGTGTTGACATGTGGCAAGACGCTCCTCGGGGCGCGTCTTGCTTGGGCCTCTCTCCTGGAGGTGCTCAGTCAGACCCAGTGTTGACCTTTCACAAGACGCTCCTCGGGGCACGTCTTGCTTGAGCCTCTCTCCTGGAGGCGCTCAGTCAGAACCAGAGGTGACATGTGGCAAGACGCTCCTCGGGGCGCGTATTGCTTGGGCCTCTCTCCTGGAGGCCCTCTGTCAGACCCAGTGTTGACATGTGGCAAGACGCTCCTCGGGGCGCGTCTTGCTTGGGTCTCTCTCCTGGAGGCGCTCAGTCAGACCGAGAAGTGACATGTGGCATGACGCTCCTCGGGGTGCGTCTTGCTTGGGCCTCTCTCCTGGAGGCGCTCAGTCAGACCCAGTGGTGACATGTGGCAAGACACTCCTCGGGGCGCGTCTTGCTTGGGCCTCTCTCCTGGAGGCGCTCAGTCAGACCCAGTGGTGACATATGGCAAGAAGCTCCTTGGGGCGCGTGTTGCTTGGGCCTCTCTCCTGAAGCCCCTTTGTCAGACCCAGTGTTGACATGTGGCAAGTCGCTCCTCGGGGCGCGTCTTGCTTGGGCTTCTCTCATGGAGGCACTCAGTCAGACCCAGTGTTGACATGTGGCAAGACGCTCCTCGGGGCGCGTCTTGCTTGGGCCTCTCTCCTGGAGGCGCTCAGTCAGACCGAGTAGTGACATGTGGCATGACGCTCCTCGGGGCGCGTCTTGCTTGGGCCTCTCTCCTGGAGGTGCTCAGTCAGACCCAGTGGTGACATGTGGCAAGACACTCCTCGGGGCGCGTCTTGCTTGGGCCTATCTCCTGGAGGCCCTCTGTCAGACCCAGTGTTGACATGTGGCAAGACGCTCCTCGGGGCGCGTCTTGCTTGGGCCTCTCTCCTGGAGGCGCTCAGTCAGACCCAGTGGTGACATATGGCAAGACGCTCCTCGGGGCGCGTGTTGCTTGGGCCTCTCTCCTGGAGGCCCTCTGTCAGACCCAGTGTTGACATCTGGCAAGACGCTCCTCGGGGCGCGTCTTGCTTGGGCTTCTCTCCTGGAGGCCCTCAGTCAGACCCAGTGTTGACAAGTGTCAAGATGCTCCTCGGGGCACGTCTTGCTTGGGCCTCTCTCCTGGAGGCGCTCAGTCAGACCCATTGTTGACATGTGGCAAGACGCTCCTCGGGGCGCGTCTTGCTTGGGCTTCTCTCCTGGAGGCCCTCAGTCAGACCCATTGTTGATATGTGGCAAGACGCACCTCGGGGCGCGTCTTGCTTGGGCTTCTCTCCTGGAGGCGCTCAGTCAGACCCATTGTTGATATGTGGCAAGACGCTCCTCGGGGCGCGTCTTGCTTGGGCTTCTCTCCTGGAGGCCGTCAGTCAGACCCATTGTTGATGTGTGGCAAGACGCTCCTCGGGGCGCATCTTGCTTGGGCTTCTCTCCTGGAGGCCCTCAGTCAGACCCATTGTTGACATGTGGCAAGACGCTCCTCGGGGCGCTTCTTGCTTGGGCCTCTCTCCTGGAGGCGCTCAGTCAGACCCAGTGTTGACATGTGGCAAGACGCTCCTCGGGGCACGTCTTGCTTGGGCCTCTCTTCTGGAGGCGCTCAGTCAGACCCAGTTTTGACAAGTGGCAAGACGCTCCTCGGGGCGCGTCTTGCTTGGGCTTCTCTCCTGGAGGCGCTCAGTCAGACCCATTGTTGATATGTGGCAAGACGCTCCTCGGGGCGCTTCTTGCTTGGGCTTCTCTCCTGGAGGCCCTCAGTCAGACCCATTGTTGATATGTGGCAAGACGCTCCTCTGGGCGCGTCTTGCTTGGGCTTCTCTCCTGGAGTCCCTCAGTCAGACCCATTGTTGACATGTGGCAAGACGCTCCTCGGGGCGCTTCTTGCTTGGGCCTCTCTCCTGGAGGCGCTCAGTCAGACCCAGTGTTGACATGTGGCAAGACGCTCCTCGGGGCGCGTCTTGCTGGGGCTTCACTCATGGAGGCACTTAGTCAGACCCAGTGTTGACATGTGGCAAGACGCTCCTCGGGGCGCGTCTTGCTTGGGCCTCTCTCCTGGAGGCGCTCAGTCATACCGAGTAGTGACATGTGGCATGACGCTCCTCGGGGCGCGTCTTGCTTGGGCCTCTCTCCTGGAGGCGCTCAGTCAGACCCAGTGGTGACATATGGCAAGACGCTCCTCGGGGCGCGTGTTGCTTGGGCCTCTCTCCTGGAGGCCCTCTGTCAGACCCAGTGTTGACATCTGGCAAGACGCTCCTCGGGGCGCGTCTTGCTTGGGCTTCTCTCCTGGAGGCCCTCAGTCAGACCCAGTGTTGACAAGTGTCAAGATGCTCCTCGGGGCGCGTCTTGCTTGGGCCTCTCTCCTGGAGGCGCTCAGTCAGACCCATTGTTGACATGTGGCAAGACGCTCCTCGGGGCGCGTCTTGCTTGGGCTTCTCTCCTGGAGGCTCTCAGTCAGACCCAGTGTTGACATGTGGCAAGACGCTCCTCGGGGCGCGTCTTGCTAGGGCCTCTCTCCTGGAGGCGCTCAGTCAGACCCATTGTTGACATGTGGCAAGACGCTCCTCGGGGCGCTTCTTGCTTGGGCCTCTCTCCTGGAGGCGCTCAGTCAGACCCAGTGTTGACATGTGGCAAGACGCTCCTCGGGGCACGTCTTGCTTGGGCCTCTCTCCTGGAGGCGCTCAGTCAGACCCAGTGTTGACATGTGGCAAGACGCTCCTCGGGGCGCGTCTTGCTTGGGCTTCTCTCATTGAGGCCCTCAGTCAGACCCAGTGTTGACATGTGTCAAGACGCTCCTCGGGGCGCGTCTTGCTTGGGCCTCTCTCCTGGAGGCGCTCAGTCAGACCCAGTGTTGAAATGTGGCAAGACGCTCCTCGGGGCGCGTCTTGCTGGGGCTTCTCTCATGGAGGCACTCAGTCAGACCCATTGTTGACATGTGGCAAGACGCTCCTCGGGGCGCGTCTTGCTTGGGCCTCACTCCTGGAGGCGCTCAGTCAGACCCAGTGTTGACATGTGGCAAGATGCTCCTCGGGGCGCGTCTTGCTTGGGCCTCTCTCCTGGAGGCGCTCAGTCAGACCCAGTGTTGACATGTGGCAAGACGCTCCTCGGGGCGCGTATTGCTTGGGTCTCTCTCCTGGAGGCCCTCTGTCAGACCCAGAGCTGACATGTTGCAAGACGCTCCTCGGCGCGCGTCTTGCTGGGGCATCTCTCCTGGAGGCGCTCAGTCAGACAGAGTATTGACACGTGGCATGATGCTCCTCGGGGCGCGTCTTGCTTGGGCTTCTCTCCTGGAGGCGCTCAGTCAGACCCAGTGGTGACATATGGCAAGACGCTCCTCGGGGCGCGTCTTGCTTGGGCCTCTCTCCTGGAGGCGCTCAGTCAGACCCAGTGGTGACATATGGCAAGACGCTCCTCGGGGCGCGTGTTGCTTGGGCCTCTCTCCTGGAGGCCCTCTGTCAGACCCAGTGTTGACATGTGGCAAGACGCTCCTCGGGGCGCGTCTTGCTTGGGCTTCTCTCCTGGAGGCCCTCAGTCAGACCCAGTGTTGACAAGTGTCAAGATGCTCCTCGGGGCGTGTCTTGCTTGGGCTTCTCTCCTGGAGGCCCTCAGTCAGACCCATTGTTGACATGTGGCAAGACGCTCATAGGGGCACGTCTTGCTTGGGCCTCTCTCCTGGAGTCGCTCAGTCAGACCCAGTGTTGACATGTGGCAAGACGCTCCTCGGGGTGCGTCTTGCTTGGGCCTCTCTCCTGGAGGCCCTCTGTCAGACCCAGTGTTGACATGTGGCAAGACACTCCTCGGAGCGCGTCTTGCTTGGGCTTCTCTCCTGGAGGCCCTCAGTCAGACCCACTGTTGACAAGTGTCAAGATGCTCCTCGGGGCGCGTCTTGCTAGGGCCTCTCTCCTGGAGGCGCTCAGTCAGACCCATTGTTGACATGTGGCAAGACGCTCCTCGGGGCGCTTCTTCCTTGGGCTTCTCTCCTGGAGACCCTCAGTCAGACCCATTGCTGACATGTGGCAAGACGCTCCACGGGGCGCTTCTTGCTTGGGCCTCTCTCCTGGAGGCGCTCAGTCAGACCCAGTGTTGACATGTGGCAAGACACTCATAAGGGCACGTCTTGCTTGGGCCTCTCTCGTGGAGGCGCTCAGTCAGACCCAGTGTTGACATGTGGCAAGACGCTCCTCGGGGCGCGTCCTGCTTGGGCCTCTCTCCTGGAGGCGCTCAGTCAGACCCAGTGTTGACATGTGGCAAGACGCTCCTCGGGGCGCGTCTTGCTTGGGCCTCTCTCCTGGAGGCTCTCAGTCAGACCCAGTGTTGACATGTGGCAAGACGCTCCTCGGGGCGCGTCTTGCTTGGGCCTCTCTCCTGGAGGCGCTCAGTCAGACCCATTGTTGACATGTGGCAAGACGCTCCACGGGGCGCGTCTTGCTTGGGCTTCTCTCCTGGAGGCTCTCAGTCAGACCCAGTGTTGACATGTGGCAAGACGCTCCTCGGGGCGCGTCTTGCTAGGGCCTCTCTCCTGGAGGCGCTCAGTCAGACCCATTGTTGACATGTGGCAAGACGCTCCTCGGGGCGCTTCTTGCTTGGGCCTCTCTCCTGGAGGCGCTCAGTCAGACCCAGTGTTGACATGTGGCAAGACGCTCCTCGGGGCACGTCTTGCTTGGGCCTCTCTCCTGGAGGCGCTCAGTCAGACCCAGTTTTGACATGTGGCAAGACGCTCCTCGGGGCACGTCTTGCTTGGGCTTCTCTCATGGAGGCCCTCAGTCAGACCCAGTGTTGACATGTGTCAAGACGCTCCTCGGGGCGCGTCTTGCTTGGGCCTCTCTCCTGAAGGCGCTCAGTCAGACCCAGTGTTGACATGTGGCAAGACGCTCCTCGGGGCGCGTCTTGCTGGGGCTTCTCTCATGGAGGCACTCAGTCAGACCCAGTGTTGACATGTGGCAAGACGCTCCTCGGGGCGCGTCTTGCTTGGGCCTATCTCCTGGAGGCGCTCAGTCAGACCCAGTGTTGACATGTGGCAAGACGCTCCTCGGGGCGCGTCTTGCTTGGGCCTCTCTCCTGGAGGCGCTCAGTCAGACCCAGTGTTGACATGTGACAAGACGCTCCTCGGGGCGCGTCTTGCTTGGGCCTCTCTCCTGGAGGCGCTCAGTCAGAACCAGAGGTGACATGTGGCAAGACGCTCCTCGGGGCGCGTATTGCTTGGGCCTCTCTCCTGGAGGCCCTCTGTCAGACCCAGAGTTGACATCTTTCAAGACGCTCCTCGGCGCGCGTCTTGCTGGGGCATCTCTCCTGGAGGCGCTCAGTCAGACAGAGTATTGACACGTGGCATGACGCTCCTCGGGGCGCGTCTTGCTTGGGCCTCTCTCCTGGAGGCACTCAGTCAGACCCAGTGGTGACATATGGCAAGACGCTCCTCGGGGCGCGTCTTGCTTGAGCCTCTCTCCTGGAGGCGCTCAGTCAGACCCAGTGGTGACATATGGCAAGACGCTCCTCGGGGCGCGTGTTGCTTGGGCCTCTCTCCTGGAGGCCCTCTGTCAGACCCAGTGTTGACATGTGGCAAGACGCTCCTCGGGGCGCGTCTTTCTTGGGATTCTCTCCTGGAGGCCCTCAGTCAGACTCAGTGATGACAAGTGTCAAGATGCTCCTCGGGGCGCGTCTTGCTTGGGCTTCTCTCCTGGAGGCCCTCAGTCAGACCCATTGTTGACATGTGGCAAGACGCTCATAGGGGCACGTCTTGCTTGGGCCTCTCTCCTGGAGGCCCTCTGTCAGACCCAGTGTTGACATGTGGCAAGACACTCCTCGGAGCGCGTCTTGCTTGGGCTTCTCTCCTGGAGGCCCTCAGTCAGACCCACTGTTGACAAGTGTCAAGATGCTCCTCGGGGCGCGTCTTGCTAGGGCCTCTCTCCTGGAGGCGCTCAGTCAGACCCATTGTTGACATGTGGCAAGACGCTCCTCGGGGCGCTTCTTCCTTGGGCTTCTCTCCTGGAGGCCCTCAGTCAGACCCATTGCTGACATGTGGCAAGACGCTCCACGGGGCGCTTCTTGCTTGGGCCTCTCTCCTGGAGGCGCTCAGTCAGACCCATTGTTGACATGTGGCAAGACGCTCCTCGGGGCGCTTCTTCCTTGGGCTTCTCTCCTGGAGGCCCTCAGTCAGACCCATTGCTGACATGTGGCAAGACGCTCCACGGGGCGCTTCTTGCTTGGGCCTTTCTCCTGGAGGCGCTCAGTCAGACCCAGTGTTGACATGTGGCAAGACACTCATAAGGGCACGTCTTGCTTGGGCCTCTCTCGTGGAGGCGCTCAGTCAGACCCAGTGTTGACATGTGGCAAGACGCTCCTCGGGGCGCGTCCTGCTTGGGCCTCTCTCCTGGAGGCGCTCAGTCAGACCCAGTGTTGACATGTGGCAAGACGCTCCTCGGGGCGCGTCTTGCTTGGGCCTCTCTCCTGGAGGCTCTCAGTCAGACCCAGTGTTGACATGTGGCAAGACGCTCCTCGGGGCGCGTCTTGCTTGGGCCTCTCTCCTGGAGGCGCTCAGTCAGACCCATTGTTGACATGTGGCAAGACGCTCCTCGGGGCGCGTCTTGCTTGGGCTTCTCTCCTGGAGGCTCTCAGTCAGACCCAGTGTTGACATGTGGCAAGACGCTCCTCGGGGCGCGTCTTGCTAGGGCCTCTCTCCTGGAGGCGCTCAGTCAGACCCATTGTTGACATGTGGCAAGACGCTCCTCGGGGCGCTTCTTGCTTGGGCCTCTCTCCTGGAGGCGCTCAGTCAGACCCAGTGTTGACATGTGGCAAGACGCTCCTCGGGGCACGTCTTGCTTGGGCCTCTCTCCTGGAGGCGCTCAGTCAGACCCAGTGTTGACATGTGGCAAGACGCTCCTCGGGGCACGTCTTGCTTGGGCTTCTCTCATGGAGGCCCTCAGTCAGACCCAGTGTTGACATGTGTCAAGACGCTCCTCGGGGCGCGTCTTGCTTGGGCCTCTCTCCTGAAGGCGCTCAGTCAGACCCAGTGTTGACATGTGGCAAGACGCTCCTCGGGGCGCGTCTTGCTGGGGCTTCTCTCATGGAGGCACTCAGTCAGACCCAGTGTTGACATGTGGCAAGACGCTCCTCGGGGAGCGTCATGCTTGGGCCTATCTCCTGGAGGCGCTCAGTCAGACCCAGTGTTGACATGTGGCAAGACGCTCCTCGGGGCGCGTCTTGCTTGGGCCTCTCTCCTGGAGGCGCTCAGTCAGACCCAGTGTTGACATGTGACAAGACGCTCCTCGGGGCGCGTCTTGCTTGGGCCTCTCTCCTGGAGGCGCTCAGTCAGAACCAGAGGTGACATGTGGCAAGACGCTCCTCGGGGCGCGTATTGCTTGGGCCTCTCTCCTGGAGGCCCTCTGTCAGACCCAGAGTTGACATCTTTCAAGACGCTCCTCGGCGCGCGTCTTGCTGGGGCATCTCTCCTGGAGGCGCTCAGTCAGACAGAGTATTGACACGTGGCATGACGCTCCTCGGGGCGCGTCTTGCTTGGGCCTCTCTCCTGGAGGCGCTCAGTCAGACCCAGTGGTGACATATGGCAAGACGCTCCTCGGGGCGCGTGTTGCTTGGGCCTCTCTCCTGGAGGCCCTCTGTCAGACCCAGTGTTGACATGTGGCAAGACGCTCCTCGGGGCGCGTCTTTCTTGGGCTTCTCTCCTGGAGGCCCTCAGTCAGACTCAGTGATGACAAGTGTCAAGATGCTCCTCGGGGCGCGTCTTGCTTGGGCTTCTCTCCTGGAGGCCCTCAGTCAGACCCATTGTTGACATGTGGCAAGACGCTCATAGGGGCACGTCTTGCTTGGGCCTCTCTCCTGGAGTCGCTCAGTCAGACCCAGTGTTGACATGTGGCAAGACGCTCCTCGGGGTGCGTCTTGCTTGGGCCTCTCTCCTGGAGGCCCTCTGTCAGACCCAGTGTTGACATGTGGCAAGACACTCCTCGGAGCGCGTCTTGCTTGGGCTTCTCTCCTGGAGGCCCTCAGTCAGACCCACTGTTGACAAGTGTCAAGATGCTCCTCGGGGCGCGTCTTGCTAGGGCCTCTCTCCTGGAGGCGCTCAGTCAGACCCATTGTTGACATGTGGCAAGACGCTCCTCGGGGCGCTTCTTCCTTGGGCTTCTCTCCTGGAGGCCCTCAGTCAGACCCATTGCTGACATGTGGCAAGACGCTCCACGGGGCGCTTCTTGCTTGGGCCTCTCTCCTGGAGGCGCTCAGTCAGACCCAGTGTTGACATGTGGCAAGACACTCATAAGGGCACGTCTTGCTTGGGCCTCTCTCGTGGAGGCGCTCAGTCAGACCCAGTGTTGACATGTGGCAAGACGCTCCTCGGGGCGCGTCCTGCTTGGGCCTCTCTCCTGGAGGCGCTCAGTCAGACCCAGTGTTGACATGTGGCAAGACGCTCCTCGGGGCGCGTCTTGCTTGGGCCTCTCTCCTGGAGGCTCTCAGTCAGACCCAGTGTTGACATGTGGCAAGACGCTCCTCGGGGCGCGTCTTGCTTGGGCTTCTCTCCTGGAGGCCCTCAGTCAGACCCATTGCTGACATGTGGCAAGACGCTCCTCGGGGCGCTTCTTGCTTGGGCCTCTCTCCTGGAGGCACTCAGTCAGACCCAGTGTTGACATGTGGCAAGACGCTCATAGGGGCACGTCTTGCTTGGGCCTCACTCCTGGAGGCGCTCAGTCAGACCCAGTGTTGACATGTGGCAAGACGCTCCTCGGGGCACGTCTTGCTTGGGCCTCTCTCCTAGAGGCGCTCAGTCAGACCCAGTGTTGACTTGTGGCAAGACACTCCTCGGGGTGCGTCTTGCTAGGGCCTCTTTCCTGGAGGCTCTCAGTCAGACCCAGTGGTGACATGTGGCAAGACGCTCCTCGGGGCGCGTCTTGCTTGGGCCTCTCTCCTGGAGGCGCTCAGTCAGACCAAGTGCTGACATGTGGCAAGACGCTCCTCGGGGCGCGTCTTGCTTGGGCCTCTCTCCTGGAGGCGCTCAGTCAGACCCAGTGGTGACATGTGGCAAGACACTCCTCGAGGCACGTCTTGCTTGGGCCTCTCTCCTGGAGGCCCTCTGTCAGACCCAGTGGTGACATGTGGCATGACGCTCCTCGGGGCGCGTCTTGCTTGGGCCTCTCTCCTGGAGGCGCTCAGTCAGACCCAGTGGTGACATGTGGCAAGACACTCCTCGAGGCACGTCTTGCTTGGGCCTCTCTCCTGGAGGCCCTCTGTCAGACCCAGTGTTGACATGTGGCAAGACGCTCCTCGGGGCGCGTCTTGCTTGGGCCTCTCTCCTGGAGGTGCTCAGTCAGACCCAGTGTTGACCTTTCACAAGACGCTCCTCGGGGCACGTCTTGCTTGAGCCTCTCTCCTGGAGGCGCTCAGTCAGAACCAGAGGTGACATGTGGCAAGACGCTCCTCGGGGCGCGTATTGCTTGGGCCTCTCTCCTGGAGGCCCTCTGTCAGACCCAGTGTTGACATGTGGCAAGACGCTCCTCGGGGCGCGTCTTGCTTGGGTCTCTCTCCTGGAGGCGCTCAGTCAGACCGAGAAGTGACATGTGGCATGACGCTCCTCGGGGTGCGTCTTGCTTGGGCCTCTCTCCTGGAGGCGCTCAGTCAGACCCAGTGGTGACATGTGGCAAGACACTCCTCGGGGCGCGTCTTGCTTGGGCCTCTCTCCTGGAGGCGCTCAGTCAGACCCAGTGGTGACATATGGCAAGAAGCTCCTTGGGGCGCGTGTTGCTTGGGCCTCTCTCCTGAAGCCCCTTTGTCAGACCCAGTGTTGACATGTGGCAAGTCGCTCCTCGGGGCGCGTCTTGCTTGGGCTTCTTTCATGGAGGCACTCAGTCAGACCCAGTGTTGACATGTGGCAAGACGCTCCTCGGGGCGCGTCTTGCTTGGGCCTCTCTCCTGGAGGCGCTCAGTCAGACCGAGTAGTGACATGTGGCATGACGCTCCTCGGGGCGCGTCTTGCTTGGGCCTCTCTCCTGGAGGTGCTCAGTCAGACCCAGTGGTGACATGTGGCAAGACACTCCTCGGGGCGCGTCTTGCTTGGGCCTATCTCCTGGAGGCCCTCTGTCAGACCCAGTGTTGACATGTGGCAAGACGCTCCTCGGGGCGCGTCTTGCTTGGGCCTCTCTCCTGGAGGCGCTCAGTCAGACCCAGTGGTGACATATGGCAAGACGCTCCTCGGGGCGCGTGTTGCTTGGGCCTCTCTCCTGGAGGCCCTCTGTCAGACCCAGTGTTGACATCTGGCAAGACGCTCCTCGGGGCGCGTCTTGCTTGGGCTTCTCTCCTGGAGGCCCTCAGTCAGACCCAGTGTTGACAAGTGTCAAGATGCTCCTCGGGGCACGTCTTGCTTGGGCCTCTCTCCTGGAGGCGCTCAGTCAGACCCATTGTTGACATGTGGCAAGACGCTCCTCGGGGCGCGTCTTGCTTGGGCTTCTCTCCTGGAGGCCCTCAGTCAGACCCATTGTTGATATGTGGCAAGACGCACCTCGGGGCGCGTCTTGCTTGGGCTTCTCTCCTGGAGGCGCTCAGTCAGACCCATTGTTGATATGTGGCAAGACGCTCCTCGGGGCGCGTCTTGCTTGGGCTTCTCTCCTGGAGGCCGTCAGTCAGACCCATTGTTGATGTGTGGCAAGACGCTCCTCGGGGCGCATCTTGCTTGGGCTTCTCTCCTGGAGGCCCTCAGTCAGACCCATTGTTGACATGTGGCAAGACGCTCCTCGGGGCGCTTCTTGCTTGGGCCTCTCTCCTGGAGGCGCTCAGTCAGACCCAGTGTTGACATGTGGCAAGACGCTCCTCGGGGCACGTCTTGCTTGGGCCTCTCTTCTGGAGGCGCTCAGTCAGACCCAGTTTTGACAAGTGGCAAGACGCTCCTCGGGGCGCGTCTTGCTTGGGCTTCTCTCCTGGAGGCGCTCAGTCAGACCCATTGTTGATATGTGGCAAGACGCTCCTCGGGGCGCTTCTTGCTTGGGCTTCTCTCCTGGAGGCCCTCAGTCAGACCCATTGTTGATATGTGGCAAGACGCTCCTCTGGGCGCGTCTTGCTTGGGCTTCTCTCCTGGAGTCCCTCAGTCAGACCCATTGTTGACATGTGGCAAGACGCTCCTCGGGGCGCTTCTTGCTTGGGCCTCTCTCCTGGAGGCGCTCAGTCAGACCCAGTGTTGACATGTGGCAAGACGCTCCTCGGGGCGCGTCTTGCTGGGGCTTCACCCATGGAGGCACTTAGTCAGACCCAGTGTTGACATGTGGCAAGACGCTCCTCGGGGCGCGTCTTGCTTGGGCCTCTCTCCTGGAGGCGCTCAGTCATACCGAGTAGTGACATGTGGCATGACGCTCCTCGGGGCGCGTCTTGCTTGGGCCTCTCTCCTGGAGGCGCTCAGTCAGACCCAGTGGTGACATGTGGCAAGACACTCCTCGGGGCGCGTCTTGCTTGGGCCTCTCTCCTGGAGGCCCTCTGTCAGACCCAGTGTTGACATGTGGCAAGACGCTCCTCGGGGCGCGTCTTGCTTGGGCCTCTCTCCTGGAGGCGCTCAGTCAGACCCAGTGGTGACATATGGCAAGACGCTCCTCGGGGCGCGTGTTGCTTGGGCCTCTCTCCTGGAGGCCCTCTGTCAGACCCAGTGTTGACATCTGGCAAGACGCTCCTCGGGGCGCGTCTTGCTTGGGCTTCTCTCCTGGAGGCCCTCAGTCAGACCCAGTGTTGACAAGTGTCAAGATGCTCCTCGGGGCGCGTCTTGCTTGGGCCTCTCTCCTGGAGGCGCTCAGTCAGACCCATTGTTGACATGTGGCAAGACGCTCCTCGGGGCGCGTCTTGCTTGGGCTTCTCTCCTGGAGGCTCTCAGTCAGACCCAGTGTTGACATGTGGCAAGACGCTCCTCGGGGCGCGTCTTGCTAGGGCCTCTCTCCTGGAGGCGCTCAGTCAGACCCATTGTTGACATGTGGCAAGACGCTCCTCGGGGCGCTTCTTGCTTGGGCCTCTCTCCTGGAGGCGCTCAGTCAGACCCAGTGTTGACATGTGGCAAGACGCTCCTCGGGGCACGTCTTGCTTGGGCCTCTCTCCTGGAGGCGCTCAGTCAGACCCAGTGTTGACATGTGGCAAGACGCTCCTCGGGGCGCGTCTTGCTTGGGCTTCTCTCATTGAGGCCCTCAGTCAGACCCAGTGTTGACATGTGTCAAGACGCTCCTCGGGGCGCGTCTTGCTTGGGCCTCTCTCCTGGAGGCGCTCAGTCAGACCCAGTGTTGAAATGTGGCAAGACGCTCCTCGGGGCGCGTCTTGCTGGGGCTTCTCTCATGGAGGCACTCAGTCAGACCCATTGTTGACATGTGGCAAGACGCTCCTCGGGGCGCGTCTTGCTTGGGCCTCACTCCTGGAGGCGCTCAGTCAGACCCAGTGTTGACATGTGGCAAGATGCTCCTCGGGGCGCGTCTTGCTTGGGCCTCTCTCCTGGAGGCGCTCAGTCAGACCCAGTGTTGACATGTGGCAAGACGCTCCTCGGGGCGCGTATTGCTTGGGTCTCTCTCCTGGAGGCCCTCTGTCAGACCCAGAGCTGACATGTTGCAAGACGCTCCTCGGCGCGCGTCTTGCTGGGGCATCTCTCCTGGAGGCGCTCAGTCAGACAGAGTATTGACACGTGGCATGATGCTCCTCGGGGCGCGTCTTGCTTGGGCTTCTCTCCTGGAGGCGCTCAGTCAGACCCAGTGGTGACATATGGCAAGACGCTCCTCGGGGCGCGTCTTGCTTGGGCCTCTCTCCTGGAGGCGCTCAGTCAGACCCAGTGGTGACATATGGCAAGACGCTCCTCGGGGCGCGTGTTGCTTGGGCCTCTCTCCTGGAGGCCCTCTGTCAGACCCAGTGTTGACATGTGGCAAGACGCTCCTCGGGGCGCGTCTTGCTTGGGCTTCTCTCCTGGAGGCCCTCAGTCAGACCCAGTGTTGACAAGTGTCAAGATGCTCCTCGGGGCGTGTCTTGCTTGGGCTTCTCTCCTGGAGGCCCTCAGTCAGACCCATTGTTGACATGTGGCAAGACGCTCATAGGGGCACGTCTTGCTTGGGCCTCTCTCCTGGAGTCGCTCAGTCAGACCCAGTGTTGACATGTGGCAAGACGCTCCTCGGGGTGCGTCTTGCTTGGGCCTCTCTCCTGGAGGCTCTCAGTCAGACCCAATGTTAAGTGTCAAGATGCTCCTCGGGGCGCGTCTTGCTAGGGCCTCTCTCCTGGAGGCGCTCAGTCAGACCCAGTGGTGACATGTGGCAAGACGCTTCTCGGGGCGCGTGTTGCTTGGGCCTCTCTCCTGGAGGCCTTCTGTCAGACCCAGTGTTGACATGTGGCAAGACACTCCTCGGGGCGCATCTTGCTTGGGCTTCTCTCCTGGAGGCCCTCAGTCAGACCCAATGTTAAGTGTCAAGATGCTCCTCGGGGCGCGTCTTGCTAGGGCCTCTCTCCTGGAGGCGCTCAGTCAGACCCATTGTTGACATGTGGCAAGACGCTCCTCGGGGCGCGTCTTGCTTGGGCTTCTCTCCTGGAGGCCTTCAGTCAGACACATTGTTGACATGTGGCAAGACGCTCCTCGGGGCGCTTCTTGCTTGGGCCTCTCTCCTGCAGGCGCTCAGTCAGACCCAGTGTTGACCTGTGGCAAGACGCTCCTCGGGGCACGTCTTGCTTGGGCCTCTCTCCTGGAGGCGCTCAGTCAGACCCAGTGTTGACATGTGGCAAGACGCTCCTCGGGGCACGTCTTGCTTGGGCTTCTCTCATGGAGGCCCTCAGTCAGACCCAGTGTTGACATGTGTCAAGACGCTCCTCGGGGCGCGTCTTGCTTGGGCCTCTCTCCTGGAGGCGCTCAGTCAGACCCAGTGTTGACATGTGGCAAGACGCTCCTCGGGGCGCGTCTTGCTGGGGCTTCTCTCATGGAGGCACTCAGTCAGACCCAGTGGTGACATGTGGCAAGACGCTTCTCGGGGCGCGTTTTGCTTGGGCCTCTCTCCTGGAGGCCCTCTGTCAGACCCAGTGCTGACATGTGGCAAGACACTCCTCGGAGCGCGTCTTGCTTGGGCTTCTCTCCTGGAGGCCCTCAGTCAGACCCACTGTTGACAAGTGTCAAGATGCTCCTCGGGGTGCGTCTTGCTAGGGCCTCTCTCCTGGAGGCGCTCAGTCAGACCCATTGTTGACATGTGGCAAGACGCTCCTCGGGGCGCGTCTTCCTTGGGCTTCTCTCCTGGAGGCCCTCAGTCAGACCCATTGTTGACATGTGGCAAGACGCTCCTCGGGGCGCTTCTTGCGTGGGCCTCTCTCCTGGAGGCGCTCAGTCAGACCCAGTGTTGACATGTGGCAAGACACTCCTCGGGGCGCGTCTTGCTTGGGCCTCTCTCCTGGAGGCGCTCAGTCAGAACCAGAGGTGACATGTGGCAAGACGCTCCTCGGGGCGCGTATTGCTTGGGCCTCTCTCCTGGAGGCCCTCTGTCAGACCCAGTGTTGACATGTGGCAAGACGCTCCTCGGGGCGCATCTTGCTTGGGCCTCTCTCCTGGAGGCCCTCAGTCAGACCCATTGTTGACATGTGGCAAGACGCTCCTCGGGGCGCGTCTTGCTTGGGCTTCTCTCCTGGAGGCTCTCAGTCAGACCCAGTGTTGACATGTGGCAAGACGCTCCTCGGGGCGCGTCTTGCTAGGGCCTCTCTCCTGGAGGCGCTCAGTCAGACCCATTGTTGACATGTGGCAAGACGCTCCTCGGGGCGCTTCTTGCTTGGGCCTCTCTCCTGGAGGCGCTCAGTCAGACCCAGTGTTGACATGTGGCAAGACGCTCCTCGGGGCACATCTTGCTTGGGCCTCTCTCCTGGAGGCGCTCAGTCAGACCCAGTGTTGACATGTGGCAAGACGCTCCTTGGGGCGCGTCTTGCTTGGGCTTCTCTCATTGAGGCCCTCAGTCAGACCCAGTGTTGACATGTGTCAAGACGCTCCTCGGGGCGCGTCTTGCTTGGGCCTCTCTCCTGGAGGCGCTCAGTCAGACCCAGTGTTGACATGTGGCAAGACGCTCCTCGGGGCGCGTCTTGCTGGGGCTTCTCTCATGGAGGCACTCAGTCAGACCCATTGTTGACATGTGGCAAGACGCTCCTCGGGGCGCGTCTTGCTTGGGCCTCACTCCTGGAGGCGCTCAGTCAGACCCAGTGTTGACATGTGGCAAGAGGCTCCTCGGGGCGCGTCTTGCTTGGGCCTCTCTCCTGGAGGCGCTCAGTCAGACCCAGTGTTGACATGTGGCAAGACGCTCCTCGGGGCGCGTATTGCTTGGGTCTCTCTCCTGGAGGCCCTCTGTCAGACCCAGAGTTGACATGTTGCAAGAAGCTCCTCGGCGCGCGTCTTGCTGGGGCATCTCTCCTGGAGGCGCTCAGTCAGACAGAGTATTGACACGTGGCATGATGCTCCTCGGGGCGCGTCTTGCTTGGGCCTCTCTCCTGGAGGCACTCAGTCAGACCCAGTGGTGACATATGGCAAGACGCTCCTCGGGGCGCGTCTTGCTTGGGCCTCTCTCCTGGAGGCGCTCAGTCAGACCCAGTGGTGACATATGGCAAGACGCTCCTCGGGGCACGTGTTGCTTGGGCCTCTCTCCTGGAGGCCCTCTGTCAGACCCAGTGTTGACATGTGGCAAGACGCTCCTCGGGGCGCGTCTTGCTTGGGCTTCTCTCCTGGAGGCCCTCAGTCAGACCCAGTGTTGACAAGTGTCAAGATGCTCCTCGGGGCGTGTCTTGCTTGGGCTTCTCTCCTGGAGGCCCTCAGTCAGACCCATTGTTGACATGTGGCAAGACGCTCATAGGGGCACGTCTTGCTTGGGCCTCTCTCCTGGAGTCGCTCAGTCAGACCCAGTGTTGACATGTGGCAAGACGCTCCTCGGGGTGCGTCTTGCTTGGGCCTCTCTCCTGGAGGCCCTCTGTCAGACCCAGAGTTGACATGTTGCAAGACGCTCCTCTGCGCGCGTCTTGCTGGGGCATCTCTCCTGGAGGCCCTCTGTCAGACCCAGAGTTGACATGTTGCAAGACGCTCCGCGGCGCGCGTCTTGCTGGGGCATCTCTCCTGGAGGCGCTCAGTCAGACAGAGTATTGACACGTGGCATGATGCTCCTCGGGGCGCGTCTTGCTTGGGCCTCTCTCCTGGAGGCGCTCAGTCAGACCCAGTGGTGACATATGGCAAGACGCTCCTCGGGGCGCGTCTTGCTTGGGCCTCTCTCCTGGAGGCGCTCAGTCAGACCCAGTGGTGACATATGGCAAGACGCTCCTCGGGGCGCGTGTTGCTTGGGCCTCTCTCCTGGAGGCCCTCTGTCAGACCCAGTGTTGACATGTGGCAAGACGCTCCTCGGGGCGCGTCTTGCTTGGGCTTCTCTCCTGGAGGCCCTCAGTCAGACCCAGTGTTGACAAGTGTCAAGATGCTCCTCGGGGCGTGTCTTGCTTGGGCTTCTCTCCTGGAGGCCCTCAGTCAGACCCATTGTTGACATGTGGCAAGACGCTCATAGGGGCACGTCTTGCTTGGGCCTCTCTCCTGGAGTCGCTCAGTCAGACCCAGTGTTGACATGTGGCAAGACGCTCCTCGGGGCGCGTCTTGCTAGGGCCTCTCTCCTGGAGGCGCTCAGTCAGACCCATTGTTGACATGTGGCAAGACGCTCCTCGGGGCGCTTCTTGCTTGGGCCTCTCTCCTGGAGGCGCTCAGTCAGACCCAGTGTTGACATGTGGCAAGACGCTCCTCGGGGCACGTCTTGCTTGGGCCTCTCTCCTGGAGGCGCTCAGTCAGACCCAGTGTTGACATGTGGCAAGACGCTCCTTGGGGCGCGTCTTGCTTGGGCTTCTCTCATTGAGGCCCTCAGTCAGACCCAGTGTTGACATGTGTCAAGACGCTCCTCGGGGCGCGTCTTGCTTGGGCCTCTCTCCTGGAGGCGCTCAGTCAGACCCAGTGTTGACATGTGGCAAGACGCTCCTCGGGGCGCGTCTTGCTGGGGCTTCTCTCATGGAGGCACTCAGTCAGACCCATTGTTGACATGTGGCAAGACGCTCCTCGGGGCGCGTCTTGCTTGGGCCTCACTCCTGGAGGCGCTCAGTCAGACCCAGTGTTGACATGTGGCAAGAGGCTCCTCGGGGCGCGTCTTGCTTGGGCCTCTCTCCTGGAGGCGCTCAGTCAGACCCAGTGTTGACATGTGGCAAGACGCTCCTCGGGGCGCGTATTGCTTGGGTCTCTCTCCTGGAGGCCCTCTGTCAGACCCAGAGTTGACATGTTGCAAGAAGCTCCTTGGCGCGCGTCTTGCTGGGGCATCTCTCCTGGAGGCGCTCAGTCAGACAGAGTATTGACACGTGGCATGATGCTCCTCGGGGCGCGTCTTGCTTGGGCCTCTCTCCTGGAGGCGCTCAGTCAGACCCAGTGGTGACATATGGCAAGACGCTCCTCGGGGCGCGTCTTGCTTGGGCCTCTCTCCTGGAGGCGCTCAGTCAGACCCAGTGGTGACATATGGCAAGACGCTCCTCGGGGCGCGTGTTGCTTGGGCCTCTCTCCTGGAGGCCCTCTGTCAGACCCAGTGTTGACATGTGGCAAGACGCTCCTCGGGGCGTGTCTTGCTTGGGCTTCTCTCCTGGAGGCCCTCAGTCAGACCCAGTGTTGACAAGTGTCAAGATGCTCCTCGGGGCGTGTCTTGCTTGGGCTTCTCTCCTGGAGGCCCTCAGTCAGACCCATTGTTGACATGTGGCAAGACGCTCATAGGGGCACGTCTTGCTTGGGCCTCTCTCCTGGAGTCGCTCAGTCAGACCCAGTGTTGACATGTGGCAAGACGCTCCTCGGGGTGCGTCTTGCTTGGGCCTCTCTCCTGGAGGCCCTCTGTCAGACCCAGAGTTGACATGTTGCAAGACGCTCCTCTGCGCGCGTCTTGCTGGGGCATCTCTCCTGGAGGCCCTCTGTCAGACCCAGAGTTGACATGTTGCAAGACGCTCCTCGGCGCGCGTCTTGCTGGGGCATCTCTCCTGGAGGCGCTCAGTCAGACAGAGTATTGACACGTGGCATGATGCTCCTCGGGGCGCGTCTTGCTTGGGCCTCTCTCCTGGAGGCGCTCAGTCAGACCCAGTGGTGACATATGGCAAGACGCTCCTCGGGGCGCGTCTTGCTTGGGCCTCTCTCCTGGAGGCGCTCAGTCAGACCCAGTGGTGACATATGGCAAGACGCTCCTCGGGGCGCGTGTTGCTTGGGCCTCTCTCCTGGAGGCCCTCTGTCAGACCCAGTGTTGACATGTGGCAAGACGCTCCTCGGGGCGCGTCTTGCTTGGGCTTCTCTCCTGGAGGCCCTCAGTCAGACCCAGTGTTGACAAGTGTCAAGATGCTCCTCGGGGCGTGTCTTGCTTGGGCTTCTCTCCTGGAGGCCCTCAGTCAGACCCATTGTTGACATGTGGCAAGACGCTCATAGGGGCACGTCTTGCTTGGGCCTCTCTCCTGGAGTCGCTCAGTCAGACCCAGTGTTGACATGTGGCAAGACGCTCCTCGGGGCGCGTCTTGCTAGGGCCTCTCTCCTGGAGGAGCTCAGTCAGACCCATTGTTGACATGTGGCAAGACGCTCCTCGGGGCGCGTCTTGCTGGGGCTTCTCTCATGGAGGCACTCAGTCAGACCCAGTGGTGACATGTGGCAAGACGCTTCTCGGGGCGCGTTTTGCTTGGGCCTCTCTCCTGGAGGCCCTCTGTCAGACCCAGTGTTGACATGTGGCAAGACACTCCTCGGAGCGCGTCTTGCTTGGGCTTCTCTCCTGGAGGCCCTCAGTCAGACCCACTGTTGACAAGTGTCAAGATGCTCCTCGGGGCGCGTCTTGCTAGGGCCTCTCTCCTGGAGGCGCTCAGTCAGACCCATTGTTGACATGTGGCAAGACGCTCCTCGGGGCGCGTCTTCCTTGGGCTTCTCTCCTGGAGGCCCTCAGTCAGACCCATTGTTGACATGTGGCAAGACGCTCCTCGGGGCGCTTCTTGCGTGGGCCTCTCTCCTGGAGGCGCTCAGTCAGACCCAGTGTTGACATGTGGCAAGACACTCCTCGGGGCGCGTCTTGCTTGGGCCTCTCTCCTGGAGGCGCTCAGTCAGAACCAGAGGTGACATGTGGCAAGACGCTCCTCGGTACGCGTATTGCTTGGGCCTCTCTCCTGGAGGCCCTCTGTCAGACCCAGTGTTGACATGTGGCAAGACGCTCCTCGGGGCGCATCTTGCTTGGGCCTCTCTCCTGGAGGCCCTCAGTCAGACCCAGTGTTGACAAGTGTCAAGATGCTCCTCGGGGCGCGTCTTGCTTGGGCCTCTCTCCTGGAGGCGCTCAGTCAGACCCATTGTTGACATGTGGCAAGACGCTCCTCGGGGCGCGTCTTGCTTGGGCTTCTCTCCTGGAGGCTCTCAGTCAGACCCAGTGTTGACATGTGGCAAGACGCTCCTCTGGGCGCGTCTTGCTAGGGCCTCTCTCCTGGAGGCGCTCAGTCAGACCCATTGTTGACATGTGGCAAGACGCTCCTCGGGGCGCTTCTTGCTTGGGCCTCTCTCCTGGAGGCGCTCAGTCAGACCCAGTGTTGACATGTGGCAAGACGCTCCTCGGGGCACGTCTTGCTTGGGCCTCTCTCCTGGAGGCGCTCAGTCAGACCCAGTGTTGACATGTGGCAAGACGCTCCTCGGGGCGCGTCTTGCTTGGGCTTCTCTCATTGAGGCCCTCAGTCAGACCCAGTGTTGACATGTGTCAAGACGCTCCTCGGGGCGCGTCTTGCTTGGGCCTCTCTCCTGGAGGCGCTCAGTCAGACCCAGTGTTGACATGTGGCAAGACGCTCCTCGGGGCGCGTCTTGCTGGGGCTTCTCTCATGGAGGCACTCAGTCAGACCCATTGTTGACATGTGGCAAGGTGCTCCTCGGGGCGCGTCTTGCTTGGGCCTCACTCCTGGAGGCGCTCAGTCAGACCCAGTGTTGACATGTGGCAAGAGGCTCCTCGGGGCGCGTCTTGCTTGGGCCTCTCTCCTGGAGGCGCTCAGTCAGACCCAGTGTTGACATGTGGCAAGACGCTCCTCGGGGCGCGTATTGCTTGGGTCTCTCTCCTGGAGGCCCTCTGTCAGACCCAGATTTGACATGTTGCAAGACGCTCCTCGGCGCGCGTCTTGCTGGGGCATCTCTCCTGGAGGCGCTCAGTCAGACAGAGTATTGACACGTGGCATGATGCTCCTCGGGGCGCGTCTTGCTTGGGCCTCTCTCCTGGAGGCGCTCAGTCAGACCCAGTGTTGACATGTGGCAAGACGCTCCTCAGGGCGCGTCTTGCTAGGGCTTCTCTCCTGGAGGCGCTCAGTCAGACCCATTGTTGACATGTGGCAAGACGCTCCTCGGGGCGCTTCTTGCTTGGGCTTCTCTCCTGGAGGCGCTCAATCAGACCCAGTGTTGACATGTGGCAAGACGCTCCTCGGGGCGCTTCTTGCTTGGGCCTCTCTCCTGGAGGCGCTCAATCAGACCCAGTGTTGACATGTGGCAAGATGCTCCTCGGGGCGCGTCTTGCTTGGGCCTCTCTCCTGGAGGAGCTCAGTCAGACCCAGTGTTGACATGTGGCAAGACGCTCCTCGGGGCGCGTCTTGCTTGGGCCTCTCTCCTGGAGGAGCTCAGTCAGACCCAGTTTTGACATGTGGCAAGACGCTCCTCGGGGCGCGTATTGCTTGGGCCTCTCTCCTGGAGGCGCTCAGTCAGAACCAGAGGTGACATGTGGCAAGACGCTCCTCGGGGCGCGTCTTGCTTGGGCCTCTCTCCTGGAGGCGCTCAGTCAGACCCAGTGTTGACATGTGGCAAGACGCTCCTCGGGGCGCGTCTTGCTTGGGCCTCTCTCCTGGAGGCGCTCAGTCAGACCCAGTGGTGACATATGGCAAGACGCTCCTCGGGGCGCATGTTGCTTGGGCCTCTCTCCTGGAGGCCCTCTGTCAGACCCAGTGTTGATATGTGGCAAGACGCTCCTCGGGGCACGTCTTGCTTGGGCTTCTCTCCTGGAGGCCCTCAGTCAGACCCAGTGTTGACAAGTGTCAAGATGCTCCTCGGGGCGCTTCTTGCTTGGGCCTCTCTCTTGGAGGCGCTCAGTCAGACCCATTGTTGACATGTGGCAAGACGCTCCTCGGGGCGCATCTGTCTTGGGCCTCTCTCTTGGAGGCCCTCAGTCAGACCCATTGTTGACATGTGGCAAGACGCTCCTCGGGGCGCATCTGTCTTGGGCTTCTCTCCTGGAGGCCCTCAGTCAGACTCATTGTTGACATGTGGCAAGACGCTCCTCGGGGCGCGTCTTGCTTGGGCCTCTCTCCTGGAGGCCCTCAGTCAGACCCAGTGTTGACATGTGGCAAGACGCTCCTCGGGGCGCGTCTTGCTTGGGCCTCTCTCCTGGAGGCCCTCAGTCAGACCCAGTGTTGACAAGTGACAAGATGCTCCTCGGGGCGCGTCTTGCTTGGGCCTCTCTCTTGGAGGCGCTCAGTCAGACCCATTGTTGACATGTGGCAAGACGCTCCTCGGGGCGCATCTTGCTTGGGCTTCTCTCCTGGAGGCGCTCAGTCAGACCCAGTGGTGACATATGGCAAGACGCTCCTCGGGGCGCTTCTTGCTTGGGCCTCTCTCCTGGAGGCGCTCAGTCAGACCCAGTGTTGACATGTGGCAAGACGCTCATAAGGGCACGTCTTGCTTGGGCCTCTCTCGTTGAGGCGCTCAGTCAGACCCAGTGTTGACATTTGGCAAGACGCTCCTCGGGGCGCTTCTTGCTTGGGCCTCTCTCCTGGAGGCGCTCAGTCAGACCCAGTGTTGACATGTGGCAAGACGCTCATAGGGGCACGTCTTGCTTGGGCCTCTCTCCTGGAGGCGCTCAGTCAGACCCAGTGTTGACATGTGGCAAGACGCTCCTCGGGGCGCGTCTTGCTTGGGCCTCTCTCCTGGAGGTGCTCAGTCAGACCCAGTGTTGACATGTGGCAAGACGCTCCTCGGGGCACGTCTTGCTTGGGCCTCTCTCCTGGAGGCGCTCAGTCAGACCCAGTGTTGACTTGTGGCAAGACACTCCTCGGGGTGCGTCTTGCTTGGGCCTCTTTCCTGGAGGCTCTCAGTCAGACCCAGTGGTGACATGTGGCAAGACGCTCCTCGGGGCGCGTCTTGCGTGGGCCTCTCTCCTGGAGGCGCTCAGTCAGACCAAGTGCTGACATGTGGCAAGACGCTCCTCGGGGCGCGTCTTGCTTGGGCCTCTCTCCTGGAGGCGCTCAGTCAGACCCAGTGGTGACATGTGGCATGACGCTCCTCGGGGCGCGTCTTGCTTGGGCCTCTCTCCTGGAGGCGCTCAGTCAGACCCAGTGGTGACATGTGGCAAGACACTCCTCGGGGCACGTCTTGCTTGGGCCTCTCTCCTGGAGGCCCTCTGTCAGACCCAGTGTTGACATGTGTCAAGACGCTCCTCGGGGCGCGTCTTGCTTGGGCATCTCTCCTGGAGGTGCTCAGACAGACCCAGTGTTGACATGTGACAAGATGCTCCTCGGGGCGCGTCTTGCTTGGGCCTCTCTCCTGGAGGCGCTCAGTCAGAACCAGAGGTGACATGTGGCAAGACACTCCTCGGGGCGCGTATTGCTTGGGCCTCTCTCCTGGAGGCCCTCTGTCAGACCCTGTGTTGACATGTGGCAAGACGCTCCTCGGGGCGCGTCTTGCTGGGGCCTCTCTCCTGGAGGCCCTCAATCAGACCCAGTGTTGACACGTGGCAAGACGCTCCTCGGGGCGCGTCTTGCTTGGGTCTCTCTCCTGGAGGCGCTCAGTCAGACCGAGTAGTGACATGTGGCATGACGCTCCTTGGGGTGCGTCTTGCTTGGGCCTCTCTCCTGGAGGCGCTCAGTCAGACCCAGTGGTGACATGTGGCAAGACACTCCTAGGGGCGCGTCTTGCTTGGGCCTCTCTCCTGGAGGCGCTCAGTCAGACCCAGTGGTGACATATGGCAAGAAGCTCCTTGGGGCGTGTGTTGCTTGGGCCTCTCTCCTGAAGGCCCTTTGTCAGACCCAGTGTTGACATGTGGCAAGTCGCTCCTCGGGGCGCGTCTTGCTTGGGCTTCTCTCCTGGAGGCCCTCAGTCAGACCCAGTGTTGACAAGTGTCAAGATGCTCCTCGGGGCGCGTCTTGCTTGGGCCTCTCTCCTGGAGGCGCTCAGTCAGACCCATTGTTGACATGTGGCAAGACGCTCCTCAGGGCGCGTCTTGCTTGGGCTTCTCTCCTGGAGGCCCTCAGTCAGACCCATTGTTGACAGGTGGCAAGACGCTCCTCGGGGCGCTTCTTGCTAGGGCCTCTCTCCTGGAGGCGCTCAGTCAGACCCAGTGTTTACATGTGGCAAGACGCTCATAGGGGCATGTCTTGCTTGGGCCTCTCTCATGGAGGCGCTCAGTCAGACCCAGTGTTGACATGTGGCAAGACGCTCCTCGGGGCGCGTCTTGCTTGGGCCTCTCTCCTGGAGGCGCTCAGTCAGACCCAGTGTTGACATGTGGCAAGACGCTCCTCGGGGTGCATCTTGCTTGGGCCTCTCTCCTGGAGGCTCTCAGTCAGACCCAATGGTGACATGTGGCAAGACGCTCCTCGGGGCGCGTCTTGCTTGGGCCTCTCTCCTGGAGGCGCTCAGTCAGACCGAGTATTGACATGTGGCAAGACGCTCATAGGGGCATGTCTTGCTTGGGCCTCTCTCATGGAGGCGCTCAGTCAGACCCAGTGTTGACATGTGGCAAGACGCTCCTCGGGGCGCGTCTTGCTTGGGCCTCTCTCCTGGAGGCGCTCAGTCAGACCCAGTGTTGACATGTGGCAAGACGCTCCTCGGGGTGCATCTTGCTTGGGCCTCTCTCCTGGAGGCTCTCAGTCAGACCCAATGGTGACATGTGGCAAGACGCTCCTCGGGGCGCATCTTGCTTGGGCCTCTCTCCTGGAGGAACTCAGTCAGACCGAGTGCTGACATGTGGCAAGACGCTCCTCGGGGCGCGTCTTGCTTGGGCCTCTCTCCTGGAGGCGCTCAGTCAGACCCAGTGTTGACATGTGGCAAGACGCTCCTCGGGGTGCATCTTGCTTGGGCCTCTCTCCTGGAGGCTCTCAGTCAGACCCAATGGTGACATGTGGCAAGACGCTCCTCGGGGCGCGTCTTGCTTGGGCCTCTCTCCTGGAGGCGCTCAGTCAGACCGAGTGTTGACATGTGGCAAGACGCTCATAGGGGCATGTCTTGCTTGGGCCTCTCTCATGGAGGCGCTCAGTCAGACCCAGTGTTGACATGTGGCAAGACGCTCCTCGGGGCGCGTCTTGCTTGGGCCTCTCTCCTGGAGGCGCTCAGTCAGACCCAGTGTTGACATGTGGCAAGACGCTCCTCGGGGTGCATCTTGCTTGGGCCTCTCTCCTGGAGGCTCTCAGTCAGACCCAATGGTGACATGTGGCAAGACGCTCCTCGGGGCGCTTCTTGCTTGGGCCTCTCTCCTGGAGGCGCTCAGTCAGACCGAGTGCTGACATGTGGCAAGACGCTCCTCGGGGCGCGTCTTGCTTGGGCCTCTCTCCTGGAGGCGCTCAGTCAGACCCAGTGGTGACATGTGGCAAGACGCTCCTCGGGGCGCGTCTTGCTTGGGCCTCTCTCCTGGAGTCCCTCTGTCAGACCCAGTGTTGACATGTGGCAAGACGCTCCTCGGGGCGCGTCTTGCTTGGGCTTCTCTCCTGGAGTCCCTCAGTCAGACCCAGTGGTGACATATGTTAAGACGCTCCTCGGGGCGCGTGTTGCTTGGGCCTCTCTCTTGGAGGCCCTCTGTCAGACCCAGTGTTGACATGTTGCAAGACGCTCCTCGGGGCGCATCTTGCTTGGGCTTCTCTCATGGAGGCCCTTTGTCAGACCCAGTGTTGACATGTGTCAAGACGCTCCTCGGGGCGCGTCTTGCTTGGGCCTGTCTCCTGGAGGCGCTCAGTCAGACCCAGTGTTGACATATGGCAAGACGCTCCTCGGGGCGCGTCTTGCTGGGACTTCTCTCATGGAGGCACTCAGTCAGACCCAGTGTTGACATGTGGCAAGACGCTCCTCGGGGCGCGTCTTGCTTGGGCCTCTCTCCTGGAGGCCCTCTGTCAGACCCAGTGTTGACATGTGGCAAGACGCTCCTAGGGGCGCGTCTTGCTTGGGCCTCTCTCCTGGAGGCGCTCAGTCAGACCGAGTGCTGACATGTGGCAAGACGCTCCTCGGGGCGCGTCTTGCTTGGGCCTCTCTCCTGGAGGCGCTCAGTCAGACCGAGTGCTGACATCTGGCAAGACGCTCCTCGGGGCGCGTCTTGCTTGGGCCTCTCTCCTGGAGGCCCTCTGTAAGACCCAGTGTTGACATGTGGCAAGACGCTCCTCGGGGCGCGTCTTGCTTGGGCCTCTCTCCTGGAGGCGCTCAGTCAGACCCATTGTTGACATGTGGCAAGTCGCTCCTCGGGGCGCGTCTTGCTTGGGCTTCTCTCCTGGAGGCCCTCAGTCAGACCCAGTGTTGACAAGTGTCAAGATGCTCCTCGGGGCGCGTCTTGCTTGGGCTTCTCTCCTCGAGGCGCTCAGTCAGACCCATTGTTGACATGTGGCAAGACGCTCCTCAGGGCGCGTCTTGCTTGGGCCTCTCTCCTGGAGGCCCTCTGTCAGACCCAGTGTTGACATGTGGCAAGACGCTCCTCCGGGCGCATCTTGCTTGGGCCTCTCTCCTGGAGGCCATCAGGCAGACCCATTGTTGACATGTGGCAAGACGCTCCTCGGGGCGCGTCTTGCTTTGGCCTCTCTCCTGGAGGCGCTCAGTCAGACCGAGTGCTGACATGTGGCAAGACGCTCCTCGGGGCGCATCTTGCTTGGGCCTATCTCCTGGAGGCCCTCAGTCAGATCCAGAGGTGACATGTGGCAAGACGCTCCTCGGGGCGGGTCTTGCTTGGGCCTCTCTCCTGGAGGCCCTCTGTCAGACCCAGTGTTGACATGTGGCAAGACGCTCCTCCGGGCGCATTTTGCTAGGGCCTCTCTCCTGGAGGCCCTCAGTCAGACCCATTGTTGACATGTGGCAAGACGCTCCTCGGGGCGCATCTTGCTTGGGCCTCTCTCCTGGAGGCGCTCAGTCAGACCGAGTGCTGACATAAGGCAAGACGCTCCTCGGGGCGCGTCTTGCTTGGGCCTTTCTCCTGGAGGCGCTCAGTCAGACCCAGTGGTGACATGTGGCAAGACGCTCCTCAGGGCGCGTCTTGGTTGGGCCTCTCTCCTGGAGGCGCTCAGTCAGACCCAGTGGTGACATGTGGCAAGACGCTCCTCGGGGCGTGTCTTGCTTGGGCCTCTCTCCAGGAGGCCCTCAGTCAGACCCATTGTTGACAAGTGGCAAGACGCTCCTCGGGGCGCGTCTTGCTTGGGCCTCTCTCCTGGAGGCGCTCAGTCAGACCGAGTGCTGACATAAGGCAAGACGCTCCTCGGGGCGCGTCTTGCTTGGGCTTCTCTCCTGAAGGCGCTCAGTCAGACCGAGTAGTGACATGTGGCAAGACGCTTCTCGGGGCGCGTCTTGCTGGGGCTTCTCTCCTGGAGGCCCTCAGTCACACCCATTGTTGACATGTGGCAAGACGCTCCTCGGGGCGCGTCTTGCTTGGGCCTCTCTCCTGGAGGCGCTCAGTCAGACCGAGTGCTGACATAAGGCAACACGCTCCTCGGGGCGCATCTTGCTGGGGCCTCTCTCCTGGAGGCGCTCAGACAGACCCAGTGTTGACATGTGACAAGACGCTCCTCGGGGCGCATCTTGCTTGGGCCTCTCTCCTGGAGGCCCTCAGTCAGAACCAGAGGTGACATGTGGCAATACGCTCCTCGGGGCGTGTCTTGCTTGGGCCTCTCTCCTGGAGGCCCTCTGTCAGACCCAGTGTTGACATGTGGCAAGACGCTTCTCCGGGCACATTTTGCTTGGGCCTCTCTCCTGGAGGCCCTCAGTCAGACCCATTGTTGACATGTGGCAAGACGCTCCTCGGGGCGCGTCTTGCTTGGGCCTCTCTCCTGGAGGCGCTCAGTCAGACCGAGTGCTGACTTAAGGCAAGACGCTCCTCGGGGCGCGTCTTGCTTGGGCCTCTCTCCTGGAGGCGCTCAGTCAGACCCAGTGTTGACTTGTGGCAAGACGCTCCTCAGGGCGCGTCTTGGTTGTGCCTCTCTCCTGGAGGCGCTCAGTCAGACTCAGTGGTGACATGTGGCAAGACGCTCCTCGGGGCGTGTCTTGCTTGGGCCTCTCTCCTGGAGGCGCTCTGTCAGACCCAGTGTTGACATGTGGCAAGACGCTCCTCGTGGCGCGTCTTGCTTGGGCTTCTCTCCTGCAGGCCCTCTGTCAGACCCAGTGTTGACATGTGTCAAGACGCTCCTCGGGGCGCGTCTTGCTTGAGCTTCTCTCCTGGAGTCCCTCAGTCAGACCCATTGTTGACATGTGGCAAGACGCTCCTCGGGGCGTGTCTTGCTTGGGCCCCTCTCCTGGAGGCGCTCAGTCAGACCCAGTGGTGACATGTGGCAAGACTCTCCTCCGGGCGCGTCTTGCTTGTGCCTCTCTCCTGGAGGCCCTCTGTCAGACCCAGTGTTGACATGTGTCAAGACGCTCCTCGGGGCGCGTCTTGCTTGGGCTTCTCTCCTGGAGGCCCTCAGTCAGACCCATTGTTGACATGTGGCAAGACGCTCCTCAGGGCGCGTCTTGCTTGGGCTTCTCTCCTGGAGGCGCTCAGACAGACCCAGTGTTGACATGTGACAAGACGCTCCTCGGGGCGCGTCTTGCTTGGGCCTCTCTCCTGGAGGCCCTCTGTCAGACCCAGTGGTGACATGTGGCAAGACGCTCCTCCGGGCGCATCTTGCTTGGGCCTCTCTCCTGGAGGCCCTCTGTCAGAACCAGAGGTGACATGTGGCAAGACGCTCCTCGGGGCGCGTCTTGCTTGGGCTTCTCTCCTGGAGGCGCTCAGTCAGACCGAGTAGTGACATGTGGCAAGTTGCTCCTCGGGGCGCGTCTTGCTGGGGCTTCTCTCCTGGAGGCCCTCTGTCAGACCCACTGTTGACATGTGTCAAGACGCTCCTCGGGGCGCGTCTTGCTTGGGCTTCTCTCCTGGAGGCCCTCAGTCAGACCCAATTTTGACATGTGGCAAGACGCTCCTCGGGGCGCTTCTTGCTTGGGCCCCTCTCCTGGAGGCGCTCAGTCAGACCCAGTGGTGACATGTGGCAAGACACTCCTCCGGGCGCGTCTTTCTTGGGCCTCTCTCCTGGAGGCCCTCTGTCAGACCCAGTGTTGACATGTGTCAAGACGCTCCTCGGGGCGCGTCTTGCTTGGGCTTCTCTCCTGGAGGCCCTCAGTCAGACCCATTGTTGACATGTGGCAAGACGCTCCTCAGGGCGCGTCTTGCTTGGGCTTCTCTCCTGGAGGCGCTCAGACAGACCCAGTGTTGACATGTGACAAGACGCTCCTCGGGGCGCGTCTTGCTTGGGCCTCTCTCCTGGAGGCCCTCAGTCAGAACCAGAGGTGACATGTGGCAAGACGCTCCTCGGGGCGCATCTTGCTTGGGCCTCTCTCCTGGAGGCCCTCAGTGAGACCCATTGTTGACATGTGGCAAGACGCTCCTCGGGGCGCGTCTTGCTTGGGCCTCTCTCCTGGAGGCGCTCAGTCAGACCGAGTGCTGACATAAGGCAAGACGCTCCTCGGGGCGCATCTTGCTGGGGCCTCTCTCCTGGAGGCGCTCAGACAGACCCAGTGTTGACATGTGACAAGAAGCTCCTCGGGGCGCATCTTGCTTGGGCCTCTCTCCTGGAGGCCCTCAGTCGGAACCAGAGGTGACATGTGGCAAGACGCTCCTCGGGGCGCGTCTTGCTGGGGCTTCGCTCCTGGAGGCCCTCAGTCAGACCCATTGTTGACATGTGGCAAGACGCTCCTCAGGGCGCGTCTTGCTTGGACCTCTCTCCTGGAGGCGCTCAGTCAGACCGAGTGCTGACATAAGGCAAGACGCTCCTCGGGGCGCATCTTGCTGGGGCCTCTCTCCTGGAGGCGCTCAGACAGACCCAGTGTTGACATGTGACAAGACGCTCCTCGGGGCGCATCTTGCTTGGGCCTCTCTCCTGGAGGCCCTCAGTCAGAACCAGAGGTGATATGTGGCAAGACGCTCCTCGGGGCACGTCTTGCTTGGGCCTCTCTCCTGGAGGCCCTCTGTCAGACCCAGTGTTGACATGTGGCAAGACGCTCCTCCGGGCGCATTTTGCTTGGGCTTCTCTCCTGGAGGCGCTCAGTCAGACCGAGTAGTGACAAGTGGCAAGACGCTCCTCGGGGCGCGTCTTGCTGGGGCTTCTCTCCTGGAGGCCCTATGTCAGACCCAGTGTTGACATGTGTCAAGACGCTCCTCGGGGCGCGTCTTGCTTGGGCTTCTCTCCTGGAGGCCCTCAGTCAGACCCATTGTTGACATGTGGCAAGACGCTCCTCGGGGCGTGTCTTGCTTGGGCCCCTCTCCTGGAGGCGCTCAGTCAGACCCAGTGTTGACATGTGGCAAGACTCTCCTCCGGGAGCGTCTTGCTTGGGCCTCTCTCCTGGAGGCCCTCTGTCAGACCCAGTGTTGACATTTGTCAAGACGCTCCTCGGGGCGCGTCTTGCTTGGGCTTCTCTCCTGGAGGCCCTCAGTCAGACCCATTGTTGACATGTGGCAAGACGCTCCTCAGGGCGCATCTTGCTTGGGCTTCTCTCCTGGAGGCGCTCAGACAGACCCAGTATTGACATGTGACAAGACGCTCCTCGGGGCGCGTCTTGCTTGGGCCTCTCTCCTGGAGGCCCTCAGTCAGAACCAGAGGTGACATGTGGAAAGACGCTCCTCGGGGCGCGTCTTGCTTGGGCCTCTCTCCTGGAGGCCCTCTGTCAGACCCAGTGTTGACATGTGGCAAGAAGCTCCTCCGGGCGCATCTTGCTTGGGCCTCTCTCCTGGAGGCCCTCAGTCAGAACCAGAGGTGACATGTTGCAAGACGCTCCTCGGGGCGCGTCTTGCTTGGGCTTCTCTCCTGGAGGCGCTCAGTCAGACCGAGTAGTGACATGTGGCAAGACGCTCCTCGGGGCGCGTCTTGCTGGGTCTTCTCTCCTGGAGGCCCTCTGTCCGACCCAGTGTTGACATGTGTCAAGACGCTCCTCGGGGTGCGTCTTGCTTGGGCTTCTCTCCTGGAGGCGCTCAGACAGACCCAGTATTGACATGTGACAAGACGCTCCTCGGGGCGCGTCTTGCTTGGGCCTCTCTCCTGGAGGCCCTCTGTCAGACCTAGTGTTGACATGTGTCAAGACGCTCCTCGGGGCGCGTCTTGCTTGGGCTTCTCTCCTGGAGGCCCTCAGTCAGACCCATTGTTGACATGTGGCAAGACGCTCCTCAGGGCGCGTCTTGCTTGGGCTTCTCTCCTGGAGGCGCTCAGACAGACCCAGTGTTGACATGTGACAAGACGCTCCTCGGGGCGCGTCTTGCTTGGGCCTCTCTCCTGGAGGCCCTCAGTCAGAACCAGAGGTGACATGTGGCAAGACGCTCCTCGGGGCGCATCTTGCTTGGGCCTCTCTCCTGGAGGCCCTCAGTGAGACCCATTGTTGACATGTGGCAAGACGCTCCTCGGGGCGCGTCTTGCTTGGGACTCACTCCTGGAGGCGCTCAGTCAGACCGAGTGCTGACATAAGGCAAGACGCTCCTCGGGGCGCATCTTGCTGGGGCCTCTCTCCTGGAGGCGCTCAGACAGACCCAGTGTTGACATGTGACAAGAAGCTCCTCGGGGCGCATCTTGCTTGGGCCTCTCTCCTGGAGGCCCTCAGTCGGAACCAGAGGTGACATGTGGCAAGACGCTCCTCGGGGCGCGTCTTGCTGGGGCTTCGCTCCTGGAGGCCCTCAGTCAGACCCATTGTTGACATGTGGCAAGACGCTCCTCAGGGCGCGTCTTGCTTGGACCTCTCTCCTGGAGGCGCTCAGTCAGACCGAGTGCTGACATAAGGCAAGACGCTCCTCGGGGCGCATCTTGCTGGGGCCTCTCTCCTGGAGGCGCTCAGACAGACCCAGTGTTGACATGTGACAAGACGCTCCTCGGGGCGCATCTTGCTTGGGCCTCTCTCCTGGAGGCCCTCAGTCAGAACCAGAGGTGATATGTGGCAAGACGCTGCTCGGGGCACGTCTTGCTTGGGCCTCTCTCCTGGAGGCCCTCTGTCAGACCCAGTGTTGACATGTGGCAAGACGCTCCTCCGGGCGCATTTTGCTTGGGCTTCTCTCCTGGAGGCGCTCAGTCAGACCGAGTAGTGACATGTGGCAAGACGCTCCTCGGGGCGCGTCTTGCTGGGGCTTCTCTCCTGGAGGCCCTATGTCAGACCCAGTGTTGACATGTGGCAAGACGCTCCTCCGGGCGCATTTTGCTTGGGCCTCTCTCCTGGAGGCCCTCAGTCAGAACCAGAGGTGACATGTGGCAAGACGCTCCTCGGGGCGCATCTTGCTTGGGCCTCTCTCCTGGAGGCCCTCAGTGAGACCCATTGTTGACATGTGGCAAGACGCTCCTCGGGGCGCGTCTTGCTTGGGACTCACTCCTGGAGGCGCTCAGTCAGACCGAGTGCTGACATAAGGCAAGACGCTCCTCGGGGCGCATCTTGCTGGGGCCTCTCTCCTGGAGGCGCTCAGACAGACCCAGTGTTGACATGTGACAAGAAGCTCCTCGGGGCGCATCTTGCTTGGGCCTCTCTCCTGGAGGCCCTCAGTCGGAACCAGAGGTGACATGTGGCAAGACGCTCCTCGGGGCGCGTCTTGCTGGGGCTTCGCTCCTGGAGGCCCTCAGTCAGACCCATTGTTGACATGTGGCAAGACGCTCCTCAGGGCGCGTCTTGCTTGGACCTCTCTCCTGGAGGCGCTCAGTCAGACCGAGTGCTGACATAAGGCAAGACGCTCCTCGGGGCGCATCTTGCTGGGGCCTCTCTCCTGGAGGCGCTCAGACAGACCCAGTGTTGACATGTGACAAGACGCTCCTCGGGGCGCATCTTGCTTGGGCCTCTCTCCTGGAGGCCCTCAGTCAGAACCAGAGGTGATATGT
Organism: Nothobranchius furzeri; assembly: GCF_043380555.1. Classification (NCBI taxonomy): domain Eukaryota; kingdom Metazoa; phylum Chordata; class Actinopteri; order Cyprinodontiformes; family Nothobranchiidae; genus Nothobranchius; species Nothobranchius furzeri. The sequence goes on from NC_091756.1 coordinate 18,571,329, forward strand.
GGCAAGACGCTCCTCGGGGCACGTCTTGCTTGGGCCTCTCTCCTGGAGGCCCTCTGTCAGACCCAGTGTTGACATGTGGCAAGACGCTCCTCCGGGCGCATTTTGCTTGGGCTTCTCTCCTGGAGGCGCTCAGTCAGACCGAGTAGTGACATGTGGCAAGACGCTCCTCGGGGCGCGTCTTGCTGGGGCTTCTCTCCTGGAGGCCCTATGTCAGACCCAGTGTTGACATGTGTCAAGACGCTCCTCGGGGCGCGTCTTGCTTGGGCTTCTCTCCTGGAGGCCCTCAGTCAGACCCATTGTTGACATGTGGCAAGACGCTCCTCGGGGCGTGTCTTGCTTGGGCCCCTCTCCTGGAGGCGCTCAGTCAGACCCAGTGTTGACATGTGGCAAGACTCTCCTCCGGGAGCGTCTTGCTTGGGCCTCTCTCCGGGAGGCCCTCTGTCAGACCCAGTGTTGACATTTGTCAAGACGCTCCTCGGGGCGCGTCTTGCTTGGGCTTCTCTCCTGGAGGCCCTCAGTCAGACCCATTGTTGACATGTGGCAAGACGCTCCTCAGGGCGCGTCTTGCTTGGGCTTCTCTCCTGGAGGCGCTCAGACAGACCCAGTATTGACATGTGACAAGACGCTCCTCGGGGCGCGTCTTGCTTGGGCCTCTCTCCTGGAGGCCCTCAGTCAGAACCAGAGGTGACATGTGGCAAGACGCTCCTCGGGGCGCATCTTGCTTGGGCCTCTCTCCTGGAGGCCCTCAGTGAGACCCATTGTTGACATGTGGCAAGACGCTCCTCGGGGCGCGTCTTGCTTGGGACTCACTCCTGGAGGCGCTCAGTCAGACCGAGTGCTGACATAAGGCAAGACGCTCCTCGGGGCGCATCTTGCTGGGGCCTCTCTCCTGGAGGCGCTCAGACAGACCCAGTGTTGACATGTGACAAGAAGCTCCTCGGGGCGCATCTTGCTTGGGCCTCTCTCCTGGAGGCCCTCAGTCAGACCCATTGTTGACATGTGGCAAGACGCTCCTCAGGGCGCGTCTTGCTTGGGCTTCTCTCCTGGAGGCGCTCAGACAGACCCAGTATTGACATGTGACAAGACGCTCCTCGGGGCGCGTCTTGCTTGGGCCTCTCTCCTGGAGGCCCTCAGTCAGAACCAGAGGTGACATGTGGCAAGACGCTCCTCGGGGCGCATCTTGCTTGGGCCTCTCTCCTGGAGGCCCTCAGTGAGACCCATTGTTGACATGTGGCAAGACGCTCCTCGGGGCGCGTCTTGCTTGGGACTCACTCCTGGAGGCGCTCAGTCAGACCGAGTGCTGACATAAGGCAAGACGCTCCTCGGGGCGCATCTTGCTGGGGCCTCTCTCCTGGAGGCGCTCAGACAGACCCAGTGTTGACATGTGACAAGAAGCTCCTCGGGGCGCATCTTGCTTGGGCCTCTCTCCTGGAGGCCCTCAGTCGGAACCAGAGGTGACATGTGGCAAGACGCTCCTCGGGGCGCGTCTTGCTGGGGCTTCGCTCCTGGAGGCCCTCAGTCAGACCCATTGTTGACATGTGGCAAGACGCTCCTCAGGGCGCGTCTTGCTTGGACCTCTCTCCTGGAGGCGCTCAGTCAGACCGAGTGCTGACATAAGGCAAGACGCTCCTCGGGGCGCATCTTGCTGGGGCCTCTCTCCTGGAGGCGCTCAGACAGACCCAGTGTTGACATGTGACAAGACGCTCCTCGGGGCGCATCTTGCTTGGGCCTCTCTCCTGGAGGCCCTCAGTCAGAACCAGAGGTGATATGTGGCAAGACGCTCCTCGGGGCACGTCTTGCTTGGGCCTCTCTCCTGGAGGCCCTCTGTCAGACCCAGTGTTGACATGTGGCAAGACGCTCCTCCGGGCGCATTTTGCTTGGGCTTCTCTCCTGGAGGCGCTCAGTCAGACCGAGTAGTGACATGTGGCAAGACGCTCCTCGGGGCGCGTCTTGCTGGGGCTTCTCTCCTGGAGGCCCTATGTCAGACCCAGTGTTGACATCTGTCAAGACGCTCCTCGGGGCGCGTCTTGCTTGGGCTTCTCTCCTGGAGGCCCTCAGTCAGACCCATTGTTGACATGTGGCAAGACGCTCCTCGGGGCGTGTCTTGCTTGGGCCCCTCTCCTGGAGGCGCTCAGTCAGACCCAGTGTTGACATGTGGCAAGACTCTCCTCCGGGAGCGTCTTGCTTGGGCCTCTCTCCGGGAGGCCCTCTGTCAGACCCAGTGTTGACATTTGTCCAGACGCTCCTCGGGGCGCGTCTTGCTTGGGCTTCTCTCCTGGAGGCCCTCAGTCAGACCCATTGTTGACATGTGGCAAGACGCTCCTCAGGGCGCGTCTTGCTTGGGCTTCTCTCCTGGAGGCGCTCAGACAGACCCAGTATTGACATGTGACAAGACGCTCCTCGGGGCGCGTCTTGCTTGGGCCTCTCTCCTGGAGGCCCTCAGTCAGAACCAGAGGTGACATGTGGCAAGACGCTCCTCGGGGCGCGTCTTGCTTGGGCCTCTCTCCTGGAGGCCCTCTGTCTGACCCAGTGTTGACATGTGGCAAGACGCTCCTCGGGGCGCGTCTTGCTTGGGCTTCTCTCCTGGAGGCGCTCAGTCAGACCGAGTAGTGACATGTTGCAAGACGCTCCTCGGGGCGCGTCTTGCTTGGGCTTCTCTCCTGGAGGCGCTCAGTCAGACCGAGTAGTGACATGTGGCAAGACGCTCCTCGGGGCGCGTCTTGCTGGGTCTTCTCTCCTGGAGGCCCTCTGTCCGACCCAGTGTTGACATGTGTCAAGACGCTCCTCGGGGCGCGTCTTGCTTGGGCTTCTATCCTGGAGGCCCTCAGTCAGACCCATTGTTGACATGTGGCAAGACGCTCCTCGGGGCGCGTCTTGCTGGGGCTTCTCTCCTGGAGGCCCTATGTCAGACCCAGTGTTGACATGTGTCAAGACGCTCCTCGGGGCGCGTCTTGCTTGGGCTTCTCTCCTGGAGGCCCTCAGTCAGACCCATTGTTGACATGTGGCAAGACGCTCCTCGGGGCGTGTCTTGCTTGGGCCCCTCTCCTGGAGGGGCTCAGTCAGACCCAGTGTTGACGTGTGGCAGGACTCTCCTCCGGGAGCGTCTTGCTTGGGCCTCTCTCCTGGAGGCCCTCAGTCAGAGCCAGAGGTGACATGTGGCAAGACGCTCCTCGGGGCGCGTCTTGCTGGGGCTTCTCTCCTGGAGGCCCTATGTCAGACCCAGTGTTGACATGTGTCAAGACGCTCCTCGGGGCGCGTCTTGCTTGGGCTTCTCTCCTGGAGGCCCTCAGTCAGACCCATTGTTGACATGTGGCAAGACGCTCCTCAGGGCGCGTCTTGCTTGGGCTTCTCTCCTGGAGGCGCTCAGACAGACCCAGTATTGACATGTGACAAGACGCTCCTCGGGGCGCGTCTTGCTTGGGCCTCTCTCCTGGAGGCCCTCAGTCAGAGCCAGAGGTGACATGTGGCAAGACGCTCCTCGGGGCGCGTCTTGCTTGGGCCTCTCTCCTGGAGGCCCTCTGTCAGACCCAGTGTTGACATGTGGCAAGACACTCCTCCGGGCGCATCTTGCTTGGGCCTCTCTCCTGGAGGCCCTCAGTCAGAACCAGAGGTGACATGTTGCAAGACGCTCCTCGGGGCGCGTCTTGCTTGGGCTTCTCTCCTGGAGGCGCTCAGTCAGACCGAGTAGTGACATGTGGCAAGACGCTCCTCAGGGCGCGTCTTCCTGGGTCTTCTCTCCTGGAGGCCCTCTGTCCGACCCAGTGTTGACATGTGTCAAGACGCTCCTCGGTGCGCGTCTTGCTTGGGCTTCTCTCCTGGAGGCGCTCAGACAGACCCAGTATTGACATGTGACAAGACGCTCCTCGGGGCGCGTCTTGCTTGGGCCTCTCTCCTGGAGGCCCTCTGTCAGACCCAGTGTTGACATGTGTCAAGACGCTCCTCGGGGCGCGTCTTGCTTGGGCTTCTCTCCTGGAGGCCCTCAGTCAGACCCATTGTTGACATGTGGCAAGACGCTCCTCGGGGCGCGTCTTGCTGGGGCTTCTCTCCTGGAGGCCCTATGTCAGACCCAGTGTTGACATGTGTCAAGACGCTCCTCGGGGCGCGTCTTGCTTGGGCTTCTCTCCTGGAGGCGCTCAGACAGACCCAGTGTTGACATGTGACAAGACGCTCCTCGGGGCGCGTCTTGCTTGGGCCTCTCTCCTGGAGGCCCTCAGTCAGAACCAGAGGTGACATGTGGCAAGACGCTCCTCGGGGCGCATCTTGCTTGGGACTCTCTCCTGGAGGCCCTCAGTGAGACCCATTGTTGACATGTGGCAAGACGCTCCTCGGGGCGCGTCTTGCTTGGGCCTCTCTCCTGGAGGCGCTCAGTCAGACCGAGTGCTGACATAAGGCAAGACGCTCCTCGGGGCGCATCTTGCTGGGGCCTCTCTCCTGGAGGCGCTCAGACAGACCCAGTGTTGACATGTGACAAGAAGCTCCTCGGGGCGCATCTTGCTTGGGCCTCTCTCCTGGAGGCCCTCAGTCGGAACCAGAGGTGACATGTGGCAAGACGCTCCTCGGGGCGCGTCTTGCTGGGGCTTCGCTCCTGGAGGCCCTCAGTCAAACCCATTGTTGACATGTGGCAAGACGCTCCTCAGGGCGCGTCTTGCTTGGACCTCTCTCCTGGAGGCGCTCAGTCAGACCGAGTGCTGACATAAGGCAAGACGCTCCTCGGGGTGCATCTTGCTGGGGCCTCTCTCCTGGAGGCGCTCAGACAGACCCAGTGTTGACATGTGACAAGACGCTCCTCGGGGCGCATCTTGCTTGGGCCTCTCTCCTGGAGGCCCTCAGTCAGAACCAGAGGTGATATGTGGCAAGACGCTCCTCGGGGCACGTCTTGCTTGGGCCTCTCTCCTGGAGGCCCTCTGTCAGACCCAGTGTTGACATGTGGAAAGACGCTCCTCCGGGCGCATTTTGCTTGGGCTTCTCTCCTGGAGGCGCTCAGTCAGACCAAGTAGTGACATGTGGCAAGACGCTCCTCGGGGCGCGTCTTGCTGGGGCTTCTCTCCTGGAGGCCCTATGTCAGACCCAATGTTGACATGTGTCAAGACGCTCCTCGGGGCGCGTCTTGCTTGGGCTTCTCTCCTGGAGGCCCTCAGTCAGACCCATTGTTTACATGTGGCAAGACGCTCCTCGGGGCGTGTCTTGCTTGGGCCCCTCTCCTGGAGGCGCTCAGTCAGACCCAGTGTTGACATGTGGCAAGACTCTCCTCCGGGAGCGTCTTGCTTGGGCCTCTCTCCTGGAGGCCCTCTGTCAGACCCAGTGTTGACATTTGTCAAGACGCTCCTCGGGGCGCGTCTTGCTTGGGCTTCTCTCCTGGAGGCCCTCAGTCAGACCCATTGTTGACATGTGGCAAGACGCTCCTCAGGGCGCGTCTTGCTTGGGCTTCTCTCCTGGAGGCGCTCAGACAGACCCAGTATTGACATGTGTTAAGACGCTCCTCGGGGCGCGTCATGCTTGGGCCTCTCTCCTGGAGGCCCTCAGTCAGAACCAGAGGTGACATGTGGCAAGACGCTCCTCAGGGTGCGTCTTGCTTGGGCTTCTCTCCTGGAGGCGCTCAGACAGACCCAGTGTTGACATGTGACAAGACGCTCCTCGGGGCGCGTCTTGCTTGGGCCTCTCTCCTGGAGGCCCTCAGTCAGAACCAGAGGTGACATGTGGCAAGACGCTCCTCGGGACGCGTCTTGCTTGGGCCTCTCTACTGGAGGCCCTCTGTCAGACCCAGTGTTGACATGTGGCAAGACCCTCCTCCGGGCGCATCTTGCTTGGGCCTCTCTCCTGGAGGCCCTCAGTCAGACCCATTGTTGACATGTGGCAAGACGCTCCTCGGGGCGCATCTTGCTTGGGCCTCTCTCCTGGAGGCGCTCAGTCAGACCCAGTGCTGACATAAGGCAAGACGCTCCTCGGGGCGCATCTTGCTGGGGCCTCTCTCCTGGAGGCGCTCAGACAGACCCAGTGTTGACATGTGACAAGACGCTCCTCGGGGCGCATCTTGCTTGGGCCTCTCTCCTGGAGGCCCTCAGTCAGAACCAGAGGTGACATGTGGCAAGACGCTCCTCGGGGCGCGTCTTGCTTGGGCCTCTCTCCTGGAGGCGCTCAGTCAGACCGAGTGCTGACATAAGGCAAGACGCTCCTCGGGGCGCGTCTTGCTTGGGCTTCTCTCCTGGAGGCGCTCAGTCAGACCGAGTAGTGACATGTGGCAAGACGCTCCTCGGGGCGCGTCTTGCTGGGGCTTCGCTCCTGGATGCCCTCAGTCAGACCCATTGTTGACATGTGGCAAGACGCTCCTCGGGGCGCGTCTTGCTTGGGCCTCTCTCCTGGAGGCGCTCAGTCAGACCAAGTGCTGACATAAGGCAAGACGCTCCTCGGGGCGCACCTTGCTGGGGCCTCTCTCCTGGAGGCGCTCAGACAGGCCCAGTGTTGACATGTGACAAGACGCTCCTCGGGGCGCATCTTGTTTGGGCCTCTCTCCTGGAGGCCCTCAGTCAGAACCAGAGGTGACATGTGGCAAGACGCTCCTCGGGGCGCGTCTTGCTTGGGCCTCTCTCCTGGAGGCCCTCTGTCAGACCCAGTGTTGACATGTGGCAAGACGCTCCTCCGGGCGCATTTTGCTTGGGCCTCTCTCCTGGAGGCCCTCAGTCAGACCCATTGTTGACATGTGGCAAGACGCTCCTCGGGGCGGGTCTTGCTTGGGCCTCTCTCCTGGAGGCGCTCAGTCAGACCGAGTGCTGACATAAGGCAAGACGCTCCTCAGGGCGCGTCTTGGTTGTGCCTCTCTCCTGGAGGCGCTCAGTCAGACCCAGTGGTGACATGTGGCAAGACGCTCCTCGGGGCGCGTCTTGCTTGGGCTTCTCTCCTGGAGGCGCTCAGTCAGACCGAGTAGTGACATGTGGCAAGACGCTCCTCAGGGCGCGTCTTGCTGGGGCTTCTCTCCTGGAGGCCCTCTGTCAGACCCAGTGTTGACATGTGTCAAGACGCTCCTTGGGGCGCGTCTTGCTTGGGCTTCTCTCCTGGAGGCCCTCAGTCAGACCCATTGTTGACATGTGGCAAGATGCTCCTCGGGGCGCGTCTTGCTTGGGCCCCTCTCCTGGAGGCGCTCAGTCAGACCCAGTGGTGACATGTGGCAAGACTATCCTCCGGGCGCGTCTTGCTTGGGCCTCTCTCCTGGAGGCCCTCTGTCAGACCCAGTGTTGACATGTGTCAAGACGCTCCTCGGGGTGCGTCTTGCTTGGGCTTCTCTCCTGGAGGCCCTCAGTCAGACCCATTGTTGACATGTGGCAAGACGCTCCTCAGGGCGCGTCTTGCTTGGGCTTCTCTCCTGGAGGCGCTCAGACAGACCCAGTGTTGACATGTGACAAGACGCTCCTCGGGGCGCGTCTTGCTTGGGCCTCTCTCCTGGAGGCCCTCAGTCAGAACCAGAGGTGACATGTGGCAAGACGCTCCTCGGGGCGCGTCTTGCTTGGGCCTCTCTCCTGGAGGCCCTCTGTCAGACCCAGTGTTGACATGTGGCAAGACGCTCCTCCGGGCGCATCTTGCTTGGGCCTCTCTCCTGGAGGCCCTCTGTCAGACCCAGTGTTGACATGTGGCAAGACGCTCCTCGGGGTGCGTCTTGCTTGGGCCTCTCTCCTGGAGGCGCTCAGTCAGACCGAGTGCTGACATAAGGCAAGACGCTCCTCGGGGTGCGTCTTGCTTGGGCCTCTCTCCTGGAGGCGCTCAGTCAGACCCAGTGGTGACATGTGGCAAGACGCTCCTTGGGGCGTGTCTTGCTTGGGCCTCTCTCCTGGAGGCGCTCTGTCAGACCCAGTGTTGACATGTGGCAAGACGCTCCTCGGGGCGCGTCTTGCTTGGGCTTCTCTCCTGGAGGCGCTCAGTCAGACCGAGTAGTGACATGTGGCAAGACGCTCCTCGGGGCGCGTCTTGCTTGGACCTCTCTCCCTGAGGCGCTCAGTCAGACCGAGTAGTGACATGTGGCAAGACGCTCCTCGGGGCGCGTCTTGATTGGACCTCTCTCCTGGAGGCGCTCATTCAGACCCAGTGTTGACACGTGGCAAGACGCTCCTCGGGGCGCGTCTTGCTTGGGCCTCTCTCCTGGAGGCGCTCAGTCAGACCCAGTGCTGGCCTGTGGCAAGACGCTCCTCAGGGCGCGTCTTGGTTGGGCCTGTCTCCTGGAGGCGCTCAGTCAGACCCAGTGGTGACATGTGGCAAGACGCTCCTCGGGGCGCATATTGCTTGGGACTCTCTCCTTGATGCCCTCTGTCAGACCGAGTGTTGACAAGTGGCAAGACTCTCCTCGGGGCGCGTCTTGCTTGGGCCTCTCTCCTGGAGGCGCTCAGTCAGACCCAGTGTTGACATGTGGCAAGTCCCTCCTCGGGGCGCGTCTTGCTTGGGCCTCTCTCATGGAGGCCCTCTGTCAGACCCAGTGTTGACATGTGTCAAGAAGCTGCTCGGGGCGCGTCTTGCTTTGACCTCTCTCCTGGAGGTGCTCAGTAAGACCAAGTGCTGACATGTGGCAAGAAGCTCCTCGGGGTGCGTCTTGCTTGGGCTTCTCTCCTGGAGGCCCTCAGTAAGACCCATTGTTGACATGTGGCAAGACGCTCCTCGGGGCGCGTCTTGCTTGGGCCTCTCTCCAGAAGGCCCTCAATCAGACCCAGTGTTGACACGTGGCAAGACGCTCCTCGGGGCGCGTCTTGCTTGGGCTTCTCTCCTGGAGGCCCTCAGTCAGACCCATTGTTGACATGTGGCAAGACGCTCCTCGGGGCGCGTCTTTCTGGGGCCTCTCTCCTGGAGGCGCTCAGTCAGACCCAGTGCTGACATGTGGCAAGACGCTCCTCGGGGCGCGTCTTGCTTGGGCCTCTCTCCTGGAGGCGCTCCTTCAGACCGAGTGCTGACATAAGGCAAGACGCTCCTCGGGGTGCGTCTTGCTTTGGCCTCTCTCCTGGAGGCCCTCTGTCAGAACCAGAGGTGAGATGTGGCAAGACGCTCCTCGGGGCGCGTCTTGCTTGGGCCTCTCTCCTGGAGGCCCTCTGTCAGACCCAGTGTTGACATGTGGCAAGACGCTCCTCAGGGCGCGTCTTGGTTGGGCCTGTCTCCTGGAGGCGCTCAGTCAGACCCAGTGGTGACATGTGGCAAGACGCTCCTCGGGGCGCATATTGCTTGGGCCTCTCTCCTTGATGCCCTCTGTCAGACCGAGTGTTGACATGTGGCAAGACTCTCCTCGGGGCGCGTCTTGCTTGGGCCTCTCTCCTGGAGGCGCTCAGTCAGACCCAGTGTTGACATGTGGCAATTCCCTCCTCGGGGCGCGTCTTGCTTGGGCCTCTCTCATGGAGGCCCTCTGTCAGACCCAGTGTTGACATGTGTCAAGACGCTGCTCGGGGCGCGTCTTGCTTTGACCTCTCTCCTGGAGGTGCTCAGTAAGACCGAGTGCTGACATGTGGCAAGAAGCTCCTCGGGGTGCGTCTTGCTTGGGCTTCTCTCCTGGAGGCCCTCAGTAAGACCCATTGTTGACATGTGGCAAGACGCTCCTCGGGGCGCGTCTTGCTTGGGCCTCTCTCCAGAAGGCCCTCAATCAGACCCAGTGTTGACACGTGGCAAGACGCTCCTCGGGGCGCGTCTTGCTTGGGCTTCTCTCCTGGAGGCCCTCAGTCAGACCCATTGTTGACATGTGGCAAGACGCTCCTCGGGGCGCGTCTTTCTGGGGCCTCTCTCCTGGAGGCGCTCAGTCAGACCCAGTGCTGACATGTGGCAAGACGCTCCTCGGGGCGCGTCTTGCTTGGGCCTCTCTCCTGGAGGCGCTCAGTCAGACCGAGTGCTGACATAAGGCAAGACGCTCCTCGGGGCGCGTCTTGCTTGGGCCTCTCTCCTGGAGGCCCTCAGTCAGAACCAGAGGTGAGATGTGGCAAGACGCTCCTCGGGGCGCGTCTTGCTTGGGCCTCTCTCCTGGAGGCCCTCTGTCAGACCCAGTGTTGACATGTGGCAAGACGATCCTCCGGGCGCATCTTGCTTGGGCCTCTCTCCTGGAGGCCCTCAGTCAGACCCATTGTTGACATGTGGCAAGACGCTCCTCGGGGCGCGTCTTGCTTGGGCCTCTCTCCTGAGGCGCTCAGTCAGACCGAGTGCTGACATAAGGCAAGACGCTCCTCGGAGCGCGTCTTGCTGGGGCCTCTCTCCTGGAGGCGCTCAATCAGACCCAGTGGTGACACGTGGCAAGACGCTCCTCGGGGCGCGTCTTGCTTGGGCCTCTCTCCTGGAGGCGCTCAGTCAGACCCAGTGGTTACAAGTGGCAAGACGCTCCTCTGGGCGCATCTTGCTTGGGCCTCTCTCCTGGAGGCGCTCAATCAGACCCTGTGTTGACACGTGGCAAGACGCTCCTCGGGGCGCATCTTGCTTGGGCCTCTCTCCTGGAGGCGCTCAGTCAGACCCAGTGTTGACATGTGGCAAGTCCCTCCTCGGGGCGCGTCTTGCTTTGGCCTCTCTCATGGAGGCCCTCTGTCAGACCCAGTGTTGACATGTGTCAAGACGCTCCTCGGGGCGCGTCTTGCTTTGACCTCTCTCCTGGAGGCGCTCAGTAAGACCGAGTGCTGACATGTGGCAAGAAGCTCCTCGGGGCGCGTCTTGCTTGGGCTTCTCTCCTGGAGGCGCTCAGTCAGACCGAGTAGTGACATGTGGCAAGACGCTCCTCGGGGCGCGTCTTGCTGGGTCTTCTCTCCTGGAGGCCCTCTGTCCGACCCAGTGTTGACATGTGTCAAGACGCTCCTCGGGGCGCGTCTTGCTTGGGCTTCTCTCCTGGAGGCCCTCAGTCAGACCCATTGTTGACATGTGGCAAGACGCTCCTCAGGGTGCGTCTTGCTTGGGCTTCTCTCCTGGAGGCGCTCAGACAGACCCAGTGTTGACATGTGACAAGACGCTCCTCGGGGCGCGTCTTGCTTGGGCCTCTCTCCTGGAGGCCCTCAGTCAGAACCAGAGGTGACATGTGGCAAGACGCTCCTCGGGGCGCGTCTTGCTTGGGCCTCTCTACTGGAGGCCCTCTGTCAGACCCAGTGTTGACATGTGGCAAGACCCTCCTCCGGGCGCATCTTGCTTGGGCCTCTCTCCTGGAGGCCCTCAGTCAGACCCATTGTTGACATGTGGCAAGACGCTCCTCGGGGCGCGTCTTGCTTGGGCCTCTCTCCTGGAGGCGCTCAGTCAGACCCAGTGCTGACATAAGGCAAGACGCTCCTCGGGGCGCATCTTGCTGGGGCCTCTCTCCTGGAGGCGCTCAGACAGACCCAGTGTTGACATGTGACAAGACGCTCCTCGGGGCGCATCTTGCTTGGGCCTCTCTCCTGGAGGCCCTCAGTCAGAACCAGAGGTGACATGTGGCAAGACGCTCCTCGGGGCGCGTCTTGCTTGGGCCTCTCTCCTGGAGGCGCTCAGTCAGACCGAGTGCTGACATAAGGCAAGACGCTCCTCGGGGCGCATCTTGCTTGGGCTTCTCTCCTGGAGGCGCTCAGTCAGACCGAGTAGTGACATGTGGCAAGATGCTCCTCGGGGCGCGTCTTGCTGGGGCTTCGCTCCTGGAGGCCCTCAGTCAGACCCATTGTTGACATGTGGCAAGACGCTCCTCGGGGCGCGTCTTGCTTGGGCCTCTCTCCTGGAGGCGCTCAGTCAGACCGAGTGCTGACATAAGGCAAGACGCTCCTCGGGGCGCACCTTGCTGGGGCCTCTCTCCTGGAGGCGCTCAGACAGACCCAGTGTTGACATGTGACAAGACGCTCCTCGGGGCGCATCTTGCTTGGGCCTCTCTCCATGGAGGCCCTCAGTCAGAACCAGAGGTGACATGTGGCAAGACGCTCCTCGGGGCGCGTCTTGCTTGGGCCTCTCTCCTGGAGGCCCTCTGTCAGACCCAGTGTTGACATGTGGCAAGACGCTCCTCCGGGCGCATTTTGCTTGGGCCTCTCTCCTGGAGGCCCTCAGTCAGACCTATTGTTGAAATGTGGCAAGACGCTCCTCGGGGCGGGTCTTGCTTGGGCCTCTCTCCTGGAGGCGCTCAGTCAGACCGAGTGCTGACATAAGGCAAGACGCTCCTCAGGGCGCGTCTTGGTTGTGCCTCTCTCCTGGAGGCGCTCAGTCAGACCCAGTGGTGACATGTGGCAAGACGCTACTCGGGGCGTGTCTTGCTTGGGCCTCTCTCCTGGAGGCGCTCTGTCAGACCCAGTGTTGACATGTGGCAAGACGCTCCTCGGGGCGCGTCTTGCTTGGGCTTCTCTCCTGGAGATTTCAGTCAGACCGAGTAGTGACATGTGGCAAGACGCTCCTCGGGGCGCGTCTTGCTGGGGCTTCTCTCCTGGAGGCCCTCTGTCAGACCCAGTGTTGACATGTGTCAAGACGCTCCTTGAGGCGCGTGTTGCTTGGGCTTCTCTCCTGGAGGCCCTCAGTCAGACCCATTGTTGACATGTGGCAAGATGCTCCTCGGGGCGCGTCTTGCTTGGGCCCCTCTCCTGGAGGCGCTCAGTCAGACCCAGTGGTGACATGTGGCAAGACTATCCTCCGGGCGCGTCTTGCTTGGGCCTCTCTCCTGGAGGCCCTCTGTCAGACCCAGTGTTGACATGTGTCAAGACGCTCCTCGGGGTGCGTCTTGCTTGGGCTTCTCTCCTGGAGGCCCTCAGTCAGACCCATTGTTGACATGTGACAAGACGCTCCTCGGGGCGCGTCTTGCTTGGGCCTCTCTCCTGGAGGCCCTCAGTCAGAACCAGAGGTGACATGTGGCAAGACGCTCCTCGGGGCGCGTCTTGCTTGGGCCTCTCTCCTGGAGGCCCTCTGTCAGACCCAGTGTTGACATGTGGCAAGACGCTCCTCCGGGCGCATCTTGCTTGGGCCTCTCTCCTGGAGGCCCTCAGTCAGAACCAGAGGTGACATGTGGCAAGACGCTCCTCGGGGCGCGTCTTGCTTGGGCCTCTCTCCTGGAGGCCCTCTGTCAGACCCAGTGTTGACATGTGGCAAGACGCTCCTCGGGGCGCGTCTTGCTTGGGCCTCTCTCCTGGAGGCGCTCAGTCAGACCCAGTGTTTACATCTGGCAAGACGCTCCTCAGGGCGCGTCTTGGTTGGGCCTCTCTCCTGGAGGCGCTCAGTCAGACCCAGTGGTGACATGTGGCAAGACGCTCCTCGGGGCGTGTCTTGCTTGGGCCTCTCTCCTGGAGGCGCTCTGTCAGACCCAGTGTTGACACGTGGCAAGACGCTCCTCGGGGCGCGTCTTGCTTGGGCCTCTCTCCTGGAGGAGCTCAGTCAGACCCTGTGTTGACACGTGGCAAGACGCTCCTCGGGGCGCGTCTTGCTTGGGCCTCTCTCCTGGAGGTGCTCAGTCAGACCCAGTGTTGACATGTGGCAAGTCCCTCCTCGGGGCGCGTCTTGCTTGGGCCTCTCTCATGGAAGCCCTCTGTCAGACCCAGTGTTGACATGTGTCAAGACGCTCCTCGGGGCGCGTCTTGCTTTGACCTCTCTCCTGGAGGCGCTCAGTAAGACCGAGTGCTGACATGTGGCAAGAAGCTCCTCGGGGCGCGTCTTGCTTGGGCTTCTCTCCTGGAGGCCCTCAGTAAGACCCATTGTTGACATGTGGCAAGACGCTCCTCGGGGCGCGTCTTGCTTGGGCCTCTCTGCAGAAGGCCCTCAATCAGACCCAGTGTTGACACGTGGCAAGACGCTCCTCGGGACGCGTCTTGCTTGGGCTTCTCTCCTGGAGGCCCTCAGTCAGACCCATTGTTGACATGTGGCAAGACTCTCCTCGGGGCGCGTCTTGCTGGGGCCTCTCTCCTGGAGGCGCTCAGTCAGACCCAGTGCTGACATGTGGCAAGACACTCCTCGGGGCGCGTCTTGCTTGGGCCTCTCTCCTGGAGGCGCTCAGTCAGACCGAGTGCTGACATAAGGCAAGACGCTCCTCGGGGCGCATCTTGCTGGGGCCTCTCTCCTGGAGGCGCTCAGTCAGACCCAGTGCTGACATGTGGCAAGACGCTCCTCGGGGCGCGTCTTGCTTGGGCCTCTCTCCTGGAGGCGCTCAGTCAGACTGAGTAGTGACATGTGGCCTGACGCTCCTCGGGGCGCGTCTTGCTTGGGCTTCTCTCCTGGAGGCCCTCAGTCAGACCCATTGTTGACATGTGGCAAGACGCTCCTCGGGGCGCGTCTTGCTTGGGCTTCTCTCCTGGAGGCCCTCAGTCAGACCCATTGTTGACATGTGGCAAGACGCTCCTCTGGGCGTGTCTTGCTTGGGCCCCTCTCCTGGAGGCGCTCAGTCAGACCCAGTGGTGACATGTGGCAAGACTCTCCTCCGGGCGCGTCTTGCTTGGGCCTCTCTCCTGGAGGCCCTCTGTCAGACCCAGTGTTGACATGTGGCAAGACGCTCCTCGGTGTGCGTCTTGCTTGGGCCTCTCTCCTGGAGGCGCTCAGTCAGACCGAGTGCTGACATAAGGCAAGACGCTCCTCGGGGCGCGTCTTGCTTGGGCCTCTCTCCTGGAGGCGCTCAGTCAGACCCAGTGTTTACATGTGGCAAGACGCTCCTCAGGGCGCGTCTTGGTTGGGCCTCTCTCCTGGAGGCGCTCAGTCAGACCCAGTGGTGACATGTGGCAAGACGCTCCTCGGGGCGTGTCTTGCTTGGGCCTCTCTCCTGGAGGCGCTCTGTCAGACCCAGTGTTGACATGTGGCAAGACGCTCCTCGGGGCGCGTCTTGCTTGGGCTTCTCTCCTGGAGGCGCTCAGTCAGACCGAGTAGTGACATGTGGCAAGACGCTCCTCGGGGCGCGTCTTGCTTGGACATCTCTCCCTGAGGCCCTCTGTCAGACCCAGTGTTGACATGTGGCAAGACGCTCCTCGGGGCGCGTCTTTCTGGGGCCTCTCTCCTGGAGGCGCTCAGTCAGACCCAGTGCTGACATGTGGCAAGACGCTCCTCGGGGCGCGTCTTGCTTGGGCCTCTCTCCTTGAGGCGCTCAGTCAGACCGAGTGCTGACATAAGGCAAGACGCTCCTCTGGGCGCGTCTTGCTTGGGCCTCTCTCCTGGAGGCCCTCAGTCAGAACCAGAGGTGAGATGTGGCAAGATGCTCCTCTGGGCGCATCTTGCTTGGGCCTCTCTCCTGGAGGCGCTCAATCAGACCCTGTGTTGACACGTGGCAAGACGCTCCTCGGGGCGCATCTTGCTTGGGCCTCTCTCCTGGAGGCGCTCAGTCAGACCCAATGTTGACATGTGGCAAGTCCCTCCTCGGGGCGCGTCTTGCTTGGGCCTCTCTCATGGAGGCCCTCTGTCAGACCCAGTGTTGACATGTGTCAAGACGCTCCTCGGGGCGCGTCTTGCTTTGACCTCTCCCCTGGAGGCGCTCAGTAAGACCGAGTGCTGACATGTGGCAAGAAGCTCCTCGGGGCGCGTCTTGCTTGGGCTTCTCTCCTGGAGGCCCTCAGTAAGACCCATTGTTGACATGTGGCAAGACGCTCCTCGGGGCGCGTCTTGCTTGGGCCTCTCTGCAGAAGGCCCTCAATCAGACCCAGTGTTGACACGTGGCAAGACGCTCCTCGGGGCGCGTCTTGCTTGGGCTTCTCTCCTGGAGGCCCTCAGTCAGACCCATTGTTGACATGTGGCAAGACTCTCCTCGGGGCGCGTCTTGCTGGGGCCTCTCTCCTGGAGGCGCTCAGTCAGACCGAGTGCTGACATAAGGCAAGACACTCCTCGGGGCGCGTCTTGCTGGGGCCTCTCTCCTGGAGGCGCTCAGTCAGACCCAGTGCTGACATATGGCAAGACGCTCCTCGGGGCGCGTCTT
The DNA here is from genome assembly GCF_043380555.1 of Nothobranchius furzeri. Classification (NCBI taxonomy): domain Eukaryota; kingdom Metazoa; phylum Chordata; class Actinopteri; order Cyprinodontiformes; family Nothobranchiidae; genus Nothobranchius; species Nothobranchius furzeri. The sequence continues at coordinate 18,587,140 of NC_091756.1, forward strand.
GCTTGGGCCTCTCTCCTGGAGGCGCTCAGTCAGACTGAGTAGTGACATGTGGCCTGACGCTCCTCGGGGCGCGTCTTGCTTGGGCTTCTCTCCTGGAGGCCCTCAGTCAGACCCATTGTTGCCATGTGGCAAGACGCTCCTCGGGGCGCGTCTTGCTTGGGCTTCTCTCCTGGAGGCCCTCAGTCAGACCCATTGTTGACATGTGGCAAGACGCTCCTCGGGGCGTGTCTTGCTTGGGCCCCTCTCCTGGAGGCGCTCAGTCAGACCCAGTGGTGACATGTGGCAAGACTCTCCTCCGGGCGCGTCTTGCTTGGGCCTCTCTCCTGGAGGCCCTCTGTCAGACCCAGTGTTGACACGTGGCAAGACGCTCCTCGGGGCGCGTCTTGCTTGGGCCTCTCTCCTGGAGGCGCTCAGTCAGACCCAGTGTTGACATGTGGCAAGTCCCTCCTCGGGGCGCGTCTTGCTTGGGCCTCTCTCATGGAGGCCCTCTGTCAGACCCAGTGTTGACATGTGTCAAGACGCTCCTCGGGGCGCGTCTTGCTTTGACCTCTCTCCTGGAGGCGCTCAGTAAGACCGAGTGCTGACATGTGGCAAGAAGCTCCTCGGGGCGCGTCTTGCTTGGGCTTCTCTCCTGGAGGCCCTCAGTAAGACCCATTGTTGACATGTGGCAAGACGCTCCTCGGGGCGCGTCTTGCTTGGGCCTCTCTGCAGAAGGCCCTCAATCAGACCCAGTGTTGACACGTGGCAAGACGCTCCTCGGCGCGCGTCTTGCTTGTGCTTCTCTCCTGGAGGCCCTCAGTCAGACCCATTGTTGACATGTGGCAAGACTCTCCTCGGGGCGCGTCTTGCTGGGGCCTCTCTCCTGGAGGCGCTCAGTCAGACCCAGTGCTGACATGTGGCAAGACGCTCCTCGGGGCGCGTCTTGCTTGGGCCTCTCTCCTGGAGGCGCTCAGTCAGACCGAGTGCTGACATAAGGCAAGACGCTCCTCGGGGCGCGTCTTGCTGGGGCCTCTCTCCTGGAGGCGCTCAGTCAGACCCAGTGCTGACATGTGGCAAGACGCTCCTCGGGGCGCGTCTTGCTTGGGCCTCTCTCCTGGAGGCGCTCAGTCAGACTGAGTAGTGACATGTGGCCTGACGCTCCTCGGGGCGCGTCTTGCTTGGGCTTCTCTCCTGGAGGCCCTCAGTCAGACCCATTGTTGACATGTGGCAAGACGCTCCTCGGGGCGCGTCTTGCTTGGGCTTCTCTCCTGGAGGCCCTCAGTCAGACCCATTGTTGACATGTGGCAAGACGCTCCTCGGGGCGCCTCTTGATTGGACCTCTCTCCTGGAGGCGCTCATTCAGACCCAGTGTTGACACGTGGCAAGACGCTCCACGGGGCGCGTCTTGCTTGGGCCTCTCTCCTGGAGGCGCTCAGTCAGACCCAGTGCTGGCCTGTGGCAAGACGCTCCTCAGGGCGCGTCTTGGTTGGGCCTGTCTCCTGGAGGCGCTCAGTCAGACCCAGTGGTGACATGTGGCAAGACGCTCCTCGGGGCGCATATTGCTTGGGACTCTCTCCTTGATGCCCTCTGTCAGACCGAGTGTTGACAAGTGGCAAGACTCTCCTCGGGGCGCGTCTTGCTTGGGCCTCTCTCCTGGAGGCGCTCAGTCAGACCCAGTGTTGACATGTGGCAAGTCCCTCCTCGGGGCGCGTCTTGCTTGGGCCTCTCTCATGGAGGCCCTCTGTCAGACCCAGTGTTGACATGTGTCAAGAAGCTGCTCGGGGCGCGTCTTGCTTTGACCTCTCTCCTGGAGGTGCTCAGTAAGACCAAGTGCTGACATGTGGCAAGAAGCTCCTCGGGGTGCGTCTTGCTTGGGCTTCTCTCCTGGAGGCCCTCAGTAAGACCCATTGTTGACATGTGGCAAGACGCTCCTCGGGGCGCGTCTTGCTTGGGCCTCTCTCCAGAAGGCCCTCAATCAGACCCAGTGTTGACACGTGGCAAGACGCTCCTCGGGGCGCGTCTTGCTTGGGCTTCTCTCCTGGAGGCCCTCAGTCAGACCCATTGTTGACATGTGGCAAGACGCTCCTCGGGGCGCGTCTTTCTGGGGCCTCTCTCCTGGAGGCGCTCAGTCAGACCCAGTGCTGACATGTGGCAAGACGCTCCTCGGGGCGCGTCTTGCTTGGGCCTCTCTCCTGGAGGCGCTCAGTCAGACCGAGTGCTGACATAAGGCAAGACGCTCCTCGGGGTGCGTCTTGCTTTGGCCTCTCTCCTGGAGGCCCTCTGTCAGAACCAGAGGTGAGATGTGGCAAGACGCTCCTCGGGGCGCGTCTTGCTTGGGCCTCTCTCCTGGAGTCCCTCTGTCAGACCCAGTGTTGACATGTGGCAAGACGATCCTCCGGGCGCATCTTGCTTGGGCCTCTCTCCTGGAGGCCCTCAGTCAGACCCAGTGTTGGCCTGTGGCAAGACGCTCCTCAGGGCGCGTCTTGGTTGGGCCTGTCTCCTGGAGGCGCTCAGTCAGACCCAGTGGTGACATGTGGCAAGACGCTCCTCGGGGCGCATATTGCTTGGGCCTCTCTCCTTGATGCCCTCTGTCAGACCGAGTGTTGACATGTGGCAAGACTCTCCTCGGGGCGCGTCTTGCTTGGGCCTCTCTCCTGGAGGCGCTCAGTCAGACCCAGTGTTGACATGTGGCAATTCCCTCCTCGGGGCGCGTCTTGCTTGGGCCTCTCTCATGGAGGCCCTCTGTCAGACCCAGTGTTGACATGTGTCAAGACGCTGCTCGGGGCGCGTCTTGCTTTGACCTCTCTCCTGGAGGTGCTCAGTAAGACCGAGTGCTGACATGTGGCAAGAAGCTCCTCGGGGTGCGTCTTGCTTGGGCTTCTCTCCTGGAGGCCCTCAGTAAGACCCATTGTTGACATGTGGCAAGACGCTCCTCGGGGCGCGTCTTGCTTGGGCCTCTCTCCAGAAGGCCCTCAATCAGACCCAGTGTTGACACGTGGCAAGACGCTCCTCGGGGCGCGTCTTGCTTGGGCTTCTCTCCTGGAGGCCCTCAGTCAGACCCATTGTTGACATGTGGCAAGACGCTCCTCGGGGCGCGTCTTTCTGGGGCCTCTCTCCTGGAGGCGCTCAGTCAGATCCAGTGCTGACATGTGGCAAGACGCTCCTCGGGGCGCGTCTTGCTTGGGCCTCTCTCCTGGAGGCGCTCAGTCAGACCGAGTGCTGACATAAGGCAAGACGCTCCTCGGGGCGCGTCTTGCTTGGGCCTCTCTCCTGGAGGCCCTCAGTCAGAACCAGAGGTGAGATGTGGCAAGACGCTCCTCGGGGCGCGTCTTGCTTGGGCCTCTCTCCTGGAGGCCCTCTGTCAGACCCAGTGTTGACATGTGGCAAGACGATCCTCCGGGCGCATCTTGCTTGGGCCTCTCTCCTGGAGGCCCTCAGTCAGACCCATTGTTGACATGTGGCAAGACGCTCCTCGGGGCGCGTCTTGCTTGGGCCTCTCTCCTGAGGCGCTCAGTCAGACCGAGTGCTGACATAAGGCAAGACGCTCCTCGGAGCGCGTCTTGCTGGGGCCTCTCTCCTGGAGGCGCTCAATCAGACCCAGTGGTGACACGTGGCAAGACGCTCCTCGGGGCGCGTCTTGCTTGGGCCTCTCTCCTGGAGGCGCTCAGTCAGACCCAGTGGTTACAAGTGGCAAGACGCTCCTCTGGGCGCATCTTGCTTGGGCCTCTCTCCTGGAGGCGCTCAATCAGACCCTGTGTTGACACGTGGCAAGACGCTCCTCGGGGCGCATCTTGCTTGGGCCTCTCTCCTGGAGGCGCTCAGTCAGACCCAGTGTTGACATGTGGCAAGTCCCTCCTCGGGGCGCGTCTTGCTTTGGCCTCTCTCATGGAGGCCCTCTGTCAGACCCAGTGTTGACATGTGTCAAGACGCTCCTCGGGGCGCGTCTTGCTTTGACCTCTCTCCTGGAGGCGCTCAGTAAGACCGAGTGCTGACATGTGGCAAGAAGCTCCTCGGGGCGCGTCTTGCTTGGGCTTCTCTCCTGGAGGCGCTCAGTCAGACCGAGTAGTGACATGTGGCAAGACGCTCCTCGGGGCGCGTCTTGCTGGGTCTTCTCTCCTGGAGGCCCTCTGTCCGACCCAGTGTTGACATGTGTCAAGACGCTCCTCGGGGCGCGTCTTGCTTGGGCTTCTCTCCTGGAGGCCCTCAGTCAGACCCATTGTTGACATGTGGCAAGACGCTCCTCAGGGTGCGTCTTGCTTGGGCTTCTCTCCTGGAGGCGCTCAGACAGACCCAGTGTTGACATGTGACAAGACGCTCCTCGGGGCGCGTCTTGCTTGGGCCTCTCTCCTGGAGGCCCTCAGTCAGAACCAGAGGTGACATGTGGCAAGACGCTCCTCGGGGCGCGTCTTGCTTGGGCCTCTCTACTGGAGGCCCTCTGTCAGACCCAGTGTTGACATGTGGCAAGACCCTCCTCCGGGCGCATCTTGCTTGGGCCTCTCTCCTGGAGGCCCTCAGTCAGACCCATTGTTGACATGTGGCAAGACGCTCCTCGGGGCGCGTCTTGCTTGGGCCTCTCTCCTGGAGGCGCTCAGTCAGACCCAGTGCTGACATAAGGCAAGACGCTACTCGGGGCGCATCTTGCTGGGGCCTCTCTCCTGGAGGCGCTCAGACAGACCCAGTGTTGACATGTGACAAGACGCTCCTCGGGGCGCATCTTGCTTGGGCCTCTCTCCTGGAGGCCCTCAGTCAGAACCAGAGGTGACATGTGGCAAGACGCTCCTCGGGGCGCGTCTTGCTTGGGCCTCTCTCCTGGAGGCGCTCAGTCAGACCGAGTGCTGACATAAGGCAAGACGCTCCTCGGGGCGCATCTTGCTTGGGCTTCTCTCCTGGAGGCGCTCAGTCAGACCGAGTAGTGACATGTGGCAAGACGCTCCTCGGGGCGCGTCTTGCTGGGGCTTCGCTCCTGGAGGCCCTCAGTCAGACCCATTGTTGACATGTGGCAAGACGCTCCTCGGGGCGCGTCTTGCTTGGGCCTCTCTCCTGGAGGCGCTCAGTCAGACCGAGTGCTGACATAAGGCAAGACGCTCCTCGGGGCGCACCTTGCTGGGGCCTCTCTCCTGGAGGCGCTCAGACAGACCCAGTGTTGACATGTGACAAGACGCTCCTCGGGGCGCATCTTGCTTGGGCCTCTCTCCATGGAGGCCCTCAGTCAGAACCAGAGGTGACATGTGGCAAGACGCTCCTCGGGGCGCATTTTGCTTGGGCCTCTCTCCTGGAGGCCCTCAGTCAGACCAATTGTTGACATGTGGCAAGACGCTCCTCGGGGCGGGTCTTGCTTGGGCCTCTCTCCTGGAGGCGCTCAGTCAGACCGAGTGCTGACATAAGGCAAGACGCTCCTCAGGGCGCGTCTTGGTTGTGCCTCTCTCCTGGAGGCGCTCAGTCAGACCCAGTGGTGACATGTGGCAAGACGCTACTCGGGGCGTGTCTTGCTTGGGCCTCTCTCCTGGAGGCGCTCTGTCAGACCCAGTGTTGACATGTGGCAAGACGCTCCTCGGGGCGCGTCTTGCTTGGGCTTCTCTCCTGGAGATTTCAGTCAGACCGAGTAGTGACATGTGGCAAGACGCTCCTCGGGGCGCGTCTTGCTGGGGCTTCTCTCCTGGAGGCCCTCTGTCAGACCCAGTGTTGACATGTGTCAAGACGCTCCTTGAGGCACGTGTTGCTTGGGCTTCTCTCCTGGAGGCCCTCAGTCAGACCCATTGTTGACATGTGGCAAGATGCTCCTCGGGGCGCGTCTTGCTTGGGCCCCTCTCCTGGAGGCGCTCAGTCAGACCCAGTGGTGACATGTGGCAAGACTATCCTCCGGGCGCGTCTTGCTTGGGCCTCTCTCCTGGAGGCCCTCTGTCAGACCCAGTGTTGACATGTGTCAAGACGCTCCTCGGGGTGCGTCTTGCTTGGGCTTCTCTCCTGGAGGCCCTCAGTCAGACCCATTGTTGACATGTGACAAGACGCTCCTCGGGGCGCTTCTTGCTTGGGCCTCTCTCCTGGAGGCCCTCAGTCAGAACCAGAGGTGACATGTGGCAAGACGCTCCTCGGGGCGCGTCTTGCTTGGGCCTCTCTCCTGGAGGCCCTCTGTCAGACCCAGTGTTGACATGTGGCAAGACGCTCCTCCGGGCGCATCTTGCTTGGGCCTCTCTCCTGGAGGCCCTCAGTCAGAACCAGAGGTGACATGTGGCAAGACGCTCCTCGGGGCGCGTCTTGCTTGGGCCTCTCTCCTGGAGGCCCTCTGTCAGACCCAGTGTTGACATGTGGCAAGACGCTCCTCGGGGTGCGTCCTGCTTGGGCCTCTCTCCTGGAGGCGCTCAGTCAGACCGAGTGCTGACATAAGGCAAGACGCTCCTCGGGGCGCGTCTTGCTTGGGCCTCTCTCCTGGAGGCGCTCAGTCAGACCCAGTGTTTACATCTGGCAAGACGCTCCTCAGGGCGCGTCTTGCTTGGGCCTCTCTGCAGAAGGCCCTCAATCAGACCCAGTGTTGACACGTGGCAAGACGCTCCTCGGGACGCGTCTTGCTTGGGCTTCTCTCCTGGAGGCCCTCAGTCAGACCCATTGTTGACATGTGGCAAGACTCTCCTCGGGGCGCGTCTTGCTGGGGCCTCTCTCCTGGAGGCGCTCAGTCAGACCCAGTGCTGACATGTGGCAAGACACTCCTCGGGGCGCGTCTTGCTTGGGCCTCTCTCCTGGAGGCGCTCAGTCAGACCGAGTGCTGACATAAGGCAAGACGCTCCTCGGGGCGCATCTTGCTGGGGCCTCTCTCCTGGAGGCGCTCAGTCAGACCCAGTGCTGACATGTGGCAAGACGCTCCTCGGGGCGCGTCTTGCTTGGGCCTCTCTCCTGGAGGCGCTCAGTCAGACTGAGTAGTGACATGTGGCCTGACGCTCCTCGGGGCGCGTCTTGCTTGGGCTTCTCTCCTGGAGGCCCTCAGTCAGACCCATTGTTGACATGTGGCAAGACGCTCCTCGGGGCGCGTCTTGCTTGGGCTTCTCTCCTGGAGGCCCTCAGTCAGACCCATTGTTGACATGTGGCAAGACGCTCCTCTGGGCGTGTCTTGCTTGGGCCCCTCTCCTGGAGGCGCTCAGTCAGACCCAGTGGTGACATGTGGCAAGACTCTCCTCCGGGCGCGTCTTGCTTGGGCCTCTCTCCTGGAGGCCCTCTGTCAGACCCAGTGTTGACATGTGGCAAGACGCTCCTCGGTGTGCGTCTTGCTTGGGCCTCTCTCCTGGAGGCGCTCAGTCAGACCGAGTGCTGACATAAGGCAAGACGCTCCTCGGGGCGCGTCTTGCTTGGGCCTCTCTCCTGGAGGCGCTCAGTCAGACCCAGTGTTTACATGTGGCAAGACGCTCCTCAGGGCGCGTCTTGGTTGGGCCTCTCTCCTGGAGGCGCTCAGTCAGACCCAGTGGTGACATGTGGCAAGACGCTCCTCGGGGCGTGTCTTGCTTGGGCCTCTCTCCTGGAGGCGCTCTGTCAGACCCAGTGTTGACATGTGGCAAGACGCTCCTCGGGGCGCGTCTTGCTTGGGCTTCTCTCCTGGAGGCGCTCAGTCAGACCGAGTAGTGACATGTGGCAAGACGCTCCTCGGGGCGCGTCTTGCTTGGACATCTCTCCCTGAGGCCCTCTGTCAGACCCAGTGTTGACATGTGGCAAGACGCTCCTCGGGGCGCGTCTTTCTGGGGCCTCTCTCCTGGAGGCGCTCAGTCAGACCGAGTGCTGACATAAGGCAAGACGCTCCTCTGGGCGCGTCTTGCTTGGGCCTCTCTCCTGGAGGCCCTCTGTCAGAACCAGAGGTGAGATGTGGCAAGATGCTCCTCTGGGCGCATCTTGCTTGGGCCTCTCTCCTGGAGGCGCTCAATCAGACCCTGTGTTGACACGTGGCAAGACGCTCCTCGGGGCGCATCTTGCTTGGGCCTCTCTCCTGGAGGCGCTCAGTCAGACCCAATGTTGACATGTGGCAAGTCCCTCCTCGGGGCGCGTCTTGCTTGGGCCTCTCTCATGGAGGCCCTCTGTCAGACCCAGTGTTGACATGTGTCAAGACGCTCCTCGGGGCGCGTCTTGCTTTGACCTCTCCCCTGGAGGCGCTCAGTAAGACCGAGTGCTGACATGTGGCAAGAAGCTCCTCGGGGCGCGTCTTGCTTGGGCTTCTCTCCTGGAGGCCCTCAGTAAGACCCATTGTTGACATGTGGCAAGACGCTCCTCGGGGCGCGTCTTGCTTGGGCCTCTCTGCAGAAGGCCCTCAATCAGACCCAGTGTTGACACGTGGCAAGACGCTCCTCGGGGCGCGTCTTGCTTGGGCTTCTCTCCTGGAGGCCCTCAGTCAGACCCATTGTTGACATGTGGCAAGACTCTCCTCGGGGCGCGTCTTGCTGGGGCCTCTCTCCTGGAGGCGCTCAGTCAGACCGAGTGCTGACATAAGGCAAGACACTCCTCGGGGCGCGTCTTGCTGGGGCCTCTCTCCTGGAGGCGCTCAGTCAGACCCAGTGCTGACATATGGCAAGACGCTCCTCGGGGCGCGTCTTGCTTGGGCCTCTCTCCTGGAGGCGCTCAGTCAGACTGAGTAGTGACATGTGGCCTGACGCTCCTCGGGGCGCGTCTTGCTTGGGCTTCTCTCCTGGAGGCCCTCAGTCAGACCCATTGTTGCCATGTGGCAAGACGCTCCTCGGGGCGCGTCTTGCTTGGGCTTCTCTCCTGGAGGCCCTCAGTCAGACCCATTGTTGACATGTGGCAAGACGCTCCTCGGGGCGTGTCTTGCTTGGGCCCCTCTCCTGGAGGCGCTCAGTCAGACCCAGTGGTGACATGTGGCAAGACTCTCCTCCGGGCGCGTCTTGCTTGGGCCTCTCTCCTGGAGGCCCTCTGTCAGACCCAGTGTTGACACGTGGCAAGACGCTCCTCGGGGCGCGTCTTGCTTGGACCTCTCTCCTGGAGGCGCTCAGTCAGACCCTGTGTTGACACGTGGCAAGACGCTCCTCGGGGCGCGTCTTGCTTGGGCCTCTCTCCTGGAGGCGCTCAGTCAGACCCAGTGTTGACATGTGGCAAGTCCCTCCTCGGGGCGTGTCTTGCTTGGGCCTCTCTCATGGAGGCCCTCTGTCAGACCCAGTGTTGACATGTGTCAAGACGCTCCTCGGGGCGCGTCTTGCTTTGACCTCTCTCCTGGAGGCGCTCAGTAAGACCGAGTGCTGACATGTGGCAAGAAGCTCCTCGGGGCGCGTCTTGCTTGGGCTTCTCTCCTGGAGGCCCTCAGTAAGACCCATTGTTGACATGTGGCAAGACGCTCCTCGGGGCGCGTCTTGCTTGGGCCTCTCTGCAGAAGGCCCTCAATCAGACCCAGTGTTGACACGTGGCAAGACGCTCCTCGGCGCGCGTCTTGCTTGTGCTTCTCTCCTGGAGGCCCTCAGTCAGACCCATTGTTGACATGTGGCAAGACTCTCCTCGGGGCGCGTCTTGCTGGGGCCTCTCTCCTGGAGGCGCTCAGTCAGACCCAGTGCTGACATGTGGCAAGACGCTCCTCGGGGCGCGTCTTGCTTGGGCCTCTCTCCTGGAGGCGCTCAGTCAGACCGAGTGCTGACATAAGGCAAGACGCTCCTCGGGGCGCGTCTTGCTGGGGCCTCTCTCCTGGAGGCGCTCAGTCAGACCCAGTGCTGACATGTGGCAAGACGCTCCTCGGGGCGCGTCTTGCTTGGGCCTCTCTCCTGGAGGCGCTCAGTCAGACTGAGTAGTGACATGTGGCCTGACGCTCCTCGGGGCGCGTCTTGCTTGGGCTTCTCTCCTGGAGGCCCTCAGTCAGACCCATTGTTGACATGTGGCAAGACGCTCCTCGGGGCGCGTCTTGCTTGGGCTTCTCTCCTGGAGGCCCTCAGTCAGACCCATTGTTGACATGTGGCAAGACGCTCCTCTGGGCGTGTCTTGCTTGGGCCCCTCTCCTGGAGGCGCTCAGTCAGACCCAGTGGTGACATGTGGCAAGACTCTCCTCCGGGCGCGTCTTGCTTGGGCCTCTCTCCTGGAGGCCCTCTGTCAGACCCAGTGTTGACATGTGGCAAGACGCTCCTCGGGGTGCGTCTTGCTTGGGCCTCTCTCCTGGAGGCGCTCAGTCAGACCGAGTGCTGACATAAGGCAAGACGCTCCTCGGGGCGCGTCTTGCTTGGGCCTCTCTCCTGGAGGCGCTCAGTCAGACCCAGTGTTTACATGTGGCAAGACGCTCCTCAGGGCGCGTCTTGGTTGGGCCTCTCTCCTGGAGGCGCTCAGTCAGACCCAGTGGTGTCATGTGGCAAGACGCTCCTCGGGGCGTGTCGTGCTTGGGCCTCTCTCCTGGAGGCGCTCTGTCAGACCCAGTGTTGACATGTGGCAAGACGCTCCTTGGGGCGCGTCTTGCTTGGGCTTCTCTCCTGGAGGCGCTCAGTCAGACCGAGTAGTGACATGTGGCAAGACGCTCCTCGGGGCGCGTCTTGCTTGGACCTCTCTCCCTGAGACCCTCTGTCAGACCCAGTGTTGACATGTGGCAAGACGCTCCTCGGGGCGCGTCTTGCTTGGGCCTCTCTCCTGGAGGCGCTCAGTCAGACCCAGTGTTGGCCTGTAGCAAGACGCTCCTCAGGGCGCGTCTTGGTCGGGCCTGTCTCCTGGAGGCGCTCAGTCAGACCCAGTGGTGACATGTGGCAAGACGCTCCTCGGGGCGCATATTGCTTGGGCCTCTCTCCTGGATGCCCTCTGTCAGACCGAGTGTTGACATGTGGCAAGACTCTCCTCGGGGCACGTCTTGATTGGGCCTCTCTCCTGGAGGCGCTCAGTCAGACCCAGTGTTGACATGTGGCAAGTCCCTCCTCGGGGCGCGTCTTGCTTGGGCCTCTCTCATGGAGGCCCTCTGACAGACCCAGTGTTGACATGTGTCAAGACGCTCCTCGGGGCGCGTCTTGCTTTGACCTCTCTCCTGGAGGCGCTCAGTCAGACTGAGTAGTGACATGTGGCCTGACGCTCCTCGGGGCGCGTCTTGCTTGGGCCTCTCTCCTGGAGGCGCTCAGTCAGACTGAGTAGTGACATGTGGCCTGACGCTCCTCGGGGCGCGTCTTGCTTGGGCTTCTCTCCTGGAGGCCCTCAGTCAGACCCATTGTTGACATGTGGCAAGACGCTCCTCGGGGCATGTCTTGCTTGGGCTTCTCTCCTGGAGGCGCTCAGACAGACCCAGTGTTGACATGTGACAAGACGCTCCTCGGGGCGCGTCTTGCTTGGGCCTCTCTCCTGGAGGCCCTCAGTCAGAACCAGAGGTGACATGTGGCAAGACGCTCCTCCGGGCGCATCTTGCTTGGGCCTCTCTCCTGGAGGCCCTCTGTCAGACCCAGTGTTGACATGTGGCAAGACGATCCTCCGGGCGCATCTTGCTTTGGCCTCTCTCCTGGAGGCCCTCAGTCAGACCCATTGTTGACATGTGGCAAGACGCTCCTCGGAGCGCGTCTTGCTTGGGCCTCTCTCCTGGAGGCGCTCAGTCAGACCGAGTGCTGACATAAGGCAAGATGCTCCTCGGAGCGCGTCTTGCTGGGGCCTCTCTCCTGGAGGCGCTCAATCAGACCCAGTGGTGAAACGTGGCAAGACGCTCCTCGGGGCGCGTCTTGCTTGGGCTTCTCTCCTGGAGGCGCTCAGTCAGACCCAGTGGTGACAAGTGGCAAGACGCTCCTCTGGGCGCATCTTGCTTGGGCCTCTCTCCTGGAGGCGCTCAATCAGACCCTGTGTTGACACGTGGCAAGACGCTCCTCGGGGCGCATCTTGCTTGGGCCTCTCTCCTGGAGGCGCTCAGTCAGACCCAGTGTTGACATGTGGCAAGTCCCTCCTCGGGGCGCGTCTTGCTTGGGCCTCTCTCATGGAGGCCCTCTGTCAGACCCAGTGTTGACATGTGTCAAGACGCTCCTCGGGGCGCGTCTTGCTTTGACCTCTCCCCTGGAGGCGCTCAGTAAGACCGAGTGCTGACATGTGGCAAGAAGCTCCTCGGGGCGCGTCTTGCTTGGGCTTCTCTCCTGGAGGCCCTCAGTAAGACCCATTGTTGACATGTGGCAAGACGCTCCTCGGGGCGCGTCTTGCTTGGGCCTCTCTGCAGAAGGCCCTCAATCAGACCCAGTGTTGACACGTGGCAAGACGCTCCTCGGGGCGCGTCTTGCTTGGGCTTCTCTCCTGGAGGCCCTCAGTCAGACCCATTGTTGACATGTGGCAAGACTCTCCTCGGGGCGCGTCTTGCTGGGGCCTCTCTCCTGGAGGCGCTCAGTCAGACCGAGTGCTGACATAAGGCAAGACACTCCTCGGGGCGCGTCTTGCTGGGGCCTCTCTCCTGGAGGCGCTCAGTCAGACCCAGTGCTGACATATGGCAAGACGCTCCTCGGGGCGCGTCTTGCTTGGGCCTCTCTCCTGGAGGCGCTCAGTCAGACTGAGTAGTGACATGTGGCCTGACGCTCCTCGGGGCGCGTCTTGCTTGGGCTTCTCTCCTGGAGGCCCTCAGTCAGACCCATTGTTGCCATGTGGCAAGACGCTCCTCGGGGCGCGTCTTGCTTGGGCTTCTCTCCTGGAGGCCCTCAGTCAGACCCATTGTTGACATGTGGCAAGACGCTCCTCGGGGCGTGTCTTGCTTGGGCCCCTCTCCTGGAGGCGCTCAGTCAGACCCAGTGGTGACATGTGGCAAGACTCTCCTCCGGGCGCGTCTTGCTTGGGCCTCTCTCCTGGAGGCCCTCTGTCAGACCCAGTGTTGACACGTGGCAAGACGCTCCTCGGGGCGCGTCTTGCTTGGACCTCTCTCCTGGAGGCGCTCAGTCAGACCCTGTGTTGACACGTGGCAAGACGCTCCTCGGGGCGCGTCTTGCTTGGGCCTCTCTCCTGGAGGCGCTCAGTCAGACCCAGTGTTGACATGTGGCAAGTCCCTCCTCGGGGCGCGTCTTGCTTGGGCCTCTCTCATGGAGGCCCTCTGTCAGACCCAGTGTTGACATGTGTCAAGACGCTCCTCGGGGCGCGTCTTGCTTTGACCTCTCTCCTGGAGGCGCTCAGTAAGACCGAGTGCTGACATGTGGCAAGAAGCTCCTCGGGGCGCGTCTTGCTTGGGCTTCTCTCCTGGAGGCCCTCAGTAAGACCCATTGTTGACATGTGGCAAGACGCTCCTCGGGGCGCGTCTTGCTTGGGCCTCTCTGCAGAAGGCCCTCAATCAGACCCAGTGTTGACACGTGGCAAGACGCTCCTCGGCGCGCGTCTTGCTTGTGCTTCTCTCCTGGAGGCCCTCAGTCAGACCCATTGTTGACATGTGGCAAGACTCTCCTCAGGGCGCGTCTTGCTGGGGCCTCTCTCCTGGAGGCGCTCAGTCAGACCCAGTGCTGACATGTGGCAAGACACTCCTCGGGGCGCGTCTTGCTTGGGCCTCTCTCCTGGAGGCGCTCAGTCAGACCGAGTGCTGACATAAGGCAAGACGCTCCTCGGGGCGCGTCTTGCTGGGGCCTCTCTCCTGGAGGCGCTCAGTCAGACTGAGTAGTGACATGTGGCCTGACGCTCCTCGGGGCGCGTCTTGCTTGGGCTTCTCTCCTGGAGGCCCTCAGTCAGACCCATTGTTGACATGTGGCAAGACGCTCCTCGGGGCGCGTCTTGCTTGGGCTTCTCTCCTGGAGGCCCTCAGTCAGACCCATTGTTGACATGTGGCAAGACGCTCCTCTGGGCGTGTCTTGCTTGGGCCCCTCTCCTGGAGGCGCTCAGTCAGACCCAGTGGTGACATGTGGCAAGACTCTCCTCCGGGCGCGTCTTGCTTGGGCCTCTCTCCTGGAGGCCCTCTGTCAGACCCAGTGTTGACATGTGGCAAGACGCTCCTCGGGGTGCGTCTTGCTTGGGCCTCTCTCCTGGAGGCGCTCAGTCAGACCGAGTGCTGACATAAGGCAAGACGCTCCTCGGGGCGCGTCTTGCTTGGGCCTCTCTCCTGGAGGCGCTCAGTCAGACCCAGTGTTTACATGTGGCAAGACGCTCCTCAGGGCGCGTCTTGGTTGGGCCTCTCTCCTGGAGGCGCTCAGTCAGACCCAGTGGTGTCATGTGGCAAGACGCTCCTCGGGGCGTGTCTTGCTTGGGCCTCTCTCCTGGAGGCGCTCTGTCAGACCCAGTGTTGACATGTGGCAAGACGCTCCTCGGGGCGCGTCTTGCTTGGGCTTCTCTCCTGGAGGCGCTCAGTCAGACCGAGTAGTGACATGTGGCAAGACGCTCCTCGGGGCGCGTCTTGCTTGGACCTCTCTCCCTGAGGCCCTCTGTCAGACCCAGTGTTGACATGTGGCAAGACGCTCCTCGGGGCGCGTCTTGCTTGGGCCTCTCTCCTGGAGGCGCTCAGTCAGACCCAGTGTTGGCCTGTAGCAAGACGCTCCTCAGGGCGCGTCTTGGTCGGGCCTGTCTCCTGGAGGCGCTCAGTCAGACCCAGTGGTGACATGTGGCAAGACGCTCCTCGGGGCGCATATTGCTTGGGCCTCTCTCCTGGATGCCCTCTGTAAGACCGAGTGTTGACATGTGGCAAGACTCTCCTCGGGGCACGTCTTGATTGGGCCTCTCTCCTGGAGGCGCTCAGTCAGACCCAGTGTTGACATGTGGCAAGTCCCTCCTCGGGGCGCGTCTTGCTTGGGCCTCTCTCATGGAGGCCCTCTGACAGACCCAGTGTTGACATGTGTCAAGACGCTCCTCGGGGCGCGTCTTGCTTTGACCTCTCTCCTGGAGGCGCTCAGTCAGACTGAGTAGTGACATGTGGCAAGAAGCTCCTCGGGGCGCGTCTTGCTTGGGCTTCTCTCCTGGAGGCCCTCAGTAAGACCCATTGTTGACATGTGGCAAGACGCTCCTCGGGGCGCGTCTTGCTTGGGCCTCTCTGCAGAAGGCCCTCAATCAGACCCAGTGTTGACACGTGGCAAGACGCTCCTCGGGGCGCGTCTTGCTTGGGCTTCTCTCCTGGAGGCCCTCAGTCAGACCCATTGTTGACATGTGGCAAGACTCTCCTCGGGGCGCGTTTTGCTGGGGCCTCTCTCCTGGAGGCGCTCTGTCAGACCCAGTGCTGACATGTGGCAAGACGCTCCTCGGGGCGCGTCTTGCTTGGGCCTCTCTCCTGGAGGCGCTCAGTCAGACCGAGTGCTGACATAAGGCAAGACGCTCCTCGGGGCGCGTCTTGCTGGGGCCTCTCTCCTGGAGGCGCTCAGTCAGACCCAGTGCTGACATGTGGCAAGACGCTCCTCGGGGCGCGTCTTGCTTGGGCCTCTCTCCTGGAGGCGCTCAGTCAGACTGAGTAGTGACATGTGGCCTGACGCTCCTCGGGGCGCAGCTTGCTTGGGCTTCTCTCCTGGAGGCCCTCAGTCAGACCCATTGTTGACATGTGGCAAGACTCTCCTCGGGGCGTGTCTTGCTTGGGCCCCTCTCCTGGAGGCGCTCAGTCAGACCCAGTGGTGACATGTGGCAAGACTCTCCTCCGGGCGCGTCTTGCTTGGGCCTCTCTCCTGGAGGCCCTCTGTCAGACCCAGTGTTGACATGTGTCAAGACGCTCCTCGGGGCGCGTCTTGCTTGGGCTTCTCTCCTGGAGGCCCTCAGTCAGACCCATTGTTGACATGTGGCAAGACGCTCCTCAGGGCACGTCTTGCTTGGGCTTCTCTCCTGGAGACGCTCAGAAAGACCCAGTGTTGACATGTGACAAGACGCTCCTCGGGGCGCGTCTTGCTTGGGTTTCTCTCCTGGAGGCCCTCAGTCAGACCCATTGTTGACATGTGGCAAGACGCTCCTCAGGGCGCGTCTTGATTGGGCTTCTCTCCTGGAGGCGCTCAGACAGACCCAGTTTGGACATGTGACAAGACGCTCCTCGGGGCGCGTCTTGCTTGGGCTTCTCTCCTGGAGGCCCTCAGTCAGACCCATTGTTGACATGTGGCAAGACGCTCCTCGGGCGCGTCTTGCTTGGGCCCCTCTCCTGGAGGCGCTCAGTCAGACCCAGTGGTGACATGTGGCAAGACACTCCTCCGGGCGCGTCTTGCTTGGGCCTCTCTCCTGGAGGCCTTCAGTCAGACCCATTGTTGACATGTGGCAAGACGCTCCTCAGGGCGCGTCTTGCTTGGGCTTCTCTCCTGGAGGCGCTCAGACAGACCCAGTGTTGACATGTGACAAGACGCTCCTCGGGGCGCGTCTTGCTTGGGCCTCTCTCCTGGAGGCCCTCAATCAGAACCAGAGGTGACATGTGGCAAGACGCTCCTCGGGGCGCGTCTTGCTTGGGCCTCTCTACTGGAGGCCCTCTGTCAGACCCAGTGTTGACATGTGGCAAGACCCTCCTCCGGGCGCATCTTGCTTGGGCCTCTCTCCTGGAGGCGCTCAGACAGACCCAGTGTTGACATGTGACAAGACGCTCCTCGGGGCGCATCTTGCTTGGGCCTCTCTCCTGGAGGCCCTCAGTCAGAACCAGAGGTGACATTTGGCAAGACGCTCCTCGGGGCGCGTCTTGCTTGGGCCTCTCTCCTGGAGGCGCTCAGTCAGACCCAGTGCTGACATAAGGCAAGACGCTCCTCGGGGCTGATCTTGCTGGGGCCTCTCTCCTGGAGGCGCTCAGACAGACCCAGTGTTGACATGTGACAAGACGCTCCTCGGGGCGCATATTGCTTGGGCCTCTCTCCTGGAGGCCCTCAGTCAGAACCAGAGGTGAAATTTGGCAAGACGCTCCTCGGGGCGCGTCTTGCTTGGGCCTCTCTCCTGGAGGCGCTCAGTCAGACCGAGTGCTGACATAAGGCAAGACGCTCCTCGGGGCGCGTCTTGCTTGGGCTTCTCTCCTGGAGGCGCTCAGTCAGACCGAGTAGTGACATGTGGCAAGACGCTCCTCGGGGCGCGTCTTGCTTGGGCCTCTCTCATGGAGGCCCTCTGTCAGACCCAGTGTTGACATGTGTCAAGACGCTCCTCGGGGCGCGTCTTGCTTTGACCTCTCTCCTGGAGGCGCTCAGTAAGACCGAGTGCTGACATGTGGCAAGAAGCTCCTCGGGGCGCGTCTTGCTTGGGCTTCTCTCCTGGAGGCTCTCAGTAAGACCCATTGTTGACATGTGGCAAGACGCTCCTCGGGGCGCGTCTTGCTTGGGCCTCTCTGCAGAAGGCCCTCAATCAGACCCAGTGTTGACACGTGGCAAGACGCTCCTCGGGGCGCGTCTTGCTTGGGCTTCTCTCCTGGAGGCCCTCAGTCAGACCCATTGTTGACATGTGGCAAGACTCTCCTCGGGGCGCGTCTTGCTTGGGCCTCTCTCCTGGAGGCGCTCAGTCAGACCGAGTGCTGACATAAGGCAAGACGCTCCTCGGGGCGCGTCTTGCTGGGGCCTCTCTCCTGGAGGCGCTCAGTCAGACCCAGTGCTGACATGTGGCAAGACGCTCCTCGGGGCGCGTCTTGCTTGGGCTTCTCTCCTGGAGGCGCTCAGTCAGACCGAGTAGTGACATGTGGCAAGACGCTCCTCGGGGCGCGTCTTGCTGGGGCTTCTCTCCTGGAGGCCCTCTTTCAGACCCAGTGTTGACATGTGTCAAGACGCTCCTCGGGGCGCGTCTTGCTTGGGCTTCTCTCCTGGAGGCCCTCAGTCAGACCCATTGATGACATGTGGCAAGACGCTCCTCGGGCGCGTCTTGCTTGGGCCCCTCTCCTGGAGGCGCTCAGTCAGACCCAGTGGTGACATGTGGCAGGACACTCCTCCGGGCGCGTCTTGCTTGGGCCTCTCTCCTGGAGGCCCTCTGTCAGACCCAGTGTTGACATGTGTCAAGACGCTCCTCGGGGCGCGTCTTGCTTGGGCTTCTCTCCTGGAGGCCCTCAGTCAGACCCATTGTTGACATGTGGCAAGACGCTCCTCAGGGCGCGTCTTGCTTGGGCTTCTCTCCTGGAGGCGCTCAGACAGACCCAGTGTTGACATGTGACAAGACGCTCCTCGGGGCGCGTCTTGCTTGGGCCTCTCTCCTGGAGGCCCTCAGTCAGAACCAGAGGTGACATGTGGCAAGACGCTCCTCGGGGCGCGTCTTGCTTGGGCCTCTCTACTGGAGGCCCTCTGTCAGACCCAGTGTTGACATGTGGCAAGACCTTCCTCCGGGCGCATCTTGCTTGGGCCTCTCTCCTGGAGGCGCTCAGGCAGACCCAGTGTTGACATAAGGCAAGACGCTCCTCGGGGCGCTTCTTGCTTGGGCCTCTCTCCTGGAGGCGCTCTGTCAGACCCAGTGTTTACATGTGGCAAGACACTCCTCAGGGCGCATCTTGGTTGGGCCTCGCTCCTGGAGGCGCTCAGTCAGACCCAGTGGTGACATGTGGCAAGACGCTCCTCGGGGCGTGTCTTGCTTGGGCCTCTCTCCTGGAGGTGCTCTGTCAGACCCAGTGATGACATGTGGCAAGACGCTCCTCGGGGCGCGTCTTGCTTGGGCTTCTCTCCTGGAGGCGCTCAGTCAGACCGAGTAGTGACATGTGGCAAGACGCTCCTCGGGGCGCGTCTTACTTGGACCTCTCTCCCTGAGGCGCTCAGTCAGACTGAGTAGTGACATGTGGCAAGACGCTCCTTGGGGCGCGTCTTGCTTGGACCTCTCTCCTGGAGGCGCTCAGTCAGACCCAGTGTTGACACGTGGCAAGACGCTCCTCGGGGCGCGTCTTGCTTGGGCCTCTCTCCTGGAGGCGCTCAGTCAGACCCAGTGTTGGCATGTGGCAAGACGCTCCTCAGGGCGCGTCTTGGCTGGGCCTGTCTCCTGGAGGCGCTCAGTCACACCCAGTGGTGACATGTGGCAAGACGCTCCTCGGGGTGCATATTGCTTGGGCCTCTCTCCTGGATGCCCTCTGTCAGACCGAGTGTTGACATGTGGCAAGACTCTCCTCGGGGCGCGTCTTGCTTGGGCCTCTCTCCTGGAGGCGCTCAGTCAGACCCAGTGTTGACATGTGGCAAGTCCCTCCTCGGGGCGCGTCTTGCTTGGGCCTCGCTCAAGGAGGCCCTCTGTCAGACCCAGTGTTGACATGTGGCAAGACGCTCATCGGGGCGCGTCTTGCTTGGGCCTGTCTCCTGGAGGTGCTCAGTAAGAACGAGTGCTGACATGTGGCAAGAAGCTCCTCGGGGCGCGTCTTGCTTGGGCTTCTCTCCTGGAGGCCCTCAGTAAGACCCATTGTTGACATGTGGCAAGACGCTCCTCGGGGCGCGTCTTGCTTGGGCCTCTCTGCAGAAGGCCCTCAATCAGACCCAGTGTTGACACGTGGCAAGACGCTCCTCGGGGCGCGTCTTGCTTGGGCTTCTCTCCTGGAGGCCCTCAGTCAGACCCATTGTTGACATGTGGCAAGACTCTCCTCGGGGCGCGTTTTGCTGGGGCCTCTCTCCTGGAGGCGCTCAGTCAGACCCAGTGCTGACATGTGGCAAGACGCTCCTCGGGGCGTGTCTTGCTTGGGCCCCTCTCCTGGAGGCGCTCAGCCAGACCCAGTGGTGACATGTGGCAAGACTCTCCTCCGGGCGCGTCTTGCTTGGGCCTCTCTCCTGGAGGCCCTCTGTCAGACCCAGTGTTGACATGTGTCAAGACGCTCCTCGGGGCGCGTCTTGCTTGGGCTTCTCTCCTGGAGGCCCTCAGTCAGACCCATTGTTGACATGTGGCAAGACGCTCCTCAGGGCACGTCTTGCTTTGGCTTCTCTCCTGGAGGCGCTCAGACAGACCCAGTGTTGACATGTGACAAGACGCTCCTCGGGGCGCGTCTTGCTTGGGTTTCTCTCCTGGAGGCCCTCAGTCAGAACCAGAGGTGACATTTGGCAAGACGCTCCTCGGGGCGCGTCTTGCTTGGGCCTCTCTCCTGGAGGCGCTCAGTCAGACCCATTGTTGACATGTGGCAAGACGCTCCTCAGGGCACGTCTTGCTTTGGCTTCTCTCCTGGAGGCGCTCAGACAGACCCAGTGTTGACATGTGACAAGACGCTCCTCGGGGCGCATCTTGCTTGGGCCTCTCTCCTGGAGGCCCTCAGTCAGAACCAGAGGTGACATTTGGCAAGACGCTCCTCGGGGCGCGTCTTGCTTGGGCCTCTCTCCTGGAGGCGCTCAGTCAGACCCAGTGCTGACATAAGGCAAGACGCTCCTCGGGGCTCATCTTGCTGGGGCCTCTCTCCTGGAGGCGCTCAGACAGACCCAGTGTTGACATGTGACAAGACGCTCCTCGGGGCGCATATTGCTTGGGCCTCTCTCCTGGAGGCCCTCAGTCAGAACCAGAGGTGAAATTTGGCAAGACGCTCCTCGGGGCGCGTCTTGCTTGGGCCTCTCTCCTGGAGGCGCTCAGTCAGACCGAGTGCTGACATAAGGCAAGACGCTCCTCGGGGCGCGTCTTGCTTGGGCTTCTCTCTTGGAGGCGCTCAGTCAGACCGAGTAGTGACATGTGGCAAGACGCTCCTCGGGGCGCGTCTTGCTTGGGCCTCTCTCATGGAGGCCCTCTGTCAGACCCAGTGTTGACATGTGTCAAGACGCTCCTCGGGGCGCGTCTTGCTTTGACCTCTCTCCTGGAGGCGCTCAGTAAGACCGAGTGCTGACATGTGGCAAGAAGCTCCTCGGGGCGCGTCTTGCTTGGGCTTCTCTCCTGGAGGCCCTCAGTAAGACCCATTGTTGACATGTGGCAAGACGCTCCTCGGGGCGCGTCTTGCTTGGGCCTCTCTGCAGAAGGCCCTCAATCAGACCCAGTGTTGACACGTGGCAAGACGCTCCTCGGGGCGCGTCTTGCTTTGGCTTCTCTCCTGGAGGCCCTCAGTCAGACCCATTGTTGACATGTGGCAAGACTCTCCTCGGGGCGCGTCTTGCTTGGGCCTCTCTCCTGGAGGCGCTCAGTCAGACCGAGTGCTGACATAAGGCAAGACGCTCCTCGGGGCGCGTCTTGCTGGGGCCTCTCTCCTGGAGGCGCTCAGTCAGACCCAGTGCTGACATGTGGCAAGACGCTCCTCGGGGCGCGTCTTGCTTGGGCCTCTCTCCTGGATGCGCTCAGTCAGACTGAGTAGTGACATGTGGCCTGACGCTCCTCGGGGCGCGTCTTGCTTGGGCTTCTCTCCTGGAGGCCCTCTGTCAGACCCAGTGTTGACATGTGTCAAGACGCTCCTCCGGGCGCATCTTGCTTGGGCCTCTCTCCTGGAGGCCCTCAGTCAGAACCAGAGGTGACATGTGGCAAGACGCTCCTCGGGGCGCGTCTTGCTTGGGCTTCTCTCCTGGAGGCGCTCAGTCAGACCGAGTAGTGACATGTGGCAAGACGCTCCTCGGGGCGCGTCTTGCTGGGGCTTCTCTCCTGGAGGCCCTCTTTCAGACCCAGTGTTGACATGTGTCAAGACGCTCCTCGGGGCGCGTCTTGCTTGGGCTTCTCTCCTGGAGGCCCTCAGTCAGACCCATTGATGACATGTGGCAAGACGCTCCTCGGGCGCGTCTTGCTTGGGCCCCTCTCCTGGAGGCGCTCAGTCAGACCCAGTGGTGACATGTGGCAAGACACTCCTCCGGGCGCGTCTTGCTTGGGCCTCTCTCCTGGAGGCCCTCTGTCAGACCCAGTGTTGACATGTGTCAAGACGCTCCTCGGGGCGCGTCTTGCTTGGGCTTCTCTCCTGGAGGCCCTCAGTCAGACCCATTGTTGACATGTGGCAAGACGCTCCTCAGGGCGCGTCTTGCTTGGGCTTCTCTCCTGGAGGCGCTCAGACAGACCCAGTGTTGACATGTGACAAGACGCTCCTCGGGGCGCGTCTTGCTTGGGCCTCTCTCCTGGAGGCCCTCAGTCAGAACCAGAGGTGACATGTGGCAAGACGCTCCTCGGGGCGCGTCTTGCTTGGGCCTCTCTACTGGAGGCCCTCTGTCAGACCCAGTGTTGACATGTGGCAAGACCTTCCTCCGGGCGCATCTTGCTTGGGCCTCTCTCCTGGAGGCGCTCAGACAGACCCAGTGTTGACATAAGGCAAGACGCTCCTCGGGGCGCTTCTTGCTTGGGCCTCTCTCCTGGAGGCGCTCAGTCAGACCCAGTGTTTACATGTGGCAAGACACTCCTCAGGGCGCATCTTGGTTGGGCCTCGCTCCTGGAGGCGCTCAGTCAGACCCAGTGGTGACATGTGGCAAGACGCTCCTCGGGGCGTGTCTTGCTTGGGCCTCTCTCCTGGAGGTGCTCTGTCAGACCCAGTGATGACATGTGGCAAGACGCTCCTCGGGGCGCGTCTTGCTTGGGCTTCTCTCCTGGAGGCGCTCAGTCAGACCGAGTAGTGACATGTGGCAAGACGCTCCTCGGGGCGCGTCTTACTTGGACCTCTCTCCCTGAGGCGCTCAGTCAGACTGAGTAGTGACATGTGGCAAGACGCTCCTTGGGGCGCGTCTTGCTTGGACCTCTCTCCTGGAGGCGCTCAGTCAGACCCAGTGTTGACACGTGGCAAGACGCTCCTCGGGGCGCGTCTTGCTTGGGCCTCTCTCCTGGAGGCGCTCAGTCAGACCCAGTGTTGGCATGTGGCAAGACGCTCCTCAGGGCGCGTCTTGGTTGGGCCTGTCTCCTGGAGGCGCTCAGTCACACCCAGTGGTGACATGTGGCAAGACGCTCCTCGGGGTGCATATTGCTTGGGCCTCTCTCCTGGATGCCCTCTGTCAGACCGAGTGTTGACATGTGGCAAGACTCTCCTCGGGGCGCGTCTTGCTTGGGCCTCTCTCCTGGAGGCGCTCAGTCAGACCCAGTGTTGACATGTGGCAAGTCCCTCCTCGGGGCGCGTCTTGCTTGGGCCTCGCTCAAGGAGGCCCTCTGTCAGACCCAGTGTTGACATGTGGCAAGACGCTCATCGGGGCGCGTCTTGCTTGGGCCTGTCTCCTGGAGGTGCTCAGTAAGAACGAGTGCTGACATGTGGCAAGAAGCTCCTCGGGGCGCGTCTTGCTTGGGCTTCTCTCCTGGAGGCCCTCAGTAAGACCCATTGTTGACATGTGGCAAGACGCTCCTCGGGGCGCGTCTTGCTTGGGCCTCTCTGCAGAAGGCCCTCAATCAGACCCAGTGTTGACACGTGGCAAGACGCTCCTCGGGGCGCGTCTTGCTTGGGCTTCTCTCCTGGAGGCCCTCAGTCAGACCCATTGTTGACATGTGGCAAGACTCTCCTCGGGGCGCGTTTTGCTGGGGCCTCTCTCCTGGAGGCGCTCAGTCAGACCCAGTGCTGACATGTGGCAAGACGCTCCTCGGGGCGTGTCTTGCTTGGGCCCCTCTCCTGGAGGCGCTCAGCCAGACCCAGTGGTGACATGTGGCAAGACTCTCCTCCGGGCGCGTCTTGCTTGGGCCTCTCTCCTGGAGGCCCTCTGTCAGACCCAGTGTTGACATGTGACAAGACGCTCCTCGGGGCGCGTCTTGCTTGGGTTTCTCTCCTGGAGGCCCTCAGTCAGACCCATTGTTGACATGTGGCAAGACGCTCCTCAGGGCGCGTCTTGCTTGGGCTTCTCTCCTGGAGGCGCTCAGACAGACCCAGTGTTGACATGTGACAAGACGCTCCTCGGGGCGCGTCTTGCTTGGGCTTCTCTCCTGGAGGCCCTCAGTCAGACCCATTGTTGACATGTGGCAAGACGCTCCTCGGGCGCGTCTTGCTTGGGCCCCTCTCCTGGAGGCGCTCAGTCAGACCCAGTGGTGACATGTGGCAAGACACTCCTCCGGGCGCGTCTTGCTGGGGCCTCTCTCCTGGAGGCGCTCAGTCAGACTGAGTAGTGACATGTGGCCTGACGCTCCTCGGGGCGCGTCTTGCTTGGGCTTCTGTCCTGGAGGCCCTCAGTTAGACCCATTGTTGACATGTGGCAAGACGCTCCTCGGGGCGCGTCTTGCTTGGGCTTCTCTCCTGGAGGCCCTCAGTCAGACCCATTGTTGACATGTGGCAAGACGCTCCTCGGGGCGTGTCTTGCTTGGGCCCCTCTCCTGGAGGCGCTCAGCCAGACCCAGTGGTGACATGTGGCAAGACTCTCCTCCGGGCGCGTCTTGCTTGGGCCTCTCTCCTGGAGGCCCTCTGTCAGACCCAGTGTTGACATGTGTCAAGACGCTCCTCGGGGCGCGTCTTGCTTGGGCTTCTCTCCTGGAGGCCCTCAGTCAGACCCATTGTTGACATGTGGCAAGACGCTCCTCAGGGCACGTCTTGCTTTGGCTTCTCTCCTGGAGGCGCTCAGACAGACCCAGTGTTGACATGTGACAAGACGCTCCTCGGGGCGCGTCTTGCTTGGGTTTCTCTCCTGGAGGCCCTCAGTCAGACCCATTGTTGACATGTGGCAAGACGCTCCTCAGGGCGCGTCTTGCTTGGGCTTCTCTCCTGGAGGCGCTCAGACAGACCCAGTGTTGACATGTGACAAGACGCTCCTCGGGGCGCGTCTTGCTTGGGCTTCTCTCCTGGAGGCCCTCAGTCAGACCCATTGTTGACATGTGGCAAGACGCTCCTCGGGCGCGTCTTGCTTGGGCCCCTCTCCTGGAGGCGCTCAGTCAGACCCAGTGGTGACATGTGGCAAGACACTCCTCCGGGCGCGTCTTGCTGGGGCCTCTCTCCTGGAGGCGCTCAGTCAGACCCAGTGCTGACATGTGGCAAGACGCTCCTCGGGGCGCGTCTTGCTTGGACCTCTCTCCCTGAGGCGCTCAGTCAGACTGAGTAGTGACATGTGGCAAGACGCTCCTTGGGGCGCGTCTTGCTTGGACCTCTCTCCTGGAGGCGCTCAGTCAGACCCAGTGTTGACACGTGGCAAGACGCTCCTCGGGGCGCATCTTGCTTGGGCCTCTCTCCTGGAGGCGCTCAGTCAGACCCAGTGTTGGCATGTGGCAAGACGCTCCTCAGGGCGCGTCTTGGTTGGGCCTGTCTCCTGGAGGCGCTCAGTCACACCCAGTGGTGACATGTGGCAAGACGTTCCTCGGGGTGCATATTGCTTGGGCCTCTCTCCTGGATGCCCTCTGTCACACCGAGTGTTGACATGTGGCAAGACTCTCCTCGGGGCGCGTCTTGCTTGGGCCTCTCTCCTGGAGGCGCTCAGTCAGACCCAGTGTTGACATGTGGCAAGTCCCTCCTCGGGGCGCGTCTTGCTTGGGCCTCGCTCATGGAGGCCCTCTGTCAGACCCAGTGTTGACATGTGGCAAGACGCTCCTCGGGGCGCGTCTTGCTTGGGCCTGTCTCCTGGAGGTGCTCAGTAAGAACGAGTGCTGACATGTGGCAAGAAGCTCCTCGGGGCGCGTCTTGCTTGGGCTTCTCTCCTGGAGGCCCTCAGTAAGACCCATTGTTGACATGTGGCAAGACACTCCTCCGGGCGCGTCTTGCTGGGGCCTCTCTCCTGGAGGCGCTCAGTCAGACTGAGTAGTGACATGTGGCCTGACGCTCCTCGGGGCGCGTCTTGCTTGGGCTTCTGTCCTGGAGGCCCTCAGTTAGACCCATTGTTGACATGTGGCAAGACGCTCCTCGGGGCGCGTCTTGCTTGGGCTTCTCTCCTGGAGGCCCTCAGTCAGACCCATTGTTGACATGTGGCAAGACGCTCCTCGGGGCGTGTCTTGCTTGGGCCCCTCTCCTGGAGGCGCTCAGCCAGACCCAGTGGTGACATGTGGCAAGACTCTCCTCCGGGCGCGTCTTGCTTGGGCCTCTCTCCTGGAGGCCCTCTGTCAGACCCAGTGTTGACATGTGTCAAGACGCTCCTCGGGGCGCGTCTTGCTTGGGCTTCTCTCCTGGAGGCCCTCAGTCAGACCCATTGTTGACATGTGGCAAGACGCTCCTCAGGGCACGTCTTGCTTTGGCTTCTCTCCTGGAGGCGCTCAGACAGACCCAGTGTTGACATGTGACAAGACGCTCCTCGGGGCGCGTCTTGCTTGGGTTTCTCTCCTGGAGGCCCTCAGTCAGACCCATTGTTGACATGTGGCAAGACGCTCCTCAGGGCGCGTCTTGCTTGGGCTTCTCTCCTGGAGGCGCTCAGACAGACCCAGTGTTGACATGTGACAAGACGCTCCTCGGGGCGCGTCTTGCTTGGGCTTCTCTCCTGGAGGCCCTCAGTCAGACCCATTGTTGACATGTGGCAAGACGCTCCTCGGGCGCGTCTTGCTTGGGCCCCTCTCCTGGAGGCGCTCAGTCAGACCCAGTGGTGACATGTGGCAAGACACTCCTCCGGGCGCGTCTTGCTGGGGCCTCTCTCCTGGAGGCGCTCAGTCAGACCCAGTGCTGACATGTGGCAAGACGCTCCTCGGGGCGCGTCTTGCTTGGACCTCTCTCCCTGAGGCGCTCAGTCAGACTGAGTAGTGACATGTGGCAAGACGCTCCTTGGGGCGCGTCTTGCTTGGACCTCTCTCCTGGAGGCGCTCAGTCAGACCCAGTGTTGACACGTGGCAAGACGCTCCTCGGGGCGCATCTTGCTTGGGCCTCTCTCCTGGAGGCGCTCAGTCAGACCCAGTGTTGGCATGTGGCAAGACGCTCCTCAGGGCGCGTCTTGGTTGGGCCTGTCTCCTGGAGGCGCTCAGTCACACCCAGTGGTGACATGTGGCAAGACGTTCCTCGGGGTGCATATTGCTTGGGCCTCTCTCCTGGATGCCCTCTGTCACACCGAGTGTTGACATGTGGCAAGACTCTCCTCGGGGCGCGTCTTGCTTGGGCCTCTCTCCTGGAGGCGCTCAGTCAGACCCAGTGTTGACATGTGGCAAGTCCCTCCTCGGGGCGCGTCTTGCTTGGGCCTCGCTCATGGAGGCCCTCTGTCAGACCCAGTGTTGACATGTGGCAAGACGCTCCTCGGGGCGCGTCTTGCTTGGGCCTGTCTCCTGGAGGTGCTCAGTAAGAACGAGTGCTGACATGTGGCAAGAAGCTCCTCGGGGCGCGTCTTGCTTGGGCTTCTCTCCTGGAGGCCCTCAGTAAGACCCATTGTTGACATGTGGCAAGACGCTCCTCGGGGCGCGTCTTGCTTGGGCCTCTCTGCAGAAGGCCCTCAATCAGACCCAGTGTTGACACGTGGCAAGACGCTCCTCGGGGCGCGTTTTGCTGGGGCCTCTCTCCTGGAGGCGCTCAATCAGACCCAGTGCTGACATGTGGCAAGACGCTCCTCGGGGCGCGTCTTGCTTGGGCCTCTCTCCTGGAGGCGCTCAGTCAGACCGAGTGCTGACATAAGGCAAGACGCTCCTCGGGGCGCGTCTTGCTGGGGCCTCTCTCCAGGAGGCGCTCAGTCAGACCCAGTGCTGACATGTGGCAAGACGCTCCTCGGGGCGCGTCTTGCTTGGGCCTCTCTCCTGGAGGCGCTCAGTCAGACTGAGTAGTGACATGTGGCCTGACGCTCCTCGGGGCGCGTCTTGCTTGGGCTTCTCTCCTGGAGGCCCTCAGTCAGACCCATTGTTGACATGTGGCAAGACGCTCCTCGGGGCGCGTCTTGCTTGGGCTTCTCTCCTGGAGGCCCTCAGTCAGACCCATTGTTGACGCGTGGCAAGACGCTCCTCGGGGCGTGTCTTGCTTGGGCCCCTCTCCTGGAGGCGCTCAGTCAGACCCAGTGGTGACATGTGGCAAGACTCTCCTCCGGGCGCGTCTTGCTTGGGCCTCTCTCCTGGAGGCCCTCTGTCAGACCCAGTGTTGACATGTGTCAAGACGCTCCTCGGGGCGCGTCTTGCTTGGGCTTCTCTCCTGGAGGCCCTCAGTCAGACCCATTGTTGACATGTGGCAAGACGCTCCTCAGCGCGTCTTGCTTGGGCTTCTCTCCTGGAGGTGCTCAGACAGACCCAGTGTTGACATGTGACAAGACGCTCCTCGGGGCGCGTCTTGCTTGGGCTTCTCTCCTGGAGGCCCTCAGTCAGACCCATTGTTGACATGTGGCAAGACGCTCCTCGGGCGCGTCTTGCTTGGGCCCCTCTCCTGGAGGCCCTCAGTCAGACCCAGTGGTGACATGTGGCAAGACACTCCTCCGGGCGCGTCTTGCTTGGGCCTCTCTCCTGGAGGCCCTCAGTCAGACCCATTGTTGACATGTGGCAAGACGCTCCTCAGGGCGCGTCTTGCTTGGGCTTCTCTCCTGGAGGCGCTCAGACAGACCCAGTGTTGACATGTGGCAAGACCCTCCTCCGGGCGCATCTTGCTTGGGCCTCTCTCCTGGAGGCGCTCAGACAGACCCAGTGTTGACATGTGACAAGACGCTCCTCGGGGCGCATCTTGCTTGGGCCTCTCTCCTGGAGGCCCTCAGTCAGAACCAGAGGTGACATTTGGCAAGACGCTCCTCGGGGCGCGTCTTGCTTGGGCCTCTCTCCTGGAGGCGCTCAGTCAGACCCAGTGCGGACATAAGGCAAGACGCTCCTCGGGGCTCATCTTGCTGGGGCCTCTCTCCTGGAGGCGCTCAGACAGACCCAGTGTTGACATGTGACAAGACGCTCCTCGGGGCGCATATTGCTTGGGCCTCTCTCCTGGAGGCCCTCAGTCAGAACCAGAGGTGAAATTTGGCAAGACGCTCCTCGGGGCGCGTCTTGCTTGGGCCTCACTCCTGGAGGCGCTCAGTCAGACCGAGTGCTGACATAAGGCAAGACGCTCCTCGGGGCGCGTCTTGCTTGGGCTTCTCTCCTGGAGGCGCTCAGTCAGACCGAGTAGTGACATGTGGCAAGACGCTCCTCGGGGCGCGTCTTGCTGGGGCTTCGCTCCTGGAGGCCCTCAGTCAGACCCATTGTTGACATGTGTCAAGACGCTCCTCGGGGCGCGTCTTGCTTTGACCTCTCTCCTGGAGGCGCTCAGTAAGACCGAGTGCTGACATGTGGCAAGAAGCTCCTCGGGGCGCGTCTTGCTTGGGCTTCTCTCCTGGAGGCCCTCAGTAAGACCCATTGTTGACATGTGGCAAGACGCTCCTCGGGGCGCGTCTTGCTTGGGCCTCTCTGCAGAAGGCCCTCAATCAGACCCAGTGTTGACACGTGGCAAGACGCTCCTCGGGGCGCGTCTTGCTTTGGCTTCTCTACTGGAGGCCCTCAGTCAGACCCATTGTTGACATGTGGCAAGACTCTCCTCGGGGCGCGTCTTGCTTGGGCCTCTCTCCTGGAGGCGCTCAGTCAGACCGAGTGCTGACATAAGGCAAGACGCTCCTCGGGGCGCGTCTTGCTGGGGCCTCTCTCCTGGAGGCGCTCAATCAGACCCAGTGCTGACATGTGGCAAGACGCTCCTCGG
Source organism: Nothobranchius furzeri (assembly GCF_043380555.1). Taxonomy (NCBI): domain Eukaryota; kingdom Metazoa; phylum Chordata; class Actinopteri; order Cyprinodontiformes; family Nothobranchiidae; genus Nothobranchius; species Nothobranchius furzeri. The sequence goes on from NC_091756.1 coordinate 18,616,226, forward strand.
GGCGCGTCTTGCTTGGGCCTCTCTCCTGGAGGCGCTCAGTCAGACCGAGTGCTGACATAAGGCAAGACGCTCCTCGGGGCGCGTCTTGCTGGGGCCTCTCTCCAGGAGGCGCTCAGTCAGACCCAGTGCTGACATGTGGCAAGACGCTCCTCGGGGCGCGTCTTGCTTGGGCCTCTCTCCTGGAGGCGCTCAGTCAGACTGAGTAGTGACATGTGGCCTGACGCTCCTCGGGGCGCGTCTTGCTTGGGCTTCTCTCCTGGAGGCCCTCAGTCAGACCCATTGTTGACATGTGGCAAGACGCTCCTCGGGGCGCGTCTTGCTTGGGCTTCTCTCCTGGAGGCCCTCAGTCAGACCCATTGTTGACATGTGGCAAGACGCTCCTCGGGGCGTGTCTTGCTTGGGCCCCTCTCCTGGAGGCGCTCAGTCAGACCCAGTGGTGACATGTGGCAAGACTCTCCTCCGGGCGCGTCTTGCTTGGGCCTCTCTCCTGGAGGCCCTCTGTCAGACCCAGTGTTGACATGTGTCAAGACGCTCCTCGGGGCGCGTCTTGCTTGGGCTTCTCTCCTGGAGGCCCTCAGTCAGACCCATTGTTGACATGTGGCAAGACGCTCCTCAGGGCGCGTCTTGCTTGGGCTTCTCTCCTGGAGGCGCTCAGACAGACCCAGTGTTGACATGTGACAAGACGCTCCTCGGGGCGCGTCTTGCTTGGGCTTCTCTCCTGGAGGCCCTCAGTCAGACCCATTGTTGACATGTGGCAAGACGCTCCTCGGGCGCGTCTTGCTTGGGCCCCTCTCCTGGAGGCCCTCAGTCAGACCCAGTGGTGACATGTGGCAAGACACTCCTCCGGGCGCGTCTTGCTTGGGCCTCTCTCCTGGAGGCCCTCAGTCAGACCCATTGTTGACATGTGGCAAGACGCTCCTCAGGGCGCGTCTTGCTTGGGCTTCTCTCCTGGAGGCGCTCAGACAGACCCAGTGTTGACATGTGACAAGACGCTCCTCGGGGCGCGTCTTGCTTGGGCCTCTCTCCTGGAGGCCCTCAATCAGAACCAGAGGTGACATGTGGCAAGACGCTCCTCGGGGCGCGTCTTGCTTGGGCCTCTCTACTGGAGGCCCTCTGTCAGACCCAGTGTTGACATGTGGCAAGACCCTCCTCCGGGCGCATCTTGCTTGGGCCTCTCTCCTGGAGGCGCTCAGACAGACCCAGTGTTGACATGTGACAAGACGCTCCTCGGGGCGCATCTTGCTTGGGCCTCTCTCCTGGAGGCCCTCAGTCAGAACCAGAGGTGACATTTGGCAAGACGCTCCTCGGGGCGCGTCTTGCTTGGGCCTCTCTCCTGGAGGTGCTCAGTCAGACCCAGTGCGGACATAAGGCAAGACGCTCCTCGGGGCTCATCTTGCTGGGGCCTCTCTCCTGGAGGCGCTCAGACAGACCCAGTGTTGACATGTGACAAGACGCTCCTCGGGGCGCATATTGCTTGGGCCTCTCTCCTGGAGGCCCTCAGTCAGAACCAGAGGTGAAATTTGGCAAGACGCTCCTCGGGGCGCGTCTTGCTTGGGCCTCACTCCTGGAGGCGCTCAGTCAGACCGAGTGCTGACATAAGGCAAGACGCTCCTCGGGGCGCGTCTTGCTTGGGCTTCTCTCCTGGAGGCGCTCAGTCAGACCGAGTAGTGACATGTGGCAAGACGCTCCTCGGGGCGCGTCTTGCTGGGGCTTCGCTCCTGGAGGCCCTCAGTCAGACCCATTGTTGACATGTGGCAAGACGCTCCTCGGGGCGCGTCTTGCTTGGGCCTCTCTCATGGAGGCCCTCTGTCAGACCCAGTGTTGACATGTGTCAAGACGCTCCTCGGGGCGCGTCTTGCTTTGACCTCTCTCCTGGAGGCGCTCAGTAAGACCGAGTGCTGACATGTGGCAAGAAGCTCCTCGGGGCGCGTCTTGCTTGGGCTTCTCTCCTGGAGGCCCTCAGTAAGACCCATTGTTGACATGTGGCAAGACGCTCCTCGGGGCGCGTCTTGCTTGGGCCTCTCTGCAGAAGGCCCTCAATCAGACCCAGTGTTGACACGTGGCAAGACGCTCCTCGGGGCGCGTCTTGCTTGGGCTTCTCTCCTGGAGGCCCTCAGTCAGACCCATTGTTGACATGTGGCAAGACTCTCCTCGGGGCGCGTCTTGCTTGGGCCTCTCTCCTGGAGGCGCTCAGTCAGACCGAGTGCTGACATAAGGCAAGACGCTCCTCGGGGCGCGTCTTGCTGGGGCCTCTCTCCTGGAGGCGCTCAGTCAGACCCAGTGCTGACATGTGGCAAGACGCTCCTCGGGGCGCGTCTTGCTTGGGCCTCTCTCCTGGAGGCGCTCAGTCAGACTGAGTAGTGACATGTGGCCTGACGCTCCTCGGGGCGCGTCTTGCTTGGGCTTCTCTCCTGGAGGCCCTCTGTCAGACCCAGTGTTGACATGTGTCAAGACGCTCCTCGGGGCGCGTCTTGCTGGGGCTTCGCTCCTGGAGGCCCTCAGTCAGACCCATTGATGACATGTGGCAAGACGCTCCTCGGGGCGCGTCTTGCTTGGGCCTCTCTCATGGAGGCCCTCTGTCAGACCCAGTGTTGACATGTGTCAAGACGCTCCTCGGGGCGCGTCTTGCTTTGACCTCTCTCCTGGAGGCGCTCAGTAAGACCGAGTGCTGACATGTGGCAAGAAGCTCCTCGGGGCGCGTCTTGCTTGGGCTTCTCTCCTGGAGGCCCTCAGTAAGACCCATTGTTGACATGTGGCAAGACGCTCCTCGGGGCGCGTCTTGCTTGGGCCTCTCTGCAGAAGGCCCTCAATCAGACCCAGTGTTGACACGTGGCAAGACGCTCCTCGGGGCGCGTCTTGCTTGGGCTTCTCTCCTGGAGGCCCTCAGTCAGACCCATTGTTGACATGTGGCAAGACTCTCCTCGGGGCGCGTCTTGCTTGGGCCTCTCTCCTGGAGGCGCTCAGTCAGACCGAGTGCTGACATAAGGCAAGACGCTCCTCGGGGCGCGTCTTGCTGGGGCCTCTCTCCTGGAGGCGCTCAGTCAGACCCAGTGCTGACATGTGGCAAGACGCTCCTCGGGGCGCGTCTTGCTTGGGCCTCTCTCCTGGAGGCGCTCAGTCAGACGGAGTAGTGACATGTGGCCTGACGCTCCTCGGGGCGCGTCTTGCTTGGGCTTCTCTCCTGGAGGCCTTCTGTCAGACCCAGTGTTGACATGTGTCAAGACGCTCCTCCGGGCGCATCTTGCTTGGGCCTCTCTCCTGGAGGCCCTCAGTCAGAACCAGAGGTGACATGTGGCAAGACGCTCCTCGGGGCGCGTCTTGCTTGGGCTTCTCTCCTGGAGGCGCTCAGTCAGACCGAGTAGTGACATGTGGCAAGACGCTCCTCGGGGCGCGTCTTGCTGGGGCTTCTCTCCTGGAGGCCCTCTGTCAGACCCAGTGTTGACATGTGTCAAGACACTCCTCGGGGCGCGTCTTGCTTGGGCTTCTCTCCTGGAGGCCCTCAGTCAGACCCATTGATGACATGTGGCAAGACGCTCCTCGGGCGCGTCTTGCTTGGGCCCCTCTCCTGGAGGCGCTCAGTCAGACCCAGTGATGACATGTGGCAAGACACTCCTCCGGGCGCGTCTTGCTTGGGCCTCTCTCCTGGAGGCCCTCTGTCAGACCCAGTGTTGACATGTGTCAAGACGCTCCTCGGGGCGCGTCTTGCTTGGGCTTCTCTCCTGGAGGCCCTCAGTCAGACCCATTGTTGACATGTGGCAAGACGCTCCTCAGGGCGCGTCTTGCTTGGGCTTCTCTCCTGGAGGCGCTCAGACAGACCCAGTGTTGACATGTGACAAGACGCTCCTCGGGGCGCGTCTTGCTTGGGCCTCTCTCCTGGAGGCCCTCAGTCAGAACCAGAGGTGACATGTGGCAAGACGCTCCTCGGGGCGCGTCTTGCTTGGGCCTCTCTACTGGAGGCCCTCTGTCAGACCCAGTGTTGACATGTGGCAAGACCTTCCTCCGGGCGCATCTTGCTTGGGCCTCTCTCCTGGAGGCGCTCAGACAGACCCAGTGTTGACATAAGGCAAGACGCTCCTCGGGGCGCTTCTTGCTTGGGCCTCTCTCCTGGAGGCGCTCAGTCAGACCCAGTGTTTACATGTGGCAAGACGCTCCTCAGGGCGCATCTTGGTTGGGCCTCGCTCCTGGAGGCGCTCAGTCAGACCCAGTGGTGACATGTGGCAAGACGCTCCTCGGGGCGTGTCTTGCTTGGGCCTCTCTCCTGGAGGTGCTCTGTCAGACCCAGTGTTGACATGTGGCAAGACGCTCCTCGGGGCGCGTCTTGCTTGGGCTTCTCTCCTGGAGGCGCTCAGTCAGACCGAGTAGTGACATGTGGCAAGACGCTCCTCGGGGCGCGTCTTGCTTGGACCTCTCTCCCTGAGGCGCTCAGTCAGACCGAGTAGTGACATGTGGCAAGACGCTCCTTGGGGCGCGTCTTGCTTGGACCTCTCTCCTGGAGGCGCTCAGTCAGACCCAGTGTTGACACGTGGCAAGACGCTCCTCGGGGCGTGTCTTGCTTGGGCCTCTCTCCTGGAGGCGCTCAGTCAGACCCAGTGTTTGGCATGTGGCAAGACGCTCCTCAGGGCGCGTCTTGGTTGGGCCTGTCTCCTGGAGGCGCTCAGTCAGACCCAGTGGAGACATGTGGCAAGACGCTCCTCGGGGTGCATATTGCTTGGGCCTCTCTCCTGGATGCCCTCTGTCAGACCGAGTGTTGACATGTGGCAACACTCTCCTCGGGGCGCGTCTTGCTTGGGCCTCTCTCCTGGAGGCGCTCAGTCAGACCCAGTGTTGACATGTGGCAAGTCCCTCCTCGGGGCGCGTCTTGCTTGGGCCTCTCTCATGGAGGCCCTCTGTCAGACCCAGTGTTGACCTGTGGCAAGACGCTCCTCGGGGCGCGTCTTGCTTGGGCCTGTCTCCTGGAGGTGCTCAGTAAGACCGAGTGCTGACATGTGGCAAGAAGCTCCTCGGGGCGCGTCTTGCTTGGGCTTCTCTCCTGGAGAGCCTCAGTCAGACCCATTGTTGACATGTGGCAAGACGCTCCTCGGGGCGCGTCTTTCTGGGGCCTCTCTCCTGGAGGCGCTCAGTCAGACCCAGTGCTGACATGTGGCAAGACGCTCCTCGGGGCGCGTCTTGCTTGGGCCTCTCTCCTGGAGGCGATCAGTCAGACCGAGTGCTGACATAAGGCAAGACGCTCCTCGGGGCGCGTCTTGCTGGGGCCTCTCTCCTGGAGGCGCTCAGTCAGACCCAGTGCTGACATGTGGCAAGACGCTCCTCGGGGCGCGTCTTGCTTGGGCCTCTCTCCTGGAGGCGCTCAGTCAGACTGAGTAGTGACATGTGGCCTGACGCTCCTCGGGGCGCGTCTTGCTTGGGCTTCTCTCCTGGAGGCCCTCAGTCAGACCCATTGTTGACATGTGGCAAGACGCTCCTCAGGGCACGTCTTGCTTGGGCTTCTCTCCTGGAGGCGCTCAGACAGACCCAGTGTTGACATGTGACAAGACGCTCCTCGGGGCGCGTCTTGCTTGGGCCTCTCTCCTGGAGGCCCTCAGTCAGAACCAGAGGTGACATGTGGCAAGACGCTCCTCGGGGCGCGTCTTGCTTGGGCCTCTCTCCTGGAGGCCCTCTGTCAGACCCAGTGTTGACATGTGGCAAGACGATCCTCCGGGCGCATCTTGCTTGGGCCTCTCTCCTGGAGGCCCTCAGTCAGACCCATTGTTGACATGTGGCAAGACGCTCCTCGGGGCGCGTCTTGCTTGGGCCTCTCTCCTGGAGGCGCTCAGTCAGACCGAGTGCTGACATAAGGCAAGACGCTCCTCGGGGCGCGTCTTGCTGGGGCCTCTCTCCTGGAGGCGCTCAATCAGACCCAGTGGTGACACGTGGCAAGACGCTCCTCGGGGCGCGTCTTGCTTGGGCCTCTCTCCTGGAGGCGCTCAGTCAGACCCAGTGGTGACATGTGGCAAGACGCTCCTCTGGGCGCATCTTGCTTGGGCCTCTCTCCTGGAGGCGCTCAATCAGACCCTGTGTTGACACGTGGCAAGACGCTCCTCGGGGCGCGTCTTGCTTGGGCCTCTCTCCTGGAGGCGCTCAGTCAGACCCAGTGTTGACATGTGGCAAGTCCCTCCTCGGGGCGCGTCTTGCTTGGGCCTCTCTCATGGAGGCCCTCTGTCAGACCCAGTGTTGACATGTGTCAAGACGCTCCTCGGGGCGCGTCTTGCTTTGACCTCTCTCCTGGAGGCGCTCAGTAAGACCGAGTGCTGACATGTGGCAAGAAGCTCCTCGGGGCGCGTCTTGCTTGGGCTTCTCTCCTGGAGGCCCTCAGTAAGACCCATTGTTGACTTGTGGCAAGACGCTCCTCGGGGCGCGTCTTGCTTGGGCCTCTCTGCAGAAGGCCCTCAATCAGACCCAGTGTTGACACGTGGCAAGACGCTCCTCGGGGTGCGTCTTGCTTGGGCTTCTCTCCTGGAGGCCCTCAGTCAGACCCATTGTTGACATGTGGCAAGACTCTCCTCGGGGCGCGTCTTGCTGGGGCCTCTCTCCTGGAGGCGCTCAGTCAGACCCAGTGCTGACATGTGGCAAGACGCTCATCGGGGCGCGTCTTGCTGGGGCCTCTCTCCTGGAGGCGCTCAGTCAGACCCAGTGCTGACATGTGGCAAGACGCTCCTCGGGGCGCGTCTTGCTTGGGCCTCTCTCCTGGAGGCGCTCAGTCAGACTGAGTAGTGACATGTGGCCTGATGCTCCTCGGGGCGCGTCTTGCTTGGGCTTCTCTCCTGGAGGCCCTCAGTCAGACCCATTGTTGACATGTGGCAAGACGCTCCTCGGGGCGCGTCTTGCTTGGGCTTCTGTCCTGGAGGCGCTCAGACAGACCCAGTGTTGACATGTGACAAGACGCTCCTCGGGGTGCGTCTTCCTTGGGCCTCTCTCCTGGAGGCCCTCAGTCAGAACCAGAGGTGACATGTGGCAAGACACTCCTCGGGGCGCGTCTTGCTTGGGCCTCTCTCCTGGAGGCCCTCTGTCAGACCCAGTGTTGACATGTGGCAAGACACTCCTCCGGGCGCATCTTGCTTGGGCCTCTCTCCTGGAGGCCCTCAGTCAGACCCATTGTTGACATGTGACAAGACGCTCCTCGGGGCGCGTCTTGCTTGGGCCTCTCTCCTGGAGGCGCTCAGTAAGACCGAGTGCTGACATAAGGCAAGACGCTCCTCGGGGCGCGTCTTGCTAGGGCCTCTCTCCTGGAGGCGCTCAGTCAGACTGAGTAGTGACATGTGGCCTGACGCTCCTCGGGGCGCGTCTTGCTTGGGCTTCTCTCCTGGAGGCCCTCAGTCAGACCCATTGTTGACATGTGGCAAGACGCTCCTCGGGGAACGTCTTGCTTGGGCTTCTCTCCTGGAGGCGCTCAGACAGACCCAGTGTTGACATGAGACAAGACGCTCCTCGGGGCGCGTCTTGCTTGGGCCTCTCTCCTGGAGGCCCTCAGTCAGAACCAGATGTGACATGTGGCAAGACGCTCCTCGGGGCGCGTCTTGCTTGGGCCTCTCTCCTGGAGGCCCTCTGTCAGACCAAGTGTTGACATGTGGCAAGACGATCCTCCGGGCGCATCTTGCTTGGGCCTCTCTCCTGGAGGCCCTCAGTCAGACCCATTGTTGACATATGGCAAGACGCTCCTCGGGGCGCGTCTTGCTTGGGCCTCTCTCCTGGAGGCGCTCAGTCAGACCGAGTGCTGACATAAGGCAAGACGCTCCTCGGGGCGCGTCTTGCTGGGGCCTCTCTCCTGGAGGTGCTCAATCAGACCCAGTGGTGACACGTGGCAAGACGCTCCTCGGGGCGCGTCTTGCTTGGGCCTCTCTCCTGGAGGCGCTCAGTCAGACCCAGTGGTGACAAGTGGCAAGACGCTCCTCTGGGCGCATCTTGCTTGGGCCTCTCTCCTGGAGGCGCTCAATCAGACCCTGTGTTGACACGTGGCAAGACGCTCCTCGGGGCGCGTCTTGCTTGGGCCTCTCTCCTGGAGGCGCTCAGTCAGACCCAGTGTTGACATGTGGCAAGTCCCTACTCGGGGCGCGTCTTGCTTGGGCCTCTCTCATGGAGGCCCTCTGTCAGACCCAGTGTTGACATGTGTCAAGACGCTCCTCGGGGCGTGTCTGGCTTGGACCTCTCTCCTGGAGGCGCTCAGTAAGACCGGTTGCTGACATGTGGCAAGAAGCTCCTCGGGGCGCGTCTTGCTGGGGCCTCTCTCCTGGAGGCGCTCAGTCAGACCCAGTGCTGACATGTGGCAAGACGCTCCTCGGGGCGCGTCTTGCTTGGGCCTCTCTCCTGGAGGCGCTCAGTCAGACTGAGTAGTGACATGTGGCCTGATGCTCCTCGGGGCGCGTCTTGCTTGGGCTTCTCTCCTGGAGGCCCTCAGTCAGACCCATTGTTGACATGTGGCAAGACGCTCCTCGGGGCGCGTCTTGCTTGGGCTTCTGTCCTGGAGGCGCTCAGACAGACCCAGTGTTGACATGTGACAAGACGCTCCTCGGGGTGCGTCTTCCTTGGGCCTCTCTCCTGGAGGCCCTCAGTCAGAACCAGAGGTGACATGTGGCAAGACACTCCTCGGGGCGCGTCTTGCTTGGGCCTCTCTCCTGGAGGCCCTCTGTCAGACCCAGTGTTGACATGTGGCAAGACACTCCTCCGGGCGCATCTTGCTTGGGCCTCTCTCCTGGAGGCCCTCAGTCAGACCCATTGTTGACATGTGACAAGACGCTCCTCGGGGCGCGTCTTGCTTGGGCCTCTCTCCTGGAGGCGCTCAGTAAGACCGAGTGCTGACATAAGGCAAGACGCTCCTCGGGGCGCGTCTTGCTAGGGCCTCTCTCCTGGAGGCGCTCAGTCAGACTGAGTAGTGACATGTGGCCTGACGCTCCTCGGGGCGCGTCTTGCTTGGGCTTCTCTCCTGGAGGCCCTCAGTCAGACCCATTGTTGACATGTGGCAAGACGCTCCTCGGGGAACGTCTTGCTTGGGCTTCTCTCCTGGAGGCGCTCAGACAGACCCAGTGTTGACATGAGACAAGACGCTCCTCGGGGCGCGTCTTGCTTGGGCCTCTCTCCTGGAGGCCCTCAGTCAGAACCAGATGTGACATGTGGCAAGACGCTCCTCGGGGCGCGTCTTGCTTGGGCCTCTCTCCTGGAGGCCCTCTGTCAGACCAAGTGTTGACATGTGGCAAGACGATCCTCCGGGCGCATCTTGCTTGGGCCTCTCTCCTGGAGGCCCTCAGTCAGACCCATTGTTGACATATGGCAAGACGCTCCTCGGGGCGCGTCTTGCTTGGGCCTCTCTCCTGGAGGCGCTCAGTCAGACCGAGTGCTGACATAAGGCAAGACGCTCCTCGGGGCGCGTCTTGCTGGGGCCTCTCTCCTGGAGGTGCTCAATCAGACCCAGTGGTGACACGTGGCAAGACGCTCCTCGGGGCGCGTCTTGCTTGGGCCTCTCTCCTGGAGGCGCTCAGTCAGACCCAGTGGTGACAAGTGGCAAGACGCTCCTCTGGGCGCATCTTGCTTGGGCCTCTCTCCTGGAGGCGCTCAATCAGACCCTGTGTTGACACGTGGCAAGACGCTCCTCGGGGCGCGTTTTGCTTGGGCCTCTCTCCTGGAGGCGCTCAGTCAGACCCAGTGTTGACATGTGGCAAGTCCCTACTCGGGGCGCGTCTTGCTTGGGCCTCTCTCATGGAGGCCCTCTGTCAGACCCAGTGTTGACATGTGTCAAGACGCTCCTCGGGGCCTGTCTGGCTTGGACCTCTCTCCTGGAGGCGCTCAGTAAGACCGGTTGCTGACATGTGGCAAGAAGCTCCTCGGGGCGCGTCTTGCTTGGGCTTCTCTCCTGGAGGCCCTCAGTAAGACCCATTGTTGACATGTGGCAAGACGCTCCTCGGGGCGCGTCTTGCTTGGGCCTCTCTCCAGAAGGCCCTCAATCAGACCCAGTGTTGACACGTGGCAAGACGCTCCTCGGGGCGCGTCTTGCTTGGGCTTCTCTCCTGGAGGCCCTCAGTCAGACCCATTGTTGACATGTGGCAAGACGCACCTCGGGGCGCGTCTTGCTGGGGCCTCTCTCCTGGAGGCGCTCAGTCAGACCCAGTGCTGACATGTGGCAAGACGCTCCTCGGGGCGCGTCTTGCTTGGGCCTCTCTCCTGGAGGCGCTCAGTCAGACCGAGTGCTGACATAAGGCAAGACGCTCCTCGGGGCACATCTTGCTGGGGCCTCTCTCCTGGAGGCGCTCAGTCAGACCCAGTGCTGACATGTGGCAAGACGCTCCTCGGGGCGCGTCTTGCTTGGGCCTCTCTCCTGGAGGCGCTCAGTCAGACTGAGTAGTGACATGTGGCCTGACGCTCCTCGGGTCGCGTCTTTCTTGGGCTTCTCTCCGGGAGGCCCTCAGTCAGACCCATTGTTGACATGTGGCAAGACGCTCCTCGGGGCGCGTCTTGCTTGGGCTTCTCTCCTGGAGGCCCTCTGTCAGACCCAGTGTTGACATGTGGCAAGACGCTCCTCCGGGCGCATCTTGCTTGGGCCTCTCTCCTGAAGGCCCTCAGTCAGACCCATTGTTGACATGTGGCAAGACGCTCCTCGGGGCGCGTCTTGCTTGGGCCTCTCTCCTGGAGGCGCTCAGTCAGACCGAGTGCTGACATAAGGCAAGACGCTCCTCGGGGCGCGTCTTGCTGGGGCCTCTCTCCTGGAGGCGCTCAGTCAGACTGAGTAGTGACATGTGGCCTGACGCTCCTCGGGGCGCGTCTTGCTTGGGCTTCTCTCCTGGAGGCCCTCAGTCAGACCGATTGTTGACATGTGGCAAGACGCTCCTCGGGGCACGTCTTGCTTCGGCTTCTCTCCTGGAGGCGCTCAGACAGACCCAGTGTTGACATGAGACAAGACGCTCCTCGGGGCGCGTCTTGCTTGGGCCTCTCTCCTGGAGGCCCTCAGTCAGAACCAGAGGTGACATGTGGCAAGACGCTCCTCGGGGCGCGTCTTGCTTGGGCCTCTCTCCTGGAGGCCCTCTGTCAGACACAGTGTTGAGATGTGGCAAGACGATCCTCCGGGCGCATCTTGCTTGGGCCTCTCTCCTGGAGGCCCTCAGTCAGACCCATTGTTGACATGTGGCAAGACGCTCCTCGGGGCGCGTCTTGCTTGGGCCTCTCTCCTGGAGGCGCTCAGTCAGACCGAGTGCTGACATAAGGCAAGACGCTCCTCGGGGCGCGTCTTGCTGGGGCCTCTCTCCTGGAGGCGCTCAATCAGACCCAGTGGTGACACGTGGCAAGACGCTCCTCGGGGCGCGTCTTGCTTGGCCCTCTCTCCTGGAGGCGCTCAGTCAGACCCAGTGGTGACATGTGGCAAGACGCTCCTCTGGGCGCATCTTGCTTGGGCCTCTCTCCTGGAGGCGCTCATTCAGACCCTGTGTTGACACGTGGCAAGACGCTCCTCGGGGCGCGTCTTGCTTGGGCCTCTCTCCTGGAGGCGCTCAGTCAGACCCAGTGTTGACATGTGGCAAGTCCCTCCTCGGGGCGCGTCTTGCTTGGGCCTCTCTCATGGAGGCCCTCTGTCAGACCCAGTGTTGACATGTGTCAAGACGCTCCTCGGGGCGCGTCTTGCTTTGACCTCTCTCCTGGAGGCGCTCAGTAAGACCGAGTGCTGACATGTGGCAAGAAGCTCCTCGGGGCGCGTCTTGCTTGGGCTTCTCTCCTGGAGGCCCTCAGTAAGACCCATTGTTGACTTGTGGCAAGACGCTCCTCGGGGCGCGTCTTGCTTGGGCCTCTCTGCAGAAGGCCCTCAATCAGACCCAGTGTTGACACGTGGCAAGACGCTCCTCGGGGCGCGTCTTGCTTGGGCTTCTCTCCTGGAGGCCCTCAGTCAGACCCATTGTTGACATGTGGCAAGACGCTCCTCGGGGCACGTCTTGCTGGGGCTTCTCTCCTGGAGGCCCTCTGTCAGACCCAGTGTTGACATGTGTCAAGACGCTCCACGGGGCGCGTCTTGCTTGGGCTTCTCTCCTGGAGGCCCTTAGTCAGAACCAGAGGTGACATGTGGCAAGACGCTCCTCGGGCCGCGTCTTTCTTGGGCCTCTCTCCTGGAGGCCCTCTGTCAGACCCAGTGTTGACATGTGGCAAGACGCTCCTCGGGGTGCGTCTTGCTTGGGCCTCTCTCCTGGAGGCGCTCAGTCAGACCGAGTGCTGACATAAGGCAAGACGCTCCTCGGGGCGCGTCTTGCTTGAGCCTCTCTCCTGGAGGCGCTCAGTCAGACCCAGTGTTTACATGTGGCAAGACGCTCCTCAGGGCGCATCTTGGTTGGGCCTCTCTCCTGGAGGCGCTCAGTCAGACCCAGTGGTGACATGTGGCAAGACGCTCCTCGGGGCGTGTCTTGCTTGGGCCTATCTCCTGGAGGCGCTCTGTCAGACCCAGTGTTGACATGTGGCAAGACGCTCCTCAGGGCGCGTCTTGCTTGGGCTTCTCTCCTGGAGGCGCTCAGTCAGACCGAGTAGTGACATGTGGCAAGACGCTCCTCGGGGCGCGTCTTGCTTGGACCTCTCTCCCTGAGGCGCTCAGTCAGACCGAGTAGTGACATGTGGCAAGACGCTCCTCGGGGCGCGTCTTGCTTGGACCTCTCTCCTGGAGGCGCTCAGTCAGACCCAGTGTTGACACGTGGCAAGACGCTCCTCGGGGCGCGTCTTGCTTGGGCCTCTCTCCTGGAGGCGCTCAGTCAGACCCAGTGTTGGCATGTGGCAAGACGCTCCTCAGGGCGCACATTGCTTGGGCCTCTCTCCTGGAGGCGCTCAGTCAGACCCAGTGTTGACATGTGGCAAGTCCCTCCTCGGGGGGCGTCTTGCTTGGGCCTCTCTCATGGAGGCCCTCTGTCAGACCCAGTGTTGACATGTGGCAAGACACTCCTCGGGCCGCGTCTTGCTTGGGCCTGTCTCCTGGAGGTGCTCAGTAAGACCGAGTGCTGACATGTGGCAAGAAGCTCCTCGGGGCGCGTCTTGCTTGGGCTTCTCTCCTGGAGGCCCTCAGTAAGACCCATTGTTGACATGTGGCAAGACGCTCCTCGGGGCGCGTCTTGCTTGGGCTTCTCTCCTGGAGGCCCTCAGTCAGACCCATTGTTGACATGTGGCAAGACGCTCCTCGGGGCGCGTCTTTCTGGGGCCTCTCTCCTGGGGGCGCTCAGTCAGACCCAGTGCTGACATGTGGCAAGACGCTCCTCGGGGCGCTTCTTGCTTGGTCCTCTCTCCTGGAGGCGCTCAGTCAGACCGAGTGCTGACATAAGGCAAGACGCTCCTCGGGGCGCGTCTTGCTGGGGCCTCTCTCCTGGAGGCGCTCAGTCAGACCCAGTGCTGACATGTGGCAAGACGCTCCTCGGGGCGCGTCTTGCTTGGGCCTCTCTCCTGGAGGCGCTCAGTCAGACTGAGTAGCGACATGTGGCCTGACGCTCCTCGGGGCGCGTCTTGCTTGGGCTTCTCTCCTGGAGGCCCTCAGTCAGACCCATTGTTGACATGTGGCAAGACGCTCCTCGTGGCATGTCTTGCTTGGGCTTCTCTCCTGGAGGCGCTCAGACAGACCCAGTGTTGACATGTGACAAGACGCTCCTCGGGGCGCGTCTTGCTTGGGCCTCTCTCCTGGAGGCCCTCAGTCAGAACCAGAGGTGACATGTGGCAGGACGCTCCTCGGGGCGCGTCTTGCTTGGGCCTCTCTCCTGGAGGCCCTCTGTCAGACCCAGTGTTGACATGTGGCAAGACGATCCTCCGGGCGCATCTTGCTTGGGCCTCTCTCCTGGAGGCCCTTAGTCAGACCCATTGTTTACATGTGGCAAGACGCTCCTTGGGGCACGTCTTGCTTGGGCCTCTCTCCTGGAGGCGCTCAGTCAGACCGAGTGCTGACATAAGGCAAGACGCTCCTCGGGGCGCGTCTTGCTGGGGCCTCTCTCCTGGAGGCGCTCAATCAGACCCAGTGGTGACACGTGGCAAGACGCTCCTCGGGGCGCGTCTTGCTTGGGCCTCTCTCCTGGAGGCGCTCAGTCAGACCCAGTGGTGACATGTGGCAAGACGCTCCTCTGGGCGCATCTTGCTTGGGCCTCTCTCCTAGAGGCGCTCAATCAGACCCTGTGTTGACACGTGGCAAGACGCTCCTCGGGGCGCGTCTTGCTTGGGCCTCTCTCCTGGAGGCGCTCAGTCAGACCCAGTGTTGACATGTTGCAAGTCCCTCCTCGGGGCGCGTCTTGCTTGGGCCTCTCTCATGGAGGCCCTCTGTCAGACCCAGTGTTGACATGTGTCAAGACGATCCTCCGGGCGCATCTTGCTTAAGCCTCTCTCCTGGAGGCCCTCAGTCAGACCCATTGTTGACTTGTGGCAAGACTCTCCTCGGGGCGCGTCTTGCTGGGGCCTCTCTCCTGGAGGCGCTCAGTCAGACCCAGTGCTGACATGTGGCAAGACGCTCCTCGGGGCGCATCTTGCTGGGGCCTCTCTCCTGGAGGCGCTCAGTCAGACCCAGTGCTGACATGTGGCAAGACGCTCCTCGGGGCGCGTCTTGCTTGGGCGTCTCTCCTGGAGGCGCTCAGTCAGACTGAGTAGTGACATGTGGCCTGACGCTCCTCGGGGCGCGTCTTGCTTGGGCTTCTCTCCTGGAGGCCCTCAGTCAGACCCATTGTTGACATGTGGCAAGACGCTCCTCGGGGCGCGTCTTGCTTGGGCTTCTCTCCTGGAGGCGCTCAGACAGACCCAGTGTTGATATGTGACAAGACGCTCCTTGGGGTGCGTCTTCCTTGGGCCTCTCTCCTGGAGGCCCTCAGTCAGAACCAGAGGTGACATGTGGCAAGACACTCCTCGGGGCGCGTCTTGCTTGGGCCTCTCTCCTGGAGGCGCTCAGTAAGACCGAGTGCTGACATAAGGCAAGACGCTCCTCGGGGTGCGTCTTGCTAGGGCCTCTCACCTGGAGGCGCTCAGTCAGACTGAGTAGTGACATGTGGCCTGACGCTCCTCGGGGCGCGTCTTGCTTGGGCTTCTCTCCTGGAGGCCCTCAGTCAGACCCATTGTTGACATGTGGCAAGACGCTCCTCGGGGCACGTCTTGCTTGGGCTTCTCTCCTGGAGGCGCTCAGACAGACCCAGTGTTGACATGAGACAAGACGCTCCTCGGGGCGCGTCTTGCTTGGGCCTCTCTCCTGGAGGCCCTCAGTCAGAACCAGAGGTGACATGTGGCAAGACGCTCCTCGGGGCGCATCTTGCTTGGGCCTCTCTCCTGGAGGCCCTCTGTCAGACCAAGTGTTTACATGTGGCATTACGATCCTCCGGGCGCATCTTGCTTGGGCCTCTCTCCTGGAGGCCCTCAGTCAGACCCATTGTTGACATGTGGCAAGACGCTCCTCGGGGCGCGTCTTGCTTGGGCCTCTCTCCTGGAGGCGCTCAGTCAGACCGAGTGCTGACATAAGGCAAGACGCTCCTCGGGGCGCGTCTTGCTGGGGCCTCTCTCCTGGAGGCGCTCAATCAGACCCAGTGGTGACACGTGGCAAGACGCTCCTCGGGGCGCGTCTTGCTTGGGCCTCTCTCCTGGAGGCGCTCAGTCAGACCCAGTGGTGACATGTGGCAAGACGCTCCTCTGGGCGCATCTTGCTTGGGCCTCTCTCCTAGAGGCGCTCAATCAGACCCTGTGTTGACACGTGGCAAGACGCTCCTCGGGGCGCGTCTTGCTTGGGCCTCTCTCCTGGAGGCGCTCAGTCAGACCCAGTGTTGACATGTGGCAAGTCCCTCCTCTGGGCGCGTCTTGCTTGGGCCTCTCTCATGGAGGCCCTCTGTCAGACCCAGTGTTGACATGTGTCAAGACGCTCCTCGGGGCGCGTCTTGCTTTGACCTCTCTCCTGGAGGCGCTCAGTAAGACCGAGTGCTGACATGTGGCAAGAAGCTCCTCGGGGCGCGTCTTGCTTGGGCTTCTCTCCTGGAGGCCCTCAGTAAGACCCATTGTTGACTTGTGGCAAGACGCTCCTCGGGGCGCGTCTTGCTTGGGCCTCTCTGCAGAAGGCCCTCAATCAGACCCAGTGTTGACAAGTGGCAAGACGCTCCTCGGGGCGCGTCTTGCTTGGGCTTCTCTCCTGGAGGCCCTCAGTCAGACCCATTGTTGACATGTGGCAAGACTCTCCTCGGGGCGCGTCTTGCTGGGGCCTCTCTCCTGGAGGCGCTCAGTCAGACCCAGTGCTGACATGTGGCAAGACGCTCCTCGGGGCGCGTCTTGCTGGGGCCTCTCTCCTGGAGGCGCTCAGTAAGACAGAGTGCTGACATAAGGCAAGACGCTCCTCGGGGCGCGTCTTGCTAGGGCCTCTCTCCTGGAGGCGCTCAGTCAGACTGAGTAGTGACATGTGGCCTGACGCTCCTCGGGGTGCGTCTTGCTAGGGCCTCTCTCCTGGAGGCGCTCAGTCAGACTGAGTAGTGACATGTGGCCTGACGCTCCTTGGGGCGCGTCTTGCTTGGGCTTCTCTCCTGGAGGCCCTCAGTCAGACCCATTTTTGACATGTGGCAAGACGCTCCTCGGGGCACGTCTTGCTTGGGCTTCTCTCCTGGAGGCGCTCAGACAGACCCAGTGTTGACATGAGACAAGACGCTCCTCGGGGCGCGTCTTGCTTGGGCCTCTCTCCTGGAGGCCCTCAGTCAGAACCAGAGGTGACATGTGGCAAGACGCTCCTCGGGGCGCGTCTTGCTTGGGCCTCTCTCCTGGAGGCCCTCTGTCAGACCAAGTGTTGACATATGGCATTACGATCCTCCGGGCGCATCTTGCTTGGGCCTCTCTCCTGGAGGCCCTCAGTCAGACCCATTGTTGACATGTGGCAAGACGCTCCTCGGGGCGCGTCTTGCTTGGGCCTCTCTCCTGGAGGCGCTCAGTCAGACCGAGTGCTGACATAAGGCAAGACGCTCCTCGGGGCGCGTCTTGCTGGGGCCTCTCTCCTGGAGGCGCTCAATCAGACCCAGTGGTGACACGTGGCAAGACGCTCCTCGGGGCGCGTCTTGCTTGGGCCTCTCTCCTGGAGGCGCTCAGTCAGACCCAGTGGTGACAAGTGGCAAGACGCTCCCCTGGGCGCATCTTGCTTGGGCCTCTCTCCTGGAGGCGCTCAATCAGACCCTGTGTTGACACGTGGCAAGACGCTCCTCGGGGCGCGTCTTGCTTGGGCCTCTCTCCTGGAGGCGCTCAATCAGACCCAGTGTTGACATGTGGCAAATCCCTCCTCGGGGCGCGTCTTGCTTGGGCCTCTCTCATGGAGGCCCTCTGTCAGACCCAGTGTTGACATGTGTCAAGACGCTCCTCGGGGCGCTTCTGGCTTGGACCTCTCTGCTGGAGGCGCTCAGTAAGACCGAGTGCTGACATGTGGCAAGAAGCTCCTCGGAGCGCGTCTTGCTTGGGCTTCTCTCCTGGAGGCCCTCAGTAAGACCCATTGTTGACATGTGGCAAGACGCTCCTCGGGACGCGTCTTGCTTGGGCCTCTCTCCAGAAGGCCCTCAATCAGACCCAGTGTTGACACGTGGCAAGACGCTCCTCGGGGCGCGTCTTGCTTGGGCTTCTCTCCTGGAGGCCCTCAGTCAGACCCATTGTTGACATGTGGCAAGACGCTCCTCGGGGCACGTCTTGCTGGGGCTTCTCTCCTGGAGGCCCTCTGTCAGACCCAGTGTTGACATGTGTCAAGACGCTCCACGGGGCGCGTCTTGCTTGGGCTTCTCTCCTGGAGGCCCTTAGTCAGAACCAGAGGTGACATGTGGCAAGACGCTCCTCGGGGCGCGTCTTTCTTGGGCCTCTCTCCTGGAGGCCCTCTGTCAGACCCAGTGTTGACATGTGGCAAGACGCTCCTCGGGGTGCGTCTTGCTTGGGCCTCTCTCCTGGAGGCGCTCAGTCAGACCGAGTGCTGACATAAGGCAAGACGCTCCTCGGGGCGCGTCTTGCTTGGGCCTCTCTCCTGGAGGCGCTCAGTCAGACCCAGTGTTTACATGTGGCAAGACGCTCCTCAGGGCGCATCTTGGTTGGGCCTCTCTCCTGGAGGCGCTCAGTCAGACCCAGTGGTGACATGTGGCAAGACGCTCCTCGGGGCGTGTCTTGCTTGGGCCTATCTCCTGGAGGCGCTCTGTCAGACCCAGTGTTGACATGTGGCAAGACGCTCCTCGGGGCGCGTCTTGCTTGGGCTTCTCTCCTGGAGGCGCTCAGTCAGACCGAGTAGTGACATGTGGCAAGAAGCTCCTCGGGGCGCGTCTTGCTTGGACCTCTCTCCCTGAGGCGCTCAGTCAGACCGAGTAGTGACATGTGGCAAGACGCTCCTCGGGGCGCGTCTTGCTTGGACCTCTCTCCTGGAGGCGCTCAGTCAGACCCAGTGTTGACACGTGGCAAGACGCTCCTCGGGGCGCGTCTTGCTTGGGCCTCTCTCCTGGAGGCGCTCAGTCAGACCCAGTGTTGGCATGTGGCAAGACGCTCCTCAGGGCGCGTCTTGGTTGGGCCTGTCTCCTGGAGGCGCTCAGTCAGACCCAGTGGTGACATGTGGCAAGACGCTCCTCGGGGCGCATATTGCTTGGGCCTCTCTCCTGGAGGCGCTCAGTCAGACCCAGTGTTGACATGTGGCAAGTCCCTCCTCGGGGCGCGTCTTGCTTGGGCCTCTCTCATGGAGGCCCTCTGTCAGACCCAGTGTTGACATGTGGCAAGACGCTCCTCGGGGCGCGTCTTGCTTGGGCCTGTCTCCTGGAGGTGCTCAGTAAGACCGAGTGCTGACATGTGGCAAGTAGCTCCTCGGGGCGCGTCTTGCTTGGGCTTCTCTCCTGGAGGCCCTCAGTAAGACCCATTGTTGACATGTGGCAAGACGCTCCTCGGGGCGCGTCTTGCTTGGGCTTCTCTCCTGGAGACCCTCAGTCAGACCCATTGTTGACATGTGGCAAGACGCTCCTCGGGGCGCGTCTTTCTGGGGCCTCTCTCCTGGGGGCGCTCAGTCAGACCCAGTGCTGACATGTGGCAAGACGCTCCTCGGGGCGCTTCTTGCTTGGGCCTCTCTCCTGGAGGCGCTCAGTCAGACCGAGTGCTGACATAAGGCAAGACGCTCCTCGGGGCGCGTCTTGCTGGGGCCTCTCTCCTGGAGGCGCTCAGTCAGACCCAGTGCTGACATGTGGCAAGACGCTCCTCGGGGCGCGTCTTGCTTGGGCCTCTCTCCTGGAGGCGCTCAGTCAGACTGAGTAGTGACATGTGGCCTGACGCTCCTCGGGGCGCGTCTTGCTTGGGCTTCTCTCCTGGAGGCCCTCAGTCAGACCCATTGTTGACATGTGGCAAGACGCTCCTCGTGGCACGTCTTGCTTGGGCTTCTCTCCTGGAGGCGCTCAGACAGACCCAGTGTTGACATGTGACAAGACGCTCCTCGGGGCGCGTCTTGCTTGGGCCTCTCTCCTGGAGGCCCTCAGTCAGAACCAGAGGTGACATGTGGCAAGACGCTCCTCGGGGCGCGTCTTGCTTGGGCCTCTCTCCTGGAGGCCCTCTGTCAGACCCAGTGTTGACATGTGGCAAGACGATCCTCCGGGCGCATCTTGCTTGGGCCTCTCTCCTGGAGGCCCTTAGTCAGACCCATTGTTGACATGTGGCAAGACGCTCCTCGGGGCGCGTCTTGCTTGGGCCTCTCTCCTGGAGGCGCTCAGTCAGACCGAGTGCTGACATAAGGCAAGACGCTCCTCGGGGCGCGTCTTGCTGGGGCCTCTCTCCTGGAGGCGCTCAATCAGACCCAGTGGTGACACGTGGCAAGACGCTCCTCGGGGCGCGTCTTGTTTGGGCCTCTCTCCTGGAGGCGCTCAGTCAGACCCAGTGGTGACATGTGGCAAGACGCTCCTCTGGGCGCATCTTGCTTGGGCCTCTCTCCTAGAGGCGCTCAATCAGACCCTGTGTTGACACGTGGCAAGACGCTCCTCGGGGCGCGTCTTGCTTGGGCCTCTCTCCTGGAGGCGCTCCTTCAGACCCAGTGTTGACATGTGGCAAGTCCCTCCTCGGGGCGCGTCTTGCTTGGGCCTCTCTCATGGAGGCCCTCTGTCAGACCCAGTGTTGACATGTGTCAAGACGCTCCTCGGGGCGCGTCTTGCTTTGACCTCTCTCCTGGAGGCGCTCAGTAAGACCGAGTGCTGACATGTGGCAAGAAGCTCCTCGGGGCGCGTCTTGCTTGGGCTTCTCTCCTGGAGGCCCTCAGTAAGACCCATTGTTGACTTGTGGCAAGACGCTCCTCGGGGCGCGTCTTGCTTGGGCCTCTCTGCAGAAGGCCCTCAATCAGACCCAGTGTTGACACGTGGCAAGACGCTCCTCGGGGCGCGTCTTGCTTGGGCTTCTCTCCTGGAGGCCCTCAGTCAGACCCATTGTTGACATGTGGCAAGACTCTCCTCGGGGCGCGTCGTGCTGGGGCCTCTCTCCTGGAGGCGCTCAGTCAGACCCATTGTTGACATGTGGCAAGACTCTCCTCGGGGCGCGTCTTGCTGGGGCCTCTCTCCTCGAGGCGCTCAGTAAGACCGAGTGCTGACATAAGGCAAGACGCTCCTCGGGGCGCGTCTTGCTAGGGTTTCTCTCCTGGAGGCGCTCAGTCAGACTGAGTAGTGACATGTGGCCTGACGCTCCTCGGGGCGCGTCTTGCTTGGGCTTCTCTCCTGGAGGCCCTCAGTCAGACCCATTGTTGACATGTGGCAAGACGCTCCTCGGGGCATGTCTTGCTTGGGCTTCTCTCCTGGAGGCGCTCAGACAGACCCAGTGTTGACATGAGACAAGACGCTCCTCGGGGCGCGTCTTGCTTGGGCCTCTCTCCTGGAGGCCCTCAGTCAGAACCAGAGGTGACATGTGGCAAGACGCTCCTCGGGGCGCGTCTTGCTTGGGCCTCTCTCCTGGAGGCGCTCAGTCAGACCCAGTGCTGACATGTGGCAAGACGCTCCTCGGGGCGCGTCTTGCTGGGGCCTCTCTCCTGGAGGCGCTCAGTAAGACCGAGTGCTGACATAAGGCAAGACGCTCCTCGGGGCGCGTCTTGCTAGGGCCTCTCTCCTGGAGGCGCTCAGTCAGACTGAGTAGTGACATGTGGCCTGACGCTCCTCGGGGCGCGTCTTGCTTGGGCTTCTCTCCTGGAGGCCCTCAGTCAGACCCATTGTTGACATGTGGCAAGACGCTCCTCGGGGCACGTCTTGCTTGGGCTTCTCTCCTGGAGGCGCTCAGACAGACCCAGTGTTGACATGAGACAAGACGCTCCTCGGGGCGCGTCTTGCTTGGGCCTCTCTCCTGAGGCCCTCAGTCAGAACCAGAGGTGACATGTGGCAAGACGCTCCTCGGGGCGCGTCTTGCTTGGGCCTCTCTCCTGGAGGCCCTCTGTCAGACCAAGTGTTGACATGTGGCAAGACGATCCTCCGGGCGCATCTTGCTTGGGCCTCTCTCCTGGAGGCCCTCAGTCAGACCCATTGTTGACATGTGGCAAGACTCTCCTCGGGGCGCGTCTTGCTGGGGCCTCTCTCCTGGAGGCGCTCAGTCAGACCCAGTGCTGACATGTGGCAAGACGCTCCTCGGGGCGCGTCTTGCTGGGGCCTCTCTCCTGGAGGCGCTCAGTCAGACCCAGTGCTGACATGTGGCAAGACGCTCCTCGGGGCGCGTCTTGCTTGTGCCTCTCTCCTGGAGGCGCTCAGTCAGACTGAGTAGTGACATGTGGCCTGACGCTCCTCGGGGCGCGTCTTGCTTGGGCTTCTCTCCTGGAGGCCCTCAGTCAGACCCATTGTTGACAGTGGCAAGACGCTCCTCGGGGCGCGTCTTGCTTGGGCTTCTCTCCTGGAGGCACTCAGACGGACCCAGTGTTGACATGTGACAAGACGCTCCTTGGGGTGCGTCTTCCTTGGGCCTCTCTCCTGGAGGCCCTCAGTCAGAACCAGAGGTGACATGTGGCAAGACACTCCTCGGGGCGCGTCTTGCTTGGGCCTCTCTCCTGGAGGCCCTCTGTCAGACCCAGTGTTGACATGTGGCAAGACGCTCCTCCGGGCGCATCTTGCTTGGGCCTCTCTCCTGGAGGCCCTCAGTCAGACCCATTGTTGACATGTGACAAGACGCTCCTCGGGGCGCGTCTTGCTTGGGCCTCTCTCCTGGAGGCGCTCAGTAAGACCGAGTTCTGACATAAGGCAAGACGCTCCTCGGGGTGCGTCTTGCTAGGGCCTCTCTCCTGGAGGCGCTCAGTCAGACTGAGTAGTGACATGTGGCCTGACGCTCCTCGGGGCGCGTCTTGCTTGGGCTTCTCTCCTGGAGGCCCTCAGTCAGACCCATTGTTGACATGTGGCAAGACGCTCCTCGGGGCACGTCTTGCTTGGGCTTCTCTCCTGGAGGCGCTCAGACAGACCCAGTGTTGACATGAGACAAGACGCTCCTCGGGGCGCGTCTTGCTTGGGCCTCTCTCCTGGAGGCCCTCAGTCAGATCCAGAGGTGACATGTGGCAAGACGCTCCTCGGGGCGCGTCTTGCTTGGGCCTCTCTCCTGGAGGCCCTCTGTCAGACCAAGTGTTGACATGTGGCATTACGATCCTCCGGGCGCATCTTGCTTGGGCCTCTCTCCTGGAGGCCCTCAGTCAGACCCATTGTTGACATGTGGCAAGACGCTCCTCTGGGCGCATCTTGCTTGGGCCTCTCTCCTGGAGGCGCTCAATCAGACCCTGTGTTGACACGTGGCAAGACGCTCCTCGGGGCCCGTCTTGCTTGGGCCTCTCTCCTGGAGGCGCTCAGTAAGACCGAGTGCTGACATGTGGCAAGAAGCTCCTCGGAGCGCGTCTTGCTTGGGCTTCTCTCCTGGAGGCCCTCAGTAAGACCCATTGTTGACATGTGGCAAGACGCTCCTCGGGACGCGTCTTGCTTGGGCCTCTCTCCAGAAGGCCCTCAATCAGACCCAGTGTTGACACGTGGCAAGACGCTCCTCGGGGCGCGTCTTGCTTGGGCTTCTCTCCTGGAGGCCCTCAGTCAGACCCATTGTTGACATGTGGCAAGACGCTCCTCGGGGTGCGTCTTGCTTGGGCCTCTCTCCTGGAGGCGCTCAGTCAGACCGAGTGCTGACATAAGGCAAGACGCTCCTCGGGGCGCGTCTTGCTGGGGCCTCTCTCCTGGACGCGCTCAGTCAGACCCAGTGCTGACTTGTGGCAAGACGCTCCTCGGGGCGCGTCTTGCTTGGGCCTCTCTCCTGGAGGCGCTCAGTCAGACTGAGTAGTGACATGTGGCCTGACGCTCCTCGGGGCGCGTCTTGCTTGGGCTTCTCTCCGGGAGGCCCTCAGTCTGACCCATTGTTGACATGTGGCAAGACGCTCCTCGGGGCGCGTCTTGCTTGGGCTTCTCTCCTGGACGCGCTCAGACAGACCCAGTGTTGACATGTGACAAGACGCTACTCGGGGCGCGTCTTGCTTGGGCCTCTCTCCTGGAGGCGCTCAGTCAGACCGAGTGCTGACATAAGGCAAGACGCTCCTCGGGGCGCGTCTTGCTGGGGCCTCTCTCCTGGAGGCGCTCAGTCAGACCCAGTGCTGACATGTGGCAAGACGCTCCTCGGGGCGTGTCTTGCTTGGGCCTCTCTCCTGGAGGCGCTCAGTCAGACTGAGTAGTGACATGTGGCCTGACGCTCCTCGGGGCGCGTCTTGCTTGGGCTTCTCTCCTGGAGGCCCTCAGTCAGACCCATTGTTGACATGTGGCAAGACGCTCCTTGGGGCGCGTCTTGCTTGGGCTTCTATCCTGGAGGCGCTCAGACAGACCCAGTGTTGACATGTGACAAGACGCTCCTCGGGGTGCGTCTTCCTTGGGACTCTCTCCTGGAGTCCCTCAGTCAGAGCCAGAGGTGACATGTGGCAAGACGCTCCTTGGGGCGCGTCTTGCTTGGGCCTCTCTCCAGAAGGCCCTCAGTCAGACCCATTGTTGACATGTGGCAAGACGCTCCTCGGGGCGCGTCTTGCTTGGGCCTCTCTCCTGGAGGCGCTCAGTCAGACCGAGTGCTGACATAAGGCAAGACGCTCCTCGGGGCGCGTCTTGCTGGGGCCTCTCTCCTGGAGGCGCTCAGTCAGACTGAGTAGTGATATGTGGCCTGACGCTCCTCGGGGCGCGTCTTGCTTGGGCTTCTCTCCTGGAGGCCCTCAGTCAGACCCATTGTTGACATGTGGCAAGACGCTCCTCGGGGCACGTCTTGCTTGGGCTTCTCTCCTGGAGGCGCTCAGACAGACCCAGTGTTGACATGAGACAAGACGCTCCTCGGGGCGCGTCTTGCTTGGGCCTCTCTCCTGGAGGCCCTCAGTCAGAACCAGAGGTGACATGTGGCAAGACGCTCCTCGGGGCGCGTCTTGCTTGGGCCTCTCTCCTGGAGGCCCTCTGTCAGACCAAGTGTTGACATGTGGCAAGACGATCCTCCGGGCGCATCTTGCTTGGGCCTCTCTCCTGGAGGCCCTCAGTCAGACCCATTGTTGACATGTGGCAAGACGCTCCTCGGGGCGCGTCTTGCTTGGGCCTCTCTCCTGGAGGCGCTCAGTCAGACCGAGTGCTGACATAAGGCAAGACGCTCCTCGGGGCGCGTCTTGCTGGGGCCTCTCTCCTGGAGGCGCTCAATCAGACCCAGTGGTGACACGTGGCAAGACGCTCCTCGGGGCGCGTCTTGCTTGGGCCTCTCTCCTGGAGGCGCTCAGTCAGACCCAGTGGTGACAAGTGGCAAGACGCTCCTCTGGGCGCATCTTGCTTGGGCCTCTCTCCTGGAGGCGCTCAATCAGACCCTGTGTTGACATGTGGCAAGACGCTCCTCGGGGCGCGTCTTGCTTGGGCCTCTCTCCTGGAGGCGCTCAGTGAGACCCAGTGTTGACATGTGGCAAGTCCCTCCTCGGGGCGCGTCTTGCTTGGGCTTCTCTCATGGAGGCCCTCAGTAAGACCCATTGTTGACATGTGGCAAGACACTCCTCGGGGCGTGTCTTGCTTGGGCCTCTCTCCAGAAGGCCCTCAATCAGACCCAGTGTTGACACGTGGCAAGACGCTCCTCGGGGCGCGTCTTGCTTGGGCTTCTCTCCTGGAGGCCCTCAGTCAGACCCATTGTTGACATGTGGCAAGACGCTCATCGGGGCGCGTCTTGCTGGGGCCTCTCTCCTGGAGGCGCTCAGTCAGACCCAGTGCTGGCATGTGGCAAGACGCTCCTCGGGGCGCGTCTTGCTTGGGCCTCTCTCCTGGAGGCGCTCAGTCAGACCGAGTGCTGACATAAGGCAAGACGCTCCTCCGGGCGCATCTTGCTTGGGCCTCTCTCCTGAAGGCCCTCAGTCAGACCCATTGTTGACATGTGGCAAGACGCTCCTCGGGGCGCGTCTTGCTTGGGCCTCTCTCCTGGAGGCGCTCAGTCAGACCGAGTGCTGACATAAGGCAAGACGCTCCTCGGGGCGCGTCTTGCTGGGGCCTCTCTCCTGGAGGCGCTCAGTCAGACTTAGTAGTGACATGTGGCCTGACGCTCCTCGGGGCGCGTCTTGCTTGGGCTTCTCTCCTGGAGGCCCTCTGTCAGACCCATTGTTGACATGTGGCAAGACTTTCCTCGGGGCACGTCTTGCTTGGGCTTCTCTCCTGGAGGCGCTCAGACAGACCCAGTGTTGACATGAGACAAGACGCTCCTCGGGGCGCGTCTTGCTTGGGCCTCTCTCCTGGAGGCCCTCAGTCAGAACCAGAGGTGACATGTGGCAAGTCGCTCCTCGGGGCGCGTCTTGCTTGGGCCTCTCTCCTGGAGGCCCTCTGTCAGACCGAGTGTTGACATGTGGCAAGACGATCCTCCGGGCGCATCTTGCTTGGGCCTCTCTCCTGGAGGCCCTCAGTCAGACCCATTGTTGACATGTGGCAAGACGCTCCTCGGGGCGCGTCTTGCTTGGGCCTCTCTCCTGGAGGCGCTCAGTCAGACCGAGTGCTGACATAAGGCAAGACGCTCCTCGGGGCGCGTCTTGCTTGGGCCTCTCTCCTGGAGGCGCTCAGTCAGACCGAGTGCTGACATAAGGCAAGACGCTCCTCGGGGCGCGTCTTGCTTGGGCCTCTCTCCTGGAGGCCCTCTGTCAGACCCAGTGTTGACATGTGGCAAGACGCTACTCCGGGCGCATCTTGCTTGGGCCTCTCTCCTGAAGGCCCTCAGTCAGACCCATTGTTGACATGTGGCAAGACGCTCCTCGGGGCGCGTCTTGCTTGGGCCTCTCTCCTGGAGGCGCTCAGTCAGACCGAGTGCTGACATAAGGCAAGACGCTCCTCGGGGCGCGTCTTGCTGGGGCCTCTCTCCTGGAGGCGCTCAGTCAGACTGAGTAGTGACATGTGGCCTGACGCTCCTCGGGGCGCGTCTTGCTTGGGCTTCTCTCCTGGAGGCCCTCAGTCAGACCCATTGTTGACATGTGGCAAGACGCTCCTCGGGGCGCGTCTTGCTTGGGCCTCTCTCCTGGAAGCCCTCAGTCAGAACCAGTGGTGACATGTGGCAAGACGCTCCTCGGGGCGCGTCTTGCTTGGGCCTCTCAACTGGAGGCCCTCTGTCAGACCCAGTGCTGACATAAGGCAAGACGCTCCTCCGGGCTCATCTTGCTGGGGCCTCTCTCCTGGAGGCGCTCAGACAGACCCAGTGTTGACATGTGACAAAACGCTCCTCGCGGCGCATCTTGCTTGGGCCTCTCTCCTGGAGGCACTCAGTCAGAACCAGAGGTGACATTTGGCAAGACGCTCCTCGGGGCGCGTCTTGCTTGGGCCTCTCTCCTGGAGGCGCTCAGTCAGACCGAGTGCTGACATAAGGCAAGACGCTCCTCGGGGCGCGTCTTGCTTGGGCTTCTCTCCTGGAGGCGCTCTGTCAGACCGAGTAGTGACATGTGGCAAGACGCTCCTCGGGGCGCGTCTTGCTGGGGCTTCGCTCCTGGAGGCCCTCAGTCAGACCCATTGTTGACATGTGGCAAGACGCTCCTCGGGGCGCGTCTTGCTTGGGCCTCTCTCCTGGAGGCGCTCAGTCAGACCGAGTGCTGACATAAGGCAAGACGCTCCTCGGGGTGCATCTTGCTGGGACCTCTCTCCTGGAGGCGCTCAGACAGACCCAGTGTTGACATGTGACAAGACGCTCCTCGGGGCGCATCTTGCTTGGGCCTCTCTCCTGGAGGCCCTCAGGAGGAACCAGAGGTGACATGTGGCAAGACGCTCCTCGGGGCGCGTCTTGCTTGGGCCTCTCTCCTGGAGGCCCTCAGTCAGACCCATTGTTGACATGTGGCAAGACGCTCCTCGGGGCGCGTCTTGCTTGGGCCTCTCTCCTGGAGGCCCTCAGTCAGACCCATTGTTGACATGTGGCAAGACGCTCCTCGGGGCGCGTCTTGCTTGGGCCTCTCTCCTGGAGGCGCTCAGTCAGACCCAGTGTTGACATGTGGCAAGACGCTCCTCAGGGCGCGTCTTGGTTGTGCCTCTCTCCTGGAGGCTCTCAGTCAGACCCAGTGGTGACATGTGGCAAGACGCTCTTTGGGGCGTGTCTTGCTTGGGCCTCTCTCCTGGAGGCGCTCTGTCAGACCCAGTGTTGACATGTGGCAAGACGCTCCTCGGGGCGCGTCTTGCTTGGGCTTCTCTCCTGGAGGCGCTCAGTCAGATGGAGTAGTGACATGTGGCAAGACGCTCCTCGGGGCGCGTCTTGCTGGGGCTTCTCTCCTGGAGGCCCTCTGTCAGACCCAGTGTTGACATGTGTCAAGACGCTCCTCGGGGCGCGTCTTGCTTGGGCTTCTCTCCTGGAGGCCCTTAGTCAGAACCAGAGGTGACATGTGGCAAGACGCTCCTCGGGGCGCGTCTTTCTTGGGCCTCTCTCCTGGAGGCCCTCTGTCAGACCCAGTGTTGACATGTGGCAAGACGCTCCTCGGGGTGCGTCTTGCTTGGGCCTCTCTCCTGGAGGTGCTCAGTCAGACCGAGTGCTGACATAAGGCAAGACGCTCCTCGGGGCGCGTCTTGCTTGGGCCTCTCTCCTGGAGGCGCTCAGTCAGACCCAGTGTTTACATGTGGCAAGACGCTCCTCAGGGCGCATCTTGGTTGGGCCTCTCTCCTGGAGGCACTCAGTCAGACCCAGTGGTGACATGTGGCAAGACGCTCCTCGGGGCGTGTCTTGCTTGGGCCTCTCTCCTGGAGGCGCTCTGTCAGACCCAGTGTTGACATGTGGCAAGACGCTCCTCGGGGCGCGTCTTGCTTGGGCTTCTCTCCTGGAGGCGCTCAGTCAGACCGAGTAGTGACATGTGGCAAGACGCTCCTCGGGGCGCGTCTTGCTTGGACCTCTCTCCCTGAGGCGCTCAGTCAGACCGAGTAGTGACATGTGGCAAGACGCTCCTCGGGGCGCGTCTTGCTTGGACCTCTCTCCTGGAGGCGCTCAGTCAGACCCAGTGTTGACACGTGGCAAGACGCTCCTCGGGGCGCGTCTTGCTTGGGCCTCTCTCCTGGAGGCGCTCAGTCAGACCCAGTGTTGGCATGTGGCAAGACGCTCCTCAGGGCGCGTCTTGGTTGGGCCTGTCTCCTGGAGGCGCTCAGTCAGACCCAGTGGTGACATGTGGCAAGACGCTCCTCGGGGCGCATATTGCTTGGGCCTCTCTCCTGGATGCCCTCTGTCAGACCGAGTGTTGACATGTGGCAAGACTCTCCTCGGGGCGCGTCTTGCTTGGGCCTCTCTCCTGGAGGCGCTCAGTCAGACCCAGTGTTGACATGTGGCAAGTCCCTCCTCGGGGCGCGTCTTGCTTGGGCCTCTCTCATGGAGGCCCTCTGTCAAACCCAGTGTTGACATGTGGCAAGACGCTCCTCGGGGCGCGTCTTGCTTGGGCCTGTCTCCTGGAGGTGCTCAGTAAGACCGAGTGCTGACATGTGGCAAGAAGCTCCTCGGGGCGCGTCTTGCTTGGGCTTCTCTCCTGGAGGCCCTCAGTAAGACCCATTGTTGACATGTGGCAAGACGCTCCTCGGGGCGCGTCTTGCTTGGGCTTCTCTCCTGGAGGCCCTCAGTCAGACCCATTGTTGACATGTGGCAAGACGCTCCTCGGGGCGCGACTTTCTGGGGCCTCTCTCCTGGGGGCGCTCAGTCAGACCCAGTGCTGACATGTGGCAAGACACTCCTCGGGGCGCTTCTTGCTTGGGCCTCTCTCCTGGAGGCGCTCAGTCAGACCGAGTGCTGACATAAGGCAAGACGCTCCTCGGGGCGCGTCTTGCTGGGGCCTCTCTCCTGGAGGCGCTCAGTCAGACCCAGTGCTGACATGTGGCAAGACGCTCCTCGGGGCGCGTCTTGCTTGGGCCTCTCTCCTGGAGGCGCTCAGTCAGACTGAGTAGTGACATGTGGCCTGACGCTCCTGGGGGCGCGTTTTGCTTGGGCTTCTCTCCTGGAGGCCCTCAGTCAGACCCATTGTTGACATGTGGCAAGACGCTCCTCGGGGCACGTCTTGCTTGGGCTTCTCTCCTGGAGGCGCTCAGACAGACCCAGTGTTGACATGTGACAAGACGCTCCTCGGGGCGCGTCTTGCTTGGGCCTCTCTCCTGGAGGCCCTCAGTCAGAACCAGAGGTGACATGTGGCAAGACGCTCCTCGGGGCGCGTCTTGCTTGGGCCTCTCTCCTGGAGGCCCTCTGTCAGACCCAGTGTTGACATGTGGCAAGACGATCCTCCGGGCGCATCTTGCTTGGGCCTCTCTCCTGGAGGCCCTCAGTCAGACCCATTGTTGACATGTGGCAAGACGCTCCTCGGGGCGCGTCTTGCTTGGGCCTCTCTCCTGGAGGCGCTCATTCAGACCGAGTGCTGACATAAGGCAAGACGCTCCTCGGGGCGCGTCTTGCTGGGGCCTCTCTCCTGGAGGCGCTCAATCAGACCCAGTGGTGACACGTGGCAAGACGCTCCTCGGGGCGCGTCTTGCTTGGGCCTCTCTCCTGGAGGCGCTCAGTCAGACCCAGTGGTGACATGTGGCAAGATTCTCCTCTGGGCGCATCTTGCTTGGGCCTCTCTCCTGGAGGCGCTCAATCAGACCCTGTGTTGACACGTGGCAAGACGCTCCTCGGGGCACGTCTTGCTTGGGCCTCTCTCCTGGAGGCGCTCAGTCAGACCCAGTGTTGACATGTGGCAAGTCCCTCCTCGGGGCGCGTCTTGCTTGGGCCTCTCTCATGGAGGCCCTCTGTCAGAACCAGTGTTGACATGTGTCAAGACGCTCCTCGGGGCGCGTCTTGCTTTGACCTCTCTCCTGGAGGCGCTCAATCAGACCCTGTGTTGACACGTGGCAAGACGCTCCTCGGGGCGCGTCTTGCTTGGGCTTCTCTCCTGGAGGCCCTCAGTCAGACCCATTGTTGACATGTGGCAAGACGCTCCTCGGGGCGCGTCTTGCTTGGGCTTCTCTCCTGGAGGCGCTCAGACAGACCCAGTGTTGACATGTGACAAGACGCTCCTCGGGGTGCGTCTTCCTTGGGCCTCTCTCCTGGAGGCCCTCAGTCAGAACCAGAGGTGACATGTGGCAAGACGCTCCTTGGGGCGTGTCTTGCTTGGGCCTCTCTCCTGGAGGCCCTCTGTCAGACCCAGTGTTGACATGTGGCAAGACGCTCCTCCGGGCGCATCTTGCTTGGGCCTCTCTCCTGAAGGCCCTCAGTCAGACCCATTGTTGACATGTGGCAAGACGCTCCTCGGGGCGCGTCTTGCTTGGGCCTCTCTCCTGGAGGCGCTCAGTCAGACCGAGTGCTGACATAAGGCAAGACGCTCCTCGGGGCGCGTCTTGCTGGGGCCTCTCTCCTGGAGGCGCTCAGTCAGACTGAGTAGTGACATGTGGCCTGACGCTCCTCTGGGCGCGTCTTGCTTGGGCTTCTCTCCTGGAGGCCCTCAGTCAGACCCATTGTTGACATGTGGCAAGACGCTCCTCGGGGCGCGTCTTGCTTGGGCCTCTCTCCTGGAGGCCCTCAGTCAGAACCAGAGGTGACATGTGGCAAGACGCTCCTCGGGGCGCGTCTTGCTTGGGCCTCTCTACTGGAGGCCCTCTGTCAGACCCAGTGTTGACATGTGGCAAGACCCTCCTCCGGGCGCATCTTGCTTGGGCCTCTCTCCTGGAGGCGCTCAGACAGACCCAGTGTTGACATGTGACAAGACGCTCCTCGGGGCGCATCTTGCTTGGGCCTCTCTTGGAGGCCCTCAGTCAGAACCAGAGGTGACATTTGGCAAGACGCTCCTCGGGGCGCGTCTTGCTTGGGCCTCTCTCCTGGAGGCGCTCAGTCAGACCGAGTGCTGACATAAGGCAAGACGCTCCTCGGGGCGCGTCTTGCTTGGGCTTCTCTCCTGGAGGCGCTCAGTCAGACCGAGTAGTGACATGTGGCAAGACGCTCCTCCGGGCGCGTCTTGCTGGGGCTTCGCTCCTGGAGGCCCTCAGTCAGACCCATTGTTGACATTTGGCAAGACGCTCCTCGGGGCGCATCTTGCTTGAGCCTCTCTCCTGGAGGCGCTCAGTCAGACCGAGTGCTGACATGTGGCAAGACGCTCCTCGGGGCGTGTCTTGCTTGGGCCTCTCTCCTGGAGGCGCTCAGTCAGACCGAGTGCTGACATAAGGCAAGACGCTCCTCGGGGCGCATCTTGCTGGGACCTCTCTCCTGGAGGCGCTCAGACAGACCCAGTGTTGACATGTGACAAGACGCTCCTCGGGGCGCATCTTGCTTGGGCCTCTCTCCTGGAGGCCCTCAGTCAGAACCAGAGGTGACATGTGGCAAGACGCTCCTCGGGGCGCGTCTTGCTTGGGCCTCTCTCCTGGAGGCCCTCTGTCAAACCCAGTGTTGACATGTGGCAAGACGCTCCTCCGGGCGCATTTTGCTTGGGCCTCTCTCCTGGAGGCCCTCAGTCAGACCCATTGTTGACATGTGGCAAGACGCTCCTCGGGGCGCGTCTTGCTTGGGCCTCTCTCCTGGAGGCGCTCAGTCAGACCGAGTGCTGACATAAGGCAAGACGCTCCTTGGGGCGCATCTTGCTTGGGCCTATCTCCTGGAGGCGCTCAGTCAGACCCAGTGTTGACATGTGGCAAGACGCTCCTCAGGGCGCGTCTTGGTTGTGCCTCTCTCCTGGAGGCTCTCAGTCAGACCCAGTGGTGACATGTGGCAAGACGCTCCTCGGGGCGTGTCTTGCTTGGGCCTCTCTCCTGGAGGCGCTCTGTCAGACCCAGTGTTGACATGTGGCAAGACGCTCCTCGGGGCGCGTCTTGCTTGGGCTTCTCTCCTGGAGGCGCTCAGTCAGATGGAGTAGTGACATGTGGCAAGACGCTCCTCGGGGCGCGTCTTGCTGGGGCTTCTCTCCTGGAGGCCCTCTGTCAGACCCAGTGTTGACATGTGTCAAGACGCTCCTCGGGGCGCGTCTTGTTTGGGCTTCTCTCCTGGAGGCCCTTAGTCAGAACCAGAGGTGACATGTGGCATGACGCTCCTCGGGCCGCGTCTTGCTTGGGCCTCTCTCCTGGAGGCCCTCTGTCAGACCCAGTGTTGACATGTGGCAAGACGCTCCTCGGGGTGCGTCTTGCTTGGGCCTCTCTCCTGGAGGCGCTCAGTCAGACCGAGTGCTGACATAAGGCAAGACGCTCCTCGGGGCGCGTCTTGCTTGGGCCTCTCTCCTGGAGGCGCTCAGTCAGACCCAGTGTTTACATGTGGCAAGACGCTCCTCAGGGCGCATCTTGGTTGGGCCTCTCTCCTGGAGGCGCTCAGTCAGACCCAGTGGTGACATGTGGCAAGACGCTCCTCGGGGCGTGTCTTGCTTGGGCCTCTCTCCTGGAGGCGCTCTGTCAGACCCAGTGTTGACATGTGGCAAGACGCTCCTCGGGGCGCGTCTTGCTTAGGCTTCTCTCCTGGAGGCGCTCAGTCAGACCGAGTAGTGACATGTGGCAAGACGCTCCTCGGGGCGCGACTTGCTTGGACCTCTCTCCCTGAGGCGCTCAGTCAGACCGAGTAGTGACATGTGGCAAGACGCTCCTCGGGGCGCGTCTTGCTTGGACCTCTCTCCTGGAGGCGCTCAGTCAGACCCAGTGTTGACATGTGGCAAGACGCTCCTCGGGGCACGTCTTGCTTGGGCCTCTCTCCTGGAGGCGTTCAGTCAGACCCAGTGTTGGCATGTGGCAAGACGCTCCTCAGGGCGCGTCTTGGTTGGGCCTGTCTCCTGGAGGCGCTCAGTCAGACCCAGTGGTGACATGTGGCAAGACGCTCCTCGGGGCGCGTCTTGCTTGGGCCTGTCTCCAGAAGGCCCTCAATCAGACCCAGTGTTGACACGTGGCAAGACGCTCCTCGGGGCGCGTCTTGCTTGGGCCTCTCTCCTGGAGGCCCTCAGTCAGACCCATTGTTGACATGTGACAAGACGCTCCTCGGGGCGCGTCTTGCTTGGGCCTCTCTCCTGGAGGCGCTCAGTAAGACCGAGTGCTGACATAAGGCAAGACGCTCCTCGGGGCGCGTCTTGCTAGGGCCTCTCTCCTGGAGGCGCTCAGTCAGACTGAGTAGTGACATGTGGCCTGACGCTCCTCGGGGCGCGTCTTGCTTGGGCTTCTCTCCTGGAGGCCCTCAGTCAGACCCATTGTTGACATGTGGCAAGACGCTCCTCGGGGCACGTCTTGCTTGGGCTTCTCTCCTGGAGGCGCTCAGACAGACCCAGTGTTGACATGAGACAAGACGCTCCTCGGGGCTCGTCTTGCTTGGGCCTCTCTCCTGGAGGCCCTCAGTCAGAACCAGAGGTGACATGTGGCAAGACGCTCCTCGGGGCGCGTCTTGCTTGGGCCTCTCTCCTGGAGGCCCTCTGTCAGACCAAGTGTTGACATGTGGCAAGACGATCCTCCGGGCGCATCTTGCTTGGGCCTCTCTCCTGGAGGCCCTCAGTCAGACCCATTGTTGACATGTGGCAAGACGCTCCTCGGGGCGCGTCTTGCTTGGGCCTCTCTCCTGGAGGCGCTCAGTCAGACCGAGTGCTGACATAAGGCAAGACGCTCCTCGGGGCGCGTCTTGCTGGGGCCTCTCTCCTGGAGGCGCTCAATCAGACCCAGTGGTGACACGTGGCAAGACGCTCCTCGGGGCGCGTCTTGCTTGGGCCTCTCTCCTGGAGGCGCTCAGTCAGACCCAGTGGTGACAAGTGGCAAGACGCTCCTCTGGGCGCATCTTGCTTGGGCCTCTCTCCTGGAGGCGCTCAATCAGACCCTGTGTTGACACGTGGCAAGACGCTCCTCGGGGCGCGTCTTGCTTGGGCCTCTCTCCTGGAGGCGCTCAGTCAGACCCAGTGTTGACATGTGGCAAGTCCCTCCTCGGGGCGCGTCTTGCTTGGGCCTCTCTCATGGAGGCCCTCTGTCAGACCCAGTGTTGACATGTGTCAAGACGCTCCTCGGGGCGCGTCTGGCTTGGACCTCTCTCCTGGAGGCGCTCAGTAAGACCGAGTGCTGACATGTGGCAAGACGCTCCTCGCGGCGCGTCTTGCTTGGACCTCTCTCCTGGAGGCGCTCAGTCAGACCCAGTGTTGACACGTGGCAAGACGCTCCTCGGGGCGCGTCTTGCTTGGGCCTCTCTCCTGGAGGCGCTCAGTCAGACCCAGTGTTGGCATGTGGCAAGACGCTCCTCAGGGCGCGTCTTGGTTGGGCCTGTCTCCTGGAGGCGCTCAGTCAGACCCAGTGGTGACATGTGGCAAGACGCTCCTCGGGGCGCGTCTTGCTTGGGCCTGTCTCCAGAAGGCCCTCAATCAGACCCAGTGTTGACACGTGGCAAGACGCTCCTCGGGGCGCATCTTGCTTGGGCCTCTCTCCTGGAGGCCCTCAGTCAGAACCAGAGGTGACATGTGGCAAGACGCTCCTCGAGCGCGTCTTGCTTGGGCCTCTCTCCTGGAGGCCCTCTGTCAGACCAAGTGTTGACATGTGGCAAGACGATCCTCCGGGCGCATCTTGCTTGGGCCTCTCTCCTGGAGGCCCTCAGTCAGACCCATTGTTGACATGTGGCAAGACGCTCCTCGGGGCGCGTCTTGCTTGGGCCTGTCTCCTGGAGGTGCTCAGTAAGACCGAGTGCTGACATGTGGCAAGAAGCTCCTCGGGGCGCATCTTGCTTGGGCTTCTCTCCTGGAGGCCCTCAGTAAGACCCATTGTTGACATGTGGCAAGACGCTCCTCGGGGCGCGTCTTTCTGGGGCCTCTCTCCTGGAGGCGCTCAGTCAGACCCAGTGCTGACATGTGGCAGGAAGCTCCTCGGGGCGCGTCTTGCTTGGGCCTCTCTCCTGGAGGCGCTCAGTCAGACCGAGTGCTGACATAAGGCAAGACGCTCCTCGGGGCGCGTCTTGCTGGGGCCTCTCTCCTGGAGGCGCTCAGTCAGACCCAGTGCTGACATGTGGCAAGACGCTCCTCGGGGCGCGTCTTGCTTGGGCCTCTCTCCTGGAGGCGCTCAGTCAGAATGAGTAGTGACATGTGGCCTGACGCTCCTCGGGGTGCGTCTTGCTTGGGCTTCTCTCCTGGAGGCCCTCAGTCAGACCCATTGTTGACATGTGGCAAGACGCTCCTCGGGGCACGTCTTGCTTGGGCTTCTCTCCTGGAGGCGCTCAGACAGACCCAGTGTTGACATGTGACAAGACGCTCCTCGGGGCGCGTCTTGCTTGGGCCTCTCTCCTGGAGGCCCTCAGTCAGAACCAGAGGTGACATGTGGCAAGACGCTCCTTGGGGCGCGTCTTGCTTGGGCCTCTCTCCTGGAGGCCCTCTGTCAGACCCAGTGTTGACATGTGGCAAGACGATCCTCCGGGCGCATCTTGCTTGGGCCTCTCTCCTGGAGGCCCTCAGTCAGACCCATTGTTGACATGTGGCAAGACGCTCCTCGGGGCGCGTCTTGCTTGGGCCTCTCTCCTGGAGGCGCTCAGTCAGACCGAGTGCTGACATAAGGCAAGACGCTCCTCGGGGCACGTCTTGCTGGGGCCTCTCTCCTGGAGGCGCTCAATCAGACCCAGTGGTGACACGTGGCAAGACGCTCCTCGGGGCGCGTCTTGCTTTGACCTCTCTCCTGGAGGCGCTCAGTAAGACCGAGTGCTGACATGTGGCAAGAAGCTCCTCGGGGCGCGTCTTGCTTGGGCTTCTCTCCTAGAGGCCCTCAGTAAGACCCATTGTTGACTTGTGGCAAGACGCTCCTCGGGGCGCGTCTTGCTTGGGCCTCTCTGCAGAAGGCCCTCAATCAGACCCAGTGTTGACACGTGGCAAGACGCTCCTCGGGGCGCGTCTTGCTTGGGCTTCTCTCCTGCAGGCCCTCAGTCAGACCCATTGTTGACATGTGGCAAGACTCTCCTCGGGGCGCGTCTTGCTGGGGCCTCTCTCCTGGAGGCGCTCAGTCAGACCCAGTGCTGACATGTGGCAAGACGCTCCTCGGGGCGCGTCTTGCTGGGGCCTCTCTCCTGGAGGCGCTCAGTAAGACCGAGTGCTGACATAAGGCAAGACGCTCCTCGGGGCGCGTCTTGCTAGGGCCTCTCTCCTGGAGGCGCTCAGTCAGACTGAGTAGTGACATGTGAACTGACGCTCCTCGGGGCGCGTCTTGCTTGGGCTTCTCTCCTGGAGGCCCTCAGTCAGACCCATTGTTGACATGTGGCAAGACGCTCCTCGGGGCACGTCTTGCTTGGGCTTCTCTCCTGGAGGCGCTCAGACAGACCCAGTGTTGACATGAGACAAGACGCTCCTCGGGGCGCGTCTTGCTTGGGCCTCTCTCCTGGAGGCCCTCAGTCAGAACCAGAGGTGACATGTGGCAAGACGCTCCTCGGGGCGCGTCTTGCTTGGGCCTCTCTCCTGGAGGCCCTCTGTCAGACCAAGTGTTGACATGTGGCAAGACGATCCTCCGGGCGCATCTTGCTTGGGCCTCTCTCCTGGAGGCCCTCAGTCAGACCCATTGTTGACATGTGGCAAGACTCTCCTCGGGGCGCGTCTTGCTGGGGCCTCTCTCCTGGAGGCGCTCAGTCAGACCCAGTGCTGACATGTGGCAAGACGCTCCTCGGGGCGCGTCTTGCTGGGGCCTCTCTCCTGGAGGCGCTCAGTCAGACCCAGTGCTGACATGTGGCAAGACGCTCCTCGGGGCGCGTCTTGCTTGGGCCTCTCTCCTGGAGGCGCTCAGTCAGACTGAGTAGTGACATGTGGCCTGACGCTCCTCGGGGCGCGTCTTGCTTGGGCTTCTCTCCTGGAGGCCCTCAGTCAGACCCATTGTTGACATGTGGCAAGATGCTCCTCGGGGCGCGTCTTGCTTGGGCTTCTCTCCTGGAGGCGCTCAGACAGACCCAGTGTTGACATGTGACAAGACGCACCTCGGGGTGCGTCTTCCTTGGGCCTCTCTCCTGGAGGCCCTCAGTCAGAACCAGAGGTGACATGTGGCAAGACACTCCTCGGGGCGCGTCTTGCTTGGGCCTCTCTCCTGGAGGCCCTCTGTCAGACCCAGTGTTGACATGTGGCAAGACGCTCCTCCGGGCGCATCTTGCTTGGGCCTCTCTCCTGGAGGCCCTCAGTCAGACCCATTGTTGACATGTGACAAGACGCTCCTCGGGGCGCGTCTTGCTTGGGCCTCTCTCCTGGAGGCGCTCAGTCAGACTGAGTAGTGACATGTGGCCTGACGCTCCTCGGGGCGCGTCTTGCTTGGGCTTCTCTCCTGGAGGCGCTCAGACAGACCCAGTGTTGACATGAGACAAGACGCTCCTCGGGGCGCGTCTTGCTTGGGCTTCTCTCCTGGAGGCGCTCAGACAGACCCAGTGTTGACATGAGACAAGACGCTCCTCGGGGCGCGTCTTGCTTGGGCCTCTCTCCTGGAGGCCCTCAGTCAGAACCAGAGGTGACATGTGGCAAGACGCTCCTCGGGGCGCGTCTTGCTTGGGCCTCTCTCCTGGAGGCCCTCTGTCAGACCCAGTGTTGACATGTGGCAAGACGATCCTCCGGGCGCATCTTGCTTGGGCCTCTCTCCTGGAGGCCCTCAGTCAGACCCATTGTTGACATGTGGCAAGACTCTCCTCGGGGCGCGTCTTGCTGGGGCCTCTCTCCTGGAGGCGCTCAGTCAGACCCAGTGCTGACATGTGGCAAGACGCTCCTCGGGGCGCGTCTTGCTGGGGCCTCTCTCCTGGAGGCGCTCAGTCAGACCCAGTGCTGACATGTGGCAAGACGCTCCTCGGGGCGCGTCTTGCTTGGGCCTCTCTCCTGGAGGCGCTCAGTCAGACTGAGTAGTGACATGTGGCCTGACGCTCCTCGGGGCGCGTCTTGCTTGGGCTTCTCTCCTGGAGGCCCTCAGTCAGACCCATTGTTGACATGTGGCAAGACGCTCCTCGGGGCGCGTCTTGCTTGGGCTTCTCTCCTGGAGGCGCTCAGACAGACCCAGTGTTGACATGTGACAAGACGCTCCTCGGGGTGCGTCTTCCTTGGGCCTCTCTCCTGGAGGCCCTCAGTCAGAACCAGAGGTGACATGTGGCAAGACACTCCTCGGGGCGCGTCTTGCTTGGGCCTCTCTCCTGGAGGCTCTCTGTCAGACCCAGTGTTGACATGTGGCAAGACGCTCCTCCGGGCGCATCTTGCTTGGGCCTCTCTCCTGGAGGCCCTCAGTCAGACCCATTGTTGACATGTGACAAGACGCTCCTCGGGGCGCGTCTTGCTTGGGCCTCTCTCCTGGAGGCGCTCAGTAAGACCGAGTGCTGACATAAGGCAAGACGCTCCTCGGGGCGCGTCTTGCTACGGCCTCTCTCCTGGAGGCGCTCAGTCAGACTGAGTAGTGACATGTGGCCTGACGCTCCTCGGGGCGCGTCTTGCTTGGGCTTCTCTCCTGGAGGCCCTCAGTCAGACCCAGTGTTGACATGTGGCAAGTCCCTCCTCGGGGCGCGTCTTGCTTGGGCCTCTCTCATGGAGGCCCTCTGTCAGACCCAGTGTTGACATGTGTCAAGACGCTCCTCGGGGCGCGTCTGGCTTGGACCTCTCTCCTGGAGGCGCTCAGTAAGACCGAGTGCTGACATGTGGCAAGAAGCTCCTCGGGGCGCGTCTTGCTTGGGCTTCTCTCCTGGAGGCCCTCAGTAAGACCCATTGAAGACATGTGGCAAGACGCTCCTCGGGGCGCGTCTTGCTGGGGCCTCTCTCCTGGAGGCGCTCAGTCAGACCCAGTGCTGACATGTGGCAAGACGCTCCTCGGGGCGCGTCTTGCTTGGGCCTCTCTCCTGGAGGCGCTCAGTCAGACTGAGTAGTGACATGTGGCCTGACGCTCCTCGGGGCGCGTCTTGCTTGGGCTTCTCTCCGGGAGGCCCTCAGTCAGACCCATTGTTGACATGTGGCAAGACGCTCCTCGGGGCGCGTCTTGCTTGGGCTTCTCTCCTGGAGGCGCTCAGACAGACCCAGTGTTGACATGTGACAAGACGCTACTCGGGGCGCGTCTTGCTTGGGCCTCTCTCCTGGAGG
Source organism: Nothobranchius furzeri (assembly GCF_043380555.1). NCBI lineage: Eukaryota > Metazoa > Chordata > Actinopteri > Cyprinodontiformes > Nothobranchiidae > Nothobranchius > Nothobranchius furzeri. Next base: position 18,655,599 of record NC_091756.1, read on the forward strand.
CGCTCAGTCAGACCGAGTGCTGACATAAGGCAAGACGCTCCTCGGGGCGCGTCTTGCTGGGGCCTCTCTCCTGGAGGCGCTCAGTCAGACCCAGTGCTGACATGTGGCAAGACGCTCCTCGGGGCGTGTCTTGCTTGGGCCTCTCTCCTGGAGGCGCTCAGTCAGACTGAGTAGTGACATGTGGCCTGACGCTCCTCGGGGCGCGTCTTGCTTGGGCTTCTCTCCTGGAGGCCCTCAGTCAGACCCATTGTTGACATGTGGCAAGACGCTCCTCGGGGCGCGTCTTGCTTGGGCTTCTATCCTGGAGGCGCTCAGACAGACCCAGTGTTGACATGTGACAAGACGCTCCTCGGAGTGCGTCTTCCTTGGGCCTCTCTCCTGGAGGCCCTCTGTCAGACCCAGTGTTGACATGTGGCAAGACGCTCCTCCGGGCGCATCTTGCTTGGGCCTCTCTCCTGAAGGCCCTCAGTCAGACCCATTGTTGACATGTGGCAAGACGCTCCTCGGGGCGCGTCTTGCTTGGGCCTCTCTCCTGGACGCGCTCAGTCAGACTGAGTAGTGACATGTGGCCTGACGCTCCTCGGGTCGCGTCTTGCTTGGGCTTCTCTCCTGGAGGCCCTCAGTCAGACCCATTGCTGACATGTGGCAAGACGCTCCTCGGGGCACGTCTTGCTTGGGCTTCTCTCCTGGAGGCGCTCAGACAGACCCAGTGTTGACATGAGACAAGACACTCCTCGGGGCGCGTCTTGCTTGGGCCTCTCTCCTGGAGGCCCTCAGTCAGAACCAGAGGTGACATGTGGCAAGACGCTCCTCGGGGCGCGTCTTGCTTGGGCCTCTCTCCTGGAGGCGCTCAGTCAGACCCAGTGGTGACAAGTGGCAAGACGCTCCTCTGGGCGCATCTTGCTTGGGCCTCTCTCCTGGAGGCGCTCAATCAGACCCAGTGTTGACACGTGGCAAGACGCTCCTCGGGGCGCGTCTTGCTTGGGCTTCTCTCCTGGAGGCCCTCAGTCAGACCCATTGTTGACATGTCGCAAGACGCTCATCGGGGCGCGTCTTGCAGGGGCCTCTCTCCTGGAGGCGCTCAGTCAGACCCAGTGCTGGCATGTGGCAAGACGCTCCTCGGGGCGCGTCTTGCTTGGGCCTCTCTCCTGGAGGCGCTCAGTCAGACCGAGTGCTGACATAAGGCAAGACGCTCCTCGGGGCGCGTCTTGCTGTGGCCTCTCTCCTGGAGGCGCTCAGTCAGACCCAGTGCTGACATGTGGCAAGACGCTCCTTGGGGCGCGTCTTGCTTGGGCCTCTCTCCTGGAGGCGCTCAGTCAGACTGAGTAGTGACATGTGGCCTGACGCTCCTCGGGGCGCGTCTTGCTTGGGCTTCTCTCCGGGAGGCCCTCAGTCAGACCCATTGTTGACATGTGGCAAGACGCTCCTCGGGGCGCGTCTTGCTTGGGCTTCTCTCCTGGAGGCGCTCAGACAGACCCAGTGTTGACATGTGACAAGACGCTCCTCGGGGTGCGTCTTCCTTGGGCCTCTCTCCTGGAGGCCCTCAGTCAGAACCAGAGGTGACACGTGGCAAGACGCTCCTCGGGGCGCGTCTTGCTTGGGCCTCTCTCCTGGAGGCGCTCAGTAAGACCGAGTGCTGACATGTGGCAAGAAGCTCCTCGGGGCGCGTCTTGCTTGGGCTTCTCTCCTGGAGGCCCTCAGTAAGACCCATTGTTGACATGTGGCAAGACGCTCCTCGGGGCGCGTCTTGCTTGGGCCTCTCTCCAGAAGGCCCTCAATCAGACCCAGTGTTGACACGTGGCAAGACGCTCCTCGGGGCGCGTCTTGCTTGGGCTTCTCTCCTGGAGGCCCTCAGTCAGACCCATTGTTGACATGTGGCAAGACGCTCCTCGGGGCGCGTCTTGCTGGGGCCTCTCTCCTGGAGGCGCTCAGTCAGACCCAGTGCTGACATGTGGCAAGACGCTCCTCGGGGCGCGTCTTGCTTGGGCCTCCCTCCTGGAGGCGCTCAGTCAGACCGAGTGCTGACATAAGGCAAGACGCTCCTCGGGGCGCGTCTTGCTGGGGCCCCTCTCCTGGAGGCGCTCAGTCAGACCCAGTGCTGACATGTGGCAAGACGCTCCTCGGGGCGCGTCTTGCTTGGGCCTCTCTCCTGGAGGTGCTCAGTCAGACTGAGTAGTGACATGTGGCCTGACGCTCCTCGGGGCGCGTCTTGCTTGGGCTTCTCTCCAGGAGGCCCTCAGTCAGACCCATGGTTGACATGTGGCAAGACGCTCCTCGGGGCGCGTCTTGCTTGGGCTTCTCTCCTGGAGGCGCTCAGACAGACCCAGTGTTGACATGTGACAAGACGCTCCTCGGGGCTCATCTTGCTGGGGCCTCTCTCCTGGAGGCGCTCAGACAGACCCAGTGTTGACATGTGACAAGACGCTCCTCGGGGCGCATCTTGCTTGGGCCTCTCTCCTGGAGGCCCTCAGTCAGAACCAGAGGTGACACTTGGCAAGACGCTCCTCGGGGCGCGTCTTGCTTGGGCCTCTCTCCTGGAGGCGCTCAGTCAGACCGAGTGCTGACATAAGGCAAGACGCTCCTCGGGGCGCGTCTTGCTTGGGCTTCTCTCCTGGAGGCGCTCAGTCAGACCGAGTAGTGACATGTGGCAAGACGCTCCTCGGGGCGCGTCTTGCTGGGGCTTCGCTCCTGGAGGCCCTCAGTCAGACCCATTGTTGACATGTGGCAAGACGCTCCTCGGGGCGCATCTTGCTTGGGCCTCTCTCCTGGAGGCGCTCAGTCAGACCGAGTGCTGACATAAGGCAAGACGCTCCTCGGGGCGCATCTTGCTGGGACCTCTCTCCTGGAGGCGCTCAGACAGACCCAGTGTTGACATGTGACAAGACGCTCCTCGGGGCGCATCTTGCTTGGGCCTCTCTCCTGGAGGCCCTCAGTCAGAACCAGAGGTGACATGTGGCAAGACGCTCCTCGGGGCGCGTCTTGCTTGGGCCTCTCTCCTGGAGGCCCTCAGTCAGACCCATTGTTGACATGTGGCAAGACGCTCCTCGGGGCGCGTCTTGCTTGGGCCTCTCTCCTGGAGGCGCTCAGTCAGACCGAGTGCTGACATAAGGCAAGACGCTCCTTGGGGCGCATCTTGCTTGGGCCTCTCTCCTGGAGGCGCTCAGTCAGACCCAGTGTTGACATGTGGCAAGACGCTCCTCAGGGCGCGTCTTGGTTGTGCCTCTCTCCTGGAGGCTCTCAGTCAGACCCAGTGGTGACATGTGGCAAGACGCTCCTCGGGGCGTGTCTTGCTTGGGCCTCTCTCCTGGAGGCGCTCTGTCAGACCCAGTGTTGACATGTGGCAAGACGCTCCTCGGGGCGCGTCTTGCTTGGGCTTCTCTCCTGGAGGCGCTCAGTCAGATGGAGTAGTGACATGTGGCAAGACGCTCCTCGGGGCGCGTCTTGCTGGGGCTTCTCTCCTGGAGGCCCTCTGTCAGACCCAGTGTTGACATGTGTCAAGACGCTCCTCGGGGCGCGTCTTGTTTGGGCTTCTCTCCTGGAGGCCCTTAGTCAGAACCAGAGGTGACATGTGGCAAGACGCTCCTCGGGCCGCGTCTTGCTTGGGCCTCTCTCCTGGAGGCCCTCTGTCAGACCCAGTGTTGACATGTGGCAAGACGCTCCTCGGGGTGCGTCTTGCTTGGGCCTCTCTCCTGGAGGCGCTCAGTCAGACCGAATGCTGACATAAGGCAAGACGCTCCTCGGGGCGTGTCTTGCTTGGGCCTCTCTCCTGGAGGCGCTCTGTCAGACCCAGTGTTGACATGTGGCAAGACGCTCCTCGGGGCGCGTCTTGCTTGGGCTTCTCTCCTGGAGGCGCTCAGTCAGACCGAGTAGTGACATGTGGCAAGACGCTCCTCGGGGCGCGTCTTGCTTGGACCTCTCTCCTGGAGGCGCTCAGTCAGACCCAGTGTTGACACGTGGCAAGACGCTCCTCGGGGCACGTCTTGCTTGGGCCTCTCTCCTGGAGGCGTTCAGTCAGACCCAGTGTTGGCATGTGGCAAGACGCTCCTCAGGGCGCGTCTTGGTTGGGCCTGTCTCCTGGAGGCGCTCAGTCAGACCCAGTGGTGACATGTGGCAAGACGCTCCTCGGGGCGCGTCTTGCTTGGGCCTGTCTCCAGAAGGCCCTCAATCAGACCCAGTGTTGACACGTGGCAAGACGCTCCTCGGGGCGCGTCTTGCTTGGGCCTCTCTCCTGGAGGCCCTCAGTCAGACCCATTGTTGACATGTGACAAGACGCTCCTCGGGGAGCGTCTTGCTTGGGCCTCTCTCCTGGAGGCGCTCAGTAAGACCGAGTGCTGACATAAGGCAAGACGCTCCTCGGGGCGCGTCTTGCTAGGGCCTCTCTCCTGGAGGCGCTCAGTCAGACTGAGTAGTGACATGTGGCCTGACGCTCCTCGGGGCGCGTCTTGCTTGGGCTTCTCTCCTGGAGGCCCTCAGTCAGACCCATTGTTGACATGTGGCAAGACGCTCCTCGGGGCACGTCTTGCTTGGGCTTCTCTCCTGGAGGCGCTCAGACAGACCCAGTGTTGACATGAGACAAGACGCTCCTCGGGGCTCGTCTTGCTTGGGCCTCTCTCCTGGAGGCCCTCAGTCAGAACCAGAGGTGACATGTGGCAAGACGCTCCTCGGGGCGCGTCTTGCTTGGGCCTCTCTCCTGGAGGCCCTCTGTCAGACCAAGTGTTGACATGTGGCAAGACGATCCTCCGGGCGCATCTTGCTTGGGCCTCTCTCCTGGAGGCCCTCAGTCAGACCCATTGTTGACATGTGGCAAGACGCTCCTCGGGGCGCGTCTTGCTTGGGCCTCTCTCCTGGAGGCGCTCAGTCAGACCGAGTGCTGACATAAGGCAAGACGCTCCTCGGGGCGCGTCTTGCTGGGGCCTCTCTCCTGGAGGCGCTCAATCAGACCCAGTGGTGACACGTGGCAAGACGCTCCTCGGGGCGCGTCTTGCTTGGGCCTCTCTCCTGGAGGCGCTCAGTCAGACCCAGTGGTGACAAGTGGCAAGACGCTCCTCTGGGCGCATCTTGCTTGGGCCTCTCTCCTGGAGGCGCTCAATCAGACCCTGTGTTGACACGTGGCAAGACGCTCCTCGGGGCGCGTCTTGCTTGGGCCTCTCTCCTGGAGGCGCTAAGTCAGACCCAGTGTTGACATGTGGCAAGTCCCTCCTCGGGGCGCGTCTTGCTTGGGCCTCTCTCATGGAGGCCCTCTGTCAGACCCAGTGTTGACATGTGTCAAGACGCTCCTCGGGGCGCGTCTGGCTTGGACCTCTCTCCTGGAGGCGCTCAGTAAGACCGAGTGCTGACATGTGGCAAGACGCTCCTCGGGGCGCGTCTTGCTTGGACCTCTCTCCTGGAGGCGCTCAGTCAGACCCAGTGTTGACACGTGGCAAGACGCTCCTCGGGGCGCGTCTTGCTTGGGCCTCTCTCCTGGAGGCGCTCAGTCAGACCCAGTGTTGGCATGTGGCAAGACGCTCCTCAGGGCGCGTCTTGGTTGGGCCTGTCTCCTGGAGGCGCTCAGTCAGACCCAGTGGTGACATGTGGCAAGACGCTCCTCGGGGCGCGTCTTGCTTGGGCCTGTCTCCAGAAGGCCCTCAATCAGACCCAGTGTTGACACGTGGAAGACGCTCCTCGGGGCGCGTCTTGCTTGGGCCTCTCTCCTGGAGGCCCTCAGTCAGAACCAGAGGTGACATGTGGCAAGACGCTCCTCGAGCGCGTCTTGCTTGGGCCTCTCTCCTGGAGGCCCTCTGTCAGACCAAGTGTTGACATGTGGCAAGACGATCCTCCGGGCGCATCTTGCTTGGGCCTCTCTCCTGGAGGCCCTCAGTCAGACCCATTGTTGACATGTGGCAAGACGCTCCTCGGGGCGCGTCTTGCTTGGGCCTGTCTCCTGGAGGTGCTCAGTAAGACCGAGTGCTGACATGTGGCAAGAAGCTCCTCGGGGCGCATCTTGCTTGGGCTTCTCTCCTGGAGGCCCTCAGTAAGACCCATTGTTGACATGTGGCAAGACGCTCCTCGGGGCGCGTCTTTCTGGGGCCTCTCTCCTGGAGGCGCTCAGTCAGACCCAGTGCTGACATGTGGCAAGAAGCTCCTCGGGGCGCGTCTTGCTTGGGCCTCTCTCCTGGAGGCGCTCAGTCAGACCGAGTGCTGACATAAGGCAAGACGCTCCTCGGGGCGCGTCTTGCTGGGGCCTCTCTCCTGGAGGCGCTCAGTCAGACCCAGTGCTGACATGTGGCAAGACGCTCCTCGGGGCGCGTCTTGCTTGGGCCTCTCTCCTGGAGGCGCTCAGTCAGAATGAGTAGTGACATGTGGCCTGACGCTCCTCGGGGTGCGTCTTGCTTGGGCTTCTCTCCTGGAGGCCCTCAGTCAGACCCATTGTTGACATGTGGCAAGACGCTCCTCGGGGCACGTCTTGCTTGGGCTTCTCTCCTGGAGGCCCTCAGTCAGAACCAGAGGTGACATGTGGCAAGACGCTCCTCGGGGCGCGTCTTGCTTGGGCCTCTCTCCTGGAGGCCCTCAGTCAGAACCAGAGGTGACATGTGGCAAGACGCTCCTCGGGGCGCGTCTTGCTTGGGCCTCTCTCCTGGAGGCCCTCTGTCAGACCCAGTGTTGACATGTGGCAAGACGATCCTCCGGGCGCATCTTGCTTGGGCCTCTCTCCTGGAGGCCCTCAGTCAGACCCATTGTTGACATGTGGCAAGACGCTCCTCGGGGCGCGTCTTGCTTGGGCCTCTCTCCTGGAGGCGCTCAGTCAGACCGAGTGCTGACATAAGGCAAGACGCTCCTCGGGGCACGTCTTGCTGGGGCCTCTCTCCTGGAGGCGCTCAATCAGACCCAGTGGTGACACGTGGCAAGACGCTCCTCGGGGCGCGTCTTGCTTGGGCCTCTCTCCTGGAGGCGCTCAGTCAGACCCAGTGGTGACATGTGGCAAGACGCTCCTCTGGGCACATCTTGCTTGGGCCTCTCTCCTGGAGGCGCTCAATCAGACCCTGTGTTGACACGTGGCAAGACGCTCCTCGGGGCGCGTCTTGCTTGGGCCTCTTTCCTGGAGGCGCTCAGTCAGACCCAGTGTTGACATGTGGCAAGTCCCTCCTCGGGGCGCGTCTTGCTTGGGCCTCTCTCATGGAGGCCCTCTGTCAGACCCAGTGTTGACATGTGTCAAGACGCTCCTCGGGGCGCGTCTTGCTTTGACCTCTCTCCTGGAGGCGCTCAGTAAGACCGAGTGCTGACATGTGGCAAGAAGCTCCTCGGGGCGCGTCTTGCTTGGGCTTCTCTCCTAGAGGCCCTCAGTAAGACCCATTGTTGACTTGTGGCAAGACGCTCCTCGGGGCGCGTCTTGCTTGGGCCTCTCTGCAGAAGGCCCTCAATCAGACCCAGTGTTGACACGTGGCAAGACGCTCCTCGGGGCGCGTCTTGCTTGGGCTTCTCTCCTGGAGGCCCTCAGTCAGACCCATTGTTGACATGTGGCAAGACTCTCCTCGGGGCGCGTCTTGCTGGGGCCTCTCTCCTGGAGGCGCTCAGTCAGACCCAGTGCTGACATGTGGCAAGACGCTCCTCGGGGCACGTCTTGCTGGGGCCTCTCTCCTGGAGGCGCTCAGTAAGACCGAGTGCTGACATAAGGCAAGACGCTCCTCGGGGCGCGTCTTGCTGGGGCCTCTCTCCTGGAGGCGCTCAGTCAGACTGAGTAGTGACATGTGAACTGACGCTCCTCGGGGCGCGTCTTGCTTGGGCTTCTCTCCTGGAGGCCCTCAGTCAGACCCATTGTTGACATGTGGCAAGACGCTCCTCGGGGCACGTCTTGCTTGGGCTTCTCTCCTGGAGGCGCTCAGACAGACCCAGTGTTGACATGAGACAAGACGCTCCTCGGGGCGCGTCTTGCTTGGGCCTCTCTCCTGGAGGCCCTCAGTCAGAACCAGAGGTGACATGTGGCAAGACGCTCCTCGGGGCGCGTCTTGCTTGGGCCTCTCTCCTGGAGGCCCTCTGTCAGACCAAGTGTTGACATGTGGCAAGACGATCCTCCGGGCGCATCTTGCTTGGGCCTCTCTCCTGGAGGCCCTCAGTCAGACCCATTGTTGACATGTGGCAAGACTCTCCTCGGGGCGCGTCTTGCTGGGGCCTCTCTCCTGGAGGCGCTCAGTCAGACCCAGTGCTGACATGTGGCAAGACGCTCCTCGGGGCGCGTCTTGCTGGGGCCTCTCTCCTGGAGGCACTCAGTCAGACCCAGTGCTGACATGTGGCAAGACGCTCCTCGGGGCGCGTCTTGCTTGGGCCTCTCTCCTGGAGGCGCTCAGTCAGACTGAGTAGTGACATGTGGCCTGACGCTCCTCGGGGCGCGTCTTGCTTGGGCTTCTCTCCTGGAGGCCCTCAGTCAGACCCATTGTTGACATGTGGCAAGACGCTCCTCGGGGCGCGTCTTGCTTGGGCTTCTCTCCTGGAGGCGCTCAGACAGACCCAGTGTTGACATGTGACAAGACGCACCTCGGGGTGCGTCTTCCTTGGGCCTCTCTCCTGGAGGCCCTCAGTCAGAACCAGAGGTGACATGTGGCAAGACACTCCTCGGGGCGCGTCTTGCTTGGGCCTCTCTCCTGGAGGCCCTCTGTCAGACCCAGTGTTGACATGTGGCAAGACGCTCCTCCGGGCGCATCTTGCTTGGGCCTCTCTCCTGGAGGCCCTCAGTCAGACCCATTGTTGACATGTGACAAGACGCTCCTCGGGGCGCGTCTTGCTTGGGCCTCTCTCCTGGAGGCGCTCAGTAAGACCGAGTGCTGACATAAGGCAAGACGCTCCTCGGGGCGCGTCTTGCTAGGGCCTCTCTCCTGGAGGCGCTCAGTCAGACTGAGTAGTGACATGTGGCCTGACGCTCCTCGGGGCGCGTCTTGCTTGGGCTTCTCTCCTGGAGGCGCTCAGACAGACCCAGTGTTGACATGAGACAAGACGCTCCTCGGGGCGCGTCTTGCTTGGGCCTCTCTCCTGGAGGCCCTCAGTCAGAACCAGAGGTGACATGTGGCAAGACGCTCCTCGGGGCGCGTCTTGCTTGGGCCTCTCTCCTGGAGGCCCTCTGTCAGACCCAGTGTTGACATGTGGCAAGACGATCCTCCGGGCGCATCTTGCTTGGGCCTTTCTCCTGGAGGCCCTCAGTCAGACCCATTGTTGACATGTGGCAAGACTCTCCTCGGGGCGCGTCTTGCTGGGGCCTCTCTCCTGGAGGCGCTCAGTCAGACCCAGTGCTGACATGTGGCAAGACGCTCCTCGGGGCGCGTCTTGCTGGGGCCTCTCTCCTGGAGGCGCTCAGTCAGACCCAGTGCTGACATGTGGCAAGACGCTCCTCGGGGCGCGTCTTGCTTGGGCCTCTCTCCTGGAGGCGCTCAGTCAGACTGAGTAGTGACATGTGGCCTGACGCTCCTCGGGGCGCGTCTTGCTTGGGCTTCTCTCCTGGAGGCCCTCAGTCAGACCCATTGTTGACATGTGGCAAGACGCTCCTCGGGGCGCGTCTTGCTTGGGCTTCTCTCCTGGAGGCGCTCAGACAGACCCAGTGTTGACATGTGACAAGACGCTCCTCGGGGTGCGTCTTCCTTGGGCCTCTCTCCTGGAGGCCCTCAGTCAGAACCAGAGGTGACATGTGGCAAGACACTCCTCGGGGCGCGTCTTGCTTGGGCCTCTCTCCTGGAGGCCCTCTGTCAGACCCAGTGTTGACATGTGGCAAGACGCTCCTCCGGGCGCATCTTGCTTGGGCCTCTCTCCTGGAGGCCCTCAGTCAGACCCATTGTTGACATGTGACAAGACGCTCCTCGGGGCGCGTCTTGCTTGGGCCTCTCTCCTGGAGGCGCTCAGTAAGACCGAGTGCTGACATAAGGCAAGACGCTCCTCGGGGCGCGTCTTGCTACGGCCTCTCTCCTGGAGGCGCTCAGTCAGACTGAGTAGTGACATGTGGCCTGACGCTCCTCGGGGCGCGTCTTGCTTGGGCTTCTCTCCTGGAGGCCCTCAGTCAGACCCAGTGTTGACATGTGGCAAGTCCCTCCTCGGGGCGCGTCTTGCTTGGGCCTCTCTCATGGAGGCCCTCTGTCAGACCCAGTGTTGACATGTGTCAAGACGCTCCTCGGGGCGCGTCTGGCTTGGACCTCTCTCCTGGAGGCGCTCAGTAAGACCGAGTGCTGACATGTGGCAAGAAGCTCCTCGGGGCGCGTCTTGCTTGGGCTTCTCTCCTGGAGGCCCTCAGTAAGACCCATTGAAGACATGTGGCAAGACGCTCCTCGGGGCGCGTCTTGCTTGGGCCTCTCTCCAGAAGGCCCTCAATCAGACCCAGTGTTGACACGTGGCAAGACGCTCCTCGGGGCGCGTCTTGCTTTGGCTTCTCTCCTGGAGGCCCTCAGTCAGACCCATTGTTGACATGTGGCAAGACGCTCCTCGGGGCGCGTCTTGCTGGGGCCTCTCTCCTGGAGGCGCTCAGTCAGACCCAGTGCTGACATGTGGCAAGACGCTCCTCGGGGCACGTCTTGCTGGGGCCTCTCTCCTGGAGGCGCTCAATCAGACCCAGTGGTGACACGTGGCAAGACGCTCCTCGGGGCGCGTCTTGCTTGGGCCTCTCTCCTGGAGGCGCTCAGTCAGACCCAGTGGTGACATGTGGCAAGACGCTCCTCTGGGCACATCTTGCTTGGGCCTCTCTCCTGGAGGCGCTCAATCAGACCCTGTGTTGACACGTGGCAAGACGCTCCTCGGGGCGCGTCTTGCTTGGGCCTCTTTCCTGGAGGCGCTCAGTCAGACCCAGTGTTGACATGTGGCAAGTCCCTCCTCGGGGCGCGTCTTGCTTGGGCCTCTCTCATGGAGGCCCTCTGTCAGACCCAGTGTTGACATGTGTCAAGACGCTCCTCGGGGCGCGTCTTGCTTTGACCTCTCTCCTGGAGGCGCTCAGTAAGACCGAGTGCTGACATGTGGCAAGAAGCTCCTCGGGGCGCGTCTTGCTTGGGCTTCTCTCCTAGAGGCCCTCAGTAAGACCCATTGTTGACTTGTGGCAAGACGCTCCTCGGGGCGCGTCTTGCTTGGGCCTCTCTGCAGAAGGCCCTCAATCAGACCCAGTGTTGACACGTGGCAAGACGCTCCTCGGGGCGCGTCTTGCTTGGGCTTCTCTCCTGGAGGCCCTCAGTCAGACCCATTGTTGACATGTGGCAAGACTCTCCTCGGGGCGCGTCTTGCTGGGGCCTCTCTCCTGGAGGCGCTCAGTCAGACCCAGTGCTGACATGTGGCAAGACGCTCCTCGGGGCGCGTCTTGCTGGGGCCTCTCTCCTGGAGGCGCTCAGTAAGACCGAGTGCTGACATAAGGCAAGACGCTCCTCGGGGCGCGTCTTGCTAGGGCCTCTCTCCTGGAGGCGCTCAGTCAGACTGAGTAGTGACATGTGAACTGACGCTCCTCGGGGCGCGTCTTGCTTGGGTTTCTCTCCTGGAGGCCCTCAGTCAGACCCATTGTTGACATGTGGCAAGACGCTCCTCGGGGCACGTCTTGCTTGGGCTTCTCTCCTGGAGGCGCTCAGACAGACCCAGTGTTGACATGAGACAAGACGCTCCTCGGGGCGCGTCTTGCTTGGGCCTCTCTCCTGGAGGCCCTCAGTCAGAACCAGAGGTGACATGTGGCAAGACGCTCCTCGGGGCGCGTCTTGCTTGGGCCTCTCTCCTGGAGGCCCTCTGTCAGACCAAGTGTTGACATGTGGCAAGACGATCCTCCGGGCGCATCTTGCTTGGGCCTCTCTCCTGGAGGCCCTCAGTCAGACCCATTGTTGACATGTGGCAAGACTCTCCTCGGGGCGCGTCTTGCTGGGGCCTCTCTCCTGGAGGCGCTCAGTCAGACCCAGTGCTGACATGTGGCAAGACGCTCCTCGGGGCGCGTCTTGCTGGGGCCTCTCTCCTGGAGGCACTCAGTCAGACCCAGTGCTGACATGTGGCAAGACGCTCCTCGGGGCGCGTCTTGCTTGGGCCTCTCTCCTGGAGGCGCTCAGTCAGACTGAGTAGTGACATGTGGCCTGACGCTCCTCGGGGCGCGTCTTGCTTGGGCTTCTCTCCTGGAGGCCCTCAGTCAGACCCATTGTTGACATGTGGCAAGACGCTCCTCGGGGCGCGTCTTGCTTGGGCTTCTCTCCTGGAGGCGCTCAGACAGACCCAGCGTTGACATGTGACAAGACGCACCTCGGGGTGCGTCTTCCTTGGGCCTCTCTCCTGGAGGCCCTCAGTCAGAACCAGAGGTGACATGTGGCAAGACACTCCTCGGGGCGCGTCTTGCTTGGGCCTCTCTCCTGGAGGCCCTCTGTCAGACCCAGTGTTGACATGTGGCAAGACGCTCCTCCGGGCGCATCTTGCTTGGGCCTCTCTCCTGGAGGCCCTCAGTCAGACCCATTGTTGACATGTGACAAGACGCTCCTCGGGGCGCGTCTTGCTTGGGCCTCTCTCCTGGAGGCGCTCAGTAAGACCGAGTGCTGACATAAGGCAAGACGCTCCTCGGGGCGCGTCTTGCTAGGGCCTCTCTCCTGGAGGCGCTCAGTCAGACTGAGTAGTGACATGTGGCTTGACGCTCCTCGGGGCGCGTCTTGCTTGGGCTTCTCTCCTGGAGGCGCTCAGACAGACCCAGTGTTGACATGAGACAAGACGCTCCTCGGGGCGCGTCTTGCTTGGGCCTCTCTCCTGGAGGCCCTCAGTCAGAACCAGAGGTGACATGTGGCAAGACGCTCCTCGGGGCGCGTCTTGCTTGGGCCTCTCTCCTGGAGGCCCTCTGTCAGACCCAGTGTTGACATGTGGCAAGACGATCCTCCGGGCGCATCTTGCTTGGGCCTCTCTCCTGGAGGCCCTCAGTCAGACCCATTGTTGACATGTGGCAAGACTCTCCTCGGGGCGCGTCTTGCTGGGGCCTCTCTCCTGGAGGCGCTCAGTCAGACCCAGTGCTGACATGTGGCAAGACGCTCCTCGGGGCGCGTCTTGCTGGGGCCTCTCTCCTGGAGGCGCTCAGTCAGACCCAGTGCTGACATGTGGCAAGACGCTCCTCGGGGCGCGTCTTGCTTGGGCCTCTCTCCTGGAGGCGCTCAGTCAGACTGAGTAGTGACATGTGGCCTGACGCTCCTCGGGGCGCGTCTTGCTTGGGCTTCTCTCCTGGAGGCCCTCAGTCAGACCCATTGTTGACATGTGGCAAGACGCTCCTCGGGGCGCGTCTTGCTTGGGCTTCTCTCCTGGAGGCGCTCAGACAGACCCAGTGTTGACATGTGACAAGACGCTCCTCGGGGTGCGTCTTTCTTGGGCCTCTCTCCTGGAGGCCCTCAGTCAGAACCAGAGGTGACATGTGGCAAGACACTCCTCGGGGCGCGTCTTGCTTGGGCCTCTCTCCTGGAGGCCCTCTGTCAGACCCAGTGTTGACATGTGGCAAGACGCTCCTCCGGGCGCATCTTGCTTGGGCCTCTCTCCTGGAGGCCCTCAGTCAGACCCATTGTTGACATGTGACAAGACGCTCCTCGGGGCGCGTCTTGCTTGGGCCTCTCTCCTGGAGGCGCTCAGTAAGACCGAGTGCTGACATAAGGCAAGACGCTCCTCGGGGCGCGTCTTGCTACGGCCTCTCTCCTGGAGGCGCTCAGTCAGACTGAGTAGTGACATGTGGCCTGACGCTCCTCGGGGCGCGTCTTGCTTGGGCTTCTCTCCTGGAGGCCCTCAGTCAGACCCAGTGTTGACATGTGGCAAGTCCCTCCTCGGGGCGCGTCTTGCTTGGGCCTCTCTCATGGAGGCCCTCTGTCAGACCCAGTGTTGACATGTGTCAAGACGCTCCTCGGGGCGCGTCTGGCTTGGACCTCTCTCCTGGAGGCGCTCAGTAAGACCGAGTGCTGACATGTGGCAAGAAGCTCCTCGGGGCGCGTCTTGCTTGGGCCTCTCTCCAGAAGGCCCTCAATCAGACCCAGTGTTGACACGTGGCAAGACGCTCCTCGGGGCGCGTCTTGCTTTGGCTTCTCTCCTGGAGGCCCTCAGTCAGACCCATTGTTGACATGTGGCAAGACGCTCCTCGGGGCGCGTCTTGCTGGGGCCTCTCTCCTGGAGGCGCTCAGTCAGACCCAGTGCTGACATGTGGCAAGACGCTCCTCGGGGCGCGTCTTGCTTGGGCCTCTTTCCTGGTGGCGCTCAGTCAGACCGAGTGCTGACATAAGGCAAGACGCTCCTCGGGGCGCGTCTTGCTGGGGCCTCTCTCCTGGAGGCGCTCAGTCAGACCCAGTGCTGACATGTGGCAAGACGCTCCTCGGGGCGCGTCTTGCTTGGGCCTCTCTCCTGGAGGCGCTCAGTCAGACTGAGTAGTGACATGTGGCCTGACGCTCCTCGGGGCGCGTCTTGCTTGGGCTTCTCTCCGGGAGGCCCTCAGTCAGACCCATTGTTGACATGTGGCAAGACGCTCCTCGGGGCGCGTCTTGCTTGGGCTTCTCTCCTGGAGGCGCTCAGACAGACCCAGTGTTGACATGTGACAAGACGCTACTCGGGGCGCGTCTTGCTTGGGCCTCTCTCCTGGAGGCGCTCAGTCAGACCGAGTGCTGACATAAGGCAAGACGCTCCTCGGGGCGCGTCTTGCTGGGGCCTCTCTCCTGGAGGCGCTCAGTCAGACCCAGTGCTGACAGGTGGCAAGACGCTCCTCGGGGCGTGTCTTGCTTGGGCCTCTCTCCTGGAGGCGCTCAGTCAGACTGAGTAGTGACATGTGGCCTGACGCTCCTCGGGGCGCGTCTTGCTTGGGCTTCTCTCCTGGAGGCCCTCAGTCAGACCCATTGTTGACATGTGGCAAGACGCTCCTCGGGGCGCGTCTTGCTTGGGCTTCTATCCTGGAGGCGCTCAGACAGACCCAGTGTTGACATGTGACAAGACGCTCCTCGGAGTGCGTCTTCCTTGGGCCTCTCTCCTGGAGGCCCTCAGTCAGAACCAGAGGTGACATGTGGCAAGACGCTCCTTGGGGCGCGTCTTGCTTGGGCCTCTCTCCTGGAGGCCCTCTGTCAGACCCAGTGTTGACATGTGGCAAGACGCTCCTCCGGGCGCATCTTGCTTGGGCCTCTCTCCTGAAGGCCCTCAGTCAGACCCATTGTTGACATGTGGCAAGACGCTCCTCGGGGCGCGTCTTGCTTGGGCCTCTCTCCTGGACGCGCTCAGTCAGACTGAGTAGTGACATGTGGCCTGACGCTCCTCGGGTCGCGTCTTGCTTGGGCTTCTCTCCTGGAGGCCCTCAGTCAGACCCATTGCTGACATGTGGCAAGACGCTCCTCGGGGCACGTCTTGCTTGGGCTTCTCTCCTGGAGGCGCTCAGACAGACCCAGTGTTGACATGAGACAAGACACTCCTCGGGGCGCGTCTTGCTTGGGCCTCTCTCCTGGAGGCCCTCAGTCAGAACCAGAGGTGACATGTGGCAAGACGCTCCTCGGGGCGCGTCTTGCTTGGGCCTCTCTCCTGGAGGCCCTCTGTCAGACCAAGTGTTGACATGTGGCAAGACGATCCTCCGGGCGCATCTTGCTTGGGCCTCTCTCCTGGAGGCCCTCAGTCAGACCCATTGTTGACATGTGGCAAGACGCTCCTCGGGGCGCGTCTTGCTTGGGCCTCTCTCCTGGAGGCGCTATGTCAGACCGAGTGCTGACATAAGGAAAGACGCTCCTCGGGGCGCGTCTTGCTGGAGCCTCTCTCCTGGAGGCGCTCAATAAGACCCAGTGGTGACACGTGGCAAGACGCTCCTGGGGCGCGTCTTGCTTGGGCCTCTCTCCTGGAGGCGCTCAGTCAGACCCAGTGGTGACAAGTGGCAAGACGCTCCTCTGGGCGCATCTTGCTTGGGCCTCTCTCCTGGAGGCGCTCAATCAGACCCAGTGTTGACACGTGGCAAGACGCTCCTCGGGGCGCGTCTTGCTTGGGCTTCTCTCCTGGAGGCCCTCAGTCAGACCCATTGTTGACATGTCGCAAGACGCTCATCGGGGCGCGTCTTGCAGGGGCCTCTCTCCTGGAGGCGCTCAGTCAGACCCAGTGCTGGCATGTGGCAAGACGCTCCTCGGGGCGCGTCTTGCTTGGGCCTCTCTCCTGGAGGCGCTCAGTCAGACCGAGTGCTGACATAAGGCAAGACGCTCCTCGGGGCGCGTCTTGCTGTGGCCTCTCTCCTGGAGGCGCTCAGTCAGACCCAGTGCTGACATGTGGCAAGACGCTCCTTGGGGCGCGTCTTGCTTGGGCCTCTCTCCTGGAGGCGCTCAGTCAGACTGAGTAGTGACATGTGGCCTGACGCTCCTCGGGGCGCGTCTTGCTTGGGCTTCTCTCCGGGAGGCCCTCAGTCAGACCCATTGTTGACATGTGGCAAGACGCTCCTCGGGGCGCGTCTTGCTTGGGCTTCTCTCCTGGAGGCGCTCAGACAGACCCAGTGTTGACATGTGACAAGACGCTCCTCGGGGTGCGTCTTCCTTGGGCCTCTCTCCTGGAGGCCCTCAGTCAGAACCAGAGGTGACACGTGGCAAGACGCTCCTCGGGGCGCGTCTTGCTTGGGCCTCTCTCCTGGAGGCGCTCAGTAAGACCGAGTGCTGACATGTGGCAAGAAGCTCCTCGGGGCGCGTCTTGCTTGGGCTTCTCTCCTGGAGGCCCTCAGTAAGACCCATTGTTGACATGTGGCAAGACGCTCCTCGGGGCGCGTCTTGCTTGGGCCTCTCTCCAGAAGGCCCTCAATCAGACCCAGTGTTGACACGTGGCAAGACGCTCCTCGGGGCGCGTCTTGCTTGGGCTTCTCTCCTGGAGGCCCTCAGTCAGACCCATTGTTGACATGTGGCAAGACGCTCCTCGGGGCGCGTCTTGCTGGGGCCTCTCTCCTGGAGGCGCTCAGTCAGACCCAGTGCTGACATGTGGCAAGACGCTCCTCGGGGCACGTCTTGCTTGGGCCTCCCTCCTGGAGGCGCTCAGTCAGACCGAGTGCTGACATAAGGCAAGACGCTCCTCGGGGCGCGTCTTGCTGGGGCCCCTCTCCTGGAGGCGCTCAGTCAGACCCAGTGCTGACATGTGGCAAGACGCTCCTCGGGGCGCGTCTTGCTTGGGCCTCTCTCCTGGAGGTGCTCAGTCAGACTGAGTAGTGACATGTGGCCTGACGCTCCTCGGGGCGCGTCTTGCTTGGGCTTCTCTCCAGGAGGCCCTCAGTCAGACCCATGGTTGGCATGTGGCAAGACGCTCCTCGGGGCGCGTCTTGCTTGGGCTTCTCTCCTGGAGGCGCTCAGACAGACCCAGTGTTGACATGTGACAAGACGCTCCTCGGGGCGCGTCTTGCTTGGGCCTCTCTCCTGGAGGCGCTCAGTCAGACCGAGTGCTGACATAAGGCAAGAAGCTCCTCGGGGCGCGTCTTGCTGGGGCCTCTCTCCTGGAGGCGCTCAGTCAGACTGAGTAGTGACATGTGGCCTGACGCTCCTCGGGACGCGTCTTGCTTGGGCTTCTCTCCTGGAGGCCCTCAGTCAGACCCATTGTTGACATGTGGCAAGACGCTCCTCGGGGCACGTCTTGCTTGGGCTTCTCTCCTGGAGAAGCTCAGACAGACCCAGTGTTGACATGAGACAAGACGCTCCTCGGGGCGCGTCTTGCTTGGGCCTCTCTCCTGGAGGCCCTCAGTCAGAACCAGAGGTGACATGTGGCAAGACGCTCCTCGGGGCGCGTCTTGCTTAGGCCTCTCTCCTGGAGGCCCTCTGTCAGACCAAGTGTTGACATGTGGCAAGACGATCCTCCGGGCGCATCTTGCTTGGGCCTCTCTCCTGGAGGCCCTCAGTCAGACCCATTGTTGACATGTGGCAAGACGCTCCTCGGGGCGCGTCTTGCTTGGGCCTCTC
The DNA here is from genome assembly GCF_043380555.1 of Nothobranchius furzeri. Taxonomy (NCBI): domain Eukaryota; kingdom Metazoa; phylum Chordata; class Actinopteri; order Cyprinodontiformes; family Nothobranchiidae; genus Nothobranchius; species Nothobranchius furzeri. The sequence continues at coordinate 18,673,451 of NC_091756.1, forward strand.
TCCTGGAGGCGCTCAGTCAGACCGAGTGCTGACATAAGGCAAGACGCTCCTCGGGGCGCGTCTTGCTGGGGCCTTTCTCCTGGAGGCGCTCAATCAGACCCAGTGGTGACAAGTGGCAAGACGCTCCTCGGGGCGCGTCTTGCTTGGGCTTCTCTCCTGGAGGCGCTCAGTCAGACCCAGTGGTGACAAGTGGCAAGATGCTCCTCTGGGCGCATCTTGCTTGGGCCTCTCTCATGGAGGCCCTCTGTCAGACCCAGTGTTGACATGTGTCAAGACGCTCCTCGGGGCGCGTCTTGCTTTGACCTCTCTCCTGGAGGCGCTCAGTAAGACCGAGTGCTGACATGTGGCAAGAAGCTCCTCGGGGCGCGTCTTGCTTGGGCTGCTCTCCTGGAGGCCCTCAGTAAGACCCATTGTTGACATGTGGCAAGACGCTCCTCGGGGCGCGTCTTGCTTGGGCTTCTCTCCTGGAGGCCCTCAGTAAGACCCATTGTTGACATGTGGCAAGACGCTCCTCGGGGCGTGACTTGCTTGGGCCTCTCTCCAGAAGGCCCTCAATCAGACCCAGTGTTGACACGTGGCAACACGCTCCTCGGGGCGCGTCTTGCTTGGGCTTCTCTCCGGGAGGCCCTCAGTCAGACCTATTGTTGACATGTGGCAAGACGCTCCTCGGGGCGCGTCTTGCTTGGGCTTCTCTCCTGGAGGCGCTCAGACAGACCCAGTGTTGACATGTGACAAGACGCTCCTCGGGGCGCGTCTTGCTGGGGCCTCTCTCCTGGAGGCGCTCAGTCAGACCCAGTGCTGACATGTGGCAAGATGCTCCTCGGGGAGCGTCTTGCTTGGGCCTCTCTCCTGGAGGCGCTCAGTCAGACTGAGTAGTGACATGTGGCCTGACGCTCCTCGGGGCGCGTCTTGCTTGGGCTTCTCTCCTGGAGGCCCTCAGTCAGACCCATTGTTGACATGTGGCAAGACGCTCCTCGGGGCGCGTCTTGCTTGGGCTTCTCTCCTGGAGGCGCTCAGACAGACCCAGTGTTGACATGTGACAAGACGCTCCTCGGGGTGCGTCTTCCTTGGGCCTCTCTCCTGGAGGCCCTCAGTCAGAACCAGAGGTGACATGTGGCAAGACGCTCCTTGGGGCGCGCCTTGCTTGGGCCTCTCTCCTGGAGGCCCTCTGTCAGACCCAGTGTTGACATGTGGCAAGACGCTCCTCCGGGCGCATCTTGCTTGGGCCTCTCTCCTGAAGGCCCTCAGTCAGACCCATTGTTTACATGTGGCAAGACGCTCCTCGGGGCGCGTCTTGCTTGGGCCTCTCTCCTGGAGGCGCTCAGTCAGACCGAGTGCTGACATAAGGCAAGACGCTCCTCGGGGCGCGTCTTGCTGGGGCATCTCTCCTGGAGGCGCTCAGTCAGACTGAGTAGTGACATGTGGCCTGACGCTCCTCGGGGCGCGTCTTGCTTGGGTTTCTCTCCTGGAGGCCCTCAGTCAGACCCATTGTTGACATGTGGCAAGACGCTCCTCGGGGCACGTCTTGCTTGGGCTTCTCTCCTGGAGGCGCTCAGACAGACCCAGTGTTGACATGAGACAAGACGCTCCTCGGGGCGCGTCTTGCTTGGGCCTCTCTCCTGGAGGCCCTCAGTCAGAACCAGAGAAGACATGTGGCAAGACGCTCCTCGGGGCGTGTCTTGCTTGGGCCTCTCTCCTGGAGGCCCTCTGTCAGACCAAGTGTTGACATGTGGCAAGACGATCCTCCGGGCGCGTCTTGCTTGGGCCTCTCTCCTGGAGGCGCTCAGTCAGACCGAGTGCTGACATAAGGCAAGACGCTCCTCGGGGCGCGTCTTGCTGGGGCCTCTCTCCTGGAGGCGCTCAATCAGACCCAGTGGTGACACGTGGCAAGACGCTCCTCGGGGCGCGTCTTGCTTGGGCCTCTCTCCTGGAGGTGCTCAGTCAGACCCAGTGTTGACATGTGGCAAGTCCCTCCTCGGGGCGCGTCTTGCTTGGGCCTCTCTCATGGAGGCCCTCTGTCAGACCCAGTGTTGACATGTGTCAAGACGCTCCTCGGGGCGCGTCTTGCTTTGACCTCTCTCCTGGAGGCGCTCAGTAAGACCGAGTGCTGACATGTGGCAAGACGCTCCTCGGGGCGCGTCTTGCTTGGGCTTCTCTCCTGGAGGCCCTCAGTAAGACCCATTGTTGACATGTGGCAAGACGCTCCTCGGGGCGCGTCTTGCTTGGGCCTCTCTCCAGAAGGCCCTCAATCAGACCCAGTGTTGACACGTGGCAAGACGCTCCTCGGGGCGCGTCTTGCTTGGGCTTCTCTCCTGGAGGACCTCAGTCAGACCCAGTGTTGACATGTGGCAAGACGCTCCTCGGGGCGCGTCTTGCTGGGGCCTCTCTCCTGGAGGCGCTCAGTCAGACCCAGTGCTGACATGTGGCAAGACGCTCCTCGGGGTGCGTCTTGCTTGGGCCTCTCTCCTGGAGGCGCTCAGTCAGACCGAGTGCTGACATAAGGCAAGACGCTCCTCGGGGCGCGTCTTGCTGGGGCCTCTCTCCTGGAGGCGCTCAGTCAGACCCAGTGCTGACATGTGGCAAGACGCTCCTCGGGGCGCGTCTTGCTTGGGCCTCTCTCCTGGAGGCGCTCAGTCAGACTGAGTAGTGACATGTGGCCTGACGCTCCTCGGGGCGCGTCTTGCTTGGGCTTCTCTCCGGGAGGCCCTCAGTCAGACCCATTGTTGACATGTGGCAAGACGCTCCTCGGGGCTCGTCTTGCTTGGGCTTCTCTCCTGGAGGCGCTCAGACAGACCCAGTGTTGACATGTGACAAGACGCTCCTCGGGGTGCATCTTCCTTGGGCCTCTCTCCTGGAGGCCCTCAGTCAGAACCAGAGGTGACATGTGGCAAGACGCTCCTCGGGGCGCATCTTGCTTGGGCCTCTCTCCTGGAGGCGCTCAATCAGACCCAGTGGTGACACGTGGCAAGACGCTCCTCGGGGCGCGTCTTGCTTGGGCCTCTCTCCTGGAGGCGCTCAGTCAGACCCAGTGCTGACATGTGGCAAGATGCTCCTCGGGGCGTGTCTTGCTTGGGCCTCTCTCCTGGAGGCGCTCTGTCAGACCCAGTGTTGACATGTGGCAAGACGCTCCTCGGGGCGCGTCTTGCTTGGGCTTCTCTCCTGGAGGTGCTCAGTCAGACCGAGTAGTGACATGTGGCAAGACGCTCCTCGGGGCGCGTCTTGCTTGGACCTCTCTCCCTGAGGCCCTCAGTCAGACCGAGTAGTGACATGTGGCAAGACGCTCCTCGGGGCGCGTCTTGCTTGGGCTTCTCTCCTGGAGGCCCTCAGACAGACCCAGTGTTGACATGTGACAAGACGCTCCTCGGGGAGCGTCATGCTTGGGCCTCTCTCCTGGAGGCCCTCAGTCAGAACCAGAGGTGACATGTGGCAAGACGCTCCTCGGGGCGCGTCTTGCTTGGGCCTCTCTCCTGGAGGCCCTCTGTCAGACCCAGTGTTGACATGTGTCAAGATGCTCCTCGGGGCGCGTCTTGCTGGGGCCTCTCTCCTGGAGGCGCTCAATCAGACCCAGTGGTGACACGGGGCAAGACGCTCCTCGGGGCGCGTCTTGCTTGGGCTTCTCTCCTGGAGGCGCTCAGTCAGACCCAGTGGTGACACGTGGCAAGATGCTCCTCGGGGCGCATCTTGCTTGGGCCTCTCTCCTGGAGGCGCTCAGTCAGACCCAGTGTTGACACGTGGCAAGACGCTCCTCGGGGCGCGTCTTCCTTGGGCCTCTCTCCTGGAGACGCTCAGTCAGACCCAGTGTTGACATGTGGCAAGACCCTCCTCGGGGCGCGTCTTGCTTGGGCCTCTCTCATGGAGGCCCTCTGTCAGACCCAGTGTTGACATGTGTCAAGACGCTCCTTGGGGCGCGTCTTGCTTTGGCCTCTCTCCTGCAGGCGCTCAGTCAGACCGAGTGCTGACATGTGGCAAGAAGCTCCTCGGGGCGCTTCCTCCTTGGGCTTCTCTCCTGGAGGCCCTCAGTAAGACCCATTGTTGACATGTGGCAAGACGCTCCTCGGGGCGCGTCTTGCTTGGGCCTCTCTCCTGGATGCCCTCTGTCAAACCCAGTGTTGACATGTGGCAAGACGCTCCTCGGGGCGCGTCTTGCTTGGGCTTCTCTCCTGGAGGCGCTCAGACAGACCCAGTGTTGACATGTGACAAGACGCTCCTCGGGGTGCGTCTTGCTTGGGCCTCTCTCCTGGAGGCCCTCAGTCAGAACCAGAGGTGACATGTGGCAAGACGCTCCTCGGGGCGCGTCTTGCTTGGGCCTCTCTCCTGGAGGCCCTCTGTCAGACCCAGTGTTGACATGTGGCAAGACGCTCCTCCGGGCGCATCTTGCTTGGGCCTCTCTCCTGGAGGCCCTCAGTCAGACCCATTGTTGACATGTGGCAAGACGCTCCTCGGGGCGCGTCTTGCTTGGGCCTCTCTCCTGGAGGCCCTCAGTCAGACCCATTGTTGACATGTGGCAAGACGCTCCTCGGGGCGCGTCTTGCTTGGGCCTCTCTCCTGGAGGCCCTCAGTCAGAACCAGAGGTGACATGTGGCAAGACGCTCCTCGGGGCGCGTCTTGCTTGGGCCTCTCTCCTGGAGGCCCTCTGTCAGACCCAGTGTTGACATGTGGCAAGACGCTCCTCTGGGCGCGTCTTGCTGGGGCCTCTCTCCTGGAGGCGCTCAACCAGACCCAGTGGTGACACGTGGCAAGACGCTCCTCGGGGCGCGTCTTGCTTGGGCCTCTCTCCTGGAGGCGCTCAGTCAGACCGAGTGCTGACATAAGGCAAGACGCTCCTCGGGGCGCGTCTTGCTGGGGCCTCTCTCCTGGAGGCGCTCAGTCAGACCCAGTGCTGACATGTCGCCTGACGCTCCTCGGGGCGCGTCTTGCTTGGGCCCCTCTCCTGGAGGCGCCCAGTCAGACCCAGTGGTGACGTGTGGCAAGACACTCCTCGGGACGCGTCTTGCTTGGGCCTCTCTCCTGGAGGCCCTCTGTCAGACCCAGTGTTGATATGTGTCAAGACGCTCCTCTGGGCGCGTCTTGCTTGGGCTTCTCTCCTGGAGGCTCTCAGTCAGACCCATTGTTGACATGTGGCAAGACGTTCCTCGGGGCGCGTCTTGCTTGGGCTTCTCTCCTGGAGGCGCTCAGACAGACCCAGTGTTGACATGTGACAAGACGTTCCTCGGGGCGCGTCTTGCTTGGGCCTCTCTCCTGGAGGCCCTCAGTCAGAACCAGAGGTGACATGTGGCAAGACGCTCCTCGGGGCGCGTCTTGCTTGGGCCTCTCTCCTGGAGGCGCTCAGTCAGACCCAGTGTTGACATGTGGCAAGAATCTCCTCGGGGCGCGTCTTGCTTGGGCTTCTCTCATGGAGGCCCTCAGTCAGACCCAGTGTGGACATGTGTCAAGACGCTCCTCGGGGCGTGTCTTGCTTGGGCCTCTCTCCTGGAGGCGCTCAGTCAGACCGAGTAGTGACATGTGGCAAGACACTCCTCGGGGCGCGTCTTGCTGGGGCCTCTCTCCTGGAGGCACTCAGTCAGACCCAGTGTTGACACGTGGCAATACGCTCCTCGGGGCGCGTCTTGCTTGGGCCTCTCTCCTGGAGGCGCTCAGTCAGACCCAGTGTTGGCATGTGGCAAGACACTCCTCGGGGCGCGTCTTGCTTTGGCCTCTCTCATGGAGGCCCTCTGTCAGACCCAGTGTTGACATGTGTCAAGACGCACCTCGGGGCGCGTCTTGCTTGGGCTTCTCTCCTGGACGCCCTCAGTCAGACCCATTGTTGACATGTGGCAAGACGCTCCTCGGGGCACGTCTTGCTTGGGCCTCTCTCCTGGAGGCGCTCAGTCAGACCGAGTAGTGACATGTGGCAAGACACTCTTCGGGGCGCGTCTTGCTGGGGCTTCTCTCATGGAGGCACTCAGTCAGACCCAGTGTTGACATGTGGCAAGACGCTCCTCGGGGCGCGTCTTGCTTGGACCTCTCTCCTGGAGGTGCTCAGTCAGACCGAGTAGTGACATGTGGCAAGACGCTCCTCGGGGCGCGTCTTGCTTGGACCTCTCTCCTGGAGGCGCTCAGTTAGACCGAGTAGTGACATGTGGCAAGACGCTCCTCGGGGCGTGTCTTGCTTGGGCCTCTCTCCTGGAGGCGCTCAGTCAGACCGAGTGCTGACATAAGGCAAGACGCTCCTCGGGGCGCGTCTTGCTGGTGCCTCTCTCCTGGAGGCGCTCAATCAGACCCAGTGGTGACACGTTGCAAGACGCTCCTCGGGGCGCGTCTTGCTTGGGACTCTCTCCTGGAGGCGCTCAGTCAGACCCAGTGGTGACACGTGGCAAGACGCTCCTCGGGGCGCATCTTGCTTGGGCCTCTCCCCTGGAGGCACTCAGTCAGACCCATTGTTGACACGTGGCAAGACGCTCCTCGGGGTGCGTCTTGCTTGGGCCTCTCTCCTGGAGGCCCTCAGTCAGATCCAGAGTTGACATGTGGCAAGACACTCCTCAGGGCGCGTCTTGCTTGGGCCTCTCTCATGGAGGCGCTCAGTCAGACCGAGTGCTGACATGTGGCAAGAAGCTCCTCGGTGCGCGTCTTGCTTGGGCTTCTCTCCTGGAGGCCCTCAGTAAGACCCATTGTTGACATGTGGCAAGACGCTCCTCGGGGCGCGTCTTGCTGGGGCCTCTCTCCTGGAGGCGCTCAGTAGGACCGAGTGCTGACATAAGGCAAGACGCTCCTCGGGGCGCGTCTTGCTGGGGCCTCTCTCCTGGAGGTGCTCAGTCAGACCCAGTGCTGACATGTGGCAAGACGCTCCTCGGGGCGCGTCTTGCTTGGGCCTCTCTCCTGGAGGCGCTCAGTCAGACTGAGTAGTGACATGTCGCCTGATGCTCCTCGGGGCGCGTCTTGCTTGGGCCCCTCTCCTGGAGGCGCTCAGTCAGACCCAGTGGTGACGTGTGGCAAGACACTCCTCTGGACGCGTCTTGCTTGGGCCTCTCTCCTGGAGGCCCTCTGTCAGACCCAGTGTTGACATGTGTCAAGACGCTCCTCGGGGCGCGTCTTGCTTGGGCTTCTCTCCTGGAGGCCCTCAGTCAGACCCATTGTTGACATGTGGCAAGACACTCCTCGGGGCGCATCTTGCTTGGGCTTCTCTCCTGGAGGCGCTCAGACAGACCCAGTGTTGACATGTGACAAGACGCTCCTCGGGGCGCGTCTTGCTTGGGCCTCTCTCCTGGAGGCCCTCAGTCAGAACCAGAGGTGACATGTGGCAAGATGCTCCTCGGGGCGCGTCTTGCTTGGGCCTCTCTCCTGGAGGCCCTCTGTCAGACCCAGTGTTGACATGTGGCAAGACGCTCCTCCGGGCGCATCTTGCTTGGGCCTCTCTCCTGGAAGTGCTCAATCAGACCCAGTGGTGACATGTGGCAAGACGCTCCTCGGGGCGCGTCTTGCTTGGGCCTCTCTCCTGGAGGAGCTCAGTCAGACCCAGTGGTGACACGTGGCAAGACGCTCCTCGGGGCGCATCTTGCTTGGGCCTCTCTCCTGGAGGGGCTAAGTCAGACCCAGTGTTGACATGTGGCAAGACGCTCCTCCGGGCGCATCTTGCTTGGGCCTCTCTCCTGGAAGTGCTCAATCAGACCCAGTGGTGACACGTGGCAAGACGCTCCTCGGGGCGCGTCTTGATTGGGCCTCTCTCCTGGAGGAGCTCAGTCAGACCCAGTGGTGACACGTGGCAAGACGCTCCTCGGGGCGCATCTTGCTTGGGCCTCTCTCCTGGAGGGGCTAAGTCAGACCCAGTGTTGAAACGTGGCAAGACGCTCCTCGGGGCGCGTCTTGCTTGGGCCTCTCTCCTGGAGGCGCTCAGTCAGACCCAGTGTTGACATGTGGCAAGACACTCCTCGGGGCGCGTCTTGCTTGGGCCTCTCTCATGGAGGCCCTCTGTCAGACCCAGTGTTGACATGTGGCAAGACGCTCCTTGGGGCGCGTCCTGCTTGGGCCTCTCTCCTGGAGGCGCTCGGTCAGCCCGAGTGCTGACATAAGGCAAGACGCTCCTCGGGGCGCGTCTTGCTGGGGCCTCTCTCCTGGAGGCGCTCAGTCAGACCCAGTGTTGACATGTGGCAAGACGCTCCTCGGGGCGCGTCTTGCTTGGGCCTCTCTCCTGGAGGCATGTGGCAAGACGCTCCTCGGGGCGTGTCTTGCTTGGGCCTCTCTCCTGGAGGCGCTCAGTCAGACCCAGTGGTGACACATGGAAAGACGCTCCTCAGGGAGCGTCTTGCTTGGGCCTCTCTCCTGGAGGCGCTCAGCCAGACCCAGTAGTGGCATTTGGCAAGACGCTCCTCGGGGCGCGTCTTGGTTGGGCCTCTCTCCTGGAGGCGCTCAATCAGACCCAGTGGTGACATGTGGCAAGACGCTCCTCGGGGCGCGTATTGCTTGGGCCTCTCTCTTGGAAGAACCTCTGTCAGACCGAGTGTTGACATGGGGCAAGACTCTCCTCGGGGCGCGTCTTGCTTGGGCTTCTCTCATGGAGGCCCTCAGTCAGACCCAGTGTTGACATGTGTCAAGACGCTCCTCGGGGCGTGTCTTGCTTTGGCTTCTCTCCTGGAGGCCCTCAGTCAGACCCATTGTTGACATGTGGCAAGACGCTCCTCGGGGCACGTCTTGCTTGGGCCTCTCTCCTGGAGGAGCTCAGTCAGACCGAGTAGTGACATGTGGCAAGACGCTCCGCGGGGCGCGTCTTGCTTGGGCCTCTCTCCTGGAGACGCTCAGTTAGACCGAGTAGTGACATGTGGCAAGACGGTCCTCGGGGCGCGTCTTGCTTGGGCCTCTCTCCAGAAGGCCCTCAATCACACCCAGTGTTGACACGTGGCAAGACGCTCCTCGGGGCGCGTCTTGCTTGGGCCTCTCTCCTGGATGCGCTCAGTCAGACTGAGTAGTGACATGTGGCCTGATGCTCCTCGGGGCGCGTCTTGCTTGGGCCCCTCTCCTGGAGGCGCTCAGTCAGACCAAGTGGTGACATGTGGCAAGACACTCCTCCGGGCGCGTCTTGCTTGGGCCTCTCTCCTGGAGGCCCTCTGTCAGACCCATTGTTGACATGTGTCAAGATGCTCCTCGGGGCGCGTCTTGCTTGGGCTTCTCTCCTGGAGGCCCTCCGCCAGAACCATTGTTGACATGTGGCAAGACGCTCCTCGGGGCGCATCTTGCTTGGGCTTCTTTCCTGGAGGCGCTCAGACAGACCCAGTGTTGACATGTGACAAGACGCTCCTCGGGGCGCGTCATGCTTGGGCCTCTCTCCTGGAGGCCCTCAGTCAGAACCAGAGGTGACATGTGGCAAGACGCTCCTCGGGGCGCGTCTTGCTTGGGCCTCTCTCCTGGAGGCCCTCTGTCAGACCCAGTGTTGACATGTGTCAAGATGCTCCTCGGGGCGCGTCTTGCTGGGGCCTCTCTCCTGGAGGCGCTCAATCAGACCCAGTGGTGACACGTGGCAAGACGCTCCTCGGGGCACGTCTTGCTTGGGCTTCTCTCCTGGAGGCGCTCAGTCAGACCCAGTGGTGACACGTGGCAAGATGCTCCTCGGGGCGCATCTTGCTTGGGCCTCTCTCCTGGAGGCGCTCAGTCAGACCCAGTGTTGACACGTGGCAAGACGCTCCTCGGGGCGTGTCTTCCTTGGGCCTCTCTCCTGGAGGCGCTCAGTCAGACCCAGTGTTGACATATGGCAAGACCCTCCTCGGGGCGCGTCTTGCTTGGGCCTCTCTCATGGAGGACCTCTGTCAGACCCAGTGTTGACATGTGTCAAGACGCTCCTTGGGGCGCGTCTTGCTTTGGCCTCTCTCCTGGAGGCGCTCAGTCAGACCGAGTGCTGACATGTGGCAAGAAGCTCCTCGGGGCGCTTCCTCCTTGGGCTTCTCTCCTGGAGGCCCTCAGTAAGACCCATTGTTGACATGTGGCAAGACGCTCCTCGGGGCGCGTCTTGCTTGGGCCTCTCTCCTGGAGGCCCTCTGTCAAACCCAGTGTTGACATGTGGCAAGACGCTCCTCGGGGCGCGTCTTGCTTGGGCTTCTCTCCTGGAGGCGCTCAGACAGACCCAGTGTTGACATGTGACAAGACGCTCCTCTGGGCGCGTCTTGCTTGTGCCTCTCTCCTGGAGGCCCTCAGTCAGAACCAGAGGTGACATGTGGCAAGACGCTCCTCGGGGCGCGTCTTGCTTGGGCCTCTCTCCTGGAGGCCCTCTGTCAGATCCAGTGTTGACATGTGGCAAGACGCTCCTCCGGGCGCATCTTGCTTGGGCCTCTCTCCTGGAGGCCCTCAGTCAGACCCATTGTTGACATGTGGCAAGACGCTCCTCGGGGCGCGTCTTGCTTGGGCCTCTCTCCTGGAGGCCCTCAGTCAGACCCATTGTTGACATGTGGCAAGACGCTCCTCGGGGCGCGTCTTGCTTGGGCCTCTCTCCTGGAGGCCCTCAGTCAGAACCAGAGGTGACATGTGGCAAGACGCTCCTCGGGGCGCGTCTTGCTTTGGCCTCTCTCCTGGAGTTCCTCTATCAGACCCAGTGTTGACATGTGGCAAGACGCTCCTCTGGGCGCGTCTTGCTGGGGCCTCTCTCCTGGAGGCGCTCAACCAGACCCAGTGGTGACACGTGGCAAGACGCTCCTCGGGGCGCGTCTTGCTTGGGCCTCTCTCCTGGAGGCGCTCAGTCAGACCGAGTGCTGACATAAGGCAAGACGCTCCTCGGGGCGCGTCTTACTGGGGCCTCTCTCCTGGAGGCGCTCAGTCAGACCCAGTGCTGACATGTCGCCTGACGCTCCTCGGGGCGCTTCTTGCTTGGGCCCCTCTCCTGGAGGCGCTCAGTCAGACCCAGTGGTGACGTGTGGCAAGACACTCCTCGGGACGCGTCTTGCTTGGGGCTCTCTCCTGGAGGCCCTCTGTCAGACCCAGTGTTGATATGTGTCAAGACGCTCCTCGGGGCGCGTCTTGCTTGGGCTTCTCTCCTGGAGGCCCTCAGTCAGACCCATTGTTGACATGTGGCAAGACGCTCCTCGGGGCGTGTCTTGCTTGGGCTTCTCTCATGGAGGCGCTCAGACAGACCCAGTGTTGACATGTGACAAGACGCTCCTCGGGGCGCGTCTTGCTTGGGCCTCTCTCCTGGAGGCCCTCAGTCAGAACCAGAGGTGACATGTGGCAAGACGCTCCTCGGGGCGCGTCTTGCTTGGGCCTCTCTCCTGGAGGCGCTCAGTCAGACCCAGTGTTGACATGTGGCAAGAATCTCCTCGGGGCGCGTCTTGCTTGGGCTTCTCTCATGGAGGCCCTCAGTCAGACCCAGTGTGGACATGTGTCAAGACGCTCCTCGGGGCGTGTCTTGCTTGGGCCTCTCTCCTGGAGGCGCTCAGTCAGACCGAGTAGTGACATGTGGCAAGACGCTCCGCGGGGCGCGTCTTGCTTGGGCCTCTCTCCTGGAGGCGCTCAGTTAGACCGATTAGTGACATGTGGCAAGACGGTCCTCGGGGCGCGTCTTGCTTGGGCCTCTCTCCAGAAGGCCCTCAATCACACCCAGTGTTGACACGTGGCAAGACGCTCCTCGGGGCGCGTCTTGCTTGGGCCTCTCTCCTGGATGCGCTCAGTCAGACTGAGTAGTGACATGTGGCCTGACGCTCCTCGGGGCGCGTCTTGCTTGGGCCCCTCTCCTGGAGGCGCTCAGTCAGACCCAGTGGTGACATGTGGCAAGACACTCCTCCGGGCGCGTCTTGCTTGGGCCTCTCTCCTGGAGGCCCTCTGTCAGACCCATTGTTGACATGTGTCAAGATGCTCCTCGGGGCGCGTCTTGCTTGGGCTTCTCTCCTGGAGGCCCTCCGCCAGACCCATTGTTGACATGTGGCAAGATGCTCCTCGGGGCGTGTCTTGCTTGGGCTTCTCTCCTGGAGGCGCTCAGACAGACCCAGTGTTGACATGTGATAAGACGCTCCTCAGGGCGCGTCATGCTTGGGCCTCTCTCCTGGAGGCCCTCAGTCAGAACCAGAGGTGACATGTGGCAAGACGCTCCTCGGGGCGCGTCTTGCTTTTGCCTCTCTCCTGGAGGCCCTCTGTCAGACCCAGTGTTGACATGTGTCAAGATGCTCCTCGGGGCGCGTCTTGCTGGGGCCTCTCTCCTGGAGGCGCTCAATCAGACCCAGTGGTGACACGTGGCAAGACGCTCCTCGGGGCACGTCTTGCTTGGGCTTCTCTCCTGGAGGCGCTCAGTCAGACCCAGTGGTGACACGTGGCAAGATGCTCCTCGGGGCGCATCTTGCTTGGGCCTCTCTCCTGGAGGCGCTCAGTCAGACCCAGTGTTGACACGTGGCAAGACGCTCCTCGGGGCGCGTTTTCCTTGGGCCTCTCTCCTGGAGGCGCTCAGTCAGACCCAGTGTTGACATGTGGCAAGACCATCCTCGGGGCGCGTCTTGCTTGGGCCTCTCTCATGGAGGACCTCTGTCAGACCCAGTGTTGACATGTGTCAAGACGCTCCTTGGGGCGCGTCTTGCTTTGGCCTCTCTCCTGGAGGCGCTCAGTCAGACCGAGTGCTGACATGTGGCAAGAAGCTCCTCGGGGCGCTTCCTCCTTGGGCTTCTCTCCTGGAGGCCCTCAGTAAGACCCATTGTTGACATGTGGCAAGACGCTCCTCGGGGCGCTTCTTGCTTGGGCCTCTCTCCTGGAGGCCCTCTGTCAAACCCAGTGTTGACATGTGGCAAGACGCTCCTCGGGGCGCGTCTTGCTTGGGCTTCTCTCCTGGAGGCGCTCAATCAGACCCAGTGCTGACATGTCGCCTGACGCTCCTCGGGGCGCGTCTTGCTTGGGCCCCTCTCCTGGAGGCGCTCAGTCAGACCCAGTGGTGACGTGTGGCAAGACACTCCTCGGGACGCGTCTTGCTTGGGCCTCTCTCCTGGAGGCCCTCTGTCAGACCCAGTGTTGATATGTGTCAAGACGCTCCTCGGGGCGCATCTTGCTTGGGCTTCTCTCCTGGAGGCCCTCAGTCAGACCCATTGTTGACATGTGGCAAGACGCTCCTCGGGGCGTGTCTTGCTTGGGCTTCTCTCCTGGAGGCGCTCAGACAGACCCAGTGTTGACATGTGACAAGACGCTCCTCGGGGCGCGTCTTGCTTGGGCCTCTCTCCTGGAGGCCCTCAGTCAGAACCAGAGGTGACATGTGGCAAGACGCTCCTCGGGGCGCGTCTTGCTTGGGCCTCTCTCCTGGAGGCGCTCAGTCAGACCCAGTGTTGACATGTGGCAAGAATCTCCTCGGGGCGCGTCTTGCTTGGGCTTCTCTCATGGAGGCCCTCAGTCAGACCCAGTGTGGACATGTGTCAAGACGCTCCTCGGGGCGTGTCTTGCTTGGGCCTCTCTCCTGGAGGCGCTCAGTCAGACCGAGTAGTGACATGTGGCAAGAAACTCCTCGGGGCGCGTCTTGCTGGGGCCTCTCTCCTGGAGGCACTCAGTCAGACCCAGTGTTGACACGTGGCAAGACGCTCCTCGGGGCGCGTCTTGCTTGGGCCTCTCTCCTGGAGGCACTCAGTCAGACCCAGTGTTGGCATGTGGCAAGACACTCCTCGGGGCGCGTCTTGCTTTGGCCTCTCTCATGGAGGCCCTCTGTCAGACCCAGTGTTGACATGTGTCAAGACGCTCCTCGGGGCGCGTCTTGCTTGGGCTTCTCTCCTGGACGCCCTCAGTCAGACCCATTGTTGACATGTGTCAAGACGCTCCTCGGGGCGCGTCTTGCTTGGACCTCTCTCCTGGAGGTGCTCAGTCAGACCGAGTAGTGACATGTGGCAAGACGCTCCTCGGGGCGCGTCTTGCTTGGACCTCTCTCCTGGAGGCGCTCAGTAAGACCGAGTAGTGACATGTGGCAAGACGCTCCTCGGGGCGTGTCTTGCTTGGGCCTCTCTCCTGGAGGCGCTCAGTCAGACCGAGTGCTGACATAAGGCAAGACGCTCCTCGGGGCGCGTCTTGCTGGGGCCTCTCTCCTGGAGGCGCTCAATCAGACCCAGTGGTGACACGTTGCAACACGCTCCTCGGGGCGCGTCTTGCTTGGGACTCTCTCCTGGAGGCGCTCAGTCAGACCCAGTGGTGACACGTGGCAAGACGCTCCTCGGGGCGCATCTTGCTTGGGCCTCTCCCCTGGAGGCACTCAGTCAGACCCATTGTTGACACGTGGCAAGACGCTCCTCGGGGTGCGTCTTGCTTGGGCCTCTCTCCTGGAGGCCCTCAGTCAGACCCAGAGTTGACATGTGGCAAGACACTCCTCGGGGCGCGTCTTGCTTGGTCCTCTCTCATGGAGGCGCTCAGTCAGACCGAGTGCTCACATGTGGCAAGAAGCTCCTCGGGGCGCGTCTTGCTTGGGCTTCTCTCCTGGAGGCCCTCAGTAAGACCCATTGTTGACATATGGCAAGACGCTCCTCGGGGCGCGTCTTGCTGGGGCCTCTCTCCTGGAGGCGCTCAGTCAGACCGAGTGCTGACATAAGGCAAGATGCTCCTCGGGGCGCGTCTTGCTGGGGCCTCTCTCCTGGAGGTGCTCAGTCAGACCCAGTGCTGACATGTGGCAAGACGCTCCTCGGGGCGCGTCTTGCTTGGGCCTCTCTCCTGGAGGCGCTCAGTCAGACTGAGTAGTGACATGTCGCCTGACGCTCCTCGGGGCGCGTCTTGCTTGGGCCCTTCTCCTGGAGGCGCTCAGTCAGACCCAGTGGTGACGTGTGGCAAGACACTCCTCTGGACGCGTCTTGCTTGGGCCTCTCTCCTGGAGGCCCTCTGTCAGACCCAGTGTTGACATGTGTCAAGACGCTCCTCGGGGCGCGTCTTGCTTGGGCTTCTCTCCTGGAGGCCCTCAGTCAGACCCATTGTTGACATGTGGCAAGACACTCCTCGGGGCGCGTCTTGCTTGGGCTTCTCTCCTGGAGGCGCTCAGACAGACCCAGTGTTGACATGTGACAAGACTCTCCTCGGGGCGCATCTTGCTTGGGCCTCTCTCCTGGAAGTGCTCAATCAGACCCAGTGATGACACGTGGCAAGACGCTCCTCGGGGCGCGTCTTGCTTGGGCCTCTCTCCTGGAGGGGCTAAGTCAGACCCAGTGTTGAAACGTGGCAAGACGCTCCTCGGGGCGCGTCTTGCTTGGGCCTCTCTCCTGGAGGCGCTCAGTCAGACCCAGTGTTGACATGTGGCAAAACACTCCTCGGGGCGCGTCTTGCTTGGGCCTCTCTCATGGAGGCCCTCTGTCAGACCCAGTGTTGACATGTGGCAAGACGCTCCTCGGGGCGCGTCTTGCTTGGGCCTCTCTCCTGGAGGCGCTCAGTCAGACCCAGTGTTGACATGTGGCAAGACACTCCTCGGGGCGCGTCTTGCTTGGGCCTCTCTCATGGAGGCCCTCTGTCAGACCCAGTGTTGACATGTGGCAAGACGCTCCTTGGGGCGCGTCCTGCTTGGGCCTCTCTCCTGGAGGCGCTCGGTCAGCCCGAGTGCTGACATAAGGCAAGACGCTCCTCGGGGCGCGTCTTGCTGGGGCCTCTCTCCTGGAGGCGCTCAGTCAGACCCAGTGTTGACATGTGGCAAGACGCTCCTCGGGGCGCGTCTTGCTTGGGCCTCTCTCCTGGAGGCATGTGGCAAGACGCTCCTCGGGGCGTGTCTTGCTTGGGCCTCTCTCCTGGAGGCGCTCAGTCAGACCCAGTGGTGACACATGGAAAGACGCTCCTCAGGGAGCGTCTTGCTTGGGCCTCTCTCCTGGAGGCGCTCAGCCAGACCCAGTAGTGGCATTTGGCAAGACGCTCCTCGGGGCGCGTCTTGGTTGGGCCTCTCTCCTGGAGGCGCTCAATCAGACCCAGTGGTGACATGTGGCAAGACGCTCCTCGGGGCGCGTATTGCTTGGGCCTCTCTCTTGGAAGAACCTCTGTCAGACCGAGTGTTGACATGGGGCAAGACTCTCCTCGGGGCGCGTCTTGCTTGGGCTTCTCTCATGGAGGCCCTCAGTCAGACCCAGTGTTGACATGTGTCAAGACGCTCCTCGGGGCGTGTCTTGCTTTGGCTTCTCTCCTGGAGGCCCTCAGTCAGACCCATTGTTGACATGTGGCAAGACGCTCCTCGGGGCACGTCTTGCTTGGGCCTCTCTCCTGGAGGAGCTCAGTCAGACCGAGTAGTGACATGTGGCAAGACGCTCCGCGGGGCGCGTCTTGCTTGGGCCTCTCTCCTGGAGACGCTCAGTTAGACCGAGTAGTGACATGTGGCAAGACGGTCCTCGGGGCGCGTCTTGCTTGGGCCTCTCTCCAGAAGGCCCTCAATCACACCCAGTGTTGACACGTGGCAAGACGCTCCTCGGGGCGCGTCTTGCTTGGGCCTCTCTCCTGGATGCGCTCAGTCAGACTGAGTAGTGACATGTGGCCTGATGCTCCTCGGGGCGCGTCTTGCTTGGGCCCCTCTCCTGGAGGCGCTCAGTCAGACCAAGTGGTGACATGTGGCAAGACACTCCTCCGGGCGCGTCTTGCTTGGGCCTCTCTCCTGGAGGCCCTCTGTCAGACCCATTGTTGACATGTGTCAAGATGCTCCTCGGGGCGCGTCTTGCTTGGGCTTCTCTCCTGGAGGCCCTCCGCCAGAACCATTGTTGACATGTGGCAAGACGCTCCTCGGGGCGCATCTTGCTTGGGCTTCTTTCCTGGAGGCGCTCAGACAGACCCAGTGTTGACATGTGACAAGACGCTCCTCGGGGCGCGTCATGCTTGGGCCTCTCTCCTGGAGGCCCTCAGTCAGAACCAGAGGTGACATGTGGCAAGACGCTCCTCGGGGCGCGTCTTGCTTGGGCCTCTCTCCTGGAGGCCCTCTGTCAGACCCAGTGTTGACATGTGTCAAGATGCTCCTCGGGGCGCGTCTTGCTGGGGCCTCTCTCCTGGAGGCGCTCAATCAGACCCAGTGGTGACACGTGGCAAGACGCTCCTCGGGGCACGTCTTGCTTGGGCTTCTCTCCTGGAGGCGCTCAGTCAGACCCAGTGGTGACACGTGGCAAGATGCTCCTCGGGGCGCATCTTGCTTGGGCCTCTCTCCTGGAGGCGCTCAGTCAGACCCAGTGTTGACACGTGGCAAGACGCTCCTCGGGGCGCGTCTTCCTTGGGCCTCTCTCCTGGAGGCGCTCAGTCAGACCCAGTGTTGACATATGGCAAGACCCTCCTCGGGGCGCGTCTTGC
Organism: Nothobranchius furzeri; assembly: GCF_043380555.1. Lineage (NCBI taxonomy): Eukaryota > Metazoa > Chordata > Actinopteri > Cyprinodontiformes > Nothobranchiidae > Nothobranchius > Nothobranchius furzeri. The sequence goes on from NC_091756.1 coordinate 18,690,644, forward strand.
TTGGGCCTCTCTCATGGAGGACCTCTGTCAGACCCAGTGTTGACATGTGTCAAGACGCTCCTTGGGGCGCGTCTTGCTTTGGCCTCTCTCCTGGAGGCGCTCAGTCAGACCGAGTGCTGACATGTGGCAAGAAGCTCCTCGGGGCGCTTCCTCCTTGGGCTTCTCTCCTGGAGGCCCTCAGTAAGACCCATTGTTGACATGTGGCAAGACGCTCCTCGGGGCGCGTCTTGCTTGGGCCTCTCTCCTGGAGGCCCTCTGTCAAACCCAGTGTTGACATGTGGCAAGACGCTCCTCGGGGCGCGTCTTGCTTGGGCTTCTCTCCTGGAGGCGCTCAGACAGACCCAGTGTTGACATGTGACAAGACGCTCCTCTGGGCGCGTCTTGCTTGTGCCTCTCTCCTGGAGGCCCTCAGTCAGAACCAGAGGTGACATGTGGCAAGACGCTCCTCGGGGCGCGTCTTGCTTGGGCCTCTCTCCTGGAGGCCCTCTGTCAGATCCAGTGTTGACATGTGGCAAGACGCTCCTCCGGGCGCATCTTGCTTGGGCCTCTCTCCTGGAGGCCCTCAGTCAGACCCATTGTTGACATGTGGCAAGACGCTCCTCGGGGCGCATCTTGCTTGGGCCTCTCTCCTGGAGGCCCTCAGTCAGACCCATTGTTGACATGTGGCAAGACGCTCCTCGGGGCGCGTCTTGCTTGGGCCTCTCTCCTGGAGGCCCTCAGTCAGAACCAGAGGTGACATGTGGCAAGACGCTCCTCGGGGCGCGTCTTGCTTTGGCCTCTCTCCTGGAGTTCCTCTATCAGACCCAGTGTTGACATGTGGCAAGACGCTCCTCTGGGCGCGTCTTGCTGGGGCCTCTCTCCTGGAGGCGCTCAACCAGACCCAGTGGTGACACGTGGCAAGACGCTCCTCGGGGCGCGTCTTGCTTGGGCCTCTCTCCTGGAGGCGCTCAGTCAGACCGAGTGCTGACATAAGGCAAGACGCTCCTCGGGGCGCGTCTTACAGGGGCCTCTCTCCTGGAGGCGCTCAGTCAGACCCAGTGCTGACATGTCGCCTGACGCTCCTCGGGGCGCTTCTTGCTTGGGCCCCTCTCCTGGAGGCGCTCAGTCAGACCCAGTGGTGACGTGTGGCAAGACACTCCTCGGGACGCGTCTTGCTTGGGGCTCTCTCCTGGAGGCCCTCTGTCAGACCCAGTGTTGATATGTGTCAAGACGCTCCTCGGGGCGCGTCTTGCTTGGGCTTCTCTCCTGGAGGCCCTCAGTCAGACCCATTGTTGACATGTGGCAAGACGCTCCTCGGGGCGTGTCTTGCTTGGGCTTCTCTCATGGAGGCGCTCAGACAGACCCAGTGTTGACATGTGACAAGACGCTCCTCGGGGCGCGTCTTGCTTGGGCCTCTCTCCTGGAGGCCCTCAGTCAGAACCAGAGGTGACATGTGGCAAGACGCTCCTCGGGGCGCGTCTTGCTTGGGCCTCTCTCCTGGAGGCGCTCAGTCAGACCCAGTGTTGACATGTGGCAAGAATCTCCTCGGGGCGCGTCTTGCTTGGGCTTCTCTCATGGAGGCCCTCAGTCAGACCCAGTGTGGACATGTGTCAAGACGCTCCTCGGGGCGTGTCTTGCTTGGGCCTCTCTCCTGGAGGCGCTCAGTCAGACCGAGTAGTGACATGTGGCAAGACGCTCCGCGGGGCGCGTCTTGCTTGGGCCTCTCTCCTGGAGGCGCTCAGTTAGACCGATTAGTGACATGTGGCAAGACGGTCCTCGGGGCGCGTCTTGCTTGGGCCTCTCTCCAGAAGGCCCTCAATCACACCCAGTGTTGACACATGGCAAGACGCTCCTCGGGGCGCGTCTTGCTTGGGCCTCTCTCCTGGATGCGCTCAGTCAGACTGAGTAGTGACATGTGGCCTGACGCTCCTCGGGGCGCGTCTTGCTTGGGCCCCTCTCCTGGAGGCGCTCAGTCAGACCCAGTGGTGACATGTGGCAAGACACTCCTCCGGGCGCGTCTTGCTTGGGCCTCTCTCCTGGAGGCCCTCTGTCAGACCCATTGTTGACATGTGTCAAGATGCTCCTCGGGGCGCGTCTTGCTTGGGCTTCTCTCCTGGAGGCCCTCCGCCAGACCCATTGTTGACATGTGGCAAGATGCTCCTCGGGGCGTGTCTTGCTTGGGCTTCTCTCCTGGAGGCGCTCAGACAGACCCAGTGTTGACATGTGATAAGACGCTCCTCAGGGCGCGTCATGCTTGGGCCTCTCTCCTGGAGGCCCTCAGTCAGAACCAGAGGTGACATGTGGCAAGACGCTCCTCGGGGCGCGTCTTGCTTGGGCCTCTCTCCTGGAGGCCCTCTGTCAGACCCAGTGATGACATGTGTCAAGATGCTCCTCGGGGCGCGTCTTGCTGGGGCCTCTCTCCTGGAGGCGCTCAATCAGACCCAGTGGTGACACGTGGCAAGACGCTCCTCGGGGCACGTCTTGCTTGGGCTTCTCTCCTGGAGGCGCTCAGTCAGACCCAGTGGTGACACGTGGCAAGATGCTCCTCGGGGCGCATCTTGCTTGGGCCTCTCTCCTGGAGGCGCTCAGTCAGACCCAGTGTTGACACGTGGCAAGACGCTCCTCGGGGCGCGTTTTCCTTGGGCCTCTCTCCTGGAGGCGCTCAGTCAGACCCAGTGTTGACATGTGGCAAGACCATCCTCGGGGCGCGTCTTGCTTGGGCCTCTCTCATGGAGGACCTCTGTCAGACCCAGTGTTGACATGTGTCAAGACGCTCCTTGGGGCGCGTCTTGCTTTGGCCTCTCTCCTGGAGGCGCTCAGTCAGACCGAGTGCTGACATGTGGCAAGAAGCTCCTCGGGGCGCTTCCTCCTTGGGCTTCTCTCCTGGAGGCCCTCAGTAAGACCCATTGTTGACATGTGGCAAGACGCTCCTCGGGGCGCTTCTTGCTTGGGCCTCTCTCCTGGAGGCCCTCTGTCAAACCCAGTGTTGACATGTGGCAAGACGCTCCTCGGGGCGCGTCTTGCTTGGGCTTCTCTCCTGGAGGCGCTCAATCAGACCCAGTGCTGACATGTCGCCTGACGCTCCTCGGGGCGCGTCTTGCTTGGGCCCCTCTCCTGGAGGCGCTCAGTCAGACCCAGTGGTGACGTGTGGCAAGACACTCCTCGGGACGCGTCTTGCTTGGGCCTCTCTCCTGGAGGCCCTCTGTCAGACCCAGTGTTGATATGTGTCAAGACGCTCCTCGGGGCGCATCTTGCTTGGGCTTCTCTCCTGGAGGCCCTCAGTCAGACCCATTGTTGACATGTGGCAAGACGCTCCTCGGGGCGTGTCTTGCTTGGGCTTCTCTCCTGGAGGCGCTCAGACAGACCCAGTGTTGACATGTGACAAGACGCTCCTCGGGGCGCGTCTTGCTTGGGCCTCTCTCCTGGAGGCCCTCAGTCAGAACCAGAGGTGACATGTGGCAAGACGCTCCTCGGGGCGCGTCTTGCTTGGGCCTCTCTCCTGGAGGCGCTCAGTCAGACCCAGTGTTGACATGTGGCAAGAATCTCCTCGGGGCGCGTCTTGCTTGGGCTTCTCTCATGGAGGCCCTCAGTCAGACCCAGTGTGGACATGTGTCAAGACGCTCCTCGGGGCGTGTCTTGCTTGGGCCTCTCTCCTGGAGGCGCTCAGTCAGACCGAGTAGTGACATGTGGCAAGAAACTCCTCGGGGCGCGTCTTGCTGGGGCCTCTCTCCTGGAGGCACTCAGTCAGACCCAGTGTTGACACGTGGCAAGACGCTCCTCGGGGCGCGTCTTGCTTGGGCCTCTCTCCTGGAGGCACTCAGTCAGACCCAGTGTTGGCATGTGGCAAGACACTCCTCGGGGCGCGTCTTGCTTTGGCCTCTCTCATGGAGGCCCTCTGTCAGACCCAGTGTTGACATGTGTCAAGACGCTCCTCGGGGCGCGTCTTGCTTGGGCTTCTCTCCTGGACGCCCTCAGTCAGACCCATTGTTGACATGTGTCAAGACGCTCCTCGGGGCGCGTCTTGCTTGGACCTCTCTCCTGGAGGTGCTCAGTCAGACCGAGTAGTGACATGTGGCAAGACGCTCCTCGGGGCGCGTCTTGCTTGGACCTCTCTCCTGGAGGCGCTCAGTAAGACCGAGTAGTGACATGTGGCAAGACGCTCCTCGGGGCGTGTCTTGCTTGGGCCTCTCTCCTGGAGGCGCTCAGTCAGACCGAGTGCTGACATAAGGCAAGACGCTCCTCGGGGCGCGTCTTGCTGGGGCCTCTCTCCTGGAGGCGCTCAATCAGACCCAGTGGTGACACGTTGCAACACGCTCCTCGGGGCGCGTCTTGCTTGGGACTCTCTCCTGGAGGCGCTCAGTCAGACCCAGTGGTGACACGTGGCAAGACGCTCCTCGGGGCGCATCTTGCTTGGGCCTCTCCCCTGGAGGCACTCAGTCAGACCCATTGTTGACACGTGGCAAGACGCTCCTCGGGGTGCGTCTTGCTTGGGCCTCTCTCCTGGAGGCCCTCAGTCAGACCCAGAGTTGACATGTGGCAAGACACTCCTCGGGGCGCGTCTTGCTTGGTCCTCTCTCATGGAGGCGCTCAGTCAGACCGAGTGCTCACATGTGGCAAGAAGCTCCTCGGGGCGCGTCTTGCTTGGGCTTCTCTCCTGGAGGCCCTCAGTAAGACCCATTGTTGACATATGGCAAGACGCTCCTCGGGGCGCGTCTTGCTGGGGCCTCTCTCCTGGAGGCGCTCAGTCAGACCGAGTGCTGACATAAGGCAAGATGCTCCTCGGGGCGCGTCTTGCTGGGGCCTCTCTCCTGGAGGTGCTCAGTCAGACCCAGTGCTGACATGTGGCAAGACGCTCCTCGGGGCGCGTCTTGCTTGGGCCTCTCTCCTGGAGGCGCTCAGTCAGACTGAGTAGTGACATGTCGCCTGACGCTCCTCGGGGCGCGTCTTGCTTGGGCCCTTCTCCTGGAGGCGCTCAGTCAGACCCAGTGGTGACGTGTGGCAAGACACTCCTCTGGACGCGTCTTGCTTGGGCCTCTCTCCTGGAGGCCCTCTGTCAGACCCAGTGTTGACATGTGTCAAGACGCTCCTCGGGGCGCGTCTTGCTTGGGCTTCTCTCCTGGAGGCCCTCAGTCAGACCCATTGTTGACATGTGGCAAGACACTCCTCGGGGCGCGTCTTGCTTGGGCTTCTCTCCTGGAGGCGCTCAGACAGACCCAGTGTTGACATGTGACAAGACTCTCCTCGGGGCGCATCTTGCTTGGGCCTCTCTCCTGGAAGTGCTCAATCAGACCCAGTGATGACACGTGGCAAGACGCTCCTCGGGGCGCGTCTTGCTTGGGCCTCTCTCCTGGAGGGGCTAAGTCAGACCCAGTGTTGAAACGTGGCAAGACGCTCCTCGGGGCGCGTCTTGCTTGGGCCTCTCTCCTGGAGGCGCTCAGTCAGACCCAGTGTTGACATGTGGCAAAACACTCCTCGGGGCGCGTCTTGCTTGGGCCTCTCTCATGGAGGCCCTCTGTCAGACCCAGTGTTGACATGTGGCAAGACGCTCCTTGGGGCGCGTCCTGCTTGGGCCTCTCTCCTGGAGGCGCTCGGTCAGCCCGAGTGCTGACATAAGGCAAGACGCTCCTCGGGGCGCGTCTTGCTGGGGCCTCTCTCCTGGAGGCGCTCAGTCAGACCCAGTGTTGACATGTGGCAAGACGCTCCTCGGGGCGCGTCTTGCTTGGGCCTCTCTCCTGGAGGCATGTGGCAAGACGCTCCTCGGGGCGCGTCTTGCTTGGGCCTCTCTCCTGGAGGCGCTCAGTCAGACCCAGTGGTGACACGTGGAAAGACGCTCCTCAGGAAGCGTCTTGCTTGGGCCTCTCTCCTGGAGGCGCTCAGTAGGACCCAGTAGTGGCATTTGGCAAGATGCTCCTCGGGGCGCGTCTTGGTTGGGCCTCTCTCCTGGAGGCGCTCAATCAGACCCAGTGGTGACATGGGGCAAGACTCTCCTCGGGGTGCGTCTTGCTTGGGCTTCTCTCTTGGAGGCCCTCAGTCCGACCCAGTGTTGACATGTGTCAAGACGCTCCTCGGGGCGTGTCTTGCTTTGGCTTCTCTCCTGGAGGCCCTCAGTCAGACCCATTGTTGACATGTGGCAAGACGCTCCTCGGGGCACGTCTTGCTTGGGCCTCTCTCCTGGAGGCGCTCAGTGAAACCGATTGCTGACATAAGGCAAGACGCTCCTCGGGGCGCGTCTTGCTGGGGCCTCTCTCCTGGAAGTGCTCAATCAGACCCAGTGGTTACATGTGGCAAGACACTCCTCGGGGCGCGTCTTGCTTGGGCCTCTCTCATTTAGGCCCTCTGTCAGACCCAGTGTTTACATGTGTCAAGACGCTCCTCGGGGCGCGTCTTGCTTTGGCCTCTCTCCTGGAGGCGCTCAGTCACACCGAGTGCTGACATAAGGCAAGACGCTCCTCGTGGCGCGTCTTGCTGGGGCCTCTCTCCTGGAAGTGCTCAATCAGACCCAGTGGTGACACGTGGCAAGATGCACCTCGGGGCGCATCTTGCTTGGGCCTCTCTCCTGGAGGGGCTAAGTCAGACCCAGTGTTGAAACGTGGCAAGACGCTCCTCGGGGCGCGTCTTGCTTGGGCCTCTCTCCTGGAGGCGCTCAGTCAGACCCAGTGTTGACATGTGGCAAGACACTCCTCGGGGCGCGTCTTGCTTGGGCCTCTCTCCTGGAGGCCCTCAGTAAGACCCATTGTCGACAAGTGTCAAGACGCTCCTCGGGGCGCGTCTTGCTTGGGCCTCTCTCCTGGAGGCCCTCTGTCAGACCCAGTGTTGACATGTGGCAAGACGCTCCTCCGGGCGCATCTTGCTTGGGCCTCTCTCCTGGAAGTGCTCAATCAGACCCAGTGGTGACACGTGGCAAGACGCTCCTCGGGGCGCGTCTTGCTTGGGCCTCTCTCCTGGAGGAGCTCAGTCAGACCCAGTGGTGACACGTGGCAAGACGCTCCTCGGGGCGCATCTTGCTTGGGCCTCTCTCCTGGAGGGGCTAAGTCAGACCCAGTGTTGAAACGTGGCAAGACGCTCCTCGGGGCGCGTCTTGCTTGGGCCTCTCTCCTGGAGGCGCTCAGTCAGACCCAGTGTTGACATGTGTCAAGACGCTCCTCGGGGCGCGTCTTGCTTTGGCCTCTCTCCTGGAGGCGCTCAGTCACACCGAGTGCTGACATAAGGCAAGACGCTCCTCGGGGCGCGTCTTGCTGGGGCCTCTCTCCTGGAAGTGCTCAATCAGACCCAGTGGTGACACGTGGCAAGACGCTCCTCGGGGCGCATCTTGCTTGGGCCTCTCTCCTGGAGGGGCTAAGTCAGACCCAGTGTTGAAACGTGGCAAGACGCTCCTCGGGGCGCGTCTTGCTTGGGCCTCTCTCCTGGAGGCGCTCAGTCAGACCCAGTGTTGACATGTGGCAAGACACTCCTCGGGGCGCGTCTTGCTTGGGCCTCTCTCATGGAGGCCCTCTGTCAGACCCAGTGTTTACATGTGTCAAGACGCTCCTCGGGGCGCGTCTTGCTTTGGCCTCTCTCCTGGAGGCGCTCAGTCAAGACCGAGTGCTGACATGTGGCAAGAAGCTCCTCGGGGCACGTCTTGCTTGGGCTTCTCTCCTGGAGGCCCTCAGTAAGACCCATTGTCGACATGTGGAAAGACGCTCCTCGGGGCGCATCTTGCTTGGGCTTCTCTCCTGGAGGCCCTCAGTCAGACCCATTGTTGACATGTGGCAAGACGCTCCTCGGGGCGCGTCTTGCTTGGGCCTCTCTCCTGGAGGCCCTCAGTCAGACCCATTGTTGACATTTGGCAAGACGCTCCTCGGGGCGCGTCTTGCTGGGGCCTCTCTCCTGGAGGCATTCAGTCAGACCCAGTGCTGACATGTGGCAAGACGCTCCTCGGGGCGCGTCTTGCTTGGGCCTCTCTCCTGGAGGCGCTCAGTCAGACTGAGTAGTGACATGTCGCCTGACGCTCCTCGGGGCACGTCTTGCTTGGGCCCCTCTCCTGGAGGCGCTCAGTCAGACCCAGTGGTGACGTGTGGCAAGACACTCCTCGGGACGCGTCTTGCTTGGGCCTCTCTCCTGGAGGCCCTCTGTCAGACACAGTGTTGACATGTGTCAAGACGCTCCTCGGGGCGCGTCTTGCTTGGGCTTCTCTCCTGGAGGCCCTCAGTCAGACCCATTGTTTACATGTGGCAAGACGCTCCTCGGGGCGCATCTTGCTTGGGCCTCTCTCCTGGAGGCCCTCAGTCAGAACCAGAGGTGACATGTGGCAAGACGCTCCTCGGGGCGCGTCTTGCCTGGGCCTCTCTCCTGGAGGCCCTCTGTCAGACCCAGGGTTGACATGTGGCAAGACTCTCCTCTGGGCGCATCTTGCTTGGGCCTCTCTCCTGGAAGTGCTCATTTAGACCCAGTGGTGACACGTGGCAAGACGCTCCTCGGGGCGCGTCTTGCTTGGGCCTCTCTCCTGGAGGCGCTCAGTAAGACCCAGTGTTGACATGTGGCAAGACACTCCTCGGGGCGTGTCTTGCTTGGGCCTCTCTCATGGAGGCCCTCTGTCAGGCCCAGTGTTGACATGTGGCAAGACGCTCCTTGGGGCGCGTCTTTCTTGGGCGTCTCTCCTGGAGGCGCTCGGTCAGCCCGAGTGCTGACATAAGGCAAGACGCTCCTCGGGGCACGTCTTGCTTGGGCCTCTCTCCTGGAGGCGCTCAGTCAGACCGAGTAGTGACATGTGGCAAGATGCTCCGCAGGGCACGTCTTGCTGGGGCTTCTCTCATGGAGGCACTCAGTCACACCCAGTGTTTACATGTGTCAAGACGCTCCTCGGGGCGCGTCTTGCTTTGGCCTCTCTCCTGGAGGCGCTCAGTCAAGACCGAGTGCTGACATGTGGCAAGAAGCTCCTCGGGGCACGTCTTGCTTGGGCTTCTCTCCTGGAGGCCCTCAGTAAGACCCATTGTCGACATGTGGAAAGACGCTCCTCGGGGCGCATCTTGCTTGGGCATCTCTCCTGGAGGCCCTCTGTCAGACCCAGTGTTGACATGTGGCAAGACGCTCCTCGGGGCGCGTCTTGCTTGGGCCTCTCTCCTGGAGGCCCTCAGTCAGACCCATTGTTGACATGTGGCAAGACGCTCCTCGGGGCGCGTCTTGCTGGGGCCTCTCTCCTGGAGGCACTCAGTCAGACCCAGTGCTGACATGTGGCAAGACGCTCCTCGGGGCGCGTCTTGCTTGGGCCTCTCTCCTGGAGGCGCTCAGTCAGACTGAGTAGTGACATGTCGCCTGACGCTCCTCGGTGCACGTCTTGCTTGGGCCCCTCTCCTGGAGGCGCTCAGTCAGACCCAGTGGTGACGTGTGGCAAGACACTCCTCGGGACGCGTCTTGCTTGGGCCTCTCTCCTGGAGGCCCTCTGTCAGACACAGTGTTGACATGTGTCAAGACGCTCCTCGGGGCGCGTCTTGCTTGGGCTTCTCTCCTGGAGGCCCTCAGTTAGACCGAGTAGTGACATGTGGCAAGACGCTCCTCGGGGCGCGTCTTGCTGGGGCCTCTCTCCTGGAAGTGCTCAATCAGACCCAGTGGTGACACGTGGCAAGACGCTCCTCGGGGCGCATCTTGCTTGGGCCTCTCTCCTGGAGGCGCTAAGTCAGACCCAGTGTTGAAACGTGGCAAGACGCTCCTCGGGGCGCGTCTTGCTTGGGCCTCTCTCCTGGAGGCGCTCAGTCAGACCCAGTGTTGACATGTGGCAAGACACTCCTCGGGGCGCGTCTTGCTTGGGCCTCTCTCATGGAGGCCCTCTGTCAGACCCAGTGTTGACATGTGTCAAGACGCTCCTCGGGGCGCGTCTTGCTTTGGCCTCTCTCCTGGAGGCGCTCAGTCACACCGAGTGCTGACATAAGGCAAGACGCTCCTCGGGGCGCGTCTTGCTGGGGCCTCTCTCCTGGAAGTGCTCAATCAGACCCAGTGGTGACACGTGGCAAGACGCTCCTCGGGGCGCATCTTGCTTGGGCCTCTCTCCTGGAGGGGCTAAGTCAGACCCAGTGTTGAAACGTGGCAAGACGCTCCTCGGGGCGCGTCTTGCTTGGGCCTCTCTCCTGGAGGCGCTCAGTCAGACCCAGTGTTGACATGTGGCAAGACACTCCTCGAGGCGCGTCTTTCTTGGGCCTCTCTCATGGAGGCCCTCTGTCAGACCCAGTGTTTACATGTGTCAAGACGCTCCTCGGGGCGCGTCTTGTTTTGGCCTCTCTCCTGGAGGCGCTCAGTCACATCGAGTGCTGACATAAGGCAAGACGCTCCTCGTGGCGCGTCTTGCTGGGGCCTCTCTCCTGGAAGTGCTCAATCAGACCCAGTGGTGACACGTGGCAAGACGCTTCTCGGGGCGCGTCTTGCTTGGGCCTCTCTCCTGGAGGGGCTAAGTCAGACCCAGTGTTGAAACGTGGCAAGACGCTCCTCGGGGCGCGTCTTGCTTGGGCCTCTCTCCTGGAGGCGCTCAGTCAGACCCAGTGTTGACATGTGGCAAGACACTCCTCGGGGCGCGTCTTGCTTGGGCCTCTCTCCTGGAGGCCCTCTGTCAGACCCAGTGTTGACAAGTGTCAAGACGCTCCTCGGGGCGCGTCTTGCTTGGGCCTCTCTCCTGGAGGCCCTCTGTCAGACCCAGTGTTGACATGTGGCAAGACGCTCCTCCGGGCGCATCTTGCTTGGGCCTCTCTCCTGGAAGTGCTCAATCAGACCCAGTGGTGACACGTGGCAAGACGCTCCTCGGGGCGCGTCTTGCTTGGGCCTCTCTCCTGGAGGAGCTCAGTCAGACCCAGTGGTGACACGTGGCAAGACGCTCCTCGGGGCGCATCTTGCTTGGGCCTCTCTCCTGGAGGGGCTAAGTCAGACCCAGTGTTGAAACGTGGCAAGACGCTCCTCGGGGCGCGTCTTGCTTGGGCCTCTCTCCTGGAGGCGCTCAGTCAGACCCAGTGTTGACATGTGGCAAAACACTCCTCGGGGCGCGTCTTGCTTGGGCCTCTCTCATGGAGGCCTTCTGTCAGACCCAGTACTGACATGTGGCAAGACGCTCCTTGGGGCGCGTCCTGCTTGGGCCTCTCTCCTGGAGGCGCTCGGTCAGCCCGAGTGCTGACATAAGGCAAGACGCTCCTCGGGGCGCGTCTTGCTGGGGCCTCTCTCCTGGAGGCGCTCAGTCAGACCCAGTGTTGACATGTGGCAAGACGCTCCTCGGGGCGCGTCTTGCTTGGGCCTCTCTCCTGGAGGCATGTGGCAAGACGCTCCTCGGGGCGCGTCTTGCTTGGGCCTCTCTCCTGGAGGCGCTCAGTCAGACCCAGTGGTGACACGTGGAAAGACGCTCCTCAGGAAGCGTCTTGCTTGGGCCTCTCTCCTGGAGGCGCTCAGTAGGACCCAGTAGTGGCATTTGGCAAGATGCTCCTCGGGGCGCGTCTTGGTTGGGCCTCTCTCCTGGAGGCGCTCAATCAGACCCAGTGGTGACATGGGGCAAGACTCTCCTCGGGGTGCGTCTTGCTTGGGCTTCTCTCTTGGAGGCCCTCAGTCAGACCCAGTGTTGACATGTGTCAAGACGCTCCTCGGGGCGTGTCTTGCTTTGGCTTCTCTCCTGGAGGCCCTCAGTCAGACCCATTGTTGACATGTGGCAAGACGCTCCTCGGGGCACGTCTTGCTTGGGCCTCTCTCCTGGAGGCGCTCAGTGAAACCGATTGCTGACATAAGGCAAGACGCTCCTCGGGGCGCGTCTTGCTGGGGCCTCTCTCCTGGAAGTGCTCAATCAGACCCAGTGGTTACATGTGGCAAGACACTCCTCGGGGCGCGTCTTGCTTGGGCCTCTCTCATTTAGGCCCTCTGTCAGACCCAGTGTTTACATGTGTCAAGACGCTCCTCGGGGCGCGTCTTGCTTTGGCCTCTCTCCTGGAGGCGCTCAGTCACACCGAGTGCTGACATAAGGCAAGACGCTCCTCGTGGCGCGTCTTGCTGGGGCCTCTCTCCTGGAAGTGCTCAATCAGACCCAGTGGTGACACGTGGCAAGATGCACCTCGGGGCGCATCTTGCTTGGGCCTCTCTCCTGGAGGGGCTAAGTCAGACCCAGTGTTGAAACGTGGCAAGACGCTCCTCGGGGCGCGTCTTGCTTGGGCCTCTCTCCTGGAGGCGCTCAGTCAGACCCAGTGTTGACATGTGGCAAGACACTCCTCGGGGCGCGTCTTGCTTGGGCCTCTCTCCTGGAGGCCCTCAGTAAGACCCATTGTCGACAAGTGTCAAGACGCTCCTCGGGGCGCGTCTTGCTTGGGCCTCTCTCCTGGAGGCCCTCTGTCAGACCCAGTGTTGACATGTGGCAAGACGCTCCTCCGGGCACATCTTGCTTGGGCCTCTCTCCTGGAAGTGCTCAATCAGACCCAGTGGTGACACGTGGCAAGACGCTCCTCGGGGCGCGTCTTGCTTGGGCCTCTCTCCTGGAGGAGCTCAGTCAGACCCAGTGGTGACACGTGGCAAGACGCTCCTCGGGGCGCATCTTGCTTGGGCCTCTCTCCTGGAGGGGCTAAGTCAGACCCAGTGTTGAAACGTGGCAAGACGCTCCTCGGGGCGCGTCTTGCTTGGGCCTCTCTCCTGGAGGCGCTCAGTCAGACCCAGTGTTGACATGTGTCAAGACGCTCCTCGGGGCGCGTCTTGCTTTGGCCTCTCTCCTGGAGGCGCTCAGTCACACCGAGTGCTGACATAAGGCAAGACGCTCCTCGGGGCGTGTCTTGCTGGGGCCTCTCTCCTGGAAGTGCTCAATCAGACCCAGTGGTGACACGTGGCAAGACGCTCCTCGGGGCGCATCTTGCTTGGGCCTCTCTCCTGGAGGGGCTAAGTCAGACCCAGTGTTGAAACGTGGCAAGACGCTCCTCGGGGCGCGTCTTGCTTGGGCCTCTCTCCTGGAGGCGCTCAGTCAGACCCAGTGTTGACATGTGGCAAGACACTCCTCGGGGCGCGTCTTGCTTGGGCCTCTCTCATGGAGGCCCTCTGTCAGACCCAGTGTTTACATGTGTCAAGACGCTCCTCGGGGCGCGTCTTGCTTTGGCCTCTCTCCTGGAGGCGCTCAGTCAAGACCGAGTGCTGACATGTGGCAAGAAGCTCCTCGGGGCACGTCTTGCTTGGGCTTCTCTCCTGGAGGCCCTCAGTAAGACCCATTGTCGACATGTGGAAAGACGCTCCTCGGGGCGCATCTTGCTTGGGCTTCTCTCCTGGAGGCCCTCAGTCAGACCCATTGTTGACATGTGGCAAGACGCTCCTCGGGGCGCGTCTTGCTTGGGCCTCTCTCCTGGAGGCCCTCAGTCAGACCCATTGTTGACATGTGGCAAGACGCTCCTCGGGGCGCGTCTTGCTGGGGCCTCTCTCCTGGAGGCACTCAGTCAGACCCAGTGCTGACATGTGGCAAGACGCTCCTCGGGGCGCGTCTTGCTTGGGCCTCTCTCCTGGAGGCGCTCAGTCAGACTGAGTAGTGACATGTCGCCTGACGCTCCTCGGGGCACGTCTTGCTTGGGCCCCTCTCCTGGAGGCGCTCAGTCAGACCCAGTGGTGACGTGTGGCAAGACACTCCTCGGGACGCGTCTTGCTTGGGCCTCTCTCCTGGAGGCCCTCTGTCAGACTTGGTGTTGACATGTGTCAAGACGCTCCTCGGGGCGCGTCTTGCTTGGGCTTCTCTCCTGGAGGCCCTCAGTCAGACCCATTGTTTACATGTGGCAAGACGCTCCTCGGGGCGCATCTTGCTTGGGCCTCTCTCCTGGAGGCCCTCAGTCAGAACCAGAGGTGACATGTGGCAAGACGCTCCTCGGGGCGCGTCTTGCCTGGGCCTCTCTCCTGGAGGCCCTCTGTCAGACCCAGGGTTGACATGTGGCAAGACTCTCCTCTGGGCGCATCTTGCTTGGGCCTCTCTCCTGGAAGTGCTCATTTAGACCCAGTGGTGACACGTGGCAAGACGCTCCTCGGGGCGCGTCTTGCTTGGGCCTCTCTCCTGGAGGCGCTCAGTAAGACCCAGTGTTGACATGTGGCAAGACACTCCTCGGGGCGTGTCTTGCTTGGGCCTCTCTCATGGAGGCCCTCTGTCAGACCCAGTGTTGACATGTGGCAAGACGCTCCTTGGGGCGCGTCTTTCTTGGGCGTCTCTCCTGGAGGCGCTCGGTCAGCCCGAGTGCTGACATAAGGCAAGACGCTCCTCGGGGCACGTCTTGCTTGGGCCTCTCTCCTGGAGGCGCTCAGTCAGACCGAGTAGTGACATGTGGCAAGATGCTCCGCGGGGCACGTCTTGCTGGGGCTTCTCTCATGGAGGCACTCAGTCACACCCAGTGTTTACATGTGTCAAGACGCTCCTCGGGGCGCGTCTTGCTTTGGCCTCTCTCCTGGAGGCGCTCAGTCAAGACCGAGTGCTGACATGTGGCAAGAAGCTCCTCGGGGCACGTCTTGCTTGGGCTTCTCTCCTGGAGGCCCTCAGTAAGACCCATTGTCGACATGTGGAAAGACGCTCCTCGGGGCGCGTCTTGCTTGGGCCTCTCTCCTGGAGGCCCTCTGTCAGACCCAGTGTTGACATGTGGCAAGACGCTCCTCCGGGCGCATCTTGCTTGGGCCTCTCTCCTGGAAGTGCTCAATCAGACCCAGTGGTGACACGTGGCAAGACGCTCCTCGGGGCGCGTCTTGCTTGGGCCTCTCTCCTGGAGGAGCTCAGTCAGACCCAGTGGTGACACGTGGCAAGACGCTCCTCGGGGCGCATCTTGCTTGGGCCTCTCTCCTGGAGGGGCTAAGTCAGACCCAGTGTTGAAACGTGGCAAGACGCTCCTCGGGGCGCGTCTTGCTTGGGCCTCTCTCCTGGAGGCGCTCAGTCAGACCCAGTGTTGACATGTGGCAAAACACTCCTCGGGGCGCGTCTTGCTTGGGCCTCTCTCATGGAGGCCCTCTGTCAGACCCAGTACTGACATGTGGCAAGACGCTCCTTGGGGCGCGTCCTGCTTGGGCCTCTCTCCTGGAGGCGCTCGGTCAGCCCGAGTGCTGACATAAGGCAAGACGCTCCTCGGGGCGCGTCTTGCTGGGGCCTCTCTCCTGGAGGCGCTCAGTCAGACCCAGTGTTGACATGTGGCAAGACGCTCCTCGGGGCGCGTCTTGCTTGGGCCTCTCTCCTGGAGGCATGTGGCAAGACGCTCCTCGGGGTGCGTCTTGCTTGGGCCTCTCTCCTGGAGGCGCTCAGTCAGACCCAGTGGTGACACGTGGAAAGACTCTCCTCAGGAAGCGTCTTGCTTGGGCCTCTCTCCTGGAGGTGCTCAGTAGGACCCAGTAGTGGCATTTGGCAAGACGCTCCTCGGGGCGCGTCTTGGTTGGGCCTCTCTCCTGGAGGCGCTCAATCAGACCCAGTGGTGACATGTGGCAAGACGCTCCTCGGGGCGCGTATTGCTTGGGCCTCTCTCTTGGAAGCCCTCTGTCAGACCGAGTGTTGACATGGGGCAAGACTCTCCTCGGGGCGCGTCTTGCTTGGGCTTCTCTCTTGGAGGCCCTCAGTCAGACCCAGTGTTGACATGTGTCAAGACGCTCCTCGGGGCGTGTCTTGCTTTGGCTTCTCTCCTGGAGGCCCTCAGTCAGACCCATTGTTGACATGTGGCAAGACGCTCCTCGGGGCACGTCTTGCTTGGGCCTCTCTCCTGGAGGCGCTCAGTGAAACCGATTGCTGACATAAGGCAAGACGCTCCTCGGGGCGCGTCTTGCTGGGGCCTCTCTCCTGGAAGTGCTCAATCAGACCCAGTGGTGACACGTGGCAAGACGCTCCTCGGGGCGCATCTTGCTTGGGCCTCTCTCCTGGAGGCGCTAAGTCAGACACAGTGTTGAAACGTGGCAAGACGCTCCTCGGGGCGCGTCTTGCTGGGGCCTCTCTCCTGGAAGTGCTCAATCAGACCCAGTGGTGACACGTGGCAAGACGCTCCTCGGGGCGCATCTTGCTTGGGCCTCTCTCCTGGAGGCGCTCAGTCAGACCCAGTGTTGACATGTGGCAATACACTCCTCGGGGCGCGTCTTGCTTGGGCCTCTCTCATGGAGGCCCTCTGTCAGACCCAGTGTTTACATTTGTCAAGACGCTCCTCGGGGCGCGTCTTGCTTTGGCCTCTCTCC
Organism: Nothobranchius furzeri; assembly: GCF_043380555.1. Classification (NCBI taxonomy): domain Eukaryota; kingdom Metazoa; phylum Chordata; class Actinopteri; order Cyprinodontiformes; family Nothobranchiidae; genus Nothobranchius; species Nothobranchius furzeri. Next base: position 18,706,763 of record NC_091756.1, read on the forward strand.
TGGAGGCGCTCAGTCAAGACCGAGTGCTGACATGTGGCAAGAAGCTCCTCGGGGCACGTCTTGCTTGGGCTTCTCTCCTGGAGGCCCTCAGTAAGACCCATTGTCGACATGTGGAAAGACGCTCCTCGGGGCGCATCTTGCTTGGGCTTCTCTCCTGGAGGCCCTCAGTCAGACCCATTGTTGACATGTGGCAAGACGCTCCTCGGGGCGCGTCTTGCTTGGGCCTCTCTCCTGGAGGCCCTCAGTCAGACCCATTGTTGACATGTGGCAAGACGCTCCTCGGGGCGCGTCTTGCTGGGGCCTCTCTCCTGGAGGCACTCAGTCAGACCCAGTGCTGACATGTGGCAAGACGCTCTGCGGGGCGCGTCTTGCTTGGGCCTCTCTCCTGGAGGCGCTCAGTCAGACTGAGTAGTGACATGTCGCCTGACGCTCCTCGGGGCACGTCTTGCTTGGGCCCCTCTCCTGGAGGCGCTCAGTCAGACCCAGTGGTGACGTGTGGCAAGACACTCCTCGGGACGCGTCTTGCTTGGGCCTCTCTCCTGGAGGCCCTCTGTCAGACACAGTGTTGACATGTGTCAAGACGCTCCTCGGGGCGCGTCTTGCTTGGGCTTCTCTCCTGGAGGCCCTCAGTCAGACCCATTGTTTACATGTGGCAAGACGCTCCTCGGGGCGCATCTTGCTTGGGCCTCTCTCCTGGAGGCCCTCAGTCAGAACCAGAGGTGACATGTGGCAAGACGCTCCTCGGGTCGCGTCTTGCCTGGGCCTCTCTCCTGGAGGCCCTCTGTCAGACCCAGGGTTGACATGTGGCAAGACTCTCCTCTGGGCGCATCTTGCTTGGGCCTCTCTCCTGGAAGTGCTCATTTAGACCCAGTGGTGACACGTGGCAAGACGCTCCTCGGGGCGCGTCTTGCTTGGGCCTCTCTCCTGGAGGCGCTCAGTAAGACCCAGTGTTGACATGTGGCAAGACACTCCTCGGGGCGTGTCTTGCTTGGGCCTCTCTCATGGAGGCCCTCTGTCAGGCCCAGTGTTGACATGTGGCAAGACGCTCCTTGGGGCGCGTCTTTCTTGGGCGTCTCTCCTGGAGGCGCTCGGTCAGCCCGAGTGCTGACATAAGGCAAGACGCTCCTCGGGGCACGTCTTGCTTTGGCCTCTCTCCTGGAGGCGCTCAGTCAGACCGAGTAGTGACATGTGGCAAGATGCTCCGCGGGGCGCGTCTTGCTGGGGCTTCTCTCATGGAGGCACTCAGTCACACCCAGTGTTTACATGTGTCAAGACGCTCCTCGGGGCGCGTCTTGCTTTGGCCTCTCTCCTGGAGGCGCTCAGTCAAGACCGAGTGCTGACATGTGGCAAGAAGCTCCTCGGGGCACGTCTTGCTTGGGCTTCTCTCCTGGAGGCCCTCAGTAAGACCCATTGTCGACATGTGGAAAGACGCTCCTCGGGGCGCATCTTGCTTGGGCTTCTCTCCTGGAGGCCCTCAGTCAGACCCATTGTTGACATGTGGCAAGACGCTCCTCGGGGCGCGTCTTGCTTGGGCCTCTCTCCTGGAGGCCCTCAGTCAGACCCATTGTTGACATGTGGCAAGACGCTCCTCGGGGCGCGTCTTGCTGGGGCCTCTCTCCTGGAGGCACTCAGTCAGACCCAGTGCTGACATGTGGCAAGACGCTCCTCGGGGCGCGTCTTGCTTGGGCCTCTCTCCTGGAGGCGCTCAGTCAGACTGAGTAGTGACATGTCGCCTGACGCTCCTCGGTGCACGTCTTGCTTGGGCCCCTCTCCTGGAGGCGCTCAGTCAGACCCAGTGGTGACGTGTGGCAAGACACTCCTCGGGACGCGTCTTGCTTGGGCCTCTCTCCTGGAGGCCCTCTGTCAGACACAGTGTTGACATGTGTCAAGACGCTCCTCGGGGCGCGTCTTGCTTGGGCTTCTCTCCTGGAGGCCCTCAGTCAGACCCATTGTTTACATGTGGCAAGACGCTCCTCGGGGCGCATCTTGCTTGGGCCTCTCTCCTGGAGGCCCTCAGTCAGAACCAGAGGTGACATGTGGCAAGACGCTCCTCGGGGCGCGTCTTGCCTGGGCCTCTCTCCTGGAGGCCCTCTGTCAGACCCAGGGTTGACATGTGGCAAGACTCTCCTCTGGGCGCATCTTGCTTGGGCCTCTCTCCTGGAAGTGCTCATTTAGACCCAGTGGTGACACGTGGCACGACGCTCCTCAGGGCGCGTCTTGCTTGGGCCTCTCTCCTGGAGGCGCTCAGTAAGACCCAGTGTTGACATGTGGCAAGACACTCCTCGGGGCGTGTCTTGCTTGGGCCTCTCTCATGGAGGCCCTCTGTAAGACCCAGTGTTGACATGTGGCGAGACGCTCCTTGGGGCGCGTCGTTCTTGGGCGTCTCTCCTGGAGGCGCTCGGTCAGCCCGAGTGCTGACATAAGGCAAGACGCTCCTCGGGGCACGTCTTGCTTGGGCCTCTCTCCTGGAGGCGCTCAGTCAGACCGAGTAGTGACATGTGGCAAGATGCTCCGCGGGGCGCGTCTTGCTGGGGCTTCTCTCATGGAGGCACTCAGTCACACCCAGTGTTTGCATGTGGCAAGACGCTCCTCGGGGCGCGTCTTGCTTGGGCCTCTCTCCTGGAGGCGCTCAGTAAGACCGAGTAGTGACATGTGGCAAGACGCTCCTCGGGGTGTGTCTTGCTTGGGCCTCTCTCCTGGAGGCGCTCAGTTAGACCGAGTAGTGACATGTGGCAAGACGCTCCTCGGGGCGCGTCTTGCTTGGGCCTCTCTCCTGGAGGCGCTCAGTCAGACCGATTGCTGACATAAGGCAAGACGCTCCTTGGGGCCGGTCTTGCTGGGGCCTCTCTCCTGGAAGTGCTCAATCAGACCCAGTGGTGACACGTGGCAAGACGCTCCTCGGGGCGCATCTTGCTTGGGCCTCTCTCCTGGAGGCGCTAAGTCAGACCCAGTGTTGAAACGTGGCAAGACGCTCCTCGGGGCGCGTCTTGCTTGGGCCTCTCTCCTGGAGGCGCTCAGTCAGACCCAGTGTTGACATGTGGCAAGACACTCCTCGGGGCGCGTCTTGCTTGGGCTTCTGTCATGGAGGCCCTCTGTCAGACCGAGTGCTGACATAAGGCAAGACGCTCCTCGGGGCGCAACTTGCTGGGGCCTCTCTCCTGGAAGTGATCAATCAGACCCAGTGGTGACACGTGGCAAGACGCTCCTCGGGGCGCATCTTGCTTGGGCCTCTCTCCTGGAGGCGCTAAGTCAGACCCAGTGTTGAAACGTGGCAAGACGCTCCTCGGGGCGCGTCTTGCTTGGGCCTCTCTCCTGGAGGCGCTCAGTCAGACCCAGTGTTGACATGTGGCAAGACACTCCTCGGGGCGCGTCTTGCTTGGGCCTCTCTCATGGAGGCCCTCTGTCAGACCCAGTGTTGACATGTGTCAAGACGCTCCTCGGGGCGCGTCTTGCTTTGGCCTCTCTCCTGGAGGCGCTCAGTCAGACCGAGTGCTGACATGTGGCAAGACGCTCCTCGGGGCGCATCTTGCTTGGGCCTCTCTCCTGGAGGCCCTCAGTCAGAACCAGAGGTGACATGTGGCAAGACGCTCCTCGGGGCGCGTCTTGCCTGGGCCTCTCTCCTGGAGGCCCTCTGTCAGACCCAGGGTTGACATGTGGCAAGACTCTCCTCTGGGCGCATCTTGCTTGGGCCTCTCTCCTGGAAGTGCTCATTTAGACCCAGTGGTGACACGTGGCACGACGCTCCTCGGGGCGCGTCTTGCTTGGGCCTCTCTCCTGGAGGCGCTCAGTAAGACCCAGTGTTGACATGTGGCAAGACACTCCTCGGGGCGTGTCTTGCTTGGGCCTCTCTCATGGAGGCCCTCTGTAAGACCCAGTGTTGACATGTGGCGAGACGCTCCTTGGGGCGCGTCGTTCTTGGGCGTCTCTCCTGGAGGCGCTCGGTCAGCCCGAGTGCTGACATAAGGCAAGACGCTCCTCGGGGCACGTCTTGCTTGGGCCTCTCTCCTGGAGGCGCTCAGTCAGACCGAGTAGTGACATGTGGCAAGATGCTCCGCGGGGCGCGTCTTGCTGGGGCTTCTCTCATGGAGGCACTCAGTCACACCCAGTGTTTGCATGTGGCAAGACGCTCCTCGGGGCGCGTCTTGCTTGGGCCTCTCTCCTGGAGGCGCTCAGTAAGACCGAGTAGTGACATGTGGCAAGACGCTCCTCGGGGTGTGTCTTGCTTGGGCCTCTCTCCTGGAGGCGCTCAGTTAGACCGAGTAGTGACATGTGGCAAGACGCTCCTCGGGGCGCGTCTTGCTTGGGCCTCTCTCCTGGAGGCGCTCAGTCAGACCGATTGCTGACATAAGGCAAGACGCTCCTTGGGGCCGGTCTTGCTGGGGCCTCTCTCCTGGAAGTGCTCAATCAGACCCAGTGGTGACACGTGGCAAGACGCTCCTCGGGGCGCATCTTGCTTGGGCCTCTCTCCTGGAGGCGCTAAGTCAGACCCAGTGTTGAAACGTGGCAAGACGCTCCTCGGGGCGCGTCTTGCTTGGGCCTCTCTCCTGGAGGCGCTCAGTCAGACCCAGTGTTGACATGTGGCAAGACACTCCTCGGGGCGCGTCTTGCTTGGGCTTCTGTCATGGAGGCCCTCTGTCAGACCGAGTGCTGACATAAGGCAAGACGCTCCTCGGGGCGCAACTTGCTGGGGCCTCTCTCCTGGAAGTGATCAATCAGACCCAGTGGTGACACGTGGCAAGACGCTCCTCGGGGCGCATCTTGCTTGGGCCTCTCTCCTGGAGGCGCTAAGTCAGACCCAGTGTTGAAACGTGGCAAGACGCTCCTCGGGGCGCGTCTTGCTTGGGCCTCTCTCCTGGAGGCGCTCAGTCAGACCCAGTGTTGACATGTGGCAAGACACTCCTCGGGGCGCGTCTTGCTTGGGCCTCTCTCATGGAGGCCCTCTGTCAGACCCAGTGTTGACATGTGTCAAGACGCTCCTCGGGGCGCGTCTTGCTTTGGCCTCTCTCCTGGAGGCGCTCAGTCAGACCGAGTGCTGACATGTGGCAAGAAGCTCCTCGGGGCACGTCTTGCTTGGGCTTCTCTCCTGGAGGCCCTCAGTAAGACCCATTGTTGACATGTGGAAAGACGCTCCTCGGGGCGCATCTTGCTTGGGCTTCTCTCCTGGAGGCCCTCAGTCAGACCCATTGATGACATGTGGCAAGACGCTCCTCGGGGCGCGTCTTGCTTGGGCCTCTCTCCTGGATGCCCTCAGTCAGACCCATTGTTGACATGTGGCAAGATGCTCCTCGGGGCGCGTCTTGCTGGGGCCTCTCTCATGGAGGCGCTCAGTCACACCGAGTGCTGACATAAGGCAAGACGCTCCTCGGGGTGCGTCTTGCTGGGACCTCTCTCCTGGAGGCGCTCAGTCAGACCCATTGCTGACATGTGGCAAGACGCTCCTCGGGACGCGTCTTGCTTGGGCCTCTCTCCTGGAGGCGCTCAGTCAGACTGAGTAGTGACATGTCGCCTGACGCTCCTCGGGGCGCGTCTTGCTTGGGCCCCTCTCCTGGAGGCGCTCAGTCAGACCCAGTGGTGACGTGTGGCAAGACACTCCTTGGGAGGCGTCTTGCTTGGGCCTCTCTCCTGGAGGCCCTCTGTCAGACCCAGTGTTGACATGTGTCAAGACGCTCCTCGGGGCGCGTCTTGCTTGGGCTTCTCTCCTGGAGGCCCTCAGTCAGACTCATTGTCTACATTTGGCAAGACGCTCCTCGGGTTGCATCTTGCTTGGGCCTCTTTCCTGGAGGCCCTCAGTCAGAACCAGAGGTGACATGTGGCAAGACGCTCCTCGGGGCGCGTCTTGCTTGGGCCTCTCTCCTGGAGGCCCTCTGTCAGACCCAGTGTTGACATGTGGCAAGACTCTCCTCCGGGCGCATCTTGCTTGGGCCTCTCTCCTGGAAGTGCTCAATCAGACCCAGTGGTGACACGTGGCAAGACGCTCCTCGGGGCGCGTCTTGCTTGGGCCTCTCTCCTGGAGGCGCTCAGTCAGACCCAGTGTTGACATGTGGCAAGACACTCCTCGGGGCGTGTCTTGCTTGGACCTCTCTCATGGAGGCCCTCTGTCAGACCCAGTGTTGACATGTGGCAAGACGCTCCTTGGGGCGCGTCTATCTTGGGCGTCTCTCCTGGAGGCGCTCGGTCAGCCCGAGTGCTGACATAAGGCAAGACGCTCCTCGGGGCGCGTCTTGCTGGGGCCTCTCTCCTGGAGGCGCTCAGTCCGACCCAGTGCTGACATGTGGCAAGACGCTCCTCGGGGCGCGTCTTGCTTGGGCCTCTCTCCTGGAGGCGCTCAGTCAGACCCAGTGTTGACATGTGGCAAGACGCTCCTCGGGGCGCGTCTTGCTTGGGCCTCTCTCCTGGAGGCATGTGGCAAGACGCTCCTCGGGGCGCTTCTTGCTTGGGCCTCTCTCCTGGAGGCGCTCAGTCAGACCCAGTGGTGACACGTGGAAAGACGCTCCTCAGGGCGCGTCTTGCTTGGGCCTCTCTCTTGGATGCCCTCTGTCAGACCGAGTGTTGACATGTGGCAAGACTCTCCTCGGGGCGCGTCTTGCTTGGGCTTCTCTCATGGAGGCCCTCAGTCAGACCCAGTGTTGACATGTGTCAAGACGCTCCTCGGGGCGTGTCTTGCTTGGGCTTCTCTCCTGGAGGCCCTCAGTCAGACCCATTGTTGACATGTGGCAAGACGCTCCTCGGGGCACGTCTTGCTTGGGCCTCTCTCCTGGAGGCGCTCAGTCAGACCGAGTAGTGACATGTGGCAAGACGCTCCTCGGGGCGTGTCTTGCTGGGGCTTCTCTCATGGAGGCACTCAGTCAGACCCAGTGTTGACATGTGGCAAGACGCTCCTCGGAGCGCGTCTTGCTTGGGCCTCTCTCCTGGAGGCGCTCAGTCAGACCGAGTAGTGACATGTGGCAAGACGCTCCTCGGGGCGCGTCTTGCTTGGGCTTCTCTCCTGGAGGCGCTCAGTTAGACCGAGTAGTGACATGTGGAAAGACGCTCCTCGGGGCGCGTCTTGCTTGGGCCTCTCTCCTGGAGGCGCTCAGTCAGACCCAGTGGTGACACGTGGCAAGACGCTCCTCTGGGCGCATCTTGCTTGGGCCTCTCTCCTGGAGGCGCTAAGTCAGACCCAGTGTTGAAACGCGGCAAGACGCTCCTTGGGGCGCGTCTTGCTTGGGCCTCTCTCCTGGAGGCGCTCAGTCAGACCCAGTGTTGACATGTGGCAAGACACTCCTCGGGGCGAGTTTTGCTTGGGCCTCTCTCATGGAGGCCCTCTGTCAGACCCAGTGTTGACATGTGTCAAGACACTCCTCGGGGCGCGTCTTGCTTTGGCCTCTCTCCTGGAGGCGCTCAGTCAGACCGAGTGCTGACATGTGGCAAGAAGCTCCTCGGGGCGCGTCTTGCTTGGGCTTCTCTCCTGGAGGCCCTTAGTCAGACCCATTGTTGACACGTGGCAAGACACTCCTCGGGACGCGTCTTGCTGGGGCCTCTCTCCTGGAGGAGCTCAGTCAGACCCAGTGGTGACACGTGGCAAGACGCTCCTCTGGGCGCATCTTGCTTGGGCCTCTCTCCTGGAGGCGCTAAGTCAGACCCAGTGTTGAAACGCGGCAAGACGCTCCTTGGGGCGCGTCTTGCTTGGGCCTCTCTCCTGGAGGCGCTCAGTCAGACCCAGTGTTGACATGTGGCAAGACACTCCTCGGGGCGAGTTTTGCTTGGGCCTCTCTCATGGAGGCCCTCTGTCAGACCCAGTGTTGACATGTGTCAAGACACTCCTCGGGGCGCGTCTTGCATGGGCCTCTCTCCTGTAGGCGCTCAGTCAGACTGAGTAGTGACATGTCACCTGACGCTCCTCGGTGCGCGTCTTGCTTGGGCCCCTCTCCTGGAGGCGCTCAGTCAGACCCAGTGGTGACGTGTGGCAAGACACTCCTCGGGACGCGTCTTGCTTGGGCCTCTCTCCTGGAGGCCCTCTGTCAGACCCAGTGTTGACAAGTGTCAAGACGCTCCTCGGGGCGCGTCTTGCTTGGGCTTCTCTCCTGGAGGCCCTCAGTCAGACCCATTGTTGACATGTGGCAAGACGCTCCTCGGGGCGCATCTTGCTTGGGCTTCTCTCCTGGAGGCGCTCAGACAGACCCAGTGTTGACATGTGACAAGACGCTCCTTGGGGCGCATCTTGCTTGGGCCTCTCTCCTGGAGGCCCTCAGTCAGAACCAGAGGTGACACGTGGCAAGACGCTCCTCGGGGCGCGTCTTGCTTGGGCCTCTTTCCTGGAGGAGCTCAGTCAGACCCAGTGGTGACACGTGGCAAGACGCTCCTCGGGGCGCAAATTGCTTGGGCCTCTCTCCTGGAGGCGCTAAGTCAGACCCAGTGTTGAAACGTGGCAAGACGCTCCTCGGGGCGCGTCTTGCTTGGGCCTCTCTCCTGGAGGCGCTCAGTCAGACCCAGTGTTGACATGTGGCAAGACACTCCTCGGGGCGTGTCTTGCTTGGGCCTCTCTCATGGAGGCCCTCTGTCAGACCCAGTGTTGACATGTGGGAAGACGCTCCTTGGGGCGCGTCTTGCTTGGGCCTCTCTCCTGGAGGCGCTCGGTCAGCCCGAGTGCTGACATAAGGCAAGACGCTCCTCGGGGCGCGTCTTGCTGGGGCCTCTCTCCTGGAGGCGCTCAGTCAGACCCAGTGCTGACATGTGGCAAGACGCTCCTCGGGGCGCGTCTTGCTTGGGCCTCTCTCCTGGAGGCGCTCAGTCAGACCCAGTGGTGACACGTGGAAAGACGCTCCTCAGGGCGCGTCTTGCTTGGGCCTCTCTCCTGGAGGCGCTCAGTCAGACCCAGTGTTGACACGTGGCAAGACGCTCCTCGGGGCGCGTCTTGCTTGGGCCTCTCTCCTGGAGGCGCTCAGTCAGACCCAGTGTTGGCATTTGGCAAGACGCTCCTCGGGGCGCGTCTTGGTTGGGCCTCTCTCCTGGAGGCGCTCCATCAGACCCAGTGGTGACATGTGGCAAGATGCTCCTCGGGGCGCGTATTGCTTGGGCCTCTCTCTTGGATGCCCTCTGTCAGACCGAGTGTTCACATGTGGCAAGACTCTCCTCGGGGCGCGTCTTTCTTGGGCTTCTCTCATGGAGGCCCTCAGTCAGACCCAGTGTTGACATGTGCCAAGACGCTCCTCGGGGCGTGTCTTGCTTGGGCTTCTCTCCTGGAGGCCCTCAGTCAGACCCATTTTTGACATGTGGCAAGACGCTCCTCGGGGCACGTCTTGCTTGGGCCTCTCTCCTGGAGGCGCTCAGTCAGACCCAGTGGTGACATGTGGCAAGACGCTCCTCGGGGCGCATATTGCTTGGGCCTCTCTCTTGGATGCCCTCTGTCAGACCGAGTGTTGACATGTGGCAAGACTCTCTTCGGGGCGCGTCTTGCTTGGGCTTCTCTCCTGGAGGCCCTCAGTCAGACCAATTGTTGACATGTGGCAAGACGCTCCTCGGGGCACGTCTTGCTTGGGCTTCTCTCCTGGAGGCGCTCAGTCAGACCGAGTAGTGACATGTGGCAAGACGCTCCTCGGGGCGCGTCTTGCTGGGGCTTCTCTCATGGAGGCACTCAGTCAGACCCAGTGTTGACATGTGGCAAGACGCTCCTCGGGGCGCGTCTTGCTTGGGCCTCTCTCCTGGATGCGCTCAGTCAGACCGAGTAGTGACATGTGGCAAGACGCTCTTCGGGGCGCGTCTTGCTTGGGCCTCTCTCCTGGAGGCGCTCAGTTAGACCGAGTAGTGACATGTGGCAAGACGCTCCTCGGGGCGCGTCTTGCTTGGGCCTCTCTCCTGGAGGCGCTCAGTCAGACAGAATGCTGACATAAGGCAAGATGCTCCTCGGGGCGCGTCTTGCTGGGGCCTCTCTCCTGGAAGTGCTCAATCAGACCCAGTGGTGACACGTGGCAAGACGCTCCTCGGGGCGCGTCTTGCTTGGCCTCTCTCCTGGAGGCGCTCAGTCAGACCCAGTGTTGACATGTGTCAAGACGCTCCTCGGGGCGCGTCTTTCTTGGGCTTCTCTCCTGGAGGCCCTCAGTCAGACCCATTGTTGACATGTGGCAAGACGCTCCTCGGGGTGCGTCTTGCTTGGGCCTCTCTCCTGGAGGCGCTCAGTCAGACCGAGTAGTGACATGTGGCAAGATGCTCCTCGGGGCGCTTTTTGCTTGGGCCTCTCTCCTGGAGGAGCTCAGTCAGACCGAGTCATGACATGTGGCAAGACGCTGCTCGGGGCGCGTCTTGCTGGTGCTTCTCTCATGGAGGCACTCAGTCAGACCCAGTGTTGACATGTGGCAAGACGCTCCTCGGGGATCGTCTTGCTTGGGCCTCTCTCCTGGAGGCGCTCAGTCAGACCCAGTGGTGACACGTGGCAAGACGCTCCTCGGGTCGCGTCTTGCTTGGGCCTCTCTCCTGGAGGCGCTCAGTCAGACCCAGTGTTGACACGTGGCAAAAACGCTCCTCGGGGCGCGTCTTGCTTGGGCCTCTCTCCTGGAGGTGCTCAGTCAGACCCAGTGTTGACATGTGGCAAGACACTCCTCAGGGCGCGTCTTGCTTGGGCCTCTCTCATGGAGGCCCTCTGTGAGGCCCAGTGTTGACATGTGTCAAGACGCTCCTCGGGGCACGTCTTGCTTTGGCCTCTCTCCTGGAGTCGCTCAGTCAGACCGAGTGCTGACATGTGGCAAGAAGCTCCTCGGGGCGCGTCTTGCTTGGGCTTCTCTCCTGGAGGCCCTCAGTAAGACCCATTGTTGACTTGTGGCAAGACGCTCCTCGGGGCGCGTCTTGCTTGGGCTTCTCTCCTGGAGGCCCTCAGTCAGACCCATTGTTGACATGTGGCAAGACGCTCCTCGTGGTGCGTCTTGCTTGGGCCTCTCTCCAGAAGGCCCTCAATCAGACCCAGTGTTGACACGTGGCAAGACGCTCCTCGGGGCGCGTCTTGCTTGGGCCTCTCTCCTGGATGCGCTCAGTCAGACCCAGTGGTGACATGTGGCAAGATACTCCTCGGGGCGCGTCTTGCTTGGGCCTCTCTCCTGGAAGCCCTCTGTCAGACCCAGTGTTGACATGTGTCAAGACGCTCCTCGGGGCGCGTCTTGCTTGGGCTTCTCTCCTGGAGGCCCTCATTCAGACCCATTGTTGACATGTGGCCTGACGCTCCTCGGGGCGCGTCTTGCTTGGGCCTCTCTCCTGGATGCGCTCAGTCAGACCCAGTGGTGACATGTGGCAAGATACTCCTCGGGGCGCGTCTTGCTTGGGCCTCTCTCCTGGAAGCCCTCTGTCAGACCCAGTGTTGACATGTGTCAAGACGCTCCTCGGGGCGCGTCTTGCTTGGGCTTCTCTCCTGGAGGCCCTCAGTCAGACCCATTGTTGACATGTGGCAAGACGCTCCTCGGGGCGCGTCTTGCTTGGGCTTCTCTCCTGGAGGCGCTCAGAGAGACCCAGTGTTGACATGTGACAAGACGCTCCTCGGGGCGCGTCTTGCTTGGGCCTCTCTCCTGGAGGCGCTCAGTCAGAACCAGAGGTGACATGTGGCAAGACGCTCCTCGGGGCGCGTCTTGCTTGGGCCTCTCTCCTGGAGGTCCTCTGTCAGTTCCAGTGTTGACATGTGGCAAGACGCTCCTCCGGGCGCATCTTGCTTGGGACTCTCTCCTGGAGGCCCTCAGTCAGACCCATTGTTGACATGTGGCAAGACTCTCATCGGGGCGCGTCTTGCTGGGGCCTCTCTCCTGGAGGCGCTCAGTCAGACCCAGTGGTGACATGTGGTCTGACACTCCTCAGGGCACATCTTGCTTGGGCCTCTCTCCTGGAGGCGCTCAGTCAGACCCAGTGTTGACATGTGGCAAGACTCTCCTCGGGGCGCGTCTTGCTGGGGCCTCTCTCCTGGAGGCGCTCAGTCAGACCCAGTGGTGACATGTGGTCTGACACTCCTCAGGGCACATCTTGCTTGGGCCTCTCTCCTGGATGCGCTCAGTCAGACCGAGTAGTGACATGTGGCAAGACGCTCCTCGGGGCGCGTCTTGCTTGGGCCTCTCTCCTGGAGGCGCTCAGTTAGACCGAGTAGTGACATGTGGCAAGACGCTCCTCTGGGCGCGTCTTTCTTGGGCTTCTCTCCTGGAGGCCCTCAGTCAGACCCAGTGTTGACATGTGGCAAGACGCTCCTCGGGGCTCGTCTTGCTTGGGCCTCTCTCCTGGAGGCGCTCAGTCAGACCCAGTGGTGACACGTGGCAAGACGCTCCTCGAGTCGCGTCTTGCTTGGGCCTCTCTCCTGGAGGCGCTCAGTCAGACCCAGTGGTGACACGTGGCAAGACGCTCCTCGGGGCGCGTCTTGCTTGGGCCTCTCTCCTGGAGGCGCTCAGTCAGACCCAGTGTTGACACGTGGCAAAATGCTCCTCGGGACGCGTCTTGCTTGGGCCTATCTCCTGGAGGCGCTCAGTTAGACCGAGTGCTGACATGTGGCAAGAAGCTCCTCGGGGCGCGTCTTGCTTGGGCTTCTCTCCTGGAGGCCCTCAGTAAGACCCATTGTTGACTTGTGGCAAGACGCTCCTCGGGGCGCGTCTTGCTTGGGCTTCTCTCCTGGAGGCCCTCAGTCAGACCCATTGTTGACATGTGGCAAGACGCTCCTCGGGGCGCGTCTTGCTTGGGCTTCTCTCCTGGAGGCGCTCAGACAGACCCAGTGTTGACATGTGACAAGACGCTCCTCGGGGCGCGTCTTGCTTGGGCCTCTCTCCTGGAGGCGCTCAGTCAGAACCAGAGGTGACATGTGGCAAGACGCTCCTCGGGGCGCGTCTTTCTTGGGCCTCTCTCCTGGAGGCCCTCTGTCAGTTCCGGTGTTGACATGTGGCAAGACGCTCCTCCGGGCGCATCTTGCTTGGGACTCTCTCCTGGAGGCCCTCAGTCAGACCCATTGTTGACATGTGGCAAGACTCTCCTCGGGGCGCGTCTTGCTTGGGCCTCTCTCCTGGAGGCGCTCAGTCAGACCGAGTGCTGACATAAGGCAAGACGCTCCTCGGGGCACGTCTTGCTGGGGCCTCTCTCCTGGAGGCGCTCAGTCAGACCCATTGCTGACATGTGGCAAGACGCTCCTCGGGGCGCGTATTGCTGGGGCCTCTCTCCTGGAGGCGCTCAGTCAGACCCAGTGCTGACATGTGGCAAGACGCTCCTTGGGGCGCGTCTTGCTTGGGCCTCTCTCCTGGAGGCACTCAGTCAGACCCAGTGTTGACACGTGGCAAGATGCTCCTCGGGGCGCGTCTTGCTTGGGCCTCTCTCCTGGAGGCGCTCAGTCAGACCCAGTGTTGACTTGTGGCAAGATACTCCTCGGGGCGCGTCTTGCTTGGGCCTCTCTCATGGAGGCCCTCTGTCAGACCGAGTGCTGACATGCGGCAAGAAGCTCCTCGGGGCGCGTCTTTCTTGGGCCTCTCTCCTGGAGGCCCTCAGTCAGACCCATTGTTTACATGTGGCAAGACGCTCCTCGGGGCGCTTCTTGCTTGGGCCTCTCTCCTGGAGGAGCTCAGTCAGACCCAGTGTTGACATGTGGCAAGACACTCCTCGGGGCGCGTCTTGCTTGGGCCTCTCTCATGGAGGCCCTCTGTCAGACCCAGTGCTGACATAAGGCAAGACGCTCCTCGGGGCGCGTCTTGCTGGGGCCTCTCTCCTTGAGGCGTTCAGTCAGACCCAGTGCTGACATGTGGCAAGACGCTCCTCGGGCGCGTCTTGCTTGGGCCTCTCTCCTGGAGGCGATCAGTCAGACTGAGTAGTGACATGTGGCCTGACGCTCCTCGGGGCGCGTCTTGCTTGAGCCCCTCTCCTGGAGGCACTCAGTCAGAACTAGAGGTGACATGTGGCAAGACGCTCCTCGGGGCGCATCTTGCTTGGGCCTCTCTCCTGGAGGCCCTCAGTCAGACCCATTGTTGACAAGTGGCAAGACGCTCCTCGGGGCGCGTCTTGCTTGGGCCTCTCTCCTGGAGGCGCTCAGTCAGACCGAGTGCTGACATAAGGCAAGACGCTGCTCGGGGCGCGTCTTGCTGGGGCCTCTCTCCTGGAGGCGCTCAATCAGACCCAGTGTTGACACGTGGCAAGACGCTCCGCGGGGCGCGTCTTGCTTGGGCCTCTCTCCTGGAGACCCTCAGTCAGACCCAGTGCTGACATGTGGCAAGACGCTCCTCGGGGCGCGTCTTGCTTGGGCCTCTCTCCTGGAGGCGCTCAGTCAGACCCAGTGTTGACATGTGGCAAGACGCTCCTCGGGGCGCGTCTTGCTTGGGCCTCTCTCCTGGAGGCGCTCAGTCAGACCCAGTGGTGACACGTGGCAAGACGCTCCTCAGGGCGCGTCTTGCTTGGGTCTCTCTCCTGGAGGCGCTCAGTCAGACCCAGTGTTGAACCGTGGCAAGACGCTCCTCGGGGCGCGTCTTGCTGGGGCTTCTCTCCTGGAGGCACTCTGTCAGACCGAGTGTTGACATGTGGCAAGACTCTCCTCGGGGCGCGTCTTGCTTGGGCTTCTCTCATGGAGGCCCTCAGTCAGACCCAGTGTTGACATGTGTCAAGACGCTCCTCGGGGCGCGTCTTGCTGGGGCTTCTCTCCTGGAGGCACTCAGTCAGACCCAGTGTTGACACGTGGCAAGACGCTCCTCGGGGCGCGTCTTGCTTGGGCCTCTCTCCTGGAGGCGCTCAGTCAGACCCCGTGTTGACATGTGGCAAGACACTCCTCGGGGCGCATCTTGCTTGGGCCTCTCTCCTGGAGGCGCTCAGTCAGACCCAGTGCTGACATGTGGCAAGACGCTCCTCGGGGCGCGTCTTGCTTTTGCCTCTCTCATGGAGGCCCTCTGTCAGACCCAGTGTTGACATGTGGCAAGACACTCCTCGGGGCGCATCTTGCTTGGGCCTCTCTCCTGGAGGCGCTCGGTCAGACCCAGTGCTGACATGTGGCAAGACGCTCCTCGGGGCGCGTCTTGCTTTGGCCTCTCTCCTGGAGGCGCTCAGTCAGACCGAGTGCTGACATGCGGCAAGAAGCTCCTCGGGGCGCGTCTTGCTTGGTCCTCTCTCCTGGAGGCCCTCAGTCAGACCCATTGTTTACATGTGGCAAGACGCTCCTCGGGGCGCGTCTTGCTTGGGCCTCTCTCCTGGAGGAGCTCAGTCAGACCCAGTGTTGACATGTGGCAAGACACTCCTAGGGGCGCGTCTTGCTTGGGCCTCTCTCATGGAGGCCCTCTGTCAGACCCAGTGCTGACATAAGGCAAGACGCTCCTCGGGGCGCGTCTTGCTGGGGCCTCTCTCCTGGAGGCGTTCAGTCAGACCCAGTGCTGACATGTGGCAAGACGCTCCTCGGGGCGCGTCTTGCTTGGGCCTCTCTCCTGGAGGCGCTCAGTCAGACTGAGTAGTGACATGTGGCCTGACGCTCCTCGGGGCGCGTCTTTCTTGAGCCCCTCTCCTGGAGGCGCTCAGTAAGAACTAGAGGTGACATGTGGCAAGACAATCCTCGGGGCGCATCTTGCTTGGGCCTCTCTCCTGGAGGCCCTCAGTCAGACCCATTGTTGACAAGTGGCAAGACGCTCCTCGGGGCGCGTCTTGCTTGGGCCTCTCTCCTGGAGGCGCTCAGTCAGACCGAGTGCTGACATAAGGCAAGACGCTGCTCGGGGCGCGTCTTGCTGGGGCCTCTCTCCTGGAGGCGCTCAATCAGACCCAGTGTTCACACGTGGCAAGACGCTCCGCGGGGCGCGTCTTGCTTGGGCCTCTCTCCTGGAGACCCTCAGTCAGACCCAGTGCTGACATGTGGCAAGACGCTCCTCGGGGCGCGTCTTGCTTGGACCTCTCTCCTGGAGGCGCTCAGTTAGACCGAGTAGTGACATGTGGCAAGACGCTCCTCGGGGCGTGTCTTGCTTGGGCCTCTCTCCTGGAGGCGCTCAGTTAGACCGAGTAGTGACATGTGGCAAGACGCTCCTCGGGGCGTGTCTTGCTTGGGCCTCTCTCCTGGAGGCGCTCAGTCAGACCGAGTGCTGACATAAGGCAAGACGCTGCTCGGGGCGCGTCTTGCTGGGGCGCGTCTTGCTGGGGCCTCTCTCCTGGAGGCGCTCAATCAGACCCAGTGGTGACACGTGGCAAGACGCTCCTCGGGGCGCGTCTTGCTTGGGCCTCTCTCATGGAGGCCCTGTCAGACCCAGTGTTGACATGTGTCAAGACGCTCCTCGGGGCGCGTCTTGCTTGGGCCTCTCTCCTGGAGGCGCTCAGTCAGACCCAGTGTTGACATGTGGCAAGACACTCCTCGGGGCGCGTCTTGCTTGGGCCTGTCTCATGGAGGCCCTCTGTCAGACCCAGTGCTGACATAAGGCAAGACGCTCCTCGGGGCGCATCTTGCTGGGGCTTCTCTCCTGGAGGCGCTCAGTCAGACCCAGTGCTGACATGTGGCAAGATGTTCCTCGGGGCGCGTCTTGCTTGGGCCTCTCTCCTGGAGGCGCTCAGTCAGACCGAGTGCTGACATGCGGCAAGAAGCTCCTCGGGGCGCGTCTTGCTTGGGCCTCTCTCCTGGAGACCCTCAGTCAGACCCAGTGCTGACATGTGGCAAGACGCTCCTCGGGGCGCGCCTTGCTTGGGCCTCTCTCCTGGAGGCGCTCAGTCAGACCCAGTGTTGACATGTGGCAAGACGCTCCTCGGGGCGCGTCTTGCCTCGGCCTCTCTCCTGGAGGCGCTCAGTCAGACCCAGTGGTGACACGTGGCAAGACGCTCCTCAGGGCGCGTCTTGCTTGGGTCTCTCTCCTGGAGGCGCTCAGTCAGACCCAGTGTTGACACGTGGCAAGACGCTCCTCGGGGCGCGTCTTGCTGGGGCTTCTCTCCTGGAGGCACTCAGTCAGACCCAGTGTTGACATGTGGCAAGACGCTCCTCGGGGCGCATCTTGCTTGGACCTCTGTCCTGGAGGCGCTCAGTCAGACCGAGTAGTGACATGTGGCAATACGCTCCTCGGGGCGCGTCTTGCTTGGACCTCTCTCCTGGAGGCGCTCAGTTAGACCGAGTAGTTACATGTGGCAAGACGCTCCTCGGGGCGTGTCTTGCTTGGGCCTCTCTCCTGGAGGCGCTCAGTCAGACCCAGTGTTGACATGTGGCAAGACGCTCCTCGGGGCGCGTCTTGCTTGGGCCTCTCTCAAGGAGGCCCTCTGTCAGACCCAGTGTTGACATGTGTCAAGACGCTCCTCGGGGTGCGTCTTGCTTTGGCCTCTCTCCTGGAGGCGCTCAGTCAGACCGAGTGCTGACATGGGGCAAGAAGCTCCTCGGGGCGCGTCTTGCTTGGGCCTCTCTCCTGGAGGCCCTCAGTCAGACCCATTGTTTACATGTGGCAAGACGCTCCTCGGGGCGCGTCTTGCTTGGGCCTCTCTCCTGGAGGCGCTCAGTCAGACCCAGTGTTGACATGAGGCAAGACACTCCTCGGGGTGCGTCTTGCTTGGGCCTCTCTCATGGAGGCCCTCTGTCAGACCCAGTGCTGACATAAGGCAAGACGCTCCTCGGGGCGCATCTTGCTGGGGCCTCTCTCCTGGAGGCGCTCAGTCAGACCCAGTGCTGACATGTGGCAAGACGTTCCTCGGGGCGTGTCTTGCTTGGGCCTCTCTCCTGGAGGCGCTCAGTCAGACCGAGTGCTGACATAAGGCAAGACGCTGCTCGGGGCGCGTCTTGCTGGGGCATCTCTCCTGGAGGCGCTCAATCAGACCCAGTGGTGACACGTGGCAAGACGCTCCTCGGGGCGCGTCTTGCTTGGGCCTCTCTCCTGGAGGCGCTCAGTCAGACTGAGTAGTGACATGTGGCCTGACGCTCCTCGGGGCGCGTCTTGCTTGAGCCCCTCTCCTGGAGGCGCTCAGTCAGAACTAGAGGTGACATGTGGCAAGACGCTCCTCGGGGCGCATCTTGCTTGGGCCTCTCTCCTGGAGGCCCTCAGTCAGACCCATTGTTGACAAGTGGCAAGACGCTCCTCGGGGCGCGTCTTGCTTGGGCCTCTCTCCTGGAGGCGCTCAGTCAGACCGAGTGCTGACATAAGGCAAGACGCTGCTCGGGGCGCGTCTTGCTGGGGCCTCTCTCCTGGAGGCGCTCAATCAGACCCAGTGTTGACACGTGGCAAGACGCTCCGCGGGGCGCGTCTTGCTTGGGCCTCTCTCCTGGAGACCCTCAGTAAGACCCAGTGCTGACATGTGGCAAGACGCTCCTCGGGGCGCGTCTTGCTTGGGCCTCTCTCCTGGAGGCGCTCAGTCAGACCCAGTGTTGACATGTGGCAAGACACTCCTCGGGGCGCGTCTTGCTTGGGCCTCTCTCCTGGAGGCGCTCAGTCAGACCCAGTGGTGACACGTGGCAAGACGCTCCTCAGGGCGCGTCTTGCTTGGGTCTCTCTCCTGGAGGCGCTCAGTCAGACCCAGTGTTGACACGTGGCAAGACGCTCCTCGGGGCGCGTCTTGCTGGGGCTTCTCTCCTGGAGGCACTCTGTCAGACTCAGTGTTGACATGTGGCAAGACACTCCTCGGGGCGCGTCTTGCTTGGACCTCTCTCCTGGAGGCGCTCAGTCAGTCCGAGTAGTGACATGTGGCAAGACGCTCCTCGGGGCGCGTCTTGCTGGGGCCTCTCTCCTGGAGGCGCTCAATCAGACCCAGTGGTGACACGTGGCAAGACGCTCCTCGGGGCGCGTCTTGATTGGGCCTCTCTCCTTGAGGCGCTCAGTCAGACCCAGTGGTGACACGTGGCAAGACGCTCCTCGGGGCGCGTCTTGCTTTGGCCTCTCTCCTGGAGGCGCTCAGTCAGACCAAGTGCTGACATGCGGCAAGAAGCTCCTTGGGGCGCGTCTTGCTTGGGCCTCTCTCCTGGAGGCCCTCAGTCAGACCCATTGTTTACATGTGGCAAGACGCTCCTCGGGGCGCGTCTTGCTTGGGCCTCTCTCCTGGAGGCGCTCAGTCAGACCCAGTGTTGACATGTGGCAAGACACTCCTCGGGGCGCGTCTTGCTTGGGCCTCTCTCCTGGAGGCGCTCAGTCAGACCCAGTGTTGACATGTGGCAAGACGCTCCTCGGGGCGCGTCTTGCTTGGGCCTCTCTCATGGAGGCCCTCTGTCAGACCCAGTGTTGACATGTGTCAAGACGCTCCTCGGGGCGCGTCTTGCTTTGGCCTCTCTCCTGGAGGCGCTCAGTCAGACCGAGTGCTGACATGGGGCAAGAAGCTCCTCGGGGCGCGTCTTGCTTGGGCCTCTCTCCTGGAGGCCCTCAGTCAGACCCATTGTTTACATGTGGCAAGACGCTCCTCGGGGCGCGTCTTGCTTGGGCCTCTCTCCTGGAGGCGCTCAGTCAGACCCAGTGTTGACATGAGGCAAGACACTCCTCGGGGTGCGTCTTGCTTGGGCCTCTCTCATGGAGGCCCTCTGTCAGACCCAGTGCTGACATAAGGCAAGACGCTCCTCGGGGCGCATCTTGCTGGGGCCTCTCTCCTGGAGGCGCTCAGTCAGACCCAGTGCTGACATGTGGCAAGACGTTCCTCGGGGCGTGTCTTGCTTGGGCCTCTCTCCTGGAGGCGCTCAGTCAGACCGAGTGCTGACATAAGGCAAGACGCTGCTCGGGGCGCGTCTTGCTGGGGCCTCTCTCCTGGAGGCGCTCAATCAGACCCAGTGGTGACACGTGGCAAGACGCTCCTCGGGGCGCGTCTTGCTTGGGCCTCTCTCCTGGAGGCGCTCAGTCAGACTGAGTAGTGACATGTGGCCTGACGCTCCTCGGGGCGCGTCTTGCTTGAGCCCCTCTCCTGGAGGCGCTCAGTCAGAACTAGAGGTGACATGTGGCAAGACGCTCCTCGGGGCGCATCTTGCTTGGGCCTCTCTCCTGGAGGCCCTCAGTCAGACCCATTGTTGACAAGTGGCAAGACGCTCCTCGGGGCGCGTCTTGCTTGGGCCTCTCTCCTGGAGGCGCTCAGTCAGACCGAGTGCTGACATAAGGCAAGACGCTGCTCGGGGCGCGTCTTGCTGGGGCCTCTCTCCTGGAGGCGCTCAATCAGACCCAGTGTTGACACGTGGCAAGACGCTCCGCGGGGCGCGTCTTGCTTGGGCCTCTCTCCTGGAGACCCTCAGTAAGACCCAGTGCTGACATGTGGCAAGACGCTCCTCGGGGCGCGTCTTGCTTGGGCCTCTCTCCTGGAGGCGCTCAGTCAGACCCAGTGTTGACATGTGGCAAGACGCTCCTCGGGGCGCGTCTTGCTTGGGCCTCTCTCCTGGAGGCGCTCAGTCAGACCCAGTGGTGACACGTGGCAAGACGCTCCTCAGGGCGCGTCTTGCTTGGGTCTCTCTCCTGGAGGCGCTCAGTCAGACCCAGTGTTGACACGTGGCAAGACGCTCCTCGGGGCGCGTCTTGCTGGGGCTTCTCTCCTGGAGGCACTCTGTCAGACCCAGTGTTGACATGTGGCAAGACACTCCTCGGGGCGCGTCTTGCTTGGACCTCTCTCCTGGAGGCGCTCAGTCAGTCCGAGTAGTGACATGTGGCAAGACGCTCCTCGGGGCGCGTCTTGCTGGGGCCTCTCTCCTGGAGGCGCTCAATCAGACCCAGTGGTGACACGTGGCAAGACGCTCCTCGGGGCGCGTCTTGATTGGGCCTCTCTCCTTGAGGCGCTCAGTCAGACCCAGTGGTGACACGTGGCAAGACGCTCCTCGGGGCGCGTCTTGCTTTGGCCTCTCTCCTGGAGGCGCTCAGTCAGACCAAGTGCTGACATGCGGCAAGAAGCTCCTTGGGGCGCGTCTTGCTTGGGCCTCTCTCCTGGAGGCCCTCAGTCAGACCCATTGTTTACATGTGGCAAGACGCTCCTCGGGGCGCGTCTTGCTTGGGCCTCTCTCCTGGAGGCGCTCAGTCAGACCCAGTGTTGACATGTGGCAAGACACTCCTCGGGGCGCGTCTTGCTTGGGCCTCTCTCCTGGAGGCGCTCAGTCAGACCCAGTGTTGACATGTGGCAAGACGCTCCTCGGGGCGCGTCTTGCTTGGGCCTCTCTCATGGAGGCCCTCTGTCAGACCCAGTGTTGACATGTGTCAAGACGCTCCTCGGGGCGCGTCTTGCTTTGGCCTCTCTCCTGGAGGCGCTCAGTCAGACCGAGTGCTGACATGGGGCAAGAAGCTCCTCGGGGCGCGTCTTGCTTGGGCCTCTCTCCTGGAGGCCCTCAGTCAGACCCATTGTTTACATGTGGCAAGACGCTCCTCGGGGCGCATCTTGCTTGGGCCTCTCTCCTGGAGGCGCTCAGTCAGACCCAGTGTTGACATGACGCAAGACACTCCTCGGGGTGCGTCTTGCTTGGGCCTCTCTCATGGAGGCCCTCTGTCAGACCCAGTGCTGACATAAGGCAAGACGCTCCTCGGGGCGCATCTTGCTGGGGCCTCTCTCCTGGAGGCGCTCAGTCAGACCCAGTGCTGACATGTGGCAAGACGTTCCTCGGGGCGTGTCTTGCTTGGGCCTCTCTCCTGGAGGCGCTCAGTCAGACCGAGTGCTGACATAAGGCAAGACGCTGCTCGGGGCGCGTCTTGCTGGGGCCTCTCTCCTGGAGGCGCTCAATCAGACCCAGTGGTGACACGTGGCAAGACGCTCCTCGGGGCGCGTCTTGCTTGGGCCTCTCTCCTGGAGGCGCTCAGTCAGACTGAGTAGTGACATGTGGCCTGACGCTCCTCGGGGCGCGTCTTGCTTGAGCCCCTCTCCTGGAGGCGCTCAGTCAGAACTAGAGGTGACATGTGGCAAGACGCTCCTCGGGGCGAATCTTGCTTGGGCCTCTCTCCTGGAGGCCCTCAGTCAGACCCATTGTTGACAAGTGGCAAGACGCTCCTCGGGGCGCGTCTTGCTTGGGCCTCTCTCCTGGAGGCGCTCAGTCAGACCGAGTGCTGACATAAGGCAAGACGCTGCTCGGGGCGCGTCTTGCTGGGGCCTCTCTCCTGGAGGCGCTCAATCAGACCCAGTGTTGACACGTGGTTAGACGCTCCGCGGGGCGCGTCTTGCTTGGGCCTCTCTCCTGGAGACCCTCAGTCAGACCCAGTGCTGACATGTGGCAAGACGCTCCTCGGGGCGCGTCTTGCTTGGGCCTCTCTCCTGGAGGCGATCAGTCAGACCCAGTGGTGACACGTGGCAAGACGCTCCTCAGGGCGTGTCTTGCTTGGGTCTCTCTCCTGGAGGCGCTCAGTCAGACCCAGTGTTGACACGTGGCAAGACGCTCCTCGGGGCGCGTCTTGCTGGGGCTTCTCTCCTGGAGGCACTCTGTCAGACCCAGTGTTGACATGTGGCAAGACGCTCCTCGGGGCGCGTCTTGCTTGGACCTCTCTCCTGGAGGCGCTCAGTCAGTCCGAGTAGTGAAATGTGGCAAGACGCTCCTCGGGGCGCGTCTTGCTGGGGCCTCTCTCCTGGAGGCGCTCAATCAGACCCAGTGGTGACACGAGGCAAGACGCTCCTCGGGGCGCGTCTTGATTGGGCCTCTCTCTTTGAGGCGCTCAGTCAGACCAAGTGGTGACACGTGGCAAGACGCTCCTCGGGGCGCGTCTTGCTTTGGCCTCTCTCCTGGAGGCGCTCAGTCAGACCGAGTGCTGACATGCGGCAAGAAGCTCATTGGGGCGCGTCTTGCTTGGGCCTCTCTCCTGGAGGCCCTCAGTCAGACCCATTGTTTACATGTGGCAAGACGCTCCTCGGGGCGCGTCTTGCTTGGGCCTCTCTCCTGGAGGCGCTCAGTTAGACCCAGTGTTGACATGTGGCAAGACACTCCTCGGGGCGCGTCTTGCTTGGGCCTCTCTCATGGAGGCCCTCTGTCAGACCCAGTGCTGACATAAGGCAAGACGCTCCTCGGGGCGCATCTTGCTGGGGCCTCTCTCCTGGAGGCGCTCAGTCAGACCCAGTGCTGACATGTGGCAAGACGTTCCTCGGGGCGCGTCTTGCTTGGGCCTCTCTCCTGGAGGCGCTCAGTCAGACCAAGTGCTGACATGCGGCAAGAAGCTCCTCGGGGCGCGTCTTGCTTGGGCCTCTCTCCTGGAGACCCTCAGTCAGACCCAGTGCTGACATGTGGCAAGACGCTCCTCGGGGCGCGTCTTGCTTGGCCCTCTCTCCTGGAGGCGCTCAGTCAGACCCAGTGTTGACATGTGGCAAGACGCTCCTCGGGGCGCGTCTTGCTTGGGCCTCTCTCCTGGAGGCCCTCAGTCAGACCCATTGCTGACAAGTGGCAAGACGCTCCTCAGGGCACGTCTTGCTTGGGCCTCTCTCCTGGAGGCGCTCAGTCAGACCGAGTGCTGACATAAGGCAATACGCTGCTCGGGGCGCGTCTTGCTGGGGCCTCTCTCCTGGAGGCGCTCAATCAGACCCAGTGTTGACACGTGGCAAGACGCTCCGCGGGGCGCGTCTTGCTTGGGCCTCTCTCCTGGAGGCGCTCAGTCAGACCCAGTGGTGACACGTGGCAAGACGCTCCTCAGGGCGCGTCTTGCTGGGGCCTCTCTCCTGGAGGCGCTCAATCAGACCCAGTGTTGACACGTGGCAAGACGCTCCGCGGGGCGCGTCTTGCTTGGGCCTCTCTCCTGGAGGCGCTCAGTCAGACCGAGTGCTGACATGCGGCAAGAAGCTCCTCGGGGCGCGTCTTGCTTGGGCCTCTCTCCTGGAGGCGCTCAGTCAGACCCAGTGTTGACATGTGGCAAGACGCTCCTCGGGGCGCGTCTTGCCTCGGCCTCTCTCCTGGAGGCGCTCAGTCAGACCCAGTGGTGACACGTGGCAAGACGCTCCTCAGGGCGCGTCTTGCTGGGGCCTCTCTCCTGGAGGCGCTCAATCAGACCCAGTGTTGACACGTGGCAAGACGCTCCGCGGGGCGCGTCTTGCTTGGGCCTCTCTCCTGGAGACCCTCAGTCAGACCCAGTGCTGACATGTGGCAAGACGCTCCTCGGGGCGCGTCTTGCTTGGGCCTCTCTCCTGGAGGCGCTCAGTCAGACCCAGTGTTGACATGTGGCAAGACGCTCCTCGGGGCGCGTCTTGCATGGGCCTCTCTCCTGGAGGCGCTCAGTCAGACCCAGTGGTGACCCGTGGCAAGACGCTCTTCAGGGCGCGTCTTGCTTGGGTCTCTCTCCTGGAGGCGCTCAATCAGACCCAGTGTTGACACGTGGCAAGACGCTCCTCGGGGCGCGTCTTGCTGGGGCTTCTCTCCTGGAGGCACTCTGTCAGACCCAGTGTTGACATGTGGCAAGACGCTCCTCGGGGCGCGTCTTGCTTGGACCTCTCTCCTGGAGGCGCTCAGTCAGACCGAGTAGTGACATGTGGCAAGACGCTCCTCGGGGCGTGTCTTGCTTGGGCCTCTCTCCTGGAGGCGCTCAGTCAGACCGAGTGCTGACATGCGGCAAGAAGCTCCTTCGGGCGCGTCTTGCTTGGGCCTCTCTCCTGGAGACCCTCAGTCAGACCCATTGTTTACATGTGGCAAGACGCTCCTCGGGGCGCGTCTTGCTTGGGCCTCTCTCCTGGAGGCGCTCAGTCAGACCCAGTGTTGACATGTGGCAAGACACTCCTCGGGGCGCGTCTTGCTTGGGCCTCTCTCATGGAGGCCCCCTGTAAGACCCAGTGCTGACATAAGGCAAGACGCTCCTCGGGGCGCATCTTGCTGGGGCCTCTCTCCTGGAGGCGCTCAGTCAGTCCCAGTGCTGACATGTGGCAAGACGTTCCTCGGGGCGCGTCTTGCTTGGGCCTCTCTCCTGGAGGCGCTCAGTCAGACCGAGTGCTGACATGCGGCAAGAAGCTCCTCGGGGCGCGTCTTGCTTGGGCCTCTCTCCTGGAGACCCTCAGTCAGACCCAGTGCTGACATGTGGCAAGACGCGCCTCGGGGCGCGTCTTGCTTGGGCCTCTCTCCTGGAGGCGCTCAGTCAGACCCAGTGTTGACATGTGGCAAGACGCTCCTCGGGGCGCGTCTTGCCTCGGCCTCTCTCCTGGAGGCGCTCAGTCAGACCCAGTGGTGACACGTGGCAAGACGCTCCTCAGGGCGCGTCTTGCTTGGGTCTCTCTCCTGGAGGCGCTCAGTCAGACCCAGTGTTGACACGTGGCAAGACGCTCCTCGGGGCGCGTCTTGCTGGGGCTTCTCTCCTGGAGGCACTCAGTCAGACCCAGTGTTGACATGTGCAAAGACGCTCCTCGGGGCGCATCTTGCTTGGACCTCTCTCCTGGAGGCGCTCAGTCAGACCGAGTAGTGACATGTGGCAATATGCTCCTCGGGGCGCGTCTTGCTTGGACCTCTCTCCTGGAGGCGCTCAGTTAGACCGAAGGGTGACATGTGGCAAGACGCTCCTCGGGGCGTGTCTTGCTTGGGCCTCTCTCCTGGAGGCACTCAGTCAGACCGAGTGCTGACATAAGGCAAGACGCTCCTCGGGGCGCGTCTTGCTTGAGCTTCTCTCTTGGAGGCCCTCAGTCAGACCCATTGTTTACATGTGGCAAGACGCTCCTCGGGGCGCATCTTGCTTGGGCCTCTCTCCTGGAGGCCCTCTGTCAGCCCCAGTGTTGACATGTGTCAAGACGCTCCCCGGGGTGCGTCTTGCTTGGGCCTCTCTCCTGGAGGCGCTCAGTCAGACCCAGTGCTTACATGTGGCAAGACGCTCCCCGGGGCGCATCTTGCTGGGGCCTCTCTCCTGCAGGCGCTCAGTCAGACCCAGTGCTGACATGTGGCAAGACGTTCCTCGGGGCGTGTCTTGCTTGGGCCTCTCTCCTGGAGGCGCTCAGTCAGACCGAGTGCTGACATAAGGCAAGACGCTGCTCGGGGCGCGTCTTGCTGGGGCCTCTCTCCTGGAGGCGCTCAATCAGACCCAGTGGTGACACGTGGCAAGACGCTCCTCGGGGCGCGTCTTGCTTGGGCCTCTCTCCTGGAGGCGCTCAGTCAGACTGAGTAGTGACATGTGGCCTGACGCTCCTCGGGCGCGTCTTGCTTGAGCCCCTCTCCTGGAGGCGCTCAGTCAGAACTAGAGGTGACATGTGGCAAGACGCTCCTCGGGGCGCATCTTGCTTGGGCCTCTCTCCTGGAGGCCCTCAGTCAGACCCATTGTTGACAAGTGGCAAGACGCTCCTCGGGGCGCGTCTTGCTTGGGCCTCTCTCCTGGAGGCGCTCAGTCAGACCGAGTGCTGACATAAGGCAAGACGCTGCTCGGGGCGCGTCTTGCTGGGGCCTCTCTCCTGGAGGCGCTCAATCAGACCCAGTGTTGACACGTGGCAAGACGCTCCGCGGGGCGCGTCTTGCTTGGGCCTCTCTCCTGGAGACCCTCAGTCAGACCCAGTGCTGACATGTGGCAAGACGCTCCTCGGGGCGCGTCTTGCTTGGGCCTCTCTCCTGGAGGCGCTCAGTCAGACCCAGTGGTGACACGTGGCAAGACGCTCCTCAGGGCGCGTCTTGCTTGGGTCTCTCTCCTGGAGGCGCTCAGTCTGACCCAGTGTTGACACGTGGCAAGACGCTCCTCGGGGCGCGTCTTGCTGGGGCTTCTCTCCTGGAGGCACTCTGTCAGACCCAGTGTTGACATGTGGCAAGACGCTCCTCGGGGCGCGTCTTGCTTGGACCTCTCTCCTGGAGGCGCTCAGTCAGTCCGAGTAGTGACATGTGGCAAGACGCTCCTCGGGGCGCGTCTTGCTGGGGCCTCTCTCCTGGAGGCGCTCAATCAGACCCAGTGGTGACACGAGGCAAGACGCTCCTCGGGGCGCGTCTTGATTGGGCCTCTCTCCTTGAGGCGCTCAGTCAGACCCAGTGGTGACACGTGGCAAGATGCTCCTTGGGGCGCGTCTTGCTTTGGCCTCTCTCCTGGAGGCGCTCAGTCAGACCGAGTGCTGACATGCGGCAAGAAGCTCATTGGGGCGCGTCTTGCTTGGGCCTCTCTCCTGGAGGCCCTCAGTCAGACCCATTGTTTACATGTGGCAAGACGCTCCTCGGGGCGCGTCTTGCTTGGGCCTCTCTCCTGGAGGCGCTCAGTTAGACCCAGTGTTGACATGTGGCAAGACACTCCTCGGGGCACGTCTTGCTTGGGCCTCTCTCATGGAGGCCCTCTGTCAGACCCAGTGCTGACATAAGGCAAGACGCTCCTCGGGGTGCATCTTGCTGGGGCCTCTCTCCTGGAGGCGCTCAGTCAGACCCAGTGCTGACATGTGGCAAGACGTTCCTCGGGGCGCGTCTTGCTTGGGCCTCTCTCCTGGAGGCGCTCAGTCAGACCAAGTGCTGACATGCGGCAAGAAGCTCCTCGGGGCGCGTCTTGCTTGGGCCTCTCTCCTGGAGACCCTCAGTCAGACCCAGTGCTGACATGTGGCAAGACGCTCCTCGGGGCGCGTCTTGCTTGGCCCTCTCTCCTGGAGGCGCTCAGTCAGACCCAGTGCTGACATGCGGCAAGAAGCTCATTGGGGCGCGTCTTGCTTGGGCCTCTCTCCTGGAGGCCCTCAGTCAGACCCATTGTTTACATGTGGCAAGACGCTCCTCGGGGCGCGTCTTGCTTGGGCCTCTCTCCTGGAGGCGCTCAGTTAGACCCAGTGTTGACATGTGGCAAGACACTCCTCGGGGCGCGTCTTGCTTGGGCCTCTCTCATGGAGGCCCTCTGTCAGACCCAGTGCTGACATAAGGCAAGACGCTCCTCGGGGCGCATCTTGCTGGGGCCTCTCTCCTGGAGGCGCTCAGTCAGACCCAGTGCTGATATGTGGCAAGACGTTCCTCGGGGCGCGTCTTGCTTGGGCCTCTCTCCTGGAGGCGCTCAGTCAGACCAAGTGCTGACATGCGGCAAGAAGCTCCTCGGGGCGCGTCTTGCTTGGGCCTCTCTCCTGGAGACCCTCAGTCAGACCCAGTGCTGACATGTGGCAAGACGCTCCTCGGGGCGCGTCTTGCTTGGCCCTCTCTCCTGGAGGCGCTCAGTCAGACCCAGTGTTGACATGTGGCAAGACGCTCCTCGGGGCGCGTCTTGCTTGGGCCTCTCTCCTGGAGGCCCTCAGTCAGACCCATTGCTGACAAGTGGCAAGACGCTCCTCGGGGCACGTCTTGCTTGGGCCTCTCTCCTGGAGGCGCTCAGTCAGACCGAGTGCTGACATAAGGCAAGACGCTGCTCGGGGTGCGTCTTGCTGGGGCCTCTCTCCTGGAGGCGCTCAATCAGACCCAGTGTTGACACGTGGCAAGACGCTCCGCGGGGCGCGTCTTGCTTGGGCCTCTCTCCTGGAGACCCTCAGTCAGACCCAGTGCTGACATGTGGCAAGACGCTCCTCGGGGCGCGTCTTGCTTGGGCCTCTCTCCTGGAGGCGCTCAGTCAGACCCAGTGTTGACATGTGGCAAGACGCTCCTCGGGGCGCGTCTTGCATGGGCCTCTCTCCTGGAGGCGCTCAGTCAGACCCAGTGGTGACACGTGGCAAGACGCTCCTCAGGGCGCGTCTTGCTTGGGTCTCTCTCCTGGAGGCGCTCAATCAGACCCAGTGTTGACACGTGGCAAGACGCTCCTCGGGGCGCGTCTTGCTGGGGCTTCTCTCCTGGAGGCACTCTGTCAGACCCAGTGTTGACATGTGGCAAGACGCTCCTCGGGGCGCGTCTTGCTTGGACCTCTCTCCTGGAGGCGCTCAGTCAGACCGAGTAGTGACATGTGGCAAGACGCTCCTCGGGGCGTGTCTTGCTTGGGCCTCTCTCCTGGAGGCGCTCAGTCAGACCGAGTGCTGACATGCGGCAAGAAGCTCCTTCGGGCGCGTCTTGCTTGGGCCTCTCTCCTGGAGACCCTCAGTCAGACCCATTGTTTACATGTGGCAAGACGCTCCTCGGGGCGCGTCTTGCTTGGGCCTCTCTCCTGGAGGCGCTCAGTCAGACCCA
Organism: Nothobranchius furzeri; assembly: GCF_043380555.1. Taxonomy (NCBI): domain Eukaryota; kingdom Metazoa; phylum Chordata; class Actinopteri; order Cyprinodontiformes; family Nothobranchiidae; genus Nothobranchius; species Nothobranchius furzeri. The sequence goes on from NC_091756.1 coordinate 18,735,573, forward strand.
GTGTTGACATGTGGCAAGACACTCCTCGGGGCGCGTCTTGCTTGGGCCTCTCTCATGGAGGCCCTCTGTAAGACCCAGTGCTGACATAAGGCAAGACGCTCCTCGGGGCGCATCTTGCTGGGGCCTCTCTCCTGGAGGCGCTCAGTCAGACCCAGTGCTGACATGTGGCAAGACGTTCCTCGGGGCGCGTCTTGCTTGGGCCTCTCTCCTGGAGGCGCTCAGTCAGACTGAGTAGTGATATGTGGCAAGACACTCCTCGGGGCGCGTCTTGCTTGGGCCTCTCTCATGGAGGCCCTCTGTAAGACCCAGTGCTGACATAAGGCAAGACGCTCCTCGGGGCGCATCTTGCTGGGGCCTCTCTCCTGGAGACCCTCAGTCAGACCCAGTGCTGACATGTGGCAAGACGTTCCTCGGGGCGCGTCTTGCTTGGGCCTCTCTCCTGGAGGCGCTCAGTCAGACCCAGTGTTGACATGTGGCAAGACACTCCTCGGGGCGCGTCTTGCTTGGGCCTCTCTCATGGAGGCCCTCTGTAAGACCCAGTGATGACATAAGGCAAGACGCTCCTCGGGGCGCATCTTGCTGGGGCCTCTCTCCTGGAGGCGCTCAGTCAGACCCAGTGGTGACAATTGGCAAGACGCTCCTCAGGGCGCGTCTTGCTTGGGTCTCTCTCCTGGAGGCGCTCAGTCAGACCCAGTGGTGACACGTGGCAAGACGCTCTTCAGGGCGCGTCTTGCTTGGGTCTCTCTCCTGGAGGCGCTCAATCAGACCCAGTGTTGACACGTGGCAAGACGCTCCTCGGGGCGCGTCTTGCTGGGGCTTCTCTCCTGGAGGCACTCTGTCAGACCCAGTGTTGACATGTGGCAAGACGCTCCTCGGGGCGCGTCTTGCTTGGACCTCTCTCCTGGAGGCGCTCAGTCAGACCGAGTAGTGACATGTGGCAAGACGTTCCTCGGGGCGCGTCTTGCTTGGGCCTCTCTCCTGGAGGCGCTCAGTCAGACCGAGTGCTGACATAAGGCAAGACGCTCCTCGGGGCGCATCTTGCTGGGGCCTCTCTCCTGGAGGCGCTCAGTCAGACCCAGTGCTGACATGTGGCAAGACGTTCCTCGGGGCGCGTCTTGCTTGGGCCTCTCTCCTGGAGGCGCTCAGTCAGACCGAGTGCTGACATGCGGCAAGAAGCTCCTCGGGGCGCGTCTTGCTTGGGCCTCTCTCCTGGAGACCCTCAGTCAGACCCAGTGCTGACATTTGGCAAGACGCTCCTCGGGTCGCGTCTTGCTTGGGCCTCTCTCCTGGAGGCGCTCAGTCAGACCCAGTGTTGACATGTGGCAAGACGCTCCTCGGGGCGCGTCTTGCCTCGGCCTCTCTCCTGGAGGCGCTCAGTCAGACCCAGTGGTGACACGTGGCAAGACGCTCCTCAGGGCGCGTCTTGCTTGGGTCTCTCTCCTGGAGGCGCTCAGTCAGACCCAGTGGTGACACGTGGCAAGATGCTCTTCAGGGCGCGTCTTGCTTGGGTCTCTCTCCTGGAGGCGCTCAATCAGACCCAGTGTTGACACGTGGCAAGACGCTCCTCGGGGCGCGTCTTGCTGGGGCTTCTCTCCTGGAGGCACTCTGTCAGACCCAGTGTTGACATGTGGCAAGACGCTCCTCGGGGCGCGTCTTGCTTGGACCTCTCTCCTGGAGGCGCTCAGTCAGACCGAGTAGTGACATGTGGCAAGACGCTCCTCGGGGCGTGTCTTGCTTGGGCCTCTCTCCTGGAGGCGCTCAGTCAGACCGAGTGCTGACATGCGGCAAGAAGCTCCTTCGGGCGCGTCTTGCTTGGGCCTCTCTCCTGGAGACCCTCAGTCAGACCCATTGTTTACATGTGGCAAGACGCTCCTCGGGGCGCGTCTTGCTTGGGCCTCTCTCCTGGAGGCGCTCAGTCAGACCCAGTGTTGACATGTGGCAAGACACTCCTCGGGGCGCGTCTTGCTTGGGCCTCTCTCATGGAGGCCCCCTGTAAGACCCAGTGCTGACATAAGGCAAGACGCTCCTCGGGGCGCATCTTGCTGGGGCCTCTCTCCTGGAGGCGCTCAGTCAGACCCAGTGCTGACATGTGGCAAGACGTTCCTCGGGGCGCGTCTTGCTTGGGCCTCTCTCCTGGAGGCGCTCAGTCAGTCCGAGTAGTGACAAGTGGCAAGACGCTCCTCGGGGCACGTCTTGCTTGGGCCTCTCTCCTGGAGGCGCTCAGTCAGACCGAGTGCTGACATAAGGCAAGACGCTGCTCGGGGCGCGTCTTGCTGGGGCCTCTCTCCTGGAGGCGCTCAATCAGACCCAGTGTTGACACGTGGCAAGACGCTCCGCGGGGCGCGTCTTGCTTGGGCCTCTCTCCTGGAGACCCTCAGTCAGACCCAGTGCTGACATGTGGCAAGACGCTCCTCGGGGCGCGTCTTGCTTGGGCCTCTCTCCTGGAGGCGCTCAGTCAGACCCAGTGTTGACATGTGGCAAGACGCTCCTCGGGGCGCGTCTTGCATGGGCCTCTCTCCTGGAGGCGCTCAGTCAGACCCAGTGGTGACACGTGGCAAGACGCTCCTCAGGGCGCGTCTTGCTTGGGTCTCTCTCCTGGAGGCGCTCAATCAGACCCAGTGTTGACACGTGGCAAGACGCTCCTCGGGGCGCGTCTTGCTGGGGCTTCTCTCCTGGAGGCACTCTGTCAGACCCAGTGTTGACATGTGGCAAGACGCTCCTCGGGGCGCGTCTTGCTTGGACCTCTCTCCTGGAGGCGCTCAGTCAGACCGAGTAGTGACATGTGGCAAGACGCTCCTCGGGGCGTGTCTTGCTTGGGCCTCTCTCCTGGAGGCGCTCAGTCAGACCGAGTGCTGACATGCGGCAAGAAGCTCCTTCGGGCGCGTCTTGCTTGGGCCTCTCTCCTGGAGACCCTCAGTCAGACCCATTGTTTACATGTGGCAAGACGCTCCTCGGGGCGCGTCTTGCTTGGGCCTCTCTCCTGGAGGCGCTCAGTCAGACCCAGTGTTGACATGTGGCAAGACACTCCTCGGGGCGCGTCTTGCTTGGGCCTCTCTCATGGAGGCCCTCTGTAAGACCCAGTGCTGACATAAGGCAAGACGCTCCTCGGGGCGCATCTTGCTGGGGCCTCTCTCCTGGAGGCGCTCAGTCAGACCCAGTGCTGACATGTGGCAAGACGTTCCTCGGGGCGCGTCTTGCTTGGGCCTCTCTCCTGGAGGCGCTCAGTCAGACCGAGTGCTGACATGCGGCAAGAAGCTCCTCGGGGCGCGTCTTGCTTGGGCCTCTCTCCTGGAGACCCTCAGTCAGACCCAGTGCTGACATGTGGCAAGACGCTCCTCGGGTCGCGTCTTGCTTGGGCCTCTCTCCTGGAGGCGCTAAGTCAGACCCAGTGTTGACATGTGGCAAGACGCTCCTCGGGGCGCGTCTTGCCTCGGCCTCTCTCCTGGAGGCGCTCAGTCAGACCCAGTGGTGACACGTGGCAAGACGCTCCTCAGGGCGCGTCTTGCTTGGGTCTCTCTCCTGGAGGCGCTCAGTCAGACCCAGTGGTGACACGTGGCAAGACGCTCTTCAGGGCGCGTCTTGCTTGGGTCTCTCTCCTGGAGGCGCTCAATCAGACCCAGTGTTGACACGTGGCAAGACGCTCCTCGGGGCGCGTCTTGCTGGGGCTTCTCTCCTGGAGGCACTCTGTCAGACCCAGTGTTGACATGTGGCAAGACGCTCCTCGGGGCGCGTCTTGCTTGGACCTCTCTCCTGGAGGCGCTCAGTCAGACCGAGTAGTGACATGTGGCAAGACGCTCCTCGGGGCGTGTCTTGCTTGGGCCTCTCTCCTGGAGGCGCTCAGTCAGACCGAGTGCTGACATGCGGCAAGAAGCTCCTTCGGGCGCGTCTTGCTTGGGCCTCTCTCCTGGAGACCCTCAGTCAGACCCATTGTTTACATTTGGCAAGACGCTCCTCGGGGCGCGTCTTGCTTGGACCTCTCTCCTGGAGGCGCTCAGTCAGACCGAGTAGTGACATGTGGCAAGACGCTCCTCGGGGCGTGTCTTGCTTGGGTCTCTCTCCTGGAGGCGCTCAGTCAGACCCAGTGTTGACACGTGGCAAGACGCTCCTCGGGGCGCGTCTTGCTGGGGCTTCTCTCCTGGAGGCACTCTGTCAGACCCAGTGTTGACATGTGGCAAGACGCTCCTCGGGGCGCGTCTTGCTTGGACCTCTCTCCTGGAGGCGCTCAGTCAGACCGAGTAGTGACATGTGGCAAGACGCTCCTCGGGGCGTGTCTTGCTTGGGCCTCTCTCCTGGAGGCGCTCAGTCAGACCGAGTGCTGACATGCGGCAAGAAGCTCCTTCGGGCGCGTCTTGCTTGGGCCTCTCTCCTGGAGACCCTCAGTCAGACCCATTGTTTACATGTGGCAAGACGCTCCTCGGGGCGCGTCTTGCTTGGGCCTCTCTCCTGGAGGCGCTCAGTCAGACCCAGTGTTGACATGTGGCAAGACACTCCTCGGGGCGCGTCTTGCTTGGGCCTCTCTCATGGAGGCCCTCTGTAAGACCCAGTGCTGACATAAGGCAAGACGCTCCTCGGGGCGCATCTTGCTGGGGCCTCTCTCCTGGAGGCGCTCAGTCAGACCCAGTGCTGACATGTGGCAAGACGTTCCTCGGGGCGCGTCTTGCTTGGGCCTCTCTCCTGGAGGCGCTCAGTCAGACCGAGTGCTGACATGCGGCAAGAAGCTCCTCGGGGCGCGTCTTGCTTGGGCCTCTCTCCTGGAGACCCTCAGTCAGACCCAGTGCTGACATGTGGCAAGACGCTCCTCGGGTCGCGTCTTGCTTGGGCCTCTCTCCTGGAGGCGCTCAGTCAGACCCAGTGTTGACATGTGGCAAGACGCTCCTCGGGGCGCGTCTTGCCTCGGCCTCTCTCCTGGAGGCGCTCAGTCAGACCCAGTGGTGACACGTGGCAAGACGCTCCTCAGGGCGCGTCTTGCTTGGGTCTCTCTCCTGGAGGCGCTCAGTCAGACCCAGTGGTGACACGTGGCAAGACGCTCTTCAGGGCGCGTCTTGCTTGGGTCTCTCTCCTGGAGGCGCTCAATCAGACCCAGTGTTGACACGTGGCAAGACGCTCCTTGGGGCGCGTCTTGCTGGGGCTTCTCTCCTGGAGGCACTCTGTCAGACCCAGTGTTGACATGTGGCAAGACGCTCCTCGGGGCGCGTCTTGCTTGGACCTCTCTCCTGGAGGCGCTCAGTCAGACCGAGTAGTGACATGTGGCAAGACGCTCCTCGGGGCGTGTCTTGCTTGGGCCTCTCTCCTGGAGGCGCTCAGTCAGACCGAGTGCTGACATGCGGCAAGAAGCTCCTTCGGGCGCGTCTTGCTTGGGCCTCTCTCCTGGAGACCCTCAGTCAGACCCATTGTTTACATGTGGCAAGACGCTCCTCGGGGCGCGTCTTGCTTGGGCCTCTCTCCTGGAGGCGCTCAGTCAGACCCAGTGTTGACATGTGGCAAGACACTCCTCGGGGCGCGTCTTGCTTGGGCCTCTCTCATGGAGGCCCCCTGTAAGACCCAGTGCTGACATAAGGCAAGACGCTCCTCGGGGCGCATCTTGCTGGGGCCTCTCTCCTGGAGGCGCTCAGTCAGACCCAGTGCTGACATGTGGCAAGACGTTCCTCGGGGCGCGTCTTGCTTGGGCCTCTCTCCTGGAGGCGCTCAGTCAGACCGAGTGCTGACATGCGGCAAGAAGCTCCTCGGGGCGCGTCTTGCTTGGGCCTCTCTCCTGGAGACCCTCAGTCAGACCCAGTGCTGACATGTGGCAAGACGCTCCTCGGGTCGCGTCTTGCTTGGGCCTCTCTCCTGGAGGCGCTCAGTCAGACCCAGTGTTGACATGTGGCAAGACGCTCCTCGGGGCGCGTCTTGCCTCGGCCTCTCTCCTGGAGGCGCTCAGTCAGACCCAGTGGTGACACGTGGCAAGACGCTCCTCAGGGCGCGTCTTGCTTGGGTCTCTCTCCTGGAGGCGCTCAGTCAGACCCAGTGGTGACACGTGGCAAGACGCTCTTCAGGGCGCGTCTTGCTTGGGTCTCTCTCCTGGAGGCGCTCAATCAGACCCAGTGTTGACACGTGGCAAGACGCTCCTCGGGGCGCGTCTTGCTGGGGCTTCTCTCCTGGAGGGACTCTGTCAGACCCAGTGTTGACATGTGGCAAGACGCTCCTCGGGGCGCGTCTTGCTTGGACCTCTCTCCTGGAGGCGCTCAGTCAGACCGAGTAGTGACATGTGGCAAGACGCTCCTCGGGGCGTGTCTTGCTTGGGCCTCTCTCCTGGAGGCGCTCAGTCAGACCGAGTGCTGACATGCGGCAAGAAGCTCCTTCGGGCGCGTCTTGCTTGGGCCTCTCTCCTGGAGACCCTCAGTCAGACCCATTGTTTACATGTGGCAAGACGCTCCTCGGGGCGCGTCTTGCTTGGGCCTCTCTCCTGGAGGCGCTCAGTCAGACCCAGTGTTGACATGTGGCAAGACACTCCTCGGGGCGCATCTTGCTTGGGCCTCTCTCATGGAGGCCCCCTGTAAGACCCAGTGCTGACATAAGGCAAGACGCTCCTCGGGGCGCATCTTGCTGGGGCCTCTCTCCTGGAGGCGCTCAGTCAGACCCAGTGCTGACATGTGGCAAGACGTTCCTCGGGGCGCGTCTTGCTTGGGCCTCTCTCCTGGAGGCGCTCAGTCAGACCGAGTGCTGACATGCGGCAAGAAGCTCCTCGGGGCGCGTCTTGCTTGGGCCTCTCTCCTGGAGACCCTCAGTCAGACCCAGTGCTGACATGTGGCAAGACGCTCCTCGGGTCGCGTCTTGCTTGGGCCTCTCTCCTGGAGGCGCTCAGTCAGACCCAGTGTTGACATGTGGCAAGACGCTCCTCGGGGCGCGTCTTGCCTCGGCCTCTCTCCTGGAGGCGCTCAGTCAGACCCAGTGGTGACACGTGGCAAGACGCTCCTCAGGGCGCGTCTTGCTTGGGTCTCTCTCCTGGAGGCGCTCAGTCAGACCCAGTGGTGACACGTGGCAAGACGCTCTTCAGGGCGCGTCTTGCTTGGGTCTCTCTCCTGGAGGCGCTCAATCAGACCCAGTGTTGACACGTGGCAAGACGCTCCTCGGGGCGCGTCTTGCTGGGGCTTCTCTCCTGGAGGCACTCTGTCAGACCCAGTGTTGACATGTGGCAAGACGCTCCTCGGGGCGCGTCTTGCTTGGACCTCTCTCCTGGAGGCGCTCAGTCAGACCGAGTAGTGACATGTGGCAAGACGCTCCTCGGGGCGTGTCTTGCTTGGGCCTCTCTCCTGGAGGCGCTCAGTCAGACCGAGTGCTGACATGCGGCAAGAAGCTCCTTCGGGCGCGTCTTGCTTGGGCCTCTCTCCTGGAGACCCTCAGTCAGACCCATTGTTTACATGTGGCAAGACGCTCCTCGGGGCGCGTCTTGCTTGGGCCTCTCTCCTGGAGGCGCTCAGTCAGACCCAGTGTTGACATGTGGCAAGACACTCCTCGGGGCGCGTCTTGCTTGGGCCTCTCTCATGGAGGCCCCCTGTAAGACCCAGTGCTGACATAAGGCAAGACGCTCCTCGGGGCGCATCTTGCTGGGGCCTCTCTCCTGGAGGCGCTCAGTCAGACCCAGTGCTGACATGTGGCAAGACGTTCCTCGGGGCGCGTCTTGCTTGGGCCTCTCTCCTGGAGGCGCTCAGTCAGTCCGAGTAGTGACAAGTGGCAAGACGCTCCTCGGGGCACGTCTTGCTTGGGCCTCTCTCCTGGAGGCGCTCAGTCAGACCGAGTGCTGACATAAGGCAAGACGCTGCTCGGGGCGCGTCTTGCTGGGGCCTCTCTCCTGGAGGCGCTCAATCAGACCCAGTGTTGACACGTGGCAAGACGCTCCGCGGGGCGCGTCTTGCTTGGGCCTCTCTCCTGGAGACCCTCAGTCAGACCCAGTGCTGACATGTGGCAAGACGCTCCTCGGGGCGCGTCTTGCTTGGGCCTCTCTCCTGGAGGCGCTCAGTCAGACCCAGTGTTGACATGTGGCAAGACGCTCCTCGGGGCGCGTCTTGCATGGGCCTCTCTCCTGGAGGCGCTCAGTCAGACCCAGTGGTGACACGTGGCAAGACGCTCCTCAGGGCGCGTCTTGCTTGGGTCTCTCTCCTGGAGGCGCTCAATCAGACCCAGTGTTGACACGTGGCAAGACGCTCCTCGGGGCGCGTCTTGCTGGGGCTTCTCTCCTGGAGGCACTCTTTCAGACCCAGTGTTGACATGTGGCAAGACGCTCCTCGGGGCGCGTCTTGCTTGGACCTCTCTCCTGGAGGCGCTCAGTCAGACCGAGTAGTGACATGTGGCAAGACGCTCCTCGGGGCGTGTCTTGCTTGGGCCTCTCTCCTGGAGGCGCTCAGTCAGACCGAGTGCTGACATGCGGCAAGAAGCTCCTTCGGGCGCGTCTTGCTTGGGCCTCTCTCCTGGAGACCCTCAGTCAGACCCATTGTTTACATGTGGCAAGACGCTCCTCGGGGCGCGTCTTGCTTGGGCCTCTCTCCTGGAGGCGCTCAGTCAGACCCAGTGTTGACATGTGGCAAGACACTCCTCGGGGCGCGTCTTGCTTGGGCCTCTCTCATGGAGGCCCTCTGTAAGACCCAGTGCTGACATAAGGCAAGACGCTCCTCGGGGCGCATCTTGCTGGGGCCTCTCTCCTGGAGGCGCTCAGTCAGACCCAGTGCTGACATGTGGCAAGACGTTCCTCGGGGCGCGTCTTGCTTGGGCCTCTCTCCTGGAGGCGCTCAGTCAGACCGAGTGCTGACATGCGGCAAGAAGCTCCTCGGGGCGCGTCTTGCTTGGGCCTCTCTCCTGGAGACCCTCAGTCAGACCCAGTGCTGACATGTGGCAAGACGCTCCTCGGGTCGCGTCTTGCTTGGGCCTCTCTCCTGGAGGCGCTCAGTCAGACCCAGTGTTGACATGTGGCAAGACGCTCCTCGGGGCGCGTCTTGCCTCGGCCTCTCTCCTGGAGGCGCTCAGTCAGACCCAGTGGTGACACGTGGCAAGACGCTCCTCAGGGCGCGTCTTGCTTGGGTCTCTCTCCTGGAGGCGCTCAGTCAGACCCAGTGGTGACACGTGGCAAGACGCTCTTCAGGGCGCGTCTTGCTTGGGTCTCTCTCCTGGAGGCGCTCAATCAGACCCAGTGTTGACACGTGGCAAGACGCTCCTCGGGGCGCGTCTTGCTGGGGCTTCTCTCCTGGAGGCACTCTGTCAGACCCAGTGTTGACATGTGGCAAGACGCTCCTCGGGGCGCGTCTTGCTTGGACCTCTCTCCTGGAGGCGCTCAGTCAGACCGAGTAGTGACATGTGGCTAGACGCTCCTCGGGGCGTGTCTTGCTTGGGCCTCTCTCCTGGAGGCGCTCAGTCAGACCGAGTGCTGACATGCGGCAAGAAGCTCCTTCGGGCGCGTCTTGCTTGGGCCTCTCTCCTGGAGACCCTCAGTCAGACCCATTGTTTACATGTGGCAAGACGCTCCTCGGGGCGCGTCTTGCTTGGGCCTCTCTCCTGGAGGCGCTCAGTCAGACCCAGTGTTGACATGTGGCAAGACACTCCTCGGGGCGCGTCTTGCTTGGGCCTCTCTCATGGAGGCCCCCTGTAAGACCCAGTGCTGACATAAGGCAAGACGCTCCTCGGGGCGCATCTTGCTGGGGCCTCTCTCCTGGAGGCGCTCAGTCAGACCCAGTGCTGACATGTGGCAAGACGTTCCTCGGGGCGCGTCTTGCTTGGGCCTCTCTCCTGGAGGCGCTCAGTCAGACCGAGTGCTGACATGCGGCAAGAAGCTCCTCGGGGCGCGTCTTGCTTGGGCCTCTCTCCTGGAGACCCTCAGTCAGACCCAGTGCTGACATGTGGCAAGACGCTCCTCGGGTCGCGTCTTGCTTGGGCCTCTCTCCTGGAGGCGCTCAGTCAGACCCAGTGTTGACATGTGGCAAGACGCTCCTCGGGGCGCGTCTTGCCTCGGCCTCTCTCCTGGAGGCGCTCAGTCAGACCCAGTGGTGACACGTGGCAAGACGCTCCTCAGGGCGCGTCTTGCTTGGGTCTCTCTCCTGGAGGCGCTCAGTCAGACCCAGTGGTGACACGTGGCAAGACGCTCTTCAGGGCGCGTCTTGCTTGGGTCTCTCTCCTGGAGGCGCTCAATCAGACCCAGTGTTGACACGTGGCAAGACGCTCCTCAGGGCGCGTCTTGCTGGGGCTTCTCTCCTGGAGGCACTCTGTCAGACCCAGTGTTGACATGTGGCAAGACGCTCCTCGGGGCGCGTCTTGCTGGGGCTTCTCTCCTGGAGGCACTCTGTCAGACCCAGTGTTGACATGTGGCAAGACGCTCCTCGGGGCGCGTCTTGCTTGGACCTCTCTCCTGGAGGCGCTCAGTCAGACCGAGTAGTGACATGTGGCAAGACGCTCCTCGGGGCGTGTCTTGCTTGGGCCTCTCTCCTGGAGGCGCTCAGTCAGACCGAGTGCTGACATGCGGCAAGAAGCTCCTTCGGGCGCGTCTTGCTTGGGCCTCTCTCCTGGAGACCCTCAGTCAGACCCATTGTTTACATGTGGCAAGACGCTCCTCGGGGCGCGTCTTGCTTGGGCCTCTCTCCTGGAGGCGCTCAGTCAGACCCAGTGTTGACATGTGGCAAGACACTCCTCGGGGCGCGTCTTGCTTGGGCCTCTCTCATGGAGGCCCCCTGTAAGACCCAGTGCTGACATAAGGCAAGACGCTCCTCGGGGCGCATCTTGCTGGGGCCTCTCTCCTGGAGGCGCTCAGTCAGACCCAGTGGTGACACGTGGCAAGACGCTCCTCAGGGCGCGTCTTGCTTGGGTCTCTCTCCTGGAGGCGCTCAGTCAGACCCAGTGTTGACACATGGCAAGACGCTCCTCGGGGCGCGTCTTGCTGGGGCTTCTCTCCTGGAGGCACTCAGTCAGACCCAGTGTTGACATGTGCAAAGACGCTCCTCGGGGCGCATCTTGCTTGGACCTCTCTCCTGGAGGCGCTCAGTCAGACCGAGTAGTGACATGTGGCAATACGCTCCTCGGGGCGCGTCTTGCTTGGACCTCTCTCCTGGAGGCGCTCAGTTAGACCGAAGGGTGACATGTGGCAAGACGCTCCTCGGGGCGTGTCTTGCTTGGGCCTCTCTCCTGGAGGCGCTCAGTCAGACCGAGTGCTGACATAAGGCAAGACGCTCCTCGGGGCGCGTCTTGCTTGAGCTTCTCTCTTGGAGGCCCTCAGTCAGACCCATTGTTTACATGTGGCAAGACGCTCCTCGGGGCGCATCTTGCTTGGGCTTCTCTCCTGGAGGCCCTCTGTCAGCCCCAGTGTTGACATGTGTCAAGACGCTCCCCGGGGTGCGTCTTGCTTGGGCCTCTCTCCTGGAGGCGCTCAGTCAGACCCAGTGCTTACATGTGGCAAGAGGCTCCTCGGGGCGCATCTTGCTGGGGCCTCTCTCCTGCAGGCGCTCAGTCAGACCCAGTGCTGACATGTGGTGAGACGTTCCTCGGGGCGTGTCTTGCTTGGGCCTCTCTCCTGGAGGCGCTCAGTCAGACCGAGTGCTGACATAAGGCAAGACGCTGCTCGGGGCGCGTCTTGCTGGGGCCTCTCTCCTGGAGGCGCTCAATCAGACCCAGTGGTGACACGTGGCAAGACGCTCCTCGGGGCGCGTCTTGCTTGGGCCTCTCTCCTGGAGGCGCTCAGTCAGACTGAGTAGTGACATGTGGCCTGACGCTCCTCGGGGCGCGTCTTGCTTGAGCCCCTCTCCTGGAGGCGCTCAGTCAGAACTAGAGGTGACATGTGGCAAGACGCTCCTCGGGGCGCATCTTGCTTGGGCCTCTCTCCTGGAGGCCCTCAGTAAGACCCATTGTTGACAAGTGGCAAGACGCTCCTCGGGGCGCGTCTTGCTTGGGCCTCTCTCCTGGAGGCGCTCAGTCAGACCGAGTGCTGACATAAGGCAAGACGCTGCTCGGGGCGCGTCTTGCTGGGGCCTCTCTCCTGGAGGCGCTCAATCAGACCCAGTGTTGACACGTGGCAAGACGCTCCGCGGGGCGCGTCTTGCTTGGGCCTCTCTCCTGGAGACCCTCAGTCAGACCCAGTGCTGACATGTGGCAAGACGCTCCTCGGGGCGCGTCTTGCTTGGGCCTCTCTCCTGGAGGCGCTCAGTCAGACCCAGTGGTGACACGTGGCAAGACGCTCCTCAGGGCGCGTCTTGCTTGGGTCTCTCTCCTGGAGGCGCTCAGTCAGACCCAGTGTTGACACGTGGCAAGACGCTCCTCGGGGCGCGTCTTGCTGGGGCTTCTCTCCTGGAGGCACTCTGTCAGACCCAGTGTTGACATGTGGCAAGACGCTCCTCGGGGCGCGTCTTGCTTGGACCTCTCTCCTGGAGGCGCTCAGTCAGTCCGAGTAGTGACATGTGGCAAGACGCTCCTCGGGGCGCGTCTTGCTGGGGCCTCTCTCCTGGAGGCGCTCAATCAGACCCAGTGGTGACACGAGGCAAGACGCTCCTCGGGGCGCGTCTTGATTGGGCCTCTCTCCTTGAGGCGCTCAGTCAGACCCAGTGGTGACACGTGGCAAGACGCTCCTCGGGGCGCGTCTTGCTTTGGCCTCTCTCCTGGAGGCGCTCAGTCAGACCGAGTGCTGACATGCGGCAAGAAGCTCATTGGGGTGCGTCTTGCTTGGGCCTCTCTCCTGGAGGCCCTCAGTCAGACCCATTGTTTACATGTGGCAAGACGCTCCTCGGGGCGCGTCTTGCTTGGGCCTCTCTCCTGGAGGCGCTCAGTTAGACCCAGTGTTGACATGTGGCAAGACACTCCTCGGGGCGCGTCTTGCTTGGGCCTCTCTCATGGAGGCCCTCTGTCAGACCCAGTGCTGACATAAGGCAAGACGCTCCTCGGGGCGCATCTTGCTGGGGCCTCTCTCCTGGAGGCGCTCAGTCAGACCCAGTGCTGACATGTGGCAAGACGTTCCTCGGGGCGCGTCTTGCTTGGGCCTCTCTCCTGGAGACCCTCAGTCAGACCCAGTGCTGACATGTGGCAAGACGCTCCTCGGGGCGCGTCTTGCTTGGCCCTCTCTCCTGGAGGCGCTCAGTCAGACCCAGTGGTGACACGTGGCAAGACGCTCCTCAGGGCGCGTCTTGCTTGGGTCTCTCTCCTGGAGGCGCTCAGTCAGACCCAGTGCTTACATGCGGCAAGAAGCTCATTGGGGCGCGTCTTGCTTGGGCCTCTCTCCTGGAGGCCCTCAGTCAGACCCATTGTTTACATGTGGCAAGACGCTCCTCGGGGCGCGTCTTGCTTGGGCCTCTCTCCTGGAGGCGCTCAGTTAGACCCAGTGTTGACATGTGGCAAGACACTCCTCGGGGCGCGTCTTGCTTGGGCCTCTCTCATGGAGGCCCTCTGTCAGACCCAGTGCTGACATAAGGCAAGACGCTCCTCGGGGCGCATCTTGCTGGGGCCTCTCTCCTGGAGGCGCTCAGTCAGACCCAGTGCTGACATGTGGCAAGACGTTCCTCGGGGCGCGTCTTGCTTGGGCCTCTCTCCTGGAGGCGCTCAGTCAGACCAAGTGCTGACATGCGGCAAGAAGCTCCTCGGGGCGCGTCTTGCTTGGGCCTCTCTCCTGGAGACCCTCAGTCAGACCCAGTGCTGACATGTGGCAAGACGCTCCTCGGGGCGCGTCTTGCTTGGCCCTCTCTCCTGGAGGCGCTCAGTCAGACCCAGTGTTGACATGTGGCAAGACGCTCCTCGGGGCGCGTCTTGCTTGGGCCTCTCTCCTGGAGGCCCTCAGTCAGACCCATTGCTGACAAGTGGCAAGACGCTCCTCGGGGCACGTCTTGCTTGGGCCTCTCTCCTGGAGGCGCTCAGTCAGACCGAGTGCTGACATAAGGCAAGACGCTGCTCGGGGCGCGTCTTGCTGGGGCCTCTCTCCTGGAGGCGCTCAATCAGACCCAGTGTTGACACGTGGCAAGACGCTCCGCGGGGCGCGTCTTGCTTGGGCCTCTCTCCTGGAGACCCTCAGTCAGACCCAGTGCTGACATGTGGCAAGACGCTCCTCGGGGCGCGTCTTGCTTGGGCCTCTCTCCTGGAGGCGCTCAGTCAGACCCAGTGTTGACATGTGGCAAGACGCTCCTCGGGGCGCGTCTTGCATGGGCCTCTCTCCTGGAGGCGCTCAGTCAGACCCAGTGGTGACACGTGGCAAGACGCTCCTCAGGGCCGTCTTGCTTGGGTTTCTCTCCTGGAGGCGCTCAATCAGACCCAGTGTTGACACGTGGCAAGACGCTCCTCGGGGCGCGTCTTGCTGGGGCTTCTCTCCTGGAGGCACTTTGTCAGACCCAGTGTTGACATGTGGCAAGACGCTCCTCGGGGCGCGTCTTGCTTGGACCTCTCTCCTGGAGGCGCTCAGTCAGACCGAGTAGTGACATGTGGCAAGACGCTCCTCGGGGCGTGTCTTGCTTGGGCCTCTCTCCTGGAGGCGCTCAGTCAGACCGAGTGCTGACATGCGGCAAGAAGCTCCTTCGGGCGCGTCTTGCTTGGGCCTCTCTCCTGGAGACCCTCAGTCAGACCCATTGTTTACATGTGGCAAGACGCTCCTCGGGGCGCGTCTTGCTTGGGCCTCTCTCCTGGAGGCGCTCAGTCAGACCCAGTGTTGACATGTGGCAAGACACTCCTCGGGGCGCGTCTTGCTTGGGCCTCTCTCATGGAGGCCCTCTGTAAGACCCAGTGCTGACATAAGGCAAGACGCTCCTCGGGGCGCATCTTGCTGGGGCCTCTCTCCTGGAGGCGCTCAGTCAGACCCAGTGCTGACATGTGGCAAGACGTTCCTCGGGGCGCGTCTTGCTTGGGCCTCTCTCCTGGAGGCGCTCAGTCAGACCGAGTGCTGACATGCGGCAAGAAGCTCCTCGGGGCGCGTCTTGCTTGGGCCTCTCTCCTGGAGACCCTCAGTCAGACCCAGTGCTGACATGTGGCAAGACGCTCCTCGGGTCGCGTCTTGCTTGGGCCTCTCTCCTGGAAGCGCTCAGTCAGACCCAGTGTTGACATGTGGCAAGACGCTCCTCGGGGCGCGTCTTGCCTCGGCCTCTCTCCTGGAGGCGCTCAGTCAGACCGAGTAGTGACATGTGGCAATACGCTCCTCGGGGCGCGTCTTGCTTGGACCTCTCTCCTGGAGGCGCTCAGTTAGACCGAAGGGTGACATGTGGCAAGACGCTCCTCGGGGCGTGTCTTGCTTGGGCCTCTCTCCTGGAGGCGCTCAGTCAGACCGAGTGCTGACATAAGGCAAGACGCTCCTCGGGGCGCGTCTTGCTGGGGCCTCTCTCCTGGAGGCGCTCAATCAGACCCAGTGTTGACAAGTGGCAAGACGCTCCTTGGGGCGCGTCTTGATTGGGCCTCTCTCCTTGAGGCGCTCAGTCAGACCCAGTGGTGACACGTGGCAAGACGCTCCTCGGGGCGCATCTTGCTTGGGCCTCTCTCCTGGAGGCACTCAGTCAGACCCAGAGGTGACACGTGGCAAGACGCTCCTCGGGGCGCGTCTTGCTTGGGCCTCTCTCCTGGAGGCGCTCAGTCAGACCCAGTGTTTACACGTGGCAAGATACTCCTCGGGGCGCGTCTTGCTTGGGCCTCTCTCCTGGAGGCGCTCAGTCAGACCCAGTGTTGACATGTGGCAAGACGCTCCTCGGGGCGCGTCTTGCTTGGGCCTCTCTCATGGAGGCCCTCTGTCAGACCCAGTGTTGACATGTGTCAAGACGCTCCTCGGGGCGCGTCTTGCTTTGGCCTCTCTCCTGGAGGCGCTCAGTCAGACCGAGTGCTGACATGGGGCAAGAAGCTCCTCGGGGCGCGTCTTGATTGGGCCTCTCTCCTGGAGGCCATCAGTCAGACCCATTGTTTACATGTGGCAAGACGCTCCTCGGGGCGCGTCTTGCTTGGGCCTCTCTCCTGGAGGCGCTCAGTCAGACCGAGTGCTGACATAAGGCAAGACGCTGCTCGGGGCGCGTCTTGCTGGGGCCTCTCTCCTGGAGGCGCTCAATCAGACCCAGTGGTGACACGTGGCAAGACGCTCCTCGGGGCGCGTCTTGCTTGGGCCTCTCTCCTGGAGGCGCTCAGTCAGACCCAGTGCTGACACGTGGCAAGACGCTCCTCGGGGCGCGTCTTGCTTGGGCCTCTCTCCTGGAGGCGCTCAGTCAGACCCAGTGTTGACATGTGGCAAGACGCTCCACGGGGCGCGTCTTGCTTGGGCCTCTCTCCTGGAGGCGCTCAGTCAGACCCAGTGGTGACACGTGGCAAGACGCTCCTCAGGGCGCGTCTTGCTTGGGTCTCTCTCCTGGAGGCGCTCAGTCAGACCCAGTGTTGACACGTGGCAAGACGCTCCTCGGGGCGCGTCTTGCTGGGGCTTCTCTCCTGGAGGCACTCAGTCAGACCCAGTGTTGACATGTGGCAAGACGCTCCTCGGGGCGCGTCTTGCTTGGACCTCTCTCCTGGAGGCGCTCAGTCAGACCGAGTAGTGACATGTGGCAAGACGCTCCTCGGGGCGTGTCTTGCTTGGGCCTCTCTCCTGGAGGCGCTCAATCAGACCGAGTGCTGACATGCGGCAAGAAGCTCCTTCGGGCGCGTCTTGCTTGGGCCTCTCTCCTGGAGACCCTCAGTCAGACCCATTGTTTACATGTGGCAAGACGCTCCTCGGGGCGCGTCTTGCTTGGGCCTCTCTCCTGGAGGCGCTCAGTCAGACCCAGTGTTGACATGTGGCAAGACACTCCTCGGGGCGCGTCTTGCTTGGGCCTCTCTCATGGAGGCCCTCTGTAAGACCCAGTGCTGACATAAGGCAAGACGCTCCTCGGGGCGCATCTTGCTGGGGCCTCTCTCCTGGAGGCGCTCAGTCAGACCCAGTGCTGACATGTGGCAAGACGTTCCTCGGGGCGCGTCTTGCTTGGGCCTCTCTCCTGGAGGCGCTCAGTCAGACCGAGTGCTGACATGCGGCAAGAAGCTCCTCGGGGCGCGTCTTGCTTGGGCCTCTCTCCTGGAGACCCTCAGTCAGACCCAGTGCTGACATGTGGCAAGACGCTCCTCGGGTCGCGTCTTGCTTGGGCCTCTCTCCTGGAGGCGCTCAGTCAGACCCAGTGTTGACATGTGGCAAGACGCTCCTCGGGGCGCGTCTTGCCTCGGCCTCTCTCCTGGAGGCGCTCAGTCAGACCCAGTGGTGACACGTGGCAAGACGCTCCTCAGGGCGCGTCTTGCTTGGGTCTCTCTCCTGGAGGCACTCAGTCAGACCCAGTGTTGACACGTGGCAAGACGCTCCTCGGGGCGCGTCTTGCTGGGGCTTTTCTCCTGGAGGCACTCAGTCAGACCCAGTGTTGACATGTGGCAAGACGCTCCTCGGGGCGCATCTTGCTTGGACCTCTCTCCTGGAGGCGCTCAGTCAGACCGAGTAGTGACATGTGGCAATACGCTCCTCGGGGCGCGTCTTGCTTGGACCTCTCTCCTGGAGGCGCTCAGTTAGACCGAAGGGTGACATGTGGCAAGACGCTCCTCGGGGCGTGTCTTGCTTGGGCCTCTCTCCTGGAGGCGCTCAGTCAGACCGAGTGCTGACATAAGGCAAGACGCTCCTCGGGGCGCGTCTTGCTGGGGCCTCTCTCCTGGAGGCGCTCAATCAGACCCAGTGTTGACAAGTGGCAAGACGCTCCTTGGGGCGCGTCTTGATTGGGCCTCTCTCCTTGAGGCGCTCAGTCAGACCCAGTGGTGACACGTGGCAAGACGCTCCTCGGGGCGCATCTTGCTTGGGCCTCTCTCCTGGAGGCACTCAGTCAGACCCAGAGTTGACACGTGGCAAGACGCTCCTCGGGGCGCGTCTTGCTTGGGCCTCTCTCCTGGAGGCGCTCAGTCAGACCCAGTGTTTACACGTGGCAAGATACTCCTCGGGGCGCGTCTTGCTTGGGCCTCTCTCCTGGAGGCGCTCAGTCAGACCCAGTGTTGACATGTGGCAAGACGCTCCTCGGGGCGCGTCTTGCTTGGGCCTCTCTCATGGAGGCCCTCTGTCAGACCCAGTGTTGACATGTGTCAAGACGCTCCTCGGGGCGCGTCTTGCTTTGGCCTCTCTCCTGGAGGCGCTCAGTCAGACCGAGTGCTGACATGGGGCAAGAAGCTCCTCGGGGCGCGTCTTGATTGGGCCTCTCTCCTGGAGGCCATCAGTCAGACCCATTGTTTACATGTGGCAAGACGCTCCTCGGGGCGCGTCTTGCTTGGGCCTCTCTCCTGGAGGCGCTCAGTCAGACCCAGTGTTGACATGTGGCAAGACACTCCTCGGGGCGCGTCTTGCTTGGGCCTCTCTCATGGAGGCCCTCAGTCAGACCCAGTGCTGACATAAGGCAAGACGCTCCTCGGGGCGCATCTTGCTGGGGCCTCTCTCCTGGAGGCGCTCAGTCAGACCCAGTGCTGACATGTGGCAAGACGTTCCTCGGGGCGTGTCTTGCTTGGGCCTCTCTCCTGGAGGCGCTCAGTCAGACCGAGTGCTGACATAAGGCAAGACGCTGCTCGGGGCGCGTCTTGCTGGGGCCTCTCTCCTGGAGGCGCTCAATCAGACCCAGTGGTGACACGTGGCAAGACGCTCCTCGAGGCGCGTCTTGCTTGGGCCTCTCTCCTGGAGGCGCTCAGTCAGACCCAGTGCTGACACGTGGCAAGACGCTCCTCGGGGCGCGTCTTGCTTGGGCCTCTCTCCTGGAGGCGCTCAGTCAGACCCAGTGTTGACATGTGGCAAGACGCTCCACGGGGCGCGTCTTGCTTGGGCCTCTCTCCTGGAGGCGCTCAGTCAGACCCAGTGGTGACACGTGGCAAGACGCTCCTCAGGGCGCGTCTTGCTTGGGTCTCTCTCCTGGAGGCGCTCAGTCAGACCCAGTGTTGACACGTGGCAAGACGCTCCTCGGGGCGCGTCTTGCTGGGGCTTCTCTCCTGGAGGCACTCAGTCAGACCCAGTGTTGACATGTGGCAAGACGCTCCTCGGGGCGCATCTTGCTTGGACCTCTCTCCTGGAGGCGCTCAGTCAGACCGAGTAGTGACATGTGGCAATTCGCTCCTCGGGGCGCGTCTTGCTTGGACCTCTCTCCTGGAGGCGCTCAGTCAGACCGAGTGCTGACATAAGGCAAGACGCTCCTCGGGGCGCGTCTTGCTGGGGCTTCTCTCCTGGAGGCGCTCAATCAGACCCAGTGGTGACACGTGGCAAGACGCTCCTCGGGGCGCGTCTTGATTGGGCCTCTCTCCTTGAGGCGCTCAGTCAGACCCAGTTGTGACACGTGGCAAGACGCTCCTCCGGGCGCATCTTGCTTGGGCCTCTCTCCTGGAGGCACTCAGTCAGACCCAGTGTTGACACGTGGCAAGACGCTCCTCGGGGCGCGTCTTGCTTGGGCCTCTCTCCTGGAGGCGCTCAGTCAGACCCAGTGTTGACATGTGGCAAGACACTCCTCGGGGCGCGTCTTGCTTGGGCCTCTCTCCTGGAGGCGCTCAGTCAGACCCAGTGTTGACATGTGGCAAGACGCTCCTCGGGGCGCGTCTTGCTTGGGCCTCTCTCATGGAGGCCCTCTGTCAGACCCAGTGTTGACATGTGTCAAGATGCTCCTCGGGGCGCGTCTTGCTTTGGCCTCTCTCCTGGAGGCGCTCAGTCAGACCGAGTGCTGACATGGGGCAAGAAGCTCCTCGGGGCGCATCTTGCTTGGGCCTCTCTCCTGGAGGCCCTCAGTCAGACCAATTGTTTACATGTGGCAAGACGCTCCTCGGGGCGCGTCTTGCTTGGGCCTCTCTCCTGGAGGCGCTCAGTCAGACCCAGTGTTGACATGTGGCAAGACACTCCTCGGGGCGCGTCTTGCTTGGGCCTCTCTCATGGAGGCCCTCTGTCAGACCCAGTGCTGACATAAGGCAAGACGCTCCTCGGGGCGCATCTTGCTGGGGCCTCTCTCCTGGAGGCGCTCAGTCAGACCCAGTGCTGACATGTGGCAAGACGTTCCTCGGGGCGTGTCTTGCTTGGGCCTCTCTCCTGGAGGCGCTCAGTCAGACCGAGTGCTGACATAAGGCAAGACCCTGCTCGGGGCGCGTCTTGCTGGGAGCTCTCTCCTGGAGGCGCTCAATCAGACCCAGTGGTGACACGTGGCAAGACGCTCCTCGGGGCGCGTCTTGCTTGGGCCTCTCTCCTGGAGGCGCTCAGTCAGACTGAGTAGTGACATGTGGCCTGACGCTCCTCGGGGCGCGTCTTGCTTGAGCCCCTCTCCTGGAGGCGCTCAGTGAGAACTAGAGGTGACATGTGGCAAGACGCTCCTCGGGGCGCATCTTGCTTGGGCCTCTCTCCTGGAGGCCCTCAGTCAGACCCATTGTTGACAAGTGGCAAGACGCTCCTTGGGGCGCGTCTTGCTTGGGTCTCTCTCCTGGAGACCCTCAGTCAGACCCAGTGCTGACATGTGGCAAGACGCTCCTCGGGGCGCGTCTTGCTTGGGCCTCTCTCCTGGAGGCGCTCAGTCAGACCCAGTGTTGACATGTGGCAAGACGCTCCTCGGGGCGCGTCTTGCTTGGGCCTCTCTCCTGGAGGCGCTCAGTCAGACCCAGTGGTGACACGTGGCAAGACGCTCCTCAGGGCGCGTCTTGCTTGGGTCTCTCTCCTGGAGGCGCTCAGTCAGACCCAGTGTTGACACGTGGCAAGACGCTCCTCGGGGCGCGTCTTGCTGGGGCTTCTCTCCTGGAGGCACTCTGTCAGACCCAGTGTTGACATGTGGCAAGACGCTCCTCGGGGCGCGTCTTGCTTGGACCTCTCTCCTGGAGGCGCTCAGTCAGACCGAGTAGTGACATGTGACAAGACGCTCCTCGGGGCGCGTCTTGCTTGGACCTCTCTCCTGGAGGCGCTCAGTTAGACCGAGTAGTGACATGTGGCAAGACGCTCCTCGGGGCGTGTCTTGCTTGGGCCTCTCTCCTGGAGGCGCTCAGTCAGACCGAGTGCTGACATAAGGCAAGACGCTCCTCGGGGCGCGTCTTGCTGGGGCCTCTCTCCTGGAGGCGCTCAATCAGACCCAGTGGTGACACGTGGCAAGACGCTCCTCGGGGCGCGTCTTGATTGGGCCTCTCTCCTTGAGGCGCTCAGTCAGACCCAGTGGTGACACGTGGCAAGACGCTCCTCGGGGCGCGTCTTGCTTTGGCCTCTCTCCTGGAGGCGCTCAGTCAGACCGAGTGCTGACATGCGGCAAAAAGCTCCTTGGGGCGCGTCTTGCCAGGGCCTCTCTCCTGGAGGCCCTCAGTCAGACGCATTGTTTACATGTGGCAAGACGCTCCTCGGGGCACGTCTTGCTTGGGCCTCTCTCCTGGAGGCGCTCAGTCAGACCCAGTGTTGACATGTGGCAAGACACTCCTCGGGGCGCGTCTTGCTTGGGCCTCTCTCATGGAGGCCCTCTGTCAGACCCAGTGCTGACATAAGGCAAGACGCTCCTCGGGGCGCATCTTGCTGGGGCCTCTCTCCTGGAGGCGCTCAGTCAGACCCAGTGCTGACATGTGGCAAGACGTTCCTCGGGGCGCGTCTTGCTTGGGCCTCTCTCCTGGAGGCGCTCAGTCAGACCGAGTGCTGACATGCGGCCAGAAGCTCCTCGGGGCGCGTCTTTTTTGGGCCTCTCTCCTGGAGGCGCTCAGTCAGACCCAGTGTTGACATGTGGCAAGACGCTCCTCGGGGCGCGTCTTGCCTCGGCCTCTCTCCTGGAGGCGCTCAGTCAGACCCAGTGGTGACACATGGCAAGACGCTCCTCAGGGCGCGTCTTGCTTGGGTCTCTCTCCTGAAGGCGCTCAGTCAGACCCAGTGTTGACACGTGGCAAGACGCTCCTCGGGGCGCGTCTTGCTGGGGCTTCTCTCCTGGAGGCACTCAGTCAGACCCAGTGTTGACATGTGGCAAGACGCTCCTCGGGGCGCATCTTGCTTGGACCTCTCTCCTGGAGGCGCTCAGTCAGACCGAGTAGTGACATGTGGCAATACGCTCCTCGGGGCGCATCTTGCTTGGACTTCTCTCCTGGAGGCGCTCAGTTAGACCGAGTAGTGACATGTGGCAAGACGCTCCTCGGGGCGTGTCTTGCTTGGGCCTCTCTCCTGGAGGCGCTCAGTCAGACCGAGTGCTGACATAAGGCAAGACGCTCCTCGGGGCGCGTCTTGCTGGGGCCTCTCTCCTGGAGGCGCTCAATCAGACCCAGTGGTGACACGTGGCAAGACGCTCCTCGGGGCGCGTCTTGATTGGGCCTCTCTCCTTGAGGCGCTCAGTCAGACCCAGTGGTGACACGTGGCAAGACGCTCCTCGGGGCGCATCTTGCTTGGGCCTCTCTCCTGGAGGCACTCAGTCAGACCCAGAGTTGACACGTGGCAAGACGCTCCTCGGGGCGCGTCTTGCTTGGGCCTCTCTCCTGGAGGCGCTCAGTCAGACCCAGTGTTGACATGTGGCAAGACGCTCCTCGGGGCGCGTCTTGCTTGGGCCTCTCTCATGGAGGCCCTCTGTCAGACCCAGTGTTGACATGTGTCAAGACGCTCCTCGGGGCGCGTCTTGCTTTGGCCTCTCTCCTGGAGGCGCTCAGTCAGACCGAGTCCTGACATGGGGCAAGAAGCTCCTCGGGGCGCGTCTTGCTTGGGCCTCTCTCCTGGAGGCCCTCAGTCAGACCCATTGTTTACATGTGGCAAGACGCTCCTCGGGGCGCGTCTTGCTTGGGCCTCTCTCCTGGAGGCGCTCAGTCAGACCCAGTGTTGACATGTGGCAAGACACTCCTCGGGGCGCGTCTTGCTTGGGCCTCTCTCATGGAGGCCCTCTGTCAGACCCAGTGCTGACATAGGGCAAGACGCTCCTCGGGGCGCATCTTGCTGGGGCCTCTCTCCTGGAGGCGCTCAGTCAGACCCAGTGCTGACATGTGACAAGACGTTCCTCGGGGCGTGTCTTGCTTGGGCCTCTCTCCTGGAGGCGCTCAGTCAGACCGAGTGCTGACATAAGGCAAGACGCTGCTCGGGGCGGGTCTTGCTGGGGCCTCTCTCCTGGAGGCGCTCAATCAGACCCAGTGGTGACACGTGGCAAGACGCTCCTCGGGCCGCGTCTTGCTTGGGCCTCTCTCCTGGAGGCGCTCAGTCAGACCCAGTGCTGACATGTGGCAAGACGCTCCTCGGGGCGCGTCTTGCTTGGGCCTCTCTCCTGGAGGCGCTCAGTCAGACCCAGTGTTGACACGTGGCAAGACGCTCCACGGGGCACGTCTTGCTTGGGCCTCTCTCCTGGAGGCGCTCAGTCAGACCCAGTGGTGACACTTGGCAAGACGCTCCTCGGGGCGCGTCTTGCTTGGACCTCTCTCCTGGAGGCGCTCAGTCAGACCGAGTAGTGACATGTGGCAAGACGCTCCTCCGGGCGCATCTTGCTTGGGCCTCTCTCCTGGAGGCCCTCAGTCAGACCCATTGTTGACATGTGGCAAGACGCTCCTCGGGGCGCGTCTATCTTGGGCCTCTCTCCTGGAGGCGCTCAGTCAGATCGAGTGCTGACATAAGGCAAGACGCGCCCCGGGAAGCGTCTTGCTTGGGCTTCTCTCCTGGAGGCGCTCAGAAAGACCCAGTGTTGACATGTGACAAGACGCTCCTCGGGGCGCGTCTTGCTTGGGCCTCTCACCTGGAGGCGCTCAGTCAGAACCAGAGGTGACATGTGGCAAGAAGCTCCTCGGGGCGCGTCTAGCTTGGGCTTCTCTCCTGGAGGCCCTCAGTAAGACCCATTGTTGACATGTGGCAAGACACTCCTCGGGGCGTGTCTTGCTTGGGCCTCTCTCCAGAAGGCCCTCAATCAGACCCAGTGTTGACACGTGGCAAGTTGCTCCTCGGGGCGCGTCTTGCTTGGGCCTCTCTCCTGGAGGCGCTCAGTCAGACTGAGTAGTGACATGTGGCCTGACGCTCCTCGGGGCGCGTCTTGCTTGGGCCTCTCTCCTGGAGGCGCTCAGTCAGACCCAGTGGTGACATGTGGCATGACACTCCTCGGGGCGCGTCTTGCTTGGGCCTCTCTCCTGGAGGTCCTCTGTCAGACCCAGTGATGAAATGTGTCAAGACACTCCTCGGGGCACGTCTTGCTTGGGCTTCTCTCCTGGAGGCCCTCAGTCAGACCCATTGTTCACATGTGGCAAGACGCTCCTCGGGGCGCATCTTGCTTGGGCCTCTCTCCTGGAGGCGCTCAGTCAGACCGAGTGCTGACATGTGGCAAGACGCTCCTCGGGCCGCGTGTTGCTTGGGCTTCTCTCCTGGAGGCCCTCAGTCAGACCCATTGTTGACATGTGGCAAGACGCTCCTCGGGGTGCATCTTTCTTGGGCCTCTCTCCTGGAGGCGCTCAGTCAGACCGAGTGCTGACATGTGGCAAGACGCTCCTCAGGGCGCGTCTTGCTTGGGCTTCTCTCCTGGAGGCGCTCAGAAAGACCCAGTGTTGACATGTGACAAGACGCTCCTCGGGGCGCGTCTTGCTTGGGCCTCTCTCCTGGAGGCGCTCAGTCAGACCGAGTGCTGACATAAGGCAAGACGCGCCCCGGGGAGCATCTTGCTTGGGCTTCTCTCCTGGAGGCGCTCAGAAAGACCCAGTGTTGACATGTGACAAGACGCTCCTCTGGGCGCGTCTTGCTTGGGCCTCTCTCCTGGAGGCGCTCAGTCAGAACCAGAGGTGACATAAGGCAAGACGCTCCCCGGGGCGCGTCTTGCTTGGGCCTCTCTCCTGGAGGCGCTCAGTCAGACTGAGTAGTGACATGTGGCCTGACGCTCCTCGGGGCGCGTCTTGCTTGGGCCTCTCTCCTGGAGGTGCTCAGTCAGACCCAGTGGTGACATGTGGCAAGACACTCCTCGGGGCGCGTCTTGCTTGGGCCTCTCTCCTGGAGGCCCATGGTCAGACCCAGTGTTGACATATGTCAAGACGCTCCTGGGGGCGCGTCTTGCTTGGGCTTCTCTCCTGGAGGCCCTCAGTCAGACCCATTGTCTACATGTGGCAAGACGCTCCTCGGCGCGCCTCTTGCTTGGGCTTCTCTCCTGGAGGCGCTCAGACGGACCCAGTGTTGACATGTGACAAGACGCTCCTCGGGGCGCGTCTTGCTTGGGCCTCTCTCCTGGAGGTGCTCAGTCAGAATCAGAGGTGACATGTGGCAAGACGCTCCTCGGGGCGCGTCTTGCTTGGGCCTCTCTCCTGGAGGCGCTCAGTAAGACCGAGTGCTGACATGCGGCCAGAAGCTCCTCGGGGCGCGTCTTTTTTGGGCCTCTCTCCTGGAGGCGCTCAGTCAGACCCAGTGTTGACATGTGGCAAGACGCTCCTCGGGGCGCGTCTTGCCTCGGCCTCTCTCCTGGAGGCGCTCAGTCAGACCCAGTGGTGACACATGGCAAGACGCTCCTCAGGGCGCGTCTTGCTTGGGTCTCTCTCCTGAAGGCGCTCAGTCAGACCCAGTGTTGACACGTGGCAAGACGCTCCTCGGGGCGCGTCTTGCTGGGGCTTCTCTCCTGGAGGCACTCAGTCAGACCCAGTGTTGACATGTGGCAAGACGCTCCTCGGGGCGCATCTTGCTTGGACCTCTCTCCTGGAGGCGCTCAGTCAGACCGAGTAGTGACATGTGGCAATACGCTCCTCGGGGCGCATCTTGCTTGGACTTCTCTCCTGGAGGCGCTCAGTTAGACCGAGTAGTGACATGTGGCAAGACGCTCCTCGGGGCGTGTCTTGCTTGGGCCTCTCTCCTGGAGGCGCTCAGTCAGACCGAGTGCTGACATAAGGCAAGACGCTCCTCGGGGCGCGTCTTGCTGGGGCCTCTCTCCTGGAGGCGCTCAATCAGACCCAGTGGTGACACGTGGCAAGACGCTCCTCGGGGCGCGTCTTGATTGGGCCTCTCTCCTTGAGGCGCTCAGTCAGACCCAGTGGTGACACGTGGCAAGACGCTCCTCGGGGCGCATCTTGCTTGGGCCTCTCTCCTGGAGGCACTCAGTCAGACCCAGAGTTGACACGTGGCAAGACGCTCCTCGGGGCGCGTCTTGCTTGGGCCTCTCTCCTGGAGGCGCTCAGTCAGACCCAGTGTTGACATGTGGCAAGACGCTCCTCGGGGCGCGTCTTGCTTGGGCCTCTCTCATGGAGGCCCTCTGTCAGACCCAGTGTTGACATGTGTCAAGACGCTCCTCGGGGCGCGTCTTGCTTTGGCCTCTCTCCTGGAGGCGCTCAGTCAGACCGAGTCCTGACATGGGGCAAGAAGCTCCTCGGGGCGCGTCTTGCTTGGGCCTCTCTCCTGGAGGCCCTCAGTCAGACCCATTGTTTACATGTGGCAAGACGCTCCTCGGGGCGCGTCTTGCTTGGGCCTCTCTCCTGGAGGCGCTCAGTCAGACCCAGTGTTGACATGTGGCAAGACACTCCTCGGGGCGCGTCTTGCTTGGGCCTCTCTCATGGAGGCCCTCTGTCAGACCCAGTGCTGACATAGGGCAAGACGCTCCTCGGGGCGCATCTTGCTGGGGCCTCTCTCCTGGAGGCGCTCAGTCAGACCCAGTGCTGACATGTGGCAAGACGTTCCTCGGGGCGTGTCTTGCTTGGGCCTCTCTCCTGGAGGCGCTCAGTCAGACCGAGTGCTGACATAAGGCAAGACGCTGCTCGGGGCGCGTCTTGCTGGGGCCTCTCTCCTGGAGGCGCTCAATCAGACCCAGTGGTGACACGTGGCAAGACGCTCCTCGGGCCGCGTCTTGCTTGGGCCTCTCTCCTGGAGGCGCTCAGTCAGACCCAGTGCTGACATGTGGCAAGACGCTCCTCGGGGCGCGTCTTGCTTGGGCCTCTCTCCTGGAGGCGCTCAGTCAGACCCAGTGTTGACACGTGGCAAGACGCTCCACGGGGCACGTCTTGCTTGGGCCTCTCTCCTGGAGGCGCTCAGTCAGACCCAGTGGTGACACTTGGCAAGACGCTCCTCGGGGCGCGTCTTGCTTGGACCTCTCTCCTGGAGGCGCTCAGTCAGACCGAGTAGTGACATGTGGCAAGACGCTCCTCCGGGCGCATCTTGCTTGGGCCTCTCTCCTGGAGGCCCTCAGTCAGACCCATTGTTGACATGTGGCAAGACGCTCCTCGGGGCGCGTCTTGCTTGGGCCTCTCTCCTGGAGGCGCTCAGTCAGACCCAGTGTTGACACGTGGCAAGACGCTCCACGGGGCACGTCTTGCTTGGGCCTCTCTCCTGGAGGCGCTCAGTCAGACCCAGTGGTGACACTTGGCAAGACGCTCCTCGGGGCGCGTCTTGCTTGGACCTCTCTCCTGGAGGCGCTCAGTCAGACCGAGTAGTGACATGTGGCAAGACGCTCCTCCGGGCGCATCTTGCTTGGGCTTCTCTCCTGGAGGCGCTCAGAAAGACCCAGTGTTGACATGTGACAAGACGCTCCTCGGGGCGCGTCTTGCTTGGGCCTCTCACCTGGAGGCGCTCAGTCAGAACCAGAGGTGACATGTGGCAAGAAGCTCCTCGGGGCGCGTCTAGCTTGGGCTTCTCTCCTGGAGGCCCTCAGTAAGACCCATTGTTGACATGTGGCAAGACACTCCTCGGGGCGTGTCTTGCTTGGGCCTCTCTCCAGAAGGCCCTCAATCAGACCCAGTGTTGACACGTGGCAAGTTGCTCCTCGGGGCGCGTCTTGCTTGGGCCTCTCTCCTGGAGGCGCTCAGTCAGACTGAGTAGTGACATGTGGCCTGACGCTCCTCGGGGCGCGTCTTGCTTGGGCCTCTCTCCTGGAGGCGCTCAGTCAGACCCAGTGGTGACATGTGGCATGACACTCCTCGGGGCGCGTCTTGCTTGGGCCTCTCTCCTGGAGGTCCTCTGTCAGACCCAGTGATGAAATGTGTCAAGACACTCCTCGGGGCACGTCTTGCTTGGGCTTCTCTCCTGGAGGCCCTCAGTCAGACCCATTGTTCACATGTGGCAAGACGCTCCTCGGGGCGCATCTTGCTTGGGCCTCTCTCCTGGAGGCGCTCAGTCAGACCGAGTGCTGACATGTGGCAAGACGCTCCTCGGGCCGCGTGTTGCTTGGGCTTCTCTCCTGGAGGCCCTCAGTCAGACCCATTGTTGACATGTGGCAAGACGCTCCTCGGGGCGCATCTTTCTTGGGCCTCTCTCCTGGAGGCGCTCAGTCAGACCGAGTGCTGACATGTGGCA
Organism: Nothobranchius furzeri; assembly: GCF_043380555.1. Classification (NCBI taxonomy): domain Eukaryota; kingdom Metazoa; phylum Chordata; class Actinopteri; order Cyprinodontiformes; family Nothobranchiidae; genus Nothobranchius; species Nothobranchius furzeri. Next base: position 18,763,693 of record NC_091756.1, read on the forward strand.
AGACGCTCCTCAGGGCGCGTCTTGCTTGGGCTTCTCTCCTGGAGGCGCTCAGAAAGACCCAGTGTTGACATGTGACAAGACGCTCCTCGGGGCGCGTCTTGCTTGGGCCTCTCTCCTGGAGGCGCTCAGTCAGACCGAGTGCTGACATAAGGCAAGACGCGCCCCGGGGAGCATCTTGCTTGGGCTTCTCTCCTGGAGGCGCTCAGAAAGACCCAGTGTTGACATGTGACAAGACGCTCCTCTGGGCGCGTCTTGCTTGGGCCTCTCTCCTGGAGGCGCTCAGTCAGAACCAGAGGTGACATAAGGCAAGACGCTCCCCGGGGCGCGTCTTGCTTGGGCCTCTCTCCTGGAGGCGCTCAGTCAGACTGAGTAGTGACATGTGGCCTGACGCTCCTCGGGGCGCGTCTTGCTTGGGCCTCTCTCCTGGAGGTGCTCAGTCAGACCCAGTGGTGACATGTGGCAAGACACTCCTCGGGGCGCGTCTTGCTTGGGCCTCTCTCCTGGAGGCCCATGGTCAGACCCAGTGTTGACATATGTCAAGACGCTCCTGGGGGCGCGTCTTGCTTGGGCTTCTCTCCTGGAGGCCCTCAGTCAGACCCATTGTCTACATGTGGCAAGACGCTCCTCGGCGCGCCTCTTGCTTGGGCTTCTTTCCTGGAGGCGCTCAGACGGACCCAGTGTTGACATGTGACAAGACGCTCCTCGGGGCGCGTCTTGCTTGGGCCTCTCTCCTGGAGGTGCTCAGTCAGAATCAGAGGTGACATGTGGCAAGACGCTCCTCGGGGCGCGTCTTGCTTGGGCCTCTCTCCTGGAGACGCTCAGTCAGACCCAGTGTTGGCATGTGGCAAGACGCTCCTCGGGGTGCGTCTTGGTTGGGCCTCTCTCCTGGAGGCGCTCAATCAGACCCAGTGGTGACATGTGGCAAGACGCTCCTCGGGGCACGTCTTGCTTGGGCCTCTCTCCTGGAGGCGCTCATTCAGACCGAGTAGTGACATGTGGCAAGACGCTCCTCGGGGCGCGTCTTGCTTGGGCATCTCTCCTGGATGCCCTCTGTCAGACCGAGTGTTGACATGTGGCAAGAATCTCCTCGGGGCGCGTCTTGCTTGGGCTTCTCTCATGGAGGCCCTCAGTCAGACCCATTGTTGACATGTGGCAAGACGCTCCTCGGGGCACGTCTTGCTTGGGCCTCTCTCCTGGAGGCGCTCAGTTAGACCGAGTAGTGACATGTGGCAAGACGCTCCTCGGGGCGCGTCTTGCTTGGACCTCTCTCCTGGAGGCGCTCAGTCAGACCGAGTAGTGACATCTGGCAAGACGCTCCTCGGGGCGCATCTTGCTTGGACCTCTTTCCTGGAGGCGCTCAGTTAGACCGAGTAGTGACATGTGTCAAGACGCTCCTCGGGGCGCGTCTTGCTTGGGCCTCTCTCCTGGAGGCGCTCAGTCAGACCGAGTGCTGACATAAGGCAAGACGCTCCTCGGGGCGCGTCTTGCTGGGGCCTCTCTCCTGGAGGTGCTAAATCAGACCCAGTGGTGACACGTGGCAAGACGCTCCTCGGGGCGCGTCATGCTTGGGCCTCTCTCCTGGAGGAGCTCAGTCAGACCCAGTGGTGACACGTGGCGAGATGCTCCTCGGGGCGCATCTTGCTTGGGCCTCTCTCCTGGAGACGCTAAGTCAGACCCAGTGTTGAAACGTGGCAAGACACTCCTCGGGGCGCGTCTTGCTTGGGCCTCTCTCCTGGAGGCGCTCAATCAGACCGAGTGTTGACATGTGGCAAGACACTCCTCGGGGCGCGTCTTTCTTAGGCCTCTCTCATGGAGGCCCTCTGTCAGACCCAGTGTTGACATGTGTCAAGACGCTCCTCGGGGCGCGTCTTGCTTTGGCCTCTCTCCTGGAGGCGCTCAGTCAGACCGAGTGCTGACATGTGGCAAGAAGCTCCTCGGGGCGCGTCTTGCTTGGACTTCTCTCCTGGAGGCCCTCAGTAAGACCCATTGTTGACATGTGGAAAGACGCTCCTCGGGGCGCGTCTTGCTTGGGCTTCTCTCCTGGAGGCGCTCAGTCAGACCCATTGTTGACATGTGGCAAGACGCTCCTCGGGGCGCATCTTGCTTGGGCTTCTCTCCTGGAGGACCTCAGTCAGACCCATTGTTGACATGTGGCAAGACGCTCCTCGGGGTGCATCTTGCTGGGGCCTCTCTCCTGGAGGCGCTCAGTCAGACCCAGTGCTGACATGTGGCAAGACACTCCTCGGGGCGCGTCTTGCTTGGGCTTCTCTCATGGATGCCCTCAGTCAGACCCAGTGTTGACAAGTGTCAAGACGATCCTCGGGGCGCGTCTTGCTTAGGCCTCTCTCCTGGAGGCGCTCAGTCAGACCCATTGTTGACATGTGGCAAGACGCTCCTCGGGGTGCATCTTGCTTGGGCTTCTCTCCTGGAGGCCCTCAGTCAGACCCATTGTTGACATGTGGCAAGACGCTCCTCTGGGCGCTTCTTGCTTGGGCCTCTCTCCTGGAGGCGCTCAGTCAGACCCAGTGTTGACATGTGGCAAGACGCTCCTCGGGGTGCATCTTGCTTGGGCCTCTCTCCTGGAGGCCCTCTGTCAGACCCAGTGTTGACATTTGGCAAGACACTCCTCGGGGCGCGTCTTGCTTGGGCTTCTCTCATGGAGGCTCTCAGTCAGACCCAGTGTTGACATGTGTCAAGACGCTCCTCGGGGCACGTCATGCTTGGGCCTCTCTCCTGGAGGCGCTCAGTCAGACCCAGTGTTGACATGTGTCAAGACGCTCCTCGGGGCGCGTCTTGCTTGGGCCTCTCTCCTGGAGGCGCTCAGTTAGACCCAGTGGTGACATGTGGCAAGACGCTCCTCGGGGCGCATCTTGCTTGGGCTTCTCTCATGGAGGCTCTAAGTCAGACCCAGTGTTGATATGTGGCAAGACACTCCTTGGGGCGCGTCTTGCTTGGGCTTCTCTCATGGAGGCTCTCAGTCAGACCCAGTGTTGACATGTGTCAAGACGCTCCTCGGGGCGCGTCTTGCTTGGGCCTCTCTCCTGGAGGCGCTCAGTCAGACCCAGTGGTGACATGTGGCAAGACGCTCCTCGGGGCGCGTCTTGCTTGGGCTTCTCTCATGGAGACTCTAAGTCAGACCCAGTGTTGACATGTGTCAAGACGCTCCTCGGGGCGTGTCTTGCTTGGGCCTCTCTCCTGGAGGCGCTCAGTCAGACCCAGTGTTGACATGTGTCAAGACGCTCCTTGGGGCGTGTCTTGCTTGGGCCTCTCTCCTGGAGGCGCTCAGTCAGACCCAGTGTTGACATGTGTCAAGACGCTCCTCGGGGTGCGTCTTGCTTTGGCCTCTCTCCTGGAGGCGCTTAGTCAGACCGAGTGCTGACATGTGGCAAGAAGCTCCTCGGGGCGCGTCTTGCTTGGGCCTCTCTCCTGGAGGCCCTCAGTCAGACCCATTGTTTACATGTGGCAAGACGCTCCTCGGGGCGCGTCTTGCTTGGGCCTCTCTCCTGGAGGTGCTCAGTCAGACCGTGTGAGACATAAGGAAAGACGCTCCTCGGGGCGCGTCTTGCTGGGGCCTCTCTCCTGGAGGCGCTCAGTCAGACCCAGTGCTGACATGTGGCAAGACACTCCTCGGGGCGCGTCTTGCTTGGGCTTCTCTCATGGATGCCCTCAGTCAGACACAGTGTTGACAAGTGTCAAGACGATCCTCGGGGCGCGTCTTGCTTAGGCCTCTCTCCTGGAGGCGCTCAGTCAGACCCATTGTTGACATGTGGCAAGACGCTCCTCGGGGCGCATCTTGCTTGGGCTTCTCTCCTGGAGGCCCTCAGTCAGACCCATTGTTGACATGTGGCAAGACGCTCCTCTGGGTGCTTCTTGCTTGGGCCTCTCTCCTGGAGGCGCTCAGTCAGACCCAGTGTTGACTTGTGGCAAGACGCTCCTCGGAGTGCATCTTGCTTGGGCCTCTCTCCTGGAGGCCCTCTGTCAGACCCAGTGTTGACATTTGGCAAGACACTCCTCGGGGCGCGTCTTGCTTGGGCTTCTCTCATGGAGGCTCTCAGTCAGACCCAGTGTTGACATGTGTCAAGACGCTCCTCGGGGCGCGTCATGCTTGGGCCTCTCTCCTGGAGGCGCTCAGTCAGACCCAGTGTTGACATGTGTCAAGACGCTCCTCGGGGCGCGTCTTGCTTGGGCCTCTCTCCTGGAGGCGCTCAGTCAGACCCAGTGTTGACATGTGTCAAGACGCTCCTCGGGGCGCGTCATGCTTGGGCCTCTCTCATGGAGGCCCTCTGTCAGACCCAGTGTTGACATGTGTCAAGACGCTCCTCGGGGCGCGTCTTGCTTTGGCCTCTCTCCTGGAGGCGCTCAGTCAGACCGAGTGCTGACATGTGGCAAGAAGCTCCTCGGGGCGCGTCTTGCTTGGACTCCTCTCCTGGAGGCCCTCAGTAAGACCCATTGTTGACATGTGGAAAGACGCTCCTCGGGGCGCGTCTTGCTTGGGCTTCTCTCCTGGAGGCGCTCAGTCAGACCCATTGTTGACATGTGGCAAGACGCTCCTCGGGGCGCATCTTGCTTGGGCTTCTCTCCTGGAGGACCTCAGTCAGACCCATTGTTGACATGTGGCAAGACGCTCCTCTGGGCGCTTCTTGCTTGGGCCTCTCTCCTGGAGGCGCTCATTCAGACCCAGTGTTGACATGTGGCAAGACGCTCCTCGAGGTGCATCTTGCTTGGGCCTCTCTCCTGGAGGCCCTCTGTCAGACCCAGTGTTGACATGTGGCAAGACACTCCTCGGGGCGTGTCTTGCTTGGGCTTCTCTCATGGAGGCTCTCAGTCAGACCCAGTGTTGACATGTGTCAAGACGCTCCTCGGGGCGCGTCTTGCTTGGGCCTCCCTCCTGGAGGCGCTCAGTCAGACCCAGTGGTGACATGTGGCAAGACGCTCCTTGGGGCGCGTCTTGCTTGGGCTTCTCTCATGGAGGCTCTAAGTCAGACCCAGTGTTGACATGTGTCAAGACGCTCCTCGGGGCGTGTCTTGCTTGGGCCTCTCTCCTGGAGGCGCTCAGTCAGACCCAGTGTTGACATGTGGCAAGACGCTCCTCGCGGCGCGTCTTGCTTGGGCTTCTTTCCTGGAGGCCCTCAGTCAGACCCATTGCTGACATGTGGCAAGACGCTCCTCGGGGCGCGTCTTGCTTGGGCCTCTCTCCTGGAGGCGCTCAGTCAGACCCAGTGTTGACATGTGGCAAGATGCTCCTCGGGGCGCGTCTTGCTTGGGCCTCTCTCCTGGAGGCGCTCAGTCAGACCCAGTGGTGACATGTGGCAAGACGCTCCTCTGGGCGCGTATTGCTTGGGCCTCTCTCCTGGAGGCGCTCAGTCAGACCCAGTGGTGACATGTGGCAAGACTTTCTTCGGGGCGCGTATTGCTTGGGCCTCTCTCCTGGAGGCCCTCTGTCAGACCCAGTGTTGACATGTGGCAAGACGCTCCTCGGGGCGCGTCTTGCTTGGGCCTCTCTCCTGGAGGCCCTCAATCAGACCCAGTGTTGACACGTGGCAAGACGCTCCTCGGGGCGCGTCTTGCTTGGGCCTCTCTCCTGGAGGCGCTCAGTCAGACTTAGTAGTGACATGTGGCATGACGCTCCTCGGGGCGCGTCTTGCTTGGGCTTCTCTCCTGGAGGCCCTCTGTCAGACCCAGTGTTGACATGTGGCAAGACACTCCTCGGGGCGCGTCTTGCTTGGGCTTCTCTCATGGAGGCTCTCAGTCAGACCCAGTGTTGACATGTGTCAAGACGCTCCTCGGGGCGCGTCATGCTTGGGCCTCTCTCCTGGAGGCGCTCAGTCAGACCCAGTGTTGACATGTGTCAAGACGCTCCTCGGGGCGCGTCTTGCTTGGGCCTCTCTCCTGGAGGCGCTCAGTCAGACCCAGTGTTGACATGTGTCAAGACGCTCCTCGGGGCGCGTCATGCTTGGGCCTCTCTCATGGAGGCCCTCTGTCAGACCCAGTGTTGACATGTGTCAAGACGCTCCTCGGGGCGCGTCTTGCTTTGGCCTCTCTCCTGGAGGCACTCAGTCAGACCGAGTGCTGACATGTGGCAAGAAGCTCCTCGGGGCGCGTCTTGCTTGGACTCCTCTCCTGGAGGCCCTCAGTAAGACCCATTGTTGACATGTGGAAAGACGCTCCTCGGGGCGCGTCTTGCTTGGGCTTCTCTCCTGGAGGCGCTCAGTCAGACCCATTGTTGACATGTGGCAAGACGCTCCTCGGGGCGCATCTTGCTTGGGCTTCTCTCCTGGAGGACCTCAGTCAGACCCATTGTTGACATGTGGCAAGACGCTCCTCTGGGCGCTTCTTGCTTGGGCCTCTCTCCTGGAGGCGCTCATTCAGACCCAGTGTTGACATGTGGCAAGACGCTCCTCGAGGTGCATCTTGCTTGGGCCTCTCTCCTGGAGGCCCTCTGTCAGACCCAGTGTTGACATGTGGCAAGACACTCCTCGGGGCGTGTCTTGCTTGGGCTTCTCTCATGGAGGCTCTAAGTCAGACCCAGTGTTGACATGTGTCAAGACGCTCCTCGGGGCGCGTCTTGCTTTGGCCTCTCTCCTGGAGGCGCTCAGTCAGACCGAGTGCTGACATGTGTCAAGACGCTCCTCGGGGCGCGTCATGCTTGGGCCTCTCTCCTGGAGGCGCTCAGTCAGACCCAGTGGTGACATGTGGCAAGACGCTCCTCGGGGCGCGTCTTGCTTGGGCTTCTCTCCTGGAGGCCCTCAATCAGACCCAGTGTTGACACGTGGCAAGACGCTCCTCGGGGCGCGTCTTGCTTGGGCCTCTCTCCTGGAGGCGCTCAGTCAGACTTAGTAGTGACATGTGGCATGACGCTCCTCGGGGCGCGTCTTGCTTCGGCTTCTCTCCTGGAGGCCCTCTGTCAGACCCAGTGTTGACATGTGGCAAGACACTCCTCGGGGCGCGTCTTGCTTGGGCCTCTCTCCTGGAGGCGCTCAGTCAGACCCAGTGGTGACATGTGGCAAGACGCTCCTCGGGGCGCGTCTTGCTTGGGCTTCTCTCATGGAGGCTCTAAGTCAGACCCAGTGTTGACATGTGTCAAGACGCTCCTCGGGGCGTGTCTTGCTTGGGCCTCTCTCCTGGAGGCGCTCAGTCAGACCCAGTGTTGACATGTGTCAAGACGCTCCTCGGGGCGCGTCTTGCTTGGGCCTCTCTCCTGGAGGCGCTCAGTCAGACCCAGTGGTGACATGTGGCAAGACGCTCCTCGGGGCGCGTCTTGCTTGGGCTTCTCTCATGGAGGCTCTAAGTCACACCCAGTGTTGACATGTGTCAAGATGCTCCTCGGGGCGTGTCTTGCTTGGGCCTCTCTCCTGGAGGCGCTCAGTCAGACCCAGTGTTGACATGTGGCAAGACGCTCCTCGCGGCGCGTCTTGCTTGGGCTTCTTTCCTGGAGGCCCTCAGTCAGACCCATTGCTGACATTTGGCAAGACGCTCCTCGGGGCGCGTCTTGCTTGGGCCTCTCTCCTGGAGGCGCTCAGTCAGACCCAGAGTTGACATGTGGCAAGATGCTCCTCGGGGCGCGTCTTGCTTGGGCCTCTGTCCTGGAGGCGCTCAGTCAGACCCAGTGGTGACATGTGGCAAGATTCTCCTCGGGGCGCGTATTGCTTGGGCCTCTCTCCTGGAGGCGCTCAGTCAGACCCAGTGGTGACATGTGGCAAGACGCTCCTCGGGGCGCGTCTTGCTTGGGCCTCTCTCCTGGAGGCCCTCAATCAGACCCAGTGTTGACACGTGGCAAGACGCTCCTTGGGGCGCGTCTTGCTTGGGCCTCTCTCCTGGAGGCGCTCAGTCAGACCGAGTAGTGACATGTGGCATGACGCTCCTCGGGGCGCGTCTTGCTTGGGCTTCTCTCCTGGAGGCGCTCAGTCAGACCCAGTGGTGACATGTGGCAAGACGCTCCTCGGGGTGCATCTTGCTTGGGCCTCTCTCCTGGAGGCCCTCTGTCAGACCCAGTGTTGATATGTGGCAAGACACTCCTCGGTGCCCGTCTTGCTTGGGCTTCTCTCATGGAGGCTCTCAGTCAGACCCAGTGTTGACATGTGTCAAGACGCTCCTCGGGGCGCGTCTTGCTTGGGCATCTCTCCTGGAGGCGCTCAGTCAGACCCAGTGGTGACATGTGGCAAGACGCTCCTCGGGGCGCGTCTTGCTTGGGCTTCTCTCATGGAGGCTCTAAGTCAGACCCAGTGTTGACATGTGTCAAGACGCTCCTCGGGGCGTGTCTTGCTTGGGCCTCTCTCCTGGAGGCGCTCAGTCAGACCCAGTGTTGACATGTGTCAAGACGCTCCTCGGGGCGTGTCTTGCTTGGGCCTCTCTCCTGGAGGCGCTCAGTCAGACCCAGTGTTGATATGTGTCAAGATGCTCCTCGGGGCACGTCTTGCTTGGGCCTCTCTCATGGAGGCCCTCTGTCAGACCCAGTGTTGACATGTGTCAAGACGCTCCTCGGGGTGCGTCTTGCTTTGGCCTCTCTCCTGGAGGCGCTCAGTCAGACCGAGTGCTGACATGTGGCAAGAAGCTCCTCGGGGCGCGTCTTGCTTGGGCCTCTCTCCTGGAGGCCCTCAGTCAGACCCATTGTTTACATGTGGCAAGACGCTCCTCGGGGCGCGTCTTGCTTGGGCCTCTATCCTGGAGGTGCTCAGTCAGACCGTGTGAGACATAAGGAAAGATGCTCCTCGGGGCGCGTCTTGCTGGGGCCTCTCTCCTGGAGGCGCTCAGTCAGACCCAGTGCTGACATGTGGCAAGACACTCCTCGGGGCGCGTCTTGCTTGGGCTTCTCTCATGGATGCCCTCAGTCAGACCCAGTGTTGACAAGTGTCAAGACGATCCTCGGGGCGCGTCTTGCTTAGGCCTCTCTCCTGGAGGCGCTCAGTCAGACCCATTGTTGACATGTGGCAAGACGCTCCTCGGGGTGCATCTTGCTTGGGCTTCTCTCCTGGAGGCCCTCAGTCAGACCCATTGTTGACATGTGGCAAGACGCTCCTCTGGGTGCTTCTTGCTTGGGCCTCTCTCCTGGAGGCGCTCAGTCAGACCCAGTGTTGACATGTGGCAAGACGCTCCTCGGGGTGCATCTTGCTTGGGCCTCTCTCCTGGAGGCCCTCTGTCAGACCCAGTGTTGACATTTGGCAAGACACTCCTCGGGGCGCGTCTTGCTTGGGCTTCTCTCATGGAGGCTCTCAGTCAGACCCAGTGTTGACATGTGTCAAGACGCTCCTCGGGGCGCGTCATGCTTGGGCCTCTCTCCTGGAGGCGCTCAGTCAGACCCAGTGTTGACATGTGTCAAGACGCTCCTCGGGGCGCGTCTTGCTTGGGCCTCTCTCCTGGAGGCGCTCAGTCAGACCCAGTGGTGACATGTGGCAAGACGCTCCTCGGGGCGCGTCTTGCTTGGGCTTCTCTCATGGAGGCTCTCAGTCAGACCCAGTGTTGACAAGTGTCAAGACGATCCTCGGGGCGCGTCTTGCTTAGGCCTCTCTCCTGGAGGCGCTCAGTCAGACCCATTGTTGACATGTGGCAAGACGCTCCTCGGGGCGCATCTTGCTTGGGCTTCTCTCCTGGAGGCCCTCAGTCAGACCCATTGTTGACATGTGGCAAGACGCTCCTCTGGGCGCTTCTTGCTTGGGCCTCTCTCCTGGAGGCGCTCAGTCAGACCCAGTGTTGACATGTGGCAAGACGCTCCTCGGGGTGCATCTTGCTTGGGCCTCTCTCCTGGAGGCCCTCTGTCAGACCCAGTGTTGACATTTGGCAAGACACTCCTCGGGGCGCGTCTTGCTTGGGCTTCTCTTATGGAGGCTCTCAGTCAGACCCAGTGTTGACATGTGTCAAGACGCTCCTCGGGGCGCGTCATGCTTGGGCCTCTCTCCTGGAGGCGCTCAGTCAGACCCAGAGTTGACATGTGTCAAGACGCTCCTCGGGGCGCGTCTTGCTTGGGCCTCTCTCCTGGAGGCGCTCAGTCAGACCCAGTGGTGACATGTGGCAAGACGCTCCTCGGGGCGCGTCTTGCTTGGGCTTCTCTCATGGAGGCTCTAAGTCAGACCCAGTGTTGACATGTGTCAAGACGCTCCTCGGGGCGTGTCTTGCTTGGGCCTCTCTCCTGGAGGCGCTCAGTCAGACCCAGTGTTGACATGTGGCAAGACGCTCCTCGCGGCGTGTCTTGCTTGGGCTTCTTTCCTGGAGGCCCTCAGTCAGACCCATTGCTGACATGTGGCAAGACGCTCCTCGGGGTGCGTCTTGCTTGGGCCTCTCTCCTGGAGGCGCTCAGTCAGACCCAGTGTTGACATGTGGCAAGATGCTCCTCGGGGCGCGTCTTGCTTGGGCCTCTCTCCAGGAGGCGCTCAGTCAGACCCAGTGGTGACATGTTGCAAAACGCTCCTCGGGGCGCGTATTCCTTGGGCCTCTCTCCTGGAGGCGCTCAGTCAGACCAGGTGGTGACATGTGGCAAGACTTTCTTCGGGGCGCGTATTGCTTGGGCCTCTCTCCTTGAGGCCCTCTGTCAGACCCAGTGTTGACATGTGGCAAGACGCTCCTCGGGGCTCGTCTTGCTTGGGCCTCTCTCCTGGAGGCGCTCAGTCAGACCAAGTGGTGACATGTGGCAAGACGCTCCTCGGGGCGCGTATTGCTTGGGCCTCTCTCCTGGAGGCGCTCAGTCAGACCCAGTGGTGACATGTGGCAAGACTTTCTTCGGGTCGCGTCTTGCTTGGGCCTCTCTCCTGGAGGCGCTCAGTCAGAACCAGTGTTGACATGTGGCAAGATGCTCCTCGGGGCGCGTCTTGCTTGGGCCTCTCTCCAGGAGGCGCTCAGTCAGACCCAGTGGTGGCATGTGGCAAGACGCTCCTCGGGGCGCGTATTGCTTGGGCCTCTCTACTGGAGGCGCTCAGTCAGACCCAGTGGTGACATGTGGCAAGACTTTCTTCGGGGCGCGTATTGCATGGGCCTCTCTCCTGGAGGCCCTCTGTCAGACCCAGTGTTGACATGTGGCAAGACGCTCCTCGGGGCGCGTCTTGCTTGGGCCTCTCTCCTGGAGGCCCTCAATCAGACCCAGTGTTGACACGTGGCAAGACGCTCCTCGGGGCGCGTCTTGCTTGGGCCTCTCTCCTGGAGGCGCTCAGTCAGACCGAGTAGTGACATGTGGCATGACGCTCCTCGGGGCGCGTCTTGCTTGGGCTTCTCTCCTGGAGGCCCTCAGTCAGACCCAGTGGTGACATGTGGCAAGACGTTCCTCGGGGTGCATCTTGCTTGGGCCTCTCTCCTGGAGGCCCTCTGTGAGACCCAGTGTTGACATGTGCCAAGACACTCCTCGGGGCGCGTCTTGCTTGGGCTTCTCTCATGGAGGCTCTCAGTCAGACCCAGTGTTGACATGTGTCAAGACGCTCCTCGGGGCGCGTCTTGCTTGGGCCTCTCTCCTGGAGGCGCTCAGTCAGACCCAGTGGTGACATGTGGCAAGACGCTCCTCGGGGCGCGTCTTGCTTGGGCTTCTCTCATGGAGGCTCTAAGTCAGACCCAGTGTTGACATGTGTCAAGACGCTCCTCGGGGCGTGTCTTGCTTGGGCCTCTCTCCTGGAGGCGCTCAGTCAGACCCAGTGTTGACATGTGGCAAGTCGCTCCTCGCGGCGCGTCTTGCTTGGGCTTCTTTCCTGGAGGCCCTCAGTCAGACCCATTGCTGACATGTGGCAAGACGCTCCTCGGGGCGCGTATTGCTTGGGCCTCTCTCCTGGAGGCCCTCTGTCAGACCCAGTGTTGACATGTGGCAAGATGCTCCTCGGGGCGCGTCTTGCTTGGGCCTCTCTCCTGGAGGCCCTCAATCAGACCCAGTGTTGACACGTGGCAAGACGCTCCTCGGGGCGCGTCTTGCTTGGACCTCTCTCCTGGAGGCGCTCAGTCAGACCGAGTAGTGACATGTGGCAAGACGCTCCTCGGGGCGCGTCTTGCTTGGGCCTCTCTCCTGGAGGCCCTCTGTCAGAACCAGTGTTGATATGTGGCTAGACGCTCCTAGGGGCGCGTCTTGCTTGGGCCTCTCTCCTGGAGGCGCTCAGTCAGACCGAGTGCTGACATGTGGCAAGATGCTCCTCGGGGCGCGTCTTGCTTGGGCCTCTCTCCTGGAGGCGCTCAGTCAGACCCAGTGTTGACATGTGGCAAGATGCTCCTCGGGGCGCGTCTTGCTTGGGCCTCTCTCCTGGAGGCACTCGGTCAGACCCAGTGGCGACATGTGGCAAGACGCTCCTCGGGGCGCGTATTGCTTGGGCCTCTCTCCTGGAGGCCCTCTGTCAGACCCAGTGTTGACATGTGGCAAGACGCTCCTCGGGGCGCGTCTTGCTTGGGCCTCTCTCCTGGAGGCCCTCAATCGGACCGAGTGTTGACACGTGGCAAGACGCTCCTCGGGGCGCATCTTGCTTGGGCCTCTCTCCTGGAGGCGCTCAGTCAGACCCAGTGGTGACATGTGGCAAGACATTCCTCGGGGCGCGTATTGCTTGGGCCTCTCTCCTGGAGGCCCTCTGTCAGACCCAGTGTTGACATGTGGCAAGACGCTCCTCGGGGCGCGTCTTGCTTGGGCCTCTCTCCTGGAGGCCCTCAATCAGACCCAGTGTTGACAGGTGGCAAGACGCTCCTCGGGGCGCGTCTTGCTTGGGCCTCTCTCCTGGAGGCGCTCAGTCAGACCGAGTAGTGACATGTGGCATGACGCTCCTCGGGGCGCGTCTTGCTTGGGCCTCTCTCCTGGAGGCCCTCTGTCAGAACCAGTGTTGATATGTGGCTAGACGCTCCTAGGGGCGCGTCTTGCTTGGGACTCTCTCCTGGAGGCGCTCAGTCAGACCGAGTGCTGACATGTGGCAAGACGCTCCTCGGGGTGCGTCTTGCTTGGGCCTCTCTCCTGGAGGCCCTCTGTCAGACCCAGTGTTGACATGTGGCAAGACACTCCTCGGGGCGCGTCTTGCTTGGGATTCTCTCATGGAGGCCCTCAGTCAGACCCAGTGTTGACATGTGGCAAGACGCTCCTCGGGGCGCTTCTTGCTTGGGCCTCTCTCCTGGAGGCGCTCAGTCAGACCCATTGTTGACATGTGGCAAGACGCTCCTCGGGGCGCTTCTTGCTTGGGCCTCTCTCCTGGAGGCGCTCAGTCAGACCCAGTGTTGACATGTGGCAAAACGCTCCTCAGGGCACATCTTGCTTGGGCCTCTCTCCTGGAGGCGCTCAGTCAGACCCAGTGTTCACATGTGGAAAGACGCTCCTCGGGGCGCGTCTTGGTTGGGCCTCTCTCCTGGAGGCGCTCAGTCAGACCCAGTGTTGACATGTGTCAAGACGCCCCTCGGGGCGCGTCTTGCTTAGGCCTCTCTCCTGGAGGCGCTCAGTCAGACCCAGTGTTGACATGTGGCAAGACGCTCCTCGGGGCGCGTCTTGCTTGGGCTTCTCTCCTGGAGGCCCTCAGTCAGACCCATTGTTGACATGTGGCAAGACGCTCCTCGGGGTGCGTCTTGCTTGGGCCTCTCTCCTGGAGGCCCTCTGTCAGACCCAGTGTTGACATGTGGCAAGACACTCCTCGGGGCGCGTCTTGCTTGGGATTCTCTCATGGAGGCCCTCAGTCAGACCCAGTGTTGACATGTGGCAAGACGCTCCTCGGGGCGCTTCTTGCTTGGGCCTCTCTCCTGGAGGCGCTCAGTCAGACCCATTGTTGACATGTGGCAAGACGCTCCTCGGGGCGCTTCTTGCTTGGGCCTCTCTCCTGGAGGCGCTCAGTCAGACCCAGTGTTGACATGTGGCAAAACGCTCCTCAGGGCACATCTTGCTTGGGCCTCTCTCCTGGAGGCGCTCAGTCAGACCCAGTGTTCACATGTGGAAAGACGCTCCTCGGGGCGCGTCTTGGTTGGGCCTCTCTCCTGGAGGCGCTCAGTCAGACCCAGTGTTGACATGTGTCAAGACGCCCCTCGGGGCGCGTCTTGCTTAGGCCTCTCTCCTGGAGGCGCTCAGTCAGACCCAGTGTTGACATGTGGCAAGACGCTCCTCGGGGCGCGTCTTGCTTGGGCTTCTCTCCTGGAGGCCCTCAGTCAGACCCATTGTTGACATGTGGCAAGACGCTCCTCGGGGCGTGTCTTGCTTGGGCCTCTCTCCTGGAGGTGCTCAGTCAGACCCAGTGGTGACATGTGGCAAGACGCTCCTCGGAGCGCGTATTGCTTGGGCCTCTCTCCTGGAGGCCCTCTGTCATACCCAGTGTTGACATGTGGCAAGACGCTCCTCGGGGCGCGTCTTGCTTGGGCTTCTTTCATGGAGGCCCTCAGTCAGACCCAGTGTTGACATGTGTCAAGACGCTCCTCGGGGCGCGTCTTGCTGGGGCTTCTCTCATGGAGGCACTCAGTCAGACCCAGTGTTGACATGTGGCAAGACTCTCCTCGGGGCGCGTCTTGCTTGTGCCTCTCTCCTGGAGGAGCTCAGTCAGACCCAGTGTTGACATGTGGCAAGACGCTCCTCGGGGCGCGTATTGCTTGGGCCTCTCTCCTGGAGGCCCTCTGTCAGACCCAGTGTTGACATGTGGCAAGACGCTCCTCGGGGCGCGTCTTGCTTGGGCTTCTCTCATGGAGGCTCTAAGTCAGACCCAGTGTTGACATGTGTCAAGACGCTCCTCGGGGCGTGTCTTGCTTGGGCCTCTCTCCTGGAGGCGCTCAGTCAGACCCAGTGTTGACATGTGGCAAGACGCACCTCGCGGCGTGTCTTGCTTGGGCTTCTTTCCTGGAGGCCCTCATTCAGACCCATTGCTGACATGTGGCAAGACGCTCCTCGGGGCGCGTATTGCTTGGGCCTCTCTCCTGGAGGCCCTCTGTCAGACCCAGTGTTGACATGTGGCAAGACGCACCTCGGGGCGCGTCTTGCTTGGGCCTCTCTCCTGGAGGCCCTCAATCAGACCCAGTGTTGACACGTGGCAAGACGCTCCTCGGGGCGCGTCTTGCTTGGGCCTCTCTCCTGGAGGCGCTCAGTCAGACCCAGTGTTGACATGTGGCAAGATGCTCCTCGGGGCGCGTCTTGCTTGGGCCTCTCTCCTGCAGGCACTCGGTCAGACCCAGTGGTGACATGTGGCAAGACGCTCCTCGGGGCGCGTATTGCTTGGGCCTCTCTCCTGGAGGCCCTCTGTCAGACCCAGTGTTGACATGTGGCAAGACGCTCCTCGGGGCACGTCTTGCTTGGGCCTCTCTCCTGGAGGCCCTCAATCGGACCCAGTGTTGACACGTGGCAAGACGCTCCTCGGGGCGCGTCTTGCTTGGGCCTCTCTCCTGGAGGCGCTCAGTCAGACCCAGTGGTGACATGTGGCAAGACGTTCCTCGGGGCGCGTATTGCTTGGGCCTCTCTCCTGGAGGCCCTCTGTCAGACCCAGTGTTGACATGTGGCAAGACGCTCCTCGGGGCGCGTCTTGCTTGGGCCTCTCTCCTGGAGGCCCTCAATCAGACCCAGTGTTGACACGTGGCAAGACGCTCTTCGGGGCGCGTCTTGCTTGGGCCTCTCTCCTGGAGGCGCTCAGTCAGACCGAGTAGTGACATGTGGCATGACGCTCCTCGGGGCGCGTCTTGCTTGGGCCTCTCTCCTGGAGGCGCTCAGTCAGACCCAGTGGTGACATGTGGCAAGACGCTCCTCGGGGCGCGTCTTGCTTGGGCCTCTCTCCTGGAGGCCCTCTGTCAGAACCAGTGTTGATATGTGGCTAGACGCTCCTAGGGGCGCGTTTTGCTTGGGACTCTCTCCTGGAGGCGCTCAGTCAGACCGAGTGCTGACATGTGGCAAGACGCTCCTCGGGGTGCGTCTTGCTTGGGCCTCTCTCCTGGAGGCGCTCAGTCAGACCCAGTGGTGACATATGGCAGGACGCTCCTCGGGGCGCGTATTGCTTGGGCCTCTCTCCTGGAGGCCCTCTGTCAGACCCAGTGTTGACATGTGGCAAGACACTCCTCGGGGCGCGTCTTGCTTGGGATTCTCTCATGGAGGCCCTCAGTCAGACCCAGTGTTGACAAGTGTCAAGACGCTCCTCGGGGCGCGTCTTGCTTGGGCCTCTCTCCTGGAGGCGCTCAGTCAGACCCATTGTTGACATGTGGCAAGACGCTCCTCGGGGCGCTTCTTGCTTGGGCCTCTCTCCTGGAGGCGCTCAGTCAGACCCAGTGTTGACATGTGGCAAGACGCTCCTCGGGGCACATCTTGCTTGGGCCTCTCTCCTGGAGGCGCTCAGTCAGACCCAGTGTTCATGTGTGGAAAGACGCTCCGCGGGGCGCGTCTTGCTTGGGTCTCTCTCCTGGAGGCGCTCAGTCAGACCCAGTGTTGACATTTGGCAAGACGCTCCTCGGGGCGCGTCATGCTTGGGCCTCTCTCCTGGAGGCGCTCAGTCAGACCCAGTGTTGACATGTGTCCAGACGCCCCTCGGGGCGCGTCTTGCTTAGGCCTCTCTCCTGGAGGCGCTCAGTCAGACCCAGTGTTGACATGTGGCAAGACGCTCCTCGGGGCGCGTCTTGCTTGGGCTTCTCTCCTGGAGGCCCTCAGTCAGACCCATTGTTGACATGTGGCAGGACGCTCCTCGGGGCGTGTCTTGCTTGGGCCTCTCTCCTGGAGGTGCTCAGTCAGACCCAGTGGTGACATGTGGCAAGAAGCTCCTCGGGGCGCGTATTGCTTGGGCTTCTTTCATGGAGGCCCTCAGTCAGACCCAGTGTTGACATGTGTCAAGACGCTCCTCGGGGCGCGTCTTGCTGGGGCTTCTCTCATGGAGGCACTCAGTCAGACCCAGTGTTGACATGTGGCAAGACTCTCCTCGGGGCGCGTCTTGCTTGTGCCTCTCTCCTCGAGGAGCTCAGTCAGACCCAGTGTTGACATGTGGCAAGACGCTCCTCGGGGCGCGTATTGCTTGGGCCTCTCTCCTGGAAGCCCTCTGTCAGACCCAGTGTTGACATGTGGCAAGACGCTCCTCGGGGCGTGTCTTGCTTGGGCCTCTCTCCTGGAGGCGCTCAGTCAGACCGGGTAGTGACATGTGGCATGACGCTCCTCGGGGCGAGTCTTGCTTGGGCCTCTCTCCTGGAGGCGCTCAGTCAGACCCAGTGGTGACATGTGGCAAGACGCTCCTCGGTTCGCGTCTTGCTTGGGCCTCCCCCTGGAGGAGCTCAGTCAGACCCAGTGTTGACATGTGGCAAGACGCTCCTCTGGGCGCGTATTGCTTGGGCCTCTCTCCTGGAGGCCCTCTGTCAGACCCAGTGTTGACATGTGGCAAGACGCTCCTCGGGGCGCGTCTTGCTTGGGCCTCTCTCCTGGAGGCGCTCAGTCAGACCGAGTAGTGACATGTGGCATGACGCTCCTCGGGGCGCGTCTTGCTTGGGCCTCTCTCCTGGAGGCGCTCAGTCAGACCCATTGTTGACATGTGGCAAGACGCTCCTCGGGGCGCTTCTTGCTTGGGCCTCTCTCCTGGAGGCGCTCAGTCAGACCCAGTGTTGACATGTGGCAAGACGCTCCTCGGGGCACATCTTGCTTGGGCCTCTCTCCTGGAGGCGCTCAGTCAGACCCAGTGTTCACATGTGGAAAGACGCTCCTCGGGGCGCGTCTTGCTTGGGCCTCTCTCCTGGAGGCGCTCAGTCAGACCCAGTGTTGACATTTGGCAAGACGCTCCTCGGGGCGCGTCATGCTTGGGCCTCTCTCCTGGAGGCGCTCAGTCAGACCCAGTGTTGACATGTGTCAAGACGCCCCTCGGGGCGCGTCTTGCTTGGGCTTCTCTCCTGGAGGCCCTCAGTCAGACCCATTGTTGACATGTGGCAGGACGCTCCTCGGGGCGTGTCTTGCTTGGGCCTCTCTCCTGGAGGTGCTCAGTCAGACCCAGTGGTGACATGTGGCAAGAAGCTCCTCGGGGCGCGTATTGCTTGGGCTTCTTTCATGGAGGCCCTCAGTCAGACCCAGTGTTGACATGTGTCAAGACGCTCCTCGGGGCGCGTCTTGCTGGGGCTTCTCTCATGGAGGCACTCAGTCAGACCCAGTGTTGACATGTGGCAAGACTCTCCTCGGGGCGCGTCTTGCTTGTGCCTCTCTCCTCGAGGAGCTCAGTCAGACCCAGTGTTGACATGTGGCAAGACGCTCCTCGGGGCGCGTATTGCTTGGGCCTCTCTCCTGGAAGCCCTCTGTCAGACCCAGTGTTGACATGTGGCAAGACGCTCCTCGGGGCGCGTCTTGCTTGGGCCTCTCTCCTGGAGGCGCTCAGTCAGACCGGGTAGTGACATGTGGCATGACGCTCCTCGGGGCGCGTCTTGCTTGGGCCTCTCTCCTGGAGGCGCTCAGTCAGACCCAGTGGTGACATGTGGCAAGACGCTCCTCGGTTCGCGTCTTGCTTTGGCCTCCCCCTGGAGGAGCTCAGTCAGACCCAGTGTTGACATGTGGCAAGACGCTCCTAGGGGCGCGTATTGCTTGGGCCTCTCTCCTGGAGGCCCTCTGTCAGACCCAGTGTTAACATGTGGCAAGACGCTCCTCGGGGCGCGTCTTGCTTGGGCCTCTCTCCTGGAGGCGCTCAGTCAGACCGAGTAGTGACATGTGGCATGACGCTCCTCGGGGCGCGTCTTGCTTGGGCCTCTCTCCTGGAGGCGCTCAGTCAGACCAAGTGGTGACATGTGACAAGACACTCCTCGGGGCGCGTCTTGCTTGGGCCTCTCTCCTGGAGGCCCTCTGTCAGAACCAGTGTTGACATGTGGCTAGACGCTCCTAGGGGCGTGTCTTGCTTGGGCCTCTCTCCTGGAGGCGCTCAGTCAGACCGAGTGCTGACATGTGGCAAGATGCTCCTCGGGGCGCGTCTTGGTTGGGCCTCTCTCCCTGAGGCGCTCAGTCAGACCCAGTGGTGACATATGGCAAGACGCTCCTCGGGGCGCGTATTGCTTGGGCCTCTCTCCTGGAGGCCCTCTGTCAGACCCAGTGTTGACATGTGGCAAGACACTCCTCGGGCGCGTCTTGCTTGGGCCACTCTCCTGGAGGCGCTCAGTCAGACCCATTGTTGACATGTGGCAAGACGCTCCTCGGGGCGCTTCTTGCTTGGGCCTCTCTCCTGGAGGCGCTCAGTCAGACCCAGTGTTGACATGTGGCAAGATGCTCCTCGGGGTGCGTCTTGCTTGGGCCTCTCTCCTGGAGGCGCTCAGTCAGACCCAGTGGTGACATATGGCAGGACGCTCCTCGGGGCGCGTATTGCTTGGGCCTCTCTCCTGGAGGCCCTCTGTCAGACCCAGTGTTGACATGTGGCAAGACACTCCTCGGGGCGCGTCTTGCTTGGGATTCTCTCATGGAGGCCCTCAGTCAGACCCAGTGTTGACAAGTGTCAAGACGCTCCTCGGGGCGCGTCTTGCTTGGGCCTCTCTCCTGGAGGCGCTCAGTCAGACCCATTGTTGACATGTGGCAAGACGCTCCTCGGGGCGCTTCTTGCTTGGGCCTCTCTCCTGGAGGAGCTCAGTCAGACCCAGTGTTGACATGTGGCAAGACGCTCCTCGGGGCACATCTTGCTTGGGCCTCTCTCCTGGAGGCGCTCAGTCAGACCCAGTGTTCACATGTGGAAAGACGCTCCGCGGGGCGCGTCTTGCTTGGGTCTCTCTCCTGGAGGCGCTCAGTCAGACCCAGTGTTGACATTTGGCAAGACGCTCCTCGGGGCGCGTCATGCTTGGGCCTCTCTCCTGGAGGCGCTCAGTCAGACCCAGTGTTGACATGTGTCCAGACGCCCCTCGGGGCACGTCTTGCTTAGGCCTCTCTCCTGGAGGCGCTCAGTCAGACCCAGTGTTGACATGTGGCAACACGCTCCTCGGGGCGCGTCTTGCTTGGGCTTCTCTCCTGGAGGCCCTCAGTCAGACCCATTGTTGACATGTGGCAGGACGCTCCTCGGGGCGCGTCTTGCTTGGGCTTCTCTCCTGGAGGCCCTCAGTCAGACCCATTGTTGACATGTGGCAGGACGCTCCTCGGGGCGCTTCTTGCTTGGGCCTCTCTCCTGGAGGCGCTCAGTCAGACCCAGTGTTGACATGTGGCAAGACGCTCCTCGGGGCACATCTTGCTTGGGCCTCTCTCCTGGAGGCGCTCAGTCAGACCCAGTGTTCACATGTGGAAAGACGCTCCTCGGGGCGCGTCTTGCTTGGGCCTCTCTCCTGGAGGTGCTCAGTCAGACCCAGTGTTGACATTTGGCAAGACGCTCCTCGGGGCGCGTCATGCTTGGGCCTCTCTCCTGGAGGCGCTCAGTCAGACCCAGTGTTGACATGTGTCAAGACGCCCCTCGGGGCGCGTCTTGCTTGGGCTTCTCTCCTGGAGGCCCTCAGTCAGACCCATTGTTGACATGTGGCAGGACGCTCCTCGGGGCGTGTCTTGCTTGGGCCTCTCTCCTGGAGGTGCTCAGTCAGACCCAGTGGTGACATGTGGCAAGAAGCTCCTCGGGGCGCGTATTGCTTGGGCTTCTTTCATCGAGGCCCTCAGTCAGACCCAGTGTTGACATGTGTCAAGACGCTCCTCGGGGCGCGTCTTGCTTGGGCCTCTCTCCTGGAGGCCCTCTGTCAGACCCAGTGTTGACATGTGGCAAGACGCTCCTCGGGCGCGTCTTGCTTGGGCCACTCTCCTGGAGGCGCTCAGTCAGACCCATTGTTGACATGTGGCAAGACGCTCCTCGGGGCGCTTCTTGCTTGGGCCTCTCTCCTGGAGGCGCTCAGTCAGACCCAGTGTTGACATGTGGCAAGATGTTCCTCGGGGCACGTCTTGCTTGGGATTCTCTCATGGAGGCCCTCAGTCAGACCCAGTGTTGACAAGTGTCAGGACGCTCCTCGGGGCGCGTCATGCTTGGGCCTCTCTCCTGGAGGCTCTCAGTCAGACCCAGTGGTGACATGTGGCAAGACGCTCCTCGGGGTGCGTCTTGCTTGGGCCTCTCTCCTGGAGGCGCTCAGTCAGACCGAGTGCTGAAATGTGGCAAGACGCTCCTCGGGGCGCGTCTTGCTTGGGCCTCTCTCCTGGAGGCGCTCAGTCAGACCCAGTGGTGACATGTGGCTAGACGCTCCTCGGGGCACATATTGCTTGGGCCTCTCTCCTGGAGGCCCTCTGTCAAACCCAGTGTTGACATGTGGCAAGACGCTCCTCTGGGCGCGTCTTGCTTGGGCTTCTCTCATTGAGGCCCTCAGTCAGACCCAGTGTTGACATGTGTCAAGACGCCCCTCGGGGCGCGTCTTGCTTGGGCCTCTCTCCTGGAGGCGCTCAGTCAGACCCAGTGTTGACATGTGGCAAGACGCTCCTCGGGGCGTGTCTTGCTTGGGCTTCTCTCCTGGAGGCCCTCAGTCAGACCCATTGTTGACATGTGGCAAGACGCTCCTCGGGGCGTGTCTTGCTTGGGCCTCTCTCCTGGAGGCGCTCAGTCAGACCCAGTGGTGACATGTGGCAAGACGCTCCTCGGGGCGCGTATTGCTTGGGCCTCTCTCCTGTAGAACCTCTGTCAGACCCAGTGTTGACATTTGGCAAGACGCTCCTCGGGGCGCGTCTTGCTTGGGCTTCTCTCATGGAGGCCCTCAGTCAGACCCAGTGTTGACATGTGTCATGACGCTCCTCGGGGCGCATCTTGCTTGGGCCTCTCTCCTGGAGGCGCTCAGTCAGACCCATTGTTGACATGTGGCAAGACGCTCCTCGGGGCGCTTCTTGCTTGGGCCTCTCTCCTGGAGGCGCTCAGTCAGACCCAGTGTTGACATGTGGCAAGACGCTCCTCGGGGCGCGTCTTGCTTGGGCCTCTCTCCTGGAGGCGCTCAGTCAGACCCAGTGTTCACATGTGGCAAGACGCTCCTCGGGGCGCGTCTTTCTTGGGCCTCTCTCCTGGAGGCGCTCAGTCAGACCCAGTGTTGACATTTGGCAATACGCTCCTCGGGGCACGTCATGCTTGGGGCTCTCTCCTGGAGGCGCTCAGTCAGACCCAGTGTTGACATGTGGCTAGACTCTCCTCGGGGCACGTATTGCTTGGGCCTCTCTCCCGGAGGCCCTCTGTCAGACCCAGTGTAGACATGTGGCAAGACGCTCCTCGGGGCGCGTCTTGCTTGGGCTTTTCTCATTGAGGCCCTCAGTCAGACCCAGTGTTGACATGTGTCAAGACACCCATCGGGGCGCGTCTTGCTTGGGCCTCTCTCCTGGAGGCGCTCAGTCAGACCCAGTGTTGACATGTGGCAAGACGCTCCTCGGGGCGCGTATTGCTTGGGCCTCTCTCCCGGAGGCCCTCTGTCAGACCCAGTGTAGACATGGGGCAAGACTCTCCTCGGGGCGCGTCTTGCTTGGGCTTTTCTCATTGAGGCCCTCAGTCAGACCCAGTGTTGACATGTGTCAAGACACCCCTCGGGGCGCGTCTTGCTTGGGCCTCTCTCCTGGAGGCGCTCAGTCAGACCCAGTGTTGACATGTGGCAAGACGCTCCTCGGGGCTCGTCTTGCTTGGGCCTCTCTCCTGGAGTTCCTCTGTCAGACCCAGTGTTGACATGTGGCAAGAAGCTCTTCGGGGCACGTATTGCTTGGGCCTCTCTCCCGGAGGCCCTCTGTCAGACCCAGTGTAGACATGTGGCAAGACGCTCCTCGGGGCGCATCTTGCTTGGGCTTCTCTCATGGAGGCCCTCAGTCAGACCCAGTGTTGACATGTGTCAAGACGCTCCTCGGGGCGCGTCTTGCTTGGGCCTCTCTCCTGGAGGCGCTCAGTCAGACCCAGTGTTGACATCTGGCAAGACGCTCCTCGGGGCGCGTCTTGCTGGGGCTTCTCTCATGGAGGCACTCAGTCAGACCCAGTGTTGACATGTGGCAAGACGCTCCTCGGGGCGCGTCTTGCTTGGGCCTCTCTCCTGGAGGAGCTCAGTCAGACCCAGTGTTGAAATGTGGCAAGACGCTCCTCGGGGCTCGTATTGCTTGGGCCTCTCTCCTGGAGGCGCTCAGTCAGACCCAGTGGTGACATGTGGCAAGACTTTCCTCGGGGCGCGTATTGCTTGGGCCTCTCTCCTGGAGGCCCTCTGTCAGACCCAGTGTTGACATGTGGCAAGACGCTCCTCGGGGCGCGTCTTGCTTGGGCCTCTCTCCTGGAGGCGCTCAGTCAGACCCAGTGTTGACATGTGGCAAGACGCTCCTCGGGGCGCGTCTTGCTGGGGCTTCTCTCATGGAGGCACTCAGTCAGACCCAGTGTAGACATGTGGCAAGACGCTCCTCGGGGCGCGTCTTGCTTGGGCCTCTCTCCTGGAGGAGCTCAGTCAGACCCAGTGTTGAAATGTGGCAAGACGCTCCTCGGGGCTCGTATTGCTTGGGCCTCTCTCCTGGAGGCGCTCAGTCAGACCCAGTGGTGACATGTGGCAAGACTTTCCTCGGGGCGCGTATTGCTTGGGCTTCTCTCATGGAGGCCCTCAGTCAGACCCAGTGTTGACATGTGTCAAGACGCTCCTCGGGGCGCGTCTTGCTTGGGCCTCTCTCCTGGAGGCGCTCAGTCAGACCCAGTGTTGACATCTGGCAAGACGCTCCTCGGGGCGCGTCTTGCTGGGGCTTCTCTCATGGAGGCACTCAGTCAGACCCAGTGTTGACATGTGGCAAGACGCTCCTCGGGGCGCGTCTTGCTTGGGCCTCTCTCCTGGAGGAGCTCAGTCAGACCCAGTGTTGAAATGTGGCAAGACGCTCCTCGGGGCTCGTATTGCTTGGGCCTCTCTCCTGGAGGCGCTCAGTCAGACCCAGTGGTGACATGTGGCAAGACTTTCCTCGGGGCGCGTATTGCTTGGGCCTCTCTCCTGGAGGCCCTCTGTCAGACCCAGTGTTGACATGTGGCAAGACGCTCCTCGGGGCGCGTCTTGCTTGGGCCTCTCTCCTGGAGGCGCTCAGTCAGACCCAGTGTTGACATGTGGCAAGACGCTCCTCGGGGCGCGTCTTGCTGGGGCTTCTCTCATGGAGGCACTCAGTCAGACCCAGTGTAGACATGTGGCAAGACGCTCCTCGGGGCGCGTCTTGCTTGGGCCTCTCTCCTGGAGGAGCTCAGTCAGACCCAGTGTTGACATGTGGCAAGACGCTCCTCAGGGCGTGTATTGCTTGGGCCTCTCTCCTGGAGGCGCTCAGTCAGACCCAGTGGTGACATGTGGCAAGACTTTCTTCGGGGCGCGTATTGCTTGGGCCTCTCTCCTGGAGGCCCTCTGTCAGACCCAGTGTTGACATGTGGCAAGACGCTCCTCGGGGCGCGTCTTGCTTGGGCCTCTCTCCTGGAGGCGCTCAGTCAGACCGAGTGCTGACATGTGGCAAGACGCTCCGCGGGCCGCGTCTTGCTTGGGCCTCTCTCCTGGAGGCGCTCAGTCAGACCCAGTGGTGACATGTGGCTAGACGCTCCTCGGGGCACGTATTGCTTGGGCCTCTCTCCTGGAGGCCCTCTGTCAGACCCAGTGTTGACATGTGGCAAGACGCTCCTCGGGGTGCGTCTTGCTTGGGCTTCTCTCATTGAGGCCCTCAGTCAGACCCAGGCTTGACATGTGTCAAGACGCCCCTCGGGGCGCGTCTTGCTTGGGCCTCTCTCCTGGAGGCGCTCAGTCAGACCCAGTGTTGACATGTGGCAAGACGCTCCTCGGGGCGCGTCTTGCTTGGGCCTCTCTCCTGGAGGCGCTCAGTCAGTCCCAGTGGTGACATGTGGCTAGACGCTCCTCGGGGCACGTATTGCCTGGGCCTCTCTCCCGGAGGCCCTCTGTCAACCCCAGTGTTGACATGTGGCAAGAAGCTCCTCGGGGCGCGTCTTGCTTGGGCTTCTCTCATTGAGGCCCTCAGTCAGACCCAGTGTTGACATGTGTCAAGACGCCCCTCGGGGCACGTCTTGCTTGGGCCTCTCTCCTGGAGGCGCTCAGTCAGACCCATTGTTGACATGTGGCAAGACGCTCCTCGGGGCGCTTCTTGCTTGGGCCTCTCTCCTGGAGGCGCTCAGTCAGACCCAGTGTTGACATGTGGCAAGACGCTCCTCGGGGCGCGTCTTTCTTGGGCCTCTCTCCTGGAGGCGCTCAGTCAGACCCAGTGTTGACATTTGGCAAGACGCTCCTCGGGGCGCGTCATGCTTGGGCCTCTCTCCTGGAGGCGCTCAGTCAGACCCAGTGTTGACATGTGGCAAGACGCTCCTCGGGGCGCGTCTTGCTTGGGCCTCTCTCCTGGAGGCGCTCAGTCAGACCCAGTGGTGACATGTGGCTAGACACTCCTCGGGGCACGTATTGCTTGGGCCTCTCTCCCGGAGGCCCTCTGTCAGACCCAGTGAAGACATGTGGCAAGACGCTCCTCGGGGCGCGTCTTGCTTGGGCTTTTCTCATTGAGGCCCTCAGTCAGACCCAGTGTTGACATGTGTCAAGACGCCCCTCGGGGCGCGTCTTGCTTGGGCCTCTCTCCTGGAGGCGCTCAGTCAGACCCAGTGTTGACATGTGGCAAGACGCTCCTCGGGGCGCGTCTTGCTTGGGCTTCTCTCCTGGAGGCCCTCAGTCAGACCCATTGTTGACATGTGGCAAGACGCTCCTCGGGGCGTGTCTTGCTTGGGCCTCTCTCCTGGAGGTGCTCAGTCAGACCCAGTGGTGACATGTGGCAAGACGCTCTTCGGGGCGCGTATTGCTTGGGCCTCTCTCCTGGAGTTCCTCTGTCAGACCCAGTGTTGACATGTGGCAAGACGCTCCTCCGGGCGCGTCCTGCTTGGGCTTCTCTCATGGAGGCCCTCAGTCAGACCCAGTGTTGACATGTGTCAAGACGCTCCTCGGGGCGCGTCTTGCTTGGGCCTCTCTCCTGGAGGCGCTCAGTTAGACCCAGTGTTGACATGTGGCAAGATGCTCCTCGGGGCGCGTCTTGCTGAGGCTTCTCTCATGGAGGCACTCAGTCAGACCCAGTGTTGACATGTGGCAAGACGCTCCTCGGGGCGCGTCTTGCTTGGGCCTCTCTCCTGGAGGCGCTCAGTCAGACCCAGTGTTGACATGTGGCAAGACGCTGCTCGGGGCGCGTCTTGCTGGGGCTTCTCTCATGGAGGCACTCAGTCAGACCCAGTGTTGACATGTGGCAAGACGCTCCTCGGGGCGCGTCTTGCTTGGGCCTCTCTCCTGGAGGAGCTCAGTCAGACCCAGTGTTGACATGTGGCAAGACGCTCCTCGGGGCGTGTATTGCTTGGGCCTCTCTCCTGGAGGCGCTCAGTCAGACCCAGTGGTGACATGTGGCAAGACTTTCCTCGGGGCGCGTATTGCTTGGGCCTCTCTCCTGGAGGCCCTCTGTCAGACCCAGTGTTGACATGTGGCAAGACGCTCCTCGGGGCGCGTCTTGCTTGGGCCTCCCCCTGGAGGAGCTCAGTCAGACCCAGTGTTGACATGTGGCAAGACGCTCCTCGGGGCGCGTATTGCTTGGGCCTCTCTCCTGGAGGCCCTCTGTCAGACCCAGTGTTGGCATGTGGCAAGACGCTCCTCGGGGCGCGTCTTGCTTGGGCCTCTCTCCTGGAGGCGCTCAGTCAGACCGAGTAGTGACATGTGGCATGACGCTCCTCGGGGCGCGTCTTGCTTGGGCCTCTCTCCTGGAGGCGCTCAGTCAGACCCAGTGGTGACATGTGACAAGACACTCCTCGGGGCGCGTCTTGCTTGGGCCTCTCTCCTGGAGGCCCTCTGTCAGAACCAGTGTTGACATGTGGCTAGACGCTCCTAGGGGCGTGTCTTGCTTGGGCCTCTCTCCTGGAGGCGCTCAGTCAGACCGAGTGCTGACATGTGGCAAGATGCTCCTCGGGGCGCGTCTTGGTTGGGCCTCTCTCCCTGAGGCGCTCAGTCAGACCCAGTGGTGACATATGGCAAGACGCTCCTCGGGGCGCGTATTGCTTGGGCCTCTCTCCTTGAGGCGCTCAGTCAGACCCATTGTTGACATGTGGCAAGACGCTCCTCGGGGCGCTTCTTGCTTGGGCCTCTCTCCTGGAGGCGCTCAGTCAGACCCAGTGTTGACATGTGGCAAGATGTTCCTCGGGGCACGTCTTGCTTGGGATTCTCTCATGGAGGCCCTCAGTCAGACCCAGTGTTGACAAGTGTCAGGACGCTCCTCGGGGCGCGTCATGCTTGGGCCTCTCTCCTGGAGGCTCTCAGTCAGACCCAGTGGTGACATGTGGCAAGACGCTCCTCGGGGTGCGTATTGCTTGGGCCTCTCTCCTGGAGGCGCTCAGTCAGACCGAGTGCTGACATGTGGCAAGACGCTCCTCGGGGCGCGTCTTGCTTGGGCCTCTCTCCTGGAGGCGCTCAGTCAGACCCAGTGGTGACATGTGGCTAGACGCTCCTCGGGGCACATATTGCTTGGGCCTCTCTCCTGGAGGCCCTCTGTCAGACCCAGTGTTGACATGTGACAAGACGCTCCTCGGGGCGCGTCTTGCTTGGGCTTCTCTCATTGAGGCCCTCAGTCAGACTCAGTGTTGACATGTGTCAAGACGCCCCTCGGGGCGCGTCTTGCTTGGGCCTCTCTCCTGGAGGCGCTCAGTCAGACCCAGTGTTGACATGTGGCAAGACGCTCCTCGGGGCGCGTCTTGCTTGGGCTTCTCTCCTGGAGGCCCTCAGTCAGACCCATTGTTGACATGTGGCAAGACACTCCTCGGGGCGTGTCTTGCTTGGGCCTCTCTCCTGGAGGCGCTCAGTCAGACCCAGTGGTGACATGTGGCAAGACGCTCCTCGGGGCGCGTATTGCTTGGGCCTCTCTCCTGTAGGCCCTCTGTCAGACCCAGTGTTGACATTTGGCAAGACGCTCCTCGGGGCGCGTCTTGCTTGGGCTTCTCTCATGGAGGCCCTCAGTCAGACCCAGTGTTGACATGTGTCATCACGCTCCTCGGGGCGCGTCTTGCTTGGGCCTCTCTCCTGGAGGCGCTCAGTCAGACCCAGTGTTGACATGTGGCAAGACGCTCCTCGGGGCGCTTCTTGCTTGGGCCTCTCTCCTGGAGGCGCTCAGTCAGACCCAGTGTTGACATGTGGCAAGACGCTCCTCGGGGCGCGTCTTGCTTGGGCCTCTCTCCTGGAGGCGCTCAGTCAGACCCAGTGTTCATATGTGGCAAGACGCTCCTCGGGGCGCGTCTTTCTTGGGCCTCTCTCCTGGAGGCGCTCAGTCAGACCCAGTGTTGACATTTGGCAATACGCTCCTCGGGGCGCGTCATGCTTGGGCCTCTCTCCTGGAGGCGCTCAGTCAGACCCAGTGTTGACATGTGGCTAGACTCTCCTCGGGGCACGTATTGCTTGGGCCTCTCTCCCGGAGGCCCTCTGTCAGACCCAGTGTAGACATGTGGCAAGACGCTCCTCGGGGCGCGTCTTGCTTGGGCTTTTCTCATTGAGGCCCTCAATCAGACCCAGTGTTGACATGTGTCAAGACACCCCTCGGGGCGCGTCTTGCTTGGGCCTCTCTCCTGGAGGCGCTCAGTCAGACCCAGTGTTGACATGTGGCAAGACGATCCTCGGGGCGCGTATTGCTTGGGCCTCTCTCCCGGAGGCCCTCTGTCAGACCCAGTGTAGACATGGGGCAAGACGCTCCTCGGGGCGCGTCTTGCTTGGGCTTTTCTCATTGAGGCCTTCAGTCAGACCCAGTGTTGACATGTGTCAAGACACCCCTCGGGGCGCGTCTTGCTTGGGCCCTATCTCCTGGAGGCGCTCAGTCAGACCCAGTGTTGACATGTGGCAAGACGCTCCTCGGGGCGCGTCTTGCTTGGGCCCTATCTCCTGGAGGCGCTCAGTCAGACCCAGTGGTGACATGTGGCTAGACACTCCTCGGGGCACGTATTGCTTGGGCCTCTCTCCCGGAGGCCCTCTGTCAGACCCAGTGTAGACATGTGGCAAGACGCTCCTCGGGGCGCGTCTTGCTTGGGCTTTTCTCATTGAGGCCCTCAGTCAGACCCAGTGTTGACATGTGTCAAGACACCCCTCGGGGCGCGTCTTGCTTGGGCCTCTCTCCTGGAGGCGCTCAGTCAGACCCAGTGTTGACATGTGGCAAGACGCTCCTCGGGGCGTGTCTTGCTTGGGCCACTCTCCTGGAGGTGCTCAGTCAGACCCAGTGGTGACATGTGGCAAGACGCTCTTCGGGGCACGTATTGCTTGGGCCTCTCTCCTGGAGTTCCTCTGTCAGACCCAGTGTTGACATGTGGCAAGACGCTCCTCGGGGCGCGTCTTGCTTGGGCTTCTCTCATGGAGGCCCTCAGTCAGACCCAGTGTTGACATGTGTCAAGACGCTCCTCGGGGTGCGTCTTGCTTGGGCCTCTCTCCTGGAGGCGCTCAGTCAGACCCAGTGTTGACATGTGGCAAGACGCTCCTCGGGGCACGTCTTGCTTGGGCTTCTCTCATGGAGGCCCTCAGTCAGACCCAGTGTTGACATGTGGCAAGACGCTCCTCGGGGCGCGTCTTGCTGGGGCTTCTCTCATGGAGGCACTCAGTCAGACCCAGTGTTGACATGTGGCAAGACGCTCCTCGGGGCGCGTCTTGCTTGGGCCTCTCTCCTGGAGAAGCTAAGTCAGACCCAGTGTTGACATGTGGCAAGACGCTCCTCGGGGCTCGTCTTGCTTGGGCCTCTCTCCTGGAGGCGCTCAGTCAGACCCAGTGGTGACATGTGGCTAGACACTCCTCGGGGCACGTATTGCTTGGGCCTCTCTCCCGGAGGCCCTCTGTCAGACCCAGTGTAGACATGTGGCAAGACGCTCCTCGGGGCGTGTCTTGCTTGGGCTTTTCTCATTGAGGCCCTCAGTCAGACCCAGTGTTGACATGTGTCAAGACACCCCTCGGGGCGCGTCTTGCTTGGGCCTCTCTCCTGGAGGCGCTCAGTCAGACCCAGTGTTGACATGTGGCAAGACGCTCCTCGGGGCGCGTCTTGCTTGGGCTTCTCTCCTGGAGGCGCTCAGTCAGACCCATTGTTGACATGTGGCAAGACGCTCCTCGGGGCGTGTCTTGCTTGGGCCTCTCTCCTGGAGGTGCTCAGTCAGACCCAGTGGTGACATGTGGCAAGAAGCTCTTCGGGGCGCGTATTGCTTGGGCCTCTCTCCTGGAGTTCCTCTGTCAGACCCAGTGTTGACATGTGGCAAGACGCTCCTCGGGGCGCATCTTGCTTGGGCTTCTCTCATGGAGGCCCTCAGTCAGACCCAGTGTTGACATGTGTCAAGACGCTCCTCGGGGCGCGTCTTGCTTGGGCCTCTCTCCTGGAGGCGCTCAGTCAGACCCAGTGTTGACATGTGGCAAGACGCTCCTCGGGGCGCGTCTTGCTGGGGCTTCTCTCATGGAGGCACTCAGTCAGACCCAGTGTTGACATGTGGCAAGACGCTCCTCGGGGCGCGTCTTGCTTGGGCCTCTCTCCTGGAGGAGCTCAGTCAGACCCAGTGTTGAAATGTGGCAAGACGCTCCTCGGGGCTCGTATTGCTTGGGCCTCTCTCCTGGAGGCGCTCAGTCAGACCCAGTGGTGACATGTGGCAAGACTTTACTCGGGGCGCGTATTGCTTGGGCCTCTCTCCTGGAGGCCCTCAGTCAGACCCAGTGTTGACATGTGTCAAGACACCCCTCGGGGCGCGTCTTGCTTGGGCCTCTCTCCTGGAGGCGCTCAGTCAGACCCAGTGTTGACATGTGGCAAGACGCTCCTCGGGGCGTGTCTTGCTTGGGCCACTCTCCTGGAGGTGCTCAGTCAGACCCAGTGGTGACATGTGGCAAGACGCTCTTCGGGGCACGTATTGCTTGGGCCTCTCTCCTGGAGTTCCTCTGTCAGACCCAGTGTTGACATGTGGCAAGACGCTCCTCGGGGCGCGTCTTGCTTGGGCTTCTCTCATGGAGGCCCTCAGTCAGACCCAGTGTTGACATGTGTCAAGACGCTCCTCGGGGCGCGTCTTGCTTGGGCCTCTCTCCTGGAGGCGCTCAGTCAGACCCAGTGTTGACATGTGGCAAGACGCTCCTCGGGGCACGTCTTGCTTGGGCTTCTCTCATGGAGGCCCTCAGTCAGACCCAGTGTTGACATGTGGCAAGACGCTCCTCGGGGCGCGTCTTGCTGGGGCTTCTCTCATGGAGGCACTCAGTCAGACCCAGTGTTGACATGTGGCAAGACGCTCCTCGGGGCGCGTCTTGCTTGGGCCTCTCTCCTGGAGGAGCTAAGTCAGACCCAGTGTTGACATGTGGCAAGACGCTCCTCGGGGCTCGTCTTGCTTGGGCCTCTCTCCTGGAGGCGCTCAGTCAGACCCAGTGGTGACATGTGGCTAGACACTCCTCGGGGCACGTATTGCTTGGGCCTCTCTCCCGGAGTCCCTCTGTCAGACCCAGTGTAGACATGTGGCAAGACGCTCCTCGGGGCGTGTCTTGCTTGGGCTTTTCTCATTGAGGCCCTCAGTCAGACCCAGTGTTGACATGTGTCAAGACACCCCTCGGGGCGCGTCTTGCTTGGGCCTCTCTCCTGGAGGCGCTCAGTCAGACCCAGTGTTGACATGTGGCAAGACGCTCCTCGGGGCGCGTCTTGCTTGGGCTTCTCTCCTGGAGGCCCTCAGTCAGACCCATTGTTGACATGTGGCAAGACGCTCCTCGGGGCGTGTCTTGCTTGGGCCTCTCTCCTGGAGGTGCTCAGTCAGACCCAGTGGTGACATGTGGCAAGAAGCTCTTCGGGGCGCGTATTGCTTGGGCCTCTCTCCTGGAGTTCCTCTGTCAGACCCAGTGTTGACATGTGGCAAGACGCTCCTCGGGGCGCATCTTGCTTGGGCTTCTCTCATGGAGGCCCTCAGTCAGACCCAGTGTTGACATGTGTCAAGACGCTCCTCGGGGCGCGTCTTGCTTGGGCCTCTCTCCTGGAGGCGCTCAGTCAGACCCAGTGTTGACATGTGGCAAGACGCTCCTCGGGGCGCGTCTTGCTGGGGCTTCTCTCATGGAGGCACTCAGTCAGACCCAGTGTTGACATGTGGCAAGACGCTCCTCGGGGCGCGTCTTGCTTGGGCCTCTCTCCTGGAGGAGCTCAGTCAGACCCAGTGTTGAAATGTGGCAAGACGCTCCTCGGGGCTCGTATTGCTTGGGCCTCTCTCCTGGAGGCGCTCAGTCAGACCCAGTGTTGACATGTGGCAAGACGCTCCTCGGGGCGCGTCTTGCTTGGGCCTCTCTCCTGGAGGCGCTCAGTCAGACCCAGTGGTGACATGTGGCTAGACGCTCCTCGGGGCACGTATTGCCTGGGCCTCTCTCCCGGAGGCCCTCTGTCAAACCCAGTGTTGACATGTGGCAAGAAGCTCCTCGGGGCGCGTCTTGCTTGGGCTTCTCTCATTGAGGCCCTCAGTCAGACCCAGTGTTGACATGTGTCAAGACGCCCCTCGGGGCGCGTCTTGCTTGGGCCTCTCTCCTGGAGGCGCTCAGTCAGACCCATTGTTGACATGTGGCAAGACGCTCCTCGGGGCGCTTCTTGCTTGGGCCTCTCTCCTGGAGGCGCTCAGTCAGACCCAGTGTTGACATGTGGCAAGACGCTCCTCGGGGCGCGTCTTTCTTGGGCCTCTCTCCTGGAGGCGCTCAGTCAGACCCAGTGTTGACATTTGGCAAGACGCTCCTCGGGGCGCGTCATGCTTGGGCCTCTCTCCTGGAGGCGCTCAGTCAGACCAAGTGTTGACATGTGGCAAGACGCTCCTCGGGGCGCGTCTTGCTTGGGCCTCTCTCCTGGAGGCGCTCAGTCAGACCCAGTGGTGACATGTGGCTAGACACTCCTCGGGGCACGTATTGCTTGGGCCTCTCTCCCGGAGGCCCTCTGTCAGACCCAGTGAAGACATGTGGCAAGACGCTCCTCGGGGCGCGTCTTGCTTGGGCTTTTCTCATTGAGGCCCTCAGTCAGACCCAGTGTTGACATGTGTCAAGACGCCCCTCGGGGCGCGTCTTGCTTGGGTCTCTCTCCTGGAGGCGCTCAGTCAGACCCAGTGTTGACATGTGGCAAGACGCTCCTCGGGGCGCGTCTTGCTTGGGCTTCTCTCCTGGAGGCCCTCAGTCAGACCCAGTGTTGACATGTGGCAAGACGCTCCTCGGGGCGCGTCTTGCTTGGGCTTCTCTCCTTGAGGCCCTCAGTCAGACCCATTGTTGACATGTGGCAAGACACTCCTCGGGGCGTGTCTTGCTTGGGCCTCTCTCCTGGAGGCGCTCAGTCAGACCCAGTGGTGACATGTGGCAAGACGCTCCTCGGGGCGCGTATTGCTTGGGCCTCTCTCCTGTAGGCCCTCTGTCAGACCCAGTGTTGACATTTGGCAAGACGCTCCTCGGGGCGCGTCTTGCTTGGGCTTCTCTCATGGAGGCCCTCAGTCAGACCCAGTGTTGACATGTGTCATCACGCTCCTCGGGGCGCGTCTTGCTGGGGCCTCTCTCCTGGAGGCGCTCAGTCAGACCCATTGTTGACATGTGGCAAGACGCTCCTCGGGGCGCTTCTTGCTTGGGCCTCTCTCCTGGAGGCGCTCAGTCAGACCCAGTGTTGACATGTGGCAAGACGCTCCTCGGGGCGCGTCTTGCTTGGGCCTCTCTCCTGGAGGCGCTCAGTCAGACCCAGTGTTCATATGTGGCAAGACGCTCCTCGGGGCGCGTCTTTCTTGGGCCTCTCTCCTGGAGGCGCTCAGTCAGACCCAGTGTTGACATTTGGCAATACGCTCCTCGGGGCGCGTCATGCTTGGGCCTCTCTCCTGGAGGCGCTCAGTCAGACCCAGTGTTGATATGTGGCTAGACTCTCCTCGGGGCACGTATTGCTTGGGCCTCTCTCCCGGAGGCCCTCTGTCAGACCCAGTGTAGACATGTGGCAAGACGCTCCTCGGGGCGCGTCTTGCTTGGGCTTTTCTCATTGAGGCCCTCAATCAGACCCAGTGTTGACATGTGTCAAGACACCCCTCGGGGTGTGTCTTGCTTGGGCCTCTCTCCTGGAGGCGCTCAGTCAGACCCAGTGTTGACATGTGGCAAGACGATCCTCGGGGCGCGTATTGCTTGGGCCTCTCTCCCGGAGGCCCTCTGTCAGACCCAGTGTAGACATGGGGCAAGACGCTCCTCGGGGCGCGTCTTGCTTGGGCTTTTCTCATTGAGGCCCTCAGTCAGACCCAGTGTTGACATGTGTCAAGACACCCCTCGGGGCGCGTCTTGCTTGGGCCTCTCTCCTGGAGGCGCTCAGTCAGACCCAGTGTTGACATGTGGCAAGACGCTCCTCGGGGCGTGTCTTGCTTGGGCCACTCTCCTGGAGGTGCTCAGTCAGACCCAGTGGTGACATGTGGCAAGACGCTCTTCGGGGCACGTGTTGCTTGGGCCTCTCTCCTGGAGTTCCTCTGTCAGACCCAGTGTTGACATGTGGCAAGACGCTCCTCGGGGCGCGTCTTGCTTGGGCTTCTCTCATGGAGGCCCTCAGTCAGACCCAGTGTTGACATGTGTCAAGACGCTCCTCGGGGCGCGTCTTGCTTGGGCCTCTCTCCTGGAGGCGCTCAGTCAGACCCAGTGTTGACATGTGGCAAGACGCTCCTCGGGGCGCGTCTTGCTGGGGCTTCTCTCATGGAGGCACTCAGTCAGACCCAGTGTTGACATGTGGCAAGACGCTCCTCGGGGCGAGTCTTGCTTGGGCCTCTCTCCTGGAGGAGCTCAGTCAGACCCAGTGTTGACATGTGGCAAGACGCTCCTCGGGGCTCGTCTTGCTTGGGCCTCTCTCCTGGAGGCGCTCAGTCAGACCCAGTGGTGACATGTGGCTAGACACTCCTCGGGGCACGTATTGCTTGGGCCTCTCTCCCGGAGGCCCTCTGTCAGACCCAGTGTAGACATGTGGCAAGACGCTCCTCGGGGCGTGTCTTGCTTGGGCTTTTCTCATTGAGGCCCTCAGTCAGACCCAGTGTTGACATGTGTCAAGACACCCCTCGGGGCGCGTCTTGCTTGGGCCTCTCTCCTGGAGGCGCTCAGTCAGACCCAGTGTTGACATGTGGCAAGACGCTCCTCGGGGCGCGTCTTGCTTGGGCTTCTCTCCTGGAGGCCCTCAGTCAGACCCATTGTTGACATGTGGCAAGACGCTCCTCGGGGCGTGTCTTGCTTGGGCCTCTCTCCTGGAGGTGCTCAGTCAGACCCAGTGGTGACATGTGGCAAGAAGCTCTTCGGGGCGCCTATTGCTTGGGCCTCTCTCCTGGAGTTCCTCTGTCAGACCCAGTGTTGACATGTGGCAAGACGCTCCTCGGGGCGCATCTTGCTTGGGCTTCTCTCATGGAGGCCCTCAGTCAGACCCAGTGTTGACATGTGTCAAGACGCTCCTCGGGGCGCGTCTTGCTTGGGCCTCTCTCCTGGAGGCGCTCAGTCAGACCCAGTGTTGACATGTGGCAAGACGCTCCTCGGGGCGCGTCTTGCTGGGGCTTCTCTCATGGAGGCACTCAGTCAGACCCAGTGTTGACATGTGGCAAGACGCTCCTCGGGGCGCGTCTTGCTTGGGCCTCTCTCCTGGAGGAGCTCAGTCAGACCCAGTGTTGAAATGTGGCAAGACGCTCCTCGGGGCTCGTATTGCTTGGGCCTCTCTCCTGGAGGTGCTCAGTCAGACCCAGTGGTGACATGTGGCAAGACTTTCCTCGGGGCGCGTATTGCTTGGGCCTCTCTCCTGGAGGCCCTCTGTCAGACCCAGTGTTGACATGTGGCAAGACGCTCCTCGGGGCGCGTCTTGCTTGGGCCTCTCTCCTGGAGGCGCTCAGTCAGACCCAGTGTTGACATGTGGCAAGACGCTCCTCGGGGCGCGTCTTGCTGGGGCTTCTCTCATGGAGGCACTCAGTCAGACCCAGTGTTGACATGTGGCAAGACGCTCCTCGGGGCGCGTCTTGCTTGGGCCTCTCTCCTGGAGGAGCTCAGTCAGACCCAGTGTTGACATGTGGCAAGACGCTCCTCAGGGCGTGTATTGCTTGGGCCTCTCTCCTGGAGGAGCTCAGTCAGACCCAGTGGTGACATGTGGCAAGACTTTCTTCGGGGCGCGAATTGCTTGGGCCTCTCTCCTGGAGGCCCTCTGTCAGACCCAGTGTTGACATGTGGCAAGACGCTCCTCGGGGCGCGTCTTGCTTGGGCCTCTCTCCTGGAGGCGCTCAGTCAGACCGAGTGCTGACATGTGGCAAGACGCTCCGCGGGCCGCGTCTTGCTTGGGCCTCTCTCCTGGAGGCGCTCAGTCAGACCCAGTGGTGACATGTGGCTAGACGCTCCTCGGGGCACGTATTGCTTGGGCCTCTCTCCCGGAGGCCCTCTGTCAGACCCAGTGTAGACATGTGGCAAGACGCTCCTCGGGGCGCGTCTTGCTTGGGCTTTTCTCATTGAGGCCCTCAATCAGACCCAGTGTTGACATGTGTCAAGACACCCCTCGGGGCGCGTCTTGCTTGGGCCTCTCTCCTGGAGGCGCTCAGTCAGACCCAGTGTTGACATGTGGCAAGACGATCCTCGGGGCGCGTATTGCTTGGGCCTCTCTCCCGGAGGCCCTCTGTCAGACCCAGTGTAGACATGGGGCAAGACGCTCCTCGGGGCGCGTCTTGCTTGGGCTTTTCTCATTGAGGCCCTCAGTCAGACCCAGTGTTGACATGTGTCAAGACACCCCTCGGGGCGCGTCTTGCTTGGGCCTCTCTCCTGGAGGCGCTCAGTCAGACCCAGTGTTGACATGTGGCAAGACGCTCCTCGGGGCGCGTCTTGCTTGGGCCTCTCTCCTGGAGGCGCTCAGTCAGACCCAGTGGTGACATGTGGCTAGACACTCCTCGGGGCACGTATTGCTTGGGCCTCTCTCCCGGAGGCCCTCTGTCAGACCCAGTGTAGACATGTGGCAAGACGCTCCTCGGGGCGCGTCTTGCTTGGGCTTTTCTCATTGAGGCCCTCAGTCAGACCCAGTGTTGACATGTGTCAAGACACCCCTCGGGGCGCGTCTTGCTTGGGCCTCTCTCCTGGAGGCGCTCAGTCAGACCCAGTGTTGACATGTGGCAAGACGCTCCTCGGGGCGCGTCTTGCTGGGGCTTCTCTCATGGAGGCACTCAGTCAGACCCAGTGTTGACATGTGGCAAGACGCTCCTCGGGGCGCGTCTTGCTTGGGCCTCTCTCCTGGAGGAGCTCAGTCAGACCCAGTGTTGACATGTGGCAAGACGCTCCTCAGGGCGTGTATTGCTTGGGCCTCTCTCCTGGAGGCGCTCAGTCAGACCCAGTGGTGACATGTGGCAAGACTTTCTTCGGGGCGCGAATTGCTTGGGCCTCTCTCCTGGAGGCCCTCTGTCAGACCCAGTGTTGACATGTGGCAAGACGCTCCTCGGGGCGCGTCTTGCTTGGGCCTCTCTCCTGGAGGCGCTCAGTCAGACCGAGTGCTGACATGTGGCAAGACGCTCCGCGGGCCGCGTCTTGCTTGGGCCTCTCTCCTGGAGGCGCTCAGTCAGACCCAGTGGTGACATGTGGCTAGACGCTCCTCGGGGCACGTATTGCTTGGGCCTCTCTCCCGGAGGCCCTCTGTCAGACCCAGTGTAGACATGTGGCAAGACGCTCCTCGGGGCGCGTCTTGCTTGGGCTTTTCTCATTGAGGCCCTCAATCAGACCCAGTGTTGACATGTGTCAAGACACCCCTCGGGGCGCGTCTTGCTTGGGCCTCTCTCCTGGAGGCGCTCAGTCAGACCCAGTGTTGACATGTGGCAAGACGATCCTCGGGGCGCGTATTGCTTGGGCCTCTCTCCCGGAGGCCCTCTGTCAGACCCAGTGTAGACATGGGGCAAGACGCTCTTTGGGGCGCGTCTTGCTTGGGCTTTTCTCATTGAGGCCCTCAGTCAGACCCAGTGTTGACATGTGTCAAGACACCCCTCGGGGCGCGTCTTGCTTGGGCCTCTCTCCTGGAGGCGCTCAGTCAGACCCAGTGTTGACATGTGGCAAGACGCTCCTCGGGGCGCGTCTTGCTTG
This sequence comes from Nothobranchius furzeri, assembly GCF_043380555.1. Lineage (NCBI taxonomy): Eukaryota > Metazoa > Chordata > Actinopteri > Cyprinodontiformes > Nothobranchiidae > Nothobranchius > Nothobranchius furzeri. The sequence continues at coordinate 18,801,523 of NC_091756.1, forward strand.
GGCCTCTCTCCTGGAGGCGCTCAGTCAGACCCAGTGGTGACATGTGGCTAGACACTCCTCGGGGCACGTATTGCTTGGGCCTCTCTCCCGGAGGCCCTCTGTCAGACCCAGTGTAGACATGTGGCAAGACGCTCCTCGGGGCGCGTCTTGCTTGGGCTTTTCTCATTGAGGCCCTCAGTCAGACCCAGTGTTGACATGTGTCAAGACACCCCTCGGGGCGCGTCTTGCTTGGGCCTCTCTCCTGGAGGCGCTCAGTCAGACCCAGTGTTGACATGTGGCAAGACGCTCCTCGGGGCGTGTCTTGCTTGGGCCACTCTCCTGGAGGTGCTCAGTCAGACCCAGTGGTGACATGTGGCAAGACGCTCTTCGGGGCACGTATTGCTTGGGCCTCTCTCCTGGAGTTCCTCTGTCAGACCCAGTGTTGACATGTGGCAAGACGCTCCTCGGGGGGCGTCTTGCTTGGGCTTCTCTCATGGAGGCCCTCAGTCAGACCCAGTGTTGACATGTGTCAAGACGCTCCTCGGGGCGCGTCTTGCTTGGGCCTCTCTCCTGGAGGCGCTCAGTCAGACCCAGTGTTGACATGTGGCAAGACGCTCCTCGGGGCGCGTCTTGCTGGGGCTTCTCTCATGGAGGCACTCAGTCAGACCCAGTGTTGACATGTGGCAAGACGCTCCTCGGGGCGCGTCTTGCTTGGGCCTCTCTCCTGGAGGAGCTCAGTCAGACCCAGTGTTGACATGTGGCAAGACGCTCCTCGGGGCTCGTCTTGCTTGGGCCTCTCTCCTGGAGGCGCTCAGTCAGACCCAGTGGTGACATGTGGCTAGACACTCCTCGGGGCACGTATTGCTTGGGCCTCTCTCCCGGAGGCCCTCTGTCAGACCCAGTGTAGACATGTGGCAAGACGCTCCTCGGGGCGTGTCTTGCTTGGGCTTTTCTCATTGAGGCCCTCAGTCAGACCCAGTGTTGACATGTGTCAAGACACCCCTCGGGGCGCGTCTTGCTTGGGCCTCTCTCCTGGAGGCGCTCAGTCAGACCCAGTGTTGACATGTGGCAAGACGCTCCTCGGGGCGCGTCTTGCTTGGGCTTCTCTCCTGGAGGCCCTCAGTCAGACCCATTGTTGACATGTGGCAAGACGCTCCTCGGGGCGTGTCTTGCTTGGGCGTCTCTCCTGGAGGTGCTCAGTCAGACCCAGTGGTGACATGTGGCAAGAAGCTCTTCGGGGCGCGTATTGCTTGGGCCTCTCTCCTGGAGTTCCTCTGTCAGACCCAGTGTTGACATGTGGCAAGACGCTCCTCGGGGCGCATCTTGCTTGGGCTTCTCTCATGGAGGCCCTCAGTCAGACCCAGTGTTGACATGTGTCAAGACGCTCCTCGGGGCGCGTCTTGCTTGGGCCTCTCTCCTGGAGGCGCTCAGTCATACCCAGTGTTGACATGTGGCAAGACGCTCCTCGGGGCGCGTCTTGCTTGGGCCTCTCTCCTGGAGGAGCTCAGTCAGACCCAGTGTTGAAATGTGGCAAGACGCTCCTCGGGGCTCGTATTGCTTGGGCCTCTCTCCTGGAGGCGCTCAGTCAGACCCAGTGGTGACATGTGGCAAGACTTTCCTCGGGGCGCGTATTGCTTGGGCCTCTCTCCTGGAGGCCCTCTGTCAGACCCAGTGTTGACATGTGGCAAGACGCTCCTCGGGGCGCGTCTTGCTTGGGCCTCTCTCCTGGAGGCGCTCAGTCAGACCCAGTGTTGACATGTGGCAAGACGCTCCTCGGGGCGCGTCTTGCTGGGGCTTCTCTCATGGAGGCACTCAGTCAGACCCAGTGTTGACATGTGGCAAGACGCTCCTCGGGGCGCGTCTTGCTTGGGCCTCTCTCCTGGAGGAGCTCAGTCAGACCCAGTGTTGACATGTGGCAAGACGCTCCTCAGGGCGTGTATTGCTTGGGCCTCTCTCCTGGAGGCGCTCAGTCAGACCCAGTGGTGACATGTGGCAAGACTTTCTTCGGGGCGCGAATTGCTTGGGCCTCTCTCCTGGAGGCCCTCTGTCAGACCCAGTGTTGACATGTGGCAAGACGCTCCTCGGGGCGCGTCTTGCTTGGGCCTCTCTCCTGGAGGCGCTCAGTCAGACCGAGTGCTGACATGTGGCAAGACGCTCCGCGGGCCGCGTCTTGCTTGGGCCTCTCTCCTGGAGGCGCTCAGTCAGACCCAGTGGTGACATGTGGCTAGACGCTCCTCGGGGCACGTATTGCTTGGGCCTCTCTCCTGGAGGCCCTCTGTCACACCCAGTGTTGACATGTGGCAAGACGCTCCTCGGGGTGCGTCTTGCTTGGGCTTCTCTCATTGAGGCCCTCAGTCAGACCCAGGCTTGACATGTGTCAAGACGCCCCTCGGGGCGCGTCTTGCTTGGGCCTCTCTCCTGGAGGCGCTCAGTCAGACCCAGTGTTGACATGTGGCAAGACGCTCCTCGGGGCGCGTCTTGCTTGGGCCTCTCTCCTGGAGGCGCTCAGTCAGACCCAGTGGTGACATGTGGCTAGACGCTCCTCGGGGCACGTATTGCCTGGGCCTCTCTCCCGGAGGCCCTCTGTCAAACCCAGTGTTGACATGTGGCAAGAAGCTCCTCGGGGCGCGTCTTGCTTGGGCTTCTCTCATTGAGGCCCTCAGTCAGACCCAGTGTTGACATGTGTCAAGACGCCCCTCGGGGCGCGTCTTGCTTGGGCCTCTCTCCTGGAGGCGCTCAGTCAGACCCATTGTTGACATGTGGCAAGACGCTCCTCGGGGCGCTTCTTGCTTGGGCCTCTCTCCTGGAGGCGCTCAGTCAGACCCAGTGTTGACATGTGGCAAGACGCTCCTCGGGGCGCGTCTTTCTTGGGCCTCTCTCCTGGAGGCGCTCAGTCAGACTCAGTGTTGACATTTGGCAAGACGCTCCTCGGGGCGCGTCATGCTTGGGCCTCTCTCCTGGAGGCGCTCAGTCAGACCCAGTGTTGACATGTGGCAAGACGCTCCTCGGGGCGCGTCTTGCTTGGGCCTCTCTCCTGGAGGCGCTCAGTCAGACCCAGTGGTGACATGTGGCTAGACACTCCTCGGGGCACGTATTGCTTGGGCCTCTCTCCCGGAGGCCCTCTGTCAGACCCAGTGAAGACATGTGGCAAGACGCTCCTCGGGGCGCGTCTTGCTTGGGCTTTTCTCATTGAGGCCCTCAGTCAGACCCAGTGTTGACATGTGTCAAGACGCCCCTCGGGGCGCGTCTTGCTTGGGCCTCTCTCCTGGAGGCGCTCAGTCAGACCCAGTGTTGACATGTGGCAAGACGCTCCTCGGGGCGCGTCTTGCTTGGGCTTCTCTCCTGGAGGCCCTCAGTCAGACCCATTGTTGACATGTGGCAAGACGCTCCTCGGGGCGTGTCTTGCTTGGGCCTCTCTCCTGGAGGTGCTCAGTCAGACCCAGTGGTGACATGTGGCAAGACGCTCTTTGGGGCGCGTATTGCTTGGGCCTCTCTCCTGGAGTTCCTCTGTCAGACCCAGTGTTGACATGTGGCAAGACGCTCCTCCGGTCGCGTCCTGCTTGGGCTTCTCTCATGGAGGCCCTCAGTCAGACCCAGTGTTGACATGTGTCAAGACGCTCCTCGGGGCGCGTCTTGCTTGGGCCTCTCTCCTGGAGGCGCTCAGTTAGACCCAGTGTTGACATGTGGCAAGATGCTCCTCGGGGCGCGTCTTGCTGAGGCTTCTCTCATGGAGGCACTCAGTCAGACCCAGTGTTGACATGTGGCAAGACGCTCCTCGGGGCGCGTCTTGCTTGGGCCTCTCTCCTGGAGGCGCTCAGTCAGACCCAGTGTTGACATGTGGCAAGACGCTGCTCGGGGCGCGTCTTGCTGGGGCTTCTCTCATGGAGGCACTCAGTCAGACCCAGTGTTGACATGTGGCAAGACGCTCCTCGGGGCGCGTCTTGCTTGGGCCTCTCTCCTGGAGGAGCTCAGTCAGACCCAGTGTTGACATGTGGCAAGACACTCCTCGGGGCGTGTATTGCTTGGGCCTCTCTCCTGGAGGCGCTCAGTCAGACCCAGTGGTGACATGTGGCAAGACTTTCCTCGGGGCGCGTATTGCTTGGGCCTCTCTCCTGGAGGCCCTCTGTCAGACCCAGTGTTGACATGTGGCAAGACGCTCCTCGGGGCGCGTCTTGCTTGGGCCTCCCCCTGGAGGAGCTCAGTCAGACCCAGTGTTGACATGTGGCAAGACGCTCCTCGGGGCGCGTATTGCTTGGGCCTCTCTCCTGGAGGCCCTCTGTCAGACCCAGTGTTGGCATGTGGCAAGACGCTCCTCGGGGCGCGTCTTGCTTGGGCCTCTCTCCTGGAGGCGCTCAGTCAGACCGAGTAGTGACATGTGGCATGACGCTCCTCGGGGCGCGTCTTGCTTGGGCCTCTCTCCTGGAGGCGCTCAGTCAGACCCAGTGGTGACATGTGACAAGACACTCCTCGGGGCGCGTCTTGCTTGGGCCTCTCTCCTGGAGGCCCTCTGTCAGAACCAGTGTTGACATGTGGCTAGACGCTCCTAGGGGCGTGTCTTGCTTGGGCCTCTCTCCTGGAGGCGCTCAGTCAGACCGAGTGCTGACATGTGGCAAGATGCTCCTCGGGGCGCGTCTTGGTTGGGCCTCTCTCCCTGAGGCGCTCAGTCAGACCCAGTGGTGACATATGGCAAGACGCTCCTCGGGGCGCGTATTGCTTGGGCCTCTCTCCTGGAGGCCCTCTGTCAGACCCAGTGTTGACATGTGGCAAGACACTCCTCGGGCGCGTCTTGCTTGGGCCTCTCTCCTTGAGGCGCTCAGTCAGACCCATTGTTGACATGTGGCAAGACGCTCCTCGGGGCGCTTCTTGCTTGGGCCTCTCTCCTGGAGGCGCTCAGTCAGACCCAGTGTTGACATGTGGCAAGATGTTCCTCGGGGCACGTCTTGCTTGGGATTCTCTCATGGAGGCCCTCAGTCAGACCCAGTGTTGACAAGTGTCAGAACGCTCCTCGGGGCGCGTCATGCTTGGGCCTCTCTCCTGGAGGCTCTCAGTCAGACCCAGTGGTGACATGTGGCAAGACGCTCCTCGGGGTGCGTCTTGCTTGGGCCTCTCTCCTGGAGGCGCTCAGTCAGACCGAGTGCTGACATGTGGCAAGACGCTCCTCGGGGCGCGTCTTGCTTGGGCCTCTCTCCTGGAGGCGCTCAGTCAGACCCAGTGGTGACATGTGGCTAGACGCTCCTCGGGGCACATATTGCTTGGGCCTCTCTCCTGGAGGCCCTCTGTCAGACCCAGTGTTGACATGTGGCAAGACGCTCCTCGGGGCGCGTCTTGCTTGGGCTTCTCTCATTGAGGCCCTCAGTCAGACTCAGTGTTGACATGTGTCAAGACGCCCCTCGGGGCGCGTCTTGCTTGGGCCTCTCTCCTGGAGGCGCTCAGTCAGACCCAGTGTTGACATGTGGCAAGACGCTCCTCGGGGCGCGTCTTGCTTGGGCTTCTCTCCTGGAGGCCCTCAGTCAGACCCATTGTTGACATGTGGCAAGACACTCCTCGGGGCGTGTCTTGCTTGGGCCTCTCTCCTGGAGGCGCTCAGTCAGACCCAGTGGTGACATGTGGCAAGACGCTCCTCGGGGCGCGTATTGCTTGGGCCTCTCTCCTGTAGGCCCTCTGTCAGACCCAGTGTTGAGCTTGGCAAGACGCTCCTCGGGGCGCGTCTTGCTTGGGCTTCTCTCATGGAGGCCCTCAGTCAGACCCAGTGTTGACATGTGTCATCACGCTCCTCGGGGCGCGTCTTGCTTGGGCCTCTCTCCTGGAGGCGCTCAGTCAGACCCATTGTTGACATGTGGCAAGACGCTCCTCGGGGCGCTTCTTGCTTGGGCCTCTCTCCTGGAGGCGCTCAGTCAGACCCAGTGTTGACATGTGGCAAGACGCTCCTCGGGGCGCGTCTTGCTTGGGCCTCTCTCCTGGAGGCGCTCAGTCAGACCCAGTGTTCATATGTGGCAAGACGCTCCTCGGGGCGCGTCTTTCTTGGGCCTCTCTCCTGGAGGCGCTCAGTCAGACCCAGTGTTGACATTTGGCAATACGCTCCTCGGGGCGCGTCATGCTTGGGCCTCTCTCCTGGAGGCGCTCAGTCAGACCCAGTGTTGACATGTGGCTAGACTCTCCTCGGGGCACGTATTGCTTGGGCCTCTCTCCCGGAGGCCCTCTGTCAGACCCAGTGTAGACATGTGGCAAGACGCTCCTCGGGGCGCGTCTTGCTTGGGCTTTTCTCATTGAGGCCCTCAATCAGACCCAGTGTTGACATGTGTCAAGACACCCCTCGGGGCGCGTCTTGCTTGGGCCTCTCTCCTGGAGGCGCTCAGTCAGACCCAGTGTTGACATGTGGCAAGACGATCCTCGGGGCGCGTATTGCTTGGGCCTCTCTCCCGGAGGCCCTCTGTCAGACCCAGTGTAGACATGGGGCAAGACGCTCCTCGGGGCGCGTCTTGCTTGGGCTTTTCTCATTGAGGCCCTCAGTCAGACCCAGTGTTGACATGTGTCAAGACACCCCTCGGGGCGCGTCTTGCTTGGGCCTCTCTCCTGGAGGCGCTCAGTCAGACCCAGTGTTGACATGTGGCAAGACGCTCCTCGGGGCGCGTCTTGCTTGGGCTTTTCTCATTGAGGCCCTCAGTCAGACCCAGTGTTGACATGTGTCAAGACACCCCTCGGGGCGCGTCTTGCTTGGGCCTCTCTCCTGGAGGCGCTCAGTCAGACCCAGTGTTGACATGTGGCAAGACGCTCCTCGGGGCGTGTCTTGCTTGGGCCACTCTCCTGGAGGTGCTCAGTCAGACCCAGTGGTGACATGTGGCAAGACGCTCTTCGGGGCGCGTATTGCTTGGGCCTCTCTCCTGGAGTTCCTCTGTCAGACCCAGTGTTGACATGTGGCAAGACGCTCCTCGGGGCGCGTCTTGCTTGGGCTTCTCTCATGGAGGCCCTCAGTCAGACCCAGTGTTGACATGTGTCAAGACGCTCCTCGGGGCGCGTCTTGCTTGGGCCTCTCTCCTGGAGGCGCTCAGTCAGACCCAGTGTTGACATGTGGCAAGACGCTCCTCGGGGCGCGTCTTGCTGGGGCTTCTCTCATGGAGGCACTCAGTCAGACCCAGTGTTGACATGTGGCAAGACGCTCCTCGGGGCGCGTCTTGCTTGGGCCTCTCTCCTGGAGGCGCTCAGTCAGACCCAGTGTTCATATGTGGCAAGACGCTCCTCGGGGCGCGTCTTTCTTGGGCCTCTCTCCTGGAGGCGCTCAGTCAGACCCAGTGTTGACATTTGGCAATACGCTCCTCGGGGCGCGTCATGCTTGGGCCTCTCTCCTGGAGGCGCTCAGTCAGACCCAGTGTTGACATGTGGCTAGACTCTCCTCGGGGCACGTATTGCTTGGGCCTCTCTCCCGGAGGCCCTCTGTCAGACCCAGTGTAGACATGTGGCAAGACGCTCCTCGGGGCGCGTCTTGCTTGGGCTTTTCTCATTGAGGCCCTCAATCAGACCCAGTGTTGACATGTGTCAAGACACCCCTCGGGGCGCGTCTTGCTTGGGCCTCTCTCCTGGAGGCGCTCAGTCAGACCCAGTGTTGACATGTGGCAAGACGATCCTCGGGGCGCGTATTGCTTGGGCCTCTCTCCCGGAGGCCCTCTGTCAGACCCAGTGTAGACATGGGGCAAGACGCTCCTCGGGGCGCGTCTTGCTTGGGCTTTTCTCATTGAGGCCCTCAGTCAGACCCAGTGTTGACATGTGTCAAGACACCCCTCGGGGCGCGTCTTGCTTGGGCCTCTCTCCTGGAGGCGCTCAGTCAGACCCAGTGTTGACATGTGGCAAGACGCTCCTCGGGGCGCGTCTTGCTTGGGCTTTTCTCATTGAGGCCCTCAGTCAGACCCAGTGTTGACATGTGTCAAGACACCCCTCGGGGCGCGTCTTGCTTGGGCCTCTCTCCTGGAGGCGCTCAGTCAGACCCAGTGTTGACATGTGGCAAGACGCTCCTCGGGGCGTGTCTTGCTTGGGCCACTCTCCTGGAGGTGCTCAGTCAGACCCAGTGGTGACATGTGGCAAGACGCTCTTCGGGGCGCGTCTTGCTGGGGCTTCTCTCATGGAGGCACTCAGTCAGACCCAGTGTTGACATGTGGCAAGACGCTCCTCGGGGCGCGTCTTGCTTGGGCCTCTCTCCTGGAGGAGCTCAGTCAGACCCAGTGTTGACATGTGGCAAGACGCTCCTCGGGGCGCGTCTTGCTTGGGCCTCTCTCCTGGAGGCGCTCAGTCAGACCGAGTGCTGACATGTGGCAAGACGCTCCTTGGGGCGCGTCTTGCTTGGGCCTCTCTCCTGGAGGCGCTCAGTCAGACCCAGTGGTGACATGTGGCTAGACGCTCCTCGGGGCACGTATTGCTTGGGCCTCTCTCCTGGAGGCCCTCTGTCAGACCCAGTGTTGACATGTGGCAAGACGCTCCTCGGGGTGCGTCTTGCTTGGGCTTCTCTCATTGAGGCCCTCAGTCAGACCCAGGCTTGACATGTGTCAAGACGCCCCTCGGGGCGCGTCTTGCTTGGGCCTCTCTCCTGGAGGCGCTCAGTCAGACCCAGTGTTGACATGTGGCAAGACGCTCCTCGGGGCGCGTCTTGCTTGGGCCTCTCTCCTGGAGGCGCTCAGTCAGACCCAGTGGTGACATGTGGCTAGACGCTCCTCGGGGCACGTATTGCCTGGGCCTCTCTCCCGGAGGCCCTCTGTCAAACCCAGTGTTGACATGTGGTAAGAAGCTCCTCGGGGCGCGTCTTGCTTGGGCTTCTCTCATTGAGGCCCTCAGTCAGACCCAGTGTTGACATGTGTCAAGACGCCCCTCGGGGCGCGTCTTGCTTGGGCCTCTCTCCTGGAGGCGCTCAGTCAGACCCATTGTTGACATGTGTCAAGACGCTCCTCAGGGCGCTTCTTGCTTGGGCCTCTCTCCTGGAGGCGCTCAGTCAGACCCAGTGTTGACATGTGGCAAGACGCTCCTCAGGGCGCGTCTTTCTTGGGCCTCTCTCCTGGAGGCGCTCAGTCAGACCCAGTGTTGACATTTGGCAAGACGCTCCTCGGGGCGCGTCATGCTTGGGCCTCTCTCCTGGAGGCGCTCAGTCAGACCCAGTGTTGACATGTGGCAAGACGCTCCTCGGGGCGCGTCTTGCTTGGGCCTCTCTCCTGGAGGCGCTCAGTCAGACCCAGTGGTGACATGTGGCTAGACACTCCTCGGGGCACGTATTGCTTGGGCCTCTCTCCCGGAGGCCCTCTGTCAGACCCAGTGTAGACATGTGGCAAGACGCTCCTCGGGGCGCGTCTTGCTTGGGCTTTTCTCATTGAGGCCCTCAGTCAGACCCAGTGTTGACATGTGTCAAGACGCCCCTCGGGGCGCGTCTTGCTTGGGCCTCTCTCCTGGAGGCGCTCAGTCAGACCCAGTGTTGACATGTGGCAAGACACTCCTCGGGGCGCGTCTTGCTTGGGCTTCTCTCCTGGAGGCCCTCAGTCAGACCCATTGTTGACATGTGGCAAGACGCTCCTCGGGGCGTGTCTTGCTTGGGCCTCTCTCCTGGAGGTGCTCAGTCAGACCCAGTGGTGACATGTGGCAAGACGCTCTTCGGGGCGCGTATTGCTTGGGCCTCTCTCCTGGAGTTCCTCTGTCAGACCCAGTGTTGACATGTGGCAAGACGCTCCTCGGGGCGCGTCTTGCTTGGGCTTTTCTCATTGAGGCCCTCAGTCAGACCCAGTGTTGACATGTGTCAAGACACCCCTCGGGGCGCGTCTTGCTTGGGCCTCTCTCCTGGAGGCGCTCAGTCAGACCCAGTGTTGACATGTGGCAAGACGCTCCTCGGGGCGCGTCTTGCTTGGGCTTCTCTCCTGGAGGCCCTCAGTCAGACCCATTGTTGACATGTGGCAAGACGCTCCTCGGGGCGTGTCTTGCTTGGGCCTCTCTCCTGGAGGTGCTCAGTCAGACCCAGTGGTGACATGTGGCAAGACGCTCTTCGGGGCGCGTATTGCTTGGGCCTCTCTCCTGGAGTTCCTCTGTCAGACCCAGTGTTGACATGTGGCAAGACGCTCCTCGGGGCGCGTCTTGCTTGGGCTTCTCTCATGGAGGCCCTCAGTCAGACCCAGTGTTGACATGTGTCAAGACGCTCCTCGGGGCGCGTCTTGCTTGGGCCTCTCTCCTGGAGGCGCTCAGTCAGACCCAGTGTTGACATGTGGCAAGACGCTCCTCGGGGCTCGTATTGCTTGGGCCTCTCTCCTGGAGGCGCTCAGTCAGACCCAGTGTTGACATGTGGCAAGACGCTCCTCGGGGCGTGTCTTGCTTGGGCCTCTCTCCTGGAGGCGCTCAGTCAGACCCAGTGTTGACATGTGGCAAGACGCTCCTCGGGGCGTGTCTTGCTTGGGCCTCTCTCCTGGAGGTGCTCAGTCAGACCCAGTGGTGACATGTGGCAAGACGCTCTTCGGGGCGCGTATTGCTTGGGCCTCTCTCCTGGAGTTCCTCTGTCAGACCCAGTGTTGACATGTGGCAAGACGCTCCTCGGGGCGCGTCTTGCTTGGGCTTCTCTCATGGAGGCCCTCAGTCAGACCCAGTGTTGACATGTGTCAAGACGCTCCTCGGGGCGCGTCTTGCTTGGGCCTCTCTCCTGGAGGCGCTCAGTCAGACCCAGTGTTGACATGTGGCAAGACGCTCCTCGGGGCTCGTATTGCTTGGGCCTCTCTCCTGGAGGCGCTCAGTCAGACCCAGTGTTGACATGTGGCAAGACGCTCCTCGGGGCGTGTCTTGCTTGGGCCTCTCTCCTGGAGGCGCTCAGTCAGACCCAGTGTTGACATGTGGCAAGACGCTCCTCGGGGCGCGTCTTGCTTGGGCTTCTCTCCTGGAGGCCCTCAGTCAGACCCATTGTTGACATGTGGCAAGACGCTCCTCGGGGCGTGTCTTGCTTGGGCCTCTCTCCTGGAGGTGCTCAGTCAGACCCAGTGTTGACATGTGGCAAGACGCTCCTCGGGGCTCGTATTGCTTGGGCCTCTCTCCTGGAGGCGCTCAGTCAGACCCAGTGGTGACATGTGGCAAGACTTTCCTCGGGGCGCGTATTGCTTTGGCCTCTCTCCTGGAGGCCCTCTGTCAGACCCAGTGTTGACATGTGGCAAGACGCTCCTCGGGGCGCGTCTTGCTTGGGCCTCTCTCCTGGAGGCGCTCAGTCAGACCCGGTGTTGACATGTGGCAAGACGCTCCTCTGGGCGCGTCTTGCTGGGGCTTCTCTCATGGAGGCACTCAGTCAGACCCAGTGTTGACATGTGGCAAGACGCTCCTCGGGGCGCGTCTTGCTTGGGCCTCTCTCCTGGAGGAGCTCAGTCAGACCCAGTGTTGACATGTGGCAAGACGCTCCTCAGGGCGTGTATTGCTTGGGCCTCTCTCCTGGAGGCGCTCAGTCAGACCCAGTGGTGACATGTGGCAAGACTTTCCTCGGGGCGCGTATTGCTTGGGCCTCTCTCCTGGAGGCCCTCTGTCAGACCCAGTGTTGACATGTGGCAAGACGCTCCTCGGGGCGCGTCTTGCTTGGGCCTCTCTCCTGGAGGCGCTCAGTCAGACCGAGTGCTGACATGTGGCAAGACGCTCCTCGGGGCGCGTCTTGCTTGGGCCTCTCTCCTGGAGGCGTTCAGTCAGACCCAGTGGTGACATGTGGCTAGATGCTCCTCGGGGCACGTATTGCTTGGGCCTCTCTCCTGGAGGCCCTCTGTCAGACCCAGTGTTGACATGTGGCAAGACGCTCCTCGGGGTGCGTCTTGCTTGGGCTTCTCTCATTGAGGCCCTCAGTCAGACCCAGGCTTGACATGTGTCAAGACGCCCCTCGGGGCGCGTCTTGCTTGGGCCTCTCTCCTGGAGGCGCTCAGTCAGACCCAGTGTTGACATGTGGCAAGACGCTCCTCGGGGCGCGTCTTGCTTGGGCCTCTCTCCTGGAGGCGCTCAGTCAGACCCAGTGGTGACATGTGGCTAGACGCTCCTCGGGGCACGTATTGCCTGGGCCTCTCTCCCGGAGGCCCTCTGTCAAACCCAGTGTTGACATGTGGCAAGAAGCTCCTCGGGGCGCGTCTTGCTTGGGCTTCTCTCATTGAGGCCCTCAGTCAGACCCAGTGTTGACATGTGTCAAGACGCCCCTCGGGGCGCGTCTTGCTTGGGCCTCTCTCCTGGAGGCGCTCAGTCAGACCCATTGTTGACATGTGGCAAGACGCTCCTCGGGGCGCTTCTTGCTTGGGCCTCTCTCCTGGAGGCGCTCAGTCAGACCCAGTGTTGACATGTGGCAAGACACTCCTCGGGGCGTGTCTTTCTTGGGCCTCTCTCCTGGAGGCGCTCAGTCAGACCCAGTGTTGACATTTGGCAAGACGCTCCTCGGGGCGCGTCATGCTTGGGCCTCTCTCCTGGAGGCGCTCAGTCAGACCCAGTGTTGACATGTGGCGAGGAGCGTCTTGCTTGGGCCTCTCTCCTGGAGGCGCTCAGTCAGACCCAGTGGTGACATGTGGCTAGACACTCCTCGGGGCACGTATTGCTTGGGCCTCTCTCCCGGAGGCCCTCTGTCAGACCCAGTGTAGACATGTGGCAAGACGCTCCTCGGGGCGCGTCTTGCTTGGGCTTTTCTCATTGAGGCCCTCAGTCAGACCCAGTGTTGACATGTGTCAAGACGCCCCTTGGGGCGCGTCTTGCTTGGGCCTCTCTCCTGGAGGCGCTCAGTCAGACCCAGTGTTGACATGTGGCAAGACGCTCCTCGGGGCGCGTCTTGCTTGGGCTTCTCTCCTGGAGGACCTCAGTCAGACCCATTGTTGACATGTGGCAAGACGCTATTCGGGGCGTGTCTTGCTTGGGCCTCTCTCCTGGAGGTGCTCAGTCAGACCCAGTGGTGACATGTGGCAAGACGCTCTTCGGGGCGCGTATTGCTTGGGCCTCTCTCCTGGAGTTCCTCTGTCAGACCCAGTGTTGACATGTGGCAAGACGCTCCTCCGGGCGCGTCCTGCTTGGGCTTCTCTCATGGAGGCCCTCAGTCAGACCCAGTGTTGACATGTGGCAAGACGCTCCTCGGGGTGCGTCTTGCTTGGGCTTCTCTCATTGAGGCCCTCAGTCAGACCCAGGCTTGACATGTGTCAAGACGCCCCTCGGGGCGCGTCTTGCTTGGGCCTCTCTCCTGGAGGCGCTCAGTCAGACCCAGTGTTGACATGTGGCAAGACGCTCCTCGGGGCGCGTCTTGCTTGGGCCTCTCTCCTGGAGGCGCTCAGTCAGACCCAGTGGTGACATGTGGCTAGACGCTCCTCGGGGCACGTATTGCCTGGGCCTCTCTCCCGGAGGCCCTCTGTCAAACCCAGTGTTGACATGTGGTAAGAAGCTCCTCGGGGCGCGTCTTGCTTGGGCTTGTCTCATTGAGGCCCTCAGTCAGACCCAGTGTTGACATGTGTCAAGACGCCCCTCGGGGCGGGTCTTGCTTGGGCCTCTCTCCTGGAGGCGCTCAGTCAGACCCATTGTTGACATGTGTCAAGACGCTCCTCAGGGCGCTTCTTGCTTGGGCCTCTCTCCTGGAGGCGCTCAGTCAGACCCAGTGTTGACATGTGGCAAGACGCTCCTCGGGGAGCGTCTTTCTTGGGCCTCTCTCCTGGAGGCGCTCAGTCAGACCCAGTGTTGACATTTGGCAAGACGCTCCTCGGGGCGCGTCATGCTTGGGCCTCTCTCCTGGAGGCGCTCAGTCAGACCCAGTGTTGACATGTGGCAAGACGCTCTCGGGGCGCGTCTTGCTTGGGCCTCTCTCCTGGAGGCGCTCAGTCAGACCCAGTGGTGACATGTGGCTAGACACTCCTCGGGACACGTATTGCTTGGGCCTCTCTCCCGGAGGCCCTCTGTCAGACCCAGTGTAGACATGTGGCAAGACGCTCCTCGGGGCGCGTCTTGCTTGGGCTTTTCTCATTGAGGCCCTCAGTCAGACCCAGTGTTGACATGTGTCAAGACGCCCCTCGGGGCGCGTCTTGCTTGGGCCTCTCTCCTGGAGGCGCTCAGTCAGACCCAGTGTTGACATGTGGCAAGACACTCCTCGGGGCGCGTCTTGCTTGGGCTTCTCTCCTGGAGGCCCTCAGTCAGACCCATTGTTGACATGTGGCAAGACGCTCCTCGGGGCGTGTCTTGCTTGGGCCTCTCTCCTGGAGGTGCTCAGTCAGACCCAGTGGTGACATGTGGCAAGACGCTCTTCGGGGCGCGTATTGCTTGGGCCTCTCTCCTGGAGTTCCTCTGTCAGACCCAGTGTTGACATGTGGCAAGACGCTCCTCGGGGCGCGTCTTGCTTGGGCTTTTCTCATTGAGGCCCTCAGTCAGACCCAGTGTTGACATGTGTCAAGACACCCCTCGGGGCGCGTCTTGCTTGGGCCTCTCTCCTGGAGGCGCTCAGTCAGACCCAGTGTTGACATGTGGCAAGACGCTCCTCGGGGCGCGTCTTGCTTGGGCTTCTCTCCTGGAGGCCCTCAGTCAGACCCATTGTTGACATGTGGCAAGACGCTCCTCGGGGCGTGTCTTGCTTGGGCCTCTCTCCTGGAGGTGCTCAGTCAGACCCAGTGTTGACATGTGGCAAGACGCTCCTCGGGGCGCGTCTTGCTGGGGCTTCTCTCATGGAGGCACTCAGTCAGACCCAGTGTTGACATGTGGCAAGACGCTCCTCGGGGCGCGTCTTGCTTGGGCCTCTCTCCTGGAGGAGCTCAGTCAGACCCAGTGTTGACATGTGGCAAGACGCTCCTCGGGGCTCGTATTGCTTGGGCCTCTCTCCTGGAGGCGCTCAGTCAGACCCAGTGGTGACATGTGGCAAGACTTTCCTCGGGGCGCGTATTGCTTTGGCCTCTCTCCTGGAGGCCCTCTGTCAGACCCAGTGTTGACATGTGGCAAGACGCTCCTCGGGGCGCGTCTTGCTTGGGCCTCTCTCCTGGAGGCGCTCAGTCAGACCCGGTGTTGACATGTGGCAAGACGCTCCTCTGGGCGCGTCTTGCTGGGGCTTCTCTCATGGAGGCACTCAGTCAGACCCAGTGTTGACATGTGGCAAGACGCTCCTCGGGGTGCGTCTTGCTTGGGCCTCTCTCCTGGAGGAGCTCAGTCAGACCCAGTGTTGACATGTGGCAAGACGCTCCTCAGGGCGTGTATTGCTTGGGCCTCTCTCCTGGAGGCGCTCAGTCAGACCCAGTGGTGACATGTGGCAAGACTTTCCTCGGGGCGCGTATTGCTTGGGCCTCTCTCCTGGAGGCCCTCTGTCAGACCCAGTGTTGACATGTGGCAAGACGCTCCTCGGGGCGCGTCTTGCTTGGGCCTCTCTCCTGGAGGCGCTCAGTCAGACCGAGTGCTGACATGTGGCAAGACGCTCCTCGGGGCGCGTCTTGCTTGGGCCTCTCTCCTGGAGGCGCTCAGTCAGACCCAGTGGTGACATGTGGCTAGATGCTCCTCGGGGCACGTATTGCTTGGGCCTCTCTCCTGGAGGCCCTCTGTCAGACCCAGTGTTGACATGTGGCAAGACGCTCCTCGGGGTGCGTCTTGCTTGGGCTTCTCTCATTGAGGCCCTCAGTCAGACCCAGGCTTGACATGTGTCAAGACGCCCCTCGGGGCGCGTCTTGCTTGGGCCTCTCTCCTGGAGGCGCTCAGTCAGACCCAGTGTTGACATGTGGCAAGACGCTCCTCGGGGCGCGTCTTGCTTGGGCCTCTCTCCTGGAGGCGCTCAGTCAGACCCAGTGGTGACATGTGGCTAGACGCTCCTCGGGGCACGTATTGCCTGGGCCTCTCTCCCGGAGGCCCTCTGTCAAACCCAGTGTTGACATGTGGCAAGAAGCTCCTCGGGGCGCGTCTTGCTTGGGCTTCTCTCATTGAGGCCCTCAGTCAGACCCAGTGTTGACATGTGTCAAGACGCCCCTCGGGGCGCGTCTTGCTTGGGCCTCTCTCCTGGAGGCGCTCAGTCAGACCCATTGTTGACATGTGGCAAGACGCTCCTCGGGGCGCTTCTTGCTTGGGCCTCTCTCCTGGAGGCGCTCAGTCAGACCCAGTGTTGACATGTGGCAAGACACTCCTCGGGGCGTGTCTTTCTTGGGCCTCTCTCCTGGAGGCGCTCAGTCAGACCCAGTGTTGACATTTGGCAAGACGCTCCTCGGGGCGCGTCATGCTTGGGCCTCTCTCCTGGAGGCGCTCAGTCAGACCCAGTGTTGACATGTGGCAAGACGCTCCTCGGGGAGCGTCTTGCTTGGGCCTCTCTCCTGGAGGCGCTCAGTCAGACCCAGTGGTGACATGTGGCTAGACACTCCTCGGGGCACGTATTGCTTGGGCCTCTCTCCCGGAGGCCCTCTGTCAGACCCAGTGTAGACATGTGGCAAGACGCTCCTCGGGGCGCGTCTTGCTTGGGCTTTTCTCATTGAGGCCCTCAGTCAGACCCAGTGTTGACATGTGTCAAGACGCCCCTTGGGGCGCGTCTTGCTTGGGCCTCTCTCCTGGAGGCGCTCAGTCAGACCCAGTGTTGACATGTGGCAAGACGCTCCTCGGGGCGCGTCTTGCTTGGGCTTCTCTCCTGGAGGACCTCAGTCAGACCCATTGTTGACATGTGGCAAGACGCTATTCGGGGCGTGTCTTGCTTGGGCCTCTCTCCTGGAGGTGCTCAGTCAGACCCAGTGGTGACATGTGGCAAGACGCTCTTCGGGGCGCGTATTGCTTGGGCCTCTCTCCTGGAGTTCCTCTGTCAGACCCAGTGTTGACATGTGGCAAGACGCTCCTCCGGGCGCGTCCTGCTTGGGCTTCTCTCATGGAGGCCCTCAGTCAGACCCAGTGTTGACATGTGTCAAGACGCTCCTCGGGGCGCGTCTTGCTTGGGCCTCTCTCCTGGAGGCGCTCAGTTAGACCCAGTGTTGACATGTGGCAAGATGCTCCTCGGGGCGCGTCTTGCTGGGGCTTCTCTCATGGAGGCACTCAGTCAGACCCAGTTTTGACATGTGGCAAGACGCTCCTCGGGGCGCGTCTTGCTTGGGCCTCTCTCCTGGAGGAGCTCAGTCAGACCCAGTGTTGACATGTGGCAAGACGCTCCTCGGGGCGTGTATTGCTTGGGCCTCTCTCCTGGAGGCGCTCAGTCAGACCCAGTGGTGACATGTGGCAAGACTTTCCTCGGGGCGCGTATTGCTTGGGCCTCTCTCCTGGAGGCCCTCTGTCAGACCCAGTGTTGACATGTGGCAAGACGCTCCTCGGGGCCCGTCTTGCTTGGGCATCCCCCTGGAGGAGCTCAGTCAGACCCAGTGTTGACATGTGGCAAGACGCTCCTCGGGGCGCGTATTGCTTGGGCCTCTCTCCTGGAGGCCCTCTGTCAGACCCAGTGTTGACATGTGGCAAGACGCTCCTCGGGGCGCGTCTTGCTTGGGCCTCTCTCCTGGAGGCGCTCAGTCAGACCGAGTAGTGACATGTGGCATGACGCTCCTCGGGGCGCGTCTTGCTTGGGCCTCTCTCCTGGAGGCGCTCAGTCAGACCCAGTGTTGACATGTGGCAAGACGCTCCTCGGGGTGCGTCTTGCTTGGGCTTCTCTCATTGAGGCCCTCAGTCAGACCCAGGCTTGACATGTGTCAAGACGCCCCTCGGGGCGCGTCTTGCTTGGGCCTCTCTCCTGGAGGCGCTCAGTCAGACCCAGTGTTGACATGTGGCAAGACGCTCCTCGGGGCGCGTCTTGCTTGGGCCTCTCTCCTGGAGGCGCTCAGTCAGACCCAGTGGTGACATGTGGCTAGACGCTCCTCGGGGCACGTATTGCCTGGGCCTCTCTCCCGGAGGCCCTCTGTCAAACCCAGTGTTGACATGTGGCAAGAAGCTCCTCGGGGCGCGTCTTGCTTGGGCTTCTCTCATTGAGGCCCTCAGTCAGACCCAGTGTTGACATGTGTCAAGACGCCCCTCGGGGCGCGTCTTGCTTGGGCCTCTCTCCTGGAGGCGCTCAGTCAGACCCATTGTTGACATGTGGCAAGACGCTCCTCGGGGCGCTTCTTGCTTGGGCCTCTCTCCTGGAGGCGCTCAGTCAGACCCAGTGTTGACATGTGGCAAGACGCTCCTCGGGGCGTGTCTTTCTAGGGCCTCTCTCCTGGAGGCGCTCAGTCAGACCCAGTGTTGACATTTGGCAAGACGCTCCTCGGGGCGCGTCATGCTTGGGCCTCTCTCCTGGAGGCGCTCAGTCAGACCCAGTGTTGACATGTGGCAAGACGCTCCTCGGGGCGCGTCTTGCTTGGGCCTCTCTCCTGGAGGCGCTCAGTCAGACCCAGTGGTGACATGTGGCTAGACACTCCTCGGGGCACGTATTGCTTGGGCCTCTCTCCCGGAGGCCCTCTGTCAGACCCAGTGTAGACATGTGGCAAGACGCTCCTCGGGGCGCGTCTTGCTTGGGCTTTTCTCATTGAGGCCCTCAGTCAGACCCAGTGTTGACATGTGTCAAGACGCCCCTCGGGGCGCGTCTTGCTTGGGCCTCTCTCCTGGAGGCGCTCAGTCAGACCCAGTGTTGACATGTGGCAAGACGCTCCTCGGGGCGTGTATTGCTTGGGCCTCTCTCCTGGAGGCGCTCAGTCAGACCCAGTGGTGACATGTGGCAAGACTTTCCTCGGGGCGCGTATTGCTTGGGCCTCTCTCCTGGAGGCCCTCTGTCAGACCCAGTGTTGACATGTGGCAAAACGCTCCTCGGGGCGCGTCTTGCTTGGGCCTCCCCCTGGAGGAGCTCAGTCAGACCCAGTGTTGACATGTGGCAAGACGCTCCTCGGGGCGCGTATTGCTTGGGCCTCTCTCCTGGAGGCCCTCTGTCAGACCCAGTGTTGACATGTGGCAAGACGCTCCTCGGGGCGCGTCTTGCTTGGGCCTCTCTCCTGGAGGCGCTCAGTCAGACCGAGTAGTGACATGTGGCATTACGCTCCTCGGGGCGCGTCTTGCTTGGGCCTCTCTCCTGGAGGCGCTCAGTCAGACCCAGTGGTGACATGTGACAAGACACTCCTCGGGGCGCGTCTTGATTGGGCCTCTCTCCTGGAGGCCCTCTGTCAGATCCAGTGTTGACATGTGGCTAGACGCTCCTAGGGGCGTGTCTTGCTTGGGCCTCTCTCCTGGAGGCGCTCAGTCAGACCGAGTGCTGACATGTGGCAAGATGCTCCTCGGGGCGCGTCTTGGTTGGGCCTCTCTCCCTGAGGCGCTCAGTCAGACCCAGTGGTGACATATGGCAAGACGCTCCTCGGGGCGCGTATTGCTTGGGCCTCTCTCCTGGAGGCCCTCTGTCAGACCCATTGTTGGCATGTGGCAAGACACTCCTCGGGCGCGTCTTGCTTGGGCCTCTCTCCTTGAGGCGCTCAGTCAGACCCATTGTTGACATGTGGCAAGACGCTCCTCGGGGCGCTTCTTGCTTGGGCCTCTCTCCTGGAGGCGCTCAGTCAGACCCAGTGTTGACATGTGGCAAGATGTTCCTCGGGGCACGTCTTGCTTGGGATTCTCTCATGGAGGCCCTCAGTCAGACCCAGTGTTGACAAGTGTCAGGACGCTCCTCGGGGCGCGTCATGCTTGGGCCTCTCTCCTGGAGGCTCTCAGTCAGACCCAGAGGTGACATGTGGCAAGACGCTCCTCGGGGTGCGTCTTGCTTGGGCCTCTCTCCTGGAGGCGCTCAGTCAGACCGAGTGCTGACATGTGGCAAGACGCTCCTCGGGGCGCGTCTTGCTTGGGCCTCTCTCCTGGAGGCGCTCAGTCAGACCCAGTGGTGACATGTGGCTAGACGCTCCTCGGGGCACATATTGCTTGGGCCTCTCTCCTGGAGGCCCTCTGTCAGACCCAGTGTTGACATGTGGCAAGACGCTCCTCGGGGCGCGTCTTGCTTGGGCTTCTCTCATTGAGGCCCTCAGTCAGACTCAGTGTTGACATGTGTCAAGACGCCCCTCGGGGCGCGTCTTGCTTGGGCCTCTCTCCTGGAGGCGCTCAGTCAGACCCAGTGTTGACATGTGGCAAGACGCTCCTCGGGGCGCGTCTTGCTTGGGCTTCTCTCCTGGAGGCCCTCAGTCAGACCCATTGTTGACATGTGGCAAGACGCTCCTCGGGGCGTGTCTTGCTTGGGCCTCTCTCCTGGAGGCGCTCAGTCAGACCCAGTGGTGACATGTGGCAAGACGCTCCTCGGGGCGCGTATTGCTTGGGCCTCTCTCCTGTAGGCCCTCTGTCAGACCCAGTGTTGACAATTGAAAAGACGCTCCTCGGGGCGCGTCTTGCTTGGGCTTCTCTCATGGAGGCCCTCAGTCAGACCCAGTGTTGACATGTGTCATGACGCTCCTCGGGGCGCGTCTTGCTTGGGCCTCTCTCCTGGAGGCGCTCAGTCAGACCCATTGTTGACATGTGGCAAGACGCTCCTCGGGGCGCTTCTTGCTTGGGCCTCTCTCCTGGAGGCGCTCAGTCAGACCCAGTGTTGACATGTGGCAAGACGCTCCTCGGGGCGCGTCTTGCTTGGGCCTCTCTCCTGGAGGCGCTCAGTCAGACCCAGTGTTCACATGTGGCAAGACGCTCCTCGGGGCGCGTCTTTCTTGGGCCTCTCTCCTCGAGGCGCTCAGTCAGACCCAGTGTTGACATTTGGCAATACGCTCCTCGGGGCGCATCATGCTTGGGCCTCTCTCCTGGAGGCGCTCAGTCAGACCCAGTGTTGACATGTGGCAAGACTCTCCACGGGGCACGTATTGCTTGGGCCTCTCTCCCGGAGGCCCTCTGTCAGACCCAGTCTAGACATGTGGCAAGACGCTCCTCGGGGCGCGTCTTGCTTGGGCTTTTCTCATTGAGGCCCTCAGTCAGACCCAGTGTTGACATGTGTCAAGACACCCCTCGGGGCGCGTCTTGCTTGGGCCTCTCTCCTGGAGGCGCTCAGTCAGACCCAGTGTTGACATGTGGCAAGACGCTCCTCGGGGCGCGTATTGCTTGGGCCTCTCTCCCGGAGGCCCTCTGTCTGACCCAGTGTAGACATGGGGCAAGACGCTCCTCGGGGCGCGTCTTGCTTGGGCTTTTCTCATTGAGGCCCTCAGTCAGACCCAGTGTTGACATGTGTCAAGACACCCCTCGGGGCGCGTCTTGCTTGGGCCTCTCTCCTGGAGGCGCTCAGTCAGACCCAGTGTTGACATGTGGCAAGACGCTCCTCGGGGCGCGTCTTGCTTGGGCCTCTCTCCTGGAGGCGCTCAGTCAGACCCAGTGGTGACATGTGGCTAGACACTCCTCGGGGCACGTATTGCTTGGGCCTCTCTCCCGGAGGCCCTCTGTCAGACCCAGTGTAGACATGTGGCAAGACGCTCCTCGGGGCGCGTCTTGCTTGAACTTTTCTCATTAAGGCCCTCAGTCAGACCCAGTGTTGACATGTGTCAAGACACCCCTCGGGGCGCGTCTTGCTTGGGCCTCTCTCCTGGAGGCGCTCAGTCAGACCCAGTGTTGACATGTGGCAAGACGCTCCTCGGGGCGTGTCTTGCTTGGGCCTCTCTCCTGGAGGTGCTCAGTCAGACCCAGTGGTGACATGTGGCAAGACGCTCTTCGGGGCGCGTATTGCTTGGGCCTCTCTCCTGGAGTTCCTCTGTCAGACCCAGTGTTGACATGTGGCAAGACGCTCCTCGGGGCGCGTCTTGCTTGGGCTTCTCTCATGGAGGCCCTCAGTCAGACCCAGTGTTGACATGTGTCAAAACGCTCCTCGGGGCGCGTCTTGCTTGGGCCTCTCTCCTGGAGGCGCTCAGTCAGACCCAGTGTTGACATGTGGCAAGACGCTCCTCGGGGCGCGTCTTGCTGGGGCTTCTCTCATGGAGGCACTCAGTCAGACCCAGTGTTGACATGTGGCAAGACGCTCCTCGGGGCGCGTCTTGCTTGGGCCTCTCTCCTGGAGGAGCTCAGTCAGACCCAGTGTTGACATGTGGCAAGACGCTCCTCGGGGCGCGTATTGCTTGGGCCTCTCTCCTGGAGGCGCTCAGTCAGACCCAGTGGTGACATGTGGCAAGACTTTCCTCGGGGCGCGTATTGCTTGGGCCTCTCTCCTGGAGGCCCTCTGTCAGACCCAGTGTTGACATGTGGCAAGACGCTCCTCGGGGCGCGTCTTGCTTGGGCCTCTCTCCTGGAGGCGCTCAGTCAGACCCAGTGTTGACATGTGGCAAGACGCTCCTCGGGGCGCGTCTTGCTGGGGCTTCTCTCATGGAGGCACTCAGTCAGACCCAGTGTTGACATGTGGCAAGACGCTCCTCGGGGCGCGTCTTGCTTGGGCCTCTCTCCTGGAGGCGCTCAGTCAGACCGAGTGCTGACATGTGGCAAGACGCTCCTCGGGGCGCGTCTTGCTTGGGCCTCTCTCCTGGAGGCGCTCAGTCAGACCCAGTGGTGACATGTGGCTAGACGCTCCTCGGGGCACGTATTGCTTGGGCCTCTCTCCTGGAGGCGCTCTGTCAGACCCAGTGTGGACATGTGGCAAGACGCTCCTCGGGGTGTGTCTTGCTTGGGCTTCTCTCATTGAGGCCCTCAGTCAGACCCAGGCTTGACATGTGTCAAGACGCCCCTCGGGGCGCGTCTTGCTTGGGCCTCTCTCCTGGAGGCGCTCAGTCAGACCCAGTGTTGACATGTGGCAAGACGCTCCTCGGGGCGCATCTTGCTTGGGCCTCTCTCCTGGAGGCGCTCAGTCAGACCCAGTGGTGACATGTGGCTAGACGCTCCTCGGGGCACGTATTGCCTGGGCCTCTCTCCCTGAGGCCCTCTGTCAAACCCAGTGTTGACATGTGGCAAGAAGCTCCTCGGGGCGCGTCTTGCTTGGGCTTCTCTCATTGAGGCCCTCAGTCAGACCCAGTGTTGACATGTGTCAAGACGCCCCTCGGGGCGCGTCTTGCTTGGGCCTCTCTCCTGGAGGCGCTCAGTCAGACCCATTGTTGACATGTGTCAAGACGCTCCTCAGGGCGCTTCTTGCTTGGGCCTCTCTCCTGGAGGCGCTCAGTCAGACCCAGTGTTGACATGTGGCAAGACGCTCCTCGGGGCGCGTCTTTCTTGGGCCTCTCTCCTGGAGGCGCTCAGTCAGACTCAGTGTTGACATTTGGCAAGACGCTCCTCGGGGCGCGTCATGCTTGGGCCTCTCTCTTGGAGGCGCTCAGTCAGACCCAGTGTTGACATGTGGCAAGACGCTCCTCGGGGCGCGTCTTGCTTGGGCCTCTCTCCTGGAGGCGCTCAGTCAGACCCAGTGGTGACATGTGGCTAGACACTCCTCGGGGCACGTATTGCTTGGGCCTCTCTCCCGGAGGCCCTCTGTCAGACCCAGTGTAGACATGTGGCAAGACGCTCCTCGGGGCGCGTCTTGCTTGGGCTTTTCTCATTGAGGCCCTCAGTCAGACCCAGTGTTGACATGTGTCAAGACGCCCCTCGGGGCGCGTCTTGCTTGGGCCTCTCTCCTGGAGGCGCTCAGTCAGACCCAGTGTTTACATGTGGCAAGACACTCCTCGGGGCGCGTCTTGCTTGGGCTTCTCTCCTGGAGGCCCTCAGTCAGACCCATTGTTGACATGTGGCAAGACGCTCCTCGGGCCGTGTCTTGCTTGGGCCTCTCTCCTGGAGGTGCTCAGTCAGACCCAGTGGTGACATGTGGCAAGACGCTCTTCGGGGCGCGTATTGCTTGGGCCTCTCTCCTGGAGTTCCTCTGTCAGACCCAGTGTTGACATGTGGCAAGACGCTCCTCCGGGCGCGTCTTGCTTGGGCTTCTCTCATGGAGGCCCTCAGTCAGACCCAGTGTTGACATGTGTCAAGACGCTCCTCGGGGCGCGTCTTGCTTGGGCCTCTCTCCTGGAGGCGCTCAGTTAGACCCAGTGTTGACATGTGGCAAGATGCTCCTCGGGGCACGTCTTGCTGGGGCTTCTCTCATGGAGGCACTCAGTCAGACCCAGTGTTGACATGTGGCAAGACGCGCCTCGGGGCGCGTCTTTCTTGGGCTTCTCTCATGGAGGCCCTCAGTCAGACCCAGTGTTGACATGTGTCAAGACGCTCCTCGGGGCGCGTCTTGCTTGGGCCTCTCTCCTGGAGGCGCTCAGTCAGACCCAGTGTTGACATGTGGCAAGACGCTCCTCGGGGCGCGTCTTGCTGGGGCTTCTCTCATGGAGGAGCTCAGTCAGACCCAGTGGTGACATGTGGCAAGACTTTCCTCGGGGCGTGTATTGCTTGGGCCTCTCTCCTGGAGGCCCTCTGTCAGACCCAGTGTTGACATGTGGCAAGACGCTCCTCGGGGCGCGTCTTGCTTGGGCCTCTCTCCTGGAGGCCCTCAATCAGACCCAGTGTTGACACGTGGCAAGACGCTCCTCGGGGCGCGTCTTGCTTGGGCTTCTCTCCTGGAGGCGCTCAGTCAGACCCAGTGTTGACATGTGGCAAGACGCTCCTCGGGGCGTGTATTGCTTGGGCCTCTCTCCTGGAGGCGCTCAGTCAGACCCAGTGACGACATGTGGCAAGACTTTCCTCGGGGCGCGTATTGCTTGGGCCTCTCTCCTGGAGGCCCTCTGTCATACCCAGTGTTGACATGTGGCAAGACGCTCCTCGGGGCGCGTCTTGCTTGGGCTTCTCTCCTGGAGGCCCTCAGTCAGACCCATTGTTGACATGTGGCAAGACGCTCCCCGGGGCGTGTCTTGCTTGGGCCTCTCTCCTGGAGGTGCTCAGTCAGACCCAGTGGTGACATGTGGCAAGACGCTCTTCGGGGCGCGTATTGCTTGGGCCTCTCTCCTGGAGTTCCTCTGTCAGACCCAGTGTTGACATGTGGCAAGACGCTCCTCGGGGCGCGTCTTTCTTGGGCTTCTCTCATGGAGGCCCTCAGTCAGACCCAGTGTTGACATGTGTCAAGACGCTCCTCGGGGCGCGTCTTGCTTGGGCCTCTCTCCTGGAGGCGCTCAGTCAGACCCAGTGTTGACATGTGGCAAGACGCTCCTCGGGGCGCGTCTTGCTGGGGCTTCTCTCATGGAGGCACTCAGTCAGACCCAGTGTTGACATGTGGCAAGACGCTCCTCGGGGCGCGTCTTGCTTGGTCCTCTCTCCTGGAGGCGCTCAGTCAGACCCAGTGGTGACATGTGGCAAGACTTTCCTCGGGGCGCGTCTTGCTTGGGCCTCTCTCCTGGAGGAGCTCAGTCAGACCCAGTGTTGACATGTGGCAAGACGCTCCTCGGGGCGTGTATTGCTTGGGCCTCTCTCCTGGAGGCGCTCAGTCAGACCCAGTGGTGACATGTGGCAAGACTTTCCTCGGGGCGTGTATTGCTTGGGCCTTTCTCCTGGAGGCCCTCTGTCAGACCCAGTGTTGACATGTGGCAAGACGCTCCTCGGGGCGCGTCTTGCTTGGGCCTCTCTCCTGGAGGCCCTCAATCAGACCCAGTGTTGACACGTGGCAAGACGCTCCTCGGGGCGCGTCTTGCTTGGGCCTCTCTCCTGGAGGCGCTCAGTCAGACCCAGTGTTGACATGTGGCAAGACGCTCCTCGGGGCGTGTATTGCTTGGGCCTCTCTCCTGGAGGCGCTCAGTCAGACCCAGTGGTGACATTTGGCAAGACGCTCCTCGGGGCGCGTCTTGCTTGGGCCTCTCTCCTGGAGGCCCTCAATCAGACCCAGTGTTGACACGTGGCAAGACGCTCCTCGGGGCGCGTCTTGCTTGGGCCTTTCTCCTGGAGGCGCTCAGTCAGAACGAGTAGTAACATGTGGCATGACGCTCCTCGGGGCGCGTCTTGCTTGGGCCTCTCTCCTGGAGGCCCTCTGTCAGACCCAGTGGTGACATATGGCAAGACGCTCCTCGGGGCGCGTATTGCTTGGGCCTCTCTCCTGGAGGCCCTCTGTCAGACCCAGTGTTGGCATGTGGCAAGACACTCCTCGGGCGCGTCTTGCTTGGGCCTCTCTCCTTGAGGCGCTCAGTCAGACCCATTGTTGACATGTGGCAAGACGCTCCTCGGGGCGCTTCTTGCTTGGGCCTCTCTCCTGGAGGCGCTCAGTCAGACCCAGTGTTGACATGTGGCAAGATGTTCCTCGGGGCACATCTTGCTTGGGATTCTCTCATGGAGGCCCTCAGTCAGACCCAGTGTTGACAAGTGTCAGGACGCTCCTCGGGGCGCGTCATGCTTGGGCCTCTCTCCTGGAGGCTCTCAGTCAGACCCAGTGGTGACATGTGGCAAGACGCTCCTCGGGGTGCGTCTTGCTTGGGCCTCTCTCCTGGAGGCGCTCAGTCAGACCGAGTGCTGACATGTGGCAAGACGCTCCTCGGGGCGCGTCTTGCTTGGGCCTCTCTCCTGGAGGCGCTCAGTCAGACCCAGTGGTGACATGTGGCTAGACGCTCCTCGGGGCACATATTGCTTGGGCCTCTCTCCTGGAGGCCCTCTGTCAGACCCAGTGTTGACTTGTGGCAAGACGCTCCTCGGGGCGCGTCTTGCTTGGGCTTCTCTCATTGAGGCCCTCAGTCAGACTCAGTGTTGACATGTGTCAAGACGCCCCTCGGGGCGCGTCTTGCTTGGGCCTCTCTCCTGGAGGCGCTCAGTCAGACCCAGTGTTGACATGTGGCAAGACGCTCCTCGGGGCGCATCTTGCTGGGGCTTCTCTCCTGGAGGCCCTCAGTCAGACCCATTGTTGACATGTGGCATGACGCTCCTCGGGGCGTGTCTTGCTTGGGCCTCTCTCCTGGAGGCGCTCAGTCAGACCCAGTGGTGACATGTGGCAAGACGCTCCTCGGGGCGCGTCTTGCTTGGGCCTCTCTCCTGTAGGCCCTCTGTCAGACCCAGTGTTGACATTTGGCAAGACGCTCCTCGGGGCGCGTCTTGCTTGGGCTTCTCTCATGGAGGCCCTCAGTCAGACCCAGTGTTGACATGTGTCATGACGCTCCTCGGGGCGCGTCTTGCTTGGGCCTCTCTCCTGGAGGCGCTCAGTCAGACCCATTGTTGACATGTGGCAAGACGCTCCTCGGGGCGCTTCTTGCTTGGGCCTCTCTCCTGGAGGCGCTCAGTCAGACCCAGTGTTGACATGTGGCAAGACGCTCCTCGGGGCGCGTCTTGCTTGGGCCTCTCTCCTGGAGGCGCTCAGTCAGACCCAGTGTTGACATTTGGCAATACGCTCCTCGGGGCGCGTCATGCTTGGGCCTCTCTCCTGGAGGCGCTCAGTCAGACCCAGTGTTGACATGTGGCTAGACTCTCCTCGGGGCACGTATTGCTTGGGCCTCTCTCCCGGAGGCCCTCTGTCAGACCCAGTCTAGACATGTGGCAAGATGCTCCTCGGGGCGCGTCTTGCTTGGGCTTTTCTCATTGAGGCCCTCAGTCAGACCCAGTGTTGACATGTGTCAAGACACCCCTCGGGGCGCGTCTTGCTTGGGCCTCTCTCCTGGAGGCGCTCAGTCAGACCCAGTGTTGACATGTGGCAAGACGCTCCTCGGGGCGCGTATTGCTTGGGCCTCTCTCCCGGAGGCCCTCTGTCAGACCCAGTGTAGACATGGGGCAAGACGCTCCTCGGGGCGCGTCTTGCTTGGGCTTTTCGCATTGAGGCCCTCAGTCAGACCCAGTGTTGACATGTGTCAAGACACCCCTCGGGGCGCGTCTTGCTTGGGCCTCTCTCCTGGAGGCGCTCAGTCAGACCCATTGTTGACATGTGGCAAGACGCTCCTCGGGGCGCTTCTTGCTTGGGCCTCTCTCCTGGAGGCGCTCAGTCAGACCCAGTGTTGACATGTGGCAAGATGTTCCTCGGGGCACGTCTTGCTTGGGATTCTCTCATGGAGGCCCTCAGTCAGACCCAGTGTTGACAAGTGTCAGGACGCTCCTCGGGGCGCGTCATGCTTGGGCCTCTCTCCTGGAGGCTCTCAGTCAGACCCAGAGGTGACATGTGGCAAGACGCTCCTCGGGGTGCGTCTTGCTTGGGCCTCTCTCCTGGAGGCGCTCAGTCAGACCGAGTGCTGACATGTGGCAAGACGCTCCTCGGGGCGCGTCTTGCTTGGGCCTCTCTCCTGGAGGCGCTCAGTCAGACCCAGTGGTGACATGTGGCTAGACGCTCCTCGGGGCACATATTGCTTGGGCCTCTCTCCTGGAGGCCCTCTGTCAGACCCAGTGTTGACATGTGGCAAGACGCTCCTCGGGGCGCGTCTTGCTTGGGCTTCTCTCATTGAGGCCCTCAGTCAGACTCAGTGTTGACATGTGTCAAGACGCCCCTCGGGGCGCGTCTTGCTTGGGCCTCTCTCCTGGAGGCGCTCAGTCAGACCCAGTGTTGACATGTGGCAAGACGCTCCTCGGGGCGCGTCTTGCTTGGGCTTCTCTCCTGGAGGCCCTCAGTCAGACCCATTGTTGACATGTGGCAAGACGCTCCTCGGGGCGTGTCTTGCTTGGGCCTCTCTCCTGGAGGCGCTCAGTCAGACCCAGTGGTGACATGTGGCAAGACGCTCCTCGGGGCGCGTATTGCTTGGGCCTCTCTCCTGTAGGCCCTCTGTCAGACCCAGTGTTGACAATTGAAAAGACGCTCCTCGGGGCGCGTCTTGCTTGGGCTTCTCTCATGGAGGCCCTCAGTCAGACCCAGTGTTGACATGTGTCATGACGCTCCTCGGGGCGCGTCTTGCTTGGGCCTCTCTCCTGGAGGCGCTCAGTCAGACCCATTGTTGACATGTGGCAAGACGCTCCTCGGGGCGCTTCTTGCTTGGGCCTCTCTCCTGGAGGCGCTCAGTCAGACCCAGTGTTGACATGTGGCAAGACGCTCCTCGGGGCGCGTCTTGCTTGGGCCTCTCTCCTGGAGGCGCTCAGTCAGACCCAGTGTTCACATGTGGCAAGACGCTCCTCGGGGCGCGTCTTTCTTGGGCCTCTCTCCTCGAGGCGCTCAGTCAGACCCAGTGTTGACATTTGGCAATACGCTCCTCGGGGCGCATCATGCTTGGGCCTCTCTCCTGGAGGCGCTCAGTCAGACCCAGTGTTGACATGTGGCAAGACTCTCCTCGGGGCACGTATTGCTTGGGCCTCTCTCCCGGAGGCCCTCTGTCAGACCCAGTCTAGACATGTGGCAAGACGCTCCTCGGGGCGCGTCTTGCTTGGGCTTTTCTCATTGAGGCCCTCAGTCAGACCCAGTGTTGACATGTGTCAAGACACCCCTCGGGGCGCGTCTTGCTTGGGCCTCTCTCCTGGAGGCGCTCAGTCAGACCCAGTGTTGACATGTGGCAAGACGCTCCTCGGGGCGCGTATTGCTTGGGCCTCTCTCCCGGAGGCCCTCTGTCTGACCCAGTGTAGACATGGGGCAAGACGCTCCTCGGGGCGCGTCTTGCTTGGGCTTTTCTCATTGAGGCCCTCAGTCAGACCCAGTGTTGACATGTGTCAAGACACCCCTCGGGGCGCGTCTTGCTTGGGCCTCTCTCCTGGAGGCGCTCAGTCAGACCCAGTGTTGACATGTGGCAAGACGCTCCTCGGGGCGCGTCTTGCTTGGGCCTCTCTCCTGGAGGCGCTCAGTCAGACCCAGTGGTGACATGTGGCTAGACACTCCTCGGGGCACGTATTGCTTGGGCCTCTCTCCCGGAGGCCCTCTGTCAGACCCAGTGTAGACATGTGGCAAGACGCTCCTCGGGGCGCGTCTTGCTTGAACTTTTCTCATTAAGGCCCTCAGTCAGACCCAGTGTTGACATGTGTCAAGACACCCCTCGGGGCGCGTCTTGCTTGGGCCTCTCTCCTGGAGGCGCTCAGTCAGACCCAGTGTTGACATGTGGCAAGACGCTCCTCGGGGCGTGTCTTGCTTGGGCCTCTCTCCTGGAGGTGCTCAGTCAGACCCAGTGGTGACATGTGGCAAGACGTTCTTCGGGGCGCGTATTGCTTGGGCCTCTCTCCTGGAGTTCCTCTGTCAGACCCAGTGTTGACATGTGGCAAGACGCTCCTCGGGGCGCGTCTTGCTTGGGCTTCTCTCATGGAGGCCCTCAGTCAGACCCAGTGTTGACATGTGTCAAAACGCTCCTCGGGGCGCGTCTTGCTTGGGCCTCTCTCCTGGAGGCGCTCAGTCAGACCCAGTGTTGACATGTGGCAAGACGCTCCTCGGGGCGCGTCTTGCTGGGGCTTCTCTCATGGAGGCACTCAGTCAGACCCAGTGTTGACATGTGGCAAGACGCTCCTCGGGGCGCGTCTTGCTTGGGCCTCTCTCCTGGAGGAGCTCAGTCAGACCCAGTGTTGACATGTGGCAAGACGCTCCTCGGGGCGCGTATTGCTTGGGCCTCTCTCCTGGAGGCGCTCAGTCAGACCCAGTGGTGACATGTGGCAAGACTTTCCTCGGGGCGCGTATTGCTTGGGCCTCTCTCCTGGAGGCCCTCTGTCAGACCCAGTGTTGACATGTGGCAAGACGCTCCTCGGGGCGCGTCTTGCTTGGGCCTCTCTCCTGGAGGCGCTCAGTCAGACCCAGTGTTGACATGTGGCAAGACGCTCCTCGGGGCGCGTCTTGCTGGGGCTTCTCTCATGGAGGCACTCAGTCAGACCCAGTGTTGACATGTGGCAAGACGCTCCTCGGGGCGCGTCTTGCTTGGGCCTCTCTCCTGGAGGCGCTCAGTCAGACCGAGTGCTGACATGTGGCAAGACGCTCCTCGGGGCGCGTCTTGCTTGGGCCTCTCTCCTGGAGGCGCTCAGTCAGACCCAGTGGTGACATGTGGCTAGACGCTCCTCGGGGCACGTATTGCTTGGGCCTCTCTCCTGGAGGCGCTCTGTCAGACCCAGTGTGGACATGTGGCAAGACGCTCCTCGGGGTGTGTCTTGCTTGGGCTTCTCTCATTGAGGCCCTCAGTCAGACCCAGGCTTGACATGTGTCAAGACGCCCCTCGGGGCGCGTCTTGCTTGGGCCTCTCTCCTGGAGGCGCTCAGTCAGACCCAGTGTTGACATGTGGCAAGACGCTCCTCGGGGCGCATCTTGCTTGGGCCTCTCTCCTGGAGGCGCTCAGTCAGACCCAGTGGTGACATGTGGCTAGACGCTCCTCGGGGCACGTATTGCCTGGGCCTCTCTCCCTGAGGCCCTCTGTCAAACCCAGTGTTGACATGTGGCAAGAAGCTCCTCGGGGCGCGTCTTGCTTGGGCTTCTCTCATTGAGGCCCTCAGTCAGACCCAGTGTTGACATGTGTCAAGACGCCCCTCGGGGCGCGTCTTGCTTGGGCCTCTCTCCTGGAGGCGCTCAGTCAGACCCATTGTTGACATGTGTCAAGACGCTCCTCAGGGCGCTTCTTGCTTGGGCCTCTCTCCTGGAGGCGCTCAGTCAGACCCAGTGTTGACATGTGGCAAGACGCTCCTCGGGGCGCGTCTTTCTTGGGCCTCTCTCCTGGAGGCGCTCAGTCAGACTCAGTGTTGACATTTGGCAAGACGCTCCTCGGGGCGCGTCATGCTTGGGCCTCTCTCTTGGAGGCGCTCAGTCAGACCCAGTGTTGACATGTGGCAAGACGCTCCTCGGGGCGCGTCTTGCTTGGGCCTCTCTCCTGGAGGCGCTCAGTCAGACCCAGTGGTGACATCTGGCTAGACACTCCTCGGGGCACGTATTGCTTGGGCCTCTCTCCCGGAGGCCCTCTGTCAGACCCAGTGTAGACATGTGGCAAGACGCTCCTCGGGGCGCGTCTTGCTTGGGCTTTTCTCATTGAGGCCCTCAGTCAGACCCAGTGTTGACATGTGTCAAGACGCCCCTCGGGGCGCGTCTTGCTTGGGCCTCTCTCCTGGAGGCGCTCAGTCAGACCCAGTGTTTACATGTGGCAAGACACTCCTCGGGGCGCGTCTTGCTTGGGCTTCTCTCCTGGAGGCCCTCAGTCAGACCCATTGTTGACATGTGGCAAGACGCTCCTCGGGCCGTGTCTTGCTTGGGCCTCTCTCCTGGAGGTGCTCAGTCAGACCCAGTGGTGACATGTGGCAAGACGCTCTTCGGGGCGCGTATTGCTTGGGCCTCTCTCCTGGAGTTCCTCTGTCAGACCCAGTGTTGACATGTGGCAAGACGCTCCTCCGGGCGCGTCTTGCTTGGGCTTCTCTCATGGAGGCCCTCAGTCAGACCCAGTGTTGACATGTGTCAAGACGCTCCTCGGGGCGCGTCTTGCTTGGGCCTCTCTCCTGGAGGCGCTCAGTTAGACCCAGTGTTGACATGTGGCAAGATGCTCCTCGGGGCACGTCTTGCTGGGGCTTCTCTCATGGAGGCACTCAGTCAGACCCAGTGTTGACATGTGGCAAGACGCGCCTCGGGGCGCGTCTTTCTTGGGCTTCTCTCATGGAGGCCCTCAGTCAGACCCAGTGTTGACATGTGTCAAGACGCTCCTCGGGGCGCGTCTTGCTTGGGCCTCTCTCCTGGAGGCGCTCAGTCAGACCCAGTGTTGACATGTGGCAAGACGCTCCTCGGGGCGCGTCTTGCTGGGGCTTCTCTCATGGAGGAGCTCAGTCAGACCCAGTGTTGACATGTTGCAAGACGCTCCTCGGGGCGCGTCTTGCTTGGGCCTCTCTCCTGGAGGAGCTCAGTCAGACCCAGTGTTGACATGTGGCAAGACGCTCCTCGGGGCGTGTATTGCTTGGGCCTCTCTCCTGGAGGCTCTCAGTCAGACCCAGTGGTGACATGTGGCAAGACTTTCCTCGGGGCGTGTATTGCTTGGGCCTCTCTCCTGGAGGCCCTCTGTCAGACCCAGTGTTGACATGTGGCAAGACGCTCCTCGGGGCGCGTCTTGCTTGGGCCTCTCTCCTGGAGGCCCTCAATCAGACCCAGTGTTGACACGTGGCAAGACGCTCCTCGGGGCGCGTCTTGCTTGGGCTTCTCTCCTGGAGGCGCTCAGTCAGACCCAGTGTTGACATGTGGCAAGACGCTCCTCGGGGCGTGTATTGCTTGGGCCTCTCTCCTGGAGGCGCTCAGTCAGACCCAGTGACGACATGTGGCAAGACTTTCCTCGGGGCGCGTATTGCTTGGGCCTCTCTCCTGGAGGCCCTCTGTCATACCCAGTGTTGACATGTGGCAAGACGCTCCTCGGGGCGCGTCTTGCTTGGGCTTCTCTCCTGGAGGCCCTCAGTCAGACCCATTGTTGACATGTGGCAAGACGCTCCCCGGGGCGTGTCTTGCTTGGGCCTCTCTCCTGGAGGTGCTCAGTCAGACCCAGTGGTGACATGTGGCAAGACGCTCTTCGGGGCGCGTATTGCTTGGGCCTCTCTCCTGGAGTTCCTCTGTCAGACCCAGTGTTGACATGTGGCAAGACGCTCCTCGGGGCGCGTCTTTCTTGGGCTTCTCTCATGGAGGCCCTCAGTCAGACCCAGTGTTGACATGTGTCAAGACGCTCCTCGGGGCGCGTCTTGCTTGGGCCTCTCTCCTGGAGGCGCTCAGTCAGACCCAGTGTTGACATGTGGCAAGACGCTCCTCGGGGCGCGTCTTGCTGGGGCTTCTCTCATGGAGGCACTCAGTCAGACCCAGTGTTGACATGTGGCAAGACGCTCCTCGGGGCGCGTCTTGCTTGGTCCTCTCTCCTGGAGGCGCTCAGTCAGACCCAGTGGTGACATGTGGCAAGACTTTCCTCGGGGCGCGTCTTGCTTGGGCCTCTCTCCTGGAGGAGCTCAGTCAGACCCAGTGTTGACATGTGGCAAGACGCTCCTCGGGGCGTGTATTGCTTGGGCCTCTCTCCTGGAGGCGCTCAGTCAGACCCAGTGGTGACATGTGGCAAGACTTTCCTCGGGGCGTGTATTGCTTGGGCCTTTCTCCTGGAGGCCCTCTGTCAGACCCAGTGTTGACATGTGGCAAGACGCTCCTCGGGGCGCGTCTTGCTTGGGCCTCTCTCCTGGAGGCCCTCAATCAGACCCAGTGTTGACACGTGGCAAGACGCTCCTCGGGGCGCGTCTTGCTTGGGCCTCTCTCCTGGAGGCGCTCAGTCAGACCCAGTGTTGACATGTGGCAAGACGCTCCTCGGGGCGTGTATTGCTTGGGCCTCTCTCCTGGAGGCGCTCAGTCAGACCCAGTGGTGACATTTGGCAAGACGCTCCTCGGGGCGCGTCTTGCTTGGGCCTCTCTCCTGGAGGCCCTCAATCAGACCCAGTGTTGACACGTGGCAAGACGCTCCTCGGGGCGCGTCTTGCTTGGGCCTTTCTCCTGGAGGCGCTCAGTCAGAACGAGTAGTAACATGTGGCATGACGCTCCTCGGGGCGCGTCTTGCTTGGGCCTCTCTCCTGGAGGCCCTCTGTCAGACCCAGTGGTGACATATGGCAAGACGCTCCTCGGGGCGCGTATTGCTTGGGCCTCTCTCCTGGAGGCCCTCTGTCAGACCCAGTGTTGGCATGTGGCAAGACACTCCTCGGGCGCGTCTTGCTTGGGCCTCTCTCCTTGAGGCGCTCAGTCAGACCCATTGTTGACATGTGGCAAGACGCTCCTCGGGGCGCTTCTTGCTTGGGCCTCTCTCCTGGAGGCGCTCAGTCAGACCCAGTGTTGACATGTGGCAAGATGTTCCTCGGGGCACATCTTGCTTGGGATTCTCTCATGGAGGCCCTCAGTCAGACCCAGTGTTGACAAGTGTCAGGACGCTCCTCGGGGCGCGTCATGCTTGGGCCTCTCTCCTGGAGGCTCTCAGTCAGACCCAGTGGTGACATGTGGCAAGACGCTCCTCGGGGTGCGTCTTGCTTGGGCCTCTCTCCTGGAGGCGCTCAGTCAGACCGAGTGCTGACATGTGGCAAGACGCTCCTCGGGGCGCGTCTTGCTTGGGCCTCTCTCCTGGAGGCGCTCAGTCAGACCCAGTGGTGACATGTGGCTAGACGCTCCTCGGGGCACATATTGCTTGGGCCTCTCTCCTGGAGGCCCTCTGTCAGACCCAGTGTTGACTTGTGGCAAGACGCTCCTCGGGGCGCGTCTTGCTTGGGCTTCTCTCATTGAGGCCCTCAGTCAGACTCAGTGTTGACATGTGTCAAGACGCCCCTCGGGGCGCGTCTTGCTTGGGCCTCTCTCCTGGAGGCGCTCAGTCAGACCCAGTGTTGACATGTGGCAAGACGCTCCTCGGGGCGCATCTTGCTTGGGCTTCTCTCCTGGAGGCCCTCAGTCAGACCCATTGTTGACATGTGGCATGACGCTCCTCGGGGCGTGTCTTGCTTGGGCCTCTCTCCTGGAGGCGCTCAGTCAGACCCAGTGGTGACATGTGGCAAGACGCTCCTCGGGGCGCGTCTTGCTTGGGCCTCTCTCCTGTAGGCCCTCTGTCAGACCCAGTGTTGACATTTGGCAAGACGCTCCTCGGGGCGCGTCTTGCTTGGGCTTCTCTCATGGAGGCCCTCAGTCAGACCCAGTGTTGACATGTGTCATGACGCTCCTCGGGGCGCGTCTTGCTTGGGCCTCTCTCCTGGAGGCGCTCAGTCAGACCCATTGTTGACATGTGGCAAGACGCTCCTCGGGGCGCTTCTTGCTTGGGCCTCTCTCCTGGAGGCGCTCAGTCAGACCCAGTGTTGACATGTGGCAAGACGCTCCTCGGGGCGCGTCTTGCTTGGGCCTCTCTCCTGGAGGCGCTCAGTCAGACCCAGTGTTGACATTTGGCAATACGCTCCTCGGGGCGCGTCATGCTTGGGCCTCTCTCCTGGAGGCGCTCAGTCAGACCCAGTGTTGACATGTGGCTAGACTCTCCTCGGGGCACGTATTGCTTGGGCCTCTCTCCCGGAGGCCCTCTGTCAGACCCAGTCTAGACATGTGGCAAGATGCTCCTCGGGGCGCGTCTTGCTTGGGCTTTTCTCATTGAGGCCCTCAGTCAGACCCAGTGTTGACATGTGTCAAGACACCCCTCGGGGCGCGTCTTGCTTGGGCCTCTCTCCTGGAGGCGCTCAGTCAGACCCAGTGTTGACATGTGGCAAGACGCTCCTCGGGGCGCGTATTGCTTGGGCCTCTCTCCCGGAGGCCCTCTGTCAGACCCAGTGTAGACATGGGGCAAGACGCTCCTCGGGGCGCGTCTTGCTTGGGCTTTTCGCATTGAGGCCCTCAGTCAGACCCAGTGTTGACATGTGTCAAGACACCCCTCGGGGCGCGTCTTGCTTGGGCCTCTCTCCTGGAGGCGCTCAGTCAGACCCAGTGTTGACATGTGGCAAGACGCTCCTCGGGGCGCGTCTTGCTTGGGCCTCTCTCCTGGAGGCGCTCAGTAAGACCCAGTGGTGACATTTGACTAGACACTCCTCGGGGCACGTATTGCTTGGGCCTCTCTCCCGGAGGCCCTCTGTCAGACCCAGTGTAGACATGTGGCAAGACGCTCCTCGGGGCGCGTCTTGCTTGGGCTTTTCTCATTAAGGCCCTCAGTCAGACCCAGTGTTGACATGTGTCAAGACACCCCTCGGGGCGCGTCTTGCTTGGGCCTCTCTCCTGGAGGCGCTCAGTCAGACCCAGTGTTGACATGTGGCAAGACGCTCCTCGGGGCGTGTCTTGCTTGGGCCTCTCTCCTGGAGGTGCTCAGTCAGACCCAGTGGTGACATGTGGCAAGACGCTCTTCGGGGCACGTATTGCTTGGGCCTCTCTCCTGGAGTTCCTCTGTCAGACCCAGTGTTGACATGTGGCAAGACGCTCCTCGGGGCGCGTCTTGCTTGGGCTTCTCTCATGGAGGCCCTCAGTCAGACCCAGTGTTGACATGTGTCAAGACGCTCCTCGGGGCGCGTCTTGCTTGGGCCTCTCTCCTGGAGGCGCTCAGTCAGACCCAGTGTTGACATGTGGCAAGACGCTCCTCGGGGTGCGTCTTGCTGGGGCTTCTCTCATGGAGGCACTCAGTCAGACCCAGTGTTGACATGTGGCAAGACGCTCCTCGGGGCGCGTCTTGCTTGGGCCTCTCTCCTGGAGGAGCTCAGTCAGACCCAGTGTTGACATGTGGCAAGATGCTCCTCGGGGCGCGTATTGCTTGGGCCTCTCTCCTGGAGGCGCTCAGTCAGACCCAGTGGTGACATGTGGCAAGACTTTCCTCGGGGCGCGTATTGCTTGGGCCTCTCTCCTGGAGGCCCTCTGTCAGACCCAGTGTTGACATGTGGCAAGACGCTCCTCGGGGCGCGTCTTGCTTGGGCCT
The DNA here is from genome assembly GCF_043380555.1 of Nothobranchius furzeri. Classification (NCBI taxonomy): domain Eukaryota; kingdom Metazoa; phylum Chordata; class Actinopteri; order Cyprinodontiformes; family Nothobranchiidae; genus Nothobranchius; species Nothobranchius furzeri. The sequence continues at coordinate 18,838,467 of NC_091756.1, forward strand.
TTCTCCTGGAGGCGCTCAGTCAGACCCAGTGTTGACATGTGGCAAGACGCTCCTCGGGGCGCGTCTTGCTGGGGCTTCTCTCATGGAGGCACTCAGTCAGACCCAGTGTTGACATGTGGCAAGACGCTCCTCGGGGCGCGTCTTGCTTGGGCCTCTCTCCTGGAGGCGCTCAGTCAGACCGAGTGCTGACATGTGGCAAGACGCTCCTCGGGGCGCGTCTTGCTTGGGCCTCTCTCCTGGAGGCGCTCAGTCAGACCCAGTGGTGACATGTGGCTAGACGCTCCTCGGGGCACGTATTGCTTGGGCCTCTCTCCTGGAGGCCCTCTGTCAGACCCAGTGTTGACATGTGGCAAGACGCTCCTCGGGGTGCGTCTTGCTTGGGCTTCTCTCATTGAGGCCCTCAGTCAGACCCAGGCTTGACATGTGTCAAGACGCCCCTCGGGGCGCGTCTTGCTTGGGCCTCTCTCCTGGAGGCGCTCAGTCAGACCCAGTGTTGACATGTGGCAAGACGCTCCTCGGGGCGTGTCTTGCTTGGGCCTCTCTCCTGGAGGCGCTCAGTCAGACCCAGTGGTGACATGTGGCTAGACGCTCCTCGGGGCACGTATTGCCTGGGCCTCTCTCCCGGAGGCCCTCTGTCAAACCCAGTGTTGACATGTGGCAAGAAGCTCCTCGGGGCGCGTCTTGCTTGGGCTTCTCTCATTGAGGCCCTCAGTCGGACCCAGTGTTGACATGTGTCAAGACGCCCCTCGGGGCGCGTCTTGCTTGGGCCTCTCTCCTGGAGGCGCTCAGTCAGATCCATTGTTGACATGTGTCAAGACGCTCCTCAGGGCGCTTCTTGCTTGGGCCTCTCTCCTAGAGGCGCTCAGTCAGACCCAGTGTTGACATGTGGCAAGACGCTCCTCGGGGCGCGTCTTTCTTGGGCCTCTCTCCTGGAGGCGCTTAGTCAGACCCAGTGTTGACATTTGGCAAGACGCTCCTCGGGGCGCGTCATGCTTGGGCCTCTCTCCTGGAGGCGCTCAGTCACACCCAGTGTTGATATGTGGCAAGACGCTCCTCGGGGCGCGTCTTGCTTGGGCCTCTCTCCTGGAGGCGCTCAGTCAGACCCAGTGGTGACATGTGGCTAGACACTCCTCGGGGCACGTATTGCTTGGGCCTCTCTCCCGGAGGCCCTCTGTCAGACCCAGTGTAGACATGTGGCAAGACGCTCCTCGGGGCGCGTCTTGCTTGGGCTTTTCTCATTGAGGCCCTCAGTCAGACCCAGTGTTGACATGTGTCAAGACGCCCCTCGGGGCGCGTCTTGCTTGGGCCTCTCTCCTGGAGGCGCTCAGTCAGACCCAGTGTTGACATGTGGCAAGACGCTCCTCGGGGCGCGTCTTGCTGGGGCTTCTCTCATGGAGGCACTCAGTCAGACCCAGTGTTGACATGTGGCAAGACGCTCCTCGGGGCGCGTCTTGCTTGGGCCTCTCTCCTGGAGGAGCTCAGTCAGACCCAGTGTTGACATGTGGCAAGATGCTCCTCGGGGCGCGTATTGCTTGGGCCTCTCTCCTGGAGGCGCTCAGTCAGACCCAGTGGTGACATGTGGCAAGACTTTCCTCGGGGCGCGTATTGCTTGGGCCTCTCTCCTGGAGGCCCTCTGTCAGACCCAGTGTTGACATGTGGCAAGACGCTCCTCGGGGCGCGTCTTGCTTGGGCCTCTCTCCTGGAGGCGCTCAGTCAGACCCAGTGTTGACATGTGGCAAGACGCTCCTCGGGGCGCGTCTTGCTGGGGCTTCTCTCATGGAGGCACTCAGTCAGACCCAGTGTTGACATGTGGCAAGACGCTCCTCGGGGCGCGTCTTGCTTGGGCCTCTCTCCTGGAGGCGCTCATTCAGACCCAGTGGTGACATGTGGCTAGACGCTCCTCGGGGCACGTATTGCTTGGGCCTCTCTCCTGGAGGCCCTCTGTCAGACCCAGTGTTGACATGTGGCAAGACGCTCCTCGGGGTGCGTCTTGCTTGGGCTTCTCTCATTGAGGCCCTCAGTCAGACCCAGGCTTGACATGTGTCAAGACGCCCCTCGGGGCGCGTCTTGCTTGGGCCTCTCTCCTGGAGGCGCTCAGTCAGACCCAGTGTTGACATGTGGCAAGACGCTCCTCGGGGCGCGTCTTGCTTGGGCCTCTCTCCTGGAGGCGCTCAGTCAGACCCAGTGGTGACATGTGGCTAGACGCTCCTCGGGGCACGTATTGCCTGGGCCTCTCTCCCGGAGGCCCTCTGTCAAACCCAGTGTTGACATGTGGCAAGAAGCTCCTCGGGGCGCGTCTTGCTTGGGCTTCTCTCATTGAGGCCCTCAGTCAGACCCAGTGTTGACATGTGTCAAGACGCCCCTCGGGGCGCGTCTTGCTTGGGCCTCTCTCCTGGAGGCGCTCAGTCAGACCCATTGTTGACATGTGTCAAGACGCTCCTCAGGGCGCTTCTTGCTTGGGCCTCTCTCCTAGAGGCGCTCAGTCAGACCCAGTGTTGACATGTGGCAAGACACTCCTCGGGGCGCGTCTTGCTTGGGCTTCTCTCCTGGAGGCCCTCAGTCAGACCCATTGTTGACATGTGGCAAGACGCTCCTCGGGGCGTGTCTTGCTTGGGCCTCTCTCCTGGAGGTGCTCAGTCAGACCCAGTGGTGACATGTGGCAAGACGCTCTTCGGGGCGCGAATTGCTTGGGCCTCTCTCCTGGAGTTCCTCTGTCAGACCCAGTGTTGACATGTGGCAAGACGCTCCTCCGGGCGCGTCTTGCTTGGGCTTCTCTCATGGAGGCCCTCAGTCAGACCCAGTGTTGACATGTGTCAAGACGCTCCTCGGGGCGCGTCTTGCTTGGGCCTCTCTCCTGGAGGCGCTCAGTTAGACCCAGTGTTGACATGTGGCAAGATGCTCCTCCGGGCGCGTCTTGCTGGGGCTTCTCTCATGGAGGCACTCAGTCAGACCCAGTGTTGACATGTGGCAAGACGCTCCTCGGGGCGCGTCTTGCTTGGGCCTCTCTCCTGGAGGCGCTCAGTCAGACCCAGTGTTGACATGTGGCAAGACGCTCCTCGGGGCGCGTCTTGCTGGGGCTTCTCTCATGGAGGCACTCAGTCAGACCCAGTGTTGACATGTGGCAAGACGCTCCTCGGGGCGCGTCTTGCTTGGGCCTCTCTCCTGGAGGAGCTCAGTCAGACCCAGTGTTGACATGTGGCAAGACGCTCCTCGGGGCGTGTATTGCTTGGGCCTCTCTCCTGGAGGCTCTCAGTCAGACCCAGTGGTGACATGTGGCAAGACTTTCCTCGGGGCGTGTATTGCTTGGGCCTCTCTCCTGGAGGCCCTCTGTCAGACCCAGTGTTGACATGTGGCAAGACGCTCCTCGGGGCGCGTCTTGCTTGGGCCTCTCTCCTGGAGGCCCTCAATCAGACCCAGTGTTGACACGTGGCAAGACGCTCCTCGGGGCGCGTCTTGCTTGGGCTTCTCTCCTGGAGGCGCTCAGTCAGACCCAGTGTTGACATGTGGCAAGACGCTCCTCGGGGCGTGTATTGCTTGGGCCTCTCTCCTGGAGGCGCTCAGTCAGACCCAGTGACGACATGTGGCAAGACTTTCCTCGGGGCGCGTATTGCTTGGGCCTCTCTCCTGGAGGCCCTCTGTCATACCCAGTGTTGACATGTGGCAAGACGCTCCTCGGGGCGCGTCTTGCTTGGGCTTCTCTCCTGGAGGCCCTCAGTCAGACCCATTGTTGACATGTGGCAAGACGCTCCCCGTGGCGTGTCTTGCTTGGGCCTCTCTCCTGGAGGTGCTCAGTCAGACCCAGTGGTGACATGTGTCAAGACGCTCCTCGGGGCGCGTCTTGCTTGGGCCTCTCTCCTGGAGGCGCTCAGTCAGACCCAGTGTTGACATGTGGCAAGACGCTCCTCGGGGCGCGTCTTGCTGGGGCTTCTCTCATGGAGGCACTCAGTCAGACCCAGTGTTGACATGTGGCAAGACGCTCCTCGGGGCGCATCTTGCTTGGTCCTCTCTCCTGGAGGCGCTCAGTCAGACCCAGTGGTGACATGTGGCAAGACTTTCCTCGGGGCGCGTCTTGCTTGGGCCTCTCTCCTGGAGGAGCTCAGTCAGACCCAGTGTTGACATGTGGCAAGACGCTCCTCGGGGCGTGTATTGCTTGGGCCTCTCTCCTGGAGGCGCTCAGTCAGACCCAGTGGTGACATGTGGCAAGACTTTCCTCGGGGCGTGTATTGCTTGGGCCTTTCTCCTGGAGGCCCTCTGTCAGACCCAGTGTTGACATGTGGCAAGACGCTCCTCGGGGCGCGTCTTGCTTGGGCCTCTCTCCAGGAGGCCCTCAATCAGACCCAGTGTTGACACGTGGCAAGACGCTCCTCGGGGCGCGTCTTGCTTGGGCCTCTCTCCTGGAGGCGCTCAGTCAGACCCAGTGTTGACATGTGGCAAGACGCTCCTCGGGGCGTGTATTGCTTGGGCCTCTCTCCTGGAGGCGCTCAGTCAGACCCAGTGGTGACATGTGGCAAGACGCTCCTCGGGGCGCGTCTTGCTTGGGCCTCTCTCCTGGAGGCCCTCAGTCAGACCCAGTGTTGACACGTGGCAAGACGCTCCTCGGGGCGCGTCTTGCTTGGGCCTTTCTCCTGGAGGCGCTCAGTCAGAACGAGTAGTGACATGTGGCATGACGCTCCTCGGGGCGCGTCTTGCTTGGGCCTCTCTCCTGGAGGCCCTCTGTCAGAACCAGTGTTGACATGTGGCTAGACTCTCCTAGGGGCGCGTCTTGCTAAGGCCTCTCTCCTGGAGGCGCTCAGTCAGACCCAGTGTTGACATGTGGCAAGACGCTCCTCGGGGCGCGTCTTGCTGGGGCTTCTCTCATGGAGGCACTCAGTCAGACCCAGTGGTGACATATGGCAAGACGCTCCTCGAGGTGCGTATTGCTTGGGCCTCTCTCCTGGAGGCCCTCTGTCAGACCCAGTGTTGACATGTGGCAAGACACTCCTCGGGGCGCGTCTTGCTTGGGCCTCTCTCCTGGAGGCGCTCAGTCAGACCCATTGTTCACATGTGGCAAGACGCTCCTCGGGGCGCTTCTTGCTTGGGCCTCTCTCCTGGAGGTGCTCAGTTAGACCCAGTGTTGACATGTGGCAAGACGTTCCTCGGGGCACGTCATGCTTTGGCCTCTCTCCTGGAGGCTCTCAGTCAGACCCAGTGGTGACATGTGGCAAGACGCTCCTCGGGGTGCGTCTTGCTTGGGCCTCTCTCCTGGAGGCGCTCAGTCAGACCCAGTGGTGACATGTGGCTAGACGCTCCTCGGGGCACGTATTGCTTGGGCCTCTCTCCTGGAGGCCCTCTGTCAGACCCAGTGTTGACATGTGGCAAGACGCTCATCGGGGCGCGTCTTGCTTGGGCTTCTCTCATTGAGGCCCTCAGTCAGACCCAGTGTTGACATGTGTCAAGACGCCCCTCGGGGCGCGTCTTGCTTGGGCCTCTCTCCTGGAGGCGCTCAGTTAGACCCAGTGTTGACATGTGGCAAGACGTTCCTCGGGGCACGTCATGCTTTGGCCTCTGTCCTGGAGGCTCTCAGTCAGACCCAGTGGTGACATGTGGCAAGACGCTCCTCGGGGTGCGTCGTGCTTGGGCCTCTCTCCTGGAGGCGCTCAGTCAGACCAAGTGCTGACATGTGGCAAGACGCTCCTCGGGGCGCGTCTTGCTTGGGCCTCTCTCCTGGAGGCGCTCAGTCAGACCCAGTGGTGACATGTGGCTAGACGCTCCTCGGGGCACGTATTGCTTGGGCCTCTCTCCTGGAGGCCCTCTATCAGACCCAGTGTTGACATGTGGCAAGACGCTCATCGGGGCGCGTCTTGCTTGGGCTTCTCTCATTGAGGCCCTCAGTCAGACCCAGTGTTGACATGTGTCAAGACGCCCCTCGGGGCGCGTCTTGCTTGGGCCTCTCTCCTGGAGGCGCTCAGTCAGACCCAATGTTGACATGTGGCAAGACGCTCCTCGGGGCGCGTCTTGCTTGGGCTTCTCTCCTGGAGGCCCTCAGTCCGACCCATTGTTGACATTTGGCAAGACGCTCCTCGGGGCGAATCTTGCTTGGGCCTCTCTCCTGGAGGCGCTCAGTCAGACCCAGTGGTGACATGTGGCAAGACGCTCCTCGGGGCGCGTATTGCTTGGGCCTCTCTCCTGGAGGCCCTCTGTCAGACCCAGTGTTGACATGTGGCAAGACGCTCCTCGGGGCGCGTCTTGCTTGGGCTTCTCTCATGGAGGCCCTCAGTCAGACCCAGTGTTGACATGTGTCAAGACGCTCCTCGGGGCGCGTCTTGCTTGGGCTTCTCTCATGGAGGCCCTCAGTCAGACCCAGTGTTGACATGTGTCATGACGCTCCTCGGGGCGCGTCTTGCTTGGGCCTCTCTCCTGGAGGCGCTCAGTCAGACCAAGTGTTGACATGTGGCAAGACGCTCCTCGGGGCGCGTCTTGCTGGGGCTTCTCTCATGGAGGCACTCAGTCAGACCCAGTGTTGACATGTGGCAAGACGCTCCTCGGGGCGCGTCTTGCTTGGGCCTCTCTCCTGAAGGAGCTCAGTCAGACCCAGTGGTGACATGTGGCAAGACGCTCCTCGGGGCGCATCTTGCTTGGGCCTCTCTCCTGGAGGCCCTCTGTCAGAACCAGTGTTGACATGTGGCTAGACGCTCCTAGGGGGGCGTCTTGCTTGGGCCTCTCTCCTGGACGCCCTCTGTCAGAACCAGTGTTGACATGTGGCAAGACGCTCCTCGGGGCGCGTCTTGCTTGGGCCTCTCTCCTGGAGGCGCTCAGTCAGACCGAGTGCTGACATGTGGCATGACGCTCCTCGGGGCGCGTCTTGCTTGGGCCTCTCTCCTGGATGCGCTCAGTCAGACCCAGTGGTGACATATGGCAAGACGTTCCTCGGGGCACGTCTTGCTTGGGATTCTCTCATGGAGGCCCTCGGTCAGACCCAGTGTTGACAAGTGTCAAGACGCTCCTCGGGGCGCGTCATGCTTGGGCCTCTCTCCTGGAGGCTCTCAGTCAGACCCAGTGGTGACATGTGGCAAGACGCTCCTCGGGGCGCGTCTTGCTTGGGCCTCTCTCCTGGAGGCGCTCAGTCAGACCCAGTGGTGACATGTGGCTAGACGCTCCTCGGGGCACGTATTGCTTGGGCCTCTCTCCTGGAGGCGCTCAGTCAGACCCAGTGTTGACATGTGGCAAGACGCTCCTCGGGGCGCATCTTGCTTGGGCTTCTCTCCTGGAGGCCCTCAGTCAGACCCATTGTTGACATGTGGCAAGACGCTCCTCGGGGCGCGTATTGCTTGGGCCTCTCTCCTGGAGGCCCTCTGTCAGACCCAGTGTTGACATGTGGCAAGACGCTCCTCGGGGCGCGTCTTGCTTGGGCTTCTCTCATGGAGGCCCTCAGTCAGACCCAGTGTTGACATGTGTCAAGACGCTCCTCGGGGCGCGTCTTGCTTGGGCTTCTCTCATGGAGGCCCTCAGTCAGACCCAGTGTTGACATGTGTCATGACGCTCCTCGGGGCGCGTCTTGCTTGGGCCTCTCTCCTGGAGGCGCTCAGTCAGACCAAGTGTTGACATGTGGCAAGACGCTCCTCGGGGCGCATCTTGCTGGGGCTTCTCTCATGGAGGCACTCAGTCAGACCCAGTGTTGACATGTGGCAAGACGCTCCTCGGGGCGCGTCTTGCTTGGGCCTCTCTCCTGGAGGAGCTCAGTCAGACCATGTATTGACATGTGGCAAGACGCTCCTCGGGGCGCGTCTTGCTTGGGCCTCTCTCCTGGAGGCCCTCAATCAGACCCAGTGTTGACACGTGGCAAGAAGCTCCTCGGGGCGCGTCTTGCTTGGGCCTCTCTCCTGGAGGCGCTCAGTCAGACCGAGTAGTGACATGTGGCATGACGCTCCTCGGGGCGCGTCTTGCTTGGGCCTCTCTCCTGGAGGCGCTCAGTCAAACCCAGTTGTGACATGTGGCAAGACACTCCTCGGGGCGCGTCTTGCTTGGGCCTCTCTCCTGGAGGCCCTCTGTCAGGACCAGTGTTGACATGTGGCTAGACGCTCCTAGGGGCGCGTCTTGCTTGGGCCTCTCTCCTGGAGGAGCTCAGTCAGACCCAGTATTGACATGTGGCAAGACGCTCCTCGGGGCGCGTATTGCTTGGGCCTCTCTCCTGGAGGCCCTCTGTCAGACACAGTGTTGACATGTGGCAAGACGCTCCTCGGGGCGTGTCTTGCTTGGGCCTCTCTCCTGGAGGCCCTCAATCAGACCCAGTGTTGACACGTGGCAAGAAGCTCCTCGGGGCGCGTCTTGCTTGGGCCTCTCTCCTGGAGGCGCTCAGTCAGACCGAGTAGTGACATGTGGCATGACGCTCCTCGGGGCGCGTCTTGCTTGGGCCTCTCTCCTGGAGGCGCTCAGTCAGACCCAGTGGTGACATGTGGCAAGACACTCCTCGGGGCGCGTCTTGCTTGGGCCTCTCTCCTGGAGGCCCTCGGTCAGAACCAGTGTTGACATGTGGCTAGACGCTCCTAGGGGCGCGTCTTGCTTGGGCCTCTCTCCTGGAGGAGCTCAGTCAGACCCAGTATTGACATGTGGCAAGACGCTCCTCGGGGCGCGTCTTGCTTGGGCCTCTCTCCTGGAGGCGCTCAGTCAGACCCAGTGTTGACATGTGGCAAGACTTTCCTCGGGGCGCGTATTGCTTGGGCCTCTCTCCTGGAGGCCCTCTGTCAGACACAGTGTTGACATGTGGCAAGACGCTCCTCGGGGCGTGTCTTGCTTGGGCCTCTCTCCTGGAGGCCCTCAATCAGACCCAGTGTTGACACGTGGCAAGAAGCTCCTCGGGGCGCGTCTTGCTTGGGCCTCTCTCCTGGAGGCGCTCAGTCAGACCGAGTAGTGACATGTGGCATGACGCTCCTCGGGGCGCGTCTTGCTTGGGCCTCTCTCCTGGAGGCGCTAAGTCAGACCCAGTGGTGACATGTGGCAAGACACTCCTCGGGGCGCGTCTTGCTTGGGCCTCTCTCCTGGAGGCCCTCTGTCAGAACCAGTGTTGACATGTGGCTAGACGCTCCTAGGGGCGCGTCTTGCTTGGGCCTCTCTCCTGGAGGCGCTCAGTCAGACCGAGTGCTGACATGTGGCAAGACGCTCCTCGGGGCGCGTCTTGCTTGGGCTTCTCTCCCTGAGGCGCTCAGTCAGACCCAGTGGTGACATATGGCAAGACGCTCCTCGGGGCGCGTATTGCTTGGGCCTCTCTCCTGGAGGCCCTCTGTCAGACCCAGTGTTGACATGTGGCAAGACGCTCCTCGGGGCGCGTCTTTCTTGGGCCTCTCTCCTGGAGGCCCTCAATCAGACCCAGTGTTGACACGTGGCAAGACGCTCCTCGGGGCGTGTCTTGCTTGGGCTTCTCTCCTGGAGGCGCTCAGTCAGACCCAGTGTTGACATGTGGCAAGACGCTCCTCGGGGCGTGTATTGCTTGGGCCTCTCTCCTGGAGGCGCTCAGTCAGACCCAGTGACGACATGTGGCAAGACTTTCCTCGGGGCGCGTATTGCTTGGGCCTCTCTCCTGGAGGCCCTCTGTCATACCCAGTGTTGACATGTGGCAAGACGCTCCTCGGGGCGCGTCTTGCTTGGGCTTCTCTCCTGGAGGCCCTCAGTCAGACCCATTGTTGACATGTGGCAAGACGCTCCCCGTGGCGTGTCTTGCTTGGGCCTCTCTCCTGGAGGTGCTCAGTCAGACCCAGTGGTGACATGTGTCAAGACGCTCCTCGGGGCGCGTCTTGCTTGGGCCTCTCTCCTGGAGGCGCTCAGTCAGACCCAGTGTTGACATGTGGCAAGACGCTCCTCGGGGCGCGTCTTGCTGGGGCTTCTCTCATGGAGGCACTCAGTCAGACCCAGTGTTGACATGTGGCAAGACGCTCCTCGGGGCGCGTCTTGCTTGGTCCTCTCTCCTGGAGGCGCTCAGTCAGACCCAGTGGTGACATGTGGCAAGACTTTCCTCGGGGCGCGTCTTGCTTGGGCCTCTCTCCTGGAGGAGCTCAGTCAGACCCAGTGTTGACATGTGGCAAGACGCTCCTCGGGGCGTGTATTGCTTGGGCCTCTCTCCTACAGGCGCTCAGTCAGACCCAGTGGTGACATGTGGCAAGACTTTCCTCGGGGCGTGTATTGCTTGGGCCTTTCTCCTGGAGGCCCTCTGTCAGACCCAGTGTTGACATGTGGCAAGACGCTCCTCGGGGCGCGTCTTGCTTGGGCCTCTCTCCTGGAGGCCCTCAATCAGACCCAGTGTTGACACGAGGCAAGACGCTCCTCGGGGCGCGTCTTGCTTGGGCCTCTCTCCTGGAGGCGCTCAGTCAGACCCATTGTTGACACGTGGCAAGACGCTCCTCGGGGCGTGTATTGCTTGGGCCTCTCTCCTGGAGGCGCTCAGTCAGACCCAGTGGTGACATGTGGCAAGACGCTCCTCGGGGCGCGTCTTGCTTGGGCCTCTCTCCTGGAGGCCCTCAATCAGACCCAGTGTTGACACGTGGCAAGACGCTCCTCGGGGCGCGTCTTGCTTGGGCCTTTCTCCTGGAGGCGCTCAGTCAGAACGAGTAGTGACATGTGGCATGACGCTCCTCGGGGCGCGTCTTGCTTGGGCCTCTCTCCTGGAGGCCCTCTGTCAGAACCAGTGTTGACATGTGGCTAGACTCTCCTAGGGGCGCGTCTTGCTAAGGCCTCTCTCCTGGAGGCGCTCAGTCAGACCCAGTGTTGACATGTGGCAAGACGCTCCTCGGGGCGCGTCTTGCTGGGGCTTCTCTCATGGAGGCACTCAGTCAGACCCAGTGTTGACATGTGGCAAGACACTCCTCGGGGCGCGTCTTGCTTGGGCCTCTCTCCTGGAGGCCCTCTGTCAGACCCAGTGTTGACATGTGGCAAGACACTCCTCGGGGCGCGTCTTGCTTGGGCCTCTCTCCTGGAGGCGCTCAGTCAGACCCATTGTTCATATGTGGCAAGACGCTCCTCGGGGCGCTTCTTGCTTGGGCCTCTCTCCTGGAGGTGCTCAGTTAGACCCAGTGTTGACATGTGGCAAGACGTTCCTCGGGGCACGTCATGCTTTGGCCTCTCTCCTGGAGGCTCTCAGTCAGACCCAGTGGTGACATGTGGCAAGACGCTCCTCGGGGTGCGTCTTGCTTGGGCCTCTCTCCTGGAGGCGCTCAGTCAGACCAAGTGCTGACATGTGGCAAGACGCTCCTCGGGTCGCGTCTTGCTTGGGCCTCTCTCCTGGAGGCGCTCAGTCAGACCCAGTGGTGACATGTGGCTAGACGCTCCTCGGGGCACGTATTGCTTGGGCCTCTCTCCTGGAGGCCCTCTGTCAGACCCAGTGTTGACATGTGGCAAGACGCTCATCGGGGCGCGTCTTGCTTGGGCTTCTCTCATTGAGGCCCTCAGTCAGACCCAGTGTTGACATGTGTCAAGACGCCCCTCGGGGCGCGTCTTGCTTGGGCCTCTCTCCTGGAGGCTCTCAGTCAGACCCAGTGGTGACATGTGGCAAGACGCTCCTCGGGGTGCGTCTTGCTTGGGCCTCTCTCCTGGAGGCGCTCAGTCAGACCAAGTGCTGACATGTGGCAAGACGCTCCTCGGGGCGCGTCTTGCTTGGGCCTCTCTCCTGGAGGCGCTCAGTCAGACCCAGTGGTGACATGTGGCTAGACGCTCCTCGGGGCACGTATTGCTTGGGCCTCTCTCCTGGAGGTCCTCTGTCAGACCCAGTGTTGACATGTGGCAAGACGCTCATCGGGGCGCGTCTTGCTTGGGCTTCTCTCATTGAGGCCCTCAGTCAGACCCAGTGTTGACATGTGTCAAGACGCCCCTCGGGGCGCGTCTTGCTTGGGCCTCTCTCCTGGAGGCGCTCAGTCAGACCCAGTGTTGACATGTGGCAAGACGCTCCTCGGGGCGCGTCTTGCTTGGGCTTCTCTCCTGGAGGCCCTCAGTCAGACCCATTGTTGACATTTGGCAAGACGCTCCTCGGGGCGAATCTTGCTTGGGCCTCTCTCCTGGAGGCGCTCAGTCAGACCCAGTGGTGACATGTGGCAAGACGCTCCTCGGGGCGCGTATTGCTTGGGCCTCTCTCCTGGAGGCCCTCTGTCAGACCCAGTGTTGACATGTGGCAAGACGCTCCTCGGGGCGCGTCTTGCTTGGGCTTCTCTCATGGAGGCCCTCAGTCAGACCCAGTGTTGACATGTGTCAAGACGCTCCTCGGGGCGCGTCTTGCTTGGGCTTCTCTCATGGAGGCCCTCAGTCAGACCCAGTGTTGACATGTGTCATGACGCTCCTCGGGGCGCGTCTTGCTTGGGCCTCTCTCCTGGAGGCGCTCAGTCAGACCAAGTGTTGACATGTGGCAAGACGCTCCTCGGGGCGCGTCTGGCTGGGGCTTCTCTCATGGAGGCACTCAGTCAGACCCAGTGTTGACATGTGGCAAGACGCTCCTCGGGGCGCGTCTTGCTTGGGCCTCTCTCCTGAAGGAGCTCAGTCAGACCCAGTGGTGACATGTGGCAAGACGCTCCTCGGGGCGCGTATTGCTTGGGCCTCTCTCCTGGAGGCGCTCAGTCAGACCCAGTGGTGACATGTGGCAAGACTTTCCTCGGGGCGCGTATTGCTTGGGCCTCTCTCCTGGAGGCCCTCTGTCAGACACAGTGTTGACATGTGGCAAGACGCTCCTCGGGGCGTGTCTTGCTTGGGCCTCTCTCCTGGAGGCCCTCAATCAGACCCAGTGTTGACACGTGGCAAGACGCTCCTCGGGGCGCGTCTTGCTTGGGCCTCTCTCCTGGAGGCGCTCAGTCAGACCGAGTAGTGACATGTGGCATGACGCTCCTCGGGGCACGTCTTGCTTGGGCCTCTCTCCTGGAGGCGCTCAGTCAGACCCAGTGGTGACATGTGGCAAGACACTCCTCGGGGCGCGTCTTGCTTGGGCCTCTCTCCTGGAGGCCCTCTGTCAGAACCAGTGTTGACATGTGGCTAGACGCTCCTAGGGGCGCGTCTTGCTTGGGCCTCTCTCCTGGAGGCGCTCAGTCAGACCGAGTGCTGACATGTGGCAAGACGCTCCTCGGGGCGCGTCTTGCTTGGGCTTCTCTCCCTGAGGCGCTCAGTCAGACCCAGTGGTGACATATGGCAAGACGCTCCTCGGGGCGCGTATTGCTTGGGCCTCTCTCCTGGAGGCCCTCTGTCAGACCCAGTGTTGACATGTGGCAAGACGCTCCTCTGGGCGCTTCTTGCTCATGCCTCTCTCCTGGAGGCGCTCAGTCAGACCCAGTGTTGACATGTGGCAAGACACTCCTCGGGGCGCGTCTTGCTTGGGCCTCTCTCCTGGAGGCCCTCTGTCAGAACCAGTGTTGACATGTGGCTAGACGCTCCTAGGGGCGCGTCTTGCTTGGGCATCTCTCCTGGAGGCGCTCAGTCAGACCCAGTGGTGACATGTGGCAAGACGCTCCTCGGGGCGCATCTTGCTTGGGCCTCTCTCCTGGAGGCCCTCTGTCAGAACCAGTGTTGACATGTGGCTAGACGGTCCTAGGGGCGCGTCTTGCTTGGGCCTCTCTCCTGGACGCCCTCTGTCAGAACCAGTGTTGACATGTGGCAAGACGCTCCTCGGGGCGCGTCTTGCTTGGGCCTCTCTCCTGGAGGCGCTCAGTCAGACCGAGTGCTGACATGTGGCAAGACGCTCCTCGGGGCGCGTCTTGCTTGGGCCTCTCTCCTGGAGGCGCTCAATCAGACCCAGTGGTGACATATGGCAAGACGTTCCTCGGGGCACGTCTTGCTTGGGATTCTCTCATGGAGGCCCTCGGTCAGACCCAGTGTTGACAAGTGTCAAGACGCTCCTCGGGGCGCGTCATGCTTTGGCCTCTCTCCTGGAGGCTCTCAGTCAGACCCAGTGGTGACATGTGGCAAGACGCTCCTCGGGGCGCGTCTTGCTTGGGCCTCTCTCCTGGAGGCGCTCAGTCAGACCCAGTGGTGACATGTGGCTAGACGCTCCTCGGGGCACGTATTGCTTGGGCCTCTCTCCTGGAGGCGCTGAGTCAGACCCAGTGTTGACATGTGGCAAGACGCTCCTCGGGGCGCATCTTGCTTGGGCTTCTCTCCTGGAGGCCCTCAGTCAGACCCATTGTTGACATGTGGCAAGACGCTCCTCGGGGCGCGTATTGCTTGGGCCTCTCTCCTGGAGGCCCTCTGTCAGACCCAGTGTTGACATGTGGCAAGACGCTCCTCGGGGCGCGTCTTGCTTGGGCTTCTCTCATGGAGGCCCTCAGTCAGACCCAGTGTTGACATGTGTCAAGACGCTCCTCGGGGCGCGTCTTGCTTGGGCTTCTCTCATGGAGGCCCTCAGTCAGACCCAGTGTTGACATGTGTCATGACGCTCCTCGGGGCGCGTCTTGCTTGGGCCTCTCTCCTGGAGGCGCTCAGTCAGACCAAGTGTTGACATGTGGCAAGATGCTCCTCGGGGCGCATCTTGCTGGGGCTTCTCTCATGGAGGCACTCAGTCAGACCCATGGGTGACATGTGGCAAGACGCTCCTCGGGGCGCGTCTTGCTTGGGCCTCTCTCCTGGAGGCGCTCAGTCAGACCCAGTGGTGACATGTGGCTAGACGCTCCTCGGGGCACGTATTGCTTGGGCCTCTCTCCTGGAGGCGCTCAGTCAGACCCAGTGTTGACATGTGGCAAGACGCTCCTCGGGGCGCATCTTGCTTGGGCTTCTCTCCTGGAGGCCCTCAGTCAGACCCATTGTTGACATTTGGCAAGACGCTCCTCGGGGCGAATCTTGCTTGGGCCTCTCTCCTGGAGGCGCTCAGTCAGACCCAGTGGTGACATGTGGCAAGACGCTCCTCGGGGCGCGTATTGCTTGGGCCTCTCTCCTGGAGGCCCGCTGTCAGACCCAGTGTTGACATGTGGCAAGACGCTCCTCGGGGCGCGTCTTGCTTGGGCTTCTCTCATGGAGGCCCTCAGTCAGACCCAGTGTTGACATGTGTCAAGACGCTCCTCGGGGCGCGTCTTGCTTGGGCTTCTCTCATGGAGGCCCTCAGTCAGACCCAGTGTTGACATGTGTCATGACGCTCCTCGGGGCGCGTCTTGCTTGGGCCTCTCTCCTGGAGGCGCTCAGTGAGACCAAGTGTTGACATGTGGCAAGACGCTCCTCGGGGCGCGTCTTGCTGGGGCTTCTCTCATGGAGGCACTCAGTCAGACCCAGTGTTGACATGTGGCAAGACGCTCCTCGGGGCGCGTCTTGCTTGGGCCTCTCTCCTGAAGGAGCTCAGTCAGACCCAGTGGTGACATGTGGCAAGACGCTCCTCGGGGCGCATCTTGCTTGGGCCTCTCTCCTGGAGGCCCTCTGTCAGAACCAGTGTTGACATGTGGCTAGACGCTCCTAGGGGCGCGTCTTGCTTGGGCCTCTCTCCTGGACGCCCTCTGTCAGAACCAGTGTTGACATGTGGCAAGACGCTCCTCGGGGCGCGTCTTGCTTGGGCCTCTCTCCTGGAGGCGCTCAGTCAGACCGAGTGCTGACATGTGGCAAGACGCTCCTCGGGGCGCGTCTTGCTTGGGCCTCTCTCCTGGAGGCGCTCAGTCAGACCCAGTGGTGACATATGGCAAGACGTTCCTCGGGGCACGTCTTGCTTGGGATTCTCTCATGGAGGCCCTCGGTCAGACCCAGTGTTGACAAGTGTCAAGACGCTCCTCGGGGCGCGTCATGCTTGGGCCTCTCTCCTGGAGGCTCTCAGTCAGACCCAGTGGTGACATGTGGCAAGACGCTCCTCGGGGCGCGTCTTGCTTGGGCCTCTCTCCTGGAGGCGCTCAGTCAGACCCAGTGGTGACATGTGGCTAGACGCTCCTCGGGGCACGTATTGCTTGGGCCTCTCTCCTGGAGGCGCTCAGTCAGACCCAGTGTTGACATGTGGCAAGACGCTCCTCGGGGCGCATCTTGCTTGGGCTTCTCTCCTGGAGGTCCTCAGTCAGACCCATTGTTGACATGTGGCAAGACGCTCATCGGGGGGCGTCTTGCTTGGGCTTCTCTCATTGAGGCCCTCAGTCAGACCCAGTGTTGACATGTGTCAAGACGCCCCTCGGGGCGCGTCTTGCTTGGGCCTCTCTCCTGGAGGCTCTCAGTCAGACCCAGTGGTGACATGTGGCAAGACGCTCCTCGGGGTGCGTCTTGCTTGGGCCTCTCTCCTGGAGGCGCTCAGTCAGACCAAGTGCTGACATGTGGCAAGACGCTCCTCGGGGCGCGTCTTGCTTGGGCCTCTCTCCTGGAGGCGCTCAGTCAGACCCAGTGGTGACATGTGGCTAGACGCTCCTCGGGGCACGTATTGCTTGGGCCTCTCTCCTGGAGGTCCTCTGTCAGACCCAGTGTTGACATGTGGCAAGACGCTCATCGGGGCGCGTCTTGCTTGGGCTTCTCTCATTGAGGCCCTCAGTCAGACCCAGTGTTGACATGTGTCAAGACGCCCCTCGGGGCGCGTCTTGCTTGGGCCTCTCTCCTGGAGGCGCTCAGTCAGACCCAGTGTTGACATGTGGCAAGACGCTCCTCGGGGCGAATCTTGCTTGGGCCTCTCTCCTGGAGGCGCTCAGTCAGACCCAGTGGTGACATGTGGCAAGACGCTCCTCGGGGCGCGTATTGCTTGGGCCTCTCTCCTGGAGGCCCTCTGTCAGACCCAGTGTTGACATGTGGCAAGACGCTCCTCGGGGCGCGTCTTGCTTGGGCTTCTCTCATGGAGGCCCTCAGTCAGACCCAGTGTTGACATGTGTCAAGACGCTCCTCGGGGCGCGTCTTGCTTGGGCTTCTCTCATGGAGGCCCTCAGTCAGACCCAGTGTTGACATGTGTCATGACGCTCCTCGGGGCGCGTCTTGCTTGGGCCTCTCTCCTGGAGGCGCTCAGTCAGACCAAGTGTTGACATGTGGCAAGACGCTCCTCGGGGCGCGTCTTGCTGGGGCTTCTCTTATGGAGGCACTCAGTCAGACCCAGTGTTGACATGTGGCAAGACGCTCCTCGGGGCGCGTCTTGCTTGGGCCTCTCTCCTGAAGGAGCTCAGTCAGACCCAGTGGTGACATGTGGCAAGACGCTCCTCGGGGCGCGTATTGCTTGGGCCTCTCTCCTGGAGGCGCTCAGTCAGACCCAGTGGTGACATGTGGCAAGACTTTCCTCGGGGCGCGTATTGCTTGGGCCTCTCTCCTGGAGGCCCTCTGTCAGACACAGTGTTGACATGTGGCAAGACGCTCCTCGGGGCGTGTCTTGCTTGGGCCTCTCTCCTGGAGGCCCTCAATCAGACCCAGTGTTGACACGTGGCAAGACGCTCCTCGGGGCGCGTCTTGCTTGGGCCTCTCTCCTGGAGGCGCTCAGTCAGACCGAGTAGTGACATGTGGCATGACGCTCCTCGGGGCGCGTCTTGCTTGGGCCTCTCTCCTGGAGGCGCTCAGTCAGACCCAGTGGTGACATGTGGCAAGACACTCCTCGGGGCGCGTCTTGCTTGGGCCTCTCTCCTGGAGGCCCTCTGTCAGAACCAGTGTTGACATGTGGCTAGACGCTCCTAGGGGCGCGTCTTGCTTGGGTCTCTCTCCTGGAGGCGCTCAGTCAGACCGAGTGCTGACATGTGGCAAGACGCTCCTCGGGGCGCGTCTTGCTTGGGCTTCTCTCCCTGAGGCGCTCAGTCAGACCCAGTGGTGACATATGGCAAGACGCTCCTCGGGGCGCGTATTGCTTGGGCCTCTCTCCTGGAGGCCCTCTGTCAGACCCAGTGTTGACATGTGGCAAGACGCTCCTCTGGGCGCTTCTTGCTCATGCCTCTCTCCTGGAGGCGCTCAGTCAGACCCAGTGTTGACATGTGGCAAGACACTCCTCGGGGCGCGTCTTGCTTGGGCCTCTCTCCTGGAGGCCCTCTGTCAGAACCAGTGTTGACATGTGGCTAGACGCTCCTAGGGGCGCGTCTTGCTTGGGCATCTCTCCTGGAGGCGCTCAGTCAGACCCAGTGGTGACATGTGGCAAGACGCTCCTCGGGGCGCATCTTGCTTGGGCCTCTCTCCTGGAGGCCCTCTGTCAGAACCAGTGTTGACATGTGGCTAGACGGTCCTAGGGGCGCGTCTTGCTTGGGCCTCTCTCCTGGACGCCCTCTGTCAGAACCAGTGTTGACATGTGGCAAGACGCTCCTCGGGGCGCGTCTTGCTTGGGCCTCTCTCCTGGAGGCGCTCAGTCAGACCGAGTGCTGACATGTGGCAAGACGCTCCTCGGGGCGCGTCTTGCTTGGGCCTCTCTCCTGGAGGCGCTCAATCAGACCCAGTGGTGACATATGGCAAGACGTTCCTCGGGGCACGTCTTGCTTGGGATTCTCTCATGGAGGCCCTCGGTCAGACCCAGTGTTGACAAGTGTCAAGACGCTCCTCGGGGCGCATCATGCTTTGGCCTCTCTCCTGGAGGCTCTCAGTCAGACCCAGTGGTGACATGTGGCAAGACGCTCCTCGGGGCGTGTCTTGCTTGGGCCTCTCTCCTGGAGGCGCTCAGTCAGACCCAGTGGTGACATGTGGCTAGACGCTCCTCGGGGCACGTATTGCTTGGGCCTCTCTCCTGGAGGCGCTGAGTCAGACCCAGTGTTGACATGTGGCAAGACGCTCCTCGGGGCGCATCTTGCTTGGGCTTCTCTCCTGGAGGCCCTCAGTCAGACCCATTGTTGACATGTGGCAAGACGCTCCTCGGGGCGCGTATTGCTTGGGCCTCTCTCCTGGAGGCCCTCTGTCAGACCCAGTGTTGACATGTGGCAAGACGCTCCTCGGGGCGCGTCTTGCTTGGGCTTCTCTCATGGAGGCCCTCAGTCAGACCCAGTGTTGACATGTGTCAAGACGCTCCTCGGGGCGCGTCTTGCTTGGGCTTCTCTCATGGAGGCCCTCAGTAAGACCCAGTGTTGACATGTGTCATGACGCTCCTCGGGGCGCGTCTTGCTTGGGCCTCTCTCCTGGAGGCGCTCAGTCAGACCAAGTGTTGACATGTGGCAAGACGCTCCTCGGGGCGCATCTTGCTGGGATTTCTCTCATGGAGGCACTCAGTCAGACCCAGGGGTGACATGTGGCAAGACGCTCCTCGGGGCGCGTCTTGCTTGGGCCTCTCTCCTGGAGGCGCTCAGTCAGACCCAGTGGTGACATGTGGCTAGACGCTCCTCGGGGCACGTATTGCTTGGGCCTCTCTCCTGGAGGCGCTCAGTCAGACCCAGTGTTGACATGTGGCAAGACGCTCCTCGGGGCGCATCTTGCTTGGGCTTCTCTCCTGGAGGCCCTCAGTCAGACCCATTGTTGACATTTGGCAAGACGCTCCTCGGGGCGAATCTTGCTTGGGCCTCTCTCCTGGAGGCGCTCAGTCAGACCCAGTGGTGACATGTGGCAAGACGCTCCTCGGGGCGCGTATTGCTTGGGCCTCTCTCCTGGAGGCCCTCTGTCAGACCCAGTGTTGACATGTGGCAAGACGCTCCTCGGGGCGCGTCTTGCTTGGGCTTCTCTCATGGAGGCCCTCAGTCAGACCCAGTGTTGACATGTGTCAAGACGCTCCTCGGGGCGCGTCTTGCTTGGGCTTCTCTCATGGAGGCCCTCAGTCAGACCCAGTGTTGACATGTGTCATGACGCTCCTCGGGGCGCGTCTTGCTTGGGCCTCTCTCCTGGAGGCGCTCAGTCAGACCAAGTGTTGACATGTGGCAAGACGCTCCTCGGGGCGCGTCTTGCTGGGGCTTCTCTCATGGAGGCACTCAGTCAGACCCAGTGTTGACATGTGGCAAGACGCTCCTCGGGGCGCGTCTTGCTTGGGCCTCTCTCCTGAAGGAGCTCAGTCAGACCCAGTGGTGACATGTGGCAAGACGCTCCTCGGGGCGCATCTTGCTTGGGCCTCTCTCCTGGAGGCCCTCTGTCAGAACCAGTGTTGACATGTGGCTAGACGCTCCTAGGGGCGCGTCTTGCTTGGGCCTCTCTCCTGGACGCCCTCTGTCAGAACCAGTGTTGACATGTGGCAAGACGCTCCTCGGGGCGCGTCTTGCTTGGGCCTCTCTCCTGGAGGCGCTCAGTCAGACCGAGTGCTGACATGTGGCAAGACGCTCCTCGGGGCGCGTCTTGCTTGGGCCTCTCTCCTGGAGGCGCTCAGTCAGACCCAGTGGTGACATATGGCAAGACGTTCCTCGGGGCACGTCTTGCTTGGGATTCTCTCATGGAGGCCCTCGGTCAGACCCAGTGTTGACAAGTGTCAAGACGCTCCTCGGGGCGCGTCATGCTTGGGCCTCTCTCCTGGAGGCTCTCAGTCAGACCCAGTGGTGACATGTGGCAAGACGCTCCTCGGGGCGCGTCTTGCTTGGGCCTCTCTCCTGGAGGCGCTCAGTCAGACCCAGTGGTGACATGTGGCTAGACGCTCCTCGGGGCACGTATTGCTTGGGCCTCTCTCCTGGAGGCGCTCAGTCAGACCAAGTGTTGACATGTGGCAAGACGCTCCTCGGGGCGCATCTTGCTTGGGCTTCTCTCCTGGAGGTCCTCAGTCAGACCCATTGTTGACATGTGGCAAGACGCTCCTCGGGGCGCGTATTGCTTGGGCCTCTCTCCTGGAGGCCCTCTGTCAGACCCAGTGTTGACATGTGGCAAGACGCTCCTCGGGGCGCGTCTTGCTTGGGCTTCTCTCATGGAGGCCCTCAGTCAGACCCAGTGTTGACATGTGTCAAGACGCTCCTCGGGGCGCGTCTTGCTTGGGCTTCTCTCATGGAGGCCCTCAGTCAGACCCAGTGTTGACATGTGTCATGACGCTCCTCGGGGCGCGTCTTGCTTGGGCCTCTCTCCTGGAGGCGCTCAGTCAGACCAAGTGTTGACATGTGGCAAGACGCTCCTCGGGGCGCATCTTGCTGGGGCTTCTCTCATGGAGGCACTCAGTCAGACCCAGTGTTGACATGTGGCAAGACGCTCCTCGGGGCGCGTCTTGCTTGGGCCTCTCTCCTGGAGGAGCTCAGTCAGACCCAGTATTGACATGTGGCAAGACGCTCCTCGGGGCGCGTCTTGCTTGGGCCTCTCTCCTGGAGGCGCTCAGTCAGACCCAGTGTTGACATGTGGCAAGACGCTCCTCGGGGCGCGTATTGCTTGGGCCTCTCTCCTGGAGAAGCTCAGTCAGACCCAGTGGTGACATGTGGCAAGACTTTCCTCGGGGCGCATATTGCTTGGGCCTCTCTCCTGGAGGCCCTCTGTCAGACACAGTGTTGACATGTGGCAAGACGCTCCTCGGGGCGTGTCTTGCTTGGGCCTCTCTCCTGGAGGCCCTCAATCAGACCCAGTGTTGACACGTGGCAAGACGCTCCTCGGGGCGCGTCTTGCTTGGACCTCTCTCCTGGAGGCGCTCAGTCAGACCGAGTAGTGACATGTGGCATGACGCTCCTCGGGGCGCGTCTTGCTTGGGCCTCTCTCCTGGAGGCGCTCAGTCAGACCCAGTGGTGACATGTGGCAAGACACTCCTCGGGGCGCGTCTTGCTTGGGCCTCTCTCCTGGAGGCCCTCTGTCAGAACCAGTGTTGACATGTGGCTAGACGCTCCTAGGGGCGCGTCTTGCTTGGGCCTCTCTCCTGGAGGCGCTCAGTCAGACCGAGTGCTGACATGTGGCAAAACGCTCCTCGGGGCGCGTCTTGCTTGGGCTTCTCTCCCTGAGGCGCTCAGTCAGACCCAGTGGTGACATATGGCAAGACGCTCCTCGGGGCGCGTATTGCTTGGGCCTCTCTCCTGGAGGCCCTCTGTCAGACCCAGTGTTGACATGTGGCAAGACGCTCCTCTGGGCGCTTCTTGCTCATGCCTCTCTCCTGGAGGCGCTCAGTCAGACCCAGTGTTGACATGTGGCAAGACACTCCTCGGGGCGCGTCTTGCTTGGGCCTCTCTCCTGGAGGCCCTCTGTCAGAACCAGTGTTGACATGTGGCTAGACGCTCCTAGGGGCGCGTCTTGCTTGGGCATCTCTCCTGGAGGCGCTCAGTCAGACCCAGTGGTGACATGTGGCAAGATGCTCCTCGGGGCGCATCTTGCTTGGGCCTCTCTCCTGGATGCCCTCTGTCAGAACCAGTGTTGACATGTGGCTAGACGCTCCTAGGGGCGCGTCTTGCTTGGGCCTCTCTCCTGGACGCCCTCTGTCAGAACCAGTGTTGACATGTGGCAAGACGATCCTCGGGGCGCGTCTTGCTTGGGCCTCTCTCCTGGAGGCGCTCAGTCAGACCGAGTGCTGACATGTGGCAAGACGCTCCTCGGGGCGCGTCTTGCTTGGGCCTCTCTCCTGGAGGCGCTCAATCAGACCCAGTGGTGACTTATGGCAAGACGTTCCTCGGGGCACGTCTTGCTTGGGATTCTCTCATGGAGGCCCTCGGTCAGACCCAGTGTTGACAAGTGTCAAGACGCTCCTCGGGGCGCGTCATGCTTGGGCCTCTCTCCTGGAGGCTCTCAGTCAGACCCAGTGGTGACATGTGGCAAGACGCTCCTCGGGGCGCGTCTTGCTTGGGCCTCTCTCCTGGAGGCGCTCAGTCAGATCCAGTGGTGACATGTGGCTAGACGCTCCTCGGGGCACGTATTGCTTGGGCCTCTCTCCTGGAGGCGCTCAGTAAGACCCAGTGTTGACATGTGGCAAGACGCTCCTCGGGGCGCATCTTGCTTGGGCTTCTCTCCTGGAGGCCCTCAGTCAGACCCATTGTTGACATGTGGCAAGACGCTCCTCGGGGCGCGTATTGCTTGGGCCTCTCTCCTGGAGGCCCTCTGTCAGACCCAGTGTTGACATGTGGCAAGACGCTCCTCGGGGCGCGTCTTGCTTGGGCTTCTCTCATGGAGGCCCTCAGTCAGACCCAGTGTTGACATGTGTCAAGACGCTCCTCGGGGCGCGTCTTGCTTGGGCTTCTCTCATGGAGGCCCTCAGTCAGACCCAGTGTTGACATGTGTCATGACGCTCCTCGGGGCGCGTCTTGCTTGGGCCTCTCTCCTGGAGGCGCTCAGTCAGACCAAGTGTTGACATGTGGCAAGACGCTCCTCGGGGCGCATCTTGCTGGGGCTTCTCTCATGGAGGCACTCAGTCAGACCCAGTGGTGACATGTGGCAAGACGCTCCTCGGGGCGCGTCTTGCTTGGGCCTCTCTCCTGGAGGCGCTCAGTCAGACCCAGTGTTGACATGTGGCAAGACGCTCCTCGGGGCGCGTCTTGCTTGGGCTTCTCTCATGGAGGCCCTCAGTCAGACCCAGTGTTGACATGTGTCAAGACGCTCCTCGGGGCGCGTCTTGCTTGGGCTTCTCTCATGGAGGCCCTCAGTCAGACCCAGTGTTGACATGTGTCATGACGCTCCTCGGGGCGCGTCTTGCTTGGGCCTCTCTCCTGGAGGCGCTCAGTCAGACCAAGTGTTGACATGTGGCAAGACGCTCCTCGGGGCGCATCTTGCTGGGGCTTCTCTCATGGAGGCACTCAGTCAGACCCAGTGGTGACATGTGGCAAGACGCTCCTCGGGGCGCGTCTTGCTTGGGCCTCTCTCCTGGAGGCGCTCAGTCAGACCCAGTGGTGACATTTGGCTAGACGCTCCTCGGGGCACGTATTGCTTGGGCCTCTCTCCTGGAGGCGCTCAGTCAGACCCAGTGTTGACATGTGGCAAGACGCTCCTCGGGGCGCATCTTGCTTGGGCTTCTCTCCTGGAGGCCCTCAGTCAGACCCATTGTTGACATGTGGCAAGACGCTCCTCGGGGCGCGTATTGCTTGGGCCTCTCTCCTGGAGGCCCTCAGTCAGACCCAGTGTTGACATGTGTCAAGACGCTCCTCGGGGCGCGTCTTGCTTGGGCTTCTCTCATGGAGGCCCTCAGTCAGACCCAGTGTTGACATGTGTCATGACGCTCCTCGGGGCGCGTCTTGCTTGAGCCTCTCTCCTGGAGGCGCTCAGTCAGACCAAGTGTTGACATGTGGCAAGACGCTCCTCGGGGCGCATCTTGCTGGGGCTTCTCTCATGGAGGCACTCAGTCAGACCCAGTGTTGACATGTGGCAAGACGCTCCTCGGGGCGCGTCTTGCTTGGGCCTCTCTCCTGGAGGAGCTCAGTCAGACCCAGTATTGACATGTGGCAAGACGCTCCTCGGGGCGCGTCTTGCTTGGGCCTCTCTCCTGGAGGCGCTCAGTCAGACCCAGTGTTGACATGTGGCAAGACGCTCCTCGGGGCGCGTATTGCTTGGGCCTCTCTCCTGGAGGCGCTCAGTCGGACCCAGTGGTGACATGTGGCAAGACTTTCCTCGGGGCGCGTATTGCTTGGGCCTCTCTCCTGGAGGCCCTCTGTCAGACCCAGTGTTGACATGTGGCAAGACGCTCCTCGGGGCGTGTCTTGCTTGGGCCTCTCTCCTGGAGGTCCTCAATCAGACCCAGTGTTGACACGTGGCAAGACGCTCCTCGGGGCGCGTCTTGCTTGGGCCTCTCTCCTGGAGGCGCTCAGTCAGACCGAGTAGTGACATGTGGCATGACGCTCCTCGGGGCGCGTCTTGCTTGGGCCTCTCTCCTGGAGGCGCTCAGTCAGACCCAGTGGTGACATGTGGCAAGACACTCCTCGGGGCGCGTCTTGCTTGGGCCTCTCTCCTGGAGGCCCTCTGTCAGAACCAGTGTTGACATGTGGCTAGACGCTCCTAGGGGCGCGTCTTGCTTGGGCCTCTCTCCTGGAGGCGCTCAGTCAGACCGAGTGCTGACATGTGGCAAGACGCTCCTCGGGGCGCGTCTTGCTTGGGCTTCTCTCCCTGAGGCGCTCAGTCAGACCCAGTGGTGACATACAGGTGCTGGCCAGTAAATTAGAATATCATCAAAAGGTTGAAAATATTTCAGTAATTCCATTCAAAACGTGAAACTTGTACATTATATTCATGCAATGCACACAGACCAATGTATTTCCGATGTTTATTACGTTTAATTTTGATATTTATAGGTGACAACCAATGAAAACATCAAATCTGGTATCTCAGAAAATTAGAATATTCTAAAGGCCAATGAAAAAATGTTTGTTTCTCTAATGTTGGCCAACTGAAAAGAATGAACATGAAAAGAATGTGCATGTATAGCACTCAATACTTAGTCGGGGCTCCTTTTGCCTCAATAACTGCAGTAATGCGGCGTGGCATGGACTCGATCAGTCTGTGGCACTGCTCAGGTGTTATGAGAGCCCAGGTTGCTCTGATAGTCGTCTTCAGCTCCTCTGCATTGTTGGGTCTAGCGTATTGCATCCTCCGCTTCACAATACCCCATAGATTTTCTATGGGGTTAAGGTCAGGCGAGTTTGCTGGCCAATCAAGGACAGGGATACCATGGTCCTTGAACCAGGTGCTGGTGGTTTTGGCACTGTGTGCAGGTGCCAAGTCCTGTTGAAAGGTGAAGTCTGCATCCCCATAAAGTTGGTCAGCAGCAGGAAGCATGAAGTGCTCTAAAACTTCCTGGTAGACGGCTGCATTGACCCTGGACCTCAGGAAACAGAGTGGGCCAACACCGGCAGATGACATGGCACCCCACACCATCACTGACGGTGGAAACTTTACACTGGACCTCATGCAACGTGGATTCTGTGCTTCTCCGCTCTTCCTCCAGACTCTGGGTCCTTGATTTCCAAAGGAAATGCAGAACTTGCTTTCATCAGAAAACATAACTTTGGACCACTCAGCATCAGTCCAGTCCTTTTTGTCCTTGGCCCAGGCGAGACGCTTCTTGCGCTGTTTCTTGTTCAAGAGTGGCTTGACACACGGAATGCGACACCTGAATCCCATGTCTTTCATGAGTCTCCTCGTGGTGGTTCTTGAAGCGCTGACTCCAGCTGCAGTCCACTCTTTGTGGATCTCCCCCACATTTTTGAATGGGTTTGTCGTCACAATTCTCTGCAGGGTGCGGTTATCCCTAGAGCTTGTACACTTTTTTCTACCACATTTTTTCCATCCCTTCGCCTGTCTGTTAATGTGCTTGGACACAGAGCTCTGCGAACAGCCAGCTTCTTTAGCAATCACCTTTTGTGTCTTGCCCTCCTTGTGCAAGGTGTCAATGATTGTCTTTTGGACAGCTGTTAAGTCAGAAGTCTTCCCCATGATTGTGGTGCCTTCAAAACAAGACTGAGGGACCTTTTAAAGGCCTTTGCAGGTGTTTTGAGTAAATCAGCTGATTAGAGTGGCAGCAGGTGTCTTCTATATTCAGCCTTTTCAGAATATTCTAATTTTTTGAGATACCAAATTTGGAGTTTTCATTAGTTGTCACTTATGAATATCAAATTTAAATGTAATGAACATTGGAAATACATTGGTCTGTGTGCATTGCATGAATATAATGTACAAGTTTCACGTTTTGAATGGAATTACTGAAATATTTTCAACCTTTTGATGATATTCTAATTTACTGGCCAGCACCTGTATGGCAAGACGCTCCTCGGGGCGCGTATTGCTTGGGCCTCTCTCCTGGAGGCCCTCTGTCAGACCCAGTGTTGACATGTGGCAAGACGCTCCTCTGGGCGCTTCTTGCTCATGCCTCTCTCCTGGAGGCGCTCAGTCAGACCCAGTGTTGACATGTGGCAAGACACTCCTCGGGGCGCGTCTTGCTTGGGCCTCTCTCCTGGAGGCCCTCTGTCAGAACCAGTGTTGACATGTGGCTAGACGCTCCTAGGGGCGCGTCTTGCTTGGGCATCTCTCCTGGAGGCGCTCAGTCAGACCCAGTGGTGACATGTGGCAAGACACTCCTCGGGGCGCGTCTTGCTTGGGATTCTCTCATGGAGGCCCTCGGTCAGACCCAGTGTTGACAAGTGTCAAGACGCTCCTCGGGGCGCGTCATGCTTGGTCCTCTCTCCTGGAGGCTCTCAGTCAGACCCAGTGGTGACATGTGGCAAGACGCTCCTCGGGGCGCGTCTTGCTTGGGCCTCTCTCCTGGAGGCGCTCAGTCAGACCCAGTGTTGACATGTGGCAAGACGCTCCTCGGGGAGCGTCTTGCTTGGGCTTCTCTCCTGGAGGCCCTCAGTCAGACCCATTGTTGACATGTGGCAAGACGCTCCTTGGGGCGCGTCTTGCTTGGGCCTCTCTCCTGGAGGCGCTCAGTCAGACCCAGTGGTGACATGTGGCAAGACGCTCCTCGGGGCGCGTATTGCTTGGGCCTCTCTCCTGGAGGCCCTCTGTCAGACCCAGTGTTGACATGTGGCAAGACGCTCCTCGGGGCGCGTCTTGCTTGGGCTTCTCTCATGGAGGCCCTCAGTCAGACCCAGTGTTGACATGTGTGAAGACGCTCCTCGCGGCGCGTCTTGCTTGGGCCTCTCTCCTGGAGGCGCTCAGTCAGACCCAGTGTTGACATGTGGCAAGACGCTCCTCGGGGCGCGTCTTGCTGGGGCTTCTCTCACGAGGCACTCAGTCAGACCCAGTGTTGACATGTGGCAAGACGCTCCTCGGGGCGCGTCTTGCTTGGGCCTCTCTCCTGGAGGCGCTCAGTCAGACCCAGTGGTGACATGTGGCAAGACACTCCTCGGGGCGCGTCTTGCTTGGGCCTCTCTCCTGGAGGCCCTCTGTCAGAACCAGTGTTGACATGTGGCTAAACGCTCCTAGGGGCGCGTCTTGCTTGGGCCTCTGTCCTGGAGGCGCTCAGTCAGACCGAGTGCTGCCATGTGGCAAGACGCTCCTCGGGGCGCGTCTTGCTTGGGCCTCTCTCCCTGAGGCGCTCAGTCAGACCCAGTGGTGACATATGGCAAGACGCTCCTCGGGGCGCGTTTTGCTTGGGCCTCTCTCCTGGAGGCCCTCTGTCAGACCCAGTGGTGACATGTGGCAAGACGCTCCTCGGGGCGCGTCTTGCTTGGGCCTCTCTCCTGGAGGCGCTCAGTCAGACCGAGTGCTGACATGTGGCAAGACGCTCCTCGGGGCGCGTCTTGCTTGGGCCTCTCTCCTGGAGGCGCTCAGTCAGACCCAGTGGTGACATGTGGCTAGACGCTCCTCGGGGCACGTATTGCTTGGGCCTCTCTCCTGGAGGCCCTCTGTCAGACCCAGTATTGACATGTGGCAAGACGCTCCTCGGGGCGCGTCTTTCTTCGGCTTCTCTCATTGAGGCCCTCAGTCAGACCCAGTGTTGACATGTGTCAAGACGCCCCTCGGGGTGCGTCTTGCTTGGGCCTCTCTCCTGGAGGCGCTCAGTCAGACCCAGTGTTGACATGTGGCAAGACGCTCCTCGGGGCGCGTCTTGCTTGGGCTTCTCTCCTGGAGGCCCTCAGTAAGACCCATTGTTGACATGTGGCAAGACGCTCCTCGGGGCGCGTCTTGCTTGGGCCTCTCTCCTGGAGGCGCTCAGTCAGACCCAGTGGTGACATGTGGCAAGACGCTCCTCGGGGCGCGTATTGCTTGGGCCTCTCTCCTGGAGGCCCTCTGTCAGACCCAGTGTTGACATGTGGCAAGACGCTCCTCAGGGCGCGTCTTGCTTGGGTTTCTCTCATGGAGGCCCTCAGTCAGACCCAGTGTTGACATGTGTCAAGACGCTCCTCGGGGCGCGTCTTGCTTGGGCCTCTCTCCTGGAGGCGCTCAGTCAGACCCAGTGTTGACATGTGGCAAGACGCCCCTCGGGGCGCGTCTTGCTGGGGCTTCTCTCACGAGGCACTCAGTCAGACCCAGTTTTGACATGTGGCAAGACGCTCCTCGGGGCGCGTCTTGCTTGGGCCTCTCTCCTGGAGGCGCTCAGTCAGACCCAGTGTTGACATGTGGCAAGACGCTCCTCGGGGCGCGTCTTGCTTGGGCCTCTCTCCTGGAGGCGCTCAGTCAGACCCAGTGTTGACATGTGGCAAGACGCTCCTCGGGCGCGTATTGCTTGGGCCTCTCTCCTGGAGGTGCTCAGTCAGACTCAGTGGTGACGTGTGGCAAGACTTTCCTCGGGGCGCGTATTGCTTGGGCCTCTCTCCTGGAGGCGCTCAGTCAGACCGAGTGCTGACATGTGGCAAGACGCTCCTCGGGGCGCGTCTTGCTTGGGCCTCTCTCCTGGAGGCGCTCAGTCAGACCCAGTGGTGACATATGGCAAGACGCTCCTCTGGGCGCGTATTGCTTGGGCCTCTCTCCTGGAGGCCCTCTGTCAGACCCAGTGTTGACATGTGGCAAGACACTCCTCGGGGCGCGTCTTGCTTGGGATTCTCTCATGGAGGCCCTCAGTCAGACCCAGTGTTGACAAGTGTCAAGACGCTCCTCGGGGCACGTCTTGCTTGGGCCTCTCTCCTGGAGGCGCTCAGTCAGACCCAGTTTTCACATGTATCAAGACGCTCCTCAGGGCGCGTCTTGCTTGGGCCTCTCTCCTGGAGGCGCTCAGTCAGACCCAGTGTTGACATGTGGCAAGACGCTCCTCGGGGCGCGTCATGCTTGGGCCTCTCTCCTGGAGGCGCTCAGTCAGACCCAGTGTTGACATGTGGCAAGACGCTCCTCGGGGCGCGTCTTGCTTGGGCCTCTCTCCTGGAGGCGCTCAGTCGGACCCAGTGGTGACATGTGGCAAGACGCTCCTCGGGGCGTTTCTTGCTTGGGCCTCTCTCCTGGAGGCGCTAAGTCAGACCCAGTGGTGACATGTGGCAAGACGCTCCTCGGGGCGCGTATTGCTTGGGCCTCTCTCCTGGAGGCCCTCTGTCAGACCCAGTGTTGACATGTGTCAAGACGCTCCTCGGGGCGCGTCTTGCTTGGGCCTCTCTCCTGGAGGCGCTCAGTCAGACCCAGTGTTGACATGTGTCAAGACGCTCCTCGGGGCGCGTCTTGCTTGGGCCTCTCTCCTGGAGGCGCTCAGTCAGACCCAGTGTTGACATGTGACAAGACGCTCCTCGGGGCGCGTCTTGCTTGGGCCTCTCTCCTGGAGAGGCTCAGTCAGAACCAGAGGTGACATGTGGCAAGACGCTCCTCGGGCCGCGTATTGCTTGGGCCTCTCTCCTGGAGGCCCTCTGTCAGACCCAGTGTTGACATGTGGCAAGACGCTCCTCGGGGCGCGTCTTGCTTGGGCCTCTCTCCTGGAGGCGCTCAGTCAGAACCAGAGGTGACATGTGGCAAGACGCTCCTCGGGCCGCGTATTGCTTGGGCCTCTCTCCTGGAGGCCCTCTGTCAGACCCAGTGTTGACACGTGGCAAGACGCTCCTCGGGGCGCGTCTTGCTTGGGTCTCTCTCCTGGAGGCCTTCAGTCAGACCGAGTAGTGACATGTGGCATGACGCTCCTCGGGGCGCGTCTTGCTTGGGCCTCTCTCCTGGAGGCGCTCAGTCAGACCCAGTGGTGACATGTGGCAAGACACTCATCGGGGCGCGTCTTGCTTGGGACTCTCTCCTGGAGGCCCTCTGTCAGACCCAGTGTTGACATGTGGCAAGACGCTCCTCGGGGCGCGTCTTGCTTGGGCCTCTCTCCTGGAGTCGCTCAGTCAGACCCAGTGGTGACATGTGGCAAGACACTCATCGGGGCGCGTCTTGCTTGGGACTCTCTCCTGGAGGCCCTCTGTCAGACCCAGTGTTGACATGTGGCAAGACGCTCCTCGGGGCACGTCTTGCTTGGGCCTCTCTCCCTGAGGCGCTCAGTCAGACCCAGTGGTGACATGTGGCAAGACGCTCCTCGGGGCGCGTCTTGCTTGGGCCTCTCTCCTGGAGGCGCTCAGTCAGACCCAGTGTTGACATGTGGCAAGACGCTCCTCGGGGCGTGTCTTGCTTGGGCCTCTCTCCTGGAGGCGCTCAGTCAGACCCAGTGGTGACATGTGGCAAGACGCTCCTCGGGGCGTGTCTTGCTTGGGCCTCTCTCCTGGAGGCGCACAATCAGACCCAGTGGTGACATGTGGCAAGACGCTCCTCGGGGCGCGTATTGCTTGGGCCTCTCTCCTGGAGGCTCTCAGTCAGACCCAGTGGTGACATGTGGCAGGACGCTCCTCGGGGCGCGTCTTGCTTGGGCCTCTCTCCTGGAGGCCCTCAATCAGACCCAGTGTTCACACGTGGCAAGACGCTCCTCGGGGCGCGTCTTGCTTGGGCCTCTCTCCTGGAGGCGCTCAGTCAGACCGAGTAGTGACATGTGGCATGACGCTCCTCGGGGCGCGTCTTGCTTGGGCCTCTCTCCTGGAGGCGCTCAGTCAGACCCAGTGGTGACATGTGGCAAGACACTCCTCGGGGCGCGTCTTGCTTGGGCCTCTCTCCTGGAGGCCCTCTGTCAGAACCAGTGTTGACATGTGGCTAGACGCTCCTAGGGGCGCGTCTTGCTTGGGCCTCTCTCCTGGAGGCGCTCAGTCAGACCGAGTGCTGACATGTGGCAAGACGCTCCTCGGGGCGCGTCTTGCTTGGGCTTCTCTCCCTGAGGCGCTCAGTCAGACCCAGTGGTGACATATGGCAAGACGCTCCTCGGGGCGCGTATTGCTTGGGCCTCTCTCCTGGAGGCCCTCTGTCAGACCCAGTGTTGACATGTGGCAAGACGCTCCTCTGGGCGCTTCTTGCTCATGCCTCTCTCCTGGAGGCGCTCAGTCAGACCCAGTGTTGACATGTGGCTAGACGCTCCTAGGGGCGCGTCTTGCTTGGGCATCTCTCCTGGAGGCGCTCAGTCAGACCCAGTGGTGACATGTGGCAAGACACTCCTCGGGGCGCGTCTTGCTTGGGATTCTCTCATGGAGGCCCTCGGTCAGACCCAGTGTTGACAAGTGTCAAGACGCTCCTCGGGGCGCGTCATGCTTGGTCCTCTCTCCTGGAGGCTCTCAGTCAGACCCAGTGGTGACATGTGGCAAGACGCTCCTCGGGGCGCGTCTTGCTTGGGCCTCTCTCCTGGAGGCGCTCAGTCAGACCGAGTGCTGACATGTGGCAAGACGCTCCTTGGGGCGCGTCTTGCTTGGGCTTCTCTCCTGGAGGCCCTCAGTCAGACCCATTGTTGACATGTGGCAAGACGCTCCTCGGGGCGCGTCTTGCTTGGGCCTCTCTCCTGGAGGCGCTCAGTCAGACCCAGTGGTGACATGTGGCTAGACGCTCCTCGGGGCACGTATAGCTTGGGCCTCTCTCATTGAGGCCCTCAGTCAGACCCAGTGTTGACATGTGTCAAGACGCCCCTCGGGGCGCGTCTTGCTTGGGCCTCTCTCCTGGAGGCGCTCAGTCAGACCCAGTGTTGACATGTGGCAAGACGCTCCTCGGGGCGCGTCTTGCTTGGGCTTCTCTCCTGGAGGCCCTCAGTCAGACCCATTGTTGACATGTGGCAAGACGCTCCTCGGGGCGCGTCTTGCTTGGGCCTCTCTCCTGGAGGCGCTCAGTCAGACCCAGTGGTGACATGTGGCAAGACGCTCCTCGTGGCGCGTATTGCTTGGGCCTCTCTCCTGGAGGCCCTCTGTCAGACCCAGTGTTGACATGTGGCAAGACGCTCCTCGGGGCGCGTCTTGCTTGGGCTTCTCTCATGGAGGCCCTCAGTCAGACCCAGTGTTGACATGTGTGAAGACGCTCCTCGCGGCGCGTCTTGCTTGGGCCTCTCTCCTGGAGGCGCTCAGTCAGACCCAGTGTTGACATGTGGCAAGACGCTCCTCGGGGCGCGTCTTGCTGGGGCTTCTCTCACGAGGCACTCAGTCAGACCCAGTGTTGACATGTGGCAAGACGCTCCTCGGGGCGCGTCTTGCTTGGGCCTCTCTCCTGGAGGCGCTCAGTCAGACCCAGTGGTGACATGTGGCAAGACACTCCTCGGGGCGCGTCTTGCTTGGGCCTCTCTCCTGGAGGCCCTCTGTCAGAACCAGTGTTGACATGTGGCTAAACGCTCCTAGGGGCGCGTCTTGCTTGGGCCTCTGTCCTGGAGGCGCTCAGTCAGACCGAGTGCTGCCATGTGGCAAGACGCTCCTCGGGGCGCGTCTTGCTTGGGCCTCTCTCCCTGAGGCGCTCAGTCAGACCCAGTGGTGACATATGGCAAGACGCTCCTCGGGGCGCGTTTTGCTTGGGCCTCTCTCCTGGAGGCCCTCTGTCAGACCCAGTGGTGACATGTGGCAAGACGCTCCTCGGGGCGCGTCTTGCTTGGGCCTCTCTCCTGGAGGCGCTCAGTCAGACCGAGTGCTGACATGTGGCAAGACGCTCCTCGGGGCGCGTCTTGCTTGGGCCTCTCTCCTGGAGGCGCTCAGTCAGACCCAGTGGTGACATGTGGCTAGACGCTCCTCGGGGCACGTATTGCTTGGGCCTCTCTCCTGGAGGCCCTCTGTCAGACCCAGTATTGACATGTGGCAAGACGCTCCTCGGGGCGCGTCTTTCTTCGGCTTCTCTCATTGAGGCCCTCAGTCAGACCCAGTGTTGACATGTGTCAAGACGCCCCTCGGGTTGCGTCTTGCTTGGGCCTCTCTCCTGGAGGCGCTCAGTCAGACCCAGTGTTGACATGTGGCAAGACGCTCCTCGGGGCGCGTCTTGCTTGGGCTTCTCTCCTGGAGGCCCTCAGTAAGACCCATTGTTGACATGTGGCAAGACGCTCCTCGGGGCGCGTCTTGCTTGGGCCTCTCTCCTGGAGGCGCTCAGTCAGACCCAGTGGTGACATGTGGCAAGACGCTCCTCGGGGCGCGTATTGCTTGGGCCTCTCTCCTGGAGGCCCTCTGTCAGACCCAGTGTTGACATGTGGCAAGACGCTCCTCAGGGCGCGTCTTGCTTGGGTTTCTCTCATGGAGGCCCTCAGTCAGACCCAGTGTTGACATGTGTCAAGACGCTCCTCGGGGTGCGTCTTGCTTGGGCCTCTCTCCTGGAGGCGCTCAGTCAGACCCAGTGTTGACATGTGGCAAGACGCCCCTCGGGGCGCGTCTTGCTGGGGCTTCTCTCACGAGGCACTCAGTCAGACCCAGTTTTGACATGTGGCAAGACGCTCCTCGGGGCGCGTCTTGCTTGGGCCTCTCTCCTGGAGGCGCTCAGTCAGACCCAGTGTTGACATGTGGCAAGACGCTCCTCGGGGCGCGTCTTGCTTGGGCCTCTCTCCTGGAGGCGCTCAGTCAGACCCAGTGTTGACATGTGGCAAGACGCTCCTCGGGCGCGTATTGCTTGGGCCTCTCTCCTGGAGGCGCTCAGTCAGACTCAGTGGTGACGTGTGGCAAGACTTTCCTCGGGGCGCGTATTGCTTGGGCCTCTCTCCTGGAGGCGCTCAGTCAGACCGAGTGCTGACATGTGGCAAGACGCTCCTCGGGGCGCGTCTTGCTTGGGCCTCTCTCCTGGAGGCGCTCAGTCAGACCCAGTGGTGACATATGGCAAGACGCTCCTCTGGGCGCGTATTGCTTGGGCCTCTCTCCTGGAGGCCCTCTGTCAGACCCAGTGTTGACATGTGGCAAGACACTCCTCGGGGCGCGTCTTGCTTGGGATTCTCTCATGGAGGCCCTCAGTCAGACCCAGTGTTGACAAGTGTCAAGACGCTCCTCGGGGCGCGTCTTGCTTGGAACTCTCTCCTGGAGGCGCTCAGTCAGACCCATTGTTGACATGTGGCAAGACGCTCCTCGGGGCGCTTCTTGCTTGGGTCTCTCTCCTGGAGGCGCTCAGTCAGACCCAGTGTTGACATGTGAAAAGACGCTCCTCGGGGCACGTCTTGCTTGGGCCTCTCTCCTGGAGGCGCTCAGTCAGACCCAGTTTTCACATGTATCAAGACGCTCCTCAGGGCGCGTCTTGCTTGGGCCTCTCTCCTGGAGGCGCTCAGTCAGACCCAGTGTTGACATGTGGCAAGACGGTCCTCGGGGCGCGTCATGCTTGGGCCTCTCTCCTGGAGGCGCTCAGTCAGACCCAGTGTTGACATGTGGCAAGACGCTCCTCGGGGCGCGTCTTGCTTGGGCCTCTCTCCTGGAGGCGCTCAGTCAGACCCAGTGGTGACATGTGGCAAGACGCTCCTCGGGGCGTTTCTTGCTTGGGCCTCTCTCCTGGAGGCGCTAAGTCAGACCCAGTGGTGACATGTGGCAAGACGCTCCTCGGGGCGCGTATTGCTTGGGCCTCTCTCCTGGAGGCCCTCTGTCAGACCCAGTGTTGACATGTGTCAAGACGCTCCTCGGGGCGCGTCTTGCTTGGGCCTCTCTCCTGGAGGCGCTCAGTCAGACCCAGTGTTGACATGTGTCAAGACGCTCCTCGGGGCGCGTCTTGCTTGGGCCTCTCTCCTGGAGGCGCTCAGTCAGACCCAGTGTTGACATGTGACAAGACGCTCCTCGGGGCGCGTCTTGCTTGGGCCTCTCTCCTGGAGGCGCTCAGTCAGAACCAGAGGTGACATGTGGCAAGACGCTCCTCGGGCCGCGTATTGCTTGGGCCTCTCTCCTGGAGGCCCTCTGTCAGACCCAGTGTTGACATGTGGCAAGACGCTCCTCGGGGCGCGTCTTGCTTGGGCCTCTCTCCTGGAGGCGCTCAGTCAGAACCAGAGGTGACATGTGGCAAGACGCTCCTCGGGCCGCGTATTGCTTGGGCCTCTCTCCTGGAGGCCCTCTGTCAGACCCAGTGTTGACACGTGGCAAGACGCTCCTCGGGGCGCGTCTTGCTTGGGTCTCTCTCCTGGAGGCCTTCAGTCAGACCGAGTAGTGACATGTGGCATGACGCTCCTCGGGGCGCGTCTTGCTTGGGCCTCTCTCCTGGAGGCGCTCAGTCAGACCCAGTGGTGACATGTGGCAAGACACTCATCGGGGCGCGTCTTGCTTGGGACTCTCTCCTGGAGGCCCTCTGTCAGACCCAGTGTTGACATGTGGCAAGACGCTCCTCGGGGCGCGTCTTGCTTGGGTCTCTCTCCTGGAGTCGCTCAGTCAGACCCAGTGGTGACATGTGGCAAGACACTCATCGGGGCGCGTCTTGCTTGGGACTCTCTCCTGGAGGCCCTCTGTCAGACCCAGTGTTGACATGTGGCAAGACGCTCCTCGGGGCACGTCTTGCTTGGGCCTCTCTCCCTGAGGCGCTCAGTCAGACCCAGTGGTGACATGTGGCAAGACGCTCCTCGGGGCGCGTCTTGCTTGGGCCTCTCTCCTGGAGGCGCTCAGTCAGACCCAGTGTTGACATGTGGCAAGACGCTCCTCGGGGCGTGTCTTGCTTGGGCCTCTCTCCTGGAGGCGCTCAGTCAGACCCAGTGGTGACATGTGGCAAGACGCTCCTCGGGGCGTGTCTTGCTTGGGCCTCTCTCCTGGAGGCGCACAATCAGACCCAGTGGTGACATGTGGCAAGACGCTCCTCGGGGCGCGTATTGCTTGGGCCTCTCTCCTGGAGGCTCTCAGTCAGACCCAGTGGTGACATGTGGCAAGACGCTCCTCGGGGCGCGTCTTGCTTGGGCCTCTCTCCTGGAGGCGCTCAGTCAGACCCAGTGGTGACATGTGGCAAGACGCTCCTCGGGGCGTGTCTTGCTTGGGCCTTTCTCCTGGAGGCGCTCAGTCAGACCCAGTGGTGACATGTGGCAAGACGCTCCTCGGGGCGCGTCTTGCTTGGGCCTCTCTCCTGGAGGCGCTCAGTCAGAACCAGAGGTGACATGTGGCAAGACGCTCCTCGGGGCGCGTATTGCTTGGGCCTCTCTCCTGGAGGCCCTCTGTCAGACCCAGTGTTGACACGTGGCAAGATGCTCCTCGGGGCGCGTCTTGCTTGGGTCTCTCTCCTGGAGGCGTTCAGTCAGACCGAGTAGTGACATGTGGCATGACGCTCCTCGGGGCGCGTCTTGCTTGGGCCTCTCTCCTGGAGGCGCTCAGTCAGACCCAGTGGTGACATGTGGCAAGACACTCATCGGGGCGCGTCTTGCTTGGGACTCTCTCCTGGAGGCCCTCTGTCAGACCCAGTGTTGACATGTGGCAAGACGCTCCTCGGGGCGCGTCTTGCTTGGGCCTCTCTCCTGGAGTCGCTCAGTCAGACCCAGTGGTGACATGTGGCAAGACACTCATCGGGGCGCGTCTTGCTTGGGACTCTCTCCTGGAGGCCCTCTGTCAGACCCAGTGTTGACATGTGGCAAGACGCTCCTCGGGGCACGTCTTGCTTGGAACTCTCTCCCTGAGGCGCTCAGTCAGACCCAGTGGTGACATGTGGCAAGACGCTCCTCGGGGCGCATCTTGCTTGGGCCTCTCTCCTGGAGGCGCTCAGTCAGACCCAGTGTTGACATGTGGCAAGACGCTCCTCGGGGCGTGTCTTGCTTGGGCCTCTCTCCTGGAGGCGCTCAGTCAGACCCAGTGGTGACATGTGGCAAGACGCTCCTCGGGGCGTGTCTTGCTTGGGCCTCTCTCCTGGAGGCGCACAGTCAGACCCAGTGGTGACATGTGGCAAGACGCTCCTCGGGGCGCGTATTGCTTGGGCCTCTCTCCTGGAGGCCCTCTGTCAGACCCAGTGTTGACATGTGGCAAGACGCTCCTCGGGGCGCGTCTTGCTTGGGCTTCTCTCATGGAGGCCCTCAGTCAGACCCAGTGTTGACATGTGTCAAGACGCTCCTCGGGGCGCGTCTTGCTTGGGCCTCTCTCCTGGAGGCGCTCAGTCAGACCCAGTGTTGACATGTGACAAGACGCTCCTCGGGGCGCGTCTTGCTTGGGCCTCTCTCCTGGAGGCGCTCAGTCAGAACCAGAGGTGACATGTGGCAAGACGCTCCTCGGGGCGCGTATTGCTTGGGCCTCTCTCCTGGAGGCCCTCTGTCAGACCCAGTGTTGACACGTGGCAAGACGCTCCTCGGGCGCGTCTTGCTTGGGTCTCTCTCCTGGAGGCGTTCAGTCAGACCGAGTAGTGACATGTGGCATGACGCTCCTCGGGGCGCGTCTTGCTTGGGCCTCTCTCCTGGAGGCGCTCAGTCAGACCCAGTGGTGACATGTGGCAAGACACTCATCGGGGCGCGTCTTGCTTGGGACTCTCTCCTGGAGGCCCTCTGTCAGACCCAGTGTTGACATGTGGCAAGACGCTCCTCGGGGCGCGTCTTGCTTGGGCCTCTCTCCCTGAGGCGCTCAGTCAGACCCAGTGGTGACATATGGCAAGACGCTCCTCGGGGCGCGTCTTGCTTGGGACTCTCTCCTGGAGGCCCTCTGTCAGACCCAGTGTTGACATGTGGCAAGACGCTCCTCTGGGCGCTTCTTGCTCGGGCCTTTCTCCTGGAGGCGCTCAGTCAGACCCAGTGTTGACATGTGGCAAGACGTTCCTCGGGGCACGTCTTGCTTGGGATTCTCTCATGGAGGCCCTCGGTCAGACCCAGTGTTGACAAGTGTCAAGACGCTCCTCAGGGCGCGTCATGCTTGGGCCTCTCTCCTGGAGGCTCTCAGTCAGACCCAGTGGTGACATATGGCAAGACGCTCCTCGGGGCGCGTCTTGCTTGGGCCTCTCTCCTGGAGGCGCTCAGTCAGACCGAGTGCTGACATGTGGCAAGACGCTCCTCGGGGCGCGTATTGCTTGGGCCTCTCTCCTGGAGGCGCTCAGTCAGACCCAGTGGTGACATGTGGCTAGACGCTCCTCGGGGCACGTATTGCTTGGGCCTCTCTCCTGGAGGCCCTCTGTCAGACCAGGTGTTGACATGTGGCAAGACGCTCCTCGGGGCGCGTCTTTCTTGGCTTCTCTCATTGAGGCCCTCAGTCAGACCCAGTGTTGACATGTGTCAAGACGCCCCTCGGGGCGCGTCTTGCTTGGGCCTCTCTCCTGGAGGCGCTCAGTCAGACCCAGTGTTGACATGTGGCAAGACGCTCCTCGGGGCGCGTCTTGCTTGGGCTTCTCTCCTGGAGGCCCTCAGTCAGACCCATTGTTGACATGTGGCAAGACGCTCCTCGGGGCGCGTCTTGCTTGGGCCTCTCTCCTGGAGGCGCTCAGTCAGACCCAGTGGTGACGTGTGGCAAGACGCTCCTCGGGGCGCGTATTGCTTGGGCCTCTCTCCTGGAGGCCCTCTGTCAGACCCAGTGTTGACATGTGGCAAGACGCTCCTCGGGGCGCGTCTTGCTTGGGCTTCTCTCCTGGAGGCCCTCAGTCAGACCCATTGTTGACATGTGGCAAGACGCTCCTCGGGGCGCGTCTTGCTTGAGCCTCTCTCCTGGAGGCGCTCAGTCAGACCCAGTGGTGACATGTGGTAAGACGCTCCTCGGGGCGCGTATTGCTTGGGCCTCTCTCCTGGAGGCCCTCTGTCAGACCCAGTGTTGACATGTGACAAGACGCTCCTCGGGGCGCGTCTTGCTTGGGCTTCTCTCATGGAGGCCCTCAGTCAGACCCAATGTTGACATGTGTCAAGACGCTCCTCGGGGTGCGTCTTGCTTGGGCTTCTCTCATGGAGGCCCTCAGTCAGACCCAGTGTTGACATGTGTCATGACGCTCCTCGGGGCGCGTCTTGCTTGGGCCTCTCTCCTGGAGGCGCTCAGTCAGACCAAGTGTTGACATGTGGCAAGACGCTCCTCGGGGCGCGTCTTGCTTGGGCTTCTCTCATGGAGGCCCTCAGTCAGACCCAGTGTTGACATGTGTCAAGATGCTCCTCGGGGCGCGTCTTGCTTGGGCCTCTCTCCTGGAGGCGCTCAGTCAGACCCAGTGTTGACATGTGGCAAGACGCTCCTCGGGGCGCGTGTTGCTTGGGCTTCTCTCCTGGAGGCCCTCAGTCAGACCCAGTGTTGACATGTGGCAAGACGCTCCTCGGGGCGCGTCTTGCTTGAGCCTCTCTCCTGGAGGCGCTCAGTCAGACCCAGTGGTGACATGTGGTAAGACGCTCCTCGGGGCACGTATTGCTTGGGCCTCTCTCCTGGAGGCCCTATGTCAGACCCAGTGTTGACATGTGGCAAGACGCTCCTCGGGGCGCGTCTTGCTTGGGCTTCTCTCATGGAGGCCCTCAGTCAGACCCAATGTTGACATGTGTCAAGACGCTCCTCGGGGTGCGTCTTGCTTGGGCTTCTCTCATGGAGGCCCTCAGTCAGACCCAGTGTTGACATGTGTCATGACGCTCCTCGGGGCGCGTCTTGCTTGGGCCTCTCTCCTGGAGGCGCTCAGTCAGACCAAGTGTTGACATGTGGCAAGACGCTCCTCGGGGCGCGTCTTGCTTGGGCTTCTCTCATGGAGGCCCTCAGTCAGACCCAGTGTTGACATGTGTCAAGATGCTCCTCGGGGCGCGTCTTGCTTGGGCCTCTCTCCTGGAGGCGCTCAGTCAGACCCAGTGTTGACATGTGGCAAGACGCTCCTCGGGGCGCGTCTTGCTGGGGCTTCTCTCACGAGGCACTCAGTCAGACCCAGTGTTGACATGTGGCAAGACGCTCCTCGGGGCGCGTCTTGCTTGGGCCTCTCTCCTGGAGGCGCTCAGTCAGACCCAGTGGTGACATGTGGTAAGACACTCCTCGGGGCGCGTCTTGCTTGGGCCTCTCTCCTGGAGGCCCTCTGTCAGAACCAGTGTTGACATGTGGCTAGACGCTCCTAGGGGCGCGTCTTGCTTGGGCCTCTCTCCTGGAGGCGCTCAGTCAGACCGAGTGCTGACATGTGGCAAGACGCTCCTCGGGGCGCGTCTTGCTTGGGCCTCTCTCCCTGAGGCGCTCAGTCAGACCCAGTGGTGACATATGGCAAGACGCTCCTCGGGGCGCGTATTGCTTGGGCCTCTCTCCTGGAGGCCCTCTGTCAGACCCAGTGTTGACATGTGTCAAGACGCTCCTCGGGGCGCGTCTTGCTTGGGCCTCTCTCCTGGAGGCGCTCAATCAGACCCAGTGTTGACATGTGGCAAGACGCTCCTCGGGGCGCGTCTTGCTGGGGCTTCTCTCACGTGGCACTCAGTCAGACCCAGTGTTGACATGTGGCAAGACGCTCCTCGGGGCGTGTCTTGCTTGGGCCTCTCTCCTGGAGGCGCTCAGTCAGACCCAGTGGTGACAGGTGGCAAGACACTCCTCGGGGCGCGTCTTGCTTGGGCCTCTCTCCTGGAGGCCCTCTGTCAGAGCCAGTGTTGACATGTGGCTAGACGCTCCTAGGGGCGCGTCTTGCTTGGGCCTCTCTCCTGGAGGCGCTCAGTCAGACCGAGTGCTGACATGTGGCAAGACGCTCCTCGGGGCGCGTCTTGCTTGGGCCTCTCTCCCTGAGGCGCTCAGTCAGACCCAGTGGTGACATATGGCAAGACGCTCCTCGGGGCGCGTATTGCTTGGGCCTCTCTCCTGGAGGCCCTCTGTCAGACCCAGTGTTCACATGTGGCAAGACGCTCCTCTGGGCGCTTCTTGCTCGGGCCTCTCTCCTGGAGGCGCTCAGTCAGACCCAGTGTTGACATGTGGCAAGATGTTCCTCGGGGCACGTCTTGCTTGGGATTCTCTCATGGAGGCCCTCGGTCAGACCCAGTGTTGACAAGTGTCAAGACGCTCCTCGGGGCGCATCATGCTTGGGCCTCTCTCCTGGAGGCTCTCAGTCAGACCCAGTGGTGACATGTGGCAAGACGCTCCTCGGGGCGCGTCTTGCTTGGGCCTCTCTCCTGGAGGCGCTCAGTCAGACCGAGTACTGACATGTGGCAAGACGCTCCTCGGGGCGCGTCTTGCTTGGGCCTCTCTCCTGGAGGCGCTCAGTCAGACCCAGTGGTGACATGTGGCTAGACGCTCCTCGGGGCACGTATTGCTTGGGCCTCTCTCCTGGAGGCCCTCTGTCAGACCCAGTGTTGACATGTGGCAAGACGCTCCTCGGGGCGCGTCTTGCTTCGGCTTCTCTCATTGAGGCCCTCAGTCAGACCCAGTGGTGACATGTGTCAAGACGCCCCTCGGGGCGCGTCTTGCTTGGGCCTCTCTCCTGGAGGCGCTCAGTCAGACCCAGTGTTGACATGTGGCAAGACGCTCCTCTGGGCGCGTCTTGCTTGGGCTTCTCTCCTGGAGGCCCTCAGTCAGACCCATTGTTGACATGTGGCAAGACGCTCCTCGGGGCGCGTCTTGCTTGGGCCTCTCTCCTGGAGGCGCTCAGTCAGACCCAGTGGTGACATGTGGAAAGACGCTCCTCGGGGCGCGTATTGCTTGGGCCTCTCTCCTGGAGGCCCTCTGTCAGACCCAGTGTTGACATGTGGCAAGACGCTCCTCGGGGCGCGTCTTGCTTGGGTTTCTCTCATGGAGGCCCTCAGTCAGACCCATTGTTGACATGTGTCAAGACGCTCCTCGGGGCGCATCTTGCTTGGGCCTCTCTCCTGGAGGCGCTCAGTCAGACCCAGTGTTGACATGTGGCAAGACGCTCCTCGGGGCGCGTCTTGCTTGGGCCTCTCTCCTGGAGGCGCTCAGTCAGACCCAGTGGTGACATATGGCAAGACGCTCCTCGGGGCGCGTATTGCTTGGGCCTCTCTCCTGGAGGCCCTCTGTCAGACCCAGTGTTGACATGTGGCAAGACACTCCTCGGGGCGCGTCTTGCTTGGGATTCTCTCATGGAGGCCCTCAGTCAGACCCAGTGTTGACAAGTGTCAAGACGCTCCTCGGGGCGCGTCTTGCTTGGAACTCTCTCCTGGAGGCACTCAGTCAGACCCATTGTTGACATGTGGCAAGACACTCCTCGGGGCGCTTCTTGCTTGGGCCTCTCTCCTGGAGGCACTCAGTCAGACCCAGTGTTGACATGTGAAAAGACGCTCCTCGGGGCACGTCTTGCTTGGGCCTCTCTCCTGGAGGCGCTCAGTCAGACCCAGTTTTCACATGTATCAAGACGCTCCTCAGGGCGCGTCTTGCTTGGGCCTCTCTCCTGGAGGCGCTCAGTCAGACCCAGTGTTGACATGTGGCAAGACGCTCCTCGGGGCGCGTCATGCTTGGGCCTCTCTCCTGGAGGCGCTCAGTCAGACCCAGTGTTGACATGTGGCAAGACGCTCCTCGGGGCGCGTCTTGCTTGGGCCTCTCTCCTGGAGGCGCTCAGTCAGACCCAGTGGTGACATGTGGCAAGACGCTCCTCGGGGCGTGTCTTGCTTGGGCCTCTCTCCTGGAGGCGCTCAGTCAGACCCAGTGGTGACATGTGGCAAGACGCTCCTCGGGGCGCGTATTGCTTGGGCCTCTCTCCTGGAGGCCCTCTGTCAGACCCAGTGTTGACATGTGACAAGACGCTCCTCGGGGCGCGTCTTGCTTGGGCTTCTCTCATGGAGGCCCTCAGTCAGACCCAGTGTTGACATGTGTCAAGACGCTCCTCGGGGCGCGTCTTGCTTGGGCCTCTCTCCTGGAGGCGCTCAGTCAGACCCAGTGTTGACATGTGACAAGACGCTCCTCGGGGCGCGTCTTGCTTGGGCCTCTCTCCTGGAGGCGCTCAGTCAGAACCAGAGGTGACATGTGGCAAGACGCTCCTCGGGGCGCGTATTGCTTGGGCCTCTCTCCTGGAGGCCCTCTGTCAGACCCAGTGTTGACACGTGGCAAGACGCTCCTCGGGGCGCGTCTTGCTTGGGTCTCTCTCCTGGAGGCGTTCAGTCAGACCGAGTAGTGACATGTGGCATGACGGTCCTCGGGGCGCGTCTTGCTTGGGCCTCTCTCCTGGAGGCGCTCAGTCAGACCCAGTGGTGACATGTGGCAAGACACTCATCGGGGCGCGTCTTGCTTGGGACTCTCTCCTGGAGGCCCTCTGTCAGACCCAGTGTTGACATGTGGCAAGACGCTCCTCGGGGCGCGTCTTGCTTGGGCCTCTCTCCTGGAGTCGCTCAGTCAGACCCAGTGGTGACATATGGCAAGACGCTTCCCGGGGCGCATGTTTCTTGGGCCTCTTTCCTGGAGGCCCTCTGTCAGACCCAGTGTTGACATGTGGCAAGACACTCCTTGGGGCGCGTCTTGCTTGGGCTTCTCTCCTGGAGGCCCTCAGTCAGACCCAGTGTTGACAAGTGTCAAGATGCTCCTCGGGGCGCGTCTTGCTTTGGCCTCTCTCCTGGAGGCGCTCAGTCAGACCCATTGTTGACATGTGGCAAGACGCTCCTCGGGGCGCGTTTTGCTTGGGCTTCTCTCCTGGAGGCCCTCAGTCAGACCCATTGTTGACATGTGGGAAGACGCTCCTCGGGGCGCTTCTTGCTTGGGGCTCTCTCCTGGAGGCGCTCAGTCAGACCAAGTGTTGACATGTGGCAAGACGCTCCTCGGGGCACGTCTTGCTTGGGCCTCTCTCCTGGAGGCGCTCAGTCAGACCCAGTGTTGACATGTGGCAAGACGCTCCTCGGGGCACGTCTTGCTTGGGCTTCTCTCATGGAGGCCCTCAGTCAGACCCAGTGTTGACATGTGTCAAGACGCTCCTCGGGGCGCGTCTTGCTTGGGC
The DNA here is from genome assembly GCF_043380555.1 of Nothobranchius furzeri. NCBI lineage: Eukaryota > Metazoa > Chordata > Actinopteri > Cyprinodontiformes > Nothobranchiidae > Nothobranchius > Nothobranchius furzeri. The sequence continues at coordinate 18,882,495 of NC_091756.1, forward strand.
CTCTCTCCTGGAGGCGCTCAGTCAGACCCAGTGTTGACATGTGGCAAGACGCTCCTCGGGGCGCGTCTTGCTTGGGCCTCTCTCCTGGAGGCCCTCAGTCAGACCCAGTGTTGACATGTGGCAAGACGCTCCTAGGGGTGCGTCTTGCTTGGGTCTCTCTCCTGGAGGTGCTCATTCAGACCGAGTAGTGACATGTTTCATGACGCTCCTCGGGGCGCGTCTTGCTTGGGCCTCTCTCCTGGAGGCGCTCAGTCAGACCCAGTGGTGACATGTGGCAAGACACTCCTCGGGGCGCGTCTTGCTTGGGCCACTCTCCTGGAGGCCTTATGTCAGACCCAGTGTTGACATGTGGCAAGACGCTCCTCGGGGCGCTTCTTGCTTGGGCCTCTCTCCTGGAGGCGCTCAGTCAGACCCAGTGGTGACATATGGCAAGACGCTCCTCGGGGCGCGTGTTGCTTGGGCCTCTCTCCTGGAGGCCCTCTGTCAGACCCAGTGTTGACATGTGGCAAGACGCTCCTCGGGGCGCGTCTTGCTTGGGCTTCTCTCCTGGAGGCCCTCAGTCAGACCCAGTGTTGACAAGTGTCAAGATGCTCCTCGGGGCGCGTCTTGCTTGGGCCTCTCTCCTGGAGGCGCTCAGTCAGACCCAGTGTTGACATGTGGCAAGACGCTCATAGGGGAACATCTTGCTTGGGCCTTTCTCCTGGAGGCGCTCAGTCAGACCCAGTGTTGACATGTGGCAAGACGCTCCTTGGGGCGCGTCTTGCTTGGGCCTCTCTCCTGGAGGCGCTCAGTCAGACCCAGTGTTGACATGTGTCAAGACGCTCCTCGAGGTGCGTCTTGCTTGGGCCTCTCTCCTGGAGGCTCTCAGTCAGACCCTTTGTTGACATGTGGCAAGACGCTCCTCGGGGCGCGTCTTGCTTGGGCCTCTCTCCTGGAGGCGCTCAGTCAGACCGAGTGTTGACATGTGGCAAGACGCTCCTCGGGGCGCGTGTTGCTTGGGCCTCTCTCTTGGAGGCCCTCTGTCAGACACAGTGTTGACATGTGGCAAGACACTCCTCGGTGCGCGTCTTGCTTGGGCTTCTCTCCTGGAGGCCCTCAGTCAGACCCAGTGTTGACAAGTGTCAAGATGCTCCTCGGGGCGCGTCTTGCTTGGGCCTCTCTCCTGGAGGCGCTCAGTCAGACCCAGTGTTGACATGTGGCAAGACGCTCCTCGGGGCGCGTCTTGCTTGGGCCTCTCTCCTGGAGGCGCTCAGTCAGACCCAGTGTTGGCCTTCTACCTTCTTGTAACGTTTCAGCCTGATTGGACCTTGTTTTCACACAAATGAACCCAGAATGATGTGAAATTGTGCTTCGTGCAACATAATTCTGGGTGCCATTTAAAAACCATAAGTGCTAATGACTCCATTCCTTTTAATGGTAATGGGGGCTGTTAATTGGAGTACTCTAAAACAAACCTGACCTCTCTAGGATATTCAGAAGCCAAGTTATAAGCCCACAAAGGTGTAACTGGACTACTTCTTTAAAGTGACAGCAGGCCCGGTGACCTTTGGGACATGGTTTGACCCCCTATAGGAATGTGCGATCATCATGAAACGTTCAGATGACTTACAACTCAATAGATTCTACCTTCTTGTAACGTTTCAGCCTGATTGGACCTTGTTTTCACACAAATGGACCCAGAATGATGTGAAATTGTGCTTCGTGCAACATAATTCTGGGTGCCATTTAGAAACCATAATTGCTAATGACTCCATTCCTTTTTGTGGTTGTAGGGGCTGTTGATTGGAGTACACTAAAACAAACCTGATCTCTCTAGGAAATTCAGAAGCCAAGTTATAAGCCCACAAATGTGTAACTGGACTACTTCTTTAAATTGACACCAGATCCGAAGACTTTGGGACATGGTTTGACCCCCTTAGAAAAGTGCTATCATCATGAAACGTTCAGATCACTTACAACTCAATAGATTCTACCTTCCTGTAACGTTTCAGCCTGATTGGACCTTGTTTTCACACAAATGAACCCAGAATGATGTGAAATTGTGCTTCGTGCAACATAATTCTGGGTGCCATTTAAAAACCATAAGTGCTAACGACTCCATTCCTTTTTGGGGTAATGGGGCTGTTAATTGGAGTACTCTAAAACAAACTTGACCTCTCTAGGATATTCAGAAGCCAAGTTATAAGCCCACAAAGGTGTAACTGGACTACTTCTTTAAAGTGACACCAGGCCCGGTGACCTTTGGGACATGGTTTGACCCCCCTATAGGAATGTGTGATCATCATGAAATGTTCAGATCACTTACTACTCAATAGATTCTACCTTCTTGTAACGTTTCAGCCTGATTGGACCTTGTTTTCACACAAATGGACCCAGAATGATGTGAAATTGTGCTTCGTGCAACATAATTCTGGGTGCCATTTACAAACCATAAGTGCTAATGACTCCATTACTTTTTGTGGTTGTAGGGGCTGTTGGTTGGAGTACATTAAAACAAACCTGATCTCTCTAGGACATTCAGAAGCCAAGTTATAAGCCCACAAATGTGTAACTGGACTACGTCTTTAAATTGACGCTAGATCCGGTGACCTTTGGGACATGGTTTGACCCCCTTAAGAAAGTGCTATCATCATGAAACGTTCAGATCACTTACAACTCAATAGATTCTACCTTCCTGTAACGTTTCGGCCTGATTGTACCTTGTTTTCACACAAATGAACCCAGAATGATGTCAAATTGTGCTTCGTGCAACATAATTCTGGGTGCCATTTAAAAACCATAAGTGCTAATGACTCCATTCCTTTTTGTGGTTGTAGGGTCTGTTGATTGGAGTATACTAAAACAAACCTGATCTCTCTAGGACATTCAGAAGCCAAGTTATAAGCCCACAAATGTGTAACTGGACTACTTCTTTAAATTGACACCAGATCCGGTGACCTTTGGAACATGGTTTGACCCCCTTAGGAAAGTGCTATAATCATGAAACGTTCAGATAACTTACAACTCAATAGATTCTACCTTCCTGTAACGTTTCTGCCTGATTGGACCTTGTTTTCACACAAATGAACCCAGAATGATGTGAAATTGTGCTTCGTGCAACATAATTCTGGGTGCCATTTAAAAACCATAAGTGCTAATGACTCCATTCCTTTTAATGGTAATGGGGGCTGTTAATTGGAGTACTCTAAAACAAACCTGACCTCTCTAGGATATTCAGAAGCCAAGTTATAAGCCCACAAAGGTGTAACTGGACTACTTCTTTAAAGTGACAGCAGGCCCGGTGACCTTTGGGACATGGTTTGACCCCCTATAGGAATGTGCGATCATCATGAAACGTTCAGATGACTTACAACTCAATAGATTCTACCTTCTTGTAACGTTTCAGCCTGATTGGACCTTGTTTTCACACAAATGGACCCAGAATGATGTGAAATTGTGCTTCGTGCAACATAATTCTGGGTGCCATTTAGAAACCATAAGTGCTAATGACTCCATTCCTTTTTGTGGTTGTAGGGGCTGTTGATTGGAGTACACTAAAACAAACCTGATCTCTCTAGGAAATTCAGAAGCCAAGTTATAAGCCCACAAATGTGTAACTGGACTACTTCTTTAAATTGACACCAGATCCGAAGACTTTGGGACATGGTTTGACCCCCTTAGGAAAGTGCTATCATCATGAAACGTTCAGATCACTTACAACTCAATAGATTCTACCTTCCTGTAACGTTTCAGCCTGATTGGACCTTGTTTTCACACAAATGAACCCAGAATGATGTGAAATTGTGCTTCGTGCAACATAATTCTGGGTGCCATTTAAAAACCATAAGTGCTAACGACTCCATTCCTTTTTGGGGTAATGGGGCTGTTAATTGGAGTACTCTAAAACAAACTTGACCTCTCTAGGATATTCAGAAGCCAAGTTATAAGCCCACAAAGGTGTAACTGGACTACTTCTTTAAAGTGACACCAGGCCCGGTGACCTTTGGGACATGGTTTGACCCCCCTATAGGAATGTGTGATCATCATGAAATGTTCAGATCACTTACTACTCAATAGATTCTACCTTCTTGTAACGTTTCAGCCTGATTGGACCTTGTTTTCACACAAATGGACCCAGAATGATGTGAAATTGTGCTTCGTGCAACATAATTCTGGGTGCCATTTACAAACCATAAGTGCTAATGACTCCATTCCTTTTTGTGGTTGTAGGGGCTGTTGGTTGGAGTACATTAAAACAAACCTGATCTCTCTAGGACATTCAGAAGCCAAGTTATAAGCCCACAAATGTGTAACTGGACTACGTCTTTAAATTGACGCTAGATCCGGTGACCTTTGGGACATGGTTTGACCCCCTTAAGAAAGTGCTATCATCATGAAACGTTCAGATCACTTACAACTCAATAGATTCTACCTTCCTGTAACGTTTCGGCCTGATTGTACCTTGTTTTCACACAAATGAACCCAGAATGATGTCAAATTGTGCTTCGTGCAACATAATTCTGGGTGCCATTTAAAAACCATAAGTGCTAATGACTCCATTCCTTTTTGTGGTTGTAGGGTCTGTTGATTGGAGTATACTAAAACAAACCTGATCTCTCTAGGACATTCAGAAGCCAAGTTATAAGCCCACAAATGTGTAACTGGACTACTTCTTTAAATTGACACCAGATCCGGTGACCTTTGGGACATGGTTTGACCCCCTTAGGAAAGTGCTATAATCATGAATCGTTCAGATAACTTACAACTCAATAGATTCTACCTTCCTGTAACGTTTCTGCCTGATTGGACCTTGTTTTCACACAAATGAACCCAGAATGATGTGAAATTGTGCTTCGTGCAACATAATTCTGGGTGCCATTTAAAAACCATAAGTGCTAATGACTCCATTGCTTTTAGTGGTAATGGGGGCTGTTAATTGGAGTACTCTAAAACAAATCTGACCTCTCTAGGATATTCAGAAGCCAAGTTATAAGCCCACAAAGGTGTAACTGGACTACTTCTTTAAAGTGACACCAGGCCCGGTGACCTTTGGGACATGGTTTTACCCCCTTAGGAAAGTCCTATCATCATGAAACGTTCAGATCACGTACAACTCAATAGATTCTACCTTCCTGTAACGTTTCAGCCTGATTGGACCTTGTTTTCACACAAATGAACCCAGAATGATGTGAAATTGTGCTTCGTGCAACATAATTCTGGGTGCCATTTAAAAACCATAAGTGCTAATGACTCCATTCCTTTTTGTGGATGTAGGGGCTGTTGATTGGAGTATACTAAAACAAACCTGATCTCTCTAGGACATTCAGGAGCCAAGTTATAAGCCCACAAATGTGTAACTGGACTACTTCTTTAAATTGACACAAGATCCGGTGACCTTTGGGACATGGTTCGACCCCTTAGGAAAGTGCTATCATCATGAAACGTTCAGATCACTTACAACTCAATAGATTCTACCTTCCTGTAACGTTTCAGCCTGATTGGACCTTGTTTTCACACAGATGAACCCAGAATGATGTGAAATTGTGCTTCGTGCAACATAATTCTGGGTGCCATTTAAAAACCATAAGTGCTAATGACTCAATTCCTTTTAGTGGTAATGGGGGCTGTTAATTGGAGTACTCTAAAACAAACCTGACCTCTCTAGGATATTCAGAAGCCAAGTTATAAGCCCACAAAGGTGTAACTGGACTACTTCTTTAAAGTGACACCAGGCCCGGTGACCTTTGGGACATGGTTTGACCCCCTATAGGAATGTGCGATCATCATGAAACGTTCAGATCACTTACAACTCAATAGATTCTACCTTCCTGTAACGTTTCAGCCTGATTGGACCTTGTTTTCACACAAATGGACCCAGAATGATGTGAAATTGTGCTTCGTGCAACATAATTCTGGGTGCCATTTAAAAACCATAAGTGCTAATGACTCCATTCCTTTTTGAGGTTGTAGGGGCTGTTGATTGGAGTACACTAAAACAAACCTGATCTCTCTAGGACATTCAGAAGCCAAGTTATAAGCCCACAAATGTGTAACTGGACTACTTCTTTAAATTGACACCAGATCCGGTGAGCTTTGGGACATGGTTTGACCCCCTTAGGAAAGTGTTATCATCATGAAACGTTCAGATCACTTACAACTCAATAGATTCTACCTTATTGTAACGTTTCAGCCTGATTTGACCTTGTTTTCACACAAATGAACCCAGAATGATGTGAAGTTGTGCTTCGTGCAACATAATTCTGGGTGCCATTTAAAAACCATAAGTGCTAATGACTCCATTCCATTTAGAGGTAATGGGGGCTGTTAATTGGAGTACTCTAAAACAAACCTGACCTCTCTAGGATATTCAGAAGCCAAGTTATAAGCCCACAAAGGTGTAACTGGACTACTTCTTTAAAGTGACACCAGATCCGGTGACCTTTGGGACATGGTTTGACCCCCTATAGGAATGTGCGATCATCATGAAATGTTCAGATCACTTACTACTCAATAGATTCTACCTTCTTGTAACGTTTCAGCCTGATTGGACCTTGTTTTCACACAAATGGACCCAGAATGATGTGAAATTGTGCTTCGTGCAACATAATTCTGGGTGCCATTTACAAACCATAAGTGCTAATGACTCCATTCCTTTTTGTGGTTGTAGGGGCTGTTGGTTGGAGTACATTAAAACAAACCTGATCCCTCTAGGAAATTCAGAAGCCAAGTTATAAGCCCACAAATGTGTAACTGGACTACGTCTTTAAATTGACGCTAGATCCGGTGACCTTTGGGACATGGTTTGACCCCCTTAAGAAAGTGCTATCATCATGAAACGTTCAGATCACTTACAACTCAATAGATTCTACCTTCCTGTAACGTTTCGGCCTGATTGTACCTTGTTTTCACACAAATGAACCCAGAATGATGTCAAATTGTGCTTCGTGCAACATAATTCTGGGTGCCATTTAAAAACCATAAGTGCTAATGACTCCATTCCTTTTTGTGGTTGTAGGGTCTGTTGATTGGAGTATACTAAAACAAACCTGATCTCTCTAGGACATTCAGAAGCCAAGTTATAAGCCCACAAATGTGTAACTGGACTACTTCTTTAAATTGACACCAGATCCGGTGACCTTTGGGACATGGTTTGACCCCCTTAGGAAAGTGCTATCATCATGAAACGTTCAGATAACTTACAACTCAATAGATTCTACCTTCCTGTAACGTTTCTGCCTGATTGGACCTTGTTTTCACACAAATGAACCCAGAATGATGTGAAATTGTGCTTCGTGCAACATAATTCTGGGTGCCATTTAAAAACCATAAGTGCTAATGACTCCATTGCTTTTAGTGGTAATGGGGGCTGTTAATTGGAGTACTCTAAAACAAACCTGACCTCTCTAGGATATTCAGAAGCCAAGTTATAAGCCCACAAAGGTGTAACTGGACTACTTCTTTAAAGTGACACCAGGCCCGGTGACCTTTGGGACATGGTTTTACCCCCTTAGGAAAGTGCTATCATCATGAAACGTTCAGATCACGTACAACTCAATAGATTCTACCTTCCTGTAACGTTTCAGCCTGATTGGACCTTGTTTTCACACAAATGAACCCAGAATGATGTGAAATTGTGCTTCGTGCAACATAATTCTGGGTGCCATTTAAAAACCATAAGTGCTAATGACTCCATTCCTTTTTGTGGATGTAGGGGCTGTTGATTGGAGTATACTAAAACAAACCTGATCTCTCTAGGACATTCAGGAGCCAAGTTATAAGCCCACAAATGTGTAACTGGACTACTTCTTTAAATTGACACCAGATCCGGTGACCTTTGGGACATGGTTCGACCCCTTAGGAAAGTGCTATCATCATGAAACGTTCAGATCACTTACAACTCAATAGATTCTACCTTCCTGTAACGTTTCAGCCTGATTGGACCTTGTTTTCACACAAATGAACCCAGAATGATGTGAAATTGTGCTTCGTGCAACATAATTCTGGGTGCCATTTAAAAACCATAAGTGCTAATGACTCGATTCCTTTTAGTGGTAATGGGGGCTGTTAATTGGAGTACTCTAAAACAAACCTGACCTCTCTAGGATATTAAGAAGCCAAGTTATAAGCCCACAAAGGTGTAACTGGACTACTTCTTTAAAGTGACACCAGGCCCGGTGACCTTTGGGACATGGTTTGACCCCCTATAGGAATGTGCGATCATCATGAAACGTTCAGATCACTTACAACTCAATAGATTCTACCTTCCTGTAACGTTTCAGCCTGATTGGACCTTGTTTTCACACAAATGGACCCAGAATGATGTGAATTTGTGCTTCGTGCAACATAATTCTGGGTGCCATTTAAAAACCATAAGTGCTAATGACTCCATTCCTTTTTGAGGTTGTAGGGGCTGTTGATTGGAGTACACTAAAACAAACCTGATCTCTCTAGGACATCCAGAAGCCAAGTTATAAGCCCACAAATGTGTAACTGGACTACTTCTTTAAATTGACACCAGATCCGGTGAGCTTTGGGACATGGTTTGACCCCCTTAGGAAAGTGTTATCATCATGAAACGTTCAGATCACTTACAACTCAATAGATTCTACCTTATTGTAACGTTTCAGCCTGATTTGACCTTGTTTTCACACAAATGAACCCAGAATGATGTGAAGTTGTGCTTCGTGCAACATAATTCTGGGTGCCATTTAAAAACCATAAGTGCTAATGACTCCATTCCATTTAGAAGTAATGGGGGCTGTTAATTGGAGTACTCTAAAACAAACCTGACCTCTCTAGGATATTCAGAAGCCAAGTTATAAGCCCACAAAGGTGTAACTGGACTACTTCTTTAAAGTGACACCAGATCCGGTGACCTTTGGGACATGGTTTGACCCCCTATAGGAATGTGCGATCATCATGAAATGTTCAGATCACTTACTACTCAATAGATTCTACCTTCTTGTAACGTTTCAGCCTGATTGGACCTTGTTTTCACACAAAGGGACCCAGAATGATGTGAAATTGTGCTTCGTGCAACATAATTCTGGGTGCCATTTACAAACCATAAGTGCTAATGACTCCATTCCTTTTTGTGGTTGTAGGGGCTGCTGGTTGGAGTACATTAAAACAAACCTGATCCCTCTAGGACATTCAGAAGCCAAGTTATAAGCCCACAAATGTGTAACTGGACTACTTCTTTAAATTGACACTAGATCTGGTGACCTTTGGGACATGGTTTGACCCCCTTAGGAAAGTGCTATCATCATGAAACGTTCAGATCACTTACAACTCAATAGATTCTACCTTCCTGTAACGTTTCGGCCTGATTGTACCTTGTTTTCACACAAATGAACCCAGAATGATGTCAAATTGTGCTTCGTGCAACATAATTCTGGGTGCCATTTAAAAACCATAAGTGCTAATGACTCCATTGCTTTTTGTGGTTGTAGGGTCTGTTGATTGGAGTATACTAAAACAAACCTGATCTCTCTAGGACATTCAGAAGCCAAGTTATAAGCCCACAAATGTGTAACTGGACTACTTCTTTAAATTGACACCAGATCCGGTGACCTTTGGGACATGGTTTGACCCCCTTAGGAAAGTGCTATAATCATGAAACGTTCAGATAACTTACAACTCAATAGATTCTACCTTCCTGTAACGTTTCTGCCTGATTGGACCTTGTTTTCACACAAATGAACCCAGAATGATGTGAAATTGTGCTTCGTGCAACATAATTCTGGGTGCCATTTAAAAACCATAAGTGCTAATGACTCCATTGCTTTTAGTGGTAATGGGGGCTGTTAATTGGAGTACTCTAAAACAAATCTGACCTCTCTAGGATATTCAGAAGCCAAGTTATAAGCCCACAAAGGTGTAACTGGACTACTTCTTTAAAGTGACACCAGGCCCGGTGACCTTTGGGACATGGTTTTACCCCCTTAGGAAAGTCCTATCATCATGAAACGTTCAGATCACGTACAACTCAATAGATTCTACCTTCCTGTAACGTTTCAGCCTGATTGGACCTTGTTTACACACAAATGAACCCAGAATGATGTGAAATTGTGCTTCGTGCAACATAATTCTGGGTGCCATTTAAAAACCATAAGTGCTAATGACTCCATTCCTTTTTGTGGATGTAGGGGCTGTTGATTGGAGTATACTAAAACAAACCTGATCTCTCTAGGACATTCAGGAGCCAAGTTATAAGCCCACAAATGTGTAACTGGACTACTTCTTTAAATTGACACCAGATCCGGTGACCTTTGGGACATGGTTCGACCCCTTAGGAAAGTGCTATCATCATGAAACGTTCAGATCACTTACAACTCAATAGATTCTACCTTTCTGTAACGTTTCAGCCTGATTGGACCTTGTTTTCACACAGATGAACCCAGAATGATGTGAAATTGTGCTTCGTGCAACATAATTCTGGGTGCCATTTAAAAACCATAAGTGCTAATGACTCAATTCCTTTTAGTGGTAATGGGGGCTGTTAATTGGAGTACTCTAAAACAAACCTGACCTCTCTAGGATATTCAGAAGCCAAGTTATAAGCCCACAAAGGTGTAACTGGACTACTTCTTTAAAGTGACACCAGGCCCGGTGACCTTTGGGACATGGTTTGACCCCCTATAGGAATGTGCGATCATCATGAAACGTTCAGATCACTTACAACTCAATAGATTCTACCTTCCTGTAACGTTTCAGCCTGATTGGACCTTGTTTTCACACAAATGGACCCAGAATGATGTGAAATTGTGCTTCGTGCAACATAATTCTGGGTGCCATTTAAAAACCATAAGTGCTAATGACTCCATTCCTTTTTGAGGTTGTAGGGGCTGTTGATTGGAGTACACTAAAACAAACCTGATCTCTCTAGGACATTCAGAAGCCAAGTTATAAGCCCACAAATGTGTAACTGGACTACTTCTTTAAATTGACACCAGATCCGGTGAGCTTTGGGACATGGTTTGACCCCCTTAGGAAAGTGTTATCATCATGAAACGTTCAGATCACTTACAACTCAATAGATTCTACCTTATTGTAACGTTTCAGCCTGATTTGACCTTGTTTTCACACAAATGAACCCAGAATGATGTGAAGTTGTGCTTCGTGCAACATAATTCTGGGTGCCATTTAAAAACCATAAGTGCTAATGACTCCATTCCATTTAGAGGTAATGGGGGCTGTTAATTGGAGTACTCTAAAACAAACCTGACCTCTCTAGGATATTCAGAAGCCAAGTTATAAGCCCACAAAGGTGTAACTGGACTACTTCTTTAAAGTGACACCAGATCCGGTGACCTTTGGGACATGGTTTGACCCCCTATAGGAATGTGCGATCATCATGAAATGTTCAGATCACTTACTACTCAATAGATTCTACCTTCTTGTAACGTTTCAGCCTGATTGGACCTTGTTTTCACACAAATGGACCCAGAATGATGTGAAATTGTGCTTCGTGCAACATAATTCTGGGTGCCATTTACAAACCATAAGTGCTAATGACTCCATTCCTTTTTGTGGTTGTAGGGGCTGTTGGTTGGAGTACATTAAAACAAACCTGATCCCTCTAGGACATTCAGAAGCCAAGTTATAAGCCCACAAATGTGTAACTGGACTACGTCTTTAAATTGACGCTAGATCCGGTGACCTTTGGGACATGGTTTGACCCCCTTAAGAAAGTGCTATCATCATGAAACGTTCAGATCACTTACAACTCAATAGATTCTACCTTCCTGTAACGTTTCGGCCTGATTGTACCTTGTTTTCACACAAATGAACCCAGAATGATGTCAAATTGTGCTTCGTGCAACATAATTCTGGGTGCCATTTAAAAACCATAAGTGCTAATGACTCCATTCCTTTTTGTGGTTGTAGGGTCTGTTGATTGGAGTATACTAAAACAAACCTGATCTCTCTAGGACATTCAGAAGCCAAGTTATAAGCCCACAAATGTGTAACTGGACTACTTCTTTAAATTGACACCAGATCCGGTGACCTTTGGGACATGGTTTGACCCCCTTAGGAAAGTGCTATCATCATGAAATTTTCAGATAACTTACAACTCAATAGATTCTACCTTCCTGTAACGTTTCTGCCTGATTGGACCTTGTTTTCACACAAATGAACCCAGAATGATGTGAAATTGTGCTTCGTGCAACATAATTCTGGGTGCCATTTAAAAACCATAAGTGCTAATGACTCCATTGCTTTTAGTGGTAATGGGGGCTGTTAATTGGAGTACTCTAAAACAAACCTGACCTCTCTAGGATATTCAGAAGCCAAGTTATAAGCCCACAAAGGTGTAACTGGACTACTTCTTTAAAGTGACACCAGGCCCGGTGACCTTTGGGACATGGTTTTACCCCCTTAGGAAAGTGCTATCATCATGAAACGTTCAGATCACGTACAACTCAATAGATTCTACCTTCCTGTAACGTTTCAGCCTGATTGGACCTTGTTTTCACACAAATGAACCCAGAATGATGTGAAATTGTGCTTCGTGCAACATAATTCTGGGTGCCATTTAAAAACCATAAGTGCTAATGACTCCATTCCTTTTTGTGGATGTAGGGGCTGTTGATTGGAGTATACTAAAACAAACCTGATCTCTCTAGGACATTCAGGAGCCAAGTTATAAGCCCACAAATGTGTAACTGGACTACTTCTTTAAATTGACACCAGATCCGGTGACCTTTGGGACATGGTTCGACCCCTTAGGAAAGTGCTATCATCATGAAACGTTCAGATCACTTACAACTCAATAGATTCTACCTTCCTGTAACGTTTCAGCCTGATTGGACCTTGTTTTCACACAAATGAACCCAGAATGATGTGAAATTGTGCTTCGTGCAACATAATTCTGGGTGCCATTTAAAAACCATAAGTGCTAATGACTCGATTCCTTTTAGTGGTAATGGGGGCTGTTAATTGGAGTACTCTAAAACAAACCTGACCTCTCTAGGATATTCAGAAGCCAAGTTATAAGCCCACAAAGGTGTAACTGGACTACTTCTTTAAAGTGACACCAGGCCCGGTGACCTTTGGGACATGGTTTGACCCCCTATAGGAATGTGCGATCATCATGAAACGTTCAGATCACTTACAACTCAATAGATTCTACCTTCCTGTAACGTTTCAGCCTGATTGGACCTTGTTTTCACACAAATGGACCCAGAATGATGTGAATTTGTGCTTCGTGCAACATAATTCTGGGTGCCATTTAAAAACCATAAGTGCTAATGACTCCATTCCTTTTTGAGGTTGTAGGGGCTGTTGATTGGAGTACACTAAAACAAACCTGATCTCTCTAGGACATCCAGAAGCCAAGTTATAAGCCCACAAATGTGTAACTGGACTACTTCTTTAAATTGACACCAGATCCGGTGAGCTTTGGGACATGGTTTGACCCCCTTAGGAAAGTGTTATCATCATGAAACGTTCAGATCACTTACAACTCAATAGATTCTACCTTATTGTAACGTTTCAGCCTGATTTGACCTTGTTTTCACACAAATGAACCCAGAATGATGTGAAGTTGTGCTTCGTGCAACATAATTCTGGGTGCCATTTAAAAACCATAAGTGCTAATGACTCCATTCCATTTAGAAGTAATGGGGGCTGTTAATTGGAGTACTCTAAAACAAACCTGACCTCTCTAGGATATTCAGAAGCCAAGTTATAAGCCCACAAAGGTGTAACTGGACTACTTCTTTAAAGTGACACCAGATCCGGTGACCTTTGGGACATGGTTTGACCCCCTATAGGAATGTGCGATCATCATGAAATGTTCAGATCACTTACTACTCAATAGATTCTACCTTCTTGTAACGTTTCAGCCTGATTGGACCTTGTTTTCACACAAAGGGACCCAGAATGATGTGAAATTGTGCTTCGTGCAACATAATTCTGGGTGCCATTTACAAACCATAAGTGCTAATGACTCCATTCCTTTTTGTGGTTGTAGGGGCTGCTGGTTGGAGTACATTAAAACAAACCTGATCCCTCTAGGACATTCAGAAGCCAAGTTATAAGCCCACAAATGTGTAACTGGACTACTTCTTTAAATTGACACTAGATCTGGTGACCTTTGGGACATGGTTTGACCCCCTTAGGAAAGTGCTATCATCATGAAACGTTCAGATCACTTACAACTCAATAGATTCTACCTTTCTGTAACGTTTCGGCCTGATTGTACCTTGTTTTCACACAAATGAACCCAGAATGATGTCAAATTGTGCTTCGTGCAACATAATTCTGGGTGCCATTTAAAAACCATAAGTGCTAATGACTCCATTCCTGTTTGTGGTTGTAGGGTCTGTTGATTGGAGTATACTAAAACAAACCTGATCTCTCTAGGACATTCAGAAGCCAAGTTATAAGCCCACAAATGTGTAACTGGACTACTTCTTTAAATTGACACCAGATCCGGTGACCTTTGGGACATGGTTTGACCCCCTTAGGAAAGTGCTATCATCATGAAACGTTCAGATAACTTACAACTCAATAGATTCTACCTTCCTGTAACGTTTCTGCCTGATTGGACCTTGTTTTCACACAAATGAACCCAGAATGATGTGAAATTGTGCTTCGTGCAACATAATTCTGGGTGCCATTTAAAAACCATAAGTGCTAATGACTCCATTCCTTTTAGTGGTAATGGGGGCTGTTAATTGGAGTACTCTAAAACAAACCTGACCTCTCTAGGATATTCAGAAGCCAAGTTATAAGCCCACAAAGGTGTAACTGGACTACTTCTTTAAAGTGACACCAGGCCCGGTGACCTTTGGGACATGGTTTTACCCCCTATAGGAATGTGCGATCATCTTGAAACGTTCAGATCACTTACAACTCAATAGATTCTACCTTCCTGTAACGTTTCGGCCTGATTGTACCTTGTTTTCACACAAATGAACCCAGAATGATGTCAAATTCTGCTTCGTGCAACATAATTCTGGGTGCCATTTAAAAACCATAAGTGCTAATGACTCCATTCCTTTTTGTGGTTGTAGGGTCTGTTGATTGGAGTATACTAAAACAAACCTGATCTCTCTAGGACATTCAGAAGCCAAGTTATAAGCCCACAAATGTGTAACTGGACTACTTCTTTAAATTGACACCAGATCCGGTGACCTTTGGGACATGGTTTGACCCCCTTAGGAAAGTGCTATCATCATGAAACGTTCAGATAACTTACAACTCAATAGATTCTACCTTCCTGTAACGTTTCTGCCTGATTGGACCTTGTTTTCACACAAATGAACCCAGAATGATGTGAAATTGTGCTTCGTGCAACATAATTCTGGGTGCCATTTAAAAACCATAAGTGCTAATGACTCCATTCCTTTTAGTGGTAATGGGGGCTGTTAATTGGAGTACTCTAAAACAAACCTGACCTCTCTAGGATATTCAGAAGCCAAGTTATAAGCCCACAAAGGTGTAACTGGACTACTTCTTTAAAGTGACACCAGGCCGGGTGACCTTTGGGACATGGTTTTACCCCCTATAGGAATGTGCGATCATCTTGAAACGTTCAGATCACTTACAACTCAATAGATTCTACCTTCTTGTAACGTTTCAGCCTGATTGGACCTTGTTTTCACACAAATGGACCCAGAATGATGTGAAATTGTGCTTTGTGCAACATAATTCTGGGTGCCATTTACAAACCATAAGTGCTAATGACTCCATTCCTTTTTGTGGTTGTAGGGGCTGTTGATTGGAGTACACTAAAACAAACCTGATCTCTCTAGGACATTCAGAAGCCAAGTATAAGCCCACAAATATGTAACTGGACTACTTCTTTAAATTGACACCAGATCCGGTGAGCTTTGGGACATGGTTTGACCCCCTATAAGAATGTGCGATCATCATGAAACGTTCAGATCACTTACAACTCAATAGATTCTACCTTCTTGTAACGTTTCAGCCTGATTGGACCTTGTTTTCACACAAATGGACCCAGAATGATGTGAAATTGTGCTTCGTGCAACATAATTCTGGGTGCCATTTAAAAACCATAAGTGCTAATGACTCCTTCCTTTTTGAGGTTGTAGGGGCTGTTGATTGGAGTATACTAAAACAAACCTGATCTCTCTAGGACATTCAGGAGCCAAGTTATAAGCCCACAAATGTGTAACTGGACTACTTTAAATTGACACCAGATCCGGTGACCTTTGGGACATGGTTCGACCCCTTAGGAAAGTGCTATCATCATGAAACGTTCAGATCACTTACAACTCAATAGATTCTACCTTCCTGTTACATTTCAGCCTGATTTGACCTTGTTTTCACACAAATGAACCCAGAATGATGTGAAGTTGTGCTTCGTGCAACATAATTCTGGGTGCCATTTAAAAACCATAAGTGCTAATGACTCCATTCCTTTTAGAGGTAATGGGGGCTGTTAATTGGAGTACTCTAAACAAACCTGACCTCTCTAGGATATTCAGAAGCCAAGTTATAAGCCCACAAAGGTGTAACTGGACTACTTCTTTAAAGTGACACCAGGCCCGGTGACCTTTGGGACATGGTTTGACCCCCCTATAGGAATGTGTGATCATCATGAAATGTTCAGATCACTTACTACTCAATAGATTCTACCTTCTTGTAACGTTTTAGCCTGATTGGACCTTGTTTTCACACAAATGGACCCAGAATGATGTGAAATTGTGCTTCGTGCAACATAATTCTGGGTGCCATTTACAAACCATAAGTGCTAATGACTCCATTCCTTTTTGTGGTTGTAGGGGCTGTTGGTTGGAGTACATTAAAACAAACCTGATCTCTCTAGGACATTCAGAAGCCAAGTTATAAGCCCACAAATGTGTAACTGGACTACGTCTTTAAATTGACGCTAGATCCGGTGACCTTTGGGACATGGTTTGACCCCCTTAGGAAAGTGCTATCATCATGAAACGTTCAGATCACTTACAACTCAATAGATTCTACCTTCCTGTAACGTTTCTGCCTGATTGGACCTTGTTTTCACACAAATGAACCCAGAATGATTTGAAATTGTGCTTCGTGCAACATAATTCTGGGTGCCATTTAAAAACCATAAGTGCTAATGACTCCATTGCTTTTAGTGGTAATGGGGGCTGTTAATTGGAGTACTCTAAAACAAACCTGACCTCTCTAGGATATTCAGAAGCCAAGTTATAAGCCCACAAAGGTGTAACTGGACTACTTCTTTAAAGTGACACCAGGCCCGGTGACCTTTGGGACATGGTTTTACCCCCTTAGGAAAGTGCTATCATCATGAAACGTTCAGATCACCTACAACTCAATAGATTCTACCTTCCTGTAACGTTTCAGCCTGATTGGACCTTGTTTTCACACAAATGAACCCAGAATGATGTGAAATTGTGCTTCGTGCAACATAATTCTGGGTGCCATTTAAAAACCATAAGTGCTAATGACTCCATTCCTTTTTGTGGTTATAGGGGCTGTTGATTGGAGTATACTAAAACAAACCTGATCTCTCTAGGACATTCAGGAGCCAAGTTATAAGCCCACAAATGTGTAACTGGACTACTTCTTTAAATTGACACCAGATCCGGTGACCTTTGGGACATGGTTCGACCCCTTAGGAAAGTGCTATCATCATGAAACGTTCAGATCACTTACAACTCAATAGATTCTACCTTCCTGTAACGTTTCAGCCTGATTGGACCTTGTTTTCACACAAATGAACCCAGAATGATGTGAAATTGTGCTTCGTGCAACATAATTCTGGGTGCCATTTAAAAACCATAAGTGCTAATGACTCAATTCCTTTTAGTGGTAATGGGGGCTGTTAATTGGAGTACTCTAAAACAAACCTGACCTCTCTAGGATATTCAGAAGCCAAGTTATAAGCCCACAAAGGTGTAACTGGACTACTTCTTTAAAGTGACACCAGGCCCGGTGACCTTTGGGACATGGTTTGACCCCCTATAGAAATGTGCGATCATCATGAAACGTTCAGATCACTTACAACTCAATAGATTCTACCTTCCTGTAACGTTTCAGCCTGATTGGACCTTGTTTTCACACAAATGGACCCAGAATGATGTGAAATTGTGCTTCGTGCAACATAATTCTGGGTGCCATTTAAAAACCATAAGTGCTAATGACTCCATTCCTTTTTGAGGTTGTAGGGGCTGTTGATTGGAGTACACTAAAACAAACCTGATCTCTCTAGGACATTCAGAAGCCAAGTTATAAGCCCACAAATGTGTAACTGGACTACTTCTTTAAATTGACACCAGATCCGGTGACCTTTGGGACATGGTTTGACCCCCTTAGGAAAGTGTTATCATCATGAAACGTTCAGATCACTTACAACTCAATAGATTCTACCTTCTTGTAACGTTTCAGCCTGATTGGACCTTGTTTTCACACAAATGAACCCAGAATGATGTGAAATTGTGCTTCGTGCAACATAATTCTGGGTGCCATTTAAAAACCATAAGTGCTAATGACTCCTTTCCTTTTAGAGGTAATGGGGGCTGTTAATTAGAGTACTCTAAAACAAACCTGACCTCTCTAGGATATTCAGAAGCCAAGTTATAAGCCCACAAAGGTGTAACTGGACTACTTCTTTAAATTGACACCAGATCCTGTGACCTTTGGGACATGGTTTGACCCCCTTAGGAATGTGCTATCATCATGAAACGTTCAGATCACTTACAACTCAATAGATTCTACCTTCCTGTAATGTTTCAGCCTGATTGGACCTTGTTTTCACACAAATGGACCCAGAATGATGTGAAATTGTGCTTCGTGCAACATAATTCTGGGTGCCATTTAAAAACCATAAGTGCTAATGACTCCATTCCTTTTTGAGGTTGTAGGGGCTGTTGATTGGAGTACACTAAAACAAACCTGATCTCTCTAGGACATTCAGAAGCCAAGTTATAAGCCCACAAATGTGTAACTGGACTACTTCTTTAAATTGACACCAGATCCGGTGACCTTTGGGACATGGTTTGACCCCCTTAGGAAAGTGTTATCATCATGAAACGTTCAGATCACTTACAACTCAATAGATTCTACCTTCTTGTAACGTTTCAGCCTGATTGGACCTTGTTTTCACACAAATGAACCCAGAATGATGTGAAATTGTGCTTCGTGCAACATAATTCTGGGTGCCATTTAAAAACCATAAGTGCTAATGACTCCTTTCCTTTTAGAGGTAATGGGGGCTGTTAATTAGAGTACTCTAAAACAAACCTGACCTCTCTAGGATATTCAGAAGCCAAGTTATAAGCCAACAAAGGTGTAACTGGACTACTTCTTTAAAGTGACACCAGATCCGGTGACCTTTGGGACATGGTTTGACCCCCTATAGGAATGTGCGATCATCATGAAATGTTCAGATCACTTACTCCTAAATAGATTCTACCTTCTTGTAACGTTTCAGCCTGATTGGACCTTGTTTTCACACAAATGGACCCAGAATGATGTGAAATTGTGCTTCGTGCAACATAATTCTGGGTGCCATTTACAAACCATAAGTGCTAATGACTCCATTCCTTTTTGTGGTTGTAGGGGCTGTTGGTTGGAGTACATTAAAACAAACCTGATCTCTCTAGGACATTCAGAAGCCAAGTTATAAGCCCACAAATGTGTAACTGGACTACTTCTTTAAATTGACACTAGATCCGGTGACCTTTGGGACATGGTTTGACCCCCTTAGGAAAGTGCTATCATCATGAAACGTTCAGATCACTTACAACTCAATAGATTCTACCTTCCTGTAACGTTTCGGCCTGATTGTACCTTGTTTTCACACAAATGAACCCAGAATGATGTCAAATTGTGCTTCGTGCAACATAAAACTGGGTGCCATTTAAAAACCATAAGTGCTAATGACTCCATTCCTTTTTGTGGTTGTAGGGTCTGTTGATTGGAGTATACTAAAACAAACCTGATCTCTCTAGGACATTCAGAAGCCAAGTTATAAGCCCACAAATGTGTAACTGGACTACTTCTTTAAATTGACACCAGATCCGGTGACCTTTGGGACATGGTTTGACCCCCTTAGGAAAGTGCTATCATCATGAAACATTCAGATAACTTACAACTCAATAGATTCTACCTTCCTGTAACGTTTCTGCCTGATTGGACCTTGTTTTCACACAAATGAACCCAGAATGATGTGAAATTGTGCTTCGTGCAACATAATTCTGGGTGCCATTTAAAAACCATAAGTGCTAATGACTCCATTCCTTTTAGTGGTAATGGGGGCTGTTAATTGGAGTACTCTAAAACAAACCTGACCTCTCTAGGATATTCAGAAGCCAAGTTATAAGCCCACAAAGGTGTAACTGGACTACTTCTTTAAAGTGACACCAGGCCCGGTGACCTTTGGGACATGGTTTTACCCCCTATAGGAATGTGCGATCATCTTGAAATGTTCAGATCACTTACAACTCAATAGATTCTACCTTCTTGTAACATTTCAGCCTGATTGGACCTTGTTTTCACACAAAAGGACCCAGAATGATGTGAAATTGTGCTTCGTGCAACATAATTCTGGGTGCCATTTACAAACCATAAGTGCTAATGACTCCATTCCTTTTTGTGGTTGTAGGGGCTGTTGATTGGAGTACACTAAAACAAACCTGATCTCTCTAGACATTCAGAAGCCAAGTATAAGCCCACAAATATGTAACTGGACTACTTCTTTAAATTGACACCAGATCCGGTGACCTTTGGGACATGGTTTGACCCCCTTAGGAAAGTGCTATCATCATGAAAGGTTCAGATCACTTACAACTCAATAGATTCTACCTTCCTGTAACGTTTCAGCCTGATTGGACCTTGTTTTCACACAAATGAACCCACAATGATGTGAAATTGTGCTTCGTGCAACATAATTCTGGGTGCCATTTAAAAACCATAAGTGCTAATGACTCCATTCCTTTTAGTGGTAATGGGGGCTGTTAATTGGAGTACTCTAAAACAAACCTGACCTCTCTAGGATATTCAGAAGCCTAGTTATAAGCCCACAAAGGTGTAACTGGACTACTACTTTAAATTGACACCGAATCCGGTGACCTTTGGGACATGGTTTGACCCCCTTAGGAAAGTGCTATCATCATGAAACGTTCAGATCACTTACAATTCAATAGATTCTACCTTCCTGTAACGTTTCAGCCTGACTGAACCTTGTTTTCACACAAATGAACTCAGAATGATGTGAAATTGTGCTTCGTGCAACATAATTCTGGGTGCCATTTAAAAACCATAAGTGCTAATGACTCCATTCCTTTTAGTGGTAATGGTGGCTGTTAATTGGAGTACTCTAAAACAAACCTGACCTCTCTAGGATATTCAGAAGCCAAGTTATAAGCCCAAAAAGGTGTAACTGGACTACTTCTTTAAAGTGACACCAGGCCCGGTGACCTTTGGGACATGGTTTGACCCCCTATAGGAATGTGCGATCATCATGAAATGTTCAGATCACTTACTACTCAATAGATTCTACCTTCTTGTAACGTTTCAGCCTGATTGGACCTTGTTTTCACACAAATGGACCCAGAATGATGTGAAATTGTGCTTCGTGCAACATAATTCTGGGTGCCATTTACAAACTATAAGTGCTAATGACTCCATTCCTTTTTGTGGTTGTAGGGGCTGTTGGTTGGAGTACATTAAAACAAACCT
Organism: Nothobranchius furzeri; assembly: GCF_043380555.1. Taxonomy (NCBI): domain Eukaryota; kingdom Metazoa; phylum Chordata; class Actinopteri; order Cyprinodontiformes; family Nothobranchiidae; genus Nothobranchius; species Nothobranchius furzeri. The sequence continues at coordinate 18,904,140 of NC_091756.1, forward strand.
GATCTCTCTAGGACATTCAGAAGCCAAGTTATAAGCCCACAAATGTGTAACTGGACTACTTCTTTAAATTGACACTAGATCCGGTGACCTTTGGGACATGGTTTGACCCCCTTAGGAAAATGCTATCATCATGAAACGTTCAGATCACTTACAACTCAATAGATTCTACCTTCCTGTAACGTTTCGGCCTGATTGTACCTTGTTTTCACACAAATGAACCCAGAATGATGTCAAATTGTGCTTCGTGCAACATAATTCTGGGTGCCATTTAAAAACCATAAGTGCTAATGACTCCATTCCTTTTTGTGGTTGTAGGGTCTGGTGATTGGAGTATACTAAAACAAACCTGATCTCTGTAGGACATTCAGAAGCCAAGTTATAAACCCACAAATGTGTAACTGGACTACTTCTTTAAATTGACACCAGATCCGGTGACCTTTGGGACATGGTTTGACCCCCTTAGGAAAGTGCTATCATCATGAAACGTTCAGATAACTTACAACTCAATAGATTCTACCTTCCTGTAACGTTTCAGCCTGACTGGACCTTGTTTTCACACAAATGAACCCAGAATGATGTGAAATTGTGCTTCGTGCAACATAATTCTGGGTGCCATTTAAAAACCATAAGTGCTAATGACTCCATTCCTTTTAGTGGTAATGGGGGCTGTTAATTGGAGTACTCTAAAACAAACCTGACCTCTCTAGGATATTCAGAAGCCAAGTTATAAGCCCACAAAGGTGTAACTGGACTACTTCTTTAAAGTGACACCAGGCTCGGTGACCTTTGGGACATGGTTTTACCCCCTATAGGAATGTGCGATCATCTTAAAACGTTCAGATCACTTACAACTGAATAGATTCTACCTTCTTGTAACGTTTCAGCCTGATTGGACCTTGTTTTCATACAAATGGACCCAGAATGATGTGAAATTGTGCTTCGTGCAACATAATTCTGGGTGCCATTTAAAAACCATAAGTGCTAATGACTCCATTCCTTTTTGTGGTTGTAGGGTCTGTTGATTGGAGTATACTAAATTAAACCTGATCTCTCTAGGACATTCAGAAGCCAAGTTATAAGCCCACAAATGTGTAACTGGACTACTTCTTTAAATTGACACCAGATCCGGTGACCTTTGGGACATGGTTTGACCGCCTTAGGAAAGTGCTATCATCATGAAACGTTCAGATAACTTACAACTCAATAGATTCTACCTTCCTGTAACGTTTCTGCCTGATTGGACCTTGTTTTCACACAAATGAACCCAGAATGATGTGAAATTGTGCTTCGTGCAACATAATTCTGGGTGCCATTTAAAAACCATAAGTGCTAATGACTCCATTCCTTTTAGTGGTAATGGGGGCTGTTAATTGGAGTACTCTAAAACAAACCTGACCTCTCTAGGATATTCAGAAGCCAAGTTATAAGCCCACAAAGTTGTAACTGGACTACTTCTTTAAAGTGACACCAGGCCCGGTGACCTTTGGGACATGGTTTTACCCCCTATAGGAATGTGCGATCATCTTGAAACGTTCAGATCACTTACAACTCAATAGATTCTACCTTCTTGTAACGTTTCAGCCTGATTGGACCTTGTTTTCACACAAATGGACCCAGAATGATGTGAAATTGTGCGTTGTGCAACATAATTCTGGGTGCCATTTACAAACCATAAGTGCTAATGACTCCATTCCTTTTTGTGGTTGTAGGGGCTGTTTATTGGAGTACACTAAAACAAACCTGATCTCTCTAGGACATTCAGAAGCCAAGTATAAGCCCACAAATATGTAACTGGACTACTTCTTTAAATTGACACCAGATCCGGTGAGCTTTGGGACATGGTTTGACCCCCTTAGGAAAGTGCTATCATCATGAAACGTTCAGATCACTTAAAACTCAATATATTCTACCTTCCTGTAACGTTTCGGCCTGATTGTACCTTGTTTTCACACAAATGAACCAAGAATGATGTCAAATTGTGCTTCGTGCAACATAATTCTGGGTGCCATTTAAAAACCATAAGTGCTAATGACTCCATTCCATTTTGTGGTTGTAGGGTCTGGTGATTGGCGTATACTAAAACAAACCTGATCTCTGTAGGACATTCAGAAGCCAAGTTATAAGCCCACAAATGTGTAACTGGACTACTTCTTTAAATTGACGCCAGATCCGCTGACCTTTGGGACATGGTTTGACCCCCTTAGGAAAGTGCTATCATCATGAAACGTTCAGATAACTTACAACTCAATAGATTCTACCTTCCTGTAACGTTTCAGCCTGATTGGACCTTGTTTTCACACAAATGGACCCAGAATGATGTGAAATTGTGCTTCGTGCAACATAATTCTGGGTGCCATTTACAAACCATAAGTGCTAATGACTCCATTCCTTTTTGTGGTTGTAGGGGCTGTTGGATGGAGTACATTAAAACAAACCTGATCTCTCTAGGACATCCAGAAGCCAAGTTATAAGCCCACAAATGTGTAACTGGACTACTTCTTTAAAGTGACACCAGATCCGGTGACCTTTGGGACATGGTTTGACCCCCTATAGGAATGTGCGATCATCATGAAATGTTCAGATCACTTACTAATCAATAGATTCTACCTTCTTGTAACGTTTCAGCCTGATTGGACCTTGTTTTCACACAAATGGACCCAGAATGATGTGAAATTGTGCTTCGTGCAACATAATTCTGGGTGCCATTTACAAACCATAAGTGCTAATGACTCCATTCCTTTTTGTGGTTGTAGGGGCTGTTGGTTGGAGTACATTAAAACAAACCTGATCTCTCTAGGACATTAAGAAGCCAAGTTATAAGCCCACAAATGTGTAACTGGACTACTTCTTTAAATTGACACTAGATCCGGTGACCTTTGGGACATGGTTTGACCCCCTTAGGAAAGTGCTATCATCATGAAACGTTCAGATCACTTACAACTCAATAGATTCTACCTTCCTGTAACGTTTCGGCCTGATTGTACCTTGTTTTCACACAAATGAACCCAGAATGATGTCAAATTGTGCTTCGTGCAACATAAAACTGGGTGCCATTTAAAAACCATAAGTGCTAATGACTCCATTCCTTTTTGTGGTTGTAGGGTCTGTTGATTGGAGTATACTAAAACAAACCTGATCTCTCTAGGACATTCAGAAGCCAAGTTATAAGCCCACAAAGCTGTAACTGGACTACTTCTTTAAATTGACACCAGATCCGGTGACCTTTGGGACATGGTTTGACCCCCTTAGGAAAGTGCTATCATCATGAAACATTCAGATAACTTACAACTCAATAGATTCTACCTTCCTGTAACGTTTCTGCCTGATTGGACCTTGTTTTTACACAAATGAACCCAGAATGATGTGAAATTGTGCTTCGTGCAACATAATTCTGTGTGCCATTTAAAAACCATAAGTGCTAATGACTCCATTCCTTTTAGTGGTAATGGGGGCTGTTAATTGGAGTACTCTAAAACAAACCTGACCTCTCTAGGATATTCAGAAGCCAAGTTATAAGCCCACAAAGGTGTAACTGGACTACTTCTTTAAAGTGACACCAGGCCCGGTGACCTTTGGGACATGGTTTTACCCCCTATAGGAATGTGCGATCATCTTGAAATGTTCAGATCACTTACAACTCAATAGATTCTACCTTCTTGTAACATTTCAGCCTGATTGGACCTTGTTTTCACACAAAAGGACCCAGAATGATGTGAAATTGTGCTTCGTGCAACATAATTCTGGGTGCCATTTACAAACCATAAGTGCTAATGACTCCATTCCTTTTTGTGGTTGTAGGGGCTGTTGATTGGAGTACACTAAAACAAACCTGATCTCTCTAGGACATTCAGAAGCCAAGTATAAGCCCACAAATATGTAACTGGACTACTTCTTTAAATTGACACCAGATCCGGTGACCTTTGGGACATGGTTTGACCCCTTTAGGAAAGTGCTATCATCATGAAAGGTTCAGATCACTTACAACTCAATAGATTCTACCTTCCTGTAACGTTTCAGCCTGATTGGACCTTGTTTTCACACAAATGAACCCAGAATGATGTGAAATTGTGCTTCGTGCAACATAATTCTGGGTGCCATTTAAAAACCATAAGTGCTAATGACTCCATTCCTTTTAGTGGTAATGGGGGCTGTTAATTGGAGTACTCTAAAACAAACCTGACCTCTCTAGGATATTCAGAAGCCTAGTTATAAGCCCACAAAGGTGTAACTGGACTACTACTTTAAATTGACACCAGATCCGGTGACTTTTGGGACATGGTTTGACCCCCTTAGGAAAGTGCTATCATCATGAAACGTTCAGATCACTTACAATTCAATAGATTCTACCTTCCTGTAACGTTTCAGCCTGACTGAACCTTGTTTTCACACAAATGAACCCAGAATGATGTGAAATTGTGCTTCGTGCAACATAATTCTGGGTGCCATTTAAAAACCATAAGTGCTAATGACTCCATTCCTTTTAGTGGTAATGGGGGCTGTTAATTGGAGTACTCTAAAAATAAACCTGACCTCTCTAGGATATTCAGAAGCCAAGTTATAAGCCCAAAAAGGTGTAACTGGACTACTTCTTTAAAGTGACACCAGGCCCGGTGACCTTTGGGACATGGTTTGACCCCCTATAGGAATGTGCGATCATCATGAAATGTTCAGATCACTTACTACTCAATAGATTCTACCTTCTTGTAACGTTTCAGCCTGATTGGACCTTGTTTTCACACAAATGGACCCAGAATGATGTGAAATTGTGCTTCGTGCAACATAATTCTGGGTGCCATTTACAAACCATAAGTGCTAATGACTCCATTCCTTTTTGTGGTTGTAGGGGCTGTTGGTTGGAGTACATTAAAACAAACCTGATCTCTCTAGGACATTCAGAAGCCAAGTTATAAGCCCACAAATGTGTAACTGGACTACTTCTTTAAATTGACACTAGATCCGGTGACCTTTGGGACATGGTTTGACCCCCTTAGGAAAGTGCTATCATCATGAAAAGTTCAGATCACTTACAACTCAATAGATTCTACCTTCCTGTAACGTTTCGGCCTGATTGTACCTTGTTTTCACACAAATGAACCCAGAATGATGTCAAATTGTGCTTCGTGCAACATAAAACTGGGTGCCATTTAAAAACCATAAGTGCTAATGACTCCATTCCTTTTTGTGGTTGTAGGGTCTGTTGATTGGAGTATACTAAAACAAACCTGATCTCTCTAGGACATTCAGAAGCCAAGTTACAAGCCCACAAATGTGTAACTGGACTACTTCTTTTAATTGACACTAGATCCGGTGACCTTTGGGACATGGTTTGACCCCCTTAGGAAAGTGCTATCATCATGAAACATTCAGATAACTTACAACTCAATAGATTCTACCTTCCTGTAACGTTTCTGCCTGATTGGACCTTGTTTTTACACAAATGAACCCAGAATGATGTGAAATTGTGCTTCGTGCAACATAATTCTGTGTGCCATTTAAAAACCATAAGTGCTAATGACTCCATTCCTTTTAGTGGTAATGGGGGCTGTTAATTGGAGTACTCTAAAACAAACCTGACCTCTCTAGGATATTCAGAAGCCAAGTTATAAGCCCACAAAGGTGTAACTGGACTACTTCTTTAAAGTGACACCAGGCCCGGTGACCTTTGGGACATGGTTTTACCCCCTATAGGAATGTGCGATCATCTTGAAATGTTCAGATCACTTACAACTCAATAGATTCTACCTTCTTGTAACATTTCAGCCTGATTGGACCTTGTTTTCACACAAAAGGACCCAGAATGATGTGAAATTGTGCTTCGTGCAACATAATTCTGGGTGCCATTTACAAACCATAAGTGCTAATGACTCCATTCCTTTTTGTGGTTGTAGGGGCTGTTGATTGGAGTACACTAAAACAAACCTGATCTCTCTAGGACATTCAGAAGCCAAGTATAAGCCCACAAATATGTAACTGGACTACTTCTTTAAATTGACACCAGATCCGGTGACCTTTGGGACATGGTTTGACCCCCTTAGGAAAGTGCTATCATCATGAAAGGTTCAGATCACTTACAACTCAATAGATTCTACCTTCCTGTAACGTTTCAGCCTGATTGGACCTTGTTTTCACACAAATGAACCCAGAATGATGTGAAATTGTGCTTCGTGCAACATAATTCTGGGTGCCATTTAAAAACCATAAGTGCTAATGACTCCATTCCTTTTAGTGGTAATGGGGGCTGTTAATTGGAGTACTCTAAAACAAACCTGACCTCTCTAGGATATTCAGAAGCCTAGTTATAAGCCCACAAAGGTGTAACTGGACTACTACTTTAAATTGACACCAGATCCGGTGACCTTTGGGACATGGTTTGACCCCCTTAGGAAAGTGCTATCATCATGAAACGTTCAGATCACTTACAATTCAATAGATTCTACCTTCCTGTAACGTTTCAGCCTGACTGAACCTTGTTTTCACACAAATGAACCCAGAATGATGTGAAATTGTGCTTCGTGCAACATAATTCTGGGTGCCATTTAAAAACCATAAGTGCTAATGACTCCATTCCTTTTAGTGGTAATGGGGGCTGTTAATTGGAGTACTCTAAAACAAACCTGACCTCTCTAGGATATTCAGAAGCCAAGTTATAAGCCCAAAAAGGTGTAACTGGACTACTTCTTTAAAGTGACACCAGGCCCGGTGACCTTTGGGACATGGTTTGACCCCCTATAGGAATGTGCGATCATCTTGAAATGTTCAGATCACTTACAACTCAATAGATTCTACCTTCTTGTAACATTTCAGCCTGATTGGACCTTGTTTTCACACAAAAGGACCCAGAATGATGTGAAATTGTGCTTCGTGCAACATAATTCTGGGTGCCATTTACAAACCATAAGTGCTAATGACTCCATTCCTTTTTGTGGTTGTAGGGGCTGTTGATTGGAGTACACTAAAACAAACCTGATCTCTCTAGGACATTCAGAAGCCAAGTATAAGCCCACAAATATGTAACTGGACTACTTCTTTAAATTGACACCAGATCCGGTGACCTTTGGGACATGGTTTGACCCCCTTAGGAAAGTGCTATCATCATGAAAGGTTCAGATCACTTACAACTCAATAGATTCTACCTTCCTGTAACGTTTCAGCCTGATTGGACCTTGTTTTCACACAAATGAACCCAGAATGATGTGAAATTGTGCTTCGTGCAACATAATTCTGGGTGCCATTTAAAAACCATAAGTGCTAATGACTCCATTCCTTTTAGTGGTAATGGGGGCTGTTAATTGGAGTACTCTAAAACAAACCTGACCTCTCTAGGATATTCAGAAGCCTAGTTATAAGCCCACAAAGGTGTAACTGGACTACTACTTTAAATTGACACCAGATCCGGTGACCTTTGGGATATGGTTTGACCCCCTTAGGAAAGTGCTATCATCATGAAACGTTCAGATCACTTACAATTCAATAGATTCTACCTTCCTGTAACGTTTCAGCCTGACTGAACCTTGTTTTCACACAAATGAACCCAGAATGATGTGAAATTGTGCTTCGTGCAACATAATTCTGGGTGCCATTTAAAAACCATAAGTGCTAATGACTCCATTCCTTTTAGTGGTAATGGGGGCTGTTAATTGGAGTACTCTAAAACAAACCTGACCTCTCTAGGATATTCAGAAGCCAAGTTATAAGCCCAAAAAGGTGTAACTGGACTACTTCTTTAAAGTGACACCAGGCCCGGTGACCTTTGGGACATGGTTTGACCCCCTATAGGAATGTGCGATCATCATGAAATGTTCAGATCACTTACTACTCAATAGATTCTACCTTCTTGTAACGTTTCAGCCTGATTGGACCTTGTTTTCACACAAATGGACCCAGAATGATGTGAAATTGTGCTTCGTGCAACATAATTCTGGGTGCCATTTACAAACCATAAGTGCTAATGACTCCATTCCTTTTTGTGGTTGTAGGGGCTGTTGGTTGGAGTACATTAAAACAAACCTGATCTCTCTAGGACATTCAGAAGCCAAGTTATAAGCCCACAAATGTGTAACTGGACTACTTCTTTAAATTGACACTAGATCCGGTGACCTTTGGGACATGGTTTGACCCCCTTAGGAAAGTGCTATCATCATGAAACGTTCAGATCACTTACAACTCAATAGATTCTACCTTCCTGTAACGTTTCGGCCTGATTGTACCTTGTTTTCACACAAATGAACCCAGAATGATGTCAAATTGTGCTTCGTGCAACATAAAACTGGGTGCCATTTAAAAACCATAAGTGCTAATGACTCCATTCCTTTTTGTGGTTGTAGGGTCTGTTGATTGGAGTATACTAAAACAAACCGGATCTCTCTAGGACATTCAGAAGCCAAGTTATAAGCCCACAAATGTGTAACTGGACTACTTCTTTAAATTGACACCAGATCCGGTGACCTTTGGGACATGGTTTGACCCCCTTAGGAAAGTGCTATCATCATGAAACATTCAGATAACTTACAACTCAATAGATTCTACCTTCCTGTAACGTTTCTGCCTGATTGGACCTTGTTTTTACACAAATGAACCCAGAATGATGTGAAATTGTGCTTCGTGCAACATAATTCTGTGTGCCATTTAAAAACCATAAGTGCTAATGACTCCATTCCTTTTAGTGGTAATGGGGGCTGTTAATTGGAGTACTCTAAAACAAACCTGACCTCTCTAGGATATTCAGAAGCCAAGTTATAAGCCCACAAAGGTGTAACTGGACTACTTCTTTAAAGTGACACCAGGCCCGGTGACCTTTGGGACATGGTTTTACCCCCTATAGGAATGTGCGATCATCTTGAAATGTTCAGATCACTTACAACTCAATAGATTCTACCTTCTTGTAACATTTCAGCCTGATTGGACCTTGTTTTCACACAAAAGGACCCAGAATGATGTGAAATTGTGCTTCGTGCAACATAATTCTGGGTGCCATTTACAAACCATAAGTGCTAATGACTCCATTCCTTTTTGTGGTTGTAGGGGCTGTTGATTGGAGTACACTAAAACAAACCTGATCTCTCTAGGACATTCAGAAGCCAAGTATAAGCCCACAAATATGTAACTGGACTACTTCTTTAAATTGACACCAGATCCGGTGACCTTTGGGACATGGTTTGACCCCCTTAGGAAAGTGCTATCATCATGAAAGGTTCAGATCACTTACAACTCAATAGATTCTACCTTCCTGTAACGTTTCAGCCTGATTGGACCTTGTTTTCACACAAATGAACCCAGAATGATGTGAAATTGTGCTTCGTGCAACATAATTCTGGGTGCCATTTAAAAACCATAAGTGCTAATGACTCCATTCCTTTTAGTGGTAATGGGGGCTGTTAATTGGAGTACTCTAAAACAAACCTGACCTCTCTAGGATATTCAGAAGCCTAGTTATAAGCCCACAAAGGTGTAACTGGACTACTACTTTAAATTGACACCAGATCCGGTGACCTTTGGGACATGGTTTGACCCCCTTAGGAAAGTGCTATCATCATGAAACGTTCAGATCACTTACAATTCAATAGATTCTACCTTCCTGTAACGTTTCAGCCCGACTGAACCTTGTTTTCACACAAATGAACCCAGAATGATGTGAAATTGTGCTTCGTGCAACATAATTCTGGGTGCCATTTAAAAACCATAAGTGCTAATGACTCCATTCCTTTTAGTGGTAATGGGGGCTGTTAATTGGAGTACTCTAAAACAAACCTGACCTCTCTAGGATATTCAGAAGCCAAGTTATAAGCCCAAAAAGGTGTAACTGGACTACTTCTTTAAAGTGACACCAGGCCCGGTGACCTTTGGGACATGGTTTGACCCCCTATAGGAATGTGCGATCATCATGAAATGTTCAGATCACTTACTACTCAATAGATTCTACCTTCTTGTAACGTTTCAGCCTGATTGGACCTTGTTTTCACACAAATGGACCCAGAATGATGTGAAATTGTGCTTCGTGCAACATAATTCTGGGTGCCATTTACAAACCATAAGTGCTAATGACTCCATTCCTTTTTGTGGTTGTAGGGGCTGTTGGTTGGAGTACATTAAAACAAACCTGATCTCTCTAGGACATTCAGAAGCCAAGTTATAAGCCCACAAATGTGTAACTGGACTACTTCTTTAAATTGACACTAGATCCGGTGACCTTTGGGACATGGTTTGACCCCCTTAGGAAAGTGCTATCATCATGAAACGTTCAGATCACTTACAACTCAATAGATTCTACCTTCCTGTAACGTTTCGGCCTGATTGTACCTTGTTTTCACACAAATGAACCCAGAATGATGTGAAATTGTGCTTCGTGCAACATAATTCTGGGTGCCATTTACAAACCATAAGTGCTAATGACTCCATTCCTTTTTGTGGTTGTAGGGGCTGTTGGTTGGAGTACATTAAAACAAACCTGATCTCTCTAGGACATTCAGAAGCCAAGTTATAAGCCCACAAATGTGTAACTGGACTACTTCTTTAAATTGACACTAGATCCGGTGACCTTTGGGACATGGTTTGACCCCCTTAGGAAAATGCTATCATCATGAAACGTTCAGATCACTTACAACTCAATAGATTCTACCTTCCTGTAACGTTTCGGCCTGATTGTACCTTGTTTTCACACAAATGAACCCAGAATGATGTCAAATTGTGCTTCGTGCAACATAATTCTGGGTGCCATTTAAAAACCATAAGTGCTAATGACTCCATTCCTTTTTGTGGTTGTAGGGTCTGGTGATTGGAGTATACTAAAACAAACCTGATCTCTGTAGGACATTCAGAAGCCAAGTTATAAGCCCACAAATGTGTAACTGGACTACTTCTTTAAATTGACACCAGATCCGGTGACCTTTGGGACATGGTTTGACCCCCTTAGGAAAGTGCTATCATCATGAAATGTTCAGATAACTTACAACTCAATAGATTCTACCTTCCTGTAACGTTTCAGCCTGACTGGACCTTGTTTTCACACAAATGAACCCAGAATGATGTGAAATTGTGCTTCGTGCAACATAATTCTGGGTGCCATTTAAAAACCATAAGTGCTAATGACTCCATTCCTTTTAGTGGTAATGGGGGCTGTTAATTGGAGTACTCTAAAACAAACCTGACCTCTCTAGGATATTCAGAAGCCAAGTTATAAGCCCACAAAGGTGTAACTGGACTACTTCTTTAAAGTGACACCAGGCTCGGTGACCTTTGGGACATGGTTTTACCCCCTATAGGAATGTGCGATCATCTTAAAACGTTCAGATCACTTACAACTGAATAGATTCTACCTTCTTGTAACGTTTCAGCCTGATTGGACCTTGTTTTCATACAAATGGACCCAGAATGATGTGAAATTGTGCTTCGTGCAACATAATTCTGGGTGCCATTTAAAAACCATAAGTGCTAATGACTCCATTCCTTTTTGTGGTTGTAGGGTCTGTTGATTGGAGTATACTAAATTAAACCTGATCTCTCTAGGACATTCAGAAGCCAAGTTATAAGCCCACAAATGTGTAACTGGACTACTTCTTTAAATTGACACCAGATCCGGTGACCTTTGGGACATGGTTTGACCGCCTTAGGAAAGTGCTATCATCATGAAACGTTCAGATAACTTACAACTCAATAGATTCTACCTTCCTGTAACGTTTCTGCCTGATTGGACCTTGTTTTCACACAAATGAACCCAGAATGATGTGAAATTGTGCTTCGTGCAACATAATTCTGGGTGCCATTTAAAAACCATAAGTGCTAATGACTCCATTCCTTTTAGTGGTAATGGGGGCTGTTAATTGGAGTACTCTAAAACAAACCTGACCTCTCTAGGATATTCAGAAGCCAAGTTATAAGCCCACAAAGTTGTAACTGGACTACTTCTTTAAAGTGACACCAGGCCCGGTGACCTTTGGGACATGGTTTTACCCCCTATAGGAATGTGCGATCATCTTGAAACGTTCAGATCACTTACAACTCAATAGATTCTACCTTCTTGTAACGTTTCAGCCTGATTGGACCTTGTTTTCACACAAATGGACCCAGAATGATGTGAAATTGTGCGTTGTGCAACATAATTCTGGGTGCCATTTACAAGCCATAAGTGCTAATGACTCCATTCCTTTTTGTGGTTGTAGGGGCTGTTTATTGGAGTACACTAAAACAAACCTGATCTCTCTAGGACATTCAGAAGCCAAGTATAAGCCCACAAATATGTAACTGGACTACTTCTTTAAATTGACACCAGATCCGGTGAGCTTTGGGACATGGTTTGACCCCCTTAGGAAAGTGCTATCATCATGAAAAGTTCAGATCACTTACAACTCAATAGATTCTACCTTCCTGTAAAGTTTCAGCCTGATTGGACCTTGTTTTCATGCAAATGAACCCAGAATGATGTGAAATTGTGCTTCGTGCAACATAATTCTGGGTGCCATTTAAAAACCATAAGTGCTAATGACTCCATTCCTTTTAGTGGTAATGGGGGCTGTTAATTGGAGTACTCTAAAACAAACCTGACCTCTCTAGGATATTCAGAAGCCAAGTTATAAGCCCACAAAGGTGTAACTGGACTACTTCTTTAAAGTGACACCAGGCCCGGTGACCTTTGGGACATGGTTTGACCCCCTATAAGAATGTGCGATCATCATGAAACGTTCAGATCACTTACAACTCAATAGATTCTACCTTCTTGTAACGTTTCAGCCTGATTGGACCTTGTTTTCACACAAATGGACCCAGAATGATGTGAAATTGTGCTTCGTGCAACATAATTCTGGGTGCCATTTAAAAACCATAAGTGCTAATGACTCCATTCCTTTTTGAGGTTGTAGGGGCTGTTGATTGGAGTACACTAAAACAAACCTGATCTCTCTAGGACATTCAGAAGCCAAGTTATAAGCACACAAATGTGTAACTGGACTACTTCTTTAAATTGACACCAGATCCGGTGACCTTTGGGACATGGTTTGACCCCCTTAGGAAAGTGTTATCATCATGAAACGTTCAGATCACTTACAACTCAATAGATTCTACCTTCTTGTAACGTTTCAGCCTGATTGGACCTTGTTTTCACACAAATGAACCCAGAATGATGTGAAATTGTGCTTCGTGCAACATAATTCTGGGTGCCATTTAAAAACCAAAAGTGCTAATGACTCCTTTCCTTTTAGAGGTAATGGGGGCTGTTAATTAGAGTACTCTAAAACAAACCTGACCTCTCTAGGATATTCAGAAGCCAAGTTATAAGCCCACAAAGGTGTAACTGGACTACTTCTTTAAAGTGACACCAGATCCGGTGACCTTTGGGACATGGTTTGACCCCCTATAGGAATGTGCGATCATCATGAAATGTTCAGATCACTTACTACTCAATAGATTCTACCTTCTTGTAACGTTTCAGCCTGATTGGACCTTGTTTTCACACAAATGGACCCAGAATGATGTGAAATTATGCTTCGTGCAACATAATTCTGGGTGCCATTTACAAACCATAAGTGCTAATGACTCCATTCCTTTTTGTGGTTGTAGGGGCTGTTGATTGGAGTACACTAAAACAAACCTGATCTCTCTAGGATATTCAGAAGCCAAGTTATAAGCCCACAAATGTGTAACTGGACTACTTCTTTAAATTGACACTAGATCCGGTGACCTTTGGGACATGGTTTGACCCCCTTAGGAAAGTGCTATCATCATGAAACGTTCAGATCACTTACAACTCAATAGATTCTACCTTCCTGTAACGTTTCGGCCTGATTGTACCTTGTTTTCATACAAATGAACCCAGAATGATGTCAAATTGTGCTTCGTGCAACATAAAACTGGGTGCCATTTAAAAACCATAAGTGCTAATGACTCCATTCCTTTTTGTGGTTGTAGGGTCTGTTGATTGGAGTATACTAAAACAAACCTGATCTCTCTAGGACATTCAGAAGCCAAGTTATAAGCCCACAAATGTGTAACTGGACTACTTCTTTAAATTGACACCAGATCCGGTGACCTTTGGGACATGGTTTGACCCCCTTAGGAAAGTGCTATCATCATGAAACGTTCAGATAACTTACAACTCAATAGATTCTACCTTCCTGTAACGTTTCAGCCTGACTGGACCTTGTTTTCACACAAATGAACCCAGAATGATGTGAAATTGTGCTTCGTGCAACATAATTCTGGGTGCCATTTAAAAACCATAAGTGCTAATGACTCCATTCCTTTTAGTGGTAATGGGGGCTGTTAATTGGAGTACTCTAAAACAAACCTGACCTCTCTAGGATATTCAGAAGCCAAGTTATAAGCCCACAAAGGTGTAACTGGACTACTTCTTTAAAGTGACACCAGGCTCGGTGACCTTTGGGACATGGTTTTACCCCCTATAGGAATGTGCGATCATCTTAAAACGTTCAGATCACTTACAACTGAATAGATTCTACCTTCTTGTAACGTTTCAGCCTGATTGGACCTTGTTTTCATACAAATGGACCCAGAATGATGTGAAATTGTGCTTCGTGCAACATAATTCTGGGTGCCATTTAAAAACCATAAGTGCTAATGACTCCATTCCTTTTTGTGGTTGTAGGGTCTGTTGATTGGAGTATACTAAATTAAACCTGATCTCTCTAGGACATTCAGAAGCCAAGTTATAAGCCCACAAATGTGTAACTGGACTACTTCTTTAAATTGACACCAGATCCGGTGACCTTTGGGACATGGTTTGACCGCCTTAGGAAAGTGCTATCATCATGAAACGTTCAGATAACTTACAACTCAATAGATTCTACCTTCCTGTAACGTTTCTGCCTGATTGGACCTTGTTTTCACACAAATGAACCCAGAATGATGTGAAATTGTGCTTCGTGCAACATAATTCTGGGTGCCATTTAAAAACCATAAGTGCTAATGACTCCATTCCTTTTAGTGGTAATGGGGGCTGTTAATTGGAGTACTCTAAAACAAACCTGACCTCTCTAGGATATTCAGAAGCCAAGTTATAAGCCCACAAAGTTGTAACTGGACTACTTCTTTAAAGTGACACCAGGCCCGGTGACCTTTGGGACATGGTTTTACCCCCTATAGGAATGTGCGATCATCTTGAAACGTTCAGATCACTTACAACTCAATAGATTCTACCTTCTTGTAACGTTTCAGCCTGATTGGACCTTGTTTTCACACAAATGGACCCAGAATGATGTGAAATTGTGCGTTGTGCAACATAATTCTGGGTGCCATTTACAAACCATAAGTGCTAATGACTCCATTCCTTTTTGTGGTTGTAGGGGCTGTTTATTGGAGTACACTAAAACAAACCTGATCTCTCTAGGACATTCAGAAGCCAAGTATAAGCCCACAAATATGTAACTGGACTACTTCTTTAAATTGACACCAGATCCGGTGAGCTTTGGGACATGGTTTGACCCCCTTAGGAAAGTGCTATCATCATGAAAAGTTCAGATCACTTACAACTCAATAGATTCTACCTTCCTGTAAAGTTTCAGCCTGATTGGACCTTGTTTTCATGCAAATGAACCCAGAATGATGTGAAATTGTGCTTCGTGCAACATAATTCTGGGTGCCATTTAAAAACCATAAGTGCTAATGACTCCATTCCTTTTAGTGGTAATGGGGGCTGTTAATTGGAGTACTCTAAAACAAACCTGACCTCTCTAGGATATTCAGAAGCCAAGTTATAAGCCCACAAAGGTGTAACTGGACTACTTCTTTAAAGTGACACCAGGCCCGGTGACCTTTGGGACATGGTTTGACCCCCTATAAGAATGTGCGATCATCATGAAACGTTCAGATCACTTACAACTCAATAGATTCTACCTTCTTGTAACGTTTCAGCCTGATTGGACCTTGTTTTCACACAAATGGACCCAGAATGATGTGAAATTGTGCTTCGTGCAACATAATTCTGGGTGCCATTTAAAAACCATAAGTGCTAATGACTCCATTCCTTTTTGAGGTTGTAGGGGCTGTTGATTGGAGTACACTAAAACAAACCTGATCTCTCTAGGACATTCAGAAGCCAAGTTATAAGCACACAAATGTGTAACTGGACTACTTCTTTAAATTGACACCAGATCCGGTGACCTTTGGGACATGGTTTGACCCCCTTAGGAAAGTGTTATCATCATGAAACGTTCAGATCACTTACAACTCAATAGATTCTACCTTCTTGTAACGTTTCAGCCTGATTGGACCTTGTTTTCACACAAATGAACCCAGAATGATGTGAAATTGTGCTTCGTGCAACATAATTCTGGGTGCCATTTAAAAACCAAAAGTGCTAATGACTCCTTTCCTTTTAGAGGTAATGGGGGCTGTTAATTAGAGTACTCTAAAACAAACCTGACCTCTCTAGGATATTCAGAAGCCAAGTTATAAGCCCACAAAGGTGTAACTGGACTACTTCTTTAAAGTGACACCAGATCCGGTGACCTTTGGGACATGGTTTGACCCCCTATAGGAATGTGCGATCATCATGAAATGTTCAGATCACTTACTACTCAATAGATTCTACCTTCTTGTAACGTTTCAGCCTGATTGGACCTTGTTTTCACACAAATGGACCCAGAATGATGTGAAATTATGCTTCGTGCAACATAATTCTGGGTGCCATTTACAAACCATAAGTGCTAATGACTCCATTCCTTTTTGTGGTTGTAGGGGCTGTTGATTGGAGTACACTAAAACAAACCTGATCTCTCTAGGATATTCAGAAGCCAAGTTATAAGCCCACAAATGTGTAACTGGACTACTTCTTTAAATTGACACTAGATCCGGTGACCTTTGGGACATGGTTTGACCCCCTTAGGAAAGTGCTATCATCATGAAACGTTCAGATCACTTACAACTCAATAGATTCTACCTTCCTGTAACGTTTCGGCCTGATTGTACCTTGTTTTCATACAAATGAACCCAGAATGATGTCAAATTGTGCTTCGTGCAACATAAAACTGGGTGCCATTTAAAAACCATAAGTGCTAATGACTCCATTCCTTTTTGTGGTTGTAGGGTCTGTTGATTGGAGTATACTAAAACAAACCTGATCTCTCTAGGACATTCAGAAGCCAAGTTATAAGCCCACAAATGTGTAACTGGACTACTTTAAATTGACACCAGATCCGGTGACCTTTGGGACATGGTTTGACCCCCTTAGGAAAGTGCTATCATCATGAAACATTCAGATAACTTACAACTCAATAGATTCTACCTTCCTGTAACGTTTCTGCCTGATTGGACCTTGTTTTCACACAAATGAACCCAGAATGATGTGAAATTGTGCTTCGTGCAACATAATTCTGGGTGCCATTTAAAAACCATAAGTGCTAATGACTCCATTCCTTTTAGTGGTAATGGGGGCTGTTAATTGGAGTACTCTAAAACAAACCTGACCTCTCTAGGATATTCAGAAGCCAAGTTATAAGCCCACAAAGGTGTAACTGGACTACTTCTTTAAAGTGACACCAGGCCCGGTGACCTTTGGGACATGGTTTTACCCCCTATAGGAATGTGCGATCATCTTGAAACGTTCAGATCACTTACAACTCAATAGATTCTACCTTCTTGTAACATTTCAGCCTGATTGGACCTTGTTTTCACACAAAAGGACCCAGAATGATGTGAAATTGTGCTTCGTGCAACATAATTCTGGGTGCCATTTACAAACCATAAGTGCTAATGACTCCATTCCTTTTTGTGGTTGTAGGGGCTGTTGATTGGAGTACACTAAAACAAACCTGATCTCTCTAGGACATTCAGAAGCCAAGTATAAGCCCACAAATATGTAACTGGACTACTTCTTTAAATTGACACCAGATCCGGTGACCTTTGGGACATGGTTTGACCCCCTTAGGAAAGTGCTATCATCATGAAAGGTTCAGATCACTTACAACTCAATAGATTCTACCTTCCTGTAACGTTTCAGCCTGATTGGACCTTGTTTTCACACAAATGAACCCAGAATGATGTGAAATTGTGCTTCGTGCAACATAATTCTGGGTGCCATTTAAAAACCATAAGTGCTAATGACTCCATTCCTTTTAGTGGTAATGGGGGCTGTTAATTGGAGTACTCTAAAACAAACCTGACCTCTCTAGGATATTCAGAAGCCTAGTTATAAGCCCACAAAGGTGTAACTGGACTACTTCTTTAAATTGACACCAGATCCGGTGACCTTTGGGACATGGTTTGACCCCCTTAGGAATGTGCTATCATCATGAAACGTTCAGATCACTTACAATTCAATAGATTCTACCTTCCTGTAACGTTTCAGCCTGACTGAACCTTGTTTTCACACAAATGAACCCAGAATGATGTGAAATTGTGCTTCGTGCAACATAATTCTGGGTGCCATTTAAAAACCATAAGTGCTAATGACTCCATTCCTTTTAGTGGTAATGGGGGCTGTTAATTGGAGTACACTAAAACAAACCTGACCTCTCTAGGATATTCAGAAGCCAAGTTATAAGCCCAAAAAGGTGTAACTGGACTACTTCTTTAAAGTGACACCAGGCCCGGTGACCTTTGGGACATGGTTTGACCCCCTATAGGAATGTGCGATCATCATGAAATGTTCAGATCACTTACTACTCAATAGATTCTACCTTCTTGTAACGTTTCAGCCTGATTGGACCTTGTTTTCACACAAATGGACCCAGAAAGATGTGAAATTGTGCTTCGTGCAACATAATTCTGGGTGCCATTTACAAACCATAAGTGCTAATGACTCCATTCCTTTTTGTGGTTGTAGGGACTGTTGGTTGGAGTACATTAAAACAAACCTGATCTCTCTAGGACATTCAGAAGCCAAGTTATAAGCCCACAAATGTGTAACAGGACTACTTCTTTAAATTGACACTAGATCCGGTGACCTTTGGGACATGGTTTGACCCCCTTAGGAAAGTGCTATCATCATGAAACATTCAGATCACTTACAACTCAATAGATTCTACCTTCCTGTAACGTTTCGGCCTGATTGTACCTTGTTTTCACACAAATGAACCAAGAATGATGTCAAATTGTGCTTCGTGCAACATAATTCTGGGTGCCGTTTAAAAACCATAAGTGCTAATGACTCCATTCCTTTTTGTGGTTGTAGGGTCTGGTGATTGGCGTATACTAAAACAAACCTGATCTCTGTAGGACATTCAGAAGCCAAGTTATAAGCCCACAAATGTGTAACTGGACTACTTCTTTAAATTGATGCCAGATCCGGTGACCTTTGGGACATGGTTTGACCCCCTTCGGAAAGTGCTATCATCATGAAACGTTCAGATAACTTACAACTCAATAGATTCTACCATCCTGTAACGTTTCAGCCTGATTGGACCTTGTTTTCACACAAATGGACCCAGAATGATGTGAAATTGTGCTTCGTGCAACATAATTCTGGGTGCCATTTACAAACCATAAGAGCTAATGACTCCATTCCTTTTTGTGGTTGTAGGGGCTGTTGGTTGGAGTACATTAAAACAAACCTGATCTCTCTAGGACATTCAGAAGCCAAGTTATAAGCCCACAAATGTGTAACTGGACTACTTCTTTAAATTGACACTAGATCCGGTGACCTTTGGGACATGGTTTGACCCCCTTAGGAAAGTGCTATCATCATGAAACGTTCAGATCACTTACAACTCAATAGATTCTACCTTCCTGTAACGTATCGGCCTGATTGTACCTTGTTTTCACACAAATGAACCCAGAATGATGTCAAATTGTGCTTCGTGCGACATAATTCTGGGTGCCATTTAAAAACCATAAGTGCTAATGACTCCATTCCTTTTTGTGGTTGTAGGGTCTGGTGATTGGAGTATACTAAAACAAACCTGATCTCTGTAGGACATTCAGAAGCCAAGTTATAAGCCCACAAATGTGTAACTGGACTACTTCTTTAAATTGACACCAGATCCGGTGACCTTTGGGACATGGTTTGACCCCCTTAGGAAAGTGCTATCATCATGAAATGTTCAGATAACTTACAACTCAATAGATTCTACCTTCCTGTAACGTTTCAGCCTGATTGGACCTTGTTTTCACACAAATGAACCCTGAATGATGTGAAATTGTGCTTCGTGCAACATAATTCTGGGTGCCATTTAAAAACCATAAGTGCTAATGACTCCATTCCTTTTAGTGGTAATGGGGGCTGTTACCTGGAGTACTCTAAAACAAACCTGACCTCTCTAGGATATTCAGAAGCCAAGTTATAAGCCCACAAAGGTGTAACTGGACTACTTCTTTAAAGTGACAGCAGGCCCGGTGACCTTTGGGACATGGTTTGACCCCCTATAGGAATATGCGATCATCATGAAACGTTCAGATCACTTACAACTCAATAGATTCTACCTTCTTGTAACGTTTCATCCTGATTGGACCTTGTTTTCACACAAATGGACCCAGAATGATGTGAAATTGTGCTTGGTGCAACATAATTCTGGGTGCCATTTACAAACCATAAGTGCTAATGACTCCATTCCTTTTTGTGGTTGTAGGGGCTGTTGATTGGAGTACACTAAAACAAACCTGATCTCTGTAGGACATTCAGAAGCCAAGTTATAAGCCCACAAATGTGTAACTGGACTACTTCTTTAAATTGACACCAGATCCGGAGACCTTTGGGACATGGTTTGACCCCCTTAGGAAAGTGCTATCATCATGAAACGTTCAGATAACTTACAACTCAATAGATTCTACCTTCCTGTAACGTTTCAGCCTGATTGGACCTAGTTTTCACACAAATGAACCCAGAATGATGTGAAATTGTGCTTCATGCAACATAATTCTGGGTGCCATTTAAAAACCATAAGTGCTAATGACTCCATTCCTTTTAGTGGTAATGGGGGCTGTTAATTGGAGGACTCTAAAACAAACATTATCTCTCTAGGATATTCAGAAGCCAAGTTATAAGCCCACAAAGGTGTAACTGGACTACTTCTTTAAAGTGACACCAGATCCGGTGACCTTTGGGACATGGTTTGACCCCCTTAGGAAAGTGCTATCATCATGAAACGTTCAGATCACTTACAACTCAATAGATTCTACCTTCCTGTAACGTTTCAGTCTGATTGGACCTTGTTTTCACACAAATGGACCCAGAATGATGTGAAATTGTGCTTCGTGCAACATAATTCTGGGTGCCATTTAAAAACCATAAGTGCTAATGACTCCATTCCTTTTTGTGGTTGTAGGGGCTGTTGATTGGAGTATACTAAAACAAACCTGATCTCTCTAGGACATTCAGAAGCCAAGTTATAAGCCCACAAATGTGTAACTGGACTACTTCTTTAAATTGACACCAGATCCGGTGACCTTTGGGACATGGTTTGACCCCCTTAGGAAAGTGCTATCATCATGAAACATTCAGATCACTTACAACTCAATAGATTCTACCTTCCTGTAACGTTTCAGCCTGATTGAACCTTGTTTTCACACAAATGAACCCAGAATGATGTGAAATTGTGCTTCGTGCAACATAATTCTGGGAGCCATTTAAAAACCATAAGTGCTAATGACTCCATTCCTTTTAGTGGTAACGGGGGCTGTTAACTGGAGTACTCTAAAACAAACCTGACCTCTCTAGGATATTCAGAAGCCAAGTTATAAGCCCAAAAAGGTGTAACTGGACTACTTCTTTAAAGTGACACCAGGCCCGGTGACCTTTGGGACATGGTTTGACCCCCTATAGGAATGTGCGATCATCATGAAATGTTCAGATCACTTACAACTCAATAGATTCTACCTTCTTGTAACGTTTCAGCCTGATTGGACCTTGTTTTCACACAAATGGACCCAGAATGATGTGAAATTGTGCTTCGTGCAACATAATTCTGGGTGCCATTTACAAACCATAAGTGCTAATGACTCCATTCCTTTTTGTGGTTGTAGGGGCTGCTGGTTGGAGTACATTAAAACAAACCTGATCTCTCTAGGACATTCAGAAGCCAAGTTATAAGCCCACAAATGTGTAACTGGACCACTTCTTTAAAGTGACACTAGATCCGGTGACCTTTGGTACATGGTTTGACCCCCTTAGGAAAGTGCCATCATCATGAAACGTTCAGAAAACTTACAACTCAATAGATTCTACCTTCCTGTAACGTTTCAGCCTGATTGGACCTTGTTTTCACACAAATGAACCCAGAATGATGTGAAATTGTGCTTCGTGCAACATAATTCTGGGTGCCATTTAAAAACCCTAAGTGCTAATGACTCCATTCCTTTTTGTGGTTGTAGGGGCTGTTGATTGGCGTACACTAAAACAAACCTGATCTCTCTAGGACATTCAGAAGCCAAGTTACAAGCCCACAAATGTGTAACTGGACTACTTCTTTAAATTGACACCAGATCCGGTGACCTTTGGGACATGGTTTGACCCCCTTAGGAAAGTGCTATCATCATGAAACGTTCAGATCACATACAACTCAATAGATTCTACCTTCCTGTAACGTTTCAGCCTGATTGGACCTTGTTTTCACACAAATGAACCCAGAATGATTTGAAATTGTGCTTCGTGCAACATAATTCTGGGTGCCATTTAAAAACCATAAGTGCTAATGACTCCATTCCTTTTTGTGGTTGTAGGGGATGTTAAATGGAGTACATTAAAACAAACCTGATCTCTCTAGGACATTCAGAAGCCAAGTTATAGGCCCACAAATGTGTAACTGGACTACTTCTTTAAATTGACACCAGATCTGGTGACCTTTGGGACATGGTTTGACCCCCTCAGTAAAGCGCTATCATCATGAAACGTTCAGATCACTTACAACTCAATAGATTCTACCTTCCTGTAAAGTTTCAGCCTGATTGGACCTTGTTTTCATACAAATGAACCCAGAATGATGTGAAATTGTGCTTCGTGCAACATAATTCTGGGTGCCATTTAAAAACCATAAGTGCTAATGACTCCATTCCTTTTAGTGGTAATGGGGGCTGTTAATTGGCGTACTCTAAAATAAACGTGACCTCTCTAGGATATTCAGAAGCCAAGTTATAAGCCCACAAAGGTGTAACTGGACTACTTCTTTAAAGTGACACCAGGCCCGGTGACCTTTGGGACATGGTTTTACCCCCTATAGGAATGTTCGATCATCTTGAAACGTTCAAATCACTTACAACTCAATAGATTCTACCCTCTTGTAACGTTTCAGCCTGATTGGACCTTGTTTTCACACAAATGGACCCAGAAAGATGTGAAATTGTGCTTCGTGCAACATAATTCTGGGTGCCATTTACAAACCATAAGTGCTAATGACTCCATTCCTTTTTGTGGTTGTAGGGACTGTTGGTTGGAGTACATTAAAACAAACCTGATCTCTCTAGGACATTCAGAAGCCAAGTTATAAGCCCACAAATGTGTAACAGGACTACTTCTTTAAATTGACACTAGATCCGGTGACCTTTGGGACATGGTTTGACCCCCTTAGGAAAGTGCTATCATCATGAAACATTCAGATCACTTACAACTCAATAGATTCTACCTTCCTGTAACGTTTCGGCCTGATTGTACCTTGTTTTCACACAAATGAACCAAGAATGATGTCAAATTGTGCTTCGTGCAACATAATTCTGGGTGCCGTTTAAAAACCATAAGTGCTAATGACTCCATTCCTTTTTGTGGTTGTAGGGTCTGGTGATTGGCGTATACTAAAACAAACCTGATCTCTGTAGGACATTCAGAAGCCAAGTTATAAGCCCACAAATGTGTAACTGGACTACTTCTTTAAATTGATGCCAGATCCGGTGACCTTTGGGACATGGTTTGACCCCCTTCGGAAAGTGCTATCATCATGAAACGTTCAGATAACTTACAACTCAATAGATTCTACCATCCTGTAACGTTTCAGCCTGATTGGACCTTGTTTTCACACAAATGGACCCAGAATGATGTGAAATTGTGCTTCGTGCAACATAATTCTGGGTGCCATTTACAAACCATAAGAGCTAATGACTCCATTCCTTTTTGTGGTTGTAGGGGCTGTTGGTTGGAGTACATTAAAACAAACCTGATCTCTCTAGGACATTCAGAAGCCAAGTTATAAGCCCACAAATGTGTAACTGGACTACTTCTTTAAATTGACACTAGATCCGGTGACCTTTGGGACATGGTTTGACCCCCTTAGGAAAGTGCTATCATCATGAAACGTTCAGATCACTTACAACTCAATAGATTCTACCTTCCTGTAACGTATCGGCCTGATTGTACCTTGTTTTCACACAAATGAACCCAGAATGATGTCAAATTGTGCTTCGTGCGACATAATTCTGGGTGCCATTTAAAAACCATAAGTGCTAATGACTCCATTCCTTTTTGTGGTTGTAGGGTCTGGTGATTGGAGTATACTAAAACAAACCTGATCTCTGTAGGACATTCAGAAGCCAAGTTATAAGCCCACAAATGTGTAACTGGACTACTTCTTTAAATTGACACCAGATCCGGTGACCTTTGGGACATGGTTTGACCCCCTTAGGAAAGTGCTATCATCATGAAATGTTCAGATAACTTACAACTCAATAGATTCTACCTTCCTGTAACGTTTCAGCCTGATTGGACCTTGTTTTCACACAAATGAACCCTGAATGATGTGAAATTGTGCTTCGTGCAACATAATTCTGGGTGCCATTTAAAAACCATAAGTGCTAATGACTCCATTCCTTTTAGTGGTAATGGGGGCTGTTACCTGGAGTACTCTAAAACAAACCTGACCTCTCTAGGATATTCAGAAGCCAAGTTATAAGCCCACAAAGGTGTAACTGGACTACTTCTTTAAAGTGACAGCAGGCCCGGTGACCTTTGGGACATGGTTTGACCCCCTATAGGAATATGCGATCATCATGAAACGTTCAGATCACTTACAACTCAATAGATTCTACCTTCTTGTAACGTTTCATCCTGATTGGACCTTGTTTTCACACAAATGGACCCAGAATGATGTGAAATTGTGCTTGGTGCAACATAATTCTGGGTGCCATTTACAAACCATAAGTGCTAATGACTCCATTCCTTTTTGTGGTTGTAGGGGCTGTTGATTGGAGTACACTAAAACAAACCTGATCTCTGTAGGACATTCAGAAGCCAAGTTATAAGCCCACAAATGTGTAACTGGACTACTTCTTTAAATTGACACCAGATCCGGAGACCTTTGGGACATGGTTTGACCCCCTTAGGAAAGTGCTATCATCATGAAACGTTCAGATAACTTACAACTCAATAGATTCTACCTTCCTGTAACGTTTCAGCCTGATTGGACCTAGTTTTCACACAAATGAACCCAGAATGATGTGAAATTGTGCTTCATGCAACATAATTCTGGGTGCCATTTAAAAACCATAAGTGCTAATGACTCCATTCCTTTTAGTGGTAATGGGGGCTGTTAATTGGAGGACTCTAAAACAAACATTATCTCTCTAGGATATTCAGAAGCCAAGTTATAAGCCCACAAAGGTGTAACTGGACTACTTCTTTAAAGTGACACCAGATCCGGTGACCTTTGGGACATGGTTTGACCCCCTTAGGAAAGTGCTATCATCATGAAACGTTCAGATCACTTACAACTCAATAGATTCTACCTTCCTGTAACGTTTCAGTCTGATTGGACCTTGTTTTCACACAAATGGACCCAGAATGATGTGAAATTGTGCTTCGTGCAACATAATTCTGGGTGCCATTTAAAAACCATAAGTGCTAATGACTCCATTCCTTTTTGTGGTTGTAGGGGCTGTTGATTGGAGTATACTAAAACAAACCTGATCTCTCTAGGACATTCAGAAGCCAAGTTATAAGCCCACAAATGTGTAACTGGACTACTTCTTTAAATTGACACCAGATCCGGTGACCTTTGGGACATGGTTTGACCCCCTTAGGAAAGTGCTATCATCATGAAACATTCAGATCACTTACAACTCAATAGATTCTACCTTCCTGTAACGTTTCAGCCTGATTGAACCTTGTTTTCACACAAATGAACCCAGAATGATGTGAAATTGTGCTTCGTGCAACATAATTCTGGGAGCCATTTAAAAACCATAAGTGCTAATGACTCCATTCCTTTTAGTGGTAACGGGGGCTGTTAACTGGAGTACTCTAAAACAAACCTGACCTCTCTAGGATATTCAGAAGCCAAGTTATAAGCCCAAAAAGGTGTAACTGGACTACTTCTTTAAAGTGACACCAGGCCCGGTGACCTTTGGGACATGGTTTGACCCCCTATAGGAATGTGCGATCATCATGAAATGTTCAGATCACTTACAACTCAATAGATTCTACCTTCTTGTAACGTTTCAGCCTGATTGGACCTTGTTTTCACACAAATGGACCCAGAATGATGTGAAATTGTGCTTCGTGCAACATAATTCTGGGTGCCATTTACAAACCATAAGTGCTAATGACTCCATTCCTTTTTGTGGTTGTAGGGGCTGCTGGTTGGAGTACATTAAAACAAACCTGATCTCTCTAGGACATTCAGAAGCCAAGTTGTAAGCCCACAAATGTGTAACTGGACCACTTCTTTAAAGTGACACTAGATCCGGTGACCTTTGGTACATGGTTTGACCCCCTTAGGAAAGTGCCATCATCATGAAACGTTCAGAAAACTTACAACTCAATAGATTCTACCTTCCTGTAACGTTTCAGCCTGATTGGACCTTGTTTTCACACAAATGAACCCAGAATGATGTGAAATTGTGCTTCGTGCAACATAATTCTGGGTGCCATTTAAAAACCCTAAGTGCTAATGACTCCATTCCTTTTTGTGGTTGTAGGGGCTGTTGATTGGCGTACACTAAAACAAACCTGATCTCTCTAGGACATTCAGAAGCCAAGTTACAAGCCCACAAATGTGTAACTGGACTACTTCTTTAAATTGACACCAGATCCGGTGACCTTTGGGACATGGTTTGACCCCCTTAGGAAAGTGCTATCATCATGAAACGTTCAGATCACATACAACTCAATAGATTCTACCTTCCTGTAACGTTTCAGCCTGATTGGACCTTGTTTTCACACAAATGAACCCAGAATGATTTGAAATTGTGCTTCGTGCAACATAATTCTGGGTGCCATTTAAAAACCATAAGTGCTAATGACTCCATTCCTTTTTGTGGTTGTAGGGGATGTTAAATGGAGTACATTAAAACAAACCTGATCTCTCTAGGACATTCAGAAGCCAAGTTATAGGCCCACAAATGTGTAACTGGACTACTTCTTTAAATTGACACCAGATCTGGTGACCTTTGGGACATGGTTTGACCCCCTCAGTAAAGCGCTATCATCATGAAACGTTCAGATCACTTACAACTCAATAGATTCTACCTTCCTGTAAAGTTTCAGCCTGATTGGACCTTGTTTTCATACAAATGAACCCAGAATGATGTGAAATTGTGCTTCGTGCAACATAATTCTGGGTGCCATTTAAAAACCATAAGTGCTAATGACTCCATTCCTTTTAGTGGTAATGGGGGCTGTTAATTGGCGTACTCTAAAATAAACGTGACCTCTCTAGGATATTCAGAAGCCAAGTTATAAGCCCACAAAGGTGTAACTGGACTACTTCTTTAAAGTGACACCAGGCCCGGTGACCTTTGGGACATGGTTTTACCCCCTATAGGAATGTTCGATCATCTTGAAACGTTCAAATCACTTACAACTCAATAGATTCTACCCTCTTGTAACGTTTCAGCCTGATTGGACCTTGTTTTCACACAAATGGACCTAGAATGATGTGAAATTGTGCTTCGTGCAACATAAATCTGGGTGCCATTTAAAAACCATAAGTGCTAATGACTCCATTCCTTTTTGTGGTTGTAGGGGCTGTTGATTGGAGTATAATAAAACAAACCTGATCTCTCTAGGACATTCAGAAGCCAAGTTATAAGCCCACAAATGTGTAACTGGACTTCTTCTTTAAATTGACACCAGATCCGGTGACCTTTGGGACATGGTTTTACCCCCTTAGGAAAGTGCTATCATCATGAAACGTTCAGATCACTTACAACTCAATAGATTCTACCTTCCTGTAACGTTTCAGCCTGATTGGACCTTGTTTTCACACAAATGAACCCAGAATGATGTGAAATTGTGCTTCGTGCAACATAATTCTGGGTGCCATTTAAAAACCATAAGTGCTAATGACTCCATTCCTTTTAGTGGTAATGGGGGCTGTTAATTGGAGTACTCTAAAATAAACCTGACCTCTCTAGGATATTCAGAAGCCAAGTTATAAGCCCACAAAGGTGTAACTGGACTACTTCTTTAAAGTGACACCTGGCCCGGTGCCCTTTGGGACATGGTTTGACCCCCTATAGGAATGTGCAATCATCATGAAACTTTCAGATCACTTACAACTCAATAGATTCTACCTTCTTGTAACGTTTCAGCCTGATTGGACATTGTTTTCACACAAATGGACCTAGAATGATGTGAAATTGTGCTTCGTGCAACATAATTCTGGGTGCCATTTAAAAACCATAAGTGCTAATGACTCCATTCCTTTTTGTGGTTGTAGGGGCTGTTGATTGGAGTATAATAAAACAAACCTGATCTCTCTAGGACATTCAGAAGCCAAGTTATAAGCCCACAAATGTGTAACTGGACTTCTTCTTTAAATTGACACCAGATCCGGTGACCTTTGGGACATGGTTTTACCCCCTTAGGAAAGTGCTATCATCATGAAACGTTCAGATCACTTACAACTCAATAGATTCTACCTTCCTGTAACGTTTCAGCCTGATTAGACCTTGTTTTCACACAAATGAACCCAGAATGATGTGAAATTGTGCTTCGTGCAACATAATTCTGGGTGCCATTTAAAAACCATAAGTGCTAATGACTCCATTCCTTTTAGTGGTAATGGGGGCTGTTAATTGGAGTACTCTAAAATAAACCTGACCTCTCTAGGATATTCAGAAGCCAAGTTATAAGCCCACAAAGGTGTAATTGGACTACTTCTTTAAAGTGACACCAGGCCCGGTGCCTTTTGGGACATGGTTTGACCCCATATAGGAATGTGCGATCATCATGAAACGTTCAGATCACTTACAACTCAATAGATTCTACCTTCTTGTAACGTTTCAGCCTGATTGGACATTGTTTTCACACAAATGGACCCAGAATGATTTGAAATTGTGCTTCCTGCAACATAATTCTGGGTGCCATTTAAAAACCATAAGTGCTAATGACTCCATTCCTTTTTGAGGTTGTAGGGGCTGTTGATTGGAGTACACTAAAACAAACCTGATCTCTGTAGGACATTCAGAAGCCAAGTTATAAGCACACAAATGTGTAACTGGACTACTTCTTTAAATTGACACCAGATCCGGTGACCTTTGGGACATGGTTTGACCCCCTTAGGAAAGTGCTATCATCATGAAACGTTTAGATCACTTACAACTCAATAGATTCAACCTTCCTGTAACGTTTCAGCCTGATTGGACCTTGTTTTCACACACATGAACCCAGAATGATGTGAAATTGTGCTTCGTGCAACATAATTCTGGGTGCCATTTAAAAACCATAAGTGCTAATGACTCCATTCCTTTTAGTGGTAATGGGGGCTGTTAACTGGAGTACTCTAAAACAAACCTGACCTCTCTAGGATATTCAGAAGCCAAGTTATAAGCCCACAAAGGTGTAACTGGACTACTTCTTTAAAGTGACACCAGGCCCGGTGACCTTTGGGACATGGTTTGACCCCCTATAGGAATGTGCAATCATCATGAAACTTTCAGATCACTTACAACTCAATAGATTCTACCTTCTTGTAACGTTTCAGCCTGATTGGACATTGTTTTCACACAAATGGACCCAGAATGATGTGAAATTGTGCTTCGTGCAACATAATTCTGGGTGCCATTTAAAAACCATAAGTGCTAATGACTCCATTCCTTTTTGTGGTTGTAGGGGCTGTTGATTGGAGTACACTAAAACAAACCTGATCTCTGTAGGAATTTCAGAAGCCAAGTTATAAGCCCACAAATGTGTAACTGGACTACTACTTTAAATCGACACCAGATCCGGTGACCTTTGGGACATTGTTTGACCCCCTTAGGAAAGTGCTACCATCATGAAACGTTCAGATCACTTACAACTCAATAGATTCTACCTTCCTGTAACGTTTCAGCCTGATTGGACCTTGTTTTCACACAAATGAACCCAGAATGATGTGAAAATGTGCTTCGTGCAACATAATTCTGGGTGCCATTTAAAAACCATAAGTGCTAATGACTCCATTCCTTTTTGGGGTAATGGGGGCTGTTAATTGGAGTACTCTAAAACAAACCTGCCCTCTCTAGGATATTCAGAAGCCAAGTTATAAGCCCACAAAGGTGTAACTGGACTACTTCTTTAAAGTGACACCAGGCCCGGTGACCTTTGGGACATGGTTTGACCCCTTATAGTAATGTGCGATCATCATGAAACGTTCAGATCACTTACAACTCAATAGATTCTACCGTCTTGTAACGTTTCAGCCTGATTGGACCTTGTTTTCACACAAATGGACCCAGAATGATGTGAAATTGTGCTTCGTGCAACATAATTCTGGGTGCCATTTACAAACCATAAGTGCTAAAGACTCCATTCCTTTTTGTGGTAAAGGGGGCTTTTAACTGGAGTACTCTAAAACAAACCTGACCTCTCTAGGATATTCAGAAGCCAAGTTATAAGCCCACAAAGGTGTAACTGGACTACTTCTTTAAATTGACACCAGATCCGGTGACCTTTGGGACATGGTTTGACCCCCTTAGGAAAGTGCTATCATCATGAAACGTTCAGATCACTTACAACTCAATAGATTCTACCTTCCTGTAACGTTTCTGCCTGATCTGACCTTGTTTTCACACAAATGAACCCAGAATGATGTGAAATTGTGCTTCGTGTAACATAATTCTGGGTGCCATTTGAAAACCATAAGTG
Organism: Nothobranchius furzeri; assembly: GCF_043380555.1. Classification (NCBI taxonomy): domain Eukaryota; kingdom Metazoa; phylum Chordata; class Actinopteri; order Cyprinodontiformes; family Nothobranchiidae; genus Nothobranchius; species Nothobranchius furzeri. The sequence goes on from NC_091756.1 coordinate 18,935,068, forward strand.
CTAATGACTCCATTCCTTTTTGTGGTTGTAGGGGCTGTTGATTGGCGTACACTAAAACAAACCTGATCTCTCTAGGACATTCAGAAGCCAAGTTACAAGCCCACAAATGTGTAACTGGACTACTTCTTTAAATTGACACCAGATCCGGTAACCTTTGGGACATGGTTTGACCCCCTATAGGAATGTGCGATCATCATGAAACGTTCAGATCACTTACAACTCAATAGATTCTACCTTCTTGTAACGTTTCAGCCTGATTGGACCTTGTTTTCACACAAATGGACCCAGAATGATGTGAAATTGTGCTTCGTGCAACATAATTCTGGGTGCCATTTACAAACCATAAGTGCTAATGACTCCATTCCTTTTTGTGGTTGTAGGGGCTGTTTGATTGGAGTACATTAAAACAAACCTGATCTCTCTAGGACATTCAGAAGCCAAGTTATAAGCCCACAAATGTGTAACTGGACTACTTCTTTAAATTGACACCAGATCTGGTGACCTTTGGGACATGGTTTGACCCCCTTAGGAAAGTGCTATCATCATGAAACGTTTAGATCACTTACAACTCAATAGATTCAACCTTCCTGTAACGTTTCAGCCTGATTGGACCTTGTTTTCACACAAATGAACCCAGAATGATGTGAAATTGTGCTTCGTGCAACATAATTCTGGGTGCCATTTAAAAACCATAAGTGCTAATGACTCCATTCCTTTTAGTGGTAATGGGGGCTGTTAACTGGAGTACTCTAAAACAAACCTGACCTCTCTAGGATATTCAGAAGCCAAGTTATAAGCCCACAAAGGTGTAACTGGACTACTTCTTTAAAGTGACACCAGGCCCGGTGACCTTTGGGACATGGTTTGACCCCCTATAGGAATGTGCAATCATCATGAAACTTTCAGATCACTTACAACTCAATAGATTCTACCTTCTTGTAACGTTTCAGCCTGATTGGACATTGTTTTCACACAAATGGACCCAGAATGATGTGAAATTGTGCTTCGTGCAACATAATTCTGGGTGCCATTTAAAAACCATAAGTGCTAATGACTCCATTCCTTTTTGTGGTTGTAGGGGCTGTTGATTGGAGTACACTAAAACAAACCTGATCTCTGTAGGAATTTCAGAAGCCAAGTTATAAGCCCACAAATGTGTAACTGGACTACTACTTTAAATCGACACCAGATCCGGTGACCTTTGGGACATGGTTTGACCCCTTATAGTAATGTGCGATCATCATGAAACGTTCAGATCACTTACAACTCAATAGATTCTACCGTCTTGTAACGTTTCAGCCTGATTGGACCTTGTTTTCACACAAATGGACCCAGAATGATGTGAAATTGTGCTTCGTGCAACATAATTCTGGGTGCCATTTACAAACCATAAGTGCTAATGACTCCATTCCTTTTTGTGGTAAAGGGGGCTTTTAACTGGAGTACTCTAAAACAAACCTGACCTCTCTAGGATATTCAGAAGCCAAGTTATAAGCCCACAAAGGTGTAACTGGACTACTTCTTTAAATTGACACCAGATCCGGTGACCTTTGGGACATGGTTTGACCCCCTTAGGAAAGTGCTATCATCATGAAACGTTCAGATCACTTACAACTCAATAGATTCTACCTTCCTGTAACGTTTCTGCCTGATCTGACCTTGTTTTCACACAAATGAACCCAGAATGATGTGAAATTGTGCTTCGTGTAACATAATTCTGGGTGCCATTTAAAAACCATAAGTGCTAATGACTCCATTCCTTTTTGTGGTTGTAGGGGCTGTTGATTGGCGTACACTAAAACAAACCTGATCTCTCTAGGACATTCAGAAGCCAAGTTACAAGCCCACAAATGTGTAACTGGACTACTTCTTTAAATTGACACCAGATCCGGTAACCTTTGGGACATGGTTTGACCCCCTATAGGAATGTGCGATCATCATGAAACGTTCAGATCACTTACAACTCAATAGATTCTACCTTCTTGTAACATTTCAGCCTGATTGGACCTTGTTTTCACACAAATGGACCCAGAATGATGTGAAATTGTGCTTCGTGCAACATAATTCTGGGTGCCATTTACAAACCATAAGTGCTAATGACTCCATTCCTTTTTGTGGTTGTAGGGGCTGTTGATTGGAGTACATTAAAACAAACCTGATCTCTCTAGGACATTCAGAAGCCAAGTTATAAGCCCACAAATGTGTAACTGGACTACTTCTTTAAATTGACACCAGATCTGGTGACCTTTGGGACATGGTTTGACCCACTTAGGAAAGTGCTATCATCATGAAACGTTCAGATCACTTACAACTCAATAGATTCTACCTTCCTGTAACGTTTCTGCCTGATCTGACCTTGTTTTCACACAAATGAACCCAGAATGATGTGAAATTGTGCTTCGTGTAACATAATTCTGGGTGCCATTTTAAAACCATAAGTGCTAATGACTCCATTCCTTTTTGTGGTTGTAGGGGCTGTTGATTGGCGTACACTAAAACAAACCTGATCTCTCTAGGACATTCAGAAGCCAAGTTACAAGCCCACAAATGTGTAACTGGACTACTTCTTTAAATTGACACCAGATCCGGTGACCTTTGGGACATGGTTTGACCCCCTTAGGAAAGTGCTATCATCATGAAACGTTCAGATCACATACAACTCAATAGATTCTACCTTCCTGTAACGTTTCAGTCTGATTGGACCTTGTTTTCACACAAATGAACCCAGAATGATTTGAAATTGTGCTTCGTGCAACATAATTCTGGGTGCCATTTAAAAACCATAAGTGCTAATGACTCCATTCCTTTTTGTGGTTGTAGGGGTTGTTGATTGGAGTATACTAAAACAAACCTGATCTCTCTAGGACATTCAGAAGCCAAGTTATAAGTCCACAAATGTGTAACTGGACTACTTCTTTAAATTGACACCAGATCCGGTGACCTTTGGGACATGGTTTGACCCCCTAAGGAAAGTGCTATCATCATGAAACGTTCAGATCACTTACAACTCAATAGATTCTACCTTCCTGTAACGTTTCAGCCTTATTGGACCTTGTTTTCACACAAATGAACCCAGAATGATGTGAAATTGTGCTTCGTGCAACATAATTCTGGGTGCCATTTATAAACCATAAGTGCTAATGACTCCACTCCTTTTTGTGGTTGTAGGGGCTGTTGATTGGAGTATACTAAAACAAACCTGATCTCTCTAGGACATTCAGAAGCCAAGTTATAAGCCCACAAATGTGTAACTGGACTACTTTTTTAAATTGACACCAGATCCGGTGAACTTTGGGACATGGTTTGACCCCCTTAGGAAAGTGCTATCATCATGAAACGTTCAGATCACTTACAACTCAATAGATTCTACCTTCCTGTAACGTTTCAGCCTGATTGGACCTTGTTTTCACACAAATGAACCCAGGATGATGTGAAATTGTGCTTCGTGCAACATAAATCTGGGTGCCATTTAAAAACCATAAGTGCTAATGACTACATTCCTTTTAGTTGTAAAGGGGGCTGTTAATTGGAGTACTCTAAAATAAACGTGACCTCTCTAGAATATTCAGAAGCCAAGTTATAAGCCCTCAAAGGTGTAATTGGACTACTTCTTTAAAGTGACACCAGGCCCGGTGACCTTTGGGACATGGTTTGACCCCCTATAGGAATGTGCGATCATCATGAAACGTTCAGATCACTTACAACTCAATAGATTCTACCTTCTTGTAACGTTTCAGCCTGATTGGACCTTGTTTTCACACAAATGGACCCAGAATGATGTGAAATTGTGCTTCGTGCAACATAATTCTGGGTGCCATTTACAAACCATAAGTGCTAATGACTCCATTCCTTTTTGTGGTTGTAGGGGCTGTTGATTGGAGTACATTAAAACAAACCTGATCTCTCTAGGACATTCAGAAGCCAAGTTATAAGCCCACAAATGTGTAACTGGACTACTTCTTTAAATTGACACCAGATCTGGTGACCTTTGGGACATGGTTTGACCCACTTAGGAAAGCGCTATCGTCATGACATGTTCAGATCACTTACAAATCAATAGATTCTACCTTCCTGTAAAGTTTCAGCCTGATTGGACCTTGTTTTCATACAAATGAACCCAGAATGATGTGAAATTGTGCTTCCTGCAACATAATTCTGGGTGCCATTTAAAAACCAAAAGTGCTAATGACTCCATTCCTTTTAGTGGTAATGGGGGCTGTTAATTGGAGTACTCTAAAATAAACGTGACCTCTCTAGGATATTCAGAAGCCAAGTTATAAGCCCACAAAGGTGTAACTGGACTACTTCTTTAAAGTGACACCAGGCCCGGTGACCTTTGGGACATGGTTTTACCCCCTATAGGAATGTGCGATCATCTTGAAACGTTCAAATCACTTACAACTCAATAGATTCTACCCTCTTGTAACGTTTCAGCCTGATTGGACCTTGTTTTCACACAAATGGACCTAGAATGATGTGAAATTGTGCTTCGTGCAACATATTTCTGGGTGCCATTTACAAACCATAAGTGCTAATGACTCCATTCCTTTTTGTGGTTGTAGGGGCTGTTGATTGGAGTATACTAAAACAAACCTGATCTCTCTAGGACATTCAGAAGCCAAGTTATAAGCCCACAAATGTGTAACTGGACTACTTCTTTAAATTGACACCAGATCCGGTGACCTTTGGGACATGGTTTGACCCCCTTAGGAAAGTGCTATCATCATGAAACGTTCAGATCACTTACAACTCAATAGATTCTACCTTTCTGTAACGTTTCAGCCTGATTGGACCTTGTTTTCACACAAATGAACCCAGAATGATGTGAAATTGTGCTTCGTGCAACATAATTCTGGGTGCCATTTAAAAACCATAAGTGCTAATGACTCCATTCCTTTTAGTGGTAATGGGGGCTGTTAATTGGAGTACTCTAAAACAAACCTGACCTCTCTAGGATATTCAGAAGCCAAGTTATAAGCCCACAAAGGTGTAACTGGACTACTTCTTTAAAGTGACACCAGGCCCGGTGCCCTTTGGGACATGGTTTGACCCCCTATAGGAATGTGCGATCATCATGAAACGTTCAGATCACTTACAACTCAATAGATTCTACCTTCTTGTAACGTTTCAGCCTGATTGGACATTGTTTTCACACAAATGGACCCAGAATGATGTGAAATTGTGCTTCCTGCAACATAATTCTGGGTGCCATTTACAAACCATAAGTGCTAATGACTCCATTCCTTTTTGAGGTTGTAGGGGCTGTTGATTGGAGTACACTAAAACAAACCTGATCTCTCTAGGACATTCAGAAGCCAAGTTATAAGCACACAAATGTGTAACTGGACTACTTCTTTAAATTGACACCAGATCCGGTGACCTTTGGGACATGGTTTGACCCCCTATAGGAATGTGCGATCATCATGAAACGTTCAGATCACTTACAACTCAATAGATTCTACCTTCTTGTAACGTTTCAGCCTGATTGGACCTTGTTTTCACACAAATGGACCCAGAATGATGTGAAATTGTGCTTCGTGCAACATAATTCTGGGTGCCATTTACAAACCATAAGTGCTAATGACTCCATTCCTTTTTGTGGTTGTAGGGGCTGTTGATTGGAGTACATTAAAACAAACCTGATCTCTCTAGGACATTCAGAAGCCAAGTTATAAGCCCACAAATGTGTAACTGGACTACTTCTTTAAATTGACACCAGATCTGGTGACCTTTGGGACATGGTTTGACCCACTTAGGAAAGCGCTATCGTCATGACACGTTCAGATCACTTACAAATCAATAGATTCTACCTTCCTGTAAAGTTTCAGCCTGATTGGACCTTGTTTTCATACAAATGAACCCAGAATGATGTGAAATTGTGCTTCGTGCAACATAATTCTGGGTGCCATTTAAAAACCAAAAGTGCTAATGACTCCATTCCTTTTAGTGGTAATGGGGGCTGTTAATTGGAGTACTCTAAAATAAACGTGACCTCTCTAGGATATTCAGAAGCCAAGTTATAAGCCCACAAAGGTGTAACTGGACTACTTCTTTAAAGTGACACCAGGCCCGGTGACCTTTGGGACATGGTTTTACCCCCTATAGGAATGTGCGATCATCTTGAAACGTTCAAATCACTTACAACTCAATAGATTCTACCCTCTTGTAACGTTTCAGCCTGATTGGACCTTGTTTTCACACAAATGGACCTAGAATGATGTGAAATTGTGCTTCGTGCAACATATTTCTGGGTGCCATTTACAAACCATAAGTGCTAATGACTCCATTCCTTTTTGTGGTTGTAGGGGCTGTTGATTGGAGTATACTAAAACAAACCTGATCTCTCTAGGACATTCAGAAGCCAAGTTATAAGCCCACAAATGTGTAACTGGACTACTTCTTTAAATTGACACCAGATCCGGTGACCTTTGGGACATGGTTTGACCCCCTTAGGAAAGTGCTATCATCATGAAACGTTCAGATCACTTACAACTCAATAGATTCTACCTTCCTGTAACGTTTCAGCCTGATTGGACCTTGTTTTCACACAAATGAACCCAGAATGATGTGAAATTGTGCTTCGTGCAACATAATTCTGGGTGCCATTTAAAAACCATAAGTGCTAATGACTCCATTCCTTTTAGTGGTAATGGGGGCTGTTAATTGGAGTACTCTAAAACAAACCTGACCTCTCTAGGATATTCAGAAGCCAAGTTATAAGCCCACAAAGGTGTAACTGGACTACTTCTTTAAAGTGACACCAGGCCCGGTGCCCTTTGGGACATGGTTTGACCCCCTATAGGAATGTGCGATCATCATGAAACGTTCAGATCACTTACAACTCAATAGATTCTACCTTCTTGTAACGTTTCAGCCTGATTGGACATTGTTTTCACACAAATGGACCCAGAATGATGTGAAATTGTGCTTCCTGCAACATAATTCTGGGTGCCATTTACAAACCATAAGTGCTAATGACTCCATTCCTTTTTGAGGTTGTAGGGGCTGTTGATTGGAGTACACTAAAACAAACCTGATCTCTCTAGGACATTCAGAAGCCAAGTTATAAGCACACAAATGTGTAACTGGACTACTTCTTTAAATTGACACCAGATCCGGTGACCTTTGGGACATGGTTTGACCCCCTTAGGAAAGTGCTATCATCATGAAACGTTCAGATCACTTACAACTCAATAGATTCTACCTTCCTGTAACGTTTCAGCTTGATTGGACCTTGTTTTCACACAAATGAACCCAGAATGATGTGAAATTGTGCTTCGTGCAACGTAATTCTGGGTGCCATTTAAAAACCATAAGTGCTAATGACTCCATTCCTTTTAGTGGTAATGGGGGCTGTTAATTGGAGTACTCTAAAACAAACCTGACCTCTCTAGGATATTCAGAAGCCAAGTTATAAGCCCACAAAGGTGTAACTGGACTACTTCTTTAAAGTGACACCAGGCCAGGTGACCTTTGGGACATGGTTTGACCCCCTATAGGAATGTGCGATCATCATGAAACGTTCAGATCACTTACAACTCAACAGATTCTACCTTCTTGTAACGTTTCAGCCTGATTGGACCTTGTTTTCACACAAATGGACCCAGAATGATGTGAAATTGTGCTTCGTGCAACATAATTCTGGGTGCCATTTACAAACCATAAGTGCTAATGACTCCATTCCTTTTTGTGGTTGTAGGGGCTGTTGATTGGAGTACACTAAAACAAACCTGATCTCTCTAGGAAATTCAGAAGCCAAGTTATAAGCCCACAAATGTGTAACTGGACTACTACTTTAAATTGACACCAGATCCGGTGACCTTTGGGACATGGTTTGACCCCCTTAGGAAAGTGCTACCATCATGAAACGTTCAGATCACTTACAACTCAATAGATTCTACCTTCCTGTAACGTTTCAGCCTGATTGGACCTTGTTTTCACACAAATGAACCCAGAATGATGTGAAATTGTGCTTCGTGCAACATAATTCTGGGTGCCATTTAAAAACCATAAGTGCTAATGACTCCATTCCTTTTTGGGGTAATGGGGGCTGTTAATTGGAGTACTCTAAAACAAACCTGACCTCTCTAGGATATTCAGAAGCCAAGTTATAAGCCCACAAAGGTGTAACTGGACTACTTCTTTAAAGTGACACCAGGCCCGGTGACCTTTGGGACATGGTTTGACCCCTTATAGGAATGTGCGATCATCATGAAACGTTCAGATCACTTACAACTCAATAGATTCTACCGTCTTGTAACGTTTCAGCCTGATTGGACATTGTTTTCACACAAATGGACCCAGAATGATGTGAAATTGTGCTTCCTGCAACATAATTCTGGGTGCCATTTAAAAACCATAAGTGCTAATGACTCCATTCCTTTTTGAGGTTGTAGGGGCTGTTGATTGGAGTACACTAAAACAAACCTGATCTCTCTAGGACATTCAGAAGCCAAGTTATAAGCACACAAATGTGTAACTGGACTACTTCTTTAAATTGACACCAGATCCGGTGACCTTTGGGACATGGTTTGACCCCCTTAGGAAAGTGCTATCATCATGAAACGTTCAGATCACTTACAACTCAATAGATTCTACCTTCCTGTAACGTTTCAGCCTGATTGGACCTTGTTTTCACACAAATGAACCCAGAATGATGTGAAATTGTGCTTCGTGCAACATAATTCTGGGTGCCATTTAAAAACCATAAGTGCTAATGACTCCATTCCTTTTAGTGGTAATGGGGGCTGTTAATTGGAGTACTCTAAAACAAACCTGACCTCTCTAGGATATTCAGAAGCCAAGTTATAAGCCCACAAAGGTGTAACTGGACTACTTCTTTAAAGTGACACCAGGCCCGGTGACCTTTGGGACATGGTTTGACCCCCTATAGGAATGTGCGATCATCATGAAACGTTCAGATCACTTACAACTCAATAGATTCTACCTTCTTGTAACGTTTCAGCCTGATTGGACCTTGTTTTCACACAAATGGACCCAGAATGATGTGAAATTGTGCTTCGTGCAACATAATTCTGGGTGCCATTTACAAACCATAAGTGCTAATGACTCCATTCCTTTTTGTGGTTGTAGGGGCTGTTGATTGGAGTACACTAAAAAAAACCTGATCTCTCTAGGAAATTCAGAAGCCAAGTTATAAGCCCACAAATGTGTAACTGGACTACTACTTTAAATTGACACCAGATCCGGTGACCTTTGGGACATGGTTTGACCCCCTTAGGAAAGTGCTACCATCATGAAACGTTCAGATCACTTACAACTCAATAGATTCTACCTTCCTGTAACGTTTCAGCCTGATTGGACCTTGTTTTCACACAAATGAACCCAGAATGATGTGAAATTGTGCTTCGTGCAACATAATTCTGGGTGCCATTTAAAAACCATAAGTGCTAATGACTCCATTCCTTTTTGGGGTAATGGGGGCTGTTAATTGGAGTACTCTAAAACAAACCTGACCTCTCTAGGATATTCAGAAGCCAAGTTATAAGCCCACAAAGGTGTAACTGGACTACTTCTTTAAAGTGACACCAGGCCCGGTGACCTTTGGGACATGGTTTGACCCCTTATAGGAATGTGCGATCATCATGAAACGTTCAGATCACTTACAACTCAATAGATTCTACCGTCTTGTAACGTTTCAGCCTGATTGGACCTTGTTTTCACACAAATGGACCCAGAATGATGTGAAATTGTGCTTCGTGCAACATAATTCTGGGTGCCATTTACAAACCATAAGTGCTAATGACCCCATTCCTTTTTGTGGTAAAGGGGGCTGTTAACTGGAGTACTCTAAAACAAACCTGACCTCTCTAGGATATTCAGAAGCCAAGTTATAAGCCCACAAAGGTGTAACTGGACTACTTCTTTAAATTGACACCAGATCCGGTGACCTTTGGGACATGGTTTGACCCCCTTAGGAAAGTGCTAACATCATGAAACGTTCAGATCACTCACAACTCAATAGATCCTACCTTCCTGTAACGTTTCTGCCTGATTGGACCTTGTTTTCACACAAATGAACCCAGAATGATGTGAAATTGTGCTTCGTGTAACATAATTCTGGGTGCCATTTAAAAACCATAAGTGCTAATGACTCCATTCCTTTTTGTGGTTGCAGGGGCTGTTGATTGGAGTACACTAAAACAAACCTGATCTCTCTAGGACATTCAGAAGCCAAGATATAAGCCCACAAATGTTTAACTGGACTACTTCTTTAAATTGACACCAGATCCGGTGACCTTTGGGACATGGTTTTACCCCCTTAGGAAAGTGCTATCATCATGAAATGTTCAGATCACTTACAACTCAATAGATTCTACCTTCCTGTAACGTTTCAGCCTGATTGGACCTTGTTTTCACACAAATGAACCCAGAATGATGTGAAATTGTGCTTCGTGCAACATAATTCTGGGTGCCATTTAAAAACCATAAGTGCTAATGACTCCATTCCTTTTTGTGGTTGTAGGGGCTGTTGATTGGAGTACACTAAAACAAACCTGATCTCTCTAGGACATTCAGAAGCCAAGTTATAAGCCCACAAATGTGTAACTGGACTTCTTCTTTAAATTGACACCAGATCCGGTGACCTTTGGGACATGGTTTGACCCCTTACAGGAATGTGCGATCATCATGAAACATTCAGATCACTTACAACTCAATAGATTCTACCTTCCTGTAACATTTCTGCCTGATTGGACCTTGTTTTCACACAAATGAACCCAGAATGATGTGAAATTGTGCTTTGTGCAACATAATTCTGGGTGCCATTTAAAAACCATAAGTGGTAATGACTCCATTCCTTTTTGTGGTTGTAGGGGCTGTTGATTGGAGTACATTAAAACAAACCTGATCTCTCTCGGACATTCAGAAGCCAAGTTATAAGCCCACAAAGGTGTAACTGGACTACTTCTTTAAATTGACACCAGATTCGGTGACCTTTGGGACATGGTTTGCCCCCCTTAGGAAAGGGCTATCATCATGAAACGTTCAGATCACTTACAACTCAATAGATTCTACCTTCCTGTAACGTTTCTGCCTGATTGGACCTTGTTTTCACACAAATGAACCCAGAATGATGTGAAATTGTGCTTCGTGCAAAATAATTCTGGGTGCCATTTAAAAACCATAAGTGCTAATGACTCCATTCCTTTTTGTGGTTGCAGGGGCTGTTGATTGGAGTACACTAAAACAAACCTGATCTCTCTAGGACATTCAGAAGCCAAGTTATAAGCCCACAAATGTGTAACTGGACTTCTTCTTTAAATTGACACCAGATCCGGTGACCTTTGGGACATGGTTTGACCCCTTACAGGAATGTGCGATCATCATGAAACATTCATATCACTTACAACTCAATAGATTCTACCTTCCTGTAACATTTCTGCCTGATTGGACCTTGTTTTCACACAAATGAACCCAGAATGATGTGAAATTGTGCTTTGTGCAACATAAGTCTGGGTGCCATTTAAAAACCATAAGTGCTAATGACTCCATTCCCTTTTTGTGGTTGTAGGGGCTGTTGATTGGAGTACATTAAAACAAACCTGATCTCTCTAGGACATTCAGAAGCCAAGTTATAAGCCCACAAAGGTGTAACTGGACTACTTCTTTAAAGTGACACCAGGCCCGGTGACCTTTGGGACATGGTTTGACCCCCTATAGGAATGTGCGATCATCATGAAACGTTCAGATCACTTACAACTCAATAGATTCTACCTTCTTGTAACGTTTCAGCCTGATTGGACCTTGTTTTCATACAAATGAACCCAGAATGATGTGAAATTGTGCTTCGTGCAACATAATTCTGGGTGCCATTTAAAAACCATAAGTGCTAATGACTCCATTCTTTTTTGTGGTAAAGGGGGTTGTTAATTGGACTGCACTAAAACAAACCTGATCTCTCTAGGACATTCAGAAGCCAAGTCATAAGCCCACAAATGTGTAACTGGACTACTTCTTTAAATTGACACCAGATCCAGTGACCTTTGGGACATGGTTTGACCCCCTTAGGAAAGTGCTATCATCATGAAACGTTCAGATCACTTACAACTCAATAGATTCTACCTTCCTGTAACGTTTCAGCCTCATTGGACCTTGTTTTCACACAAATGAACCCAGAATGATGTGAAATTGTGCTTCGTGCAACATAATTCTGGGTGCCATTTAAAAACCATAAGTGTTAATGACTCCATTCCTTTTTGTGGTTGTAGGGGCTGTTGATTGGAGTACACTAAAATAAACCTGACCTCTCTAGGACATTCAGAAGCCAAGTTATAAGCCCACAAATGTGTAACTGGACTTCTTCTTTAAATTGACACCAGATCCGGTAACCTTTGGGACATGGTTTGACCCCTTACAGGAATGTGCGATCATCATGAAACATTCAGATCACTTACAACTCAATAGATTCTACCTTCCTGTAACGTTTCTGCCTGATTGGACCTTGTTTTCACACAAATGAACCCAGAATGATGTGAAATTGTGCTTTGTGCAACATAATTCTGGGTGCCATTTAAAAACCATAAGTGCTAATGACTCCATTCCTTTTTGTGGTTGTAGGGGCTGTTGATTGGAGTACACTAAAACAAACCTGATCTCTCTAGGACATTCAGAAGCCAAGTTATAAGCCCACAAATGTGTAACTGGACTACTTCTTTAAAGTGACACCAGGCCTGGTGACCTTTGGGACATGGTTTTACCCCCTATACGAATGTGCGATCATCATGAAACGTTCGGATCACTTACAACTCAATAGATTCTACCTTCTTGTAACGTTTCAGCCTGATTGGACCTTGTTTTCACACAAATGGACCCAGAATGATGTGAAATTGTGCTTCGTGCAACATAATTCTGGGTGCCATTTACAAACCATAAGTGCTAATGACTCCATTCCTTTTTGTGGTTGTAGGGGCTGTTGATTGGAGTACATTAAAACAAACCTGATCTCTCTAGGACATTCAGAAGCCAAGTTATAAGCCCACAAACGTGTAACTAGACTACTTCTTAGTGACACCAGGCCCGGTGACCTTTGGGACATGGTTTGACCCCCTATAGGAATGTGCGATCATCATGAAACGTTCAGATCACTTACAACTCAATAGATTCTACCTTCTTGTAAAGTTTCAGCCTGATTGGACCTTGTTTTCACACAAATGAACCCAGAATGATGTGAAATTGTGCTTCGTGCAACATAATTCTGGGTGCCATTTAAAAACCATAAGTGCTAATGACTCCATTCCTTTTTGTGGTAATGGGGGCTCTTAATTGGAGTACACTAAAACAAACCTGATCTCTCTAGGACATTCAGAAGCCAAGTTATAAGCCCACAAATGTGTAACTGGACTACTTCTTTAAATTGACACCAGATCCGGTGACCTTTGGGACATGGTTTGACCCCCTTAGGAAAGTGCTATCATCATGAAACGTTCAGATCACTTACAACTCAATAGATTCTACCTTCCTGTAACGTTTCAGCCTGATTGGACCTTGTTTTCACACAAATGAACCAAGAATGATGTGAAATTGTGCTTCGTGCAACATAATTCTGGGTGCCATTTAAAAACCATAAGTGCTAATGACTCCATTCCTTTTTGTGGTTGTAGGGGCTGTTGATTGGAGTACACTAAAACAAACCTGATCCCTCTAGGACATTCAGAAGCCAAGTTATAAGCCCACAAAGGTGTAACTGGACTACTTCTTTAAATTGGCACCAGATCCGGTGACCTTTGGGACATGGTTTTACCCCCTTAGGAAAGTGCTATCATCATGAAATGTTCAGATCACTTACAACTCAATAGATTCTACCTTCCTGTAACGTTTCAGCCTGATTGGACCTTGTTTTCACACAAATGAACCCAGAATGATGTGAAATTGTGCTTCGTGCAACATAATTCTGGGTGCCATTTAAAAACCATAAGTGCTAATGACTCCATTCCTTTTTGTGGTTGTAGGGGCTGTTGATTGGAGTACACTAAAACAAACCTGATCTCTCTAGGACATTCAGAAGCCAAGTTATAAGCCCACAAATGTGTAACTGGACTTCTTCTTTAAATTGACACCAGATCCGGTGACCTTTGGGACATGGTTTGACCCCTTACAGGAATGTGCGATCATCATGAAACATTCAGACCACTTACAACTCAATAGATTCTACCTTCCTGTAACATTTCTGCCTGATTGGACCTTGTTTTCACACAAATGAACCCAGAATGATGTGAAATTGTGCTTTGTGCAACATAATTCTGGGTGCCATTTAAAAACCATAAGTGGTAATGACTCCATTCCTTTTTGTGGTTGTAGGGGCTGTTGATTGGAGTACATTAAAACAAACCTGATCTCTCTCGGACATTCAGAAGCCAAGTTATAAGCCCACAAAGGTGTAACTGGACTACTTCTTTAAATTGACACCAGATCCGGTGACCTTTGGGACATGGTTTGCCCCCCTTAGGAAAGGGCTATCATCATGAAACGTTCAGATCACTTACAACTCAATAGATTCTACCTTCCTGTAACGTTTCTGCCTGATTGGACCTTGTTTTCACACAAATGAACCCAGAATGATGTGAAATTGTGCTTCGTGCAACATAATTCTGGGTGCCATTTAAAAACCATAAGTGCTAATGACTCCATTCCTTTTTGTGGTTGCAGGGGCTGTTGATTGGAGTACACTAAAACAAACCTGATCTCTCTAGGACATTCAGAAGCCAAGTTATAAGCCCACAAATGTGTAACTGGACTTCTTCTTTAAATTGACACCAGATCCGGTGACCTTTGGGACATGGTTTGACCCCTTACAGGAATGTGCGATCATCATGAAACATTCATATCACTTACAACTCAATAGATTCTACCTTCCTGTAACGTTTCTGCCCGATTGGACCTTGTTTTCACACAAATGAACCCAGAATGATGTGAAATTGTGCTTTGTGCAACATAAGTCTGGGTGCCATTTAAAAACCATAAGTGCTAATGACTCCATTCCTTTTTGTGGTTGTAGGGGCTGTTGATTGGAGTACATTAAAACAAACCTGATCTCTCTAGGACATTCAGAAGCCAAGTTATAAGCCCACAAAGGTGTAACTGGACTACTTCTTTAAAGTGACACCAGGCCCGCTGACCTTTGGGACATGGTTTGACCCCGTATAGGAATGTGCGATCATCATGAAACGTTCAGATCACTTACAACTCAATAGATTCTACCTTCTTGTAATGTTTCAGCCTGATTGGACCTTGTTTTCATACAAATGAACCCAGAATGATGTGAAATTGTGCTTCGTGCAACATAATTCTGGGTGCCATTTAAAAACCATAAGTGCTAATGACTCCATTCTTTTTTGTGGTAAAGGGGGTTGTTAATTGGACTGCACTAAAACAAACCTGATCTCTCTAGGACATTCAGAAGCCAAGTCATAAGCCCACAAATGTGTAACTGGACTACTTCTTTAAATTGACACCAGATCCAGTGACCTTTGGGACATGGTTTGACCCCCTTAGGAAAGTGCTATCATCATGAAACGTTCAGATCACTTACAACTCAATAGATTCTACCTTCCTGTAACGTTTCAGCCTGATTGGACCTTGTTTTCACACAAATGAACCCAGAATGATGTGAAATTGTGCTTCGTTTAACATAATTCTGGGTGCCATTTAAAAACCATAAGTGTTAATGACTCCATTCCTTTTTGTGGTTGTAGGGGCTGTTGATTGGAGTACACTAAAATAAACCTGACCTCTCTAGGACATTCAGAAGCCAAGTTATAAGCCCACAAATGTGTAACTGGACTTCTTCTTTAAATTGACACCAGATCCGGTAACCTTTGGGACATGGTTTGACCCCTTACAGGAATGTGCGATCATCATGAAACATTCAGATCACTTACAACTCAATAGATTCTACCTTCCTGTAACGTTTCTGCCTGATTGGACCTTGTTTTCACACAAATGAACCCAGACTGATGTGAAATTGTGCTTTGTGCAACATAATTCTGGGTGCCATTTAAAAACCATAAGTGCTAATGACTCCATTCCTTTTTGTGTTGTAGGGGCTGTTGATTGGAGTACACTAAAACAAACCTGATCTCTCTAGGACATTCAGAAGCCAAGTTATAAGCCCACAAATGTGTAACTGGACTACTTCTTTAAAGTGACACCAGGCCTGGTGACCTTTGGGACATGGTTTTACCCCCTATACGAATGTGTGATCATCATGAAACGTTCGGATCAATTACAACTCAATAGATTCTACCTTCTTGTAACGTTTCAGCCTGATTGGACCTTGTTTTCACACAAATGGACCCAGAATGATGTGAAATTGTGCTTCGTGCAACATAATTCTGGGTGCCATTTACAAACCATAAGTGCTAATGACTCCATTCCTTTTTGTGGTTGTAGGGGCTGTTGATTGGAGTACATTAAAACAAACCTGATCTCTCTAGGACATTCAGAAGCCAAGTTATAAGCCCACAAACGTGTAACTGGACTACTTCTTAGTGACACCAGGCCCGGTGACCTTTGGGACATGGTTTGACCCCCTATAGGAATGTGCGATCATCATGAAACGTTCAGATCACTTACAACTCAATAGATTCTACCTTCTTGTAAAGTTTCAGCCTGATTGGACCTTGTTTTCACACAAATGAACCCAGAATGATGTGAAATTGTGCTTCGTGCAACATAATTCTGGGTGCCATTTAAAAACCATAAGTGCTAATGACTCCATTCCTTTTTGTGGTAATGGGGGCTCTTAATTGGAGTACACTAAAACAAACCTGATCTCTCTAGGACATTCAGAAGCCAAGTTATAAGCCCACAAATGTGTAACTGGACTACTTCTTTAAATTGACACCAGATCCGGTGACCTTTGGGACATGGTTTGACCCCCTTAGGAAAGTGCTATCATCATGAAACGTTCAGATCACTTACAACTCAATAGATTCTACCTTCCTGTAACGTTTCAGCCTGATTGGACCTTGTTTTCACACAAATGAACCAAGAATGATGTGAAATTGTGCTTCGTGCAACATAATTCTGGGTGCCATTTAAAAACCATAAGTGCTAATGACTCCATTCCTTTTTGTGGTTGTAGGGGCTGTTGATTGGAGTACACTAAAACAAACCTGATCCCTCTAGGACATTCAGAAGCCAAGTTATAAGCCCACAAAGGTGTAACTGGACTACTTCTTTAAATTGACACCAGATTCGGTGACCTTTGGGACATGGTTTGACCCCCTTAGGAAAGTGCTATCATCATGAAACGTTCAGATCACTTACAACTCTATAGATTCTACCTTCCTGTAACGTTTCAGCCTGATTGGACCTTGTTTTCACACAAATGAACCCAGAATGATGTGAAATTGTGCTTTGTGCAACATAAGTCTGGGTGCCATTTAAAAACCATAAGTGCTAATGACTCCATTCCTTTTTGTGGTTGTAGGGGCTGTTGATTGGAGTACATTAAAACAAACCTGATCCCTCTAGGACATTCAGAAGCCAAGTTATAAGCCCCCAAAGGTGTAACTGGACTACTTCTTTAAAGTGACACCAGGCCCGGTGACCTTTGGGACATGGTTTGACCCCCTATAGGAATGTGCGATCATCATGAAACGTTCAGATCACTTACAACTCAATAGATTCTACCTTCTTGTAACGTTTCAGCCTGATTGGACCTTGTTTTCATACAAATGAACCCAGAATGATGTGAAATTGTGCTTCGTGCAACATAATTCTGGGTGCCATTTAAAAGCCATAAGTGCTAATGACTCCATTCCTTTTTGTGGTAAAGGGGGTTGTTAATTGGACTGCACTAAAACAAACCTGATCTCTCTAGGACATTCAGAAGCCAAGTCATAAGCCCACAAATGTTTAACTGGACTACTTCTTTAAATTGACACCAGATCCGGTGACCTTTGGGACATGGTTTGACCCCCTTAGGAAAGTGCTATCATCATGAAACGTTCAGATCACTTACAACTCAATAGATTCTACCTTCCTGTAACGTTTCAGCCTGATTGGACCTTGTTTTCACACAAATGAACCCAGAATGATGTGAAATTGTGCTTCGTGCAACATAATTCTGGGTGCCATTTAAAAACCATAAGTGCTAATGACTCCATTCCTTTTTGAGGTTGTAGGGGCTGTTGATTGGAGTACACTAAAATAAACCTGACATCTCTAGGACATTCAGAAGCCAAGTTATAAGCCCACAAATGTGTAACTGGACTTCTTCTTTAAATTTACACCAGATCCGGTAACATTTGGGACATGGTTTGACCCCTTACAGGAATGTGCGATCATCATGAAACATTAAGATCACTTACAACTCAATAGATTCTACCTTCCTGTAACGTTTCTGCCTGATTGGACCTTGTTTTCACACAAATGAACCCAGAATGATGTGAAATTGTGCTTTGTGCAACATAATTCTGGGTGCCATTTAAAAACCATAAGTGCTAATGACTCCATTCCTTTTTGTGGTTGTAGGGGCTGTTGATTGGAGTACACTAAAACAAACCTGATCTCTCTAGGACATTCAGAAGCCAAGTTATAAGCCCACAAATGTGTAACTGGACTACTTATTTAAAGTGACACCAGGCCTGGTGACCTTTGGGACATGGTTTTACCCCCTATAGGAATGTGCGATCATCATGAAACGTTCGGATCACTTACAACTCAATAGATTCTACCTTCTTGTAACGTTTCAGCCTGATTGGACCTTGTTTTCACACAAATGGACCCAGAATGATGTGAAATTGTGCTTCGTGCAACATAATTCTGGGTGCCATTTACAAACCATAAGTGCTAATGACTCCATTCCTTTTTGTGGTTGTAGGGGCTGTTGATTGGAGTACATTAAAACAAACCTGATCTCTCTAGGACATTCAGAAGCCAAGTTATAAGCCCACAAACGTGTAACTGGACTACTTCTTAGTGACACCAGGCCCGGTGACCTTTGGGACATGGTTTGACCCCCTATAGGAATGTGCGATCATCATGAAACGTTCAGATCACTTACAACTCAATAGATTCTACCTTCTTGTAACGTTTCAATCTGATTGGACCTTGTTTTCACACAAATGAACCCAGAATGATGTGAAATTGTGCTTCGTGCAACATAATTCTGGGTGCCATTTAAAAACCATAAGTGCTAATGACTCCATTCCTTTTTGTGGTAATGGGGGCTCTTAATTGGAGTACACTAAAACAAACTTGATCTCTCTAGGACATTCAGAAGCCAAGTTATAAGCCCACAAATGTGTAACTGGACTACTTCTTTAAATTGACACCAGATCCGGTGACCTTTGGGACATGGTTTGACCCCCTTAGGAAAGTGCTATCATCATGAAACGTTCAGATCACTTACAACTCAATAGATTCTACCTTCCTGTAACGTTTCAGCCTGATTGGACCTTGTTTTCACACAAATGAACCCAGAATGATGTGAAATTGTGCTTCGTGCAACATAATTCTGGGTGCAATTTAAAAACCATAAGTGCTAATGACTCCATTCCTTTTTGTGGTTGTAGGGGCTGTTGATTGGATTACACTAAAACAAACCTGATCCCTCTAGGACATTCAGAAGCCAAGTTATAAGCCCACAAATGTGTAACTGGACTACTTCTTTAAATTGACACCAGATCCGGTGACCTTTGGGACATGGTTTGACCCCTTACAGGAATGTGCGATCATCATGAAACATTCAGATCACTTACAACTCAATAGATTCTACCTTCCTGTAACGTTTCTGCCTGATTGGACCTTGTTTTCACACAAATGAACCCAGAATGATGTGAAATTGTGCTTCGTGCAACATAATTCTAGGTGCCATTTACAAACCATAAGTGCTAATGACTCCATTCCTTTTTGTGGTTGTAGGGGCTGTTGATTGGAGTACATTAAAACAAACCTGATCACTCTAGGACATTCAGAAGCCAAGTTATAAGCCCACAAAGGTGTAACTGGACTACTTCTTCAAAGTGACACCAGGCCCGGTGACCTTTGGGACATGGTTTGACCCCCTATATGAATGTGCGATCATCATGAAACATTCAGATCACTTACAACTCAATAGATTCTACCTTCTTGTAACGTTTCAGCCTGATTGGACCTTGTTTTCACACAAATGAACCCAGAATGATGTGAAATTGTGCTTCGTGCAACATAATTCTGGGTGCCATTTAAAAACATAAGTGCTAATGACTCCCTTTTTGTGGTAAAGGGGGCTGTTAATTGGAGTACTCTAAAACAAACCTGACCTCTCTAGGATATTCAGAAGCCAAGTTATAAGCCCACAAAGGTGTAACTGGACTACTTCTTTAAATTGACACCAGATCCGGTGACCTT
The DNA here is from genome assembly GCF_043380555.1 of Nothobranchius furzeri. Lineage (NCBI taxonomy): Eukaryota > Metazoa > Chordata > Actinopteri > Cyprinodontiformes > Nothobranchiidae > Nothobranchius > Nothobranchius furzeri. Next base: position 18,955,426 of record NC_091756.1, read on the forward strand.
TGGGACATGGTTTGACCCCTTACAGGAATGTGCGATCATCATGAAACATTCAGATAACTTACAACTCAATAGATTCTACCTTCCTGTAACGTTTCTGCCTGATTGGACCTTGTTTTCACACAAATGAACCCAGAATGATGTGAAATTGTGCTTTGTGCAACATAATTCTGGGTGCCATTTAAAAACCATAAGTGCTAATTACTCCATTCCTTTTTGGGGTAATGGGGGCTTTTATTTGGAGTACTCTAAAACAAACCTGACCTCTCTAGGATATTCAGAAGCCAAGTTATAAGCCCACAAATGTGTAACTGGACTACTTCTTTAAAGTGACACCAGGCCCGGTGACCTTAGGGACATGGTTTGACCCACTATAGGAATGTGCGATCATCATGAAACGTTCAGATCACTTACAACTCAATAGATTCTACCTTCTTGTAACGTTTCAGCCTGATTGGACCTTGTTTTCACACAAATGGACCCAGAATGATGTGAAATTGTGCTTCGTGCAACATAATTCTGGGTGCCATTTACAAACCATAAGTGCTAATGACTCCATTCCTTTTTGTGGTTGTAGGGGCTGTTGATTGGAGTACATTAAAACAAACCTGATCACTCTAGGACATTCAGAAGCCAAGTTATAAGCCCACAAAGGTGTAACTGGACTACTTCTTTAAAGTGACACCAGGCCCGGTGAACTTTGGGACATGGTTTGACCCCCTATAGGAATGTGCGATCATCAAGAAACATTCAGATCACTTACAACTCAATAGATTCTACCTTCTTGTAACGTTTCAGCCTGATTGGACCTTGTTTTCACACAAATGAACCCAGAATGATGTGAAATTGTGCTTCGTGCGACATAATTCTGGGTGCCATTTAAAAACATAAGTGCTAATGACTCCCTTTTTGTGGTAAAGGGGGCTGTTAATTGGAGTACTCTAAAACAAACCTGACCTCTCTAGGATATTCAGAAGCCAAGTTATAAGCCCACAAAGGTGTAACTGGACTACTTCTTTAAATTGACACCAGATCCGGTGACCTTTGGGACATGGTTTGACCCCTTACAGGAATGTGCGATCATCATGAAACATTCAGACAACTTACAACTCAATAGATTCTACCTTCCTGTAACGTTTCTGCCTGATTGGACCTTGTTTTCACACAAATGAACCCAGAATGATGTGAAATTGTGCTTTGTGCAACATAATTCTGTGTGCCATTTAAAAACCATAAGTGCTAATTACTCCATTCCTTTTTGGGGTAATGGGGGCTATTATTTGGAGTACTCTAAAACAAACCTGACCTCTCTAGGATATTCAGAAGCCAAGTTATAAGCCCACAAATGTGTAACTGGACTACTTCTTTAAAGTGACACCAGGCCCGGTGACCTAAGGGACATGGTTTGACCCCCTATAGGAATGTGCGATCATCATGAAACGTTCAGATCACTTACAACTCAATAGATTCTACCTTCTTGTAACGTTTCAGCCTGATTGGACCTTGTTTTCACACAAATGGACCCAGAATGATGTGAAATAGTGTTTCGTGCAACATAATTCTGGGTGCCATTTAAAAACATAAGTGCTAATGACTCCCTTTTTGTGGTAAAGGGGGCTGTTAATTGGAGTACTCTAAAACAAACCTGACCTCTCTAGGATATTCAGAAGCCAAGTTATAAGCCCACAAAGGTGTAACTGGACTATTTCTTTAAAGTGACACCAGGCCCGGTGACCTTTGGGACATGGTTCGACCCCCTATAGGAATGTGCGATCATCATGAAACATTCAGATCACTTACAACTCAATAGATTCTACCTTCTTGTAACGTTTCAGCCTGATTGGACCTTGTTTTCACACAAATGAACCCAGAATGATTTGAAATTGTGCTTCGTGCAACATAATTCTGGGTGCCATTTAAAAACATAAGTGCTAATGACTCCCTTTTTGTGGTAAAGGGGGCTGTTAATTGGAGTACTCTAAAACAAACCTGACCTCTCTAGGATATTCAGAAGCCAAGTTATAAGCCCACAAAGGTGTAACTGGACTACTTCTTTAAATTGACACCAGATCCGGTGACCTTTGGGACATGGTTTGACCCCTTACAGGAATGTGCGATCATCATGAAACATTCAGATAACTTACAACTCAATAGATTCTACCTTCCTGTAACGTTTCTGCCTGATTGGACCTTGTTTTCACACAAATGAACCCAGAATGATGTGAAATTGTGCTTTGTGCAACATAATTCTGGGTGCCATTTAAAAACCATAAGTGCTAATTACTCCATTCCTTTTTGGGGTAATGGGGGCTATTATTTGGAGTACTCTAAAACAAACCTGACCTCTCTAGGATATTCAGAAGCCAAGTTATAAGCCCACAAATGTGTAACTGGACTACTTCTTTAAAGTGACACCAGGCCCGGTGACCTTAGGGACATGGTTTGACCCCCTATAGGAATGTGCGATCATCATGAAACGTTCAGATCACTTACAACTCAATAGATTCTACCTTCTTGTAACGTTTCAGCCTGATTGGACCTTGTTTTCACACAAATGGACCAAGAATGATGTGAAATTGTGCTTCGTGTAACATAATTCTGGGTGCCATTTACAAACCATAAGTGCTAATGACTCCATTCCTTTTTGTGTTTGTAGGGGCTGTTGATTGGAGTACACTAAAACAAACCTGATCTCTCTAGGACATTCAGAAGCCAAGTTGTAAGACCACAAAGGTGTACCTGGACTACTTCTTTAAAGTGACACCAGGCCCGGTGACCTTTGGGACATGGTTTGACCCCCTATAGGAATGTGCGATCATCATGAAACGTTCAGATCAATTACAACTCAATAGATTCTACCTTCTTGTAACTTTTCAGCATGACTGGACCTTGTTTTCACTAAAATGAACCCAGAATGATGTGAAATTGTGCTTCGTGCAACATAATTCTGGGTGCCATTTAAAAACCATAAGTGCTAATGACTCCATTCCTTTTTGTGGTAATGGAGGCTGTTGATTGGAGTACACTAAAACAAACCTGATCTCTCTAGGACATTCAGAAGCCAAGTTATAAGCCCACAAATGTGTAACTGGACTACTTCTTTAAATTGACACCATATCCGGTGACCTTTGGGACATGGTTTGACCCCCTTAGGAAAGTGCTATCATCATGAAACGTTCAGATCACTTACAACTCAATAGATTCTACCTTCCTGTAACGTTTCAGCCTGATTGGACCTTGTTTTCACACAAATGAACCCAGAATGATGTGAAATTGTGCTTCGTGCAACATAATTCTGGGTGCCATTTAAAAACCATAAGTGCTAGTGACTCCATTCCTTTTTGTGGTTGTAGGGGCTGTTGATTGGAGTACACTAAAACAAACCTGATCTCTCTAGGACATTCAGAAGCCAAGTTATAAGCCCACAAATGTGTAACTGGACTACTTCTTTAAATTGACACCAGATCCGGTGACCTTTGGGACATGGTTTTACCCCTTACAGGAATGTGCGATCATCATGAAACATTCAGATCACTTACAACTCAATAGATTGTACCTTCCAGTAACGTTTCTGCCTGATTGGACCTTGTTTTCACACAAATGAACCCAGAATGATGTGAAATTGTGCTTCGTGCAACATAATTCTGGGTGCCATTTAAAAACCATAAGTGCTAATGACTCCATTCCTTTTTGTGGTAATGGGGGCTGTTAATTGGAGTACTCTAAAACAAACCTGACCTCTCTAGGACATTCAGAAGCCAAGTTATAAGCCCACAAATGTGTAACTGGACTACTTCTTTAAAGTGACACCAGGCCTGGTGACCTTTGGGACATGGTTTTACCCCCTATAGGAATGTGCGATCATCATGAAACGTTCAGATCACTTACAACTCAATAGATTCTACCTTCTTGTAATGTTTCAGCCTGATTGGACCTTGTTTTCACACAAATGGACCCAGAATGATGTGAAATTGTGCTTCGTGCAACATAATTCTGGGTGCCATTTACAAACCATAAGTGCTAATGACTCCATTCCTTTTTGTGGTTGTAGGGACTGTTGATTGGAGTACTCTGAAACAAACCTGATCTCTCTAGGACATTCAGAAGCCAAGTTATAAGCCCACAAAGGTGTAACTGGACTACTTCTTTAAAGTGACACCAGGCCCGGTGACCTTTGGGACATGGTTTGACCCCCTATAGGAATGTACAATCATCATGAAACGTTCAGATCACTTACAACTAAATAGATTCTACCTTCTTGTAACGTTTCAGCCTGATTGAACCTTGTTTTCACACAAATGAACCCAGAATGATGTGAAATTGTGCTTCGTGCAACATAATTCTGGGTGCCATTTACAAACCATAAGAGCTAATGACTCCATTCCTTTTTGTGGTTGTAGGGGCTGTTGATTGGAGTACACTTAAACAAACCTGACCTCTCTAGGACATTCAGAAGCCAAGTTATAAGCCCACAAATGTGTAACTGGACTACTTCTTTAAATTGACACAAGGCCCGGTGACCTTTGGGACATGGTTTGACCCCTTATAGGAATGTGCGATCATCATGAAACATTCAGATCACTTACAACTCAATAGATTCTACCTTCTTGTAAAGTTTCAGCCTGATTGGACCTTGTTTTCACACAAATCGACCCAGAATGATGTGAAATTGTCCTTCGTGCAACATAATTCTGGGTGCCATTTACAAACCATAAGTGCTAAAGACTCCATTATTTTTTGTGGTTGTAGGGGCTGTTGATTGGAGTACACTAAAACAAACCTGATCTATCTAGGACATTCAGAAGCCAAGTTATAAGCCCACAAATGTGTAACTGGACTACTTCTTTAAAGTGACACCAGGCCCGGTGACCTTTGGGACATGGTTTGACCCCCCTATAGGAATGTGCGATCATCATGAAACGTTCAGATCACTTACAACTAAATAGATTCTACCCTCTTGTAATGTTTCAGCCTGATTGAACCTTGTTTTCACACAAATGAACCCAGAATGATGTGAAATTGTGTTTCGTGCAACATAATTCTGGGTGCCATTTAAAAACCATAAGTGCTAATGACTCCATTCCTTTTTGTGGTAATGGGGAGTGTTAATTGGAGTACTCTAAAACAAACCTGACCTCTCTAGGATATTCAGAAGCCAAGTTATAAGTCCACAAAGGTGTAACTGGACTACTTCTTTAAATTGACACCAGATTCGGTGACCTTTGGGACATGGTTTGACCCCCTTAGGAAAGTGCTATCATCATGAAACGTTCAGAACACTTACAACTCAATAGATTCTACCTTCCTGTAACGTTTCAGCCTGATTGGACCTTGTTTTCACACAAATGGACCCAGAATGATGTGAAATTGTGCTTCGTACAACATAATTCTGGGTGCCATTTACAAACCATAAGTGCTAATGACTCCATTCCTTTTTGTGGTTGTAGGGGCTGTTGATTGGAGTACACTAAAACAAACCTGATCTCTCTAGGACATTCAGAAGCCAAGTTATAAGCCCACAAATGTGTAACTGGACTACTTCTTTAAAGTGACACCAGGCCCGGTGACCTTTGGGACATGGTTTTACCCCCTATAGGAATCTGCGATCATCATGAATTGTTTAGATAACTTACAACTCAATAGATTCTACCTTCTTGTAACGTTTCAGCCTGATTGGACCTTGTTTTCACACAAATGGACCCAGAATGATGTGAAATTGTGCTTCGTGCAACATAATTCTGGGTGCCATTTACAAACAATAAGTGCTAATGACTCCATTCCTTTTTGTGGTTGTAGGGGCTGTTGATTGGAGTACTCTGAAACAAACCTGATCTCTCTAGGACATTCAGAAGCCAAGTTATAAGCCCACAAAGGTGTAACTGGACTACTTCTTTAAAGTGACACCAGGCCCGGTGACCTTTGGGACATGGTTTGACCCCCTATAGGAATGTGCGATCATCATGAAACGTTCAGATCACTTACAACTAAATAGATTCAACCTTCTTGTAACGTTTCAGCCTGATTGAACCTTGTTTTCACACAAATGAACCCAGAATGATGTGAAATTGTGCTTCGTGCAACATAATTCTGGGTGCCATTTACAAACCATAAGTGCTAATGACTCCATTCCTTTTTGTGGTAATGGGGTGTGTTAATTGGAGTACTCTAAAACAAACCTGACCGATCTAGGATATTCAGAAGCCAAGTTAAAAGCCCACAAAGGTGTAACTGGACTACTTCTTTAAATTGACACCAGATCCGGTGACCTTTGGGACATGGTTTGACCCCCTTAGGAAAGTGCTATCATCATGAAACGTTCAGATCCCTTACAACTCAATAGATTCTACCTTCCTGTAACGTTTCAGCCTGATTGGACCTTGTTTTCACACAAATAGACCCACAATGATGTGAAATTGTGCTTCGTACAACATAATTCTGGGTGCCATTTACAAACCATAAGTGCTAATGACTCCATTCCTTTTTGTGGTTGTAGGGGCTGTTGATTGGAGTACACTAAAACAAACCTGATCTCTCTAGGACATTCAGAAGCCAAGTTATAAGCCCACAAATGTGTAACTGGACTACTTCTTTAAAGTGACACCAGGCCCGGTGACCTTTGGGACATGGTTTTACCCCCTATAGGAATGTGCGATCATCATGAAACGTTCAGATCACTTACAACTCAATAGATTCTACCTTCTTGTAACGTTTCAGCCTGATTGGACCTTGTTTTCACACAAATGGACCCAGAATGATGTGAAATTGTGCTTCGTGCAACATAATTCTGGGTGCCATTTAAAAACCATAAGTGCTACAGACTCCATTCCTTTTTTGGGGTAATGGGGGCTGTTAATTGGAGTATTCTAAAACAAACCTGACCTCTCTAGGACATTCAGAAGCCAAGTTATAAGCCCACAAAGTTGTAACTGGACTACTTCTTTAAATTGACACCAGATCCGGTGACCTTTGGGACATGGTTTGACCCCTTATAGGAATGTGCGATCATCATGAAACATTCAGATCACTTACAACTCAATAGATTCTACCTTCTTGTAACGTTTCAGCCTGATTGGACCTTGTTTTCACACAAATGAACCCAGAATTATGTGAAATTGTGCTTCGTGCAACATAATTCTGGGTGACATTTACAAACCATAAGTGCTAATGACTCCATTCTTTTTTGTGGTTGTAGGGGCTGTTGATTGGAGTACACTAAAACAAACCTGATCTCTCTAGGACATTCAGAAGCAAAGTTATAAGCCCACAAATGTGTAACTGGACTACTTCTTTAAAGTGACACCAGGCCTGGTGACCTTTGGAACATGGTTTTACCCCGTATAGGAATGTGCGATCATCATGAAACGTTCAGATCACTTACAACTCAATAGATTCTACCTTCTTGTAAAGTTTCAGCCTAATTGGACCTTGTGTTCACACAAATGGACCGAGAATGATGTGAAATTGTGCTTCGTGCAAAATAATTCTGGGTGCCATTTACAAACCATAAGTGCTAATGACTCCATTCCTTTTTGTGGTTGTAGGGGCTGTTGATTGGAGTACACTAAAACAAACCTGACCTCTCCAGGACATTCAGAAGCCAAGGTATAAGCCCACAAATGTGTAACTGGACTACTTCTTTAAAGTGACACAAGGCCCGGTGACCTTTGGGACATGGTTTGACCCCTTATAGGAATGTGCTATCATCATGAAACATTCAGATCACTTACAACTCAATAGATTCTACCTTCTTGTAACGTTTCAGCCTGATCTGACCTTGTTTTCACACAAATGGACCCAGAATGATGTGAAATTGTGCTTCGTGCAAAATAATTCTGGGTGCCATTTACAAGCCATAAGTGCTAATGACTCCATTCCTTTTTGTGGTTGTAGGGGCTGTTGATTGGAGTCCACTAAAATAAACGTGACCTATCTAGGACATTCAGAAGCCAAGAAATAAGCCCACAAAGGTGTAACTGGACTACTTCTTTAAATTGACACCAGATCCGGTGACCTTTGGGACATGGTTTGACCCCTTATAGGAATGTGCGATCATCATGAAACATTCAGATCACTTACAACTCAATAGATTCTACCTTCTTGTAACGTTTCAGCCTGATTGGACCTTGTTTTCACACAAATGGACCCAGAATGATGTGAAATTGTGCTTCGTGCAACATAATTCTGGGTGCCATTTACAAACCATAAGTGCTAATGACTCCATTATTTTTTGTGGTTGTAGGGGCTGTTGATTGGAGTACACTAAAACAAACCTGATCTCTCTAGGACATTCAGAAGCCAAGTTATAAACCCACAAAGGTGTAACTGGACTACTTCTTTAAAGTGACACCACGCCTGGTGACCTTTGGGACATGGTTTTACCCCCTATAGGAATGTGCGATCATCATGAAACGTTCAGATCACTTACAACTCAATAGATTCTACCTTCTTGTAACGTTTCAGCCTGATTGGACCTTGTTTTCACACAAATGGACCCAGAATGATGTGAAATTGTGCTTCGTGCAACATAATTCTGGGTGCCATTTAAAAACCATAAGTGCTAATGACTCCATTCCATTCCTTTTTGTGGTTGTAGGGGCTGTTGGTTGGAGTATATTAAAATAAACCTGATCTCTCTAGGACATTCAGAAGCCAAGTTATGAGCCCACAAATGTGTAACTGGACGACTACTTTAAATTGACACCAGATCCGGTGACCTTTGGGACATGGTTTGACCCCCTTAGGAAAGTGCTATCATCATGAAACGTTCAGATCAATTACAACTCAATAGATTCTACCTTCCTGTAACGTTTCAGCCTGATTGGACCTTGTTTTCACACAAATGAACCCAGAATGATGTGAAATTGTGCTTCGTGCAACATAATTCTGGGTGCCATTTAAAAACCATAAGTGCTAATGACTCCATTCCTTTTAGTGGTAATGGGGGCTGTTAATTGGAGTACTCTAAAACAAAACTGACCTCTCTAGGATATTCAGAAGCCAAGTTATAAGCCCACAAAGGTGTAACTGGACTACTTCTTTAAAGTGACACCAGGTCCGGTGACCTTTGGGACATGGTTTGACCCCCTATAGGAATGTGCGATCATCATGAAACATTCAGATCACTTACAACTCAATAGATTCTACCTTCTTGTAACGTTTCAGCCTGATTGGACCTTGTTTTCACACAAATGGACCCAGAATGATGTGAAATTGTGCTTCGTGCAACATAATTCTGGGTGCCATTTACAAACCATAATTGTAGGGGCTGTTGACTGGAGTACACTAAAACAAACCTGACCTCTCTAGGACATTCAGAAGCCAAGTTATAAGCCCACAAAGTTGTAACTGGACTACTTCTTTAAATTGACACCAGATCCGGTGACCTTTGGGACATGGTTTGACCCCTTATAGGAATGTGCGATCATCATGAAACATTCAGATCACTTACAACTCAATAGATTCTACCTTTTTGTAACGTTTCAGCATGATTGGACCTTGTTTTCACACAAATGAACCCAGAATTATGTGAAATTGTGCTTCGTGCAACATAATTCTGGGTGACATTTACAAACCATAAGTGCTAATGACTCCATTATTTTTTGTGGTTGTAGGGGCTGTTGGTTGGAGTACATTAAAATAAACCTGATCTCTCTAGGACATTCAGAAGCCAAGTTATAAGCCCACAAATGTGTAACTGGACGACTACTTTAAATTGACACCAGATCCGGTGACCTTTGGGACATGGTTTGACCCCCTTAGGAAAGGGCTATCATCATGAAACGTTCAGATCAATTACAACTCAATAGATTCTACCTTCCTGTAACGTTTCAGCCTGATTGGACCTTGTTTTCACACAAATGAACCCAGAATGATGTGAAATTGTGCTTCGTGCAACATAATTCTGGGTGCCATTTAAAAACCATAAGTGCTAATGACTCCATTCATTTTTGTGGTTGTAGGGGCTGTTGATTGGAGTATACTAAAACAAACCTGATCTCTCTAGGACATTCAGAAGCCAAGTTATAAGCCCTCAAAAGTGTAATTGGACTACTTCTTTAAAGTGACACCAGGCCTGGTGAACTTTGGGACATGGTTTGACCCCCTATAGGAATGTGCGATCATCATGAAACGTTCAGATCACTTACAACTCAATAGATTCTACCTTCTTGTAACATTTCAGCCTGATTCGACCTTGTTTTCACACAAATGGACCCAGAATGATGTGAAATTGTGCTTCGTGCAACATAATTCTGGGTGCCATTTACAAACCATAAGTGCTAATGACTCCATTCCTTTTTGTTGTTGTAGGGGCTGTTGGGTGGAGTACACTAAAACAAACCTGATTTCTCTGGGACATTCAGAAGCCAAGTTATAAGCCCACAAATGTGTAACTGGACTACTTCTTTAAATTGACACCAGATCCGGTGACCTTTGGGACATGGTTTGACCCCCTTAGGAAAGTGCTATCATCATGAAACATTCAGATCACTTACAACTCAATAGATTCTACCATCTTGTAAAGTTTCAGCCTGATTGGACCTTGTTTTCACACAAATGGACCCAGAATGATGTGAAATTGTGCTTCGTGCAACATAATTCTGGGTGCCATTTAAAAACCATAAGTGCTAATGACTCCATTCCTTTTAGTGGTAATGGGGGCTGTTAATTGGAGTACTCTAAAACAAACCTGACCTCTCTAGGATATTCAGAAGCCAAGTTATAAGCCCACAAAGGTGTAACTGGACTACTTCTTTAAAGTGACATCAGGCCCGGTGTTCTTTGGGACATGGTTTGACCCCCTATAGGAATGTGCGATCATCATGAAACGTTCAGATCACTTACAACTCAATAGATTCTACCTTCTTGTAACGTTTCAGCCTGATTGGACCTTGTTTTCACACAAATTGACCCAGAATGATGTGAAATTGTGCTTCGTGCAACATAATTCTGGGTGCCATTTACAAACCATACGTGCTAATGACTCCATTCCTTTTTGTGGTTGTAGGCGCTGTTGATTGGAGTACACTAAAACAAACCTGATCTCTCTAGGAAATTCAGAAGCCAAGTTATAAGCCCACAAATGTGTAACTGGACTACTTCTTTAAATTGACACCAGATCCGGTGACATTTGGGACATGGTTTGACCCCCTTAGGAAAGTTCTACCATCATGAAACGTTCAGATCACTTACAACTCAACAGATTCTACCTTCCTGTAACGTTTCAGCCTAATTGGACCTTGTTTTCACACAAATGGACCCAGAATGATGTGAAATTGTGCTTCGTGCAACACAATTCTGGGTGCCATTTAAAAACCATAAGTGCTAATGACTCCATTCCTTTTAGTGGTAATGGGGGCTGTTAATTGGAGTACTCTAAAATAAACGTGACCTCTCTAGGATATTCAGAAGCCAAGTTATAAGCCCACAAAGGTGTAACTGGACTACTTCTTTAAAGTAACACCAGGCCCGGTGACATTTGGGACATGGTTTGACCCCCTATAAGAATGTGCGATCATCATGAAACGTTCAGATCACTTACAACTCAATAGATTCTACCTTCTTGTAACGTTTCAGCCTGATTGGACCTTGTTTTCACACAAATGGACCCAGAATGATGTGAAATTGTGCTTCGTGCAACATAATTCTGGGTGCCATTTACAAACCATAATTGTAGGGGCTGTTGATTGGAGTACACTAAAACAAACCTGACCTCTCTAGGACATTCAGAAGCCAAGTTATAAGCCCACAAAGTTGTAACTGGACTACTTCTTTAAATTGACACCAGATCAAGTGACCTTTGGGACATGGTTTGACCCCTTATAGGAATGTGCGATCATCATGAAACATTCAGATCACTTACAACTCAATAGATTCTATCTTCTTGTAACGTTTCAGCCTGATTGGACCTTGTTTTGACACAAATGAACCCAGAATTATGTGAAATTGTGCTTCGTGCAACATAATTCTGGGTGACATTTACAAACCATAAGTGCTAATGACTCCATTATTTTTTGTGGTTGTAGGGGCTGTTGATTGGAGTACACAAAAACAAAGCTGATCTCTCTAGGACATTCAGAAGCCAAGTTATAAGCCCACAAATGTGTAACTGGACTTCTTCTTTAAAGTGACACCAGGCCTTGTGACCTTTGGGACATGGTTTTAACCCCTATAGGAATGTGCGATCATCATGAAACGTTCAGATCACTTACAACTCAATAGATTCTACCTTCTTGTAAAGTTTCAGCCTGATTGGATCTTGTTTTCACACAAATGGACCCAGAATGATGTGAAATTGTGCTTCGTGCAAAATAATTCTGGGTGCCATTTACAAACCATAAGTGCTAATGACTCCATTACTTTTTGTGGTTGTAGGGGCTGTTGATTGGAGTACACTAAAACAAACCTGACCTCTCTAGGACATTCAGAAGCCAAGTTATAAGCCCACAAATGTGTAACTGGACTACTTCTTTAAATTGACACCAGGCCCGGTGACCTTTGGGACATGGTTTGACCCCTTATAGGAATGTGCGATCATCATGAAACATTCAGATCACTTACAACTCAATAGATTCTACCTTCTTGTAACGTTTCAGCCTGATTGGACCTTGTTTTCACACAAATGGACTCAGAATGATGTGAAATTGTGCTTCGTGCAACATAATTCTGGGTGTCATTTAAAAACCATAAGTGCTAATGACTCCATTCCATTCTTTTTTGTGGTTGTAGGGGCTGTTGGTTGGAGTACATTAAAATAAACCTGATCTCTCTAGGACATTCAGAAGCCAAGTTATAAGCCCACAAATGTGTAACTGGACGACTACTTTAAATTGACACCAGATCCGGTGACCTTTGGGACATGGTTTGACCCCCTTAGGAAAGTGCTATCATCATGAAACATTCAGATCACTTACAACTCAATAGATTCTACCTTCTTGTAACGTTTCAGCCTGATTGGACCTTGTTTTCACACAAATGGACCCAGAATGATGTGAAATTGTGCTTCGTGCAACATAATTCTGGGTGCCATTTAAAAACCATGAGTGCTAATGACTCCATTCCTTTTTGAGGTTGTAGGAGCTGTTGATTGAAGTACACTAAAACAAACCTGATCACTCTAGGACATTTAGAAACCAAGTTATAAGCCCTCAAAGGTGAAATTGGACTACTTCTTAAAAGTGACACCAGGCCCGGTGACCTTTGGGACATGGTTTTACCCCCTATAGGAATGTGCGATCAACTTGAAACGTTCAGATCACTTACAACTCAATAGATTCTACCTTCTTGTAACGTTTCAGCCTGATTGGACCTTGTTTTCACACAAATGGACCCAGAGTGATGTGAAATTGTGCTTCGTGCAACATAATTCTGGGTGCCATTTACAAACCATAAGTGCTAATGACTCCATTCCTTTTTGTGGTTGTAGGGGCTGTTGATTGGAGTATACTAAAACAAACCTGATCTCTCTAGGACATTCAGAAGCCAAGTTATAAGCCCACAAATGTGTAACTGGACTACTTCTTTAAATTGACACCAGATCCGGTGACCTTTGGGACATGGTTTGACCCCCTTAGGAAAATGCTATCATCATGAAACATTCAGATCACTTACAACTCAATAGATTCTACCTTTCTGTAACTTTTCAGCCTGATTGGACCTTGTTTTGACACAAATGAACGCAGAATGATGTGAAATTGTGCTTCGTGCAACATAATTCTGGGTGCCATTTAAAAACCATAAGTGCTAATGACTCCATTCCTTTTAGTGGTAATGGGGGCTGTTAAATGGAGTACTCTAAAACAAACCTGATCTCTCTAGGACATTCAGAAGCCAAACTATAAGCCCACAAAGGTGTAACTGGACTACTTCTTTAAAGTGACACCAGGCCCGGTGACCTTTGGGACATGGTTTGACCCCCTATAGGAATGTGCGATCATCATGAAACGTTCAGATCACTTACAACTCAATAGATTCTACCTTCTTGTAACGTTTCAGCCTGATTGGACCTTGTTTTCACACAAATGGACCCAGAATGATGTGAAATTGTGCTTCGTGCAACATAATTCTGGGTGCCATTTACAAACCATAAGTGCTAATGACTCCATTCCTTTTTGTGGTTGTAGGGGCTGTTGATTGGAGTACACTAAAACAAACCTGATCTCTCTAGGAAATTCAGGAGCCATGTTATAAGCCCACAAATGTGTAACTGGACTACTTCTTTAAATTGACACCAGATCCGGTGACATTTGGGACATGGTTTGACCCCCTTAGGAAAGTGCTACCATCATGAAACGTTCAGATCACTTACAACTCAACAGATTCTACCTTCCTGTAACGTTTCAGCCTGATTGGACCTTGTTTTCACACAAATGAACCCAGAATGATGTGAAATAGTGCTTCGTGCAACATAATTCTGGGTGCCATTTAAAATCCATAGGTGCTAATGACTCCATTCCTTTTTCGGGTAATGGGGGCTGTTAATTGGAGTTCTCTATAACAAACCTGACCTCTCTATGATACTCAGAAGCCAAGTTATAAGCCCACAAAGGTGTAACTGGACTACTTCTTTAAAGTGACACCAGGCCCGGTGACCTTTGGGACATGGTTTGGCCCCCTATAGGAATGTGCGATCATCATGAAACGTTCAGATCACTTACAACTCAATAGATTCTACCTTCCTGTAACGTTTCAGCCTGATTGGACCTTGTTTTCACACAAATGAACCCAGAATGATGTGAAATTGTGCTTCGTGCAACATAATTCTGGGTGCCATTTACAAACCATAAGTGCTAATGACTCCATTCCTTTTTGTTGCTGTAGGGGCTGTTGGGTGGAGTACATTAAAACAAACCTGATCTCTCTAGGACATTCAGAAGCCAAGTTATAAGCCCACAAATGTGTAACTGGACTACTTCTTTAAATTGACACCAGATCCGGTGACCTTTGGGACATGGTTTGACCCCCTTAGGAAAGTGCTATCATCATGAAACATTCAGATCACTTACAACTCAATAGATTCTACCTTCTTGTAACTTTTCAGCCTGATTGGACCTTGTTTTCACACAAATGGACCCAGAATGATGTGAAATTGTGCTTCGTGCAACATAATTCTGGGTGCCATTTAAAAACCATAAGTGCTAATGACTCCATTCCTTTTTGAGGTTGTAGGAGCTGTTGATTGGAGTACACTAAAACAAACCTGATCTCTCTAGGACATTCAGAAACCAAGTTATAAGACCTCAAAGGTGTAATTGGACTACTTCTTAAAAGTGACACCAGGCCCGGTGACCTTTGGGACATGGTTTGACCCCCTATAGGAATGTGCGATCATCTTGAAACGTTCAGATCACTTACAACTCAATAGATTCTACCTTCTTGTAACGTTTCAGCCTGATTGGACCTTGTTTTCACACAAATGGACCCAGAGTGATGTGAAATTGTGCTTCGTGCAACATAATTCTGGGTGCCATTTACAAACCATAAGTGCTAATGACTCCATTCCTTTTTGTGGTTGTAGGGGCTGTTGATTGGAGTATACTAAAACAAACCTAATCTCTCTAGGACATTCAGAAGCCAAGTTATAAGCCCACAAATGTGTAACTGGACTACTTCTTTAAATTGACACCAGATCCGGTGACCTTTGGGACATGGTTTGACCCCCTTAGGAAAGTGCTATCATCATGAAACGTTCAGATCACTTACAACTCAATAGATTCTACCTTCCTGTAACGTTTCAGCCTGATTGGACCTTGTTTTCACACAAATGAACCCAGAATGATGTGAAATTGTGCTTCGTGCAACATAATTCTGGGTGCCATTTAAAAACCATAAGTGCTAATGACTCCATTCCTTTTAGTGGTAATGGGGGCTGTTAATTGGAGTACTCTAAAACAAACCTGACCTCTCTAGGATATTCAGAAGCCAAGTTATAAGCCCACAAAGGTGTAACTGGACGACTTCTTCAAAGTGACACCAGGCCCGGTGACCTTTGGGACATGGTTTGACCCCCTATAGGAATGTGCGATCATCATGAAACGTTCAGATCACTTACAACTCAATAGATTCTACCTTCTTGTAACGTTTCAGCCTGATTGGACCTTGTTTTCACACAAATGGACCCAGAATGATGTGAAATTGTGCTTCGTGCAACATAATTCTGTGTGCCAATTACAAACCATAAGTGCTAATGACTCCATTCCTTTTTGTGGTCGTAGGGGCTGTTGATTGGAGTACACTAAAACAAACCTGATCTCTCTAGGAAATTCAGAAGCCAAGTTATAAGCCCACAAATGTGTAACTGGACTACTTCTTTAAATTGACACCAGATCCGGTGACCTTTGGGACATGGTTTGACCCCCTTAGGAAAGTGCTATCATCATGAAACGTTCAGATCACTTACAACTCAATAGATTCTACCTTCTTGTAACGTTTCAGCCTGATTGGACCTTGTTTTCACACAAACGGACCCAGAATGATGTGAAATTGTGCTTCGTGCAACATAATTCTGGGTGCCATTTAAAAACCATAAGTGCTAATGACTCCATTCCTTTTTGAGGTTGTAGGGGCTGTTGATTGGAGTACACTAAAACAAACCTGATCTCTCTAGGACATTCATAAACCAAGTTATAAGCCCTCAAAGGTGTAATTGGACTACTTGTTTAACGTGACACCAGGCCCGGTGACCTTTGGGACATGGTTTGACCCCCTATAGGAATGTGCGATCATCATGAAACGTTCAGATCACTTACAACTCAATAGATTCTACCTTCTTGTAACGTTTCAGCCTGATTGGACCTTGTTTTCACACAAATGGACCCAGAATTATGTGAAATTGTGCTTCGTGCAACATAATTCTGGGTGCCATTTACAAACCATAAGTGCTAATGACTCCATTCCTTTTTGTGGTTGTAGGGGCTGTTGATTGGAGTACACTAAAACAAACCTGATCTCTCTAGGACATTCAGAAGCTAAGTTATAAGCCCACAAATGTGTAACTGGACTACTTCTTTAAAGTGACCCCAGGCCTTGTGACCTTTGGGACATGGTTTTAACCCCTATAGGAATGTGCGATCATCATGAAACGTTCAGATCACTTACAACTCAATAGATTCTACCTTCTTGTAAAGTTTCAGCCTGATTGGATCTTGTTTTCACACAAATGGACCCAGAATGATGTGAAATTGTGCTTCGTGCAAAATAATTCTGGGTGCCATTTACAAACCATAAGTGCTAATGACTCCATTCCTTTTTGTGGTCGTAGGGGCTGTTGATTGGAGTACACTAAAACAAACCTGATCTCTCTAGGAAATTCAGAAGCCAAGTTATAAGCCCACAAATGTGTAACTGGACTACTTCTTTAAATTGACACCAGATCCGGTGACATTTGGGACATGGTTTTACCCCCTTAGGAAAGTGCTACCATCATGAAACGTTCAGATCACTTACAACTCAACACATTCTACCTTCCTGTAACGTTTCAGCCTGATTGGACCTTGTTTTCACACAAATGAACCCAGAATGATGTGAAATAGTGCTTCGTGCAACATAATTCTGGGTGCCATTTAAAATACATAGGTGCTAATGACTCCATTCCTTTTTCGGGTAATGGGGACTGTTGATTGGAGTACACTAAACCAAACCTGACCTCTCTAGGACATTCAGAAGCCAAGTTATAAGCCCACAAAGGTGTAACTGGACTACTTCTTTAAAGTGACACCAGGCCCGGTGACCGTTGGGACATGGTTTGACCCCCTATAGGAATGTGCGATCATCATGAAACATTCAGATCACTTACAACTCAATAGATTCTACCTTTTTGTAACGTTTCAGCCTTATTGGACCTTGTTTTCACACAAATGGACTCAGAATGATGTGAAATTGTGCTTCGTGCAACATAATTCTGGGTGTCATTTAAAAACCATAAGTGCTAATGACTCCATTCCATTCCTTTTTGTGGTTGTAGGGGCTGTTGGTTGGAGTACATTAAAATAAACCTGATCTCTCTAGGACATTCAGAAGCCAAGTTATAAGCCCACAAATGTGTAACTGGACGACTACTTTAAATTGACACCAGATCCGGTGACCTTTGGGACATGGTTTGACCCCCTTAGGAAAGTGCTATCATCATGAAACATTCAGATCACTTACAACTCAATAGATTCTACCTTCTTGTAACGTTTCAGCCTGATTGGACCTTGTTTTCACACAAATGGACCCAGAATGATGTGAAATTGTGCTTCGTGCAACATAATTCTGGGTGCCATTTAAAAACCATGAGTGCTAATGACTCCATTCCTTTTTGAGGTTGTAGGAGCTGTTGATTGAAGTACACTAAAACAAACCTGATCACTCTAGGACATTCAGAAACCAAGTTATAAGCCCTCAAAGGTGAAATTGGACTACTTCTTAAAAGTGACACCAGGCCCGGTGACCTTTGGGACATGGTTTGACCCCCTATAGGAATGTGCGATCATCTTGAAACGTTCAGATCACTTACAGCTCAATAGATTCTACCTTCTTGTAACGTTTCAGCCTGATTGGACCTTGTTTTCACACAAATGGACCCAGAGTGATGTGAAATTGTGCTTCGTGCAACATAATTCTGGGTGCCATTTACAAACCATAAGTGCTAATGACTCCATTCCTTTTTGTGGTTGTAGGGGCTGTTGATTGGAGTATACTAAAACAAACCTGATCTCTCTAGGACATTCAGAAGCCAAGTTATAAGCCCACAAATGTGTAACTGGACTACTTCTTTAAATTGACACCAGATCCGGTGACCTTTGGGACATGGTTTGACCCCCTTAGGAAAATGCTATGATCATGAAACATTCAGATCACTTACAACTCAATAGATTCTACCTTTCTGTAACGTTTCAGCCTGATTGGACCTTGTTTTGACACAAATGAACGCAGAATGATGTGAAATTGTGCTTCGTGCAACATAATTCTGGGTGCCATTTAAAAACCATAAGTGCTAATGACTCCATTCCTTTTAGTGGTAATGGGGGCTGTTAATTGGAGTACTCTAAAACAAACCTGACCTCTCTAGGATATTCAGAAGCCAAACTATAAGCCCACAAAGGTGTAACTGGACTACTTCTTTAAAGTGACACCAGGCCCGGTGACCTTTGGGACATGGTTTGACCCCCTATAGGAATGTGCGATCATCATGAAACGTTCAGATCACTTACAACTCAATAGATTCTACCTTCTTGTAACGTTTCAGCCTGATTGGACCTTGTTTTCACACAAATGGACCCAGAATGATGTGAAATTGTGATTCGTGCAACATAATTCTGGGTGCCATTTACAAACCATAAGTGCTAATGACTCCATTCCTTTTTGTGGTTGTAGGGGCTGTTGATTGGAGTACACTAAAACAAACCTGATCTCTCTAGGAAATTCAGAAGCCATGTTATAAGCCCACAAATGTGTAACTGGACTACTTCTTTAAATTGACACCAGATCCGGTGACATTTGGGACATGGTTTGACCCCCTTAGGAAAGTGCTACCATCATGAAACGTTCAGATCAATTACAACTCAACAGATTCTACCTTCCTGTAACGTTTCAGCCTGATTGGACCTTGTTTTCACACAAATGAACCCAGAATGATGTGAAATAGTGCTTCGTGCAACATAATTCTGGGTGCCATTTAAAATCCATAGGTGCTAATGACTCCATTCCTTTTTCGGGTAATGGGGGCTGTTAATTGGAGTTCTCTATAACAAACCTGACCTCTCTAGGATACTCAGAAGCCAAGTTATAAGCCCACAAAGGTGTAACTGGACTACTTCTTTAAAGTGACACCAGGCCCGGTGACCTTTGAGACATGGTTTGGCCCCCTATAGGAATGTGCGATCATCATGAAACGTTCAGATCACTTACAACTCAATAGATTCTACCTTCCTGTAATGTTTCAGCCTGATTGGACCTTGTTTTCACACAAATGAACCCAGAATGATGTGAAATTGTGCTTCGTGCAACATAATTCTGGGTGCCATTTACAAACCATAAGTGCTAATGACTCCATTCCTTTTTGTTGTTGTAGGGGCTGTTGGGTGGAGTACATTAAAACAAACCTGATCTCTCTAGGACATTCAGAAGCCAAGTTATAAGCCCACAAATGTGTAACTGGACTACTTCTTTAAATTGACACCAGATCCGGTGACCTTTGGGACATGGTTTGACCCCCTTAGGAAAGTGCTATCATCATGAAACATTCAGATCACTTACAACTCAATAGATTCTACCTTCTTGTAACTTTTTAGCCTGATTGGACCTTGTTTTCACACAAATGGACCCAGAATGATGTGAAATTGTGCTTCGTGCAACATAATTCTGGGTGCCATTTAAAAACCATAAGTGCTAATGACTCCATTCCTTTTTGAGGTTGTAGGAGCTGTTGATTGGAGTACACTAAAACAAACCTGATCTCTCTAGGACATTCAGAAACCAAGTTATAAGACCTCAAAGGTGTAATTGGACTACTTCTTAAAAGTGACACCAGGCCCGGTGACCTTTGGGACATGGTTTGACCCCCTATAGGAATGTGCGATCATCTTGAAACGTTCAGATCACTTACAACTCAATAGATTCTACCTTCTTGTAGCGTTTCAGCCTGATTGGACCTTGTTTTCACACAAATGGACCCAGAGTGATGTGAAATTGTGCTTCGTGCAACATAATTCTGGGTGCCATTTAAAAACCATAAGTGCTAATGACTCCATTCCTTTTTGAGGTTGTAGGAGCTGTTGATTGGAGTACACTAAAACAAACCTGATCTCTCTAGGACATTCAGAAGCCAAGTTATAAGCCCACAAATGTGTAACTGGACTACTTCTTTAAATTGACACCAGATCCGGTGACCTTTGGGACATGGTTTGACCCCCTTAGGAAAGTGCTATCATCATGAAACGTTCAGATCACTTACAACTCAATAGATTCTACCTTCCTGTAACATTTCAGCCTGATTGGACCTTGTTTTCACACAAATGAACCCAGAATGATGTGAAATTGTGCTACGTGCAAAATAATTCTGGGTGCAATTTAAAAACCATAAGTGCTAATGACTCCATTCCTTTTTGAGGTATTAGGGGATGTTGATTGGAGTACACTAAAACAAACCTGATCTCTCTAGGACATTCAGAAGCCAAGTTAAAAGCCCACAAAGGTGTAACTGGACTACTTATTTAAAGTGACACCAGGCCCGGTGACCTTTGGGACATGGTTTGACCCCCTATAGGAATGTGCGATCATCATGAAACGTTCAGATCACTTACAACTCAATAGATTCTACCTTCTTGTAACGTTTCAGCCTGATTGGACCTTGTTTTCACACAAATGGACCCAGAATTATGTGAAATTGTGCTTCGTGCAACATAATTCTGGGTGCCATTTACAAACCATAAGTGCTAATGACTCCATTCCTTTTTGTGGTTGTAGGGGCTGTTGGTTGGAGTACATTAAAACAAACCTGATCTCTCTAGGACATTCAGAAGCCAAGTTATAAGCCCACAAATGTGTATCTGGACTACTTCTTTAAATTGACACCAGATCCGGTGACCTTTGGGACATGGTTTGACCCCCTTAGGAAAGTGCTATCATCATGAAACGTTCAGATCACTTACAACTCAATAGATTCTACCTTCCTGTAACGTTTCAGCCTGATTGGACCTTGTTTTCACACAAATGAACCCAGAATGATGTGAAATTGTGCTTCGTGCAACATAATTCTGGGTGCCATTTAAAAACCATAAGTGCTAATGACTCCATTCCTTTTTGTGGTTGTAGGGGCTGTTGATTGGAGTATACTAAAACAAACCTGATCTCTCTAGGACATTCAGAAGCCAAGTTATAAGCCCACAAATGTGTAACTGGACTACTTCTTTAAATTAACACCAGATCCGGTGACCTTTGGGACATGGTTTGACCCCCTTAGGAATGTGCGATCATCTTGAAATGTTCAGATCACTTACAACTCAATAGATTCTACCTTCTTGTAACGTTTCAGCCTGATTGGACCTTGTTTTCACACAAATGGACCCAGAATGATGTGAAATTGTGCTTCATGCAACATAATTCTGGGTGCCATTTAAAAACCATAAGTGCTAATGACTCCATTCCTTTTAGTGGTAATGGGGGCTGCTAATTGGAGTACTCTAAAACAAACCTGACCTCTCTAGGATATTCAGAAGCCAAGTTATATGTCCGCAAAGGTGTAACTGGACTACTTCTTTAAAGTGACACCAGGCCCGGTGACCTTTGGGACATGGTTTGACCCCCAATAGGAATGTGCGATCATCATGAAACGTTCAGATCACTTACAACTCAATAGATTCTACCTTCTTGTAACGTTTCAGCCTGATTGGACCTTGTTTTCACACAAATGGACCCAGAATGATGTGAAATTGTGCTTCGTGCAACATAATTCTGGGTGCCATTAAAAAACCATAAGTGCTAATGACTCCATTCCTTTTTGAGGATGTAGGGGCTGTTGATTGGAGTACACTAAAACAAACCTGATCTCTCTAGGACATTCAGAAACCAAGTTATAAGCCCTCAAAAGTGTAATTGGACTACTTCTTTAAAGTGACACCAGGCCCGGTGACCTTTGGGACATGGTTTGACCCCCTATAGGAATGTGCGATCATCATGAAACGTTCAGATCACTTACAACTCAATAGATTCTACCTTCTTGTAACGTTTCAGCTTGATTGGACCTTGTTTTCCCACAAATGGACCCAGAATGATGTGAAATTGTGCTTCGTGCAACATAATTCTGGGTGTCATTTACAAACCATAAGTGCTAATGACTCCATTCCTTTTTGAGGTTGTAGGAGCTGTTGATTGGAGTACACTAAAACAAACCTGATCTCTCTAGGACATTCAGAAACCAAGTTATAAGCCCTCAAAGGTGTAATTGGATTACTTCTTTAAAGTGACACCAGGCCCGGTGACCTTTGGGAAATGGTTTGACCCCCTATAGGAATGTGCGATCATCATGAAACGTTCAGATCACTTACAACTCAATAGATTCTACCTTCTTGTAACGTTTCAGCCTGATTGGACCTTGTTTTCACACAAATGAACCCAGAATGATGTGAAATTGTGCTTTGTGCAAAATAATTCTGGGTGCCCTTTACAAACCATAAGTGCTAATGACTCCATTCCTTTTTGTGGTTGTAGGGGCTGTTGATTGGTGTATACTAAAACAAACCTGATCTCTCTAGGACATTAAGAAGCCAAGTTATAAGCACACAAATATGTAACTGGACTACTTCTTTAAATTGACACCAGATCCGGTGACCTTTGGGACATGGTTTGACCCTCTTAGGAAAGTGTGATCATCTTGAAACGTTCAGATCACTTACAACTCAATAGATTCTACCTTCTTGTAACATTTCAGCCTGATTGGACCTTGTTTTCACACAAATGGACCCAGAATGATGTGAAATTGTGCTTCATGCAACATAATTCTGGGTGCCATTTAAAAACCATAAGTGCTAATGACTCCATTCCTTTTAGTGGTAAAGGGGGCTGCTAACTGGAGTACTCTAAAACAAACCTGACCTCTCTAGGATATTCAGAAGCCAAGTTATAATCCCACAAAGGTGTAACTGGACTACTTCTTTAAAGTGACACCAGGCCCGGTGACCTTTGGGACATGGTTTGACCCCCCATAGGAATGTGCGATCATCATGAAACGTTCAGATCTTTTACAACTCAATAGATTCTACCTTCTTGTAACGTTTCAGCCTGATTGGACCTTGTTTTCACACAAATGGACCCAGAATGATGTGAAATTGTGCTTCGTGCAACATAATTCTGGGTGCCATTTACAAACCATAAGTGCTAATGACTCCATTCCTTTTTGTGGTTGTAGGGGCTGTTGGTTGGAGTACATTAAAACAAACCTGATCTCTCTAGGACATTCAGAAGCCAAGTTATAAGCCCACAAATGTGTAACTGGACTACTTCTTTAAATTGACACCAGATCCGGTGACCTTTGGGACATGGTTTGACCCCCTTAGGAAAGTGCGATCATCTTGAAACGTTCAGATCACTTACAACTCAATAGATTCTACCTTCTTGTAACGTTTCAGCCTGATTAGACATTGTTTTCACACAAATGGACCTAGAATGATGTGAAATTGTGCTTCGTGCAACATAATTCTGGGTGCCATTTAAAAACCATAAGTGCTAATGACTCCATTTCTTTTTGTGGTTGTAGGGGCTGTTGATCGGAGTATACTAAAACAAACCTGATCTCTCTAGGACATTCAGAAGCCAAGTTATAAGCCCACAAATGTGTAACTGGACTACTTCTTTAAATTGACACCAGATCCGGTGACCTTTGGGACATGGTTTGACCCCCTTAGGAAAGTGCTATCATCATGAAACGTTCAGATCACTTACAACTCAATAGATTCTACCTTCCTGTAACATTTCAGCCTGATTGGACCTTGTTTTCACACAAATGAACCCAGAATGATGTGAAATTGTGCTACGTGCAAAATAATTCTGGGTGCCATTTACAAACCATAAGTGCTAATGACTCCATTCCTTTTTGTGGTTGTAGGGGCTGTTGATTGGAGTACACTAAAACAAACCTAACCTCTCTAGGACATTCAGAAGCCAAGTTATAAGCCCACAAAGGTGTAACTGGACTACTTCTTTAAAGTGACACCAGGCCCGGTGACCTTTGGGACATGGTTTGACACCCTTAGGAAAGTGCTATCATCATGAAACGTTCAGATCACTTACAACTCAATAGATTCTACCTTCCTGTAACATTTCAGCCTGATTGTACCTTGTTTTCACACAAATGAACCCAGAATGATGTGAAATTGTGCTTCGTGCAACATAATTCTGGGTGCCATTTACAAACCTTAAGTGCTAATGACTCCATTCCTTTTTGTGGTTGTAGGGGCTGTTGATTGGAGTACATTAAAACAAACCTGATCTCTCTAGGACATTCAGAAGCCAAGTTATAAGCCCACAAATGTGTAAATGGACTACTTCTTTAAATTGACACCAGATTCGGTTACCTTTCGGACATGGTTTGAACCCCTTAGGAAAGTGCTATCATCATGAAACGTTCAGATCACTTACAACTCAATAGATTCTACCTTCCTGTAACATTTCAGCCTGATTGGACCTTGTTTTCACACAAATGAACCCAGAATGATGTGAAATTGTGCTACGTGCAAAATAATTCTGGGTGCATTTTAAAAACCATAAGTGCTAATGACTCCATTCCTTTTTGAGGTATTAGGGGATGTTGATTGGAGTACACTAAAACAAACCTGATCTCTCTAGGACATTCAGAAGCCAAGTTAAAAGCCCACAAAGGTGTAACTGGACTACTTATTCAAAGTGACACCAGGCCCGGTGACCTTTGGGACATGGTTTTACCCCCTATAGGAATGTGCGATCATCTTGAAACGTTCAGATCACTTACAACTCAATAGATTCTACCTTCTTGTAACGTTTCAGCCTGATTGGACCTTGTTTTCACACAAATGGACCCAGAATGATGTGAAATTTTGCTTCGTGCAACATAATTCTGGGTGCCATTTACAAACCATAAGTGCTAATGACTCCATTCCTTTTTGTGGTTGTAGGGGCTGTTGATTGGAGTACATTAAAACAAACCTGATCTCTCTAGGACATTCAGAAGCCAAGTTATCAGCCCACAAATGTGTAACTGGACTACTTCTTTAAATTGACACCAGATCCGGTGACCTTTGGGACATGGTTTGACCCCCTTAGGAAAGTGCTATCATCATGAAACGTTCAGATCACTTACAATTCAATAGATTCTACCTTCCTGTAACGTTTCAGCCTCATTGGACCTTGTTTTCACACAAATGAACCCAGAATGATGTGAAATTGTGCTTCGTGCAACATAATTCTGGGTGCCATTTACAAACCATAAGTGCTAATGACTCCATTCCTTTTTGTGGTTGTAGGGGCTGTTGATTGGAGTACACTAAAACAAACCTAACCTCTCTAGGACATTCAGAAGCCAAGTTATAAGCCCACAAAGGTGTAACTGGACTACTTCTTTAAAGTGACACCAGGCCCGGTGACCTTTGGGACATGGTTTGACACCCTTAGGAAAGTGCTATCATCATGAAACGTTCAGATCACTTACAACTCAATAGATTCTACCTTCCTGTAACATTTCAGCCTGATTGTACCTTGTTTTCACACAAATGAACCCAGAATGATGTGAAATTGTGCTTCGTGCAACATAATTCTGGGTGCCATTTACAAACCTTAAGTGCTAATGACTCCATTCCTTTTTGTGGTTGTAGGGGCTGTTGATTGGAGTACATTAAAACAAACCTGATCTCTCTACGACATTCAGAAGCCAAGTTATAAGCCCACAAATGTGTAAATGGACTACTTCTTTAAATTGACACCAGATCCGGTTACCTTTCGGACATGGTTTGAACCCCTTAGGAAAGTGCTATCATCATGAAACGTTCAGATCACTTACAACTCAATAGATTCTACCTTCCTGTAACGTTTCAGCCTGATTGGACCTTGTTTTCACACAAATGGACCCAGAATGATGTGAAATTGTGCTTCGTGCAACATAATTCTGGGTGCCATTTACAAACCATGAGTGCTAATGACTCCATTCCTTTTTGTGGTTGTAGGGGCTGTTGATTGGAGTACACCAAAACAAACCTGATCTCTCTAGGACATTCAGAAGCCAAGTTATAAGCCCACAAATGTGTAACTGGACTACTTCTTTAAATTGACACCAGATCCGGTGACCTTTGGGACACGGTTTGACCCCCTTAGGAATGTGCTATCATCATGAAACGTTCAGATTACTTACAACTCAATAGATTCTACCTTCCTGTAACGTTTCAGCCTGATTGGACCTTGTTTTCACACAAATGAACCCAGAATGATGTGAAATTGTGCTTCGTGCAACATAATTCTGGGTGCCATTTACAAACCATAAGTGCTAATGACTCCATTCCTTTTTGTGGTTGTAGGGGCTGTTGATTGGAGTACAGTAAAACAAACCTAACCTCTCTAGGACATTCAGAAGCCAAGTTATAAGCCCACAAAGGTGTAACTGGACTAATTCTTTAAAGTGACACCAGGCCCGGTGACCTTTGGGACATGGTTTGACCCCCTGTAGGAATTTGCGATCATCTTGAAACGTTCAGATCACTTACAACTCAATAGATTCTACCCTCTTGTGTAACGTTTCAGCCTGATTGGACCTTGTTTTCACACAAATGAACCCAGAATGATGTGAAATTGTGCTTCGTGCAACATAATTCTGGGTGCCATTTAAAAACCATAAGTGCTAATGACTCCATTCCTTTTTGAGGTTGTAGGGGCTGTTGGTTGGAGTACATTAAAACAAACCTGATCTCTCTAGGACATTCAGAAGCCAAGTTATAAGCCCACAAATGTGTAACTGGACTACTTCTTTAAATTGACACCAGATCTGGTGACCTTTGGGACATGGTTTGACCCCCTTAGGAAAGTGCTATCATCATGAAACGTTCAGATAACTTACATCTCAATAGATTCTACCTTCCTGTAACGTTTCAGCCTGATTGGACCTTGTTTTCACACAAATGAACCCAGAATGATGTGAAATTGTGCTTAGTGCAGGATAATTCTGGGTGCCATTTAAAAACCATAAGTGCTAATGACTCCATTCCTTTTTGAGGTTGTAGGGGCTGTTGATTGGAGTACACTAAAACAAGCCTGATCTCTCTAGGACATTCATAAACCAAGTTATAAGCCCTCAAAGGTGTAATTGGACTACTTCTTTAAAGTGACACCAGGCCCGGTGACCTTTGGGACATGGTTTGACCCCCTATAGGAATGTGCGATCATCATGAAATGTTCAGATCACTTACAACTCAATAGATTCTACCTTCTTGTAACGTTTCAGCCTGATTGGACCTTGTTTTCACACAAATGGACCCAGAATTATGTGAAATTGTGCTTCGTGCAACATAATTCTGGGTGCCATTTACAAACCATAAGTGCTAATGACTCCATTCCTTTTTGTGGTTGTAGGGGCTGTTGGTTGGAGTACATTAAAACAAGCCTGATCTCTCTAGGACATTCAGAAGCCAAGTTATAAGCCCACAAATGTGTATCTGGACTACTTCTTTAAATTGACACCAGATCCGGTGACCTTTGGGACATGGTTTGACCCCCTTAGGAATGTGCGATCATCTTGAAATGTTCAGATCACTTACAACTCAATAGATTCTACCTTCTTGTAACGTTTCAGCCTGATTGGACCTTGTTTTCACACAAATGGACCCAGAATGATGTGAAATTGTGCTTCATGCAACATAATTCTGGTTGCCATTTAAAAACCATAAGTGCTAATGACTCCATTCCTTTTAGTGGTAATGGGGGCTGCTAATTGGAGTACTCTAAAACAAACCTGACCTCTCTAGGATATTCAGAAGCCAAGTTATATGTCCGCAAAGGTGTAACTGGACTACTTCTTTAAAGTGACACCAGGCCCGGTGACCTTTGGGACATGGTTTGACCCCCAATAGGAATGTGTGATCATCATGAAACGTTCAGATCACTTACAACTCAATAGATTCTACCTTCTTGTAACGTTTCAGCCTGATTGGACCTTGTTTTCACACAAATGGACCCAGAATGATGTGAAATTGTGCTACGTGCAACATAATTCTGGGTGCCATTAAAAAACCATAAGTGCTAATGACTCCATTCCTTTTTGAGGATGTAGGGGCTGTTGATTGGAGTACACTAAAACAAACCTGATCTCTCTAGGACATTCAGAAACCAAGTTATAAGCCCTCAAAAGTGTAATTGGACTACTTCTTTAAAGTGACACCAGGCCCGATGACCTTTGGGACATGGTTTGACCCCCTATAGGAATGTGCGATCATCATGAAACGTTCAGATCACTTACAACTCAATAGATTCTACCTACTTGTAACGTTTCAGCCTGATTGGACCTTGTTTTCACACAAATGGACCCAGAATGATGTGAAATTGTGCTTCGTGCAACATAATTCTGGGTGCCATTTACAAACCATAAGTGCTAATGACTCCATTCCTTTTTGAGGTTGTAGGAGCTGTTGATTGGAGTACACTAAAACAAACCTGATCTCTCTAGGACATTCAGAAACCAAGTTATAAGCCCTCAAAGGTGTAATTGGATTACTTCTTTAAAGTGACACCAGGCCCGGTGACCTTTGGGAAATGGTTTGACCCCCTATAGGAATGTGCGATCATCATGAAACGTTCAGATCACTTACAACTCAATAGATTCTACCTTCTTGTAACGTTTCAGCCTGATTGGACCTTGTTTTCACACAAATGAACCCAGAATGATGTGAAATTGTGCTTTGTGCAACATAATTCTGGGTGCCCTTTACAAACCATAAGTGCTAATGACTCCATTCCTTTTTGTGGTTGTAGGGGCTGTTGATTGGTGTATACTAAAACAAACCTGATCTCTCTATGACATTAAGAAGCCAAGTTATAAGCACACAAATATGTAACTGGACTACTTCTTTAAATTGACACCAGATCCGGTGACCTTTGGGACATGGTTTGACCCTCTTAGGAAAGAGTGATCATCTTGAAACGTTCAGATCACTTACAACTCAATAGATTCTACCTTCTTGTAACATTTCAGCCTGATTGGACCTTGTTTTCACACAAATGGACCCAGAATGATGTGAAATTGTGCTTCATGCAACATAATTCTGGGTGCCATTTAAAAACCATAAGTGCTAATGACTCCATTCCTTTTAGTGGTAAAGGGGGCTGCTAACTGGAGTACTCTAAAACAAACCTGACCTCTCTAGGATATTCAGAAGCCAAGTTATAAGCCCACAAAGGTGTAACTGGACTACTTCTTTAAAGTGACACCAGGCCCGGTGACCTTTGGGACATGGTTTGACCCCCCATAGGAATGTGCGATCATCATGAAACGTTCAGATCACTTACAACTCAATAGATTCTACCTTCTTGTAACGTTTCAGCCTGATTGGACCTTGTTTTCACACAAATGGACCCAGAATGATGTGAAATTGTGCTTCGTGCAACATAATTCTGGGTGCCATTTACAAACCATAAGTGCTAATGACTCCATTCCTTTTTGTGGTTGTAGGGGCTGTTGGTTGGAGTACATTAAAACAAACCTGATCTCTCTAGGACATTCAGAAGCCAAGTTATAAGCCCACAAATGTGTAACTGGACTACTTCTTTAAATTGACACCAGATCCGGTGACCTTTGGGACATGGTTTGACCCCCTTAGGAAAGTGCGATCATCTTGAAACGTTCAGATCACTTACAACTCAATAGATTCTACCTTCTTGTAACGTTTCAGCCTGATTAGACATTGTTTTTACACAAATGGACCTAGAATGATGTGAAATTGTGCTTCGTGCAACATAATTCTGGGTGCCATTTAAAAACCATAAGTGCTAATGACTCCATTCCTTTTTGTGGTTGTAGGGGCTGTTGATCGGAGTATACTAAAACAAACCTGATCTCTCTAGGACATTCAGAAGCCAAGTTATAAGCCCACAAATGTGTAACTGGACTACTTCTTTAAATTGACACCAGATCCGGTGACCTTTGGGACATGGTTTGACCCCCTTAGGAAAGTGCTATCATCATGAAACGTTCAGATCACTTACAACTCAATAGATTCTACCTTCCTGTAACATTTCAGCCTGATTGGACCTTGTTTTCACACAAATGAACCCAGAATGATGTGAAATTGTGCTACGTGCAAAATAATTCTGGGTGCAATTTAAAAACCATAAGTGCTAATGACTCCATTCCTTTTTGAGGTATTAGGGGATGTTGATTGGAGTACACTAAAACAAACCTGATCTCTCTAGGACATTCAGAAGCCAAGTTAAAAGCCCACAAAGGTGTAACTGGACTACTTATTTAAAGTGACACCAGGCCCGGTGACCTTTGGGACATGGTTTTACCCCCTATAGGAATGTGCGATCATCTTGAAACGTTCAGATCACTTACAACTCAATAGATTCTACCTTCTTGTAACGTTTCAGCCTGATTGGACCTTGTTTTCACACAAATGGACCCAGAATGATGTGAAATTTTGCTTCGTGCAACATAATTCTGGGTGCCATTTACAAACCATAAGTGCTAATGACTCCATTCCTTTTTGTGGTTGTAGGGGCTGTTGGTTGGAGTACATTAAAACAAACCTGATCTCTCTAGGACATTCAGAAGCCAAGTTATGAGCCCACAAATGTGTATCTGGACTACTTCTTTAAATTGACACCAGATCCGGTGACCTTTGGGACATGGTTTGACCCCCTTAGGAAAGTGCTATCATCATGAAACGTTCAGATCACTTACAACTCAATAGATTCTACCTTCTTGTAACGTTTCAGCCTGATTGGACCTTGTTTTCACACAAACGGACCCAGAATGATGTGAAATTGTGCTTCGTGCAACATAATTCTGGGTGCCATTTAAAAACCATAAGTGCTAATGACTCCATTCCTTTTTGAGGTTGTAGGGGCTGTTGATTGGAGTACACTAAAACAAACCTGATCTCTCTAGGACATTCATAAACCAAGTTATAAGCCCTCAAAGGTGTAATTGGACTACTTGTTTAAAGTGACACCAGGCCCGGTGACCTTTGGGACATGGTTTGACCCCCTATAGGAATGTGCGATCATCATGAAACGTTCAGATCACTTACAACTCAATAGATTCTACCTTCTTGTAACGTTTCAGCCTGATTGGACCTTGTTTTCACACAAATGAACCCAGAATGATGTGAAATTGTGCTTTGTGCAACATAATTCTGGGTGCCCTTTACAAACCATAAGTGCTAATGACTCCATTCCTTTTTGTGGTTGTAGGGGCTGTTGATTGGTGTATACTAAAACAAACCTGATCTCTCTATGACATTAAGAAGCCAAGTTATAAGCACACAAATATGTAACTGGACTACTTCTTTAAATTGACACCAGATCCGGTGACCTTTGGGACATGGTTTGACCCTCTTAGGAAAGAGTGATCATCTTGAAACGTTCAGATCACTTACAACTCAATAGATTCTACCTTCTTGTAACATTTCAGCCTGATTGGACCTTGTTTTCACACAAATGGACCCAGAATGATGTGAAATTGTGCTTCATGCAACATAATTCTGGGTGCCATTTAAAAACCATAAGTGCTAATGACTCCATTCCTTTTAGTGGTAAAGGGGGCTGCTAACTGGAGTACTCTAAAACAAACCTGACCTCTCTAGGATATTCAGAAGCCAAGTTATAAGCCCACAAAGGTGTAACTGGACTACTTCTTTAAAGTGACACCAGGCCCGGTGACCTTTGGGACATGGTTTGACCCCCCATAGGAATGTGCGATCATCATGAAACGTTCAGATCACTTACAACTCAATAGATTCTACCTTCTTGTAACGTTTCAGCCTGATTGGACCTTGTTTTCACACAAATGGACCCAGAATGATGTGAAATTGTGCTTCGTGCAACATAATTCTGGGTGCCATTTACAAACCATAAGTGCTAATGACTCCATTCCTTTTTGTGGTTGTAGGGGCTGTTGGTTGGAGTACATTAAAACAAACCTGATCTCTCTAGGACATTCAGAAGCCAAGTTATAAGCCCACAAAGGTGTAACTGGACTACTTCTTTAAATTGACACCAGATCCGGTGACCTTTGGGACATGGTTTGACCCCCTTAGGAAAGTGCGATCATCTTGAAACGTTCAGATCACTTACAACTCAATAGATTCTACCTTCTTGTAACGTTTCAGCCTGATTAGACATTGTTTTTACACAAATGGACCTAGAATGATGTGAAATTGTGCTTCGTGCAACATAATTCTGGGTGCCATTTAAAAACCATAAGTGCTAATGACTCCATTCCTTTTTGTGGTTGTAGGGGCTGTTGATCGGAGTATACTAAAACAAACCTGATCTCTCTAGGACATTCAGAAGCCAAGTTATAAGCCCACAAACGTGTAACTGGACTACTTCTTTAAATTGACACCAGATCCGGTGACCTTTGGGACATGGTTTGACCCCCTTAGGAAAGTGCTATCATCATGAAACGTTCAGATCACTTACAACTCAATAGATTCTACCTTCCTGTAACATTTCAGCCTGATTGGACCTTGTTTTCACACAAATGAACCCAGAATGATGTGAAATTGTGCTACGTGCAAAATAATTCTGGGTGCAATTTAAAAACCATAAGTGCTAATGACTCCATTCCTTTTTGAGGTATTAGGGGATGTTGATTGGAGTACACTAAAACAAACCTGATCTCTCTAGGACATTCAGAAGCCAAGTTAAAAGCCCACAAAGGTGTAACTGGACTACTTATTTAAAGTGACACCAGGCCCGGTGACCTTTGGGACATGGTTTTACCCCCTATAGGAATGTGCGATCATCTTGAAACGTTCAGATCACTTACAACTCAATAGATTCTACCTTCTTGTAACGTTTCAGCCTGATTGGACCTTGTTTTCACACAAATGGACCCAGAATGATGTGAAATTTTGCTTCGTGCAACATAATTCTGGGTGCCATTTACAAACCATAAGTGCTAATGACTCCATTCCTTTTTGTGGTTGTAGGGGCTGTTGGTTGGAGTACATTAAAACAAACCTGATCTCTCTAGGACATTCAGAAGCCAAGTTATGAGCCCACAAATGTGTATCTGGACTACTTCTTTAAATTGACACCAGATCCGGTGACCTTTGGGACATGGTTTGACCCCCTTAGGAAAGTGCTATCATCATGAAACGTTCAGATCACTTACAACTCAATAGATTCTACCTTCTTGTAACGTTTCAGCCTGATTGGACCTTGTTTTCACACAAACGGACCCAGAATGATGTGAAATTGTGCTTCGTGCAACATAATTCTGGGTGCCATTTAAAAACCATAAGTGCTAATGACTCCATTCCTTTTTGAGGTTGTAGGGGCTGTTGATTGGAGTACACTAAAACAAACCTGATCTCTCTAGGACATTCATAGACCAAGTTATAAGCCCTCAAAGGTGTAATTGGACTACTTGTTTAAAGTGACACCAGGCCCGGTGACCTTTGGGACATGGTTTGACCCCCTATAGGAATGTGCGATCATCATGAAACGTTCAGATCACTTACAACTCAATAGATTCTACCTTCTTGTAACGTTTCAGCCTGATTGGACCTTGTTTTCACACAAATGAACCCAGAATGATGTGAAATTGTGCTTTGTGCAACATAATTCTGGGTGCCCTTTACAAACCATAAGTGCTAATGA
The DNA here is from genome assembly GCF_043380555.1 of Nothobranchius furzeri. NCBI lineage: Eukaryota > Metazoa > Chordata > Actinopteri > Cyprinodontiformes > Nothobranchiidae > Nothobranchius > Nothobranchius furzeri. The sequence continues at coordinate 18,989,737 of NC_091756.1, forward strand.
CTCCATTCCTTTTTGTGGTTGTAGGGGCTGTTGATTGGTGTATACTAAAACAAACCTGATCTCTCTATGACATTAAGAAGCCAAGTTATAAGCACACAAATATGTAACTGGACTACTTCTTTAAATTGACACCAGATCCGGTGACCTTTGGGACATGGTTTGACCCTCTTAGGAAAGAGTGATCATCTTGAAACGTTCAGATCACTTACAACTCAATAGATTCTACCTTCTTGTAACATTTCAGCCTGATTGGACCTTGTTTTCACACAAATGGACCCAGAATGATGTGAAATTGTGCTTCATGCAACATAATTCTGGGTGCCATTTAAAAACCATAAGTGCTAATGACTCCATTCCTTTTAGTGGTAAAGGGGGCTGCTAACTGGAGTACTCTAAAACAAACCTGACCTCTCTAGGATATTCAGAAGCCAAGTTATAAGCCCACAAAGGTGTAACTGGACTACTTCTTTAAAGTGACACCAGGCCCGGTGACCTTTGGGACATGGTTTGACCCCCCATAGGAATGTGCGATCATCATGAAACGTTCAGATCACTTACAACTCAATAGATTCTACCTTCTTGTAACGTTTCAGCCTGATTGGACCTTGTTTTCACACAAATGGACCCAGAATGATGTGAAATTGTGCTTCGTGCAACATAATTCTGGGTGCCATTTACAAACCATAAGTGCTAATGACTCCATTCCTTTTTGTGGTTGTAGGGGCTGTTGGTTGGAGTACATTAAAACAAACCTGATCTCTCTAGGACATTCAGAAGCCAAGTTATAAGCCCACAAAGGTGTAACTGGACTACTTCTTTAAATTGACACCAGATCCGGTGACCTTTGGGACATGGTTTGACCCCCTTAGGAAAGTGCGATCATCTTGAAACGTTCAGATCACTTACAACTCAATAGATTCTACCTTCTTGTAACGTTTCAGCCTGATTAGACATTGTTTTTACACAAATGGACCTAGAATGATGTGAAATTGTGCTTCGTGCAACATAATTCTGGGTGCCATTTAAAAACCATAAGTGCTAATGACTCCATTCCTTTTTGTGGTTGTAGGGGCTGTTGATCGGAGTATACTAAAACAAACCTGATCTCTCTAGGACATTCAGAAGCCAAGTTATAAGCCCACAAACGTGTAACTGGACTACTTCTTTAAATTGACACCAGATCCGGTGACCTTTGGGACATGGTTTGACCCCCTTAGGAAAGTGCTATCATCATGAAACGTTCAGATCACTTACAACTCAATAGATTCTACCTTCCTGTAACATTTCAGCCTGATTGGACCTTGTTTTCACACAAATGAACCCAGAATGATGTGAAATTGTGCTACGTGCAAAATAATTCTGGGTGCAATTTAAAAACCATAAGTTCTAATGACTCCATTCCTTTTTGAGGTATTAGGGGATGTTGATTGGAGTACACTAAAACAAACCTGATCTCTCTAGGACATTCAGAAGCCAAGTTAAAAGCCCACAAAGGTGTAACTGGACTACTTATTTAAAGTGACACCAGGCCCGGTGACCTTTGGGACATGGTTTTACCCCCTATAGGAATGTGCGATCATCTTGAAACGTTCAGATCACTTACAACTCAATAGATTCTACCTTCTTGTAACGTTTCAGCCTGATTGGACCTTGTTTTCACACAAATGGACCCAGAATGATGTGAAATTTTGCTTCGTGCAACATAATTCTGGGTGCCATTTACAAACCATAAGTGCTAATGACTCCATTCCTTTTTGTGGTTGTAGGGGCTGTTGGTTGGAGTACATTAAAACAAACCTGATCTCTCTAGGACATTCAGAAGCCAAGTTATAAGCCCACAAATGTGTATCTGGACTACTTCTTTAAATTGACACCAGATCCGGTGACCTTTGGGACATGGTTTGACCCCCTTAGGAAAGTGCTATCATCATGAAACGTTCAGATCACTTACAACTCAATAGATTCTACCTTCTTGTAACGTTTCAGCCTGATTGGACCTTGTTTTCACACAAATGGACCCAGAATGATGTGAAATTGTGCTTCATGCAACATAATTCTGGTTGCCATTTAAAAACCATAAGTGCTAATGACTCCATTCCTTTTAGTGGTAATGGGGGCTGCTAATTGGAGTACTCTAAAACAAACCTGACCTCTCTAGGATATTCAGAAGCCAAGTTATATGTCCGCAAAGGTGTAACTGGACTACTTCTTTAAAGTGACACCAGGCCCGGTGACCTTTGGGACATGGTTTGACCCCCAATAGGAATGTGCGATCATCATGAAACGTTCAGATCACTTACAACTCAATAGATTCTACCTTCTTGTAACGTTTCAGCCTGATTGGACCTTGTTTTCACACAAATGGACCCAGAATGATGTGAAATTGTGCTACGTGCAACATAATTCTGGGTGCCATTAAAAAACCATAAGTGCTAATGACTCCATTCCTTTTTGAGGATGTAGGGGCTGTTGATTGGAGTACACTAAAACAAACCTGATCTCTCTAGGACATTCAGAAACCAAGTTATAAGCCCTCAAAAGTGTAATTGGACTACTTCTTTAAAGTGACACCAGGCCCGGTGACCTTTGGGACATGGTTTGACCCCCAATAGGAATGTGCGATCATCATGAAACGTTCAGTTCACTTACAACTCAATAGATTCTACCTTCTTGTAACGTTTCAGCCTGATTGGACCTTGTTTTCACACAAATGGACCCAGAATGATGTGAAATTGTGCTACGTGCAACATAATTCTGGGTGCCATTAAAAAACCATAAGTGCTAATGACTCCATTTCTTTTTGAGGATGTAGGGGCTGTTGATTGGAGTACACTAAAACAAACCTGATCTCTCTAGGACATTCAGAAACCAAGTTATAAGCCCTCAAAAGTGTAATTGGACTACTTCTTTAAAGTGACACCAGGCCCGGTGACCTTTGGGACATGGTTTGACCCCCTATAGGAATGTGCGATCATCATGAAACGTTCAGATCACTTACAACTCAATAGATTCTACCTTCTTGTAACGTTTCAGCCTGATTGGACCTTGTTTTCACACAAATGAACCCAGAATGATGTGAAATTGTGCTTTGTGCAACATAATTCTGGGTGCCCTTTACAAACCATAAGTGCTAATGACTCCATTCCTTTTTGTGGTTGTAGGGGCTGTTGATTGGTGTATACTAAAACAAACCTGATCTCTCTAGGACATTAAGAAGCCAAGTTATAAGCACACAAATATGTAACTGGACTACTTCTTTAAATTGACACCAGATCCGGTGACCTTTGGGACATGGTTTGACCCTCTTAGGAAAGTGTGATCATCTTGAAACGTTCAGATCACTTACAACTCAATAGATTCTACCTTCTTGTAACATTTCAGCCTGATTGAACCTTGTTTTCACACAAATGGACCCAGAATGATGTGAAATTGTGCTTCATGCAACATAATTCTGGGTGCCATTTAAAAACCATAAGTGCTAATGACTCCATTCCTTTTAGTGGTAAAGGGGGCTGCTAACTGGAGTACTCTAAAACAAACCTGACCTCTCTAGGATATTCAGAAGCCAAGTTATAAGCCCACAAAGGTGTAACTGGACTACTTCTTTAAAGTGACACCAGGCCCGGTGACCTTTGGGACATGGTTTGACCCCCCATAGGAATGTGCGATCATCATGAAACGTTCAGATCACTTACAACTCAATAGATTCTACCTTCTTGTAACGTTTCAGCCTGATTGGACCTTGTTTTCACACAAATGGACCCAGAATGATGTGAAATTGTGCTTCGTGCAACATAATTCTGGGTGCCATTTACAAACCATAAGTGCTAATGACTCCATTCCTTTTTGTGGTTGTAGGGGCTGTTGGTTGGAGTACATTAAAACAAACCTGATCTCTCTAGGACATTCAGAAGCCAAGTTATAAGCCCACAAAGGTGTAACTGGACTACTTCTTTAAATTGACACCAGATCCGGTGACCTTTGGGACATGGTTTGACCCCCTTAGGAAAGTGCGATCATCTTGAAACGTTCAGATCACTTACAACTCAATAGATTCTACCTTCTTGTAACGTTTCAGCCTGATTAGACATTGTTTTCACACAAATGGACCTAGAATGATGTGAAATTGTGCTTCGTGCAACATAATTCTGGGTGCCATTTAAAAACCATAAGTGCTAATGACTCCATTCATTTTTGTGGTTGTAGGGGCTGTTGATCGGAGTATACTAAAACAAACCTGATCTCTCTAGGACATTCAGAAGCCAAGTTATAAGCCCACAAATGTGTAACTGGACTACTTCTTTAAATTGACACCAGATCCGGTGACCTTTGGGACATGGTTTGACCCCCTTAGGAAAGTGCTATCATCATGAAACGTTCAGATCACTTACAACTCAATAGATTCTACCTTCCTGTAACATTTCATTCTGATTGGACCTTGTTTTCACACAAATGAACCCAGAATGATGTGAAATTGTGCTACGTGCAAAATAATTCTGGGTGCAATTTAAAAACCATAAGTGCTAATGACTCCATTCCTTTTTGAGGTATTAGGGGATGTTGATTGGAGTACACTAAAACAAACCTGATCTCTCTAGGACATTCAGAAGCCAAGTTAAAAGCCCACAAAGGTGTAACTGGACTACTTATTTAAAGTGACACCAGGCCCGGTGACCTTTGGGACATGGTTTTACCCCCTATAGGAATGTGCGATCATCTTGAAACGTTCAGATCACTTACAACTCAATAGATTCTACCTTCTTGTAACGTTTCAGCCTGATTGGACCTTGTTTTCACACAAATGGACCCAGAATGATGTGAAATTTTGCTTCGTGCAACATAATTCTGGGTGCCATTTAAAAACCATAAGTGCTAATGACTCCATTCCTTTTTGAGGTTGTAGGGGCTGTTGGTTGGAGTACATTAAAACAAACCTGATCTCTCTAGGACATTCAGAAGCCAAGTTATAAGCCCACAAATGTGTAACTGGACTACTTCTTTAAATTGACACCAGATCTGGTGACCTTTGGGACATGGTTTGACCCCCTTAGGAAAGTGCTATCATCATGAAACGTTCAGATAACTTACATCTCAATAGATTCTACCTTCCTGTAACGTTTCAGCCTGATTGGACCTTGTTTTCACACAAATGAACCCAGAATGATGTGAAATTGTGCTTAGTGCAGGATAATTCTGGGTGTCATTTAAGAACCATAAGTGCTAATGACTCCATTCCTTTTTGAGGTTGTCGGCGATGTTTATTGGAGTACACTAAAACAAACCTGATCTCTCTAGGACATTCAGAAACCAAGTTATAAGCCCTCAAAGGTGTAATTGGATTACTTCTTTAAAGTGACACCAGGCCCGGTGACCTTTGGGAAATGGTTTGACCCCCTATAGGAATGTGCGATCATCATGAAACGTTCAGATCACTTACAACTCAATAGATTCTACCTTCTTGTAACGTTTCAGCCTGATTGGACCTTGTTTTCACACAAATGAACCCAGAATGATGTGAAATTGTGCTTTGTGCAACATAATTCTGGGTGCCATTTAAAAACCATAAGTGCTAATGACTCCATTCCTTTTTGTGGTTGTAGGGGCTGTTGATTGGTGTATACTAAAACAAACCTGATCTCTCGAGGACATTAAGAAGCCAAGTTATAAGCACACAAATATGTAACTGGACTACTTCTTTAAATTGACACCAGATCCGGTGACCTTTGGGACATGGTTTGACCCTCTTAGGAAAGTGTGATCATCTTGAAACGTTCAGATCACTTACAACTCAATAGATTCTACCTTCTTGTAACATTTCAGCCTGATTGGACCTTGTTTTCACACAAATGGACCCAGAATGATGTGAAATTGTGCTTCATGCAACATAATTCTTGGTGCCATTTAAAAACCATAAGTGCTAATGACTCCATTCCTTTTAGTGGTAATGGGGGCTGCTAATTGGAGTACTCTAAAACAAACCTGACCTCTCTAGGATATTCAGAAGCCAAGTTATAAGCCCACAAAGGTGTAACTGGACTACTTCTTTAAAGTGACACCAGGCCCGGTGACCTTTGGGACATGGTTTGACCCCCCATAGGAATGTGCGATCATCATGAAACGTTCAGATCACTTACAACTCAATAGATTCTACCTTCTTGTAACGTTTCAGCCTAATTGGACTTTGTTTTCACACAAATGGACCCAGAATGATGTGAAATTGTGCTTCGTGCAACATAATTCTGGGTGCCATTTACAAACAATAAGTGCTAATGACTCCATTCCTTTTTGTGGTTGTAGGGGCTGTTGGTTGGAGTACATTAAAACAAACCTGATCTCTCTAGGACATTCAGAAGCCAAGTTATAAGCCCACAAATGTGTAACTGGACTACTTCTTTAAATTGACACCAGATCCGGTGACCTTTGGGACATGGTTTGACCCCCTTAGGAAAGTGCGATCATCTTGAAACGTTCAGATCACTTACAACTCAATAGATTCTACCTTCTTGTAACGTTTCAGCCTAATTGGACTTTGTTTTCACACAAATGAACCCAGAATGATGTGAAATTGTGCTTTGTGCAACATAATTCTGGGTGCCATTTACAAACCATAAGTGCTAATGACTCCATTCCTTTTTGTGGTTGTAGGGGCTGTTGGTTGGAGTACATTAAAACAAACCTGATCTCTCTAGGACATTCAGAAGCCAAGTTATAAGCCCACAAATGTGTAACTGGACTACTTCTTTAAATTGACACCAGATCCGGTGACCTTTGGGACATGGTTTGACCCCCTTAGGAAAGTGCTATCATCATGAAACGTTCAGATCACTTACAACTCAATAGATTCTACCTTCCTGTAACATTTCAGCCTGATTGGACCTTGTTTTCACACAAATGAACCCAGAATGATGTGAAATTGTGCTACGTGCAAAATAATTCTGGGTGCAATTTAAAAACCATAAGTGCTAATGACTCCATTCCTTTTTGAGGTATTAGGGGCTGTTGATTGGAGTACACTAAAACAAACCTGATCTCTCTAGGACATTCAGAAGCCAAGTTAAAAGCCCACAAAGGTGTAACTGGACTACTTATTTAAAGTGACACCAGGCCCGGTGACCTTTGGGACATGGTTTTACCCCCTATAGGAATGTGCGATCATCTTGAAACATTCAGATCACTTACAACTCAATAGATTCTACCTTCTTGTAACGTTTCAGCCTGATTGGACCTTGTTTTCACACAAATGGACCCAGAATGATGTGAAATTTTGCTTCGTGCAACATAATTCTGGGTGCCATTTACAAACCATAAGTGCTAATGACTCCATTCCTTTTTGTGGTTGTAGGGGCTGTTGATTGGAGTACATTAAAACAAACCTGATCTCTCTAGGACATTCAGAAGCCAAGTTATCAGCCCACAAATGTGTAACTGGACTACTTCTTTAAATTGACACCAGATCCGGTGACCTTTGGGACATGGTTTGACCCCCTTAGGAAAGTGCTATCATCATGAAACGTTCAGATCACTTACAATTCAATAGATTCTACCTTCCTGTAACGTTTCAGCCTCATTGGACCTTGTTTTCACACAAATGAACCCAGAATGATGTGAAATTGTGCTTCGTGCAACATAATTCTGGGTGCCATTTACAAACCATAAGTGCTAATGACTCCATTCCTTTTTGTGGTTGTAGGGGCTGTTGATTGGAGTACACTAAATCAAACCTAACCTCTCTAGGACATTCAGAAGCCAAGTTATAAGCCCACAAAGGTGTAACTGGACTACTTCTTTAAAGTGACACCAGGCCCGGTGACCTTTGGGACATGGTTTGACACCCTTAGGAAAGTGCTATCATCATGAAACGTTCATATCACTTACAACTCAATAGATTCTACCTTCCTGTAACATTTCAGCCTGATTGTACCTTGTTTTCACACAAATGAACCCAGAATGATGTGAAATTGTGCTTCGTGCAACATAATTCTGGGTGCCATTTACAAACCTTAAGTGCTAATGACTCCATTCCTTTTTGTGGTTGTAGGGGCTGTTGATTGGAGTACATTAAAACAAACCTGATCTCTCTAGGACATTCAGAAGCCAAGTTATATGCCCACAAATGTGTAAATGGACTACTTCTTTAAATTGACACCAGATCCGGTTACCTTTCGGACATGGTTTGAACCCCTTAGGAAAGTGCTATCATCATGAAACGTTCAGATCACTTACAACTCAATAGATTCTACCTTCCTATAACGTTTCAGCCTGATTGGACCTTGTTTTCACACAAATGGACCCAGAATGATGTGAAATTGTGCTTCGTGCAACATAATTCTGGGTGCCATTTACAAACCATGAGTGCTAATGACTCCATTCCTTTTTGTGGTTGTAGGGGCTGTTGATTGGAGTACACTAAAACAAACCTGATCTCTCTAGGACATTCAGAAGCCAAGTTATAAGCCCACAAATGTGTAACTGGACTACTTCTTTAAATTGACACCAGATCCGGTGACCTTTGGGACATGGTTTGACCCCCTTAGGAATGTGCTATCATCATGAAACGTTCAGATTACTTACAACTCAATAGATTCTACCTTCCTGTAACGTTTCAGCCTGATTGGACCTTGTTTTCACACAAATGAACCCAGAATGATGTGAAATTGTGCTTTGTGCAACATAATTCTGGGTGCCATTTACAAACCATAAGTGCTAATGACTCCATTCCTTTTTGTGGTTGTAGGGGCTGTTGGTTGGAGTACATTAAAACAAACCTGATCTCTCTAGGACATTCAGAAGCCAAGTTATAAGCCCACAAATGTGTAACTGGACTACTTCTTTAAATTGACACCAGATCCGGTGACCTTTGGGACATGGTTTGACCCCCTTAGGAAAGTGCTATCATCATGAAACGTTCAGATCACTTACAACTCAATAGATTCTACCTTCCTGTAACATTTCAGCCTGATTGGACCTTGTTTTCACACAAATGAACCCAGAATGATGTGAAATTGTGCTACGTGCAAAATAATTCTGGGTGCAATTTAAAAACCATAAGTGCTAATGACTCCATTCCTTTTTGAGGTATTAGGGGCTGTTGATTGGAGTACACTAAAACAAACCTGATCTCTCTAGGACATTCAGAAGCCAAGTTAAAAGCCCACAAAGGTGTAACTGGACTACTTATTTAAAGTGACACCAGGCCCGGTGACCTTTGGGACATGGTTTTACCCCCTATAGGAATGTGCGATCATCTTGAAACATTCAGATCACTTACAACTCAATAGATTCTACCTTCTTGTAACGTTTCAGCCTGATTGGACCTTGTTTTCACACAAATGGACCCAGAATGATGTGAAATTTTGCTTCGTGCAACATAATTCTGGGTGCCATTTACAAACCATAAGTGCTAATGACTCCATTCCTTTTTGTGGTTGTAGGGGCTGTTGATTGGAGTACATTAAAACAAACCTGATCTCTCTAGGACATTCAGAAGCCAAGTTATCAGCCCACAAATGTGTAACTGGACTACTTCTTTAAATTGACACCAGATCCGGTGACCTTTGGGACATGGTTTGACCCCCTTAGGAAAGTGCTATCATCATGAAACGTTCAGATCACTTACAATTCAATAGATTCTACCTTCCTGTAACGTTTCAGCCTCATTGGACCTTGTTTTCACACAAATGAACCCAGAATGATGTGAAATTGTGCTTCGTGCAACATAATTCTGGGTGCCATTTACAAACCATAAGTGCTAATGACTCCATTCCTTTTTGTGGTTGTAGGGGCTGTTGATTGGAGTACACTAAATCAAACCTAACCTCTCTAGGACATTCAGAAGCCAAGTTATAAGCCCACAAAGGTGTAACTGGACTACTTCTTTAAAGTGACACCAGGCCCGGTGACCTTTGGGACATGGTTTGACACCCTTAGGAAAGTGCTATCATCATGAAACGTTCATATCACTTACAACTCAATAGATTCTACCTTCCTGTAACATTTCAGCCTGATTGTACCTTGTTTTCACACAAATGAACCCAGAATGATGTGAAATTGTGCTTCGTGCAACATAATTCTGGGTGCCATTTACAAACCTTAAGTGCTAATGACTCCATTCCTTTTTGTGGTTGTAGGGGCTGTTGATTGGAGTACATTAAAACAAACCTGATCTCTCTAGGACATTCAGAAGCCAAGTTATATGCCCACAAATGTGTAAATGGACTACTTCTTTAAATTGACACCAGATCCGGTTACCTTTCGGACATGGTTTGAACCCCTTAGGAAAGTGCTATCATCATGAAACGTTCAGATCACTTACAACTCAATAGATTCTACCTTCCTATAACGTTTCAGCCTGATTGGACCTTGTTTTCACACAAATGGACCCAGAATGATGTGAAATTGTGCTTCGTGCAACATAATTCTGGGTGCCATTTACAAACCATGAGTGCTAATGACTCCATTCCTTTTTGTGGTTGTAGGGGCTGTTGATTGGAGTACACTAAAACAAACCTGATCTCTCTAGGACATTCAGAAGCCAAGTTATAAGCCCACAAATGTGTAACTGGACTACTTCTTTAAATTGACACCAGATCCGGTGACCTTTGGGACATGGTTTGACCCCCTTAGGAATGTGCTATCATCATGAAACGTTCAGATTACTTACAACTCAATAGATTCTACCTTCCTGTAACGTTTCAGCCTGATTGGACCTTGTTTTCACACAAATGAACCCAGAATGATGTGAAATTGTGCTTCGTGCAACATAATTCTGGGTGCCATTTACAAACCATAAGTGCTAATGACTCCATTCCTTTTTGTGGTTGTAGGGGCTGTTGATTGGAGTACAGTAAAACAAACCTAACCTCTCTAGGACATTCAGAAGCCAAGTTATAAGCCCACAAAGGTGTAACTGGACTACTTCTTTAAAGTGACACCAGGCCCGGTGACCTTTGGGACATGGTTTGACCCCCTATAGGAATTTGCGATCATCTTGAAACGTTCAGATCACTTACATCTCAATAGATTCTACCCTCTTGTGTAACGTTTCAGCCTGATTGGACCTTGTTTTCACACAAATGAACCCAGAATGATGTGAAATTGTGCTTCGTGCAACATAATTCTGGGTGCCATTTAAAAACCATAAGTGCTAATGACTCCATTCCTTTTTGAGGTTGTAGGGGCTGTTGGTTGGAGTACATTAAAACAAACCTGATCTCTCTAGGACATTCAGAAGCCAAGTTATAAGCCCACAAATGTGTAACTGGACTACTTCTTTAAATTGACACCAGATCTGGTGACCTTTGGGACATGGTTTGACCCCCTTAGGAAAGTGCTATCATCATGAAACGTTCAGATAACTTACATCTCAATAGATTCTACCTTCCTGTAACGTTTCAGCCTGATTGGACCTTGTTTTCACACAAATGAACCCAGAATGATGTGAAATTGTGCTTAGTGCAGGATAATTCTGGGTGTCATTTAAGAACCATAAGTGCTAATGACTCCATTCCTTTTTGAGGTTGTCGGCGATGTTTATTGGAGTACACTAAAACAAACCTGATCTCTCTAGGACATTCAGAAACCAAGTTATAAGACCTCAAAGGTGTAATTGGATTACTTCTTTAAAGTGACACCAGGCCCGGTGACCTTTGGGAAATGGTTTGACCCCCTATAGGAATGTGCGATCATCATGAAACGTTCAGATCACTTACAACTCAATAGATTCTACCTTCTTGTAACGTTTCAGCCTGATTGGACCTTGTTTTCACACAAATGAACCCAGAATGATGTGAAATTGTGCTTTGTGCAACATAATTCTGGGTGCCATTTAAAAACCATAAGTGCTAATGACTCCATTCCTTTTTGTGGTTGTAGGGGCTGTTGATTGGTGTATACTAAAACAAACCTGATCTCTCTAGGACATTAAGAAGCCAAGTTATAAGCACACAAATATGTAACTGGACTACTTCTTTAAATTGACACCAGATCCGGTGACCTTTGGGACATGGTTTGACCCTCTTAGGAAAGTGTGATCATCTTGAAACGTTCAGATCACTTACAACTCAATAGATTCTACCTTCTTGTAACATTTCAGCCTGATTGGACCTTGTTTTCACACAAATGGACCCAGAATGATGTGAAATTGTGCTTCATGCAACATAATTCTTGGTGCCATTTAAAAACCATAAGTGCTAATGACTCCATTCCTTTTAGTGGTAATGGGGGCTGCTAATTGGAGTACTCTAAAACAAACCTGACCTCTCTAGGATATTCAGAAGCCAAGTTATAAGCCCACAAAGGTGTAACTGGACTACTTCTTTAAAGTGACACCAGGCCCGGTGACCTTTGGGACATGGTTTGACCCCCCATAGGAATGTGCGATCATCATGAAACGTTCAGATCACTTACAACTCAATAGATTCTACCTTCTTGTAACGTTTCAGCCTAATTGGACTTTGTTTTCACACAAATGGACCCAGAATGATGTGAAATTGTGCTTCGTGCAACATAATTCTGGGTGCCATTTACAAACAATAAGTGCTAATGACTCCATTCCTTTTTGTGGTTGTAGGGGCTGTTGGTTGGAGTACATTAAAACAAACCTGATCTCTCTAGGACATTCAGAAGCCAAGTTATAAGCCCACAAATGTGTAACTGGACTACTTTAAATTGACACCAGATCCGGTGACCTTTGGGACATGGTTTGACCCCCTTAGGAAAGTGCGATCATCTTGAAACGTTCAGATCACTTACAACTCAATAGATTCTACCTTCTTGTAACGTTTCAGCCTGATTGGACCTTGTTTTCACACAAATGGACCCAGAATGATGTGAAATTGTGCTTTGTGCAACATAATTCTGGGTGCCATTTAAAAACCATAAGTGCTAATGACTCCATTCCTTTTTGTGGTTGTAGGGGCTGTTGATTGGAGTATACTAAAACAAACCTGATCTCTCTAGGACATTCAGAAGCCAAGTTATAAGCCCACAAATGTGTAACTGGACTACTTCTTTAAATTGACACCAGATCCGGTGACCTTTGGGACATGGTTTGACCCCCTTAGGAAAGTGCTATCATCATGAAACGTTCAGATCACTTACAACTCAATAGATTCTACCTTCCTGTAACATTTCAGCCTGATTGGACCTTGTTTTCACACAAATGAACCCTGAATGATGTGAAATTGTGCTACGTGCAAAATAATTCTGGGTGCAATTTAAAAACCATAAGTGCTAATGACTCCATTCCTTTTTGAGATATTAGGGGATGTTGATTGGAGTACACTAAAACAAACCTGATCTCTCTAGGACATTCAGAAGCCAAGTAAAAAGCCCACAAAGGTGTAACTGGACTACTTCTTTAAAGTGACACCAGGCCCGGTGACCTTTGGGACATGGTTTTACCCCCTATAGGAATGTGCGATCATCTTGAAACGTTCAGATCACTTACAACTCAATAGATTCTACCTTCTTGTAACGTTTCAGCCTGATTGGACCTTGTTTTCACACAAATGGACCCAGAATGATGTGAAATTTTGCTTCGTGCAACATAATTCTGGGTGCCATTTACAAACCATAAGTGCTAATGACTCCATTCCTTTTTGTGGTTGTAGGGGCTGTTGATTGGAGTACATTAAAACAAACCTGATCTCTCTAGGACATTCAGAAGCCAAGTTATCAGCCCACAAATGTGTAACTGGACTACTTCTTTAAATTGACACCAGATCCGGTGACCTTTGGGACATGGTTTGACCCCCTTAGGAAAGTGCTATCATCATGAAACGTTCAGATCAATTACAATTCAATAGATTCTACCTTCCTGTAACGTTTCAGCCTCATTGGACCTTGTTTTCACACAAATGAACCCAGAATGATGTGAAATTGTGCTTCGTGCAACATAATTCTGGGTGCCATTTACAAACCTTAAGTGCTAATGACTCCATTCCTTTTTGTGGTTGTAGGGGCTGTTGATTGGAGTACATTAAAACAAACCTGATCTCTCTAGGACATTCAGAAGCCAAGTTATAAGCCCACAATTGTGTAAATGGACTACTTCTTTAAATTGACACCAGATCCGGTTACCTTTCGGACATGGTTTGAACCCCTTAGGAAAGTGCTATCATCATGAAACGTTCAGATCACTTACAACTCAATAGATTCTACCTTCCTATAACGTTTCAGCCTGATTGGACCTTGTTTTCACACAAATGGACCCAGAATGATGTGAAATTGTGCTTCGTGCAACATAATTCTGGGTGCCATTTACAAACCATGAGTGCTAATGACTCCATTCCTTTTTGTGGTTGTAGGGGCTGTTGATTGGAGTACACTAAAACAAACCTGATCTCTCTAGGACATTCAGAAGCCAAGTTATAAGCCCACAAATGTGTAACTGGACTACTTCTTTAAATTGACACCAGATCCAGTGACCTTTGGGACATGGTTTGACCCCCTTAGGAATGTGCTATCATCATGAAACGTTCAGATTACTTATAACTCAATAGATTCTACCTTCCTGTAACGTTTCAGCCTGATTGGACCTTGTTTTCACACAAATGAACCCAGAATGATGTGAAATTGTGCTTCGTGCAACATAATTCTGGGTGCCATTTACAAACCATAAGTGCTAATGACTCCATTCCTTTTTGTGGTTGTAGGGGCTGTTGATTGGAGTACAGTAAAACAAACCTAACCTCTCTAGGACATTCAGAGGCCAAGTTATAAGCCCACAAAGGTGTAACTGGACTACTTCTTTAAAGTGACACCAGGCCCGGTGACCTTTGGGACATGGTTTGACCCCCTATAGGAATTTGCGATCATCTTGAAACGTTCAGATCACTTACAACTCAATAGATTCTACCCTCTTGTATAACGTTTCAGCCTGATTGGACCTTGTTTTCACACAAATGAACCCAGAATGATGTGAAATTGTGCTTCGTGCAACATAATTCTGGGTGCCATTTAAAAACCATAAGTGCTAATGACTCCATTCCTTTTTGAGGTTGTAGGGGCTGTTGGTTGGAGTACATTAAAACAAACCTGATCTCTCTAGGACATTCAGAAGCCAAGTTATAAGCCCACAAATGTGTAACTGGACTACTTCTTTAAATTGACACCAGATCTGGTGACCTTTGGGACATGGTTTGACCCCCTTAGGAAAGTGCTATCATCATGAAACGTTCAGATAACTTACATCTCAATAGATTCTACCTTCCTGTAACGTTTCAGCCTGATTGGACCTTGTTTTCACACAAATGAACCCAGAATGATGTGAAATTGTGCTTAGTGCAGGATAATTCTGGGTGTCATTTAAGAACCATAAGTGCTAATGACTCCATTCCTTTTTGAGGTTGTCGGCGATGTTTATTGGAGTACACTAAAACAAACCTGATCTCTCTAGGACATTCAGAAACCAAGTTATAAGCCCTCAAAGGTGTAATTGGATTACTTCTTTAAAGTGACACCAGGCCCGGTGACCTTTGGGAAATGGTTTGACCCCCTATAGGAATGTGCGATCATCATGAAACGTTCAGATCACTTACAACTCAATAGATTCTACCTTCTTGTAACGTTTCAGCCTGATTGGACCTTGTTTTCACACAAATGAACCCAGAATGATGTGAAATTGTGCTTTGTGCAACATAATTCTGGGTGCCATTTAAAAACCATAAGTGCTAATGACTCCATTCCTTTTTGTGGTTGTAGGGGCTGTTGATTGGTGTATACTAAAACAAACCTGATCTCTCTAGGACATTAAGAAGCCAAGTTATAAGCACACAAATATGTAACTGGACTACTTCTTTAAATTGACACCAGATCCGGTGACCTTTGGGACATGGTTTGACCCTCTTAGGAAAGTGTGATCATCTTGAAACGTTCAGATCACTTACAACTCAATAGATTCTACCTTCTTGTAACATTTCAGCCTGATTGGACCTTGTTTTCACACAAATGGACCCAGAATGATGTGAAATTGTGCTTCATGCAACATAATTCTGGGTGCCATTTAAAAACCATAAGTGCTAATGACTCCATTCCTTTTAGTGGTAATGGGGGCTGCTAATTGGAGTACTCTAAAACAAACCTGACCTCTCTAGGATATTCAGAAGCCAAGTTATAAGCCCACAAAGGTGTAACTGGACTACTTCTTTAAAGTGACACCAGGCCCGGTGACCTTTGGGACATGGTTTGACCCCCCATAGGAATGTGCGATCATCATGAAACGTTCAGATCACTTACAACTCAATAGATTCTACCTTCTTGTAACGTTTCAGCCTAATTGGACCTTGTTTTCACACAAATGGACCCAGAATGATGTGAAATTGTGCTTCGTGCAACATAATTCTGGGTGCCATTTACAAACCATAAGTGCTAATGACTCCATTCCTTTTTGTGGTTGTAGGGGCTGTTGGTTGGAGTACATTAAAACAAACCTGATCTCTCTAGGACATTCAGAAGCCAAGTTATAAGCCCACAAATGTGTAACTGGACTACTTCTTTAAATTGACACCAGATCCGGTGACCTTTGGGACATGGTTTGACCCCCTTAGGAAAGTGCGATCATCTTGAAACGTTCAGATCACTTACAACTCAATAGATTCTACCTTCTTGTAACGTTTCAGCCTGATTGGACCTTGTTTTCACACAAATGGACCCAGAATGATGTGAAATTGTGCTTTGTGCAACATAATTCTGGGTGCCATTTAAAAACCATAAGTGCTAATGACTCCATTCCTTTTTGTGGTTGTAGGGGCTGTTGATTGGAGTATACTAAAACAAACCTGATCTCTCTAGGACATTCAGAAACCAAGTTATAAGCCCTCAAAGGTGTAATTGGATTACTTCTTTAAAGTGACACCAGGCCCGGTGACCTTTGGGAAATGGTTTGACCCCCTATAGGAATGTGCGATCATCATGAAACGTTCAGATCACTTACAACTCAATAGATTCTACCTTCTTGTAACGTTTCAGCCTGATTGGACCTTGTTTTCACACAAATGAACCCAGAATGATGTGAAATTGTGCTTTGTGCAACATAATTCTGGGTGCCATTTAAAAACCATAAGTGCTAATGACTCCATTCCTTTTTGTGGTTGTAGGGGCTGTTGATTGGTGTATACTAAAACAAACCTGATCTCTCTAGGACATTAAGAAGCCAAGTTATAAGCACACAAATATGTAACTGGACTACTTCTTTAAATTGACACCAGATCCGGTGACCTTTGGGACATGGTTTGACCCTCTTAGGAAAGTGTGATCATCTTGAAACGTTCAGATCACTTACAACTCAATAGATTCTACCTTCTTGTAACATTTCAGCCTGATTGGACCTTGTTTTCACACAAATGGACCCAGAATGATGTGAAATTGTGCTTCATGCAACATAATTCTGGGTGCCATTTAAAAACCATAAGTGCTAATGACTCCATTCCTTTTAGTGGTAATGGGGGCTGCTAATTGGAGTACTCTAAAACAAACCTGACCTCTCTAGGATATTCAGAAGCCAAGTTATAAGCCCACAAAGGTGTAACTGGACTACTTCTTTAAAGTGACACCAGGCCCGGTGACCTTTGGGACATGGTTTGACCCCCCATAGGAATGTGCGATCATCATGAAACGTTCAGATCACTTACAACTCAATAGATTCTACCTTCTTGTAACGTTTCAGCCTAATTGGACCTTGTTTTCACACAAATGGACCCAGAATGATGTGAAATTGTGCTTCGTGCAACATAATTCTGGGTGCCATTTACAAACCATAAGTGCTAATGACTCCATTCCTTTTTGTGGTTGTAGGGGCTGTTGGTTGGAGTACATTAAAACAAACCTGATCTCTCTAGGACATTCAGAAGCCAAGTTATAAGCCCACAAATGTGTAACTGGACTACTTCTTTAAATTGACACCAGATCCGGTGACCTTTGGGACATGGTTTGACCCCCTTAGGAAAGTGCGATCATCTTGAAACGTTCAGATCACTTACAACTCAATAGATTCTACCTTCTTGTAACGTTTCAGCCTGATTGGACCTTGTTTTCACACAAATGGACCCAGAATGATGTGAAATTGTGCTTTGTGCAACATAATTCTGGGTGCCATTTAAAAACCATAAGTGCTAATGACTCCATTCCTTTTTGTGGTTGTAGGGGCTGTTGATTGGAGTATACTAAAACAAACCTGATCTCTCTAGGACATTCAGAAGCCAAGTTATAAGCCCACAAATGTGTAACTGGACTACTTCTTTAAATTGACACCAGATCCGGTGACCTTTGGGACATGGTTTGACCCCCTTAGGAAAGTGCTATCATCATGAAACGTTCAGATCACTTACAACTCAATAGATTCTACCTTCCTGTAACATTTCAGCCTGATTGGACCTTGTTTTCACACAAATGAACCCAGAATGATGTGAAATTGTTCTACGTGCAAAATAATTCTGGGTGCAATTTAAAAATCATAAGTGCTAATGACTCCATTCCTTTTTGAGGTATTAGGGGATGTTGATTGGAGTACACTAAAACAAACCTGATCTCTCTAGGACATTCAGAAGCCAAGTAAAAAGCCCACAAAGGTGTAACTGGACTACTTCTTTAAAGTGACACCAGGCCCGGTGACCTTTGGGACATGGTTTTACCCCCTATAGGAATGTGCGATCATCTTGAAACGTTCAGATCACTTACAACTCAATAGATTCTACCTTCTTGTAACGTTTCAGCCTGATTGGACCTTGTTTTCACACAAATGGACCCAGAATGATGTGAAATTTTGCTTCGTGCAACATAATTCTGGGTGCCATTTACAAACCATAAGTGCTAATGATTCCATTCCTTTTTGTGGTTGTAGGGGCTGTTGATTGGAGTACATTAAAACAAACCTGATCTCTCTAGGACATTCAGAAGCCAAGTTATCAGCCCACAAATGTGTAACTGGACTACTTCTTTAAATTGACACCAGATCCGGTGACCTTTGGGACATGGTTTGACCCCCTTAGGAAAGTGCTATCATCATGAAACGTTCAGATCACTTACAATTCAATAGATTCTACCTTCCTGTAACGTTTCAGCCTCATTGGACCTTGTTTTCACACAAATGAACCCAGAATGATGTGAAATTGTGCTTCGTGCAACATAATTCTGGGTGCCATTTACAAACCATAAGTGCTAATGACTCCATTCCTTTTTGTGGTTGTAGGGGCTGTTGATTGGAGTACACTAAAACAAACCTAACCTCTCTAGGACATTCAGAAGCCAAGTTATAAGCCCACAAAGGTGTAACTGGACTACTTCTTTAAAGTGACACCAGGCCCGGTGACCTTTGGGACATGGTTTGACACCCTTAGGAAAGTGCTATCATCATGAAACGTTCAGATCACTTACAACTCAATAGATTCTACCTTCCTGTAACATTTCAGCCTGATTGTACCTTGTTTTCACACAAATGAACCCAGAATGATGTGAAATTGTGCTTCGTGCAACATAATTCTGGGTGCCATTTACAAACCTTAAGTGCTAATGACTCCATTCCTTTTTGTGGTTGTAGGGGCTGTTGATTGGAGTACATTAAAACAAACCTGATCTCTCTAGGACATTCAGAAGCCAAGTTATAAGCCCACAAATGTGTAACTGGACTACTTCTTTAAATTGACACCAGATCCGGTGACCTTTCGGACATGGTTTGAACCCCTTAGGAAAGTGCTATCATCATGAAACGTTCAGATCACTTACAACTCAATAGATTCTACCTTCCTGTAACGTTTCAGCCTGATTGGACCTTGTTTTCACACAAATGGACCCAGAATGATGTGAAATTGTGCTTCGTGCAACATAATTCTGGGTGCCATTTATAAACCATGAGTGCTAATGACTCCATTCCTTTTTGTGGTTGTAGGGGCTGTTGATTGGAGTACACTAAAACAAACCTGATCTCTCTAGGACATTCAGAAGCCAAGTTATAAGCCCACAAATGTGTAACTGGACTACTTCTTTAAATTGACACCAGATCCGGTGACCTTTGGGACATGGTTTGACCCCCTTAGGAATGTGCTATCATCATGAAACGTTCAGATCACTTACAACTCAATAGATTCTACCTTCCTGTAACGTTTCAGCCTGATTGGACCTTGTTTTCACACAAATGAACCCAGAATGATGTGAAATTGTGCTTCGTGCAACATAATTCTGGGTGCCATTTACAAACCATAAGTGCTAATGACTCCATTCCTTTTTGTGGTTGTAGGGGCTGTTGATTTGAGTACAGTAAAACAAACCTAACCTCTCTAGGACATTCAGAAGCCAAGTTATAAGCCCACAAAGGTGTAACTGGACTACTTCTTTAAAGTGACACCAGTCCCGGTGACCTTTGGGACATGGTTTGACCCCCTATAGGAATTTGCGATCATCTTGAAACGTTCAGATCAATTACAACTCAATAGATTCTACCCTCTTGTGTAACGTTTCAGCCTGATTGGACCTTGTTTTCACACAAATGAACCCAGAATGATGTGAAATTGTGCTTCGTGCAACATAATTCTGGGTGCCATTTAAAAACCATAAGTGCTAATGACTCCATTCCTTTTTGAGGTTGTAGGGGCTGTTGGTTGGAGTACATTAAAACAAACCTGATCTCTCTAGGACATTCAGAAGCCAAGTTATAAGCCCACAAATGTGTAACTGGACTACTTCTTTAAATTGACACCAGATCTGGTGACCTTTGGGACATGGTTTGACCCCCTTAGGAAAGTGCTATCATCATGAAACGTTCAGATCACTTACATCTCAATAGATTCTACCTTCCTGTAACGTTTCAGCCTGATTGGACCTTGTTTTCACACAAATGAACCCAGAATGATGTGAAACTGTGCTTAGTGCAGGATAATTCTGGGTGTCATTTAAGAACCATAAGTGCTAATGACTCCATTCCTTTTTGAGGTTGTAGGGGATGTTTATTGGAGTACACTAAAACAAACCTGATCTCTCTAGGACATTCAGAAGCCAAGTTATAAGCCCACAAATGAGTAACTGGACTACTTCTTTAAATTGACACCAGATCCGGTGACCTTTGGGACATGGTTTGACCCCCTCAGGAAAGTGCTATCATCATGAAACGTTCAGATCACTTACAACTCAATAGATTCTACCTTCCTGTAACGTTTCAGCCTGATTGGACCTTGTTTTCACACAAATGAACCCAGAATGACGTGAAATTGTGCTTCGTGCAAAATAATTCTGGGTGCCATTTACAAACCATAAGTGCTAATGACTCATTTCCTTTTTGTGGTTGTAGGGGCTGTTGATTGGAGTACACTAAAACAAACCTAACCTCTCTAGGACATTCAGAAGCCAAGTTATAAGCCCACAAAGGTGTAACTGGACTACTTCTTTAAAGTGACACCAGTCCCGGTGACCTTTGGGACATGGTTTGACCCCCTATAGGAATTTGCGATCATCATGAAACGTTCAGATCAATTACAACTCAATAGATTCTACCCTCTTGTGTAACGTTTCAGCCTGATTGTACCTTGTTTTCACACAAATGAACCCAGAATGATGTGAAATTGTGCTTCGTGCAACATAATTCTGGGTGCCATTTAAAAACCATAAGTGCTAATGACTCCATTCCTTTTTGAGGTTGTAGGGGCTGTTGGTTGGAGTACATTAAAACAAACCTGATCTCTCTAGGACATTCAGAAGCCAAGTTATAAGCCCACAAATGTGTAACTGGACTACTTCTTTAAATTGACACCAGATCTGGTGACCTTTGGGACATGGTTTGACCCCCTTAGGAAAGTGCTATCATCATGAAACGTTCAGATCACTTACATCTCAATAGATTCTACCTTCCTGTAACGTTTCAGCCTGATTGGACCTTGTTTTCACACAAATGAACCCAGAATGATGTGAAACTGTGCTTAGTGCAGGATAATTCTGGGTGTCATTTAAGAACCATAAGTGCTAATGACTCCATTCCTTTTTGAGGTTGTAGGGGATGTTTATTGGAGTACACTAAAACAAACCTGATCTCTCTAGGACATTCAGAAGCCAAGTTATAAGCCCACAAATGAGTAACTGGACTACTTCTTTAAATTGACACCAGATCCGGTGACCTTTGGGACATGGTTTGACCCCCTCAGGAAAGTGCTATCATCATGAAATGTTCAGATCACTTACAACTCAATAGATTCTACCTTCCTGTAACGTTTCAGCCTGATTGGACCTTGTTTTCACACAAATGAACCCAGAATGACGTGAAATTGTGCTTCGTGCAAAATAATTCTGGGTGCCATTTACAAACCATAAGTGCTAATGACTCATTTCCTTTTTGTGGTTGTAGGGGCTGTTGATTGGAGTACACTAAAACAAACCTAACCTCTCTAGGACATTCAGAAGCCAAGTTATAAGCCCACAAAGGTGTAACTGGACTACTTCTTTAAAGTGACACCAGGCCCGGTGAACTTGGGGACATGGTTTGACCCCTTAGGAAAGTGCTATCATCATGAAACGTTCAGATCACGTACAACTCAATAGATTCTACCTTCCTGTAACATTTCAGCCTGATTGTACCTTGTTTTCACACAAATGACCCAGAATGATGTGAAATTGTGCTTCGTGCAACATAATTCTGGGTGCCATTTACAAACCATAAGTGCTAATGACTCCATTCCTGTTTGTGTTTGTAGGGGCTGTTGGTTGGAGTACATTAAAACAAACCTGATCTCTCTAGGACATTCAGAAGCCAAGTTCTAAGCCCACAAATGTGTAACTGGACTACTTCTTTAAATTGACACCAGATCCGGTGACCTTTGGGACATGGTTTGACCCCCTTAGGAAAGTGCTATCATCATGAAACGTTCAGATCACTTACAACTCAATAGATTCTACCTTCTTGTTGCGTTTCAGCCTGATTGGACCTTGTTTTCACACAAATGGGCCCAGAATGATGTGAAATTGTGCTTCGTGCAACATAATTCTGGGTGCCATTTACAAACCATAAGTGCTAATGACTCCATTCCTTTTTGAGGTTGTAGGGGATGTTGATTGGAGTACACTAAAACAAACCTGATCTCTCTAGGACATTCAGAAGCCAAGTTATAAGCCCACAAATTTGTAACTGGACTACTTCTTTAAATTGACACCAGATCCGGTGACCTTTGGGACATGGTTTGACCCCCTTAGGAATGTGCGATCATCTTGAAACGTTCAGATCACTTACAACTCAATAGATTCTACCTTCTTGTTGCGTTTCAGCCTGATTGGACCTTGTTTTCACACAAATGGGCCCAGAATGATGTGAAATTGTGCTTCGTGCAACATAATTCTGGGTGCCATTTACAAACCATAAGTGCTAATGACTCCATTCCTTTTTGTGGTTGTAGGGGCTGTTGATTGGAGTACACTAAAACAAACCTAACATCTCTAGGACATTCTGAAGCCAAGTTATAAGCCCACAAAGGTGTAACTGGACTACTTCTTTAAAGTGACACCAGGCCCGGTGACCTTTGGGACATGGTTTTACCCCCTATAGGAATGTGCGATCATCTTGAAACATTCAGATCACTTACAACTCAATAGATTCTACCTTCCTGTAACGTTTCAGCCTCATTGAACCTTGTTTTCACACAAATGAACCCAGAATGATGTGAAATTGTGCTTCGTGCAACATAATTCTGGGTGCCATTTAAAAAACATAAGTGCTAATGACTCCATTCCTTTTTGTGGTTGTAGGGGCTGTTTATTGGAGTACAGTAAAACAAACCTAACCTCTCTAGGACATTCAGAAGCCAAGTTATAAGCCCACAAAGGTGTAACTGGACTACTTCTTTAAAGTGACACCAGGCCCGGTGACCTTTGGGACATGGTTTTACCCCCTATAGGAATGTGTGATCATCTTGAAACGTTCAGATCAATTACAACTCAATAGATTCTACCTTCTTGTGTAACGTTTCAGCCTGATTGGACCTTGTTTTCACACAAATGAACCCAGAATTATGTGAAATTGTGCTTCGTGCAACATAATTCTGGGTGCCATTTAAAAACCATAAGTGCTAATGACTCCATTCCTTTTTGAGGTTTTAGGGGCTGTTGATCGGAGTATACTAAAACAAACCTGATCTCTCTAGGACATTCAGAAGCCAAGTTATAAGCCCTCAAAGGTGTAACTGGACTACTTCTTTAAAGTGACACCAGGCCCTGTGACCTTTGGGACATGGTTTGACCCCCTTAGGAAAGTGCTGTCATCATGAAACGTTCAGATCACTTACAACTCAATAGATTCTACCTTCCTGTAACATTTCAGCCTGATTGTACCTTGTTTTCACACAAATGACCCAGAATGATGTGAAATTGTGCTTCGTGTAACATAATTCTGGGTGCCATTTACAAACCATAAGTGCTAATGACTCCATTCCTTTTTGTGGTTGTAGGGTTTGTTGGTTGGAGTACATTAAAACAAACCTGATCTCTCTAGGACATTCAGAAGCCAAGTTCTAAGTCCACAAATGTGTAACTGGACTACTTCTTTAAATTGACGCCAGATCCGGTGACCTTTGGGACATGGTTTGACCCCCTTAGGTAAGTGCTATCATCATGAAACGTTCAGATCACTTACAACTCAATAGATTCTACCTTCCCGTAACGTTTCAGCCTGATTGGACCTTGTTTTCACACAAATGAACCCAGAATGATGTGAAATTGTGCTTCGTGCAACATAATTCTGGGTGCCATTTAAAAACCATAAGTGCTAATGACTCCATTCCTTTTTGAGGTTGTAGGGGATGTTGATTGGAGTACACTAAAATAAACCTGATCTCTCTAGGACATTCAGAAGCCAAGTTATAAGCCCACAAAGGTGTAACTGGACTACTTCTTTAAAGTGACACCAGGCCCGGTGACCTTTGGGACATGGTTTTACCCCCTATAGGAATGTGCGATCATCTTGAAACGTTCAGATCACTTACAACTCAATAGATTCTACCTTCTTGTAGCATTTCAGCCTGATTGGACCTTGTTTTCACACAAATGGACCCAGAATGATGTGAAATTGTGCTTCATGCAACATAATTCTGGGTGCCATTTACAAACCTTAAGTGCTAATGACTCCATTCCTTTTTGTGGGTTGTAGGGGCTGTTGATTGGTGTACACTAAAACAAACCTGATCTCTCTAGGACATCCAGAAGCCAAGTTATAAGCCCACAAATGTGTAACTGGACTACTTCTTTAAATTGACACCAGATCCGGTGACCTTTGGGACATGATTTGACCCCTTTAGGAAAGTGCTATCATCATGAAACGTTCAGATCACTTACAACTCAATAGACTCTACCTTCCTGTAACGTTTCAGCCTGATTGGACCTTGTTTTCACACAAATGAACCCAGAATGATGTGAAATTGTGCTTAGTGCAGCATAATTCTGGGTGCCATTTAAAAACCATAAGTGCTAATGACTCCATTCCTTTTTGAGGTTGTAGGGGTTGTTGATTGGAGTACACTAAAACAAACCTGATCTCTCTAGGACATTCAGAAGCCAAGTTATAAGCCCACAAATGTGTAACTGGACTACTTCTTTAAATTGACACCAGATCCGGTGACCTTTGGGACATGGTTTGACCCCCTTAGGAATGTGCGATCATCTTGAAACGTTCAGATCACTTACAACTCAATAGATTCTACCTTCTTGTAGCGTTTCAGCCCGATTGGACCTTGTTTTCACACAAATGGACTCAGAATGATGTGAAATTGTGCTTCGTGCAACATAATTCTGGGTGCCATTTAAAAACCATAAGTGCTAATGACTCCCTTCCTTTTTGTGGTTGTAGGGGCTGTTGATTGGAGTACACTAAAACAAACCTGATCTCTCTAGGACATTCAGAAGCCAAGTTAAAAGCCCACAAAGGTGTAACTGGACTACTTCTTTAAATTGACACCAGATCCGGTGACCTATGGGACATGGTTTGACCCCCTTAGAAAAGTGCTATCATCATGAAACGTTCAGATCACTTACAACTCAATAGATTCTACCTTCCTGTAACATTTCAGACTGATTGGACCTTGTTTTCACACAAATGAACCCAGAATGATGTGAAATTGTGCTTAGTGCAGCATAATTCTGGGTGCCATTTAAAAACCATAAGTGCTAATGACTCCATTCCTTTTTGAGGTTGTAGGGGTTGTTGATTGGAGTACACTAAAACAAACCTGATCTCTCTAGGACATTCAGAAGCCAAGTTATAAGCCCACAAATGTGTAACTGGACTACTTCTTTAAATTGACACCAGATCCAGTGACCTTTGGGACATGGTTTGACCCCCTTAGGAATGTGCGATCATCTTGAAACGTTCAGATCACTTACAACTCAATAGATTCTACCTTCTTGTAGCGTTTCAGCCCGATTGGACCTTGTTTTCACACAAATGGACTCAGAATGATGTGAAATTGTGCTTCGTGCAACATAATTCTGGGTGCCATTTAAAAACCATAAGTGCTAATGACTCCATTCCTTTTTGTGGTTGTAGGGGCTGTTGATTGGAGTACACTAAAACAAACCTGATCTCTCTAGGACATTCAGAAGCCAAGTTAAAAGCCCACAAAGGTGTAACTGGACTACTTCTTTAAATTGACACCAGATCCGGTGACCTATGGGACATGGTTTGACCCCCTTAGAAAAGTGCTATCATCATGAAACGTTCAGATCACTTACAACTCAATAGATTCTACCTTCCTGTAACATTTCAGACTGATTGGACCTTGTTTTCACACAAATGAACCCAGAATGATGTGAAATTGTGCTTCGTGCAACATAATTCTGGGTGCCATTTAAAAACCATAAGTGCTAATGACCCCATTCCTTTTTGAGGTTGTAGGGGATGTTGACTGGAGTACACTAAAACAAACCTGATCTCTCTAGGACATTCAGAAGCCAAGTTATAACCCCACAAAGGTGTAACTGGACTACTTCTTTAAAGTGACACCAGGCCCGGTGACCTTTGGGACATGGTTTGACCCACTATAGGAATGTGCGATCATCATGAAACGTTCAGATCACTTACAACTCAATAGATTCTACCGTCTTGTAACGTTTCAGCCTGATTGGACCTTGTTTTCACACAAATGGACCCAGAATGATGTGAAATTGTGCTTCGTGCAACATAATTCTGGGTGCCATTTACTAACCATAAGTGCTAATGACTCCATTCCTTTTTGTGGTTGTAGGGGCTGTTGGTTGGAGTACATTAAAACAAACCTGATCTCTCTAGGACATTCAGAAGCCAAGTTATAAGCCCACAAATGTGTAACTGGACGACTTCTTTAAATTGACACCAGATCCGGTGACCTTTGGGACATGGTTTGACCCCCTTAGGAAAGTGCTATCAGCATAAAATGTTTAGATCACTTACAACTCAATAGATTCTACCTTCCTGTAACGTTTCAGCCTGATTGGACCTTGTTTTAACACAAATGAACCCAGAATGATGTGAAATTGTGCTTCGTGCACCATAATTCTGTGTGCCATTTACAAACCATAAGTGCTAATGACTCCATTCCTTTTTGTGGTTGTAGGGGCTGTTGATTGGAGTACACTAAAACAAGCCTGATCTCTCTAGGACATTCAGAAGCCAAGTTATAAGCCCACAAAGGTGTAACTGGACTACGTCTTTAAAGTGACACCAGGCCCGGTGACCTTTGAGACATGGTTTTATCCCCTATAGGAATGTGCGATCATCTTGAAACGTTCAGATCACTTACAACTCAATAGATTCTACCTTCTTGTAGCGTTTCAGCCTGATCGGACCTTGTTTTCACACAAATGGACCCAGAATGATGTGAAATTGTGCTTCGTGCAACATAATTCTGGGTGCCATTTACTAAACATAAGTGCTAATGACTCCATTCCTTTTTGTGGTTGTAGAGGCTGTTGGTTGGAGTACATTAAAACAAACCTGATCTCTCTAGGACATTCAGAAGCCAAGTTATAAGCCCACAAATGTGTAACTGGACTACTTCTTTAAATTGACACCAGATCCGGTGACCTTTGGGACATGGTTTGACCCCCTTAGGAAAGTGCTATCATCATGAAACGTTCAGATCACTTACAACTCAATAGATTCTACCTTCCTGTAACGTTTCAGCCTGATTGGACCTTGTTTTCACACAAATGAACCCAGAATGATGTGAAATTGTGCTTCGTGCACCATAATTCTGTGTGCCATTTACAAACCATAAGTGCTAATGACTCCATTCCTTTTTGTGGTTGTAGGGGTTGTTGATTGGAGTACACTAAAACAAGCCTGATCTCTCTAGGACATTCAGAAGCCAAGTTATAAGCCCACAAAGGTGTAACTGGACTACGTCTTTAAAGTGACACCAGGCCCAGTGACCTTTGGGACATGGTTTTACCCCCTATAGGAATGTGCGATCATCTTGAAACATTCAGATCACTTACAACTCAATAGATTCTACCTTCTTGTAGCGTTTCAGCCTGATTGAACCTTGTTTTCACACAAATGGACCCAGAATGATGTGAAATTGTGCTTCGTGCAACATAATTCTGGTTGCCATTTACAAACCTTAAGTGCTAATGACTCCATTCCTTTTTGTGGTTGTAGGGGCTGTTGATTGGAGTACACTAAAACAAACCTGATCTCTCTAGGACATTCAGAAGCCAAGTTATAAGCCCAAAAATGTGTAACTGGACTACTTCTTTAAATTGACACCAGATCCGGTGACCTTTGGGACATGGTTTGACCCCCTTAGGAAAGTGCTATCATCATGAAACGTTCAGATCACTTACAACTCAATAGGTTCTACCTTCCTGTAACGTTTCAGCCTCATTGGACCTTATTTTCACACAAATGAACCCAGAATGATGTCAAATTGTGCTTCGTGCAACATAATTCTGGGTGCCATTTAAAAACCATAAGTGCTAATGACTCCATTCCTTTTTGTGGTTGTAGGGGCTGTTTATTGGAGTACACTAAAACAAACCTAACCTCTCTAGGACATTCAGAAGCCAAGTTATAAGCCCACAAAGGTGTAACTGGACTACTTCTTTAAAGTGACACCAGGCCCGGTGACCTTTGGGACATGGTTTTACCCCCTATAGGAAAGTGCTATCATCTTGAAACGTTCAGATCAATTACAACTCAATAGATTCTACCTTCTTGTGTAACGTTTCAGCCTGATTGGACCTTGTTTTCACACAAATGAACCCAGAATTATGTGAAATTGTGCTTCGTGCAACATAATTCTGGGTGCCATTTAAAAACCCTTAAGTGCTAATGACTCCATTCCTTTTTGAGGTTTTAGGGGCTGTTGATCTGAGTACACTAAAACAAACCTGATCTCTCTAGGACATTCAGAAGCCAAGTTATAAGCCCTCAAAGGTGTAACTGGACTACTTCTTTAAAGTGACACCAGGCCCTGTGACCTTTGGGACATGGTTTGACCCCCTTAGGAAAGTGCTGTCATCATGAAACGTTCAGATCACTTACAACTCAATGGATTCTACCTTCCTGTAACATTTCAGCCTGATTGTACCTTGTTTTCACACAAATGACCCAGAATGATGTGAAATTGTGCTTTGTGCAACATAATTCTGGGTGCCATTTAAAAACCATAAGTGCTAATGACTCCATTCCTTTTTGTGGTTGTAGGGGCTGTTGATTGGTGTATACTAAAACAAACCTGATCTCTCTAGGATATTCAGAAGCCAAGTTATAAGCCCACAAAGGTGTAACTGGACTACTTCTTTAAAGTGACACCAGGCCCGGTGACCTTTGGGACATGGTTTGACCCCCCATAGGAATGTGCGATCATCATGAAACGTTCAGATCACTTACAACTGAATAGATTCTACCTTCTTGTAACGTTTCAGCCTGATTGGACCTTGTTTTCACACAAATGGACCCAGAATGATGTGAAATTGTGCTTCGTGCAACATAATTCTGGGTGCCATTTACAAACCATAAGTGCTAATGACTCCATTCCTTTTTGTGGTTGTAGGGGCTGTTGGTTGGAGTACATTCAAACAAACCTGATCTCTCTAGGACATTCAGAAGCCAAGTTATAAGCCCACAAATGTGTAACTGGACTACTTCTTTAAATTGACACCAGATCCGGTGACCTTTGGGACATGGTTTGACCCCCTTAGGAAAGTGCGATCATCTTGAAACGTTCAGATCACTTACAACTCAATAGATTCTACCTTCTTGTAACGTTTCAGCCTGATTGGACCTTGTTTTCACACAAATGGACCCAGAATGATGTGAAATTGTGCTTCGTGCAACATAATTCTGGGTGCCATTTAAAAACCATAAGTGCTAATGACTCCATTCCTTTTTGTGGTTGTAGGGGCTGTTGATTGGAGTATACTAAAACAAACCTGATCTCTCTAGGACAGTCAGAAGCCAAGTTATAAGCCCACAAATGTGTAACTGGACTACTTCTTTAAATTGACACCAGATCCGGTGACCTTTGGGACATGGTTTGACCCCCTTAGGAAAGTGCTATCATCATGAAACGTTCAGATCACTTACAACTCAATAGATTCTACCTTCCTGTAACATTTCAGCCTGATTGGACCTTGTTTTCACACAAATGAACCCAGAATGATGTGAAATTGTGCTACGTGCAAAATAATTCTGGGTGCAATTTAAAAACCATAAGTGCTAATGACTCCATTCCTTATTGAGGTATTAGGGGATGTTGATTGGAGTACACTAAAACAAACCTGATCTCTCTAGGACATTCAGAAGCCAAGTTATAAGCCCACAAATGTGTAACTGGACTACTTCTTTAAATTGACACCAGATCTGGTGACCTTTGGGACATGGTTTGACCCCCTTAGGAAAGTGCTATCATCATGAAACGTTCAGATCACTTACATCTCAATAGATTCTACCTTCCTGTAACGTTTCAGCCTGATTGGACCTTGTTTTCACACAAATGAACCCAGAATGATGTGAAATTGTGCTTAGTGCAGGATAATTCTGGGTGTCATTTAAGAACCATAAGTGCTAATGACTCCATTCCTTTTTGAGGTTGTAGGGGATGTTGATTGGAGTACACTAAAACAAACCTAATCTCTCTAGGACATTCAGAAGCCAAGTTATAAGCCCACAATTGAGTAACTGGACTACTTCTTTAAATTGACACCAGATCCGGTGACCTTTGGGACATGGTTTGACCCCCTCAGGAAAGTGCTATCATCATGAAACGTTCAGATCACTTACAACTCAATAGATTCTACCTTCCTGTAACGTTTCAGCCTGATTTGACCTTGTTTTCACACAAATGAACCCAGAATGATGTGAAATTGTGCTTCGTGCAACATAATTCTGGGTGCCATTTACAAACCATAAGTGCTAATGACTCCATTCCTTTTTGTGGTTGTAGGGGCTGTTGATTGGAGTACACTAAAACAAACCTAACCTCTCTAGGACATTCAGAAGCCAAGTTATAAGCCCACAAAGGTGTAACTGGACTACTTCTTTAAAGTGACACCAGGCCCGGTGACCTTGGGGACATGGTTTGACCCCCTTAGGAAAGTGCTATCATCATGAAACATTCAGATCACTTACAACTCAATAGATTCTACCTTCCTGTAACATTTCAGCCTGATTGTACCTTGTTTTCACACAAATGACCCAGAATGATGTGAAATTGTGCTTCATGCAACATAATTCTGGGTGCCATTTAAAAACCATAAGTGCTAATGACTCCATTCCTTTTTGAGGTTGTAGGGGATGTTGATTGGAGTACACTAAAACAAACCTGATCTCTCTAGGACATTCAGAAGCCAAGTTATAAGCCCACAAATGTGTAACTGGACTACTTCTTTAAATTGACACCAGATCCGGTGACCTTTGGGACATGGTTTGACCCCCTTAGGAATGTGCGATCATCTTGAAACGCTCAGATCACTTACAACTCAATAGATTCTACCTTCTTGTAGCGTTTCAGCCTGATTGGACCTTGTTTTCACACAAATGAAGCCAGAATGATGTGAAATTGTGCTTAGTGCAGCATAATTCTGGGTGCCATTTAAAAACCATAAGTGCTAATGACTCCATTCCTTTTTGTGGTTGTAGGGGATCTTGATTGGAGTACACTAAAACAAACCTGATCTCTCTAGGACATTCAGAAGCCAAGTTATAAGCCCACAAATGTGTAACTGGACTACTTCTTTAAATTGACACCAGATCCGGTGACCTTTGGGACATGGTTTGACCCCCTTAGGAATGTGCGATCATCTTGAAATGTTCAGATCACTTACAACTCAATAGATTCTACCTTCTTGTAGCGTTTCAGCCTGATTGGACCTTGTTTTCACACAAATGGACCCAGAATGATGTGAAATTGTGCTTCGTGCAACATAATTCTGGGTGCCATTTACAAACCATAAGTGCTAATGACTCCATTCCTTTTTGTGGTTGTAGGGGCTGTTGATTGGAGTACACTAAAACAAACCTAACCTCTCTAGGACATTCTGAAGCCAAGTTATAAGCCCACAAAGGTGTAACTGGACTACTTCTTTAAAGTGACACCAGGCCCGGTGACCTTTGGGACATGGTTTTACCCCCTATAGGAATGTGCGATCATCTTGAAACATTCAGATCACTTACAACTCAATAGATTCTACCTTCCTGTAACGTTTCAGCCTCATTGGACCTTGTTTTCACACAAATGAACCCAGAATGATGTGAAATTGTGCTTCGTGCAACATAATTCTGGGTGCCATTTAAAAAACATAAGTGCTAATGACTCCATTCCTTTTTGTGGTTGTAGGGGCTGTTTATTGGAGTACAGTAAAACAAACCTAACCTCTCTAGGACATTCAGAAGCCAAGTTATAAGCCCACAAAGGTGTAACTGGACTACTTCTTTAAAGTGACACCAGGCCCGGTGACCTTTGGGACATGGTTTTACCCCCTATAGGAATGTGTGATCATCTTGAAACGTTCAGATCAATTACAACTCAATAGATTCTACCTTCTTGTGTAACGTTTCAGCCTGATTGGACCTTGTTTTCACACAAATGAACCCAGAATTATGTGAAATTGTGCTTCGTGCAACATAATTCTGGGTGCCATTTAAAAACCATAAGTGCTAATGACTCCATTCCTTCTTGAGGTTTTAGGGGCTGTTGATCGGAGTACACTAAAACAAACCTGATCTCTCTAGGACATTCAGAAGCCAAGTTATAAGCCCTCAAAGGTGTAACTGGACTACTACTTTAAAGTGACACCAGGCCCTGTGACCTTTGGGACATGGTTTGACCCCCTTAGGAAAGTGCTGTCATCATGAAACGTTCAGATCACTTACAACTCAATAGATTCTACCTTCCTGTAACATTTCAGCCTGATTGTACCTTGTTTTCACACAAATGACCCAGAATGATGTGAAATTGTGCCTCGTGTAACATAATTCTGGGTGCCATTTACAAACCATAAGTGCTAATGACTCCATTCCTTTTTGTGGTTGTAGGGTTTGTTGGTTGGAGTACATTAAAACAAACCTGATCTGTCTAGGACATTCAGAAGCCAAGTTCTAAGTCCACAAATGTGTAACTGGACTACTTCTTTAAATTGACGCCAGATCCGGTGACCTTTGGGACATGGTTTGACCCCCTTAGGTAAGTGCTATCATCATGAAACGTTCAGATCACTTACAACTCAATAGATTCTACCTTCCCGTAACGTTTCAGCCTGATTGGACCTTGTTTTCACACAAATGAACCCAGAATGATGTGAAATTGTGCTTAGTGCAGCATCATTCTGGGTGCCATGTAAGAACCATAAGTGCTAATGACTCCATTCCTTTTTGAGGTTGTAGGGGATGTTGATTGGAGTACACTAAAATAAACCTGATCTCTCTAGGACATTCAGAAGCCAAGTTATAAGCCCACAAAGGTGTAACTGGACTACTTCTTTAAAGTGACACCAGGCCCGGTGACCTTTGGGACATGGTTTTACCCCCTATAGGAATGTGCGATCATCTTGAAACGTTCAGATCACTTACAACTCAATAGATTCTACCTTCTTGTAGCATTTCAGCCTGATTGGACCTTGTTTTCACACAAATGGACCCAGAATGATGTGAAATTGTGCTTCATGCAACATAATTCTGGGTGCCATTTACAAACCTTAAGTGCTAATGACTCCATTCCTTTTTGTGGTTGTAGGGGCTGTTGATTGGTGTACACTAAAACAAACCTGATCTCTCTAGGACATCCAGAAGCCAAGTTATAAGCCCACAAATGTGTAACTGGACTACTTCTTTAAATTGACACCAGATCCGGTGACCTTTGGGACATGGTTTGACCCCCTTAGGAATGTGCGATCATCTTGAAACGTTCAGATCACTTACAACTCAATAGATTCTACCTTCTTGTAGCGTTTCAGCCCGATTGGACCTTGTTTTCACACAAATGGACTCAGAATGATGTGAAATTGTGCTTCGTGCAACATAATTCTGGGTGCTATTTAAAAACCATAAGTGCTAATGACTCCATTCCTTTTTGCGGTTGTAGGGGCTGTTGATTGGAGTACACTAAAACAAACCTGATCTCTCTAGGACATTCAGAAGCCAAGTTAAAAGCCCACAAAGGTGTAACTGGACTACTTCTTTAAATTGACACCAGATCCGGTGACCTAAGGGACATGGTTTGACCCCCTTAGAAAAGTGCTATCATCATGAAACGTTCAGATCACTTACAACTCAATAGATTCTACCTTCCTGTAACATTTCAGACTGATTGGACCTTGTTTTCACACAAATGAACCCAGAATGATGTGAAATTGTGCTTAGTGCAGCATAATTCTGGGTGCCATTTAAAATCCATAAGTGCTAATGACTCCATTCCTTTTTGAGGTTGTAGGGGTTGTTGATTGGAGTACACTAAAACAAACCTGATCTCTCTAGGACATTCAGAAGCCAAGTTATAAGCCCACAAATGTGTAACTGGACTACTTCTTTAAATTGACACCAGATCCGGTGACCTTTGGGACATGGTTTGACCCCCTTAGGAATGTGCGATCATCTTGAAACGTTCAGATCACTTACAACTCAATAGATTATACCTTCTTGTAGCGTTTCAGCCCGATTGGACCTTGTTTTCACACAAATGGACTCAGAATGATGTGAAATTGTGCTTCGTGCAACATAATTCTGGGTGCCATTTAAAAACCATAAGTGCTAATGACTCCATTCCTTTTTGTGGTTGTAGGGGCTGTTGATTGGAGTACACTAAAACAAACCTGATCTCTCTAGGACATTCAGAAGCCAAGTTAAAAGCCCACAAAGGTGTAACTGGACTACTTCTTTAAATTGACACCAGATCCGGTGACCTATGGGACATGGTTTGACCCCCTTAGAAAAGTGCTATCATCATGAAACGTTCAGATCACTTACAACTCAATAGATTCTACCTTCCTGTAACATTTCAGACTGATTGGACCTTGTTTTCACACAAATGAACCCAGAATGATGTGAAATTGTGCTTCGTGCAACATAATTCTGGGTGCCATTTAAAAACCATAAGTGCTAATGACCCCATTCCTTTTTGAGGTTGTAGGGGATGTTGACTGGAGTACACTAAAACAAACCTGATCTCTCTAGGACATTCAGAAGCCAAGTTATAACCCCACAAAGGTGTAACTGGACTACTTCTTTAAAGTGACACCAGGCCCGGTGACCTTTGGGACATGGTTTGACCCACTATAGGAATGTGCGATCATCATGAAACGTTCAGATCACTTACAACTCAATAGATTCTACCGTCTTGTAACGTTTCAGCCTGATTGGACCTTGTTTTCACACAAATGGACCCAGAATGATGTGAAATTGTGCTTCGTGCAACATAATTCTGGGTGCCATTTACTAACCATAAGTGCTAATGACTCCATTCCTTTTTGTGGTTGTAGGGGCTGTTGGTTGGAGTACATTAAAACAAACCTGATCTCTCTAGGACATTCAGAAGCCAAGTTATAAGCCCACAAATGTGTAACTGGACGACTTCTTTAAATTGACACCAGATCCGGTGACCTTTGGGACATGGTTTGACCCCCTTAGGAAAGTGCTATCAGCATAAAACGTTTAGATCACTTACAACTCAATAGATTCTACCTTCCTGTAACGTTTCAGCCTGATTGGACCTTGTTTTCACACAAATGAACCCAGAATGATGTGAAATTGTGCTTCGTGCACCATAATTCTGTGTGCCATTTACAAACCATAAGTGCTAATGACTCCATTCCTTTTTGTGGTTGTAGGGGCTGTTGATTGGAGTACACTAAAACAAGCCTGATCTCTCTAGGACATTCAGAAGCCAAGTTATAAGCCCACAAAGGTGTAACTGGACTACGTCTTTAAAGTGACACCAGGCCCGGTGACCTTTGGGACATGGTTTTACCCCCTATAGGAATGTGCGATCATCTTGAAAAGTTCAGATCACTTACAACTCAATAGATTC
This sequence comes from Nothobranchius furzeri, assembly GCF_043380555.1. Classification (NCBI taxonomy): domain Eukaryota; kingdom Metazoa; phylum Chordata; class Actinopteri; order Cyprinodontiformes; family Nothobranchiidae; genus Nothobranchius; species Nothobranchius furzeri. The sequence goes on from NC_091756.1 coordinate 19,026,195, forward strand.
TACCTTCTTGTAGCGTTTCAGCCTGATCGGACCTTGTTTTCACACAAATGGACCCAGAATGATGTGAAATTGTGCTTCGTGCAACATAATTCTGGGTGCCATTTACTAACCATAAGTGCTAATGACTCCATTCCTTTTTGTGGTTGTAGAGGCTGTTGGTTGGAGTACATTAAAACAAACCTGATCTCTCTAGGACATTCAGAAGCCAAGTTATAAGCCCACAAATGTGTAACTGGACTACTTCTTTAAATTGACACCAGATCCGGTGACCTTTGGGACATGGTTTGACCCCCTTAGGAAAGTGCTATCATCATGAAACGTTCAGATCACTTACAACTCAATAGATTCTACCTTCCTGTAACGTTTCAGCCTGATTGGACCTTGTTTTCACACAAATGAACCCAGAATGATGTGAAATTGTGCTTCGTGCACCATAATTCTGTGTGCCATTTACAAACCATAAGTGCTAATGACTCCATTCCTTTTTGTGGTTGTAGGGGTTGTTGATTGGAGTACACTAAAACAAGCCTGATCTCTCTAGGACATTCAGAAGCCAAGTTATAAGCCCACAAAGGTGTAACTGGACTACGTCTTTAAAGTGACACCAGGCCCAGTGACCTTTGGGACATGGTTTTACCCCCTATAGGAATGTGCGATCATCTTGAAACATTCAGATCACTTACAACTCAATAGATTCTACCTTCTTGTAGCGTTTCAGCCTGATTGGACCTTGTTTTCACACAAATGGACCCAGAATGATGTGAAATTGTGCTTCGTGCAACATAATTCTGGTTGCCATTTACAAACCTTAAGTGCTAATGACTCCATTCCTTTTTGTGGTTGTAGGGGCTGTTGATTGGAGTACACTAAAACAAACCTGATCTCTCTAGGACATTCAGAAGCCAAGTTATAAGCCCACAAATGTGTAACTGGACTACTTCTTTAAATTGACACCAGATCCGGTGACCTTTGGGACATGGTTTGACCCCCTTAGGAAAGTGCTATCATCATGAAACGTTCAGATCACTTACAACTCAATAGGTTCTACCTTCCTGTAACGTTTCAGCCTCATTGGACCTTATTTTCACACAAATGAACCCAGAATGATGTCAAATTGTGCTTCGTGCAACATAATTCTGGGTGCCATTTAAAAACCATAAGTGCTAATGACTCCATTCCTTTTTGTGGTTGTAGGGGCTGTTTATTGGAGTACACTAAAACAAACCTAACCTCTCTAGGACATTCAGAAGCCAAGTTATAAGCCCACAAAGGTGTAACTGGACTACTTCTTTAAAGTGACACCAGGCCCGGTGACCTTTGGGACATGGTTTTACCCCCTATAGGAAAGTGCTATCATCTTGAAATGTTCAGATCAATTACAACTCAATAGATTCTACCTTCTTGTGTAACGTTTCAGCCTGATTGGACCTTGTTTTCACACAAATGAACCCAGAATTATGTGAAATTGTGCTTCGTGCAACATAATTCTGGGTGCCATTTAAAAACCATAAGTGCTAATGACTCCATTCCTTTTTGAGGTTTTAGGGGCTGTTGATCGGAGTACACTAAAACAAACCTGATCTCTCTAGGACATTCAGAAGCCAAGTTATAAGCCCTCAAAGGTGTAACTGGACTACTTCTTTAAAGTGACACCAGGCCCTGTGACCTTTGGGACATGGTTTGACCCCCTTAGGAAAGTGCTGTCATCATGAAACGTTCAGATCACTTACAACTCAATAGATTCTACCTTCCTGTAACATTTCAGCCTGATTGTACCTTGTTTTCACACAAATGACCCAGAATGATGTGAAATTGTGCTTTGTGCAACATAATTCTGGGTGCCATTTAAAAACCATAAGTGCTAATGACTCCATTCCTTTTTGTGGTTGTAGGGGCTGTTGATTGGTGTATACTAAAACAAACCTGATCTCTCTAGGACATTAAGAAGCCAAGTTATAAGCACACAAATATGTAACTGGACTACTTCTTTAAATTGACACCATATCCGGTGACCTTTGGGACATGGTTTGACCCTCTTAGGAAAGTGTGATCATCTTGAAACGTTCAGATCACTTACAACTCAATAGATTCTACCTTCTTGTAACATTTCAGCCTGATTGGACCTTGTTTTCACACAAATGGACCCAGAATGATGTGAAATTGTGCTTCATGCAACATAATTCTGGGTGCCATTTAAAAACCATAAGTGCTAATGACTCCATTCCTTTTAGTGGTAATGGGGGCTGCTAATTGGAGTACTCTAAAACAAACCTGACCTCTCTAGGATATTCAGAAGCCAAGTTATAAGCCCACAAAGGTGTAACTGGACTACTTCTTTAAAGTGACACCAGGCCCGGTGACCTTTGGGACATGGTTTGACCCCCCATAGGAATGTGCGATCATCATGAAACGTTCAGATCACTTACAACTGAATAGATTCTACCTTCTTGTAACGTTTCAGCCTGATTGGACCTTGTTTTCACACAAATGGACCCAGAATGATGTGAAATTGTGCTTCGTGCAACATAATTCTGGGTGCCATTTACAAACCTTAAGTGCTAATGACTCCATTCCTTTTTGTGGTTGTAGGGGCTGTTGATTGGAGTACATTAAAACAAACCTGATCTCTCTAGGACATTCAGAAGCCAAGTTATAAGCCCACAAATGTGTAACTGGACTACTTCTTTAAATTGACACCAGATCCGGTGACCTTTCGGACATGGTTTGAACCCCTTAGGAAAGTGCTATCATCATGAAACGTTCAGATCACTTACAACTCAATAGATTCTACCTTCCTGTAACGTTTCAGCCTGATTGGACCTTGTTTTCACACAAATGGACCCAGAATGATGTGAAATTGTGCTTCGTGCAACATAATTCTGGGTGCCATTTACAAACCATGAGTGCTAATGACTCCATTCCTTTTTGTGGTTGTAGGGGCTGTTGATTGGAGTACACTAAAACAAACCTGATCTCTCTAGGACATTCAGAAGCCAAGTTATAAGCCCACAAATGTGTAACTGGACTACTTCTTTAAATTGACACCAGATCCGGTGACCTTTGGGACATGGTTTGACCCCCTTAGGAATGTTCTATCATCATGAAACGTTCAGATCACTTACAACTCAATAGATTCTACCTTCCTGTAACGTTTCAGCCTGATTGGACCTTGTTTTCACACAAATGAACCCAGAATGATGTGAAATTGTGCTTCGTGCAACATAATTCTGGGTGCCATTTACAAACCATAAGTGCTAATGACTCCATTCCTTTTTGTGGTTGTAGGGGCTGTTGATTGGAGTACAGTAAAACAAACCTAACCTCTCTAGGACATTCAGAAGCCAAGTTATAAGCCCACAAAGGTGTAACTGGACTACTTCTTTAAAGTGACACCAGGCCCGGTGACCTTTGGGACATGGTTTGACCCCCTATAGGAATTTGCGATCATCTTGAAACGTTCAGATCACTTACAACTCAATAGATTCTACCCTCTTGTGTAACGTTTCAGCCTGATTGGACCTTGTTTTCACACAAATGAACCCAGAATGATGTGAAATTGTGCTTCGTGCAACATAATTCTGGGTGCCATTTAAAAACCATAAGTGCTAATGACTCCATTCCTTTTTGAGGTTGTAGGGGCTGTTGGTTGGAGTACATTAAAACAAACCTGATCTCTCTAGGACATTCAGAAGCCAAGTTATAAGCCCACAAATGTGTAACTGGACTACTTCTTTAAATTGACACCAGATCTGGTGACCTTTGGGACATGGTTTGACCCCCTTAGGAAAGTGCTATCATCATGAAACGTTCAGATCACTTACATCTCAATAGATTCTACCTTCCTGTAACGTTTCAGCCTGATTGGACCTTGTTTTCACACAAATGAACCCAGAATGATGTGAAATTGTGCTTAGTGCAGGATATTTCTGGGTGTCATTTAAGAACCATAAGTGCTAATGACTCCATTCCTTTTTGAGGTTGTAGGGGATGTTGATTGGAGTACACTAAAACAAACCTGATCTCTCTAGGACATTCAGAAGCCAAGTTATAAGCCCACAAATGAGTAACTGGACTACTTCTTTAAATTGACACCAGATCCGGTGACCTTTGGGACATGTGCTATCATCATGAAACGTTCAGATCACTTACAACTCAATAGATTCTACCTTCCTGTAACGTTTCAGCCTGATTGGACCTTGTTTTCACACAAATGAACCCAGAATGATGTGAAATTGTGCTTCGTGCAACATAATTCTGGGTGCCATTTACAAACCATAAGTGCTAATGACTCCATTCCTTTTTGTGGTTGTAGGGGCTGTTGATTGGAGTACACTAAAACAAACCTAACCTCTCTAGGACATTCAGAAGCCAAGTTATAAGCCCACAAAGGTGTAACTGGACTACTTCTTTAAAGTGACACCAGGCCCGGTGACCTTGGGGACATGCTTTGACCCCCTTAGGAAAGTGCTATCATCTTGAAACGTTCAGATCACTTACAACTCAATAGATTCTACCTTCCTGTAACATTTCAGCCTGATTGTACCTTGTTTTCACACAAATGACCCAGAATGATGTGAAATTGTGCTTCGTGCAACATAATTCTGGGTGCCATTTACAAACCATAAGTGCTAATGACTCCATTCCTTTTTGTGGTTGTAGGGGATGTTGGTTGGAGTACATTAAAACAAACCTGATCTCTCTAGGACATTCAGAAGCCAAGTTCTAAGCCCACAAATGTGTAACTGGACTACTTCTTTAAATTGACACCAGATCCGGTGACCTTTGGGACATGGTTTGACCCCCTTAGGAAAGTGCGATCATCTTGAAACGTTCAGATCACTTACAACTCAATAGATTCTACCTTCTTGTAACGTTTCAGCCTGATTGGACCTTGTTTTCACACAAATGGACCCAGAATGATGTGAAATTGTGCTTCGTGCAACATAATTCTGGGTGCCATTTAAAAACCATAAGTGCTAATGACTCCATTCCTTTTTGTGGTTGTAGGGGCTGTTGATTGGAGTATACTAAAACAAACCTGATCTCTCTAGGACAGTCAGAAGCCAAGTTATAAGCCCACAAATGTGTAACTGGACTACTTCTTTAAATTGACACCAGATCCGGTGACCTTTGGGACATGGTTTGACCCCCTTAGGAAAGTGCTATCATCATGAAACGTTCAGATCACTTACAACTCAATAGATTCTACCTTCCTGTAACATTTCAGCCTGATTGGACCTTGTTTTCACATAAATGAACCCAGAATGATGTGAAATTGTGCTACGTGCAAAATAATTCTGGGTGCAATTTAAAAACCATAAGTGCTAATGACTCCATTCCTTTTTGAGGTATTAGGGGATGTTGATTGGAGTACACTAAAACAAACCTGATCTCTATAGGACATTCAGAAGCCAAGTTAAAAGCCCACAAAGGTGTAACTGGACTACTTCTTTAAAGTGACACCAGGCCCAGTGACCTTTGGGACATGGTTTTACCCCCTATAGGAATGAGCGATCATCTTGAAACGTTCAGATCACTTACAACTCAATAGATTCTACCTTCTTGTAACGTTTCAGCCTGATTGGACCTTGTTTTCACACAAATGGACCCAGAATGATGTGAAATTTTGCTTCGTGCAACATAATTCTGGGTGCCATTTACAAACCATAAGTGCTAATGACTCCATTCCTTTTTGTGGTTGTAGGGGCTGTTGATTGGAGTACATTAAAACAAAGCTGATCTCTCTAGGACATTCAGAAGCCAAGTTATCAGCCCACAAATGTGTAACAGGACTAATTCTTTAAATTGACACCAGATCCGGTGACCTTTGGGACATGGTTTGACCCCCTTAGGAAAGTGCTATCATCATGAAACGTTCAGATCACTTACATTTCAATAGATTCTACCTTCCTGTAACTTTCAGCCTCATTGGACCTTGTTTTCACACAAATGAACCCAGAATGATGTGAAATTGTGCTTCGTGCAACATAATTCTGGGTGCCATTTACAAACCATAAGTGCTAATGACTCCATTCCTTTTTGTGGTTGTAGGGGCTGTTGATTGGAGTACACTAAAACAAACCTAACCTCTCTAGGACATTCAGAAGCCAAGTTATAAGCCCACAAATGTGTAACTGGACTACTTCTTTAAAGTGACACCAGGCCCGGTGACCTTTGGGACATGGTTTGACACCCTTAGGAAAGTGCTATCATCATGAAACGTTCAGATCACTTACAACTCAATAGATTCTACCTTCCTGTAACATTTCAGCCTGATTGTACCTTGTTTTCACACAAATGAACCCAGAATGATGTGAAATTGTGCTTCGTGCAACATAATTCTGGGTGCCATTTACAAACCTTAAGTGCTAATGACTCCATTCCTTTTTGTGGTTGTAGGGGCTGTTGATTGGAGTACATTAAAACAAACCTGATCTCTCTAGGACATTCAGAAGCCAAGTTATAAGCCCACAAATGTGTAACTGGACTACTTCTTTAAATTGACACCAGATCCAGTGACCTTTCGGACATGGTTTGAACCCCTTAGGAAAGTGCTATCATCATGAAACGTTCAGATCACTTACAACTCAATAGATTCTACCTTCCTGTAACGTTTCAGCCTGATTGGACCTTGTTTTCACACAAATGGACCCAGAATGATGTGAAATTGTGCTTCGTGCAACATAATTCTGGGTGCCATTTACAAACCATGAGTGCTAATGACTCCATTCCTTTTTGTGGTTGTAGGGGCTGTTGATTGGAGTACACTAAAACAAACCTGATCTCTCTAGGACATTCAGAAGCCAAGTTATAAGCCCACAAATGTGTAACTGGACTACTTCTTTAAATTGACACCAGATCCGGTGACCTTTGGGACATGGTTTGACCCCCTTAGGAATGTTCTATCATCATGAAACGTTCAGATCACTTACAACTCAATAGATTCTACCTTCCTGTAACGTTTCAGCCTGATTGGACCTTGTTTTCACACAAATGAACCCAGAATGATGTGAAATTGTGCTTCGTGCAACATAATTCTGGGTGCCATTTACAAACCATAAGTGCTAATGACTCCATTCCTTTTTGTGGTTGTAGGGGCTGTTGATTGGAGTACAGTAAAACAAACCTAAACTCTCTAGGACATTCAGAAGCCAAGTTATAAGCCCACAAAGGTGTAACTGGACTACTTCTTTAAAGTGACACCAGGCCCGGTGACCTTTGGGACATGGTTTGACCCCCTATAGGAATTTGTGATCATCTTGAAACGTTCAGATCACTTACAACTCAATAGATTCTACCCTCTTGTGTAACGTTTCAGCCTGATTGGACCTTGTTTTCACACAAATGAACCCAGAATGATGTGAAATTGTGCTTCGTGCAACATAATTCTGGGTGCCATTTAAAAACCATAAGTGCTAATGACTCCATTCCTTTTTGAGGTTGTAGGGGCTGTTGGTTGGAGTACATTAAAACAAACCTGATCTCTCTAGGACATTCAGAAGCCAAGTTATCAGCCCACAAATGTGTAACTGGACTACTTCTTTAAATTGACACCAGATCTGGTGACCTTTGGGACATGGTTTGACCCCCTTAGGAAAGTGCTATCATCATGAAACGTTCAGATCACTTACATCTCAATAGATTCTACCTTCCTGTAACGTTTCAGCCTGATTGGACCTTGTTTTCACACAAATGAACCCAGAATGATGTGAAATTGTGCTTAGTGCAGGATATTTCTGGGTGTCATTTAAGAACCATAAGTGCTAATGACTCCATTCATTTTTGAGGTTGTAGGGGATGTTGATTGGAGTACACTAAAACAAACCTGATCTCTCTAGGACATTCAGAAGCCAAGTTATAAGCCCACAAATGAGTAACTGGACTACTTCTTTAAATTAACACCAGATCCGGTGACCTTTGGGACATGTGCTATCATCATGAAACGTTCAGATCACTTACAACTCAATAGATTCTACCTTCCTGTAACGTTTCAGCCTGATTGGACCTTGTTTTCACACAAATGAACCCAGAATGATGTGAAATTGTGCTTCGTGCAACATAATTCTGGGTGCCATTAACAAACCATAAGTGCTAATGACTCCATTCCTTTTTGTGGTTGTAGGGGCTGTTGATTGGAGTACACTAAAACAAACCTAACCTCTCTAGGACATTCAGAAGCCAAGTTATAAGCCCACAAAGGTGTAACTGGACTACTTCTTTAAAGTGACACCAGGCCCGGTGACCTTGGGGACATGGTTTGACCCCCTTAGGAAAGTGCTATCATCTTGAAACGTTCAGATCACTTACAACTCAATAGATTCTACCTTCCTGTAACATTTCAGCCTGATTGTACCTTGTTTTCACACAGATGACCCAGAATGATGTGAAATTGTGCTTCGTGCAACATAATTCTGGGTGCCATTTACAAACCATAAGTGCTAATGACTCCATTCCTTTTTGTGGTTGTAGGGGATGTTGGTTGGAGTACATTAAAACAAACCTGATCTCTCTAGGACATTCAGAAGCCAAGTTCTAAGCCCACAAATGTGTAACTGGACTACTTCTTTAAATTGACACCAGATCCGGTGACTTTTGGGACATGGTTTGACCCCCTTAGGAAAGTGCTATCATCATGAAACGTTCAGATCACTTACAACTCAATAGACTCTACCTTCCTGTAACGTTTCAGCCTGATTGGTCCTTGTTTTCACACAAATGAAGCCAGAATGATGTGAAATTGTGCTTAGTGCAGCATAATTCTGGGTGCCATTTAAAAACCATAAGTGCTAATGACGCCATTCCTTTTTGAGGTTGTAGGGGATGTTGATTGGAGTACAGTAAAACAAACCTGATCTCTCTAGGACATTCAGAAGCCAAGTTATAAGCCCACAAATGTGTAACTGGACTACTTCTTTAAATTGACACCAGATCCGGTGACCTTTGGGACATGGTTTGACCACCTTAGGAATGTGCGATCATCTTGAAACGTTCAGATCACTTACAACTGAATAGATTCTACCTTCTTGTAGCGTTTCAGCCTGATTGGACCTTGTTTTCACACAAATGAAGCCAGAATGATGTGAAATTGTGCTTAGTGCAGCATAATTCTGGGTGCCATTTAAAAACCATAAGTGCTAATGACTCCATTCCTTTTTGTGGTTGTAGGGGATGTTGATTGGAGTACACTAAAACAAACCTGATCTCTCTAGGACATTCAGAAACCAAGTTATAAGCCCACAAATGTGTAACTGGACTACTTCTTTAAATTGACACCAGATCCGGTGACCTTTGGGACATGGTTTGACCCCCTTAGGAATGTGCGATCATCTTGAAACGTTCAGATCACTTACAACTCAATAGATTCTACCTTCTTGTAGCGTTTCAGCCTGATTGGACCTTGTTTTCACACAAATGGACCCAGAATGATGTGAAATTGTGCTTCGTGCAACATAATTCTGGGTGCCATTTACAAACCATAAGTGCTAATGACTCCATTCCTTTTTGTGGTTGTAGGGGCTGTTGATTGGAGTACACTAAAACAAACCTAACCTCTCTAGGACATTCTGAAGCCAAGTTATAAGCCCACAAAGGTGTAACTGGACTACTTCTTTAAAGTGACACCAGGCCCGGTGACCTTTGGGACATGGTTTTACCCCCTATAGGAGTGTGCGATCATCTTGAAACGTTCAGATCACTTACAACTCAATAGATTCTACCTTCCTGTAACGTTTCAGCCTCATTGGACCTTGTTTTCACACAAATGAACCCAGAATGATGTGAAATTGTGCTTCGTTCAACATAATTCTGGGTGCCATTTAAAAACCATAAGTGCTAATGACTCCATTCCTTTTTGTGGTTGTAGGGGCTGTTTATTGGAGTACACTAAAACAAACCTAACCTCTCTAGGACATTCAGAAGCCAAGTTATAAGCCCATAAAGGTGTAACTGGAATACTTCTTTAAAGTGACACCAGGCCCGGTGACCTTTGGGACATGCTTTTACCCCCTATAGGAATGTGTGATCATCTTGAAACGTTCAGATCAATTACAACTCAATAGATTCTACCTTCTTGTGTAACGTTTCAGCCTGATTGGACCTTGTTTTCACACAAATGAACCCAGAATTATGTGAAATTGTGCTTCGTGCAACATAATTCTGGGTGCCATTTAAAAACCATAAGTGCTAATGACTCCATTCCTTTTTGAGGTTTTAGGGGCTGTTGATCGGAGTACACTAAAACAAACCTGATCTCTCTAGGACATTCAGAAGCCAAGTTATAAGCCCTCAAAGGTGTAACTGGACTACTTCTTTAAAGTGACACCAGGCCCTGTGACCTTTGGGACATGGTTTGACCCCCTTAGGAAAGTGCTGTCATCATGAAACGTTCAGATCACTTACAACTCAATAGATTCTACCTTCCTGTAACATTTCAGCCTGATTGTACCTTGTTTTCACACAAATGACCCAGAATGATGTGAAATTGTGCTTCGTGTAACATAATTCTGGGTGCCATTTACAAACCATAAGGGCTAATGACTCCATTCCTTTTTGTGGTTGTAGGGTTTGTTGGTTGGAGTACATTAAAACAAACCTGATCTCTCTAGGACATTCAGAAGCCAAGTTCTAAGTCCACAAATGTGTAACTGGACTACTTCTTTAAATTGACGCCAGATCCGGTGACCTTTGGGACATGGTTTGACCCCTTTAGGAATGTGCGATCATCTTGAAACGTTCAGATCACTTACAACTCAATAGATTCTACCTTCCCGTAACGTTTCAGCCCGATTGGACCTTGTTTTCACACAAATGGACTCAGAATGATGTGAAATTGTGCTTCGTGCAACATAATTCTGGGTGCCATTTAAAAACCATAAGTGCTAATGACTCCATTCCTTTTAGTGGTTGTAGGGGCTGTTGATTGGAGTACACTAAAACAAACCTGATCTCTCTAGGGCATTCAGAAGCCAAGTTATCAGCCCACAAATGTGTAACTGGACTACTTCTTTAAATTGACACCAGATCCGGTGACCTTTGAGACATGGTTTGACCCCCTTAGGAACGTGCTATCATCATGAAACGTTCAGATCACTTACAACTCAATAGATTCTACCTTCCTGTAACATTTCAGCCTGATTGTACCTTGTTTTCACACAAATGACCCAGAATGATGTGAAATTGTGCTTCGTGCAACATAATTCTGGGTGCCATTTACAAACCATAAGTGCTAATGACTCCATTCCTTTTTGTGGTTGTAGGGGCTGTTGGTTGGAGTACATTAAAACAAACCTGATCTCTCTAGGACATTCAGAAGCCAAGTTCTAAGCCCACAAATGTGTAACTGGACTACTTCTTTAAATTGACACCAGATCCGGTGACCTTTGGGACATGGTTTGACCCCCTTAGGAAAGTGCTATCATCATGAAACGTTCAGATCACTTCCAACTCAATAGACTCTACCTTCCTGTAACGTTTCAGCCTGATTGGACCTTGTTTTCACACAAATGAAGCCAGAATGATGTGAAATTGTGCTTAGTGCAGCATAATTCTGGGTGCCATTTAAAAACCATAAGTGCTAATGACTCCATTCCTTTTTGAGGTTGTAGGGGATGTTGATTGGAGTACACTAAAACAAACCTGATCTCTCTAGGACATTCAGAAGCCAAGTTATAAGCCCACAAAGGTGTAACTGGACTACTTCTTTAAATTGACACCAGATCCGGTGACCTTTGGGACATGGTTTGACCACCTTAGGAATGTGCGATCATCTTGAAACGTTCAGATCACTTACAACTCAATAGATTCTACCTTCTTGTAGCGTTTCAGCCTGATTGGACCTTGTTTTCACACAAATGAAGCCAGAATGATGTGAAATTGTGCTTAGTGCAGCGTAATTCTGGGTGCCATTTAAAAACCATAAGTGCTAATGACTCCATTCCTTTTTGTGGTTGTAGGGGATGTTGATTGGAGTACACTAAAACAAACCTGATCTCTCTAGGACATTCAGAAACCAAGTTATAAGCCCACAAATGTGTAACTGGACTACTTCTTTAAATTGACACCAGATCCGGTGACCTTTGGGACATGGTTTGACCCCCTTAGGAATGTGCGATCATCTTGAAACGTTCAGATCACTTACAACTCAATAGATTCTACCTTCTTGTAGCGTTTCAGCCTGATTGGACCTTGTTTTCACACAAATGGACCCAGAATGATGTGAAATTGTGCTTCGTGCAACATAATTCTGGGTGCCATTTACAAACCATAAGTGCTAATGACTCCATTCCTTTTTGTGGTTGTAGGGGCTGTTGATTGGAGTACACTAAAACAAACCTAACCTCTCTAGGACATTCTGAAGCCAAGTTATAAGCCCACAAAGGTGTAACTGGACTACTTCTTTAAAGTGACACCAGGCCCGGTGACCTTTGGGACATGGTTTTACCCCCTATAGGAATGTGCGATCATCTTGAAAAGTTCAGATCACTTACAACTCAATAGATTCTACCTTCCTGTAACGTTTCAGCCTCATTGGACCTTGTTTTCACACAAATGAACCCAGAATGATGTGAAATTGTGCTTCGTGCAACATAATTCTGGGTGCCATTTAAAAACCATAAGTGCTAATGACTCCATTCCTTTTTGTGGTTGTAGGGGCTGTTTATTGGAGTACACTAAAACAAACCTAACCTCTCTAGGACATTCAGAAGCCAAGTTATAAGCCCATAAAGGTGTAACTGGACTACTTCTTTAAAGTGACACCAGGCCCGGTGACCTTTGGGACATGGTTTTACCCCCTATAGGAATGTGTGATCATCTTGAAACGTTCAGATCAATTACAACTCAATAGATTCAACCTTCTTGTGTAACGTTTCAGCCTGATTGGACCTTGTTTTCACACAAATGAACCCAGAATTATGTGAAATTGTGCTTCGTGCAACATAATTCTGGGTGCCATTTAAAAACCATAAGTGCTAATGACTCCATTCCTTTTTGAGGTTTTAGGGGCTGTTGATCGGAGTACACTAAAACAAACCTGATCTCTCTAGGACATTCAGAAGCCAAGTTATAAGCCCTCAAAGGTGTAACTGGACTACTTCTTTAAAGTGACACCAGGCCCTGTGACCTTTGGGACATGGTTTGACCCCCTTAGGAAAGTGCTGTCATCATGAAACGTTCAGATCACTTACAACTCAATAGATTCTACCTTCCTGTAACATTTCAGCCTGATTGTACCTTGTTTTCACACAAATGACCCAGAATGATGTGAAATTGTGCTTCGTGTAACATAATTCTGGGTGCCATTTACAAACCATAAGTGCTAATGACTCCATTCCTTTTTGTGGTTGTAGGGTTTGTTGGTTGGAGTACATTAAAACAAACCTGATCTCTCTAGGACATTCAGAAGCCAAGTTCTAAGTCCACAAATGTGTAACTGGACTACTTCTTTAAATTGACGCCAGATCCGGTGAACTTTGGGACATGGTTTGACCCCCTTAGGAAAGTGCTATCATCATGAAACGTTCAGATCACTTACAACTCAATAGATTCTACCTTCCCGTAACGTTTCAGCCTGATTGGACCTTGTTTTCACACAAATGAACCCAGAATGATGTGAAATTGTGCTTAGTGCAGCATCATTCTGGGTGCCATGTAAGAACCATAAGTGCTAATGACTCCATTCCTTTTTGAGGTTGTAGGGGATGTTGATTGGAGTACACTAAAATAAACCTGATCTCTCTAGGACATTCAGAAGCCAAGTTATAAGCCCACAAAGGTGTAACTGGACTACTTCTTTAAAGTGACACCAGGCCCGGTGACCTTTGGGACATGGTTTTACCCCCTATAGGAATGTGCGATCATCTTGAAACGTTCAGATCACTTACAACTCAATAGATTCTACCTTCTTGTAGCGTTTCAGCCTGATTGGACCTTGTTTTCACACAAACTGACCCAGAATGATGTGAAATTGTGCTTCATGCAACATAATTCTGGGTGCCATTTACAAACCTTAAGTGCTAATGACTCCATTCCTTTTTGTGGTTGTAGGGGCTGTTGATTGGTGTACACTAAAACAAACCTGATCTCTCTAGGACATTCAGAAGCCAAGTTATAAGCCCACAAATGTGTAACTGGACTACTTCTTTAAATTGACACCAGATCCGGTGACCTTTGGGACATGGTTTGACCCCTTTAGGAAAGTGCTATCATCATGAAACGTTCAGATCACTTACAACTCAATAGACTCTACCTTCCTGTAACGTTTCAGCCTGATTGGACCTTGTTTTCACACAAATGAACCCAGAATGATGTGAAATTGTGCTTAGTGCAGCATAATTCTGGGTGCCATTTAAAAACCATAAGTGCTAATGACTCCATTCCTTTTTGAGGTTGTAGGGGATGTTGATTGGAGTACACTAAAACAAACCTGATCTCTCTAGGACATTCAGAAGCCAAGTTATAAGCCCACAAATGTGTAACTGGACTACTTCTTTAAATTGACACCAGATCCGGTGACCTTTGGGACATGGTTTGACCCCCTTAGGAATGTGCGATCATCTTGAAACGTTCAGATCACTTACAACTCAATAGATTCTACCTTCTTGTAGCGTTTCAGCCCGATTGGACCTTGTTTTCACACAAATGGACTCAGAATGATGTGAAATTGTGCTTCGTGCAACATAATTCTGGGTGCCATTTACAACCCTTAAGTGCTAATGACTCCATTCCTTTTTGTGGTTGTAGGGGCTGTTGATTGGAGTATACTAAAACAAACCTGATCTCTCTAGGACATTCAGAAGCCAAGTTAAAAGCCCACAAAGGTGTAACTGGACTACTTCTTTAAATTGACACCAGATCCGGTGACCTATGGGACATGGTTTGACCCCCTTAGGAAAATGCTATCATCATAAAACGTTCAGATCACTTACAACTCAATAGATTCTACCTTCCTGTAACATTTCAGACTGATTGGACCTTGTTTTCACACAAATGAACCCAGAATGATGTGAAATTGTGCTTCGTGCAACATAATTCTGGGTGCCATTTAAAAACCATAAGTGCTAATGACCCCATTCCTTTTTGAGGTTGTAGGGGATGTTGACTGGAGTACACTAAAACAAACCTGATCTCTCTAGGACATTCAGAAGCCAAGTTATAAGCCCACAAAGGTGTAACTGGACTACTTCTTTAAAGTGACACCAGGCCCGGTGACCTTTGGGACATGGTTTGACCCACTATAGGAATGTGCGATCATCATGAAACGTTCAGATCACTTACAACTCAATAGATTCTACCGTCTTGTAACGTTTCAGCCTGATTGGACCTTGTTTTCACACAAATGGACCCAGAATGATGTGAAATTGTGCTTCGTGCAACATAATTCTGGGTGCCATTTACTAACCATAAGTGCTAATGACTCCATTCCTTTTTGTGGTTGTAGGGGCTGTTGGTTGGAGTACATTAAAACAAACCTGATCTCTCTAGGACATTCAGAAGCCAAGTTATAAGCCCACAAATGTGTAACTGGACGACTTCTTTAAATTGACACCAGATCCGGTGACCTTTGGGACATGGTTTGACCCCCTTAGGAAAGTGCTATCATCATAAAACGTTTAGATCACTTACAACTCAATAGATTCTACCTTCCTGTAACGTTTCAGCCTGATTGGACCTTGTTTTCACACAAATGAACCCAGAATGATGTGAAATTGTGCTTTGTGCACCATAATTCTGTGTGCCATTTACAAACCATAAGTGCTAATGACTCCATTCCTTTTTGTGGTTGTAGGGGCTGTTGATTGGAGTACACTAAAACAAGCCTGATCTCTCTAGGACATTCAGAAGCCAAGTTATAAGCCCACAAAGGTGTAACTGGACTACGTCTTTAAAGTGACACCAGGCCCGGTGACCTTTGGGACATGGTTTTACCCCCTATAGGAATGTGCGATCATCTTGAAACGTTCAGATCACTTACAACTCAATAGATTCTACCTTCTTGTAGCGTTTCAGCCTGATCGGACCTTGTTTTCACACAAATGGACCCAGAATGATGTGAAATTGTGCTTCGTGCAACATAATTCTGGGTGCCATTTACTAACCATAAGTGCTAATGACTCCATTCCTTTTTGTGGTTGTAGAGGCTGTTGGTTGGAGTACATTAAAATAAACCTGATCTCTCTAGGACATTCAGAAGCCAAGTTATAAGCCCACAAATGTGTAACTGGACTACTTCTTTAAATTGACACCAGATCCGGTGACCTTTGGGACATGGTTTGACCCCCTTAGGAAAGTGCTATCATCATGAAACGTTCAGATCACTTACAACTCAATAGATTCTACCTTCCTGTAACGTTTCAGCCTGATTGGACCTTGTTTTCACACAAATGAACCCAGAATGATGTGAAATTGTGCTTCGTGCACCATAATTCTTTGTGCCATTTACAAACCATAAGTGCTAATGACTCCATTCCTTTTTGTGGTTGTAGGGGCTGTTGATTGGAGTACACTAAAACAAGCCTGATCTCTCTAGGACATTCAGAAGCCAAGTTATAAGCCCACAAAGGTGTAACTGGACTACGTCTTTAAAGTGACACCAGGCCCGGTGACCTTTGGGACATGGTTTTACCCCCTATAGGAATGTGCGATCATCTTGAAACGTTCAGATCACTTACAACTCAATAGATTCTACCTTCTTGTAGCGTTTCAGCCTGATTGGACCTTGTTTTCACACAAATGGACCCAGAATGATGTGAAATTGTGCTTCGTGCAACATAATTCTGGTTGCCATTTACAAACCTTAAGTGCTAATGACTCCATTCCTTTTTGTGGTTGTAGGGGCTGTTGATTGGAGTACACTAAAACAAACCTGATCTCTCTAGGACACTCAGAAGCCAAGTTATAAGCCCACAAATGTGTAACTGGACTACTTCTTTAAATTGACACCAGATCCGGTGACCTTTGGGACATGGTTTGACCCCCTTAGGAAAGTGCTATCATCATGAAACGTTCAGATCACTTACAACTCAATAGGTTCTACCTTCCTGTAACGTTTCAGCCTCATTGGACCTTGTTTTCACACAAATGAACCCAGAATGATGTCAAATTGTGCTTCGTGCAACATAATTCTGGGTGCCATTTAAAAACCATAAGTGCTAATGACTCCATTCCTTTTTGTAGTTGTAGGGGCTGTTGATTGGAGTATACTAAAACAAACCTGATCTCTCTAGGACATTCAGAAGCCAAGTTATAAGCCCTCAAAGGTGTAACTGGACTACTTCTTTAAAGTGACACCAGGCCCGGTGACCTTTGGGACATGGTTTGACCCCCTATAGGAATGTGCGATCATCATGAAACGTTCAGATCACTTACAACTCAATAGATTCTACCTTTTTGTAAAGTTTCAGCCTGATTGGACCTTGTTTTCACACAAATGGACCCAGAATGATGTGAAATTGTGCTTCGTGCAACATAATTCTGGGTGCCATTTAAAAACCATAAGTGCTAATGACTCCATTCCTTTTTGAGGTTTTAGGGGCTGTTGATCGGAGTACACTAAAACAAACCTGATCTCTCTAGGACATTCAGAAGCCAAGTTATAAGCCCTCAAAGGTGTAACTGGACTACTTCTTTAAAGTGACACCAGGCCCTGTGACCTTTGGGACATGGTTTGACCCCCTTAGGAAAGTGCTGTCATCATGAAACGTTCAGATCACTTACAACTCAATAGATTCTACCTTCCTGTAACATTTCAGCCTGATTGTACCTTGTTTTCACACAAATGACCCAGAATGATGTGAAATTGTGCTTCGTGTAACATAATTCTGGGTGCCATTTACAAACCATAAGTGCTAATGACTCCATTCCTTTTTGTGGTTGTAGGGTTTTTTGGTTGGAGTACATTAAAACAAACCTGATCTCTCTAGGACATTCAGAAGCCAAGTTCTAAGTCCACAAATGTGTAACTGGACTACTTCTTTAAATTGACGCCAGATCCGGTGAACTTTGGGACATGGTTTGACCCCCTTAGGAAAGTGCTATCATCATGAAACGTTCAGATCACTTACAACTCAATAGATTCTACCTTCCCGTAACGTTTCAGCCTGATTGGACCTTGTTTTCACACAAATGAACCCAGAATGATGTGAAATTGTGCTTAGTGCAGCATCATTCTGGGTGCCATGTAAGAACCATAAGTGCTAATGACTCCATTCCTTTTTGAGGTTGTAGGGGATGTTGATTGGAGTACACTAAAATAAACCTGATCTCTCTAGGACATTCAGAAGCCAAGTTATAAGCCCACAAAGGTGTAACTGGACTACTTCTTTAAAGTGACACCAGGCCCGGTGACCTTTGGGACATGGTTTTACCCCCTATAGGAATGTGCGATCATCTTGAAACGTTCAGATCACTTACAACTCAATAGATTCTACCTTCTTGTAGCATTTCAGCCTGATTGGACCTTGTTTTCACACAAACTGACCCAGAATGATGTGAAATTGTGCTTCATGCAACATAATTCTGGGTGCCATTTACAAACCTTAAGTGCTAATGACTCCATTCCTTTTTGTGGTTGTAGGGGCTGTTGATTGGTGTACACTAAAACAAACCTGATCTCTCTAGGACATTCAGAAGCCAAGTTATAAGCCCACAAATGTGTAACTGGACTACTTCTTTAAATTGACACCAGATCCGGTGACCTTTGGGACATGGTTTGACCCCTTTAGGAAAGTGCTATCATCATGAAACGTTCAGATCACTTACAACTCAATAGACTCTACCTTCCTGTAACGTTTCAGCCTGATTGGACCTTGTTTTCACACAAATGAACCCAGAATGATGTGAAATTGTGCTTAGTGCAGCATAATTCTGGGTGCCATTTAAAAACCATAAGTGCTAATGACTCCATTCCTTTTTGAGGTTGTAGGGGATGTTGATTGGAGTACACTAAAACAAACCTGATCTCTCTAGGACATTCAGAAGCCAAGTTATAAGCCCACAAATGTGTAACTGGACTACTTCTTTAAATTGACACCAGATCCGGTGACCTTTGGGACATGGTTTGACCCCCTTAGGAATGTGCGATCATCTTGAAACGTTCAGATCACTTACAACTCAATAGATTCTACCTTCTTGTAGCGTTTCAGCCCGATTGGACCTTGTTTTCACACAAATGGACTCAGAATGATGTGAAATTGTGCTTCGTGCAACATAATCCTGGGTGCCATTTACAACCCTTAAGTGCTAATGACT
The DNA here is from genome assembly GCF_043380555.1 of Nothobranchius furzeri. Taxonomy (NCBI): domain Eukaryota; kingdom Metazoa; phylum Chordata; class Actinopteri; order Cyprinodontiformes; family Nothobranchiidae; genus Nothobranchius; species Nothobranchius furzeri. The sequence goes on from NC_091756.1 coordinate 19,045,440, forward strand.
CCATTCCTTTTTGTGGTTGTAGGGGCTGTTGATTGGAGTATACTAAAACAAACCTGATCTCTCTAGGACATTCAGAAGCCAAGTTAAAAGCCCACAAAGGTGTAACTGGACTACTTCTTTAAATTGACACCAGATCCGGTGACCTATGGGACATGGTTTGACCCCCTTAGGAAAATGCTATCATCATAAAACGTTCAGATCACTTACAACTCAATAGATTCTACCTTCCTGTAACATTTCAGACTGATTGGACCTTGTTTTCACACAAATGAACCCAGAATGATGTGAAATTGTGCTTCGTGCAACATAATTCTGGGTGCCATTTAAAAACCATAAGTGCTAATGACCCCATTCCTTTTTGAGGTTGTAGGGGATGTTGACTGGAGTACACTAAAACAAACCTGATCTCTCTAGGACATTCAGAAGCCAAGTTATAAGCCCACAAAGGTGTAACTGGACTACTTCTTTAAAGTGACACCAGGCCCGGTGACCTTTGGGACATGGTTTGACCCACTATAGGAATGTGCGATCATCATGAAACGTTCAGATCACTTACAACTCAATAGATTCTACCGTCTTGTAACGTTTCAGCCTGATTGGACCTTGTTTTCACACAAATGGACCCAGAATGATGTGAAATTGTGCTTCGTGCAACATAATTCTGGGTGCCATTTACTAACCATAAGTGCTAATGACTCCATTCCTTTTTGTGGTTGTAGGGGCTGTTGGTTGGAGTACATTAAAACAAACCTGATCTCTCTAGGACATTCAGAAGCCAAGTTATAAGCCCACAAATGTGTAACTGGACGACTTCTTTAAATTGACACCAGATCCGGTGACCTTTGGGACATGGTTTGACCCCCTTAGGAAAGTGCTATCATCATAAAACGTTTAGATCACTTACAACTCAATAGATTCTACCTTCCTGTAACGTTTCAGCCTGATTGGACCTTGTTTTCACACAAATGAACCCAGAATGATGTGAAATTGTGCTTTGTGCACCATAATTCTGTGTGCCATTTACAAACCATAAGTGCTAATGACTCCATTCCTTTTTGTGGTTGTAGGGGCTGTTGATTGGAGTACACTAAAACAAGCCTGATCTCTCTAGGACATTCAGAAGCCAAGTTATAAGCCCACAAAGGTGTAACTGGACTACGTCTTTAAAGTGACACCAGGCCCGGTGACCTTTGGGACATGGTTTTACCCCCTATAGGAATGTGCGATCATCTTGAAACGTTCAGATCACTTACAACTCAATAGATTCTACCTTCTTGTAGCGTTTCAGCCTGATCGGACCTTGTTTTCACACAAATGGACCCAGAATGATGTGAAATTGTGCTTCGTGCAACATAATTCTGGGTGCCATTTACTAACCATAAGTGCTAATGACTCCATTCCTTTTTGTGGTTGTAGAGGCTGTTGGTTGGAGTACATTAAAATAAACCTGATCTCTCTAGGACATTCAGAAGCCAAGTTATAAGCCCACAAATGTGTAACTGGACTACTTCTTTAAATTGACACCAGATCCGGTGACCTTTGGGACATGGTTTGACCCCCTTAGGAAAGTGCTATCATCATGAAACGTTCAGATCACTTACAACTCAATAGATTCTACCTTCCTGTAACGTTTCAGCCTGATTGGACCTTGTTTTCACACAAATGAACCCAGAATGATGTGAAATTGTGCTTCGTGCACCATAATTCTTTGTGCCATTTACAAACCATAAGTGCTAATGACTCCATTCCTTTTTGTGGTTGTAGGGGCTGTTGATTGGAGTACACTAAAACAAGCCTGATCTCTCTAGGACATTCAGAAGCCAAGTTATAAGCCCACAAAGGTGTAACTGGACTACGTCTTTAAAGTGACACCAGGCCCGGTGACCTTTGGGACATGGTTTTACCCCCTATAGGAATGTGCGATCATCTTGAAACGTTCAGATCACTTACAACTCAATAGATTCTACCTTCTTGTAGCGTTTCAGCCTGATTGGACCTTGTTTTCACACAAATGGACCCAGAATGATGTGAAATTGTGCTTCGTGCAACATAATTCTGGTTGCCATTTACAAACCTTAAGTGCTAATGACTCCATTCCTTTTTGTGGTTGTAGGGGCTGTTGATTGGAGTACACTAAAACAAACCTGATCTCTCTAGGACACTCAGAAGCCAAGTTATAAGCCCACAAATGTGTAACTGGACTACTTCTTTAAATTGACACCAGATCCGGTGACCTTTGGGACATGGTTTGACCCCCTTAGGAAAGGGCTATCATCATGAAACGTTCAGATACCTTACAACTCAATAGGTTCTACCTTCTTGTAACGTTTCAGCCTCATTGGACCTTGTTTTCACACAAATGAACCCAGAATGATGTCAAATTGTGCTTCGTGCAACATAATTCTGGGTGCCATTTAAAAACCATAAGTGCTAATGACTCCATTCCTTTTTGTAGTTGTAGGGGCTGTTGATTGGAGTATACTAAAACAAACCTGATCTCTCTAGGACATTCAGAAGCCAAGTTATAAGCCCTCAAAGGTGTAACTGGACTACTTCTTTAAAGTGACACCAGGCCCGGTGACCTTTGGGACATGGTTTGACCCCCTATAGGAATGTGCGATCATCATGAAACGTTCAGATCACTTACAACTCAATAGATTCTACCTTTTTGTAAAGTTTCAGCCTGATTGGACCTTGTTTTCACACAAATGGACCCAGAATGATGTGAAATTGTGCTTCGTGCAACATAATTCTGGGTGCCATTTAAAAACCATAAGTGCTAATGACTCCATTCCTTTTGTGGTTGTAGGGGATGTTGGTTGGAGTACATTAAAACAAACCTGATCTCTCTAGGACATTCAGAAGCCAAGTTATAAGCTGTAACGTGAGGAAATATGGGTTTTCTGTCACAATGGTGGTGTTGGACGCAGCTGGGTCATAGCTGGGTCGCTGAGAACTTTCACCCACAGATTAAGACCTGAACGCCAGCGAGTCTGGGAGGAAACCATAACATCTGCCCCCTGCAGTCTACCAGAAGATGTGTTTACATGAGTTGTACCCAGACCAAGTCAAAACATAAAGTTTAAACTTCTTTTTCGTGATTTTAATGTTAAAATAACCATTATCATTTTGCTCATTATAAATGTGTTTAATCAAATGAATGACTAGTATGCTTTGGGGTAATTATAATGGATTAATGAATCCACACTTAAGTAGATAATGTTGAATGTGTGGTACTGACCTTCACACTCAAGCGCACAAACATTCACACACATCTGCCCACAGTAAACTCCAGACACATTTGATGATGCACATGTTTTGCTTTGAGAAGAGAGGTTTTTGGTAAGTTTTCAGTTTTATGATTCAGTTCGTGTTGGACAAGGGGAGAGAACAGACCTGAAAACCAAAGGGGGGGCAGAGCCTGTTGGCTCGTTCTTCCCCCCTTTCACGCTGTTTCTGCCAAGCCAGGCAGAATAGCTGAATCGCGACTTCTAACGAAGACTCATTACCGAGTCTTTTGATTTCTGAGTGAATTAACTTAAGAAAGCGCATCGATAAAACGCTCTACCATCCACGTGTACCGAGGGCAACTCTGGACCGGTTCCGTTCGACACCTACGTCTCCTGTCAGCCGCCGGTGTCATCTGGATGAACCACAACATCCTCCACGGCCCGGATCCGAAAGAGGGTCCACAAGAGTTCGGTGAGACAGAGCACGGTTTTAGCGTTTGATGCAGTTCTCTGATAAGACCTAAGTTTATCCAAACCATCACTTCACTCAGACACCTGTTCTTCCTGAAGCAAAATCAGACTCACACACGCATTCATGTCACAACATTCTCAATCTTCATAAATTCACCAGAAGGTCTATTTGAGCAAGAACAGCATATAAACTGTTAAAAGATTGTCCCACAAAGTTGCCAATGTGATTGTTATTTCCTGTTTGTCAATTTTCAAAATCATTAGTTTAATTTGAAGATTTAAAACTGTTAATCCTTCAAACTTGTTTCCTCATTGAACTGAAACACAGACACTCAGATATTATCGGCAGTTTATGGATGAAAACAACCTTTGAGTCTTCGGAACAATATAAAATTTGGTTATTGATTTATTAAAATTAATATTCCGAATTAATACGTAGCATGGTTTCTCTTTCATAAAAGAGCATAAATCCATAACGCTACATTTAATGGCGAGCGTATCCAGTCTTCTATATCTGCGATATGTCTGCTTTCTTACATCTAAAAGCTACAAACAACGCTTTTCTCTGTGTTTCACTTTGATGTCTTATTTTGAAATTAACCGGAAATTGTTCCGCTGAAGTCACTCTTCCGGGAGGCGTCCTGGTGGAAACTTGACCGGGAAGATCTCCGATCTCAAATTGACCGCAAATTACAGACCTAACTTTGATTTATCCCATCTTCGCCTTCGGAGCGAACGTGTGAGTTGTGCTTTTGACTCAATTCTGTCCATTTTGACGCGCCGCCGCGTCTCTAGTCTAACCTCAGGTCGGAAAGCTACGTTTCCGCTCTGACCATTGCTGGGTGAGCTACCGTGAGCAGCTTATCCTCAGTTCCTAAAATTATCACTAAATTCTCCGAACCTCAGAACCGAGACTAAATTCTCGGACACCTTTCGTCTCAGTGTGTTGACACTGTGGGCGAGCTATTGTGGAAAATATCTCCATTGCATGGGCGACTTATAGAAACCGAATCTGAACGGAATGCTCAGTGACTCCTACCGTAGCTTGATTGCTAGGTAAACGTCGTAAAGCGAAGCATGGCCATCACGCGTTACTGCATTCAGATTGCGTGCGCTTTTTAAACGGAATGCTCGGTGACTCCTACCGTAGCTTGATTGCTAGGTAAACGTCGTAAAGCGAAGCATGGCCGTCACGCGTTACTGCATTCAGATTGCGTGCGCTTTTTAGACGGAATGCTCGGTGACTCCTACCGTATCTTGATTGCTAGGTAAACGTCGTAAAGCGAAGCATGGCCATCCCGCGTTACTGCATTCAGATTGCGTGCGTTTTTTTAAAGTCCCGTTAAATTGTCATCATTTCTGGCACAGTCAGTCTGTGTCCTCACAAAACCCGCATTGGCGGTGGTTCTTGTAAATCGCTACGGTGTGTAGAATCTACATTTTGCTACGTTTGTCCGTCTGATAGCATCTCGGCAGTGTAGGGTTTATTATTTTTTTTTATTATTTTATTTTGGACCGGTGATCGGGTCGGCTTTCACAGCCTCCATCGCTCGGATCCATGCCTTTTTCTTCCATCTTGTGAAGTTGTGTGTATTCATTTCTCTATCAACAATTCCTTGTTTTACCCTGTGTCATAAAGTTAAGTAGGCTACGGACAGTCCTTGTTTCTGTGAGACATATTAAGGAATCTGCCCGGAGTTTTACGTCGGCTCAGAAGGTAGAAACGCGAGTTGCTCTGAACTTAATGGGAGATGGACGAGACACGACAAAATCTTTCTTGCACTGTTACACCTGGTGTAAGGTTCTCTGACGTTCTGCTTCCAGAACATGCCATGACGCAGGAGACTGTTCACCGGCCGAGCATCGCTGGTCCCTCCGCCCTCCCGAACGGGCCCGTTTTAGGCGGGTGCCGCCGGTCGGGAGCAGTGGGGACTAGTGGCTGCGGTTCGGTGCCAGCTGCACTGGGTCGGAGGTGGTTCTGGTCTGCAATTCATGACGTGAATTCAAACAACATGCTGTTTACAGTCATAACGCTTTTTCTTTACCTTTATTTCTTCCAGGGGGTCAAAAACCCACCGTCAATATCAAGGTTTGAAATAAACAACACTTTCTCTGCTGCTTTTAAGCTGAATAAATCTCTTGAGCCTATGGTTAACCTCTCTGACAAACAGGTTGTGCTTAACCCTTTGTTTCCTAATGCTTCTCCTCTGTCATCCATGTTAAAGGCTGAACATCTCTCCAGCATGGGTGTGAAATCTTCAGGCTGTGACCCAACGCTTCAGTCAGAGGTCTGTTTTACTCGTCAGTCCGCCTCATGCACAAACCAGCTTCTTTATCGGGGCGTGATGGGAACGTCAGCCGCCGTGAAACACTTGTGGTCTCCGGACGGAGCTACCATGCCATTTAAGGGGTTTGTGCCCGGACATCTTGACCTTTATGTGAATGACCTTGTCACTTTTCGGTTTGTGACCTCTGCTAATACGGTGGCCAATTCTTTTCTCCTTTCACAGGGGTGTGACTTAGTCTCGGGCCTCTGTGCTCTCTTTCCTGTGATTTCTCTTACAGGTGACTACGACGACACAGAAAACCCTGCGGTTTCCAGCAGTCCTGTGGTCAGTGGCGATATTAAAGGTGGCTCGGTGGTTGCTGCGCACGCCTCTCTCACGGGCTCGGGAAGGCAACCCGGCCCGGGAGGTGTAGGTGCGTGCAGTGATGCTCTGCTCAGGGCCCCTCCTGACAAAGGGGGGTGCTGAGTGGCTCTGAGTTTTCCGTTGCGGACTTCAACCGGTTCGGGGGAACGCCTCCTCCGAGCGGGCGGGTCATTGCAGAAATCAACACTGACCTTCCACCAATTCAGCTGACAACATTGACCTCCGACCCGGAGTTAGGTGCTGCACCTTCTACGGGGCGGAGTTCTAGTCAGTCTGTAAATACTCTGGTTAAACCGGGTTTTTCTGATTCAGTGTGGGAACCTCCACCATTCTTGGAAATAAAGTATTCTTGGCTTCAGTTTTCAGGACAGACCATGTTCCTAAAGCTAGTGTCATGTCTGTATCTGATTCTAAACATAGCTAGGTTTGCTTTGACACCCGTGACACAACCATCCTTGGATCACTCCTTTTCAGAACCTCCAAGTCCAACACCTCCAGGTCTTTGGACATCTGAACACCTACTCTTTCAGCACGATTCAGGTGACAATGTGCATCTTCTTGGTATTAGGGCTTTTAAGAGCTTAAGAACTGTTCTTTGTTATGCTTCTCCTGTCTCACAGACACGGCATAAGTTTGAGAAACAAAAGGGGGGTGGGGAGCCTCCTCCTGCTTTGCGAGCATCATTTTCGCATTTCCAGTTCACTACTATTTCTGATCACAACAAAGTCGCCTCCGTTAAGCTGCAACCCAACTTTGAGCAGGTAAAATCAGGTTCGGATCTAACAGCTAAACCATCAGCTTCGCTCCAGTTCCAAACGGAACTCTCAGGTAAATTCAAACAAGTTTCCCTGTGGGTTCGTAACACAAGATACAAACAGTTTGGTAAACAAATCGCTTATGAGCCTGCTCCCACAGATACGTCCAAACTCGTGTCTCTGTGGGTCCGCAATACCAGATTCAAAACTCTATTCTGACCAGCTCTATTCTGACCGGATTCTTTTCCACTGACTGGTGGACCGTTACAAATTCTCTCGTTTGTGGGATGAATTTTTAACAAATGTGATATCCTTTGGTTTTTTTTTTCAGGTTACCTGCCTCCAGCCAGGGTCCTGTTACTAACTCACATCTTTAGGGATTACTAACCTACTGATTTACATTTTTAGAACTGATTTACATCTCTATCTTTTTATTAGTGCTTTGTGTAGCATGATTATATTTGATAGCAAATTTAATTTTATTTTGTTACTATTTCCCTTAAAGGGCCACAAGCCAGTTTGCCCTTCATTTTCATGATTATTTCCTTTATATATATGCCTTTAATTAGTGCAGCCTGCTGAGTTTCACATATCAGTGAGGATTTGCTTTCTTTTATTTGTGTTTTCTCTACATCACGTTTTTACATGACACGTAGAACAGGGTGCAGTACATTTCTTCTTTAGATAATTCACAAAAGGCACCCACATTTTCCCAGAGGCACCCATAGATAGGTTTTGATTGATTTCTTTGTTTTGCATCAAATGCTATCTATCGTGTGGGCTTTCTCACTTTGTCTCCTTCTCCGAGCTCGTATGGACTACATCCCATCAGAGGGGTCGTCTTCACCATCCTTCAACTGGTTTCCTGTCGCATGGGGCTTCGGTCGTGGTTCGAGCAGTGTCGAGGTCGTCACTGGACTTCGCCTGGACTACGCCTGAGGAACACATCACCTGCCCAGCTCCGTGTGACACACGAGCTGCTTATCCTTTGAATACCTTTGCATTATTGCTGATGAAAATTGACTGCTATTGAAATAGCTCTGCTTTCAAGATTCCCTAAGTGGATTACTTTACAATGATTGCAACAGTTTTGGCCTTAATCATCTGATCAGGATAGACTCCCTTCTACACGACACCTGTGGTGACGCTTCATCGTTCCTGCCTTCATCTGGGATGTCTACCTTCACGAGTACATCACGTTATTGTGGTTGTGACGTCAGGTGGCCTCTGCTTGACCTCCATGTCGTCACAAAAAGGGGGGAATGTAACGTGAGGAAATATGGGTTTTCTGTCACAATGGTGGTGTTGGACGCAGCTGGGTCATAGCTGGGTCGCTGAGAACTTTCACCCACAGATTAAGACCTGAACGCCAGCGAGTCTGGGAGGAAACCATAACATCTGCCACCTGCAGTCTACCAGAAGATGTGTTTACATGAGTTGTACCCAGACCAAGTCAAAACATAAAGTTTAAACTTCTTTTTCGTGATTTTAATGTTAAAATAACCATTATCATTTTGCTCATTATAAATGTGTTTAATCAAATGAATGACTAGTATGCTTTGGGGTAATTATAATGGATTAATGAATCCACACTTAAGTAGATAATGTTGAATGTGTGGTACTGACCTTCACACTCAAGCACACAAACATTCACACACATCTGCCCACAGTAAACTCCAGACACATTTGATGACGCACATGTTTTGCTTTGAGAAGAGAGGTTTTTGGTAAGTTTTCAGATTTATGATTCAGTTCGTGTTGGACAAGGGGAGAGAACAGACCTGAAAACCAAAGGGGGGGCAGAGCCTGTTGGCTCGTTCTTCCCCCCTTTCACGCTGTTTCTGCCAAGCCAGGCAGAATAGCTGAATCGCGACTTCTAACGAAGACTCATTACCGAGTCTTTTGATTTCTGAGTGAATTAACTTAAGAAAGCGCATCGATAAAACGCTCTACCATCCACGTGTACCGAGGGCAACTCTGGACCGGTTCCGTTCGACACCTACGTCTCCTGTCAGCCGCCGGTGTCATCTGGATGAACCACAACATCCTCCACGGCCCGGATCCGAAAGAGGGTCCACAAGAGTTCGGTGAGACAGAGCACGGTTTTAGCGTTTGATGCAGTTCTCTGATAAGACCTAAGTTTATCCAAACCATCACTTCACTCAGACACCTGTTCTTCCTGAAGCAAAATCAGACTCACACACGCATTCATGTCACAACATTCTCAATCTTCATAAATTCACCAGAAGGTCTATTTGAGCAAGAACAGCATATAAACTGTTAAAAGATTGTCCCACAAAGTTGCCAATGTGATTGTTATTTCCTGTTTGTCAATTTTCAAAATCATTAGTTTAATTTGAAGAATTAAAACTGTTAATCCTTCAAACTTGTTTCCTCATTGAACTGAAACACAGACACTCAGATATTATCGGCAGTTTATGGATGAAAACAACCTTTGAGTCTTCTGAACAATATAAAATTTGGTTATTGATTTATTAAAATTAATATTCCGAATTAATACGTAGCATGGTTTCTCTTTCATAAAAGAGCATAAATCCATAACGCTACAAAGCCCACAAATGTGTAACTGGACTACTTCTTTAAATTGACACCAGATCCGGTGACATTTGGGACATGGTTTGACCCCGTTAAGAAAGTGCTATTATCATGAAACGTTCAGATCACTTACAACTCAATAGATTCTACCTTCCTGTAACATTTCAGCCTGATTGGACCTTGTTTTCACACAAATGAACCCAGAATGATGTGAAATTGTGCTTCGTGCAACATAATTCTGGGTGCCATTTAAAAACCATACGTGCTAATGACTCCATTGCTTTTTGAGGTTGTAGGGGCTGTTGATTGGAGTACACTAAAACAAACCTGATCTCTCTAGGACATTCAGAAGCCAAATTATAAGCCCTCAAAGGTGTAACTGGACTACTTCTTTAAAGTGACACCAGGCCCGGTGACCTTTGGGACATGGTTTGACCCCCTATAGGAATGTGCGATCATCATGAAACGTTCAGATCACTTACAACTCAATAGACTCTACCTTCCTGTAACGTTTCAGCCTGATTGGGCCTTGTTTTCACACAAATGAACCCAGAATGATGTGAAATTGTGCTTAGTGCAGCATAATTCTGGGTGCCATTTAAAAACCATAAGTGCTAATGACTCCATTCCTTTTTGAGGTTGTAGGGGATGTTGATTGGAGTACACTAAAACAAACCTGATCTCTCTAGGACATTCAGAAGCCAAGTTATAAGCCCACAAATGTGTAACTGGACTACTTCTTTAAATTGACACCAGATCCGGTGACCTTTGGGACATGGTTTGACCACCTTAGGAATGTGCGATCATCTTGAAACGTTCAGATCACTTACAACTCAATAGATTCTACCTTCTTGTAGCGTTTCAGCCTGATTGGACCTTGTTTTCACACAAATGAAGCCAGAATGATGTGAAATTGTGCTTAGTGCAGCATAATTCTGGGTGCCATTTAAAAACCATGAGTGCTAATGACTCCATTCCTTTTTGTGGTTGTAGGGGATGTTGATTGGAGTACACTAAAACAAACCTGATCTCTCTAGGACGTTCAGAAGCCAAGTTATAAGCCCACAAAGGTGTGACTGGACTACTTCTTTAAAGTGACACCAGGCCCGGTGACCTTTGGGACATGGTTTTACCCCCTATAGGAATGTGCGATCATCTTGAAACGTTCAGATCACTTACAACTCAATAGATTCTATCTTCTTGTGTAACGTTTCAGCCTGATTGGACCTTGTTTTCACACAAATGAACCCAGAATGATGTGAAATTGTGCTTCGTGCAACATAATTCTGGGTGCCATTTACAAACCATAAGTGCTAATGACTCCATTCCTTTTTGTGGTTGTAGGGGCTGTTGGTTGGAGTACATTAAAACAAACCTGATCTCTCTAGGACATTCAGAAGCCAAGTTCTAAGCCCACAAATGTGTAACTGGACTACTTCTTTAAATTGACACCAGATCCGGTGACCTTTGGGACATGGTTTGACCCCTTTAGGAAAGTGCTTTCATCATGAAACGTTCAGATCACTTACAACTCAATAGATTCTACCTTCCTGTAACGTTTCAGCCTGATTGGACCTTGTTTTCACACAAATGAACACATAATGATGTGAAATTGTGCTTAGTGCTGCATAATTCTGGGTGCCATTTAAGAACCATAAGTGCTAATGACTCCATTCCTTTTTGAGGTTGTAGGGGATGTTGATTGAAGTACACAAAAAAATCCTGATCTCTCTAGGACATTCAGAAGCCAAGTTATAAGCCCACAAAGGTGTAACTGGACTACTTCTTTAAAGTGACACCAGGCCCGGTGACCTTTGGGACATGGTTTTACCCCCTATAGGAATGTGCGATCATCTTGAAACGTTCAGATCACTTACAACTCAATAGATTCTACCTTCTTGTAGCGTTTCAGCCTGATTGGACCTTGTTTTCACACAAATGAACCCAGAATGATGTGAAATTGTGCTTCGTGCAACATAATTCTGGGTGCCATTTACAAACCATAAGTGCTAATGACTCCATTCCTTTTTGTGGTTGTAGGGGCTGTTGATTGGAGTACAGTAAAACAAACCTGATCTCTCTAGGACATTCAGAAGCCAAGTTATAAGCCCACAAAGGTGTAACTGGACTACGTCTTTAAAGTGACACCAGGCCCGGTGACCTTTGGGACATGGTTTTACCCCCTATAGGAATGTGCGATCATCTTGAAACGTTCAGATCACTTACAACTCAATAGATTCTACATTCCTGTAACGTTTCAGCCTGATTGGACCTTGTTTTCACACAAATGGACCCAGAATGATGTGAAATTGTGATTCGTGCAACATAATTCTGGGTGCCATTTACAAACCTTAAGTGCTAATGACTCCATTCCTTTTTGTGGTTGTAGGGGCTGTTGATTGGAGTACACTAAAACAAACCTGATCTCTCTAGGACATTCAGAAGCCAAGTTATAAGCCCACAAATGTGTAACTGGACTACTTTAAATTGACACCAGATCCATTGACCTTTCGGACATGGTTTGACCCCCTTAGGAAAGTGCTATCATCATGAAACGTTCAGATCACTTACAACTCAATAGATTCTACCTTCCTGTAACGTTTCAGCCTGATTGGACCTTGTTTTCACACAAATGAACCCAGAATGATGTGAAATTGTGCTTCGTGCAACATAATTCTGGGTGCCATTTAAAAACCATAAGTGCTAATGACTCCATTCCTTTTTGTGGTTGTAGGGACTGTTGATTGGAGTATACTAAAACAAACCTGATCTCTCTAGGACATTCAGAAGCCAAGTTATAAGCCCACATAGGTGTAACTGGACTACTTTAAATTGACACCAGATCCGGTGACATTTGGGACATGGTTTGACCCCGTTAAGAAAGTGCTATTATCATGAAATGTTCAGATCACTTACAACTCAATAGATTCTACCTTCCTGTAACATTTCAGCCTGATTGGACCTTGTTTTCACACAAATGAACCCAGAATGATGTGAAATTGTGCTTCGTGCAACATAATTCTGGGTGCCATTTAAAAACCATACGTGCTAATGACTCCATTCCTTTTTGTGGTTGTAGGGGCTGTTGATTGGAGTACACTAAAACAAACCTGATCTCTCTAGGACATTCAGAAGCCAAATTATAAGCCCTCAAAGGTGTAACTGGACTACTTCTTTAAAGTGACACCAGGCCCGGTGACCTTTGGGACATGGTTTTACCCCCTATAGGAATGTGCGATCATCTTGAAACGTTCAGATCACTTACAACTCAATAGATTCTACCTTCTTGTGTAACGTTTCAGCCTGATTGGATCTTGTTTTCACACAAATGAACCCAGAATGATGTGAAATTGTGCTTCGTGCAACATAATTCTGGGTGCCATTTAAAAACCATAAGTGCTAATGACTCCATTCCTTTTTGTGGTTGTAGGGGCTTTTGAATGGAGTATACTAAAACAAACCTGATCTCTCTAGGACATTCAGAAGCCAAGTTATAAGCCCACAAAGGTGTAACTGGACTACTTCTTTAAAGTGACACCAGGCCCGGTGACCTTTGGGACATGGTTTTACCCCCTATAGGAATGTGCGATCATCTTGAAACGTTCAGATCACTAACAACTGAATAGATTCTACCTTCTTGTGTAACGTTTCAGCCTGATTGGACCTTGTTTTCACACAAATGAACCCAGAATGATGTGAAATTGTGCTTCGTGCAACATAATTCTGGGTGCCATTTACAAACCATAAGTGCTAATGACTCCATTCCTTTTTGTGGTTGTAGGGGCTGTTGGTTGGAGTACATTAAAACAAACCTGATCTCTCTAGGACAATCAGAAGCCAAGTTCTAAGCCCACAAATGTGTAACTGGACTACTTCTTTAAATTGACACCAGATCCGGTGACCTTTGGGACATGGTTTGACCCCTTTAGGAAAGTGCTATCATCATGAAACGTTCAGATCACTTACAACTCAATAGATTCTACCTTCCTGTAACGTTTCAGCCTGATTAGACCTTGTTTTCACACAAATGAACCCAGAATGATGTGAAATTGTGCTTAGTGCTGCATAATTCTGGGTGCCATTTAAGAACCATAAGTGCTAATGACTCCATTCCTTTTTGAGGTTGTAGGGGATGTTGATTGAAGTACACTAAAACAATCCTGATCTCTCTAGGACATTCAGAAGCCAAATTATAAGCCCACAAATGTGTAACTGGACTACTTCTTTAAAGTGACACCAGGCCCGGTGACCTTTGGGACATGGTTTTACCCCCTATAGGAATGTGCGCTCATCTTGAAACGTTCAGATCACTTACAACTCAATAGATTCTACCTTCTTGTAGCGTTTAGGCCTGATTGGACCTTGTTTTCACAAAAATGAACCCAGAATGATGTGAAATTGTGCTTCGTGCAACATAATTCTGGGTGCCATTTACAAACCATAAGTGCTAATGACTCCATTCCTTTTTGTGGTTGTAGGGGCTGTTGATTGGAGTACACTAAAACAAACCTGATCTCTCTAGGACATTCAGAAGCCAAGTTATAAGCCCACAAAGGTGTAACTGGACTACGTCTTTAAAGTGACACCAGGCCCGGTGACCTTTGGGACATGGTTTTACCCCCTATAGGAATGTGCGATCATCTTGAAACGTTCAGATCACTTACAACTCAATAGATTCTACCTTCTTGTAGCGTTTCAGCCTGATTGGACCTTGTTTTCACACAAATGGACCCAGAATGATGTGAAATTGTGCTTCGTGCAACATAATTCTGGGTGCCATTTACAAACCTTAAGTGCTAATGACTCCATTCCTTTTTGTGGTTGTAGGGGCTGTTGATTGGAGTACACTAAAACAAACCTGATCTCTCTAGGACATTCAGAAGCCAAGTTATAAGCCCACAAATGTGTAACTGGACTACTTATTTAAATTGACACCAGATCCGGTGACCTTTGGGAAATGGTTTGACCCCCTTAGGAAAGTGCTATCATCATAAAACGTTCAGATCACTTACAACTCAATAGATTCTACCTTCCTGTAACGTTTCAGCCTCATTGGACCTTGTTTTCACACAAATGAACCCAGAATGATGTGAAATTGTGCTTCGTGCAACATAATTCTGGGTGCCATTTACAAACCATAAGTGCTAATGACTCCATTCCTTTTTGTGGTATTAGGGGCTGTTGATTGGAGTATACTAAAACAAACTTGATCTCTCTAGGACATTCAGAAGCCAAGTTAAAAGCCCACAAAGGTGTAACTGGACTACTTCTTTAAAGTGACACCAGGCCCGGTGACCTTTGGGACATGGTTTGACCCCCTATAGGAATGTGCGATCATCATGAAACGTTCAGATCACTTACAACTCAATAGATTCTACCTTTTTGTAAAGTTTCAGCCTGCTTGGACCTTGTTTCACACAAATGGACCCAGAATGATGTGAAATTGTGCTTCGTGCAACATAATTCTGGGTGCCATTTAAAAACCATAAGTGCTAATGACTCCATTCCTTTTGTGGTTCTAGGGGCTGTTGGTTGGAGTACATTAAAACAAACCTGATCTCTCTAGGACATTCAGAAGCCAAGTTATAAGCCCACAAATGTGTAACTGGACTACTTCTTTAAATTGACACCAGATCCGGTGACCTTTGGGACATGGTTTGACCCCCTTAGGAAAGTGCTATCATCATCAAACGTTCAGATCACTTACAACTCAATAGATTCTACCTTCCTGTAACGTTTCAGCCTGATTGGACCTTGTTTTCACACAAATGAACCCAGAATGATGTGAAATTGTGCTTCGTGCAACATAATTCTGGGTGCCATTTACAAACCATAAGTGCTAATGACTCCATTCCTTTTTGTGGTTGTAGGGGCTGTTGATTGGAGTACACTAAACTAAACCTAACCTCTCTAGGACATTCAGAAGCCAAGTTATAAGCCCACAAAGGTGTAACTGGACTACTTCTTTAAAGTGACACCAGGCCCGGTGACCTTTGGGACATGGTTTTACCCCCTATAGGAATGTGCGATCATCTTGAAACGTTCAGATCACTTACAACTCAATAGATTCTACCTTCTTGTAGCGTTTCAGCCTGATTGGACCTTGTTTTCACACAAATGGACCCAGAATGATGTGAAATTGTGCTTCGTGCAACATAATTCTGGGTGCCATTTACAAACCTTAAGTGCTAATGACACCATTCCTTTTTGTGGTTGTAGGGGCTGTTGATTGGAGTACACTAAAACAAACCTGATCTCTCTAGGACATTCAGAAGCCAAGTTATAAGCCCACAAATGTGTAACTGGACTACTTCTTTAAATTGACACCAGATCCGTTGACCTTTCGGACATGGTTTGACCCCCTTAGGAAAGTGCTATCATCATGAAACGTTCAGATCACTTACAACTCAATAGATTCTACCTTCCTGTAACGTTTCAGCCTGATTGGACCTTGTTTTCACACAAATGAACCCAGAATGATGTGAAATTGTGCTTCGTGCAACATAATTCTGGGTGCCATTTAAAAACCATAAGTGCTAATGACTCCATTCCTTTTTGTGGTTGTAGGGGCTGTTGATTGGAGTATACTAAAACAAACCTGATCTCTCTAGGACATTCAGAAGCCAAGTTATAAGCCCACATAGGTGTAACTGGACTACTTTAAATTGACACCAGATCCGGTGACCTTTGGGACATGGTTTGACCCCGTTAGGAAAGTGCTATTATCATGAAACGTTCAGATCACTTACAACTCAATAGATTCTACCTTCCTGTAACATTTCAGCCTGATTGGACCTTGTTTTCACACAAATGAACCCAGAAAGATGTGAAATTGTGCTTCGTGCAACATCATTCTGGGTGCCATTTAAAAACCATACGTGCTAATGACTCCATTCCTTTTTGAGGTTGTAGGGGCTGTTGATTGGAGTACACTAAAACAAACCTGATCTCTCTAGGACAATCAGAAGCCAAATTATAAGCCCTCAAAGGTGTAACTGGACTACTTCTTTAAAGTGACACCAGGCCCGGTGACCTTTGGGACATGGTTTGACCCCTTATAGGAATGTGCGATCATCATGAAACGTTCAGATCACTTACAACTCAATAGACTCTACCTTCCTGTAACATTTCAGCCTGATTGGACCTTGTTTTCACACAAATGAACCCAGAATGATGTGAAATTGTGCTTAGTGCAGCATAATTCTGGGTGCCATTTAAAAACCATAAGTGCTAATGACTCCATTCCTTTTTGAGGTTGTAGGGGATGTTGATTGGAGAACACTAAAACAAACCTGATCTCTCTAGGACATTCAGAAGCCAAGTTATAAGCCCACAAAGGTGTAACTGGACTACTTCTTTAAAGTGACACCAGGCCCGGTGACCTTTGGGACATGGTTTTACCCCCTATAGGAATGTGCGATCATCTTGAAACGTTCAGATCACTTACAACTCAATAGATTCTACCTTCTTGTAGCGTTTCAGCCTGATTGGACCTTGTTTTCACACAAATGGACCCAGAATGATGTGAAATTGTGCTTCGTGCAACATAATTCTGGGTGCCATTTACAAACCTTAAGTGCTAATGACGCCATTCCTTTTTGTGGTTGTAGGGGCTGTTGATTGGAGTACACTAAAACAAACCTGATCTCTCTAGGACATTCAGAAGCCAAGTTATAAGCCCACAAATGTGTAACTGGACTACTTCTTTAAATTGACACCAGATCCGTTGACCTTTCGGACATGGTTTGACCCCCTTAGGAAAGTGCTATCATCATGAAACGTTCAGATCACTTACAACTCAATAGATTCTACCTTCCTGTAACGTTTCAGCATGATTGGACCTTGTTTTCACACAAATGAACCCAGAATGATGTGAAATTGTGCTTCGTGCAACATAATTCTGGGTGCCATTTAAAAACCATAAGTGCTAATGACTCCATTCCTTTTTGTGGTTGTAGGGGCTGTTGATTGGAGTATACTAAAACAAACCTGATCTCTCTAGGACATTCAGAAGCCAAGTTATAAGCCCACATAGGTGTAACTGGACTACTTTAAATTGACACCAGATCCGGTGACCTTTGGGACATGGTTTGACCCCGTTAGGAAAGTGCTATTATCATGAAACGTTCAGATCACTTACAACTCAATAGATTCTACCTTCCTGTAACATTTCAGCCTGATTGGACCTTGTTTTCACACAAATGAACCCAGAAAGATGTGAAATTGTGCTTCGTGCAACATCATTCTGGGTGCCATTTAAAAACCATACGTGCTAATGACTCCATTCCTTTTTGAGGTTGTAGGGGCTGTTGATTGGAGTACACTAAAACAAACCTGATCTCTCTAGGACAATCAGAAGCCAAATTATAAGCCCTCAAAGGTGTAACTGGACTACTTCTTTAAAGTGACACCAGGCCCGGTGACCTTTGGGACATGGTTTGACCCCTTATAGGAATGTGCGATCATCATGAAACGTTCAGATCACTTACAACTCAATAGATTCTACCTTCCTGTAACATTTCAGCCTGATTGGACCTTGTTTTCACACAAATGAACCCAGAATGATGTGAAATTGTGCTTCGTGCAACATAATTCTGGGTGCCATTTAAAAACCATAAGTGCTAATGACTCCATTCCTTTTTGTGGTTGTAGCGGCTGTTGATTGGAGTATACTAAAACAAACCTGATCCCTCTAGGACATTCAGAAGCCAAGTTATAAGCCAACAAATGTGTAACTGGACTACTTCTTTAAATTGACACCAGATCTGGTGACCTTTGGGACATGGTTTGACCCCCTTAGGAAAGTGCTATCATCATGAAACGTTCAGATCACTTACAACTCAATAGATTCTACCTTCCTGTAACATTTCAGCCTGATTGTACCTTGCTTTCACACAAATGACCCAGAATGATGTGAAATTGTGCTTCGTGCAACATAATTCTGGGTGCCATTAACAAACCATAAGTGCTAATGACTCCATTCCTTTTAGTGGTAATGGGGGCTGTTAATTGGAGTACTCTAAAACAAACCTGACCTCTCTAGGATATTCAGAAGCCAAGTTATAAGCCCACAAAGGTGTAACTGGACTACTTCTTTAAAGTGACACCAGGCCCGGTGACCTTTGGGACATGGTTTTACCCCCTATAGGAATGTGCGATCATCTTGAAATGTTCAGATCACTTACAACTCAATAGATTCTACCTTCTTGTAACATTTCAGCCTGATTGGACCTTGTTTTCACACAAAAGGACCCAGAATGATGTGAAATTGTGCTTCGTGCAACATAATTCTGGGTGCCATTTACAAACCATAAGTGCTAATGACTCCATTCCTTTTTGTGGTTGTAGGGGCTGTTGATTGGAGTACACTAAAACAAACCTGATCTCTCTAGGACATTCAGAAGCCAAGTATAAGCCCACAAATATGTAACTGGACTACTTCTTTAAATTGACACCAGATCCGGTGACCTTTGGGACATGGTTTGACCCCCTTAGGAAAGTGCTATCATCATGAAAGGTTCAGATCACTTACAACTCAATAGATTCTACCTTCCTGTAACGTTTCAGCCTGATTGGACCTTGTTTTCACACAAATGAACCCAGAATGATGTGAAATTGTGCTTCGTGCAACATAATTCTGGGTGCCATTTAAAAACCATAAGTGCTAATGACTCCATTCCTTTTAGTGGTAATGGGGGCTGTTAATTGGAGTACTCTAAAACAAACCTGACCTCTCTAGGATATTCAGAAGCCTAGTTATAAGCCCACAAAGGTGTAACTGGACTACTACTTTAAATTGACACCAGATCCGGTGACCTTTGGGACATGGTTTGACCCCCTTAGGAAAGTGCTATCATCATGAAACGTTCAGATCACTTACAATTCAATAGATTCTACCTTCCTGTAACGTTTCAGCCCGACTGAACCTTGTTTTCACACAAATGAACCCAGAATGATGTGAAATTGTGCTTCGTGCAACATAATTCTGGGTGCCATTTAAAAACCATAAGTGCTAATGACTCCATTCCTTTTAGTGGTAATGGGGGCTGTTAATTGGAGTACTCTAAAACAAACCTGACCTCTCTAGGATATTCAGAAGCCAAGTTATAAGCCCAAAAAGGTGTAACTGGACTACTTCTTTAAAGTGACACCAGGCCCGGTGACCTTTGGGACATGGTTTGACCCCCTATAGGAATGTGCGATCATCATGAAATGTTCAGATCACTTACTACTCAATAGATTCTACCTTCTTGTAACGTTTCAGCCTGATTGGACCTTGTTTTCACACAAATGGACCCAGAATGATGTGAAATTGTGCTTCGTGCAACATAATTCTGGGTGCCATTTACAAACCATAAGTGCTAATGACTCCATTCCTTTTTGTGGTTGTAGGGGCTGTTGGTTGGAGTACATTAAAACAAACCTGATCTCTCTAGGACATTCAGAAGCCAAGTTATAAGCCCACAAATGTGTAACTGGACTACTTCTTTAAATTGACACTAGATCCGGTGACCTTTGGGACATGGTTTGACCCCCTTAGGAAAGTGCTATCATCATGAAACGTTCAGATCACTTACAACTCAATAGATTCTACCTTCCTGTAACGTTTCGGCCTGATTGTACCTTGTTTTCACACAAATGAACCCAGAATGATGTGAAATTGTGCTTCGTGCAACATAATTCTGGGTGCCATTTACAAACCATAAGTGCTAATGACTCCATTCCTTTTTGTGGTTGTAGGGGCTGTTGGTTGGAGTACATTAAAACAAACCTGATCTCTCTAGGACATTCAGAAGCCAAGTTATAAGCCCACAAATGTGTAACTGGACTACTTCTTTAAATTGACACTAGATCCGGTGACCTTTGGGACATGGTTTGACCCCCTTAGGAAAGTGCTATCATCATGAAACGTTCAGATCACTTACAACTCAATAGATTCTACCTTCCTGTAACGTTTCGGCCTGATTGTACCTTGTTTTCACACAAATGAACCCAGAATGATGTCAAATTGTGCTTCGTGCAACATAATTCTGGGTGCCATTTAAAAACCATAAGTGCTAATGACTCCATTCCTTTTTGTGGTTGTAGGGTCTGGTGATTGGAGTATACTAAAACAAACCTGATCTCTGTAGGACATTCAGAAGCCAAGTTATAAGCCCACAAATGTGTAACTGGACTACTTCTTTAAATTGACACCAGATCCGGTGACCTTTGGGACATGGTTTGACCCCCTTAGGAAAGTGCTATCATCATGAAACGTTCAGATAACTTACAACTCAATAGATTCTACCTTCCTGTAACGTTTCAGGCTGACTGGACCTTGTTTTCACACAAATGAACCCAGAATGATGTGAAATTGTGCTTCGTGCAACATAATTCTGGGTGCCATTTAAAAACCATAAGTGCTAATGACTCCATTCCTTTTAGTGGTAGTGGGGGCTGTTAATTGGAGTACTCTAAAACAAACCTGACCTCTCTAGGATATTCAGAAGCCAAGTTATAAGCCCACAAAGGTGTAACTGGACTACTTCTTTAAAGTGACACCAGGCTCTGTGACCTTTGGGACATGGTTTTACCCCCTATAGGAATGTGCGATCATCTTAAAACGTTCAGATCACTTACAACTGAATAGATTCTACCTTCTTGTAACGTTTCAGCCTGATTGGACCTTGTTTTCATACAAATGGACCCAGAATGATGTGAAATTGTGCTTCGTGCAACATAATTCTGGGTGCCATTTAAAAACCATAAGTGCTAATGACTCCATTCCTTTTTGTGGTTGTAGGGTCTGTTGATTGGAGTATACTAAATTAAACCTGATCTCTCTAGGACATTCAGAAGCCAAGTTATAAGCCCACAAATGTGTAACTGGACTACTTCTTTAAATTGACACCAGATCCGGTGACCTTTGGGACATGGTTTGACCGCCTTAGGAAAGTGCTATCATCATGAAACGTTCAGATAACTTACAACTCAATAGATTCTACCTTCCTGTAACGTTTCTGCCTGATTGGACCTTGTTTTCACACAAATGAACCCAGAATGATGTGAAATTGTGCTTCGTGCAACATAATTCTGGGTGCCATTTAAAAACCATAAGTGCTAATGACTCCATTCCTTTTAGTGGTAATGGGGGCTGTTAATTGGAGTACTCTAAAACAAACCTGACCTCTCTAGGATATTCAGAAGCCAAGTTATAAGCCCACAAAGTTGTAACTGGACTACTTCTTTAAAGTGACACCAGGCCCGGTGACCTTTGGGACATGGTTTTACCCCCTATAGGAATGTGCGATCATCTTGAAACGTTCAGATCACTTACAACTCAATAGATTCTACCTTCTTGTAACGTTTCAGCCTGATTGGACCTTGTTTTCACACAAATGGACCCAGAATGATGTGAAATTGTGCGTTGTGCAACATAATTCTGGGTGCCATTTACAAACCATAAGTGCTAATGACTCCATTCCTTTTTGTGGTTGTAGGGGCTGTTTATTGGAGTACACTAAAACAAACCTGATCTCTCTAGGACATTCAGAAGCCAAGTATAAGCCCACAAATATGTAACTGGACTACTTCTTTAAATTGACACCAGATCCGGTGAGCTTTGGGACATGGTTTGACCCCCTTAGGAAAGTGCTATCATCATGAAAAGTTCAGATCACTTACAACTCAATAGATTCTACCTTCCTGTAAAGTTTCAGCC
The DNA here is from genome assembly GCF_043380555.1 of Nothobranchius furzeri. Lineage (NCBI taxonomy): Eukaryota > Metazoa > Chordata > Actinopteri > Cyprinodontiformes > Nothobranchiidae > Nothobranchius > Nothobranchius furzeri. The sequence goes on from NC_091756.1 coordinate 19,067,806, forward strand.
TGATTGGACCTTGTTTTCATGCAAATGAACCCAGAATGATGTGAAATTGTGCTTCGTGCAACATAATTCTGGGTGCCATTTAAAAACCATAAGTGCTAATGACTCCATTCCTTTTAGTGGTAATGGGGGCTGTTAATTGGAGTACTCTAAAACAAACCTGACCTCTCTAGGATATTCAGAAGCCAAGTTATAAGCCCACAAAGGTGTAACTGGACTACTTCTTTAAAGTGACACCAGGCCCGGTGACCTTTGGGACATGGTTTGACCCCCTATAAGAATGTGCGATCATCATGAAACGTTCAGATCACTTACAACTCAATAGATTCTACCTTCTTGTAACGTTTCAGCCTGATTGGACCTTGTTTTCACACAAATGGACCCAGAATGATGTGAAATTGTGCTTCGTGCAACATAATTCTGGGTGCCATTTAAAAACCATAAGTGCTAATGACTCCATTCCTTTTTGAGGTTGTAGGGGCTGTTGATTGGAGTACACTAAAACAAACCTGATCTCTCTAGGACATTCAGAAGCCAAGTTATAAGCACACAAATGTGTAACTGGACTACTTCTTTAAATTGACACCAGATCCGGTGACCTTTGGGACATGGTTTGACCCCCTTAGGAAAGTGTTATCATCATGAAACGTTCAGATCACTTACAACTCAATAGATTCTACCTTCTTGTAACGTTTCAGCCTGATTGGACCTTGTTTTCACACAAATGAACCCAGAATGATGTGAAATTGTGCTTCGTGCAACATAATTCTGGGTGCCATTTAAAAACCAAAAGTGCTAATGACTCCTTTCCTTTTAGAGGTAATGGGGGCTGTTAATTAGAGTACTCTAAAACAAACCTGACCTCTCTAGGATATTCAGAAGCCAAGTTATAAGCCCACAAAGGTGTAACTGGACTACTTCTTTAAAGTGACACCAGATCCGGTGACCTTTGGGACATGGTTTTACCCCCTATAGGAATGTGCGATCATCTTGAAACGTTCAGATCACTTTCAACTCAATAGATTCTACCTTCTTGTGTAACGTTTCAGCCTGATTGGACCTTGTTTTCACACAAATGAACCCAGAATGATGTGAAATTGTGCTTCGTGCAACATAATTCTGGGTGCCATTTAAAAACCATAAGTGCTAATGACTCCATTCCTTTTTGTGGTTGTAGGGGATGTTGATTGGAGTACACTAAAACAAACTCTATCTCTCTAGGACATTCAGAAGCCAAATTATAAGCCCACAAATGTGTAACTGGACTACTTCTTTAAATTGACACCAGATCCGGTGACCTTTGGGACATGGTTTTACCCCCTTAGGAATGTGCGATCATCTTGAAACGTTCAGATCACTTACAACTCAGTAGATTCTACCTTCTTGTAGCGTTTCAGCCTGATTGGACCTTGTTTTCACACAAATGGACTCAGAATGATGTGAAATTGTGCTTCGTGCAACATAATTCTGGGTGCCATTTACAAACCATAAGTGATAATGACTCCATTCCTTTTTGTGGTTGTAGGGGCTGTTGATTGGAGTACATTAAAACAAACCTGATCTCTCTAGGACATTCAGAAGCCAAGTTATAAGCCCACAAATGTGTAACTGGACTACTTCTTTAAATTGACACCAGATCCGGTGACCTTTGGGACATGGTTTGACCCCCTTAGGAAAGTGCTATCATCATCAAACGTTCAGATCACTTACAACTCAATAGATTCTACCTTCCTGTAACGTTTCAGCCTGATTGGACCTTGTTTTCACACAAATGAACCCAGAATGATGTGAAATTGTGCTTCGTGCAACATAATTCTGGGTGCCATTTAAAAACCATAAGTGCTAATGACTCCATTCCTTTTTGTGGTTGTAGGGGCTGTTGATTGGAGTACACTAAAACAAACCTGATCTCTCTAGGACATTCAGAAGCCAAATTATAAGCCCTCAAAGGTGTAACTGGACTACTTCTTTAAAGTGACACCAGGCCCGGTGACCTTTGGGACATGGTTTGACCCCTTATAGGAATGTGCGATCATCATGAAACGTTCAGATCACTTACAACTCAATAGACTCTACCTTCCTGTAACGTTTCAGCCTGATTGGACCTTGTTTTCACACAAATGAACCCAGAATGATGTGAAATTGTGCTTAGTGCAGCATAATTCTGGGTGCCATTTAAAAACCATAAGTGCTAATGACTCCATTCCTTTTTGAGGCGTTAGGGGATGTTGATTGGAGTACACTAAAACAAACCTGATCTCTCTAGGACATTCAGAAGCCAAGTTATAAGCCCACAAAGGTGTAACTGGACTACTTCTTTAAAGTGACACCAGGCCCGGTGACCTTTGGGACATGGTTTTACCCCCTATAGGAATGTGCGATCATCTTGAAACGTTCAGATCACTTACAACTCAATAGATTCTACCTTCTTGTGTAACGTTTCAGCCTGATTGGACCTTGTTTTCACACAAATGAACCCAGAATGATGTGAAATTGTGCTTCGTGCAACATAATTCTGGGTGCCATTTAAAAACCATAAGTGCTAATGACTCCATTCCTTTTTGTGGTTGTAGGGGCTGTTGATTGGAGTATACTAAAACAAACCTGATCTCTCTAGGACATTCAGAAGCCAAGTTATAAGCCAACAAATGTGTAACTGGACTACTTCTTTAAATTGACACCAGATCCAGTGACCTTTGGGACATGGTTTGACCCCCTTAGGAAAGTGCTATCATCATGAAACGTTCAGATCACTTACAACTCAATAGATTCTACCTTCCTGTAACATTTCAGCCTGATTGTACATTGCTTTCACACAAATGACCCAGAATGATGTGAAATTGTGCTTCGTGCAACATAATTCTGGGTGCCATTTACAAACCATAAGTGCTAATGACTCCATTCCTTTTTGTGGTTGTAGGGGCTGTTGGTTGGAGTACATTAAAACAAACCTGATCTCTCTAGGACATTCAGAAGCCAAGTTCTAAGCCCACAAATGTGTAACTGGACTACTTCTTTAAATTGACACCAGATCCGGTGACCTTTGGGACATGGTTTGACCCCTTTAGGAAAGTGCTATCATCATGAAACGTTCAGATCACTTACAACTCAATAGATTCTACCTTCCTGTAACGTTTCAGCCTGATTGGACCTTGTTTTCACACAAATGAACCCAGAATGATGTGAAATTGTGCTTAGTGCAGCATAATTCTGGGTGCCATTTAAGAACCATAAGTGCTAATGACTCCATTCCTTTTTGAGGTTGTAGGGGATGTTGATTGGAGTACACTAAAACAAACCTGATCTCTCTAGGACATTCAGAAGCCAAGTTATAAGCCCACAAAGGTGTAACTGGACTACTTCTTTAAATTGATACCAGATCCGGTGACCTTTGGGACATGGTTTTACCCCCTTAGGAATGTGCGATCATCTTGAAACGTTCAGATCACTTACAACTCAATAGATTCTACCTTCTTGTAGCGTTTCAGCCTGATTGGACCTTGTTTTCACACAAATGGACTCAGAATGCTGTGAAATTGTGCTTCGTGCAACATAATTCTGGGTGCCATTTACAAACCATAAGTGCTAATGACTCCATTCCTTTTTGTGGTTGTAGGGGCTGCTGATTGGAGTATACTAAAACAAACCTGATCTCTCTAGGACATTCAGAAGCCAAGTTAAAAGCCCACAAAGGTGTAACTGGACTACTTCTTTAAATTGACACCAGATCCGGTGACCTTTGGGACATGGTTTGACCCCCTTAGGAAAGTGCTATCAACATGAAACGTTCAGATCACTTACAACTCAATAGATTCTACCTTCCTGTAACATTTCAGCCTGATTGGACCTTGTTTTCACACAAATGAACCCAGAATGATGTGAAATTGTGCTTCGTGCAACATAATTCTGGGTGCCATTTAAAAACCATAAGTGCTAATGACTCCATTCCTTTTTGAGGTTGTAGGGGCTGTTGATTGGAGTACACTAAAACAAACCTGATCTCTCTAGGATATTCAGAAGCCAAGTTATAAGCCCTCAAAGGTGTAACTGGACTACTTCTTTAAAGTGACACCAGGCCCGGTGACCTTTGGGACATGGTTTGACCCCCTATAGGAATGTGCGATCATCATGAAACGTTCAGATCACTTACAACTCAATAGATTCTACCTTTTTGTAAAGTTTCAGCCTGATTAACCTTGTTTTCACACAAATGGACCCAGAATGATGTGAAATTGTGCTTCGTGCAACATAATTCTGGGTGCCATTTAAAAACCATAAGTGCTAATGACTCCATTCCTTTTTGTGGTTGTAGGGGCTGTTGGTTGGAGTACATTAAAACAAACCTGATCTCTCTAGGACATTCAGGAGCGAAGTTATAAGCCCACAAATGTGTAACTGGACTACTTCTTTAAATTGACACCAGATCCGGTGACTTTGGGACATGGTTTGACCCCCTTAGGAAAGTGCTATCATCATGAAACGTTCAGATCACTTACAACTCAATAGATTCTACCTTCCTGTAACGTTTCAGCCTGATTGGACCTTGTTTTCACACAAATGAACCCAGAATGATGTGAAATTGTGCTTCGTGCAACATAATTCTGGGTGCCATTTAAAAACCATAAGTGCTAATGACTCCATTCCTTTTTGTGGTTGTAAGGGCTGTTGATTGGAGTATAATAAAACAAACCTGATCTCTCTAGGACATTCAGAAGCCAAGTTATAAGTCCACAAAGGTGTAACTGGACTACTTCTTTAAATTGACACCAGATCCGGTGACCTTTCGGACATGGTTTGACCCCCTTAGGAAAGTGCTATCATCATGAAACGTTCAGATCACTTACAACTCAATAGATTCTACCTTCCTGTAACGTTTCAGCCTGATTGGACCTTGTTTTCACACAAATGAACCCAGAATGATGTGAAATTGTGCTTCGTGCAACATAATTCTGGGTGCCATTTAAAAACCATAAGTGCTAATGACTCCATTCCTTTTTGTGGTTGTAAGGGCTGTTGATTGGAGTATAATAAAACAAACCTGATCTCTCTAGGACATTCAGAAGCCAAGTTATAAGCCCACAAAGGTGTAACTGGACTACTTTAAATTGACACCAGGTCCGGTGACCTTTGGGACATGGTTTGACCCCGTTAGGAAAGTGCTATTATCATGAAACGTTCAGATCACTTACAACTCAATAGATTCTACCTTCCTGTAACATTTCAGTCTGATTGGACCTTGTTTTCACACAAATGAACCCAGAATGATGTGAAATTGTGCTTCGTGCAACATAATTCTGGGTGCCATTTAAAAACCATACGTGCTAATGACTCCATTCCTTTTTGAGGTTGTAGGGGCTGTTGATTGGAGTACACTAAAACAAACCTGATCTCTCTAGGACATTCAGAAGCCAAGTTATAAGCCCTCAAAGGTGTAACTGGACTACTTCTTTAAAGTGACACCAGGCCCGGTGACCTTTGGGACATGGTTTGACCCCCTATAGGAATGTGCGATCATCATGAAACGTTCAGATCACTTACAACTCAATAGATTCTACCTTTTTGTAACGTTTCAGCCTGATTGGACCTTGTTTTCACACAAGTGGACCAAGAATGATCTGAAATTGTGCTTCGTGCAACATAATTCTGGGTGCCATTTACAAACCATAAGTGCTAATGACTCCATTCCTTTTTGTGGTTGTAGGGGCTGTTGGTTGGAGTACATTAAAACAAACCTGATCTCTCTAGGACATTCAGAAGCCAAGTTCTAAGCCCACAAATGTGTAACTGGACTACTTCTTTAAATTGACACCAGATCCGGTGACCTTTGGGACATGGTTTGACCCCTTTAGGAAAGTGCTATTATCATGAAACGTTCAGATCACTTACAACTCAATAGATTCTACCTTCCTGTAACGTTTCAGCCTGATTGGACCTTGTTTTCACACAAATGAACCCAGAATGATGTGAAATTGTGCTTAGTGCTGCATAATTCTGGGTGCCATTTAAGAACCATAAGTGCTAATGACTCCATTCCTTTTTGTGGTTGTAGGGGCTGTTGATTGGACTATACTAAAACAAACCTGATCTCTCTAGGACATTCAGAAGCCAAGTTATAAGCCCACAAAGGTGTAACTGGACTACTTTAAATTGACACCAGGTCCGGTGACCTTTGGGACATGGTTTGACCCCGTTAGGAAAGTGCTATTATCATGAAACGTTCAGATCACTTACAACTCAATAGATTCTACCTTCTTGTAGCGTTTCAGCCTGATTGGACCTTGTTTTCACACAAATGGACCCAGAATGATGTGAAATTGTGCTTCGTGCAACATAATTCTGGGTGCCATTTAAAAACCATAAGTGCTAATGACTCCATTCCTTTTTGTGGTTGTAGGGGCTGTTGGCTGGAGTACATTAAAACAAACCTGATCTCTCTAGGACATTCAGAAGCCAAGTTATAAGCCCACAAATGTGTAACTGGACTACTTCTTTAAATTGACACCAGATCCGGTGACCTTTGGGACATGGTTTGACCCCCTTAGGAAAGTGCTATCATCATGAAACGTTCAGATCACTTACAACTCAATAGATTCTACCTTCCTGTAACGTTTCAGCCTGATTGGACCTTGTTTTCACACAAATGAACCCAGAATGATGTGAAATTGTGCTTCGTGCAACATAATTCTGGGTGCCATTTACAAACCATAAGTGCTAATGACTCCATTCCTTTTTGTGGTTGTAGGGGCTGTTGATTGGAGTACACTAAAACAAACCTGATCTCTCTAGGACATTCAGAAGCCAAGTTATAAGCCCACAAATGTGTAACTGGACTAATTCTTTAAATTGACACCAGATCCGGTGACATTTGGGACATGGTTTGACCCCCTTAGGAAAGTGCTATCATCATGAAACGTTCAGATCACCTACAACTCAATAGTCTCTACCTTCCTGTAACGTTTCAGCCTGATTGGACCTTGTTTTCACACAAATGAACCCAGAATGATGTGAAATTGTGCTTAGTGCAGCATAATTCTGGGTGCCATTTAAAAACCATAAGTGCTAATGACTCCATTCCTTTTTGAGGTTGTAGGGGATGTTGATTGGAGTACACTAAAACAAACCTGATCTCTCTAGGACATTCAGAAGCCAAGTTATAAGCCCACAAATGTGTAACTGGACTACTTCTTTAAATTGACACCAGATCCGGTGACCTTTGGGACACTGTTTTACCCCCTTAGGAATGTGCGATCATCTTGAAACGTTCAGATCACTTACAACTCAATAGATTCTACCTTCTTGTAGCGTTTCAGCCTGATTGGACCTTGTTTTCACACAAATGGACCCAGAATGATGTGAAATTGTGCTTCGTGCAACATAATTCTGGGTGCCATTTAAAAACCATAAGTGCTAATGACTCCATTCCTTTTTGTGGTTGTAGGGGCTGTTGATTGGAGTATAATAAAACAAACCTGATCTCTCTAGGACATTCAGAAGCCAAGTTATAAGCCCACAAAGGTGTAACTGGACTACTTTAAATTGACACCAGGTCCGGTGACCTTTGGGACATGGTTTGACCCCGTTAGGAAAGTGCTATTATCATGAAACGTTCAGATCACTTACAACTCAATAGATTCTACCTTCCTGTAACATTTCAGTCTGATTGGACCTTGTTTTCACACAAATGAACCCAGAATGATGTGAAATTGTGCTTCGTGCAACATAATTCTGGGTGCCATTTAAAAACCATACGTGCTAATGACTCCATTCCTTTTTGAGGTTGTAGGGGCTGTTGATTGGAGTACACTAAAACAAACCTGATCTCTCTAGGACATTCAGAAGCCAAGTTATAAGCCCTCAAAGGTGTAACTGGACTACTTCTTTAAAGTGACACCAGTTCGGTGACCTTTGGGACATGGTTTGACCCCCTATAGGAATGTGCGATCATCATGAAACGTTCAGATCACTTACAACTCAATAGATTCTACCTTTTTGTAACGTTTCAGCCTGATTGGACCTTGTTTTCACACAAGTGGACCAAGAATGATCTGAAATTGTGCTTAGTGCTGCATAATTCTGGGTGCCATTTAAGAACCATAAGTGCTAATGACTCCATTCCTTTTTGTGGTTGTAGGGGCTGTTGATTGGACTATACTAAAACAAACCTGATCTCTCTAGGACATTCAGAAGCCAAGTTATAAGCCCACAAAGGTGTAACTGGACTACTTTAAATTGACACCAGGTCCGGTGACCTTTGGGACATGGTTTGACCCCGTTAGGAAAGTGCTATTATCATGAAACGTTCAGATCACTTACATCTCAATAGATTCTACCTTCTTGTAGCGTTTCAGCCTGATTGGACCTTGTTTTCACACAAATGGACCCAGAATGATGTGAAATTGTGCTTCGTGCAACATAATTCTGGGTGCCATTTAAAAACCGTAAGTGCTAATGACTCCATTCCTTTTTGTGGTTGTAGGGGCTGTTGGCTGGAGTACATTAAAACAAACCTGATCTCTCCAGGACATTCAGAAGCCAAGTTATAAGCCCACAAATGTGTAACTGGACTACTTCTTTAAATTGACACCAGATCCGGTGACCTTTGGGACATGGTTTGACCCCCTTAGGAAAGTGCTATCATCATGAAACGTTCAGATCACTTACAACTCAATAGATTCTACCTTCCTGTAACGTTTCAGCCTGATTGGACCTTGTTTTCACACAAATGAACCCAGAATGATGTGAAATTGTGCTTCGTGCAACATAATTCTGGGTGCCATTTACAAACCATAAGTGCTAATGACTCCATTCCTTTTTGTGGTTGTAGGGGCTGTTGATTGGAGTACACTAAAACAAACCTGATCTCTCTAGGACATTCAGAAGCCAAGTTATAAGCCCACAAATGTGTAACTGGACTAATTCTTTAAATTGACACCAGATCCGGTGACCTTTGGGACATGGTTTGACCCCCTTAGGAAAGTGCTATCATCATGAAACGTTCAGATCACCTACAACTCAATAGTCTCTACCTTCCTGTAACGTTTCAGCCTGATTGGACCTTGTTTTCACACAAATGAACCCAGAATGATGTGAAATTGTGCTTAGTGCAGCATAATTCTGGGTGCCATTTAAAAACCATAAGTGCTAATGACTCCATTCCTTTTTGAGGTTGTAGGGGATGTTGATTGGAGTACACTAAAACAAACCTGATCTCTCTAGGACATTCAGAAGCCAAGTTATAAGCCCACAAATGTGTAACTGGACTACTTCTTTAAATTGACACCAGATCCGGTGACCTTTGGGACACTGTTTTACCCCCTTAGGAATGTGCGATCATCTTGAAACGTTCAGATCACTTACAACTCAATAGATTCTACCTTCTTGTAGCGTTTCAGCCTGATTGGACCTTGTTTTCACACAAATGGATCCAGAATGATGTGAAATTGTGCTTCGTGCAACATAATTCTGGGTGCCATTGACAAACCATAAGTGCTAATGACTCCATTCCTTTTTGTGGTTGTAGCGGCTGTTGATTGGAGTATACTAAAACAAACCTGATCCCTCTAGGACATTCAGAAGCCAAGTTATAAGCCAACAAATGTGTAACTGGACTACTTCTTTAAATTGACACCAGATCTGGTGACCTTTGGGACATGGTTTTACCCCCTTAGGAATGTGCGATCATCTTGAAACGTTCAGATCACTTACAACTCAGTAGATTCTACCTTCTTGTAGCGTTTCAGCCTGATTGGACCTTGTTTTCACACAAATGAACCCAGAATGATGTGAAATTGTGCTTCGTGCAACATAATTCTGGGTGCCATTTAAAAACCATAAGTGCTAATGACTCCATTCCTTTTTGTGGTTGTAGGGGCTGTTGATTGGAGTACACTAAAACAAACCTGATCTCTCTAGGACATTCAGAAGCCAAATTATAAGCCCTCAAAGGTGTAACTGGACTACTTCTTTAAAGTGACACCAGGCCCGGTGACCTTTGGGACATGGTTTGACCCCTTATAGGAATGTGCGATCATCATGAAACGTTCAGATCACTTACAACTCAATAGATTCTACCTTCCTGTAACGTTTCAGCCTGATTGGACCTTGTTTTCACACAAATGAACCCAGAATGATGTGAAATTGTGCTTAGTGCAGCATAATTCTGGGTGCCATTTAAAAACCATATGTGCTAATGACTCCATTCCTTTTTGAGGTTGTAGGGGATGTTGATTGGAGTACACTAAAACAAACCTGATCTCTCTAGGACATTCAGAAGCCAAGTTATAAGCCCACAAAGGTGTAACTGGACTACTTCTTTAAAGTGACACCAGGCCCGGTGACCTTTGGGACATGGTTTGACCCCCTATAGCAATGTGCGATCATCTTGAAACGTTCAGATCACTTACAACTCAATAGATTCTACCTTCTTGTGTAACGTTTCAGCCTGATTGGACCTTGTTTTCACACAAATGAACCCAGAATGATGTGAAATTGTGCTTCGTGCAACATAATTCTGGGTGCCATTTAAAAACCATAAGTGCTAATGACTCCATTCCTTTTTGTGGTTGTAGGGGCTGTTGATTGGAGTATACTAAAACAAACCTGATCTCTCTAGGACATTCAGAAGCCAAGTTATAAGCCAACAAATGTGTAACTGGACTACTTCTTTAAATTGACACCAGATCCGGTGACCTTTGGGACATGGTTTGACCCCCTTAGGAAAGTGCTATCATCATGAAACGTTCAGATCACTTACAACTCAATAGATTCTACCTTCCTGTAACATTTCAGCCTGATTGTACATTGCTTTCACACAAATGACCCAGAATGATGTGAAATTGTGCTTCGTGCAACATAATTCTGGGTGCCATTTACAAACCATAAGTGCTAATGACTCCATTCCTTTTTGTGGTTGTAGGGGCTGTTGGTTGGAGTACATTAAAACAAACCTGATCTCTCTAGGACATTCAGAAGCCAAGTTCTAAGCCCACAAATGTGTAACTGGACTACTTCTTTAAATTGACACCAGATCCGGTGACCTTTGGGACATGGTTTGACCCCTTTAGGAAAGTGCTATCATCATGAAACGTTCAGATCACTTACAACTCAATAGATTCTACCTTCCTGTAACGTTTCAGCCTGATTGGACCTTGTTTTCACACAAATGAACCCAGAATGATGTGAAATTGTGCTTAGTGCAGCATAATTCTGGGTGCCATTTAAAAACCATAAGTGCTAATGACTCCATTCCTTTTTGAGGTTGTAGGGGATGTTGATTGGAGTACACTAAAACAAACCTGATCTCTCTAGGACATTCAGAAGCCAAGTTATAAGCCCACAAATGTGTAACTGGACTACTTCTTTAAATTGACACCAGATCCGGTGACCTTTGGGACACTGTTTTACCCCCTTCGGAATGTGCGATCATCTTGAAACGTTCAGATCACTTACAACTCAATAGATTCTACCTTCTTGTAGCGTTTCAGCCTGATTGGACCTTGTTTTCACACAAATGGACCCAGAATGATGTGAAATTGTGCTTCGTGCAACATAATTCTGGGTGCCATTTAAAAACCATAAGTGCTAATGACTCCATTCCTTTTTGTGGTTGTAGGGGCTGTTGATTGGAGTATAATAAAACAAACCTGATCTCTCTAGGACATTCAGAAGCCAAGTTATAAGCCCACAAAGGTGTAACTGGACTACTTTAAATTGACACCAGGTCCGGTGACCTTTGGGACATGGTTTGACCCCGTTAGGAAAGTGCTATTATCATGAAACGTTCAGATCACTTACAACTCAATAGATTCTACCTTCCTGTAACATTTCAGTCTGATTGGACCTTGTTTTCACACAAATGAACCCAGAATGATGTGAAATTGTGCTTCGTGCAACATAATTCTGGGTGCCATTTAAAAACCATACGTGCTAATGACTCCATTCCTTTTTGAGGTTGTAGGGGCTGTTGATTGGAGTACACTAAAACAAACCTGATCTCTCTAGGACATTCAGAAGCCAAGTTATAAGCCCTCAAAGGTGTAACTGGACTACTTCTTTAAAGTGACACCAGTTCGGTGACCTTTGGGACATGGTTTGACCCCCTATAGGAATGTGCGATCATCATGAAACGTTCAGATCACTTACAACTCAATAGATTCTACCTTTTTGTAACGTTTCAGCCTGATTGGACCTTGTTTTCACACAAGTGGACCAAGAATGATCTGAAATTGTGCTTAGTGCTGCATAATTCTGGGTGCCATTTAAGAACCATAAGTGCTAATGACTCCATTCCTTTTTGTGGTTGTAGGGGCTGTTGATTGGACTATACTAAAACAAACCTGATCTCTCTAGGACATTCAGAAGCCAAGTTATAAGCCCACAAAGGTGTAACTGGACTACTTTAAATTGACACCAGGTCCGGTGACCTTTGGGACATGGTTTGACCCCGTTAGGAAAGTGCTATTATCATGAAACGTTCAGATCACTTACAACTCAATAGATTCTACCTTCTTGTAGCGTTTCAGCCTGATTGGACCTTGTTTTCACACAAATGGACCCAGAATGATGTGAAATTGTGCTTCGTGCAACATAATTCTGGGTGCCATTTAAAAACCGTAAGTGCTAATGACTCCATTCCTTTTTGTGGTTGTAGGGGCTGTTGGCTGGAGTACATTAAAACAAACCTGATCTCTCTAGGACATTCAGAAGCCAAGTTATAAGCCCACAAATGTGTAACTGGACTACTTCTTTAAATTGACACCAGATCCGGTGACCTTTGGGACATGGTTTGACCCCCTTAGGAAAGTGCTATCATCATGAAACGTTCAGATCACTTACAACTCAATAGATTCTACCTTCCTGTAACGTTTCAGCCTGATTGGACCTTGTTTTCACACAAATGAACCCAGAATGATGTGAAATTGTGCTTCGTGCAACATAATTCTGGGTGCCATTTACAAACCATAAGTGCTAATGACTCGATTCCTTTTTGTGGTTGTAGGGGCTGTTGATTGGAGTACACTAAAACAAACCTGATCTCTCTAGGACATTCAGAAGCCAAGTTATAAGCCCACAAATGTGTAACTGGACTAATTCTTTAAATTGACACCAGATCCGGTGACCTTTGGGACATGGTTTGACCCCCTTAGGAAAGTGCTATCATCATGAAACGTTCAGATCACCTACAACTCAATAGTCTCTACCTTCCTGTAACGTTTCAGCCTGATTGGACCTTGTTTTCACACAAATGAACCCAGAATGATGTGAAATTGTGCTTAGTGCAGCATAATTCTGGGTGCCATTTAAAAACCATAAGTGCTAATGACTCCATTCCTTTTTGAGGTTGTAGGGGATGTTGATTGGAGTACACTAAAACAAACCTGATCTCTCTAGGACATTCAGAAGCCAAGTTATAAGCCCACAAATGTGTAACTGGACTACTTCTTTAAATTGACACCAGATCCGGTGACCTTTGGGACACTGTTTTACCCCCTTAGGAATGTGCGATCATCTTGAAACGTTCAGATCACTTACAACTCAATAGATTCTACCTTCTTGTAGCGTTTCAGCCTGATTGGACCTTGTTTTCACACAAATGGATCCAGAATGATGTGAAATTGTGCTTCGTGCAACATAATTCTGGGTGCCATTTACAAACCATAAGTGCTAATGACTCCATTCCTTTTTGTGGTTGTAGCGGCTGTTGATTGGAGTATACTAAAACAAACCTGATCCCTCTAGGACATTCAGAAGCCAAGTTATAAGCCAACAAATGTGTAACTGGACTACTTCTTTAAATTGACACCAGATCTGGTGACCTTTGGGACATGGTTTTACCCCCTTAGGAATGTGCGATCATCTTGAAACGTTCAGATCACTTACAACTCAGTAGATTCTACCTTCTTGTAGCGTTTCAGCCTGATTGGACCTTGTTTTCACACAAATGAACCCAGAATGATGTGAAATTGTGCTTCGTGCAACATAATTCTGGGTGCCATTTAAAAACCATAAGTGCTAATGACTCCATTCCTTTTTGTGGTTGTAGGGGCTGTTGATTGGAGTACACTAAAACAAACCTGATCTCTCTAGGACATTCAGAAGCCAAATTATAAGCCCTCAAAGGTGTAACTGGACTACTTCTTTAAAGTGACACCAGGCCCGGTGACCTTTGGGACATGGTTTGACCCCTTATAGGAATGTGCGATCATCATGAAACGTTCAGATCACTTACAACTCAATAGATTCTACCTTCCTGTAACGTTTCAGCCTGATTGGACCTTGTTTTCACACAAATGAACCCAGAATGATGTGAAATTGTGCTTAGTGCAGCATAATTCTGGGTGCCATTTAAAAACCATATGTGCTAATGACTCCATTCCTTTTTGAGGTTGTAGGGGATGTTGATTGGAGTACACTAAAACAAACCTGATCTCTCTAGGACATTCAGAAGCCAAGTTATAAGCCCACAAAGGTGTAACTGGACTACTTCTTTAAAGTGACACCAGGCCCGGTGACCTTTGGGACATGGTTTGACCCCCTATAGCAATGTGCGATCATCTTGAAACGTTCAGATCACTTACAACTCAATAGATTCTACCTTCTTGTGTAACGTTTCAGCCTGATTGGACCTTGTTTTCACACAAATGAACCCAGAATGATGTGAAATTGTGCTTCGTGCAACATAATTCTGGGTGCCATTTAAAAACCATAAGTGCTAATGACTCCATTCCTTTTTGTGGTTGTAGGGGCTGTTGATTGGAGTATACTAAAACAAACCTGATCTCTCTAGGACATTCAGAAGCCAAGTTATAAGCCAACAAATGTGTAACTGGACTACTTCTTTAAATTGACACCAGATCCGGTGACCTTTGGGACATGGTTTGACCCCCTTAGGAAAGTGCTATCATCATGAAACGTTCAGATCACTTACAACTCAATAGATTCTACCTTCCTGTAACATTTCAGCCTGATTGTACATTGCTTTCACACAAATGACCCAGAATGATGTGAAATTGTGCTTCGTGCAACATAATTCTGGGTGCCATTTACAAACCATAAGTGCTAATGACTCCATTCCTTTTTGTGGTTGTAGGGGCTGTTGGTTGGAGTACATTAAAACAAACCTGATCTCTCTAGGACATTCAGAAGCCAAGTTCTAAGCCCACAAATGTGTAACTGGACTACTTCTTTAAATTGACACCAGATCCGGTGACCTTTGGGACATGGTTTGACCCCTTTAGGAAAGTGCTATCATCATGAAACGTTCAGATCACTTACAACTCAATAGATTCTACCTTCCTGTAACGTTTCAGCCTGATTGGACCTTGTTTTCACACAAATGAACCCAGAATGATGTGAAATTGTGCTTAGTGCAGCATAATTCTGGGTGCCATTTAAGAACCATAAGTGCTAATGACTCCATTCCTTTTTGAGGTTGTAGGGGATGTTGATTGGAGTACACTAAAACAAACCTGATCTCTCTAGGACATTCAGAAGCCAAGTTATAAGCCCACAAAGGTGTAACTGGACTACTTCTTTAAATTGATACCAGATCCGGTGACCTTTGGGACATGGGTTTACCCCCTTAGGAATGTGCGATCATCTTGAAACGTTCAGATCACTTACAACTCAATAGATTCTACCTTCTTGTAGCGTTTCAGCCTGATTGGACCTTGTTTTCACACAAATGGACTCAGAATGCTGTGAAATTGTGCTTCGTGCAACATAATTCTGGGTGCCATTTACAAACCATAAGTGCTAATGACTCCATTCCTTTTTGTGGTTGTAGGGGCTGTTGATTGGAGTATACTAAAACAAACCTGATCTCTCTAGGACATTCAGAAGCCAAGTTAAAAGCCCACAAAGGTGTAACTGGACTACTTCTTTAAATTGACACCAGATCCGGTGACCTTTGGGACATGGTTTGACCCCCTTAGGAAAGTGCTATCAACATGAAACGTTCAGATCACTTACAACTCAATAGATTCTACCTTCCTGTAACATTTCAGCCTGATTGGACCTTGTTTTCACACAAATGAACCCAGAATGATGTGAAATTGTGCTTCGTGCAACATAATTCTGGGTGCCATTTAAAAACCATAAGTGCTAATGACTCCATTCCTTTTTGAGGTTGTAGGGGCTGTTGATTGGAGTACACTAAAACAAACCTGATCTCTCTAGGATATTCAGAAGCCAAGTTATAAGCCCTCAAAGGTGTAACTGGACTACTTCTTTAAAGTGACACCAGGCCCGGTGACCTTTGCGACATGGTTTGACCCCCTATAGGAATGTGCGATCATCATGAAACGTTCAGATCACTTACAACTCAATAGATTCTACCTTTTTGTAAAGTTTCAGCCTGATTAACCTTGTTTTCACACAAATGGACCCAGAATGATGTGAAATTGTGCTTCGTGCAACATAATTCTGGGTGCCATTTAAAAACCATAAGTGCTAATGACTCCATTCCTTTTTGTGGTTGTAGGGGCTGTTGGTTGGAGTACATTAAAACAAACCTGATCTCTCTAGGACATTCAGGAGCGAAGTTATAAGCCCACAAATGTGTAACTGGACTACTTCTTTAAATTGACACCAGATCCGGTGACCTTTCGGACATGGTTTGACCCCCTTAGGAAAGTGCTATCATCATGAAACGTTCAGATCACTTACAACTCAATAGATTCTACCTTCCTGTAACGTTTCAGCCTGATTGGACCTTGTTTTCACACAAATGAACCCAGAATGATGTGAAATTGTGCTTCGTGCAACATAATTCTGGGTGCCATTTAAAAACCATAAGTGCTAATGACTCCATTCCTTTTTGTGGTTGTAGGGGCTGTTGATTGGAGTATAATAAAACAAACCTGATCTCTCTAGGACATTCAGAAGCCAAGTTATAAGCCCACAAAGGTGTAACTGGACTACTTTAAATTGACACCAAGTCCGATGACCTTTGGGACATGGTTTGACCCCGTTAGGAAAGTGCTATTATCATGAAACGTTAAGATCACTTACAACTCAATAGATTCTACCTTCCTGTAACATTTCAGTCTGATTGGACCTTGTTTTTACACAAATGAACCCAGAATGATGTGAAATTGTGCTTCGTGCAACATAATTCTGGGTGCCATTTAAAAACCATACGTGCTAATGACTCCATTCCTTTTTGAGGTTGTAGGGGCTGTTGATTGGAGTACACTAAAACAAACCTGATCTCTCTAGGACATTCAGAAGCCAAGTTATAAGCCCTCAAAGGTGTAACTGGACTACTTCTTTAAAGTGACACCAGGCCCGGTGACCTTTGGGACATGGTTTGACCCCCTATAGGAATGTGCGATCATCATGAAACGTTCAGATAACTTACAACTCAATAGATTCTACCTTTTTGTAACGTTTCAGCCTGATTGGACCTTGTTTTCACACAAGTGGACCAAGAATGATCTGAAATTGTGCTTCGTGCAACATAATTCTGGGTGCCATTTACAAACCATAAGTGCTAATGACTCCATTCCTTTTTGTGGTTGTAGGGGCTGTTGGTTGGAGTACATTAAAACAAACCTGATCTCTCTAGGACATTCAGAAGCCAAGTTCTAAGCCCACAAATGTGTAACTGGACTACTTCTTTAAATTGACACCAGATCCGGTGACCTTTGGGACATGGTTTGACCCCTTTAGGAAAGTGCTATTATCATGAAACGTTCAGATCACTTACAACTCAATAGATTCTACCTTCCTGTAACGTTTCAGCCTGATTGGACCTTGTTTTCACACAAATGAACCCAGAATGATGTGAAATTGTGCTTAGTGCTGCATAATTCTGGGTGCCATTTAAGAACCATAAGTGCTAATGACTCCATTCCTTTTTGTGGTTGTAGGGGCTGTTGATTGGACTATACTAAAACAAACCTGATCTCTCTAGGACATTCAGAAGCCAAGTTATAAGCCCACAAAGGTGTAACTGGACTACTTTAAATTGACACCAGGTCCGGTGACCTTTGGGACATGGTTTGACCCCGTTAGGAAAGTGCGATTATCATGAAACGTTCAGATCACTTACAACTCAATAGATTCTACCTTCTTGTAGCGTTTCAGCCTGATTGGACCTTGTTTTCACACAAATGGACCCAGAATGATGTGAAATTGTGCTTCGTGCAACATAATTCTGGGTGCCATTTAAAAACCATAAGTGCTAATGACTCCATTCCTTTTTGTGGTTGTAGGGGCTGTTGGCTGGAGTACATTAAAACAAACCTGATCTCTCTAGGACATTCAGAAGCCAAGTTATAAGCCCACAAATGTGTAACTGGACTACTTCTTTAAATTGACACCAGATCCGGTGACCTTTGGGACATGGTTTGACCCCCTTAGGAAAGTGCTATCATCATGAAACGTTCAGATCACTTACAACTCAATAGATTCTACCTTCCTGAAACGTTTCAGCCTGATTGGACCTTGTTTTCACACAAATGAACCCAGAATGATGTGAAATTGTGCTTCGTGCAACATAATTCTGGGTGCCATTTACAAACCATAAGTGCTAATGACTCCATTCCTTTTTGTGGTTGTAGGGGCTGTTGATTGGAGTACACTAAAACAAACCTGATCTCTCTAGGACATTCAGAAGCCAAGTTATAAGCCCACAAATGTGTAACTGGACTAATTCTTTAAATTGACACCAGATCCGGTGACCTTTGGGACATGGTTTGACCCCCTTAGGAAAGTGCTATCATCATGAAACGTTCAGATCACCTACAACTCAATAGTCTCTACCTTCGTTTAACGTTTCAGCCTGATTGGACCTTGTTTTCACACAAATGAACCCAGAATGATGTGAAATTGTGCTTAGTGCAGCATAATTCTGGGTGCCATTTAAAAACCATAAGTGCTAATGACTCCATTCCTTTTTGAGGTTGTAGGGGATGTTGATTGGAGTACACTAAAACAAACCTGATCTCTCTAGGACATTCAGAAGCCAAGTTATAAGCCCACAAATGTGTAAGTGGACTACTTCTTTAAATTGACACCAGATCCGGTGACCTTTGGGACACTGTTTTACCCCCTTAGGAATGTGCGATCATCTTGAAACGTTCAGATCACTTACAACTCAATAGATTCTACCTTCTTGTAGCGTTTCAGCCTGATTGGACCTTGTTTTCACACAAATGGACCCAGAATGATGTGAAATTGTGCTTCGTGCAACATAATTCTGGGTGCCATTTAAAAACCATGAGTGCTAATGACTCCATTCCTTTTTGTGGTTGTAGGGGCTGTTGATTGGAGTATAATAAAACAAACCTGATCTCTCTAGGACATTCAGAAGCCAAGTTATAAGCCCACAAAGGTGTAACTGGACTACTTTAAATTGACACCAGGTCCGGTGACCTTTGGGACATGGTTTGACCCCGTTAGGAAAGTGCTATTATCATGAAACGTTCAGATCACTTACAACTCAATAGATTCTACCTTCCTGTAACATTTCAGTCTGATTGGACCTTGTTTTCACACAAATGAACCCAGAATGATGTGAAATTGTGCTTCGTGCAACATAATTCTGGGTGCCATTTAAAAACCATACGTGCTAATGACTCCATTCCTTTTTGAGGTTGTAGGGGCTGTTGATTGGAGTACACTAAAACAAACCTGATCTCTCTAGGACATTCAGAAGCCAAGTTATAAGCCCTCAAAGGTGTAACTGGACTACTTCTTTAAAGTGACACCAGGCCCGGTGACCTTTGGGACATGGTTTGACCCCCTATAGGAATGTGCGATCATCATGAAACGTTCAGATCACTTACAACTCAATAGATTCTACCTTTTTGTAACGTTTCAGCCTGATTGGACCTTGTTTTCACACAAGTGGACCAAGAATGATCTGAAATTGTGCTTCGTGCAACATAATTCTGGGTGCCATTTACAAACCATAAGTGCTAATGACTCCATTCCTTTTTGTGGTTGTAGGGGCTGTTGGTTGGAGTACATTAAAACAAACCTGATCTCTCTAGGACATTCAGAAGCCAAGTTCTAAGCCCACAAATGTGTAACTGGACTACTTCTTTAAATTGACACCAGATCCGGTGACCTTTGGGACATGGTTTGACCCCTTTAGGAAAGTGCTATTATCATGAAACGTTCAGATCACTTACAACTCAATAGATTCTACCTTCCTGTAACGTTTCAGCCTGATTGGACCTTGTTTTCACACAAATGAACCCAGAATGATGTGAAATTGTGCTTAGTGCTGCATAATTCTGGGTGCCATTTAAGAACCATAAGTGCTAATGACTCCATTCCTTTTTGTGGTTGTAGGGGCTGTTGATTGGACTATACTAAAACAAACCTGATCTCTCTAGGACATTCAGAAGCCAAGTTATAAGCCCACAAAGGTGTAACTGGACTACTTTAAATTGACACCAGGTCCGGTGACCTTTGGGACATGGTTTGACCCCGTTAGGAAAGTGCTATTATCATGAAACGTTCAGATCACTTACAACTCAATAGATTCTACCTTCTTGTAGCGTTTCAGCCTGATTGGACCTTGTTTTCACACAAATGGACCCAGAATGATGTGAAATTGTGCTTCGTGCAACATAATTCTGGGTGCCATTTAAAAACCATAAGTGCTAATGACTCCATTCCTTTTTGTGGTTGTAGGGGCTGTTGGCTGGAGTACATTAAAACAAACCTGATCTCTCTAGGACATTCAGAAGCCAAGTTATAAGCCCACAAATGTGTAACTGGACTACTTCTTTAAATTGACACCAGATCCGGTGACCTTTGGGACATGGTTTGACCCCCTTAGGAAAGTGCTATCATCATGAAACGTTCAGATCACTTACAACTCAATAGATTCTACCTTCCTGTAACGTTTCAGCCTGATTGGACCTTGTTTTCACACAAATGAACCCAGAATGATGTGAAATTGTGCTTCGTGCAACATAATTCTGGGTGCCATTTACAAACCATAAGTGCTAATGACTCCATTCCTTTTTGAGGTTGTAGGGGATGTTGATTGGAGTACACTAAAACAAACCTGATCTCTCTAGGACATTCAGAAGCCAAGTTATAAGCCCACAAATGTGTAACTGGACTACTTCTTTAAATTGACACCAGATCCGGTGACCTTTGGGACACTGTTTTACCCCCTTAGGAATGTGCGATCATCTTGAAACGTTCAGATCACTTACAACTCAATAGATTCTACCTTCTTGTAGCGTTTCAGCCTGATTGGACCTTGTTTTCACACAAATGGATCCAGAATGATGTGAAATTGTGCTTCGTGCAACATAATTCTGGGTGCCATTTACAAACCATAAGTGCTAATGACTCCATTCCTTTTTGTGGTTGTAGCGGCTGTTGATTGGAGTATACTAAAACAAACCTGATCCCTCTAGGACATTCAGAAGCCAAGTTATAAGCCAACAAATGTGTAACTGGACTACTTCTTTAAATTGACACCAGATCTGGTGACCTTTGGGACATGGTTTGACCCCCTTAGGAAAGTGCTATCATCATGAAACGTTCAGATCACTTACAACTCAATAGCTTCTACCTTCCTGTAACATTTCAGCCTGATTGTACCTTGCTTTCACACAAATGACCCAGAATGATGTGAAATTGTGCTTCGTGCAACATAATTCTGGGTGCCATTTACAAACCATAAGTGCTAATGACTCCATTCCTTTTTGTGGTTGTAGGGGCTGTTGGTTGGAGTACATTAAAACAAACCTGATCTCTCTAGGACATTCAGAAGCCAAGTTCTAAGCCCACAAATGTGTAACTGGACTACTTCTTTAAATTGACACCAGATCCGGTGACCTTTGGGACATGGTTTGACCCCTTTAGGAAAGTGCTATCATCATGAAACGTTCAGATCACTTACAACTCAATAGATTCTACCTTCCTGTAACGTTTCAGCCTGATTGGACCTTGTTTTTACACAAATGAACCCAGAATGATGTGAAATTGTGCTTAGTGCAGCATAATTATGGGTGCCATTTAAGAACCATAAGTGCTAATGACTCCATTCCTTTTTGAGGTTGTAGGGGATGTTGATTGGAGTACACTAAAACAAACC
The DNA here is from genome assembly GCF_043380555.1 of Nothobranchius furzeri. Taxonomy (NCBI): domain Eukaryota; kingdom Metazoa; phylum Chordata; class Actinopteri; order Cyprinodontiformes; family Nothobranchiidae; genus Nothobranchius; species Nothobranchius furzeri. The sequence continues at coordinate 19,089,872 of NC_091756.1, forward strand.
TGATCTCTCTAGGACATTCAGAAGCCAAGTTATAAGCCCACAAAGGTGTAACTGGACTACTTCTTTAAAGTGACACCAGGCCCGGTGACCTTTGGGACATGGTTTTACCCCCTTAGGAATGTGCGATCATCTTGAAACGTTCAGATCACTTACAGCTCAGTAGATTCTACCTTCTTGTAGCGTTTCAGCCTGATTGGACCTTGTTTTCACACAAATGGACTCAGAATGATGTGAAATTGTGCTTCGTGCAACATAATTCTGGGTGCCATTTACAAACCATAAGTGATAATGACTCCATTCCTTTTTGTGGTTGTAGGGGCTGTTGATTGGAGTACATTAAAACAAACCTGATCTCTCTAGGACATTCAGAAGCCAAGTTATAAGCCCACAAATGTGTAACTGGACTACTTCTTTAAATTGACACCAGATCCGGTGACCTTTGGGACATGGTTTGACCCCCTTAGGAAAGTGCTATCATCATCAAACGTTCAGATCACTTACAACTCAATAGATTCTACCTTCCTGTAACGTTTCAGCCTGATTGGACCTTGTTTTCACACAAATGAACCCGGAATGATGTGAAATTGTGCTTCGTGCAACATAATTCTGGGTGCCATTTAAAAACCATAAGTGCTAATGACTCCATTCCTTTTTGTGGTTGTAGGGGCTGTTGATTGGAGTACACTAAAACAAACCTGATCTCTCTAGGACATTCAGAAGCCAAATTATAAGCCCTCAAAGGTGTAACTGGACTACTTCTTTAAAGTGACACCAGGCCCGGTGACCTTTGGGACATTGTTTGACCCCTTATAGGAATGTGCGATCATCATGAAACGTTCAGATCACTTACAACTCAATAGACTCTACCTTCCTGTAACGTTTCAGCCTGATTGGACCTTGTTTTCACACAAATGAACCCAGAATGATGTGAAATTGTGCTTAGTGCAGCATAATTCTGGGTGCCATTTAAAAACCATAAGTGCTAATGACTCCATTCCTTTTTGAGGTTGTAGGGGATGTTGATTGGAGTACACTAAAACAAACCTGATCTCTCTAGGACATTCAGAAGCCAAGTTATAAGCCCACAAAGGTGTAACTGGACTACTTCTTTAAAGTGACACCAGGCCCGGTGACCTTTGGGACATGGTTTGACCCCCTATAGGAATGTGCGATCATCTTGAAACGTTCAGATCACTTACAACTCAATAGATTCTACCTTCTTGTGTAACGTTTCAGCCTGATTGGACCTTGTTTTCACACAAATGAACCCAGAATGATGTGAAATTGTGCTTCGTGCAACATAATTCTGGGTGCCATTTAAAAACCATAAGTGCTAATGACTCCATTCCTTTTTGTGGTTGTAGGGGCTGTTGATTGGAGTATACTAAAACAAACCTGATCCCTCTAGGACATTCAGAAGCCAAGTTATAAGCCAACAAATGTGTAACTGGACTACTTCTTTAAATTGACACCAGATCCGGTGACCTTTGGGACATGGTTTGACCCCCTTAGGAAAGTGCTATCATCATGAAACGTTCAGATCACTTACAACTCAATAGATTCTACCTTCCTGTAACATTTCAGCCTGATTGTACATTGCTTTCACACAAATGACCCAGAATGATGTGAAATTGTGCTTCGTGCAACATAATTCTGGGTGCCATTTACAAACCATAAGTGCTAATGACTCCATTCCTTTTTGTGGTTGTAGGGGCTGTTGGTTGGAGTACATTAAAACAAACCTGATCTCTCTAGGACATTCAGAAGCCAAGTTCTAAGCCCACAAATGTGTAACTGGACTACTTCTTTAAATTGACACCAGATCCGGTGACCTTTGGGACATGGTTTGACCCCTTTAGGAAAGTGCTATCATCATGAAACGTTCAGATCACTTACAACTCAATAGATTCTACCTTCTTGTAGCGTTTCAGCCTGATTGGACCTTGTTTTCACACAAATGGACTCAGAATGATGTGAAATTGTGCTTAGTGCAACATAATTCTGGGTGCCATTTACAAACCATAAGTGCTAATGACTCCATTCCTTTTTGTGGTTGTAGGGGCTGTTGATTGGAGTATACTAAAACAAACCTGATCTCTCTAGGACATTCAGAAGCCAAGTTAAAAGCCAACAAAGGTGTAACTGGACTACTTCTTTAAATTGACACCAGATCCGGTGACCTTTGGGACATGGTTTGACCCCCTTAGGAAAGTGCTATCAACATGAAACGTTCAGATCACTTACAACTCAATAGATTCTACCTTCCTGTAACATTTCAGCCTGATTGGACCTTGTTTTCACACAAATGAACCCAGAATGATGTGAAATTGTGCTTCGTTCAACATAATTCTGGGTGCCATTTAAAAACCATAAGTGCTAATGACTCCATTCCTTTTTGAGGTTGTAGGGGCTGTTGATTGGAGTACACTAAATCAAACCTGATCTCTCTAGGATATTCAGAAGCCAAGTTATAAGCCCTCAAAGGTGTAACTGGACTACTTCTTTAAAGTGACACCAGGCCCGGTGACCTTTGGGACATGGTTTGACCCCCTATAGGAATGTGCGATCATCATGAAACGTTCAGATCACTTACAACTCAATAGACTCTACCTTTTTGTAAAGTTTCAGCCTGATTAACCTTGTTTTCACACAAATGGACCCAGAATGATGTGAAATTGTGCTTCGTGCAACATAATTCTGGGTGCCATTTAAAAACCATAAGTGATAATGACTCCATTCCTTTTTGTGGTTGTAGGGGCTGTTGGTTGGAGTACATTAAAACAAACCTGATCTCTCTAGGACATTCAGGAGCGAAGTTATAAGCCCACAAATGTGTAACTGGACTACTTCTTTAAATTGACACCAGATCCGGTGACCTTTCGGACATGGTTTGACCCCCTTAGGAAAGTGCTATCATCATGAAACGTTCAGATCACTTACAACTCAATAGATTCTACCTTCCTGTAACGTTTCAGCCTGATTGGACCTTGTTTTCACACAAATGAACCCAGAATGATGTGAAATTGTGCTTCGTGCAACATAATTCTGGGTGCCATTTAAAAACCATAAGTGCTAATGACTCCATTCCTTTTTGTGGTTGTAGGGGCTGTTGATTGGAGTATAATAAAACAAACCTGATCTCTCTAGGACATTCAGAAGCCAAGTTATAAGCCCACAAAGGTGTAACTGGACTACTTTAAATTGACACCAGGTCCGGTGACCTTTGGGACATGGTTTGACCCCGTTAGGAAAGTGCTATTATCATGAAACGTTCAGATCACTTACAACTCAATAGATTCTACCTTCCTGTAACATTTCAGTCTGATTGGACCTTGTTTTCACACAAATGAACCCAGAATGATGTGAAATTGTGCTTCGTGCAACATAATTCTGGGTGCCATTTAAAAACCATACGTGCTAATGACTCCATTCCTTTTTGAGGTTGTAGGGGCTGTTGATTGGAGTACACTAAAACAAACCTGATCTCTCTAGGACATTCAGAAGCCAAGTTATAAGCCCTCAAAGGTGTAACTGGACTACTTCTTTAAAGTGACACCAGGCCCGGTGACCTTTGGGACATGGTTTGACCCCCTATAGGAATGTGCGATCATCATGAAACGGTCAGATCACTTACAACTCAATAGATTCTACCTTTTTGTAACGTTTCAGCCTGATTGGACCTTGTTTTCACACAAGTGGACCAAGAATGATCTGAAATTGTGCTTCGTGCAACATAATTCTGGGTGCCATTTACAAACCATAAGTGCTAATGACTCCATTCCTTTTTGTGGTTGTAGGGGCTGTTGGTTGGAGTACATTAAAACAAACCTGATCTCTCTAGGACATTCAGAAGCCAAGTTCTAAGCCCACAAATGTGTAACTGGACTACTTCTTTAAATTGACACCAGATCCGGTGACCTTTGGGACATGGTTTGACCCCTTTAGGAAAGTGCTATTATCATGAAACGTTCAGGTCACTTACAACTCAATAGATTCTACCTTCCTGTAACGTTTCAGCCTGATTGGACCTTGTTTTCACACAAATGAACCCAGAATGATGTGAAATTGTGCTTAGTGCTGCATAATTCTGGGTGCCATTTAAGAACCATAAGTGCTAATGACTCCATTCCTTTTTGTGGTTGTAGGGGCTGTTGATTGGACTATACTAAAACAAACCTGATCTCTCTAGGACATTCAGAAGCCAAGTTATAAGCCCACAAAGGTGTAACTGGACTACTTTAAATTGACACCAGGTCCGGTGACCTTTGGGACATGGTTTGACCCCGTTAGGAAAGTGCTATTATCATGAAACGTTCAGATCACTTACAACTCAATAGATTCTACCTTCTTGTAGCGTTTCAGCCTGATTGGACCTTGTTTTCACACAAATGGACCCAGAATGATGTGAAATTGTGCTTCGTGCAACATAATTCTGGGTGCCATTTACAAACCTTAAGGGCTAATGACTCCATTCCTTTTTGTGGTTGTAGGGGCTGTTGATTGGAGTACACTAAAACAAACCTGATCTCTCTAGGACATTCAGAAGCCAAGTTATAAGCCCACAAATGTGTAACTGGACTAATTATTTAAATTGACACCAGATCCGGTGACCTTTGGGACATGGTTTGACCCCCTTAGGAAAGTGCTATCATCATGAAACGTTCAGATCACCTACAACTCAATAGTCTCTACCTTCCTGTAACGTTTCAGCCTGATTGGACCTTGTTTTCACACAAATGAACCCAAAATCATGTGAAATTGTGCTTAGTGCAGCATAATTCTGGGTGCCATTTAAAAACCATAAGTGCTAATGACTCCATTCCTTTTGTAGGGGATGTTGATTGGAGTACACTAAAACAAACCTGATCTCTCTAGGACATTCAGAAGCCAAGTTATAAGCCCACAAATGTGTAACTGGACTACTTCTTTAAATTGACACCAGATCCGGTGACCTTTGGGACATGATTTTACCCCCTTAGGAATGAGCGATCATCTTGAAACGTTCAGATAACTTACAACTCAATAGATTCTACCTTCCTGTAACATTTCAGCCTGATTGGACCTTTGTTTTCACACAAATGAACCCAGAATGATGTGAAATTGTGCTTCGTGCAACATAATTCTGGGTGCCATTTAAAAACCATAAGTGCTAATGACTCCATTCCTTTTTGAGGTTGTAGGGGCTGTTGATTGGAGTACACTAAAACAAACCTGATCTCTCTAGGACATTCAGAAGCCAAGTTGTAAGCCCTCAAAGGTGTAACTGGACTACTTCTTTAAAGTGACACCAGGCCCGGTGACCTTTGGGACATGGTTTGACCCCCTATGGGAATGTGCGATCATCATGAAACGTTCAGATCACTTACAACTCAATAGATTCTACCTTTTTGTAAAGTTTCAGCCTGATTGGACCTTGTTTTCACACAAATGGACCCAGAATGATGTGAAATTGTGCTTCGTGCAACATAATTCTGGGTGCCATTTAAAAACCATAAGTGCTAATGACTCCATTCCTTTTTGTGGTTGTAGGGGCTGTTGGCTGGAGTACATTAAAACAAACCTGATCTCTCTAGGACATTCAGAAGCCAAGTTATAAGCCCACAAATGTGTAACTGGACTACTTCTTTAAATTGACACCAGATCCGGTGACCTTTGGGACATGGTTTGACCCCCTTAGGAAAGTGCTATCATCATGAAACGTTCAGATCACTTACAACTCAATAGATTCTACCTTCCTGTAACGTTTCAGCCTGATTGGACCTTGTTTTCACACAAATGAACCCAGAATGATGTGAAATTGTGCTTCGTGCAACATAATTCTGGGTGCCATTTACAAACCATAAGTGCTAATGACTCCATTCCTTTTTGTGGTTGTAGGGGCTGTTGATTGGAGTACACTAAAACAAACCTGATCTCTCTAGGACATTCAGAAGCCAAGTTATAAGCCCACAAATGTGTAACTGGACTAATTCTTTAAATTGACACCAGATCCGGTGACCTTTGGGACATGGTTTGACCCCCTTAGGAAAGTGCTATCATCATGAAACGTTCAGATCACCTACAACTCAATAGTCTCTACCTTCCTGTAACGTTTCAGCCTGATTGGACCTTGTTTTCACACAAATGAACCCAGAATGATGTGAAATTGTGCTTAGTGCGGCATAATTCTGGGTGCCATTTAAAAACCATAAGTGCTAATGACTCCATTCCTTTTTGAGGTTGTAGGGGATGTTGATTGGAGTACACTAAAACAAACCTGATCTCTCTAGGACATTCAGAAGCCAAGTTATAAGCCCACAAATGTGTAACTGGACTACTTCTTTAAATTGACACCAGATCCGGTGACCTTTGGGACACTGTTTTACCCCCTTAGGAATGTGCGATCATCTTGAAACGTTCAGATCACTTACAACTCAATAGATTCTACCTTCTTGTAGCGTTTCAGCCTGATTGGACCTTGTTTTCACACAAATGGACCCAGAATGATGTGAAATTGTGCTTCGTGCAACATAATTCTGCGTGCCATTTACAAACCTTAAGTGCTAATGACTCCATTCCTTTTTGTGGTTGTAGGGGCTGTTGATTGGAGTACACTAAAACAAACCTGATCTCTCTAGGACATTCAGAAGCCAAGTTATAAGCCCACAAATGTGTAAGTGGACTACTTATTTAAATTGACACCAGATCCGGTGACCTTTGGGAAATCGTTTGACCCCCTTAGGAAAGTGCTATCATCATAAAACGTTCAGATCACTTACAACTCAATAGATTCTACCTTCCTGTAACGTTTCAGCCTCATTGGACCTTGTTTTCACACAAATGAACCCAGAATGATGTGAAATTGTGCTTCGTGCAACATAATTCTGGGTGCCATTTAAAAACCATAAGTGATAATGACTCCATTCCTTTTTGTGGTTGTAGGGGCTGTTGGTTGGAGTACATTAAAACAAACCTGATCTCTCTAGGACATTCAGGAGCGAAGTTATAAGCCCACAAATGTGTAACTGGACTACTTCTTTAAATTGACACCAGATCCGGTGACCTTTCGGACATGGTTTGACCCCCTTAGGAAAGTGCTATCATCATGAAACGTTCAGATCACTTACAACTCAATAGATTCTACCTTCCTGTAACGTTTCAGCCTGATTGGACCTTGTTTTCACACAAATGAACCCAGAATGATGTGAAATTGTGCTTCGTGCAACATAATTCTGGGTGCCATTTAAAAACCATAAGTGCTAATGACTCCATTCCTTTTTGTGGTTGTAGGGGCTGTTGATTGGAGTATAATAAAACAAACCTGATCTCTCTAGGACATTCAGAAGCCAAGTTATAAGCCCACAAAGGTGTAACTGGACTACTTTAAATTGACACCAGGTCCGGTGACCTTTGGGACATGGTTTGACCCCGTTAGGAAAGTGCTATTATCATGAAACGTTCAGATCACTTACAACTCAATAGATTCTACCTTCCTGTAACATTTCAGTCTGATTGGACCTTGTTTTCACACAAATGAACCCAGAATGATGTGAAATTGTGCTTCGTGCAACATAATTCTGGGTGCCATTTAAAAACCATACGTGCTAATGACTCCATTCCTTTTTGAGGTTGTAGGGGCTGTTGATTGGAGTACACTAAAACAAACCTGATCTCTCTAGGACATTCAGAAGCCAAGTTATAAGCCCTCAAAGGTGTAACTGGACTACTTCTTTAAAGTGACACCAGGCCCGGTGACCTTTGGGACATGGTTTGACCCCCTATAGGAATGTGCGATCATCATGAAACGTTCAGATCACTTACAACTCAATAGATTCTACCTTTTTGTAACGTTTCAGCCTGATTGGACCTTGTTTTCACACAAGTGGACCAAGAATGATCTGAAATTGTGCTTCGTGCAACATAATTCTGGGTGCCATTTACAAACCATAAGTGCTAATGACTCCATTCCTTTTTGTGGTTGTAGGGGCTGTTGGTTGGAGTACATTAAAACAAACCTGATCTCTCTAGGACATTCAGAAGCCAAGTTCTAAGCCCACAAATGTGTAACTGGACTACTTCTTTAAATTGACACCAGATCCGGTGACCTTTGGGACATGGTTTGACCCCTTTAGGAAAGTGCTATTATCATGAAACGTTCAGGTCACTTACAACTCAATAGATTCTACCTTCCTGTAACGTTTCAGCCTGATTGGACCTTGTTTTCACACAAATGAACCCAGAATGATGTGAAATTGTGCTTAGTGCTGCATAATTCTGGGTGCCATTTAAGAACCATAAGTGCTAATGACTCCATTCCTTTTTGTGGTTGTAGGGGCTGTTGATTGGACTATACTAAAACAAACCTGATCTCTCTAGGACATTCAGAAGCCAAGTTATAAGCCCACAAAGGTGTAACTGGACTACTTTAAATTGACACCAGGTCCGGTGACCTTTGGGACATGGTTTGACCCCGTTAGGAAAGTGCTATTATCATGAAACGTTCAGATCACTTACAACTCAATAGATTCTACCTTCTTGTAGCGTTTCAGCCTGATTGGACCTTGTTTTCACACAAATGGACCCAGAATGATGTGAAATTGTGCTTCGTGCAACATAATTCTGGGTGCCATTTACAAACCTTAAGGGCTAATGACTCCATTCCTTTTTGTGGTTGTAGGGGCTGTTGATTGGAGTACACTAAAACAAACCTGATCTCTCTAGGACATTCAGAAGCCAAGTTATAAGCCCACAAATGTGTAACTGGACTAATTCTTTAAATTGACACCAGATCCGGTGACCTTTGGGACATGGTTTGACCCCCTTAGGAAAGTGCTATCATCATGAAACGTTCAGATCACCTACAACTCAATAGTCTCTACCTTCCTGTAACGTTTCAGCCTGATTGGACCTTGTTTTCACACAAATGAACCCAAAATCATGTGAAATTGTGCTTAGTGCAGCATAATTCTGGGTGCCATTTAAAAACCATAAGTGCTAATGACTCCATTCCTTTTGTAGGGGATGTTGATTGGAGTACACTAAAACAAACCTGATCTCTCTAGGACATTCAGAAGCCAAGTTATAAGCCCACAAATGTGTAACTGGACTACTTCTTTAAATTGACACCAGATCCGGTGACCTTTGGGACATGATTTTACCCCCTTAGGAATGAGCGATCATCTTGAAACGTTCAGATCACTTACAACTCAATAGATTCTACCTTCCTGTAACATTTCAGCCTGATTGGACCTTTGTTTTCACACAAATGAACCCAGAATGATGTGAAATTGTGCTTCGTGCAACATAATTCTGGGTGCCATTTAAAAACCATAAGTGCTAATGACTCCATTCCTTTTTGAGGTTGTAGGGGCTGTTGATTGGAGTACACTAAAACAAACCTGATCTCTCTAGGACATTCAGAAGCCAAGTTGTAAGCCCTCAAAGGTGTAACTGGACTACTTCTTTAAAGTGACACCAGGCCCGGTGACCTTTGGGACATGGTTTGACCCCCTATGGGAATGTGCGATCATCATGAAACGTTCAGATCACTTACAACTCAATAGATTCTACCTTTTTGTAAAGTTTCAGCCTGATTGGACCTTGTTTTCACACAAATGGACCCAGAATGATGTGAAATTGTGCTTCGTGCAACATAATTCTGGGTGCCATTTAAAAACCATAAGTGCTAATGACTCCATTCCTTTTTGTGGTTGTAGGGGCTGTTGGCTGGAGTACATTAAAACAAACCTGATCTCTCTAGGACATTCAGAAGCCAAGTTATAAGCCCACAAATGTGTAACTGGACTACTTCTTTAAATTGACACCAGATCCGGTGACCTTTGGGACATGGTTTGACCCCCTTAGGAAAGTGCTATCATCATGAAACGTTCAGATCACTTACAACTCAATAGATTCTACCTTCCTGTAACGTTTCAGCCTGATTGGACCTTGTTTTCACACAAATGAACCCAGAATGATGTGAAATTGTGCTTCGTGCAACATAATTCTGGGTGCCATTTACAAACCATAAGTGCTAATGACTCCATTCCTTTTTGTGGTTGTAGGGGCTGTTGATTGGAGTACACTAAAACAAACCTGATCTCTCTAGGACATTCAGAAGCCAAGTTATAAGCCCACAAATGTGTAACTGGACTAATTCTTTAAATTGACACCAGATCCGGTGACCTTTGGGACATGGTTTGACCCCCTTAGGAAAGTGCTATCATCATGAAACGTTCAGATCACCTACAACTCAATAGTCTCTACCTTCCTGTAACGTTTCAGCCTGATTGGACCTTGTTTTCACACAAATGAACCCAGAATGATGTGAAATTGTGCTTAGTGCGGCATAATTCTGGGTGCCATTTAAAAACCATAAGTGCTAATGACTCCATTCCTTTTTGAGGTTGTAGGGGATGTTGATTGGAGTACACTAAAACAAACCTGATCTCTCTAGGACATTCAGAAGCCAAGTTATAAGCCCACAAATGTGTAACTGGACTACTTCTTTAAATTGACACCAGATCCGGTGACCTTTGGGACACTGTTTTACCCCCTTAGGAATGTGCGATCATCTTGAAACGTTCAGATCACTTACAACTCAATAGATTCTACCTTCTTGTAGCGTTTCAGCCTGATTGGACCTTGTTTTCACACAAATGGACCCAGAATGATGTGAAATTGTGCTTCGTGCAACATAATTCTGCGTGCCATTTACAAACCTTAAGTGCTAATGACTCCATTCCTTTTTGTGGTTGTAGGGGCTGTTGATTGGAGTACACTAAAACAAACCTGATCTCTCTAGGACATTCAGAAGCCAAGTTATAAGCCCACAAATGTGTAAGTGGACTACTTATTTAAATTGACACCAGATCCGGTGACCTTTGGGAAATCGTTTGACCCCCTTAGGAAAGTGCTATCATCATAAAACGTTCAGATCACTTACAACTCAATAGATTCTACCTTCCTGTAACGTTTCAGCCTCATTGGACCTTGTTTTCACACAAATGAACCCAGAATGATGTGAAATTGTGCTTCGTGCAACATAATTCTGGGTGCCATTTAAAAACCATAAGTGCTAATGACTCCATTCCTTTTTGTGGTTGTAGGGGCTGTTGATTGGAGTATACTAAAACAAACCTGATCTCTCTAGGACATTCAGAAGCCAAGTTAAAAGCCCACAAAGGTGTAACTGGACTACTTCTTTAAATTGACACCAGATCCGGTGACCTTTGGGACATGGTTTGACCCCCTTAGGAAAGTGCTATCAACATGAAACGTTCAGATCACTTACAACTCAATAGATTCTACTTTCCTGTAACATTTCAGCCTGATTGGACCTTGTTTTCACACAAATGAACCCAGAATGATGTGAAATTGTGCTTCGTGCAACATAATTCTGGGTGCCATTTAAAAACCATACGTGCTAATGACTCCATTCCTTTTTGAGGTTGTAGGGGCTGTTGATTGGAGTACACTAAAACAAACCTGATCTCTCTAGGACATTCAGAAGCCAAGTTATAAGCCCTCAAAGGTGTAACTGGACTACTTCTTTAAAGTGACACCAGGCCCGGTGACCTTTGGGACATGGTTTGACCCCCTATAGGAATGTGCGATCATCATGAAACGTTCAGATCACTTACAACTCAATAGATTCTACCTTTTTGTAACGTTTCAGCCTGATTGGACCTTGTTTTCACACAAGTGGACCAAGAATGATCTGAAATTGTGCTTCGTGCAACATAATTCTGGGTGCCATTTACAAACCATAAGTGCTAATGACTCCATTCCTTTTTGTGGTTGTAGGGGCTGTTGGTTGGAGTACATTAAAACAAACCTGATCTCTCTAGGACATTCAGAAGCCAAGTTCTAAGCCCACAAATGTGTAACTGGACTACTTCTTTAAATTGACACCAGATCCGGTGACCTTTGGGACATGGTTTGACCCCTTTAGGAAAGTGCTATTATCATGAAACGTTCAGGTCACTTACAACTCAATAGATTCTACCTTCCTGTAACGTTTCAGCCTGATTGGACCTTGTTTTCACACAAATGAACCCAGAATGATGTGAAATTGTGCTTAGTGCTGCATAATTCTGGGTGCCATTTAAGAACCATAAGTGCTAATGACTCCATTCCTTTTTGTGGTTGTAGGGGCTGTTGATTGGACTATACTAAAACAAACCTGATCTCTCTAGGACATTCAGAAGCCAAGTTATAAGCCCACAAAGGTGTAACTGGACTACTTTAAATTGACACCAGGTCCGGTGACCTTTGGGACATGGTTTGACCCCGTTAGGAAAGTGCTATTATCATGAAACGTTCAGATCACTTACAACTCAATAGATTCTACCTTCTTGTAGCGTTTCAGCCTGATTGGACCTTGTTTTCACACAAATGGACCCAGAATGATGTGAAATTGTGCTTCGTGCAACATAATTCTGGGTGCCATTTACAAACCTTAAGGGCTAATGACTCCATTCCTTTTTGTGGTTGTAGGGGCTGTTGATTGGAGTACACTAAAACAAACCTGATCTCTCTAGGACATTCAGAAGCCAAGTTATAAGCCCACAAATGTGTAACTGGACTAATTCTTTAAATTGACACCAGATCCGGTGACCTTTGGGACATGGTTTGACCCCCTTAGGAAAGTGCTATCATCATGAAACGTTCAGATCACCTACAACTCAATAGTCTCTACCTTCCTGTAACGTTTCAGCCTCATTGGACCTTGTTTTCACACAAATGAACCCAAAATGATGTGAAATTGTGCTTAGTGCAGCATAATTCTGGGTGCCATTTAAAAACCATAAGTGCTAATGACTCCATTCCTTTTGTAGGGGATGTTGATTGGAGTACACTAAAACAAACCTGATCTCTCTAGGACATTCAGAAGCCAAGTTATAAGCCCACAAATGTGTAACTGGACTACTTCTTTAAATTGACACCAGATCCGGTGACCTTTGGGACATGATTTTACCCCCTTAGGAATGAGCGATCATCTTGAAACGTTCAGATCACTTACAACTCAATAGATTCTACCTTCCTGTAACATTTCAGCCTGATTGGACCTTTGTTTTCACACAAATGAACCCAGAATGATGTGAAATTGTGCTTCGTGCAACATAATTCTGGGTGCCATTTAAAAACCATAAGTGCTAATGACTCCATTCCTTTTTGAGGTTGTAGGGGCTGTTGATTGGAGTACACTAAAACAAACCTGATCTCTCTAGGACATTCAGAAGCCAAGTTGTAAGCCCTCAAAGGTGTAACTGGACTACTTCTTTAAAGTGACACCAGGCCCGGTGACCTTTGGGACATGGTTTGACCCCCTATGGGAATGTGCGATCATCATGAAACGTTCAGATCACTTACAACTCAATAGATTCTACCTTTTTGTAAAGTTTCAGCCTGATTGGACCTTGTTTTCACACAAATGGACCCAGAATGATGTGAAATTGTGCTTCGTGCAACATAATTCTGGGTGCCATTTAAAAACGATAAGTGCTAATGACTCCATTCCTTTTTGTGGTTGTAGGGGCTGTTGGCTGGAGTACATTAAAACAAACCTGATCTCTCTAGGGCATTCAGAAGCCAAGTTATAAGCCCACAAATGTGTAACTGGACTACTTCTTTAAATTGACACCAGATCCGGTGACCTTTGGGACATGGTTTGACCCCCTTAGGAAAGTGCTATCATCATGAAACGTTCAGATCACTTACAACTCAATAGATTCTACCTTCCTGTAACGTTTCAGCCTGATTGGACCTTGTTTTCACACAAATGAACCCAGAATGATGTGAAATTGTGCTTCGTGCAACATAATTCTGGGTGCCATTTACAAACCATAAGTGCTAATGACTCCATTCCTTTTTGTGGTTGTAGGGGCTGTTGATTGGAGTACACTAAAACAAACCTGATCTCTCTAGGACATTCAGAAGCCAAGTTATAAGCCCACAAATGTGTAACTGGACTAATTCTTTAAATTGACACCAGATCCGGTGACCTTTGGGACATGGTTTGACCCCCTTAGGAAAGTGCTATCATCATGAAACGTTCAGATCACCTACAACTCAATAGTCTCTACCTTCCTGTAACGTTTCAGCCTGATTGGACCTTGTTTTCACACAAATGAACCCAGAATGATGTGAAATTGTGCTTAGTGCAGCATAATTCTGGGTGCCATTTAAAAACCATAAGTGCTAATGACTCCATTCCTTTTTGAGGTTGTAGGGGATGTTGATTGGAGTACACTAAAACAAACCTGATCTCTCTAGGACATTCAGAAGCCAAGTTATAAGCCCACAAATGTGTAACTGGACTACTTCTTTAAATTGACACCAGATCCGGTGACCTTTGGGACACTGTTTTACCCCCTTAGGAATGTGCGATCATCTTGAAACGTTCAGATCACTTACAACTCAATAGATTCTACCTTCTTGTAGCGTTTCAGCCTGATTGGACCTTGTTTTCACACAAATGGACCCAGAATGATGTGAAATTGTGCTTCGTGCAACATAATTCTGCGTGCCATTTACAAACCTTAAGTGCTAATGACTCCATTCCTTTTTGTGGTTGTAGGGGCTGTTGATTGGAGTACACTAAAACAAACCTGATCTCTCTAGGACATTCAGAAGCCAAGTTATAAGCCCACAAATGTGTAAGTGGACTACTTATTTAAATTGACACCAGATCCGGTGACCTTTGGGAAATCGTTTGACCCCCTTAGGAAAGTGCTATCATCATAAAACGTTCAGATCACTTACAACTCAATAGATTCTACCTTCCTGTAACGTTTCAGCCTCATTGGACCTTGTTTTCACACAAATGAACCCAGAATGATGTGAAATTGTGCTTCGTGCAACATAAGTCTGGGTGCCATTTAAAAACCATAAGTGCTAATGACTCCATTCCTTTTTGTGGTTGTAGGGGCTGTTGATTGGAGTATACTAAAACAAACCTGATCTCTCTAGGACATTCAGAAGCCAAGTTAAAAGCCCACAAAGGTGTAACTGGACTACTTCTTTAAATTGACACCAGATCTGGTGACCTTTGGGACATGGTTTGACCCCCTTAGGAAAGTGCTATCAACATGAAACGTTCAGATCACTTACAACTCAATAGATTCTACTTTCCTGTAACATTTCAGCCGGATTAGACCTTGTTTTCACACAAATGAACCCAGAATGATGTGAAATTGTGCTTCGTGCAACATAATTCTGGGTGCCATTTAAAAACCATACGTGCTAATGACTCCATTCCTTTTTGAGGTTGTAGGGGCTGTTGATTGGAGTACACTAAAACAAACCTGATCTCTCTAGGACATTCAGAAGCCAAGTTATAAGCCCTCAAAGGTGTAACTGGACTACTTCTTTAAAGTGACACCAGGCCCGGTGACCTTTGGGACATGGTTTGACCCCCTATAGGAATGTGCGATCATCATGAAACGTTCAGATCACTTACAACTCAATAGATTCTACCTTTTTGTAACGTTTCAGCCTGATTGGACCTTGTTTTCACACAAGTGGACCAAGAATGATCTGAAATTGTGCTTGGTGCAACATAATTCTGGGTGCCATTTACAAACCATAAGTGCTAATGACTCCATTCCTTTTTGTGGTTGTAGGGGCTGTTGGTTGGAGTACATTAAAACAAACCTGATCTCTCTAGGACATTCAGAAGCCAAGTTCTAAGCCCACAAATGTGTAACTGGACTACTTCTTTAAATTGACACCAGATCCGGTGACCTTTGGGACATGGTTTGACCCCTTTAGGAAAGTGCTATTATCATGAAACGTTCAGGTCACTTACAACTCAATAGATTCTACCTTCCTGTAACGTTTCAGCCTGATTGGACCTTGTTTTCACACAAATGAACCCAGAATGATGTGAAATTGTGCTTAGTGCTGCATAATTCTGGGTGCCATTTAAGAACCATAAGTGCTAATGACTCCATTCCTTTTTGTGGTTGTAGGGGCTGTTGATTGGACTATACTAAAACAAACCTGATCTCTCTAGGACATTCAGAAGCCAAGTTATAAGCCCACAAAGGTGTAACTGGACTACTTTAAATTGACACCAGGTCCGGTGACCTTTGGGACATGGTTTGACCCCGTTAGGAAAGTGCTATTATCATGAAACGTTCAGATCCCTTACAACTCAATAGATTCTACCTTCTTGTAGCGTTTCAGCCTGATTGGACCTTGTTTTCACACAAATGGACCCAGAATGATGTGAAATTGTGCTTCGTGCAACATAATTCTGGGTGCCATTTACAAACCTTAAGGGCTAATGACTCCATTCCTTTTTGTGGTTGTAGGGGCTGTTGATTGGAGTACACTAAAACAAACCTGATCTCTCTAGGACATTCAGAAGCCAAGTTATAAGCCCACAAATGTGTAACTGGACTAATTCTTTAAATTGACACCAGATCCGGTGACCTTTGGGACATGGTTTGACCCCCTTAGGAAAGTGCTATCATCATGAAACGTTCAGATCACCTACAACTCAATAGTCTCTACCTTCCTGTAACGTTTCAGCCTGATTGGACCTTGTTTTCACACAAATGAACCCAAAATGATGTGAAATTGTGCTTAGTGCAGCATAATTCTGGGTGCCATTTAAAAACCATAAGTGCTAATGACTCCATTCCTTTTGTAGGGGATGTTGATTGGAGTACACTAAAACAAACCTGATCTCTCTAGGACATTCAGAAGCCAAGTTATAAGCCCACAAATGTGTAACTGGACTACTTCTTTAAATTGACACCAGATCCGGTGACCTTTGGGACACTGTTTTACCCCCTTAGGAATGTGCTATCATCTTGAAACGTTCAGATCACTTACAACTCAATAGATTCTACCTTCTTGTAGCGTTTCAGCCTGATTGGACCTTGTTTTCACACAAATGGACCCAGAATGATGTGAAATTGTGCTTCGTGCAACATAATTCTGCGTGCCATTTACAAACCTTAAGTGCTAATGACTCCATTCCTTTTTGTGGTTGTAGGGGCTGTTGATTGGAGTACACTAAAACAAATCTGATCTCTCTAGGACATTCAGAAGCCAAGTTATAAGCCCACAAATGTGTAAGTGGACTACTTATTTAAATTGACACCAGATCCGGTGACCTTTGGGAAATCGTTTGACCCCCTTAGGAAAGTGCTATCATCATAAAACGTTCAGATCACTTACAACTCAATAGATTCTACCTTCCTGTAACTTTTCAGCCTCATTGGACCTTGTTTTCACACAAATGAACCCAGAATGATGTGAAATTGTGCTTCGTGCAACATAATTCTGGGTGCCATTTAAAAACCATAAGTGCTAATGACTCCATTCCTTTTTGTGGTTGTAGGGGCTGTTGATTGGAGTATACTAAAACAAACCTGATCTCTCTAGGACATTCAGAAGCCAAGTTAAAAGCCCACAAAGGTGTAACTGGACTACTTCTTTAAATTGACACCAGATCCGGTGACCTTTGGGACATGGTTTGACCCCCTTAGGAAAGTGCTATCAACATGAAACGTTCAGATCACTTACAACTCAATAGATTCTACTTTCCTGTAACATTTCAGCCTGATTGGACCTTGTTTTCACACAAATGAACCCAGAATGATGTGAAATTGTGCTTCGTGCAACATAATTCTGGGTGCCATTTAAAAACCATAAGTGCTAATGACTCCATTCCTTTTTGAGGTTGTAGGGGATGTTGATTGGAGTGCACTAAAACAAACCTGATCTCTCTAGGACATTCAGAAGCCAAGTTATAAGCCCACAAATATGTAACTGGACTACTTCTTTAAATTGACAACAGATTCGGTGACCTTTGGGACATGGTTTGACCCCCTTAGGAAAGTGCTATCATCATGAAACGTTCAGATCACTTACAACTCAATAGATTCTACCTTCCTGTAACGTTTCAGCCTGATTGGACCTTGTTTTCACACAAATGAACCCAGAATGATGTGAAATTGTGCTTCGTGCAACATAATTCTGGGTGCCATTTACAAATCATAAGTGCTAATGACTCCATTCCTTGTTGTGGTTGTAGGGGCTGTTGATCGGAATACACTAAAACAAACCTGACCTCTCTAGGACATTCAGAAGCCAAGTTATAAGCCCACAAAGTGTAACTGGACTACTTCTTTAAAGTGACATCAGGCCCGGTGACCTTTGGGACATGGTTTTACCCCCTATAGGAATGTGCGTTTATCTTGAAACGTTCAGATCTCTTACAACTCAATAGATTCTACCTTCTTGTAGCGTTTCAGCCTGATTGGACCTTGTTTTCACACAAATGGACCCAGAATGATGTGAAATTGTGCTTCGTGCAACATAATTCTGGGTGCCATTTACAAACCATAAGTGCAAAAGACTCCATTCCTTTTTGTGGTTGTAGGGGCTGTTGATTGGAGTACACTAAAACAAACCTGATCTCTCTAGGACATTCAGAAGCCAAGTTATAAGCCCACAAATGTGTAAGTGGACTACTTCTTTAAATTGACACCAGATCCGGTGACCTTTGGGACACTGTTTTACCCCCTTAGGAATGTGCGATCATCTTGAAACGTTCAGATCACTTACAACTCAATAGATTCTACCTTCTTGTAGCGTTTCAGCCTGATTGGACCTTGTTTTCACACAAATGGACCCAGAATGATGTGAAATTGTGCTTCGTGCAACATAATTCTGCGTGCCATTTACAAACCTTAAGTGCTAATGACTCCATTCCTTTTTGTGGTTGTAGGGGCTGTTGATTGGAGTACACTAAAACAAACCTGATCTCTCTAGGACATTCAGAAGCCAAGTTATAAGCCCTCAAAGGTGTAACTGGACTACTTCTTTAAAGTGACACCAGGCCCGGTGACCTTTGGGACATGGTTTGACCCC
Organism: Nothobranchius furzeri; assembly: GCF_043380555.1. NCBI lineage: Eukaryota > Metazoa > Chordata > Actinopteri > Cyprinodontiformes > Nothobranchiidae > Nothobranchius > Nothobranchius furzeri. The sequence continues at coordinate 19,108,742 of NC_091756.1, forward strand.
CTATAGGAATGTGCGATCATCATGAAACGTTCAGATCACTTACAACTCAATAGATTCTACCTTTTTGTAACGTTTCAGCCTGATTGGACCTTGTTTTCACACAAGTGGACCAAGAATGATCTGAAATTGTGCTTCGTGCAACATAATTCTGGGTGCCATTTACAAACCATAAGTGCTAATGACTCCATTCCTTTTTGTGGTTGTAGGGGCTGTTGGTTGGAGTACATTAAAACAAACCTGATCTCTCTAGAACATTCAGAAGCCAAGTTCTAAGCCCACAAATGTGTAACTGGACTACTTCTTTAAATTGACACCAGATCCGGTGACCTTTGGGACATGGTTTGACCCCTTTAGGAAAGTGCTATTATCATGAAACGTTCAGATCACTTACAACTCAATAGATTCTACCTTCCTGTAACGTTTCAGCCTGATTGGACCTTGTTTTCACACAAATGAACCCAGAATGATGTGAAATTGTGCTTAGTGCTGCATAATTCTGGGTGCCATTTAAGAACCATAAGTGCTAATGACTCCATTCCTTTTTGTGGTTGTAGGGGCTGTTGATTGGAGTACACTAAAACAAACCTGATCTCTCTAGGACATTCAGAAGCCAAGTTGTAAGCCCTCAAAGGTGTAACTGGACTACTTCTTTAAAGTGACACCAGGCCCGGTGACCTTTGGGACATGGTTTGACCCCCTATGGGAATGTGCGATCATCATGAAACGTTCAGATCACTTACAACTCAATAGATTCTACCTTTTTGTAAAGTTTCAGCCTGATTGGACCTTGTTTTCACACAAATGGACCCAGAATGATGTGAAATTGTGCTTCGTGCAACATAATTCTGGGTGCCATTTAAAAACCATAAGTGCTAATGACTCCATTCCTTTTTGTGGTTGTAGGGGCTGTTGGCTGGAGTACATTAAAACAAACCTGATCTTTCTAGGACATTCAGAAGCCAAGTTATAAGCCCACAAATGTGTAACTGGACTACTTCTTTAAATTGACACCAGATCCGGTGACCTTTGGGACATGGTTTGACCCCCTTAGGAAAGTGCTATCATCATGAAACGTTCAGATCACTTACAACTCAATAGATTCTACCTTCCTGTAACGTTTCAGCCTGATTGGACCTTGTTTTCACACAAATGAACCCAGAATGATGTGAAATTGTGCTTCGTGCAACATATTTCTGGGTGCCATTTACAAACCATAAGTGCTAATGACTCCATTCCTTTTTGTGGTTGTAGGGGCTGTTGATTGGAGTACACTAAAACAAACCTGATCTCTCTAGGACATTCAGAAGCCAAGTTATAAGCCCACAAATGTGTAACTGGACTAATTCTTTAAATTGACACCAGATCCGGTGACCTTTGGGACATGGTTTGACCCCCTTAGGAAAGTGCTATCATCATGAAACGTTCAGATCACCTACAACTCAATAGTCTCTACCTTCCTGTAACGTTTCAGCCTGATTGGACCTTGTTTTCACACAAATGAACCCAGAATGATGTGAAATTGTGCTTAGTGCAGCATAATTCTGGGTGCCATTTAAAAACCATAAGTGCTAATGACTCCATTCCTTTTTGAGGTTGTAGGGGATGTTGATTGGAGTACACTAAAACAAACCTGATCTCTCTAGGACATTCAGAAGCCAAGTTATAAGCCCACAAATGTGTAACTGGACTACTTCTTTAAATTGACACCAGATCCGGTGACCTTTGGGACACTGTTTTACCCCCTTAGGAATGTGCTATCATCTTGAAACGTTCAGATCACTTACAACTCAATAGATTCTACCTTCTTGTAGCGTTTCAGCCTGATTGGACCTTGTTTTCACACAAATGGACCCAGAATGATGTGAAATTGTGCTTCGTGCAACATAATTCTGCGTGCCATTTACAAACCTTAAGTGCTAATGACTCCATTCCTTTTTGTGGTTGTAGGGGCTGTTGATTGGAGTACACTAAAACAAACCTGATCTCTCTAGGACATTCAGAAGCCAAGTTATAAGCCCACAAATGTGTAAGTGGACTACTTATTTAAATTGACACCAGATCCGGTGACCTTTGGGAAATCGTTTGACCCCCTTAGGAAAGTGCTATCATCATAAAACGTTCAGATCACTTACAACTCAATAGATTCTACCTTCCTGTAACTTTTCAGCCTCATTGGACCTTGTTTTCACACAAATGAACCCAGAATGATGTGAAATTGTGCTTCGTGCAACATAATTCTGGGTGCCATTTAAAAACCATAAGTGCTAATGACTCCATTCCTTTTTGTGGTTGTAGGGGCTGTTGATTGGAGTATACTAAAACAAACCTGATCTCTCTAGGACATTCAGAAGCCAAGTTAAAAGCCCACAAAGGTGTAACTGGACTACTTCTTTAAATTGACACCAGATCCGGTGACCTTTGGGACATGGTTTGACCCCCTTAGGAAAGTGCTATCAACATGAAACGTTCAGATCACTTACAACTCAATAGATTCTACTTTCCTGTAACATTTCAGCCTGATTGGACCTTGTTTTCACACAAATGAACCCAGAATGATGTGAAATTGTGCTTCGTGCAACATAATTCTGGGTGCCATTTAAAAACCATAAGTGCTAATGACTCCATTCCTTTTTGAGGTTGTAGGGGATGTTGATTGGAGTGCACTAAAACAAACCTGATCTCTCTAGGACATTCAGAAGCCAAGTTATAAGCCCACAAATATGTAACTGGACTACTTCTTTAAATTGACAACAGATTCGGTGACCTTTGGGACATGGTTTGACCCCCTTAGGAAAGTGCTATCATCATGAAACGTTCAGATCACTTACAACTCAATAGATTCTACCTTCCTGTAACGTTTCAGCCTGATTGGACCTTGTTTTCACACAAATGAACCCAGAATGATGTGAAATTGTGCTTCGTGCAACATAATTCTGGGTGCCATTTACAAATCATAAGTGCTAATGACTCCATTCCTTGTTGTGGTTGTAGGGGCTGTTGATCGGAATACACTAAAACAAACCTGACCTCTCTAGGACATTCAGAAGCCAAGTTATAAGCCCACAAAGTGTAACTGGACTACTTCTTTAAAGTGACATCAGGCCCGGTGACCTTTGGGACATGGTTTTACCCCCTATAGGAATGTGCGTTTATCTTGAAACGTTCAGATCTCTTACAACTCAATAGATTCTACCTTCTTGTAGCGTTTCAGCCTGATTGGACCTTGTTTTCACACAAATGGACCCAGAATGATGTGAAATTGTGCTTCGTGCAACATAATTCTGGGTGCCATTTACAAACCATAAGTGCAAAAGACTCCATTCCTTTTTGTGGTTGTAGGGGCTGTTGATTGGAGTACACTAAAACAAACCTGATCTCTCTAGGACATTCAGAAGCCAAGTTATAAGCCCACAAATGTGTAACTGGACTACTTCTTTAAATTGACACCAGATCCGGTGACCTTTGGGACACTGTTTTACCCCCTTAGGAATGTGCGATCATCTTGAAACGTTCAGATCACTTACAACTCAATAGATTCTACCTTCTTGTAGCGTTTCAGCCTGATTGGACCTTGTTTTCACACAAATGGACCCAGAATGATGTGAAATTGTGCTTCGTGCAACATAATTCTGCGTGCCATTTACAAACCTTAAGTGCTAATGACTCCATTCCTTTTTTTGGTTGTAGGGGCTGTTGATTGGAGTACACTAAAACAAACCTGATCTCTCTAGGACATTCAGAAGCCAAGTTATAAGCCCTCAAAGGTGTAACTGGACTACTTCTTTAAAGTGACACCAGGCCCGGTGACCTTTGGGACATGGTTTGACCCCCTATAGGAATGTGCGATCATCATGAAACGTTCAGATCACTTACAACTCAATAGATTCTACCTTTTTGTAACGTTTCAGCCTGATTGGACCTTGTTTTCACACAAGTGGACCAAGAATGATCTGAAATTGTGCTTCGTGCAACATAATTCTGGGTGCCATTTACAAACCATAAGTGCTAATGACTCCATTCCTTTTTGTGGTTGTAGGGGCTGTTGGTTGGAGTACATTAAAACAAACCTGATCTCTCTAGAACATTCAGAAGCCAAGTTCTAAGCCCACAAATGTGTAACTGGACTACTTCTTTAAATTGACACCAGATCCGGTGACCTTTGGGACATGGTTTGACCCCTTTAGGAAAGTGCTATTATCATGAAACGTTCAGATCACTTACAACTCAATAGATTCTACCTTCCTGTAACGTTTCAGCCTGATTGGACCTTGTTTTCACACAAATGAACCCAGAATGATGTGAAATTGTGCTTAGTGCTGCATAATTCTGGGTGCCATTTAAGAACCATAAGTGCTAATGACTCCATTCCTTTTTGTGGTTGTAGGGGCTGTTGATTGGACTATACTAAAACAAACCTGATCTCTCTAGGACATTCAGAAGCCAAGTTATAAGCCCACAAATGTGTAACTGGACTACTTTAAATTGACACCAGGTCCGGTGACCTTTGGGACATGGTTTGACCCCGTTAGGAAAGTGCTATTATCATGAAACGTTCAGATCACTTACAACTCAATAGATTCTACCTTCTTGTAGCGTTTCAGCCTGATTGGACCTTGTTTTCACACAAATGGACCCAGAATGATGTGAAATTGTGCTTCGTGCAACATAATTCTGGGTGCCATTTACAAACCTTAAGGGCTAATGACTCCATTCCTTTTTGTGGTTGTAGGGGCTGTTGATTGGAGTACACTAAAACAAACCTGATCTCTCTAGGACATTCAGAAGCCAAGTTATAAGCCCACAAATGTGTAACTGGACTAATTCTTTAAATTGACACCAGATCCGGTGACCTTTGGGACATGGTTTGACCCCCTTAGGAAAGTGCTATCATCATGAAACGTTCAGATCACCTACAACTCAATAGTTTCTACCTTCCTGTAACGTTTCAGCCTGATTGGACCTTGTTTTCACACAAATGAACCCAAAATGATGTGAAATTGTGCTTAGTGCAGCATAATTCTGGGTGCCATTTAAAAACCATAAGTGCTAATGACTCCATTCCTTTTGTAGGGGATGTTGATTGGAGTACACTAAAACAAACCTGATCTCTCTAGGACATTCAGAAGCCAAGTTATAAGCCCACAAATGTGTAACTGGACTACTTCTTTAAATTGACACCAGATCCGGTGACCTTTGGGACATGATTTTACCCCCTTAGGAATGTGCGATCATCATGAAACGTTCAGATCACTTACAACTCAATAGATTCTACCTTCCTGTAACATTTCAGCCTGATTGGACCTTGTTTTCACACAAATGGACCCAGAATGATGTGAAATTGTGCTTCGTGCAACATAATTCTGGGTGCCATTTAAAAACCATAAGTGCTAATGACTCCATTCCTTTTTGTGGTTGTAGGGGCTGTTGGCTGGAGTACATTAAAACAAACCTGATCTCTCTAGGACATTCAGAAGCCAAGTTATAAGCCCACAAATGTGTAACTGGACTACTTCTTTAAATTGACACCAGATCCGGTGACCTTTGGGACATGGTTTGACCCCCTTAGGAAAGTGCTATCATCATGAAACGTTCAGATCACTTACAACTCAATAGATTCTACCTTCCTGTAACGTTTCAGCCTGATTGGACCTTGTTTTCACACAAATGAACCCAGAATGATGTGAAATTGTGCTTCGTGCAACATAATTCTGGGTGCCATTTACAAACCATAAGTGCTAATGACTCCATTCCTTTTTGTGGTTGTAGGGGCTGTTGATTGGAGTACACTAAAACAAACCTGATCTCTCTAGGACATTCAGAAGCCAAGTTATAAGCCCACAAATGTGTAACTGGACTAATTCTTTAAATTGACAACAGATCCGGTGACCTTTGGGACATGGTTTGACCCCCTTAGGAAAGTGCTATCATCATGAAACGTTCAGATCACTTACAACTCAATAGATTCTACCTTCTTGTAGCGTTTCAGCCTGATTGGACCTTGTTTTCACACAAATGGACCCAGAATGATGTGAAATTGTGCTTCGTGCAACATAATTCTGCGTGCCATTTACAAACCTTAAGTGCTAATGACTCCATTCCTTTTTGTGGTTGTAGGGGCTGTTGATTGGAGTACACTAAAACAAACCTGATCTCTCTAGGACATTCAGAAGCCAAGTTATAAGCCCACAAATGTGTAAGTGGACTACTTATTTAAATTGACACCAGATCCGGTGACCTTTGGGAAATCGTTTGACCCCCTTAGGAAAGTGCTATCAACATAAAACGTTCAGATCACTTACAACTCAATAGATTCTACCTTCCTGTAACGTTTCAGCCTCATTGGACCTTGTTTTCACACAAATGAACCCAGAATGATGTGAAATTGTGCTTCGTGCAACATAATTCTGGGTGCCATTTAAAAACCATAAGTGCTAATGACTCCATTCCTTTTTGTGGTTGTAGGGGCTGTTGATTGGAGTATACTAAAACAAACCTGATCTCTCTAGGACATTCAGAAGCCAAGTTAAAAGCCCACAAAGGTGTAACTGGACTACTTCTTTAAATTGACACCAGATCCGGTGACCTTTGGGACATGGTTTGACCCCCTTAGGAAAGTGCTATCAACATGAAACGTTCAGATCACTTACAACTCAATAGATTCTACTTTCCTGTAACATTTCAGCCTGATTGGACCTTGTTTTCACACAAATGAACCCAGAATGATGTGAAATTGTGCTTCGTGCAACATAATTCTGGGTGCCATTTAAAAACCATAAGTGCTAATGACTCCATTCCTTTTTGAGGTTGTAGGGGATGTTGATTGGAGTACACTAAAACAAACCTGATCTCTCTAGGACATTCAGAAGCCAAGTTATAAGCCCACAAATATGTAACTGGACTACTTCTTTAAATTGACAACAGATTTGGTGACCTTTGGGACATGGTTTGACCCCCTTAGGAAAGTGCTATCATCATGAAACGTTCAGATCACTTACAACTCAATAGATTCTACCTTCCTGTAACGTTTCAGCCTGATTGGACCTTGTTTTCACACAAATGAACCCAGAATGATGTGAAATTGTGCTTCGTACAACATAATTCTGGGTGCCATTTACAAACCATAAGTGCTAATGACTCCATTCCTTGTTGTGGTTGTAGGGGCTGTTGATCGGAATACACTAAAACAAACCTGACCTCTCTAGGACATTCAGAAGCCAAGTTATAAGCCAACAAAGTGTAACTGGACTACTTCTTTAAAGTGACATCAGGCCCGTTGACCTTTGGGACATGGTTTTACCCCCTATAGGAATGTGCGATCATCTTGAAACGTTCAGATCACTTACAACTCAATAGATTCTACCTTCTTGTAGCGTTTCAGCCTGATTGGACCTTGTTTTCACACAAATGGACCCAGAATGATGTGAAATTGTGCTTCGTGCAACATAATTCTGGGTGCCATTTACAAACCATAAGTGCTAATGACTCCATTCCTTTTTGTGGTTGTAGGGGCTGTTGATTGGAGTACACTAAAACAAACCTGATCTCTCTAGGACATTCAGAAGCCAAGTTATAAGCCCACAAATGTGTAACTGGACTACTTCTTTAAATTGACACCAGATCCGGTGACCTTTCAGACATGGTTTGACCCCCTTAGGAAAGTGCTATCATCATGAAACGTTCAGATCACTTACAACTCATTAGATTCTACCTTCCTGTAACGTTTCAGCCTGATTGGACCTTGTTTTCACACAAATGAACCGAGAATGATGTGAAATTGTGCTTCGTGCAACATAATTCTGGGTGCCATTTACAAACCATAAGTGCTAATGGCTCCATTCCTTTTTGTGGTTGTAGGGGCTGTTGATTGGAGAACACTAAAACAAACCTAACCTCTCTAGGACATTCAGAAGCCAAGTTATAAGCCCACAAAGGTGTAACTGGACTACTTCTTTAAAGTGACATCAGGCCCGGTGACCTTTGGGACATGGTTTGACCCCCTATAGGAATGTGCGTTTATCTTGAAACGTTCAGATCTCTTACAACTCAATAGATTCTACCTTCTTGTAGCGTTTCAGCCTGATTGGACCTTGTTTTCACACAAATGGACCCAGAATGATGTGAAATTGTGCTTCGTGCAACGCAATTCTGGGTGCCATTTACAAACCATAAGTGCAAAAGACTCCATTCCTTTTTGTGGTTGTAGGGGCTGTTGATTGGAGTACACTAAAACAAACCTGATCTCTCTAGGACATTCAGAAGCCAAGTTATAAGCCCACAAATGTGTAACTGGACTACTTCTTTAAATTGACACCAGATCCGGTGACCTTTGGGACACTGTTTTACCCCCTTAGGAATGTGCGATCATCTTGAAACGTTCAGATCACTTACAACTCAATAGATTCTACCTTCTTGTAGCGTTTCAGCCTGATTGGACCTTGTTTTCACACAAATGGACCCAGAATGATGTGAAATTGTGCTTCGTGCAACATAATTCTGCGTGCCATTTACAAACCTTAAGTGCTAATGACTCCATTCCTTTTTGTGGTTGTAGGGGCTGTTGATTGGAGTACACTAAAACAAACCTGATCTCTCTAGGACATTCAGAAGCCAAGTTATAAGCCCACAAATGTGTAAGTGGACTACTTATTTAAATTGACACCAGATCCGGTGACCTTTGGGAAATCGTTTGACCCCCTTAGGAAAGTGCTGTCATCATAAAACGTTCAGATCACTTACAACTCAATAGTTTCTACCTTCCTGTAACGTTTCAGCCTCATTGGACCTTGTTTTCACACAAATGAACCCAGAATGATGTGAAATTGTGCTTCGTGCAACATAATTCTGGGTGCCATTTAAAAACCATAAGTGCTAATGACTCCATTCCTTTTTGTGGTTGTAGGGGCTGTTGATTGGAGTATACTAAAACAAACCTGATCTCTCTAGGACATTCAGAAGCCAAGTTAAAAGCCCACAAAGGTGTAACTGGACTACTTCTTTAAATTGACACCAGATCCGGTGACCTTTGGGACATGGTTTGACCCCCTTAGGAAAGTGCTATCAACATGAAACGTTCAGATCACTTACAACTCAATAGATTCTACTTTCCTGTAACATTTCAGCCTGATTGGACCTTGTTTTCACACAAATGAACCCAGAATGATGTGAAATTGTGCTTCGTGCAACATAATTCTGGGTGCCATTTAAAAACCATAAGTGCTAATGACTCCATTCCTTTTTGAGGTTGTAGGGGATGTTGATTGGAGTACACTAAAACAAACCTGATCTCTCTAGGACATTCAGAAGCCAAGTTATAAGCCCACAAATATGTAACTGGACTACTTCTTTAAATTGACACTAGATCCGGTGACCTTTGGGACATGGTTTGACCCCCTTAGGAAAGTGCTATCATCATGAAACGTTCAGATCACTTACAACTCAATAGATTCTACCTTCCTGTAACGTTTCAGCCTGATTGGACCTTGTTTTCACACAAATGAACCCAGAATGATGTGAATTTGTGCTTCGTGCAACATAATTCTGGGTGCCATTTAAAAATCATAAGTGCTAATGACTCCATTCCTTTTTGAGGTTGTAGGGGATGTTGATTGGAGTACACTAAAACAAACCTGACCTCTCTAGGACATTCAGAAGCCAAGTTGTAAGCCCACAAAGGTGTAACTGGACTACTTCTTTAAAGTGACACCAGGCCCGGTGACCTTTGGGACATGGTTTGACCCCCTATAGGAATGTGCGATCATCTTGAAACGTTCAGATCACTTACAACTCAATAGATTCTACCTTCTTGTAGCGTTTCAGCCTGATTGGACCTTGTTTTCACACAAATGGACCCAGAATGATGTGAAATTGTGCTTCGTGCAACATAATTCTGGGTGCCATTTACAAACCATAAGTGCTAATGACTCCATTCCTTGTTGTGGTTTTAGGGGATGTTGATTGGAGTACACTAAAACAAACCTGACCTCTCTAGGACATTCAGAAGCAAAAGTTATAAGCCCACAAAGGTGTAACTGGACTACTTCTTTAAAGTGACATCAGGCCCGGTGACCTTTGGGACATGGTTTTACCCCCTATAGGAATGTGTGATCATCTTGAAACGTTCAGATCAATTACAACTCAATAGATTCTACCTTCTTGTAGCGTTTCAGCCTGATTGGACCTTGTTTTCACACAAATGGACCCAGAATGATGTGAAATTGTGCTTCGTGCAACATAATTCTGGGTACCATTTACAAACCATAAGTGCTAATGACTCCATTCCTTTTCGTGGTTGTAGGGGCTGTTGATTGGAGTACACTAAAACAAACCTGATCTCTCTAGGACATTCAGAAGCCAAGTTATAAGCCCACAAATGTGTAACTGGACTACTTCTTTAAATTGACACCAGATCCGGTGACCTTTCGGACATGGTTTGACCCCCTTAGGAAAGTGGTATCATCATGAAACGTTCAGATAACTTACAACTCAATAGATTCTACCTTCCTGTAACGTTTCAGCCCGATTGGACCTTGTTTTCACACAAATGAACCCAGAATGATGTGAAATTGTGCTTCGTGCAACATAATTCTGGGTGCCATTTACAAACCATAAGTGCTAATGACTCCATTCCTTGTTGTGGTTGTAGGGGCTGTTGATTGGAGTACACTAAAACAAACCTGACCTCTCTAGGACATTCAGAAGCCAAGTTATAAGCCCACAAAGGTGTAACTGGACTACTTCTTTAAAGTGACATCAGGCCCGGTGACCTTTGGGACATGGTTTTACCCCCTATAGGAATGTGCGTTTATCTTGAAACATTCAGATCACTTACAACTCAATAGATTCTACCTTCTTGTAGCGTTTCAGCCTGATTGGACCTTGTTTTCACACAAATGGACCCAGAATGATGTGAAATTGTGCTTCATGCAACATAATTCTGGGTGCCATTTACAAATCATAAGTGCTAATGACTCCATTCCTTTTTGTGGTTGTAGGGGCTGTTGATTGGAGTACACTAAAACAAACCTGATCTCTCTAGCACATTCAGAAGCCAAGTTATAAGCCCACAAATGTGTAACTGGACTACTTCTTTAAATTGACACCAGATCCGGTGACCTTTCGGACATGGTTTGACCCCCTTAGGAAAGTGCTATCATCATGAAATGTTCAGATCACTTACAGCTCAATCGATTCTACCTTCCTGTAACGTTTCAGCCTGATTGGACCTTGTTTTCACACAAATGAACCCAGAATGATGTGAAATTGTGCTTCGTGCAACATAATTCTGGGTGCCATTTAAAAACCATAAGTGCTAATGACTCCATTCCTTTTTGTGGTTGTAGGGGCTGTTGATTGGAGTATACTAAAACAAACCTGATCTCTCTAGGACATTCAGAAGCCAAGTTATAAGCCCACAAAGGTGTAACTGGACTACTTCTTTAAATTGACACCAGATCCGGTGACCTTTGGGACATGGTTTGACCCCCTTAGGAAAGTGCTATCATCATGAAACGTTCAGATCACTTACAACTCAATAGATTCTACCTTCCTGTAACATTTCAGCCTGATTGGACCTTGTTTTCACACAAATGAACCCAGAATGATGTGAAATTGTGCTTCGTGCAACATTATTCTGGGTGCCATTTAAAAACCATACGTGCTAATGACTCCATTCCTTTTTGAGGTTGTAGGGGCTGTTGATTGGAGTACACTAAAACAAACCTGATCTCTCTAGGACATTCAGAAGCCAAGTTATAAGCCCTCAAAGGTGTAACTGGACTACTTCTTTAAAGTGACACCAGGCCCGGTGACCTTTGGGACATGGTTTGACCCCCTATAGGAATGTGCGATCATCATAAAACGTTCAGATCACTTACAACTCAATAGATTCTACCTTCTTGTAACGTTTCAGCCTGAATGGACCTTGTTTTCACACAAATGGACCCAGAATGATGTGAAATTGTGCTTCGTGCAACATGATTCTGGGTGCCATTTACAAACCATAAGTGCTAATGACTCCATTCCTTTTTGTGGTTGTAGGGGCTGTTGGTTGGAGTACATTAAAACAAACCTGATCTCTCTAGGACATTCAGAAGCCAAGTTATAAGCCCACAAATGTGTAACTGGACTACTTCTTTAAATTGACACTAGATCCGGTGACCTTTGGGACATGGTTTGACCTCCTTAGGAAAGTGCTATCATCATGAAACGTTCAGATCACTTACAACTCAATAGATTCTACCTTCCTGTAACGTTTCAGCCTGATTGGACCTTGTTTTCACACAAATGAACCCAGAATGATGTGAAATTGTGCTTAGTGCAGCATAATTCTGGGTGCCATTTAAAAACCATAAGTGCTAATGACTCCATTCCTTTTTGAGGTTGTAGGGGATGTTGATTGGAGTACACTAAAACAAACCTGACCTCTCTAGGACATTCAGAAGCCAAGTTATTAGCCCACAAAGGTGTAACTGGGCTACTTCTTTAAAGTGACACCAGGCCCGGTGACCTTTGGGACATGGTTTGACCCCCTATAGGAATGTGCGATCATCTTGAAACGTTCAGATCACTTACAACTCAATAGATTCTACCTTCTTGTAGCGTTTCAGCCTGATTGGACCTTGTTTTCACACAAATGGACCCAGAATGATGTGAAATTGTGCTTCGTGCAACATAATTCTGGGTGCCATTTACAAACCATAAGTGCTAATGACTCCATTCCTTGTTGTGGTTGTAGGGGCTGTTGATTGGAGTACACTAAAACAAACCTGACCTCTCTAGGACATTCAGAAGCAAAAGTTATAAGCCCACAAAGGGGTAACTGGACAACTTCTTTAAAGAGACATCAGGCCCGGTGACCTTTGGGACATGGTTTTACCCCCTATAGGAATGTGCGATCATCTTGAAACGTTCAGATCACTTACAACTCAATAGATTCTACCTTCTTGTAGCGTTTCAGCCTGATTGGACCTTGTTTTCACACAAATGGACCCAGAATGATGTGAAATTGTGCTTCGTGCAACATAATTCTGGGTACCATTTACAAACCATAAGTGCTAATGACTCCATTCCTTTTTGTGGTTGTAGGGGCTGTTGATTGGAGTACACTAAAACAAACCTGATCTCTCTAGGACATTCAGAAGCCAAGTTATAAGCCCACAAATGTGTAACTGGACCACTTCTTTAAATTGACACCAGATCCGGTGACCTTTCGGACATGGTTTGACCCCCTTAGGAAAGAGCTATCATCATGAAACGTTCAGATCACTTACAACTCAATAGATTCTACCTTCCTGTAACGTTTCAGCCTGATTGGACCTTGTTTTCACACAAATGAACCCAGAATGATGTGAAATTGTGCTTCGTGCAACATAATTCTGGGTGCCATTTACAAACCATAAGTGCTAATGACTCCATTCCTTTTTGTAGTTGTAGGGGCTGTTGATTGGAGAACACTAAAACAAACCTAACCTCTCTAGGACATTCAGAAGCCAAGTTATAAGCCCACAAAGGTGTAACTGGACTACATCTTTAAAGTGACACCAGGCCCGGTGACCTTTGAGACATGGTTTTACCCCCTATAGGAATGTGCGATCATCTTGAAACGTTCAGATCACTTACAACTCAATAGATTCTACCTTCTTGTAGCGTTTCAGCCTGATTGGACCTTGTTTTCACACAAATGAACCCAGAATGATGTGAAATTGTGCTTCGTGCAACATAATTCTGGGTGCCATTTAAAAACCATAAGTGCTAATGACTCCATTCCTTTTTGAGGTTGTAGGGGATGTTGATTGGAGAACACTAAAACAAACCTGATCTCTCTAGGACATTCAGAAGCCAAGTTATAAGCCCACAAATGTGTAACTGGACTACTTCTTTAAATTGACACCAGATCCGGTGACCTTTGGGACATGGTTTGATCCCCTTAGGAAAGTGCTATCATCATGAAACGTTCAGATCACTTACAACTCAATAGATTCTACCTTCCTGTAACGTTTCAGCCTGATTGGACCTTGTTTTCACACAAATGAACCCAGAATGATGTGAAATTGTGCTTCGTGCAACATAATTCTGGGTGCCATTTACAAACCATAAGTGCTAATGACTCCATTCCTTGTTGTGTTTGTAGGGGCTGTTGATTGGAGTACACTAAAACAAACCTGACCTCTCTAGGACATTCAGAAGCCAAGTTATAAGCCCACAAAGGTGTAACTGGACTACTATGGGGCCAATTCACTGACTAAAGTGGTCGTACTTGTAAACTGAAGATTCGTGCGTGGTAGTCAACGGTCATGCATAATATTAATGACTTGTACCCAAAGCTAAGCTTTTGTAAACTCTTGCCTCTGAAAATAAGATTGAAAAATCTACAACACTAATCAATTACGAGTATGAAGTAAAAGTTTATCAATACGAAGTGAAATTTTACGACTGTGACAAAAGACGACTCACCAGTTATGAATAAGAATTATGTGCTGCCAAAACAGTGACACCTGATGACGTCAGGGTCACAGGCATTATGCGTCGAGCAAAGAAACAACGATCTTCTATACTGCGCATGCGTTTCCCGTTTTGCGCTCTCAGCGGCAACATGGAGGACGGAGAGAACCAAAACACAGGAGTTGGTAATGCATCTAAAATTTAATTGCCAACATAAACAGAAGAAGAAGAGGAAGAAGGAAAAGAAGACCGATCCTACACGCGTGCGTTCACTGTTTGCGTTCCTCTTGGCAACATGGCTGACGCAGAGAACCGGAGTGCTGGCAGTACTCAGGTAACAGTTTATTGCTAAGTTACTTCAATATGTTGGGGAGGTGAAGCTAAGTGCATGTCCATCTTATATCGTACGAGAGAGCCCGCTCAGTGTCTTGACATTTCAGTTCTTTCAGAATTAGTGACGTTTTCGTCTACTTCATTGTGAAAAGAGAAGTTTACTGTACTACTCTTGGCTAAACTAATGTCCCAGCCTTAAGGCTCGGGTATATAATGATTCAAGTGCACCTATTAACATGATAAAAAGCCATGTTTTTTTGTTTTATTGAATTTTACTGTCTTTTTTTGGCGGTGCTAACAGTGACACCTAGTGGTGCAAGTGATGGTGACCGCACTAATGGTGAATAGAAAAGAATACAACAGTCAATTCAATAGTCCTAACAGCACCAAAGAGGGACGAAGGTACAGAGACTATTTACACAAGTAGAATTAAAACACACACACATATCACCTATATGTACAGCAGGGCCATTTACAGGATGTACATCTGTCGTAAATTATTTCCTAGAATTACTGAATTATAAAAGAAAAATGGCATATGGCAGCTGCTCACCACTAAAGATAACAATACATTTGAGTAAAGTTATTTGACTATTTGAAAGTTTAATGTAAATTCTCACATGTTTTTTTTTATATGAATTGCAGGTATCTTTCATTGGGATGCAGTTTATGGAGCGACTTCTGAGAAGGATCCAAGAAGTATTGCAACGTTATCCTGTAGATGTGGACTGTTTACATTTTGTTTTAAATCGTGAGATGGGACTCATACGTGCTTTTGCTAATGTGGTAGAATTTCCAGAGGATATTCTTTCTGCCATGTCCAATCTTCTAGGACTCCTTAACGCACGAGGGGAAGACAGACCACCTTCTGCTTATGTGGAGGTTGTGGGTGGATTCATGGGGCGACCCAAATTTGAGGTTTCTAAAGACTGTCTACAAAACCTTCTTGATTTGTCACTGTCCATTCCAAGCATTGCTAAACTCTTGGGCGTCTGCAAAAGGACAGTGCTTAGACGAATGCAGGAGTTTGATCTTTCCTGTAAAAAATCATACAGCAATGTTACTGAAGAGGAACTGGATACTCTTGTGCGATCAGTTAAACAGAGGATGCCACACATTGGATACAGAATGATGAAGGGACAGCTACAAGCCATGGGTCACCGTGTCAAATGGAAGCAAGTTTCAGCATCGATGCATCGGGTGGATTCAGCTGGTATTTTGGAGAGAACAGCACATTTGCGTTGTGTTGCTAGAAGGACCTACTCTGTCAAAGGTCCACAGTCTTTGGTTCATGTGGACACAAATCATAAATTAATTAGGTAAATCTCAGCTTGTTTGTGGGAGAGAAAAAGAGAGAGACTTGCCTATATGCCTTGTTTAAGGCTGTATGTTTATATATTCATAAAATTCAGGAGTGGGTAATCATGCTTTATTTAAAAAGAAAAAAGCTATGGGACCTGACTGTTAAATTAGCTAAAATAGCTATTTTTTCACTACAACAACCTGGCTGTTTGTGACAACTAACAATGACAAAATGGTTAAAATAGCATATTGAACTAAGCCTGCAAACCAAAATGAGTTAATTATCAAGTCAATGAATTGTGAGATTTTGTGGCAGCTAACATATTTGATGTGATTTCACACAAAGTTGTCTTGACTTCTCAGAGTTAGAATTTAAATCCTGCACCAGGTGAAATGAGACCACAGGTTCAGATGGGCTGGTTTGCTGATTGAGTGAATATTTTTAGCATTATTTATCATGAAGAGCAGGGTGTAGACCTGCTCTGTATAAAACAATTCCAGCAATGCCAGCTGATTCAAAACGTAGATGAATAAATCATAAGCTTAGCAAAATGGCACATCGGTGAGAATTTGGACAAGTTTTAATCCGATTTAGTATCAGAAGCAGAGCCAGAAGTCAGTGAGGCGATTTCTCTTGTGTGGAAGGAACAGGTGTGAAAACAAGAAGGCGTTACTTAAAATGTGAGCACCTAGTATGCCTAAATGACCTGTTAGATTTGTTTTCATTCAAATTGATACGATACCCAAAGTCCACATTTGAAAGAGGAGGATAAAAGTAATCCAAAAAAGCTTGTTTGGCCATTGAAGACATTTTTAGAAAAGTATAATGTTGTAGCTTTAGCATATAAGGTTACATTTGCAAGATTTAAATAATAGGTTGCAATATAAGTGGGCATGTCTGTGGCATGAAACTCCAGGGCTGAAAATAAGTCCCCACTCTGGCCCTGGTCTCACTCTTAAATTTTGTTTCCAAAAAGATACATGCATTACATCTCAAAATAATTAAAACATGGTGTTTCCCAACAGATATGGAATTGTAATCTTCGGTGGGATTGACGGTTATTCAAGAAAGGTAAAAAAATTATTTACATTTTCTGACTGCGGTATATCTCATCATTATTTTATGAATGACATTGAGGCATGTTCTTGCAGATAATGTATCTCTGTGCAGCAAATAATAATAAGGCCTCAACTGCTCTGAAGTTCTTCATGACCTCTGTGGAAGAGTTTGGATTTCCATTAAGGTAAAAAAAGAGGTTCCTTTAATCTGCAGTTTTCCCCTTGTTATCCTATTCTGCTCACTCAACTCACTCAGCAGCATCCACTCACTTACTCCCTTGCTCCCCCACTTCACTCACTCATGTAACTCTGCCACGTCACTCACCGCACTAACCTTGATCACCTACATTGTTTTATACAAGTAGCTCCATACCCCCCCCCATGTGTTTCCACCCCAACATGCATTTCCCCCCATATACACGTGTTTAATTATAACATGATAAAGGTCGAGTGACCAATCTCCTCTCTCTACATGTTTTTTTTTGCACAACATTTTATGTTTGACAAACTACTTGTATTTAAACAGAGTAAGGGGAGGCCAAGGCGTTGAAAATGTTGGCATTGCCAACTGCATGTTCAGCATCCGTGGATGTGGCAGAGGAAGCTACATATCTGGCAAAAGTGTGCACAACCAAAGGTGAATAATAATTTAATGTTTTAAAGGGGTATTAAAATAATTGCCTGGCTGTACCTTAATACTCTGTTTAGTTATTTGAGAGGTAATTTTGTTTTGCAGAGATGGTTGACAAACCCATTTTGCATGTTTTCATCTTGTAGGATTGAGCGCTTGTGGCGTGACATATGGATGGCTGTTACAAGTGTTTATTATGAGGTGCTGCATAGCCTTGAGGAGGAGGGCCTGTTGGACCCTTCCAACAGTTTGCACTTGTTCTGTTGTCAATATGTCTTCATACCAAGACTCCACATGGACCTTGACCTTTTCAAAGATGGATGGGACAACCACCCACTACGAATGGAGGAAAACATGACTCCGAATCAACTCTGGGCTATGGGGCTTCTTCACCATCCTGTGGCTCCTCCAGCAAGTGTGGAGGTACAGCATGCTCAGCCTAAGTTCTTTTCTGTTTCAGTCACAAGTGTTAGGATTAGTTTTGAAATGATATTTTAAAATCATCGGGACATTTTCCAATGTGCTACCCATCAAAGTGGCACTTCAGCACCAAGTAAAATTTTGTCTGTTATACTTCCCAGAATGAAATAAGACCGAACAAAGCATTTTGTAACCAGCCGAGTCATCTTCCTGATCATTGTCCTGATAAAATAATGTAAGCGAATGGTAATAACAACACGCTAGTTATTAATTCTATTCACTTACATTATCTCATGCTAAACTAAAGCAAAAAGTCTGCTGCTAGATCATGACTGGGCTACTTGCAAAATGCTTTATTTGTCCTATCAAATTCTGGGAAATATAACAACAAATGTTTATTTTTAATTATATATATATATATATATATATATATATATATATATATATATATATATATATATATATATATATATATATCCCAGAATTAGATACTACAAAGTGTTTTTATATATTTTATTATATAATAAAAGATTAATTGCTTTTTACAGACTATTCAAGACAACATAGACTGGAATGCTGACAGTTTGGGAGAAGAACCTGGAAGTGGAATAGTTGTGCCACCCATCCAGCATTCTGTGGGGCCCCAAGTTATGGCAGGACTGATGACAGCCATCTCCCCCACTGCTCCCTCCCAGGACAATGGCAGAGACATTTACAGGGCTGCACTGAACTTTGTAGCACTACACACACAGTAGGTTCACTGTTAAGAATCTAACAAAACCTTGACGTAATAATATAGCGAAATACAAACCCAAAATTCTGCCCACACTACAATGACAACTTTAAAACGTCAAGGGGTCTACTGCAGCTCTTGAAGACTTCAAACTAATGTGTGGTCTTGTCATGTGTGGCCGTCTACATCAGCAGTTGGGTTGTTTTGCTTTGAACATACAACATATTGTAATGCAACACATTTAATTGAGAACATGAAATGCCTTGATTTGTCATTGAAATATACTGCTCTGCTTTAAATAAATGACTACCAACAAACCAGTAACTCAATTTGTCAATTTTATTACACAGCTTATTTTCAGACAAATACTAAAGCACATCTTGTAACTACATTTAACTGTTTGTAAAATTTAAATCAGTCTGGCTTAAAACATTTGGATGTAGAACTATGGCAGTGGTATGAAACTTCACAGGCCATTTCTTTCAACACATGTAAACAGTTGTAAAATGGCACATTTGTGCTGTAATGGAACATAGTCAAGTGCAACTAACCATTCATCCATCCATCGCCCATTCATTCATCCATCCATTCATTCATCCATCCATCACCCAGTCACTTAATGTTGTTGAGACAAACTACAAAATGAGTGTGCATGTGTAAACAACAAAACAGCACATCAAGAGAAAAAAAAACCCTTGGCTCTGTTAACTGTAGTGTAATTTCTGCAAGAACTGAGATTCATACCCTATCAAAGGACTGACCATGAGACATTGCTATTTCCATTATGTATTTGAATTCATCAAAGGTTGTCAGGTGAGCAACTGGAAATGTAATGGTACGAGTACATGCACTCACTGTTGGGAAACAAATGGTGTGACGTGTGTCACAGTCATGGTAGAAATGGACAGATATGATGAACTCATTCATCTCGCTTGGTAAATTAGGCTTGTGTGCCTGCCCTGTTATCCATTGCATGACTCTGCCAACAGTCAGGTCCTGTGTGGTGCCGTTGTTGTCCGCATCACTATGGTCAGCTTGCTCTGTAATAAAAAGACAGGCAATATTGTGAAATACAAACTAGGTTAATACATCAACAAGTAAACTCCATCACACTACGAAAGACTTCTCAAGCTGCTGGTGCGCTAATCAATTTTAGATTAGTTCATCAATCTTCCCCCTCCATAACAATCGGTAATTATATAATAGCTCAAACTTACCTCGATCCTCAGTCTCTTGTAGGAAGTCCTGAAAAAAGTTCATAATGTTGACCTCTCTAGTGTACTTCAGAGAGCCCTTCTCACTGAACACAGGTTGCCATTTTTCCATAATGAAGGCAGCATCCACCTACAATAACAATGAAACCAACTCTGTACAAAACTCACTTTTAGCAAACAAAAGCAAACATAGCAAATTTAAACCTAATTACCCTGTCATCATCATCCCCTGGAACAAAGAGTGGCAGACCAAGCTCTGGGTGTTGGTTCAGAACACTGAGCAGGCCATATAGTTGAAGACCCTTTCTCAGCTGGTCCAGCATGGGGATAACTCTCACGCTGGAAAGAAGCACAATCGCCCTAAAACAAAAGTCAGACTTTATAGGCAAGCAAGTACTACACTAGTAGTAGTTTGTAAAAAGCACTACATGATGATTTTAATTAATCAGATCATAAAAGTTTACTAAGCAAAACAGTTTTGTAACCATTAGTGTATATATCAGACAGCTTGGATGTTAAACTACCTGATTATGAGGTCTTTTTTTTCTACAGACACCTTTCCAGTGTATCCACAGCTTACAATATCATCGCTAAGGTCGTTGATATTTTCCTCAGTGGCGGTGTTTATCTGAAAGCATAATTAATACATCTTCATTCAATTACAGTAATGAAAAAACGTGCATCGTTGCTACAATTTAGTAAAATAAAATAACCCAACAGAAATAAAGTAAAATAATTTCAAGGACTTCAATGAAATGTAAAAAAATACAGTAGAAAGCATTTAACTGAAGAAAAACAACCCCTATTTTTATTTAATCTTTAAATGGCCCTAACCACACACAGGTATACCATACTATGTAAACAAAAACAAATCTCAGCAATGTAAATGGAGATTTCCCTTTTATAACCTCCGACATTGTGGGTGTCCCTCTGACTAGAAATGGGAGTGTGTTGAGATTGAAGTGCTCTCAGGTGCCTCAAAAACAACATTGTAGCTGCATATGACTCTGGTACTGGACTGTTGCGCTGCTTGGTAGCATTAGGACCTGGATGATTCATAATCATAAAATCCACCATGAATTCTAGTGTAAATCAGAAGGTGCTCAAAGCGACAAGTACAATTATGTGTGTTGTTAGATTCCCCTGAGTTACATAAGTGAGAGCAATACATTTTGTAACTAGCCCAGTCATTCTCCTGATCTGGGAGCAGGTTCTAGGATGCTAGTACCTTCCATTCAAATGAATGACATCCAATGAATTTTAAATGTAATCTATTCTGAGCTAATTCACTATCATTGTTTTATGCTAAAAAGAAAAACTGACTGCTGCCAGATCAATAGAATGACAGGGCTGGTAACAAAATCTTTTTACTCAATTTCTTTTCTCACTTGTCTAACTCTGGGATGTGTAACAACAGATGCAATTATACATAGGTGAATGAAAATGGTGAATGAAAGTGATAAGTTAAAAACATCCCCCAAAAAAAACTGTTTTTCAGAGGGTGTCTTTTCCACATGACTGTATGTGCAAGTAAATGTCAGAGTACATAATATAATTTTAACATTCAGGGTTCATTACCTTCAGGATAAGCTGTGACAACTCTGCATCTGTGACATCACTGCTTGACACTTGTATGGCATCTGAATCTCCAGAGTACAGGTACCTGAAGCACCACTCGCGTAAGAAGTTGGGGAGAGGTCCACCCTGCGCCAGACTAGCAGCTATAATTTCTCCTGCAGACCTGCATATCAGAACAAAAAATACAACAGCACTTAAACTCATTGGCTGCCAGCTGTTATCAGAACAATGCACTAAATTCTGCCAGAGTTTTTGAGCATTTTGACTGACAAAAGGGTAACAATTTTTTGGTTTGCAACTTGGATCTTATTTGTAATGTGCAGAATATTCATTTTTTGTTCTAAACTGAATTTCCCTGTGTGATCCATATATTATTTTTGAATTTGAATTAAATTTACTATAAATTATTGTAAAAGTAAGTTAACATTATGCATGCAAAAAACAAGGTCCAGGTTTCAAAAAACAGTCGTTAAAGGGCCACTAAAAATGTTGCTTTGTAACAATCTAATCAACAAAACTATCAGAAAAAAAAATATTGTCACCAGGAAAAAAAATATTTCTTTATTTGTTCTTTAAGAATCAGCAGAACATAGGCTGGTTATACCAATAACACCAATTTCTGACTTAAACATTGAGTTTGTAGAAAAGCGTCACACACATCCTACAGTAAGTTACATTTCCAACTACAAGATGCATTTGTCATTACATCCTGTAATTATATTTCTGATAAGCACTCCTAAGGCAGGCTATCTATCATTCCCTAATCTGCTCAATTGGGGGAAAAAAGTTCATAGATGGCAATCAATGGAAATTAACTGTTGGTGACAGCCATTGTATTAAATACAGGTAGCATTTATGAATCAATGGAATTGCATAAAATGTGAGTTCTATACAATGAACCTGAAGAAGTTTTGATCCAGACTGTTGAGACAGTAAAGCGGAATCTTTCCCTTCTGTTAGGTATTTTTAATTGTTCATTATTGTTGTGAAATCTTTTCCTTTGTCTATGTGAAGAGTTCATTCACCTTTGCTGCTTAAATGTGGTTAGGAAAAACCCTGACCTAGTTATTTGTTTTCACGTTTGGGTGTTTTAGGAAACTCCTTTCTGCTTTAGGCATTTTGATCCAGTATCTGAAGTTTTCCTGTGCATTCTAAGACCAAGATGTTATTCCAAACTGGTCAGGCAGGGGTTGCACGCTAATGGTATTTCTGGGTGTGTATGTGCAAATAAAAAACCCTCCATGAGCTCCCGGCTCCTTTGTGAGAGGAAAATGGCTTCTGTGTTGTATGGTCTGATTCTCTGACCCTCTACAGAGTTTACACTTTGCAGAGTTTGTCTGTTTAATAGGTTTGTTACAGTTTACTAACTTTAAGAATCTAATCCCTCTGTGTGGGTGTTCTGACTTCCTTTAAGGTAATATAAGAACAATAGTATAAATTAAAATACGCAACATAATAGTGAATAATGCTAAATTAAATTACCGAACATAGATTAAAATTACCTATCATGTGGTGGAGAATGCGGGCAATGCAGAGCTGGTGAGCTGAGGGCTTTGTCTGTGAGCTGAGTGGGGGTAAGGCTCCATTTGGCTCCATGGACGGGCTTTCTGCGCCCAGCTCTCGCATATCGATTCAGGGTCATGTAAATTACGAATAATCAATCTACGCTCTCTCTCTCTCTGTGTGTGTCGTCCTTTAAGGTAATGGAGGAGCTGTAATATGGGAGAGAGACGATGGAAAGCTCCGGAGGGAGTTTGGGCCTTCTCCCTCTTTCCTCAATTTCTAATTATGTAAGGTGTGTTATTTCAGGTGACGCATATAAAAATTCTAACAGTTAATGGTCTTTCGAGCAAGGTAGCAGATGCCTTCAGGTGGGAGATCGCCTTCGGGGAGCCGCATGGCCACTTCCTCATTAAAGTCCGGCCAGCTGAATTGCTCTCCGGCCGGCTGCTCCGCAGGTGAACTTCCGCCTATGGCTCTCGCTCTACCAGGACGAGGAACACCAAGTAAGTACCTAAATTAAATTGCACCCTTTTCCTATATAACTAGTTGGCAGTGTGTTTTTTAAGCTGAGTGTGGTGACTAGGCATTCACGCACGAAAAGACGTTTTCGTGTCCATTTAAGGGTTACACGTGTGCAATGTGAACCGTGGCTGTAGACCTGCTGGGTTGTAATTCATCTGTGTCTGCCGGGCACAGCCCACAGTGCTGCTGTGGGTGGTAAAAGACAGGTGAATGTGTAGTGGGCCTAAAACCGTTGTGAACCCCATATACACGCAGCACGAAGTCCATGTGCTGGTGTCGATTGAAGAACAGATAGATGCTAAAAATCATACTGTCGCTGGGATGTTAAATAAAATTTCATGGTGCAGAGAGTTAATCATCGTTGAAATTGGCTAAAGTAATCCAAACCGTTCTAAAATTCATTCCTTGTCATTTTGTGTGTCTGCTGACTCATTGTGTTTCTGTGTGTGTGAAAAACTGTGTTAAAGTATTAAAAACCCAGCTGTGAGCTGTGCTTCAGTGGATGTCTGTGTTTCTGTGTGTGTGAAAGCTGTCGTGTAGGTATGGTGACTCAGGACTTCAAGGAATGTTGTGTGTGTGTGTGTGTGTGTGTGTGTGTGTGTGTGTGTGTGTGTGTGTGTGTGTGTGTGTGTGTGTGTGTGTGTGTGTGTGTGTGTGTGTGTGTAAGACAACTGCAGTTCTGAGCATCTGTGTGTGTATATCTGAGTTTTTGAGTACCTGCAGGTTCTTCTAAGTGTGATTGTGTAGCTACAATTTTGAAGTTTGAACCGGTTCTGTCTGTTTGTCTGTCTGTCTGTCTGTCTGTCTGTCTATCTGTTTTCTGTCTGTCTGTCTGTCTGTCTGTGCATGTATGAGAATGTCTGTCTGTGCATGTATGAGAATGTCTGTCTGTGCATGTATGAGAAAGTATGAATCTAGAGGTAATTCTGAAACGGTGTGTTCAGTTGTGTGTGTGTGTGTGTGAGTGTGTGTGTGTAAAAAAGAAAGCTGTTTATCACCAGCAGGGTAGCTACAGAGGGAAGTTTAATCCCCAGAGGGATGGACGTAACAGCAATCAGAGACAGTGGTCCTCACTAGACCACTCACAGCCACTCGTTTGTTGGACTTGTGGAGGTCAAGGTCACATGTCATGTGACTGTCCCTCCTAGTCAGATGGCCCAGATAACAAGAGCCCAAAGAGGCAGGGGTTTCCAAACATAGAGGAGCCGACCTAGCCATGAGCCTGTCAATCATCAGGCTGCCTGTTAAATCTTCCAGGCAGAGACCTCATGTCAGCTTAAAAATCTTTATTTTCCCTATAAAGGATGACATGAGAACGATTCGTGTGGCTAAAAGTTTGCTGTCATCTCCATGGGTGTGTGACTGCTGATAGAATCTTTGAAGTGATAAACTGACTTTGTGGTGTTGACGGATGAGTAAGAAGTTTAACTTAAACCAGATCCCTGCAATTTATTATTTGTTTTCCTGTTAGAAACTAGATTTTTCAGGGTTTGTGGTTGACACTAATAGATCACGTAGGATTTAGACCTAAATAGTTCCCTAATGCCCCTTTGTATATTTCTCTTTTGTGATGAATGAGTTACAGAATTAGAAGGTGCCTTTATTATAAAGTATGATTTGGTATTAATGTGGTACAAAGCCCCATGAATAGTTTCTGCTTGGTTTTTTCATATGATGTATAACTGTAAAGAAGGTGCCTTATTGCCATTTTAAAGTGATAAACTCTTTTCCTTTGTGCAAATTCTAACACAGATCTGGTTTTACCAGATTCAAGTTCCTGTGAAGGCAGAGTAGCTGGGAGGCCTAATCTATGTCCACAGATGCCTTCTGCTACTGTATTTAATTTAAGAATGTGGTTTTGCTTCGGGATGGTCTCTGTTTTCAATTGGTAAGGTTCCTTCATGGAATGCAAACCTTAGCTCAGCAACCTGTTTTGTTTCATTGGTCAGACTAAGTAAATATGGTGTAATTGTAACATTTGTCATTTTCTTTGGAGAAGTGAGCTACTTTTATGAGACATATGAAAAGCTTGGTTTAAAGTACTCTGACTCCATCCTATGTTCTTTTATTTGCAGTTAATTGTAAATTGGGTTTATCTTTACGTTTTACTTTCTGGGAGTGCGAATTTACCAGATTTCAGGGGGTGACAACCTAAAACCCGGGTATTAAAAGGTTTGTAGTGCCTGTTTGCATACAAAACTACAGTTTGGGCATTCCAAAATAATGGTTGTCATCGTTTGAATCTCCCTGGTTCCCCGATATTCTGTTAAATCATTATTTGATTTGTTTTTCAAAGTCTGCTGCTGCTGAAGTCAGTCCAGCTCAAGACTGGTTGAGCTGCTTGCTGAACAGTTAATCAGATAAGTGTTTTCTGGCTCTGAGCAACAAAGGTTTGTCTCAGATCCTTATCAGTAAAGGACAAAAGAGACAGAAATGTTCTGAGTTCCGACCCAGTCACTAAACTTCTGAGTAAGGACGTTTTGCTTGGTGTAAATTGTGTTTTAATACTGCTATAGTAAGGGTGAGTTGCCATTTCTGTTTAACCTTTTGCTTGTTTGATAAGTCAGGCAGATATATGGTACTTCGAGGGTTATTGAGTAGTTAGGTTTATTCTTTATTATTTTGGCCTTTGACTCACCCTGAAGCAAAATGCAGTGGTATTTCTTAGGGTTAATTGTTAAAGCCCTGTTCTTTTCTTTTGCTGAATAGTCTTTTTAAGTCTAATGATTTTATGTTTATAATTAGATACTGTTGTTTGAGTTTATTCAATTTGATTTTTTAACTCCTGGATTGACATATTTACATCTTTTCTTTTACTATGACTGTTGTTTAAATGTTTTATTTTGCCTTTAAGTTGCCTGATCCGTAAACAAGAGCATCCTGATGTGAGACTTTGTGTTTGTTTCTTGGATTCTTGTCATAAGCAGACTCTTTGCCAAGGTGAGATATCTAGCCATAATGGTTTGACTTACTGTTTTTACAGAAAGGTGTTTGGCTTTTTCATAAACCTAAAAACTTCTTGTTAAATGAGTCTTATCAATCACTTATTGGGTTACATAAACTAATAGTGTGGGTTGTTTAATGCAGCATGGAACATGAATTGATGAAAGTACTTTGCTGATGATTATATGAGTTGATTCCAGCTTAAAGATGATACCCGAATGGACTATGTTGGTGAATTTCAGGTGAACTTTGAGCCCCATTAAATTCAAACTGGACTGGACAAAAAGCTGAATGGTTGTTGTTGAAGATGTCAAAAAGCCACAATGACTCTTTTGCACTTTCTCACTGCAGGCCATGGAACCAAGGAGTTTGGGGTCCTGTTGCATGTGATACCACCACAAATGAGGCGTCAAGGTCACTCTTCTCATCCCTCCCACTGCTGCATACTGCTGAGAGGGCTACTACAAC
Source organism: Nothobranchius furzeri (assembly GCF_043380555.1). NCBI lineage: Eukaryota > Metazoa > Chordata > Actinopteri > Cyprinodontiformes > Nothobranchiidae > Nothobranchius > Nothobranchius furzeri. The sequence goes on from NC_091756.1 coordinate 19,135,887, forward strand.
TGATCATCATCGGATGGGATGCATGCAGGCTCGCCAGGACGGCAGATAAGTAAACAATCTGCCTTCAGCTTGCAGGACCAATCCACCATGTCGCTGCTGATGATGGGGGATCGCACTTTGCTCTGAAACTGCCCCTCAGCATCTGATGGAACAAGAGGAATAGCAGCAGTTGGGAGGGACAACGAAATCAACATCTGGTGATTGAGACCCCTCCTGGGTCCGTCCACACGACGCTGTGACCTGCCTCCAACGACGTATCCAGTACCCCAAATCTCCCGTCTGGTTTCATGGCTCCCTGTCCAAAAGACATCCCCTCACCATCTCTCAGAATGTCTCTCTCTCCTGTCACACCGCAGGTTGGCTCCCTGCCCCCACTTCACGTTGCGTGAAGATGGGCGTCCTTACGAGGACATTTGAGCTGAAGAAGGAGAGTCTGGGTCTGTGATGACTCGTCTGTCTCATATCGACGAAAGGGCAACACCATTCTATGGAAAACATTGTTTTAACATCAACTTTCCCCCTCTAGCAATTCCACAAATCGACTGAGTTTGCTGGTATCTGATAATTCATATCAACTCATGTTCAAGTTTCTTGCATCTGTTATGGTTATCTTAATAAAGCTAGGCACACAGGATAAAGTAGATTTTGGTGTTTGGGTTATTGTTAAGCTAAAATCATCGTATTGATTCATAATCCGTGCTCATTGACTATTGGGTTATTGACATCTTACTCTGATTTGTTATGACAACAAAAATGAACATCAGGAGGGAATGTTAGGTATTTTTAATTGTTCATTATTGTTGTGAAATCTTTTCCTTTGTCTATGTGAAGAGTTCATTCACCTTTGCTGCTTAAATGTGGTTAGGAAAAACCCTGACCTAGTTATTTGTTTTCACGTTTGGGTGTTTTAGGAAACTCCTTTCTGCTTTAGGCATTTTGATCCAGTATCTGAAGTTTTCCTGTGCATTCTAAGACCAAGATGTTATTCCAAACTGGTCAGGCAGGGGTTGCACGCTAATGGTATTTCTGGGTGTGTATGTGCAAATAAAAAACCCTCCATGAGCTCCCGGCTCCTTTGTGAGAGGAAAATGGCTTCTGTGTTGTATGGTCTGATTCTCTGACCCTCTACAGAGTTTACACTTTGCAGAGTTTGTCTGTTTAATAGGTTTGTTACAGTTTACTAACTTTAAGAATCTAATCCCTCTGTGTGGGTGTTCTGACTTCCTTTAAGGTAATATAAGAACAATAGTATAAATTAAAATACGCAACATAATAATGAATAATGCTAAATTAAATTACCGAACATAGATTAAAATTACCTATCACCTTCTTGTCCGCGTTGCCCACAAAAAGGGTCCTTTCAATCTCTGCAAGCATCTCTGGACAAAGACATAAACTCAAAATCTGATGTTACACGAAAGCGAGTACAACTGCAGTGTGATGGAGCTGTACCTGTTAGAAATTCCTTACTGAGAGCGCCAGAGTCTATGCCTACTTCCCCAATAAATGAAACCTTCAATCGGCTTTTAGGTGAGGATTTTTTCTGCCGTTGCCACTGTTGCATTCCTCTTTTGAAGATGTCACTTCTAGACACGCAGAGGTAAAACGTGCTGCCCTCCTCCACTTGACACTGGATCCAATTCAAAACGTCCACTGAGCTTTAAACCAAAAGCATACAATATAAGTAAAAGGCTAAATATACAGTGGATGATAGAAGTCTACAAGCCCCTATTCAAATGCAAGTTTTTGGTCATGTAAAAAAATGGTGAGTCAAATAATGTTACAACTTTTTCCATCTTTAATGTGACCTACAACCTGCACAACGCCACTGATGAACAGAAATACATCAGAGGTGTATTAAACAAACTGAGATAATTTGGTTGCACAGATGAGAACGCTGTTTTATGACTGGGGATGTGACTGTGTTCAGATTTAACCAGTTACATTTAAATTAATGTTAAGCTGAAGTCAGCACACACCTTTCACCAATTAAAGAGCTTCTAATAAGCCCCAAATATAAGTTTTTATACATGTTTTTAAAAATGTATTTATTTTATACTTTTACCCTTTTAAGGTTTTAGTTTGTTGTTCGATGCCGCTGTGCTGGTTATAGGTCACATTAAAGGTAGAATTGTTATGGATTTATATTAATTGGTGTCATTTGAGCAGGGGTGTGTAGACTTTTATATCCACTAACATCTGCAGTATATTTCAACACTAGTATAACTGCTACTTTAGAGTTTACCTTTGAAAGGAATGTATTGCTTCAGTTGGCACGTTGTTCTCAGGATACATACTTCTGCACACATGAAAAAAGCAAAATAATGATTATCTATTCACAAAAGTTTTATTTATTTTTTATTCTGAATTTGTGTAATATGTATGGTTTGAGTACCGTAATCCACAGTCTGATGCGTGACTTTCAATGACATCAATGTCGAATGTTTTTCTGCACACTGGACACTCGGCAGTCTAAAAATATTAATTTACAACACTTATTTATATACAATGAACAACTACAACTCTGCTCAATGACTACCGGTAGTTAACACACTAGTACAGATTATCATTGCACTAATACAATTACATGCTAACCTCTTCCTGTTTTTCGGAGCACACTGGAAGCGTACATTCCCACATGTCGTTTTCCTGTTGTAAAAAAACAGCATAACAGTTGAGTTCACAAAACCTGCAGCTGAAGCAAATCCCCAAAAGACTGACAGCCTGAGATTCAACATACATTCTCAGATGAAGTACACAGGTCTATATTCTCCTTGCAGCTTTTGATGTGCACAGGAAGAATCTGAAGTGGAAACATCTTTCTGCAGGTGCTGCATGGGGCCTTGGGCATGTTTTCAAACTCTTTGGCTTCTGGTGGTAATGGAGTCTTGTCAATTTCTTCTTGTAAAGGAGCTATGTAGAGTGTGTACTTTCCATTTCCGCTAACTCCTTTCAGCTGCTGACCATTGTATCCATCTAAATCAGGAGGAATAGCAACTAATCTGCGCTGCCCACCCCCGCCTGGAAATGGAAAAACATCTACAGTAACCATAAGGAGGTTTAGGAGAATGCTGTATGTAAAAACAACATTTGAAGCCCCAAAACACCTGTAGACTTATGCAGCATCCAGCCACCACAGATACTTCCAAGTCTTGGATATGCCTTCAAAAGCAAATCTGTCAACTAATAAAACAACATTACACATAACGTAGCTGGATTATTGTAATTAACATACAGCTAAATTGTACATTCCTTTGCACATACAAATAATTTTAAAATAAAACAATATAATCACAACAAAATTAACCTTGAGGGTGCATCTGATGTTTTAAAAATAAATACCTCTGAATGTGTGACGCTTTCACCTACAGTCAGAGAACGTTTCCCAAGTCCAGCCAATGTAAGCTTGAGTTCCACATCTGCTTGGGGGGTCTTTTCATGTTCTTGGTCAAGCAAAAAAAAGTGAAGTAAAACAGTCTTTTGAGGTCGTGCATATGATGCAAAACGTTTCTTGCCTTTTGCTTGTTTCCGAAAAAATCCAGGAAACGATCTAAAAATGAAAGTAAGCTTGATTATTCATCGATACTAAACGTGTAAATTTCATAAACTCATTTGCAGCACTGCAGTTACACCTAGCCATTTCTTGATGCACTGACTGTCCGGAGACCCCGGACCCGCTGGGCTGGGCAGTCTGCCGAGGACTCGCTATTTGCTCTGCCTGTCCCTCATCTGGCTGTCGTGTATTTCCCTGTCTGCTTAACCTGCGGTGTAGCATCGACACCAGACTGTTTGCCGTGTCTAGAATGGCCGATAACTGAGCCTGACGAACAAAGAAAGTAGGAAAAAAAGTGACTCAAAACTAAAAAACAAGCACAACTACAGAGTACAATCAATATTAACGCAACATCATAGCAATCCTGGAACCGAAATATGTCAGCAGTCCGCTTTAAAAAGATCAACAAATGTTGTTTTACCTGACTTCCTCCTGTGTTTTGGTTCTCTCCGTCCTCCATGTTGCCGCTGAGAGCGCAAAACGGGAAACGCATGCGCAGTATAGAAGATCGTTGTTTCTTTGCTCGACGCATAATGCCTGTGACCCTGACGTCATCAGGTGTCACTGTTTTGGCAGCACATAATTCTTATTCATAACTGGAGAGTCGTCTTTTGTCACAGTCGTAAAATTTCACTTCGTATTGATAAACTTTTACTTCATACTCGTAATTGATTAGTGTTGTAGATTTTTCAATCTTATTTTCAGAGGCAAGAGTTTACAAAAGCTTAGCTTTGGGTACAAGTCATTAATATTATGCATGACCGTTGACTACCACGCACGAATCTTCCGTTTACAAGTACGACCACTTTAGTCAGTGAATTGGCCCCATAGACTACTTCTTAAAAGTGACATCAGGCCCGGTGACCTTTGGGACATGGTTTTACCCCCTATAGGAATGTGCGATCATCTTGAAACGTTCAGATCACTTACAACTCAATAGATTAAACCTTCTTGTAGCGTTTCAGCCTGATTGGACCTTGTTTTCACACAAATGGACCCAGAATGATGTGAAATTGTGCTTTGTGCAACATAATTCTGGGTGCCATTTACAAACCATAAGTGCTAATGACTCCATTCCTTTTTGTGGTTGTAGGGGCTGTTGATTGGAGTACACTAAAACAAACCTGATCTCTCTAGGACATTCAGAAGCCAAGTTATAAGCCCACAAATGTGTAACTGGACTACTTCTTTAAATTGACACCAGATCCGGTGACCTTTCGGACATGGTTTCACCCCCTTAGGAAAGTGCTATCATCATGAAACGTTCAGATCCCTTACAACTCAATAGATTCTACCTTCCTGTAACGTTTCAGCCTGATTGGACCTTGTTTTCACACAAATGAACCCAGAATGATGTGAAATTGTGCTTCGTGCAACATAATTCTGGGTGCCATTTACAAACCATAAGTGCTAATGACTCCATTCCTTTTTGTAGTTGTAGGGGCTGTTGATTGGAGAACACTAAAACAAACCTAACCTCTCTAGGACATTCAGAAGCCAAGTTATAAGCCCACAAAGGTGTAACTGGACTACATCTTTAAAGTGACACCAGGCCCGGTGACCTTTGAGACATGGTTTTACCCCCTATAGGAATGTGCGATCATCTTGAAATGTTCAGATCACTTACAACTCAATAGATTCTACCTTCTTGTAGAGTTTCAGCCTGATTGGACCTTGTTTTCACACAAATGAACCCAGAATGATGTGAAATTGTGCTTCGTGCAACATAATTCTGGGTGCCATTTAAAAACCATAAGTGCTAATGACTCCATTCCTTTTTGAGGTTGTAGGGGATGTTGATTGGAGTACACTAAAACAAACCTGATCTCTCTAGGACATTCAGAAGCCAAGTTATAAGCCCACAAAGGTGTAACTGGACTACATCTTTAAAGTGACACCAGGCCCGGTGACCTTTGAGACATGGTTTTACCCCCTGTAGGAATGTGCGATCATCTTGAAATGTTCAGATCACTTACAACTCAATAGATTCTACCTTCTTGTAGAGTTTCAGCCTGATTGGACCTTGTTTTCACACAAATGAACCCAGAATGATGTGAAATTGTGCTTCGTGCAACATAATTCTGGGTGCCATTTAAAAACCATAAGTGCTAATGACTCCATTCCTTTTTGAGGTTGTAGGGGATGTTGATTGGAGTACACTAAAACAAACCTGATCTCTCTAGGACATTCAGAAGCCAAGTTATAAGCCCACAAATGTGTAACTGGACTACTTCTTTAAATTGACAACAGATCCGGTGACCTTTGGGACATGGTTTGACCCCCTTAGGAAAGTGCTATCATCATGAAACGATCAGATCACTTACAACTCAATAGATTCTACCTTCTTGTAACGTTTCAGCCTGATTGGACCTTGTTTTCACACAAATGAACCCAGAATGATGTGAAATTGTGCTTCGTGCAACATAATTCTGGGTGCCATTTACAAACCATAAGTGCTAATGACTCCATTCCTTTTTGTGTTTGTAGGGGCTGCTGATTGGAGTACACTAAAACAAACCTGATCTCTCTAGGACATTCAGAAGCCAAGTGATAAGCCCACAAAGGTGTAACTGGACTACTTCTTTAAATTGACACCAGATCCGGTGACCTTTGGGACATTGTTTGACCCCCTTAGGAAAGTGTGATCATCTTGAAACGTTCAGACCACTTACAACTCAATAGATTCTACCTTCTTGTAACGTTTCAGCCTGATTGGACCTTGTTTTCACACAAATGGACCCAGAATGATGTGAAATTGTGCTTCGTGCAACATAATTCTGGATGCCATTTAAAAACCATAAGTGCTAATGACTCCATTCCTTTTTGGGGTAATGGGGGCTGTTGATTGGAGTACACTAAAACAAACCTGACTTCTCTAGGACATTCAGAAGACAAGTTATAAGCCCACAAAGGTGTAACTGGACTACTTCGTTAAAGTGAACCAGGCCTGGTGACCTTTGGGACATGGTTTGACCCCCTATAGGAATGTGCGATCATCATGAAATGTTCAGATCACTTACAACTCAATAGATTCTACCTTCTTGTAACGTTTCAGCCTGACTGGATCTTGTTTTCACACAAATGGACCCAGAATGATGTGAAATTGTGCTTCGTGCAACATAATTCTGGGTGCCATTTACAAACCATAAGTGCTAATGACTCCATTCCTTTTTGTGGTTGTAGGGGCTGTTGGTTGGAGTACATTAAAACAAAACTGATCTCTTTAGGACATTCAGAATCCAAGTTATAAGCCCACAAATGTGTAACTGGACTACTTCTTTAAATTGACACCAGATCCGGTGACCTTTGGGACATGGTTTGACCCCCTTAGGAAAGTGCTATCATCATGAAACATTCAGATCCCTTACAACTCAATAGATTCTACCTTACTGTAACGTTTCAGCCTGATTGGACCTTGTTTTCACACAAATGAACCCAGAATGATGTGAAATTGTGCTTTGTGCAACATAATTCTGGGTGCCATTTACAAACCATAAGTGCTAATGACTCCATTCCTTTTTGTGGTTGTAGGGGCTGTTGATTGGAGTACTCTAAAACAAACCTAACCTCTCTAGGACATTCAGAAGCCAAGTTATAAGCCCACAAAGGTGTAACTGGACTACTTCTTTAAAGTGACACCAGGCCCGGTGACCTTTGGGACATGGTTTGACCCCCTATTGGAATTTGCGATCATCTTGAAACGTTCAGATCACTTACAACTCAATAGATTCTACCTTCTTGTAGCGTTTCAGCCTGATTGGACCTTGTTTTCACACAAATGGACCCAGAATGATGTGAAATTGTGCTTCGTGCAACATAATTCTGGGTGCCATTTACAAACCTTAAGTGCTAATGACTCCATTCCTTTTTGTGGTTGTAGGGGCCGTTGATTGGAGTACATTAAAACAAACCTGATCTCTCTAGGACATTCAGAAGCCAAGTTATAAGCCCACAAATGTGTAACTGGACTACTTCTTTAAATTGACACCAGATCCGGTGACCTTTGGGACATGGTTTGACCCCCTTAGGAAAGTGCTATCATCATGAAACGTTCAGATCACTTACAACTCAATAGATTCTACCTTCCTGTAATGTTTCAGCCTGATTGGACCTTGTTTTCACACAAATGAACCCAGAATGATGTGAAATTGTGCTTCGTGCAACATAATTCTGGGAGCCATTTAAGAACCATAAGTGCTAATGACTCCATTCCTTTTTGAGGTTGTAGGGGATGTTGATTGGAGTACACTAAAACAAACCTGATCTCTCTAGGACACTCAGAAGCCAAGTTAAAAGCCCACAAAGGTGTAACTGGACTACTTCTTTAAATTGACACCAGATCCGGTGACCTTTGGAACATGGTTTGACCCCCTTACAAAATTGCGATCATCTTGAAACGTTCAGATCACTTACAACTCAATAGATTCTACCTTCTTGTAACGTTTCAGCCTGATTGGACCTTGTTTTCACACAAATGGACCCAGAATGATGTGAAATTGTGCTTCGTGCAACATAATTCTGGGTGCCATTTACAAACCATAAGTGCTAATGACTCCATTCCTTTTTGGGGTAATGGGGGCTCTTAATTGGAGTACTCTAAAACAAACCTGACCTCTCTAGGATATTCAGAAGCCAAGTTATAAGCCCACAAAGGTGTAACTGGACTACTTCTTTAAAGTGCCACCAGGCCCGGTGAGCTTTGGGACATGGTTTGACCCCCTTAGGAAATTGCGATCATCTTGAAACGTTCAGATCACTTACAACTCAATAGATTCTACCTTCTTGTAACGTTTCAGCCTGATTGGACCTTGTTTTCACACAAATGAACCCAGAATGATGTGAAATTGTGCTTCGTGCAACATAATTCTGGGTGCCATTTAAAAACCATAGGTGCTAATGACTCCATTCCTTTTAGTGGTAACGGGGGCTGTTAATTGGAGTACTCTAAAACAAACCTGACCTCTCTAGGATATTCAGAAGCCAAGTTATAAGCCCACAAAGGTGTAACTGGACTACTTCTTTAAAGTGACACCAGGCCCGGTGTCCTTTGGGACATGGTTTGACCCCCTATAGGAATTGGGCTTATAACTCTGCTTCTGAATATCCTAGAGAGGTCAGGTTTGTTTTAGAGTACTCCAATTAACAGCCCCCGTTACCACTAAAAGGAATGGAGTCATTAGCACCTATGGTTTTTAAATGGCACCCAGAATTATGTTGCACGAAGCACAATTTCACATCATTCTGGGTTCATTTGTGTGAAAACAAGGTCCAATCAGGCTGAAACGTTACAAGAAGGTAGAATCTATTGAGTTGTAAGTGATCTGAACGTTTCATGATGATCGCACATTCCTATAGGGGGTAAAACCATGTACCAAAGGTCAACGGGCCTGGTGTCACTTTAAAGAAGTAGTCCAGTTACACATTTGTGGGCTTATAACTTGGCTTCTGAATGTCCTAGAGAGATCAGGTTTGTTTTAGAGTACTCCAATTAACAGCCCCCATTACCACTAAAAGGAATGGAGTCATTAGCACTTATGGTTTTTAAATGGCACCCAGAATTATGTTGCACGAAGCACAATTTCACATCATTCTGGGTTCATTGGTGTGAAAACAAGGTCCAATATGGCTGAAACGTTACAAGAAGGTAGAATCTATTGAGTTGTAAGTGATCTGAAAGTTTCAAGATGATAGCACTTTCCTAAGGGGGTCAAACAATGTCCCAAAGGTCACCGGATCTGGTGTCAATTTAAAGAAGTAGTCCAGTTACACATTTGTGGGCTTATAACTTGGCTTCTGAATGTCCTAGAGAGATCAGGTTTGTTTTAGTATACTCCAATCAACAGCCCCTACAACCACAAAAAGGAATGGAGTCATTAGCACTTATGGTTTTTAAATGGCACCCAGAATTATGTTGCACGAAGCACAATTTCACATCATTCTGGGTCCATTTGTGTGAAAACAGGGTCCAATCAGGCTGAAACGTTACAAGAAGGTAGAATCTATTGAGTTGTAAGTGATCTGAACATTTCAAGATGATCGCACTTTCCTAAGGGGGTCAAACCATGTCCCAAAGGTCACCGGATCTGGTGTCAATTTAAAGAAGTAGTCCAGTTACACCTTTGTGGGCTTATAACTTGGCTTCTGAATGTCCAAGAGAGATCAGGTTTGTTTTAGTATACTCCAATCAACAGCCCCTACAACCTCAAAAAGGAATGGAGTCATTAGCACTTATGGTTTTTAAATGGCACCCAGAATTATGTTGCACGAAGCACAATTTCACATCATTCTGGGTTCATTTGTGTGAAAACAAGGTCCAATCAGGCTGAAACGTTACAGGAAGGTAGAATCTATTGAGTTGTAAGTGATCTGAACGTTTCATGAGGATAGCACTTTCCTAAGGGGGTCAAACCATGTCCCAAATGTCACCGGATCTGGTGTCAATTAAAAGAAGTAGTCCAGTTACACATTTGTGGGCTTTTAACTTGGCTTCTGAATGTCCTAGAGAGATCAGGATTGTTTTAGTGTACTCCAATCAACAGCCCCTACAACCACAAAAAGGAATGGAGTCATTAGCACTTATTGCTTGTAAATGGCACCCAGAATTATGTTGCACGAAGCACAATTTCACATTATTCTGGGTCCATTTGTGTGAAAACAAGGTCCAATCAGGCTGAAACGCTACAAGAAGGTAGAATCTATTGAGTTGTAAGTGATCTGAACGTTTCAAGATGATCGCACCTTCCTATAGGGGGTAAAACCATGTCCCAAAGGTCACCGGGCCTGGTGTCACTTTAAAGAAGTAGTCCAGTTACACCTTTGTGGGCTTATAACTTGGCTTCTGAATGTCCTAGAGAGGTCAGGTTTGTTTTAGTGTACTCCAATCAACAGCCCCTACAACCACAACAAGGAATTGAGTGATTAGCACTTATGGTTTGTAAATGGCACCCAGAATTATGTTGCACGAAGCACAATTTCACATCATTCTGGGTTCATTTGTGTGAAAACAAGGTCCAATCAGGCTGAAACGTTACAAGAAGGTAGAATCTATTGAGTTGTAAGTGATCTGAACGTTTCATGATGATCGCAGATTCCTATAAGGGGTCAAACCATGTCCCAAAGGTCACCGGGCCTGGTGTCACTTTAAAGAAGTAGTCCAGTTACACCTTTGAGGGCTTATAACTTGGCTTCTGAATGTCTTAGAGAGATCAGGTTTGTTTTAGTGTTCTCCAATCAACAGCCCCTACAACCACAACAAGGAATGGAGTCATTAGCACTTATGGTTTGTAAATGGCACCCAGAATTATGTTGCACGAAGCACAATTTCACATCATTCTGGGTTCTTTTGAGTGAAAACAAGGTCCAATCAGGCCGAAACATTACAGGAAGGTAGAATCTATTGAGTTGTAAGTGATCTGAACGTTTCATGATGATAGCACTTTCCTAAGGGGGTCAAACCATGTCCCAAAGGTCACCGGATCTGGTGTGAATTTAAAGAAGTAGTCCAGTTACACATTTGTGGGCTTATAACTTGGCTTCTGAATGTCCTAGAGAGATCAGGTTTGTTTTAGTGTACTCCAATCAACATCCCCTACAACCTCAAAAAGGAATGGAGTCATTAGCACTTATGGTTTGTAAATGGCACCCAGAATTATGTTGCACGAAGCACAATTTCACATCATTCTGGGTCCATTTGTGTGAAAACAAGGTCCAATCAGGCTGAAACGCTACATGAAGGTAGAATCTATTGAGTTGTAAGTGATCTGAACGTTTCAAGATGATCGCACATTCCTATAGGGGGTAAAACCATGTCCCAAAGGTCACCGGGCCTGGTGTCACTTTAAAGAAGTAGTCCAGTTACACCTTTGTGGGCTTATAACTTGGCTTCTGAATGTCCTAGAGAGGTTAGGTTTGTTTTAGTTTTCTCCAATCAACAGCCCCTACAACCACAAAAAGGAATGGAGTCATTAGCACTTATGGTTTGTAAATGGCACCCAGAATTATGTTGCACGAAGCACAATTTCACATCATTCTGGGTTCATTTGTGTGAAAACAAGGTCCAATCAGGCTGAAACGTTACAGGAAGGTAGAATCTATTGAGTTGTAAGTGATCTGAACGTTTCATGATGATAGCACTTTCCTAAGGGGGTCAAACCATGTCCCAAAGGTCACCGGATCTGGTGTCAATTTAAAGAAGTAGTCCAGTTACACATTTGTGGGCTTATAACTTGGCTTCTGAATGTCCTAGAGAGATCAGGTTTGTTTTAATGTACTCCAATCAACAGCCCCTACAACCACAAAAAGGAATGGAGTCATTAGCACTTATGGTTTGTAAATGGCACCCAGAATTATGTTGCACGAAGAACAATTTCACATCATTCTGGGTCCATTTGTGTGAAAACAAGGTCCAATCAGGCTGAAACGCTACAAGAAGGTAGAATCTATTGAGTTGTAAGTGATCTGAACGTTTCAAGATGATCGCACATTCCTATAGGGGGTAAAACCATGTCCCAAAGGTCACCGGGCCTGGTGTCACTTTAAAGAAGTAGTCCAGTTACAGCTTTGTGGGCTTATAACTTGGCTTCTGAATGTCCTAGAGAGGTTAGGTTTGTTTTAGTGTTCTCCAAACAAAAGCCCCTACTACCACAAAAAGGAATGGAGTCATTAGCACTTATGGTTTGTAAATGGCACCAAGAATTATGTTGCACGAAGCACAATTTCACATCATTCTGGGTTCATTTGTGTGAAAACAAGGTCCAATCAGGCTGAAACGTTACAGGAAGGTAGAATCGATTGAGTTGTAAGTGATCTGAACGTTTCATGATGATAGCACTTTCCTAAGGGGGTCAAACCATGTCCCAAAGGTCACCGGATCTGGTGTCAATTTAAAGTAGTCCAGTTACACATTTGTGGGCTTATAACTTGGCTTCTGAATGTCCTAGAGAGATCAGGTTTGTTTTAATGTACTCCAATAGACAGCCCCTACAACCACAAAAAGGAATGGAGTCATAAGCACTTATGGTTTGTAATTGGCACCCAGAATTATGTTGCACGAAGCACAATTTCACATCATTCTGCGTCCATTTGTGTGAAAACAAGGTCCAATCAGGCTGAAACGTTACAAGAATGTAGAATCTATTGAGTTGTAAGTGATCTGAACGTTTCATGATGATCGCAGATTCCTATAGGGGGTCAAACCTTGTCCCAAAGGTCACCGGGCCTGGTGTCACTTTAAAGAAGTAGTCCAGTTACACCTTTGTGGGCTTATAACTTGGCTTCTGAATGTCCTAGAGAGGTTAGGTTTGTTTTAGTGTTCTCCAATCAAAACCCCCTACTACCACAAAAAGGAATGGAGTCATTAGCACTTATGGTTTGTAAATGGCACCAAGAATTATGTTGCACGAAGCACAATTTCACATCATTCTGGGTTCATTTGTGTGAAAACAAGGTCCAATCAGGCTGAAACGTTACAGGAAGGTAGAATCTATTGAGTTGTAAGTGATCTGAACGTTTCATGATGATAGCACTTTCCTAAGGGGGTCAAACCATGTCCCAAAGGTCACCGGATCTGGTGTCAATTTAAAGAAGTAGTCCAGTTACACATTTGTGGGCTTATAACTTGGCTTCTGAATGTCCTAGAGAGATCAGGTTTGTTTTAATGTACTCCAATAGACAGCCCCTACAACCACAAAAAGGAATGGAGTCATTAGCACTTATGGTTTGTAAATGGCACCCAGAAATATGTTGCACGAAGCACAATTTCACATCATTCTTGGTCCATTTGTGTGAAAACAAGGTCCAATCAGGCTGAAACGTTACAAGAAGGTAGAATCTATTGAGTTGTAAGTGATCTGAACGTTTCATGATGATCGCAGATTCCTATAGGGGGTCAAACCATGTCCCAAAGGTCACCGGGCCTGGTGTCACTTTAAAGAAGTAGTCCAGTTACACCTTTGAGGGCTTATAACTTGGCTTCTGAATGTCCTAGAGAGGTTAGGTTTGTTTTAGTGTTCTCCAAACAAAAGCCCCTACTACCACAAAAAGGAATGGAGTCATTAGCACTTATGGTTTGTAAATGGCACCCAGAATTATGTTGCACGAAGAACAATTTCACATCATTCTGGGTCCATTTGTGTGAAAACAAGGTCCAATCAGGCTGAAACGCTACAAGAAGGTAGAATCTATTGAGTTGTAAGTGATCTGAACGTTTCAAGATGATCGCACATTCCTATAGGGGGTAAAACCATGTCCCAAAGGTCACCGGGCCTGGTGTCACTTTAAAGAAGTAGTCCAGTTACAGCTTTGTGGGCTTATAACTTGGCTTCTGAATGTCCTAGAGAGGGTAGGTTTGTTTTAGTGTTCTCCAAACAAAAGCCCCTACTACCACAAAAAGGAATGGAGTCATTAGCACTTATGGTTTGTAAATGGCACCAAGAATTATGTTGCACGAAGCACAATTTCACATCATTCTGGGTTCATTTGTGTGAAAACAAGGTCCAATCAGGCTGAAACGTTACAGGAAGGTAGAATCGATTGAGTTGTAAGTGATCTGAACGTTTCATGATGATAGCACTTTCCTAAGGGTGTCAAACCATGTCCCAAAGGTCACCGGATCTGGTGTCAATTTAAAGTAGTCCAGTTACACATTTGTGGGCTTATAACTTGGCTTCTGAATGTCCTAGAGAGATCAGGTTTGTTTTAATGTACTCCAATAGACAGCCCCTACAACCACAAAAAGGAATGGAGTCATAAGCACTTATGGTTTGTAATTGGCACCCAGAATTATGTTGCACGAAGCACAATTTCACATCATTCTGCGTCCATTTGTGTGAAAACAAGGTCCAATCAGGCTGAAACGTTACAAGAATGTAGAATCTATTGAGTTGTAAGTGATCTGAACGTTTCATGATGATCGCAGATTCCTATAGGGGGTCAAACCTTGTCCCAAAGGTCACCGGGCCTGGTGTCACTTTAAAGAAGTAGTCCAGTTACACCTTTGTGGGCTTATAACTTGGCTTCTGAATGTCCTAGAGAGGTTAGGTTTGTTTTAGTGTTCTCCAATCAAAACCCCCTACTACCACAAAAAGGAATGGAGTCATTAGCACTTATGGTTTGTAAATGGCACCAAGAATTATGTTGCACGAAGCACAATTTCACATCATTCTGGGTTCATTTGTGTGAAAACAAGGTCCAATCAGGCTGAAACGTTACAGGAAGGTAGAATCTATTGAGTTGTAAGTGATCTGAACGTTTCATGATGATAGCACTTTCCTAAGGGGGTCAAACCATGTCCCAAAGGTCACCGGATCTGGTGTCAATTTAAGGTAGTAGTCCAGTTACACATTTGTGGGCTTATAACTTGGCTTCTGAATGTCCTAGAGAGATCAGGTTTGTTTTAATGTACTCCAATAGACAGCCCCTACAACCACAAAAAGGAATGGAGTCATTAGCACTTATGGTTTGTAAATGGCACCCAGAAATATGTTGCACGAAGCACAATTTCACATCATTCTTGGTCCATTTGTGTGAAAACAAGGTCCAATCAGGCTGAAACGTTACAAGAAGGTAGAATCTATTGAGTTGTAAGTGATCTGAACGTTTCATGATGATCGCAGGTTCCTATAGGGGGTCAAACCATGTCCCAAAGGTCACCGGGCCTGGTGTCACTTTAAAGAAGTAGTCCAGTTACACCTTTGAGGGCTTATAACTTGGCTTCTGAATGTCCTAGAGAGGTCAGGTTTGTTTTAATGTACTCCAATCAACAGCCCCTACAACCACAAAAAGGAATGGAGTCATTAGCACTTATGGTTTTTAAATGGCACCCAGAATTATGTTGCACGAAGCACAATTTCACATCATTCTGGGTTCATTTGTGTGAAAACAAGGTCCAATCAGGCTGAAATGTTACAGGAAGGTAGAATCTATTGAGTTGTAAGGGATCTGAACGTTTCATGATGATAGTACTTTCCTAAGGGGGTCAAACCATGTCCCAAAGGTCACCGGATCTGGTGTCAATTTAAAGAAGTAGTCCAGTTACACATTTGTGGGCTTTTAACTTGGCTTCTGAATGTCCTAGAGAGGTCAGGTTTGTTTTAATGTACTCCAATCAACAGCCCCTACAACCACAAAAAGGAATGGAGTCATTAGCACTTATGGTTTGTAAATGGCACCCAGAATTATGTTGCACGGAGCACAATTTCACATCATTCTGGGTCCATTTGTGTGAAAACAAGGTCCAATCAGGCTGAAACGCTACAAGAAGGTAGAATCTATTGAGTTGTAAGTGATCTGAACGTTTCAAGATGATCGCACATTCCTATAGGGGGTAAAACCATGTCCCAAAGGTCATCGGGCCTGGTGTCACTTTAAAGAAGTAGTCCAGTTACGCCTTTGTGGGCTTATAACTTGGCTTCTGAATGTCCTAGAGAGGTCAGGTTTGTTTTAGTGTACTCCAATCAACAGCCCCTACAACCACAACAAGGAATGGAGTCATTAGCACTTATGGTTTGTAAATGGCACCCAGAATTATGTTGCACAAAGCACAATTTCACATCATTCTGGGTTCATTTGTGTGAAAACAAGGTCCAATCAGGCTGAAACGTTACAGGAAAGTAGAATCTATTGAGTTGTAAGTTATCTGAACGTTTCATGATGATAGCACTTTCCTAAATGGGTCAAACCATGTCCCAAAGGTCACCGGATCTGGTGTCAATTTAAAGAAGTAGTCCAGTTACACATTTGTGGGCATATAACTTGGCTTCTGAATGTCCTAGAGAGATCAGGTTTGTTTTAGTGTACTCCAATCAACATCCCCTACAACCTCAAAAAGGAATGGAGTCATTAGCACTTATGGTTTTTAAATGGCACCCAGAACTATGCTGCACTAAGCACAATTTCATATCATTCTGGGTTCTTTTGTGTGAAAACAAGGTCCTATCAGGCTGAAATGTTACAGGAAGGTAGAATCTATTGAGTTGTAAGTGATCTGAACGTTTCATGATGATAGCACTTTCCTAAGGGGGTCAAACAATGTCCCAAAGGTCACCAGATCTGGTGTCA
The DNA here is from genome assembly GCF_043380555.1 of Nothobranchius furzeri. Taxonomy (NCBI): domain Eukaryota; kingdom Metazoa; phylum Chordata; class Actinopteri; order Cyprinodontiformes; family Nothobranchiidae; genus Nothobranchius; species Nothobranchius furzeri. The sequence goes on from NC_091756.1 coordinate 19,152,496, forward strand.
ATTTAAAGAAGTAGTCCAGTTACAGCTTTGTGGGCTTATAACTTGGCTTCTGAATGTCCTAGAGAGGTCAGGTTTTTTTTAGTGTACTCCAATCAACATCCCCTACAACCTCAAAAAGGAATGGAGTCATTAGCACTTATGGTTTTTAAATGTCACCCAGAATTATGCTGCACTAAGCACAATTTCACATCATTCTGGGTTCATTTGTGTGAAAACAAGGACCAATCAGGCTGAAACGCTACAAGAAGGTAGAATCTATTGAGTTGTAAGTGATCTGAACGTTTCAAGATGATCGCACATTCCTATAGGGGGTAAAATCATGTGCCAAAGGTCACCGGGCCTGCTGTCACTTTAAAGAAGTAGTCCAGTTACACCTTTGTGGGCTTATAACTTGGCTTCTCAATGTCCTAGAGAGGTCAGGTTTGTTTTAGTGTACTCCAATCAACAGCCCCTACAACCTCAAAAAGGAATGGAGTCATTAGCACTTATGGTTTGTAAATAGCACCCAGAATTATGTTGCACGAAGCACAATTTCACATCATTCTGGGTTCATTTGTGTGAAAACAAGGTCCAGTCAGCCTGAAACGTTACAGGAAGGTAGAGTCTATTGAGTTGTAAGTGATCTGAACGTTTCAAGATGATCACACATTCCTATAGGGGGTAAAACCATGTCCCAAAGGTCACCGGGCCTGGTGTCACTTTAAAGAAGTAGTCCAGTTACACCTTTGTGGGCTTATAACTTGGATTCTGAATGTCCTAGAGAGATCAGGTTTGTTTTAGTATACTCCAATCAACAACCCCTACAACCACAAAAAGGAATGGAGTCATTAGCACTTATGGTTTTTAAATGGCACCCAGAATTATGTTGCACGAAGCACAATTTCACATCATTCTGGGTTCATTTGTGTGAAAACAAGGTCCAATCAGGCTGAAACATTACAGGAAGGTAGAATCTATTGAGTTGTAAGTGATCTGAACGTTTCATGATGATAGCACTTTCCTAAGGGGGTCAAACCATGTCCCAAAGGTCACCGGATCTGGTGTCAATTAAAAGAAGTAGTCCAGTTACACATTTGTGGGCTTATAACTTGGCTTCTGAATGTTCTAGAGAGATCAGGTTTGTTTTAGTGTACTCCAATCAACAGCCCCTACAACCACAAAAAGGAATGGAGTCATTAGCACTTATGGTTTGTAAATGGCACCCAGAATTATGTTGCACGAAGCACAATTTCACATCATTCTGGGTTCATTTGAGTGAAAACAAGGTCCAATCAGGCTGAAACATTACAGGAAGGTAGAATCTATTGAGTTGTAAGTGATCTGAACGTTTCATGATGATAGCACATTCCTAAGGGGGTCAAACCATGTCCCAAAGGTCACTGGATCTGGTGTCAATTTAAAGAAGTAGTCCAGTTACACCTTTGTGGGCTTATAACTTGGCTTCTGAATGTCCTAGAGAGATCAGGTTTGTTTTAGAATACTCCAATCAACAGCCCCTACAACCACAAAAGGAATGGAGTCATTAGCACTTATGGTTTGTAAATGGCACCCAGAATTATGTTGCACGAAGCACAATTTCACATCATTCTGGGTCCATTTGTTTGAAAACAAGGTCCAATCAGGCTGAAACGCTACAAGAAGGTAGAATCTATTGAGTTGTAAGTGATCTGAACGTTTCAAGATGATCGCACATTCCTATAGGGGGTCAAACCATGTCCCAAAGGTCACCGGATCTGGTGTCAATTAAAAGAAGTAGTCCAGTTACACAATTGTGGGCTTATAACTTGGCTTCTGAATGTCCTAGAGAGATCAGGTTTGTTTTAGTGTACTCCAATCAACAGCCCCTACAACCACAACAAGGAATGGAGTGATTAGCACTTATGGTTTGTAAATGGCACCCAGAATTATGTTGCACAAAGCACAATTTCACATAATTCTGGGTTCATTTGTCTGAAAAAAAGGTCCAATCAGGCTGAAACGTTACAGGAAGGTAGAATCTATTGAGTTGTACGTTATCTGAACGTTTCATGATGATAGCACTTTCCTAAGGGGGTCAAACCATGTCCCAAAGGTCACCGGATCTGGGGTCAATTTAAAGAAGTAGTCCAGTTACACATTTGTGGGCATATAACTTGGCTTCTGAATGTCCTAGAGAGATCAGGTTTGTTTTAGTGTACTCCAATCAACATCCCCTAAAACCTCAAAAAGGAATGGAGTCATTAGCACTTATGGTTTTTAAATGGCACCCAGATTTATGCTGCACTAAGCACAATTTCACATCATTCTGGGTTCATTTGTGTGAAAACAAGGTCCAATCAGGCTGAAATGTTACAGGAAGGTAGAATCTATTGAGTTGTAAGTGATCTGAACGTTTCATGATGATAGCACTTTCCTAAGGGGGTCAAACCATGTCCCAAATGTCACCGGATCTGGTGTCAATTTAAAGAAGTAGTCCAGTTACACATTTGTGGGCTTATAACTTGGCTTCTGAATGTCCTAGAGAGATCAGGTTTGTTTTAGTGTACTCCAATCAACATCCCCTACAACCTCAAAAAGGAATGGAGTCATTAGCACTTATGGTTTGTAAATGGCACCCAGAATTATGTTGCACGAAGCACAATTTCACATCATTCTGGGTCCATTTGTGTGAAAACAAGGTCCAATCAGGCTGAAACGCTACAAGAAGGTAGAATCTATTGAGTTGTAAGTGATCTGAACGTTTCAAGATGATCGCACATTCCTATAGGGGGTAAAACCATGTCCCAAAGGTCATCGGGCCTGGTGTCACTTTAAAGAAGTAGTCCAGTTACGCCTTTGTGGGCTTATAACTTGGCTTCTGAATGTCCTAGAGAGGTCAGGTTTGTTTTAGTGTACTCCAATCAACAGCCCCTACAACCACAACAAGGAATGGAGTCATTAGCACTTATGGTTTGTAAATGGCACCCAGAATTATGTTGCACAAAGCACAATTTCACATCATTCTGGGTTCATTTGTGTGAAAACAAGGTCCAATCAGGCTGAAACGTTACAGGAAAGTAGAATCTATTGAGTTGTAAGTTATCTGAACGTTTCATGATGATAGCACTTTCCTAAGGGGGTCAAACCATGTCCCAAAGGTCACCGGATCTGGTGTCAATTTAAAGAAGTAGTCCAGTTACACATTTGTGGGCATATAACTTGGCTTCTGAATGTCCTAGAGAGATCAGGTTTGTTTTAGTGTACTCCAATCAACATCCCCTACAACCTCAAAAAGGAATGGAGTCATTAGCACTTATGGTTTTTAAATGGCACCCAGAATTATGCTGCACTAAACACAATTTCACATCATTCTGGGTGCTTTTGTGTGAAAACAAGGTCCTATCAGGCTGAAATGTTACAGGAAGGTAGAATCTATTGAGTTGTAAGTGATCTGAACGTTTCATGATGATAGCACTTTCCTAAGGGGGTCAAACCATGTCCCAAAGGTCACCGGATCTGGTGTCAATTTAAAGAAGTAGTCCAGTTACAGCTTTGTGGGCTTATAACTTGGCTTCTGAATGTCCTAGAGAGGTCAGGTTTGTTTTAGTGTACTCCAATCAACATCCCCTACAACCTCAAAAAGGAATGGAGTCATTAGCACTTATGGTTTTTAAATGTCACCCAGAATTATGCTGCACTAAGCACAATTTCACATCATTCTGGGTTCATTTGTGTGAAAACAAGGTCCAATCAGGCTGAAACGCTACAAGAAGGTAGAATCTATTGAGTTGTAAGTGATCTGAACGTTTCAAGATGATCGCACATTCCTATAGGGGTAAAACCATGTCCCAAAGGTCACCGGGCATGCTGTCACTTTAAAGAAGTAGTCCAGTTACACCTTTGTGGGCTTATAACTTGGCTTCTGAATGTCCTAGAGAGGTCAGGTTTGTTTTAGTGTACTCCAATCAACAGCCCCTACAACCTCAAAAAGGAATGGAGTCATTAGCACTTATGGTTTGTAAATGGCACCCAGAATTATGTTGCACGAAGCACAATTTCACATCATTCTGGGTTCATTTGTGTGAAAACAAGGTCCAGTCAGCCTGAAACGTTACAGGAAGGTAGAATCTATTGAGTTGTAAGTGATCTGAACGTTTCAAGATGATCACACATTCCTATAGGGGGTAAAACCATGTCCCAAAGGTCACCGGGCCTGGTGTCACTTTAAAGAAGTAGTCCAGTTACACCTTTGTGGGCTTATAACTTGGCTTCTGAATGTCCTAGAGAGATCAGGTTTGTTTTAGTATACTCCAATCAACAGCCCCTACAACCACAAAAAGGAATGGAGTCATTAGCACTTATGGTTTTTAAATGGCACCCAGAATTATGTTGCACGAAGCACAATTTCACATCATTCTGGGTTCATTTCTGTGAAAACAAGGTCCAATCAGGCTGAAACGTTACAGGAAGGTAGAATCTATTGAGTTGTAAGTGATCTGAATGTTTCATGATGATAGCACTTTCCTAAGGGGGTCAAACCATGTCCCAAAGGTCACCGGATCTGGTGTCAATTAAAAGAAGTAGTCCAGTTACACATTTGTGGGCTTATAACTTGGCTTCTGAATGTTCTAGAGAGATCAGGTTTGTTTTAGTGTACTCCAATCAACAGCCCCTACAACCACAAAAAGGAATGGAGTCATTAGCACTTATGGTTTGTAAATGGCACCCAGAATTATGTTGCACGAAGCACAATTTCACATCATTCTGGGTTCATTTGAGTGAAAACAAGGTCCAATCAGGCTGAAACATTACAGGAAGGTAGAATCTATTGAGTTGTAAGTGATCTGAACGTTTCAGGATGATAGCACATTCCTAAGGGGGTCAAACCATGTCCCAAAGGTCACTGGATCTGGTGTCAATTTAAAGAAGTAGTCCAGTTACACCTTTGTGGGCTTATACCTTGGCTTCTGAATGTCCTAGAGAGGTCAGGTTTGTTTTAGTGTACTCCAATCAACAGCCCCTACAACCACAACAAGGAATGGAGTGATTAGCACTTATAGTTTGTAAATGGCACCCAGAATTATGTTGCACAAAGCACAATTTCACATAATTATGGGTTCATTTGTGTGAAAAAAAGGTCCAATCAGGCTGAAACGTTACAGGAAGGTAGAATCTATTGAGTTGTAAGTTATCTGAACGTTTCATGATGATAGCACTTTCCTAAGGGGGTCAAACCATGTCCCAAAGGTCACCGGATCTGGGGTCAATTTAAAGAAGTAGTCCAGTTACACATTTGTGGGCATATAACTTGGCTTCTGAATGTCCTAGAGAGATCAGGTTTGTTTTAGTGTACTCCAATCAACATCCCCTACATCCTCAAAAAGGAATGGAGTCATTAGCACTTATGGTTTTTAAATGGCACCCAGATTTATGCTGCACTAAGCACAATTTCACATCATTCTGGGTTCATTTGTGTGAAAACAAGGTCCAATCAGGCTGAAATGTTACAGGAAGGTAGAATCTATTTAGTTGTAAGTGATCTGAACGTTTCATGATGATAGCACTTTCCTAAGGGGGTCAAACCATGTCCCAAAGGTCACCGGATCTGGTGTCAATTTAAAGAAGTAGTCCAGTTACACATTTGTGGGCTTATAACTTGGCTTCTGAATGTCCTAGAGAGATCAGGTTTGTTTTAGTGTACTCCAATCAACATCACCTACAACCTCAAAAAGGAATGGAGTCATTAGCACTTATGGTTTGTAAATGGCACCCAGAATTATGTTGCACGAAGCACAATTTCACATCATTCTGGGTCCATTTGTGTGAAAACAAGGTCCAATCAGGCTGAAACGCTACAAGAAGGTAGAATCTATTGAGTTGTAAGTGATCTGAACGTTTCAAGATGATCGCACATTCCTATAGGGGGTAAAACCATGTCCCAAAGGTCATCGGGCCTGGTGTCACTTTAAAGAAGTAGTCCAGTTACGCCTTTGTGGGCTTATAACTTGGCTTCTGAATGTCCTAGAGAGGTCAGGTTTGTTTTAGTGTACTCCAATCAACAGCCCCTACAACCACAACAAGGAATGGAGTCATTAGCACTTATGGTTTGTAAATGGCACCCAGAATTATGTTGCACAAAGCACAATTTCACATCATTCTGGGTTCATTTGTGTGAAAACAAGGTCCAATCAGGCTGAAACGTTACAGGAAAGTAGAATCTATTGAGTTGTAAGTTATCTGAACGTTTCATGATGATAGCACTTTCCTAAGGGGGTCAAACCATGTCCCAAAGGTCACCGGATCTGGTGTCAATTTAAAGAAGTAGTCCAGTTACACATTTGTGGGCATATAACTTGGCTTCTGAATGTCCTAGAGAGATCAGGTTTGTTTTAGTGTACTCCAATCAACATCCCCTACAACCTCAAAAAGGAATGGAGTCATTAGCACTTATGGTTTTTAAATGGCACCCAGAATTATGCTGCACTAAGCACAATTTCACATCATTCTGGGTGCTTTTGTGTGAAAACAAGGTCCTATCAGGCTGAAATGTTACAGGAAGGTAGAATCTATTGAGTTGTAAGTGATCTGAACGTTTCATGATGATAGCACTTTCCTAAGGGGGTCAAACCATGTCCCAAAGGTCACCGGATCTGGTGTCAATTTAAAGAAGTAGTCCAGTTACAGCTTTGTGGGCTTATAACTTGGCTTCTGAATGTCCTAGAGAGGTCAGGTTTGTTTTAGTGTACTCCAATCAACATCCCCTACAACCTCAAAAAGGAATGGAGTCATTAGCACTTATGGTTTTTAAATGTCACCCAGAATTATGCTGCACTAAGCACAATTTCACATCATTCTGGGTTCATTTGTGTGAAAACAAGGTCCAATCAGGCTGAAACGCTACAAGAAGGTAGAATCTATTGAGTTGTAAGTGATCTGAACGTTTCAAGATGATCGCACATTCCTATAGGGGTAAAACCATGTCCCAAAGGTCACCGGGCATGCTGTCACTTTAAAGAAGTAGTCCAGTTACACCTTTGTGGGCTTATAACTTGGCTTCTGAATGTCCTAGAGAGGTCAGGTTTGTTTTAGTGTACTCCAATCAACAGCCCCTACAACCTCAAAAAGGAATGGAGTCATTAGCACTTATGGTTTGTAAATGGCACCCAGAATTATGTTGCACGAAGCACAATTTCACATCATTCTGGGTTCATTTGTGTGAAAACAAGGTCCAGTCAGCCTGAAACGTTACAGGAAGGTAGAATCTATTGAGTTGTAAGTGATCTGAACGTTTCAAGATGATCACACATTCCTATAGGGGGTAAAACCATGTCCCAAAGGTCACCGGGCCTGGTGTCACTTTAAAGAAGTAGTCCAGTTACACCTTTGTGGGCTTATAACTTGGCTTCTGAATGTCCTAGAGAGATCAGGTTTGTTTTAGTATACTCCAATCAACAGCCCCTACAACCACAAAAAGGAATGGAGTCATTAGCACTTATGGTTTTTAAATGGCACCCAGAATTATGTTGCACGAAGCACAATTTCACATCATTCTGGGTTCATTTCTGTGAAAACAAGGTCCAATCAGGCTGAAACGTTACAGGAAGGTAGAATCTATTGAGTTGTAAGTGATCTGAACGTTTCATGATGATAGCACTTTCCTAAGGGGGTCAAACCATGTCCCAAAGGTCACCGGATCTGGTGTCAATTAAAAGAAGTAGTCCAGTTACACATTTGTGGGCTTATAACTTGGCTTCTGAATGTTCTAGAGAGATCAGGTTTGTTTTAGTGTACTCCAATCAACAGCCCCTACAACCACAAAAAGGAATGGAGTCATTAGCACTTATGGTTTGTAAATGGCACCCAGAATTATGTTGCACGAAGCACAATTTCACATCATTCTGGGTTCATTTGAGTGAAAACAAGGTCCAATCAGGCTGAAACATTACAGGAAGGTAGAATCTATTGAGTTGTAAGTGATCTGAACGTTTCAGGATGATAGCACATTCCTAAGGGGGTCAAACCATGTCCCAAAGGTCACTGGATCTGGTGTCAATTTAAAGAAGTAGTCCAGTTACACCTTTGTGGGCTTATACCTTGGCTTCTGAATGTCCTAGAGAGGTCAGGTTTGTTTTAGTGTACTCCAATCAACAGCCCCTACAACCACAACAAGGAATGGAGTGATTAGCACTTATAGTTTGTAAATGGCACCCAGAATTATGTTGCACAAAGCACAATTTCACATAATTATGGGTTCATTTGTGTGAAAAAAAGGTCCAATCAGGCTGAAACGTTACAGGAAGGTAGAATCTATTGAGTTGTAAGTTATCTGAACGTTTCATGATGATAGCACTTTCCTAAGGGGGTCAAACCATGTCCCAAAGGTCACCGGATCTGGGGTCAATTTAAAGAAGTAGTCCAGTTACACATTTGTGGGCATATAACTTGGCTTCTGAATGTCCTAGAGAGATCAGGTTTGTTTTAGTGTACTCCAATCAACATCCCCTACATCCTCAAAAAGGAATGGAGTCATTAGCACTTATGGTTTTTAAATGGCACCCAGATTTATGCTGCACTAAGCACAATTTCACATCATTCTGGGTTCATTTGTGTGAAAACAAGGTCCAATCAGGCTGAAATGTTACAGGAAGGTAGAATCTATTTAGTTGTAAGTGATCTGAACGTTTCATGATGATAGCACTTTCCTAAGGGGGTCAAACCATGTCCCAAAGGTCACCGGATCTGGTGTCAATTTAAAGAAGTAGTCCAGTTACACATTTGTGGGCTTATAACTTGGCTTCTGAATGTCCTAGAGAGATCAGGTTTGTTTTAGTGTACTCCAATCAACATCACCTACAACCTCAAAAAGGAATGGAGTCATTAGCACTTATGGTTTGTAAATGGCACCCAGAATTATGTTGCACGAAGCACAATTTCACATCATTCTGGGTCCATTTGTGTGAAAACAAGGTCCAATCAGGCTGAAACGCTACAAGAAGGTAGAATCTATTGAGTTGTAAGTGATCTGAACGTTTCAAGATGATCGCACATTCCTATAGGGGGTAAAACCATGTCCCAAAGGTCATCGGGCCTGGTGTCACTTTAAAGAAGTAGTCCAGTTACGCCTTTGTGGGCTTATAACTTGGCTTCTGAATGTCCTAGAGAGGTCAGGTTTGTTTTAGTGTACTCCAATCAACAGCCCCTACAACCACAACAAGGAATGGAGTCATTAGCACTTATGGTTTGTAAATGGCACCCAGAATTATGTTGCACAAAGCACAATTTCACATCATTCTGGGTTCATTTGTGTGAAAACAAGGTCCAATCAGGCTGAAACGTTACAGGAAAGTAGAATCTATTGAGTTGTAAGTTATCTGAACGTTTCATGATGATAGCACTTTCCTAAGGGGGTCAAACCATGTCCCAAAGGTCACCGGATCTGGTGTCAATTTAAAGAAGTAGTCCAGTTACACATTTGTGGGCATATAACTTGGCTTCTGAATGTCCTAGAGAGATCAGGTTTGTTTTAGTGTACTCCAATCAACATCCCCTACAACCTCAAAAAGGAATGGAGTCATTAGCACTTATGGTTTTTAAATGGCACCCAGAATTATGCTGCACTAAGCACAATTTCACATCATTCTGGGTGCTTTTGTGTGAAAACAAGGTCCTATCAGGCTGAAATGTTACAGGAAGGTAGAATCTATTGAGTTGTAAGTGATCTGAACGTTTCATGATGATAGCACTTTCCTAAGGGGGTCAAACCATGTCCCAAAGGTCACCGGATCTGGTGTCAATTTAAAGAAGTAGTCCAGTTACAGCTTTGTGGGCTTATAACTTGGCTTCTGAATGTCCTAGAGAGGTCAGGTTTGTTTTAGTGTACTCCAATCAACATCCCCTACAACCTCAAAAAGGAATGGAGTCATTAGCACTTATGGTTTTTAAATGTCACCCAGAATTATGCTGCACTAAGCACAATTTCACATCATTCTGGGTTCATTTGTGTGAAAACAAGGTCCAATCAGGCTGAAACGCTACAAGAAGGTAGAATCTATTGAGTTGTAAGTGATCTGAACGTTTCAAGATGATCGCACATTCCTATAGGGGTAAAACCATGTCCCAAAGGTCACCGGGCATGCTGTCACTTTAAAGAAGTAGTCCAGTTACACCTTTGTGGGCTTATAACTTGGCTTCTGAATGTCCTAGAGAGGTCAGGTTTGTTTTAGTGTACTCCAATCAACAGCCCCTACAACCTCAAAAAGGAATGGAGTCATTAGCACTTATGGTTTGTAAATGGCACCCAGAATTATGTTGCATGAAGCACAATTTCACATCATTCTGGGTTCATTTGTGTGAAAACAAGGTCCAGTCAGCCTGAAACGTTACAGGAAGGTAGAGTCTATTGAGTTGTAAGTGATCTGAACGTTTCAAGATGATCACACATTCCTATAGGGGGTAAAACCATGTCCCAAAGGTCACCGGGCCTGGTGTCACTTTAAAGAAGTAGTCCAGTTACACCTTTGTGGGCTTATAACTTGGCTTCTGAATGTCCTAGAGAGATCAGGTTTGTTTTAGTATACTCCAATCAACAGCCCCTACAACCACAAAAAGGAATGGAGTCATTAGCACTTATGGTTTTTAAATGGCACCCAGAATTATGTTGCACGAAGCACAATTTCACATCATTCTGGGTTCATTTCTGTGAAAACAAGGTCCAATCAGGCTGAAACGTTACAGGAAGGTAGAATCTATTGAGTTGTAAGTGATCTGAACGTTTCATGATGATAGCACTTTCCTAAGGGGGTCAAACCATGTCCCAAAGGTCACCGGATCTGGTGTCAATTTAAAGAAGTAGTCCAGTTACACATTTGTGGGCATATAACTTGGCTTCTGAATGTCCTAGAGAGATCAGGTTTGTTTTAGTGTACTCCAATCAACATCCCCTACAACCTCAAAAAGGAATGGAGTCATTAGCACTTATGGTTTTTAAATGGCACCCAGAATTATGCTGCACTAAGCACAATTTCACATCATTCTGGGTGCTTTTGTGTGAAAACAAGGTCCTATCAGGCTGAAATGTTACAGGAAGGTAGAATCTATTGAGTTGTAAGTGATCTGAACGTTTCATGATGATAGCACTTTCCTAAGGGGGTCAAACCATGTCCCAAAGGTCACCGGATCTGGTGTCAATTTAAAGAAGTAGTCCAGTTACAGCTTTGTGGGCTTATAACTTGGCTTCTGAATGTCCTAGAGAGGTCAGGTTTGTTTTAGTGTACTCCAATCAACATCCCCTACAACCTCAAAAAGGAATGGAGTCATTAGCACTTATGGTTTTTAAATGTCACCCAGAATTATGCTGCACTAAGCACAATTTCACATCATTCTGGGTTCATTTGTGTGAAAACAAGGTCCAATCAGGCTGAAACGCTACAAGAAGGTAGAATCTATTGAGTTGTAAGTGATCTGAACGTTTCAAGATGATCGCACATTCCTATAGGGGTAAAACCATGTCCCAAAGGTCACCGGGCATGCTGTCACTTTAAAGAAGTAGTCCAGTTACACCTTTGTGGGCTTATAACTTGGCTTCTGAATGTCCTAGAGAGGTCAGGTTTGTTTTAGTGTACCCCAATCAACAGCCCCTACAACCTCAAAAAGGAATGGAGTCATTAGCACTTATGGTTTGTAAATGGCACCCAGAATTATGTTGCATGAAGCACAATTTCACATCATTCTGGGTTCATTTGTGTGAAAACAAGGTCCAGTCAGCCTGAAACGTTACAGGAAGGTAGAGTCTATTGAGTTGTAAGTGATCTGAACGTTTCAAGATGATCACACATTCCTATAGGGGGTAAAACCATGTCCCAAAGGTCACCGGGCCTGGTGTCACTTTAAAGAAGTAGTCCAGTTACACCTTTGTGGGCTTATAACTTGGCTTCTGAATGTCCTAGAGAGATCAGGTTTGTTTTAGTATACTCCAATCAACAGCCCCTACAACCACAAAAAGGAATGGAGTCATTAGCACTTATGGTTTTTAAATGGCACCCAGAATTATGTTGCACGAAGCACAATTTCACATCATTCTGGGTTCATTTCTGTGAAAACAAGGTCCAATCAGGCTGAAACGTTACAGGAAGGTAGAATCTATTGAGTTGTAAGTGATCTGAACGTTTCATGATGATAGCACTTTCCTAAGGGGGTCAAACCATGTCCCAAAGGTCACCGGATCTGGTGTCAATTAAAAGAAGTAGTCCAGTTACACATTTGTGGGCTTATAACTTGGCTTCTGAATGTTCTAGAGAGATCAGGTTTGTTTTAGTGTACTCCAATCAACAGCCCCTACAACCACAAAAAGGAATGGAGTCATTAGCACTTATGGTTTGTAAATGGCACCCAGAATTATGTTGCACGAAGCACAATTTCACATCATTCTGGGTTCATTTGAGTGAAAACAAGGTCCAATCAGGCTGAAACATTACAGGAAGGTAGAATCTATTGAGTTGTAAGTGATCTGAACGTTTCATGATGATAGCACATTCCTAAGGGGGTCAAACCATGTCCCAAAGGTCACTGGATCTGGTGTCAATTTAAAGAAGTAGTCCAGTTACACCTTTGTGGGCTTATACCTTGGCTTCTGAATGTCCTAGAGAGGTCATGTTTGTTTTATTGTACTTCAATCAACAGCCCCTACAACCACAACAAGGAATGGAGTCATTAGCACTTATGGTTTGTAAATGGCACCCAGAATTATGTTGCACAAAGCACAATTTCACATCATTCTGGGTTCATTTGTGTGAAAACAAGGTCCAATCAGGCTGAAACGTTACAGGAAAGTAGAATCTATTGAGTTGTAAGTTATCTGAACGTTTCATGATGATAGCAATTTCCTAAGGGGGTCAAACCATGTCCCAAAGGTCACCGGATCTGGTGTCAATTTAAAGAAGTAGTCCAGTTACACATTTGTGGGCATATAACTTGGCTTCTGAATGTCCTAGAGAGATCAGGTTTGTTTTAGTGTACTCCAATCAACATCCCCTACAACCTCAAAAAGGAATGGAGTCATTAGCACTTATGGTTTTTAAATGGCACCCAGAATTATGCTGCACTAAGCACAATTTCACATCATTCTGGGTGCTTTTGTGTGAAAACAAGGTCCTATCAGGCTGAAATGTTACAGGAAGGTAGAATCTATTGAGTTGTAAGTGATCTGAACGTTTCATGATGATAGCACTTTCCTAAGGGGGTCAAACCATGTCCCAAAGGTCACCGGATCTGGTGTCAATTTAAAGAAGTAGTCCAGTTACAGCTTTGTGGGCTGATAACTTGGCTTCTGAATGTCCTAGAGAGATCAGGTTTGTTTTAGTGTACTCCAATCAACATCCCCTACAACCTCAAAAAGGAATGGAGTCATTAGCACTTATGGTTTTTAAATGGCACCCAGAATTATGCTGCACTAAGCACAATTTCACATCATTCTGGGTGCTTTTGTGTGAAAACAAGGTCCTATCAGGCTGAAATGTTACAGGAAGGTAGAATCTATTGAGTTGTAAGTGATCTGAACGTTTCATGATGATAGCACTTTCCTAAGGGGGTCAAACCATGTCCCAAAGGTCACCGGATCTGGTGTCAATTTAAAGAAGTAGTCCAGTTACAGCTTTGTGGGCTTATAACTTGGCTTCTGAATGTCCTAGAGAGGTCAGGTTTGTTTTAGTGTACTCCAATCAACATCCCCTACAACCTCAAAAAGGAATGGAGTCATTAGCACTTATGGTTTTTAAATGTCACCCAGAATTATGCTGCACTAAGCACAATTTCACATCATTCTGGGTTCATTTGTGTGAAAACAAGGTCCAATCAGGCTGAAACGCTACAAGAAGGTAGAATCTATTGAGTTGTAAGTGATCTGAACGTTTCAAGATGATCGCACATTCCTATAGGGGTAAAACCATGTCCCAAAGGTCACCGGGCATGCTGTCACTTTAAAGAAGTAGTCCAGTTACACCTTTGTGGGCTTATAACTTGGCTTCTGAATGTCCTAGAGAGGTCAGGTTTGTTTTAGTGTACTCCAATCAACAGCCCCTACAACCTCAAAAAGGAATGGAGTCATTAGCACTTATGGTTTGTAAATGGCACCCAGAATTATGTTGCATGAAGCACAATTTCACATCATTCTGGGTTCATTTGTGTGAAAACAAGGTCCAGTCAGCCTGAAACGTTACAGGAAGGTAGAGTCTATTGAGTTGTAAGTGATCTGAACGTTTCAAGATGATCACACATTCCTATAGGGGGTAAAACCATGTCCCAAAGGTCACCGGGCCTGGTGTCACTTTAAAGAAGTAGTCCAGTTACACCTTTGTGGGCTTATAACTTGGCTTCTGAATGTCCTAGAGAGATCAGGTTTGTTTTAGTATACTCCAATCAACAGCCCCTACAACCACAAAAAGGAATGGAGTCATTAGCACTTATGGTTTTTAAATGGCACCCAGAATTATGTTGCACGAAGCACAATTTCACATCATTCTGGGTTCATTTCTGTGAAAACAAGGTCCAATCAGGCTGAAACGTTACAGGAAGGTAGAATCTATTGAGTTGTAAGTGATCTGAACGTTTCATGATGATAGCACTTTCCTAAGGGGGTCAAACCATGTCCCAAAGGTCACCGGATCTGGTGTCAATTAAAAGAAGTAGTCCAGTTACACATTTGTGGGCTTATAACTTGGCTTCTGAATGTTCTAGAGAGATCAGGTTTGTTTTAGTGTACTCCAATCAACAGCCCCTACAACCACAAAAAGGAATGGAGTCATTAGCACTTATGGTTTGTAAATGGCACCCAGAATTATGTTGCACGAAGCACAATTTCACATCATTCTGGGTTCATTTGAGTGAAAACAAGGTCCAATCAGGCTGAAACATTACAGGAAGGTAGAATCTATTGAGTTGTAAGTGATCTGAACGTTTCATGATGATAGCACATTCCTAAGGGGGTCAAACCATGTCCCAAAGGTCACTGGATCTGGTGTCAATTTAAAGAAGTAGTCCAGTTACACCTTTGTGGGCTTATACCTTGGCTTCTGAATGTCCTAGAGAGGTCATGTTTGTTTTAGTGTACTTCAATCAACAGCCCCTACAACCACAACAAGGAATGGAGTCATTAGCACTTATGGTTTGTAAATGGCACCCAGAATTATGTTGCACAAAGCACAATTTCACATCATTCTGGGTTCATTTGTGTGAAAACAAGGTCCAATCAGGCTGAAACGTTACAGGAAAGTAGAATCTATTGAGTTGTAAGTTATCTGAACGTTTCATGATGATAGCAATTTCCTAAGGGGGTCAAACCATGTCCCAAAGGTCACCGGATCTGGTGTCAATTTAAAGAAGTAGTCCAGTTACACATTTGTGGGCATATAACTTGGCTTCTGAATGTCCTAGAGAGATCAGGTTTGTTTTAGTGTACTCCAATCAACATCCCCTACAACCTCAAAAAGGAATGGAGTCATTAGCACTTATGGTTTTTAAATGGCACCCAGAATTATGCTGCACTAAGCACAATTTCACATCATTCTGGGTGCTTTTGTGTGAAAACAAGGTCCTATCAGGCTGAAATGTTACAGGAAGGTAGAATCTATTGAGTTGTAAGTGATCTGAACGTTTCATGATGATAGCACTTTCCTAAGGGGGTCAAACCATGTCCCAAAGGTCACCGGATCTGGTGTCAATTTAAAGAAGTAGTCCAGTTACAGCTTTGTGGGCTGATAACTTGGCTTCTGAATGTCCTAGAGAGATCAGGTTTGTTTTAGTGTACTCCAATCAACATCCCCTACAACCTCAAAAAGGAATGGAGTCATTAGCACTTATGGTTTTTAAATGTCACCCAGAATTATGCTGCACTAAGCACAATTTCACATCATTCTGGGTTCATTTGTGTGAAAACAAGGTCCAATCAGGCTGAAACGCTACAAGAAGGTAGAATCTATTGAGTTGTAAGTGATCTGAACGTTTCAAGATGATCGCACATTCCTATAGGGGTAAAACCATGTCCCAAAGGTCACCGGGCATGCTGTCACTTTAAAGAAGTAGTCCAGTTACACCTTTGTGGGCTTATAACTTGGCTTCTGAATATCCTAGAGAGGTCAGGTTTGTTTTAGTGTACTCCAATCAACATCCCCTACAACCTCAAAAAAGTAGGAGTCATTAGCACTTATGGTTTGTAAATGGCACCCAGAATTATGTTGCACGAAGCACAATTTCACATCATTCTGGGTTCATTTGTGTGAAAACAAGGTCCAGTCAGCCTGAAACGTTACAGGAAGGTAGAGTCTATTGAGTTGTAAGTGATCTGAACGTTTCAAGATGATCACACATTCCTATAGGGGGTAAAACCATGTCCCAAAGGTCACCGGGCCTGGTGTCACTTTAAAGAAGTAGTCCACTTACACCTTTGTGGGCTTATAACTTGGCTTCTGAATGTCCTAGAGAGATCAGGTTTGTTTTAGTATACTCCAATCAACAGCCCCTACAACCACAAAAAGGAATGGAGTCATTAGCACTTATGGTTTTTAAATGGCACCCAGAATTATGTTGCACGAAGCACAATTTCACATCATTCTGGGTTCATTTCTGTGAAAACAAGGTCCAATCAGGCTGAAACGCTACAAGAAGGTAGAATCTATTGAGTTGTAAGTGATCTGAACGTTTCAAGATGATCGCACATTCCTATAGGGGGTAAAACCATGTCCCAAAGGTCACCGGGCCTGGTGTCACTTTAAAGAAGTAGTCCAGTTACACCTTTGAGGGCTTATAACTTGGCTTCTGAATGTCCTAGAGAGATCAGGTTTGTTTTAGTGTACTCCAATCAACAGCCCCTACAACCACAACAAGGAATGGAGTGATTAGCACTTATGGTTTGTAAATGGCACCCAGAATTATGTTGCACAAAGCACAATTTCACATAATTCTGGGTTCATTTGTGTGAAAAAAAGGTCCAATCAGGCTGAAACGTTACAGGAAGGTAGAATCTATTGAGTTGTAAGTTATCTGAACGTTTCATGATGATAGCACTTTCCTAAGGGGGTCAAACCATGTCCCAAAGGTCACCAGATCTGGGGTCAATTTAAAGAAGTAGTCCAGTTACACATTTGTGGGCATATAACTTGGCTTCTGAATGTCCTAGAGAGATCAGGTTTGTTTTAGTGTACTCCAATCAACATCCCCTACAACCTCAAAAAGGAATGGAGTCATTAGCACTTATGGTTTTTAAATGGCACCCAGATTTATGCTGCACTAAGCACAATTTCACATCATTCTGGGTTCATTTGTGTGAAAACAAGGTCCAATCAGGCTGAAATGTTACAGGAAGGTAGAATCTATTGAGTTGTAAGTGATCTGAACGTTTCATGATGATAGCACTTTCCTAAGGGGGTCAAACCATGTCCCAAAGGTCAACGGATCTGGTGTCAATTTAAAGAAGTAGTCCAGTTACACATTTGTGGGCTTATAACTTGGCTTCTGAATGTCCTAGAGAGATCAGGTTTGTTTTAGTGTACTCCAATCAACATCCCCTACAACCTCAAAAAGGAATGGAGTCATTAGCACTTATGGTTTGTAAATGGCACCCAGAATTATGTTGCACGAAGCACAATTTCACATCATTCTGGGTCCATTTGTGTGAAAACAAGGTCCAATCAGGCTGAAACGCTACAAGAAGGTAGAATCTATTGAGTTGTAAGTGATCTGAACGTTTCAAGATGATCGCACATTCCTATAGGGGGTAAAACCATGTCCCAAAGGTCATCGGGCCTGGTGTCACTTTAAAGAAGTAGTCCAGTTACGCCTTTGTGGGCTTATAACTTGGCTTCTGAATGTCCTAGAGAGGTCAGGTTTGTTTTAGTGTACTCCAATCAACAGCCCCTACAACCACAACAAGGAATGGAGTCATTAGCACTTATGGTTTGTAAATGGCACCCAGAATTATGTTGCACAAAGCACAATTTCACATCATTCTGGGTTCATTTGTGTGAAAACAAGGTCCAATCAGGCTGAAACGTTACAGGAAAGTAGAATCTATTGAGTTGTAAGTTATCTGAATGTTTCATGATGATAGCACTTTCCTAAGGGGGTCAAACCATGTCCCAAAGGTCACCGGATCTGGTGTCAATTTAAAGAAGTAGTCCAGTTACACATTTGTGGGCATATAACTTGGCTTCTGAATGTCCTAGAGAGATCAGGTTTGTTTTAGTGTACTCCAATCAACATCCCCTACAACCTCAAAAATGAATGGAGTCATTAGCACTTATGGTTTTTAAATGGCACCCAGAATTATGCTGCACTAAGCACAATTTCACATCATTCTGGGTGCTTTTGTGTGAAAACAAGGTCCTATCAGGCTGAAATGTTACAGGAAGGTAGAATCTATTGAGTTGTAAGTGATCTGAACGTTTCATGATGATAGCACTTTCCTAAGGGGGTCAAACCATGTCCCAAAGGTCACCGGATCTGGTGCCAATTTAAAGAAGTAGTCCAGTTACAGCTTTGTGGGCTTATAACTTGGCTTCTGAATGTCCTAGAGAGGTCAGGTTTGTTTTAGTGTACTCCAATCAACATCCCCTACAACCTCAAAAAGGAATGGAGTCATTAGCACTTATGGTTTTTAAATGTCACCCAGAATTATGCTGCACTAAGCACAATTTCACATCATTCTGGGTTCATTTGTGTGAAAACAAGGTCCAATCAGGCTGAAACTCTACAAGAAGGTAGAATCTATTGAGTTGTAAGTGATCTGAACGTTTCAAGATGATCGCACATTCCTATAGGGGGTAAAACCATGTCCCAAAGGTCACCGGGCATGCTGTCACTTTAAAGAAGTAGTCCAGTTACACCTTTGTGGGCTTATAACTTGGCTTCTGAATATCCTAGAGAGGTCAGGTTTGTTTTAGTGTACTCCAATCAACAGCCCCTACAACCTCAAAAAAGTAGGAGTCATTAGCACTTATGGTTTGTAAATGGCACCCAGAATTATGTTGCACGAAGCACAATTTCACATCATTCTGGGTTCATTTGTGTGAAAACAAGGTCCAGTCAGCCTGAAACGTTACAGGAAGGTAGAGTCTATTGAGTTGTAAGTGATCTGAACGTTTCAAGATGATCACACATTCCTATAGGGGGTAAAACCATGTCCCAAAGGTCACCGGGCCTGGTGTCACTTTAAAGAAGTAGTCCAGTTACACCTTTGTGGGCTTATAACTTGGCTTCTGAATGTCCTAGAGAGATCAGGTTTGTTTTAGTATACTCCAATCAACAGCCCCTACAACCACAAAAAGGAATGGAGTCATTAGCACTTATGGTTTTTAAATGGCACCCAGAATTATGTTGCACGAAGCACAATTTCACATCATTCTGGGTTCATTTCTGTGAAAACAAGGTCCAATCAGGCTGAAACGTTACAGGAAGGTAGAATCTATTGAGTTGTAAGTGATCTGAACGTTTCATGATGATAGCACTTTCCTAAGGGGGTCAAACCATGTCCCAAAGGTCACCGGATCTGGTGTCAATTAAAAGAAGTAGTCCGGTTACACATTTGTGGGCTTATAACTTGGCTTCTGAATGTTCTAGAGAGATCAGGTTTGTTTTAGTGTACTCCAATCAACAGCCCCTACAACCACAAAAAGGAATGGAGTCATTAGCACTTATGGTTTGTAAATGGCACCCAGAATTATGTTGCACGAAGCACAATTTCACATCATTCTGGGTTCATTTGAGTGAAAACAAGGTCCAATCAGGCTGAAACATTACAGGAAGGTAGAATCTATTGAGTTGTAAGTGATCTGAACGTTTCATGATGATAGCACATTCCTAAGGGGGTCAAACCATGTCCCAAAGGTCACTGGATCTGGTGTCAATTTAAAGAAGTAGTCCAGTTCCACCTTTGTGGGCTTATACCTTGGCTTCTGAATGTCCTAGAGAGGTCAGGTTTGTTTTAGTGTACTCCAATCAACAGCCCCTACAACCACAACAAGGAATGGAGTGATTAGCACTTATGGTTTGTAAATGGCACCCAGAATTATGTTGCACAAAGCACAATTTCACATATTTATGGGTTCATTTGTGTGAAAAAAAGGTCCAATCAGGCTGAAACGTTACAGGAAGGTAGAATCTATTGAGTTGTAATTATCTGAACGTTTCATGATGATAGCACTTTCCTAAGGGGGTCAAACCATGTCCCAAAGGTCACCGGATCTGGGGTCAATTTAAAGAAGTAGTCCAGTTACACATTTGTGGGCATATAACTTGGCTTCTGAATGTCCTAGAGAGATCAGGTTTGTTTTAGTGTACTCCAATCAACATCCCCTACAACCTCAAAAAGGAATGGAGTCATTAGCACTTATGGTTTTTAAATGGCACCCAGATTTATGCTGCACTAAGCACAATTTCACATCATTCTGGGTTCATTTGTGTGAAAACAAGGTCCAATCAGGCTGAAATGTTACAGGAAGGTAGAATCTATTTAGTTGTAAGTGATCTGAACGTTTCATGATGATAGCACTTTCCTAAGGGGGTCAAGCCATGTCCCAAAGGTCACCGGATCTGGTGTCAATTTAAAGAAGTAGTCCAGTTACACATTTGTGGGCTTATAACTTGGCTTCTGAATGTCCTAGAGAGATCAGGTTTGTTTTAGTGTACTCCAATCAACATCCCCTACAACCTCAAAAAGGAATGGAGTCATTAGCACTTATGGTTTGTAAATGGCACCCAGAATTATGTTGCACGAAGCACAATTTCACATCATTCTGGGTCCATTTGTGTGAAAACAAGGTCCAATCAGGCTGAAACGCTACAAGAAGGTAGAATCTATTGAGTTGTAAGTGATCTGAACGTTTCAAGATGATCGCACATTCCTATAGGGGGTAAAACCATGTCCCAAAGGTCACCGGGCCTGGTGTCACTTTAAAGAAGTAGTCCAGTTACACCTTTGTGGGCTTATAACTTGGCTTCTGAATGTCCTAGAGAGGTCAGGTTTGTTTTAGTGTACTCCAATCAACATCCCCTACAACCTCAAAAAGGAATGGAGTCATTAGCACTTATGGTTTTTAAATGGCACCCAGAATTATGCTGCACGAAGCACAATTTCACATCATTCTGGGTTCATTTGTGTGAAAACAAGGTCCAATCAGGCTGAAACGTTACAGGAAGGTAGAATCTATTGAGTTGTAAGTGATCTGAACATTTCATGATGATAGCACATTCCTATAGGGGGTCAAACCATGTCCCAAAGGTCACCGGGCCTGGTGTCACTTTAAAGAAGTAGTCCAGTTACACCTTTGAGGGCTTATAACTTGGCTTCTGAATGTCCTAGAGAGATCAGGTTTGTTTTAGTGTACTCCAATCAACAGCCCTACAACCTCAAAAAGGAATGGAGTCATTAGCACTTATGGTTTGTAAATGGCACCCAGAATTATGTTGCACGAAGCACAATTTCACATCATTCTGGGTCCATTTGTGTGAAAACAAGGTCCAATCAGGCTGAAACGCTACAAGAAGGTAGAATCTATTGAGTTGTAAGTGATCTGAACGTTTCAAGATGATCGCACATTCCTATAGGGGGTAAAACCATGTCCCAAAGGTCACCGGGCCTGGTGTCACTTTAAAGAAGTAGTCCTGTTACACATTTGTGGGCTTATAACTTGGCTTCTGAATGTCCTAGAGAGATCAGGTTTGTTTTAATGTACTCCAATCAACAGCCCCTACAACCACAAAAAGGAATGGAGTCATTAGCACTTATGGTTTGTAAATGGCACCCAGAATTATGTTGCACGAAGCACAATTTCACATCATTCTGGGTCCATTCGTGGGAAAACAAGGTCCAATCAGGCTGAAACGCTACAAGAAGGTAGAATCTATTGAGTTGTAAGTGATCTGAACGTTTCAAGATGATCGCACATTCCTATAGGGGTAAAACCATGTCCCAAAGGTCACCGGGACTGGTGTCACTTTAAAGAAGTAGTCCAGTTACACATTTGTGGGCTTATAACTTGGCTTCTGAATGTCCTAGAGAGATCAGGTTTGTTTTAATGTACTCCAACCAACAGCCCCTACAACCACAAAAAGGAATGGAGTCATTAGCACTTGTGGTTTGTAAATGGCACCCAGAATTATGTTGCACGAAGCACAATTTCACATCATTCTGGGTCCATTTGTGTGAAAACAAGGTCCAATCAGGCTGAAACGCTACAAGAAGGTAGAATCTATTGAGTTGTAAGTGATCTGAACGTTTCAAGATGATCGCACATTCCTATAGGGGGTCAAACCATGTCCCAAAGGTCACCGGATCTGGTGTCACTTTAAAGAAGTAGTCCAGTTACACCTTTGTGGGCTTATAACTTGGCTTCTGAATGTCCTAGAGAGGTCAGGTTTGTTTTAGTGTACTCCAATCAACAGCCCCTACAACCACAACAAGGAATGGAGTGATTAGCACTTATGGTTTGTAAATGGCAGCCAAAATTATGTTGCACAAAGCACAATTTCACATAATTCTGGGTTCATTTGTGTGAAAAAAAGGTCCAATCAGGCTGAAACGTTACAGGAAGGTAGAATCTATTGAGTTGTAAGTTATCTGAACGTTTCATGATGATAGCACTTTCCTAAGGGGGTCAAACCATGTCCCAAAGGTCACCGGATCTGGGGTCAATTTAAAGAAGTAGTCCAGTTACACATTTGTGGGCATATAACTTGGCTTCTGAATGTCCTAGAGAGATCAGGTTTGTTTTAGTGTACTCCAATCAACATCCCCTACAACCTCAAAAAGGAATGGAGTCATTAGCACTTATGGTTTTTAAATGGCACCCAGATTTATTCTGCACTAAGCACAATTTCACATCATTCTGGGTTCATTTGTGTGAAAACAAGGTCCAATCAGGCTGAAATGTTACAGGAAGGTAGAATCTATTGAGTTGTAAGTGATCTGAACGTTTCATGATGATAGCACTTTCCTAAGGGGGTCAAACCATGTCCCAAAGGTCACCGGATCTGGTGTCAATTTAAAGAAGTAGTCCAGTTACAGATTTGTTGGCTTATAACTTGGCTTCTGAATGTCCTAGAGAGATCAGGTTTGTTTTAGTGTACTCCAATCAACATCCCCTACAACCTCAAAAAGGAATGGAGTCATTAGCACTTATGGTTTGTAAATGGCACCCAGAATTATGTTGCACGAAGCACAATTTCACATCATTCTGGGTCCATTTGTGTGAAAACAAGGTCCAATCAGGCTGAAACGCTACAAGAAGGTAGAATCTATTGAGTTGTAAGTGATCTGAACGTTTCAAGATGATCGCACATTCCTATAGGGGGTAAAACCATGTCCCAAAGGTCACCGGGCCTGGTGTCACTTTAAAGAAGTAGTCCAGTTACACCATTTGTGGGCTTATAACTTGGCTTCTGAATGTCCTAGAGAGGTCAGGTTTGTTTTAGTGTACTCCAATCAACATCCCCTACAACCTCAAAAAGGAATGGAGTCATTAGCACTTATGGTTTTTAAATGGCACCCAGAATTATGCTGCACGAAGCACAATTTCACATCATTCTGGGTTCATTTGTGTGAAAACAAGGTCCAATCAGGCTGAAATGTTACAGGAAGGTAGAATCTATTGAGTTGTAAGTGATCTGAACATTTCATGATGATCGCACATTCCTATAGGGGGTCAAACCATGTCCCAAAGGTCACCGGGCCTGGTGTCACTTTAAAGAAGTAGTCCAGTTACACCTTTGAGGGCTTATAACTTGGCTTCTGAATGTCCTAGAGAGATCAGGTTTGTTTTAGTGTACTCCAATCAACAGCCCCTACAACCACAACAAGGAATGGAGTGATTAGCACTTATGGTTTGTAAATGGCACCCAGAATTATGTTGCACAAAGCACAATTTCACATAATTCTGGGTTCATTTGTGTGAAAAAAAGGTCCAATCAGGCTGAAACGTTACAGGAAGGTAGAATCTATTGAGTTGTAAGTTATCTGAACGTTTCATGATGATAGCACTTTCCTAAGGGGGTCAAACCATGTCCCAAAGGTCACCGGATCTGGGGTCAATTTAAAGAAGTAGTCCAGTTACACATTTGTGGGCATATAACTTGGCTTCTGAATGTCCTAGAGAGATCAGGTTTGTTTTAGTGTACTCCAATCAACATCCCCTACAACCTCAAAAAGGAATGGAGTCATTAGCACTTATGGTTTTTAAATGGCACCCAGATTTATGCTGCACTAAGCACAATTTCACATCATTCTGGGTTCATTTGTGTGAAAACAAGGTCCAATCAGGCTGAAATGTTACAGGAAGGTAGAATCTATTGAGTTGTAAGTGATCTGAACGTTTCATGATGATAGCACTTTCCTAAGGGGGTCAAACCATGTCCCAAAGGTCACCGGATCTGGTGTCAATTTAAAGAAGTAGTCCAGTTACACATTTGTGGGCTTATAACTTGGCTTCTGAATGTCCTAGAGAGATCAGGTTTGTTTTAGTGTACTCCAATCAACATCCCCTACAACCTCAAAAAGGAATGGAGTCATTAGCACTTATGGTTTGTAAATGGCACCCAGAATTATGTTGCACGAAGCACAATTTCACATCATTCTGGGTCCATTTGTGTGAAAACAAGGTCCAATCAGGCTGAAACGCTACAAGAAGGTAGAATCTATTGAGTTGTAAGTGATCTGAACGTTTCAAGATGATCGCACATTCCTATAGGGGGTAAAACCATGTCCCAAAGGTCATCGGGCCTGGTGTCACTTTAAAGAAGTAGTCCAGTTACGCCTTTGTGGGCTTATAACTTGGCTTCTGAATGTCCTAGAGAGGTCAGGTTTGTTTTAGTGTACTCCAATCAACAGCCCCTACAACCACAACAAGGAATGGAGTCATTAGCACTTATGGTTTGTAAATGGCACCCAGAATTATGTTGCACAAAGCACAATTTCACATCATTCTGGGTTCATTTGTGTGAAAACAAGGTCCAATCAGGCTGAAACGTTACAGGAAAGTAGAATCTATTGAGTTGTAAGTTATCTGAACGTTTCATGATGATAGCACTTTCCTAAGGGGGTCAAACCATGTCCCAAAGGTCACCGGATCTGGTGTCAATTTAAAGAAGTAGTCCAGTTACACATTTGTGGGCATATAACTTGGCTTCTGAATGTCCTAGAGAGATCAGGTTTGTTTTAGTGTACTCCAATCAACATCCCCTACAACCTCAAAAAGGAATGGAGTCATTAGCACTTATGGTTTTTAAATGGCACCCAGAATTATGCTGCACTAAGCACAATTTCACATCATTCTGGGTGCTTTTGTGTGAAAACAAGGTCCTATCAGGCTGGAATGTTACAGGAAGGTAGAATCTATTGAGTTGTAAGTGATCTGAACGTTTCATGATGATAGCACTTTCCTAAGGGGGTCAAACCATGTCCCAAAGGTCACCGGATCTGGTGTCAATTTAAAGAAGTAGTCCAGTTACAGCTTTGTGGGCTTATAACTTGGCTTCTGAATGTCCTAGAGAGGTCAGGTTTGTTTTAGTGTACTCCAATCAACATCCCCTACAACCTCAAAAAGGAATGGAGTCATTAGCACTTATGGTTTTTAAATGTCACCCAGAATTATGCTGCACTAAGCACAATTTCACATCATTCTGGGTTCATTTGTGTGAAAACAAGGTCCAATCAGGCTGAAACGCTACAAGAAGGTAGAATCTATTGAGTTGTAAGTGATCTGAACGTTTCAAGATGATCGCACATTCCTATAGGGGTAAAACCATGTCCCAAAGGTCACCGGGCATGCTGTCACTTTAAAGAAGTAGTCCAGTTACACCTTTGTGGGCTTATAACTTGGCTTCTGAATGTCCTAGAGAGGTCAGGTTTGTTTTAGTGTACTCCAATCAACAGCCCCTACAACCTCAAAAAGGAATGGAGTCATTAGCACTTATGGTTTGTAAATGGCACCCAGAATTATGTTGCACGAAGCACAATTTCACATCATTCTGGGTTCATTTGTGTGAAAACAAGGTCCAGTCAGCCTGAAACGTTACAGGAAGGTAGAGTCTATTGAGTTGTAAGTGATCTGAACGTTTCAAGATGATCACACATTCCTATAGGGGGTAAAACCATGTCCCAAAGGTCACCGGGCCTGGTGTCACTTTAAAGAAGTAGTCCAGTTACACCTTTGTGGGCTTATAACTTGGCTTCTGAATGTCCTAGAGAGATCAGGTTTGTTTTAGTATACTCCAATCAACAGCCCCTACAACCACAAAAAGGAATGGAGTCATTAGCACTTATGGTTTTTAAATGGCACCCAGAATTATGTTGCACTAAGCACAATTTCACATCATTCTGGGTTCATTTGTGTGAAAACAAGGTCCAATCAGGCTGAAACGTTACAGGAAGGTAGAATCTATTGAGTTGTAAGTGATCTGAACGTTTCATGATGATAGCACTTTCCTAAGGGGGTCAAACCATGTCCCAAAGGTCACCGGATCTGGTGTCAATTAAAAGAAGTAGTCCAGTTACACATTTGTGGGCTTATAACTTGGCTTCTGAATGTTCTAGAGAGATCAGGTTTGTTTTAGTGTACTCCAATCAACAGCCCCTACAACCACAAAAAGGAATGGAGTCATTAGCACTTATGGTTTGTAAATGGCACCCAGAATTATGTTGCACGAAGCACAATTTCACATCATTCTGGGTTCATTTGAGTGAAAACAAGGTCCAATCAGGCTGAAACATTACAGGAAGGTAGAATCTATTGAGTTGTAAGTGATCTGAACGTTTCAAGATGATCGCACATTCCTAAGGGGGTCAAACCATGTCCCAAAGGTCACTGGATCTGGTGTCAATTTAAAGAAGTAGTCCAGTTACACCTTTGTGGGCTTATACCTTGGCTTCTGAATGTCCTAGAGAGGTCAGGTTTGTTTTAGTGTACTCCAATCAACAGCCCCTACAACCACAACAAGGAATGGAGTGATTAGCACTTATGGTTTGTAAATGGCACCCAGAATTATGTTGCACAAAGCACAATTTCACATAATTCTGGGTTCATTTGTGTGAAAAAAAGGTCCAATCAGGCTGAAACGTTACAGGAAGGTAGAATCTATTGAGTTGTAAGTTATCTGAACGTTTCATGATGATAGCACTTTCCTAAGGGGGTCAAACCATGTCCCAAAGGTCACCGGATCTGGGGTCAATTTAAAGAAGTAGTCCAGTTACACATTTGTGGGCATATAACTTGGCTTCTGAATGTCCTAGAGAGATCAGGTTTGTTTTAGTGTACTCCAATCAACATCCCCTACAACCTCAAAAAGGAATGGAGTCATTAGCACTTATGGTTTTTAAATGGCACCCAGATTTATGCTGCACTAAGCACAATTTCACATCATTCTGGGTTCATTTGTGTGAAAACAAGGTCCAATCAGGCTGAAATGTTACAGGAAGGTAGAATCTATTTAGTTGTAAGTGATCTGAACGTTTCATGATGATAGCACTTTCCTAAGGGGGTCAAACCATGTCCCAAAGGTCACCGGATCTGGTGTCAATTTAAAGAAGTAGTCCAGTTACACATTTGTGGGCTTATAACTTGGCTTCTGAATGTCCTAGAGAGATCAGGTTTGTTTTAGTGTACTCCAATCAACATTCCCTACAACCTCAAAAAGGAATGGAGTCATTAGCACTTATGGTTTGTAAATGGCACCCAGAATTATGTTGCACGAAGCACAATTTCACATCATTCTGGGTCCATTTGTGTGAAAACAAGGTCCAATCAGGCTGAAACGCTACAAGAAGGTAGAATCTATTGAGTTGTAAGTGATCTGAACGTTTCAAGATGATCGCACATTCCTATAGGGGGTAAAACCATGTCCCAAAGGTCACCGGGCCTGGTGTCACTTTAAAGAAGTAGTCCAGTTACACCTTTGTGGGCTTATAACTTGGCTTCTGAATGTCCTAGAGAGGTCAGGTTTGTTTTAGTGTACTCCAATCAACATCCCCTACAACCTCAAAAAGGAATGGAGTCATTAGCACTTATGGTTTTTAAATGGCACCCAGAATTATGCTGCACGAAGCACAATTTCACATCATTCTGGGTTCATTTGTGTGAAAACAAGGTCCAATCAGGCTGAAACGTTACAGGAAGGTAGAATCTATTGAGTTGTAAGGGATCTGAACATTTCATGATGATCGCACATTCCTATAGGGGGTCAAACCATGTCCCAAAGGTCACCGGGCCTGGTGTCACTTTAAAGAAGTAGTCCAGTTACACCTTTGAGGGCTTATAACTTGGCTTCTGAATGTCCTAGAGAGATCAGGTTTGTTTTAGTGTACTCCAATCAACAGCCCCTACAACCTCAAAAAGGAATGGAGTCATTAGCACTTATGGTTTGTAAATGGCACCCAGAATTATGTTGCACGAAGCACAATTTCACATCATTCTGGGTCCATTTGTGTGAAAACAAGGTCCAATCAGGCTGAAACGCTACAAGAAGGTAGAATCTATTGAGTTGTAAGTGATCTGAACGTTTCAAGATGATCGCACATTCCTATAGGGGGTAAAACCATGTCCCAAAGGTCACCGGGCCTGGTGTCACTTTAAAGAAGTAGTCCTGTTACACATTTGTGGGCTTATAACTTGGCTTCTGAATGTCCTAGAGAGATCAGGTTTGTTTTAATGTACTCCAATCAACAGCCCCTACAACCACAAAAAGGAATGGAGTCATTAGCACTTATCGTTTGTAAATGGCACCCAGAATTATGTTGCACGAAGCACAATTTCACATCATTCTGGGTCCATTCGTGGGAAAACAAGGTCCAATCAGGCTGAAACGCTACAAGAAGGTAGAATCTATTGAGTTGTAAGTGATCTGAACGTTTCAAGATGATCGCACATTCCTATAGGGGGTAAAACCATGTCCCAAAGGTCACCGGGACTGGTGTCACTTTAA
Organism: Nothobranchius furzeri; assembly: GCF_043380555.1. NCBI lineage: Eukaryota > Metazoa > Chordata > Actinopteri > Cyprinodontiformes > Nothobranchiidae > Nothobranchius > Nothobranchius furzeri. Next base: position 19,181,410 of record NC_091756.1, read on the forward strand.
AGAAGTAGTCCAGTTACACATTTGTGGGCTTATAACTTGGCTTCTGAATGTCCTAGAGAGATCAGGTTTGTTTTAATGTACTCCAACCAACAGCCCCTACAACCACAAAAAGGAATGGAGTCATTAGCACTTATGGTTTGTAAATGGCACCCAGAATTATGTTGCACGAAGCACAATTTCACATCATTCTGGGTCCATTTGTGTGAAAACAAGGTCCAATCAGGCTGAAACGCTACAAGAAGGTAGAATCTATTGAGTTGTAAGTGATCTGAATGTTTCAAGATGATCGCACATTTCTATAGGGGGTCAAACCATGTCCCAAAGGTCACCGGATCTGGTGTCAATTAAAAGAAGTAGTCCAGTTACACATTTGTGGGCTTATAACTTGGCTTCTGAATGTCCTAGAGAGATCAGGTTTGTTTTAGTGTACTCCAATCAACAGCCCCTACAACCACAAAAAGGAATGGAGTCATTAGCACTTATGGTTTGTAAATGGCACCCAGAATTATGTTGCACGAAGCACAATTTCACATCATTCTGGGTCCATTTGTGTGAAAACAAGGTCCAATCAGGCTGAAACGCTACAAGAAGGTAGAATCTATTGAGTTGTAAGTGATCTGAACGTTTCAAGATGATCGCACATTCCTATAGGGGGTAAAACCATGTCCCAAAGGTAACCGGGCCTGGTGTCACTTTAAAGAAGTAGTCCAGTTACACCTTTGTGGGCTTATAACTTGGCTTCTGAATGTCCTAGAGAGGTCAGGTTTGTTTTAGTGTACTCCAATCAACAGCCCCTACAACCACAACAAGGAATGGAGTGATTAGCACTTATGGTTTGTAAATGGCACCCAAAATTATGTTGCACAAAGCACAATTTCACATAATTCTGGGTTCATTTGTGTGAAAAAAAGGTCCAATCAGGCTGAAACGTTACAGGAAGGTAGAATCTATGGAGTTGTAAGTTATCTGAACGTTTCATGATGATAGCACTTTCCTAAGGGGGTCAAACCATGTCCCAAAGGTCACCGGATCTGGGGTCAATTTAAAGAAGTAGTCCAGTTACACATTTGTGGGCATATAACTTGGCTTCTGAATGTCCTAGAGAGATCAGGTTTGTTTTAGTGTACTCCAATCAACATCCCCTACAACCTCAAAAAGGAATGGAGTCATTAGCACTTATGGTTTTTAAATGGCACCCAGATTTATGCTGCACTAAGCACAATTTCACATCATTCTGGGTTCATTTGTGTGAAAACAAGGTCCAATCAGGCTGAAATGTTACAGGAAGGTAGAATCTATTGAGTTGTAAGTGATCTGAACGTTTCATGATGATAGCACTTTCCTAAGGGGGTCAAACCATGTCCAAAAGGTCACCGGATCTGGTGTCAATTTAAAGAAGTAGTCCAGTTACACATTTGTGGGCTTATAACTTGGCTTCTGAATGTCCTAGAGAGATCAGGTTTGTTTTAGTGTACTCCAATCAAAATCCCCTACAACCTCAAATAGGAATGGAGTCATTAGCACTTATGGTTTGTAAATGGCACCCAGAATTATGTTGCACGAAGCACAATTTCACATCATTCTGGGTCCATTTGTGTGAAAACAAGGTCCAATCAGGCTGAAACGCTACAAGAAGGTAGAATCTATTGAGTTGTAAGTGATCTGAATGTTTCAAGATGATCGCACATTCCTATAGGGGGTAAAACCATGTCCCAAAGGTCATCGGGCCTGGTGTCACTTTAAAGAAGTAGTCCAGTTACGCCTTTGTGGGCTTATAACTTGGCTTCTGAATGTCCTAGAGAGGTCAGGTTTGTTTTAGTGTACTCCAATCAACAGCCCCTACAACCACAACAAGGAATGGAGTCATTAGCACTTATGGTTTGTAAATGGCACCCAGAATTATGTTGCACAAAGCACAATTTCACATCATTCTGGGTTCATTTGTGTGAAAACAAGGTCCAATCAGGGTGAAACGTTACAGGAAAGTAGAATCTATTGAGTTGTAATTTATCTGAACGTTTCATGATGATAGCACTTTCCTAAGGGGGTCAAACCATGTCCCAAAGGTCACCGGATCTGGTGTCAATTTAAAGAAGTAGTCCAGTTACACATTTGTGGGCATGTAACTTGGCTTCTGAATGTCCTAGAGAGATCAGGTTTGTTTTAGTGTACTCCAATCAACATCCCCTACAACCTCAAAAAGGAATGGAGTCATTAGCACTTATGGTTTTTAAATGGCACCCAGAATTATGCTGCACTAAGCACAATTTCACATCATTCTGGGTGCTTTTGTGTGAAAACAAGGTCCTATCAGGCTGAAATGTTACAGGAAGGTAGAATCTATTGAGTTGTAAGTGATCTGAACGTTTCATGATGATAGCACTTTCCTAAGGGGGTCAAACCATGTCCCAAAGGTCACCGGATCTGGTGTCAATTTAAAGAAGTAGTCCAGTTACAGCTTTGTGGGCTTATAACTTGGCTTCTGAATGTCCTAGAGAGGTCAGGTTTGTTTTAGTGTACTCCAATCAACATCCCCTACAACCTCAAAAAGGAATGGAGTCATTAGCACTTATGGTTTTTAAATGTCACCCAGAATTATGCTGCACTAAGCACAATTTCACATCATTCTGGGTTCATTTGTGTGAAAACAAGGTCCAATCAGGCTGAAATGTTACAGGAAGGTAGAATCTATTGAGTTGTAAGTGATCTGAACGTTTCATGATGATAGCACTTTCCTAAGGGGGTCAAACCATGTCCCAAAGGTCACCGGATCTGGTGTCAATTTAAAGAAGTAGTCCAGTTACACATTTGTGGGCTTATAACTTGGCTTCTGAATGTCCTAGAGAGATCAGGTTTGATTTAGTGTACTCCAATCAAAATCCCCTACAACCTCAAATAGGAATGGAGTCATTAGCACTTATGGTTTGTAAATGGCACCCAGAATTATGTTGCACGAAGCACAATTTCACATCATTCTGGGTCCATTTGTGTGAAAACAAGGTCCAATCAGGCTGAAACGCTACAAGAAGGTAGAATCTATTGAGTTGTAAGTGATCTGAATGTTTCAAGATGATCGCACATTCCTATAGGGGGTAAAACCATGTCCCAAAGGTCATCGGGCCTGGTGTCACTTTAAAGAAGTAGTCCAGTTACGCCTTTGTGGGCTTATAACTTGGCTTCTGAATGTCCTAGAGAGGTCAGGTTTGTTTTAGTGTACTCCAATCAACAGCCCCTACAACCACAACAAGGAATGGAGTCATTAGCACTTATGGTTTGTAAATGGCACCCAGAATTATGTTGCACAAAGCACAATTTCACATCATTCTGGGTTCATTTGTGTGAAAACAAGGTCCAATCAGGGTGAAACGTTACAGGAAAGTAGAATCTATTGAGTTGTAATTTATCTGAACGTTTCATGATGATAGCACTTTCCTAAGGGGGTCAAACCATGTCCCAAAGGTCACCGGATCTGGTGTCAATTTAAAGAAGTAGTCCAGTTACACATTTGTGGGCATGTAACTTGGCTTCTGAATGTCCTAGAGAGATCAGGTTTGTTTTAGTGTACTCCAATCAACATCCCCTACAACCTCAAAAAGGAATGGAGTCATTAGCACTTATGGTTTTTAAATGGCACCCAGAATTATGCTGCACTAAGCACAATTTCACATCATTCTGGGTGCTTTTGTGTGAAAACAAGGTCCTATCAGGCTGAAATGTTACAGGAAGGTAGAATCTATTGAGTTGTAAGTGATCTGAACGTTTCATGATGATAGCACTTTCCTAAGGGGGTCAAACCATGTCCCAAAGGTCACCGGATCTGGTGTCAATTTAAAGAAGTAGTCCAGTTACAGCTTTGTGGGCTTATAACTTGGCTTCTGAATGTCCTAGAGAGGTCAGGTTTGTTTTAGTGTACTCCAATCAACATCCCCTACAACCTCAAAAAGGAATGGAGTCATTAGCACTTATGGTTTTTAAATGTCACCCAGAATTATGCTGCACTAAGCACAATTTCACATCATTCTGGGTTCATTTGTGTGAAAACAAGGTCCAATCAGGCTGAAACGCTACAAGAAGGTAGAATCTATTGAGTTGTAAGTGATCTGAACATTTCAAGATGATCTCACATTCCTATAGGGGTAAAACCATGTCCCAAAAGTCACCGGGCATGCTGTCACTTTAAAGAAGTAGTCCAGTTACACCTTTGTGGGCTTATAACTTGGCTTCTGAATGTCCTAGAGAGGTCAGGTTTGTTTTAGTGTACTCCAGTCAACAGCCCCTACAACCTCAAAAAGTAATGGAGTCATTAGCACTTATGGTTTGTAAATGGCACCCAGAATTATGTTGCACGAAGCACAATTTCACATCATTCTGGGTTCATTTGTGTGAAAACAAGGTCCAGTCAGCCTGAAACGTTACAGGAAGGTAGAGTCTATTGAGTTGTAAGTGATCTGAACGTTTCAAGATGATCACACATTCCTATAGGGGGTAAAACCATGTCCCAAAGGTCACCGGGCCTGGTGTCACTTTAAAGAAGTAGTCCAGTTACACCTTTGTGGGCTTATAACTTGGCTTCTGAATGTCCTAGAGAGATCAGGTTTGTTTTAGTATACTCCAATCAACAGCCCCTACAACCACAAAAAGGAATGGAGTCATTAGCACTTATGGTTTTTAAATGGCACCCAGAATTATGTTGCACGAAGCACAATTTCACATCATTCTGGGTTCATTTGTGTGAAAACAAGGTCCAATCAGGCTGAAACGTTACAGGAAGGTAGAATCTATTGAGTTGTAAGTGATCTGAACGTTTCATGATGATAGCACTTTCCTAAGGGGGTCAAACCATGTCCCAAAGGTCACCGGATCTGGTGTCAATTAAAAGAAGTAGTCCAGTTACACATTTGTGGGCTTATAACTTGGCTTCTGAATGTTCTAGAGAGATCAGGTTTGTTTTAGTGTACTCCAATCAACAGCCCCTACAACCACAAAAAGGAATGGAGTCATTAGCACTTATGGTTTGTAAATGGCACCCAGAATTATGTTGCACGAAGCACAATTTCACATCATTCTGGGTTCATTTGAGTGAAAACAAGGTCCAATCAGGCTGAAACATTACAGGAAGGTAGAATCTATTGAGTTGTAAGTGATCTGAACGTTTCATGATGATAGCACATTCCTAAGGGGGTCAAACCATGTCCCAAAGGTCACCGGATCTGGTGTCAATTTAAAGAAGTAGTCCAGTTACACCTTTGTGGGCTTATACCTTGGCTTCTGAATGTCCTAGAGAGGTCAGGTTTGTTTTAGTGTACTCCAATCAACAGCCCCTACAACCACAACAAGGAATGGAGTGATTAGCACTTATGGTTTGTAAATGGCACCCAGAATTATGTTGCACAAAGCACAATTTCACATAATTCTGGGTTCATTTGTGTGAAAAAAAGGTCCAATCAGGCTGAAACGTTACAGGAAGGTAGAATCTATTGAGTTGTAAGTTATCTGAACGTTTCATGATGATAGCACTTTCCTAAGGGGGTCAAACCATGTCCCAAAGGTCACCGGATCTGGGGTCAATTTAAAGAAGTAGTCCAGTTACACATTTGTGGGCATATAACTTGGCTTCTGAATGTCCTAGAGAGATCAGGTTTGTTTTAGTGTACTCCAATCAACATCCCCTACAACCTCAAAAAGGAATGGAGTCATTAGCACTTATGGTTTTTAAATGGCACCCAGATTTATGCTGCACTAAGCACAATTTCACATCATTCTGGGTTCATTTGTGTGAAAACAAGGTCCAATCAGGCTGAAATGTTACAGGAAGGTAGAATCTATTTAGTTGTAAGTGATCTGAACGTTTCATGATGATAGCACTTTCCTAAGGGGGTCAAACCATGTCCCAAAGGTCACCGGATCTGGTGTCAATTTAAAGAAGTAGTCCAGTTACACATTTGTGGGCTTATAACTTGGCTTCTGAATGTCCTAGAGAGATCAGGTTTGTTTTAGTGTACTCCAATCAACATTCCCTACAACCTCAAAAAGGAATGGAGTCATTAGCACTTATGGTTTGTAAATGGCACCCAGAATTATGTTGCATGAAGCACAATTTCACATCATTCTGGGTCCATTTGTGTGAAAACAAGGTCCAATCAGGCTGAAACGCTACAAGAAGGTAGAATCTATTGAGTTGTAAGTGATCTGAACGTTTCAAGATGATCGCACTTTCCTATAGGGGGTAAAACCATGTCCCAAAGGTCACCGGGCCTGGTGTCACTTTAAAGAAGTAGTCCAGTTACACCTTTGTGGGCTTATAACTTGGCTTCTGAATGTCCTAGAGAGGTCAGGTTTGTTTTAGTGTACTCCAATCAACATCCCCTACAACCTCAAAAAGGAATGGAGTCATTAGCACTTATGGTTTTTAAATGGCACCCAGAATTATGCTGCACGAAGCACAATTTCACATCATTCTGGGTTCATTTGTGTGAAAACAAGGTCCAATCAGGCTGAAACGTTACAGGAAGGTAGAATCTATTGAGTTGTAAGTGATCTGAACATTTCATGATGATCGCACATTCCTATAGGGGGTCAAACCATGTCCCAAAGGTCACCGGGCCTGGTGTCACATTAAAGAAGTAGTCCAGTTACACCTTTGAGGGCTTATAACTTGGCTTCTGAATGTCCTAGAGAGATCAGGTTTGTTTTAGTGTACTCCAATCAATAGCCCCTACAACCTCAAAAAGGAATGGAGTCATTAGCACTTATGGTTTGTAAATGGCACCCAGAATTATGTTGCACGAAGCACAATTTCACATCATTCTGGGTCCATTTGTGTGAAAACAAGGTCCAATCAGGCTGAAACGCTACAAGAAGGTAGAATCTATTGAGTTGTAAGTGATCTGAACGTTTCAAGATGATCGCACATTCCTATAGGGGGTAAAACCATGTCCCAAAGGTCACCGGGCCTGGTGTCACTTTAAAGAAGTAGTCCTGTTACACATTTGTGGGCTTATAACTTGGCTTCTGAATGTCCTAGAGAGATCAGGTTTGTTTTAATGTACTCCAATCAACAGCCCCTACAACCACAAAAAGGAATGGAGTCATTAGCACTTATGGTTTGTAAATGGCACCCAGAATTATGTTGCACGAAGCACAATTTCACATCATTCTGGGTCCATTCGTGGGAAAACAAGGTCCAATCAGGCTGAGACGCTACAAGAAGGTAGAATCTATTGAGTTGTAAGTGATCTGAACGTTTCAAGATGATCGCACATTCCTATAGGGGGTAAAACCATGTCCCAAAGGTCACCGGGACTGGTGTCACTTTAAAGAAGTAGTCCAGTTACACATTTGTGGGCTTATAACTTGGCTTCTGAATGTCCTAGAGAGATCAGGTTTGTTTTAATGTACTCCAACCAACAGCCCCTACAACCACAAAAAGGAATGGAGTCATTAGCACTTATGGTTTGTAAATGGCACCCAGAATTATGTTGCACGAAGCACAATTTCACATCATTCTGGGTCCATTTGTGTGAAAACAAGGTCCAATCAGGCTGAAACGCTACAAGAAGGTAGAATCTATTGAGCTGTAAGTGATCTGAATGTTTCAAGATGATCGCACATTCCTATAGGGGGTCAAACCATGTCCCAAAGGTCACCGGATCTGGTGTCAATTAAAAGAAGTAGTCCAGTTACACATTTGTGGGCTTATAACTTGGCTTCTGAATGTCCTAGAGAGATCAGGTTTGTTTTAGTGTACTCCAATCAACAGCCCCTACAACCACAAAAAGGAATGGAGTCATTAGCACTTATGGTTTGTAAATGGCACCCAGAATTATGTTGCACGAAGCACAATTTCACATCATTCTGGGTTCATTTGTGTGAAAACAAGGTCCAATCAGGCTGAAACGTTACAGGAAGGTAGAATCTATTGAGTTGTAAGTGATCTGAACATTTCATGATGATCGCACATTCCTATAGGGGGTCAAACCATGTCCCAAAGGTCACCGGGCCTGGTGTCACATTAAAGAAGTAGTCCAGTTACACCTTTGAGGGCTTATAACTTGGCTTCTGAATGTCCTAGAGAGATCAGGTTTGTTTTAGTGTACTCCAATCAATAGCCCCTACAACCTCAAAAAGGAATGGAGTCATTAGCACTTATGGTTTGTAAATGGCACCCAGAATTATGTTGCACGAAGCACAATTTCACATCATTCTGGGTCCATTTGTGTGAAAACAAGGTCCAATCAGGCTAAAACGCTACAAGAAGGTAGAATCTATTGAGTTGTAAGTGATCTGAATGTTTCAAGATGATCGCACATTCCTATAGGGGGTCAAACCATGTCCCAAAGGTCACCGGATCTGGTGTCAATTAAAAGAAGTAGTCCAGTTACACATTTGTGGGCTTATAACTTGGCTTCTGAATGTCCTAGAGAGATCAGGTTTGTTTTAGTGTACTCCAATCAACAGCCCCTACAACCACAAAAAGGAATGGAGTCATTAGCACTTATGGTTTGTAAATGGCACCCAGAATTATGTTGCACGAAGCACAATTTCACATCATTCTGGGTTCATTTGTGTGAAAACAAGGTCCAATCAGGCTGAAACGTTACAGGAAGGTAGAATCTATTGAGTTGTAAGTGATCTGAACATTTCATGATGATCGCACATTCCTATAGGGGGTCAAACCATGTCCCAAAGGTCACCGGGCCTGGTGTCACATTAAAGAAGTAGTCCAGTTACACCTTTGAGGGCTTATAACTTGGCTTCTGAATGTCCTAGAGAGATCAGGTTTGTTTTAGTGTACTCCAATCAATAGCCCCTACAACCTCAAAAAGGAATGGAGTCATTAGCACTTATGGTTTGTAAATGGCACCCAGAATTATGTTGCACGAAGCACAATTTCACATCATTCTGGGTCCATTTGTGTGAAAACAAGGTCCAATCAGGCTGAAACGCTACAAGAAGGTAGAATCTATTGAGTTGTAAGTGATCTGAACGTTTCAAGATGATCGCACATTCCTATAGGGGGTAAAACCATGTCCCAAAGGTCACCGGGCCTGGTGTCACTTTAAAGAAGTAGTCCTGTTACACATTTGTGGGCTTATAACTTGGCTTCTGAATGTCCTAGAGAGATCAGGTTTGTTTTAATGTACTCCAATCAACAGCCCCTACAACCACAAAAAGGAATGGAGTCATTAGCACTTATGGTTTGTAAATGGCACCCAGAATTATGTTGCACGAAGCACAATTTCACATCATTCTGGGTCCATTCGTGGGAAAACAAGGTCCAATCAGGCTGAGACGCTACAAGAAGGTAGAATCTATTGAGTTGTAAGTGATCTGAACGTTTCAAGATGATCGCACATTCCTATAGGGGGTAAAACCATGTCCCAAAGGTCACCGGGACTGGTGTCACTTTAAAGAAGTAGTCCAGTTACACATTTGTGGGCTTATAACTTGGCTTCTGAATGTCCTAGAGAGATCAGGTTTGTTTTAATGTACTCCAACCAACAGCCCCTACAACCACAAAAAGGAATGGAGTCATTAGCACTTATGGTTTGTAAATGGCACCCAGAATTATGTTGCACGAAGCACAATTTCACATCATTCTGGGTCCATTTGTGTGAAAACAAGGTCCAATCAGGCTGAAACGCTACAAGAAGGTAGAATCTATTGAGCTGTAAGTGATCTGAATGTTTCAAGATGATCGCACATTCCTATAGGGGGTCAAACCATGTCCCAAAGGTCACCGGATCTGGTGTCAATTAAAAGAAGTAGTCCAGTTACACATTTGTGGGCTTATAACTTGGCTTCTGAATGTCCTAGAGAGATCAGGTTTGTTTTAGTGTACTCCAATCAACAGCCCCTACAACCACAAAAAGGAATGGAGTCATTAGCACTTATGGTTTGTAAATGGCACCCAGAATTATGTTGCACGAAGCACAATTTCACATCATTCTGGGTCCATTTGTGTGAAAACAAGGTCCAATCAGGCTGAAACGCTACAAGAAGGTAGAATCTATTGAGTTGTAAGTGATCTGAACGTTTCAAGATGATCGCACATTCCTATAGGGGGTAAAACCATGTCCCAAAGGTAACCGGGCCTGGTGTCACTTTAAAGAAGTAGTCCAGTTACACCTTTGTGGGCTTATAACTTGGCTTCTGAATGTCCTAGAGAGGTCAGGTTTGTTTTAGTGTACTCCAATCAACAGCCCCTACAACCACAACAAGGAATGGAGTGATTAGCACTTATGGTTTGTAAATGGCACCCAAAATTATGTTGCACAAAGCACAATTTCACATAATTCTGGGTTCATTTGTGTGAAAAAAAGGTCCAATCAGGCTGAAACGTTACAGGAAGGTAGAATCTATTGAGTTGTAAGTTATCTGAACGTTTCATGATGATAGCACTTTCCTAAGGGGGTCAAACCATGTCCCAAAGGTCACCGGATCTGGGGTCAATTTAAAGAAGTAGTCCAGTTACACATTTGTGGGCATATAACTTGGCTTCTGAATGTCCTAGAGAGATCAGGTTTGTTTTAGTGTACTCCAATCAACATCCCCTACAACCTCAAAAAGGAATGGAGTCATTAGCACTTATGGTTTTTAAATGGCACCCAGATTTATGCTGCACTAAGCACAATTTCACATCATTCTGGGTTCATTTGTGTGAAAACAAGGTCCAATCAGGCTGAAATGTTACAGGAAGGTAGAATCTATTGAGTTGTAAGTGATCTGAATGTTTCATGATGATAGCACTTTCCTAAGGGGGTCAAACCATGTCCCAAAGGTCACCGGATCTGGTGTCAATTTAAAGAAGTAGTCCAGTTACACATTTGTGGGCTTGTAACTTGGCTTCTGAATGTCCTAGAGAGATCAGATTTGTTTTAGTGTACTCCAATCAACAGCCCCTACAACCTCAAAAAGGAATGGAGTCATTAGCACTTATGGTTTGTAAATGGCACCCAGAATTATGTTGCACGAAGCACAATTTCACATCATTCTGGGTCCATTTGTGTGAAAACAAGGTCCAATCAGGCTGAAACGCTACAAGAAGGTAGAATCTATTGAGTTGTAAGTGATCTGAACGTTTCAAGATGATCGCACATTCCTATAGGGGGTAAAACCATGTCCCAAAGGTCACAGGGCCTGGTGTCACTTTAAAGAAGTAGTCCAGTTACACCATTTGTGGGCTTATAACTTGGCTTCTGAATGTCCTAGAGAGGTCAGGTTTGTTTTAGTGTACTCCAATCAACATCCCCTACAACCTCAAAAAGGAATGGAGTCATTAGCACGTATGGTTTTTAAATGGCACCCAGAATTATGCTGCACGAAGCACAATTTCACATCATTCTGGGTTCATTTGTGTGAAAACAAGGTCCAATCAGGCTGAAACGTTACAGGAAGGTAGAATCTATTGAGTTGTAAGTGATCTGAACATTTCATGATGATCGCACATTCCTATAGGGGGTCAAACCATGTCCGAAAGGTCACCGGATCTGGTGTCAATTTAAAGAAGCAGTCCAGTTACACATTTGTGGGCTTATAACTTGGCTTCTGAATGTCCTAGAGAGATCAGGTTTGTTTTAGTGTACTCCAATCAACAGCCCCTACAACCTCAAAAAGGAATGGAGTCATTAGCACTTATGGTTTGTAAATGGCACCTAGAATTATGTTGCACGAAGCACAATTTCAAATCATTCTGGGTCCATTTGTGTGAAAACAAGGTCCAATCAGGCTGAAACGCTACAAGAAGGTAGAATCTATTGAGTTGTAAGTGATCTGAACGTTTCAAGATGATCGCACATTCCTATAGGGGGTAAAACCATGTCCCAAAGGTCACCGGGCCTGGTGTCACTTTAAAGAAGTAGTCCAGTTACACATTTGTGGGCTTATAACTTGGCTTCTGAATGTCCTAGAGAGATCAGGTTTGTTTTAATGTACTCCAATCAACAGCCCCTACAACCACAAAAAGGAATGGAGTCATTAGCACTTATGGTTTGTAAATGGCACCCAGAATTATGTTGCACGAAGCACAATTTCACATCATTCTGGGTCCATTCGTGGGAAAACAAGGTCCAATCAGGCTGAAATGCTACAAGAAGGGAGAATCAATTGAGTTGTAAGTGATCTGATTGTTTCAAGATGATCGCACATTCCTATAGGGGGTAAAACCATGTCCCAAAGGTCACCGGGACTGGTGTCACTTTAAAGAAGTAGTCCAGTTACACATTTGTGGGCTTATAACTTGGCTTCTGAATGTCCTAGAGAGATCAGGTTTGTTTTAATGTACTCCAACCAACAGCCCCTACAACCACAAAAAGGAATGGAGTCATTAGCACTTATGGTTTGTAAAGGGCACCCAGAATTATGTTGCACGAAGCACAATTTCACATCATTCTGGGTCCATTTGTGTGAAAACAAGGTCCAATCAGGCTGAAACGTTACAAGAAGGTAGAATCTATTGAGTTGTAAGTGATCTGAAAGTTTCATGATGATCGCAGATTCCTAAAGGGCGTCAAACCATGTCCCAAAGGTCACCGGGCCTGGTGTCACTTTAAAGAAGTAGTCCAGTTACACCTTTGAGGGCTTATAACTTGGCTTCTGAATGTCCTAGAGAGATCAGGTTTGTTTTAATGTACTCCAATCAACAGCCCCTACAACCACAAAAAGGAATGGAGTCATTAGCACTTATGGTTTTTAAATGGCACCCAGAATTATGTTGCACGAAGCACAATTTCACATCATTCTGGGTTCATTTGTGTGAAAACAAGGTCCAATCAGGCTGAAATGTTACAGGAAGGTAGAATCTATTGAGTTGTAAGTGATCTGAACGTTTCATGATGATAGCACTTTCCTAAGGGGGTCAAACCATGTCCCAAAGGTCACCGGATCTGGTGTCAATTTAAAGAAGTAGTCCAGTTACACCTTTGTGGGCTTATAACTTGGCTTCTGAATGTCCTAGAGAGATCAGGTTTGTTTTAGTATACTCCAATCAACAGCCCCTACAACCACAAAAAGGAATGGAGTCATTAGCACTTATGGTTTGTAAATGGCACCCAGAATTATGTTGCACGAAGCACAATTTCACATCATTCTGGGTCCATTTGTGTGAAAACAAGGTCCAATCAGGCTGAAACGCTACAAGAAGGTAGAATCTATTGAGTTGTAAGTGATCTGAACGTTTCAAGATGATCGCACATTCCTATAGGGGGTAAAACCATGTCCCAAAGGTAACCGGGCCTGGTGTCACTTTAAAGAAGTAGTCCAGTTACACCTTTGTGGGCTTATAACTTGGCTTCTGAATGTCCTAGAGAGGTCAGGTTTGTTTTAGTGTACTCCAATCAACAGCCCCTACAACCACAACAAGGAATGGAGTGATTAGCACTTATGGTTTGTAAATGGCACCCAGATTTATGTTGCACAAAGCACAATTTCACATAATTCTGGGTTCATTTGTGTGAAAAAAAGGTCCAATCAGGCTGAAACGTTACAGGAAGGTAGAATCTATTGAGTTGTAAGTTATCTGAACGTTTCATGATGATAGCACTTTCCTAAGGGGGTCAAACCATGTCCCAAAGGTCACCGGATCTGGGGTCAATTTAAAGAAGTAGTCCAGTTACACATTTGTGGGCATATAACTTGGCTTCTGAATGTCCTAGAGGGATCAGGTTTGTTTTAGTGTACTCCAATCAACATCCCCTACAACCTCAAAAAGGAATGGAGTCATTAGCACTTATGGTTTTTAAATGGCACCCAGATTTATGCTGCACTAAGCACAATATCACATCATTCTGGGTTCATTTGTGTGAAAACAAGGTCCAATCAGGCTGAAATGTTACAGGAAGGTAGAATCTATTGAGTTGTAAGTGATCTGAACGTTTCATGATGATAGCACTTTCCTAAGGGGGTCAAACCATGTCCCAAAGGTCACCGGATCTGGTGTCAATTTAAAGAAGTAGTCCAGTTACACATTTGTGGGCTTATAACTTGGCTTCTGAATGTCCTAGAGAGATCAGGTTTGTTTTAGTGTACTCCAATCAACATCCCCTGCAACCTCAAAAAGGAATGGAGTCATTAGCACTTATGGTTTGTAAATGGCACCCAGAATTATGTTGCACGAAGCACAATTTCACATCATTCTGGGTCCATTTGTGTGAAAACAAGGTCCAATCAGGCTGAAACGCTACAAGAAGGTAGAATCTATTGAGTTGTAAGTGATCTGAACGTTTCAAGATGATCGCACATTCCTATAGGGGGTAAAACCATGTCCCAAAGGTCACCGGGCCTGGTGTCACTTTAAAGAAGTAGTCAAGTTACACCATTTGTGGGCTTATAACTTGGCTTCTGAATGTCCTAGAGAGGTCAGGTTTGTTTTAGTGTACTCCAATCAACATCCCCTACAACCTCAAAAAGGAATGGAGTCATTAGCACTTATGGTTTTTAAATGGCACCCAGAATTATGCTGCACGAAGCACAATTTCACATCATTCTGGGTTCATTTGTGTGAAAACAAGGTCCAATCAGGCTGAAACGTTACAGGAAGGTAGAATCTATTGAGTTGTAAGTGATCTGAACATTTCATGATGATCGCACATTCCTATAGGGGGTCAAACCATGTCCCAAAGGTCACCGGGCCTGGTGTCACTTTAAAGAAGTAGTCCAGTTACACCTTTGAGGGCTTATAACTTGGCTTCTGAATGTCCTAGAGAGATCAGGTTTGTTTTAGTGTACTCCAATCAACAGCCCCTACAACCTTAAAAAGGAATGGAGTCATTAGCACTTATGGTTTGTAAATGGCACCTAGAATTATGTTGCACGAAGCACAATTTCAAATCATTCTGGGTCCATTTGTGTGAAAACAAGGTCCAATCAGGCTGAAACGCTACAAGAAGGCAGAATCTATTGAGTTGTAAGTGATCTGAACGTTTCAAGATGATCGCACATTCCTATAGGGGGTAAAACCATGTCCCAAAGGTCACCGGGCCTGGTGTCACTTTAAAGAAGTAGTCCACTTACACATTTGTGGGCTTATAACTTGGCTTCTGAATGTCCTAGAGAGATCAGGTTTGTTTTAATGTACTCCAATCAACAGCCCCTACAACCACAAAAAGGAATGGAGTCATTAGCACTTATGGTTTGTAAATGGCACCCAGAATTATGTTGCACGAAGCACAATTTCACATCATTCTGGGTCCATTTGTGTGAAAACAAGGTCCAATCAGGCTGAAACGCTACAAGAAGGTAGAATCTATTGAGTTGTAAGTGATCTGAACGTTTCAAGATGATCGCACATTCCTATAGGGGGTAAAACCATGTCCCAAAGGTCACCGGGCCTGGTGTCACTTTAAAGAAGTAGTCCAGTTACACATTTGTGGGCTTATAACTTGGCTTCTGAATGTCCTAGAGAGATCAGGTTTGTTTTAATGTACTCCAATCAACAGCCCCTACAACCACAAAAAGGAATGGAGTCATTAGCACTTATGGTTTGTAAATGGCACCCAGAATTATGTTGCACGAAGCACAATTTCACATCATTCTGGGTCCATTCGTGGGAAAACAAGGTCCAATCAGGCTGAAACGCTACAAGAAGGTAGAATCTATTGAGTTGTAAGTGATCTGATTGTTTCAAGATGATCGCACATACCTATAGGGGGTAAAACCATGTCCCAAAGGTCACCGGGACTGGTGTCACTTTAAAGAAGTAGTCCAGTTACACATTTGTGGGCTTATAACTTGGCTTCTGAATGTCCTAGAGAGATCAGGTTTGTTTTAATGTACTCCAACCAACAGCCCCTACAACCACAAAAAGGAATGGAGTCATTAGCACTTATGGTTTGTAAATGGCACCTAGAATTATGTTGCACGAAGCACAATTTCACATCATTCTGGGTCCATTTGTGTGAAAACAAGGTCCAATCAGGCTGAAACGTTACAAGAAGGTAGAATCTATTGAGTTGTAAGTGATCTGAAAGTTTCATGATGATCGCAGATTCCTAAAGGGCGTCAAACCATGTCCCAAAGGTCACCGGGCCTGGTGTCACTTTAAAGAAGTAGTCCAGTTACACCTTTGAGGGCTTATAACTTGGCTTCTGAATGTCCTAGAGAGATCAGGTTTGTTTTAATGTACTCCAATCAACAGCCCCTACAACCACAAAAAGGAATGGAGTCATTAGCACTTATGGTTTTTAAATGGCACCCAGAATTATGTTGCACGAAGCACAATTTCACATCATTCTGGGTTCATTTGTGTGAAAACAAGGTCCAATCAGGCTGAAATGTTACAGGAAGGTAGAATCTATTGAGTTGTAAGTGATCTGAACGTTTCATGATGATAGCACTTTCCTAAGGGGGTCAAACCATGTCCCAAAGGTCACCGGATCTGGTGTCAATTTAAAGAAGTAGTCCAGTTACACCTTTGTGGGCTTATAACTTGGCTTCTGAATGTCCTAGAGAGATCAGGTTTGTTTTAGTATACTCCAATCAACAGCCCCTACAACCACAAAAAGGAATGGAGTCATTAGCACTTATGGTTTTTAATTGGCACCCAGAATTATGTTGCACGAAGCACAATTTCACATCATTCTGGGTTCATTTGAGTGAAAACAAGGTCCAATCAGGCTGAAACATTACAGGAAGGTAGAATCTATTGAGTTGTAAGTGATCTGAACGTTTCATGATGATAGCACATTCCTAAGGGGGTCAAACCATGTCCCAAAGGTCACTGGATCTGGTGTCAATTTAAAGAAGTAGTCCAGTTACAACTTTGTGGGCTTATAACTTGGCTTCTGAATGTCCTAGAGAGATCAGGTTTGTTTTAGTATACTCCAATCAACAGCCCCTACAACCACAAAAAGGAATGGAGTCATTAGCACTTATGGTTTTTAAATGGCACCCAGAATTATGTTGCACGAAGCACAATTTCACATCATTCTGGGTTCATTTGTGTGAAAACAAGGTCCAATCAGGCTGAAACGTTACAGGAATGTAGAATCTATTGAGTTGTAAGTGATCTGAACGTTTCATGATGATAGCACTTTCCTAAGGGGGTCAAACCATGTCCCAAAGGTCACCGGAACTGGTGTCAATTAAAAGAAGTAGTCCAGTTACACATTTGTGGGCTTGTAACTTGGCTTCTGAATGTCCTAGAGAGATCAGGTTTGTTTTAGTGTACTCCAATCAACATCCCCTACAACCTCAAAAAGGAATGGAGTCATTAGCACTTATGGTTTTTAAATGGCACCCAGATTTATGCTGCACTAAGCACAATTTCACATCATTCTGGGTTCATTTGTGTGAAAACAAGGTCCAATCAGGCTGAAATGTTACAGGAAGGTAGAATCTATTGAGTTGTAAGTGATCTGAACGTTTCATGATGATAGCACTTTCCTAAGGGGGTCAAACCATGTCCCAAAGGTCACCGGATCTGGTGTCAATTTAAAGAAGTAGTCCAGTTACACATTTGTGGGCTTATAACTTGGCTTCTGAATGTCCTAGAGAGATCAGGTTTGTTTTAGTGTACTCCAATCAACATCCCCTACAACCTCAAAAAGGAATGGAGTCATTAGCACTTATGGTTTGTAAATGGCACCCAGAATTATGTTGCACGAAGCACAATTTCACATCATTCTGGGTCCATTTGTGTGAAAACAAGGTCCAATCAGGCTGAAACGCTACAAGAAGGTAGAATCTATTGAGTTGTAAGTGATCTGAACGTTTCAAGATGATCGCACATTCCTATAGGGGGTAAAACCATGTCCCAAAGGTCACCGGGCCTGGTGTCTTTTTAAAGAAGTAGTCCAGTTACACCATTTGTGGGCTTATAACTTGGCTTCTGAATGTCCTAGAGAGGTCAGGTTTGTTTTAGTGTACTCCAATCAACATCCCCTACAACCTCAAAAAGGAATGGAGTCATTAGCACTTATGGTTTTTAAATGGCACCTAGAATTATGTTGCACGAAGCACAATTTCAAATCATTCTGGGTCCATTTGTGTGAAAACAAGGTCCAATCAGGCTGAAACGCTACAAGAAGGTAGAATCTATTGAGTTGTAAGTGATCTGAACGTTTCAAGATGATCGCACATTCCTATAGGGGGTAAAACCATGTCCCAAAGGTCACCGGGCCTGGTGTCACTTTAAAGAAGTAGTCCAGTTACACATTTGTGGGCTTATAACTTGGCTTCTGAATGTCCTAGAGAGATCAGGTTTGTTTTAATGTACTCCAATCAACAGCCCCTACAACCACAAAAAGGAATGGAGTCATTAGCGCTTATGGTTTGTAAATGGCACCCAGAATTATGTTGCACGAAGCACAATTTCACATCATTCTGGGTCCATTCGTGGGAAAACAAGGTCCAATCAGGCTGAAACGCTACAAGAAGGTAGAATCTATTGAGTTGTAAGTGATCTGATTGTTTCAAGATGATCGCACATTCCTATAGGGGGTAAAACCATGTCCCAAAGGTCACCGGGACTGGTGTCACTTTAAAGAAGTAGTCCAGTTACACATTTGTGGGCTTATAACTTGGCTTCTGAATGTCCTAGAGAGATCAGGTTTGTTTTAATGTACTCCAACCAACAGCCCCTACAACCACAAAAAGGAATGGAGTCATTAGCACTTATGGTTTGTAAATGGCACCCAGAATTATGTTGCACGAAGCACAATTTCACATCATTCTGGGTCCATTTGTGTGAAAACAAGGTCCAATCAGGCTGAAACGCTACAAGAAGGTAGAATCTATTGAGTTGTAAGTGATCTGAATGTTTCAAGATGATCGCACATTCCTATAGGGGGTCAAACCATGTCCCAAAGGTCACCGGATCTGGTGTCAATTAAAAGAAGTAGTCCAGTTACACATTTGTGGGCTTATAACTTGGCTTCTGAATGTCCTAGAGAGATCAGGTTTGTTTTAGTGTACTCCAATCAACAGCCCCTACAACCACAAAAAGGAATGGAGTCATTAGCACTTATGGTTTGTAAATGGCACCCAGAATTATGTTGCACGAAGCACAATTTCACATCATTCTGGGTCCATTTGTGTGAAAACAAGGTCCAATCAGGCTGAAACGCTACAAGAAGGTAGAATCTATTGAGTTGTAAGTGATCTGAACGTTTCAAGATGATCGCACATTCCTATAGGGGGTAAAACCATGTCCCAAAGGTAACCGGGCCTGGTGTCACTTTAAAGAAGTAGTCCAGTTACACCTTTGTGGGCTTATAACTTGGCTTCTGAATGTCCTAGAGAGGTCAGGTTTGTTTTAGTGTACTCCAATCAACAGCCCCTACAACCGCAACAAGGAATGGAGTGATTAGCACTTATGGTTTGTAAATGGCACCCAAAATTATGTTGCACAAAGCACAATTTCACATAATTCTGGGTTCATTTGTGTGAAAAAAAGGTCCAATCAGGCTGAAACGTTACAGGAAGGTAGAATCTATTGAGTTGTAAGTTATCTGAACGTTTCATGATGATAGCACTTTCCTAAGGGGGTCAAACCATGTCCCAAAGGTCACCGGATCTGGGGTCAATTTAAAGAAGTAGTCCAGTTACACATTTGTGGGCATATAACTTGGCTTCTGAATGTCCTAGAGAGATCAGGTTTGTTTTAGTGTACTCCAATCAACATCCCCTACAACCTCAAAAAGGAATGGAGTCATTAGCACTTATGGTTTTTAAATGGCACCCAGATTTATGCTGCACTAAGCACAATTTCACATCATTCTGGGTTCATTTGTGTGAAAACAAGGTCCAATCAGGCTGAAATGTTACAGGAAGGTAGAATCTATTGAGTTGTAAGTGATCTGAACGTTTCATGATGATAGCACTTTCCTAAGGGGGTCAAACCATGTCCCAAAGGTCACCGGATCTGGTGTCAATTTAAAGAAGTAGTCCAGTTACACATTTGTGGGCTTGTAACTTGGCTTCTGAATGTCCTAGAGAGATCAGATTTGTTTTAGTGTACTCCAATCAACAGCCCCTACAACCTCAAAAAGGAATGGAGTCATTAGCACTTATGGTTTGTAAATGGCACCCAGAATTATGTTGCACGAAGCACAATTTCACATCATTCTGGGTCCATTTGTGTGAAAACAAGGTCCAATCAGGCTGAAACGCTACAAGAAGGTAGAATCTATTGAGTTGTAAGTGATCTGAACGTTTCAAGATGATCGCACATTCCTATAGGGGGTAAAACCATGTCCCAAAGGTCACAGGGCCTGGTGTCACTTTAAAGAAGTAGTCCAGTTACACCATTTGTGGGCTTATAACTTGGCTTCTGAATGTCCTAGAGAGGTCAGGTTTGTTTTAGTGTACTCCAATCAACATCCCCTACAACCTCAAAAAGGAATGGAGTCATTAGCACGTATGGTTTTTAAATGGCACCCAGAATTATGCTGCACGAAGCACAATTTCACATCATTCTGGGTTCATTTGTGTGAAAACAAGGTCCAATCAGGCTGAAACGTTACAGGAAGGTAGAATCTATTGAGTTGTAAGTGATCTGAACATTTCATGATGATCGCACATTCCTATAGGGGGTCAAACCATGTCCGAAAGGTCACCGGATCTGGTGTCAATTTAAAGAAGCAGTCCAGTTACACATTTGTGGGCTTATAACTTGGCTTCTGAATGTCCTAGAGAGATCAGGTTTGTTTTAGTGTACTCCAATCAACAGCCCCTACAACCTCAAAAAGGAATGGAGTCATTAGCACTTATGGTTTGTAAATGGCACCTAGAATTATGTTGCACGAAGCACAATTTCAAATCATTCTGGGTCCATTTGTGTGAAAACAAGGTCCAATCAGGCTGAAACGCTACAAGAAGGTAGAATCTATTGAGTTGTAAGTGATCTGAACGTTTCAAGATGATCGCACATTCCTATAGGGGGTAAAACCATGTCCCAAAGGTCACCGGGCCTGGTGTCACTTTAAAGAAGTAGTCCAGTTACACATTTGTGGGCTTATAACTTGGCTTCTGAATGTCCTAGAGAGATCAGGTTTGTTTTAATGTACTCCAATCAACAGCCCCTACAACCACAAAAAGGAATGGAGTCATTAGCACTTATGGTTTGTAAATGGCACCCAGAATTATGTTGCACGAAGCACAATTTCACATCATTCTGGGTCCATTCGTGGGAAAACAAGGTCCAATCAGGCTGAAACGCTACAAGAAGGGAGAATCAATTGAGTTGTAAGTGATCTGATTGTTTCAAGATGATCGCACATTCCTATAGGGGGTAAAACCATGTCCCAAAGGTCACCGGGACTGGTGTCACTTTAAAGAAGTAGTCCAGTTACACATTTGTGGGCTTATAACTTGGCTTCTGAATGTCCTAGAGAGATCAGGTTTGTTTTAATGTACTCCAACCAACAGCCCCTACAACCACAAAAAGGAATGGAGTCATTAGCACTTATGGTTTGTAAATGGCACCCAGAATTATGTTGCACGAAGCACAATTTCACATCATTCTGGGTCCATTTGTGTGAAAACAAGGTCCAATCAGGCTGAAACGTTACAAGAAGGTAGAATCTATTGAGTTGTAAGTGATCTGAAAGTTTCATGATGATCGCAGATTCCTAAAGGGCGTCAAACCATGTCCCAAAGGTCACCGGGCCTGGTGTCATTTTAAAGAAGTAGTCCAGTTACACCTTTGAGGGCTTATAACTTGGCTTCTGAATGTCCTAGAGAGATCAGGTTTGTTTTAATGTACTCCAATCAACAGCCCCTACAACCACAAAAAGGAATGGAGTCATTAGCACTTATGGTTTTTAAATGGCACCCAGAATTATGTTGCACGAAGCACAATTTCACATCATTCTGGGTTCATTTGTGTGAAAACAAGGTCCAATCAGGCTGAAATGTTACAGGAAGGTAGAATCTATTGAGTTGTAAGTGATCTGAACGTTTCATGATGATAGCACTTTCCTAAGGGGGTCAAACCATGTCCCAAAGGTCACCGGATCTGGTGTCAATTTAAAGAAGTAGTCCAGTTACACCTTTGTGGGCTTATAACTTGGCTTCTGAATGTCCTAGAGAGATCAGGTTTGTTTTAGTATACTCCAATCAACAGCCCCTACAACCACAAAAAGGAATGGAGTCATTAGCACTTATGGTTTGTAAATGGCACCCAGAATTATGTTGCACGAAGCACAATTTCACATCATTCTGGGTCCATTTGTGTGAAAACAAGGTCCAATCAGGCTGAAACGCTACAAGAAGGTAGAATCTATTGAGTTGTAAGTGATCTGAACGTTTCAAGATGATCGCACATTCCTATAGGGGGTAAAACCATGTCCCAAAGGTAACCGGGCCTGGTGTCACTTTAAAGAAGTAGTCCAGTTACACCTTTGTGGGCTTATAACTTGGCTTCTGAATGTCCTAGAGAGGTCAGGTTTGTTTTAGTGTACTCCAATCAACAGCCCCTACAACCACAACAAGGAATGGAGTGATTAGCACTTATGGTTTGTAAATGGCACCCAGATTTATGTTGCACAAAGCACAATTTCACATAATTCTGGGTTCATTTGTGTGAAAAAAAGGTCCAATCAGGCTGAAACGTTACAGGAAGGTAGAATCTATTGAGTTGTAAGTTATCTGAACGTTTCATGATGATAGCACTTTCCTAAGGGGGTCAAACCATGTCCCAAAGGTCACCGGATCTGGGGTCAATTTAAAGAAGTAGTCCAGTTACACATTTGTGGGCATATAACTTGGCTTCTGAATGTCCTAGAGAGATCAGGTTTGTTTTAGTGTACTCCAATCAACATCCCCTACAACCTCAAAAAGGAATGGAGTCATTAGCACTTATGGTTTTTAAATGGCACCCAGATTTATGCTGCACTAAGCACAATTTCACATCATTCTGGGTTCATTTGTGTGAAAACAAGGTCCAATCAGGCTGAAATGTTACAGTAAGGTAGAATCTATTGAGTTGTAAGTGATCTGAACGTTTCATGATGATAGCACTTTCCTAAGGGGGTCAAACCATGTCCCAAAGGTCACCGGATCTGGTGTCAATTTAAAGAAGTAGTCCAGTTACACATTTGTGGGCTTATAACTTGGCTTCTGAATGTCCTAGAGGGATCAGGTTTGTTTTAGTGTACTCCAATCAACATCCCCTGCAACCTCAAAAAGGAATGGAGTCATTAGCACTTATGGTTTGTAAATGGCACCCAGAATTATGTTGCACGAAGCACAATTTCACATCATTCTGGGTCCATTTGTGTGAAAACAAGGTCCAATCAGGCTGAAACGCTACAAGAAGGTAGAATCTATTGAGTTGTAAGTGATCTGAACGTTTCAAGATGATCGCACATTCCTATAGGGGTAAAACCATGTCCCAAAGGTCACCGGGCCTGGTGTCACTTTAAAGAAGTAGTCCAGTTACACCATTTGTGGGCTTATAACTTGGCTTCTGAATGTCCTAGAGAGGTCAGGTTTGTTTTAGTGTACTCCAATCAACATCCCCTACAACCTCAAAAAGGAATGGAGTCATTAGCACTTATGGTTTTTAAATGGCACCCAGAATTATGCTGCACGAAGCACAATTTCACATTTCTGGGTTCATTTGTGTGAAAACAAGGTCCAATCAGGCTGAAACGTTACAGGAAGGTAGAATCTATTGAGTTGTAAGTGATCTGAACATTTCATGATGATCGCACATTCCTATAGGGGGTCAAACCATGTCCCAAAGGTCACCGGGCCTGGTGTCACTTTAAAGAAGTAGTCCAGTTATACCTTTGAGGGCTTATAACTTGGCTTCTGAATGTCCTAGAGAGATCAGGTTTGTTTTAGTGTACTCCAATCAACAGCCCCTACAACCTTAAAAAGGAATGGAGTCATTAGCACTTATGGTTTGTAAATGGCACCTAGAATTATGTTGCACGAAGCACAATTTCAAATCATTCTGGGTCCATTTGTGTGAAAACAAGGTCCAATCAGGCTGAAACGCTACAAGAAGGTAGAATCTATTGAGTTGTAAGTGATCTGAACGTTTCAAGATGATCGCACATTACTATAGGGGGTAAAACCATGTCCCAAAGGTCACCGGGCCTGGTGTCACTTTAAAGAAGTAGTCCAGTTACACATTTGTGGGCTTATAACTTGGCTTCTGAATGTCCTAGAGAGATCAGGTTTGTTTTAATGTACTCCAATCAACAGCCCCTACAACCACAAAAAGGAATGGAGTCATTAGCACTTATGGTTTGTAAATGGCACCCAGAATTATGTTGCACGAAGCACAATTTCACATCATTCTGGGTCCATTCGTGGGAAAACAAGGTCCAATCAGGCTGAAACGCTACAAGAAGGTAGAATCTATTGAGTTGTAAGTGATCTGATTGTTTCAAGATGATCGCACATTCCTATAGGGGGTAAAACCATGTCCCAAAGGTCACCGGGACTGGTGTCACTTTAAAGAAGTAGTCCAGTTACACATTTGTGGGCTTATAACTTGGCTTCTGAATGTCCTAGAGAGATCAGGTTTGTTTTAGTGTACTCCAATCAACAGCCCCTACAACCTTAAAAAGGAATGGAGTCATTAGCACTTATGGTTTGTAAATGGCACCTAGAATTATGTTGCACGAAGCACAATTTCAAATCATTCTGGGTCCATTTGTGTGAAAACAAGGTCCAATCAGGCTGAAACGCTACAAGAAGGTAGAATCTATTGAGTTGTAAGTGATCTGAACGTTTCAAGATGATCGCACATTCCTATAGGGGGTAAAACCATGTCCCAAAGGTCACCGGGCCTGGTGTCACTTTAAAGAAGTAGTCCAGTTACACATTTGTGGGCTTATAACTTGGCTTCTGAATGTCCTAGAGAGATCAGGTTTGTTTTAATGTACTCCAATCAACAGCCCCTACAACCACAAAAAGGAATGGAGTCATTAGCACTTATGGTTTGTAAATGGCACCCAGAATTATGTTGCACGAAGCACAATTTCACATCATTCTGGGTCCATTCGTGGGAAAACAAGGTCCAATCAGGCTGAAACGCTACAAGAAGGTAGAATCTATTGAGTTGTAAGTGATCTGATTGTTTCAAGATGATCGCACATTCCTATAGGGGGTAAAACCATGTCCCAAAGGTCACCGGGACTGGTGTCACTTTAAAGAAGTAGTCCAGTTACACATTTGTGGGCTTATAACTTGGCTTCTGAATGTCCTAGAGAGATCAGGTTTGTTTTAATGTACTCCAACCAACAGCCCCTACAACCACAAAAAGGAATGGAGTCATTAGCACTTATGGTTTGTAAATGGCACCCAGAATTATGTTGCACGAAGCACAATTTCACATCATTCTGGGTCCATTTGTGTGAAAACAAGGTCCAATCAGGCTGAAACGTTACAAGAAGGTAGAATCTATTGAGTTGTAAGTGATCTGAAAGTTTCATGATGATCGCAGATTCCTAAAGGGCGTCAAACCATGTCCCAAAGGTCACCGGGCCTGGTGTCACTTTAAAGAAGTAGTCCAGTTACACCTTTGAGGGCTTATAACTTGGCTTCTGAATGTCCTAGAGAGATCAGGTTTGTTTTAATGTACTCCAATCAACAGCCCCTACAACCACAAAAAGGAATGGAGTCATTAGCACTTATGGTTTTTAAATGGCACCCAGAATTATGTTGCACGAAGCACAATTTCACATCATTCTGGGTTCATTTGTGTGAAAACAAGGTCCAATCAGGCTGAAATGTTACAGGAAGGTAGAATCTATTGAGTTGTAAGTGATCTGAACGTTTCATGATGATAGCACTTTCCTAAGGGGGTAAACCATGTCCCAAAGGTCACCGGATCTGGTGTCAATTTAAAGAAGTAGTCCAGTTACACCTTTGTGGGCTTATAACTTGGCTTCTGAATGTCCTAGAGAGATCAGGTTTGTTTTAGTATACTCCAATCAACAGCCCCTACAACCACAAAAAGGAATGGAGTCATTAGCACTTATGGTTTTTAATTGGCACCCAGAATTATGTTGCACGAAGCACAATTTCACATCATTCTGGGTTCATTTGAGTGAAAACAAGGTCCAATCAGGCTGAAACATTACAGGAAGGTAGAATCTATTGAGTTGTAAGTGATCTGAACGTTTCATGATGATAGCACATTCCTAAGGGGGTCAAACCATGTCCCAAAGGTCACTGGATCTGGTGTCAATTTAAAGAAGTAGTCCAGTTACACCTTTGTGGGCTTATAACTTGGCTTCTGAATGTCCTAGAGAGATCAGGTTTGTTTTAGTATACTCCAATCAACAGCCCCTACAACCACAAAAAGGAATGGAGTCATTAGCACTTATGGTTTTTAAATGGCACCCAGAATTATGTTGCACGAAGCACAATTTCACATCATTCTGGGTTCATTTGTGTGAAAACAAGGTCCAATCAGGCTGAAACGTTACAGGAATGTAGAATCTATTGAGTTGTAAGTGATCTGAACGTTTCATGATGATAGCACTTTCCTAAGGGGGTCAAACCATGTCCCAAAGGTCACCGGAACTGGTGTCAATTAAAAGAAGTAGTCCAGTTACACATTTGTGGGCTTGTAACTTGGCTTCTGAATGTCCTAGAGAGATCAGGTTTGTTTTAGTGTACTCCAATCAACATCCCCTACAACCTCAAAAAGGAATGGAGTCATTAGCACTTATGGTTTTTAAATGGCACCCAGATTTATGCTGCACTAAGCACAATTTCACATCATTCTGGGTTCATTTGTGTGAAAACAAGGTCCAATCAGGCTGAAATGTTACAGGAAGGTAGAATCTATTGAGTTGTAAGTGATCTGAACGTTTCATGATGATAGCACTTTCCTAAGGGGGTCAAACCATGTCCCAAAGGTCACCGGATCTGGTGTCAATTTAAAGAAGTAGTCCAGTTACACATTTGTGGGCTTATAACTTGGCTTCTGAATGTCCTAGAGAGATCAGGTTTGTTTTAGTGTACTCCAATCAACATCCCCTACAACCTCAAAAAGGAATGGAGTCATTAGCACTTATGGTTTGTAAATGGCACCCAGAATTATGTTGCACGAAGCACAATTTCACATCATTCTGGGTCCATTTGTGTGAAAACAAGGTCCAATCAGGCTGAAACGCTACAAGAAGGTAGAATCTATTGAGTTGTAAGTGATCTGAACGTTTCAAGATGATCGCACATTCCTATAGGGGGTAAAACCATGTCCCAAAGGTCACCGGGCCTGGTGTCTTTTTAAAGAAGTAGTCCAGTTACACCTTTGTGGGCTTATAACTTGGCTTCTGAATGTCCTAGAGAGGTCAGGTTTGTTTTAGTGTACTCCAATCAACATCCCCTACAACCTCAAAAAGGAATGGAGTCATTAGCACTTATGGTTTTTAAATGGCACCTAGAATTATGTTGCACGAAGCACAATTTCAAATCATTCTGGGTCCATTTGTGTGAAAACAAGGTCCATTCAGGCTGAAACGCTACAAGAAGGTAGAATCTATTGAGTTGTAAGTGATCTGAACGTTTCAAGATGATCGCACATTCCTATAGGGGGTAAAACCATGTCCCAAAGGTCACCGGGCCTGGTGTCACTTTAAAGAAGTAGTCCAGTTACACATTTGTGGGCTTATAACTTGGCTTCTGAATGTCCTAGAGAGATCAGGTTTGTTTTAATGTACTCCAATGAACAGCCCCTACAACCACAAAAAGGAATGGAGTCATTAGCACTTATGGTTTGTAAATGGCACCCAGAATTATGTTGCACGAAGCACAATTTCACATCATTCTGGGTCCATTCGTGGGAAAACAAGGTCCAATCAGGCTGAAACGCTACAAGAAGGTAGAATCTATTGAGTTGTAAGTGATCTGATTGTTTCAAGATGATCGCACATTCCTATAGGGGGTAAAACCATGTCCCAAAGGTCACCGGGACTGGTGTCACTTTAAAGAAGTAGTCCAGTTACACATTTGTGGGCTTATAACTTGGCTTCTGAATGTCCTAGAGAGATCAGGTTTGTTTTAATGTACTCCAACCAACAGCCCCTACAACCACAAAAAGGAATGGAGTCATTAGCACTTATGGTTTTTAAATGGCACCCAGAATTATGTTGCACGAAGCACAATTTCACATCATTCTGGGTTCATTTGTGTGAAAACAAGGTCCAATCAGGCTGAAACGTTACAAGAAGGTAGAATCTATTGAGTTGTAAGTGATCTGAAAGTTTCATGATGATCGCAGATTCCTAAAGGGCGTCAAACCATGTCCCAAAGGTCACCGGGCCTGGTGTCACTTTAAAGAAGTAGTCCAGTTACACCTTTGAGGGCTTATAACTTGGCTTCTGAATGTCCTAGAGAGATCAGGTTTGTTTTAATGTACTCCAATCAACAGCCCCTACAACCACAAAAAGGAATGGAGTCATTAGCACTTATGGTTTTTAAATGGCACCCAGGATTATGTTGCACGAAGCACAATTTCACATCATTCTGGGTTCATTTGTGTGAAAACAAGGTCCAATCAGGCTGAAATGTTACAGGAAGGTAGAATCTATTGAGTTGTAAGTGAACTGAACGTTTCATGATGATAGCACTTTCCTAAGGGGGTCAAACCATGTCCCAAAGGTCACCGGATCTGGTGTCAATTTAAAGAAGTAGTCCAGTTACACCTTTGTGGGCTTATAACTTGGCTTCTGAATGTCCTAGAGAGATCAGGTTTGTTTTAGTATACTCCAATCAACAGCCCCTACAACCACAAAAAGGAATGGAGTCATTAGCACTTATGGTTTTTAAATGGCACCCAGAATTATGTTGCACGAAGCACAATTTCACATCATTCTGGGTTCATTTGAGTGAAAACAAGGTCCAATCAGGCTGAAACATTACAGGAAGGTAGAATCTATTGAGTTGTAAGTGATCTGAATGTTTCATGATGATAGCACATTCCTAAGGGGGTCAAACCATGTCCCAAAGGTCACTGGATCGGGTGTCAATTTAAAGAAGTAGTCCAGTTACACCTTTGTGGGCTTATAACTTGGCTTCTGAATGTCCTAGAGAGATCAGGTTTGTTTTAGTATACTCCAATCAACAGCCCCTACAACCACAAAAAGGAATGGAGTCATTAGCACTTATGGTTTGTAAATGGCACCCAGAATTATGTTGCACAAAGCACAATTTCACATCATTCTGGGTCCATTTGTGTGAAAACAAGGTCCAATCAGGCTGAAACGCTACAAGAAGGTAGAATCTATTGAGTTGTAAGTGATCTGAACGTTTCAAGATGATCGCACATTCCTATAGGGGGTAAAACCATGTCCCAAAGGTCACCGGGCCTGGTGTCACTTTAAAGAAGTAGTCCAGTTACACCTTTGTGGGCTTATAACTTGGCTTCTGAATGTCCTAGAGAGGTCAGGTTTGTTTTAGTGTACTCCAATCAACAGCACCTACAACCACAACAAGGAATGGAGTCATTAGCACTTATGGTTTGTAAATGGCACCCAGAATTATGTTGCACGAAGCACAATTTCACATCATTCTGGGTTCGTTTGTGTGAAAACAAGGTCCAATCAGGCTGAAACGTTACAGGAAGGTAGAATCTATTGAGTTGTAAGTTATCTGAACGTTTCATGATGATAGCACTTTCCTAAGGGGGTCAAACCATGTCCCAAAGGTCACCGGATCTGGTGTCAATTTAAAGAAGTAGTCCAGTTACACATTTGTGGGCATATAACTTGGCTTCTGAATGTCCTAGAGAGATCAGGTTTGTTTTAGTGTACTCCAATCAACATCCCCTACAACCTCAAAAAGGAATGGAGTCATTAGCACTTATGGTTTTTAAATGGCACCCAGAATTATGCTGCACTAAGCACAATTTCACATCATTCTGGGTTCATTTGTGTGAAAACAAGGTCCAATCAGGCTGAAATGTTACAGGAAGGTAGAATCTATTGAGTTGTAAGTGATCTGAACGTTTCATGATGATAGCACATTCCTAAGGGGGTCAAACCATGTCCCAAAGGTCACTGGATCTGGTGTCAATTTAAAGAAGTAGTCCAGTTACACCTTTGTGGGCTTATAACTTGGCTTCTGAATGTCCTAGAGAGATCAGGTTTGTTTTAGTATACTCCAATCAACAGCCCCTACAACCACAAAAAGGAATGGAGTCATTAGCACTTATGGTTTTTAAATGGCACCCAGAATTATGTTGCACGAAGCACAATTTCACATCATTCTGGGTTCATTTGTGTGAAAACAAGGTCCAATCAGGCTGAAACGTTACAGGAATGTAGAATCTATTGAGTTGTAAGTGATCTGAACGTTTCATGATGATAGCACTTTCCTAAGGGGGTCAAACCATGTCCCAAAGGTCACCGGAACTGGTGTCAATTAAAAGAAGTAGTCCAGTTACACATTTGTGGGCTTGTAACTTGGCTTCTGAATGTCCTAGAGAGATCAGGTTTGTTTTAGTGTACTCCAATCAACATCCCCTACAACCTCAAAAAGGAATGGAGTCATTAGCACTTATGGTTTTTAAATGGCACCCAGATTTATGCTGCACTAAGCACAATTTCACATCATTCTGGGTTCATTTGTGTTAAAACAAGGTCCAATCAGGCTGAAATGTTACAGGAAGGTAGAATCTATTGAGTTGTAAGTGATCTGAACGTTTCATGATGATAGCACTTTCCTAAGGGGGTCAAACCATGTCCCAAAGGTCACCGGATCTGGTGTCAATTTAAAGAAGTAGTCCAGTTACACATTTGTGGGCTTATAACTTGGCTTCTGAATGTCCTAGAGAGATCAGGTTTGTTTTAGTGTACTCCAATCAACATCCCCTACAACCTCAAAAAGGAATGGAGTCATTAGCACTTATGGTTTGTAAATGGCACCCAGAATTATGTTGCACGAAGCACAATTTCACATCATTCTGGGTCCATTTGTGTGAAAACAAGGTCCAATCAGGCTGAAACGCTACAAGAAGGTAGAATCTATTGAGTTGTAAGTGATCTGAACGTTTCAAGATGATCGCACATTCCTATAGGGGGAAAAACCATGTCCCAAAGGTCACCGGGCCTGGTGTCACTTTAAAGAAGTAGTCCAGTTACACCATTTGTGGGCTTATAACTTGGCTTCTGAATGTCCTAGAGAGGTCAGGTTTGTTTTAGTGTACTCCAATCAACATCCCCTACAACCTCAAAAAGGAATGGAGTCATTAGCACTTATGGTTTTTAAATGGCACCTAGAATTATGTTGCACGAAGCACAATTTCAAATCATTCTGGGTCCATTTGTGTGAAAACAAGGTCCAATCAGGCTGAAACGCTACAAGAAGGTAGAATCTATTGAGTTGTAAGTGATCTGAACATTTCAAGATGATCGCACATTCCTATAGGGGGTAAAACCATGTCCCAAAGGTCACCGGGACTGGTGTCACTTTAAAGAAGTAGTCCAGTTACACATTTGTGGGCTTATAACTTGGCTTCTGAATGTCCTAGAGAGATCAGGTTTGTTTTAATGTACTCCAATCAACAGTCCCTACAACCACAAAAAGGAATGGAGTCATTAGCACTTATGGTTTGTAAATGGCACCCAGAATTATGTTGCACGAAGCACAATTTCACATCATTCTGGGTCCATTCGTGGGAAAACAAGGTCCAATCAGGCTGAAACGCTACAAGAAGGTAGAATCTATTGAGTTGTAAGTGATCTGATTGTTTCAAGATGATCGCACATTCCTATAGGGGGTAAAACCATGTCCCAAAGGTCACCGGGACTGGTGTCACTTTAAAGAAGTAGTCCAGTTACACATTTGTGGGCTTATAAGTTGGCTTCTGAATGTCCTAGAGAGATCAGGTTTGTTTTAATGTACTCCAACCAACAGCCCCTACAACCACAAAAAGGAATGGAGTCATTAGCACTTATGGTTTGTAAATGGCACCCAGAATTATGTTGCACGAAGCACAATTTCACATCATTCTGGGTCCATTTGTGTGAAAACAAGGTCCAATCAGGCTGAAACGTTACAAGAAGGTAGACTCTATTGAGTTGTAAGTGATCTGAAAGTTTCATGATGATCGCAGATTCCTAAAGGGCGTCAAACCATGTCCCAAAGGTCACCGGGCCTGGTGTCACTTTAAAGAAGTAGTCCAGTTACACCTTTGAGGGCTTATAACTTGGCTTCTGAATGTCCTAGAGAGATCAGGTTTGTTTTAATGTACTCCAATCAACAGCCCCTACAACCACAAAAAGGAATGGAGTCATTAGCACTTATGGTTTTTAAATGGCACCCAGGATTATGTTGCACGAAGCACAATTTCACATCATTCTGGGTTCATTTGTGTGAAAACAAGGTCCAATCAGGCTGAAATGTTACAGGAAGGTAGAATCTATTGAGTTGTAAGTGAACTGAACGTTTCATGATGATAGCACTTTCCTAAGGGGGTCAAACCATGTCCCAAAGGTCACCGGATCTGGTGTCAATTTAAAGAAGTAGTCCAGTTACACCTTTGTGGGCTTATAACTTGGCTTCTGAATGTCCTAGAGAGATCAGGTTTGTTTTAGTATACTCCAATCAACAGCCCCTACAACCACAAAAAGGAATGGAGTCATTAGCACTTATGATTTTTAAATGGCACCCAGAATTATGTTGCACGAAGCACAATTTCACATCATTCTGGGTTCATTTGAGTGAAAACAAGGTCCAATCAGGCTGAAACATTACAGGAAGGTAGAATCTATTGAGTTGTAAGTGATCTGAATGTTTCATGATGATAGCACATTCCTAAGGGGGTCAAACCATGTCCCAAAGGTCACTGGATCTGGTGTCAATTTAAAGAAGTAGTCCAGTTACACCTTTGTGGGCTTATAACTTGGCTTCTGAATGTCCTAGAGAGATCAGGTTTGTTTTAGTATACTCCAATCAACAGCCCCTACAACCAAAAAAAAAAGGAATGGAGTCATTAGCACTTATGGTTTGTAAATGGCACCCAGAATTATGTTGCACAAAGCACAATTTCACATCATTCTGGGTCCATTTGTGTGAAAACATGGTCCAATCAGGCTGAAACGCTACAAGAAGGTAGAATCTATTGAGTTGTAAGTGATCTGAACGTTTCAAGATGATCGCACATTCCTATAGGGGGTAAAACCATGTCCCAAAGGTCACCGGGCCTGGTGTCACTTTAAAGAAGTAGTCCAGTTACACCTTTGTAGGCATATAACTTGGCTTCTGAATGTCCTAGAGAGGTCAGGTTTGTTTTAGTGTACTCCAATCAACAGCACCTACAACCACAACAAGGAATGGAGTCATTAGCACTTATGGTTTGTAAATGGCACCCAGAATTATGTTGCACGAAGCACAATTTCACATCATTCTGGGTTCGTTTGTGTGAAAACAAGGTCCAATCAGGCTGAAACGTTACAGGAAGGTAGAATCTATTGAGTTGTAAGTTATCTGAACGTTTCATGATGATAGCACTTTCCTAAGGGGGTCAAACCATGTCCCAAAGGTCACCGGATCTGGTGTCAATTTAAAGAAGTAGTCCAGTTACACATTTGTGGGCATATAACTTGGCTTCTGAATGTCCTAGAGAGATCATGTTTGTTTTAGTGTACTCCAATCAACATCCCCTACAACCTCAAAAAGGAATGGAGTCATTAGCACTTATGGTTTTTAAATGGCACCCAGAATTATGCTGCACTAAGCACAATTTCACATCATTCTGGGTTCATTTGTGTGAAAACAAGGTCCAATCAGGCTGAAATGTTACAGGAAGGTAGAATCTATTGAGTTGTAAGTGATCTGAACGTTTCATGATGATAGCACATTCCTAAGGGGGTCAAACCATGTCCCAAAGGTCACTGGATCTGGTGTCAATTTAAAGAAGTAGTCCAGTTACACCTTTGTGGGCTTATAACTTGGCTTCTGAATGTCCTAGAGAGATCAGGTTTGTTTTAGTATACTCCAATCAACAGCCCCTACAACCACAAAAAGGAATGGAGTCATTAGCACTTATGGTTTTTAAATGGCACCCAGAATTATGTTGCACGAAGCACAATTTCACATCATTCTGGGTTCATTTGTGTGAAAACAAGGTCCAATCAGGCTGAAACGTTACAGGAATGTAGAATCTATTGAGTTGTAAGTGATCTGAACGTTTCATGATGATAGCACTTTCCTAAGGGGGTCAAACCATGTCCCAAAGGTCACCGGAACTGGTGTCAATTAAAATAAGTAGTCCAGTTACACATTTGTGGGCTTGTAACTTGGCTTCTGAATGTCCTAGAAAGATCAGGTTTGTTTTAGTGTACTCCTATCAACATCCCCTACAACCTCAAAAAGGAATGGAGTCATTAGCACTTATGGTTTTTAAATGGCACCCAGATTTATGCTGCACTAAGCACAATTTCACATCATTCTGGGTTCATTTGTGTGAAAACAAGGTCCAATCAGGCTGAAATGTTACAGGAAGGTAGAATCTATTGAGTTGTAAGTGATCTGAACGTTTCATGATGATAGCACTTTCCTAAGGGGGTCAAACCATGTCCCGAAGGTCACCGGATCTGGTGTCAATTTAAAGAAGTAGTCCAGTTACACATTTGTGGGCTTATAACTTGGCTTCTGAATGTCCTAGAGAGATCAGGTTTGTTTTAGTGTACTCCAATCAACATCCCCTTCAACCTCAAAAAGGAATGGAGTCATTAGCACTTATGGTTTGTAAATGGCACCCAGAATTATGTTGCACAAAGCACAATTTCACATCATTCTGGGTCCATTTGTGTGAAAACAAGGTCCAATCAGGCTGAAACGCTACAAGAAGGTAGAATCTATTGAGTTGTAAGTGATCTGAACGTTTCAAGATGATCGCACATTCCTATAGGGGGAAAAACCATGTCCCAAAGGTCACCGGGCCTGGTGTCACTTTAAAGAAGTAGTCCAGTTACACCATTTGTGGGCTTATAACTTGGCTTCTGAATGTCCTAGAGAGGTCAGGTTTGTTTTAGTGTACTCCAATCAACATCCCCTACAACCTCAAAAAGGAATGGAGTCATTAGCACTTATGGTTTTTAAATGGCACCTAGAATTATGTTGCACGAAGCACAATTTCAAATCATTCTGGGTCCATTTGTGTGAAAACAAGGTCCAATCAGGCTGAAACGCTACAAGAAGGTAGAATCTATTGAGTTGTAAGTGATCTGAACGTTTCAAGATGATCGCACATTCCTATAGGGGGTAAAACCATGTCCCAAAGGTCACCGGGACTGGTGTCACTTTAAAGAAGTAGTCCAGTTACACATTTGTGGGCTTATAACTTGGCTTCTGAATGTCCTAGAGAGATCAGGTTTGTTTTAATGTACTCCAATCAACAGCCCCTACAACCACAAAAAGGAATGGAGTCATTAGCACTTATGGTTTGTAAATGGCACCCAGAATTATGTTGCACGAAGCACAATTTCACATCATTCTGGGTCCATTCGTGGGAAAACAAGGTCCAATCAGGCTGAAACGCTACAAGAAGGTAGAATCTATTGAGTTGTAAGTGATCTGATTGTTTCAAGATGATCGCACATTCCTATAGGGGGTAAAACCATGTCCCAAAGGTCACCGGGACTGGTGTCACTTTAAAGAAGTAGTCCAGTTACACATTTGTGGGCTTATAAGTTGGCTTCTGAATGTCCTAGAGAGATCAGGTTTGTTTTAATGTACTCCAACCAACAGCCCCTACAACCACAAAAAGGAATGGAGTCATTAGCACTTATGGTTTGTAAATGGCACCCAGAATTATGTTGCACGAAGCACAATTTCACATCATTCTGGGTCCATTTGTGTGAAAACAAGGTCCAATCAGGCTGAAACGTTACAAGAAGGTAGACTCTATTGAGTTGTAAGTGATCTGAAAGTTTCATGATGATCGCAGATTCCTAAAGGGCGTCAAACCATGTCCCAAAGGTCACCGGGCCTGGTGTCACTTTAAAGAAGTAGTCCAGTTACACCTTTGAGGGCTTATAACTTGGCTTCTGAATGTCCTAGAGAGATCAGGTTTGTTTTAATGTACTCCAATCAACAGCCCCTACAACCACAAAAAGGAATGGAGTCATTAGCACTTATGGTTTTTAAATGGCACACAGGATTATGTTGCACAAAGCACAATTTCACATCATTCTGGGTTCATTTGTGTGAAAACAAGGTCCAATCAGGCTGAAATGTTACAGGAAGGTAGAATCTATTGAGTTGTAAGTGAACTGAACGTTTCATGATGATAGCACTTTCCTAAGGGGGTCAAACCATGTCCCAAAGGTCACCGGATCTTGTGTCAATTTAAAGAAGTAGTCCAGTTACACCTTTGTGGGCTTATAACTTGGCTTCTGAATGCCCTAGAGAGATCAGGTTTGTTTTAGTATACTCCAATCAACAGCCCCTACAACCACAAAAAGGAATGGAGTCATTAGCACTTATGGTTTTTAAATGGCACCCAGAATTATGTTGCACGAAGCACAATTTCACATCATTCTGGGTTCATTTGAGTGAAAACAAGGTCCAATCAGGCTGAAACATTACAGGAAGGTAGAATCTATTGAGTTGTAAGTGATCTGAATGTTTCATGATGATAGCACATTCCTAAGGGGGTCAAACCATGTCCCAAAGGTCACTGGATCTGGTGTCAATTTAAAGAAGTAGTCCAGTTACACCTTTGTGGGCTTATAACTTGGCTTCTGAATGTCCTAGAGAGATCAGGTTTGTTTTAGTATACTCCAATCAACAGCCCCTACAACCACAAAAAGGAATGGAGTCATTAGCACTTATGGTCTTTAAATGGCACCCAGAATTATGTTGCACGAATCACAATTTCACATCATTCTGGGTTCATTTGTGTGAAAACAAGGTCCAATCAGGCTGAAACGTTACAGGAATGTAGAATCTATTGAGTTGTAAGTGATCTGAACGTTTCATGATGATAGCACTTTCCTAAGGGGGTCAAACCATGTCCCAAAGGTCACCGGAACTGGTGTCAATTAAAAGAAGTAGTCCAGTTACACATTTGTGGGCTTGTAACTTGGCTTCTGAATGTCCTAGAGAGATCAGGTTTGTTTTAGTGTACTCCAATCAACAGCCCCTACAACCACAAAAAGGAATGGAGTCATTAGCACTTATGGTTTGTAAATGGCACCCAGAATTATGTTGCACAAAGCACAATTTCACATCATTCATGGTCCATTTGTGTGAAAACAAGGTCCAATCAGGCTGAAACGCTACAAGAAGGTAGAATCTATTGAGTTGTAAGTGATCTGAACGTTTCAAGATGATCGCACATTCCTATAGGGGGTAAAACCATGTCCCAAAGGTCACCGGGCCTGGTGTCACTTTAAAGAAGTAGTCCAGTTACACCTTTGTGGGCTTATAACTTGGCTTCTGAATGTCCTAGAGAGGTCAGGTTTGTTTTAGTGTACTCCAATCAACAGCACCTACAACCACAACAAGGAATGGAGTCATTAGCACTTATGGTTTGTAAATGGCACCCAGAATTATGTTGCACGAAGCACAATTTCACATCATTCTGGGTTCGTTTGTGTGAAAACAAGGTCTAATCAGGCTGAAACGTTACAGGAAGGTAGAATCTATTGAGTTGTAAGTTATCTGAACGTTTCATGATGATAGCACTTTCCTAAGGGGGTCAAACCATGTCCCAAAGGTCACCGGATCTGGTGTCAATTTAAAGAAGTAGTCCAGTTACACATTTGTGGGCATATAACTTGGCTTCTGAATGTCCTAGAGAGATCAGGTTTGTTTTAGTGTACTCCAATCAACATCCCCTACAACCTCAAAAAGGAATGGAGTCATTAGCACTTATGGTTTTTAAATGGCACCCAGAATTATGCTGCACTAAGCACAATTTCACATCATTCTGGGTTCATTTGTGTGAAAACAAGGTCCAATCAGGCTGAAATGTTACAGGAAGGTAGAATCTATTGAGTTGTAAGTGATCTGAACGTTTCATGATGATAGCACTTTCCTAAGGGGGTCAAACCATGTCCCAAAGGTCACCGGATCTGGTGTCAATTTAAAGAAGTAGTCCAGTTACACCTTTGTGGGCTTATAACTTGGCTTCTGAATGTCCTAGAGCAGGGATTCCCAAAGTGTGGTGTGCGCACCCCCAGGGGTGCGCGAGCTGCCGCTAGGGGGTGCGCAACGTCAAAAGTGTAATGGCTGCCGAGCTCAGAGAAGTCTGTCATATGTCACCATTAGCGTTGCCAGAAACTCATTTGTGGGTGGGCCTAAGAAAACGTAAGTGGGCCCAATAAATGCAATTGAAAACAAGTATATTTTTTTCCGCGTGTGTGTGTGTGTCCTCCACATGTGCCCTAGCTTCATAATAACAATGGCCGAACTTCAGCACTCTGGCCTGCGCACGCCGATATGGTCCGTATTTGATCATTTTTAACGGTGTTGGAGAAATCTGAAGGTGGCGAGTCATTCTGGCAGATTGTAATTAACACCTGTCTCATGCAGGTGTTCTGACATTGTAAACCTCACACACAGAACAGTGTGGATGTAACAAAATAAATCAAGAAATTATTCTTTTAACAGCGCACTGAAGATCTGAAATTCAGAGCGCGTCTGTCAGTCAGACGTGTTCCAGCGGAACCACGGCTCAAGGGTGCACAAGTGAGCACATCTGGGCTGGGCAGAAGTAATTTTACAACATTGGTTTAAATAGCGCCAAATAACGAGACGCGGTCACTGGAGCGGCTCACGGAGCTATGGCGCGCACGCGCGCGCGCACACACACACACACACGAACTCCGGCGCTGTGCCGTCAGACTGAATGCAGAGATGAGCGCTGCCTCCACTGTGATAAAAAGTTTTAAGAGGTTTTATAACAACATTTTTAATTCCAGGTCAAATTAAGATATTAGCTTCTATTTTGGGATGACGTATTATCGGGTCCGCTCCAGCCAGTGACTCCGAACCTGCAGCATTTGTTGTTCCAGTCCGCGTGGCAGCTGATTGCAGATTCAGCCACACCAGAAAACAGCAATAAGTCAGTCTGAGGCAAAAGTGAACCTCATTGTTAGATTTCCATATTTTCCCCTATTGACATTTGATTACGCACAAGTAGGTGATCAGCTCAGGTTTACGCAGAGCAGAAGGAAGGAGAGCGCTCTGGCCGCACAGGTTAAACATTTCTACTTTAAGAAAACCATTAAATTGCATTTTTGATGTGCTACCTGGGCACTCTAAATATTTCTTTAAAATTAAATCAAAGGAAATAAATGGTATCGAATGTTTATTAATTACTATTTAAAAAATGAAAGTGATGGGGAAAAGGTCGATCATATTTTTAACCCTGTCTGTTTAGCTTGACGTCTGAGATATATGTATATATATATATATATATATATATATATATATATATATATATATATATATATATATATATATATATATATATATATATATATATATATATATATACAT
Organism: Nothobranchius furzeri; assembly: GCF_043380555.1. Lineage (NCBI taxonomy): Eukaryota > Metazoa > Chordata > Actinopteri > Cyprinodontiformes > Nothobranchiidae > Nothobranchius > Nothobranchius furzeri. The sequence continues at coordinate 19,220,824 of NC_091756.1, forward strand.
GCCCTGATGTGGGGGCTGGGGGGTGCGTCGACATGGTCGGGACATAGAAGGGGGTGCGCGGCTAAATAAGTTCGGGAACCACTGTCCTAGAGAGGTCAGGTTTGTTTTAGTGTACTCCAATCAACAGCCCCTACAACCACAAAAAGGAATGGAGTCATTAGCACTTATAGTTTGTAAATGGCACCCAGAATTATGTTGCACGAAGCACAATTTCACATCATTCTGGGTCCATTTGTGTGAAAACAAGGTCCAATCAGGCTGAAACGCTACAAGAAGGTAGAATCTATTGAGTTGTAAGTGATCTGAACGTTTCAAGATGATCGCACATTCCTATAGGGGGTAAAACCATGTCCCAAAGGTCACCGGGCCTGATGTCAATTTAAAGAAGTAGTCCAGTTACACCTTTGTGGGCTTATAACTTGGCTTCTGAATGTCCTAGAGAGATCAGGTTTGTTTTAGTATACTCCAATCAACAGCCCCTACAACCACAAAAAGGAATGGAGTCATTAGCACTTATGGTTTTTAAATGGCACCCAGAATTATGTTGCACGAAGCACAATTTCACATCATTCTGGGTTCATTTGAATGAAAACAAGGTCCAATCAGGCTGAAATATTACAGGAAGGTAGAATCTATTGAGTTGTAAGTGATCTGAACGTTTCATGATGATAGCACATTCCTAAGGGGGTCAAACCATGTCCCAAAGGTCACTGGATCTGGTGTCAATTTAAAGAAGTAGTCCAGTTACACCTTTGTGGGCTTATAACTTGGCTTCTGAATGTCCTAGAGAGATCAGGTTTGTTTTAGTATACTCCAATCAACAGCCCCTACAACCACAAAAAGGAATGGAGTCATTAGCACTTATGGTTTTTAAATGGCACCTAGAATTATGTTGCACGAAGCACAATTTCACATCATTCTGGGTTAATTTGTGTGAAAACAAGGTCCAATCAGGCTGAAACGTTACATGAATGTAGTATCTATTGAGTTGTAAGTGATCTGAACGTTTCATGATGATAGCACTTTCCTAAGGGGGTCAAACCATGTCCCAAAGGTCACCGGAACTGGTGTCAATTAAAAGAAGTAGTCCAGTTACACATTTGTGGGCTTGTAACTTGGCTTCTGAATGTCCTAGAGAGATCAGGTTTGTTTTAGTGTACTCCAATCAACAGCCCCTTCAACCACAAAAAGGAATGGAGTCATTAGCACTTATGGTTTGTAAATGGCACCCAGAATTATGTTGCATGAAGCACAATTTCACATCATTCTGGGTCCATTTGTGTGAAAACAAGGTCCAATCAGGCTGAAACGCTACAAGAAGGTAGAATCTATTGAGTTGTAAGTGATCTGAACGTTTCAAGATGATCGCACATTCCTATAGGGGGTAAAACCATGTCCCAAAGGACACCGGGCCTGGTGTCACTTTAAAGAAGTAGTCCAGTTACACCTTTGTGGGCTTATAACTTGGCTTCTGAATGTCCTAGAGAGGTCAGGTTTGTTTTAGTGTACTCCAATCAACAGCACCTACAACCACAACAAGGAATGGAGTCATTAGCACTTATGGTTTGTAAATGGCACCCAGAATTATGTTGCATGAAGCACAATTTCACATCATTCTGGGTTCGTTTGTGTGAAAACAAGGTCCAATCAGGCTGAAACGTTACAGGAAGGTAGAATCTATTGAGTTGTAAGTTATCTGAACGTTTCATGATGATAGCACTTTCCTAAGGGGGTCAAACCATGTCCCAAAGGTCACCGGATCTGGTGTCAATTTAAAGAAGTAGTCCAGTTACACATTTGTGGGCATATAACTTGGCTTCTGAATGTCCTAGAGAGATCAGGTTTGTTTTAGTGTACTCCAATCAACATCCCCTACAACCTCAAAAAGGAATGGAGTCATTAGCACTTATGGTTTTTAAATGGCACCCAGAATTATGCTGCACTAAGCACAATTTCACATCATTCTGGGTTCATTTGTGTGAAAACAAGGTCCAATCAGGCTGAAATGTTACAGGAAGGTAGAATCTATTGAGTTGTAAGTGATCTGAACGTTTCATGATGATAGCACTTTCCTAAGGGGGTCAAACCATGTCCCAAAGGTCACCGGATCTGGTGTCAATTTAAAGAAGTAGTCCAGTTACACCTTTGTGGGCTTATAACTTGGCTTCTGAATGTCCTAGAGAGGTCAGGTTTGTTTTAGTGTACTCCAATCAACAGCCCCTACAACCACAAAAAGGAATGGAGTCATTAGCACTTATGGTTTGTAAATGGCACCCAGAATTATGTTGCACGAAGCACAATTTCACATCATTCTGGGTCCATTTGTGTGAAAACAAGGTCCAATCAGGCTGAAACGCTACAAGAAGGTAGAATCTATTGAGTTGCAAGTGATCTGAACGTTTCAAGATGATCGCACATTCCTATAGGGGGTCAAACCATGTCCCAAAGGTCACCGGGCCTGATGTCACTTTAAAGTAGTAGTCCAGTTACACCTTTGTGGGCTTATAACTTGGCTTCTGAATGTCCTAGAGAGGTCAGGTTTGTTTTAGTGTATTCCAATCAACAGCCCCTACAACCACAACAAGGAATGGAGTCATTAGCACTAATGGTTTGTAAATGGCACCCAAAATTATGTTGCACGAAGCACAATTTCACATCATTCTGGGTCCATTTGTGTGAAAACAAGGTCCAATCAGGCTGAAACGCTACAAGAAGGTAGAATCTATTGAGTTGTAAGTGATCTGAACGTTTCAAGATGATCGCACATTCCTATAGGGGGTAAAACCATGTCCCAAAGGTCACCGGGCCTGGTGTCACTTTAAAGAAGTAGTCCAGTTACACCTTTGTGGGCTTATAACTTGGCTTCTGAATGTCCTAGAGAGGTCAGGTTTGTTTTAGTTTTCTCCAATCAACATCCTCTACAACCTCAAAAAGGAATGGAGTCATTAGCACTTATGGTTTTTAAATGGCACCCAGAATTATGCTGCACTAAGCACAATTTCACATCATTCTGGCTTCATTTGTGTGAAAACAAGGTCCAATCAGGCTGAAACGTTACAGGAAGGTAGAATCTATTGAGTTGTAAGTGATCTGAACGTTTCATGATGATAGCCCTTTCCTAAGGTGGTCAAACCATGTCCCAAAGGTCACCGGATCTGGTGTCAATTTAAAGAAGTAGTCGAGTTACACATTTGTGGGCTTATAACTTGGCTTCTGAATGTCCTAGAGAGATCAGGTTTGTTTTAATGTACTCCAACCAACAGCCCCTACAACCACAAAAAGGAATGGAGTCTCTAGCACTTATGGTTTGTAAATGGCACCCAGAATTATGTTGCACGAAGCACAATTTCAAATCATTCTGGGTTCATTTGTGTGAAAACAAGGTCCAATCAGGCTGAAACATTACAGGAAGGTAGAATCTATTGAGTTGTAAGTGACCTGAACGTTTCATGATGATAGCACTTTCCTAAGGGGGTCAAACCATGTTCCAAAGGTCACCGGATCTGGTGTCAATTTAAAGAAGTAGTCCAGTTACACATTTGTGGGCTTATAACTTGGCTTCTGAATGTCCTAGAGAGATCAGGTTTGTTTTAATGTACTCCAACCAACAGCCCCTACGACCACAAAAAGGAATGGAGTCATTAGCACTTATGGTTTGTAAATGGCACCCAGAATTATGTTGCACGAAGCACAATTTCACATCATTCTGGGTTCATTTGTGTGAAAACAAGGTCCAATCAGACTGAAACGTTACAGGAAGGTAGAATCTATTGAGTTGTAAGTGATCTGAACGTTTCATGATGATAGCACTTTCCTAAGGGGGTCAAACCATGTCCCAAAGGTCACCGGATCTGGTGTCAATTTAAAGAAGTAGTCCAGTTACACATTTGTGGGCTTATAACTTGGCTTCTGAATGTCCTAGAGAGATCAGGTTTGTTTTAATGTACTCCAATCAACAGCCCCTACAACCACAAAAAGGAATGGAGTCATTAGCACTTATGGTTTGTAAATCGCACCCAGAATTATGTTGCACGAAGAACAATTTCACATCATTCTGGGTCCATTTGTGTGAAAACAAGGTCCAATCAGGCTGAAACGCTACAAGAAGGTAGAATCTATTGAGTTGTAAGTGATCTGAACGTTTCAAGATGATCGCACATTCCTATAGGGGGTAAAACCATGTCCCAAAGGTCACCGGGCCTGGTGTCACTTTAAAGAAGTAGTCCAGTTACACCTTTGTGGGCTTATAACTTGGCTTCTGAATGTCCTAGAGAGGTTAGGTTTGTTTTAGTGTTCTCCAATCAAAAGCCCCTACTACCACAAAAAGGAATGGAGTCATTAGCACTTATGGTTTGTAAATGGCACCAAGAATTATGTTGCACGAAGCACAATTTCACATCATTCTGGGTTCATTTGTGTGAAAACAAGGTCCAATCAGGCTGAAACGTTACAGGAAGGTAGAATCTATTGAGTTGTAAGTGATCTGAACGTTTCATGATGATAGCACTTTCCTAAGGGGGTCAAACCATGTCCCAAAGGTCACCGGATCTGGTGTCAATTTAAAGAAGTAGTCCAGTTACACATTTGTGGGCTTATAACTTGGCTTCTGAATGTCCTAGAGAGATCAGGTTTGTTTTAATGTACTCCAATAGACAGCCCCTACAACCACAAAAAGGACTGGAGTCATTAGCACTTATGGTTTGTAAATGGCACCCAGAATTATGTTGCACGAAGCACAATTTCACATCATTCTGGGTCCATTTGTGTGAAAACAAGGTCCAATCAGGCTGAAACGTTACAAGAAGGTAGAATCTATTGAGTTGTAAGTGATCTGAACGTTTCATGATGATCGCAGATTCCTATAGGGGGTCAAACCATGTCCCAAAGGTCACCGGGCCTGGTGTCACTTTAAAGAAGTAGACCAGTTACACCTTCTAGGGCTTATAACTTGGTTTCTGAATGTCCTAGAGAGGTCAGGTTTGTTTTAGTGTACTCCAATCAACAGCCCCTACAACCACAACAAGGAATGGAGTCTTTAGCACTTATGGTTTGTAAATGGCACCCAGAATTATGTTGCACAAAGCACAATTTCACATCATTCTTGGTTCATTTGTGTGAAAACAAGGTCCAATCAGGCTGAAACGTTACAGACAGGTAGAATATATTGAGTTGTAAGTGATCTGAACGTTTCATGATGATAGCACTTTCCTAAGGGGGTCAAACCATGTCCCAAAGGTCACCGGATCTGGTGTCAATTTAAAGAAGTAGTCCAGTTACAGCTTTGTGGGCTTATAACTTGGCTTCTGAATGTCCTAGAGAGGTCAGGTTTGTTTTAGTGTACTCCAATCAACAGCCCCTACAACCACAAAAAGGAATGGAGTCATTAGCACTTATGGTTTGTAAATCGCACCCAGAATTATGTTGCACGAAGAACAATTTCACATCATTCTGGGTCCATTTGTGTGAAAACAAGGTCCAATCAGGCTGAAACGCTACAAGAAGGTAGAATCTATTGAGTTGTAAGTGATCTGAACGTTTCAAGATGATCGCACATTCCTATAGGGGGTAAAACCATGTCCCAAAGGTCACCGGGCCTGGTGTCACTTTAAAGAAGTAGTCCAGTTACACCTTTGTGGGCTTATAACTTGGCTTCTGAATGTCCTAGAGAGGTTAGGTTTGTTTTAGTGTTCTCCAATCAAAAGCCCCTACTACCACAAAAAGGAATGGAGTCATTAGCACTTATGGTTTGTAAATGGCACCAAGAATTATGTTGCACGAAGCACAATTTCACATCATTCTGGGTTCATTTGTGTGAAAACAAGGTCCAATCAGGCTGAAACGTTACAGGAAGGTAGAATCTATTGAGTTGTAAGTGATCTGAACGTTTCATGATGATAGCACTTTCCTAAGGGGGTCAAACCATGTCCCAAAGGTCACCGGATCTGGTGTCAATTTAAAGAAGTAGTCCAGTTACACATTTGTGGGCTTATAACTTGGCTTCTGAATGTCCTAGAGAGATCAGGTTTGTTTTAATGTACTCCAATAGACAGCCCCTACAACCACAAAAAGGACTGGAGTCATTAGCACTTATGGTTTGTAAATGGCACCCAGAATTATGTTGCACGAAGCACAATTTCACATCATTCTGGGTCCATTTGTGTGAAAACAAGGTCCAATCAGGCTGAAACGTTACAAGAAGGTAGAATCTATTGAGTTGTAAGTGATCTGAACGTTTCATGATGATCGCAGATTCCTATAGGGGGTCAAACCATGTCCCAAAGGTCACCGGGCCTGGTGTCACTTTAAAGAAGTAGACCAGTTACACCTTTGAGGGCTTATAACTTGGTTTCTGAATGTCCTAGAGAGGTCAGGTTTGTTTTAGTGTACTCCAATCAACAGCCCCTACAACCACAACAAGGAATGGAGTCTTTAGCACTTATGGTTTGTAAATGGCACCCAGAATTATGTTGCACAAAGCACAATTTCACATCATTCTTGGTTCATTTGTGTGAAAACAAGGTCCAATCAGGCTGAAACGTTACAGACAGGTAGAATATATTGAGTTGTAAGTTATCTGAACGTTTCATGATGATAGCACTTTCCTAAGGGGGTCAAACCATGTCCCAAAGGTCACCGGATCTGGTGTCAATTTAAAGAAGTAGTCCAGTTACACATTTGTGGGCATATAACTTGGCTTCTGAATGTCCTAGAGAGATCAGGTTTGTTTTAGTGTACTCCAATCAACATCCCCTACAACCTCAAAAAGGAATGGAGTCATTAGCACTTATGGTTTTTAAATGGCACCCAGAATTATACTGCACTAAGCACAATTTCACATCATTCTGGGTTCATTTGTGTGAAAACAAGGTCCTATCAGGCTGAAATGTTACAGGAAGGTAGTATCTATTGAGTTGTAAGTGATCTGAACGTTTCATGATGATAGCACTTTCCTAAGGGGGTCAAACCATGTCCCAAAGGTCACCGGATCTGGTGTCAATTTAAAGAAGTAGTCCAGTTACAGCTTTGTGGGCTTATAACTTGGCTTCTGAATGTCCTAGAGAGGTCAGGTTTGTTTTAGTGTACTCCAATCAACATCCCCTACAACCTCAAAAAGGAATAGAGTCATTAGCACTTATGGTTTTTAAATGTCACCCAGAATTATGCTGCACTAAGCACAATTTCACATCATTCTGGGTTCATTTGTGTGAAAACAAGGTCCAATCAGGCTGAAACGCTACAAGAAGGTAGAATCTATTGAGTTGTAAGTGATCTGAATGTTTCAAGATGATCGCACATTCCTATAGGGGGTAAAACCATGTCCCAAAGGTCACCGGGCCTGCTGTCACTTTAAAGAAGTAGTCCAGTTACACCTTTGCGGGCTTATAACTTGGCTTCTGAATGTCCTAGAGAGGTCAGGTTTGTTTTAGTGTACTCCAATCAACAGCCCCTACAACCTCAAAAAGGAATGGAGTCATTAGCACTTATGGTTTGTAAATGGCACCCAGAATTATGTTGCACGAAGCACAATTTCACATCATTCTGGGTTCATTTGTGTGAAAACAAGGTCCAGTCAGCCTGAAACGTTACAGGAAGGTAGAGTCTATTGAGTTGTAAGTGATCTGAGCGTTTCATGATGATAGCACTTTCCTAAGGGGGTCAAACCATGTCCCAAAGGTCACCGGATCTGGTGTCAATTTAAAGAAGTAGTCCAGTTACAGCTTTGTGGGCTTATAACTTGGCTTCTGAATGTCCTAGAGAGGTCAGGTTTGTTTTAGTGTACTCCAATCAACATCCCCTACAACCTCAAAAAGGAATGGAGTCATTAGCACTTATGGTTTTTAAATGTCACCCAGAATTATGCTGCACTAAGCACAATTTCACATCATTCTGGGTTCATTTGTGTGAAAACAAGGTCCAATCAGGCTGAAACGTTACAGGAAGGTAGAATCTATTGAGTTGTAAGTGATCTGAACGTTTCATGATGATCGCACTTTCCTAAGGGGGTCAAACCATGTCCCAAAGGTCACCGGATCTGGTGTCAATTAAAAGAAGTAGTCCAGTTACACATTTGTGGGCTTATAACTTGTATTCTGAATGTCCTAGAGAGATCAGGTTTGTTTTAGTGTACTCCAATCAACAGCCCCTACAACCACAAAAAGGAATGGAGTCATTAGCACTTATGGTTTGTAAATGGCACCCAGAATTATGTTGCACGAAGCACAATTTCACATCATTCTGGGTTCATTTGAGTGAAAACAAGGTCCAATCAGGCTGAAACATTACAGGAAGGTAGAATCTATTGAGTTGTAAGTGATCTGAACGTTTCATGATGATAGCACATTCCTAAGGGGGTCAAACCATGTCCCAAAGGTCACTGGATCTGGTGTCAATTTAAAGAAGTAGTCCAGTTACACTTTGTGGGCTTATAACTTGGCTTCTGAATGTCCTAGAGAGATCAGGTTTGTTTTAGAATACTCCAATCAACATCCCCTACAACCACAAAAGGAATGGAGTCATTAGCACTTATGGTTTGTAAATGGCACCCAGAATTATGTTGCACGAAGCACAATTTCACATCATTCTGGGTCCATTTGTTTGAAAACAAGGTCCAATCAGGCTGAAACGCTACAAGAAGGTAGAATCTATTGAGTTGTAAGTGATCTGAACGTTTCAAGATGATCGCACATTCCTATAGGGGGTCAAACCATGTCCCAAAGGTCACCGGATCTGGTGTCAATTAAAAGAAGTAGTCCAGTTACACATTTGTGGGCTTATAACTTGGCTTCTGAATGTCCTAGAGAGATCAGGTTTGTTTTAGTGTACTCCAATACACAGCCCCTACAACCACAAAAAGGAATGGAGTCATTAGCACTTATGGTTTGTAAATGGCACCCAGAATTATGTTGCACGAAGAACAATTTCACATCATTCTGGGTCCATTTGTGTGAAAACAAGGTCCAATCAGGCTGAAACGCTACAAGAAGGTAGAATCTATTGAGTTGTAAGTGATCTGAACGTTTCATGATGATCACACATTCCTATAGGGGGTAAAACCATGTCCCAAAGGTAACCGGGCCTGGTGTCACTTTAAAGAAGTAGTCCAGTTACACCTTTGTGGGCTTATAACTTGGCTTCTGAATGTCCTAGAGAGATCAGGTTTGTTTTAGTGTACTCCAGTCAACATCCCCTACAACCTCAAAAAGGAATGGAGTCATTAGCACTTATGGTTTTTAAATGGCACCCAGATTTATGCTGCACTAAGCACAATTTCACATCATTCTGGGTTCATTTGTGTGAAAACAAGGTCCAATCAGGCTGAAATGTTACAGGAAGGTAGAATCTATTGAGTTGTAAGTGATCTGAACGTTTCATGATGATAGCACTTTCCTAAGGGGGTCAAACCATGTCCCAAAGGTCACCGGATCTGGTGTCAATTTAAAGAAGTAGTCCAGTTACACCTTTGTGGGCTTATAACTTGGCTTCTGAATTTCCTAGAGAGATCATGTTTGTTTTAGTATACTCCAATCAACAGCCCCTACAACCACAAAAAGGAATGGAGTCATTAGCATTTATGGTTTTTAAATGGCACCCAGAATTATGTTGCACGAAGCACAATTTCACATCATTCTGGGTTCATTTGTGTGAAAACAAGGTCCAATCAGGCTGAAACGTTACAGGAAGGTAGAATCTATTGAGTTGTAAGTGATCTGAACGTTTCATGATGATAGCACTTTTCTAAGGGGGTCAAACCATGTCCCAAAGGTCACCGGATCTGGTGTCAATTAAAAGAAGTAGTCCAGTTACACATTTGTGGGCTTATAACTTGGCTTCTGACTGTCCTAGAGAGATCAGGTTTGTTTTAGTGTACTCCAATCAACAGCCCCTACAACCACAAAAAGGAATGGAGTCATTAGCACTTATGGTTTGTAAATGGCACCCAGAATTATGTTGCACGAAGCACAATTTCACATCATTCTGGGTTCATTTGAGTGAAAACAAGGTCCAATCAGGCTGAAACATTACAGGAAGGTAGAATCTATTGAGTTGTAAGTGATCTGAACGTTTCATGATGATAGCACATTCCTAAGGGGGTCAAACCATGTCCCAAAGGTCACTGGATCTGGTGTCAATTTAAAGAAGTAGTCCAGTTACACTTTGTGGGCTTATAACTTGGCTTCTGAATGTCCTAGAGAGATCAGGTTTGTTTTAGAATACTCCAATCAACATCCCCTACAACCACAAAAGGAATGGAGTCATTAGCACTTATGGTTTGTAAATGGCACCCAGAATTATGTTGCACGAAGCACAATTTCACATCATTCTGGGTCCATTTGTTTGAAAACAAGGTCCAATCAGGCTGAAACGCTACAAGAAGGTAGAATCTATTGAGTTGTAAGTGATCTGAACGTTTCAAGATGATCGCACATTCCTATAGGGGGTCAAACCATGTCCCAAAGGTCACCGGATCTGGTGTCAATTAAAAGAAGTAGTCCAGTTACACATTTGTGGGCTTATAACTTGGCTTCTGAATGTCCTAGAGAGATCAGGTTTGTTTTAGTGTACTCCAATACACAGCCCCTACAACCACAAAAAGGAATGGAGTCATTAGCACTTATGGTTTGTAAATGGCACCCAGAATTATGTTGCACGAAGAACAATTTCACATCATTCTGGGTCCATTTGTGTGAAAACAAGGTCCAATCAGGCTGAAACGCTACAAGAAGGTAGAATCTATTGAGTTGTAAGTGATCTGAACGTTTCAAGATGATCGCACATTCCTATAGGGGGTAAAACCATGTCCCAAAGGTAACCGGGCCTGGTGTCACTTTAAAGAAGTAGTCCAGTTACACCTTTGTGGGCTTATAACTTGGCTTCTGAATGTCCTAGAGAGGTCAGGTTTGTTTTAGTGTACTCCAATCAACAGCCCCTACAACCACAACAAGGAATGGAGTGATTAGCACTTATGGTTTGTAAATGGCACCCAGAATTATGTTGCACAAAGCACAATTTCACATAATTCTGGGTTCATTTGTGTGAAAACAAGGTCCAATCAGGCTGAAACGTTACAGGAAGGTAGAATCTATTGAGTTGTAAGTTATCTGAACGTTTCATGATGATAGCACTTTCCTAAGGGGGTCAAACCATGTCCCAAAGGTCACCGGATCTGGTGTCAATTTAAAGAAGTAGTCGAGTTACACATTTGTGGGCTTATAACTTGGCTTCTGAATGTCTAGAGAGATCAGGTTTGTTTTAGTGTACTCCAATCAACATCCCCTACAACCTCAAAAAGGAATGGAGTCATTAGCACTTATGGTTTTTAAATGGCACCCAGATTTATGCTGCACTAAGCACAATTTCACATCATTCTGGGTTCATTTGTGTGAAAACAAGGTCAAATCAGGCTGAAATGTTACAGGAAGGTAGAATCTATTGAGTTGTAAGTGATCTGAACGTTTCATGATGATAGCACTTTCCTAAGGGGGTCAAACCATGTCCCAAAGGTCACCGGATCTGGTGTCAATTTAAAGAAGTAGTCCAGTTACACATTTGTTGGCTTATAACTTGGCTTCTGAATGTCCTAGAGAGATCAGGTTTGTTTTAGTGTACTCCAATCAACATCCCCTACAACCCCAAAAAGGAATGGAGTCATTAGCACGTATGGTTTGTAAATGGCACCCAGAATTATGTTGCACGAAGCACAATTTCACATCATTCTGGGTCCATTTGTGTGAAAACAAGGTCCAATCAGGCTGAAACCCTACAAGAAGGTAGAATCTCTTGAGTTGTAAGTGATCTGAACGTTTCAAGATGATCGCACATTCCTATAGGGGGTAAAACCATGTCCCAAAGGTCACCGGGCCTGGTGTCACTTTAAAGAAGTAGTCCAGTTACACATTTGTGGGCTTATAACTTGGCTTCTGAATGTCCTAGAGAGATCAGGTTTGTTTTAATGTACTCCAATCAACAGCCCCTACAACCACAAAAAGGAATGGAGTCATTAGCACTTATGGTTTGTAAATGCCACCCAGAATTATGTTGCACGAAGCACAATTTCACATCATTCTGGGTCCATTCGTGGGAAAACAAGGTTCAATCAGGCTGAAACGCTACAAGAAGGTAGAATCTATTGAGTTTTAAGTGATCTGAACGTTTCAAGATGATCGCACATTCCTATAGGGGGTAAAACCATGTCCCAAAGGTCACCGGGACTGGTGTCACTTTAAAGAAGTAGTCCAGTTACACATTTGTGGGCTTATAACTTGGCTTCTGAAAGTCCTAGAGAGATCAGGTTTGTTTTAATGTACTCCAACCAACAGCCCCTACAACCACAAAAAGGAATGGAGCCATTAGCACTTATGGTTTGTAAATGGCACCCAGAATTATGTTGCACGAAGCACAATTTCACATCATTCTGGGTCCATTTGTGTGAAAACAAGGTCCAATCAGGCTGAAACTTTACAAGAAGGTAGAATCTATTGAGTTGTAAGTGATCTGAACGTTTCATGATGATCGCAGATTCCTAAAGGGCGTCAAACAATGTCCCAAAGGTCACCGGGCCTGGTGTCACTTTAAAGAAGTAGTCCAGTTACACCTTTGAGGGCTTATAACTTGGCTTCTGAATGTCCTAGAGAGATCAGGTTTGTTTTAATGTACTCCAATCAACAGCCCCTACAACCACAAAAAGGAATGAAGTCATTAGCACTTATGGTTTTTAAATGGCACCCAGAATTATGTTGCACGAAGCACAATTTCACATCATTCTGGGTTCATTTGTGTGAAAACAAGGTCCAATCAGGCTGAAATGTTACAGGAAGGTAGAATCTATTGAGTTGTAAGTGATCTGAACGTTTCATGATGATAGCACTTTCCTAAGGGGGTCAAACCATGTCCCAAAGGTCACCGGATCTGGTGTCAATTTAAAGAAGTAGTCCAGTTACACCTTTGTGGGCTTATAACTTGGCTTCTGAATGTCCTAGAGAGATCAGGTTTGTTTTAGTATACTCCAATCAACAGCCCCTACAACCACAAAAAGGAATGGAGTCATTAGCACTTATGGTTTTTAAATGGCACCCAGAATTATGTTGCACGAAGCACAATTTCACATCATTCTGGGTTCATTTGAGTGAAAACAAGGTCCAATCAGGCTGAAACATTACAGAAAGGTAGAATCTATTGAGTTGTAAGTGATCTGAACGTTTCATGATGATAGCACATTCCTAAGGGGGTCAAACCATGTCCCAAAGGTCACTGGATCTGGTGTCAATTTAAAGAAGTAGTCCAGTTACACCTTTGTGGGCTTATAACTTGGCTTCTGAATGTCCTAGAGAGATCAGGTTTGTTTTAGTATACTCCAATCAACAGCCCCTACAACCACAAAAAGGAATGGAGTCATTAGCACTTATGGTTTTTAAATGGCACCCAGAATTATGTTGCACGAAGCACAATTTCACATCATTCTGGGTTCATTTGTGTGAAAACAAGGTCCAATCAGGCTGAAACGTTAAAGGAATGTAGAATCTATTGAGTTGTAAGTGATCTGAACGTTTCATGATGATAGCACTTTCCTAAGGGGGTCAAACCATGTCCCAAAGGTCACCGGAACTGGTGTCAATTAAAAGAAGTAGTCCAGTTACACATTTGTGGGCTTGTAACTTGGCTTCTGAATGTCCTAGAGAGATCAGGTTTGTTTTAGTGTACTCCAATCAACAGCCCCTACAACCACAAAAAGGAATGGAGTCATTAGCACTTATGGTTTGTAAATGGCACCCAGAATTATGTTGCACGAAGCACAATTTCACATCATTCTGGGTTCGTTTGTGTGAAAACAAGGTCCAATCAGGCTGAAACGTTACATGAAGGTAGAATCTATTGAGTTGTAAGTTATCTGAACGTTTCATGATGATAGCACTTTCCTAAGGGGGTCAAACCATGTCCCAAAGGTCACCGGATCTGGTGTCAATTTAAAGAAGTAGTCCAGTTACAGCTTTGTGGGCTTATAACTTGGCTTCTGAATGTCCTAGAGAGGTCAGGTTTGTTTTAGTGTACTCCAATCAACATCCCCTACAACCTCAAAAAGGAATGGAGTCATTAGCACTTATGGTTTTTAAATGTCACCCAGAATTATGCTGCACTAAGCACAATTTCACATCATTCTGGGTTCATTTGTGTGAAAACAAGGTCCAATCAGGCTGAAACGTTACAGGAAGGTAGAATCTATTGAGTTGTAAGTGATCTGAACGTTTCATGATGATCACACTTTCCTAAGGGGGTCAAACCATGTCCCAAAGGTCACCGGATCTGGTGTCAATTAAAAGAAGTAGTCCAGTTACACATTTGTGGGCTTATAACTTGTATTCTGAATGTCCTAGAGAGATCAGGTTTGTTTTAGTGTACTCCAATCAACAGCCCCTACAACCACAAAAAGGAATGGAGTCATTAGCACTTATGGTTTGTAAATGGCACCCAGAATTATGTTGCACGAAGCACAATTTCACATCATTCTGGGTTCATTTGAGTGAAAACAAGGTCCAATCAGGCTGAAACATTACAGGAAGGTAGAATCTATTGAGTTGTAAGTGATCTGAACGTTTCAAGATGATCGCACATTCCTATAGGGGGTCAAACCATGTCCCAAAGGTCACCGGATCTGGTGTCAATTAAAAGAAGTAGTCCAGTTACACATTTGTGGGCTTATAACTTGGCTTCTGAATGTCCTAGAGAGATCAGGTTTGTTTTAGTGTACTCCAATACACAGCCCCTACAACCACAAAAAGGAATGGAGTCATTAGCACTTATGGTTTGTAAATGGCACCCAGAATTATGTTGCACGAAGAACAATTTCACATCATTCTGGGTCCATTTGTGTGAAAACAAGGTCCAATCAGGCTGAAACGCTACAAGAAGGTAGAATCTATTGAGTTGTAAGTGATCTGAACGTTTCATGATGATCACACATTCCTATAGGGGGTAAAACCATGTCCCAAAGGTAACCGGGCCTGGTGTCACTTTAAAGAAGTAGTCCAGTTACACCTTTGTGGGCTTATAACTTGGCTTCTGAATGTCCTAGAGAGGTCAGGTTTGTTTTAGTGTACTCCAATCAACAGCCCCTACAACCACAACAAGGAATGGAGTGATTAGCACTTATGGTTTGTAAATGGCACCCAGAATTATGTTGCACAAAGCACAATTTCACATAATTCTGGGTTCATTTGTGTGAAAACAAGGTCCAATCAGGCTGAAACGTTACAGGAAGGTAGAATCTATTGAGTTGTAAGTTATCTGAACGTTTCATGATGATAGCACTTTCCTAAGGGGGTCAAACCATGTCCCAAAGGTCACCGGATCTGGTGTCAATTTAAAGAAGTAGTCCAGTTACACATTTGTGGGCTTATAACTTGGCTTCTGAATGTCCTAGAGAGATCAGGTTTGTTTTAGTGTACTCCAGTCAACATCCCCTACAACCTCAAAAAGGAATGGAGTCATTAGCACTTATGGTTTTTAAATGGCACCCAGATTTATGCTGCACTAAGCACAATTTCACATCATTCTGGGTTCATTTGTGTGAAAACAAGGTCCAATCAGGCTGAAATGTTACAGGAAGGTAGAATCTATTGAGTTGTAAGTGATCTGAACGTTTCATGATGATAGCACTTTCCTAAGGGGGTCAAACCATGTCCCAAAGGTCACCGGATCTGGTGTCAATTTAAAGTAGTCCAGTTACACCTTTGTGGGCTTATAACTTGGCTTCTGAATGTCCTAGAGAGATCATGTTTGTTTTAGTATACTCCAATCAACAGCCCCTACAACCACAAAAAGGAATGGAGTCATTAGCACTTATGGTTTTTAAATGGCACCCAGAATTATGTTGCACGAAGCACAATTTCACATCATTCTGGGTTCATTTGTGTGAAAACAAGGTCCAATCAGGCTGAAACGTTACAGGAAGGTAGAATCTATTGAGTTGTAAGTGATCTGAACGTTTCATGATGATAGCACTTTTCTAAGGGGGTCAAACCATGTCCCAAAGGTCACCGGATCTGGTGTCAATTAAAAGAAGTAGTCCAGTTACACATTTGTGGGCTTATAACTTGGCTTCTGACTGTCCTAGAGAGATCAGGTTTGTTTTAGTGTACTCCAATCAACAGCCCCTACAACCACAAAAAGGAATGGAGTCATTAGCACTTATGGTTTGTAAATGGCACCCAGAATTATGTTGCACAAAGCACAATTTCACATCATTCTGGGTTCATTTGAGTGAAAACAAGGTCCAATCAGGTTGAAACATTACAGGAAGGTAGAATCTATTGAGTTGTAAGTGATCTGAACGTTTCATGATGATAGCACATTCCTAAGGGGGTCAAACCATGTCCCAAAGGTCACTGGATCTGGTGTCAATTTAAAGAAGTAGTCCAGTTACACTTTGTGGGCTTATAACTTGGCTTCTGAATGTCCTAGAGAGATCAGGTTTGTTTTAGAATACTCCAATCAACATCCCCTACAACCACAAAAGGAATGGAGTCATTAGCACTTATGGTTTGTAAATGGCACCCAGAATTATGTTGCACGAAGCACAATTTCACATCATTCTGGGTCCATTTGTTTGAAAACAAGGTCCAATCAGGCTGAAACGCTACAAGAAGGTAGAATCTATTGAGTTGTAAGTGATCTGAACGTTTCAAGATGATCGCACATTCCTATAGGGGGTCAAACCATGTCCCAAAGGTCACCGGATCTGGTGTCAATTAAAAGAAGTAGTCCAGTTACACATTTGTGGGCTTATAACTTGGCTTCTGAATGTCCTAGAGAGATCAGGTTTGTTTTAGTGTACTCCAATACACAGCCCCTACAACCACAAAAAGGAATGGAGTCATTAGCACTTATGGTTTGTAAATGGCACCCAGAATTATGTTGCACGAAGAACAATTTCACATCATTCTGGGTCCATTTGTGTGAAAACAAGGTCCAATCAGGCTGAAACGCTACAAGAAGGTAGAATCTATTGAGTTGTAAGTGATCTGAACGTTTCAAGATGATCGCACATTCCTATAGGGGGTAAAACCATGTCCCAAAGGTAACCGGGCCTGGTGTCACTTTAAAGAAGTAGTCCAGTTACACCTTTGTGGGCTTATAACTTGGCTTCTGAATGTCCTAGAGAGGTCAGGTTTGTTTTAGTGTACTCCAATCAACAGCCCCTACAACCACAACAAGGAATGGAGTGATTAGCACTTATGGTTTGTAAATGGCACCCAGAATTATGTTGCACAAAGCACAATTTCACATAATTCTGGGTTCATTTGTGTGAAAACAAGGTCCAATCAGGCTGAAACGTTACAGGAAGGTAGAATCTATTGAGTTGTAAGTTATCTGAACGTTTCATGATGATAGCACTTTCCTAAGGGGGTCAAACCATGTTCCAAAGGTCACCGGATCTGGTGTCAATTTAAAGAAGTAGTCGAGTTACACATTTGTGGGCTTATAACTTGGCTTCTGAATGTCTAGAGAGATCAGGTTTGTTTTAGTGTACTCCAATCAACATCCCCTACAACCTCAAAAAGGAATGGAGTCATTAGCACTTATGGTTTTTAAATGGCACCCAGATTTATGCTGCACTAAGCACAATTTCACATCATTCTGGGTTCATTTGTGTGAAAACAAGGTCCAATCAGGCTGAAATGTTACAGGAAGGTAGAATCTATTGAGTTGTAAGTGATCTGAACGTTTCATGATGATAGCACTTTCCTAAGGGGGTCAAACCATGTCCCAAAGGTCACCGGATCTGGTGTCAATTTAAAGAAGTAGTCCAGTTACACATTTGTTGGCTTATAACTTGGCTTCTGAATGTCCTAGAGAGATCAGGTTTGTTTTAGTGTACTCCAATCAACATCCCCTACAACCCCAAAAAGGAATGGAGTCATTAGCACTTATGGTTTGTAAATGGCACCCAGAATTATGTTGCACGAAGCACAATTTCACATCATTCTGGGTCCATTTGTGTGAAAACAAGGTCCAATCAGGCTGAAACGCTACAAGAAGGTAGAATCCATTGAGTTGTAAGTGATCTGAACGTTTCAAGATGATCGCACATTCCTATAGGGGGTAAAACCATGTCCCAAAGGTCACCGGGCCTGGTGTCACTTTAAAGAAGTAGTCCAGTTACACCTTTGTGGGCTTATAACTTGGCTTCTGAATGTCCTAGAGAGGTCAGGTTTGTTTTAGTGTACTCCAATCAACATCCCCTACAACCTCAAAAAGGAATGGAGTCATTAGCACTTATGGTTTTTAAATGGCACCCAGAATTATGCTGCACTAAGCACAATTTCACATCATTCTGGGTTCATTTGTGTGAAAACAAGGTCCAATCAGGCTGAAACGTTACAGGAAGGTAGAATCTATTGAGTTGTAAGTGATCTGAACATTTCATGATGATCGCACATTCCTATAGGGGGTCAAACCATGTCCCAAAGGTCACCGGGCCTGGTGTCACTTTAAAGAAGTAGTCCAGTTACACCTTCGAGGGCTTATAACTTGGCTTCTGAATGTCCTAGAGAGATCAGGTTTGTTTTAGTGTACTCCAATCAACAGCCCCTACAACCTCAAAAAGGAATGGAGTCATTAGCACTTATGGTTTGTAAATGGCACCCAGAATAATGTTGCACGAAGCACAATTTCACATCATTCTGGGTCCATTTGTGTGAAAACAAGGTCCAATCAGGCTGAAACCCTACAAGAAGGTAGAATCTATTGAGTTGTAAGTGATCTGAACGTTTCAAGATGATCGCACATTCCTATAGGGGGTAAAACCATGTCCCAAAGGTCACCGGGCCTGGTGTCACTTTAAAGAAGTAGTCCAGTTACACATTTGTGGGCTTATAACTTGGCTTCTGAATGTCCTAGAGAGATCAGGTTTGTTCTAATGTACTCCAATCAACAGCCCCTACAACCACAAAAAGGAATGGAGTCATTAGCACTTATGGTTTGTAAATGCCACCCAGAATTATGTTGCACGAAGCACAATTTCACATCATTCTGGGTCCATTCGTGGGAAAACAAGGTCCAATCAGGCTGAAACGCTACAAGAAGGTAGAATCTATTGAGTTTTAAGTGATCTGAACGTTTCAAGATGATCGCACATTCCTATAGGGGGTAAAACCATGTCCCAAAGGTCACCGGGACTGGTGTCACTTTAAAGAAGTAGTCCAGTTACACATTTGTGGGCTTATAACTTGGCTTCTGAAAGTCCTAGAGAGATCAGGTTTGTTTTAATGTACTCCAACCAACAGCCCCTACAACCACAAAAAGGAATGGAGTCATTAGCACTTATGGTTTGTAAATGGCACCCAGAATTATGTTGCACGAAGCACAATTTCACATCATTCTGGGTCCATTTGTGTGAAAACAAGGTCCAATCAGGCTGAAACGTTACAAGAAGGTAGAATCTATTGAGTTGTAAGTGATCTGAACGTTTCATGATGATCGCAGATTCCTAAAGGGCGTCAAACAATGTCCCAAAGGTCACCGGGCCTGGTGTCACTTTAAAGAAGTAGTCCAGTTACACCTTTGAGGGCTTATAACTTGGCTTCTGAATGTCCTAGAGAGATCAGGTTTGTTTTAATGTACTCCAATCAACAGCCCCTACAACCACAAAAAGGAATGGAGTCATTAGCACTTATGGTTTTTAAATGGCACCCAGAATTATGTTGCACGAAGCACAATTTCACATCATTCTGGGTTCATTTGTGTGAAAACAAGGTCCAATCAGGCTGAAATGTTACAGGAAGGTAGAATCTATTGAGTTGTAAGTGATCTGAACGTTTCATGATGATAGCACTTTCCTAAGGGGGTCAAACCATGTCCCAAAGGTCACCGGATCTGGTGTCAATTTAAAGAAGTAGTCCAGTTACACCTTTGTGGGCTTATAACTTGGCTTCTGAATGTCCTAGAGAGATCAGGTTTGTTTTAGTATACTCCAATCAACAGCCCCTACAACCACAAAAAGGAATGGAGTCATTAGCACTTATGGTTTTTAAATGGCACCCAGAATTATGTTGCACGAAGCACAATTTCACATCATTCTGGGTTCATTTGAGTGAAAACAAGGTCCAATCAGGCTGAAACATTACAGGAAGGTAGAATCTATTGAGTTGTAAGTGATCTGAACGTTTCATGATGATAGCACATTCCTAAGGGGGTCAAACCATGTCCCAAAGGTCACTGGATCTGGTGTCAATTTAAAGAAGTAGTCCAGTTACACCTTTGTGGGCTTATAACTTGGCTTCTGAATGTCCTAGAGAGATCAGGTTTGTTTTAGTATACTCCAATCAACAGCCCCTACAACCACAAAAAGGAATGGAGTCATTAGCACTTATGGTTTTTAAATGGCACCCAGAATTATGTTGCACGAAGCACAATTTCACATCATTCTGGGTTCATTTGAGTGAAAACAAGGTCCAATCAGGCTGAAACGTTAAAGGAATGTAGAATCTATTGAGTTGTAAGTGATCTGAACGTTTCATGATGATAGCACTTTCCTAAGGGGGTCAAACCATGTCCCAAAGGTCACCGGAACTGGTGTCAATTAAAAGAAGTAGTCCAGTTACACATTTGTGGGCTTGTAACTTGGCTTCTGAATGTCCTAGAGAGATCAGGTTTGTTTTAGTGTACTCCAATCAACAGCCCCTACAACCACAAAAAGGAATGGAGTCATTAGCACTTATGGTTTTTAAATGGCACCCAGAATTATGTTGCACGAATCACAATTTCACATCATTCTGGGTTCATTTGTGTGAAAACAAGGTCCAATCAGGCTGAAACGTTACAGGAAGGTAGAATCTATTGAGTTGTAAGTGATCTGAACGTTTCATGATGATCGCACTTTCCTAAGGGGGTCAAACCATGTCCCAAAGGTCACCGGATCTGGTGTCAATTAAAAGAAGTAGTCCAGTTACACATTTGTGGGCTTATAACTTGTATTCTGAATGTCCTAGAGAGATCAGGTTTGTTTTAGTGTACTCCAATCAACAGCCCCTACAACCACAAAAAGGAATGGAGTCATTAGCACTTATGGTTTGTAAATGGCACCCAGAATTATGTTGCACGAAGCACAATTTCACATCATTCTGGGTTCATTTGAGTGAAAACAAGGTCCAATCAGGCTGAAACATTACAGGAAGGTAGAATCTATTGAGTTGTAAGTGATCTGAACGTTTCATGATGATAGCACATTCCTAAGGGGGTCAAACCATGTCCCAAAGGTCACTGGATCTGGTGTCAATTTAAAGAAGTAGTCCAGTTACACTTTGTGGGCTTATAACTTGGCTTCTGAATGTCCTAGAGAGATCAGGTTTGTTTTAGAATACTCCAATCAACATCCCCTACAACCACAAAAGGAATGGAGTCATTAGCACTTATGGTTTGTAAATGGCACCCAGAATTATGTTGCACGAAGCACAATTTCACATCATTCTGGGTCCATTTGTTTGAAAACAAGGTCCAATCAGGCTGAAACGCTACAAGAAGGTAGAATCTATTGAGTTGTAAGTGATCTGAACGTTTCAAGATGATCGCACATTCCTATAGGGGGTCAAACCATGTCCCAAAGGTCACCGGATCTGGTGTCAATTAAAAGAAGTAGTCCAGTTACACATTTGTGGGCTTATAACTTGGCTTCTGAATGTCCTAGAGAGATCAGGTTTGTTTTAGTGTACTCCAATACACAGCCCCTACAACCACAAAAAGGAATGGAGTCATTAGCACTTATGGTTTGTAAATGGCACCCAGAATTATGTTGCACGAAGAACAATTTCACATCATTCTGGGTCCATTTGTGTGAAAACAAGGTCCAATCAGGCTGAAACGCTACAAGAAGGTAGAATCTATTGAGTTGTAAGTGATCTGAACGTTTCATGATGATCACACATTCCTATAGGGGGTAAAACCATGTCCCAAAGGTAACCGGGCCTGGTGTCACTTTAAAGAAGTAGTCCAGTTACACCTTTGTGGGCTTATAACTTGGCTTCTGAATGTCCTAGAGAGGTCAGGTTTGTTTTAGTGTACTCCAATCAACAGCCCCTACAACCACAACAAGGAATGGAGTGATTAGCACTTATGGTTTGTAAATGGCACCCAGAATTATGTTGCACAAAGCACAATTTCACATAATTCTGGGTTCATTTGTGTGAAAACAAGGTCCAATCAGGCTGAAACGTTACAGGAAGGTAGAATCTATTGAGTTGTAAGTTATCTGAACGTTTCATGATGATAGCACTTTCCTAAGGGGGTCAAACCATGTCCCAAAGGTCACCGGATCTGGTGTCAATTTAAAGAAGTAGTCCAGTTACACATTTGTGGGCTTATAACTTGGCTTCTGAATGTCCTAGAGAGATCAGGTTTGTTTTAGTGTACTCCAGTCAACATCCCCTACAACCTCAAAAAGGAATGGAGTCATTAGCACTTATGGTTTTTAAATGGCACCCAGATTTATGCTGCACTAAGCACAATTTCACATCATTCTGGGTTCATTTGTGTGAAAACAAGGTCCAATCAGGCTGAAATGTTACAGGAAGGTAGAATCTATTGAGTTGTAAGTGATCTGAACGTTTCATGATGATAGCACTTTCCTAAGGGGGTCAAACCATGTCCCAAAGGTCACCGGATCTGGTGTCAATTTAAAGTAGTCCAGTTACACCTTTGTGGGCTTATAACTTGGCTTCTGAATGTCCTAGAGAGATCATGTTTGTTTTAGTATACTCCAATCAACAGCCCCTACAACCACAAAAAGGAATGGAGTCATTAGCACTTATGGTTTTTAAATGGCACCCAGATTTATGCTGCACTAAGCACAATTTCACATCATTCTGGGTTCATTTGTGTGAAAACAAGGTCCAATCAGGCTGAAATGTTACAGGAAGGTAGAATCTATTGAGTTGTAAGTGATCTGAACGTTTCATGATGATAGCACTTTCCTAAGGGGGTCAAACCATGTCCCAAAGGTCACTGGATCTGGTGTCAATTTAAAGAAGTAGTCCAGTTACACTTTGTGGGCTTATAACTTGGCTTCTGAATGTCCTAGAGAGATCAGGTTTGTTTTAGAATACTCCAATCAACATCCCCTACAACCACAAAAGGAATGGAGTCATTAGCACTTATGGTTTGTAAATGGCACCCAGAATTATGTTGCACGAAGCACAATTTCACATCATTCTGGGTCCATTTGTTTGAAAACAAGGTCCAATCAGGCTGAAACGCTACAAGAAGGTAGAATCTATTGAGTTGTAAGTGATCTGAACGTTTCAAGATGATCGCACATTCCTATAGGGGGTCAAACCATGTCCCAAAGGTCACCGGATCTGGTGTCAATTAAAAGAAGTAGTCCAGTTACACATTTGTGGGCTTATAACTTGGCTTCTGAATGTCCTAGAGAGATCAGGTTTGTTTTAGTGTACTCCAATACACAGCCCCTACAACCACAAAAAGGAATGGAGTCATTAGCACTTATGGTTTGTAAATGGCACCCAGAATTATGTTGCACGAAGAACAATTTCACATCATTCTGGGTCCATTTGTGTGAAAACAAGGTCCAATCAGGCTGAAACGCTACAAGAAGGTAGAATCTATTGAGTTGTAAGTGATCTGAACGTTTCAAGATGATCGCACATTCCTATAGGGGGTAAAACCATGTCCCAAAGGTAACCGGGCCTGGTGTAACTTTAAAGAAGTAGTCCAGTTACACCTTTGTGGGCTTACAACTTGGCTTCTGAATGTCCTAGAGAGGTCAGGTTTGTTTTAGTGTACTCCAATCAACAGCCCCTACAACCACAACAAGGAATGGAGTGATTAGCACTTATGGTTTGTAAATGGCACCCAGAATTATGTTGCACAAAGCACAATTTCACATAATTCTGGGTTCATTTGTGTGAAAACAAGGTCCAATCAGGCTGAAACGTTACAGGAAGGTAGAATCTATTGAGTTGTAAGTTATCTGAACGTTTCATGATGATAGCACTTTCCTAAGGGGGTCAAACCATGTCCCAAAGGTCACCGGATCTGGTGTCAATTTAAAGAAGTAGTCGAGTTACACATTTGTGGGCTTATAACTTGGCTTCTGAATGTCTAGAGAGATCAGGTTTGTTTTAGTGTACTCCAATCAACATCCCCTACAACCTCAAAAAGGAATGGAGTCATTAGCACTTATGGTTTTTAAATGGCACCCAGATTTATGCTGCACTAAGCACAATTTCACATCATTCTGGGTTCATTTGTGTGAAAACAAGGTCCAATCAGGCTGAAATGTTACAGGAAGGTAGAATCTATTGAGTTGTAAGTGATCTGAACGTTTCATGATGATAGCACTTACCTAAGGGGGTCAAACCATGTCCCAAAGGTCACTGGATCTGGTGTCAATTTAAAGAAGTAGTCCAGTTACACATTTGTTGGCTTATAACTTGGCTTCTGAATGTCCTAGAGAGATCAGGTTTGTTTTAGTGTACTCCAATCAACATCCCCTACAACCCCAAAAAGGAATGGAGTCATTAGCACTTATGGTTTGTAAATGGCACCCAGAATTATGTTGCACGAAGGACAATTTCACATCATTCTGGGTCCATTTGTGTGAAAACAAGGTCCAATCAGGCTGAAACGCTACAAGAATGTAGAATCCATTGAGTTGTAAGTGATCTGAACGTTTCAAGATGATCGCACATTCCTATAGGGGGTAAAACCATGTCCCAAAGGTCACCGGGCCTGGTGTCACTTTAAAGAAGTAGTCCAGTTACACCTTTGTGGGCTTATAACTTGGCTTCTGAATGTCCTAGAGAGGTCAGGTTTGTTTTAGTGTACTCCAATCAACATCCCCTACAACCTCAAAAAGGAATGGAGTCATTAGCACTTATGGTTTTTAAATGGCACCCAGAATTATGCTGCACGAAGCACAATTTCACATCATTCTGGGTTCATTTGTGTGAAAACAAGGTCCAATCAGGCTGAAACGTTACAGGAAGGTAGAATCTATTGAGTTGTAAGTGATCTGAACATTTCATGATGATCGCACATTCCTATAGGGGGTCAAACCATGTCCCAAAGGTCACCGGGCCTGGTGTCACTTTAAAGAAGTAGTCCAGTTACACCTTCGAGGGCTTATAACTTGGCTTCTGAATGTCCTAGAGAGATCAGGTTTGTTTTAGTGTACTCCAATCAACAGCCCCTACAACCTCAAAAAGGAATGGAGTCATTAGCACTTATGGTTTGTAAATGGCACCCAGAATAATGTTGCACGAAGCACAATTTCACATCATTCTGGGTCCATTTGTGTGAAAACAAGGTCCAATCAGGCTGAAACCCTACAAGAAGGTAGAATCTATTGAGTTGTAAGTGATCTGAACGTTTCAAGATGATCGCACATTCCTATAGGGGGTAAAACCATGTCCCAAAGGTCACCGGGCCTGGTGTCACTTTAAAGAAGTAGTCCAGTTACACATTTGTGGGCTTATAACTTGGCTTCTGAATGTCCTAGAGAGATCAGGTTTGTTTTAATGTACTCCAATCAACAGCCCCTACAACCACAAAAAGGAATGGAGTCATTAGCACTTATGGTTTGTAAATGCCACCCAGAATTATGTTGCACGAAGCACAATTTCACATCATTCTGGGTCCATTCGTGGGAAAACAAGGTCCAATCAGGCTGAAACGCTACAAGAAGGTAGAATCTATTGAGTTTTAAGTGATCTGAACGTTTCAAGATGATCGCACATTCCTATAGGGGGTAAAACCATGTCCCAAAGGTCACCGGGACTGGTGTCACTTTAAAGAAGTAGTCCAGTTACACATTTGTGGGCTTATAACTTGGCTTCTGAAAGTCCTAGAGAGATCAGGTTTGTTTTAATGTACTCCAACCAACAGCCCCTACAACCACAAAAAGGAATGGAGTCATTAGCACTTATGGTTTGTAAATGGCACCCAGAATTATGTTGCACGAAGCACAATTTCACATCATTCTGGGTCCATTTGTGTGAAAACAAGGTCCAATCAGGCTGAAACGTTACAAGAAGGTAGAATCTATTGAGTTGTAAGTGATCTGAACGTTTCATGATGATCGCAGATTCCTAAAGGGCGTCAAACAATGTCCCAAAGGTCACCGGGCCTGGTGTCACTTTAAAGAAGTAGTCCAGTTACACCTTTGAGGGCTTATAACTTGGCTTCTGAATGTCCTAGAGAGATCAGGTTTGTTTTAATGTACTCCAATCAACAGCCCCTACAACCACAAAAAGGAATGAAGTCATTAGCACTTATGGTTTTTAAATGGCACCCAGAATTATGTTGCACGAAGCACAATTTCACATCATTCTGGGTTCATTTGTGTGAAAACAAGGTCCAATCAGGCTGAAATGTTACAGGAAGGTAGAATCTATTGAGTTGTAAGTGATCTGAACGTTTCATGATGATAGCACTTTCCTAAGGGGGTCAAACCATGTCCCAAAGGTCACCGGATCTGGTGTCAATTTAAAGAAGTAGTCCAGTTACACCTTTGTGGGCTTATAACTTGGCTTCTGAATGTCCTAGAGAGATCAGGTTTGTTTTAGTATACTCCAATCAACAGCCCCTACAACCACAAAAAGGAATGGAGTCATTAGCACTTATGGTTTTTAAATGGCACCCAGAATTATGTTGCACGAAGCACAATTTCACATCATTCTGGGTTCATTTGAGTGAAAACAAGGTCCAATCAGGCTGAAACATTACAGGAAGGTAGAATCTATTGAGTTGTAAGTGATCTGAACGTTTCATGATGATAGCACATTCCTAAGGGGGTCAAACCATGTCCCAAAGGTCACTGGATCTGGTGTCAATTTAAAGAAGTAGTCCAGTTACACCTTTGTGGGCTTATAACTTGGCTTCTGAATGTCCTAGAGAGATCAGGTTTGTTTTAGTATACTCCAATCAACAGCCCCTACAACCACAAAAAGGAATGGAGTCATTAGCACTTATGGTTTTTAAATGGCACCCAGAATTATGTTGCACGAAGCACAATTTCACATCATTCTGGGTTCATTTGTGTGAAAACAAGGTCCAATCAGGCTGAAACGTTAAAGGAATGTAGAATCTATTGAGTTGTAAGTGATCTGAACGTTTCATGATGATAGCACTTTCCTAAGGGGGTCAAACCATGTCCCAAAGGTCACCGGAACTGGTGTCAATTAAAAGAAGTAGTCCAGTTACACATTTGTGGGCTTGTAACTTGGCTTCTGAATGTCCTAGAGAGATCAGGTTTGTTTTAGTGTACTCCAATCAACAGCCCCTACAACCACAAAAAGGAATGGAGTCATTAGCACTTATGGTTTGTAAATGGCACCCAGAATTATGTTGCACGAAGCACAATTTCACATCATTCTGGGTTCGTTTGTGTGAAAACAAGGTCCAATCAGGCTGAAACGTTACATGAAGGTAGAATCTATTGAGTTGTAAGTTATCTGAACGTTTCATGA
Organism: Nothobranchius furzeri; assembly: GCF_043380555.1. Classification (NCBI taxonomy): domain Eukaryota; kingdom Metazoa; phylum Chordata; class Actinopteri; order Cyprinodontiformes; family Nothobranchiidae; genus Nothobranchius; species Nothobranchius furzeri. The sequence goes on from NC_091756.1 coordinate 19,248,300, forward strand.
TGATAGCACTTTCCTAAGGGGGTCAAACCATGTCCCAAAGGTCACCGGATCTGGTGTCAATTTAAAGAAGTAGTCCAGTTACACATTTGTGGGCATATGACTTGGCTTCTGAATGTCCTAGAGAGATCAGGTTTGTTTTAGTGTACTCCAATCAACATCCCCTACAACCTCAAAAAGGAATGGAGTCATTAGCACTTATGGTTTTTAAATGGCACCCAGAATTATGCTGCACTAAGCACAATTTCACATCATTCTGGGTTCATTTGTGTGAAAACAAGGTCCAATCAGGCTGAAATGTTACAGGAAGGTAGAATCTATTGAGTTGTAAGTGATCTGAACGTTTCATGATGATAGCACTTTCCTAAGGGGGTCAAACCATGTCCCAAAGGTCACCGGATCTGGTGTCAATTTAAAGAAGTAGTCCAGTTAAGCCTTTGTGGGCTTATAACTTGGCTTCTGAATGTCCTAGAGAGGTCAGGTTTGTTTTAGTGTACTCCAATCAACAGCCCCTACAACCACAAAAAGGAATGGAGTCATTAGCACTTATGGTTTGTAAATGGCACCCAGAATTATGTTGCACGAAGCACAATTTCACATCATTCTGGGTCCATTTGTGTGAAAACAAGGTCCAATCAGGCTGAAACGCTACAAGAAGGTAGAATCTATTGAGTTGTAAGTGATCTGAACGTTTCAAGATGATTGCACATTCCTATAGGGGGTAAAACCATGTCCCAAAGGTCACCGGGCCTGATGTCACTTTAAAGAAGTAGTCCAGTTACACCTTTGTGGGCTTATAACTTGGCTTCTGAATGTCCTAGAGAGGTCAGGTTTGTTTTAGTGTACTCCAATCAACAGCCCCTACAACCACAACAAGGAATGGAGTCATTAGCACTTATGGTTTGTAAATGGCACCCAAAATTATGTTGCACGAAGCACAATTTCACATCATTCTGGGTCCATTTGTGTGAAAACAAGGTCCAATCAGGCTGAAACGCTACAAGAAGGTAGAATCTATTGAGTTGTAAGTGATCTGAACGTTTCAAGATGATCGCACATTCCTATAGGGGGTAAAACCATGTCCCAAAGGTCACCGGGCCTGGTGTCACTTTAAAGAAGTAGTCCAGTTACACCTTTGTGGGCTTATAACTTGGCTTCTGAATGTCCTAGAGAGGTCAGGTTTGTTTTAGTGTACTCCAATCAACATCCCCTACAACCTCAAAAAGGAATGGAGTCATTAGCACTTATGGTTTTTAAATGGCACCCAGAATTATGCTGCACTAAGCACAATTTCACATCATTCTGGCTTCATTTGTGTGAAAACAAGGTCCAATCAGGCTGAAACGTTACAGGAAGGTAGAATCTATTGAGTTGTAAGTGATCTGAACATTTCATGATGATAGCCCTTTCCTAAGGGGGTCAAACCATGTCCCAAAGGTCACCGGATCTGGTGTCAATTTAAAGAAGTAGTCGAGTTACACATTTGTGGGCTTATAACTTGGCTTCTGAATGTCCCAGAGAGATCAGGTTTGTTTTAATGTACTCCAACCAACAGCCCCTACAACCACAAAAAGGAATGGAGTCATTAGCACTTATGGTTTGTAAATGGCACCCAGAATTATGTTGCACGAAGCACAATTTCACATCATTCTGGGTTCATTTGTGTGAAAACAAGGTCCAATCAGGCTGAAACATTACAGGAAGGTAGAATCTATTGAGTTGTAAGTGACCTGAACGTTTCATGATGATAGCACTTTCCTAAGGGGGTCAAACCATGTCCCAAAGGTCACCGGATCTGGTGTCAATTTAAAGAAGTAGTCCAGTTACACATTTGTGGGCTTATAACTTGGCTTCTGAATGTCCTAGAGAGATCAGGTTTGTTTTAATGTACTCCAACCAACAGCCCCTACGACCACAAAAAGGAATGGAGTCATTAGCACTTATGGTTTGTAAATGGCACCCAGAATTATGTTGCACGAAGCACAATTTCACATCATTCTGGGTTCATTTGTGTGAAAACAAGGTCCAATCAGGCTGAAACGTTACAGGAAGGTATAATCTATTGAGTTGTAAGTGATCTGAAAGTTTCATGATGATAGCACTTTCCTAAGGGGGTCAAACCATGTCCCAAAGGTCACCGGATCTGGTGTCAATTTAAAGAAGTAGTCCAGTTACACATTTGTGGGCTTATAACTTGGCTTCTGAATGTCCTAGAGAGATCAGGTTTGTTTTAATGTACTCCAATCAACATCCCCTACAACCTCAAAAAGGAATGGAGTCATTAGCACTTATGGTTTTTAAATGGCACCCAGAATTATGCTTCACTAAGCACAATTTCACATCATTCTGGGTTCATTTGTGTGAAAACAAGGTCCAATCAGGCTGAAACGTTACAGGAAGGTAGAATCTATTGAGTTGTAAGTGATCTGAACGTTTCATGATGATCGCACATTCCTATAGGGGGTCAAACCATGTCCCAAAGGTCACCGGATCTGGTGTCACTTTAAAGAAGTAGTCCAGTTACACCTTTGAGGGCTTATAACTTGGCTTCTGAATGTCCTAGAGAGATCAGGTTTGTTTTAGTGTACTCCAATCAACAGCCCCTACAACCTCAAAAAGGAATGGAGTCATTAGCACGTATGGTTTTTAAATGGCACCCAGAATTATGTTGCACGAAGCACAATTTCACATCATTCTGGGTTCATTTGTGTGAAAACAAGGTCCAATCAGGCTGAAACGTTACAGGAAGGTAGAATCTATTGAGTTGTAAGTGATCTGAACGTTTCATGATGATAGCACTTTCCTAAGGGGGTCAAACCATGTCCCAAAGCTCACCGGATCTGGTGTCAATTTAAAGAAGTAGTCCAGTTACACCTTTGTGGGCTTATAACTTGGCTTCTGAATGTCCTAGAGAGATCAGATTGTTTTAGTATACTCCAATCAACAGCCCCTACAACCAAAAAAGGAATGGAGTCATTGGCACTTATGGTTTTTAAATGGCACCCAGAATTATGTTGCACGAAGCACAATTTCACATCATTCTGGGATCATTTGTGTGAAAACAAGGTCCAATCAGGCTGAAACGTTACAGGAAGGTAGAATCTATTGAGTTGTAAGTGATCTGAACGTTTCATGATGATAGCACTTTCCAAAGGGGGTCAAACCATGTCCGAAAGGTCACCGGATCTGGTGTCAATTAAAAGAAGTAGTCCAGTTACACATTTGTGGGCTTATAACTTGGCTTCTGAATGTCCTAGAGAGATCAGGTTTGTTTTAGTGTACTCCAATCAACAGCCCCTACAACCACAAAAAGGAATGGAGTCATTAGCACTTATGGTTTGTAAATGGCACCCAGAATTATGTTGCACGAAGCACAATTTCACATCATTCTGGGTCCATTTGTGTGAAAACAAGGTCCAATCAGGCTGAAACGCTACAAGAAGGTAGAATCTATTGAGTTGTAAGTGATCTGAATGTTTCAAGATGATCGCACATTCCTATAGGGGGTAAAACCATGTCCCAAAGGTCACCGGGCCTGATGTCACTTTAAAGAAGTAGTCCAGTTACACCTTTGTGGGCTTATAACTTGGCTTCTGAATGTCCTAGAGAGATCAGGTTTGTTTTAGTGTACTCCAATCAACAGCCCCTACAACCTCAAAAAGGAATGGAGTCATTAGCACGTATGGTTTTTAAATGGCACCCAGAATTATGTTGCACGAAGCACAATTTCACATCATTCTGGGTTCATTTGTGTGAAAACAAGGTCCAATCAGGCTGAAATGTTACAGGAAGGTAAAATCTATTGAGTTGTAAGTGGTCTGAACGTTTCATGATGATAGCACTTTCCTAAGGGGGTCAAACCATGTCCCAAAGGTCACCGGATCTGGTGTCAATTTAAAGAAGTAGTCCAGTTACACCTTTGTGGGCTTATAACTTGGCTTCTGAATGTCCTAGAGAGATCAGGTTTGTTTTAGTATACTCCAATCAACAGCCCCTACAACCACAAAAAGGAATGGAGTCATTAGCACTTATGGTTTTTAAATGGCACCCAGAATTATGTTGCACGAAGCACAATTTCACATCATTCTGGGTTCATTTGTGTGAAAACAAGGTCCAATCAGGCTGAAACGTTACAGGAAGGTAGAATCGATTGAGTTGTAAGTGATCTGAACGTTTCATGATGATAACACTTTCCTAAGGGGGTCAAACCATGTCCGAAAGGTCACCGGATCTGGTGTCAATTTAAAGAAGTAGTCCAGTTACACATTTGTGGGCTTATAACTTGGCTTCTGAATGTCCTAGAGAGATCAGGTTTGTTTTAGTGTACTCCAATCAACAGCCCCTACAACCACAAAAAGGAATGGAGTCATTAGCACTTATGGTTTGTAAATAGCACCCAGAATTATGTTGCACGAAGCACAATTTCACATCATTCTGGGTTCATTTGTGTGAAAACAAGGTCCAATCAGGCTGAAACGTTACAGGAAGGTAGAATCTATTGAGTTGTAAGTGATCTGAACGTTTCATGATGATCGCACATTCCTATAGGGGGTCAAACCATGTCCCAAAGGTCACCGGGCCTGGTGTCACTTTAAAGAAGTAGTCCAGTTACACCTTTGAGGGCTTATAACTTGGCTTCTGAATGTCCTAGAGAGATCAGGTTTGTTTTAGTGTACTCCAATCAACAGCCCCTACAACCTCAAAAAGGAATGGAGTCATTAGCACGTATGGTTTTTAAATGGCACCCAGAATTATGTTGCACGAAGCACAATTTCACATCATTCTGGGTTCATTTGTGTGAAAACAAGGTCCAATCAGGCTGAAATGTTACAGGAAGGTAGAATCTATTGAGTTGTAAGTGATCTGAACGTTTCATGATGATAGCACTTTCCTAAGGGTGTCAAACCATGTCCCAAAGGTCACCGGATCTGGTGTCAATTTAAAGAAGTAGTCCAGTTACACCTTTGTGGGCTTATAACTTGGCCTCTGAATGTCCTAGAGAAATCAGAATTGTTTTAGTTTACTCCAATCAACAGCCCCTACAACCAAAAAAAGGAATGGAGTCATTAGCACTTATGGTTTTTAAATGGCACCCAGAATTATGTTGCACGAAGCACAATTTCACATCATTCTGGGTTCATTTGTGTGAAAACAAGGTCCAATCATGCTGAAACGTTACAGGAAGGTAGAATCTATTGAGTTGTAAGTGATCTGAACGTTTCATGATGATAGCACTTTCCAAAGGGGGTCAAACCATGTCCGAAAGGTCACCGGATCTGGTGTCAATTTAAAGAAGTAGTCCAGTTACACATTTGTGGGCTTATAACTTGGCTTCTGAATGTCCTAGAGAGATCAGGTTTGTTTTAGTGTACGCCAATCAACAGCCCCTACAACCACAAAAAGGAATGGAGTCATTAGCACTTATGGTTTGTAAATGGCACCCAGAATTATGTTGCACGAAGCACAATTTCACATCATTCTGGGTCCATTTGTGTGAAAACAAGGTCCAATCAGGCTGAAACGCTACAAGAAGGTAGAATCTATTGAGTTGTAAGTGATCTGAACGTTTCTTGATGATCGCAAATTCCTATAGGGGGTCAAACCATGTCCCAAAGGTCACCGGGCCTGGTGTCACTTTAAAGAAGTAGTCCAGTTACACCTTTGTGGGCATATAACTTGGCTTCTGAATGTCCTAGAGAGATCAGGTTTGTTTTATTGTACTCCCATCAACAGCCCCTACACCCACAAAAAGGAATGGAGTCATTAGCACTTATGGTTTGTAAATGGCACCCAGAATTCTGTTGCACGAAGCACAATTTCACATCATTCTGGGTCCACTTGTGTGAAAACAAGGTCCAATCAGGCTGAACTGTTACAAGAAGGTAGAATCTATTGAGTTGTAAGTGATCTGAACGTTTCAAGATGATCGCACATTCCTAAGGGGTTCAAACCATGTTCGAAAGGTCACCGGATCTGGTGTCAATTTAAAGAAGTAGTCCAGTTACACATTTGTGGGCTTATAACTTGGCTTCTGAATGTCCTAGAGAGATCAGGTTTGTTTTAGTGTACTCCAATCAACAGCCCCTACAACCACAAAAAGGAATGGAGTCATTAGCACTTATGGTTTGTAAATGGCACCCAGAATTATGTTGCACGAAGCACAATTTCACATCATTCTGGGTCCATTTGTGTGAAAACAAGGTCCAATCAGGCTGAAACGCTACAAGAAGGTAGAATCTATTGAGTTGTAAGTGATTTGAACGTTTCAAGATGATCGCACATTCCTATAGGGGGTAAAACCATGTCCCAAAGGTCACCGGGCCTGATGTCACTTTAAAGAAGTAGTCCAGTTACACCTTTGTGGGCTTATAACTTGGCTTCTGAATGTCCTAGAGAGGTCAGGTTTGTTTTAGTGTACTCCAATCAACAGCCCCTACAACCACAACAAGAAATGGAGTCATTAGCACTTATGGTTTGTAAATGGCACCCAGAATTATGTTGCACGAAGCACAATTTCACATCATTCTGGGTTCATTTGTGTGAAAACAAGGTCCAATCAGGCTGAAACGTTACAGGAAGGTAGAATCTATTGAGTTGTAAGTGATCTGAACGTTTCATGATGATAGCACTTTCCTAAGGGGGTCAAACCATGTCCCAAAGGTCACCGGATCTGGTGTCAATTTAAAGAAGTAGTCCAGTTACACATTTGTGGGCTTATAACTTGGCTTCTGAATGTCCTAGAGAGATCAGGTTTGTTTTAGTGTACTCCAATCAACATCCCCTACAACCTCAAAAAGGAATGGAGTCATTAGCACTTATGGTTTTTAAATGGCACCCAGAATTATGTTGCACGAAGCACAATTTCACATCATTCTGGGTTCGTTTGTGTGAAAACAAGGTCCAATCAGGCTGAAACGCTACAAGAAGGTAGAATCTATTGAGTTGTAAGTGATCTGAACGTTTCAAGATGATCGCACATTCCTATAGGGGGTAAAACCATGTCCCAAAGGTCACCTGGCCTGGTGTCACTTTAAAGAAGTAGTCCAGTTACACCTTTGTGGGCTTATAACTTGGCTTCTGAATGTCCTAGAGAGGTTAGGTTTGTTTTAGTGTTCTCCAATCAACAGCCCCTACAACCACAAAAAGGAATGGAGTCATTAGCACTTATGGTTTGTAAATGGCACCCAGAATTATGTTGCACGAAGCACAATTTCACATCATTCTGGGTTCATTTGTGTGAAAACAAGGTCCAATCAGGCTGAAACGTTACAGGAAGGTAGAATCTATTGAGTTGTAAGTGATCTGAACGTTTCATGATGATAGCACTTTCCTAAGGGGGTCAAACCATGTCCGAAAGGTCACCGGATCTGGTGTCAATTTAAAGAAGTAGTCCAGTTACACATTTGTGGGCTTATAACTTGGCTTCTGAATGTCCTAGAGAGATCAGGTTTGTTTTAGTGTACTCCAATCAACAGCCCCTACAACCACAAAAAGGAATGGAGTCATTAGCACTTATGGTTTGTAAATGGCACCCAGAATTATGTTGCACGAAGCACAATTTCACATCATTCTGGGTCCATTTGTGTGAAAACAAGGTCCAATCAGGCTGAAACGCTACAAGAAGGTAGAATCTATTGAGTTGTAAGTCATCTGAACGTTTCAAGATGATCGCACATTCGTATAGTGGGTAAAACCATGTCCCAAAGGTCACCGGGCCTGATGTCACTTTAAAGAAGTAGTCCAGTTACACCTTTGTGGGCTTATAACTTGGCTTCTGAATGTCCTAGAGAGGTCAGGTTTGTTTTAGTGTACTCCAATCAGCAGCCCCTACAACCACAAAAAGGAATGGAGTCATTAGCACTTATGGTTTGTAAATGGCACCCAGAATTATGTTGCACGAAGCACAATTTCACATCATTCTGGGTCCATTTGTGTGAAAACAAGGTCGAATCAGGCTGAAACGCTACAAGAAGGTAGAATCTATTGAGTTGTAAGTCATCTGAACGTTTCAAGATGATCGCACATTCCTATAGTGGGTAAAACCATGTCCCAAAGGTCACCGGGCCTGATGTCACTTTAAAGAAGTAGTCCAGTTACACCTTTGTGGGCTTATAACTTGGCTTCTGAATGTCCTAGAGAGGTCAGGTTTGTTTTAGTGTACTCCAATCAACAGCCCCTACAACCTCAAAAAGGAATGGAGTCATTAGCACTTATGGTTTGTAAATGGCACCCAGAATTATGTTGCACGAAGCACAATTTCATATCATTCTGGTTCCATTTGTGTGAAAACAAGGTCCAATCAGGCTGAAACGCTACAAGAAGGTAGAATCTATTGAGTTGTAAGTGATCTGAACGTTTCAAGATGATCGCACATTCCTATAGGGGGTAAAACCATGTCCCAAAGGTCACCGGGCCTGGTGTCACTTTAAAGAAGTAGTCCAGTTACACCTTTGTGGGCTTATAACTTGGCCTCTGAATGTCCTAAAGAGGTCAGGTTTGTTTTAGTGTACTCCAATCAACATCCCCTACAACCTCAAAAAGGAATGGAGTCATTAGCACTTATGGTTTTTAAATGTCACCCAGAATTATGCTGCACTAAGCACAATTTCACATCATTCTGGGTTCATTTGTGTGAAAACAAGGTCCAATCAGGCTGAAACGTTACAGGAAGGTAGAATCTATTGAGTTGTAAGTGATCTGAACGTTTCATGATGATAGCACTTTCCTAAGGGGGTCAAACCATGTCCCAAAGGTCACCGGATCTGGTGTCAATTTAAAGAAGTAGTCCAGTTACACATTTGTGGGCTTATAACTTGGCTTCTGGATGTCCTAGAGAGATCAGGTTTGTTTTAATGTACTCCAACCAACAGCCCCTACAACCACAAAAAGGAATGGAGTCATTAGCACTTATGGTTTGTAAATGGCACCCAGAATTCTGTTGCACGAAGCACAATTTCACATCATTCTGGGTCCACTTGTGTGAAAACAAGGTCCAATCAGGCTGAACTGTTACAAGAAGGTAGAATCTATTGAGTTGTAAGTGATCTGAACGTTTCAAGATGATCGCACATTCCTAAGGGGTTCAAACCATGTTCGAAAGGTCACCGGATCTGGTGTCAATTTAAAGAAGTAATCCAGTTACACATTTGTGGGCTTATAACTTGGCTTCTGAATGTCCTAGAGAGATCAGGTTTGTTTTAGTGTACTCCAATCAACAGCCCCTACAACCACAAAAAGGAATGGAGTCATTAGCACTTATGGTTTGTAAATGGCACCCAGAATTATGTTGCACGAAGCACAATTTCACATCATTCTGGGTCCATTTGTGTGAAAACAAGGTCCAATCAGGCTGAAACGCTACAAGAAGGTAGAATCTATTGAGTTGTAAGTGATTTGAACGTTTCAAGATGATCGCACATTCCTATAGGGGGTAAAACCATGTCCCAAAGGTCACCGGGCCTGATGTCACTTTAAAGAAGTAGTCCAGTTACACCTTTGTGGGCTTATAACTTGGCTTCTGAATGTCCTAGAGAGGTCAGGTTTGTTTTAGTGTACTCCAATCAACAGCCCCTACAACCACAACAAGGAATGGAGTCATTAGCACTTATGGTTTGTAAATGGCACCCAGAATTATGTTGCACGAAGCACAATTTCACATCATTCTGGGTTCATTTGTGTGAAAACAAGGTCCAATCAGGTTGAAACGTTACAGGAAGGTAGAATCTATTGAGTTGTAAGTGATCTGAACGTTTCATGATGATAGCACTTTCCTAAGGGGGTCAAACCATGTCCCAAAGGTCACCGGATCTGGTGTCAATTTAAAGAAGTAGTCCAGTTACACATTTGTGGGTTTATAACTTGGCTTCTGAATGTCCTAGAGAGATCAGGTTTGTTTTAGTGTACTCCAATCAACATTCCCTACAACCTCAAAAAGGAATGGAGTCATTAGCACTTATGGTTTTTAAATGGCACCCAGAATTATGTTGCACGAAGCACAATTTCACATCATTCAGGGTTCGTTTGTGTGAAAACAAGGTCCAATCAGGCTGAAACGCTACAAGAAGGTAGAATCTATTGAGTTGTAAGTGATCTGAACGTTTCAAGATGATCGCACATTCCTATAGGGGGTAAAACCATGTCCCAAAGGTCACCTGGCCTGGTGTCACTTTAAAGAAGTAGTCCAGTTACACCTTTGTGGGCTTATAACTTGGCTTCTGAATGTCCTAGAGAGGTTAGGTTTGTTTTAGTGTTCTCCAATCAACAGCCCCTACAACCACAAAAAGGAATGGAGTCATTAGCACTTATGGTTTGTAAATGGCACCCAGAATTATGTTGCACGAAGCACAATTTCACATCATTCTGGGTTCATTTGTGTGAAAACAAGGTCCAATCAGGCTGAAACGTTACAGGAAGGTAGAATCTATTGAGTTGTAAGTGATCTGAACGTTTCATGATGATAGCACTTTCCTAAGGGGGTCAAACCATGTCCGAAAGGTCACCGGATCTGGTGTCAATTTAAAGAAGTAGTCCAGTTACACATTTGTGGGCTTATAACTTGGCTTCTGAATGTCCTAGAGAGATCAGGTTTGTTTTAGTGTACTCCAATCAACAGCCCCTACAACCACAAAAAGGAATGGAGTCATTAGCACTTATGGTTTGTAAATGGCACCCAGAATTATGTTGCACGAAGCACAATTTCACATCATTCTGGGTCCATTTGTGTGAAAACAAGGTCCAATCAGGCTGAAACGCTACAAGAAGGTAGAATCTATTGAGTTGTAAGTCATCTGAACGTTTCATGATGATGGCACATTCCTATAGTGGGTAAAACCATGTCCCAAAGGTCACCGGGCCTGATGTCACTTTAAAGAAGTAGTCCAGTTACACCTTTGTGGGCTTATAACTTGGCTTCTGAATGTCCTAGAGAGGTCAGGTTTGTTTTAGTGTACTCCAATCAACAGCCCCTACAACCACAAAAAGGAATGGAGTCATTAGCACTTATGGTTTGTAAATGGCACCCAGAATTATGTTGCACGAAGCACAATTTCATATCATTCTGGTTCCATGTGTGTGAAAACAAGGTCCAATCAGGCTGAAACGCTACAAGAAGGTAGAATCTATTGAGTTGTAAGTGATCTGAACGTTTCAAGATGATCGCACATTCCTATAGGGGGTAAAACCATGTCCCAAAGGTCACCGGGCCTGGTGTCACTTTAAAGAAGTAGTCCAGTTACACCTTTGTGGGCTTATAACTTGGCCTCTGAATGTCCTAAAGAGGTCAGGTTTGTTTTAGTGTACTCCAATCAACATCCCCTACAACCTCAAAAAGGAATGGAGTCATTAGCACTTATGGTTTTTAAATGTCACCCAGAATTATGCTGCACTAAGCACAATTTCACATCATTCTGGGTTCATTTGTGTGAAAACAAGGTCCAATCAGGCTGAAACGTTACAGGAAGGTAGAATCTATTGAGTTGTAAGTGATCTGAACGTTTCATGATGATAGCACTTTCCTAAGGGGGTCAAACCATGTCCCAAAGGTCACCGGATCTGGTGTCAATTTAAAGAAGTAGTCCAGTTACACATTTGTGGGCTTATAACTTGGCTTCTGGATGTCCTAGAGAGATCAGGTTTGTTTTAATGTACTCCAACCAACAGCCCCTACAACCACAAAAAGGAATGGAGTCATTAGCACTTATGGTTTGTAAATGGCACCCAGAATTCTGTTGCACGAAGCACAATTTCACATCATTCTGGGTCCACTTGTGTGAAAACAAGGTCCAATCAGGCTGAACTGTTACAAGAAGGTAGAATCTATTGAGTTGTAAGTGATCTGAACGTTTCAAGATGATTGCACATTCCTAAGGGGGTCAAACCATGTTCGAAAGGTCACCGGATCTGGTGTCAATTTAAAGAAGTAGTCCAGTTACACATTTGTGGGCTTATAACTTGGCTTCTGAATGTCCTAGAGAGATCAGGTTTGTTTTAGTGTACGCCAATCAACAGCCCCTACAACCACAAAAAGGAATGGAGTCATTAGCACTTATGGTTTGTAAATGGCACCCAGAATTATGTTGCACGAAGCACAATTTCACATCATTCTGGGTCCATTTGTGTGAAAACAAGGTCCAATCAGGCTGAAACGCTACAAGAAGGTAGAATCTATTGAGTTGTAAGTGATTTGAACGTTTCAAGATGATCGCACATTCCTATAGGGGGTAAAACCATGTCCCAAAGGTCACCGGGCCTGATGTCACTTTAAAGAAGTAGTCCAGTTACACCTTTGTGGGCTTATAACTTGGCTTCTGAATGTCCTAGAGAGGTCAGGTTTGTTTTAGTGTACTCCAATCAACAGCCCCTACAACCACAACAAGGAATGGAGTCATTAGCACTTATGGTTTGTAAATGGCACCCAGAATTATGTTGCACGAAGCACAATTTCACATCATTCTGGGTTCATTTGTGTGAAAACAAGGGCCAATCAGGCTGAAACGTTACAGGAAGGTAGAAACTATTGAGTTGTAAGTGATCTGAACGTTTCATGATGATAGCACTTTCCTAAGGGGGTCAAACCATGTCCCAAAGGTCACCGGATCTGGTGTCAATTTAAAGAAGTAGTCCAGTTACACATTTGTGGGCTTATAACTTGGCTTCTGAATGTCCTAGAGAGATCAGGTTTGTTTTAGTGTACTCCAATCAACATCCCCTACAACCTCAAAAAGGAATGGAGTCATTAGCACTTATGGTTTTTAAATGGCACCCAGAATTATGTTGCACGAAGCACAATTTCACATCATTCTGGGTTCGTTTGTGTGAAAACAAGGTCCAATCAGGCTGAAACGCTACAAGAAGGTAGAATCTATTGAGTTGTAAGTGATCTGAACGTTTCAAGATGATCGCACATTCCTATAGGGGGTAAAACCATGTCCCAAAGGTCACCTGGCCTGGTGTCACTTTAAAGAAGTAGTCCAGTTACACCTTTGTGGGCTTATAACTTGGCTTCTGAATGTCCTAGAGAGGTTAGGTTTGTTTTAGTGTTCTCCAATCAACAGCCCCTACAACCACAAAAAGGAATGGAGTCATTAGCACTTATGGTTTGTAAATGGCACCCAGAATTATGTTGCACGAAGCACAATTTCATATCATTCTGGTTCCATTTGTGTGAAAACAAGGTCCAATCAGGCTGAAACGCTACAAGAAGGTAGAATCTATTGAGTTGTAAGTGATCTGAACGTTTCAAGATGATCGCACATTCCTATAGGGGGTAAAACCATGTCCCAAAGGTCACCGGGCCTGGTGTCACTTTAAAGAAGTAGTCCAGTTACACCTTTGTGGGCTTATAACTTGGCTTCTGAATGTCCTAAAGAGGTCAGGTTTGTTTTAGTGTACTCCAATCAACATCCCCTACAACCTCAAAAAGGAATGGAGTCATTAGCACTTATGGTTTTTAAATGTCACCCAGAATTATGCTGCACTAAGCACAATTTCACATCATTCTGGGTTCATTTGTGTGAAAACAAGGTCCAATCAGGCTGAAACGTTACAGGAAGGTAGAATCTATTGAGTTGTAAGTGATCTGAACGTTTCATGATGATAGCACTTTCCTAAGGGGGTCAAACCATGTCCCAAAGGTCACCAGATCTGGTGTCACTTTAAAGAAGTAGTCCAGTTACACATTTGTGGGCTTATAACTTGGCTTCTGAATGTCCTAGAGAGGTTAGGTTTGTTGTAGTGTTCTCCAATCAACAGCCCATACAACCACAAAAAGGAATGGAGTCAATAGAACTAATGGTTTGTAAATGGCACCCAGAATTATGTTGCATGAAGCACAATTTCACATCATTCGGGGTTCATTTGTGTGAAAACAAGGTCCAATCAGGCTGAAACGTTACAGGAAGGTAGAATCTATTGAGTTGTAAGTGATCTGAACGTTTCATGATGATAGCACTTTCCTAAGGGGGTCAAACCATGTCCGAAAGGTCACCGGATCTGGTGTCAATTTAAAGAAGTAGTCCAGTTACACATTTGTGGGCTTATAACTTGGCTTCTGAATGTCCTAGAGAGATCAGGTTTGTTTTAGTGTACTCCACTCAACAGCCCCTACAACCACAACAAGGATTGGAGTCATTAGCACTTATGGTTTGTAAATGGCACCCAGAATTATGTTGCACGAAGCACAATTTCACATCATTCTGGGTCCATTTGTGTGAAAACAAGGTCCAATCAGGCTGAAACGCTACAAGAAGGTAGAATCTATTGAGTTGTAAGTGATCTGAACGTTTCAAGATGATCGCACAGTCCTATAGGGGGTAAAACCATGTCCAAAAGGTCACCGGGCCTGGTGTCACTTTAAAGAAGTAGTCCAGTTACACCTTTGTGGGCTTATAACTTTGCTTCTGAATGTCCTAGAGAGGCCAGGTTTGTTTTAGTGTACTCCAATCAACATCCCCTACAACCTCAAAAAGGAATGGAGTCATTAGCACTTATGGTTTTTAAATGGCACCCAGAATTATGCTGCACTAAGCACAATTTCACATCATTCTGGGTTCATTTGTGTGAAAACAAGGTCCAATCAGGCTGAAACGCTACAAGAAGGTAGAATCTATTGAGTTGTAAGTGATCTGAACGTTTCAAGATGATCGCACATTCCTATAGGGGGTAAAACCATGTCCCAAAGGTCACCGGGCCTGGTGTCACTTTAAAGAAGTAGTCCAGTTACACATTTGTGGGCTTATAACTTGGCTTCTGAATGTCCTAGAGAGATCAGGTTTGTTTTAATGTACTCCAACCAACAGCCCCTACAACCACAAAAAGGAATGGAGTCATTAGCACTTATGGTTTGTAAATGGCACCCAGAATTATGTTGCACGAAGCACAATTTCACATCATTCTGGGTCCATTTGTGTGAAAACAAGGTCCAGTCAGGCTGAAACGTTACAAGAAGGTAGACTCTATTGAGTTGTAAGTGATCTGAACGTTTCATGATGATCGTAGATTCCTATAGGGGGTCAAACCATGTCCCAAAGGTCACCGGGCCTGATGTCACTTTAAAGAAGTAGTCCAGTTACACCTTTGTGGGCTTATAACTTGGCTTCTGAATGTCCTAGAGAGATCAGGTTTGTTTTAGTATACTCCAATCAACAGCCCCTACAACCACAAAAAGGAATGGAGTCATTAGCACTCATGGGTTTTAAATGGCACCCAGAATTATGTTGCACGAAGCACAATTTCACATCATTCTGGGTTCATTTGTGTGAAAACAAGGTCCAATCAGGCTGAAACATTACAGGAAGGTAGAATCTATTGAGTTGTAAGTGATCTGAACGTTTCACACTCCTAAGGGGGTCAAACCATGTCCCAAAGGTCACCGGATCTGGTGTCAGTTTAAAGAAGTAGTCCAGTTACACATTTGTGGGCTTATAACTTGGCTTCTGAATGTCCTATAGAGATCAGGTTTGTTTTAGTATACTCCAATCAACAGCCCCTACAACCACAAAAAGGAATGAAGTCATTAGCACTTATGGTTTGTAAATGGCACCCAGAATGATGTTGCACGAAGCACAATTTCACATCATTCTGGGTCCATTTGTGTGAAAACAAGGTCCAATCAGGCTGAAACGCTACAAGAAGGTAGAGTTGTAAGTGATCTGAACGTTTCAAGATGATCGCACATTCCTATAGGGGGTAAAACCATGTCCCAAAGGTCACCGGGCCTGGTGTCACTTTAAAGAAGTAGTCCAGTTACACCTTTGTGGGTTTATAACTTGGCTTCTGAATGTCCTAGAGAGGTCAGGTTTGTTTTGGTGTACTCCAATCAACAGCCCCTACAACCACAACAAGTAATGGAGTCATTAGCACTTATGGTTTGTAAATGGCACCCAGAATTATGTTGCACAAAGCACAATTTCACATCATTCTGGGTTCATTTGTGTGAAAACAAGGTCCAATCAGGCTGAAACGTTACAGGAAGGTAGAATCTATTGAGTTGTAAGTGATCTGAACGTTTCATGATGATAGCACTTTCCTAAGGGGGTCAAACCATGTCCCATAGGTCACCGGATCTGGTGTCAATTTAAAGAAGTAGTCCAGTTACACATTTGTGGGCATATAACTTGGCTTCTGAATGTCCTAGAGAGATCAGGTTTGTTTTAGTGTACTCCAATCAACATCCCCTACAACCTCAAAAAGGAATGGAGTCATTAGCACTTATGGTTTTTAAATGGCACCCAGAATTATGCTGCACTAAGCACAATTTCACATCATTCTGGGTTCATTTGTGTGAAAACAAGGTCCAATCAGGCTGAAACGTTACAGGAAGGTAGAATCTATTGAGTTGTAAGTGATCTGAACTTTTCAAGATGATCGCACATTCCTATAGGGGGTAAAACCATGTCCCAAAGGTCACCGGGCCTGGTGTCACTTTAAAGAAGTAGTCCAGTTACACATTTGTGGGCTTATAACTTGGCTTCTGAATGTCCTAGAGAGGTTAGGTTTGTTGTAGTGTTCTCCAATCAACAGCCCATACAACCACAAAAAGGAATGGAGTCAATAGAACTAATGGTTTGTAAATGGCACCCAGAATTATGTTGCACGAAGCACAATTTCACATCATTCTGGGTTCATTTTTGTGAAAACAAGGTCCAATCAGGCTGAAACGTTACAGGAAGGTAGAATCTATTGAGTTGTAAGTGATCTGAACGTTTCATGATGATAGCACTTTCCTAAGGGGGTCAAACCATGTCCGAAAGGTCACCGGATCTGGTGTCAATTTAAAGAAGTAGTCCAGTTACACATTTGTGGGCTTATAACTTGGCTTCTGAATGTCCTAGAGAGATCAGGTTTGTTTTAGTGTACTCCAATCAACAGCCCCTACAACCACAACAAGGATTGGAGTCATTAGCACTTATGGTTTGTAAATGGCACCCAGAATTATGTTGCACGAAGCACATTTTCACATCATTCTGGGTCCATTTGTGTGAAAACAAGGTCCAATCAGGCTGAAACGCTACAAGAAGGTAGAATCTATTGAGTTGTAAGTGATCTGAACCTTTCAAGATGATCGCACATTCCTATAGGGGGTAAAACCATGTCCCAAAGGTCACCGGGCCTGGGGTCACTTTAAAGAAGTAGTCCAGTTACTCCTTTGTGGGCTTATAACTTGGCTTCTGAATGTCCTAGAGAGGTTAGGTTTGTTTTAGTGTACTCCAATCAACAGCCCCTACAACCACAAAAAGGAATGGAGTCATTAGCACTTATGGTTTGTAAATGGCACCCAGAATTATGTTGCACGAAGCACAATTTCACATCATTCTGGGTTCATTTGTGTGAAAACAAGGTCCAATCAGGCTGAAACGTTACAGGAAGGTAGAATCTATTGAGTTGTAAGTGATCTGAACGTTTCATGATGATAGCCCTTTCCTAAGGGGGTCAAACCATGTCCGAAAGGTCACCGGATCTGGTGTCAATTTAAAGAAGTAGTCCAGTTACACATTTGAGTGCTTATAACTTGGCTTCTGAATGTCCTAGAGAGATCAGGTTTGTTTTAGTGTACTCCAATCAACATCCCCTACAACCTCAAAAAGGAATGGAGTCATTAGCACTTATGGTTTGTAAATGGCACCCAGAATTATGTTGCACGAAGCACAATTTCACATCATTCTGGGTCCATTTGTGTGAAAACAAGGTCCAATCAGGCTGAAACATTACAGGAAGGTAGAATCTATTGAGTTGTAAGTGATCTGAACGTTTCAAGATGATCGCACATTCCTATAAAGGGTAAAACCATGTCCCAAAGGTCACCGGATCTGGTGTCACTTTAAAGAAGTAGTCCAGTTACACATTTGTGGGCATATAACTTGGCTTCTGAATGTCCTAGAGAGATCAGGTTTGTTTTAGTGTACTCCAATCAACATCCCCTACAACCTCAAAAAGGAATGGAGTCATTAGCACTTATGGTTTTTAAATGGCACCCAGAATTATGCTGCACTAAGCACAATTTCACATCATTCTGGGTTCATTTGTGTGAAAACAAGGTCCAATCAGGCTGAAACGTTACAGGAAGGTAGAATCTATTGAGTTGTAAGTGATCTGAACTTTTCAAGATGATCGCACATTCCTATAGGGGGTAAAACCATGTCCCAAAGGTCACCGGGCCTGGTGTCACTTTAAAGAAGTAGTCCAGTTACACATTTGTGGGCTTATAACTTGGCTTCTGAATGTCCTAGAGAGGTTAGGTTTGTTGTAGTGTTCTCCAATCAACAGCCCATACAACCACAAAAAGGAATGGAGTCAATAGAACTAATGGTTTGTAAATGGCACCCAGAATTATGTTGCACGAAGCACAATTTCACATCATTCTGGGTTCATTTTTGTGAAAACAAGGTCCAATCAGGCTGAAACGTTACAGGAAGGTAGAATCTATTGAGTTGTAAGTGATCTGAACGTTTCATGATGATAGCACTTTCCTAAGGGGGTCAAACCATGTCCGAAAGGTCACCGGATCTGGTGTCAATTTAAAGAAGTAGTCCAGTTACACATTTGTGGGCTTATAACTTGGCTTCTGAATGTCCTAGAGAGATCAGGTTTGTTTTAGTGTACTCCAATCAACAGCCCCTACAACCACAACAAGGATTGGAGTCATTAGCACTTATGGTTTGTAAATGGCACCCAGAATTATGTTGCACGAAGCACATTTTCACATCATTCTGGGTCCATTTGTGTGAAAACAAGGTCCAATCAGGCTGAAACGCTACAAGAAGGTAGAATCTATTGAGTTGTAAGTGATCTGAACCTTTCAAGATGATCGCACATTCCTATAGGGGGTAAAACCATGTCCCAAAGGTCACCGGGCCTGGGGTCACTTTAAAGAAGTAGTCCAGTTACTCCTTTGTGGGCTTATAACTTGGCTTCTGAATGTCCTAGAGAGGTTAGGTTTGTTTTAGTGTACTCCAATCAACAGCCCCTACAACCACAAAAAGGAATGGAGTCATTAGCACTTATGGTTTGTAAATGGCACCCAGAATTATGTTGCACGAAGCACAATTTCACATCATTCTGGGTTCATTTGTGTGAAAACAAGGTCCAATCAGGCTGAAACGTTACAGGAAGGTAGAATCTATTGAGTTGTAAGTGATCTGAACGTTTCATGATGATAGCCCTTTCCTAAGGGGGTCAAACCATGTCCGAAAGGTCACCGGATCTGGTGTCAATTTAAAGAAGTAGTCCAGTTACACATTTGAGTGCTTATAACTTGGCTTCTGAATGTCCTAGAGAGATCAGGTTTGTTTTAGTGTACTCCAATCAACATCCCCTACAACCTCAAAAAGGAATGGAGTCATTAGCACTTATGGTTTGTAAATGGCACCCAGAATTATGTTGCACGAAGCACAATTTCACATCATTCTGGGTCCATTTGTGTGAAAACAAGGTCCAATCAGGCTGAAACATTACAGGAAGGTAGAATCTATTGAGTTGTAAGTGATCTGAACGTTTCAAGATGATCGCACATTCCTATAAGGGGTAAAACCATGTCCCAAAGGTCACCGGATCTGGTGTCACTTTAAAGAAGTAGTCCAGTTACACCTTTGTGGGCTTATAACTTGGCTTCTGAATGTCCTAGAGAGGTTAGGTTTGTTTTAGTGTTCTCCAATCATAAGCCCCTACAACCACAAAAAGGAATGGAGTCATTAGCACTTATGGTTTGTAAATGGCACCCAGAATTATGTTGCACGAAGCACAATTTCACATCATTCTGGGTTCATTTGTGTTAAAACAAGGTCCAATCAGGCTGAAACGTTACAGGAAGGTAGAATCTATTGAGTTGTAAGTGATCTGAACATTTCATAATGATAGCACTTTCCTAAGGGGGTCAAACCATGTCCCAAAGGTCACCGGATCTGGTGTCAATTTAAAGAAGTAGTCCAGTTACACATTTGTGGGCTTATAACTTGAATTCTGAATGTCCTAGAGAGATCAGGTTTAATTTATTGTACTCCAATCAACAGCCCCTACAACCACAAAAAGGAATGGAGTCATTAGCACTTATGGTTTGTAAATGGCACCCAGAATTATGTTGTTCGAAGCACAATTTCACATCATTCTGGGTCCATTTGTGGGAAAACAAGGTCCAATCAGGCTGAAACGCTACAAGAAGGTAGAATCTATTGAGTTGTAAGTGATCTGAACGTTTCAAGATGATCGCTCAGTCCTATAGGGGGTAAAACCATGTCCAAAAGGTCACCGGGCCTGGTGTCACTTTAAAGAAGTAGTCCAGTTACACCTTTGTGGGCTTATAACTTCGCTTCTGAATGTCCTAGAGAGGCCAGGTTTGATTTAGTGTACTCCAATCAACATCCCCTACAACCTCAAAAAGGAATGGAGTCATTAGCACTTATGGTTTTTAAATGGCACCCAGAATTATGCTGCACTAAGCACAATTTCACATCATTCTGGGTTCATTTGTGTGAAAACAAGGTCCAATCAGGCTGAAACGCTACAAGAAGGTAGAATCTATTGAGTTGTAAGTGATCTGAACGTTTCAAGATGATCGCACATTCCTATAGGGGGTAAAAGCATGTCCCAAAGGTCACCGGGCCTGGTGTCACTTTAAAGAAGTAGTCCAGTTACACCTTTGTGGGCTTATAACTTGGCTTCTGAATGTCCTAGAGAGATCAGGTTTAATTTAATGTACTCCAATCAACAGCCCCTACAACCACAAAAAGGAATGGAGTCATTAGCACTTATGGTTTGTAAATGGCACCCAGAATTATGTTGCACAAAGCACAATTTCACATCATTCTGGGTCCATTTGTGGGAAAACAAGGTCCAATCAGGCTGAAACGCTACAAGAAGGTAGAATCTATTGAGTTGTAAGTGATCTGAACGTTTCAAGATGATCGCACATTCCTATAGGGGGTAAAACCATGTCCCAAAGGTCACCGGGCCTGGTGTCACTTTAAAGAAGTAGTACAGTTACACATTTGTGGGCTTATAACTTGGCTTCTGAATGTCCTAGAGAGGTTAGGTTTGTTGTAGTGTTCTCCAATCAACAGCCCATACAACCACAAAAAGGAATAGAGTCATTAGAACTAATGGTTTGTAAATGGCACCCAGAATTATGTTGCACGAAGCACAATTTCACATCATTCTGGGTTCATTTGTGTGAAAACAAGGTCCAATCAGGCTGAAACGTTACAGGAAGGTAGAATCTATTGAGTTGTGTGTGATCTGAACGTTTCATGATGATAGCACTTTCCTAAGGGGGTCAAACCATGTCCGAAAGGTCACCGGATCTGGTGTCAATTTAAAGAAGTAGTCCAGTTACACATTTGTGGGCTTATAACTTGGCTTCTGAATGTCCTAGAGAGATCAGGTTTGTTTTAGTGTACTCCAATCAACAGCCCCTACAACCACAACAAGGAATGGAGTCATTAGCACTTATGGTTTGTAAATGGCACCCAGAATTATGTTGCACGAAGCACAATTTCACATCATTCTGGGTCCATTTGTGTGAAAACAAGGTCCAATCAGGCTGAAACGCTACAAGAAGGTAGAATCTATTGAGTTGTAAGTGATCTGAACGTTTCAAGATGATCGCACATTCCTATAGGGGGTAAAACCATGTCCCAAAGGTCACCGGGCCTGATGTCACTTTAAAGAAGTAGTCCAGTGACACCTTTGTGGGCTTCTAACTTGGCTTCCGAATGTCCTAGAGAGGTCAGGTTTGTTTTAGTGTACTCCAATCAACAGCCCCTACAACCACACACATTAGCACTTATGGTTTGTAAATGGCACCCAGAATTATGTTGCACGAAGCACAATTTCACATCATTCTGGGTCCATTTGTGTGAAAACAAGGTCCAATCAGGCTGAAACGCTACAAGAAGGTAGAATCTATTGAGTTGTAAGTGATCTGAACGTTTCATGATGATCGCACATTCCTATAGGGGGTCAAACCTTGTCTCAAAGGTCACCGGGCCTGGTGTCACTTTAAAGAAGTAGTCCAGTTACACCTGTGTGGGCTTATAACTTGGCTTCGGAATGTCCTATAGAGATCAGGTGTATTTTACTGTACTCCAATCAACAGCCCCTACAACCACAAAAAAAGTGGAGTCATTAGCAATTATGGTTTGTAAATGGCACCCAGAATTATGTTGCACGAAGCACAATTTCACATCATTCTGGGTTCATTTGTGTGAAAACAAGGTCCAATCAGGCTGAAACATTACAAGAAGGTAGAATCTATTGAGTTGTAAGTGATCTGAACGTTTCATGATGATCGCACATTCCTATAGGGGGTCAAACCATGTCCCAAAGGTCACCGGGCCTGGTGTCACTTTAAAGAAGTAGTCCAGTTACACCTTTGAGGGCTTATAACTTGGCTTCTGAATGTCCTAGAGAGATCAGGTTTGTTTTAGTGTACTCCAATCAACAGCCCCTACAACCTCAAAAAGGAATGGAGTCATTAGCACGTATGGTTTTTAAATGGCACCCAGAATTATGTTGCACGAAGCACAATTTCACATCATTCTGGGTTCATTTGTGTGAAAACAAGGTCCAATCAGGCTGAAATGTTACAGGAAGGTAGATTCTATTGAGTTGTAAGTGATCTGAACGTTTCATGATGATAGCACTTTCCTAAGGGGGTCAAACCATGTCCCAAAGGTCACCGGATCTGGTGTCAATTTAAAGAAGTAGTCCAGTTACACCTTTGTGGGCTTATAACTTCGCTTCTGAATGTCCTAGAGAGGCCAGGTTTGATTTAGTGTACTCCAATCAACATCCCCTACAACCTCAAAAAGGAATGGAGTCATTAGCACTTATGGTTTTTAAATGGCACCCAGAATTATGCTGCACTAAGCACAATTTCACATCATTCTGGGTTCATTTGTGTGAAAACAAGGTCCAATCAGGCTGAAACGCTACAAGAAGGTAGAATCTATTGAGTTGTAAGTGATCTGAACGTTTCAAGATGATCGCACATTCCTATAGGGGGTAAAAGCATGTCCCAAAGGTCACCGGGCCTGGTGTCACTTTAAAGAAGTAGTCCAGTTACACCTTTGTGGGCTTATAACTTGGCTTCTGAATGTCCTAGAGAGATCAGGTTTAATTTAATGTACTCCAATCAACAGCCCCTACAACCACAAAAAGGAATGGAGTCATTAGCACTTATGGTTTGTAAATGGCACCCAGAATTATGTTGCACAAAGCACAATTTCACATCATTCTGGGTCCATTTGTGGGAAAACAAGGTCCAATCAGGCTGAAACGCTACAAGAAGGTAGAATCTATTGAGTTGTAAGTGATCTGAACGTTTCAAGATGATCGCACATTCCTATAGGGGGTAAAACCATGTCCCAAAGGTCACCGGGCCTGGTGTCACTTTAAAGAAGTAGTACAGTTACACATTTGTGGGCTTATAACTTGGCTTCTGAATGTCCTAGAGAGGTTAGGTTTGTTGTAGTGTTCTCCAATCAACAGCCCATACAACCACAAAAAGGAATAGAGTCATTAGAACTAATGGTTTGTAAATGGCACCCAGAATTATGTTGCACGAAGCACAATTTCACATCATTCTGGGTTCATTTGTGTGAAAACAAGGTCCAATCAGGCTGAAACGTTACAGGAAGGTAGAATCTATTGAGTTGTGTGTGATCTGAACGTTTCATGATGATAGCACTTTCCTAAGGGGGTCAAACCATGTCCGAAAGGTCACCGGATCTGGTGTCAATTTAAAGAAGTAGTCCAGTTACACATTTGTGGGCTTATAACTTGGCTTCTGAATGTCCTAGAGAGATCAGGTTTGTTTTAGTGTACTCCAATCAACAGCCCCTACAACCACAACAAGGAATGGAGTCATTAGCACTTATGGTTTGTAAATGGCACCCAGAATTATGTTGCACGAAGCACAATTTCACATCATTCTGGGTCCATTTGTGTGAAAACAAGGTCCAATCAGGCTGAAACGCTACAAGAAGGTAGAATCTATTGAGTTGTAAGTGATCTGAACGTTTCAAGATGATCGCACATTCCTATAGGGGGTAAAACCATGTCCCAAAGGTCACCGGGCCTGATGTCACTTTAAAGAAGTAGTCCAGTGACACCTTTGTGGGCTTCTAACTTGGCTTCCGAATGTCCTAGAGAGGTCAGGTTTGTTTTAGTGTACTCCAATCAACAGCCCCTACAACCACACACATTAGCACTTATGGTTTGTAAATGGCACCCAGAATTATGTTGCACGAAGCACAATTTCACATCATTCTGGGTCCATTTGTGTGAAAACAAGGTCCAATCAGGCTGAAACGCTACAAGAAGGTAGAATCTATTGAGTTGTAAGTGATCTGAACGTTTCATGATGATCGCACATTCCTATAGGGGGTCAAACCTTGTCTCAAAGGTCACCGGGCCTGGTGTCACTTTAAAGAAGTAGTCCAGTTACACCTGTGTGGGCTTATAACTTGGCTTCGGAATGTCCTATAGAGATCAGGTGTATTTTACTGTACTCCAATCAACAGCCCCTACAACCACAAAAAAAGTGGAGTCATTAGCAATTATGGTTTGTAAATGGCACCCAGAATTATGTTGCACGAAGCACAATTTCACATCATTCTGGGTTCATTTGTGTGAAAACAAGGTCCAATCAGGCTGAAACATTACAAGAAGGTAGAATCTATTGAGTTGTAAGTGATCTGAACGTTTCATGATGATCGCACATTCCTATAGGGGGTCAAACCATGTCCCAAAGGTCACCGGGCCTGGTGTCACTTTAAAGAAGTAGTCCAGTTACACCTTTGAGGGCTTATAACTTGGCTTCTGAATGTCCTAGAGAGATCAGGTTTGTTTTAGTGTACTCCAATCAACAGCCCCTACAACCTCAAAAAGGAATGGAGTCATTAGCACGTATGGTTTTTAAATGGCACCCAGAATTATGTTGCACGAAGCACAATTTCACATCATTCTGGGTTCATTTGTGTGAAAACAAGGTCCAATCAGGCTGAAATGTTACAGGAAGGTAGATTCTATTGAGTTGTAAGTGATCTGAACGTTTCATGATGATAGCACTTTCCTAAGGGGGTCAAACCATGTCCCAAAGGTCACCGGATCTGGTGTCAATTTAAAGAAGTAGTCCAGTTACACCTTTGTGGGCTTATAACTTGGCTTCTGAATGTCCTAGAGAGATCAGGTTTGTTTTAGTATACTCCAATCAACAGCCCCTAGAACCACAAAAAGGAATGGAGTCATTAGCACTTATGGTTTTTAAATGGCACCCAGAATTATGTTGCACGAAGCACAATTTCACATCATTCTGGGTTCATTTGTGTGAGAACAAGGTCCAATCAGGCTGAAATGTTACAGGAAGGTAGAATCGATTGAGTTGTAAGTGATCTGAACGTTTCATGTTGATAGCTTTTTCCTAAGGGGGTCAAACCATGTACGAAAGGTCACCGGATCTGGTGTCAATTTAAAGAAGTAGTACAGTTACACATTTGTGGGCTTATAACTTGGCTTCTGAATGTCCTAGAGAGATCAGGTTTGTTTTAGTGTACTCCAATCAACAGCCCCTACAACCACAAAAAGGAATGGAGTCATTAGCACTTATGGTTTGTAAATGGCACCCAGAATTATGTTGCACGAAGCACAATTTCACATCATTCTGGGTCCATTTGTGTGAAAACAAGGTCCAATCAGGCTGAAACGCTACAAGAAGGTAGAATCTATTGAGTTGTAAGTGATCTGAACGTTTCAAGATGATCGCATATTCCTATAGGGGGTAAAACCATGTCCCAAAGGTCACTGGGCCTGGTGTCACTTTAAAGAAGTAGTCCAGTTACACCTTTGTGGGCTTATAACTTGGCTTCTGAATGTCCTAGAGAGGTTAGGTTTGTTTTAGTGTTCTCCAATCAACAGCCCATACAACCACAAAAAGGAATGGAGTCATTAGCACTTATGGTTTGTAAATGGCACCCAGAATGATGTTGCACGAAGCACAATTTCACATCATTCTGGGTTCATTTGTGTGAAAACAAGGTCCAATCAGGCTGAAACATTACAGGAAGGTAGAATCTATTGAGTTGTAAGTGATCTGAACGTTTCAAGATGATCGCACATTCCTATAGGGGGTAAAACCATGTCCCAAAGGTCACCGGGCCTGATGTCACTTTAAAGAAGTAGTCCAGTTACACCTTTGAGGGCTTATAACTTGGCTTCTGAATGTCCTAGAGAGATCAGGTTTGTTTTAGTGTACTCCAATCAACAGCCCCTACAACCTCAAAAAGGAATGGAGTCATTAGCACGTATGGTTTTTAAATGGCACCCAGAATTATGTTGCACGAAGCACAATTTCACATCATTCTGGGTTCATTTGTGTGAAAACAAGGTCCAATCAGGCTGAAATGTTACAGGAAGGTAGAATCTATTGAGTTGTAAGTGATCTGAACGTTTCATGATGATAGCACTTTCCTAAGGGGGTCAAACCATGTCCCAAAGGTCACCGGATCTGGTGTCAATTTAAGGAAGTAGTCCAGTTACACCTTTGTGGGCTTATAACTTGGCTTCTGAATTTCCTAGAGAGGTCAGGTTTGTTTTAGTGTACTCCAATCAACAGCCCCTACACCCTCAAAAAGGAATGGAGTCATTAGCACTTATGGTTTTTAAATGGCACCCAGAATTATGCTGCACTAAGCACAATTTCACATCATTCTGGGTTCATTTGTGTGAAAACAAGGTCCAATCAGGCTGAAACGTTACAGGAAGGTAGAATCTATTGAGTTGTAAGTGATCTGAACGTTTCATGATGATAGCACTTTCCTAAGGGGGTCAAACCATGTCCCAAAGGTCACCGGATCTGGTGTCAATTTAAAGAAGTAGTCCAGTTATACATTTGTGGGCTTATAACTTGGCTTGTGAATGTCCTAGAGAGATCAGGTTTGTTTTAATGTACTCCAACCAACAGCCCCTACAACCACAAAAAGGAATGGAGTCATTAGCACTTATGATTTGTAAATGGCACCCAGAATTATGTTGCACGAAGCACAATTTCACATCATTCTGGGTCCGTTTGTGTGAAAACAAGGTCCAGTCAGGCTGAAACGTTACAAGAAAGTAGAATCTATTGAGTTGTAAGTGATCTGAACGTTTCATGATGATCGCACATTCCTATAGGGGGTCAAACCATGTCCCAAAGGTCACCGGGCCTGGTGTCACTTTAAAGAAGTAGTCCAGTTACACATTTGTGGGCTTATAACTTGGCTTGTGAATGTCCTAGAGAGATCAGGTTTGTTTTAATGTACTCCAACCAACAGCCCCTACAACCACAAAAAGGAATGGAGTCATTAGCACTTATGGTTTGTAAATGGCACCCAGAATGATGTTGCACGAAGCACAATTTCACATCATTCTGGGTCCATTTGTGTGAAAACAAGGTCCAATCAGGCTGAAACGCTACAAGAAGGTAGAATCTATTGAGTTGTAAGTGATCTGAACGTTTCAAGATGATCGCACATTCCTATAGGGGGTAAAACCATGTCCCAAAGGTCACCGGGCCTGATGTCACTTTAAAGAAGTAGTCCAGTTACACCTTTGTGGGCTTATAACTTGGCTTATGAATGTCCTAGAGAGGTCAGGTTTGTTTTAGTGTACTCCAATCAACAGCCCCTACAACCACAACAAGGAATGGAGTCATTAGCACTTATGGTTTGTAAATGGCACCCAGAATTATGTTGCACGAAGCACAATTTCACATCATTCTGGGTCCATTTGTGTGAAAACAAGGTCCAATCAGGCTGAAACGCTACAAGAAGGTAGAATCTATTGAGTTGTAAGTGATCTGAACGTTTCAAGATGATCGCACATTCCTATAGGGGGTAAAACCATGTCCCAAAGGTCACCGGGCCTGGTGTCACTTTAAAGAAGTAGTCCAGTTACACCTTTGTGGGCTTATAACTTGGCTTCTGAATTTCCTAGAGAGGTCAGGTTTGTTTTAGTGTACTCCAATCAACATCCCCTACAACCTCAAAAAGGAATGGAGTCATTAGCACTTATGGTTTTTAAATGGCACCCAGAATTATGCTGCACTAAGCACAATTTCACATCATTCTGGGTCCATTTGTGTGAAAACAAGGTCCAATCAGGCTGAAACGTTACAGGAAGGTAGAATCTATTGAGTTGTAAGTGATCTGAACGTTTCATGATGATAGCACTTTCCTAAGGGGGTCAAACCATGTCCCAAAGGTCACCGGATCTGGTATCAATTTAAAGAAGTAGTCCAGTTACACATTTGTGGGCTTATAACTTGGCTTGTGAATGTCCTAGAGAGATCAGGTTTGTTTTAATGTACTCCAACCAACAGCCCCTACAACCACAAAAAGGAATGGAGTCATTAGCACTTATGGTTTGTAAATGGCACCCAGAATTATGTTGCACGAAGCACAATTTCACATCATTCTGGGTCCATTTGTGTGAAAACAAGGTCCAATCAGGCTGAAACGTTACAAGAAGGTAGAATCTATTGAGTTGTAAGTGATCTGAACGTTTCATGATGATAGCACTTTCCTAAGGGGGTCAAACCATGTCCCAAAGGTCACCGGATCTGGTGTCAATTTAAGGAAGTAGTCCAGTTACACCTTTGTGGGCTTATAACTT
Organism: Nothobranchius furzeri; assembly: GCF_043380555.1. NCBI lineage: Eukaryota > Metazoa > Chordata > Actinopteri > Cyprinodontiformes > Nothobranchiidae > Nothobranchius > Nothobranchius furzeri. The sequence continues at coordinate 19,276,935 of NC_091756.1, forward strand.
GGCTTCTGAATTTCCTAGAGAGGTCAGGTTTGTTTTAGTGTACTCCAATCAACAGCCCCTACACCCTCAAAAAGGAATGGAGTCATTAGCACTTATGGTTTTTAAATGGCACCCAGAATTATGCTGCACTAAGCACAATTTCACATCATTCTGGGTTCATTTGTGTGAAAACAAGGTCCAATCAGGCTGAAACGTTACAGGAAGGTAGAATCTATTGAGTTGTAAGTGATCTGAACGTTTCATGATGATAGCACTTTCCTAAGGGGGTCAAACCATGTCCCAAAGGTCACCGGATCTGGTGTCAATTTAAAGAAGTAGTCCAGTTACACATTTGTGGGCTTATAACTTGGCTTGTGAATGTCCTAGAGAGATCAGGTTTGTTTTAATGTACTCCAACCAACAGCCCCTACAACCACAAAAAGGAATGGAGTCATTAGCACTTATGATTTGTAAATGGCACCCAGAATTATGTTGCACGAAGCACAATTTCACATCATTCTGGGTCCATTTGTGTGAAAACAAGGTCCAATCAGGCTGAAACGTTACAAGAAAGTAGAATCTATTGAGTTGTAAGTGATCTGAACGTTTCATGATGATCACACATTCCTATAGGGGGTCAAACCATGTCCCAAAGGTCACCGGGCCTGGTGTCACTTTAAAGAAGTAGTCCAGTTACACCTTTGAGGGCTTATAACTTGGCTTCTGAATGTCCTAGAGAGATCAGGTTTGTTTTAGTGTACTCCAATCAACAGTCCCTACAACCTCAAAAAGGAATGGAGTCATTAGCACGTATGGTTTTTAAATGGCACCCAGAATTATGTTGCACGAAGCACAATTTCACATCATTCTGGGTTCATTTGTGTGAAAACAAGGTCCAATCAGGCTGAAATGTTACAGGAAGGTAGAATCTATTGAGTTGTAAGTGATCTGAACGTTTCATGATGATAGCACTTTCCTAAGGGGGTCAAACCATGTCCCAAAGGTCACCGGATCTGGTGTCAATATAAAGAAGTAGTCCAGTTACACCTTTGTGGGCTTATAACTTGGCTTCTGAATGTCCTAGAGAGATCAGGTTAGTTTTAGTATACTCCAATCAACAGCCCCTACAACCACAAAAAGGAATGGAGTCATTAGCACTTATGGTTTTTAAATGGCACCCAGAATTATGTTGCACGAAGCACAATTTCACATCATTCTGGGTTCATTTGTGTGAAAACAAGGTCCAATCAGGCTGAAACGTTACAGGAAGGTAGAATCGATTGAGTTGTAAGTGATCTGAACGTTTCATGATGATAGCACTTTCCTAAGGGGGTCAAACCATGTCCGAAAGGTCACCGGATCTGGTGTCAATTTAAAGAAGTAGTCCAGTTACACATTTGTGGTCTTATAACTTGGCTTCTGAATGTCCTAGAGAGATCAGGTTTGTTTTAGTGTACTCCAATCAACAGCCCCTACAACCACAAAAAGGAATGGAGTCATTAGCACTTATGGTTTGTAAATGGCACCCAGAATTATGTTGCACGAAGCACAATTTCACATCATTCTGGGTTCATTTGTGTGAAAACAAGGTCCAATCAGGCTGAAACGTTACAGGAAGGTAGAATCTATTGAGTTGTAAGTGATCTGAACGTTTCATGATGATAGCACTTTCCTAAGGGGGTCAAACCATGTCCCAAAGGTCACCGGATCTGGTGTCAATTTAAAGAAGTAGTCCAGTTACACATTTGTGGGCTTATAACTTGGCTTCTGAATGTCCTAGAGAGATCAGGTTTGTTTTAGTGTACTCCAATCAACATCCCCTACAACCTCAAAAAGGAATGGAGTCATTAGCACTTATGGTTTTTAAATGGCACCCAGAATTATGTTGCATGAAGCACAATTTCACATCATTCTGGGTTCATTTGTGTGAAAACAAGGTCAAATCAGGCTGAAACGCTACAAGAAGGTAGAATCTATTGAGTTGTAAGTGATCTGAACGTTTCAAGATGATCGCACATTCCTATAGGGGGTAAAACCATGTCCCAAAGGTCACCGGGCCTGGTGTCACTTTAAAGAAGTAGTCCAGTTACACCTTTGTGGGCTTATAACTTGGCTTCTGAATGTCCTAGAGAGGTCAGGTTTGTTTTAGTGTACTCCAATCAACATCCCCTACAACCTCAAAAAGGAATGGAGTCATTTGCACTTATGGTTTGTAAATGGCACCAAGAATAATGTACACGAAGCACAATTTCACATCATTCTGGGTTCATTTGTGTGAAAACAAGGTGCAATCAGGCTGAAACGTTACAGGAAGGTAGAATCTATTGAGTTGTAAGTGATCTGAACGTTTCATGATGATAGCACTTTCCTAAGGGGGTCAAACCATGTCCCAAAGGTCACCGGATCTGGTGTCAATTTAAAGAAGTAGTCCAGTTACACATTTGTGGGCTTATAACTTGGCTTCTGAATGTCCTAGAGAGATCAGGTTTGTTTTAATGTACTCCAATCAACAGCCCCTACAACCACAAAAAGGAATGGAGTCATTAGCACGTATGGTTTGTAAATGGCACCCAGAATTATGTTGCACGAAGCACAATTTCACATCATTCTGGGTCCATTTGTGGGAAAACAAGGTCCAATCAGGCTGAAACGCTACAAGAAGGTAGAATCTATTGAGTTGTAAGTGATCTGAACGTTTTAAGATGATCGCACATTCCTATAGGGGGTAAAACCATGTCCCAAAGGTCACTGGGCCTGGTGTCACTTTAAAGAAGTAGTCCAGTTACACATTTGTGGGCTTATAACTTGGCTTCTGAATGTCCTAGAGAGATCAGGTTTGCCTACAACCACAAAAAGGAATGGAGTCATTAGCACTTATGGTTTGTAAATGGCACCCAGAATTATGTTGCACGAAGCACAATTTCACATCATTCTGGGTTCATTTGAGTGAAAACAAGGTCCAATCAGGCTGAAACATTACAGGAAGGTAGAATCTATTGAGTTGTAAGTGATCTGAACGTTTCATGATGATAGCACATTCCTAAGGGGGTCAAACAATGTCCCAAAGGTCACCGGATCTGGTGTCAATTTAAAGAAGTAGTCCAGTTACACCTTTGTGGGCTTATAACTTGGCTTCTGAATGTCCTAGAGAGATCAGGTTTGTTTTAGTATACTCCAATCAACAGCCCCTACAACCACAAAAAGGAATGGAGTCATTAGCACTTATTGTTTTTAAATGGCACCCAGAATTATGTTGCACGAAACACAATTTCACATCATTCTGGGTTCATTTGTGTGAAAACAAGGTCCAATCAGGCTGAAACGTTACAGGAAGGTAGAATCTATTGAGTTGTAAGTGATCTGAATGTTTCATGATGATAGCACTTTCCTAAGGGGGTCAAACCATGTCCCAAAGGTCACCGGATCTGGTGTCAATTAAAAGAAGTAGTCCAGTTACACATTTGTGGGCTTATAACTTGGCTTCTGAATGTCCTAGAGAGATCAGGTTTGTTTTAGTGTACTCCAATCAACAGCCCCTACAACCACAAAAAGGAATGGAGTCATTAGCACTTATGGTTTGTAAATGGCACCCAGAATTATGTTGCACGAAGCACAATTTCACATCATTCTGGGTCCATTTGTGTGAAAACAAGGTCCAATCAGGCTGAAACGCTACAAGAAGGTAGAATCTATTGAGTTGTAAGTGATCTGAACGTTTCAAGATGATCGCACATTCCTATAGGGGGTAAAACCATGTCCCAAAGGTCACCGGGCCTGGTGTCACTTTAAAGAAGTAGTCCAGTTACACCTTTGTGGGCTTATAACTTGGCTTCTGAATGTCCTAGAGAGGTCAGATTTGTTTTGGTGTACTCCAATCAACAGCCCCTACAACCACAACAAGGAATGGAGTCATTAGCACTTATGGTTTGTAAATGGCACCCAGAATTATGTTGCACAAAGCACAATTTCACATCATTCTGGGTTCATTTGTGTGAAAACAAGGTCCAATCAGGCTGAAACGTTACAGGAAGGTAGAATCTATTGAGTTGTAAGTGATCTGAACGTTTCAAGATGATCGCACATTCCTATAGGGGGTAAAACCATGTCCCAAAGGTCACCGGGCCTGGTGTCACTTTAAAGAAGTAGTCCAGTTACACCTTTGTGGGCTTATAACTTGGCTTCTGAATGTCCTAGAGAGGTCATGTTTGTTTTAGTGTACTCCAATCAACAGCCCCTACAATCACAACAAGGAATGGAGTCATTAGCACTTATGGTTTGTAAATGGCACCCAGAATTATGTTGCACGAAGCACAATTTCACATCATTCTGGGTTCATTTGTGTGAAAACAAGGTCCAATCACGCTGAAACGTTACAGGAAGGTAGAATCTATTGAGTTGTAAGTGATCTGAACGTTTCATGATGATAGCACTTTCCTAAGGGGGTCAAACCATGTCCCAAAGGTCACCGGATCTGGTGTCAATTTAAAGAAGTAGTCCAGTTACACATTTGTGGGCTTATAACTTGGCTTCTGAATGTCCTAGAGAGATCAGGTTTGTTTTAGTGTACTCCAATCAACATCCCCTACAACCTCAAAAAGGAATGGAGTCATTAGCACTTATGGTTTTTAAATGGCACCCATAATTATGTTGCACGAAGCACAATTTCACATCATTCTGGTTTCATTTGTGTGAAAACAAGGTCCAATCAGGCTGAAACGCTACAAGAAGGTAGAATCTATTGAGTTGTAAGTGATCTGAACGTTTCAAGATGATCGCACATTCCTATAGGGGGTAAAACCATGTCCCAAAGGTCACTGGGCCTGGTGTCACTTTAAAGAAGTAGTCCAGTTACACCTTTGTGGGCTTATAACTTGGCTTCTGAATGTCCTAGAGAGGTTAGGTTTGTTTTAGTGTTCTCCAATCAACAGCCCATACAACCATAAAAAGGAATGGAGTCATTAGCACTTATGGTTTGTAAATGGCACCCAGAATTATGTTGCACGAAGCACAATTTCAAATCATTCTGGGTTCATTTGTGTGAAAACAAGGTCCAATCAGGCTGAAACGTTACAGGAAGGTAGAATCTATTGAGTTGTAAGTGATCTGAACGTTTCATGATGATAGCACTTTCCTAATGGGGTCAAACCATGTCCGAAAGGTCACCGGATCTGGTGTCAATTTAAAGAAGTAGTCCAGTTACACATTTGTGGGCTTATAACTTGGCTTCTGAATGTCCTAGAGAGATCAGGTTTGTTTTAGTGTACTCCAATCAACAGCCCCTACAACCACAACAAGGAATGGAGTCATTAGCACTTATGGTTTGTAAATGGCACCCAGAATTATGTTGCACGAAGCACAATTTCACATCATTCTAGGTCCATTTGTGTGAAAACAAGGTCCAATCAGGCTGAAACGCTACAAGAAGGTAGGTTCTATTGAGTTGTAAGTGATCTGAAAGTTTCAAGATGATCGCACATTCCTATAGGGGGTAAAACCATGTCCCAAAGGTCACCGGGCCTGGTGTCACTTTAAAGAAGTAGTCCAGTTACACCTTTGTGGACTTATAACTTGGCTTCTGAATTTCCTAGAGAGGTCAGGTTTGTTTTAGTGTACTCCAGTCAACATCCCCTACAACCTCAAAAAGGAATGGAGTCATTAGCACTCATGGTTTTTAAATGGCACCCAGAATTATGCTGCACTAAGCACAATTTCACATCATTCTGGGTTCATTTGTGTGAAAACAAGGTCCAATCAGGCTGAAACGTTACAGGAAGGTAGAATCTATTGAGTTGTAAGTGATCTGAACGTTTCATGATGATAGCGCTTTCCTAAGGGGGTCAAACCATGTCCCAAAGGTCACCGGATCTGGTGTCAATTTAAAGAAGTAGTCCAGTTACACATTTGTGGGCTTATAACTTGGCTTGTGAATGTCCTAGAGAGATCAGGTTTGTTTTAATGTACTCCAACCAACAGCCCCTACAACCACAAAAAGGAATGGAGTCATTAGCACTTATGTTTTGTAAATGGCACCCAGAATTATGTTGCACGAAGCACAATTTCACATCATTCTGGGTCCATTTGTGTGAAAACAAGGTCCAATCAGGCTGAAACGTTACAAGAAGGTAGAATCTATTGAGTTGTAAGTGATCTGAACGTTTCATGATGATCGCACATTCCTATAGGGGGTCAAACCATGTCCCAAAGGTCACCGGGCCTGGTGTCACTTTAAAGAAGTAGTCCAGTTACACCTTTGAGGGCTTATAACTTGGCTTCTGAATGTCCTAGAGAGATCAGGTTTGTTTTAGTGTACTCCAATCAACAGCCCCTACAACCTCAAAAAGGAATGGAGTCATTAGCACGTATGGTTTTTAAATGGCACCCAGAATTATGTTGCACGAAGCACAATTTCACATCATTCTGGGTTCATTTGTGTGAAAACAAGGTCCAATCAGGCTGAAATGTTACAGGAAGGTAGAATTTATTGAGTTGTAAGTGATCTGAACGTTTCATGATGATAGCACTTTCCAAAGGGGGTCAAACCATGTCCCAAAGGTCACCGGATCTGGTGTCAATTTAAAGAAGTAGTCCAGTTACACCTTTGTGGGCTTATAACTTGGCTTCTGAATGTCCTAGAGAGATCAGGTTTGTTTTAGTATACTCCAATCAACAGCCCCTACAACCACAAAAAGGAATGGAGTCATTAGCACTTATGGTTTTTAAATGGCACCCAGAATTATGTTGCACGAAGCACAATTTCACATCATTCTGGGTTCATTTGTGTGAAAACAAGGTCCAATCACGCTGAAACGTTACAGGAAGGTAGAATCTATTGAGTTGTAAGTGATCTGAACGTTTCATGATGATAGCACTTTCCTAAGGGGGTCAAACCATGTCCCAAAGGTCACCGGATCTGGTGTCAATTTAAAGAAGTAGTCCAGTTACACATTTGTGGGCTTATAACTTGGCTTCTGAATGTCCTAGAGAGATCAGGTTTGTTTTAGTGTACTCCAATCAACATCCCCTACAACCTCAAAAAGGAATGGAGTCATTAGCACTTATGGTTTTTAAATGGCACCCATAATTATGTTGCACGAAGCACAATTTCACATCATTCTGGTTTCATTTGTGTGAAAACAAGGTCCAATCAGGCTGAAACGCTACAAGAAGGTAGAATCTATTGAGTTGTAAGTGATCTGAACGTTTCAAGATGATCGCACATTCCTATAGGGGGTAAAACCATGTCCCAAAGGTCACTGGGCCTGGTGTCACTTTAAAGAAGTAGTCCAGTTACACCTTTGTGGGCTTATAACTTGGCTTCTGAATGTCCTAGAGAGGTTAGGTTTGTTTTAGTGTTCTCCAATCAACAGCCCATACAACCATAAAAAGGAATGGAGTCATTAGCACTTATGGTTTGTAAATGGCACCCAGAATTATGTTGCACGAAGCACAATTTCAAATCATTCTGGGTTCATTTGTGTGAAAACAAGGTCCAATCAGGCTGAAACGTTACAGGAAGGTAGAATCTATTGAGTTGTAAGTGATCTGAACGTTTCATGATGATAGCACTTTCCTAATGGGGTCAAACCATGTCCGAAAGGTCACCGGATCTGGTGTCAATTTAAAGAAGTAGTCCAGTTACACATTTGTGGGCTTATAACTTGGCTTCTGAATGTCCTAGAGAGATCAGGTTTGTTTTAGTGTACTCCAATCAACAGCCCCTACAACCACAACAAGGAATGGAGTCATTAGCACTTATGGTTTGTAAATGGCACCCAGAATTATGTTGCACGAAGCACAATTTCACATCATTCTAGGTCCATTTGTGTGAAAACAAGGTCCAATCAGGCTGAAACGCTACAAGAAGGTAGGTTCTATTGAGTTGTAAGTGATCTGAAAGTTTCAAGATGATCGCACATTCCTATAGGGGGTAAAACCATGTCCCAAAGGTCACCGGGCCTGGTGTCACTTTAAAGAAGTAGTCCAGTTACACCTTTGTGGACTTATAACTTGGCTTCTGAATTTCCTAGAGAGGTCAGGTTTGTTTTAGTGTACTCCAGTCAACATCCCCTACAACCTCAAAAAGGAATGGAGTCATTAGCACTCATGGTTTTTAAATGGCACCCAGAATTATGCTGCACTAAGCACAATTTCACATCATTCTGGGTTCATTTGTGTGAAAACAAGGTCCAATCAGGCTGAAACGTTACAGGAAGGTAGAATCTATTGAGTTGTAAGTGATCTGAACGTTTCATGATGATAGCGCTTTCCTAAGGGGGTCAAACCATGTCCCAAAGGTCACCGGATCTGGTGTCAATTTAAAGAAGTAGTCCAGTTACACATTTGTGGGCTTATAACTTGGCTTGTGAATGTCCTAGAGAGATCAGGTTTGTTTTAATGTACTCCAACCAACAGCCCCTACAACCACAAAAAGGAATGGAGTCATTAGCACTTATGTTTTGTAAATGGCACCCAGAATTATGTTGCACGAAGCACAATTTCACATCATTCTGGGTCCATTTGTGTGAAAACAAGGTCCAATCAGGCTGAAACGTTACAAGAAGGTAGAATCTATTGAGTTGTAAGTGATCTGAACGTTTCATGATGATCGCACATTCCTATAGGGGGTCAAACCATGTCCCAAAGGTCACCGGGCCTGGTGTCACTTTAAAGAAGTAGTCCAGTTACACCTTTGAGGGCTTATAACTTGGCTTCTGAATGTCCTAGAGAGATCAGGTTTGTTTTAGTGTACTCCAATCAACAGCCCCTACAACCTCAAAAAGGAATGGAGTCATTAGCACGTATGGTTTTTAAATGGCACCCAGAATTATGTTGCACGAAGCACAATTTCACATCATTCTGGGTTCATTTGTGTGAAAACAAGGTCCAATCAGGCTGAAATGTTACAGGAAGGTAGAATTTATTGAGTTGTAAGTGATCTGAACGTTTCATGATGATAGCACTTTCCTAAGGGGGTCAAACCATGTCCCAAAGGTCACCGGATCTGGTGTCAATTTAAAGAAGTAGTCCAGTTACACCTTTGTGGGCTTATAACTTGGCTTCTGAATGTCCTAGAGAGATCAGGTTTGTTTTAGTATACTCCAATCAACAGCCCCTACAACCACAAAAAGGAATGGAGTCATTAGCACTTATGGTTTTTAAATGGCACCCAGAATTATGTTGCAAAAAGCACAATTTCACATCATTATGGGTTCATTTGTGTGAAAACAAGGTCCAATCAGGCTGAAACGTTACAGGAAGGTAGAATCGATTGAGTTGTAAGTGATCTGAACGTTTCATGATGATAGCACTTTCCTAAGGGGGTCAAACCATGTCCGAAAGGTCACCGGATCTGGTGTCAATTTAAAGAAGTAGTCCAAATACACATTTGTGGGCTTATAACTTGGCTTCTGAATGTCCTAGAGAGATCAGGTTTGTTTTAGTGTACTCCAATCAACAGCCCCTACAACCACAAAAAGGAATGGAGTCATTAGCACTTATGGTTTGTAAATGGCACCCAGAATTATGTTGCACGAAGCACAATTTCACATCATTCTGGGTTCATTTGTGTGAAAACAAGGTCCAATCAGGCTGGAACGTTACTGGAAGGTAGAATCTATTGAGTTGTAAGTGATCTGAACGTTTTATGATGATAGCACTTTCCTAAGGGGGTCAAACCATGTCCCAAAGGTCACCGGATCTGGTGTCAATTTAAAGAAGTAGTCCAGTTACACATTTGTGGGCTTATAACTTGTCTTCTGAATGTCCTAGAGAGATCAGCTTTGTTTTAGTGTACTCCAATCAACATCCCCTACAACCTCAAAAAGGAATGGAGTCATTAGCACTTATGGTTTTTAAATGGCACCCAGAATTATGTTGCACGAAGCACAATTTCACATCATTCTTGGTTCATTTGTGTGAAAACAAGGTCAAATCAGGCTGAAACGCTACAAGAAGGTAGAATCTATTGAGTTGTAAGTGATCTGAACGTTTCAAGATGATCGCACATTCCTATAGGGGGTAAAACCATGTCCCAAAGGTCACCGGGCCTGGTGTCACTTTAAAGAAGTAGTCCAGTTACACCTTTGTGGGCTTATAACTTGGCTTCTGAATGTCCTAGAGAGGTCAGGTTTGTTTTAGTGTACTCCAATCAACATCCCCTACAACCTCAACAAGGAATGGAGTCATTAGCACTTATGGTTTTTAAATGGCACCCAGAATTATGCTGCACTAAGCACAATTTCACATCATTCTGGGTTCATTTGTGTGAAAACAAGGTCCAATCAGGCTGAAACGTTACAGGAAGGTAGAATCTATTGAGTTGTAAGTGATCTGAACGTTTCATGATGATCGCACATTCCTATAGGGGGTCAAACCATGTCCCAAAGGTCACCGGGCCTGGTGTCACTTTAAAGAAGTAGTCCAGTTACACCTTTGAGGGCTTATAACTTGGCTTCTGAATGTCCTATAGAGATCAGGTTTGTTTTAGTGTACTCCAATCAATAGCCCCTACAACCTCAAAAAGGAATGGAGTCATTAGCACATATGGTTTTTAAATGGCACCCAGAATTATGTTGCTCGAAGCACAATTTCACATCATTCTGGGTTCATTTGTGTGAAAACAAGGTCCAATCAGGCTGAAATGTTACAGGAAGGTAGAATCTATTGAGTTGTAAGTAATCTGAACGTTTCATGATGATAGCACTTTCCTAAGGGGGTCAAACCATGTCCCAAAGGTCACCGGATCTGGTGTCAATTTAAAGAAGTAGTCCAGTTACACCTTTGTGGGCTTATAACTTGGCTTCTGAATGTCTCAGAGAGATAATGTTTGTTTTAGTATACTCCAATCAACAGCCCCTACAACCACAAAAAGAAATGGAGTCATTAGCACTTATGGTTTTTAAATGGCACCCAGAATTATGTTGCACGAAGCACAATTTCACATCATTCTGGGTTCATTTGTGTGAAAACAAGGTCCAATCAGGCTGAAACGTTACAGGAAGGTAGAATCGATTGAGTTGTAAGTGATCTGAACGTTTCATGATGATAGCACGTTCCTAAGGGGGTCAAACCATGTCCGAAAGGTCACCGGATCTGGTGTCAATTTAAAGAAGTAGTCCAGTTACACATTTGTGGGCTTATAACTTGGCTTCTGAATGTCCTAGAGAGATCAGGTTTGTTTTAGTGTACTCCAATCAACAGCCCCTACAACCACAAAAAGGAATGGAGTCATTAGCACTTATGGTTTGTAAATGGCACCCAGAATTATGTTGCACGAAGCACAATTTCACATCATTCTGGGTCCATTTGTGTGAAAACAAGGTCCAATCAGGCTGAAACGCTACAAGAAGGTAGAATCTATTGAGTTGTAAGTGATCTGAACATTTCAAGATGATCGCACATTCCTATAGGGGGTAAAACCACGTCCAAAACGTCACCGGGCCTGATGTCACTTTAAAGAAGTAGTCCAGTTACACCTTTGTGGGCTTATAACTTGGCTTCTGAATGTCCTAGAGAGGTCAGGTTTGTTTTAGTGTACTCCAATCAACAGCCCCTACAACCACAACAAGGAATGGAGTCATTAGCACTTATGGTTTGTAAATGGCACCCAGAATTATGTTGCACGAAGCACAATTTCACATAATTCTGGGTTCATTTGTGTGAAAACAAGGTCCAATCAGGCTGAAACGTTACAGGAAGGTAGAATCTATTGAGTTGTAAGTGATCTGAACGTTTCATGATTATAGCACTTTCCTAAGGGGGTCAAACCATGTCCCAAAGGTCACCGGATCTGGTGTCACTTTAAAGAAGTAGTCCAGTTACACATTTGTGGGCTTATAACTTGGCTTCTGAATGTCCTAGAGAGATCAGATTTGTTTTAGAGTACTCCAATTAACAGCCCCCTTTACCACTAAAAGGAATGGAGTCATTAGCACTTATGGTTTTTAAATGGCACCCAGAATTATGTTGCACGAAGCACAATTTCACATCATTCTGGGTTCATTTGTGTGAAAACAAGGTCCAATCAGGCTGAAACATTACAAGAAGGTTGAATCTATTGAGTTGTAAGTGATCTGAACGTCTCATGATGATCACACATTCCTATAGGGGGTAAAACCATGTCCCAAAGGTCACCGGGCCTGGTGTCACTTTAAAGAAGTAGTCCAGTTACACATTTATGGGCTTAGAACTTGGCTTCTGAATGTCCTAGAGAGATCAGGTTTGTTTTAGTATACTCCAATCAACAGCCCGTACAACCTCAAAAAGGAATGGAGTCATTAGCACTTATGGTTTTTAAATGGCACCCAGAATTATGTTGCACAAAGCACAATTTCACATCATTCTGGGTCCATTTGTGTGAAAACAAGGTCCAATCAGGCTGAAACGTTACAAGAAAGTAGAATCTATTGAGTTGTAAGTGATCTGAACGTTTCATGATGATCGCACATTCCTATAGGGGGTCAAACCATGTCCCAAAGGTCACCGGGCCTGGTGTCACTTTAAAGAAGTAGTCCAGTTACACCTTTGAGGGCTTATAACTTGGCTTCTGAATGTCCTAGAGAGATCAGGTTTGTTTTAGTGTACTCCAATCAACAGCCCCTACAACCTCAAAAAGGAATGGAGTCATTAGCACGTATGGTTTTTAAATGGCACCCAGAATTATGTTGCACGAAGCACAATTTCACATCATTCTGGGTTCATTTGTGTGAAAACAAGGTCCAATCAGGCTGAAATGTTACAGGAAGGTAGAATCTATTGAGTTGTAAGTGATCTGAACGTTTCATGATGATAGCACTTTCCTAAGGGGGTCAAACCATGTCCCAAAGGTCACCGGATCTGGTGTCAATATAAAGAAGTAGTCCAGTTACACCTTTGTGGGCTTATAACTTGGCTTCTGAATGTCCTAGAGAGATCAGGTTAGTTTTAGTATACTCCAATCAACATCCCCTACAACCACAAAAAGGAATGGAGTCATTAGCACTTATGGTTTTTAAATGGCACCCAGAATTATGTTGCACGAAGCACAATTTCACATCATTCTGGGTTCATTTGTGTGAAAACAAGGTCCAATCAGGCTGAAACGTTACAGGAAGGTAGAATCGATTGAGTTGTAAGTGATCTGAACGTTTCATGATGATAGCACTTTCCTAAGGGGGTCAAACCATGTCCGAAAGGTCACCGGATCTGGTGTCAATTTAAAGAAGTAGTCCAGTTACACATTTGTGGTCTTATAACTTGGCTTCTGAATGTCCTAGAGAGATCAGGTTTGTTTTAGTGTACTCCAATCAACAGCCCCTACAACCACAAAAAGGAATGGAGTCATTAGCACTTATGGTTTGTAAATGGCACCCAGAATTATGTTGCACGAAGCACAATTTCACATCATTCTGGGTTCATTTGTGTGAAAACAAGGTCCAATCAGGCTGAAACGTTACAGGAAGGTAGAATCTATTGAGTTGTAAGTGATCTGAACGTTTCATGATGATAGCACTTTCCTAAGGGGGTCAAACCATGTCCCAAAGGTCACCGGATCTGGTGTCAATTTAAAGAATTAGTCCAGTTACACATTTGTGGGCTTATAACTTGGCTTCTGAATGTCCTAGAGAGATCAGGTTTGTTTTAGTGTACTCCAATCAACATCCCCTACAACCTCAAAAAGGAATGGAGTCATTAGCACTTATGGTTTTTAAATGGCACCCAGAATTATGTTGCATGAAGCACAATTTCACATCATTCTGGGTTCATTTGTGTGAAAACAAGGTCAAATCAGGCTGAAACGCTACAAGAAGGTAGAATCTATTGAGTTGTAAGTGATCTGAACGTTTCAAGATGATCGCACATTCCTATAGGGGGTAAAACCATGTCCCAAAGGTCACCGGGCCTGGTGTCACTTTAAAGAAGTAGTCCAGTTACACCTTTGTGGGCTTATATCTTGGCTTCTGAATGTCCTAGAGAGGTCAGGTTTGTTTTAGTGTACTCCAATCAACATCCCCTACAACCTCAAAAAGGAATGGAGTCATTAGCACTTATGGTTTGTAAATGGCACCCAGAATTATGTTGCACGAAGCACAATTTCACATCATTCTGGGTTCATTTGTGTGAAAACAAGGTCCAGTCAGGCTGAAACGTTACAGGAAGGTAGAATCTATTGAGTTGTAAGTGATCTGAACGTTTCAAGATGATCGCACATTCCTATAGGGGGTAAAACCATGTCCCAAAGGTCACCGGGCCTGGTGTCACTTTAAAGAAGTAGTCCAGTTACACCTTTGTGGGCTTATACCTTGGCTTCTGAATGTCCTAGAGAGGTTAGGTTTGTTTTAGTGTTCTCCAATAAAAAGCCCCTACAACCACAAAAAGGAATGGAGTCATTTGCACTTATGGTTTGTAAATGGCACCAAGAATAATGTACACGAAGCACAATTTCACATCATTCTGGGTTCATTTGTGTGAAAACAAGGTCCAATCAGGCTGAAACGTTACAGGAAGGTAGAATCTATTGAGTTGTAAGTGATCTGAACGTTTCATGATGAAAGCACTTTCCTAAGGGGGTCAAACCATGTCCCAAAGGTCACCGGATCTGGTGTCAATTTAAAGAAGTAGTCCAGTTACACATTTGTGGGCTTATAACTTGGCTTCTGAATGTCCTAGAGAGATCAGGTTTGTTTTAATGTACTCCAATCAAAAGCCCCTACAACCACAAAAAGGAATGGAGTCATTAGCACTTATGGTTTGTAAATGGCACCCAGAATTATGTTGCACAAAGCACAATTTCACATCATTCTGGGTCCATTTGTGTGAAAACAAGGTCCAATCAGGCTGAAACGCTACAAGAAGGTAGAATCTATTGAGTTGTAAGTGATCTGAATGTTTTAAGATGATCGCACATTCCTATAGGGGGCAAAACCATGTCCCAAAGGTCACTGGGCCTGGTGTCACTTTAAAGAAGTAGTCCAGTTACACATTTGTGGGCTTATAACTTGGCTTCTGAATGTCCTAGAGAGATCAGGTTTGCCTACAACCACAAAAAGGAATGGAGTCATTAGCACTTATGGTTTGTAAATGGCACCCAGAATTATGTTGCACGAAGCACAATTTCACATCATTCTGGGTTCATTTGAGTGAAAACAAGGTCCAATCAGGCTGAAACATTACAGGAAGGTAGAATCTATTGAGTTGTAAGTGATCTGAACGTTTCATGATGATAGCACATTCCTAAGGGGGTCAAACCATGTCCCAAAGGTCACTTGATCTGGTGTCAATTTAAAGAAGTAGTCCAGTTACACCTTTGTGGGCTTATAACTTGGCTTCTGAATGTCCTAGAGAGATCAGGTTTGTTTTAGTATACTCCAATCAACAGCCCCTACAACCACAAAAAGGAATGGAGTCATTAGCACTTATGGTTTTTAAATGGCACCCAGAATTATGTTGCACGAAGCACAATTTCACATCATTCTGGGTTCATTTGTGTGAAAACAAGGTCCAATCAGGCTGAAACGTTACAGGAAGGTAGAATCTATTGAGTTGTAAGTGATCTGAACGTTTCATGATGATAGCACTTTCCTAAGGGGGTCAAACCATGTCCCAAAGGTCACCGGATCTGGTGTCAATTAAAATAAGTAGTCCAGTTACACATTTGTGGGCTTATAACTTGGCTTCTGAATGTCCTAGAGAGATCAGGTTTGTTTTAGTGTACTCCAATCAACAGCCCCTACAACCACAAAAAGGAATGGAGTCATTAGCACTTATGGTTTGTAAATGGCACCCAGAATTATGTTGCACGAAGCACAATTTCACATCATTCTGGGTCCATTTGTGTGAAAACAAGGTCCAATCAGGCTGAAACGCTACAAGAAGGTAGAATCTATTGAGTTGTAAGTGATCTGAACGTTTCAAGATGATCGCACATTCCTATAGGGGGTAAAACCATGTCCCAAAGGTCACCGGGCCTGGTGTCACTTTAAAGAAGTAGTCCAGTTACACGTGGGCTTATAACTTGGCTTCTGAATGTCCTAGAGAGGTCAGATTTGTTTTGGTGTACTCCAATCAACAGCCCCTACAACCACAACAAGGAATGGAGTCATTAGCACTTATGGTTTGTAAATGGCACCCAGAATTATGTTGCACAAAGCACAATTTCACATCATTCTGGGTTCATTTGTGTGAAAACAAGGTCCAATAAGGCTGAAACGTTACAGGAAGGTAGAATCTATTGAGTTGTAAGTGATCTGAACGTTTCAAGATGATCGCACATTCCTATAGGGGGTAAAACCATGTCCCAAAGGTCACCGGGCCTGGTGTCACTTTAAAGAAGTAGTCCAGTTACACCTTTGTGGGCTTATAACTTGGCTTCTGAATGTCCTAGAGAGGTCATGTTTGTTTTAGTGTACTCCAATCAACAGCCCCTACAATCACAACAAGGAATGGAGTCATTAGCACTTATGGTTTGTAAATGGCACCCAGAATTATGTTGCACGAAGCACAATTTCACATCATTCTGGGTTCATTTGTGTGAAAACAAGGTCCAATCAGGCTGAAACGTTACAGGAAGGTAGAATCTATTGAGTTGTAAGTGATCTGAACGTTTCATGATGATAGCACTTTCCTAAGGGGGTCAAACCATGTCCCAAAGGTCACCGGATCTGGTGTCAATTCAAAGAAGTAGTCCAGTTACACATTTGTGGGCTTATAACTTGGCTTCTGAATGTCCTAGAGAGATCAGGTTTGTTTTAGTGTACTCCAATCAACATCCCCTACAACCTCAAAAAGGAATGGAGTCATTAGCACTTATGGTTTTTAAATGGCACCCATAATTATGTTGCACGAAGCACAATTTCACATCATTCTGGTTTCATTTGTGTGAAAACAAGGTCCAATCAGGCTGAAACGCTACAAGAAGGTAGAATCTATTGAGTTGTAAGTGATCTGAACGTTTCAAGATGATCGCACATTCCTATAGGGGGTAAAACCATGTCCCAAAGGTCACTGGGCCTGGTGTCACTTTAAAGAAGTAGTCCAGTTACACCTTTGTGGGCTTATAACTTGGCTTCTGAATGTCCTAGAGAGGTTAGGTTTGTTTTAGTGTTCTCCAATCAACAGCCCATACAACCATAAAAAGGAATGGAGTCATTAGCACTTATGGTTTGTAAATGGCACCCAGAATTATGTTGCACGAAGCACAATTTCACATCATTCTGGGTTCATTTGTGTGAAAACAAGGTCCAATCAGGCTGAAACGTTACAGGAAGGTAGAATCTATTGAGCTGTAAGTGATCTGAACGTTTCATGATGATAGCACTTTCCTAAGGGGGTCAAACCATGTCCGAAAGGTCACCGGATCTGGTGTCAATTTAAAGAAGTAGTCCAGTTACACATTTGTGGGCTTATAACTTGGCTTCTGAATGTCCTAGAGAGATCAGGTTTGTTTTAGTGTACTCCAATCAACAGCCCCTACAACCACAACAAGGAATGGAGTCATTAGCACTTATGGTTTGTAAATGGCACCCAGAATTATGTTGCACGAAGCACAATTTCACATCATTCTGGGTCCATTTGTGTGAAAACAAGGTCCAATCAGGCTGAAACGCTACAAGAAGGTAGAATCTATTGAGTTGTAAGTGATCTGAACGTTTCAAGATGATCGCACATTCCTATAGGGGGTAAAACCATGTCCCAAAGGTCACCGGGCCTGGTGTCACTTTAAAGAAGTAGTCCAGTTACACCTTTGTGGACTTATAACTTGGCTTCTGAATTTCCTAGAGAGGTCAGGTTTGTTTTAGTGTACTCCAGTCAACATCCCCTACAACCTCAAAAAGGAATGGAGTCATTAGCACTCATGGTTTTTAAATGGCACCCAGAATTATGCTGCACTAAGCACAATTTCACATCATTCTGGGTTCATTTGTGTGAAAACAAGGTCCAATCAGGCTGAAACGTTACAGGAAGGTAGAATCTATTGAGTTGTAAGTGATCTGAACGTTTCATGATGATAGCGCTTTCCTAAGGGGGTCAAACCATGTCCCAAAGGTCACCGGATCTGGTGTCAATTTAAAGAAGTAGTCCAGTTACACATTTGTGGGCTTATAACTTGGCTTGTGAATGTCCTAGAGAGATCAGGTTTGTTTTAATGTACTCCAACCAACAGCCCCTACAACCACAAAAAGGAATGGAGTCATTAGCACTTATGTTTTGTAAATGGCACCCAGAATTATGTTGCACGAAGCACAATTTCACATCATTCTGGGTCCATTTGTGTGAAAACAAGGTCCAATCAGGCTGAAACGTTACAGGAAGGTAGAATCTATTGAGTTGTAAGTGATCTGAACGTTTCATGATGATCGCACATTCCTACAGGGGGTCAAACCATGTCCCAAAGGTCACCGGGCCTGGTGTCACTTTAAAGAAGTAGTCCAGTTACACCTTTGAGGGCTTATAACTTGGCTTCTGAATGTCCTATAGAGATCAGGTTTGTTTTAGTGTACTCCAATCAATAGCCCCTACAACCTCAAAAAGGAATGGAGTCATTAGCACAAATGGTTTTTAAATGGCACCCAGAATTATGTTGCTCGAAGCACAATTTCACATCATTCTGGGTTCATTTGTGTGAAAACAAGGTCCAATCAGGCTGAAATGTTACAGGAAGGTAGAATCTATTGAGTTGTAAGTAATCTGAACGTTTCATGATGATAGCACTTTCCTAAGGGGGTCAAACCATGTCCCAAAGGTCACCGGATCTGGTGTCAATTTAAAAAAGTAGTCCAGTTACACCTTTGTGGGCTTATAACTTGGCTTCTGAATGTCTCAGAGAGATAATGTTTGTTTTAGTATACTCCAATCAACAGCCCCTACAACCACAAAAAGAAATGGAGTCATTAGCACTTATGGTTTTTAAATGGCACCCAGAATTATGTTGCACGAAGCACAATTTCACATCATTCTGGGTTCATTTGTGTGAAAACAAGGTCCAATCAGGCTGAAACGTTACAGGAAGGTAGAATCGATTGAGTTGTAAGTGATCTGAACGTTTCATGATGATAGCACTTTCCTAAGGGGGTCAAACCATGTCCGAAAGGTCACCGGATCTGGTGTCAATTTAAAGAAGTAGTCCAGTTACACATTTGTGGGCTTATAACTTGGCTTCTGAATGTCCTAGAGAGATCAGGTTTGTTTTAGTGTACTCCAATCAACAGCCCCTACAACCACAAAAAGGAATGGAGTAATTAGCACTTATGGTTTGTAAATGGCACCCAGAATTATGTTGCACGAAGCACAATTTCACATCATTCTGGGTCCATTTGTGTGAAAACAAGGTCCAATCAGGCTGAAACGCTACAAGAAGGTAGAATCTATTGAGTTGTAAGTGATCTGAACGTTTCAAGATGATCGCACATTCCAATAGGGGGTAAAACCACGTCCAAAAGGTCACCGGGCCTGATGTCACTTTAAAGAAGTAGTCCAGTTACACCTTTGTGGGCTTATAACTTGGCTTCTGAATGTCCTAGAGAGGTCAGGTTTGTTTTAGTGTACTCCAATCAACAGCCCCTACAACCACAACAAGGAATGGAGTCATTAGCACTTATGGTTTGTAAATGGCACCCAGAATTATGTTGCACAAAGCACAATTTCACATAATTCTGGGTTCATTTGTGTGAAAACAAGGTCCAATCAGGCTGAAACGTTACAGGAAGGTAGAATCTATTGAGTTGTAAGTGATCTGAACGTTTCATGATTATAGCACTTTCCTAAGGGGGTCAAACCATGTCCCAAAGGTCACCGGATCTGGTGTCAATTTAAAGAAGTAGCCAAGTTACACATTTGTGGGCTTATAACTTGGCTTCTGAATGTCCTAGAGAGATCAGATTTGTTTTAGAGTACTCCAATTAACAGCCCCCTTTACCACTAAAAGGAATGGAGTCATTAGCACTTATGGTTTTTAAATGGCACCCAGAATTATGTTGCACGAAGCACAATTTCACATCATTCTGGGTTCATTTGTGTGAAAACAAGGTCCAATCAGGCTGAAACATTACAAGAAGGTTGAATCTATTGAGTTGTAAGTGATCTGAACGTCTCATGATGATCACACATTCCTATAGGGGGTAAAACCATGTCCCAAAGGTCACCGGGCCTGGTGTCACTTTAAAGAAGTAGTCCAGTTACACATTTATGGGCTTAGAACTTGGCTTCTGAATGTCCTAGAGAGATCAGGTTTGTTTTAGTATACTCCAATCAACAGCCCGTACAACCTCAAAAAGGAATGGAGTCATTAGCACTTATGGTTTTTAAATGGCACCCAGAATTATGTTTGCATGAAGCACAATTTCACATCATTCTGGGTTCATTTGTGTGAAAACAAGGTCCAATCAGGCTGAAACGTTACAGGAAGGTAGAATCTATTGAGTTGTAAGTGATCTGAACGTTTCATGATGATAGCACTTTCCTAAGGGGGTCAAACCATGTCCCAAAGGTCACCGGATCTGGTGTCAATTTGAAGAAGTAGTCCAGTTACACATTTGTGGGCTTATAACTTGGCTTCTGAATGTCCTAGAGAGATCAGGTTTGTTTTAGTATACTCCAATCAACGTCCCCTACAACCACAAAAAGGAATGGAGTCATTAGCACTTATGGTTTTTAAATGACACCCAGAATTATGTTGCACGAAGCACAATTTCACATCATTCTCTGTCCATTTGTGTGAAAACAAGGTCCAATCAGGCTGAAACGTCACAAGAAGGTAGAATCTATTGAGTTGTAAGTGATCTGAACGTTTCATGATGATCGCACATTCCTATAGGGGGTGAAACCATGTCCCAAAGGTCACCGGGCCTGGTGTCACTTTAAAGAAGTAGTCCAGTTACACCTTTGTGGGCTTATAACTTGGCTTCTGAATGTCCTAGAGAGGTCAGGTTTGTTTTAGAGTACTCCAATTAACAGCCCCCATTACCACTAAAAGGAATGGAGTCATTAGCACTTATGGTTTTTAAATGGCACCCAGAATTATGTTGCACGAAGCACAATTTCATATCATTCTGGGTTCATTTGTGTGAAAACAAGGTCCAATCAGGCTGAAACGTTAAAGGAAGGTAGAATCTATTGAGTTGTAAGTGATCTGAATGTTTCATGATGATAGCCCTTTCCTAAGGGGGTCAAACCATGTCCCAAAGGTCACCGGATCTGGTGTCAATTTAAAGAAGTAGTCCAGTTACACATTTGTGGGCTTATAACTTGGCTTCTGAATGTCCTAGAGAGATCAGGTTTGTTTTAGTATACTCCAATGAACAGCCCCTACAACCATAAAAAGGAATGGAGTCATTAGCACTTATGGTTTTTAAATGGCACCCAGAATTATGTTGCACGAAGCACAATTTAACATCGTTCTGGGTTCATTTGTGTGAAAACAAGGTCCAATCAGGCTGAAACGTTACAAGAAGGTAGAATCTATTGAGTTGTAAGTGATCTGAAAGTTTCATGATAATCACACATTTCTAAGGGGGTCATCCCATGTCCCAAAGGTCACCAGATCTGGTGTCAATTTAAAGAAGTAGTCCAGTTACACATTTGTGGGCTTATAACTTGGCTTCTGAATTTCCTAGAGAGATCAGGTTTGTTTTAATGTACTCCAACCAACAGCCCCTACAACCACAAAAAGGAATGGAGTCATTAGCACTTATGGTTTTTAAATGGCACCCAGAATTATGTTGCACGAAGCACAATTTCACATCATTCTGGGTCCATTTGTGTGAAAACAAGGTCCAGTCAGGCTGAAACGTTACAAGAAGGTAGAATTTATTGAGTTGTAAGTGATCTGAATGTTTCAAGATTATCGCACTTTCCTAAGGGGGTCAAACCATGTCCCAAAGGTCACCGGATCTGGTGTCAATTTAAAGAAGTAGTCCATTTACACATTTGTGGGCTTATAACTTGGTTTCTGAATGTCCTAGAGAGATCAGGTTTGTTTTAATGTACTCCAATCAACAGCCCCTACAACCTCAAAAAGGAATGGAGTCATTAGCACTTATGGTTTTTAAATGGCACCCAGAATTATGTTGCACGAAGCACAATTTCACATCATTCTCGGTCAATTTGTGTGAAAACAAGGTCCAATCAGGCTGAAATGTTACAGGAAGGTAGAATCTATTGAGTTGTAAGTAATCTGAACGTTTCATGATGATAGCACTTTCCTAAGGGGGTCAAACCATGTCCCAAAGGTCACCGGATCTGGTGTCAATTTAAAGAAGTAGTCCAGTTACACCTTTGTGGGCTTATAACTTGGCTTCTGAATGTCTCAGAGAGATAATGTTTGTTTTAGTATACTCCAATCAACAGCCCCTACAACCACAAAAAGAAATGGAGTCATTAGCACTTATGGTTTTTAAATGGCACCCAGAATTATGTTGCACGAAGCACAATTTCACATCATTCTGGGTTCATTTGTGTGAAAACAAGGTCCAATCAGGCTGAAACGTTACAGGAAGGTAGAATCGATTGAGTTGTAAGTGATCTGAACGTTTCATGATGATAGCACTTTCCTAAGGGGGTCAAACCATGTCCGAAAGGTCACCGGATCTGGTGTCAATTTAAAGAAGTAGTCCAGTTACACATTTGTGGGCTTATAACTTGGCTTCTGAATGTCCTAGAGAGATCAGGTTTGTTTTAGTGTACTCCAATCAACAGCCCCTACAACCACAAAAAGGAATGGAGTCATTAGCACTTATGGTTTGTAAATGGCACCCAGAATTATGTTGCACGAAGCACAATTTCACATCATTCTGAGTCCATTTGTGTGAAAACAAGGTCCAATCAGGCTGAAACGCTACAAGAAGGTAGAATCTATTGAGTTGTAAGTGATCTGAACGTTTCAAGATGATCGCACATTCCTATAGGGGTAAAACCACGTCCAAAAGGTCACCGGGCCTGATGTCACTTTAAAGAAGTAGTCCAGTTACACCTTTGTGGGCTTATAACTTGGCTTCTGAATGTCCTAGAGAGGTCAGGTTTGTTTTAGTGTACTCCAATCAACAGCCCCTACAACCACAACAAGGAATGGAGTCATTAGCACTTATGGTTTGTAAATGGCACCCAGAATTATGTTGCACGAAGCACAATTTCAAATCATTCTGGGTTCATTTGTATGAAAACAAGGTCCAATCAGGCTGAAACGTTACAGGAAGGTAGAATCTATTGAGTTGTAAGTGATCTGAACGTTTCATGATTATAGCACTTTCCTAAGGGGGTTAAACCATGTCCCAAATGTCACCGGATCTGGTGTCAATTTAAAGAAGTAGTCCAGTTACACATTTGTGGGCTTATAACTTGGCTTCTGAATGTCCTAGAGAGATCAGATTTGTTTTAGAGTACTCCAATTAACAGCCCCCTTTACCACTAAAAGGAATGGAGTCATTAGCACTTATGGTTTTTAAATGGCACCCAGAATTATGTTGCACGAAGCACAATTTCACATCATTCTGGGTTCATTTGTGTGAAAACAAGGTCCAATCAGGCTGAAACGTTACAAGAAGGTTGAATCTATTGAGTTGTAAGTGATCTGAACGTCTCATGATGATCACACATTCCTATAGGGGGTAAAACCATGTCCCAAAGGTCACCGGGCCTGGTGTCACTTTAAAGAAGTAGTCCAGTTACACATTTATGGGCTTAGAACTTGGCTTCTGAATGTCCTAGAGAGATCAGGTTTGTTTTAGTATACTCCAATCAACAGCCCGAACAACCTCAAAAAGGAATGGAGTCATTAGCACTTATGGTTTTTAAATGGCACCCAGAATTATGTTTGCATGAAGCACAATTTCACATCATTATGGGTTCATTTGTGTGAAAACAAGGTCCAATCAGGCTGAAACGTTACAGGAAGGTAGAATCTATTGAGTTGTAAGTGATCTGAATGTTTCATGATGATAGCACTTTCCTAAGGGGGTCAAACCATGTCCCAAAGGTCACCGGATCTGGTGTCAATTTGAAGAAGTAGTCCAGTTACACATTTGTGGGCTTATAACTTGGCGTCTGAATGTCCTAGAGAGATCAGGTTTGTTTTAGTATACTCCAATCAACATCCCCTACAACCACAAAAAGGAATGGAGTCATTAGCACTTATGGTTTTTAAATGGCACCCAGAATTATGTTGCACGAAGCACAATTTCACATCATTCTCGGTCCATTTGTGTGAAAACAAGGTCCAATCAGGCTGAAACGTCACAAGAAGGTAGAATCTATTGAGTTGTAAGTGATCTGAACGTTTCATGATGATCGCACATTCCTATAGGGGGTCAAACCATGTCCCAAAGGTCACCGGGCCTGGTGTCACTTTAAAGAAGTAGTCCAGTTACACCTTTGTGGGCTTATAACTTGGCTTCTGAATGTCCTAGAGAGGTCAGGTTTGTTTTAGAGTACTCCAATTAACAGCCCCCATTACCACTAAAAGGAATGGAGTCATTAGCATTTATGGTTTTTAAATGGCACCCAGAATTATGTTGCACGAAGCACAATTTCATATCATTCTGGGTTCATTTGTGTGAAAACAAGGTCCAATCAGGCTGAAACGTTAAAGGAAGGTAGAATCTATTGAGTTGTAAGTGATCTGAACGTTTCATGATGATAGCCCTTTCCTAAGGGGGTCAAACCATGTCCCAAAGGTCACCGGATCTGGTGTCAATTTAAAGAAGTAGTCCAGTTACACATTTGTGGGCTTATAACTTGGCTTCTGAATGTCCTAGAGAGATCAGGTTTGTTTTAATGTACTCCAACCAACAGCCCCTACAACCACAAAAAGGAATGGAGTCATTAGCACTTATGGTTTGTAAATGGCACCCAGAATTATGTTGCACGAAGCACAATTTCACATCATTCTGGGTCCATTTGTGTGAAAACAAGTTCCAATCAGGCTGAAACGTTACAAGAAGGTAGAATCTATTGAGTTGTAAGTGATCTGAACGTTTCATGATGATCGCACATTCCTATAGGGGGTAAAACCATGTCCCAAAGGTCACCGGGCCTGGTGTCACTTTAAAGAAGTAGTCCAGTTACACATTTGTGGGCTTATAACTTGGCTTCTGAATGTCCTAGAGAGATCAGGTTTGTTTTAGTATACTCCAATGAACAGCCCCTACAACCACAAAAAGGAATGGAGTCATTAGCACATATGGTTTTTAAATGGCACCCAGAATTATGTTGCACGAAGCACAATTTCACATCGTTCTGGGTTCATTTGTGTGAAAACAAGGTCCAATCAGGCTGAAACGTTACAAGAAGGTAGAATCTATTGAGTTGTAAGTGATCTGAACGTTTCATGATAATCGCACATTTCTAAGGGGGTCATCCCATGTCCCAAAGGTCACCAGATCTGGTGTCAATTTAAAGAAGTATTCCAGTTACACATGTGTGGGCTTATAACTTGGCTTCTGAATTTCCTAGAGAGATCAGGTTTGTTTTAATGTACTCCAACCAACAGCCCCTACAACCACAAAAAGGAATGGAGTCATTAGCACTTATGGTTTTTAAATGACACCCAGAATTATGTTGCACGAAGCACAATTTCACATCATTCTGGGTCCATTTGTGTGAAAACAAGGTCCAATCAGGCTGAAACGTTACAAGAAGGTAGAATTTATTGAGTTGTAAGTGATCTGAATGTTTCAAGATTATCGCACTTTCCTAAGGGGGTCAAACCATGTCCCAAAGGTCACCGGATCTGGTGTCAATTTAAAGAAGTAGTCCATTTACACATTTGTGGGCTTATAACTTGGTTTCTGAATGTCCTAGAGAGATCAGGTTTGTTTTAATGTACTCCAATCAACAGCCCCTACAACCTCAAAAAGGAATGGAGTCATTAGCACTTATGGTTTTTAAATGGCACCCAGAATTATGTTGCACGAAGCACAATTTCACATCATTCTCGGTCAATTTGTGTGAAAACAAGGTCCAATCAGGCTGAAACGTTACAAGAAGGTAGAATCTATTGAGTTGTAACTGATCTGAACGTTTCATGATGATCGCACATTCCTATAGGGGGTCAAACCATGTCCCAAAGGTCACCGGGCCTGGTGTCACTTTAAAAAAGTAGTCCAGTTACACCTTTGTGGGCTTATAACTTGGCTTCTGAATATCCTAGAGAGGTCAGGTTTGTTTTAGAGTACTCCAATTAACAGCCCCCATTACCACTAAAAGGAATGGAGTCATTAGCACTTATGGTTTTTAAATGGCACCCAGAATTATGTTGCACGAAGCACTATTTCACATCATTCTGGGTTCATTTGTGTGAAAACAAGGTCCAATCAGGCTGAAACGTTACAAGAAGGTAGAATCTATTGAGTTGTAAGTGATCTGAACGTTTCATGATGATTGCACATTCCTATAGGGGGTAAAACCATGTCACAAAGATCACCGGGCCTGGTGTCACTTTAAAGAAGTAGTCCAGTTACACATTTGTGGGCTTATAACTTGGCTTCTGAATGTCCTAGAGAGATCAGGTTTGTTTTAGTGTACTACAATCAACAGGCCCTACAACCACAAAAAGGAATGGAGTCATTAGCACTTATGGTTTGTAAATGGCACCCAGAATTATGTTGCACGAAGCACAATTTCACATCATTCTGGGTCCATTTGTGTGAAAACAAGTTCCAATAAGGCTGAAACGTTACAAGAAGGTAGAATCTATTGAGTTGTAAGTGATCTGAACGTTTCATGATGATCGCACATTCCTATAGGGGGTAAAACCATGTCCCAAAGGTCACCGGGCCTGGTGTCCCTTTAAAGAAGTAGTCCAGTTACACATTT
Source organism: Nothobranchius furzeri (assembly GCF_043380555.1). Taxonomy (NCBI): domain Eukaryota; kingdom Metazoa; phylum Chordata; class Actinopteri; order Cyprinodontiformes; family Nothobranchiidae; genus Nothobranchius; species Nothobranchius furzeri. The sequence continues at coordinate 19,303,695 of NC_091756.1, forward strand.
GTGGGTTTATAACTTGGCTTCTGAATGTCCTAGAGAGATCAGGTTTGTTTTAGTATACTCCAATCAACAGCCCCTACAACCACAAAAAGGAATGGAGTCATTAGCACTTATGGTTTTTAAATGGCACCCAGAATTATGTTGCACGAAGCACAATTTCACATCATTCTGGGTTCATTTGTGTGAAAACAAGGTCCAATCAGGCTGAAACGTTACAGGAAGGTAGAATCGATTGAGTTGTAAGTGATCTGAATGTTTCATGATGATAGCACTTTCCTAAGGGGGTCAAATCATGTCCCAAAGGTCACCGGATCTGGTGTCAATTTGAAGAAGTAGTCCAGTTACACATTTGTGGGCTTATAACTTGGCGTCTGAATGTCCTAGAGAGATCAGGTTTGTTTTAGTATACTCCAATCAACATCCCCTACAACCACAAAAAGGAATGGAGTCATTAGCACTTAAGGTTTTTAAATGGCACCCAGAATTATGTTGCACGAAGCACAATTTCACATCATTCTCGGTCCATTTGTGTGAAAACAAGGTCCAATCAGGCTGAAACGTCACAAGAAGGTAGAATCTATTGAGTTGTAAGTGATCTGAACGTTTCATGATGATCGCACATTCCTATAGGGGGTCAAACCATGTCCCAAAGGTCACCGGGCCTGGTGTCACTTTAAAGAAGTAGTCCAGTTACACATTTGTGGGCTTATAACTTGGCTTCTGAATGTCCTAGAGAGATCAGGTTTGTTTTAATGTACTCCAACCAACAGCCCCTACAACCACAAAAAGGAATGGAGTCATTAGCACTTATGGTTTGTAAATGGCACCCAGAATTATGTTGCACGAAGCACAATTTCACATCATTCTGGGTCCATTTGTGTGAAAACAAGTTCCAATCAGGCTGAAACGTTACAAGAAGGTAGAATCTATTGAGTTGTAAGTGATCTGAACGTTTCATGATGATAGCACTTTCCTAAAGGGGTCAAACCATGTCCCAAAGGTCACCGGATCTGGTGTCAATTTAAAGAAGTAGTCCAGTTACACATTTGTGGGTTTTACTAAAACAAACCTGATCTCTCTAGGACATTCAGAAGCCAAGTTATAAGCCCACAAATGTGTAACTGGACTACTTCTTTAAATTGACACCAGATCCGGTGACCTTTGGGACATGGGATGACCCCCTTAGGAAAGTGCTATCATCATGAAACGTTCAGATCATTTACAACTCAATAGATTCTACCATCCTGTAACGTTTCAGTCTGATTGGACCTTGTTTTCACACAAATGAACCCAGAATGATGTGAAATTGTGCTTTGTGCAACATAATTCTGGGTGCCATTTAAAAACCATAAGTGCTAAAGACTCCATTCCTTTTTGTGGTTGTAGGGGCTGTTGATTGGAGTATACTAAAACAAACCTGATCTCTCTAGGACATTCAGAAGCCAAGTTATAAACCCACAAATGTGTAACTGGACTACTTCTTTAAAGGGACACCAGGCCCGGTGACCTTTGGGACATGGTTTTACCCCCTATAGGAATGTGCGATCATCATGAAAAGTTCAGATCACTTACAACTCAATAGATTCTACCTTCTTGTAACGTTTCAGCCTTATTGGAACTTGTTTTCACACAAATGGACCCAGAATGATGTGAAATTGTGCTTCGTGCAACATAATTCTGGGTGCCATTTACAAACCATAAGTGCTAATGACTCCATTCCTTTTTGTGGTTGTAGGGCCTGTTGATTGTAGTACACTAAAACAAACCTGATCTCTCTAGGACATTCAGAAGCCAAGTTATAAGCCCACAAATGTGTAACTGGACTACTTCTTTAAAGTGACACCAGGCCCGGTGATCTTTGTGACATGGTTTTACCCCCTATAGGAATGTGCGATCATCATGAAACGTTCAGATCACTTACAACTCAATAGATTCTACCTTCTTGTAACGTTTCAGCCTGATTGGACCTTGTTTTCACACAAATGAACCCAGAATGATGTGAAATAGTGCTTCGTGCAACATAATTCTGGGTGCCATTTAAAAACCATAAGTGCTAATGACTCCATTCCTTTTAGTGGTAATGGGGGCTGTTAATTGGAGTACTCTAAAACAAACCTGACCTCTCTAGGATATTCAGAAGCCAAGTTATAAGCCCACAAAGGTGTAACTGGACTACTTTTTTAAAGTGACACCAGGCCCGGTGACCTTTGGGACATGGTTTGACCCCCTATAGGAATGTGCGATCATCATGAAACGTTCAGATCAGTTACAACTCAATAGATTCTACCTTCCTGTAACGTTTCTGCCTGATTGGACCTTGTTTTCACACAAATGAACCCAGAATGATGTGAAATTGTGCTTCATGCAAACATAATTCTGGGTGCCATTTAAAAACCATAAGTGCTAATGACTCCATTCCTTTTTGAGGTTGTAGGGGCTGTTGATTGGAGTATACTAAAACAAACCTGATCTCTCTAGGACATTCAGAAGCCAAGTTCTAAGCCCATAAATGTGTAACTGGACTACTTCTTTAAAGTGACACCAGGCCCGGTGACCTTTGGGACATGGTTTTACCCCCTATAGGAATGTGTGATCATCATGAGACGTTCAGATCACTTACAACTCAATAGATTCAACCTTCTTGTAACGTTTCAGCCTGATTGGACCATGTTTTCACACAAATGAACCCAGAATGATGTGAAATTGTGCTTCGTGCAACATAATTCTGGGTGCCATTTACAAACCATAAGTGCTAATGACTCCATTCCTTGTTGTGGTTGTAGGGGCTGTTGATTGGAGTACACTAAAACAAACCTGACCTCTCTAGGACATTCAGAAGCCAAGTTATAAGCCCACAAAGGTGTAACTGGACTACTTCTTTAAAGTGACATCAGGCCCGGTGACCTTTTGGACATGGTTTTACCCCCTATAGGAATGTGCGATCATCTTGAAACGTTCAGATCACTTACAACTCAATAGATTCTACCTTCTTGTAGCGTTTCAGCCTGATTGGACCTTGTTTTCACACAAATGGACCCAGAATGATGTGAAATTGTGCTTCGTGCAACATAATTCTGGGTGCCATTTACAAACCATAAGTGCTATTGACTCCATTCCTTTTTGTGGTTGTAGGGGCTGTTGATTGGAGTACACTAAAACAAACCTGATCTCTCTAGGACATTCAGAAGCCAAGTTATAAGCCCACAAATGTGTAACTGGACTACTTCTTTAAATTGACACCAGATCCGGTGACCTTTCGGACATGGTTTGACCCCCTTAGGAAAGTGCTATCATCATGAAACGTTCAGATCACTTACAACTCAATCGATTCTACCTTCTTGTAACGTTTCAGCCTGATTGGACCTTGTTTTCACACAAATGAACCCAGAATGATGTGAAATTGTGCTTCGTGCAACATAATTCTGGGTGCCATTTAAAAACCATAAATGCTAATGACTCCATTCCTTTTTGTGGTTGTAAGGGCTGTTGATTGGAGTATACTAAAACAAACCTGATCTCTCTGGGACATTCAGAAGCCAAGTTATAAGCCCACAAAGGTGTAACTGGACTACTTCTTTAAATTGACACCAGATCCGGTGACCTTTGGGACATGGTTTGACCCCCTTAGGAAAGTGCTATCATCATGAAACGTTCAGATCACTTACAACTCAATAGATTCTACCTTCCTGTAACATTTCAGCCTGATTGGACCTTGTTTTCACACAAATGAACCCAGAATGATGTGAAATTGTGCTTCGTGCAACATAATTCTGGGTGCCATTTAAAAAGCATAAGTGCTAATGACTCCATTCCTTTTTGTGGTTGTAGGGGCTGTTGATTGGAGTACACTAAAACAAACCTGATCTCTCTAGGACATTCAGAAGCCAAGTTATAAGCCCACAAATGTGTAACTGGACTACTTCTTTAAATTGACACCAGATCCGGTGACCTTTGGGACATGGTTTGACCCCTTATAGGAATGTGCGATCATCATGAAACATTCAGATCACTTACAACTCAATAGATTCTACCTTCTTGTAACGTTTCAGCCTGATTGGACCTTGTTTTCACACAAATGGACCCAGAATGATTTGAAATTGTGCTTCGTGCAACATAATTCTCGGTGCCATTTACAAACCATAAGTGCTAATGACTCCATTCCTGTTTGTGGTTGTAGGGGCTGTTTATTGGAGTACACTAAAACAAACCTGATCTCTCTAGGATATTCAGAAGCCAAGTTATAAGCCTACAAAGGTGTAACTGCACTACTTCTTTAAAGTGACATCAGGTCCGGTGACCTTTGGGACATGGTTTGACCCCCTATAGGAATGTGCGATCATCATGAAACGTTCAGATCACTTACAACTCAATAGATTCTACCTTCTTGTAACGTTTCAGCCTGATTGGACCTTGTTTTCACACAAATGGATCCAGAATGATGTGAAATTGTGCTTCGTGCAACATAATTCTGGGTGCCATTTACAAACCATAAGTGCTAATGACTCCATTCCTTTTTGTGGTTGTAGGGGCTGTTGATTGGAGTACACTAAAACAAACCTGATCTCTCTAGGACATTCAGAAGTCAAGTTATAAGCCCACAAATGTGTAACTGGACTACTTCTTTAAATTGACACCAGATCCGGTGACGTTTGGGACATGGTTTGACCACCTTAGGAAAGTGTTGTCATCATGAAATGTTCAGATCACTTACAACTCAATAGATTCTACCTTCCTGTAATGTTTCAGCCTGATTGGACCTTGTTTTCACACAAATGGACCCAGAATGATGTGAAATTGTGCTTCGTGCAACATAATTCTGGGTGCCATTTACAAACCATAAGTGCTAATGACTCCATTCCTTTTTGTGGTTGTAGGGGCTGTTGATTGGAGTAAATTAAAACAAACCTGATCTCTCTAGGACATTCAGAAGCCAAGTTATATGCCCACAAAGGTGTAACTGGACTACTTCTTTAAAGTGACACCAGGCCCGGTGACCTTTGGGACATGGTTTGACCCCCTATATGAATGTGCGATCATCATGAAACGTTCAGATCACTTACAACTCAATAAATTCTACCTTCTTGTAACGTTTCAGCCTGATTGGACCTTGTTTTCACACAAATGGATCCAGAATGATGTGCAATTGTGCTTCGTGCAACATAATTCTGGGTGCCATTTAAAAACCATAAGTGCTAATGACTCCATTCCTTTTTGTGGTTGTAGGGGCTGTTGATTGGAGTACACTAAAACAAACCTGATCTCTCTAGGACATTCAGAAGCCAAGTTATAAGCCCACAAATGTGTAACTGGACTACTTCTTTACAGTGACACCAGGCCTGGTGACCTTTGGGACATGGTTTGACCCCCTTAGGAAAGTGCTATCATCATGAAACGTTCAGATCACTTACAACTCAATAGATTCTACCTTCCTGTAACGTTTCAGCCTGATTGGACCTTGTTTTCACACAAATGAACCCAGAATAATGTGAAATTGTGCTTCGTGCAACATAATTCTGGGTGCCATTTAAAAACCATAAGTGCTAATGACTCCATTCCTTTTTGTGGTTGTAGGGGCTGTTGATTGGAGTACACTAAAACAAACCTGATCTCTCTAGGACATTCAGAAGCCAAGTTATAAGCCCACAAATGTGTAACTGGACTACTTCTTTAAATTGACACCAGATCCGGTGACCTTTGGGACATGGTTTAACCCCCTTAGGAAAGTGCTATCATCATGAAACGTTCAGATCACTTACAACTCAATAGATTCTACCTTCCTGTAACATTTCAGCCTGATTGGACCTTGTTTTCACACAAATGAACCCAGAATGATGTGAAATTGTGCTTCGTGCAACATAATTCTGGGTGCCATTTAAAAAGCATAAGTGCTAATGACTCCATTCCTTTTTGTGGTTGTAGGGGCTGTTGATTGGAGTACACTAAAACAAACCTGATCTCTCTAGGACATTCAGAAGTCAAGTTATAAGCCGACAAATGTGTAACTGGACTACTTCTTTAAAGTGACACCAGGCCCGGTGACCTTTGGGACATGGTTTGACCCCCTATAGGAATGTGCCATCATCATGAAACGTTCAGATCACTTACAACTCAATAAATTCTACCTTCTTGTAACGTTTCAGCCTGATTGGACCTTGTTTTCACACAAATGGATCCAGAATGATGTGCAATTGTGCTTCGTGCAACATAATTCTGGGTGCCATTTACAAACCATAAGTGCTAATGACTCCAATCCTTTTCGTGGTTGTAGGGGCTGTTGATTGGAGTACACTAAAACAAACCTGATCTCTCTAGGACATTCAGAAGCCAAGTTATAAGCCCACAAATGTGTAACTGGACTACTTCTTTAAAGTGACACCAGGCCTGGAGACCTTTGGGACACTGTTTGACCCCCTTAGGAAAGTGCTATCATCATGAAACGTTCAGATCACTTACAACTCAATAGATTCTACCTTCCTGTAACGTTTCTGCCTGACTGGACCTTGTTTTCACACAAATGAACCCAGAATGATGTGAAATTGTGCTTCGTGCAACATAATTCTGGGTGCCATTTAAAAACCATAAGTGCTAATGACTCCATTCCTTTTTGTGAATCTAGGGGCTGTTGATTGGAGTACACTAAAACAAACCTGATCTCTCTAGGACATTCAGAAGCCAAGTTATAAGCCCACAAATGTGTAACTGGACTACTTCTTTAAATTGACACCAGATCCGGTGACCTTTGCGACATGGTTTGACCCCCTTAGGAAAGTGCTATCATCATGAAACGTTCAGATCACTTACAACTCAATAGATTCTACTTTCCTGTAACATTTCAGCCTGATTGGACCTTGTTTTCACACAAATGAACCCAGAATGATGTGAAATTGTGCTTCGTGCAACATAATTCTGGGTGCCATTTAAAACGCATAAGTGCTAATGACTCCATTCCTTTTTGTGGTTGTAGGGGCTGTTGATTGGAGTACACTAAAACAAACCAGATCTCTCTAGGATATTCAGAAGCCAAGTTATAAGCCCACAAAGGTGTAACTGCACTACTTCTTTAAAGTGACATCAGGTCCGGTGACCTTTGGGACATGGTTTGACCCCCTATAGGAATGTGCGATCATCATGAAACGTTCAGATCACTTACAACTCAATAGATTCTACCTTCTTGTAACGTTTCAGCCTGATTGGACCTTGTTTTCACACAAATGGATCCAGAATGATGTGAAATTGTGCTTCGTGCAACATAATTCTGGGTGCCATTTACAAATCATAAGTGCTAATGACTCCATTCCTTTTTGTGGTTGTAGGGGCTGTTGATTGGAGTACACTAAAACAAACCTGATCTCTCTAGGACATTCAGAAGCCAAGTTATAAGCCCACAAATGTGTAACTGGACTACTTCTTTAAAGTGACACCAGATCCGGTGACCTTTGGGACATGGTTTGATCCCCTTAGGAAAGCGCTATCATCATGAAACGTTCAGATCACTTACAACTCAATAGATTCTACCTTCCTGTAACGTCTCTGCCTGATTGGACCTTGTTTTCACACAAATGAACCCAGAATGATGTGAAATTGTGCTTCGTGCAACATAATTCTGGGTGCCATTTAAAAACCATAAGTGCTAATGACTCCATTCCTTTTTGTGGTTTTTAGGGGCTGTTGATTGGAGTACACTAAAAAAAACCTGATCTCTCTAGGACATTCAGAAGCCAAGTTATAAGCCCACAAATGTGTAACTGGAGTACTTCTTTAAATTGACACCAGATCCGGTGACCTTTGGGACATGGTTTGACCCCCTTAGGAAAGTGCTATCATCATGAAACATTCAGATCACTTACAACTCAATAGATTCTACCTTCCTGTAAAGTTTCAGCCTGATTGGACCTTGTTTTCACAGAAATGAACCCAGAATGATGTGAAATTGTGCTTCGTGCAACATAATTCTGGGTGCAATTTAAAAACCATAAGTGCTAATGACTCCATTCCTTTTTGTGGTTGTAGGGGCTGTTGATTGGAGTACACTAAAACAAACCTGATCTCTCTTGGACATTCAGAAGCCAAGTTATAAGCCCACAAATGTGTAACTGGACTACTTCTTTAAATTGACACCAGATCCGGTGACCTTTGGGACATGGTTTGACCCCTTATAGGAATGTGCGATCATCATGAAACATTCAGATCACTTACAACTCAATAGATTCTACCTTCTTGTAACGTTTCAGCCTGATTGGACCTTGTTTTCACACAAATGGACCCAGAATGATGTGAAATTGTGCTTCGTGCAACAAAATTCTGGGTGCCATTTACAAACCATAAGTGCTAATGACTCCATTCCTTTTTGTGGTTGTAGGGGCTGTTGATTGGAGTACACTAAAACAAACCTGATCTCTCTAGGACATTCAGAAGCCAAGTTATAAGCCCACAAAGGTGTAACTGGACTACTTCTTTAAAGTGACACCAGGCCCGGTGACCTTTGGGACATGGTTTGACCCCTTATAGGAATGTGCGATCATCATGAAACATTCAGATCACTTACAACTCAATAGATTCTACCTTCTTGTAACATTTCAGCCTGATTGGACCTTGTTTTCACACAAATGAACCCAGAATGATGTGAAATTGTGCTTCGTGCAACATAATTCTGGGTGCCATTTAAAAAGCATAAGTGCTAATGACTCCATTCCTTTTTGTGGTTGTAGGGGCTGTTGATTGGAGTACACTAAAACAAACCTGATCTCTCTAGGACATTCAGAAGTCAAGTTATAAGCCGACAAATGTGTAACTGGACTACTTCTTTAAAGTGACACCAGGCCCGGTGACCTTTGGGACATGGTTTGACCCCCTATAGGAATGTGCCATCATCATGAAACGTTCAGATCACTTACAACTCAATAAATTCTACCTTCTTGTAACGTTTCAGCCTGATTGGACCTTGTTTTCACACAAATGGATCCAGAATGATGTGCAATTGTGCTTCGTGCAACATAATTCTGGGTGCCATTTACAAACCATAAGTGCTAATGACTCCAATCCTTTTCGTGGTTGTAGGGGCTGTTGATTGGAGTACACTAAAACAAACCTGATCTCTCTAGGACATTCAGAAGCCAAGTTATAAGCCCACAAATGTGTAACTGGACTACTTCTTTAAAGTGACACCAGGCCTGGAGACCTTTGGGACACTGTTTGACCCCCTTAGGAAAGTGCTATCATCATGAAACGTTCAGATCACTTACAACTCAATAGATTCTACCTTCCTGTAACGTTTCTGCCTGACTGGACCTTGTTTTCACACAAATGAACCCAGAATGATGTGAAATTGTGATTCATGCAACATAATTCTGGGTGCCATTTAAAAACCATAAGTGCTAATGACTCCATTCCTTTTTGTGAATGTAGGGGCTGTTGATTGGAGTACACTAAAACAAACCTGATCTCTCTAGGACATTCAGAAGCCAAGTTATAAGCCCACAAATGTGTAACTGGACTACTTCTTTAAATTGACACCAGATCCAGTGACCTTTGCGACATGGTTTGACCCCCTTAGGAAAGTGCTATCATCATGAAACGTTCAGATCACTTACAACTCAATAGATTCTACTTTCCTGTAACATTTCAGCCTGATTGGACCTTGTTTTCACACAAATGAACCCAGAATGATGTGAAATTGTGCTTCGTGCAACATAATTCTGGGTGCCATTTAAAACGCATAAGTGCTAATGACTCCATTCCTTTTTGTGGTTGTAGGGGCTGTTGATTGGAGTACACTAAAACAAACCAGATCTCTCTAGGATATTCAGAAGCCAAGTTATAAGCCCACAAAGGTGTAACTGCACTACTTCTTTAAAGTGACATCAGGTCCGGTGACCTTTGGGACATGGTTTGACCCCCTATAGGAATGTGCGATCATCATGAAACGTTCAGATCACTTACAACTCAATAGATTCTACCTTCTTGTAACGTTTCAGCCTGATTGGACCTTGTTTTCACACAAATGGATCCAGAATGATGTGAAATTGTGCTTCGTGCAACATAATTCTGGGTGCCATTTACAAATCATAAGTGCTAATGACTCCATTCCTTTTTGTGGTTGTAGGGGCTGTTGATTGGAGTACACTAAAACAAACCTGATCTCTCTAGGACATTCAGAAGCCAAGTTATAAGCCCACAAATGTGTAACTGGACTACTTCTTTAAAGTGACACCAGATCCGGTGACCTTTGGGACATGGTTTGATCCCCTTAGGAAAGCGCTATCATCATGAAACGTTCAGATCACTTACAACTCAATAGATTCTACCTTCCTGTAACGTCTCTGCCTGATTGGACCTTGTTTTCACACAAATGAACCCAGAATGATGTGAAATTGTGCTTCGTGCAACATAATTCTGGGTGCCATTTAAAAACCATAAGTGCTAATGACTCCATTCCTTTTTGTGGTTTTTAGGGGCTGTTGATTGGAGTACACTAAAACAAACCTGATCTCTCTAGGACATTCAGAAGCCAAGTTATAAGCCCACAAATGTGTAAATGGAGTACTTCTTTAAATTGACACCAGATCCGGTGACCTTTGGGACATGGTTTGACCCCCTTAGGAAAGTGCTATCATCATGAAACATTCAGATCACTTACAACTCAATAGATTCTACCTTCCTGTAAAGTTTCAGCCTGATTGGACCTTGTTTTCACAGAAATGAACCCAGAATGATGTGAAATTGTGCTTCGTGCAACATAATTCTGGGTGCAATTTAAAAACCATAAGTGCTAATGACTCCATTCCTTTTTGTGGTTGTAGGGGCTGTTGATTGGAGTACACTAAAACAAACCTGATCTCTCTTGGACATTCAGAAGCCAAGTTATAAGCCCACAAATGTGTAACTGGACTACTTCTTTAAATTGACACCAGATCCGGTGACCTTTGGGACATGGTTTGACCCCTTATAGGAATGTGCGATCATCATGAAACATTCAGATCACTTACAACTCAATAGATTCTACCTTCTTGTAACGTTCCAGCCTGATTGGACCTTGTTTTCACACAAATGGACCCAGAATGATGTGAAATTGTGCTTCGTGCAACATAATTCTGGGTGCCATTTACAAACCATAAGTGCTAATGACTCCATTCCTTATTGTGGTTGTAGGGGCTGTTGATTGGAGTACACTAAAACAAACCTGATCTCTCTAGGACATTCAGAAGCCAAGTTATAAGCCCACAAAGGTGTAACTGGACTACTTCTTTAAAGTGACACCAGGCCCGGTGACCTTTGGGACATGGTTTGACCCCTTATAGGAATGTGCGATCATCATGAAACATTCAGATCACTTACAACTCAATAGATTCTACCTTCTTGTAACGTTTCAGCCTGATTGGACCTTGTTTTCACACAAATGGACCCAGAATGATGTGAAATTGTGCTTCGTGCAACATAATTCTGGGTGCCATTTACAAACCATAAGTGCTAATGACTCCATTCCTTTTTGTGGTTGTAGGGGCTGTTGATTGGAGTACACTAAAACAAACCTGATCTCTCTAGGACATTCAGAAGCCAAGTTATAAGCCCACAAAGGTGTAACTGGACTACTTCTTTAAAGTGACACCAGGCCCGGTGACCTTTGGGACATGGTTTGACCCCCTATAGGAATGTGCGATCATCATGAAACATTCAGATCACTTACAACTCAATAGATTCTACCTTCTTGTGACGTTTCAGCCTGATTGGACCTTGTTTTCACACAAATGGACCCAGAATGATGTGAAATTGTGCTTCGTGCAACATAATTCTGGGTGCCATTTACAAACCATAAGTTCTAATGACTCCATTCCTTTTTGTGTTGTAGGGGCTGTTGATTGGAGTACACTAAAACAAACCTGATCTCTCTAGGACATTCAGAAGTCAAGTTATAAGCCGACAAATGTGTAACTGGACCACTTCTTTAAATTGACACCAGATCCGGTGACGTTTGGGACGTTGTTTGACCCCCTTAGGAAAGTGCTATCATCATGAAACGTTCAGATCCCTTACAACTCAATATATTCTACCTTCCTGTAACGTTTCAGCCTGATTGGACCTTGTTTTCACACAAATGAACCCAGAATGATGTGAAATTGTGCTTCGTGCAACATAATTCTGGGTGCCATTTAAAAACCATAAGTGCTAATGACTCCATTCCTTTTTTTGGTAATGGGGGCTGTTAATTGGAGTACTCTAAAACAAACCTGACCTCTCTAGGATATTCAGAAGCCAAGTTATAAGCCCACAAAGGTGTAACTGGACTACTTCTTTAAAGTGACACCAGGCCCGGTGACCTTTGGGACATGGTTTGACCCCCTATAGGAATGTGCGATCATCATGAAACATTCAGATCACTTACAACTCAATAGATTCTACCTTCTTGTGACGTTTCAGCCTGATTGGACCTTGTTTTCACACAAATGAACCCAGAATGATGTGAAATTGTGCTTCGTGCAACATAATTCTGGGTGCCATTTACAAACCATAAGTTCTAATGACTCCATTCCTTTTTGTGTTGTAGGGGCTGTTGATTGGAGTACACTAAAACAAACCTGATCTCTCTAGGACATTCAGAAGTCAAGTTATAAGCCCACAAATGTGTAACTGGACTACTTCTTTAAATTGACACCAGATCCGGTGACGTTTGGGACGTGGTTTGACCCCCTTAGGAAAGTGCTATCATCATGAAACGTTCAGATCACTTACAACTCAATAGATTCTACCTTCCTGTAATGTTTCAGCCTGATTGGACCTTGTTTTCACACAAATGGACCCAGAATGATGTGAAATTGTGCTTCGTGCAACATAATTCTGGGTGCCATTTACAAACCATAAGTGCTAATGACTCAATTCCTTGTTGTGGTTGTAGGGGCTGTTGATTGGAGTACACTAAAACAAACCTGATCTCTCTAGGACATTCAGAAGCCAAGTTATAAGCCCACAAATGTGTAACTGGACTACTTCTTTAAAGTGACACCAGGCCCGGTGACCTTTAGGACATGGTTTGACCCCCTATAGGAATGTGCGATCATCATGAAACGTTCAGATCCCCTACAACTCAATAGATCCTACCTTCCTGTAACGTTTCAGCCTGATTGGACCTTGTTTTCACACAAAGGAACCCAGAATGATGTGAAATTGTGCTTCGTGCAACATAATTCTGGGTGTCATTTAAAAACCATAAGTGCTAATGACTCTATTCCTTTTTGTGGTAATGGGGGCTGTTAATTGGAGTACTCTAAAACAAACCTGACCTCTCTAGGATATTCAGAAGCCAAGTTATAAGCCCACAAAGGTGTAACTGGACTACTTCTTTAAAGTGACACCAGGCCCGGTGACCTTTGGGACATGGTTTGACCCCCTATAGGAATGTGCGATCATCATGAAACATTCAGATCACTTACAACTCAATAGATTCTACCTTCTTGTAACGTTTCAGCCTGATTGGACCTTGTTTTCACACAAATGAACCCAGAATGATGTGAAATTGTGCTTCATGCAACATAATTCTGGGTGCCATTTACAAACCATAAGTTCTAATGACTCCATTCCTTTTTGTGGTTGTAGGGGCTGTTAATTGGAGTACACTAAAACAAACCTGATCTCTCTAGGACATTCAGAAGTCAAGTTATAAGCCCACAAAGGTGTAACTGGACTACTTCTTTAAAGTGACACCAGGCCCGGTGACCTTTGGGACATGGTTTGACCCCCTATAGGAATGTGCGATCATCATGAAACGTTCAGATCACTTACAACTCAATAAATTTTACCTTCTTGTAACGTTTCAGCCTGATTGGACCTTGTTTTCACACAAATAGATACAGAATGATGTGAAATTGTGCTTCGTGCAACATAATTCTCGGTGCCATTTACAAACCGTAAGTGCTAATGACTCCATTCCTGTTTTTGGTTGTAGGGGCTGTTGATTGGAGTACACTAAAACAAACCTGATCTCTCTAGGATATTCAGAAGCCAAGTTATAAGCCCACAAAGGTGTAACTGCACTACTTCTTTAAAGTGACATCAGGTCCGGTGACCTTTGGGACATGGTTTGACCCCCTATAGGAATGTGCGATCATCATGAAACGTTCAGATCACTTACAACTCAATAGATTCTACCTTCTTGTAACGTTTCAGCCTGATTGGACCTTGTTTTCACACAAATGGATCCAGAATGATGTGAAATTGTGCTTCGTGCAACATAATTCTGGGTGCCATTTACAAACCATAAGTGCTAATGACTCCATTCCTTTTTGTGGTTGTAGGGGCTGTTGATTGGAGTACACTAAAACAAACCTGATCTCTCTAGGACATTCAGAAGTCAAGTTATAAGCCCACAAATGTGTAACTGGACTACTTCTTTAAATTGACACCAGATCCGGTGACGTTTGGGACATGGTTTGACCACCTTAGGAAAGTGCTATCATCATGTAACGTTCAGATCACTTACAACTCAATAGATTCTACCTTCCTGTAATGTTTCAGCCTGATTGGACCTTGCTTTCACACAAATGGACCCAGAATGATGTGAAATTGTGCTTCGTGCAACATAATTCTGGGTGCCATTTACAAACCATAAGTGCTAATGACTCCATTCCTTTTTGTGGTTGTAGGGGCTGTTGATTGGAGTAAATTAAAACAAACCTGATCTCTCTAGGACATTCAGAAGCCAAGTTATAAGCCCACAAATGTGTAACTGGACTACTTCTTTAAATTGACACCAGATCCGGTGACCTTTGGGACATGGTTTGACCCCTTATAGGAATGTGCGATCATCATGAAACATTCAGATCACTTACAACTCAATAGATTCTACCTTCTTGTAACGTTTCAGCCTGATTGGACCTTGTTTTCACACAAATGGACCCAGAATGATTTGAAATTGTGCTTCGTGCAACATAATTCTCGGTGCCATTTACAAACCATAAGTGCTAATGACTCCATTCCTGTTTGTGGTTGTAGGGGCTGTTGATTGGAGTACACTAAAACAAACCTGATCTCTCTAGGATATTCAGAAGCCAAGTTATAAGCCCACAAAGGTGTAACTGCAATACTTTTGTGGTGGCGGTCTTCTCTGATTGTGGTATTTCGCGTCCCAATCTTTGATTGATTGGATCAACTTCTCTTTCTGTTCCCTGGTCATCCGGGCCCACTCCTCCGGATTCGCTCTCCTGGGTCGAGCCAAAGGGCAGCCGGGGGGTCCCATGAAAAACGGCCTTGCATTTGGGTCCATTTGGCCCCTGGTTCTCTGGTTCTGATTCGGTTCTGTTCTGGGTGGGAGTTCTCTCGGTTGAGAGCTCACTGATTGGCTCCCTTGCTGTTGGTGTGGAGGGGGCAGAGGGGATGGTATCTGACCTTTCAATCTGTTTCCGGCCTTCCGTCCTAATTCGTTTTTTGACTGCTTAAATTCCCTTGTGCGATCCCACGCCTGCGCTTGTCTGATTTTTTCTGCAGGAGAGAGATTAGGCCACATCGCAGCCATCATTAATCCCCCGGGCAGATCAGCTAAAAGTTTTTCCTGCTGTACTTGGGAAAGCCCTGCGATTGTTCCTAAACACCCAGCTAATGTAACTTTTCCTGTACTGATTTCAGAGCTTAAAGCTTTCCTCCGTCGTTCACCAGAATCCTCACCAATCCCTCTGGGAGAACTCTCCGCCAGGGACATCAACGAGGCTCCTGGGGTTAAACGCAGATCGTTCTTTAATGCTATAACCTGAGAAATTTCTGGACTTGAAAGTTGTTCAATCGTCATACCTTGATCCTGAAGCCGCTGTACATACCCAGCGTCTGTCTCACCCGATGCTCTTTGTGGCAGAATGGTATGATCAAAATGTCCTAAGCTTACTCTTGACTGTTCCTGAGCAGTTTGCCAATATGGGGAATATTCCTGTTCTAGGATTCTCTCTTTAGGCATTGAATTAAGCTGTCCTCCCTGCGGAGTGCTTCGGTTTACATCGAAAGGTTGGGAGGGGCTGCACGGCGAGTAGCAGTGAGTCTTCACTGCCGAATCTCTAGCCATACATCCACCTCGATAAAAATCATATCCTTGGCCTAAATAAGCATGCTTAAAAGGTTGACCCCATCCTGGTTGCAACATGACTTCTTCCCTACTTTTTGCTGCTTGAATTGCTGAAGCCGTGAAGCCATCTACAGGGTACCAGTCTGGAAAAGGATTTTCTGCTTCTTCTCCTGCATAATTCTGGTCTCCCTCTGTATTAATTGCAAACTGGCCTCGTCCTGGTTCTGGAACCGGTCTAACTGGGCCTATGTTAGGAGGTGCCTGAGGGTCATAATATTTCATCTGTACTGGACGGCTTTTCTTATTTAGTCCTCTAATGCCATAAACTATAGGATTTGTCTCATCTCATTTTTCTGCTCTCTGGGGTTGCTGCTCTACATTTTCTCTGTTCTCACCTTGCTCATGGGCTGTAACTGGGGATAACCAACTAACTTTTTCAGGTGTTTTGCCTCCAGGGATCCGAGTGCTGCATTTTTTTTGGGATCCGCATTCTGACCTGAGCGTCCCTTTGGGTGTGCCACGCACCACCAGTTGGGAACCCTGTTCTTCCTCCGATTCAGCCTCACTCTCGCTGCTTCTGTCTCTGGCCTCAAACCAATGTTTGACTTTTTTCTCTACTCGCGGCAAGGCTGACTTATCCACTAAAATTACGACCGGGATGTCTCCTAGCCTGCTAGAGGCTTTGGAATAAATCACTAAACCTGCGCCATATGCTTCAGTTATCCGACACACCTGGGGTTTGTTATTAAGCTTAAACACTAGCCGTCGCGCTCCTAAATCCAAGGCTTCTGACACCACCCGTTCCCAAGCTTGGTGAAAAGAGATGTCGGGATTATGAGGGTCTACGTTAATTATGGAAATCGCGCTGACACGACCTTCCAGATTCCCTAATTGCTTGTCTAAGAGAGTAGTAATTTCTCCTGCTTCGTAATTACGATCTACCAGCGGAATCATAGAACTTCTGCTTTCTGCCCCTAAAAGCCTCCTCAGAGAACTTAAAGAGGACGTAGTACTGGCAGAACTTTGTGGATCTTTCAGAAAGATCAACACATCTTCTTCTCGGATCTCCGCATCTATTTTCTCGCCTGATAAAATTATCACCGGTTCTTGACCTATCGTAACATGATTCGGAGGAGCCGCGGGACTATGCGGTTCTAACGGGGGAAAAGGAATTGGGTTTGGAGTCCTTTCAGCCCCTGACCGTCTCTGAGTCTCGTCTTTGTCCCATGCAGCAACAGGCTGTTCAGTGGGCGGTCTCTCCGCTCCTCTCATGGGCACCTGAGAAGGGGTTTGTACATGTAGAAACGGGTTCCACTGCGCCGGCCGAACCGCGTCAGGCGGGTTCGGTGGGGGTGGAGGAAATCCGCTCTCGGAACCGGGGCTCACAGGGAATTCCCCGCGGAGCGCTGGATACAAAGGGGGCGCGGTCGGAACCGATTGGACTCCATCCCAGGAGGCCGACATTTCAACTGCAGCTCGTCTCCGGTACATTTCCGCTTGGAGCTCCGTGATCCCCAGTCGGTTACATAACGCCTGTCTCATTTGAATTGCCTCATTTTTGCTTCTAGATAAGAAGTAAATTGTTCTACTATTAGCCCGTTGAGCTACGAACTCCGCCATAGCAGAGTACATCGCTCCCTGATCACATCGGTACTGCCCGACTCCAAATGGAGTGAGAACTAAAGGTTCCGGTCCAGGTGGTATTTGCTCAAGCAATCCCAGAAGGATCTCATATTGCTCACCCGTGGGGAGTTTCGCTGGATTTTCCCAACAACACCACGCTATCTGATTAAAAACAGGATCATATTGTTGTTCTGCTAGAATCACCAAATCACCCACTAACGGAAATACATGATTATTCTTTACTTGAGTTTCAGCATTCGGACAGCGCTCCGCTGCGGCTTGAGCCGTTCCGGCCTCGTTCTGAAAGCTCCGGTTACAGGATACTGCTAAAACGCTTTGTGGTTCACCTTGAAATGTCGCTATTTCTCCGGTGACAAATCTCACATTAAGGAGAACATTTTCCGGTTTCACCGTTAAAGATCTATCTGCCATGGCTTGTTGAAAGTTTCTCTTTTTTATTATTTATTTTATTTTTATTCGTTCTCACGTCTTATTCTTTATTCTTACTCTTTATTCCTTTTTATTTTTTGCCTAGCTTTTATCCTTGGCTTTTCTCACGTCGGAAAGCCGTGATTTCTTTATACCTCTTTGAGTTAATCGTCCGTTCTCCCAAATTTCTTTCCTTTTCGAGAAATTGGTGCGGTTTTCACTCCAAGCTTATAAGCTTATCAGGTCCATGGTGCGTAAGCTTTTATCAGCCTAAAAGACATAGTTCTACGTCGAATAGTCCGGTATCTAATATTTGAACCTTCGCCGATTAGCCCCACGTTGGGCGCCATGTCGTGTGCCCGTCCCATTTACCGGTTCCTTTAAAACCCAGTTCCGTTAGAACTTATGAGACGGTGCATCCATCAGGGTTCGGGGGTGTATCGACGAGTATAATCGTACTAGACCCGGGTTTGGACTACCTAATTAGAATCTTGTCTTTTATTTTAAAGGTGAAATGACTTGCACGAATAGCCAGCCCCAGAGTGCTACACTTCTTTTAAACTCGTTACCTTTTGGTTAAGATACTAGAGAGAAGTCTGGAGGCAAGCCAAGCCTCTCAGCAATTGTTTGGGTTACCCGGAGTTAATTGCGCCTCTAACAGCTTATGTGGGAGGTTGGTAACTATAAAATGATTTATGCTAGTTGATCAGGCTATCATAAGTTTATCAATTTATTTATTAATCCATCCTTCCAGCTGATTAGAGACTTTTTCAACCTGCAATCAGAGCCAAAATAACCTCGAATATTCTGCTTTTATCGCCCTTAAGACAACTCGTTACTCGCAAGGAGGGGGAAGTTAAAACTTCCCTTATCTTAAGGTTTCTTTATATTATTCTATTACAAACTGTAAAGTAAGTCCCGATAATTCAGAGACCGATCTTCGACATGCTTACCTCTGTGCTATTATGGCCAGGGCTCCAAACGTGAAGCTTTAGAGAAAACCTGAAAGAATCAGGATTATGTTTCTTTTTCAAAAAAGGTTTATTACAAAATCAAAATACAAAAAATGGGTAAAGTGAAAAACAACTGCTATCCCCCACGGAGGAATTAGTTCAAAATGATTAAATAAGAGTTAGTTTACACCAGCTCTTGTCTTCTCAGAATCTCCCCAAGAACGAACTCCTGCCCGATCTGAGCTGCATCCTTTTATATCATTTCTGAGACTGCTCTAAACAATGTAAGAGTCACAAGTCATTCTCTCCTGACAGTTTAGGTCAAGGGGTCATTTACCAGATACACTTTTTTAGCTCTACATAAGACATTTGGTATCATTTTCACTACATGCAGTATTCACATGAGGGCACAAAAGTTACATGCTGCACTCCTGAAATGAGAGCACAGGTCATAAATCTTCATGTTGGTAGCAAATTTTAGATCTTCCTCCAGCATTCCTGAGAGCTTCTGGGTCCAGTTGGACTTTCCTCACTCCATGCCAGTCCTTCTTTTCCCGCTAGAGGTGGAGTTAGGGGCGGGCCCAGGGGTGGACCCATGGGTGGATCCAGAGAAGACAGCCTGTCTTTTGACCCTTTGCCTAGTTCTGTCCTCACCAGCAAGTCCTGAACTATTGTCCTCTTGACCCTTGTATGACCCTTGTCTCTGACCACTGTTTCTAAGCCTTGACCGGTTGCTCGGACTTGCAACAGGGGCTGTTGATTGGAGTACACTTGTTGGGGTTATTAGGAGCGAACAATTTGTAAGCTTTAACTTACTTTTGTATTCTTCAATAAATTCTGTAAATATGGGAATATTTACTGATTTATTAATTAATTAAGATATTCTTAGATATACGGGGCACCATTCCCCTTCAACCGGGGAAAAATTGAATCCAAAATTCTTATCAGTCTTTCTTGAAGTTCGTAGAATCCTTGGAGCAGAGACTTCTCTTCGACACAACAAAGCTACTGGAGACGAAAATCTGAATTTTATAACGTTTAATTAACAATTTGTCAAATGAAAAAACAGTGGCATAAATGAATAATAACCATGTGATATAATAAAAGGATGTATATTCAAAATAATGTTCAAGGTGTTTTGTGTGTATGTATGTGTGTGTGTTTCTAAAATGGAGTCTGTATGCAAGATGGCTGACCCCTTTGTCTGGCTAAAGTGTGGGTGGCAACATGCACTTTAACTTCCAAAGCACTTAGAATCAGTAGTAACTTAACCTTAAATCACTCAAAACATTTCAAAGGATCATGAAACAACACAAAAGATTAATCACAAGTTAATATCTTTTAGTTCATCAGCCTGGCCATGGCCGAAAACATTTAAAGATACCAAACAATGATCAATAAGCAGTTTATTTATTCAAAATGACCCGGCGGACGTTATTTGGGAGCGAAAGAGGAAGACACGAAGCTACTTTTTAAGCAATAGCGCGGTTTTATTGCTTATTCTGGACTATAGAGGAAACGGGAGGAGAAAAGGAGAGAGAAAAATGAGTTTTCTGATCACCAGAAGAGCAAGGCGTCCCCAGCTGTTTGATTTGACGGTTCTCCGTGTTTTCTCCGCAGTTTGGCGTCGTCCGTCGGTTTGATGCTTTCTCCGTTGTTTACCTCCACGAGTGTTTCTCCACGGGCTGGACACAAAGAGAACGAAGTTTCTTTTGTTCTGAGTTTGACAACTTACAGCGTCTCTTAGAGCTGGATGGAGATCCGCTCGTTCCCAGTCAGGTCCTGATGGAGTTCGAGTGGCTTTGTAGCAGTTTCGTGGCTCAACTTGGGCACTTAGAGCTTCCGCGTGCTCAAGTTGTCGGAGCGTTCGACAAGCGTGTCCTTACCGCCAGGTATCCTGGGCAAAAGAACGAGGTTCCTTTGTCTTTGCTGAAGATTTATAGTCTTTGAAGTCCCGGGAAAGCTCCAAGCTCCCGCCTCCCGCACATGCGCAGAACGTGTTTCTGGTATTAGGCGGTGACATCATCCCAATGCTTCCGTGTGCAAAGCATCATGGGAAATGAAGTTTCTTGGCGCTGATGTGATTATTTGCTTTTCAGAGCAATTTAAGCACAGTCATTTTGGAGAAAATCACTGCATAGTAATTTCCTCATGAGGTCAGACCCTCAACATTCCCCCTTTTGGTTTCGGGGATCGCGCCCAAAGCTCGATCGTCGGAAGCACAGATGGGTTTGTTCCTCATGAACGTAGGTCGACTTGATTGTCGGAAGCACAGGTGGGTTTGTCCCTTAGGACGTTGGTCTCCTTGGACGCCTTTGTCTTTGGTCTTTGTCTTGGATCCTGGCGCCTTTGGTCTTTGTCTTTGTCTTGGATCCTGGTCAGGCACAAAACAAAAGAGGATAGGAAACGGGATAGTCCCCAACGCGCATAACGAGAAGAAGCCACTCACGCAGGTGGTACGCAATGATGATGTCGTCCATGCGAGAGGTAGTAGTGTAGAAGGAGGAAGGTCGGTGGGCGGTTAACTCCACGAGGGGACACAAAGGCATCTCACCGCCGGCCATACAGTTCAGTTTATGGAGCACGCGGTGATGTACGAGGTCCATAGTTCGCAAACGCGCATTGACCTATGTGGTCCCAAGATTCCCCCCTTTTTGGTCCAAAGGGTGGATCAGGACAGTCTTTGGGCTAAAACAAGGACCATAAAACTAAGAGGTACTACAATGTGCTGGTGCGTCAGACAGAGTCATTGACAGACTGAGCTGGGCCGGCACATAACCACTAGTTAATATGTGACCAAGTAAGAAACAAAAATACAGAAAACCCCCCAAAAAAAATTAAAACATATAACATCCAAGAAAATTCATAGCAACCTTGAGGTCTCATAAAATACATTCTTAGGTCATACATTCAGTGTGTAGCTTATAAAGAATGTGACATAATGCAACACTCAGATAAAAATGTGAGGTAGACTAAAATGAGAACTACTCTTAGGGTTACAAAATAATAAAGAAAATGTTGCTCACCCCCTTTAGACAGGTGTGGTACATTCACGCTTGGAGTCTCCCCGAACGCGGTCACGAGGCACACCGTAGGTGAGCAAGTGCATCTTATCTTGGAGTTTCTTAACACGCCTGTAGGCGGAATAAGCTATCACGGCCGTGATGAGCCATCCCATCCCCAGGGCGACCAATGTGCAGATTAAGGTGGTATAATATGTGTCAATGTAGCGTCTTGGGTATCTATTCATGGGCGTCAAAGTGAGTTCACGCGGGGTTTGTGTGAACTTAACAAGTTTGGTTCCTTCAATCAGTAATTGTTGGTCAATTTCTAAATCGATGGTAAAGTTATAACCCTGGAAAGCGTCCATGATCTCAATCTCTGAGTCATGCTGTTCGAGGTTGAGATGATGGAGTGCCAGGTTTCTAGTTCAAGGTGGAAATGCCTACCGTCCTTTCAAATACCAATGTTAAGCATCGACTTAAACCTATAGATGTGAGGTGTCACAATTATGGGAACATGTAACAGGAAACCGAGTTCTAATTTTCCTGCATCAACGTGAATGGGAATTGCACTACCTAGGCTGTACGCTAGGTGGATTTTTGAAAGGTGCACAGTAGAGGGGTAGCAGCTGTCAAGCTAACTTTGAGCAGGTCCAGTGGTACCAAGTACGGGGAAATACGACTTTCAACCAAGCTGTCCAGCGTGGAACTTACTTCCCTGAGCAGGTCCTGCATCAAATCTCTCACCACTCGTGTGTACACAATATCCTGATGTACGGTTTCAGACAAAGTCTTGATTACACGTAGAGATTCATTAATCAGAGCAGAATGTAGGTTGACAGTAACATGAGTACCCTGTAAGGTTTTAGTGAGTACTTCCTGTTAAGAGTTCTAGGAGGAGGAGGTTCTCTTGGTTAGTGAAAGGGACGGCGGGGGGCCTGGTTCTTTGTCGGTTAGTACATGTTAGTGGGTTAAACGTGCACTTTCCCCCCTTTCCATTTCCATGAATAGAACTATGTAGAGACTACGTCTACCTCCTGCGGGGAGTCTGGTCTCTGTACCCGCGGGGATGGTTTGACGTAGGGTTTGATTTGGTTTGCATGCACCCATTTGTAGACAGGCTACTGTCTCGCTTTGGTGATGCGTAACCTGTATGCAACTGGAGAGAGTTTTGCCATGATCTCAAATGGTCCTGACCAGCAGGGCAGGAACTTCTTAGCTTTGCGTGCCGGTTGGGCGAACCGAAAGTAGAATACTTTGTCACCCACCTCGTATTCGCGGCTGGTTGTCTATTGGTCGCAGTAGGCTTTAGCGCCTTCTACGTTGGTCTCCAGTTTCTTCTGAGCGTGCGCGAACGTAGCTCTGAGGTGTGTTTTCAAGTCTGCCACATACTGATGAGTGGTATAGGCACTGGCAACACTGACATCCTCTGGGTGATACAGGAGGTGCAGTGGTAGAGTCATCAGTCTGCCGGTCATCATCTCAAAGGGCGTAACCCCCGTGGATCGCTGGGGAGTAGACCGTATGGCCATCAGGACCAGAGGGAGCTTGACGTCCCAGTCCTTCCCAGTGGAGCAGACGTACTTTTTGAGCATAGAGACGACCGTGCGGTTCATCCGTTCGACCTGTCCGGATGACTGTGGGTGATAGGGGAGGTGGGATCTCACTTCCACTCCCAGAAGTTCAAACAGGGACGTCATTACACTGGATGTGAAATGAGTTCCTCGGTCAGAGTCAATGCAGAGTGGAAGTCCCCATCGACTGAAAACGTGGTTAATCAGCAGTACAGCGGTTGTGACGGCTGTATCGTTTGGCGCTGGAAGGCACTCCACCCACTTCGTGAAACTGCAAGTTACAGTTAGCATATATTTGTTTCCTCTTGCCGATTTGGGAACCGGTCCAACCCAGTCGATCTGCAGGTGGGACCAAGGGAAGGTTATTCCCCTGCGTTGCAGTGGTGCTCTAGTAAGCGGCTGGGAGGGTTGAAACTGGGCACAGATGAGGCAGCCTTGGACATAGCTGTGTACGTTCTTGGACATCGACGGCCAATATGCTACTTCTGTCAGTGACCCGAGGGTAGCTTTTGCTCCGCGGTGACCTCCGACCGGAGTGTCATGGGCGTAGGCAAGCATTACTCCTCTGTGGTCGAGTGGAACAACCCAGCGAGGCGGGCTGTGATCGTCACGCATGTAAACTAACAAATCGTTTTGTAGTTTCAGGTGCGCGAGTTGACGATGCAGGGTTACCAAATCTCGGCTTGCGCCAGTAGGTGGTGACGGTTGTTTAGACATCGGGCCCTTTTGGAGAAGCTCGCAGATGAGCTTCAGGTCAGGATCTTGTTCCTGCATATTGACTAGGTCCGCGTCCTGTGGTTTTCTGCCTAGAAACACGGGTACCCCAACGGTCCGAGGTTCGTCTGCCTGTTTAGCATGGCGACGAGTAATCGCGCAGACCTCGTGAACGGCCTTGGGTGGAAGCCACTCGTCTTTGAATTCCCAACAGGTTCCCTGGTCAGCACCGAGCTTAGCAAGGCGGTCAGCTTCGTCATTACCATCTTTCTCCGGACCTATGGTCCTGGAGTGACCTTTGACCTTTTTCCAGTAGACCATTATGCCTTTCTCAGTGGTGAGCAGATCACACGCTAGGAATAACTCCGAGTGTTTCACGTCTCTGTTCCTGGCGTTTTTCATGTGGTTCTCCTTCCACATGGGGAAGTGAGAAATGAAGCTGTGTCTAGCGTAGTTTGAATCAGAGCAAAGGACGATTTGAGTGATGTCCAAGGCTGCTGCCTGCTGGAGGGTTATCAACACTGCAGCAATTTCGGCGTACTGACTAGACTTTTGGCCCAACCGGTAGTGATTTGGTTGCTTAGTGTCACAGTCCACCCAAACGACTCCAACCCCGGCACGGAGCTGGCCTTCGTGAAGGTAGGCGCATCCGTCAGTGTAAACTTTCGGAAGCCCTTGGCAAACATTCTCATCAAAGTAGTGATGATTGGATGCGGTTGGGTAGACTGCGGCAGGTGTGTCCAGGGGGCCCCTGACGGAGTCAGAGTCACAGTGCTGACAGCCTGCTAGCCCTTGTCCTAGTGCTAGCTTGGTGTTCTGACCATACTTGACCTCAATGTTGTATCCTTGGAGCACCATCATCCACGGCGCAATGCAGCTGTTTGACACTCTTCCTTCGCGCAGACGCTGGCTGTTTAGGAAGGTGACAGGCTGATGACACGTTTCAATGATCACTTTCTGTCCACCGATGTAACTACGAAAGTGTTCGACGGCCCAGACTGTAGAGAGGAGAGCTCTCTCGCAGTCTGAGAACTGGAGTTCCACCTTGCTCAGAGGCTTGCTGGCGTATGCCACAACTCTCATGTCCTGATCGTGTTTCTGCTTCAAAACAGCGCTCAGGCAGTGAGAGGAGAAAGTAGCCTCTATGTAGAACTCTTTATCCTTGTCTGGGTAAGCCAGACAGGGTGCGGACGCCAACTTCTGTTTTAGGAACTGGAAGGAGAGTTCTTGGGGTCTGTCCCACACGAAAGGTGTGTCGTTCCGAAGCAGCTCAGTGAGAGGCCTCGCTGTTTCAGCGTACTCCTCAATGAACTGCCTGGAGTAGTTGCAGACTCCGAGGAAGCTCCTGAGTTCAGTCAGATTAGCTGGGGCTTTGATGTCCTGAATGGCTCTAATGCGTCCCGCTTGGGGCTCGACTCCATTAGGGCCAACCAGCAGTCCAACATACTCCACTTTGGTTCGACACCACTGTCCCTTGAGAATCGCCAATTTAGCTCCGGCGTCAGCGAGCTGTTGCAGCACGTGACGGAGTTCGGCCAGGTGCTCCTCGAAGGTTCGACTCCTCATCAAGATGTCATCTACATATATGAGGTTCCCTCTGGAAGCAGCATCTGACATGGCTTTGTGGAGGAAGATGTTGAACTCGGCAGGTGAGTTAGAGTAGCCAAAGGGGCAGCGGTTCCAAGTATATTGGCGATTTCCAAAGGAGAAAGCCAGTTTATACTGGTCCGCCGGCTCAACCTTCATGGTCCAGAAGCCGTTGGCTACGTCAACCGTAGAGAAGAAACGAGCATCTCTGACTCTGGCTAGCTCCTGATCTAAATGGATCATAGGCCACCTGGAGAGAGGCACTTGTTTGTTCAGTGCACGATAGTCTATGGTGAGACGCCATTTCCCAGTCGGTTTCAGAACCGGCCAGATGGGAGAGTTGTAAGTGGAGTTACACTCTCTGATGATGTTTTTCTCCTTCAGCTGATTGAGGATCTCCTGGATTGACTCATAAGCAGCGAGGGGAATCTTGTACTGACGTACATAAGTAGGAGGGGCATTCGGGTTCGTTGGAATGCGAACCGTATGCAGGTTTGTGAGTCCACAGTCCAGGGAGTCCCTGGATAAGATGGACTGAAACTCATAGAACAGGCTCTTAAGCGCTGCTCTCTGCTCCTCTGACTCCAGCGCATCCGCTTTGTCAAGCTGCTGGCTGACTTCGGCCTCGAAGCCGTCATAAGGTTCAGAGGAGGAGGGTCTCTGGTGTTCCGGGCTTTCAACCAGTGACTCAGAGGGTTGAGTATTTATTGCAAAAACCGTTAGACACTGACCACCGTCAGCATCTAAGGTTGCACTGCAAATGGGTTCCTCAGGAAGGGCTTCATGCCGCTTGATGGTAATCATTTGTGAGGGGAAAGTACTGAATGTGTCTACACCAACCTGTCTGTCGTTCAAGAACAACGGAAGTTGTCCGATCACGGGGACTGAAAGTTCGAAGTCATGGAATGAGCTATCTATCAGCATGCCCAAGGGCTTTCCTGCCGGCATGTGGATAGGACTCCGGGTCGGATTTTCGACCAACAAGTAGGCAGAACGATTGTTCAGCTCCAAGAGTGGCGTGCCACAGACGGCTAAGTTGAGCTCCAAGAAGTGTGGTGATGGCTGGAAGAAGGCTTGGGTGCCTGGCAGCTTCTGATGCTTCATCAGAGTCAGACGAACAGGCACTCCTTTGACCAGTGGGGGCAGAACCGTGTTGGCCTCAACCACTGCACGGCAGGTCTGTGGAATGGTCTGTCCGGACAGCAAGTGTTCAGGGCCTTCTGAGCAAGGCTCAGAGGATGGTGTGGCTCGGGCCCAAAGGACTTGATTGCAAGTGTCCAGCTGGGCACCGAGTCGAACCAGCAGATCTGCTCCAATGAGTGCAGGTGGATCAAGCTGTGGTATGATGCTGAATGTATGTGTGAGCTGTCTTGCTCCAAGTTGGATAGTCAGAGAGCAGACCTCTGGCGCTTTCAGGAGCCTCTGCGGCCAAGTAGGTGACAAGAGCCGATGGCTACGTGTCACACTGACCAGAAGGGGGTCCTTCTGACGCAGGTGTTCAAACGTCTGCTGGCTGATGGCTGACTTTTCTGACCAAAGAGCAAGGCGAGCATCAGAGATGTGGGTGCAGTTGATGGTAAGACCACCAACTATGTGTGGTGCATATGGCTGCAGGCTGACGTTCTTCAGCGAGCAGAGAAAAGATGAATGTGTGCGGAGTGGAGTTCCAGGAGCGGTTTCGTGCCTTTGCAGGCGGTCATCGTCTGTGGGAGCCGTAGGGAGGGGCACGACCTTGGAACAAGGGTGTTGCGGCTCACTTATGCTGACTTCAAGAATGGAGGATGGTCGGCTGCTATCCGGGTTCCAGGGCTTAGGTGTGTCCACCTGGGCCCACAGTTGACCCTTCTGGCAGTCGATGAGGGGAGCTAGACGTTCAAGCAGGTCCTGACCAATGAGAAGTGGTTCAGTGTCTAGCTGGCAGACATAAAACGGGTGAACCAGAGTCATGTCTTGGAAGGTGATGTCCAGCCACGCCCGGTGAGTGATACACTCCCGGGTCTGGGTGTAGCTGGTGATTTTCAGGTCACAGGGTTCTACCTGGACTGGTTTCCCGAGCGACCGCATGGTGTCAGACACGCGACGGAACAGTGTGGAGCACATCAGGGTGATTTCTGAGCCGGTATCCAGCAGAGCATCAACCTGTATGCATCCACCTACGTTGGTGATACAGTACAAACGGCGAGCATGATCATGGTTTGTTAAGTCACCAAGGAACTTCAGAAATTTAGTATCAGGTTTCTCTGGGGGGTAGATTTCAGGAGACTCCTGTGATCTACCAGTAGTGTTCCCCCAGCTGATCAGGTAGGTCCTGGCCACGCTGGGGGGTTGAGCCACGCCTAGTCATGCGGACGTTGGCTCTGGGTCTGGCTTCTTAGAAGAAGACTTTGGTGCAGGGGTCTCTTCTGCAGATCTCAGCTGTTCCTTCTGTTTAGCTAGGAACTGCTGAAACATTTCCTGGAGGTCGGCTTTGGTCAAGTACTCACCTGCGGACTCGTGTTCGGGACCTACCTGTGGGCGGCGCTCCTTAAACCTTCCACTGTTCCGACTTGCATGCCGTTGGTTTTGGTTGGGCCACTTCCTGTCTGATTGTCCAGACCTAGGCGGCCAATCAGCACCCCCCTTCCCCTGTTGAGGAGATTGGGACTGCTCTCGCGGTTTAACAGGTCTAGGTTTAGCAGATTTTGGCTTAGTGGGTGGAGCTTCTGTGCCTTCGAGCTCCAAACGCGGCTCGGCGTTGGGAGCTAGGTGCATGACGCGGTGATGTGCGTCAGGCTTTTGGGGCTTTCCGCCGGCTTCCCAAGCCTGTTGAGCGTATCTCCTAATCTCCTGAGTTGTCAGTTTTTTCATCCGACAATACACTGAGACTTCGGATCGAACACACTCGTGCAGGTTGTGAATGAACAGGGATCTGAAGGCAGGGTCTTCCTCGAGCCCAGGGCCGTTTCGACCTTGGAAATAAGCACTTTTGAGTCGGCGATAATACTCTCTGGGGGGTTCGTTTCTCCCGTGTTTGATGGAGAAGGCCCCCATTGTAGCTGACGCAGAGTCTGCATACGTGGCGTATTCATCTCTCAACGCTCGGCAGAGCGAGGAGTACCGATCTCGAATGTCAGGTGGTAGAGTTTCCATGAAACCGTGCACCGTTCTAGATGTGGTTTTCCAAATTAGCTTGAGCTTTTCCCTTGAAGAGGGTGCTGGAAGATCAAGCAGACAACGTTCTATCTCCCTGAGATAATCGTCGACATTGGATTCACCGGTGTTAGGATCAAAGCGTTCTATGTCTTTAGCTAGCAATTCAATTTGACGTACACGGAGCCCTGACTCACGGTACGGCGCATCATCCTCTGACTCTGACCCACGGTCTGTCTCAGAGGGAGCTGGGTATCGCTGGTGGGCTCTGGGCTCCCAATGTTGACTCCTGGGGCCCAAATCGGGGTTCGGCGTGTTGTGGCGGGCTGCTGGCACGTCACGTGGGTGTCCTGGGAGGTCCACCTCCCGGGGCACGTCTGCGTAGTGCAGCCTGCGTCTTTCAACTGGGGCTTCTGCGTAATACACTCTGTCCGGTTACGGACTGGCGTATGATGCTTTGTCCTGCAGCTGGTTATCGGCGTGCCGAATACCGTAGTAGCTAGGATGGGTGGATGGTTGAGGTGCAGGTTGGGCTTGTGGATAACCCCAGCCGGCACCTTGCACCCTTCGTGGACTGGAGGAGCGGTCTAAATAGAGGTGCCGCTCAGCTGGTTGACTTCTCACTGATTGAGAAGGCCGTGAAGATGAGGGTGGTGGTCCAACCTGGGGTTCGAGGGCGAACTGCCCTCGGCCCCTAAGTGGTCCTGAATGCCCTATAGTGTGTGTAGGGAACTGGGCCGAAGGTTGGGACAGATAAGCTTCATCTCTCCCCTGCGGCGTGCGTCCGTCCAGAGAGTCATGGTGTTTCCCCCCTTCCCACTGTCTGTTGTCATCAGCAGAAAGGGGCGGAGTCTTCTCCCCATCTTCCCCAGCATCTGTGCGGGTGTTGTCTTCCTCGATCAGCCTTCCATTTCGCTGTTTTCAGCTAGCATACTCTGGAGGTTCATGATCTTCTGACCACGTTGAAGTCCTCTCTGATAGAGGATAAGGGCTAACTTAGCCAAGTGAACCTGGATTGGTTTTGTACCATCCGGGTTTTCTATTTGATCAATTACAGCGTCCAGCTGTTCTTCAGTGAAATCCCTAGAAGGGTAGTCGGGTTCTCGAGCAACCGCGACCAGTTTGGACAAAAATTGTCCAGAAAGTAGGCCAGGTTCACATTCATGGGCTGCAGCGCCACCTGGTTGCTGGGAGTTAGTCAGTTCACTACTCTGTCCCTCCATTTTAACAACCGAACCAAAAAATAGCCTAATAGAGCTTCTGCAGATAGCTCAAACTGCACCTTTTGGCAGCAACTGCTAGCTTTGTAGCAGAAAAACACTAAATTAACCTTTGTGCGCACAGGTTTTAGCGTTTTAAGATTGCACGGAATGCCGTGACTGACGCTTAAAATACTATTCCTTTCAGTATTTTAGCAAAAGCTGGTGCGTTGCCGTAGCAACGTCTTATAACACTTGCAGTGTTAAGTATGCTAGTTATTCCTTCAGAATATTAGCAAACAGGGTCTTATCAGTCTTTGAGTGAAGGTTTCAGTTAGTTATAATAGCCACTGTGAGTTAAAGTTGCTAAATTAGCAGTTAATTTTACCCTAAAAGGGTTAGTCAGAATTACTTACACGCTGCACCTTTAATGAGGAACTGAATTTTAACCTAAAGGGTTAGCCAGATTTAATTACACGTTGCACCTTTAAGGAAAAACTGAATTTTAACCTAAAAGGTCAACCAGAATTAATTTACACGTTGCACCTTTAAAGAAGCACTGAGTTACTGGTGAGAGTTCGATACAGCTTCCTGCTCAGCGAAATCAGCACCACTCTGTTGCTGGTTCAAGGCTGAACAACTGATTATCTTAATTCAAGCTAAGATTTATTTGTGTGTTTGTGCCGGCAAGAAATCTCTGTGTATCCAAGCCTCACACGGGGCACCAATTAATGTTGGGGTTATTAGGAGCGAACAATTTGTAAGCTTTAACTTACTTTTGGATTCTTCAATAAATTCTGTAAATATGGGAATATTTACTGATTTATTAATTAATTAAGATATTCTTAGATATACGGGGCACCATTCCCCTTCAACCGGGGAAAAATTGAATCCAAAACTCTTATCAGTCTTTCTTGAAGTTCGTAGAATCCTTGGAGCAGAGACTTCTCTTCGACACAACAAAGCTACTGGAGACGAAAATCTGAATTTTATAACGTTTAATTAACAATTTGTCAAATGAATAAACAGTGGCATAAATGAATAATAACCATGTGATATAATAAAAGGATGTATATTCAAAATAATGTTCAAGGTGTTTTGTGTGTATGTATGTGTGTGTGTTTCTAAAATGGAGTCTGTATGCAAGATGGCTGACCCCTTTGTCTGGCTAAAGTGTGGGTGGCAACATGCACTTTAACTTCCAAAGCACTTAGAATCAGTAGTAACTTAACCTTAAATCACTCAAAACATTTCAAAGGATCATGAAACAACACAAAAGATTAATCACAAGTTAATATCTTTTAGTTTATCAGCCTGGCCATGGCCGAAAACATTTAAAGATACCAAACAATGATCAATAAGCAGTTTATTTATTCAAAATGACCCGGCGGACGTGTTTTGGGAGCGAAAGAGGAAGACACGAAGCTACTTTTTAAGCAATAGCGTGGTTTTATTGCTTATTCTGGACTATAGAGGAAACGGGAGGAGAAAAGGAGAGAGAAAAATGAGTTTTCTGATCACCAGAAGAGCAAGGCGTCCCCAGCTGTTTGATTTGACGGTTCTCCGTGTTTTCTCCGCAGTTTGGCGTCGTCCGTCGGTTTGATGCTTTCTCCGTTGTTTACCTCCACGAGTGTTTCTCCACGGGCTGGACACAAAGAGAACGAAGTTTCTTTTGTGCTGAGTTTGACAACTTACAGAGTCTCTGAGAGCTGGATGGAGCTCCGCTCGTTCCCAGTCAGGTCCTGATGGAGTTCGAGTGGCTTTGTAGCGGTTTCGTGGCTCAACTTGGGCACTTAGAGCTTCCGCGTGCTCAAGTTGTCGGAGCGTTCGACAAGCGTGTCCTTACCGCCAGGTATCCTGGGCAAAAGAACGAGGTTCCTTTGTCTTTGCTGAAGATTTATAGTCTTTGAAGTCGCGGGAAAGCTCCAAGCTCCCGCCTCCCGCACATGCGCAGAACGTGTTTCTGGTATTAGGCGGTGACATCATCCCAATGCTTCCGTGTGCAAAGCATCATGGGAAATGAAGTTTCTTGGCGCTGATTGGATTATTTGCTTTTCAGAGCAATTTAAGCACAGTCATTTTGGAGAAAATCACTGCATTGTAATTTCCTCATGAGGTCAGACCCTCAACATTCCCCCTTTTGGTTTCGGGGATCGCGCCCAAAGCTCGATCGTTGAAAGCACAGATGGGTTTGTTCCTCATGAACGTAGGTCGACTTGATTGTCGGAAGCACAGGTGGGTTTGTCCCTTAGGACGTTGGTCTCCTTGGACGCCTATGTCTTTGGTCTTTGTCTTGGATCCTGGTGCCTTTGGTCTTTGTCTTTGTCTTGGATCCTAGTCAGGCACAAAACAAAAGAGGATAGGAAACGGGATAGTCCCCAACGCGCATAACGAGAAGAAGCCACTCACGCAGGTGGTACGCAATGATGATGTCGTCCATGCGAGAGGTAGTAGTGTAGAAGGAGGAAGGTCGGTGGGCGGTTAACTCCACGAGGGGACACAAAGGCATCTCACCGCCGGCCATACGGTTCAGTTTATGGAGCACGCGTTGATGTACGAGGTCCATAGTTCGCAAACGCGCATTGACCTATGTGGTTCCAAGACACTGAAACAACCCTGATCTCTCTAGGACATTCAGAAGCCAAGTTATAAGCCCACCAATGTGTAACTGGACTACTTCTTTAAAGTGACACCAGGCCCGGTGACCTTTGGGACATGGTTTTACCCCCTAGAAGAATGTGCGATCATCATGAAACGTTCAGATCACTTACAACTCAATAGATTCTACCTTCTTGTAACGTTTCAGCCTGATTGGACCTTGTTTTCACACAAATGGATCCAGAATGATGTGAAATTGTGCTTCGTGCAACATAATTCTGGGTGCCATTTACAAACCATAAGTGCTAATGACTCCATTCCTTTTTGTGGTTGTAGGGGCTGTTGATTGAAGTACACTAAAACAAACCTGATCTCTCTAGGACATTCAGAAGCCAAGTTATAAGCCCACAAATGTGTAACTGGACTACTTCTTTAAAGTGACACCAGGCCCGGTGACCTTTGGGACATGGTTTTACCCCCTATAGGAATGTGCGATCATCATGAAACGTTCAGAACACTTACAACTCAATAGATTCTACCTTCTTGTAACGTTTCTGCCTGATTAGACCTTGTTTTCACACAAATGGACCCAGAATGATGTGAAATTGTGCTTCGTGCAACATAATTCTGGGTGCCATTTACAAACCATAAGTGCTAATGACTCCATTCCTTTTTGTGGTTGTAGGGGCTGTTGATTGGAGTACAATAAAACAAACCTGATCTCTCTAGGACATTCAGAAGCCAAGTTATAAGCCCACAAAGGTGTAACTGGACTACTTCTTTAAATTGTCACCAGGCCCGGTGACCATTGGGACATGGTTTGACCCCCTATAGGAATGTGCGATCATCATGAAACGTTCAGATCACTTACAACTCAATGGATTCTACCTTCTTGTAACGTTTCAGCCTGATTGGACCTTGTTTTCACACAAATGGACCCAGAATGATGTGAAATTGTGATTCGTGCAACATAATTCCGGGTGCCATTTACAAACCATAAGTGCTAATGATTCCATTCCTTTTTGTGGTAGTAGGGGCTGTTGATTGGAGTACATTAAAACAAACCTGATCTCTCTAGGACATTCAGAAGCCAAGTTATAAGCCCACAAAGGTGTAACTGGACTACTTCTTTAAAATGACACTAGCCCCGGTGACCTTTGGGACATGGTTTGACCCCCTATAAGAATGTGCGATCATCATGAAACGTTCAGATCACTTACAACTCAATAGATTCTACCTTCTTGTAACGTTTCAGCCTGATTGGACCTTGTTTTCACACAAATGGATCCAGAATGATGTGAAATTGTGCTTCGTGCAACATAATTCTGGGTGCCATTTACAAACCATAAGTGCTAATGACTCCATTCCTTTTTGTGGTTGTAGGGGCTGTTGATTGAAGTACACTAAAACAAACCTGATCTCTCTAGGACATTCAGAAGCCAAGTTATAAGCCCACAAATGTGTAACTGGACTACTTCTTTAAAGTGACACCAGGCCCGGTGACCTTTGGGACATGGTTTTACCCCCTATAGGAATGTGCGATCATCATGAAACTTTCAGAACACTTACAACTCAATAGATTCTACCTTCTTGTAACGTTTCTGCCTGATTAGACCTTGTTTTCACACAAATGGACCCAGAATGATGTGAAATTGTGCTTCGTGCAACATAATTCTGGGTGCCATTTACAAACCATAAGTGCTAATGACTCCATTCCTTTTTGTGGTTGTAGGGGCTGTTGATTGGAGTACAATAAAACAAACCTGATCTCTCTAGGACATTCAGAAGCCAAGTTATTAGCCCACAAAGGTGTAACTGGACTACTTCTTTAAATTGTCACCAGGCCCGGTGACCATTGGGACATGGTTTGACCCCCTATAGGAATGTGCGATCATCATGAAACGTTCAGATCACTTACAACTCAATAGATTCTACCTTCTTGTAACGTTTCAGCCTGATTGGACCTTGTTTTCACACAAATGGACCCAGAATGATGTGAAATTGTGATTCGTGCAACATAATTCCGGGTGCCATTTACAAACCATAAGTGCTAATGATTCCATTCCTTTTTGTGGTAGTAGGGGCTGTTGATTGGAGTACATTAAAACAAACCTGATCTCTCTAGGACATTCAGAAGCCAAGTTATAAGCCCACAAAGGTGTAACTGGACTACTTCTTTAAAATGACACTAGCCCCGGTGACCTTTGGGACATGGTTTGACCCCCTATAAGAATGTGCGATCATCATGAAACGTTCAGATCACTTACAACTCAACAGATTCTACCTTCTTGTAACGTTTCAGCCTGACTGGACCTTGTTTTCACACAAATGAACCCAGAATGATGTGAAATTGTGCTTCGTGCAACATAATTCTGGGTGCCATTTAAAAACCATAAGTGCTAATGACTCCTTTCCTTTTTGTGGTAATGGGGGCTGTTAATTGGAGCACTCTAAAAAAAACCTGACCTCTCTGGGATATTCAGAAGCCAAGTTATAAGCCCACAAAGGTGTAACTGGACAACTTCTTTAAATTGACACCAGATCCGGTGACCTTTGGGACATGGTTTGACACCCTTAGGAAAGTGCTATAATCATGAAACGTTCAGATCACTTACAACTCAATAGAGTCTACCTTCTTGCAACGTTTCAGTCTGATTGGACCTTGTTTCCACACAAATGAACCCAGAATGATGTGAAATATTGCTTCGTGCAACATAATTCTGGGTGTCATTTAAAAACCATAAGTGCTAATGACTCCATTCCTTTTTGGGGTAATGGGGGCTGTTGATTGGAGTACTCTAAAACAAACCTGACCTCTCTAGGACATTCAGAAGCCAAGTTATAAGCCCACAAAGGTGTAACTGGACTACTTCTTTAAAGTGACACCAGGCCCGGTGACCTTTGAGACATGGTTTGACCCCCTATAGGAATGTGCGATCATCCTGAAATGTTCAGATCACTTACAACTCAATAGATTCTACCTTCTTGTAACGTTTCAGCCTGATTGGACCTTGTTTTCACACAAATGAATCCAGAATGATGTGAAATTGTGCTTCGTGCAACATAATTCTGGGTGCTATTTACAAACCATAAGTGCTAATGACTCCATTCCTTTTTATGGTTGTAGGGGCTGTTGATTGGAGTACATTAAAACAAACCTGATCTCTCTAGGACATTTCGAAGCCAAGTTATAAGCCCACAAATGTGTAACTGGACTACTTCTTTAAATTGACACCAGATCCGGTGACCTTTGAGACATGGTTTGACCCCCTTAGGAAAGAGCTATCATCCTGAAACGTTCACATCACTTACAACTCAATAGATTCTACCTTTCTGTAACGTTTCAGCCTGATTGGACCTTGTTTTCACACAAATGAACCCAGAATGATGTGAAATTGTGCTTCGTGCACCATAATTCTGGGTGCCATTTAAAAACCATAAGTGCTAATGACTCCATTCCTTTTTGTGGTTGTAGGGGCTGTTGATTGGAGTATACTAAAACAAACCTGATCTCTCTAGGACATTCAGAAGCCAAGTTATAAGCCCACAAATGTGTAACTGGACTACTTCTTTAAATTGACACCAGATACGGTGACCTTTGGGACATGGTTTGACCCCCTTAGGAAAGTGCTATCATCATGAAACGTTCAGATCACTTACAACTCAATAGATTATACCTTTCTGTAACGTTTCAGCCTGATTGGACCTTGTTTTCACACAAATGAACCCAGAATGATGTGAAATTGTGCTTCGTGCAACATAATTCTGGGCGCCATTTAAAAACCATAAGTGCTAATGACTCCATTCCTTGTAGTGGTAATGGGGGCTGTTAATTGGAGTACTCTAAAACAAACCTGACCTCTCTAGGATATTCAGAAGCCAAGTTATAAGCCCACAAAGGTGTAACTGGACTACTTCTTTAAAGTGACACCAGGCCCGGTGACCTTTGGGACATTGTTTGACCCCCTATAGGAATGTGCGATCATCATGAAACGTTCAGATCACTTACAACTCAATAGATTCTACCTTCTTGTAACGTTTCAGCCTGATTGGACCTTGTTTTCACACAAATGGACCCAGAATGATGTGAAATTGTGCTTCGTGCAACATAATTCTGGGTGCCATTTACAAACCATAAGTGCTAATGACTCCATTCCTTTTTGTGGTTGTAGGGGCTGTTGATTGGAGTACACTAAAACAAACCTGATCTCTCTAGGACATTCAGAAGCCAAGTTATAAGCCCACAAATGTGTAACTGGACTACTTCTTTAAAGTGACACCAGGCCCGGTGACCTTTGCGACATGGTTTTACCCCCTATAGGAATGTGCGATCATCATGAAACGTTCAGATCACTTACAACTCAATAGATTCTACCTTCTTGTAACGTTTCAGCCTGATTGGACCTTGTTTTCACACAAATGGACCCAGAATGATGTGAAATTGTGCTTCGTGCAACATAATTCTGGGTGCCATTTACAAACCATAAGCGCTAATGACTCCATTCCTTTTTGTGGTTGTAGGGGCTGTTGACTGGAGTACATTAAAACAAACCTGATCTCTCTAGGACATTCAGAAGCCAAGTTATAAGCCCACACAGGTGTAACTGGACTACTTCTTTAAAGTGACACCAGGCCCGGTGACCTTTGAGACATGGTTTGACCCCATATAGGAATGTGCGAACATCATGAAATGTTCAGATCACTTACAACTCAATAGATTCTACCTTCTTGTAACGTTTCAGCCTGATTGGACCTTATTTTCACACAAATGGACCCAGAATGATGTGAAATTGTGCTTCGTGCAACATAATTCTGGGTGCCATTTACAAACCATAAGTGCTAATGACTCCATTCCTTTTTGTGGTTGTAGGGGCTGTTGATTGGAGTACACTAAAACAAACCTGATCTCTCTAGGACATTCAGAAGCCAAGTTATAAGCCCACAAATGTGTAACTGGACTACTTCTTTAAAGTGACACCAGGCCCGGTGACCTTTGCGACATGGTTTTACCCCCTATAGGAATGTGCGATCATCATGAAACGTTCAGATCACTTACAACTCAATAGATTCTACCTTCTTGTAACGTTTCAGCCTGATTGGACCTTGTTTTCACACAAATGGACCCAGAATGATGTGAAATTGTGCTTCGTGCAACATAATTCTGGGTGCCATTTACAAACAATAAGCGCTAATGACTCCATTCCTTTTTGTGGTTGTAGGGGCTGTTGACTGGAGTACATTAAAACAAACCTGATCTCTCTAGGACATTCAGAAGCCAAGTTATAAGCCCACACAGGTGTAACTGGACTAATTCTTTAAAGTGACACTAGGCCCGGTGACCTTTGAGACATGGTTTGACCCCCTATAGGAATGTGCGATCATCACGAAATGTTCAGATCACTTACAACTCAATAGATTCTACCTTCTTGTAACGTTTCAGCCTGATTGGACCTTGTTTTCACACAAATGAACCCAGAATGATTTCAAATTGTGCTTCGTGCAACATAATTCTGGGTGCCATTTACAAACCATAAGTGCTAATGACTCCATTCCTTTTTGTGGTTGTAGGGGCTGTTGATTGGAGTACACTAAAACAAACCTGACCTCTCTAGGACATTCAGAAGCCAAGTTATAAGCCCACAAAGGTGTAACTGGAGTACTTCTTTAAAGTGACACCAGGCCCGGTGACCTTTGGGACATGGTTTGACCCCCTATAGGAATGTGCGATCATCATGAAACGTTCAGATCACTTACAACTCAATAGATTCTACCTTCTTGTAACGTTTCAGCCATATTGGACCTTGTTTTCACACAAATGAACCCAGAATGATGTGAAATTGTGCTTCGTGCAACATAATTCTGGGTGCCATTTAAAAACCATAAGTGCTAATGACTCCATTCCTTTTTTTGGTTGTAGGGGCTGTTGATTGGATTACACTAAAACAAACCTGATCTCTCTAGTACATTCAGAAGCCAAGTTATAAGCCCACAAATGTGTAACTGGACTACTTTTTAAATTGACACCAGATCCGGTGACCTTTGGGACATGGTTTGACCCCCTTAGGAAAGTGCTATCATCATGAAACGTTCAGATCACTTACAACTCAATAGATTGTACCTTCTTGTAACGTTTCTGCCTGATTGGACCTTGTTTTCACACAAATGCACCCAGAATGATGTGAAATTGTGCTTCGTGCAACATAATTCTGGGTGCCATTTAAAAACCATAAGTGCTAATGACTCCATTCATTTTTGGGGTAATGGGGGCTGTTAATTGGAGTACTCTAAAACAAACCTGACCTCTCTAGGATATTCAGAAGCCAAGTTATAAGCCCACAAATGTGTAACTGGACTACTTCTTTAAAGTGACACCAGGCCCGGTGACCTTTGGGACATGGTTTGACCCCCTATAGGAATGTGCGATCATCATGAAACGTTCAGATCACTTACAACTCAATAGATTCTACCTCACTGTAACGTTTCAGCCTGATTGGACCTTGTTTTCACACAAATGGACCCAGAATGATGTGAAATTGTGCTTCGTGCAACATAATTCTGGGTGCCATTTACAAACCATAAGCGCTAATGACTCCATTCCTTTTTGTGGTTGTAGGGGCTGTTGATTGGAGTACATTAAAACAAACCTGATCTCTCTAGGACATTCAGAAGCCAAGTTATAAGCCCACACAGGTGTAACTGGACTACTTCTTTAAAGTGACACCAGGCCCGGTGACCTTTGAGACATGGTTTGACCCCCTATAGGAATGTGCGATCATCATGAAACGTTCAGATCACTTACAACTCAATAGATTCTACCTTCTTGTGACGTTTCAGCCTGATTGGACCTTGTTTTCACACAAATGAACCCAGAATGATGTGAAATTGTGCTTCGTGCAACATAATTCTGGGTGCCATTTACAAACCATAAGTGCTAATGACTCCATTCCTTTTTGTGGTTGTAGGGGCTGTTGATTGGAGTACTCTAAAACAAACCTGACCTCTCTAGGACATTCAGAAGCCAATTTATAAGCCCACAAAGGTGTAACTGGAGTACTTCTTTAAAGTGACACCAGGCCCGGTGACCTTTGAGACATGGTTTGACCCCCTATAGGAATGTGCGATCATCATGAATCGTTCAGATCACTTACAACTCAATAGATTCTACCTTCTTGTAACGTTTCAGCCTGATTGGACCTTGTTTTCACACAAATGAACCCAGAATGATGTGAAATTGTGCTTCGTGCAACATAATTCTGGGTGCCATTTACAAACCATAAGTGCTAATGACTCCATTCCTTTTTGTGGTTGTAGGGGCTGTTGATTGGAGTACACTAAAACAAACCTGACCTCTCTAAGACATTCAGAAGCCAAGTTATAAGCCCACAAAGGTGTAACTGGAGTACTTCTTTAAAGTGACACCAGGCCCGGTGACCTTTAGGACAGGGTTTGACCCCCTATAGGAATGTGCGATCATCATGAAACGTTCAGATCACTTACAACTCAATAGATTCTACCTTCTTGTAACGTTTCAGCCTGATTGGACCTTGTTTTCACACAAATGGACCCAGAATGATGTGAAATTGTGCTTCGTGTAACATAATTCTGGGTGCCATTTACAAACCATAAGTGCTAATGACTCCATTCCTTTTTGTGGTTGTAGGGGCTGTTGATTGGAGTACACTAAAAAAATCCTGATCTCTCTAGGACATTCAGAAGCCAAGTTATAAGCCCACAAATGTGTAACTGGACTACTTCTTTAAATTGACACCAGATCCGGTGACCTTTGGGACATGGTTTTACCCCCTTAGGAAAGTGCTATAATCATGAAACGTTCAGATCACTTACAACTCAATAGATTCTACCTTCCTGTAACGTTTCAGCCTGATTGGACCTTGTTTTCACACAAATGAACCCAGAATGATGTGAAATTGTGCTTCGTGCAACATAATTCTGGGTGCCATTTACAAACCATAAGTGCTAATGACTCCATTCCTTTTTGTGGTTGTAGGGGCTGTTGATTGGAGTACTCTAAAACAAACCTGACCTCTCTAGGACATTCAGAAGCCAAGTTATAAGCCCACACAGGTGTAACTGGAGTACTTCTTTAAAGTGACACCAGGCCCGGTGACCTTTGGGACATGGTTTGACCCCCTATAGGAATGTGCGATCATCATGAAACGTTCAGATCACTTACAACTCAATAGATTCTACCTTCTTGTAACGTTTCAGCCTGATTGGACCTTGTTTTCACACAAATGAACCCAGAATGATGTGAAATTGTGCTTCGTGCAACATAATTCTGGGTGCCATTTAAAAACCTCTTCGTCTTCGTCTTCCTCCGCTTATCCGGGTCCGGGTCGCGGGGGCAGCATCCCAATTAGGGAGCTCCAGGCCGTCCTCTCCCCGGCCTTGTCCACCAGCTCCTCCGGCAGGACCCCAAGGCGTTCCCGGACCAGATTGGAGATGTAACCTCTCCAACGTGTCCTGGGTCGACCCTGGGGCCTTCTGCCTGCAGGACATGCCCGAAACACCTCCCCGGGGAGGCGTCCAGGAGGCATCCTGACCAGATGCCCAAACCACCTCAACTGGCTCCTTTCGATCCGGAGGAGCAGCGGTTCTACTCCGAGTCCCTCCC
The DNA here is from genome assembly GCF_043380555.1 of Nothobranchius furzeri. NCBI lineage: Eukaryota > Metazoa > Chordata > Actinopteri > Cyprinodontiformes > Nothobranchiidae > Nothobranchius > Nothobranchius furzeri. The sequence goes on from NC_091756.1 coordinate 19,345,174, forward strand.
GAATGTCCGAGCTCCTCACCCTATCTCTAAGGCTGAGCCCGGCCACCCTACGGAGGAAACTCATTTCGGCCGCTTGTATCCGTGATCTCGTTCTTTCGGTCATTACCCAAAGCTCATGACCATAGGTGAGGATTGGGACGTAGATCGACCGGTAAATCGTGAGCCTGGCTTTCTGGCTCAGCTCCCTCTTCCCCACGACAGATCGGCTCAGCGTCCTCATCACTGCAGACGCCGAACCAATCCGCCTGTCGATCTCCCGATCCCTCCTACCCTCACTCGTGAACAAGACCGCGAGATACTTAAACTCCTCCACTTGAGGTAGGACCTCTCCCCCGACCCGGAGGTGGCAAGCCACCCTTTTCCGGTCGAGAACCATGGTCTCAGATTTGGAGGTGCTGATCCTCATCCCAGCCGCTTCACATTCGGCCGCGAACTTACCCAGCAAGAGCTGAAGGTCAGAGCTGGATGAAGCTAGGAGGACCACATCATCCGCAAAAAGCAGAGACGAGATTCTCCTGCCACCAAACTCGACACACTCCACACCACGGCTGCGTCTAGAAATTCTGTCCATAAAAGTGATGAACAGAACCGGTGACAAAGGGCAGCCCTGGCGGAGTCCAACCCTAACTGGGAACAGGTCCGACTTACTACCGGCTATGCGGACCAAACACACGCTCCTCTGGTAAAGGGACTGAATGGCCCTTAACAGAAAGCCACCCACCCCATACTCCTGGAGCGTCCCCCACAGGGTGCCCCTGGGGACACGGTCATAAGCCTTCTCCAAATCCACAAAGCACATGTGGATTGGTTGGGCAAACTCCCATGCCCCCTCCATCACCCTTGCAAGGGTATAGAGCTGGTCCACAGTTCCACGGCCAGGACGAAAACCACATTGCTCCTCCTCTATCTGAGATTCAACTATCGATCAGACCCTCCTCTCCAGTACCTTGGCGTAGACCTTTCCAGGGAGGCTGAGGAGTGTGATCCCCCTATAGTTGGAACACACCCTCAGGTCACCCTTCTTAAAGATGGGGACCACCACCTCGGTCTGCCACTCCCTAGGAACTGCCCCCGATGACCACGCAATGTTGTAGAGACGTGTCAACCATGACAGCCCTACAACATCCATAGGCTTGAGATACCCAGGACGAACCTCATCCGCCCCCGGGGCTCCGCCGCTGTGTAGTTGTTTGACTACCTCAGCAACTTCTGCCCCCGAGATCGGACAGTCCATCCCCAGGCCTCCCAGCTCTGGTTCCTCCTCGGAATGCGCATTGGTGGGATTGAGGAGCTCCTCAAAGTATTCCTTCCACCGTCCGACTATAGCCTCAGTTGACGTCAGCAGCTCCCCATCCCCACTGTAAACAGTGTGAGCGAGTTGCTGCCTTCCTCTCCTGAGGCGCCGGACAGTTTGCCAGAACCTCTTTGGAGCCGATCGATAGTCTTTCTCCATGGCCTCACCAAACTCCTCCCACGCCCGACATTTTGCCTCGGCAACTGCCACTGCTGCACCCCGCTTGGCTCTCCGGTACCTGTCTGCTGCCTCCGGAGACCCACAGACCAGCCACGCCCTGTAGGCCTCCTTCTTCAGCCTGACGGCTCCCCGAACTTCTGGTGTCCACCAGCGGGTACGGGGGTTGCCACCACGACTGGCACCGGCCACCTTACGACCACAGCTAGCAACAGCCGCCTCGACAATCGCAGAGTGGAACAAGGCCCACTCGGACTCAATGTCCCCCACTGCTCTCGGGAAGTGGTCAAAGCTCTGCCGGAGGTGGGAGTTGAAGATCGTCTTGACAGGTTCTTCTGCCAGGCGTTCCCAGCAGACCCTCACTATGCGTTTGGGTCTGCCAGGTCTACGCGGCATCTTCCCCTGCCATCTGATCCAACTCACCACCAGGTGGTGATCAGTTGACAGCTCCGCCCCTCTCTTCACTCGGGTGTCCAAAACATACGGCCGCAGTTCAGATGATACGACTACAAAATCTATCATCGACCTGTGACCTAGGCTGCCCTGGTACCAAGTCTACCGGTGGGCATCCTTATGTTCGAACATGGTGTTCGTTATGGTCAAACTGCGGCTTGCACAGAAGTCCAATAACAAAACACTGCTCGGGTTCAGATTAGGTGGGCCGTTCCTCCCAATCATACCCCTCCAAGTCAAGCTGTCATTGCCCACGTGAGCATTGAAGTCCCCCAGCAGGACAATGGAGTCCCCTGATGGAGCACTATCTAGCACTCGTCCCAGGGACTCCAAAAAGGGTGGGTACCCTGAACTGATATTTGGCCCATAAGCACAAACAACAGTCAGGACCCGTTCCCCGACCCGAAGGCGCAAGGAAGCTACCCTCTTGTCCCCCGGGGTAAACCCCAACACACAGGCAGAGAGTCTCGGGGCTAACAAAAAGCCAACCCCAGCCCTCCGCCTCTCACCCGGAGCAACTCCAGCAAAGTAGAGTGTACAACCCCTCTCCAGGTCTCGGGTTCCAGAGCCAATGCAATGTGTCGAGGTGAGTCCGACTATATCTAGCCATAAGTGCTAATGACTCCATTCCTTTGTTGTAGGGGCTGTTGATTGGAGTACACTAAAACAAACCTGATCTCTCTAGGACATTCAGAAGCCAAGTTATAAGCCCACAAATGTGTAACTGGACTACTTCTTTAAATTGACACCAGATCCGGTGACCTTTGGGACATGGTTTTACCCCCTTAGGAAAGTGCTATCATCATGAAACGTTCAGATCACTTACAACTCAATAGATTCTACCTTCCTGTAACGTTTCAGCCTGAGTGGACCTTGTTTTCACACAAATGAACCCAGAATGATGTGAAATTGTGCTTCGTGCAACATAATTCTGGGTGCCATTTAAAAACCATAAGTGCTAATGACTCCATTCCTTTTTGGGGTAATGGGGGCTGTTATTTGGAGTACTCTAAAACAAACCTGACCTCTCTAGGATATTCAAAAGCCAAGTTATAAGCCCACAAATGTGTAACTGGACTACTTCTTTGAAGTGACACCAGGCCCGGTGACCTTTGGGACATGGTTTGACCCCCTATAGGAATGTGCGATCATCATGAAACGTTCAGATCACTTACAACTCAATAGATTCTACCTTCCTGTAACGTTTCAGCCTGATTGGACCTTGTTTTCACACAAATGAACCCAGAATGATGTGAAATTGTGCTTCGTGCAACATAATTCTGGGTGCCATTTACAAACCATTAGTGCTAATGACTCAATTCCTTTTTGTGGTTGTAGGGGCTGTTGATTGGAGTACACTAAAACAAACCTGATCTCTCTAGGACATTCAGAAGCCAAGTTATAAGCCCACAAATGTGTAACTGGACTACTTCTTTAAATTGACACCAGATCCGGTGACCTTTGGGACATGGTTTGACCCCCTTAGGAAAGTGCTATCATCATGAAACGTTCAGATCACTTACAACTCAATAGATTCTACCTTCCTGTAACGTTTCTGCCTGATTGGACCTTGTTTTCACACAAATGAACCCAGAACGATGTGAAATTGTGCTTCGTGCAACATAATTCTGGGTGCCATTTAAAAACCATAAGTGCTAATGACTCATTTCCTTTTTGGGGTAATGGGGGCGGTTAAATGGAGTACTCTAAAACAAACCTGACCTCTCTAGGATATTCAGAAGCCAAGTTATAAGCCCACAAATGTGTAACTGGACTACTTCTTTAAAGTGACACCAGGCCCGGTGACCTTTGGGACATGGTTTGACCCCCTATAGGAATGTGCGATCATCATGAAACGTTCAGATCACTTACAACTCAATAGATTCTACCTTCTTGTAACGTTTCAGCCTGATTGGACCTTGTTTTCACACAAATGGACCCAGAATGATGTGAAATTGTGCTTCGTGCAACATAATTCTGGGTGCCATTTACAAACCATAAGTGCTAATGACTCCATTCCTTTTTGTGGTTGTAGGGGCTGTTGATTGGAGTACACTAAAACAAACCTGATCTCTCTAGGACATTCAGAAGCCAAGTTATAAGCCCACATAGGTGTAACTGGACTACTTCTTTAAAGTGACACCAGGCCCGGTGACCTTTGGGACATGGTTTGACCCCCTATAGGAATGTGCGATCATCATGAAACGTTCATAACACTTACAACTCAATAGATTCTACCTTCTTGTAACGTTTCAGCGTGATTGGACCTTGTTTTCACACAAATGAACCCAGAATGATGTGAAATTGTGCTTCGTGCAACATAATTCTGGGTGCCATTTAAAAACCATAAGTGCTATCGAGTCCATTCCTTTTTGTGGTAATGAGGGCTGTTAATTGGAGTTCTCTAAAACAAATCTGACCTATCTAGGATATTCAGAAGCCAAGTTATAAGCCCACAAATGTGTAACTGGACTACTTCTTTAAAGTGACACCAGATCCGGTGACCTTTGGGACATGGTTTGACCCCCTTAGGAAAGTGCTATCATCATGAAACGTTCAGATCACTTACAACTCAATAGATTCTACCTTCCTGTAACGTTTCAGCCTGATTGGACCTTGTTTTCACACAAATGAACCCAGAATGATGTGAAATTGTGCTTCGTGCAACATAATTCTGGGTGCCATTTAAAAACCATAAGTGCTAATGACTCCATTCCTTTTTGGGGTAATGGGGGCTTTTAATTGGAGTACTCTAAAACAAACCTGATCTCTCTAGGAAATTCACAAGCCAAGTTATAAGCCCACAAATGTGTAACTGGACTACTTCTTTAAAGTGACACCAGGCCCGGTGACCTTTGGGACATGATTTTACCCCCTATAGGAATGTGCGATCATCATGAAACGTTCAGATCACTTACAACTCAATAGATTCTACCTTCTTGTAAAGTTTCAGCCTGATTGGACCTTGTTTTCACACAAATGGACCCAGAATGATGTGAAATTGTGCTTCGTGCAACATAATTCTGGGTGCCATTTACAAACCATAAGTGCTAATGACTCCATTCCTTTTTGTGGTTGTAGGGGCTGTTGATTGGAGTACACTAAAACAAACCTGATCTCTCTAGGACATTCAGAAGCCAAGTTATAAGCCCACAAATGTGTAACTGGACTACTTATTTGAAGTGACACCAGGCCCGGTGACCTTTGGGACATGGTTTGACCCCCTATAGGAATGTGTGATCATCATGAAACGTTCAGATCACTTACAACTCGATAGATTCTACCTTCTTGTAACGTTTCAGCCTGATTGGACCTTGTTTTCACACAAATGAGCCCAGAATGATGTGAAATTGTGCTTCGTGCAACATAATTCTGGGTGCCATTTAAAAACCATAAGTGCTAATGACTCCCTTCCTTTTTGGGGTAATGGGGGCTGTTAATTGGAGTACTCTAAAACAAACCTGACCTCTCTAGGATATTCAGAAGCCAAGTTATAAGCCCACAAATGTGTAACTGGACTACTTCTTTAAAGTGACACCAGGCCCGGTGACCTTTGGGACATGGTTTGACCCCCTATAGGAATGTGCGATCATCATGAAACGTTCAGATCACTTACAACTCAATAGATTCTACCTTCTTGTAACGTTTCAGCCTGATTGGACCTTGTTTTCACACAAATGGACCCAGAATGATGTGAAATTGTGCTTCATGCACCATAATTCTGGGTGCCATTTACAAACCATAAGTGCTAATGACTCCATTCCTTTTTGTGGTTGTAGGGGCTGTTGATTGGAGTACACTAAAACAAACCTGATCTCTCTAGGACATTCAGAAGCCAAGTTATAAGCCCACAAATGTGTAACTGGACTACTTCTTTAAATTGACACCAGATCCGGTGACCTTTGGGACATGGTTTTACCCCCTTAGGAAAGCGCTATCATCATGAAATGTTCAGATCACTTACAACTCAATATATTCTACCTTCCTGTAACGTTTCAGCCTGATTGGACCTTGTTTTCACACAAATGAACCCAGAATGATGTGAAATTGTGCTTCGTGCAACATAATTCTGGGTGCCATTTAAAAACCATAAGTGCTAATGACTCCATTCCTTTTTGGGGTAATGGGGGCTGTTATTTGGAGTACTCTAAAACAAACCTGACCTCTCCAGGATATTCAAAAGCCAAGTTATAAGCCCACAAATGTGTAACTGGACTACTTCTTTGAAGTGACACCAGGCCCGGTGACCTTTGGGACATGGTTTTACCCCCTATAGGAATGTGCGATCATCATGAAACGTTCAGATCACTTACAACTCAATAGATTCTACCTTCTTGTAACGTTTCAGCCTGATTGGACCTTGTTTTCACACAAATGGACCCAGAATGATGTGAAATTGTGCTTCGTGCAACATATTTCTGGGTGCCATTTACAAACCATAAGCGCTAATGACTCCATTCCTTTTTGTGGTTGTAGGGGCTGTTGATTGGAGTACATTAAAACAAACCTGATCTCTCTAGGACATTCAGAAGCCAAGTTAAAAGCCCACACAGGTGTAACTGTACTAATTCTTTAAAGTGACACCAGGCCCGGTGAACTTTGAGACATGGTTTGACCCCCTATAGGAATGTGCGATCATCGTGAAACGTTCAGATCACTTACAACTCAATAGATTCTACCTTCTTGTAACGTTTCAGCCTGATTGGACCTTGTTTTCACACAAATGAACCTAGAATGATGTGAAATTGTGCTTCGTGCAACATAATTCTGGGTGCCATTTACAAACCATAAGTGCTAATGACTCCATTCCTTTTTGTGTTTGTAGGGGCTCTTGATTGGAGTACACTAAAACAAACCTGATCTCTCTAGGACATTCAGAAGCCAAGTTATAAGCCCACAAATGTGTAACTGGACTACTTCTTTAAATTGACACCAGATCCGGTGACCTTTGGGACATGGTTTGACCCCCTTAGGAAAGTGCTATCATCATGAAACGTTCAGATCACTTACAACTCAATAGATTCTACCTTCCTGTAACGTTTCTGCCTGATTGGACCTTGTTTTCACACAAATGAACCCAGAATGATGTGAAATTGTGCTTCTTGCAACATAATTCTGGGTGCCATTTAAAAACCATAAGTGCTAATGACTCCATTCCTTTTTGGGGTAATGTGGGCTGTTAAATGGAGTACACTAAAACAAACCTGACCTCTCTAGGATATTCAGAAGCCAAGTTATAAGCCCACAAATGTGTAACTGGACTACTTCTTTAAAGTGACACCAGGCCCAGTGACCTTTGGGACATGGTTTGACCCCCTATAGGAATGTGCGATCATCATGAAATGTTCAGATCACTTACAACTCAATAGATTCTACCTTCTTGTAACGTTTCAGCCTGATTGGACCTTGTTTTCACACAAATGGACCCAGAATGATGTGAAATTGTGCTTCGTGCAACATAATTCTGGGTGCCATTTACAAACCATAAGTGCTAATGACTCCATTCATTTTTGTGGTTGTAGGGGCTGTTGATTGGAGTACACTAAAACAAACCTGATCTCTCTAGGACATTCAGAAGCCAAGTTATAAGCCCACAAATGTGTAACTGGACTACTTCTTTAAAGTGACACCAGGCCCGGTGACCTTTGGGACATGGTTTGACCCCCTATAGGAATGTGCGATCATCGTGAAACGTTCAGATCACTTACAACTCAATAGATTCTACCTTCTTGTCACGTTTCAGCCTGATTGGACCTTGTTTTCACACAAATGAACCTAGAATGATGTGAAATTGTGCTTCGTGCAACATAATTCTGGGTGCCATTTACAAACCATAAGTGCTAATGACTCCATTCCTTTTTGTGGTTGTAGGGGCTCTTGATTGGAGTACACTAAAACAAACCTGATCTCTCTAGGACATTCAGAAGCCAAGTTATAAGCCCACAAATGTGTAACTGGACTACTTCTTTAAATTGACACCAGATCCGGTGACCTTTGGGACATGGTTTGACCCCCTTAGGAAAGTGCTATCATCATGAAATGTTCATATCACTTACAACTCAATAGATTCTACCTTCCTGTAACGTTTCTGCCTGATTGGACCTTGTTTTCACACAAATGAACCCAGAATGATGTGAAATTGTGCTTCGTGCAACATAATTCTGGGTGCCATTTAAAAACCATAAGTGCTAATGACTCCATTCCTTTTTGGGGTAATGGGGGCTGTTAAATGGAGTACACTAAAACAAACCTGACCTCTCTAGGATATTCAGAAGCCAAGTTATAAGCCCACAAATGTGTAACTGGACTACTTCTTTAAAGTGACACCAGGCCCGGTGACCTTTGGGACATGGTTTGACCCCCTATAGGAATGTGCGATCATCATGAAATGTTCAGATCACTTACAACTCAATAGATTCTACCTTCTTGTAACGTTTCAGCCTGATTGGACCTTGTTTTCACACAAATGGACCCAGAATGATGTGAAATTGTGCTTCTCGTCTCGTCTCGTCTTCCTCCGCTTATCCGGGTCCGGGTCACGGGGGCAGCATCCCAACTAGGGAGCTCCAGGCCGTCCTCTCCCCGGCCTTGTCCACCAGCTCCTCCGGCAGGACCCCAAGGCGTTCCCGGACCAGATTGGAGATATAACTTCTCCAACGTGTCCTGGGTCGACCCGGGGGCCTTCTGCCGGCAGGACATGCCCGAAACACCTCCCCGGGGAGGCGTCCAGGAGGCATCCTGACCAGATGCCCAAACCACCTCAACTGGCTCCTTTCGATCCGGAGGAGCAGCGGTTCTACTCCGAGTCCCTCCCGAATGTCCGAGCTCCAAACCATAAGTGCTAATGACTCCATTCATTTTTGTGGTTGTAGGGGCTGTTGATTGGAGTACACTAAAACAAACCTGATCTCTCTAGGACATTCAGAAGCCAAGTTATAAGCCCACAAAGGTGTAACTGGAGTACTTCTTTATAGTGACACCAGGCCCGGTGAACTTTGGGACATGGTTTGACCCCCTATAGGAATGTGCGATCATCATGAAACGTTCAGATCAATTACAACTCAATAGATTCTACCTTCTTGTAACGTTTCAGCCTGATTGGACCTTGTTTTCACACAAATGAACCCAGAATGATGTGAAATTGTGCTTCGTGCAACATAATTCTGGGTGCCATTTAAAAACCATAAGTGCTAATGACTCCATTCCTTTTTGTGGTTGTAGGGGCTGTTGATTGGAGTACACTAAAACAAACCTGATCTCTCTAGGACATTCAGAAGCCAAGTTATAAGCCCACAAATGTGTAACTGGACTACTTTTTAAATTGACACCAGATCCGGTGACCTTTGGGACATGGTTTGACCCCCTTAGGAAAGTGCTATCATCATGAAACGTTCAGATCACTTACAACTCAATAGATTGTACCTTCTTGTAACGTTTCTGCCTGATTGGACCTTGTTTTCACACAAATGAACCCAGAATGATGTGAAATTGTGCTTCGTGCAACATAATTCTGGGTGCCATTTACAAACCATAAGCGCTAATGACTCCATTCCTTTTTGTGGTTGTAGGGGCTGTTGATTGGAGTACATTAAAACAAACCTGATCTCTCTAGGACATTCAGAAGCCAAGTTATAAGCCCACACAGGTGTAACTGGACTACTTCTTTAAAGTGACACCAGGCCCGGTGACCTTTGAGACATGGTTTGACCCCCTATAGGAATGTGCGATCATCATGAAACGTTCAGATCACTTACAACTCAATAGATTCTACCTTCTTGTGACGTTTCAGCCTGATTGGACCTTGTTTTCACACAAATGAACCCAGAATGATGTGAAATTGTGCTTCGTGCAACATAATTCTGGGTGCCATTTACAAACCATAAGTGCTAATGACTCCATTCCTTTTTGTGGTTGTAGGGGCTGTTGATTGGAGTACTCTAAAACAAACCTGACCTCTCTAGGACATTCAGAAGCCAAGTTATAAGCCCACAAAGGTGTAACTGGAGTACTTCTTTAAAGTGACACCAGGCCCGGTGACCTTTGAGACATGGTTTGACCCCCTATAGGAATGTGCGATCATCATGAAACGTTCAGATCACTTACAACTCAATAGATTCTACCTTCTTGTAACGTTTCAGCCTGATTGGACCTTGTTTTCACACAAATGAACCCAGAATGATGTGAAATTGTGCTTCGTGCAACATAATTCTGGGTGCCATTTACAAACCATAAGTGCTAATGACTCCATTCCTTTTTGTGGTAATGGGGGCTGTTGATTGGAGTACACTAAAACAAACCTGACCTCTCTAGGACATTCAGAAGCCAAGTTATAAGCCCACAAAGGTGTAACTGGAGTACTTCTTTAAAGTGACACCAGGCCCGGTGACCTTTAGGACAGGGTTTGACCCCCTATAGGAATGTGCGATCATCATGAAACGTTCAGATCACTTACAACTCAATAGATTCTACCTTCTTGTAACGTTTCAGCCTGAGTGGACCTTGTTTTCACACAAATGGACCCAGAATGATGTGAAACTGTGCTTCGTGCAACATAATTCTGGGTGCCATTTACAAACCATACGTGCTAATGACTCCATTCCTTTTTGTGGTTGTAGGGGCTGTTGATTGGAGTACACTAAAAAAATCCTGATCTCTCTAGGACATTCAGAAGCCAAGTTATAAGCCCACAAATGTGTAACTGGACTACTTCTTTAAATTGACACCAGATCCGGTGACCTTTGGGACATGGTTTTACCCCCTTAGGAAAGTGCTATAATCATGAAACGTTCAGATCACTTACAACTCAATAGATTCTACCTTCCTGTAACGTTTCAGCCTGATTGGACCTTGTTTTCACACAAACGAACCCAGAATGATGTGAAATTGTGCTTCGTGCAACATAATTCTGGGTGCCATTTACAAACCATAAGTGCTAATGACTCCATTCCTTTTTGTGGTTGTAGGGGCTGTTGATTGGAGTACTCTAAAACAAACCTGACCTCTCTAGGACATTCAGAAGCCAAGTTATAAGCCCACAAAGGTGTAACTGGAGTACTTCTTTAAAGTGACACCAGGCCCGGTGACCTTTGGGACATGGTTTGACCCCCTATAGGAATGTGCGATCATCATGAAACGTTCAGATCACTTACAACTCAATAGATTCTACCTTCTTGTAACGTTTCAGCCTGATTGGACCTTGTTTTCACACAAATGAACCCAGAATGATGTGAAATTGTGCTTCGTGCAACATAATTCTGGGTGCCATTTAAAAACCTCTTCGTCTTCGTCTTTCTCCGCTTATCCGGGTCCGGGTCGCGGGGGCAGCATCCCAATTAGGGAGCTCCAGGCCGTCCTCTCCCCGGCCTTGTCCACCAGCTCCTCCGGCAGGACCCCAAGGCGTTCCCGGACCAGATTGGAGATGTAACCTTTCCAACGTGTCCTGGGTCGACCCGGGGGCCTTCTGCCTGCAGGACATGCCCGAAACACCTCCCCGGGGAGGCGTCCAGGAGGCATCCTGACCAGATGCCCAAACCACCTCAACTGGCTCCTTTCGATCCGGAGGAGCAGCGGTTCTACTCCGAGTCCCTCCCGAATGTCCGAGCTCCTCACCCTATCTCTAAGGCTGAGCCCGGCCCCCCTACGGAGGAAACTCATTTCGGCCGCTTGTATCCGTGATCTCATTCTTTCGGTCATTACCCAAAGCTCAGGACCATAGGTGAGGATTGGGACGTAGATCGACCGGTAAATCGTGAGCCTGGCTTTCTGGCTCAGCTCCCTCTTCCCCACGACAGATCGGCTCAGCGTCCGCATCACTGCAGACGCCGAACCAATCCGCCTGTCGATCTCCCGATCCCTCCTACCCTCACTCGTGAACAAGACCCCGAGATACTTAAACTCCTCCACTTGAGGTAGGACCTCTCACCCGACCCGGAGGTGGCAAGCCACCCTTTTCCGGTCGAGAACCATGGTCTCAGATTTGGAGGTGCTGATCCTCATCACAGCCGCTTCACATTCGGCCGCAAACTTACCCAGCAAGAGCTGAAGGTCAGAGCTGGATGAAGCTAGGAGGACCACATCATCCGCAAAAAGCAGAGACGAGATTCTCCTGCCACCAAACTCGACACACTCCACACCACGGCTGCGTCTAGAAATTCTGTCCATAAAAGTGATGAACAGAACCGGTGACAAAGGGCAGCCCTGGCGGAGTCCAACCCTAACTGGGAACAGGTCCGACTTACTACCGGCTATGCGGACCAAACTCACGCTCCTCTGGTAAAGGGACTGAATGGCCCTTAACAGAAAGCCACCCACCCCATACTCCTGGAGCGTCCCCCACAGGGTGCCCCTGGGGACACGGTCATAAGCCTTCTCCAAATCCACAAAGCACATGTGGATTGGTTGGGCAAACTCCCATGCCCCCTCCATCACCCTTGCAAGGGTATAGAGCTGGTCCACAGGTCCACGGCCAGGACAAAAACCACATTGCTCCTCCTCTATCTGAGATTCAACTATCGATCGGACCCTCCTCTCCAGTACCTTGGCGTAGACCTTTCCAGGGAGGCTGAGGAGTGTGATCCCCCTATAGTTGGAACACACCCTCAGGTCACCCTTCTTAAAGATGGGGACCACCACCCCGGTCTGCCACTCCCTAGGAACTGCCCCCGATGACCACGCAATGTTGTAGAGACGTGTCAACCATGACAGCCCTACAACATCCATAGCCTTGAGATACCCAGGACGAACCTCATCCGCCCCCAGGGCTCCGCCGCTGTGTAGTTGTTTGACTACCTCAGCAACTTCTGCGCCCGAGATCGGACAGTCCATCCCCAGGCCTCCCAGCTCTGGTTCCTCCTTGGAATGCGCATTGGTGGGATTGAGGAGCTCCTCAAAGTATTCCTTCCACCGTCCGACTATAGCCTCAGTTGACGTCAGCAGCTCCCCATCCCCACTGTAAACAGAGTGAGCGAGTTGCTGCCTTCCTCTCCTGAGGCGCCGGACAGTTTGCCAGAACCTCTTTGGAGCCGATCGATAGTCTTTTTCCATGGCCTCACCAAACTCCTCCCACGCCCGAGATTTTGCCTCGGCAACTGCCACTGCTGCACCCCGCTTGGCTCTCCGGTACCTGTCTGCTGCCTCCGGAGACCCACAGACCAGCCACGCCCTGTAGGACTCCTTCTTCAGCCTGACGGCTCCCCGAACCTCTGGTGTCCACCAGCGGGTACGGGGGTTGCCACCACGACTGGCACCGGCCACCTTACGACCACAGCTAGCAACAGCCGCCTCGACAATCGCAGAGTGGAACAAGGCCCACTCGGACTCAATGTCCCCCACTGCTCTCGGGAAGTGGTCAAAGCTCTGCCGGAGGTGGGAGTTGAAGACCGTCTTGACAGGTTCTTCTGCCAGGCGTTCCCAGCAGACCCTCACTATGCGTTTGGGTCTGCCAGGTCTACGCGGCATCTTCCCCTGCCATCTGATCCAACTCACCACCAGGTGGTGATCAGTTGACAGCTCCGCCCCTCTATTCACTCGGGTGTCCAAAACATACGGCCGCAGGTCAGATGATACGACTACAAAATCTATCATCGACCTGTGACCTAGGCTGCCCTGGTACCAAGTGTACCGGTGGGCATCCTTATGTTGGAACATGGTGTTCGTTATGGTCAAACTGCGGCTTGCACAGAAGTCCAATAACAAAACACCGCTCGGGTTCAGATTAGGTGGGCCGTTCCTCCCAATCATACCCCTCCAGGTCAAGCTGTCATTGCCCACGTGAGCATTGAAGTCCCCCAGCAGGACAATGGAGTCCCCTGATGGAGCAGTATCTAGCACTCGTCCCAGGGACTCCAAAAAGGGTGGGTACCCTGAACTGATATTTGGCCCATAAGCACAAACAACAGTCAGGACCCGTTCCCCGACCCGAAGGCGCAAGGAAGCTACCCTCTTGTCCCCCGGGGTAAACCCCAACACACAGGCAGAGAGTCTCGGGGCTAACAAAAAGCCAACCCCAGCCCTCCGCCTCTCACCCGGAGCAACTCCAGCAAAGTAGAGTGTCCAACCCCTCTCCAGGTCTCGGGTTCCAGAGCCAATGCAATGTGTCGAGGTGAGTCCGACTATATCTAGCCATAAGTGCTAATGACTCCATTCCTTTGTTGTAGGGGCTGTTGATTGGAGTACACTAAAACAAACCTGATCTCTCTAGGACATTCAGAAGCCAAGTTATAAGCCCACCAATTTGTAACTGGACTACTTCTTTAAATTGACACCAGATCCGGTGACCTTTGGGACATGGTTTTACCCCCTTAGGAAAGTGCTATCATCATGAAACGTTCAGATCACTTACAACTCAATAGATTCTACCTTCCTGTAACGTTTCAGCCTGAGTGGACCTTGTTTTCACACAAATGAACCCAGAATGATGTGAAATTGTGCTTCGTGCAACATAATTCTGGGTGCCATTTAAAAACCATAAGTGCTAATGACTCCATTCCTTTTTGGGGTAATGGGGGCTGTTATTTGGAGTACTCTAAAACAAACCTGACCTCTCTAGGATATTCAAAAGCCAAGTTATAAGCCCACAAATGTGTAACTGGACTACTTCTTTGAATTGACACCAGGCCCGGTGACCTTTGGGACATGGTTTGACCCCCTATAGGAATGTGCGATCATCATGAAACGTTCAGATCACTTACAACTCAATAGATTCTACCTTCTTGTAACGTTTCAGCCTGATTGGACCTTGTTTTCACACAAATGGACCCAGAATGATGTGAATTTGTGCTTCGTGCAACATAATTCTGGGTGCCATTTACAAACCATAAGTGCTAATGACTCCATTCCTTTTTGAGGTTGTAGGGGCTGTTGATTGGAGTACACTAAAACAAACATGATCTCTCTAGGACATTCAGAAGCCAAGTTATAAGCCCACAAATGTGTAACTGGACTACTTCTTTAAAGTGACACCAGGCCCGATGACCTTTGAGACATGGTTTGACCCCCTATAGGAATGTGCGATCATCATGAAACGTTCAGATCACTTACAACTCAATAGATTCTACCTTCCTGTAACGTTTCAGCCTGATTGGACCTTGTTTTCACACAAATGAACCCAGAATGATGTGAAATTGTGCTTCGTGCAACATAATTCTGGGTGCCATTTACAAACCATAAGTGCTAATGACTCAATTCCTTTTTGTGGTTGTAGGGGCTGTTTATTGGAGTACACTAAAACAAACCTGATCTCTCTGGGACATTCAGAAGCCAAGTTATAAGCCCACAAATGTGTAACTGGACTACTTCTTTAAATTGACACCAGATCTGGTGACCTTTGGGACATGGTTTGACCCCCTTAGGAAAGTGCTATCATCATGAAACGTTCAGATCACTTACAACTCAATAGATTCTACCTTCCTGTAACGTTTCTGCCTGATTGGACCTTGTTTTCACACAAATGAACCCAGAATGATGTGAAATTGTGCTTCGTGCAACATAATTCTGGGTGCCATTTAAAAACCATAAGTGCTAATGACTCATTTCCTTTTTGGGGTAATGGGGGCGGTTAGATGGAGTACTCTAAAACAAACCTGACCTCTCTAGGATATTCAGAAGCCGAGTTATAAGCCCACAAATGTGTAACTGGACTACTTCTTTAAAGTGACACCAGGCCCGGTGACCTTTGGGACATGGTTTGACCCCCTATAGGAATGTGCGATCATCATGAAACGTTCAGATCACTTACAACTCAATAGATTCTACCTTCTTGTAACGTTTCAGCCTGATTGGACCTTGTTTTCACACAAATGAACCCAGAATGATGTGAAATTGTGCTTCGTGCAACATAATTCTGGGTGCCATTTACAAACCATAAGTGCTAATGACTCCATTCCTTTTTGTGGTTGTAGGGGCTGTTGATTGGAGTACACTAAAACAAACCTGACCTCTCTAGGACATTCAGAAGCCAAGTTATAAGCCCACAAATGTGTAACTGGACTACTTCTTTAAATTGACACCAGATCCGGTGACCTTTGGGACATGGTTTTACCCCCTTAGGAAAGTGCTATAATCATGAAACGTTCAGATCACTTACAACTCAATAGATTCTACCTTCCTGTAACGTTTCAGCCTGATTGGACCTTGTTTTCACACAAATGAACCCAGAATGATGTGAAATTGTGCTTCGTGCAACATAATTCTGGGTGCCATTTACAAACCATAAGTGCTAATGACTCCATTCCTTTTTGTGGTTGTAGGGGCTGTTGATTGGAGTACTCTAAAACAAACCTGACCTCTCTAGGACATTCAGAAGCCAAGTTATAAGCCCACAAAGGTGTAACTGGAGTACTTCTTTAAAGTGTCACCAGGCCCGGTGACCTTTGGGACATGGTTTGACCCCCTATAGGAATGTGCGATCATCATGAAACGTTCAGATCACTTACAACTCAATAGATTCTACCTTCTTGTAACGTTTCAGCCTGATTGGACCTTGTTTTCACACAAATGAACCCAGAATGATGTGAAATTGTGCTTCGTGCAACATAATTCTGGGTGCCATTTAAAAACCTCTTCGTCTTCGTCTTCCTCCGCTTATCCGGGTCCGGGTCGCGGGGGCAGCATCCCAATTAGGGAGCTCCAGGCCGTCCTCTCCCCGGCCTTGTCCACCAGCTCCTCCGGCAGGACCCCAAGGCGTTCCCGGACCAGATTGGAGATGTAACCTCTCCAACGTGTCCTGGGTCGACCCGGGGGCCTTCTGCCTGCAGGACATGCCCGAAACACCTCCCCAGGGAGGTGTCCAGGAGGCATCCTGACCAGATGCCCAAACCACCTCAACTGGCTCCTTTCGATCCGGAGGAGCAGCGGTTCTACTCCGAGTCCCTCCCGAATGTCCGAGCTCCTCACCCTATCTCTAAGGCTGAGCCCGGCCACCCTACGGAGGAAACTCATTTCGGCCGCTTGTATCCGTGATCTCGTTCTTTCGGTCATTACCCAAAGCTCATGACCATAGGTGAGGATTGGGACGTAGATCGACCGGTAAATCGTGAGCCTGGCTTTCTGGCTCAGCTCCCTCTTCCCCACGACAGATCGGCTCAGCGTCCGCATCACTGCAGACGCCGAACCAATCCGCCTGTCGATCTCCCGATCCCTCCTACCCTCACTCGTGAACAAGACCCCGAGATACTTAAACTCCTCCACTTGAGGTAGGACCTCTCCCCCGACCCGGAGGTGGCAAGCCACCCTTTTCCGGTCGAGAACCATGGTCTCAGATTTGGAGGTGCTGATCCTCATCCCAGCCGCTTCACATTCGGCCGCGAACTTACCCAGCAAGAGCTGAAGGTCAGAGCTGGATGAAGCTAGGAGGACCACATCATCCGCAAAAAGCAGAGACGAGATTCTCCTGCCACCAAACTCGACACACTCCACACCACGGCTGCGTCTAGAAATTCTGTCCATAAAAGTGATGAACCGAACCGGTGACAAAGGGCAGCCCTGGCGGAGTCCAACCCTAACTGGGAACAGGTCCGACTTACTACCGGCTATGCGGACCAAACTCACGCTCCTCTGGTAAAGGGACTGAATGGCCCTTAACAGAAAGCCACCCACCCCATACTCCTGGAGCGTCCCCCACAGGGTGCCCCTGGGGACACGGTCATAAGCCTTCTCCAAATCCACAAAGCACATGTGGATTGGTTGGGCAAACTCCCATGCCCCCTCCATCACCCTTGCAAGGGTATAGAGCTGGTCCACAGTTCCACGGCCAGGACGAAAACCACATTGCTCCTCCTCTATCTGAGATTCAACTATCGATCGGACCCTCCTCTCCAGTACCTTGGCGTAGACCTTTCCAGGGAGGCTGAGGAGTGTGATCCCCCTATAGTTGGAACACACCCTCAGGTCACCCTTCTTAAAGATGGGGACCACCACCCCGGTCTGCCACTCCCTAGGAACTGCCCCCGATGACCACGCAATGTTGTAGAGACGTGTCAACCATGACAGCCCTACAACATCCATAGCCTTGAGATACCCAGGACGAACCTCATCCGCCCCCGGGGCTCCGCCGCTGTGTAGTTGTTTGACTACCTCAGCAACTTCTGCCCCCGAGATCGGACAGTCCATCCCCAGGCCTCCCAGCTCTGGTTCCTCCTCGGAATGCGCATTGGTGGGATTGAGGAGCTCCTCAAAGTATTCCTTCCACCGTCCGACTATAGCCTCAGTTGACGTCAGCAGCTCCCCATCCCCACTGTAAACAGTGTGAGCGAGTTGCTGCCTTCCTCTCCTGAGGCGCCGGACAGTTTGCCAGAACCTCTTTGGAGCCGATCGATAGTCTTTTTCCATGGCCTCACCAAACTCCTCCCACGCCCGAGATTTTGCCTCGGCAACTGCCACTGCTGCACCCCGCTTGGCTCTCCGGTACCTGTCTGCTGCCTCCGGAGACCCACAGACCAGCCACGCCCTGTAGGCCTCCTTCTTCAGCCTGACGGCTCCCCGAACCTCTGGTGTCCACCAGCGGGTACGGGGGTTGCCACCACGACTGGCACCGGCCACCTTACGACCACAGCTAGCAACAGCCGCCTCGACAATCGCAGAGTGGAACAAGGCCCACTCGGACTCAATGTCCCCCACTGCTCTCGGGAAGTGGTCAAAGCTCTGCCGGAGGTGGGAGTTGAAGACCGTCTTGACAGGTTCTTCTGCCAGGCGTTCCCAGCAGACCCTCACTATGCGTTTGGGTCTGCCAGGTCTACGCGGCATCTTCCCCTGCCATCTGATCCAACTCACCACCAGGTGGTGATCAGTTGACAGCTCCGCCCCTCTCTTCACTCGGGTGTCCAAAACATACGGCCGCAGGTCAGATGCTATGACTACAAAATCTATCATCGACCTGTGACCTAGGCTGCCCTGGTACCAAGTGTACCGGTGGGCATCCTTATGTTCGAACATGGTGTTCGTTATGGTCAAACTGCGGCTTGCACAGAAGTCCAATAACAAAACACCGCTCGGGTTCAGATTAGGTGGGCCGTTCCTCCCAATCATACCCCTCCAGGTCAAGCTGTCATTGCCCACGTGAGCATTGAAGTCCCCCAGCAGGACAATGGAGTCCCCTGATGGAGCAGTATCTAGCACTCGTCCCAGGGACTCCAAAAAGGGTGGGTACCCTGAACTGATATTTGGCCCATAAGCACAAACAACAGTCAGGACCCGTTCCCCGACCCGAAGGCGCAAGGAAGCTACCCTCTTGTCCCCCGGGGTAAACCCCAACACACAGGCAGAGAGTCTCGGGGCTAACAAAAAGCCAACCCCAGCCCTCCGCCTCTCACCCGGAGCAACTCCAGCAAAGTAGAGTGTCCAACCCCTCTCCAGGTCTCGGGTTCCAGAGCCAATGCAATGTGTCGAGGTGAGTCCGACTATATCTAGCCATAAGTGCTAATGACTCCATTCCTTTGTTGTAGGGGCTGTTGATTGGAGTACACTAAAACAAACCTGATCTCTCTAGGACATTCAGAAGCCAAGTTATAAGCCCACAAATGTGTAACTGGACTACTTCTTTAAATTGACACCAGATCCGGTGACCTTTGGGACATGGTTTTACCCCCTTAGGAAAGTGCTATCATCATGAAATGTTCAGATCACTTACAACTCAATAGATTCTACCTTCCTGTAACGTTTCAGCCTGAGTGGACCTTGTTTTCACACAAATGAACCCAGAATGATGTGAAATTGTGCTTCGTGCAACATAATTCTGGGTGCCATTTAAAAACCATAAGTGCTAATGACTCCATTCCTTTTTGGGGTAATGGGGGCTGTTATTTGGAGTACTCTAAAACAAACCTGACCTCTCTAGGATATTCAAAAGCCAAGTTATAAGCCCACAAATGTGTAACTGGACTACTTCTTTGAAGTGACACCAAGCCCGGTGACCTTTGGGACATGGTTTGACCCCCTATAGGAATGTGCGATCATCATGAAACGTTCAGATCACTTACAACTCAATAGATTCTACCTTCCTGTAACGTTTCAGCCTGATTGGACCTTGTTTTCACACAAATGAACCCAGAATGATGTGAAATTGTGCTTCGTGCAACATAATTCTGGGTGCCATTTACAAACCATAAGTGCTAATGACTCAATTCCTTTTTGTGGTTGTAGGGGCTGTTGATTGGAGTACACTAAAACAAACCTGATCTCTCTAGGACATTCAGAAGCCAAGTTATAAGCCCACAAATGTGTAACTGGACTACTTCTTTAAATTGACATCAGATCCGGTGACCTTTGGGACATGGTTTGACCCCCTTAGGAAAGTGCTATCATCATGAAACGTTCAGATCACTTACAACTCAATAGATTCTACCTTCCTGTAACGTTTCTGCCTGATTGGACCTTGTTTTCACACAAATGAACCCAGAATGATGTGAAATTGTGGTTCGTGCAACATAATTCTGGGTGCCATTTAAAAACCATAAGTGCTAATGACTCATTTCCTTTTTGGGGTAATGGGGCGGTTAGATGGAGTACTCTAAAACAACCCTGACCTCTCTAGGATATTCAGAAGCCAAGTTATAAGCCCACAAATGTGTAATTGGACTACTTCTTTAAAGTGACACCAGGCCCGGTGACCTTTGGGACATGGTTTGACCCCCTTAGGAAAGTGCTATCATCATGAAACGTTCAGATCACTTACAACTCAATAGATTCTACCTTCTTGTAACGTTTCAGCCTGATTGGACCTTGTTGTCACACAAATGAACCCAGAATGATGTGAAATTGTGCTTCGTGCAACATAATTCTGGGTGCCATTTAAAACCATAAGTGCTAATGACTCCATTCCTTTTTGGGGTGATGGGGGCTGTTATTTGGAGTACTCTAAAACAAACCTGACCTCTCTAGGATATTCAAAAGCCAAGTTATAAGCCCACAAATGTGTAACTGGACTACTTCTTTGAAGTGACACCAGGCCCGGTGACCTTTGGGACATGGTTGGACCCCCTATAGGAATGTGTGATCATCATGAAACGTTCAGATCACTTACAACTCAATAGATTCTACCTTCTTGTAACGTTTCAGCCTGATTGGACCTTGTTTTCACACAAATGAGCCCAGAATGATGTGAAATTGTGCTTCGTGCAACATAATTCTGGGTGCCATTTAAAAACCATAAGTGCTAATGACTCCATTCCTTTTTGGGGTAATAGGGGCTGTTAATTGGAGTACTCTAAAACAAACCTGACCTCTCTAGGATATTCAGAAGCCAAGTTATAAGCCCACAAATGTGTAACTGGACTACTTCTTTAAAGTGACACCAGGCCCGGTGACCTTTGGGACATGGTTTGACCCCCTATAGGAATGTGCGATCATCATGAAACGTTCAGATCACTTACAACTCAATAGATTCTACCTTCTTGTAACGTTTCAGCCTGATTGGACCTTGTTTTCACACAAATGGACCCAGAATGATGTGAAATTGTGCTTCGTGCAACATAATTCTGGGTGCCATTTACAAACCATAAATGCTAATGACTCCATTCCTTTTTGTGGTTGTAGGGGCTGTTGATTGGAGTACACTAAAACAAACCTGATCTCTCTAGGACATTCAGAAGCCAAGTTATAAGCCCACAAATGTGTAACTGGACTACTTCTTTAAATTGACACCAGATCCGGTGACCTTTGGGACATGGTTTTACCCCCTTAGGAAAGTTCTATCATCATGAAACGTTCAGATCACTTACAACTCAATATATTCTACCTTCCTGTAACGTTTCAGCCTGATTGGACCTTGTTTTCACACAAATGAACCCAGAATGATGTGAAATTGTGCTTCGTGCAACATAATTCTGGGTGCCATTTAAAAACCATAAGTGCTAATGACTCCATTCCTTTTTGGGGTAATGGGGGCTGTTATTTGGAGTACTCTAAAACAAACCTGACCTCTCTAGGATATTCAAAAGCCAAGTTATAAGCCCACAAATGTGTAACTGGACTACTTCTTTGAAGTGACACCAGGCCCGGTGACCTTTGGGACATGGTTTTACCCCCTATAGGAATGTGCGATCATCATGAAACGTTCAGATCACTTACAACTAAATAGATTCTACCTTCTTGTAACGTTTCAGCCGGATTGGACCTTGTTTTCACACAAATGGACCCAGAATGATGTGAAATTGTGCTTCGTGCAACATAATTCTGGGTGCCATTTACAAACCATAAGCGCTAATGACTCCATTCCTTTTTGTGGTTGTAGGGGCTGTTGATTGGAGTACATTAAAACAAACCTGATCTCTCTAGGACATTCAGAAGCCAAGTTAAAAGCCCACACAGGTGTAACTGTACTACTTCTTTAAAGTGACACAAGGCCCGGTGAACTTTGCGACATGGTTTGACCCCCTATAGGAATGTGCGATCATCGTGAAACGTTCAGATCACTTACAACTCAATAGATTCTACCTTCTTGTAACGTTTCAGCCTGATTGGACCTTGTTTTCACACAAATGAACCTAGAATGATGTGAAATTGTGCTTCGTGCAACATAATTCTGGGTGCCATTTACAAACCATAAGTGCTAATGACTCCATTCCTTTTTGTGGTTGTAGGGGCTCTTGATTGGAGTACACTAAAACAAACCTGATCTCTCTAGGACATTCAGAAGCCAAGTTATAAGCCCACAAATGTGTAACTGGACTACTTCTTTAAATTGACACCAGATCCGGTGACCTTTGGGACATGGTTTGACCCCCTTAGGAAAGTGCTATCATCATGAAACGTTCAGATCACTTACAACTCAATAGATTCTACCTTCCTGTAACGTTTCTGCCTGATTGAACCTTGTTTTCACACAAATGAACCCAGAATGATGTGAAATTGTGCTTCGTGCAACATAATTCTGGGTGCCATTTAAAAACCATAAGTGCTAATGACTCCATTCCTTTTTGGGGTAATGGGGGCTGTTAAATGGAGTACACTAAAACAAACCTGACCTCTCTAGGATATTCAGAAGCCAAGTTATAAGCCCACAAATGTGTAACTGGACTACTTCTTTAAAGTGACACCAGGCCCGGTGACCTTTGGGACATGGTTTGACCCCCTATAGGAATGTGCGATCATCATGAAACGTTCAGATCACTTACAACTCAATAGATTCTACCTTCTTGTAACGTTTCAGCCTGATTGGACCTTGTTTTCACACAAATGGACCCAGAATGATGTGAAATTGTGCTTCGTGCAACATAATTCTGGGTGCCATTTACAAACCATAAGTGCTAATGACTCCATTCCTTTTTGAGGTTGTAGGGGCTGTTGATTGGAGTACACTAAAACAAACCTGATCTCTCTAGGACATTCAGAAGCCAAGTTATAAGCCCACAAATGTGTAACTGGACTACTTCTTTAAAGTGACACCAGGCCCGGTGACCTTTGGGACATGGTTTTACCCCCTATAGGAATGTGCGATCATCATGAAACGTTCAGATCACTTACAACTCAATAGATTCTACCTTCTTGTAACGTTTCAGCCTGATTGGACCTTGTTTTCACACAAATGGACCCAGAATGATGTGAAATTGTGCTTCGTGCAACATAATTCTGGGTGCCATTTACAAACCATAAGCGCTAATGACTCCATTCCTTTTTGTGGTTGTAGGGGCTGTTGATTGGAAAACATTAAAACAAACCTGATCTCTCTAGGACATTCAGAAGCCAAGTTATAAGCCCACACAGGTGTAACTGTACTACTTCTTTAAAGTGACACCAGGCCCGGTGAACTTTGAGACATGGTTTGACCCCCTATAGGAATGTGCGATCATCGTGAAACGTTCAGATCACTTACAACTCAATAGATTCTACCTTCTTGTAACGTTTCAGCCTGATTGGACCTTGTTTTCACACAAATGAACCTAGAATGATGTGAAATTGTGCTTCGTGCAACATAATTCTGGGTGCCATTTAAAAACCATAAGTGCTAATGACTCCATTCCTTTTTGTGGTTGTAGGGGCTCTTGATTGGAGTACACTAAAACAAACCTGATCTCTCTAGGACATTCAGAAGCCAAGTTATAAGCCCACAAATGTGTAACTGGACTACTTCTTTAAATTGACACCAGATCCGGTGACCTTTGGGACATGGTTTGACCCCCTTAGGAAAGTGCTATCATCATGAAACGTTCAGATCACTTACAACTCAATAGATTCTACCTTCCTGTAACGTTTCTGCCTGATTGGACCTTGTTTTCACACAAATGAACCCAGAATGATGTGAAATTGTGCTTCGTGCAACAGAATTCTGGGTGCCATTTAAAAACCATAAGTGCTAATGACTCCATTCCTTTTTGGGGTAATGGGGGCTGTTAAATGGAGTACACTAAAACAAACCTGACCTCTCTAGGATATTCAGAAGCCAAGTTATAAGCCCACAAATGTGTAACTGGACTACTTCTTTAAAGTGACACCAGGCCCGGTGACCTTTGGGACATGGTTTGACCCCCTATAGGAATGTGCGATCATCATGAAACGTTCAGATCACTTACAACTCAATAGATTCTACCTTCTTGTAACGTTTCAGCCTGATTGGACCTTGTTTTCACACAAATGGACCCAGAATGATGTGAAATTGTGCTTCGTGCAACATAATTCTGGGTGCCATTTACAAACCATAAGTGCTAATGACTCCATTCATTTTTGTGGTTGTAGGGGCTGTTGATTGGAGTACACTAAAACAAACCTGATCTCTCTAGGACATTCAGAAGCCAAGTTATAAGCCCACAAATGTGTAACTGGACAACTTCTTTAAAGTGACACCAGGCCTGGTGACCTTTGGGACATGGTTTGACCCCCTATAGGAATGTGAGATCATCATGAAACGTTCATATCACTTACAACTCAATAGATTCTACCTTCTTGTAACGTTTCAGCGTGATTGGACCTTGTTTTCACACAAATGAACCCAGAATGATGTGAAATTGTGCTTCGTGCAACATAATTCTGGGTGCCATTTAAAAACCATAAGTGCTAATGACTCCATTCCTTTTTGTGGTAATGGGGGCTGTTAATTGGAGTACTCTAAAACAAATCTGACCTCTCTAGGATATTCAGAAGCCAAGTTATAAGCCCACAAATGTGTAACTGGACTACTTCTTTAAAGTGACACCAGGCCCGGTGACCTTTGGGACATGGTTTGACCCCCTATAGGAATGTGCGATCATCATGAAACGTTCAGATCACTTACAACTCAATAGATTCTACCTTCTTGTAACGTTTCAGCCTGATTGGACCTTGTTTTCACACAAATGGACCCAGAATGATGTGAAATTGTGCTTCGTGCAACATAATTCTGGGTGCCATTTACAAACCATAAGTGCTAATGACCCCATTCATTTTTGTGGTTGTAGGGGCTGTTGATTGGAGTACACTAAAACAAACCTGATCTCTCTAGGACATTCAGAAGCCAAGTTATAAGCCCACAAATGTGTAACTGGACTACTTCTTTAAAGTGACACCAGGCCTGGTGACCTTTGGGACATGGTTTGACCCCCTATAGGAATGTGAGATCATCATGAAACGTTCATATCACTTACAACTCAATAGATTCTACCTTCTTGTAACGTTTCAGCGTGATTGGACCTTGTTTTCACACAAATGAACCCAGAATGATGTGAAATTGTGCTTCGTGCAACATAATTCTGGGTGCCATTTAAAAACCATAAGTGCTAATGACTCCATTCCTTTTTGTGGTAATGGGGGCTGTTAATTGGAGTACTCTAAAACAAATCTGACCTCTCTAGGATATTCAGAAGCCAAGTTATAAGCCCACAAATGTGTAACTGGACTACTTCTTTAAAGTAACACCAGATCCGGTGACCTTTGGGACATGGTTTGACCCCCTTAGGAAAGTGCTATCATCATGAAACGTTCAGATCACTTACAACTCAATAGATTCTACCTTCCTGTAACGTTTCAGCCTGATTGGACCTTGTTTTCACACAAATGAACCCAGAATGATGTGAAATTGTGCTTCGTGCAACATAATTCTGGGTGCCATTTAAAAACCATAAGTGCTAATGACTCCATTCCTTTTTGGGGTAATGGGGGCTGTTAATTGGAGTACTCTAAAACAAACCTGATCTCTCTAGGACATTCAGAAGCCAAGTTATAAGCCCACAAATGTGTAACTGGACTACTTCTTTAAAGTGACACCAGGCCTGGTGACCTTTGGGACATGGTTTTACCCCCTATAGGAATGTGCGATCATCATGAAACGTTCAGATCACTTACAACTCCATAGATTCTACCTTCTTGTAACGTTTCAGCCTGATTGGACCTTGTTTTCACACAAATGAACCCAGAATGATGTGAAATTGTGCTTCGTGCAACATAATTCTGGGTGCCATTTACAAACCATAAGTGCTAATGACTCCATTCCTTTTTGGGGTAATGGGGGCTGTTATTTGGCATACTCTAAAACAAACCTGACCTCTCTAGGATAATCAAAAGCCAAGTTATAAGCCCACAAATGTGTAACTGGACTACTTCTTTGAAGTGACACCAGGCCCGGTGACCGTTGGGACATGATTTGACCCCCTATAGGAATGTGCGATCATCATGAAACGTTCAGATCACTTACAACTCAATAGATTCTACCTTTCTGTAACGTTTCAGCCTGATTGGACCTTGTTTTCACACAAATGAACCCAGAATGATGTGAAATTGTGCTTCTTGCAACATAATTCTGGGTGCCATTTAAAAAACATAAGTGCTAATGACTCCATTCCGTAATGGGGGCTGTTAATTGGAGTACTCTAAAACAAATCTGACCTCTCTAGGATATTCAGAAGCCAAGTTATAAGCCCACAAATGTGTAACTGGACTACTTCTTTAAAGTGACACCAGATCCGGTGACCTTTGGGACATGGTTTGACCCCCTATAGGAATGTGCGATCATCATGAAACGTTCAGATCACTTACAACTCAATAGATTCTACCTTCTTGTAACGTTTCAGCCTCATTGGACCTTGTTTTCACACAAATGGACCCAGAATGATGTGAAATTGTGCTTCGTGCAACATAATTCTGGGTGCCATTTACAAACCATAAGTGCTAATGATTCCATTTCTTTTTTGTTGTAGTAGGGGCTGTTGATTGGAGTACATTAAAACAAACCTGATCTCTCTAGGACATTCAGAAGCCAAGTTATAAGCCTGGTGTAACTGGACTACTTCTTTAAAGTGACACCAGCCCCGGTGACCTTTGGGACATGGCTTGACCCCCTATAGGAATGTGCGATCATCATGAAACACTCAGGTCACTTACAACTCAATAGATTCTACGGTAACACTTTATAATAAGTGCACACTATTAAGCATTAGTTAATCATCAGTAAAGCATTGGTTAATGGTTATTTAATCATTTGTAAAGCATCTGCAAAAAGATGATCATAATTACTTAACAGCTTACAAGCACCACTATTAAGGCTTTATTCATGATGAATAAATGGGGCGACGGTGGCACAGGAGTTAAGTGCTCGCCCCGTAATCGGAAGGTTGCTGGTTCGAGTCCCGCTCAGTCTGTCGCTGTCGTTGTGTCCTTGGGCAAGACACTTAACCCACGTTGCCTGCTGGTGGTGGTCGGAGGGACTGGTGGCGCCAGTACTCGGCAGCCTCGCCTCTGTCAGTGCGCCCCAGGGCAGCTGTGGCTACATTGTAGCTCATCCCCACCAGTGTGTGAATGTGTGTGTGAATGGGTGAATGACTGATTGTGTTGTAAAGCGCCTTGGGGGGTTTCAGGACTCTAGAAGGCGCTATATCAAATACAGGCCATTTACCATTTACCATGAAGAAGCTACTGTGTCACACTTTTATTCATGATGTTTCATGATCTATAAGTCATTGATTAATCATTTATAAACTCTGCTCTCCATCATTTACAAACCAGTCCTTTCATGATGTAAAACAGCATACAACCCCATTGATAAAGGGTAAGTAAATAGTTAACATACCGTATTTAATACTATAAACTAAACATTTACTACACATACTAGAGTCTCACTAGATGTTTTCTAAACACTGAATCTCACGACTACATCAGTCAGCTACTAAATGTTAACAGATGTCTTACAATACATTTACAATTGTCACTTGACGGCTTCCAAAGATGCAGCTCCCTACCGACCCACTTCTTTTTAAATAGATAATCTATCAATTATTATAAATACATTAATAAACTACTTTAGAACGTTACAAACCATTTACCACTTCTTAGTTAAGTATTTTGAGTGAGCTCATCTAAAGTGGAGACTATATATACCTTACAACCTATTAATAAATGTGAAAGTTTTTCAAAATACATTGTAATAAAAAATAAAGGACAGCACAGATACAGAAAGCACTTTATTTTTAAGATGCCAATTATAAAACATCAAAACAATGCTTACAAATACTGACACACAACTGTCAAAACAAACATTGTGCTGAACCACTATTAGCCAGTATTTGAAGTAAAGAACAAGGCTCGATGCACTTTTATGAATTGTATGTTTTTACATGAAATGCTGAAAATATTTTCAAAAGGTGAAAAAAAAAAACTGCAGTTGCAACAGTAACTTTTTTATCTGTATTTTTTTTAAATGTCATATATCAGTCTCCCTAAAGCACCCTGTTTGTGCTTTTTTGCAAGCCATTCGTTCCACTCAATAAATGTAAGGTGTTCTGATAGTAGGCTGTCATTTCTGTTACCCCGGAGTCTCCAAATTCTCTCCTTGTAAGACCTCCAGGCTCTCTCCAGATGTTGGGTATGGGCACCTGTTAGAGGGTCCACATACCATCTGCTGTGGTTAACAGTATAATGTCCATAACCTACGTTTGGGAGAATGCGATAGGCCCGCCATTCATCACTTATCACCAAGGAACCAATCCTGACATGAAGAGTGATCAGAGGAACAAGATGTCTTCGAGATCTTTTCTCCACAAGACGCAAGATAGGCCTTGTTTTACGCAGATTTTTTTATGCCCAGCATTCCGAACACCCACTTTCTTCTTTTCCAGCCCCCTGCCATTCTTCCTCTCCCATACTGATGCAGAAAGACAACAATTAAGACAAATGGCAAAAAAGTGCTGTGAAAGGTTGTCATATAGATGTAATATATAATTTCTATTACAAAACTTACCTTTCGTTTGCGATGAAAATTACTCTCATCGATCACAACAAACTCCCTTCGGCCACCAATCTGCTGACCTGTACGACATTTCATTCTTTGAACTGCAGCCACACATACCCTCCTTAATTTTTTGGACATTTTACTAAGTGTTGTTGTACTGCCTGCAATGGTGTCATCCATCATGTCAATTTGACGTAATCTGAGACCCTGAGAGAATCTTCAGGGAGAAAAATAACATCCTTACAAAGAGTCATTTAAATTTAGTTCCTTTTTGTGTAGTGTTTATGCTTACCTGTAGATAGATTGCATCCAGTGTTGATGTGAGACTTTCGAACGGCTGAAAAGGGACTTGTGTCTGACAGAGATTTGTTTAACGCGTCCACCATGTGCTGCTCCTCGACAGATCCTATTTAAAAATTGTTACATGAAAAAATATATGTATCATTATACGCAGTGAGTTACTTAAGTAAGAAAAAAGCATTCTGTATTTAGGGGTGGAACATCCCTTTCAAGAG
Organism: Nothobranchius furzeri; assembly: GCF_043380555.1. Taxonomy (NCBI): domain Eukaryota; kingdom Metazoa; phylum Chordata; class Actinopteri; order Cyprinodontiformes; family Nothobranchiidae; genus Nothobranchius; species Nothobranchius furzeri. The sequence continues at coordinate 19,374,737 of NC_091756.1, forward strand.
ATGTCCCTGTTTGCTCTGTTTCAATGAGGATTTAGGTAAAAAACCAAATAATAACAATGACTTTTACAGTAAGTACCCCGGTTATTATGGCGTCCTACAAAAATAAAAAATGCATTTCATACCAGGCATATTGGTCTCCGTTGTTCACCCTTTTCTTCAGTTTTGTTTCCTGGTGGCATACTTTGCATTTCATTTTTCTTTTAAGCAGTTTAATCTTCTGAAGATGTTTTATAAGCTTCAGTGGGCCTCTTCTAGAAAGCTCCTCGTTACTTAATTTTTTCAGTCGTGTAAAATTTCCCATTTTTGGCCAAAATATCATTTAATGAGTTTCCAGTTATGCTAGCTCTGAGCTGTAATGTCGCTTCTGGCCAGAGAAAGGCGCGCATTTGCTGCTTCCGTCTTCCGACGTGACCAATAGGAGACCGCGATGCTGTGCCCTTTCACCTCTAGGGCATAACCAAGGTGGAGTAATGGCTTCCTCTAGCTCTGTGAACATGACGAGCCCTGGTCGATCTACAATAGGCAGGCGAACGAGGGCAAAAAAGGGAAGTAACGACGTGGACAAGGTGGATGTCAGTGTTACAAGTGGTGAGTGTTTTGCACTTTTTTGTGTTTGGTTATTTTGTTGGAAAAAACTACCATCACGGGGCTAGGCGCTAACCGCTAATAAGCGGTTAGCTTAGCTTTCAACTTACATTCAAGCTCCACAACAGCAATGTGCAGTGTATGTTACTAGTTATTTTTGTGACCCAGTTAAAGGAATAATTAAGGATTATTGCTTTTGGAATATCTCTGGGCTGCTATTAGTTGTGCTTTCTGCAATTTAGTTTGTCATTCTGTAGCTTTTTTGATGCATGTCTATGCAATAGAAATATGCAATAAATGCTCTACATTATACAGTCTAATACAATATATTTGAAATACATTAATATATAATTATTGTCAAGTAAGCAAGTTTCTAAAAACAACTTAATATAATTTGTAATTTTACCACAGCAGGCTATCATTGCAATGATTTTACTGTTATTCATGTATTACAAACTGTATTATGATTGCATTTTCTGCAGTTGTTGTTTAATCAGTTGTTAGTTGTATTAATAGCCTAGTTTCTTTTTGTTTTTAATTTTCGCTAGGTGTGACTATTGCTCCAACTGCACAGCTGACAGACAGAAGACGATCACAAGAGGTGGAGATCTGTAAGATGAAGCTAGAGTGGCAAAAGGATTAGATTGATGAGCTCACCAAAGAAAGAGACTATCTAAAGGAGCAATTAGCAGCATGTAAGTCCACTATTAAAAACATTACATAGCATGACAAATACTTTATTTGCTTTAGCATTTACATAAGCATTCTGTTCTGTAACTTTGTCTGTGTTGTATGTTTAACTGTTTTACTAGGTCTCACAAAAGAACCCACAAGGTCTGTCCAGCATCCCAGTGACGTACTGAGCATGTCTTCGCTTTCCTCTGACGGGTCATTTGATAAGGGTTCTGACTCCTCCACGAGCACAACTTCATCAGATGAAGACAGTCAGAAGAGGAAGAAGAAAGGCAAAGCCAAAAAGAATAAGAAGTCAAAGAAACATGACCAAATTGCAAGAACAAGGTATAGTGATTAAATCTTTCTATAATTTGATCCTACATGCTGTATTGTACTGCTGTTCCTCTGAGTTGGTTATGTTATTTAACCCTTCTAGTGTCCCTAGAGACTTATGTGTGACTAAAATTAAATAATCTTTCATAAATTCCAGTTTTTAGATTGCTTTCATCCTTAGCTTGAAAACTCACAAATGTAATAAAGTAGAGCTGGCATGTCTGCGGGGGCTCTTTCCGACGCCCATACAGTATAAAAATGCAAATGACGACTTTAGTCGTCATTGGCAGTTAATGAGTAAATTTAGAAATATGTGTCTTACATCCCTACACTATTACATAAAATTAATAATCTCAATATAACACATTTGTTCTCTAAATTGCAGCCCAGAATCCCAAACAAGTGGTCACCCGGTATGAGAGGATTTTGAGGCTGTTCAAAAGAGGAGGTACCATGTCAGCTGCCTTTAAACGTCTGGGAGTGGACCGAAACACAATTGTGGCAACTGCTCCAATTGCTGAGCTTTTCATTGTCGCACCTGATAGGTATAAAGAATTAGAAAAAAACAAACAGGGAAAGAAACTGTCATTGTTTGCAACACAGTGTGCTGCAGCAATCAGTGCACATCCAGAAATAGAGGACAAACGTGAGTCCTATAAGTCTTCTGGGAAGTTGCTTCCTCTTAAAAAAAAGACTAGATTTGAGTGGGTTTTTTTACATTGTGAAATGTGGTGATAGGTCACCATTGTTAACTGCAAAAAGGGCCAGATTTAGTTATGTAGTCCAGTTGATTGGCAGATTGGTGTGATAAAAAAAGACACACTCTATTTTTGGTTTGCATGACTTTTATTATTTTTTACTGTTAGATTTTATGTTTATTTTAAAGATCACACATGTGATACATTTCATGTAAAAACATGCAATTCATAAAAGTGCATCGAGCCTTGTTCTTTACTTCAAATACTGGCTAATAGTGGTTCAGCACAATGTTTGTTTTGACAGTTGTGTGTCAGTATTTGTAAGCATTGTTTTGATGTTTTATAATTGGCATCTTAAAAATAAAGTGCTTTCTGTATCTGTGTTGTCCTTTATTTTTTATTACAATGTATTGAAAAACTTTCACATTTATTAATAGGTTGTAAGGTATATATAGTCTCCACTTTAGATGAGCTCACTCAAAATACTTAACTAAGAAGTGGTAAATGGTTTGTAACGTTCTAAAGTAGTTTATTAATGTATTTATAATAATTGATAGATTATCTATTTAAAAAGAAGTGGGTCGGTAGGGAGCTGCATCTTTGGAAGCCGTCAAGTGACAATTGTAAATGTATTGTAAGACATCTGTTAACATTTAGTAGCTGACTGATGTAGTCGTGAGATTCAGTGTTTAGAAAACATCTAGTGAGACTCTAGTATGTGTAGTAAATGTTTAGTTTATAGTATTAAATAGGGTATGTTAACTATTTACTTACCCTTTACCAGTGGGGTTGTATGCTGTTTTACATCATGAAAGGACTGGTTTGTAAATGATGGAGAGCAGAGTTTATAAATGATTAATCAATGACTTATAGATCATGAAACATCATGAATAAAAGTGTGACACAGTAGCTTCTTCATCATGAATAAAGCCTTAATAGTGGTGCTTGTAAGCTGTTAAGTAATTATTATCATCTTTTTGCAGATGCTTTACAAATGATTAAATAACCATTAGCCAATGCTTTACTGATAATTAACTAATGCTTAATAGTGTGCACTTATTATATAGTGTTACCGATTCTACCTTCTTGTAACGTTTCAGCCTGATTGGACCTTGTTTTCACACAAATGAACCCAGAATGATGTGAAATTGTGCTTCGTGCAACATAATTCTGGGTGCCATTTAAAAAACATAAGTGCTAATGACTCCATTCCTTTTTGTGGTAATGGGGGCTGTTAATTGCAGTACTCTAAAAAAAAACCTGACCTCTCTAGGATATGCAGAAGCCAAGTTATAAGCCCACAAAGGTGTAACTGGACTACTTCTTTAAATTGACACCAGATCCGGTGACCTTTGGGACATGGTTTGACCCCCTTAGGAAAGTGCTATCATCATGAAACGTTCAGATCACTTACAACTCAATAGATTCTACCTTCCTGTAACGTTTCAGCCTGATTGGACATTGTTTTCACACAAATGAACCCAGAATGATGTGAAATTGTGCTTCGTGCAACATAATTCTGGGTGTCATTTAAAAACCATAAGTGCTAATGACTCCATTCCTTTTTGTGGTTGTAGGGGCTGTTGATTGGAGTACACTAAAACAAACCTGATCTCTCTAGGACATTCAGAAGCCAAGTTATAAGCCCACAAAGGTGTAATTGGACTACTTCTTTAAATTGACACCAGATCCAGTGACATTTGGGACATGGTTTGACCCCCTTAGGAAAGTGCTATAATCATGAAACGTTCAGATCACTTACAACTCAATAGATTTTACCTTCCTGTAACGTTTCAGCCTGACTGGACCTTGTTTTCACACAAATGAACCCAGAATGATGTGAAATTGTGCTTTGTGCAACATAATTCTGGGTGCCATTTAAAAACCATAAGTGCTAATGACTCCATTCCTTTTTGTGGTAATGGGGGCTGTTATTTGGAGTACTCTAAAACAAACCTGACTTCTCTAGGATATTCAGAAGCCAAGTTATAAGCCCACAAATGTGTAACTGGACTACTTCTTTAAATTGACACCAGATCCGGTGACCTTTGGGACATGGTTTGACCCCCTAACGGAATGTGCGATCATCATGAAACGTTCAGATCACTTACAACTCAATAGATTCTACCTTCTTGTAACGTTTCAGCCTGATTGGACCTTGTTTTCACACAAATGGACCCAGAATGATGTGAAATTGTGCTTCGTGCAACATAATTCTGGGTGCCATTTACAAACCATAAGTGCTAATGACTCCATTCCTTTTTGTGGTTGTAGGGGCTGTTGATTGAAGTACACTAAAACAAACCTGATCTCTCTAGGACATTCAGAAGCCAAGTTATAAGCCCACAAATGTGTAACTGGACTACTTCTTTAAAGTGACACCAGGCCCGGTGACCTTTGGGACATGGTTTTACCCCCTATAGGAATGTGCGATCATCATGAAACGTTCAGATCACTTACAACTCAATAGATTCTACCTTCTTGTAACGTTTCAGCCTGATTAGACCTTGTTTTCACACAAATGGACCCAGAATGATGTGAAATTGTGCTTCGTGCAACATAATTCTGGGTGCCATTTACAAACCATAAGTCCTAATGACTCCATTCCTTTTTGTGGTTGTAGGGGCTGTTGATTGGAGTACAATAAAACAAACCTGATCTCTCTAGGACATTCAGAAGCCAAGTTATAAGCCCACAAAGGTGTAACTGGACTACTTCTTTAAAGTGAGACCAGGCCCGGTGACCTTTGGGACATGGTTTGACCCCCTATAGGAATGTGCGATCATCTTGAAACGTTCAGATCACTTACAACTCAATAGATTCTACCTTCTTGTAACGTTTCACCCTTATTGGACCTTGTTTTCACACAAATGAACCCAGAATGATGTGAAATTGTGCTTCGTGCAACATAATTCTGGGTGCCATTTACAAACCATAAGTGCTAATGACTCCATTCCTTTTTGTGGTTGTAGGGGCTGTTGATTGGAGTACACTTAAACAAACCTGATCTCTCTAGGACATTCAGAAGCCAAGTTATAAGCCCACAAATGTGTAACTGGACTACTTCTTTAAAGTGACACCAGGCCTGGTGACCTTTGGGACATGGTTTTACCCCCTATAGGAATGTGCGATCATCATGAAACGTTCAGATCACTTACAACTCAATAGATTCTACCTTCCTGTAACGTTTCAGCCTGATTGGACCTTGTTTTCACACAAATGGACCCAGAATGATGTGAAATTGTGCTTCGTGCAACATAATTCTGGGTGCCATTTACAAACCATAAGTGCTAATGATTCCATTCCTTTTTGTGGTAGTAGGGGCTGTTGATTGGAGTACATTAAAACAAACCTGATCTCTCTAGGACATTCAGAAGCCAAGTTATAAGCCCACAAAGGTGTAACTGGACTACTTCTTTAAAGTGACACCAGCCCCGGTGACCTTTGGGACATGGTTTGACCCCCTATAAGAATGTGCGATCATCATGAAACGTTCAGATCCCTTACAACTCAATAGATTCTACCTTCCTGTAACGTTTCAGCCTGATTGGACCTTGTTTTCCCACAAATGAACCCAGAATGATGTGAAATTGTGCTTCGTGCAACATAATTCTTGGTGCCATTTAAAAACCATAAGTGCTAATGAATCCAGTCCTTTTTGGGGTAATGGTGGCTGTTAATTGGAGTACTCTAAAACAAACCTGACCTCTCTAGGATATTCAGAAGCCAAGTTATAAGCCCACAAATGTGTAACTGGACTACTTCTTTAAATTGACACCAGATCCGGTGACCTTTGGGACATGGTTTGACCCCCTTAGGAATGTGCGATCATCATGAAACGTTCAGATCACGTACAACTCAATAGATTCTACCTTCTTGTAACGTTTCAGCCTGATTGGACCTTGTTTTCACACAAATGAACCCAGAATGATGTGAAATTGTGGTTCGTGAAACATAATTCTGTGTGCCATTTACAAACCATAAGTGCTAATGACTCCATTCCTTTTTGTGGTTGTAGGGGCTGTTGATTGGAGTACACTAAAACAAACTTGATCTCTCTAGGACATTCAGAAGCCAAGTTATAAGCCCACAAATGTGTAACTGGACTACTTCTTTAAATTGACACCAGGCCCGGTGACCTTTGGGACATGGTTTGACCCCCTATAGGAATGTGCGATCATCATGAAACGTTCAGATCACTTACAACTCAATAGATTCTACCTTCTTGTAACTTTTCAGCCTGATAGGACCTTGTTTTCACACAAATGGACCCAGAATGATGTGAAATTGTGCTTCGTGCAACATAATTCTGGGTGCCATTTAAAAACCCTAAGTGCTAATGACTCCATTCCTTTTTGGGGTAATGGGGGCTGTTAATTGGAGTACTCTAAAACAAACCTGACCTCTCTAGGACATTCAGAAGCCAAGTTATAAGCCCACAAATGTGTAACTGGACTACTTCTTTAAATTGACACCAGATCCGGTGACCTTTGGGACATGGTTTGACCCCCTTAGGAAAGCGCTATCATCATGAAACGTTCAGATCACTTACAACTCAATAGATTCTACCTTCTTGTAATGTTTCAGCCTGACTGGACCTTGTTTTCACACAAATGAACCCAGAATGATGTGAAATTGTGCTTCGTGCAACACAATTTTGGGTGCCATTTAAAAACCATAAGTGATAATGACTCCATTCCTTTTTGTGGTAATGGGGGCTGATAATTGCAGTACTCTAAAAAAAACCTGACCTCTCTAGGATATTCAGAAGCCAAGTTATAAGCCCACAAAGGTGTAACTGGACTACTTCTTTAAATTGACACCAGATCCGGTGACCTTTGGGACGTGGTTTGACCCCTTAGGAAAGTACTATCATCATGAAACATTCAGATCACTTACAACTCAATAGATTCTACCTTCCTGTAACGTTTCAGCCTGATTGGACCTTGTTTTCACACAAATGAACCCAGCATGATGTGAAATTGTGCTTCGTGCAACATAATTCTGGGTGCCATTTAAAAACCATAAGTGCTAATGACTCCATTCCTTTTTGTGGTTGTAGGGGCTGTTGATTGGAGTACACTAAAACAAACCTGATTTCTCTAGGACATTCAGAAGCCAAGTTATAAGCCCACAAATGTGTAATTGGACTACTTCTTTAAATTGACACCAGATCCGGTGACCTTTGGGACATGGTTTGATCCCCTATAGGAATGTGCGATCATCATGAAGCGTTCAGATCACTTACAACTCAATAGATTCTACCTTCTTGTAATGTTTCAGCCTGATTGGACCTTGTTTTCACAAAAATGAACCCAGAATGATGTGAAATTGTGCTTCGTGCAACATAATTCTGGGTGCCATTTAAAAACCATAAGTGCTAATGACTCCATTCCTTTTTGTGGTAATGGGGGCTGATAATTGCAGTACTCTAAAAAAACCTGACCTCTCTAGGATATTCAGAAGCCAAGTTATAAGCCCACAAATGTGTAACTGGACTACTTCTTTAAAGTGACACCAGATCCGGTGACCTTTGGGACATGGTTTGACCTCCTTAGGAAAGTGCTATCATCATGAAACGTTCAGATCACTTACAACTCAATAGATTCTACCTTCCTGTAACGTTTCAGCCTGATTGGACTTTGTTTTCACACAAATGAACCCAGCATGATGTGAAATTGTGCTTCGTGCAACATAATTCTGGGTGCCATTTAAAAAACATAAGTGCTAATGACTCCATTCCGTAATGGGGGCTGTTAATTGGATTACTCTAAAACAAACCTGACCTCTCTAGGATATTCAGAAGCCAAGTTATAAGCCCACAAATGTGTAACTGGACTACTTCTTTAAAGTGACACCAGGCCCGGTGACATTTGGGACATGGTTTGACCCCCTATAGGAATGTGCGATCATCATGAAACGTTCAGATCACTTACAACTCAATAGATTCTACCTTCTTGTAACGTTTCAGCCTGATTGGACCTTGTTTTCACACAAATGGACCCAGAATGATGTGAAATTGTGCTTCGTGCAACATAATTCTGGGTGCCATTTACAAACCATAAGTGCTAATGACTCCATTCCTTTTTGTGGTTGTAGGAGCTGTTGGTTGGAGTACACTAAAACAAACCTGATCTCTCTAGGACATTCAGAAGTCAAGTTATAAGCCCACAAATGTATTACTGGACTACTTCTTTAAAGTAACACCAGGCCTGGTGACCTTTGGGACATGGTTTGACCCCCTATAGGAATGTGAGATCATCATGAAACGTTCAGATCACTTACATCTCAATAGATTCTACCTTCTTGTAACGTTTCAGCCTGATTGGACCTTGTTTTCACACAAATGGACCCAGAATGATGTGAAATTGTGCTTCTTGCAACATAATTCTGGGTGCCATTTAAAAACCATAAGTGCTAATGACTCCATTCCTTTTTGTGGTAATGGGGGCTGTTAATAGGAGTACTCTAAAAAAACCTGACCTCTTTAGGATATTCAGAAGCCAAGTTATAAGCCCACAAAGGTGTAACTGGACTACTTCTTTAAAGTGACACCAGCCCCGGTGACCTTTGGGACATGGTTTGACCCCCTATAGGAATGTGCGATCATCATGAAACGTTCAGATCACTTACAACTCAATAGATTCTACCTTCTTGTAATGTTTCAGCCTGACTGGACCTTGTTTTCACACAAATGAACCCAGAATGATGTGAAATTGTGCTTCGTGCAACACAATTTTGGGTGCCATTTAAAAACCATAAGTGATAATGACTCCATTCCTTTTTGTGGTAATGGGGGCTGATAATTGCAGTACTCTAAAAAAAACCTGACCTCTCTAGGATATTCAGAAGCCAAGTTATAAGCCCACAAAGGTGTAACTGGACTACTTCTTTAAATTGACACCAGATCCGGTGACCTTTGGGACGTGGTTTGACCCCTTAGGAAAGTACTATCATCATGAAACATTCAGATCACTTACAACTCAATAGATTCTACCTTCCTGTAACGTTTCAGCCTGATTGGACCTTGTTTTCACACAAATGAACCCAGCATGATGTGAAATTGTGCTTCGTGCAACATAATTCTGGGTGCCATTTAAAAACCATAAGTGCTAATGACTCCATTCCTTTTTGTGGTTGTAGGGGCTGTTGATTGGAGTACACTAAAACAAACCTGATTTCTCTAGGACATTCAGAAGCCAAGTTATAAGCCCACAAATGTGTAATTGGACTACTTCTTTAAATTGACACCAGATCCGGTGACCTTTGGGACATGGTTTGACCCCCTTAGGAAAGTGCTATCATCATGAAACGTTCAGATCACTTACAACTCAATAGATTCTACCTTCTTGTAACGTTTCAGCCTGATTGGACCTTGTTTTCACACAAATGGACCCAGAATGATGTGAAATTGTGCTTCGTGCAACATAATTCTGGGTGCCATTTAAAAAACATAAGTGCTAATGACTCCATTCCGTAATGGGGGCTGTTAATTGGAGTACTCTAAAACAAACCTGACCTCTCTAGGATATTCAGACGCCAAATTATAAGCCCACAAATGTGTAACTGGACTACTTCTTTAAAGTGACACCATGCTCGGTGACCTTTGGGACATGGTTTGACCCCCTATAGGAATGTGCGATCATCATGAAACGTTCAGATCACTTACAACTCAATAGATTCTACCTTCTTGTAACGTTTCAGCCTGATTGGACCTTGTTTTCACACAAATGGACCCAGAATGATGTGAAATTGTGCTTCGTGCAACATAATTCTGGGTGCCATTTACAAACCATAAGTGCTAATGACTCCATTCTTTTTGTGGTTGTAGGAGCTGTTGATTGGAGCACACTAAAACAAACCTGATCTCTCTAGGACATTCAGAAGCCAAGTTATAAGCCCACAAATGTGTAACTGGACTACTTCTTTAAAGTGACACCAGGCCTGGTGACCTTTGGGACATGGTTTGACCCCCTATAGGAATGTGAGATCATCATGAAACGTTCAGATCACTTACAACTCAATAGATTCTACCTTCTTGTAACGTTTCAGCCTGATTGGACGTTGTTTTCACACAAATGGACCCAGAATGATGTGAAATTGTGCTTCGTGCAACATAATTCTGGGTGCCATTTAAAAACCATAAGTGCTAATGACTCCATTCCTTTTTGTGGTAATGGGGGCTGTTAATTGGAGTACTCTAAAAAAAACCTGACCTCTCTAGGATATTCAGAAGCCAAGTTATAAGCCCACACAGGTGTAACTGGACTACTTCTTTAAAGTGACACCAGGCCCGGTGACCTTTGAGACATGGTTTGACCCCCTATAGGAATGTGCGATCATCATGAAACGTTCAGATAACTTACAACTCAATAGATTCTACCTTCTTGTAACGTTTCAGCCTGATTGGACCTTGTTTTCACACAAATGAACCCAGAATGATGTGAAATTGTGCTTCGTGCAACATAATTCTGGGTGCCATTTACAAACCATAAGTGCTAATGACTCCATTCCTTTTTGTGGTTGTAGGGGCTGTTGATTGGAGTACAATAAAACAAACCTGATCTCTCTAGGACATTCAGAAGCCAAGTTATAAGCTAACAAATGTGTAATTGGACTACTTCTTTAAATTGACACCAGATCCGGTTACCTTTGGGACATGGTTTGACCCCCTTAGGAAAGTGCTATCATCATGAAACGTTCAGATCACTTACAACTCAATAGATTCTACCTTTCTGTAACGTTTCAGCCTGATTGGACCTTGTTTTCACACAAATGAACCCAGAATGATGAGAAATTGTGCTTCGTGCAACATAATTCTGGGTGCCATTTAAAAACCATAAGTGCTAATGACTCCATTCCTTTTTGTGGTAATGGGGGCTGTTATTTGGAGTACTCTAAAACAAACCTGACCTCTCTAGGATATTCAGAAGCCAAGTTATAAGCCCACAAATGTGTAACTGGACTACTTCTTTAAATTGACACCAGATCCGGTGACCTTTGGGACATAGTTTGACCCCCTATAGGAATGTGCGATCATCATGAAACGTTCAGATCACTTACAACTCAATAGATTCTACCTTCTTGTAACGTTTCAGCCTGATTGGACCTTGTTTTCACACAAATGAACCCAGAATGATGTGAAATTGTGCTTCGTGCAACATAATTCTGGGTGCCATTTAAAAACCATAAGTACTAATGACTCCATTCCTTTTTGTGGTAATGGGGGCTGATAATTGCAGTACTCTAAAAAAACCTGATCTCTCTAGGACATTCAGAAGCCAAGTTATAAGCCCACAAAGGTGTATGTGGACTACTTCTTTAAAGTGACACCAGGCCCGGTGACCTTTGGGACATGGTTTGATCCCCTATAGGAATGTGCGATCATCATGAAGCGTTCAGATCACTTACAACTCAATAGATTCTACCTTCTTGTAACGTTTCAGCCTGATTGGACCTTGTTTTCACAAAAATGAACCCAGAATGATGTGAAATTGTGCTTCGTGCAACATAATTCTGGGTGCCATTTAAAAACCATAAGTGCTAATGACTCCATTCCTTTTTGTGGTAATGGGGGCTGATAATTGCAGTACTCTAAAAAAACCTGACCTCTCTAGGATATTCAGAAGCCAAGTTATAAGCCCACAAATGTGTAACTGGACTACTTCTTTAAAGTGACACCAGATCCGGTGACCTTTGGGACATGGTTTGACCTCCTTAGGAAAGTGCTATCATCATGAAACGTTCAGATCACTTACAACTCAATAGATTCTACCTTCCTGTAACGTTTCAGCCTGATTGGACTTTGTTTTCACACAAATGAACCCAGCATGATGTGAAATTGTGCTTCGTGCAACATAATTCTGGGTGCCATTTAAAAACCATAAGTGCTAATGACTCCATTCCTTTTTGTGGTAATGGGGGCTGTTAATTGGAGTACTCTAAAAAAAACCTGACCTCTCTAGGATATTCAGAAGCCAAGTTATAAGCCCACAAATGTGTAACTGGACTACTTCTTTAAAGTGACACCAGGCCCGGTGACCTTTGAGACATGGTTTGACCCCCTATAGGAATGTGCGATCATCATGAAACGTTCAGATAACTTACAACTCAATAGATTCTACCTTCCTGTAACGTTTCAGCCTGATTGGACCTTGTTTTCACACAAATGAACCCAGAATGATGTGAAATTGTGCTTCGTGCAACATAATTCTGGGTGCCATTTACAAACCATAAGTGCTAATGACTCCATTCCTTTTTGTGGTTGTAGGGGCTGTTGATTGGAGTACAATAAAACAAACCTGATCTCTCTAGGACATTCAGAAGCCAAGTTATAAGCCCACAAAGGTGTAACTGGACTACTTCTTTAAAGTGACACCAGGCCCGGTGACCTTTGGGACATGGTTTGACCCCCTATAGGAATGTGCGATCATCATGAAACGTTCAGATCACTTACAACTCAATAGATTCTACCTTCCTGTAACGTTTCAGCCCGATTGGACCTTGTTTTCACACAAATGAACCATAGAATGATGTGAAATTGTGCTTCGTGCAACATAATTCTGGGTGCCATTTAAAAACCCTAAGTGCTAATGACTCCATTCCTTTTTGTGGTTGTAGGGGCTGTTAATTGGAGTACACTAAAACAAACCTGATTTCTGTAGGACATTCAGAAGCCAAGTTATAAGCCAACAAATGTGTAATTGGACTACTTCTTTAAATTGACACCAGATCCGGTGACCTTTGGGACATGGTTTGACCCCCTTAGGAAAGTGCTATCATCATGAAACATTCAGATCACTTACAACTCAATGGATTCTACCTTTCTGTAACGTTTCAGCATGATTGGACCTTGTTTTCACACAAATGGGCCCAGAATGATGAGAAATTGTGCTTCGTGCAACATAATTCTGGGTGCCATTTAAAAACCATAAGTGCTAATGACTCCATTCCTGTTTGTGGTAATGGGGGCTGTTATTTGGAGTACTCTAAAACAAACCTGACCTCTCTAGGATATTCAGAAGCCAAGTTATAAGCCCACAAATGTGTAACTGGACTACTTCTTTAAATTGACACCAGATCCGGTGACCTTTGGGACATAGTTTGACCCCCTATAAGAATGTGCGATCATCATGAAACGTTCAGATCACCTACAACTCAATAGATTCTACCTTCTTGTAACGTTTCAGCCTGATTGGACCTTGTTTTCACACAAATGAACCCAGAATGATGTGAAATTGTGCTTCGTGCAACATAATTCTGGGTGCCATTTAAAAACCATAAGTGCTAATGACTCCATTCCTTTTTGTGGTAATGGGGGCTGATAATTGCAGTACTCTAAAAAAACCTGATCTCTCTAGGACATTCAGAAGCCAAGTTATAAGCCCACAAAGGTGTATGTGGACTACTTCTTTAAAGTGACACCAGGCCCGGTGACCTTTGGGACATGGTTTGATCCCCTATAGGAATGTGCGATCATCATGAAGCGTTCAGATCACTTACAACTCAATAGATTCTACCTTCCTGTAACGTTTCAGCCTGATTGGACCTTGTTTTCACACAAATGAACCATAGAATGATGTGAAATTGTGCTTCGTGCAACATAATTCTGGGTGCCATTTAAAAACCCTAAGTGCTAATGACTCCATTCCTTTTTGTGGTTGTAGGGGCTGTTGATTGGAGTACACTAAAACAAACCTGATTTCTCTAGGACATTCAGAAGCCAAGTTATAAGCCAACAAATGTGTAATTGGACTACTTCTTTAAATTGACACCAGATCCGGTGACCTTTGGGACATGGTTTGACCCCCTTAGGAAAGTGCTATCATCATGAAACGTTCAGATCACTTACAACTCAATAGATTCTACCTTTCTGTAACGTTTCAGCCTGATTGGACCTTGTTTTCACACAAATGAACCCAGAATGATGAGAAATTGTGCTTCGTGCAACATAATTCTGGGTGCCATTTAAAAACCATAAGTGCTAATGACTCCATTCCTTTTTGTGGTAATGGGGGCTGTTATTTGGAGTACTCTAAAACAAACCTGACCTCTCTAGGATATTCAGAAGCCAAGTTATAAGCCCACAAATGTGTAACTGGACTACTTCTTTAAATTGACACCAGATCCGGTGACCTTTGGGACATAGTTTGACCCCCTATAGGAATGTGCGATCATCATGAAACGTTCAGATCACTTACAACTCAATAGATTCTACCTTCTTGTAACGTTTCAGCCTGATTGGACCTTGTTTTCAAACAAATGAACCCAGAATGATGTGAAATTGTGCTTCGTGCAACATAATTCTGGGTGCCATTTAAAAACCATAAGTACTAATGACTCCATTCCTTTTTGTGGTAATGGGGGCTGATAATTGCAGTACTCTAAAAAAACCTGATCTCTCTAGGACATTCAGAAGCCAAGTTATAAGCCCACAAAGGTGTATGTGGACTACTTCTTTAAAGTGACACCAGGCCCGGTGACCTTTGGGACATGGTTTGATCCCCTATAGGAATGTGCGATCATCATGAAGCGTTCAGATCACTTACAACTCAATAGATTCTACCTTCTTGTAACGTTTCAGCCTGATTGGACCTTGTTTTCACAAAAATGAACCCAGAATGATGTGAAATTGTGCTTCGTGCAACATAATTCTGGGTGCCATTTAAAAACCCTAAGTGCTAATGACTCCATTCCTTTTTGTGGTTGTAGGGGCTGTTAATTGGAGTACACTAAAACAAACCTGATTTCTGTAGGACATTCAGAAGCCAAGTTATAAGCCAACAAATGTGTAATTGGACTACTTCTTTAAATTGACACCAGATCCGGTGACCTTTGGGACATGGTTTGACCCCCTTAGGAAAGTGCTATCATCATGAAACGTTCAGATCACTTACAACTCAATAGATTCTACCTTTCTGTAACGTTTCAGCATGATTGGACCTTGTTTTCACACAAATGGGCCCAGAATGATGAGAAATTGTGCTTCGTGCAACATAATTCTGGGTGCCATTTAAAAACCATAAGTGCTAATGACTCCATTCCTGTTTGTGGTAATGGGGGCTGTTATTTGGAGTACTCTAAAACAAACCTGACCTCTCTAGGATATTCAGAAGCCAAGTTATAAGCCCACAAATGTGTAACTGGACTACTTCTTTAAATTGACACCAGATCCGGTGACCTTTGGGACATAGTTTGACCCCCTATAAGAATGTGCGATCATCATGAAACGTTCAGATCACCTACAACTCAATAGATTCTACCTTCTTGTAACGTTTCAGCCTGATTGGACCTTGTTTTCACACAAATGAACCCAGAATGATGTGAAATTGTGCTTCGTGCAACATAATTCTGGGTGCCATTTAAAAACCATAAGTGCTAATGACTCCATTCCTTTTTGTGGTAATGGGGGCTGATAATTGCAGTACTCTAAAAAAACCTGATCTCTCTAGGACATTCAGAAGCCAAGTTATAAGCCCACAAAGGTGTATGTGGACTACTTCTTTAAAGTGACACCAGGCCCGGTGACCTTTGGGACATGGTTTGATCCCCTATAGGAATGTGCGATCATCATGAAGCGTTCAGATCACTTACAACTCAATAGATTCTACCTTCCTGTAACGTTTCAGCCTGATTGGACCTTGTTTTCACACAAATGAACCATAGAATGATGTGAAATTGTGCTTCGTGCAACATAATTCTGGGTGCCATTTAAAAACCCTAAGTGCTAATGACTCCATTCCTTTTTGTGGTTGTAGGGGCTGTTGATTGGAGTACACTAAAACAAACCTGATTTCTCTAGGACATTCAGAAGCCAAGTTATAAGCCAACAAATGTGTAATTGGACTACTTCTTTAAATTGACACCAGATCCGGTGACCTTTGGGACATGGTTTGACCCCCTTAGGAAAGTGCTATCATCATGAAACGTTCAGATCACTTACAACTCAATAGATTCTACCTTTCTGTAACGTTTCAGCCTGATTGGACCTTGTTTTCACACAAATGAACCCAGAATGATGAGAAATTGTGCTTCGTGCAACATAATTCTGGGTGCCATTTAAAAACCATAAGTGCTAATGACTCCATTCCTTTTTGTGGTAATGGGGGCTGTTATTTGGAGTACTCTAAAACAAACCTGACCTCTCTAGGATATTCAGAAGCCAAGTTATAAGCCCACAAATGTGTAACTGGACTACTTCTTTAAATTGACACCAGATCCGGTGACCTTTGGGACATAGTTTGACCCCCTATAGGAATGTGCGATCATCATGAAACGTTCAGATCACTTACAACTCAATAGATTCTACCTTCTTGTAACGTTTCAGCCTGATTGGACCTTGTTTTCAAACAAATGAACCCAGAATGATGTGAAATTGTGCTTCGTGCAACATAATTCTGGGTGCCATTTAAAAACCATAAGTACTAATGACTCCATTCCTTTTTGTGGTAATGGGGGCTGATAATTGCAGTACTCTAAAAAAACCTGATCTCTCTAGGACATTCAGAAGCCAAGTTATAAGCCCACAAAGGTGTATGTGGACTACTTCTTTAAAGTGACACCAGGCCCGGTGACCTTTGGGACATGGTTTGATCCCCTATAGGAATGTGCGATCATCATGAAGCGTTCAGATCACTTACAACTCAATAGATTCTACCTTCTTGTAACGTTTCAGCCTGATTGGACCTTGTTTTCACAAAAATGAACCCAGAATGATGTGAAATTGTGCTTCGTGCAACATAATTCTGGGTGCCATTTAAAAACCATAAGTGCTAATGACTCCATTCCTTTTTGTGGTAATGGGGGCTGATGATTGCAGTACTCTAAAAAAACCTGACCTCTCTAGGATATTCAGAAGCCAAGTTATAAGCCCACAAATGTGTAACTGGACTACTTCTTTAAAGTGACACCAGATCCGGTGACCTTTGGGACATGGTTTGACCTCCTTAGGAAAGTGCTATCATCATGAAACGTTCAGATCACTTACAACTCAATAGATTCTACCTTCCTGTAACGTTTCAGCCTGATTGGACTTTGTTTTCACACAAATGAACCCAGCATGATGTGAAATTGTGCTTCGTGCAACATAATTCTGGGTGACATTTAAAAACCATAAGTGCTAATGACTCCATTCCTTTTTGTGGTTGTAGGGGCTGTTGATTGGAGTACACTAAAACAAACCTGATTTCTCTAGGACATTCAGAAGCCAAGTTATAAGCCCACAAATGTGTAATTGGACTACTTTAAATTGACACCAGATCCGGTGACCTTTGGGACATGGTTGGACCCCCTTAGGAAAGTGCTATCATCATGAAACGCTCAGATCACTTACAACTCAATAGATTCTACCTTTATGTAATGTTTCAGCTTGATTGGACCTTGTTTTCACACAAATGAACCCAGAAAGATGTGAAAATGTGCTTCGTGCAACATAATTCTGGGTGCCATTTAAAAAACATAAGTGCTAATGACTCCATTCCGTAATGGGGGCTGTTAATTGGAATACTCTAAAACAAACCTGACCTCTCTAGGATATTCAGAAGCCAAGTTATAAGCCCACAAATGTGTAACTGGACTACTTCTTTAAAGTGACACCAGGCCCGGTGACCTTTGGGACATGGTTTGACCCCCTATAGGAATGTGCGATCATCATGAAACGTTCAGATCACTTACAACTCAATAGATTCTACCTTCCTGTAACGTTTCAGCCCGATTGGACCTTGTTTTCACACAAATGAACCATAGAATGATGTGAAATTGTGCTTCGTGCAACATAATTCTGGGTGCCATTTAAAAACCCTAAGTGCTAATGACTCCATTCCTTTTTGTGGTTGTAGGGGCTGTTGATTGGAGTACACTAAAACAAACCTGATTTCTGTAGGACATTCAGAAGCCAAGTTATAAGCCAACAAATGTGTAATTGGACTACTTCTTTAAATTGACACCAGATCCGTTGACCTTTGGGACATGGTTTGACCCCCTTAGGAAAGTGCTATCATCATGAAACGTTCAGATCACTTACAACTCAATAGATTCTACCTTTCTGTAACGTTTCAGCATGATTGGACCTTGTTTTCACACAAATGAACCCAGAATGATGAGAAATTGTGCTTCGTGCAACATAATTCTGGGTGCCATTTAAAAACCATAAGTGCTAATGACTCCATTCCTGTTTGTGGTAATGGGGGCTGTTATTTGGAGTACTCTAAAACAAACCTGACCTCTCTAGGATATTCAGAAGCCAAGTTATAAGCCCACAAATGTGTAACTGGACTACTTCTTTAAATTGACACCAGATCCGGTGACCGTTGGGACATAGTTTGACCCCCTATAAGAATGTGCGATCATCATGAAACGTTCAGATCACCTACAACTCAATAGATTCTACCTTCTTGTAACGTTTCAGCCTGATTGGACCTTGTTTTCACACAAATGAACCCAGAATGATGTGAAATTGTGCTTCGTGCAACATAATTCTGGGTGCCATTTAAAAACCATAAGTGCTAATGACTCCATTCCTTTTTGTGGTAATGGGGGCTGATAATTGCAGTACTCTAAAAAAACCTGATCTCTCTAGGACATTCAGAAGCCAAGTTATAAGCCCACAAAGGTGTATGTGGACTACTTCTTTAAAGTGACACCAGGCCCGGTGACCTTTGGGACATGGTTTGATCCCCTATAGGAATGTGTGATCATCATGAAGCGTTCAGATCACTTACAACTCAATAGATTCTACCTTCCTGTAACGTTTCAGCCTGATTGGACCTTGTTTTCACACAAATGAACCATAGAATGATGTGAAATTGTGCTTCGTGCAACATAATTCTGGGTGCCATTTAAAAACCCTAAGTGCTAATGACTCCATTCCTTTTTGTGGTTGTAGGGGCTGTTGATTGGAGTACACTAAAACAAACCTGATTTCTCTAGGACATTCAGAAGCCAAGTTATAAGCCAACAAATGTGTAATTGGACTACTTCTTTAAATTGACACCAGATCCGGTGACCTTTGGGACATGGTTTGACCCCCTTAGGAAAGTGCTATCATCATGAAACGTTCAGATCACTTACAACTCAATAGATTCTACCTTTCTGTAACGTTTCAGCCTGATTGGACCTTGTTTTCACACAAATGAACCCAGAATGATGAGAAATTGTGCTTCGTGCAACATAATTCTGGGTGCCATTTAAAAACCATAAGTGCTAATGACTCCATTCCTTTTTATGGTAATGGGGGCTGTTATTTGGAGTACTCTAAAACAAACCTGACCTCTCTAGGATATTCAGAAGCCAAGTTATAAGCCCACAAATGTGTAACTGGACTACTTCTTTAAATTGACACCAGATCCGGTGACCTTTGGGACATAGTTTGACCCCCTATAGGAATGTGCGATCATCATGAAATGTTCAGATCACTTACAACTCAATAGATTCTACCTTCTTGTAACGTTTCAGCCTGATTGGACCTTGTTTTCAAACAAATGAACCCAGAATGATGTGAAATTGTGCTTTGTGCAACATAATTCTGGGTGCCATTTAAAAACCATAAGTACTAATGACTCCATTCCTTTTTGTGGTAATGGGGGCTGATAATTGCAGTACTCTAAAAAAACCTGATCTCTCTAGGACATTCAGAAGCCAAGTTATAAGCCCACAAAGGTGTATGTGGACTACTTCTTTAAAGTGACACCAGATCCGGTGACCTTTGGGACATGGTTTGACCTCCTTAGGAAAGTGCTATCATCATGAAACGTTCAGATCACTTACAACTCAATAGATTCTACCTTCCTGTAACGTTTCAGCCTGATTGGACTTTGTTTTCACACAAATGAACCCAGCATGATGTGAAATTGTGCTTCGTGCAACATAATTCTGGGTGCCATTTAAAAACCATAAGTGCTAATGACTCCATTCCTTTTTGTGGTTGTAGGGGCTGTTGATTGGAGTACACTAAAACAAACCTGATTTCTCTAGGACATTCAGAAGCCAAATTATAAGCCCACAAATGTGTAATTGGACTACTTTAAATTGACACCAGATCCGGTGACCTTTGGGACATGGTTGGACCCCCTTAGGAAAGTGCTATCATCATGAAACGCTCAGATCACTTACAACTCAATAGATTCTACCTTTATGTAATGTTTCAGCCTGATTGGACCTTGTTTTCACACAAATGAACCCAGAAAGATGTGAAAATGTGCTTCGTGCAACATAATTCTGGGTGCCATTTAAAAAACATAAGTGCTAATGACTCCATTCCGTAATGGGGGCTGTTAATTGGAATACTCTAAAACAAACCTGACCTCTCTAGGATATTCAGAAGCCAAGTTATAAGCCCACAAATGTGTAACTGGACTACTTCTTTAAAGTGACACCAGGCCCGGTGACCTTTGGGACATGGTTTGACCCCCTATAGGAATGTGCGATCATCATGAAACGTTCAGATCACTTACAACTCAATAGATTCTACCTTCTTCTAACGTTTAAGCCTGATTGGACCTTGTTTTCACACAAATGGACCCAGAATGATGTGAAATTGTGCTTCGTGCAACATAATTCTGGGTGCCATTTACAAACCATAAGTGCTAATGACTCCATTCCTTTTTGTGGTTGTAGGAGCTGTTGATTGGAGGACAATAAAACAAACCTGATCTCTCTAGGACATTCAGAAGCCAAGTTATAAGCCCACAAAGGTGTAACTGGACTACTTCTTTAAAGTGACACCAGGCCCCGGTGACCTTTGGGACATGGTTTGACCCCCTATAGGAATGTGCGATCATCATGAAACGTTCAGATCACCTACAACTCAATAGATTCTACCTTCTTGTAACGTTTCAGCCTTATTGGACCTTGTTTTCTCACAAATGAACCCAGAATGATGTGAAACTGTGCTTCGTGCAACATAATTCTGGGTGCCATTTAAAAACCATAAGTGCTAATGACTCCATTCCTTTTTGTGGTTGTAGGGGCTGTTGATTGGAGTACACTAAAACAAACCTGATTTCTCTAGGACATTCAGAAGCCAAGTTATAAGCCAACAAATGTGTAATTGGAATACTTCTTTAAATTGACACCAGATCCGGTGACCTTTGGGACATGGTTTGACCCCCTTAGGAAAGTGCTATCATCATGAAACGTTCAGATCACTTACAACTCAATAGATTCTACCTTCTTGTAACGTTTCAGCCTGATTGGACCTTGTTTTCACACAAATGGACCCAGAATGATGTGAAATTGTGCTTCGTGCAACATAATTCTGGGTGCCATTTAAAAACCATAAGTGCTAATGACTCCATTCCTTTTTGTGGTAATGGGGGCTGTTAATTGGAGTACTCTATAAAAACCTGACCTCTCTAGGATATTCAGAAGCCAAGTTATAAACCCACAAAGGTGTAACTGGACTACTTCTTTAAAGTGACACCAGCCCCGGTGACCTTTGGGACATGGTTTGACCCCCTATAGGAATGTGCGATCATAATGAAACGTTCAGATCACTTACAACTCAATAGATTCTACCTTCTTGTAACGTTTCAGCCTGATTGGACCTTGTTTTCACACAAATGAACCCAGAATGATGTGAAATTGTGCTTCGTGCAACATAATTCTGGGTGCCATTTAAAAACCATAAGTGCTAATGACTCCATTCCTTTTTGTGGTAATGGGGGCTGATAATTGCAGTACTCTAAAAAAACCTGACCTCTCTAGGATATTCAGAAGCCAAGTTATAAGCCCACAAATGTGTAACTGGACTACTTCTTTAAATTGACACCAGATCCGGTGACCTTTGGGACATGGTTTGACCCCCTTAGGAAAGTGCGATCATCATGAAACGTTCAGATCACTTACAACTCAATAGATTCTACCTTTCTGTAACGTTTCAGCCTGATTGGACCTTGTTTTCACACAAATGGACCCAGAATGATGTGAAATTGTGCTTCGTGCAACATAATTCTGGGTGCCATTTAAAAACCATAAGTGCTAATGACTCCATTCCTTTTTGTGGTTGTAGGGGCTGTTGATTGGAGTACACTAAAACAAACCTGTTTTCTCTAGGACATTCAGAAGCCAAGTTATAAGCCCACAAATGTGTAATTGGACCACATTAAATTGACACCAGATCCGGTGACCTTTCGGACATGGTTTGACCCCCTTAGGAAAGTGCTATCATCATGAAACGTTCAGATCACTTACAACTCAATAGATTCTACCTTTCTGTAACGTTTCAGCCTGATTGGACCTTGTTTTCACACAAATGAATCCAGAATGATGTGAAATTGTGCTTTGTGCAACATAATTCTGGGTGCCATTTAAAAAACATAAGTGCTAATGACTCCATTCCGTAATGGGGGCTGTTAATTGGAATACTCTAAAACAAACCTGACCTCTCTAGGATATTCAGAAGCCAAGTTATAAGCCCACAAATGTGTAACTGGACTACTTCTTTAAAGTGACACCAGGCCTGGTGACCTTTGGGACATGGTTTGACCCCCTATAGGAATGTGCGATCATCATGAAACGTTCAGATCACTTACAACTCAATAGATTCTACCTTCTTCTAACGTTTCAGCCTGATTGGACCTTGTTTTCACACAAATGGACCCAGAATGATGTGAAATTGTGCTTCGTGCAACATAATTCTGGGTGCCATTTACAAACCATAAGTGCTAATGACTCCATTCCTTTTTGTGGTTGTAGGAGCTGTTGATTGGAGTACACTAAAACAAACCTGATCTCTCTAGGACATTCAGAAGCCAAGTTATAAGCCCACAAATGTGTAACTGGACTACTTCTTTAAAGTGACACCAGGCCTGGTGACCTTTGGGACATGGTTTGACCCCCTATAGGAATGTGAGATCATCATGAAACGTTCAGATCACTTACAACTCAATAGATTCTACCTTCTTGTAACGTTTCAGCCTGATTGGACCTTGTTTTCACACAAATGAACCCAGAATGATGTGAAATTGTGCTTCGTGCAACATAATTTTGGGTGCCATTTAAAAACCATAAGTGCTAATGACTCCATTCCTTTTTGTGGTAATGGGGGCTGATAATTGCAGTACTCTAAAAAAACCTGATCTCTCTAGGACATTCAGAAGCCAAGTTATAAGCCCACAAAGGTGTATGTGGACTACTTCTTTAAAGTGACACCAGGCCCGGTGACCTTTGGGACATGGTTTGATCCCCTATAGGAATGTGCGATCATCATGAAGCGTTCAGATCACTTACAACTCAATAGATTCTACCTTCCTGTAACGTTTCAGCCTGATTGGACCTTGTTTTCACACAAATGAACCATAGAATGATGTGAAATTGTGCTTCGTGCAACATAATTCTGGGTGCCATTTAAAAACCCTAAGTGCTAATGACTCCATTCCTTTTTGTGGTTGTAGGGGCTGTTGATAGGAGTACACTAAAACAAACCTGATTTCTCTAGGACATTCAGAAGCCAAGTTATAAGCCAACAAATGTGTAATTGGACTACTTCTTTAAATTGACACCAGATCCGGTGACCTTTGGGACATGGTTTGACCCCCTTAGGAAAGTGCTATCATCATGAAACGTTCAGATCACTTACAACTCAATAGATTCTACCTTTCTGTAACGTTTCAGCCTGATTGGACCTTGTTTTCACACAAATGAACCCAGAATGATGTGAAATTGTGCTTCGTGCAACATAATTCTGGGTGCCATTTAAAAACCATAAGTGCTAATGACTCCATTCCTTTTTGTGGTAATGGGGGCTGATAATTGCAGTACTCTAAAAAAACCTGATCTCTCTAGGACATTCAGAAGCCAAGTTATAAGCCCACAAAGGTGTATGTGGACTACTTCTTTAAAGTGACACCAGGCCCGGTGACCTTTGGGACATGGTTTGATCCCCTATAGGAATGTGCGATCATCATGAAGCGTTCAGATCACTTACAACTCAATAGATTCTACCTTCTTGTAATGTTTCAGCCTGATTGGACCTTGTTTTCACAAAAATGAACCCAGAATGATGTGAAATTGTGCTTCGTGCAACATAATTCTGGGTGCCATTTAAAAACCATAAGTGCTAATGACTCCATTCCTGTTTGTGGTAATGGGGGCTGATAATTGCAGTACTCTAAAAAAACCTGACCTCTCTAGGATATTCAGAAGCCAAGTTATAAGCCCACAAATGTGTAACTGGACTACTTCTTTAAAGTGACACCAGATCCGGTGACCTTTGGGACATGGTTTGACCTCCTTAGGAAAGTGCTATCATCATGAAATGTTCAGATCACTTACAACTCAATAGATTCTACCTTCCTGTAACGTTTCAGCCTGATTGGACCTTGTTTTCACACAAATGAACCCAGCATGATGTGAAATTGTGCTTCGTGCAACATAATTCTGGGTGCCATTTAAAAACCATAAGTGCTAATGACTCCATTCCTTTTTGTGGTTGTAGGGGCTGTTGATTGGAGTACACTAAAACAAACCTGATTTCTCTAGGACATTCAGAAGCCAAGTTATAAGCCCACAAATGTGTAATTGGACTACTTTAAATTGACACCAGATCCGGTGACCTTTGGGACATGGTTGGACCCCCTTAGGAAAGTGCTATCATCATGAAACGTTCAGATCACTTACAACTCAATAGATTCTACCTTTCTGTAACGTTTCAGCCTGATTGGACCTTGTTTTCACACAAATGAACCCAGAATGATGTGAAATTGTGCTTTGTGCAACATAATTCTGGGTGCCATTTAAAAAACATAAGTGCTAATGACTCCATTCCGTAATGGGGGCTGTTAATTGGAATACTCTAAAACAAACCTGACCTCTCTAGGATATTCAGAAGCCAAGTTATAAGCCCACAAATGTGTAACTGGACTACTTCTTTAAAGTGACACCAGGCCTGGTGACCTTTGGGACATGGTTTGACCCCCTATAGGAATGTGCGATCATCATGAAACGTTCAGATCACTTACAACTCAATAGATTCTACCTTCTTCTAACGTTTCAGCCTGATTGGACCTTGTTTTCACACAAATGGACCCAGAATGATGTGAAATTGTGCTTCGTGCAACATAATTCTGGGTGCCATTTACAAACCATAAGTGCTAATGACTCCATTCCTTTTTGTGGTTGTAGGAGCTGTTGATTGGAGTACACTAAAACAAACCTGATCTCTCTAGGACATTCAGAAGCCAAGTTATAAGCCCACAAATGTGTAACTGGACTACTTCTTTAAAGTGACACCAGGCCTGGTGACCTTTGGGACATGGTTTGACCCCCTATAGGAATGTGAGATCATCATGAAACGTTCAGATCACTTACAACTCAATAGATTCTACCTTCTTGTAACGTTTCAGCCTGATTGGACCTTGTTTTCACACAAATGGACACAGAATGATGTGAAATTGTGCTTCGTGCAACATAATTCTGGGTGCCATTTAAAAACCATAAGTGCTAATGACTCCATTCCTTTTTGTGGTAATGGGGGCTGTTAATTGGAGTACTCTATAAAAACCTGACCTCTCTAGGATATTCAGAAGCCAAGTTATAAGCCCACAAAGGTGTAACTGGACTACTTCTTTAAAGTGACACCAGCCCCGGTGACCTTTGGGACATGGTTTGACCCCCTATAGGAATGTGCGATCATCATGAAACGTTCAGATCACTTACAACTCAATAGATTCTACCTTCTTGTAACGTTTCAGCCTTATTGGACCTTGTTTTCACACAAATGAACCCAGAATGATGTGAAATTGTGCTTCGTGCAACATAATTCTGGGTGCCATTTAAAAACCATAAGTGCTAATGACTCCATTCCTTTTTGTGGTTGCAGGGGCTGTTGATTGGAGTACACTAAAACAAACCTGATTTCTCTAGGACATTCAGAAGCCAAGTTATAAGCCAACAAATGTGTAATTGGAATACTTCTTTAAATTGACACCAGATCCGGTGACCTTTGGGACATGGTTTGACCCCCTTAGGAAAGTGCTATCATCATGAAACGTTCAGATCACTTACAACTCAATAGATTCTACCTTCTTGTAACGTTTCAGCCTGATTGGACCTTGTTTTCACACAAATGGACCCAGAATGATGTGAAATTGTGCTTCGTGCAACATAATTCTGGGTGCCATTTAAAAACCATAAGTGCTAATGACTCCATTCCTTTTTGTGGTAATGGGGGCTGATAATTGCAGTACTCTAAAAAAACCTGACCTCTCTAGGATATTCAGAAGCCAAGTTATAAGCCCACAAATGTGTAACTGGACTACTTCTTTAAAGTGACACCAGGCCTGGTGACCTTTGGGACATGGTTTGACCCCCTATAGGAATGTGAGATCATCATGAAACGTTCAGATCACTTACAACTCAATAGATTCTACCTTCTTGTAACGTTTCAGCCTGATTGGACCTTGTTTTCACACAAATGAACCCAGAATGATGTGAAATTGTGCTTCGTGCAACATAATTTTGGGTGCCATTTAAAAACCATAAGTGCTAATGACTCCATTCCTTTTTGTGGTAATGGGGGCTGATAATTGCAGTACTCTAAAAAAACCTGATCTCTCTAGGACATTCAGAAGCCAAGTTATAAGCCCACAAAGGTGTATGTGGACTACTTCTTTAAAGTGACACCAGGCCCGGTGACCTTTGGGACATGGTTTGATCCCCTATAGGAATGTGCGATCATCATGAAGCGTTCAGATCACTTACAACTCAATAGATTCTACCTTCCTGTAACGTTTCAGCCTGATTGGACCTTGTTTTCACACAAATGAACCATAGAATGATGTGAAATTGTGCTTCGTGCAACATAATTCTGGGTGCCATTTAAAAACCCTAAGTGCTAATGACTCCATTCCTTTTTGTGGTTGTAGGGGCTGTTGATAGGAGTACACTAAAACAAACCTGATTTCTCTAGGACATTCAGAAGCCAAGTTATAAGCCAACAAATGTGTAATTGGACTACTTCTTTAAATTGACACCAGATCCGGTGACCTTTGGGACATGGTTTGACCCCCTTAGGAAAGTGCTATCATCATGAAACGTTCAGATCACTTACAACTCAATAGATTCTACCTTTCTGTAACGTTTCAGCCTGATTGGACCTTGTTTTCACACAAATGAACCCAGAATGATGTGAAATTGTGCTTCGTGCAACATAATTCTGGGTGCCATTTAAAAACCATAAGTGCTAATGACTCCATTCCTTTTTGTGGTAATGGGGGCTGATAATTGCAGTACTCTAAAAAAACCTGATCTCTCTAGGACATTCAGAAGCCAAGTTATAAGCCCACAAAGGTGTATGTGGACTACTTCTTTAAAGTGACACCAGGCCCGGTGACCTTTGGGACATGGTTTGATCCCCTATAGGAATGTGCGATCATCATGAAGCGTTCAGATCACTTACAACTCAATAGATTCTACCTTCTTGTAATGTTTCAGCCTGATTGGACCTTGTTTTCACAAAAATGAACCCAGAATGATGTGAAATTGTGCTTCGTGCAACATAATTCTGGGTGCCATTTAAAAACCATAAGTGCTAATGACTCCATTCCTGTTTGTGGTAATGGGGGCTGATAATTGCAGTACTCTAAAAAAACCTGACCTCTCTAGGATATTCAGAAGCCAAGTTATAAGCCCACAAATGTGTAACTGGACTACTTCTTTAAAGTGACACCAGATCCGGTGACCTTTGGGACATGGTTTGACCTCCTTAGGAAAGTGCTATCATCATGAAATGTTCAGATCACTTACAACTCAATAGATTCTACCTTCCTGTAACGTTTCAGCCTGATTGGACCTTGTTTTCACACAAATGAACCCAGCATGATGTGAAATTGTGCTTCGTGCAACATAATTCTGGGTGCCATTTAAAAACCATAAGTGCTAATGACTCCATTCCTTTTTGTGGTTGTAGGGGCTGTTGATTGGAGTACACTAAAACAAACCTGATTTCTCTAGGACATTCAGAAGCCAAGTTATAAGCCCACAAATGTGTAATTGGACTACTTTAAATTGACACCAGATCCGGTGACCTTTGGGACATGGTTGGACCCCCTTAGGAAAGTGCTATCATCATGAAACGTTCAGATCACTTACAACTCAATAGATTCTACCTTTCTGTAACGTTTCAGCCTGATTGGACCTTGTTTTCACACAAATGAACCCAGAATGATGTGAAATTGTGCTTTGTGCAACATAATTCTGGGTGCCATTTAAAAAACATAAGTGCTAATGACTCCATTCCGTAATGGGGGCTGTTAATTGGAATACTCTAAAACAAACCTGACCTCTCTAGGATATTCAGAAGCCAAGTTATAAGCCCACAAATGTGTAACTGGACTACTTCTTTAAAGTGACACCAGGCCTGGTGACCTTTGGGACATGGTTTGACCCCCTATAGGAATGTGCGATCATCATGAAACGTTCAGATCACTTACAACTCAATAGATTCTACCTTCTTCTAACGTTTCAGCCTGATTGGACCTTGTTTTCACACAAATGGACCCAGAATGATGTGAAATTGTGCTTCGTGCAACATAATTCTGGGTGCCATTTACAAACCATAAGTGCTAATGACTCCATTCCTTTTTGTGGTTGTAGGAGCTGTTGATTGGAGTACACTAAAACAAACCTGATCTCTCTAGGACATTCAGAAGCCAAGTTATAAGCCCACAAATGTGTAACTGGACTACTTCTTTAAAGTGACACCAGGCCTGGTGACCTTTGGGACATGGTTTGACCCCCTATAGGAATGTGAGATCATCATGAAACGTTCAGATCACTTACAACTCAATAGATTCTACCTTCTTGTAACGTTTCAGCCTGATTGGACCTTGTTTTCACACAAATGGACACAGAATGATGTGAAATTGTGCTTCGTGCAACATAATTCTGGGTGCCATTTAAAAACCATAAGTGCTAATGACTCCATTCCTTTTTGTGGTAATGGGGGCTGTTAATTGGAGTACTCTATAAAAACCTGACCTCTCTAGGATATTCAGAAGCCAAGTTATAAGCCCACAAAGGTGTAACTGGACTACTTCTTTAAAGTGACACCAGCCCCGGTGACCTTTGGGACATGGTTTGACCCCCTATAGGAATGTGCGATCATCATGAAACGTTCAGATCACTTACAACTCAATAGATTCTACCTTCTTGTAACGTTTCAGCCTTATTGGACCTTGTTTTCACACAAATGAACCCAGAATGATGTGAAATTGTGCTTCGTGCAACATAATTCTGGGTGCCATTTAAAAACCATAAGTGCTAATGACTCCATTCCTTTTTGTGGTTGCAGGGGCTGTTGATTGGAGTACACTAAAACAAACCTGATTTCTCTAGGACATTCAGAAGCCAAGTTATAAGCCAACAAATGTGTAATTGGAATACTTCTTTAAATTGACACCAGATCCGGTGACCTTTGGGACATGGTTTGACCCCCTTAGGAAAGTGCTATCATCATGAAACGTTCAGATCACTTACAACTCAATAGATTCTACCTTCTTGTAACGTTTCAGCCTGATTGGACCTTGTTTTCACACAAATGGACCCAGAATGATGTGAAATTGTGCTTCGTGCAACATAATTCTGGGTGCCATTTAAAAACCATAAGTGCTAATGACTCCATTCCTTTTTGTGGTAATGGGGGCTGATAATTGCAGTACTCTAAAAAAACCTGACCTCTCTAGGATATTCAGAAGCCAAGTTATAAGCCCACAAATGTGTAACTGGACTACTTCTTTAAATTGACACCAGATCCGGTGACCTTTGGGACATGGTTTGACCCCCTTAGGAAAGTGCGATCATCATGAAACGTTCAGATCACTTACAACTCAATAGATTCTACCTTTCTTTAACGTTTCAGCCTGATTGGACCTTGTTTTCACACAAATGGACCCAGAATGATGGGAAATTGTGCTTCGTGCAACATAATTCTGGGTGCCATTTAAAAACCATAAGTGCTAATGACTCCTTTCCTTTTTGTGGTTGTAGGGGCTGTTGATTGAAGTACACTAAAACAAACCTGATCTCTCTAGGACATTCAGAAGCCAAGTTATAAGCCCACAAATGTGTAACTGGACTACTTCTTTAAAGTGACACCAGGCCCGGTGACCTTTGGGACATGGTTTTACCCCCTATAGGAATGTGCGATCATCATGAAACGTTCAGATCACTTACAACTCAATAGATTCTACCTTCTTGTAACATTTCAGCCTGATTAGACCTTGTTTTCACAAAAATGGACCCAGAATGATGTGAAATTGTGCTTCGTGCAACATAATTCTGGGTGCCATTTACAAACCATAAGTGCTAATGACTCCATTCCTTTTTGTGGTTGTAGGGGCTGTTGATTGGAGTACAATAAAACAAACCTGATCTCTCTAGGACATTCAGAAGCCAAGTTATGAGCCCACAAAGGTGTAACTGGACTACTTCTTTAAAGTGACACCAGGCCCGGTGACCTTTGGGACATGGATTGACCCCCTATAGGAATGTGCGATCATCATGAAACGTTCAGATCACTTACAACTCAATAGATTCTACCTTCTTGTAACATTTCAGCCTGATTAGACCTTGTTTTCACACAAATGGACCCAGAATGATGTGAAATTGTGCTTCGTGCAACATAATTCTGGGTGCCATTTACAAACCATAAGTGCTAATGACTCCATTCCTTTTTGTGGTTGTAGGGGCTGTTGATTGGAGTACAATAAAACAAACCTGATCTCTCTAGGACATTCAGAAGCCAAGTTATGAGCCCACAAAGGTGTAACTGGACTACTTCTTTAAAGTGACACCAGGCCCGGTGACCTTTTGGACATGGATTGACCCCCTATAGGAATGTGCGATCATCATGAAACGTTCAGATCACTTACAACTCAGTAGATTCTACCTTCTTGTAACGTTTCAGCCTGATTGGACCTTGTTTTCACACAAATGAACCCAGAATGATGTGAAATTGTGCTTCGTGCAACATAATTCTGGGTCCATTTAAAAACCATAAGAGCTAATGACTCCATTCCTTTTTGTGGTTGTAGGGGCTGTTGATTGGAGTACACTAAAACAAACCTGATTTCTCTAGGACATTCAGAAGCCAAGTTATAAGCCAACAAATGTGTAATTGGACTACTTCTTTAAATTGACACCAGATCCGGTGACGTTTGGGACATGGTTTGACCCCCTTAGGAAAGTGCGATCATCATGAAACGTTCAGATCACTTACAACTCAATAGATTCTACCTTTCTGTAACGTTTCAGCCTGATTGGACCTTGTTTTCACACAAATGAACCCAGAATGATGTTAAATTGTGCTTCATGCAACATAATTCTGGGTGCCATTTAAAAACCATAAGTGCTAATGACTCAATTCCTTTTTGTGGTAATGGGGGCTGTTATTTCGAGTACTCTAAAATAAACCTGACCTCTCTAGGATATTCAGAAGCCAAGTTATAAGCCCAAAAATGTGTAACTGGACTACTTCTTTAAAGTGACACCAGATCCGGTGACCTTTGGGACATGGTTTGACCCCCTATAGGAATGTGCGATCATCATGAAACGTTCAGATCACTTACAACTCAATAGATTCTACCGTCTTGTAACGTTTCAGCCTGATTGGACCTTGTTTTCACACAAATGAACCCAGAATGATGTGAAATTGTGCTTCGTGCAACATAATTCTGGGTGCCATTTAAAAACCATAAGTGCTAATGACTCCATTCCTTTTTGTGGTAATGGGGGCTGATAATTGCAGTACTCTAAAAAAACCTGATCTCTCTAGGACATTCAGAAGCCAAGTTATAAGCCCACAAAGGTGTATTTGGACTACTTCTTTAAAGTGACACCAGGCCCGGTGACCTTTGGGACATGGTTTGACCCCCTATAGGAATGTGCGATCATCATGAAACGTTCAGATCACTTACAACTCAATAGATTCTACCTTCTTGTAACGTTTCAGCCTGATTGGACCTTGTTTTCACACAAATGAACCCAGCATGATGTGAAATTGTGCTTCGTGCAACATAATTCTGGGTGCCATTTAAAAACCATAAGTGCTAATGACTCCATTCCTTTTTGTGGTTGTAGGGGCTGTTGATTGGAGTACACTAAAACAAACCTGATTTCTCTAGGACATTCAGAAGCCAAGTTATAAGCCCACAAATGTGTAATTGGACTACTTTAAATTGACACCAGATCCGGTGACCTTTGGGACATGGTTTGACCCCCTTAGGAAAGTGCGATCATCATGAAACGTTCAGATCACTTACAACTCAATAGATTCTACCTTTCTGTAACGTTTCAGCCTGATTGGACCTTGTTTTCACACAAATGATCCCAGAATGATGTTAAATTGTGCTTCATGCAACATAATTCTGGGTGCCATTTAAAAACCATAAGTGCTAATGACTCAATTCCTTTTTGTGGTAATGGGGGCTGTTATTTTGAGTACTCTAAAATAAACCTGACCTCTCTAGGATATTCAGAAGCCAAGTTATAAGCCCACAAATGTGTAACTGGACTACTTCTTTAAATTGACACCAGATCCGGTGACCTTTGGGACATGGTTTGACCCCCTATAGGAATGTGCGATCATCATGAAACGTTCAGATCACTTACAACTCAATAGATTCTACCGTCTTGTAACGTTTCAGCCTGATTGGACCTTGTTTTCACACAAATGAACCCAGAATGATGTGAAATTGTGCTTCGTGCAACATAATTCTGGGTGCCATTTAAAAACCATAAGTGCTAATGACTCCATTCCTTTTTGTGGTAATGGGGGCTGATAATTGCAGTACTCTAAAAAAACCTGATCTCTCTAGGACATTCAGAAGCCAAGTTATAAGCCCACAAAGGTGTATGTGGACTACTTCTTTAAAGTGACACCAGGCCCGGTGACCTTTGGGACATGGTTTGACCCCCTATAGGAATGTGCGATCATCATGAAACGTTCAGATCACTTACAACTCAATAGATTCTACCTTTCTGTAACGTTTCAGCCTGATTGGACCTTGTTTTCACACAAATGAACCCAGAATGATGTTAAATTGTGCTTCATGCAACATAATTCTGGGTGCCATTTAAAAACCATAAGTGCTAATGACTCAATTCCTTTTTGTGGTAATGGGGGCTGTTATTTTGAGTACTCTAAAATAAACCTGACCTCTCTAGGATATTCAGAAGCCAAGTTATAAGCCCACAAATGTGTAACTGGACTACTTCTTTAAATTGACACCAAATCCGGTGACCTTTGGGACATGGTTTGACCCCCTATAGGAATGTGCGATCATCATGAAACATTCAGATCACTTACAACTCAATAGATTCTCCCGTCTTGTAACGTTTCAGCCTGATTGGACCTTGTTTTCACACAAATGAACCCAGAATGATGTGAAATTGTGCTTCGTGCAACATAATTCTGGGTGCCATTTAAAAACCATAAGTGCTAATGACTCCATTCCTTTTTGTGGTAATGGGGGCTGATAATTGCAGTACTCTAAAAAAAACCTGATCTCTCTAGGACATTCAGAAGCCAAGTTATAAGCCCACAAAGGTGTATGTGGACTACTTCTTTAAAGTGACACCAGGCCCGGTGACCTTTGGGACATGGTTTGACCCCCTATAGGAATGTGCGATCATCATGAAACGTTCAGATCACTTACAACTCAATAGATTCTACCTTCTTGTAACGTTTCAGCCTGATTGGACCTTGTTTTCACACAAATGAACCCAGCATGATGTGAAATTGTGCTTCGTGCAACATAATTCTGGGTGCCATTTAAAAACCATAAGTGCTAATGACTCCATTCCTTTTTGTGGTTGTAGGGGCTGTTGATTGGAGTACACTAAAACAAACCTGATTTCTCTAGGACATTCAGAAGCCAAGTTATAAGCCCACAAATGTGTAATTGGACTACCTTAAATTGACACCAGATCCGGTGACCTTTGGGACATGGTTTGACCCCCTTAGGAAAGTGCTATCATCATGAAACGTTCAGATCATTTACAACTCAATAGATTCTACCTTTCTGTAACGTTTCAGCCTGATTGGACCTTGTTTTCACACAAATGAACCCAGAATGATGTGAAATTGTGCTTCTTGCAACATAATTCTGGGTGCCATTTAAAAACCATAAGTGCTAATGACTCCATTCCTTTTTGTGGTAATGGGGGCTGTTATTTGGAGTACTCTAAAACAAACCTGACCTCTCTAGGATATTCAGAAGCCAAGTTATAAGAACACAAATGTGTAACTGGACTACTTCTTTAAAGTGACACCAGGCCCTGTGACCTTTGGGACATGGTTTGACCCCCTATAGGAATGATCATCATGAAACGAAGATCACTTACAACTCAATAGATTCTACCTTCTTCTAACGTTTCAGCCTGATTGGACCTTGTTTTCACACAAATGGACCCAGAATGATGTGAAATTGTGCTTCGTGCAACATAATTCTGGGTGCCATTTACAAACCATAAGTACTAATGACTCCATTCCTTTTTGTGGTTGTAGGAGCTGTTGATTGGAGTACACTAAAACAAACCTGATCTCTCTAGGACATTCAGAAGCCAAGTTATAAGCCCACAAATGTGTAACTGGACTACTTCTTTAAATTGACACCAGATCCGGTGACCTTTGGGACATGGTTTGACACCCTTAGGAAAGTGCGATCATCATGAAACGTTCAGATCACTTACAACTCAATAGATTCTACCTTTCTGTAACGTTTCAGCCTGATTGGACCTTGTTTTCACACAAATGGACCCAGAATGATGTGAAATTGTGCTTCGTGCAACATAATTCTTGGTGCCATTTAAAAACCATAAGTGCTAATGACTCCTTTCCTTTTTGTGGTTGCAGGGGCTGTTGATTAAAGTACACTAAAACAAACCTGATCTCTCTAGGACATTCAGAAGCCAAGTTATAAGCCCACAAATGTGTAACTGGACTACTTCTTTAAAGTGACACCAGGCCCGGTGACCTTTGAACATGGTTTTACCCCCTATAGGAATGTGCGATCATCATGAAACGTTCAGATCACTTACAACTCAATAGATTCTACCTTCTTGTAACATTTCAGCCTGATTAGACCTTGTTTTCACACAAATGTACCCAGAATGATGTGAAATTGTGCTTCGTGCAACATAATTCTGGGTGCCATTTACAAACCATAAGTGCTAATGACTCCATTCCTTTTTGTGGTAATGGGGGCTGTTATTTGGAGTACTCTAAAACAAACCTGACCTCTCTAGGATATTCAGAAGCCAAGTTATAAGCCCACAAATGTGTAACTGGACTACTTCTTTAAATTGACACCAGATCCGGTGACCTTTGGGACATGGTTTGACCCCCTATAGGAATGTGCGATCATCATGAAACGTTCAGATCACTTACAACTCAATAGATTCTACCTTCTAGTAACGTTTCAGCCTGATTGGACCTTGTTTTCACACAAATGAACCCAGAATGATGTGAAATTGTGCTTCGTGCAACATAATTCTGGGTGCCATTTAAAAACCATAAGTGCTAATGACTCCATTCCGTAATGGGGGCTGTTAATTGGAGTACTCTAAAACAAACCTGACCTCTCTAGGATATTCAGAAGCCAAGATATAAGCCCACAAATGTGTAACTGGACTACTTCTTTAAAGTGACACCAGGCCCGGTGACCTTTGGGACATGGTTTGACCCCCTATAGGAATGTGCGATCATCATGAAACGTTCAGATCACTTACAACTCAATAGATTCTACCTTCTTGTAACGTTTCAGCCTGATTGGACCTTGTTTTCACACAAATGGACCCAGAATGATGTGAAATTTTGCTTCGTGCAACATAATTCTGGGTGCCATTTACAAACCATAAGTGCTAATGACTCCATTCCTTTTTGTGGTTGTAGGAGCTGTTGATTCGAGTACACTAAAACAAACCTGATCTCTCTAGGACATTCAGAAGCCAAGTTATAAGCCCACAAATGTGTAACTGGACTACTTCTTTAAAGTGACACCAGGCCCTGTGACCTTTGGGACATGGTTTGACCCCCTATAGGAATGTGAGATCATCATGAAACATTCAGATCACTTACAACTCAATAGATTCTACCTTCTTGTAACGTTTCAGCCTGATTGGACCTTGTTTTCACACAAATGGACCCAGAATGATGTGAAATTGTGCTTCGTGCAACATAATTCTGGGTGCCATTTGAAAACCATAAGTGCTAATGACTCCATTCCTTTTTGTGGTAATGGGGGCTGTTAATTGGAGTACTCTAAAAAAAACCTGACCTCTCTAGGATATTCAGAAGCCAAGTTATAAGCCCACAAAGGTGTAACTGGACTACTTCTTTAAAGTGACACCAGCCCCGGTGACCTTTGGGACATGGTTTGACCCCCTATAGGAATGTGCGATCATCATGAAACGTTCAGATCACTTACAACTCAAAAGATTCTACCTTCTTGTAACGTTTCAGCCTGATTGGACCTTGTTTTCACACAAATGAACCCAGAATGATGTGAAATTGTGCTTCGTGGTACATAATTCTGGGTGCCATTTAAAAACCATAAGTGCTAATGACTCCATTCCTTTTTGTGGTAATGGGGGCTGACAATTGCAGTACTCTAAAAAAACCTGACCTATCTAGGATATTCAGAAGCCAAGTTATAAGCCCACAAATTTGTAACTGGACTACTTCTTTAAACTGACACCAGATCCGGTGACCTTTGGGACATGGTTTGACCCCCTTAGGAAAGTGCGATCATCATGAAACGTTCAGATCACTTACAACTCAATAGATTCTACCTTTCTGTAACGTTTCAGCCTGATTGGACCTTGTTTTCACACAAATGAACCCAGAATGATGTTAAATTGTGCTTCATGCAACATAATTCTGGGTGCCATTTAAAAACCATAAGTGCTAATGACTCAATTCCTTTTTGTGGTAATGGGGGCTGTTATTTCGAGTACTCTAAAATAAACCTGACCTCTCTAGGATATTCAGAAGCCAAGTTATAAGCCCACAAATGTGTAACTGGACTACTTATTTAAATTGACACCAGATCCGGTGTCCTTTGGGACATGGTTTGACCCCCTTAGGAATGTGCGATCATCATGAAACGTTCAGATCACTTACAACTCAATAGATTCTACCTTCTTGTAACGTTTCAGCCTGATTGGACCTTGTTTTCACACAAATGGACCCAGAATGATGTGAAATTGTGCTTCGTGCAACATAATTCTGGGTGCCATTTAAAAACTATAAGTGCTAATGACTCCATTTCTTTTTGTGTTTGTAATGGCTGTTGATTGGAGTACACTAAAACAATTCTGATCTCTCTAGGATATTCAGAAGCCAAGTTATAAGCCCACAAATGTGTAACTGGACTACTTCTTTAAATTGACACCAGATCCGGTGACCTTTGGGACATGGTTTGACCCCCTAACGGAATGTGCGATCATCATGAAACGTTCAGATCACTTACAACTCAATAGATTCTACCTTCCTGTAACGTTTCAGCCTCATTGGACCTTGTTTTCACACAAATGGACCCAGAATGATGTGAAATTGTGCTTCGTGCAACATAATTCTGGGTGCCATTTAAAAACTATAAGTGCTAATGACTCCATTCCTTTTTGTGGTAATGGGGGCTGACAATTGCAGTACTCTAAAAAAACCTGACCTATCTAGGATATTCAGAAGCCAAGTTATAAGCCCACAAATTTGTAACTGGACTACTTCTTTAAACTGACACCAGATCCGGTGACCTTTGGGACATGGTTTGACCCCCTTAGGAAAGTGCGATCATCATGAAACGTTCAGATCACTTACAACTCAATAGATTCTACCTTTCTGTAACGTTTCAGCCTGATTGGACCTTGTTTTCACACAAATGAACCCAGAATGATGTTAAATTGTGCTTCATGCAACATAATTCTGGGTGCCATTTAAAAACCATAAGTGCTAATGACTCAATTCCTTTTTGTGGTAATGGGGGCTGTTATTTCGAGTACTCTAAAATAAACCTGACCTCTCTAGGATATTCAGAAGCCAAGTTATAAGCCCACAAATGTGTAACTGGACTACTTATTTAAATTGACACCAGATCCGGTGTCCTTTGGGACATGGTTTGACCCCCTTAGGAATGTGCGATCATCATGAAACGTTCAGATCACTTACAACTCAATAGATTCTACCTTCTTGTAACGTTTCAGCCTGATTGGACCTTGTTTTCACACAAATGGACCCAGAATGATGTGAAATTGTGCTTCGTGCAACATAATTCTGGGTGCCATTTAAAAACTATAAGTGCTAATGACTCCATTTCTTTTTGTGTTTGTAATGGCTGTTGATTGGAGTACACTAAAACAATTCTGATCTCTCTAGGATATTCAGAAGCCAAGTTATAAGCCCACAAATGTGTAACTGGACTACTTCTTTAAATTGACACCAGATCCGGTGACCTTTGGGACATGGTTTGACCCCCTAACGGAATGTGCGATCATCATGAAACGTTCAGATCACTTACAACTCAATAGATTCTACCTTCCTGTAACGTTTCAGCCTCATTGGACCTTGTTTTCACACAAATGGACCCAGAATGATGTGAAATTGTGCTTCGTGCAACATAATTCTGTGTGCCATTTACAAACCATAAG
The DNA here is from genome assembly GCF_043380555.1 of Nothobranchius furzeri. Lineage (NCBI taxonomy): Eukaryota > Metazoa > Chordata > Actinopteri > Cyprinodontiformes > Nothobranchiidae > Nothobranchius > Nothobranchius furzeri. The sequence continues at coordinate 19,413,667 of NC_091756.1, forward strand.
TGCTAATGACTCCATTCCTTTTTGTGGTAATGGGGGCTGTTATTTGGAGTACTCTAAAACAAACCTGACCTCTCTAGGATATTCAGAAGCCAAGTTATAAGCCCACAAATGTGTAACTGGACTACTTCTTTAAATTGACACCAGATCCGGTGACCTTTGGGACATGGTTTGACCCCCTATAGGAATGTGCGATCATCATGAAACGTTCAGATCACTTACAACTCAATAGATTCTACCTTCTAGTAACGTTTCAGCCTGATTGGACCTTGTTTTCACACAAATGAACCCAGAATGATGTGAAATTGTGCTTCGTGCAACATAATTCTGGGTGCCATTTAAAAACCATAAGTGCTAATGACTCCATTCCGTAATGGGGGCTGTTAATTGGAGTACTCTAAAACAAACCTGACCTCTCTAGGATATTCAGAAGCCAAGATATAAGCCCACAAATGTGTAACTGGACTACTTCTTTAAAGTGACACCAGGCCCGGTGACCTTTGGGACATGGTTTGACCCCCTATAGGAATGTGCGATCATCATGAAACGTTCAGATCACTTACAACTCAATAGATTCTACCTTCTTGTAACGTTTCATCCTGATTGGACCTTGTTTTCACACAAATGGACCCAGAATGATGTGAAATTGTGCTTCGTGCAACATAATTCTGGGTGCCATTTACAAACCATAAGTGCTAATGACTCCATTCCTTTTTGTGGTTGTAGGAGCTGTTGATTCGAGTACACTAAAACAAACCTGATCTCTCTAGGACATTCAGAAGCCAAGTTATAAGCCCACAAATGTGTAACTGGACTACTTCTTTAAAGTGACACCAGGCCCTGTGACCTTTGGGACATGGTTTGACCCCCTATAGGAATGTGAGATCATCATGAAACGTTCAGATCACTTACAACTCAATAGATTCTACCTTCTTGTAACGTTTCAGCCTGATTGGACCTTGTTTTCACACAAATGGACCCAGAATGATGTGAAATTGTGCTTCGTGCAACATAATTCTGGGTGCCATTTGAAAACCATAAGTGCTAATGACTCCATTCCTTTTTGTGGTAATGGGGGCTGTTAATTGGAGTACTCTAAAAAAAACCTGACCTCTCTAGGATATTCAGAAGCCAAGTTATAAGCCCACAAAGGTGTAACTGGACTACTTCTTTAAAGTGACACCAGCCCCGGTGACCTTTGGGACATGGTTTGACCCCCTATAGGGATGTGCGATCATCATGAAACGTTCAGATCACTTACAACTCAAAAGATTCTACCTTCTTGTAACGTTTCAGCCTGATTGGACCTTGTTTTCACACAAATGAACCCAGAATGATGTGAAATTGTGCTTCGTGCTACATAATTCTGGGTGCCATTTAAAAACCATAAGTGCTAATGACTCCATTCCTTTTTGTGGTAATGGGGGCTGACAATTGCAGTACTCTAAAAAAACCTGACCTATCTAGGATATTCAGAAGCCAAGTTATAAGCCCACAAATTTGTAACTGGACTACTTCTTTAAACTGACACCAGATCCGGTGACCTTTGGGACATGGTTTGACCCCCTTAGGAAAGTGCGATCATCATGAAACGTTCAGATCACTTACAACTCAATAGATTCTACCTTTCTGTAACGTTTCAGCCTGATTGGACCTTGTTTTCACACAAATGAACCCAGAATGATGTTAAATTGTGCTTCATGCAACATAATTCTGGGTGCCATTTAAAAACCATAAGTGCTAATGACTCAATTCCTTTTTGTGGTAATGGGGGCTGTTATTTCGAGTACTCTAAAATAAACCTGACCTCTCTAGGATATTCAGAAGCCAAGTTATAAGCCCACAAATGTGTAACTGGACTACTTATTTAAATTGACACCAGATCCGGTGTCCTTTGGGACATGGTTTGACCCCCTTAGGAATGTGCGATCATCATGAAACGTTCAGATCACTTACAACTCAATAGATTCTACCTTCTTGTAACGTTTCAGCCTGATTGGACCTTGTTTTCACACAAATGGACCCAGAATGATGTGAAATTGTGCTTCGTGCAACATAATTCTGGGTGCCATTTAAAAACCATAAGTGCTAATGACTCCATTTCTTTTTGTGTTTGTAATGGCTGTTGATTGGAGTACACTAAAACAATTCTGATCTCTCTAGGATATTCAGAAGCCAAGTTATAAGCCCACAAATGTGTAACTGGACTACTTCTTTAAATTGACACCAGATCCGGTGACCTTTGGGACATGGTTTGACCCCCTAACGGAATGTGCGATCATCATGAAACGTTCAGATCACTTACAACTCAATAGATTCTACCTTCCTGTAACGTTTCAGCCTCATTGGACCTTGTTTTCACACAAATGGACCCAGAATGATGTGAAATTGTGCTTCGTGCAACATAATTCTGTGTGCCATTTACAAACCATAAGTGCTAATGACTCCATTCCTTTTGTGGTTGTAGGGGCTGTTGATTGGAGTATACTAAAATAACCCTAATCTCTCCAGGACATTCAGAAGCCAAGTTATAAGCCCACAAATGTGTAACTGGACTACTTCTTTAAATTGACACCAGATCCGGTGACCTTTGGGACATGGTTTGACCCCCTTAGGAATGTGTGATCATCATGAAACGTTCAGATCACTTACAACTCAATAGATTCTACCTTCCTGTAACGTTTCAGCCTGATTGGACCTTGTTTTCACACAAATGGACCCAGAATGATGTGAAATTGTGCTTCGTGCAACATAATTCTGGGTGCCATTTACAAAACATTAGTGCTAATGACTCCATTCCTTTTTGTGGTTGTAGGGGCTGTTGATTGGAGTACACTAAAACAAACCTGATCTCTCTAGGACATTCAGAAGCCAAGTTATAAGCCCACAAATGTGTAACTGGACTACTTCTTTAAAGTGACACCAGGCCCGGTGACCTTTGGGACATGGTTTTACCCCCTAGAAGAATGTGCGATCATCATGAAACGTTCAGATCACTTACAACTCAATAGATTCTACCTTCTTGTAACGTTTCAGCCTGATTGGACCTTGTTTTCACACAAATGGACCAGGAATGATGTGAAATTGTGCTTCGTGCAACATAATTCTGGGTGCCATTTATAAACTATAAGTGCTAATGACTCCATTCCTTTTTGTGGGTTTAGGGGCTGTTGATTGAAGTACACTAAAACAAACCTGATCTCTCTAGGACATTCAGAAGCCAAGTTATAAGCCCACAAATGTGTAACTGGACTACTTCTTTAAATTGACACCAGATCCGGTGACCTTTGGGACATGGTTTGACCCCCTTAGGAATGTGTGATCATCATGAAACGTTCAGATCACTTACAACTCAATAGATTCTACCTTCCTGTAACGTTTCAGCCTGATTGGACCTTGTTTTCACACAAATGGACCCAGAATGATGTGAAATTGTGCTTCGTGCAACATAATTCTGGGTGCCATTTACAAAACATTAGTGCTAATGACTCCATTCCTTTTTGTGGGTTTAGGGGCTGTTGATTGAAGTACACTAAAACAAACCTGATCTCTCTAGGACATTCAGAAGCCAAGTTATAAGCCCACAAATGTGTAACTGGACTACTTCTTTAAAGTGACACCAGGCCCGGTGACCTTTGGGACATGGTTTGACCCCCTATAGGAATGTGCGATCATCATGAAACGTTCAGATCACTTACAACTCAATAGATTCTACCTTCTTGTAACGTTTCAGCCTGACTGGACCTTGTTTTCACACAAATGGACCCAGAATGATGTGAAATTGTGCTTCGTGCAACATAATTCTGGGTGCCATTTACAAACCATAAGTGCTAATGATTCCATTCCTTTTTGTGGTAGTAGGGGCTGTTGATTGGAGTACATTAAAAACAAACCTGATCTCTCTAGGACATTCAGAAGCCAAGTTATAAGCCCACAAAGTTGTAACTGGACTACTTCTTTAAAGTGACACCAGCCCTGGTGACCTTTGGGACATGGTTTGACCCCCTATAAGAATGTGCGATCATCATGAAACGTTCAGATCACTTACAACTCAATAGATTCTACCTTCTTGTAACGTTTCAGCCTGATTGGACCTTGTTTTCACACAAATGAACCCAGAATGATGTGAAATTGTGCTTCGTGCTACATAATTCTGGGTGCCATTTAAAAACCATAAGTGCTAATGACTCCATTCCTTTTTGTGGTAATGGGGGCTGACAATTGCAGTACTCTAAAAAAACCTGACCTATCTAGGATATTCAGAAGCCAAGTTATAAGCCCACAAATTTGTAACTGGACTACTTCTTTAAACTGACACCAGATCCGGTGACCTTTGGGACATGGTTTGACCCCCTTAGGAAAGTGCGATCATCATGAAACGTTCAGATCACTTACAACTCAATAGATTCTACCTTTCTGTAACGTTTCAGCCTGATTGGACCTTGTTTTCACACAAATGAACCCAGAATGATGTTAAATTGTGCTTCATGCAACATAATTCTGGGTGCCATTTAAAAACCATAAGTGCTAATGACTCAATTCCTTTTTGTGGTAATGGGGGCTGTTATTTCGAGTACTCTAAAATAAACCTGACCTCTCTAGGATATTCAGAAGCCAAGTTATAAGCCCACAAATGTGTAACTGGACTACTTATTTAAATTGACACCAGATCCGGTGTCCTTTCGGACATGGTTTGACCCCCTTAGGAATGCGCGATCATCATGAAACGTTCAGATCACTTACAACTCAATAGATTCTACCTTCTTGTAACGTTTCAGCCTGATTGGACCTTGTTTTCACACAAATGGACCCAGAATGATGTGAAATTGTGCTTCGTGCAACATAATTCTGGGTGCCATTTAAAAACCATAAGTGCTAATGACTCCATTTCTTTTTGTGTTTGTAATGGCTGTTGATTGGAGTACACTAAAACAAACCTGATCTCTCTAGGATATTCAGAAGCCAAGTTATAAGCCCACAAATGTGTAACTGGACTACTTCTTTAAATTGACACCAGATCCGGTGACCTTTGGGACATGGTTTGACCCCCTAACGGAATGTGCGATCATCATGAAACGTTCAGATCACTTACAACTCAATAGATTCTACCTTCCTGTAACGTTTCAGCCTCATTGGACCTTGTTTTCACACAAATGGACCCAGAATGATGTGAAATTGTGCTTCGTGCAACATAATTCTGTGTGCCATTTACAAACCATAAGTGCTAATGACTCCATTCCTTTTGTGGTTGTAGGGGCTGTTGATTGGAGTATACTAAAATAACCCTAATCTCTCCAGGACATTCAGAAGCCAAGTTATAAGCCCACAAATGTGTAACTGGACTACTTCTTTAAATTGACACCAGATCCGGTGACCTTTGGGACATGGTTTGACCCCCTTAGGAATGTGTGATCATCATGAAACGTTCAGATCACTTACAACTCAATAGATTCTACCTTCCTGTAACGTTTCAGCCTGATTGGACCTTGTTTTCACACAAATGGACCCAGAATGATGTGAAATTGTGCTTCGTGCAACATAATTCTGGGTGCCATTTACAAAACATTAGTGCTAATGACTCCATTCCTTTTTGTGGTTGTAGGGGCTGTTGATTGGAGTACACTAAAACAAACCTGATCTCTCTAGGACATTCAGAAGCCAAGTTATAAGCCCACAAATGTGTAACTGGACTACTTCTTTAAAGTGACACCAGGCCCGGTGACCTTTGGGACATGGTTTTACCCCCTAGAAGAATGTGCGATCATCATGAAACGTTCAGATCACTTACAACTCAATAGATTCTACCTTCTTGTAACGTTTCAGCCTGATTGGACCTTGTTTTCACACAAATGGACCAGGAATGATGTGAAATTGTGCTTCGTGCAACATAATTCTGGGTGCCATTTATAAACTATAAGTGCTAATGACTCCATTCCTTTTTGTGGGTTTAGGGGCTGTTGATTGAAGTACACTAAAACAAACCTGATCTCTCTAGGACATTCAGAAGCCAAGTTATAAGCCCACAAATGTGTAACTGGACTACTTCTTTAAAGTGACACCAGGCCCGGTGACCTTTGGGACATGGTTTGACCCCCTATAGGAATGTGCGATCATCATGAAACGTTCAGATCACTTACAACTCAATAGATTCTACCTTCTTGTAACGTTTCAGCCTGACTGGACCTTGTTTTCACACAAATGGACCCAGAATGATGTGAAATTGTGCTTCGTGCAACATAATTCTGGGTGCCATTTACAAACCATAAGTGCTAATGATTCCATTCCTTTTTGTGGTAGTAGGGGCTGTTGATTGGAGTACATTAAAAACAAACCTGATCTCTCTAGGACATTCAGAAGCCAAGTTATAAGCCCACAAAGTTGTAACTGGACTACTTCTTTAAAGTGACACCAGCCCTGGTGACCTTTGGGACATGGTTTGACCCCCTATAAGAATGTGCGATCATCATGAAACGTTCAGATCACTTACAACTCAATAGATTCTACCTTCTTGTAACGTTTCAGCCTGATTGGACCTTGTTTTCACACAAATGAACCCAGAATGATGTGAAATTGTGCTTCGTGCAACATAATTCTGGGTGCCATTTAAAAACCATAAGTGCTAATGACTCCATTCCTTTTTGTGGTAACTGGGACTGTTAATTGGAGTACTCTAAAAAAACCTGACCTCTCTAGGATATTCAGAAGCCAAGTTATAAGCCCACAAAGGTGTAACTGGACTACTTCTTTTAAGTGACACCAGGCCCGGTGACCTTTGGGACATGGTTTGACCCCCTATAGGAATGTGCGATCATCTTGAAACGTTCAGATCACTTACAACTCAATAGATTCTAAATTCTTGTAACGTTTCAGCCTGATTGGACCTTGTTTTCACACAAATGGACCCACAAAGATGTGAAATTGTGCTTCGTGCAACATAATTCTGGGTGCCATTTACAAACCATAAGTGCTAATGACTCCATTCCTTTTTGTGGTTGTAGGGGCTGTTGATTGGAGTACATTAAAACAAACCTGATCTCTCTAGGACATTCAGAAGCCAAGTTATAAGCCCACAAATGTGTAACTGGACTACTTCTTTAAATTGACACCAGATCCGGTGACCTTTGGGACATGGTTTGACCCCCTTAGGAAAGTGCTATCATCATGAAACGTTCACATCACTTACAACTCAATAGATTCTACCTTCCTGTAACGTTTCAGCCTCATTGGACCTTGTTTTCACACAAATGGACCCAGAATGATGTGAAATTGTGCTTCGTGCAACATAATTCTGGGTGCCATTTACAAACCATAAGTGCTAATGACTCCATTCCTTTTTGGGGTAATGGGGGCTGTTAATTGGAGTACTCTAAAACAAACCTGACCTCTCTAGGATATTCAGAAGCCAAGTTATAAGCCCACAAAGGTGTAACTGGACTACTTCTTTTAAGTGACACCAGGCCCGGTGACCTTTGGGACATGGTTTGACCCCCTATAGGAATGTGCGATCATCTTGAAACGTTCAGATCACTTACAACTCAATAGATTCTAAATTCTTGTAACGTTTCAGCCTGATTGGACCTTGTTTTCACACAAATGGACCCACAAAGATGTGAAATTGTGCTTCGTGCAACATAATTCTGGGTGCCATTTACAAACCATAAGTGCTAATGACTCCATTCCTTTTTGTGGTTGTAGGGGCTGTTGATTGGAGTACATTAAAACAAACCTGATCTCTCTAGGACATTCAGAAGCCAAGTTATAAGCCCACAAATGTGTAACTGGACTACTTCTTTAAATTGACACCAGATCCGGTGACCTTTGGGACATGGTTTGACCCCCTTAGGAAAGTGCTATCATCATGAAACGTTCACATCACTTACAACTCAATAGATTCTACCTTTCTGTAACGTTTCAGCCTGATTGGACCTTGTTTTCACACAAATGAACCCAGAATGAAGTGAAATTGTGCTTCGTGCAACATAATTCTGGGTGCCATTTAAAAACCATAAGTTCTAATGACTCCATTCCTTTTTGTGGTTGTAGGGGCTATTGATTGGAGTATACTAAAACAAACCTGATCTCTCTAGGACATTCAGAAGCCAAGTTATAAGCCCACAAATGTGTAACTGGACTACTTCTTTAAATTGACACCAGATCCGGTGACCTTTGGGACATAGTTTGACCCCCTTAGGAAAGTGCTATCATCATGAAACGTTCAGATCACTTACAACTCAATAGATTCTACCTTCCTGTAACGTTTGAGCCTGATTGGAACTTGTTTTCACACAAATGAACCCAGAATGATGTGAAATTGTGCTTCGTGCAACATAATACTGGGCGCCATTTAAAAACCATAAGTGCTAATGACTCCATTCCTTTTAGTGGTAATGGGGGCTGTTAAATGGAGTACTCTAAAACAAACCTGACCTCTCTAGGATATTCAGAAGCCAAGTTATAAGCCCACAAAGGTGTAACTGGACTACTTCTTTAAAGTGACACCAGGCCCGGTGACCTTTGGGACATGGTTTGACCCCCTATAGGAATGTGCGATCATCATGAAACGTTCAGATCACTTACAACTCAATAGATTCTACCTTCTTGTAACGTTTCAGCCTGATTGGACCTTGTTTTCACACAAATGGACCAGGAATGATGTGAAATTGTGCTTCGTGCAATATAATTCTGGGTGCCATTTATAAACTATAAGTGCTAATGACTCCATTCCTTTTTGTGGGTTTAGGGGCTGTTGATTGAAGTACACTAAAACAAACCTGATCTCTCTAGGACATTCAGAAGCCAAGTTATAAGCCCACAAATGTGTAACTGGACTACTTCTTTAAAGTGACACCAGGCCCGGTGACCTTTGGGACATGGTTTGACCCCCTATAGGAATGTGCGATCATCATGAAACGTTCAGATCACTTACAACTCAATAGATTCTACCTTCTTGTAACGTTTCAGCCTGACTGGACCTTGTTTTCACACAAATGGACCCAGAATGATGTGAAATTGTGCTTCGTGCAACATAATTCTGGGTGCCATTTACAAACCATAAGTGCTAATGATTCCATTCCTTTTTGTGGTAGTAGGGGCTGTTGATTGGAGTACATTAAAAACAAACCTGATCTCTCTAGGACATTCAGAAGCCAAGTTATAAGCCCACAAAGTTGTAACTGGACTACTTCCTTAAAGTGACACCAGCCCTGGTGACCTTTGGGACATGGTTTGACCCCCTATAAGAATGTGCGATCATCATGAAACGTTCAGATCACTTACAACTCAATAGATTCTACCTTCTTGTAACGTTTCAGCCTGATTGGACCTTGTTTTCACACAAATGAACCCAGAATGATGTGAAATTGTGCTTCGTGCAACATAATTCTGGGTGCCATTTAAAAACCATAAGTGCTAATGACTCCATTCCTTTTTGTGGTAACTGGGACTGTTAATTGGAGTACTCTAAAAAAACCTGACCTCTCTAGGATATTCAGAAGCCAAGTTATAAGCCCACAAAGGTGTAACTGGACTACTTCTTTTAAGTGACACCAGGCCCGGTGACCTTTGGGACATGGTTTGACCCCCTATAGGAATGTGCGATCATCTTGAAACGTTCAGATCACTTACAACTCAATAGATTCTAAATTCTTGTAACGTTTCAGCCTGATTGGACCTTGTTTTCACACAAATGGACCCACAAAGATGTGAAATTGTGCTTCGTGCAACATAATTCTGGGTGCCATTTACAAACCATAAGTGCTAATGACTCCATTCCTTTTTGTGGTTGTAGGGGCTGTTGATTGGAGTACATTAAAACAAACCTGATCTCTCTAGGACATTCAGAAGCCAAGTTATAAGCCCACAAATGTGTAACTGGACTACTTCTTTAAATTGACACCAGATCCGGTGACCTTTGGGACATGGTTTGACCCCCTTAGGAAAGTGCTATCATCATGAAACGTTCACATCACTTACAACTCAATAGATTCTACCTTTCTGTAACGTTTCAGCCTGATTGGACCTTGTTTTCACACAAATGAACCCAGAATGAAGTGAAATTGTGCTTCGTGCAACATAATTCTGGGTGCCATTTAAAAACCATAAGTTCTAATGACTCCATTCCTTTTTGTGGTTGTAGGGGCTATTGATTGGAGTATACTAAAACAAACCTGATCTCTCTAGGACATTCAGAAGCCAAGTTATAAGCCCACAAATGTGTAACTGGACTACTTCTTTAAATTGACACCAGATCCGGTGACCTTTGGGACATAGTTTGACCCCCTTAGGAAAGTGCTATCATCATGAAACGTTCAGATCACTTACAACTCAATAGATTCTACCTTCCTGTAACGTTTGAGCCTGATTGGAACTTGTTTTCACACAAATGAACCCAGAATGATGTGAAATTGTGCTTCGTGCAACATAATACTGGGCGCCATTTAAAAACCATAAGTGCTAATGACTCCATTCCTTTTAGTGGTAATGGGGGCTGTTAAATGGAGTACTCTAAAACAAACCTGACCTCTCTAGGATATTCAGAAGCCAAGTTATAAGCCCACAAAGGTGTAACTGGACTACTTCTTTAAAGTGACACCAGGCCCGGTGACCTTTGGGACATGGTTTGACCCCCTATAGGAATGTGCGATCATCATGAAACGTTCAGATCACTTACAACTCAATAGATTCTACCTTCTTGTAACGTTTCAGCCTGATTGGACCTTGTTTTCACACAAATGGACCCAGAATGATGTGAAATTGTGCTTCGTGCAACATAATTCTGGGTGCCATTTACAAACCATAAGTGCTAATTACTCCATTCCTTTTTGTGGTTGTAGGGGCTGTTGATTGGAGTACACTAAAACAAACCTGATCTCTCTAGGACATTCAGAAGCCAAGTTATAAGCCCACAAATGTGTAACTGGACTACTTCTTTAAAGTGACACCAGGCCCGGTGACCTTTGGGACATGGTTTTACCCCCTATAGGAATGTGCGATCATCATGAAACGTTCAGATCACGTACAACTCAATAGATTCTACCTTCTTGTAACGTTTCAGCCTGATTGGACCTTGTTTTCACACAAATGGACCCAGAATGATGTGAAATTGTGCTTCGTGCAACATAATTCTGGGTGCCATTTACAAACCATAAGCGCTAATGACTCCATTCCTGTTTGTCGTTGTAGGGGCTGTTGATTGGAGTACATTAAAACAAACCTGATCTCTCTAGGACATTCAGAAGCCAAGTTATAAGCCCACAAAGGTGTAACTGGCGTACTTTTTTAAAGTGACACCAGGCCCGGTGACCTTTGGGACATGGTTTGACCCCCTATAGGAATGTGCGATCATCATGAAACGTTCAGATCACTTACAACTCATTAGATTCTACCTTCTTGTAACGTTTCAGCCTGATTGGACCTTGTTTTCACACGAACCCAGAATGATGTGAAATTGTGATTCGCGCAACATAATTCTGGGTGCCATTTAAAAACCATAAGTGATATTGACTCCATTCCTTTTTGTGGTTGTAGGGGCTGCTGATTGGAGTACACTAAAACAAACCTGATCTCTCTAGGACATTCAGAAGCCAAGTTATAAGCCCACAAATGTGTAACTGGACTACTTCTTTAAATTGACACCAGATCCGGTGACCTTTGGGACATGGTTTGACCCCCTTAGGAAAGTGCTATCATCATGAAACGTTCAGATCACTTACAACTCAATAAATTCTACCTTCCTGTAACGTTTCTGCCTGATTGGACCTTGTTTTCACATAAATGAACCCAGAATGATGTGAAATTTTGCTTCGTGCAACATAATTCTGGGTGCCATTTAAAAACCATAAGTGCTAATGACTCCATTCCTTTTTGGGGTAATGGGGGCTGTTAATTGGAGTACTCTAAAACAAACCTGACCTCTCTAGGATATTCAGAAGCCAAGTTATAAGCCCACAAATGTGTAACTGGACTACTTCTTTAAAGTGACACCAGGTCCAGTGACCTTTGGGACATGGTTTGACCCCCTATAGGAATGTGCGATCATCATGAAACGTTCAGATCACTTACAACTCAATAGATTCTACCTTCTTGTAACGTTTCAGCCTGATTCGACCTTGTTTTCACACAAATGGACCCAGAATGATGTGAAATTGTGCTTTGTGCAACATAATTCTGGGTGCCATTTACAAACCATAACTGCTAATGACTCCATTCCTTTTTGTGGTTGTAGGGGCTGTTGATTGGAGTACACTAAAACAAACCTGATCTCTCTAGGACATTCAGAAGCCAAGTTATAAGCCCACAAATGTGTAACTGGACTGCTTCTTTAAATTGACACCAGATCCGGTGACCTTTGGGACATGGTTTTACCCCCTTAGGAAAGTGCTATCATCATGAAACGTTCAGATCACTTACAACTCAATAGATTCTACCTTCTTGTAACGTTTCAGCCTGATTGGACCTTGTTTTCACACAAATGAACCCAGAATGATGTGAAATCGTGCTTCGTGCAACATAATTCTGGGTGCCATTTAAAAACCATAATTGCTAATAACTCCATTCCTTTTTGGGGTAATGGGGGCTGTTATTTGGAGTACCATAAACAAACCTGACCTCTCTAGGATATTCAGAAGCCAAGTTATAAGCCCACAAATGTGTAACTGGACTACTTCTTTAAAGTGACACCAGGCCCGGTGACCTTTGGGACATGGTTTGACCCCCTATAGGAATGTGCGATCATCATGAAACGTTCAGATCACTTACAATTCAATAGATTCTACCTTCTTGTAACGTTTCAGCCTGATTGGACCTTGTTTTCACACAAATGGACCCAGAATGATGTGAAATTGTGCTTCGTGCAACATAATTCTGGGTGCCATTTACAAACCATAAGGGCTAATGACTCCATTCCTTTTTGAGGTTGTAGGGGCTGTTGATTGGAGTACACTAAAACAAACCTGATCTCTCTAGGACATTCAGAAGCCAAGTTATAAGCCCAAAAATGTGTAACTGGACTACTTCTTTAAAGTGACACCAGGCCCGGTGACCTTTGGGACATGGTTTGACCCCCTATAGGAATGTGTGATCATCATGAAACGTTCAGATCACTTACAACTCAATAGATTCTACCTTCTTGTAACGTTTCAGCCTGATTGGACCTTGTTTTCACACAAATGGACCCAGAATGATGTGAAATTGTGCTTCGTGCAACATAATTCTGGGTGCCATTTACAAACCATAAGTGCTAATGACTCCATTCCTTTTTGTGGTTGTAGGGGCTGTTGATTGGAGTACACTAAAACAAACCTGATCTCTCCAGGACTTTCAGAAGCCAAGTTATAAGCCCAAAAATGTGTAACTGGACTACTTCTTTAAAGTGCCACCAGGCCCGGTGACCTTTGGGACATGGTTTGACCCCCTATAGGAATGTGCGATCATCATGAAACGTTCAGATCAATTACAACTCAATAGATTCTACCTTCTTGTAACGTTTCAGCCTGATTGGACCTTGTTTTCACACAAATGAACCCAGAATGATGTGAATTTGTGCTTCGTGCAACATAATTCTGGGTGCCATTTAAAAACCATAAGTGCTAATGACTCCATTCCTTTTTGTGGTAATGGGGGCTGATAATTGCAGTACTCTAAAAAAACCTGACCTCTCTAGGATATTCAGAAGCCAAGTTATAAGCCCACAAATGTGTAACTGGACTACTTCTTTAAATTGACACCAGATCCGGTGACCTTTGGGACATGGTTTGACCCCCTTAGGAAAGTGTGATCATCATGAAACGTTCAGATCACTTACAACTCAATAGATTCTACCTTTCTGTAACGTTTCTGCCTGATTGGACCTTGTTTTCACACAAATGAACCCAGAATGATGTGAAATTGTGCATCGTGCAACATATTTCTGGGTGCCATTTACAAACCATAAGTGCTAATGACTCCATTCCTTTTTGTGGTTGTAGGGGCTGTTGATTGGAGTACACTAAAACAAACCTGATCTCTCTAGCACATTCAGAAGCCAAGTTATAAGCACACAAAGGTGTAACTGGACTACTTCTTTAAATTGACACCAGATCCGGTGACCTTTGGGACATGGTTTGACCCCCTTAGGAAAGTGCTATCATCATGAAACATTCAGATCAGTTACAACTCAATAGATTCTACCTTCCTGTAACGTTTCAGCCTGATTGGACCTTGTTTTCACTCAAATGAACCCAGAATGATGTGAAATTGTGCTTCGTGCAACATAATTCTGGGTGCCATTTAAAAACCATAAGTGCTAATGACTCCATTCCTTTTTGGGGTAATGGGGGCTGTTAATTGGAGTACTCTAAAACAAACCTGATCTCTCTAGGACATTCAGAAGCCAAGTTATAAGCCCACAAATGTGTAACTGGAATACTTCTTTAAAGTGACACCAGGCCTGGTGACCTTTGGGACATGGTTTGACCCCCTTAGGAAAGTGCTATCATGATGAAACGTTCAGATCACTTACAACTCAATAGATTCTACCTTCTTGTAACGTTTCAGCCTGATTGGACCTTGTTTTCACACAAATGAACCCAGAATGATGTGAAATTGTGCTTCGTGCAACATAATTCTGGGTGCCATTTAAAAACCATAAGTACTAATGACTCCATTCCTTTTAGTGAGTGTAGGGGCTGTTGATTGGAGTACACTAAACCAAACCTGATCTCGCTAGGACATTCAGAAGCCAAGTTATAAGCCCACAAATGTGTAATTGGACTACTTCTTTAAATTGACACCAGATCCGGTGACATTTGGGACATGGTTTGCCCCCCTTAGGAAAGTGCTATCATCATGAAACGTTCAGATCACTTACAACTCAATAGATTCTACCTTCCTGTAACGTTTCAGCCTGATTGGACCTTGTTTTCACACAAATGAACCCAGAATGATGTGAAATTGTGCTTCGTGCAACATAATTCCGGGTGCCATTTAAAAACCACAAGTGCTAATGACTCCATTCCTTTTTGTGGTAATGGGGGCTGTTATTTGGAGTACTTTAAAACAAACCTGACCTCTCTAGGATATTCAGAAGCCAAGTTATAAGCCCACAAATGTGTAACTGGACTACTTCTTTAAATTGACACCAGATCCGGTGACCTTTGGGACATGGTTTGACCCCCTAACGGAATGTGCGATCATCATGATACATTCAGATCACTTACAACTCAATAGATTCTACCTTCCTGTAACGTTTCAGCCTGATTGGACCTTGTTTTCACACAAATGAACCAAGAATGATGTGAAATTGTGCTTCGTGCAACATAATTCTGGGTGCCATTTACAAACCTTAAGTGCTAATGACTCCATTCCTTTTTGTGGTTGTAGGGGCTGTTGATTGGAGTACACTAAAACAAACCTGATCTCTCTAGGACATTCAGAAGCCAAGTTATAAGCCCACAAATGTGTAACTGGACTACTTCTTTAAATTGACACCAGATCCGGTGATCTTTGGGACATGGTTTGACCCCCTTAGGAAAGTGCTATCATCATGAAACGTTCAGATCACTTACAACTCAATAGATTCTACCTTCTTGTAACGTTTCAGCCTGATTCGACCTTGTTTTCACACAAATGGACCCAGAATGATGTGAAATTGTGCTTCGTGCAACATAATTCTGGGTGCCATTTACAAACCATAAGTGCTAATGACTCCATTCCTTTTTGTGGTTGTAGGGGCTGTTGATTGGAGTACACTAAAACAAACCTGATCTCTCTAGGACATTCAGAAGCCAAGTTATAAGCCCACAAATGTGTAACTGGACTACTTCTTTAAATTGACACCAGATCCGGTGACCTTTGGGACATGGTTTTACCCCCTTAGGAAAGTGCTATCATCATGAAACGTTCAGATCACTTACAACTCAATAGATTCTACCTTCCTGTAACGTTTCAGCCTGATTGGACCTTGTTTTCACACAAATGAACCCAGAATGATGTGAAATCGTGCTTCGTGCAACATAATTCTGGGTGCCATTTAAAAACCATAATTGCTAATAACTCCATTCCTTTTTGGGGTAATGGGGGCTGTTATTTGGAGTACCATAAACAAACCTGACCTCTCTAGGATATTCAGAAGCCAAGTTATAAGCCCACAAATGTGTAACTGGACTACTTCTTTAAAGTGACACCAGGCCCGGTGACCTTTGGGACATGGTTTGACCCCCTATAGGAATGTGCGATCATCATGAAACGTTCAGATCACTTACAACTCAATAGATTCTACCTTCTTGTAACGTTTCAGCCTGATTGGACCTTGTTTTCACACAAATTGACCCAGAATGATGTGAAATTGTGCTTCGTGCAACATAATTCTGGGTGCCATTTACAAACCATAAGGGCTAATGACTCCATTCCTTTTTGAGGTTGTAGGGGCTGTTGATTGGAGTACACTAAAACAAACCTGATCTCTCTAGGACATTCAGAAGCCAAGTTATAAGCCCAAAAATGTGTAACTGGACTACTTCTTTAAAGTGACACCAGGCCCGGTGACCTTTGGGACATGGTTTGACCCCCTATAGGAATGTGTGATCATCATGAAACGTTCAGATCACTTACAACTCAATAGATTCTACCTTCTTGTAACGTTTCAGCCTGATTGGACCTTGTTTTCACACAAATGGACCCAGAATGATGTGAAATTGTGCTTCGTGCAACATAATTCTGGGTGCCATTTACAAACCATAAGTGCTAATGACTCCATTCCTTTTTGTGGTTGTAGGGGCTGTTGATTGGAGTACATTAAAACAAACCTGATCTCTCCAGGACATTCAGAAGCCAAGTTATAAGCCCAAAAATGTGTAACTGGACTACTTCTTTAAAGTGAAACCAGGCCCGGTGACCTTTGGGACATGGTTTTACCCCCTATAGGAATGGGCGATCATCATGAAACGTTCAGATCACTTACAACTCAATAGATTCTACCTTCTTGTAACGTTTCAGCCTGATTGGACCTTGTTTTCACACAAATGGACCCAGAATGATGTGAAATTGTGCTTCGTGCAACATAATTCTGGGTGCCATTTACAAACCATAAGCGCTAATGACTCCATTCCTTTTTGTGGTTGTAGGGGCTGTTGATTGAGTACACTTAAACAAACCTGATCTCTCTAGGACATTCAGAAGCAAAGTTAGAAGCCCAAACAGGTGTAACTGGAGTACTTCTTTAAAGTGCCACCAGGCCCGGTGACCTTTGGGACATGGTTTGACCCCCTATAGGAATGTGCGATCATCATGAAACGTTCAGATCAATTACAACTCAATAGATTCTACCTTCTTGTAACGTTTCAGCCTGATTGGACCTTGTTTTCACACAAATGAACCCAGAATGATGTGAAATTGTGCTTCGTGCAACATAATTCTGGGTGCCATTTAAAAACCATAAGTACTAATGACTCCATTCCTTTTTGTGGTAACTGGGACTGTTAATTGCAGTACTCTAAAAAAACCTGACCTCTCTTGGATATTCAGAAGCCAAGTTATAAGCCCACAAAGGTGTAACTGGACTACTTCTTTAAATTGACACCAGATACGGTGACCTTTGGGACATGGTTTGACCCCCTTAGGAAAGTGCTATCATGATGAAACGTTCAGATCACTTACAACTCAATAGATTCTACCTTCCTGTAACGTTTCAGCCTGATTGGACCTTGTTTTCACATGAATGGACCCAGAATGATGTGAAATTGTGCTTCGTGCAACATAATTCTGGGTGCCATTTAACAACCATAAGTGCTAATGACTCCATTCCTTTTTGTGGTTGTAGGGGCTGTTGATTGGAGTACTCTAAAACAAACCTGATCTCGCTAGGACATTCAGAAGCCAAGTTATAAGCCCACAAAGGTGTAATTGGACTACTTCTTTAAACTGACACCAGATCCGGTGACCTTTGGGACATGGTTTGACCCCCTTAGGAAAGTGCTATCATCATGAAACGTTCAGATCACTTACAACTCAATAGATTCTACCGTCTTGTAACGTTTCAGCCTGATTGGACCTTGTTTTCACACAAATGAACCCAGAATGATGTGAAATTGTGCTTTGTGCAACATAATTCTGGGTGCCATTTAAAAACCATAAGTGCTAATGACTACATTCCTTTTTGTGGTTGTAGGGGCTGTTGATTGAGTACACTTAAACAAACCTGATCTCTCTAGGACATTCAGAAGCCAAGTTATAAGCCCACAAATGTGTAACTGGACTACTTTAAATTGACACCAGATCCGGTCACCTTTGGGACATGGTTTGACCCCCTAACGGAATGTGCGATCATCATGAAACGTTCAGATCACTTACAACTCAATAGATTCTACCTTCCTGTAACGTTTCAGCCTGATTGGACCTTGTTTTCACACAAATGAACCAAGAATGATGTGAAATTGTGCTTCGTGCAACATAATTCTGGGTGCCATTTACAAACCTTAAGTGCTAATGACTCCATTCCTTTTTGTGGTTTTAGGGGCTGTTGATTGGAGTACACTAAAACAAACCTGATCTCTCTAGGACATTCAGAAGCCAAGTTATAAGCCCACAAATGTGTAACTGGACTACTTCTTTAAATTGACACCAGATCCGGTGATCTTTGGGACATGGTTTGACCCCCTTAGGAAAGTGCTATCATCATGAAACGTTCAGATCACTTACAACTCAATAGATTCTACCTTCTTGTAACGTTTCAGCCTGATTCGACCTTGTTTTCACACAAATGGACCCAGAATGATGTGAAATTGTGCTTCGTGCAACATAATTCTGGGTGCCATTTACAAACCATAAGTGCTAATGACTCCATTCCTTTTTGTGGTTGTGGGGGCTGTTGATTGGAGTACACTAAAACAAACCTGATCTCTCTAGGACATTCAGAAGCCAAGTTATAAGCCCACAAATGTGTAACTGGACTACTTCTTTAAATTGACACCAGATCCGGTGACCTTTGGGACATGGTTTGACCCCCTTAGGAAAGTGCTATCATCATGAAACGTTCAGATCACTTACAACTCAATAGATTCTACCGTCTTGTAACGTTTCAGCCTGATTGGACCTTGTTTTCACACAAATGAACCCAGAATGATGTGAAATTGTGCTTTGTGCAACATAATTCTGGGTGCCATTTAAAAACCATAAGTGCTAATGACTACATTCCTTTTTGTGGTTGTAGGGGCTGTTGATTGAGTACACTTAAACAAACCTGATCTCTCTAGGACATTCAGAAGCCAAGTTATAAGCCCACAAATGTGTAACTGGACTACTTTAAATTGACACCAGATCCGGTCACCTTTGGGACATGGTTTGACCCCCTAACGGAATGTGCGATCATCATGAAACGTTCAGATCACTTACAACTCAATAGATTCTACCTTCCTGTAACGTTTCAGCCTGATTGGACCTTGTTTTCACACAAATGAACCAAGAATGATGTGAAATTGTGCTTCGTGCAACATAATTCTGGGTGCCATTTACAAACCTTAAGTGCTAATGACTCCATTCCTTTTTGTGGTTTTAGGGGCTGTTGATTGGAGTACACTAAAACAAACCTGATCTCTCTAGGACATTCAGAAGCCAAGTTATAAGCCCACAAATGTGTAACTGGACTACTTCTTTAAATTGACACCAGATCCGGTGATCTTTGGGACATGGTTTGACCCCCTTAGGAAAGTGCTATCATCATGAAACGTTCAGATCACTTACAACTCAATAGATTCTACCTTCTTGTAACGTTTCAGCCTGATTCGACCTTGTTTTCACACAAATGGACCCAGAATGATGTGAAATTGTGCTTCGTGCAACATAATTCTGGGTGCCATTTACAAACCATAAGTGCTAATGACTCCATTCCTTTTTGTGGTTGTGGGGGCTGTTGATTGGAGTACACTAAAACAAACCTGATCTCTCTAGGACATTCAGAAGCCAAGTTATAAGCCCACAAATGTGTAACTGGACTACTTCTTTAAATTGACACCAGATCCGGTGACCTTTGGGACATGGTTTTACCCCCTTAGGAAAGTGCTATCATCATGAAACGTTCAGATCACTTACAACTCAATAGATTATAGCTTCCTGTAACGTTTCAGCCTGATTGGACCTTGTTTTCACACAAATGAACCCAGAATGATGTGAAATCGTGCTTCGTGCAACATAATTCTGGGTGCCATTTAAAAACCATAATTGCTAATAACTCCATTCCTTTTTGGGGTAATGGGGGCTGTTATTTGGAGTACCATAAACAAACCTGACCTCTCTAGGATATTCAGAAGCCAAGTTATAAGCCCACAAATGTGTAACTGGACTACTTCTTTAAAGTGACACCAGGCCCGGTGACCTTTGGGACATGGTTTGACCCCCTATAGGAATGTGCGATCATCATGAAACGTTCAGATCACTTACAACTCAATAGATTCTACCTTCTTGTAACGTTTCAGCCTGATTGGACCTTGTTTTCACACAAATGGACCCAGAATGATGTGAAATTGTGCTTCGTGCAACATAATTCTGGGTGCCATTTACAAACCATAAGGGCTAATGACTCCATTCCTTTTTGAGGTTGTAGGGGCTGTTGATTGGAGTACACTAAAACAAACCTGATCTCTCTAGGACATTCAGAAGCCAAGTTATAAGCCCAAAAATGTGTAACTGGACTACTTCTTTAAAGTGACACCAGGCCCGGTGACCTTTGGGACATGGTTTTACCCCCTATAGGAATGTGTGATCATCATGAAACGTTCAGATCACTTACAACTCAATAGATTCTACCTTCTTGTAACGTTTCAGCCTGATTGGACCTTGTTTTCACACAAATGGACCCAGAATGATGTGAAATTGTGCTTCGTGCAACATAATTCTGGGTGCCATTTACAAACCATAAGTGCTAATGACTCCATTCCTTTTTGTGGTTGTAGGGGCTGTTGATTGGAGTACACTAAAACAAACCTGATCTCTCCAGGACATTCAGAAGCCAAGTTATAAGCCCAAAAATGTGTAACTGGACTACTTCTTTAAAGTGAAACCAGGCCCGGTGACCTTTGGGACATGGTTTTACCCCCTATAGGAATGTGCGATCATCATGAAACGTTCAGATCACTTACAACTCAATAGATTCTACCTTCTTGTAACGTTTCAGCCTGATTGGACCTTGTTTTCACACAAATGGACCCAGAATGATGTGAAATTGTGCTTCGTGCAACATAATTCTGGGTGCCATTTAAAAACCATAAGTGCTAATGACTCCATTCCTTTTTTTGGTAATGGGGGCTGTTGATTGGAGTACACTAAAACAAACCTGACCTCTCTAGGATATTCAGAAGCCAAGTTATAAGCCCACAAATGTGTAACTGGACTACTTTAAATTGACACCAGATCCGGTGACCTTTGGGACATGGTTTGACCCCCTAACGGAATGTGCGATCATCATGAAACGTTCAAATCTCTTACAACTCAATAGATTCTACCTTCTTGTAACGTTTCAGCCTGATTGGACCTTGTTTTCACACAAATGGACCCAGAATGATGTGAAATTGTGCTTCGTGCAACATAATTCTGGGTGCCATTTACTAACCATAAGTGCTAATGACTCCATTCCTTTTTGTGGGTGTAGGGGCTGTTGATGGGAGTACAATAAAACAAACCTGATCTCTCTAGGACATTCAGAAGCCAAGTTATATGCCCACAAAGGTGTAACTGGACTACTTCTTTAAAGTGACACCAGGCCCGGTGACCTTTGGGACATGGTTTGACCCCCTATAGGAATGTGCGATCATCATGAAACGTTCAGATCACTTACAACTCAATAGATTCTACCTTTCTGTAACGTTTCAGCCTGAATGGACCTTGTTTTCACACAAATGAACCCAGAATGATGTGAAATTGTGCTTCGTGCAACATAATTCTGGGTGCCATTTACAAACCATAAGTGCTAATGACTCCATTCCTTTTTGTGGTTGTAGGGGCTGTTGATTGGAGTACTCTAAAACAAACCTGACCTCTCTAGGATATTCAGAAGCCAAGTTATAAGCACACAAATGTGTAACTGGACTACTTCTTTAAATTGACACCAGATCCGGTGACCTTTGGGACATGGTTTGACCCCCTATAAGAATGTGCGATCATCATGAAACGTTCAGATCACTTACAACTCAATAGATTCTACCTTCCTGTAACGTTTCAGCCTGATTGGACCTTGTTTTCACACAAATGAACCCTGATTGATGTGAAATTGTGCTTTGTGCAACATAATTCTGGGTGCCATTTACAAACCATAAGTGCTAATGACTCCATTCCTTTTTGTGGTTGTAGGGGCTGTTGATTGGAGTACACTAAAACAAACCTGATCCCTCTAGGACATTCAGAAGCCAAGTTATGAGCCCACAAATGTGTAACTGGACTACTTCTTTAAAGTGACACCAGGCCTGGTGACATTTGGGACATGGTTTGACCCCCTTAGGAAAGTGCTATCATCATAAAACGTTCAGATCGCTTACAACTCAATAGATTCTACCTTCCTGTAACGTTTCAGCCTGATTGGACCTTGTTTTCACACAAATGGACCCAGAATGATCTGAAATTGTGCTTCGTGCAACATAATTCTGGGTGCCATTTACAAACCATAAGTGCTAATGACTCCATTCCTTTTGTGGTTCTAGGGGCTGTTGATTGGAGTACACTAAAACAAACCTGATCTCTCTAGGACATTCAGAAGCCAAGTTATGAGCCCACAAATGTGTAACTGGACTACTTCTTTAAAGTGACACCAGGCCTGGTGACATTTGGGACATGGTTTGACCCCCTTAGGAAAGTGCTATCATCATGAAACGTTCAGATCGCTTACAACTCAATAGATTCTACCTTCCTGTAACGTTTCAGCCTGATTGGACCTTGTTTTCACACAAATGAACCCAGAATGATGTGAAATTGTGCTTCGTGCAACATAATTCTGGGTGCCATTTAAAAACCATAAGTGCTAATGACTCCATTCCTTTTTGTGGTAATGGGGGCTGTTATTTGGCGTACTCTAAAACAAACCTGACCTCTCTAGGATATTCAGAAGCCAAGTTATAAGCCCACAAATGTGTAACTGGACTACTTTAAATTGACACCAGATCCGGTGACCTTTGGGACATGGTTTGACCCCCTAACGGAATGTGCGATCATCATGAAACGTTCAGATCACTTACAACTCAATAGATTCTACCTTCCTGTAACGTTTCAGCCTGATTGACCTTGTTTTCACACAAATGAACCCAGAATGATGTGAAATTGTGCTTCGTGCAACATAATTCTGGGTGCCATTTACAAACCATAAGTGCTAATGACTCCATTCCTTTTTGTTGTTGTAGGGGCTGTTGATTGGAGTACATTAAAACAAACCTGATCTCTCTAGGACATTCAGAAGCCAAGTTATGAGCACACAAATGTGTAACTGGACTACTTCTTTAAAGTGACACCAGGCCTGGTGACATTTGGGACATGGTTTGACCCCCTTAGGAAAGTGCTATCATCATGAAACGTTCAGATCGCTTACAACTCATTAGATTCTACCTTCCTGTAACGTTTCAGCCTGATTGGTTCTTGTTTTCACACAAATGAACCCAGAATGATGTGAAAATGTGCTTCGTGCAACATAATTCTGGGTGCCATTTAAAAACAATAAGTGCTAATGACTCCATTCCTTTTTGTGGTAATGGGGGCTGTTATGTGGAGTACTCTAAAACAAACCTGACCTCTCTAGGATATTCAGAAGCCAAGTTATAAGCCCACAAATGTGTAACTGGACTACTTTAAATTGACACCAGATCCGGTGACCTTTGGGACATGGTTTGACCCCCTAACGGAATGTGCGATCATCATGAAATGTTCAGATCACTTACAACTCAATAGATTCTACCTTCTTGTAACGTTTCAGCCTGATTGGACCTTGTTTTCACACAAATGAACCCAGAATTATGTGAAATTGTGCTTCGTGCAACATAATTCTGGGTGCCATTTAAAAACCATAAGTGCTAATGACTCCATTCCTTTTTGTGGTAATGGGGGCTGTTAATTGGAGTACTCTAAAAAAAACCCTGACCTCTCTAGGATATTAAGAAGCCAAGTTATAAGCCCACAAAGGTGTAACTGGACTACTTCTTTAAATTGACACCAGATCCGGTGACCTTTGGGACATGGTTTCACCCCTTTAGGAAAGTGATATCATCATGAACCATTCAGATCACTTACAACTCAATAGATTCTACCTTCCTGTAACGTTTCAGCCTGATTGGACCTTGTTTTCACACAAATGGACCCAGAATGATCTGAAATTGTGCTTCGTGCAACATAATTCTGGGTGCCATTTACAAACCATAAGTGCTAATGACTCCATTCCTTTTGTGGTTCTAGGGGCTGTTGATTGGAGTACACTAAAACAAACCTGATCTCTCTAGGACATTCAGAAGCCAAGTTATGAGCCCACAAATGTGTAACTGGACTACTTCTTTAAAGTGACACCAGGCCTGGTGACATTTGGGACATGGTTTGACCCCCTTAGGAAAGTGCTATCATCATGAAACGTTCAGATCGCTTACAACTCAATAGATTCTACCTTCCTGTAACGTTTCAGCCTGATTGGACCTTGTTTTCACACAAATGAACCCAGAATGATGTGAAATTGTGCTTCGTGCAACATAATTCTGGGTGCCATTTAAAAACCATAAGTGCTAATGACTCCATTCCTTTTTGTGGTAATGGGGGCTGTTATTTGGCGTACTCTAAAACAAACCTGACCTCTCTAGGATATTCAGAAGCCAAGTTATAAGCCCACAAATGTGTAACTGGACTACTTTAAATTGACACCAGATCCGGTGACCTTTGGGACATGGTTTGACCCCCTAACGGAATGTGCGATCATCATGAAACGTTCAGATCACTTACAACTCAATAGATTCTACCTTCCTGTAACGTTTCAGCCTGATTGACCTTGTTTTCACACAAATGAACCCAGAATGATGTGAAATTGTGCTTCGTGCAACATAATTCTGGGTGCCATTTACAAACCATAAGTGCTAATGACTCCATTCCTTTTTGTTGTTGTAGGGGCTGTTGATTGGAGTACATTAAAACAAACCTGATCTCTCTAGGACATTCAGAAGCCAAGTTATGAGCACACAAATGTGTAACTGGACTACTTCTTTAAAGGCCCAATGTGTGATATTTCATCTTATAAGTTATCAAATTTCTTGTATCACATTCTCAAATTTGTTTTTTTTTAATGATAATTCAAACAAGCATTTATTCTAAGCATTATTATTAGCTTTATATTTTAATATTTTAGACAAAAGAAGCAGACCGGTGCTCCATATGGCATGCGCCATCTTAAAATACAGTGACCTTTTAGGGACATACAACATTAAGCTTCGCATTTGATGTTTGCGTTTTTAAATGATGTAACCTCAAAGAAACAGCAGGGGGCAGAAGTGCGCCTTGTAAGCATGCAGTCTGACAAAGTAACTAAAGCCGGGCGTACACTGTGCGACTTTTTCACTTTTTTGAGCCGATTTTCCAGTCGTGCGAGAATCCACGACATCGGGGCGAGTTTTGCGCCGAGCGGTCGTGTAGTGTACAGGGGGTTACGAGAGGCGATTAACACCACGTGACCAGCCGCCGATCAGCAGTCGTGAGGTCGCAGGGACTTCTGGTGTGTTTAATATTTCGCTCGTCCCTCGTGAGGGTATCGCACTGTTGAAGCGGCGCTGCGAGCAGCTACGATCCAAAAAGTATCAGAACCGCTCACGGCGCATGCGCGCGCAATCCTGCATCAACGCCGGCCGGTCGCTCGCTATTTCCCTAATAACACACGCTGTTCGTTTTTGTTTCTACACGTTTTTTTACTCACAAAGATTGTCAAGAAAGCGTGTTTGTCGTGTTCATGTCAAATTAAACTGATCACAAAACACAGATTCACTTTCTTTATTTCGTTTTCCTCATCCAACCCCCATAAATCCCTGTGTGTCCTGCAGCACTCCCGAAGAACAACAGGCAAGACAAAAAAGTCTGACGTGTTGAGTAAAAACTGCTATTTTTAGCACATTTTTAGGGCCGACGTGTTGCTACCAGACGTACAGTGTGAGCAGTCAGGTCGCATGCGAGAACTGGGTCGTGCAGTGTGAGCACATGACTCGTGAGATCTGCTCTGCGAGGAAGTCGTACAGTTTGAGCTGAAGCTGAACGCTGCGAGTGAAAAAGTCGCACAGTGTACGCCCGGCTTAAGAAGAAGAAGAAACTAGCCACACCGTACTTCTAGCGATGGAGGATCACACATATTCTACAAGCAAACTTGAGAAACGGGATAGTTTGAAAGCGCTTGAAAGCGCCGATCTTCTAGACTTTATTGCAGCTCTGCCTCTTCCTCTTGTGCGTGGAACGTTGCGGCTGGTTTGAGCAAATTCGGCTCCTTCATCTTGGGATGCTTGCCCTGCTTCTGTCGCATGTCTAACACCTCTGCCTCTCTGTGCGCTGGCACACGTCTGTCCTCTCCCTCTTCCTCTCCCTCTTCCTCGCCCTCTTCCTCTCCCTCGTCCTCTGTCTGTCTTCACTGATTAACCATCGGATGATATCTGACTCTGTTTACGGAGAGAAAACAATTACAGACTACACTACCTTGTATATTTCCAAAATGGCAAATAGAAATATAACATTTCTCAAATAAAATGAACAAAATATTGTCATTTTTTGTAGTCAGAAGTCATCACTAACTAGCTGCCGTTTGCTATTAGCAAACATAACTGACATAAAAAAGTTTTTCTTATTCAAAACCTATTTAGATTAAATTAATAAAATAAGTTAGATGAAAACAACTAACCTGTTCGCTGACTTGAAAGCTGGAATTAGATGATGACATGCTGCCGTTTACAGCAACACGATTTTGTATTGTATTTGTTATATTTGTTAATAAAGTTTTAAATAATGATTAAAAAAACCTTTTTTGATCCTCGGGGGCTCCAATAGCTGCAATACCGACTCTAAACTGCGTGGTGCTAAAGAGTCGGATCTTTTTACTATGATTTCTGTGAATTTCACACACGGGGCCTTTAAAGTGACACCAGGCCTGGTGACATTTGGGACATGGTTTGACCCCCTTAGGAAAGTGCTATCATCATGAAATGTTCAGATCGCTTACAACTCATTAGATTATACCTTCCTGTAACGTTTCAGCCTGATTGGTGCTTGTTTTCACACAAATGAACCCAGAATGATGTGAAAATGTGCTTCGTGCAACATAATTCTGGGTGCCATTTAAAAACCATAAGTGCTAATGACTCCATTCCTTTTTGTGGTAATGGGGGCTGTTATGTGGAGTACTCTAAAACAAACCTGGCCTCTCTAGGATATTCAGAAGCCAAGTTATAAGCCCACAAATGTGTAACTGGACTACTTTAAATTGACACCAGATCCGGTGACCTTTGGGACATGGTTTGACCCCCTAACGGAATGTGCGATCATCATGAAACGTTCAGATCACTTACAACTCAATAGATTCTACCTTCCTGTAACGTTTCACCCTGATTGGGCCTTGTTTTCACACAAATGAACCCAGAATGATGTGAAATTGTGCTTCGTGCAACATAATTCTGGGTGCCATTTACAAACCTTAAGTGCTAATGACCCCATTCCTTTTTGTGGTTGTAGGGGCTGTTGATTGGAGTACACTAAAACAAACCTGATCTCTCTAGGACATTCAGAAGCCAAGTTATAAGCCCACAAAGGTGTAATTGGACTACTTCTTTAAAGTGACACCAGATCCGGTGACCTTTGGGACATGGTTTGACCCCCTTAGGAAAGTGCTATCGTCATGAAACGTTCAGATCCCTTACAACTCAATAGATTCTACCTTCCTGTAACGTTTCAGCCTGATTGGACCTTGTTTTCACACAAATGAACCCAGAATGATGTGAAATTGTGCTTTGTGCAACATAATTCTGGGTGCCATTTAAAAACCATAAGTGCTAATGACTCCATTCCTTTTTGTGGTTGTAGGGGCTGTTGATTGGAGTACACTAAAACAAACCTGATCTCTCTAGGACATTCAGAAGCCAAGTTATAAGCCCACAAATGTGGAACTGGACTACTTCTTTAAAGTGACACCAGGCCCGGTGACCTTTGAGACATGGTTTGACCCCCTATAGGAATATGCAATCATCATGAATTTTTCAGATCACTTACAACTCAATAGATTCTACCTTCTTGTAACGTTTCAGCCTGATTGGACCTTGTTATCACACAAATGAACCCAGAATGATGTGAAATTGTGCTTCGTGCAACATAATTCTGGGTGTCATTTACAAACCATAAGTGCTAATGACTCCATTCCTTTTTGTGGTTGTAGGGGCTGTTGATTGGAGTACACTAAAACAAACCTGATCTCTCTAGGACATTCAGAAGCCAAGTTATAAGCCCACAAATGTGTAACTGGACTACTTCTTTAAAGTGACAACAGGCCCGGTGACCTTTGGGACATGGTTTTACCCCCTATAGGAATGTGCGATTATCATGAAACGTTCAGATCACTTACAACTCAATAGATTCTACCTTCTTGTAACGTTTCAGCCTGATTGGACCTTGTTTTCACACAAATGAACCCAGAATGATGTGAAATTGTGCTTCGTGCAACATAATTCTGGGTGCCATTTAAAAACCATAAGTGCTAATGACTCCATTCCTTTTTGGGGTAATGGGGGCTGTTAATTGGAGTACTCTAAAACAAACCTGACCTCTCTAGGATATTCAGAAGCCAAGTTATAAGCCCACAAAGGTGTAACTGGACTACTTCTTTAAAGTGACACCAGGCCCGGTGACCTTTGGGACATGGTTTGACCCTTATAGGAATGTGCGATCATCATGAAACGTTCAGATCACTTACAACTCAATAGATTCTACCTTTTTGTAACGTTTCAGCCTGATTGCACATTGTTTTCACACAAATGGACCCAGAATGATGTGAAATTGTGCTTTGTGCAACATAATTCTGGGTGCCATTTACAAACCATAAGTGCTAATGACTCCATTCCTTTTTGTGGTTGTAGGGGCTGTTGATTGAAGTACACTAAAACAAACCAGATCTCTCTAGGACATTCAGAAGCCAAGTTATAAGCCCACAAATGTGTAACTGGACTACTTCTTTAAAGTGACACCAGGCCCGGTGACCTTTGGGACATGGTTTGACCGAAACGTTCAGATCACTTACAACTCAATAGATTCTACCTTCTTGTAACATTTCAGCCTGATTGGACCTTGTTATCACACAAATGAACCCAGAATGATGTGAAATTGTGCTTCGTGCAACATAATTCTGGGTGCCATTTACAAACCATAAGTGCTAATGACTCCATTCCTTTTTGTGGTTGTAGGGGCTGTTGATTGGAGTACACTAAAACAAACCTGATCTCTCTAGGACATTCAGAAGCCAAGTTATAAGCCCACAAATGTGTAACTGGACTACTTCTTTAAAGTGACACCAGGCCCGGTGACCTTTGGGACATGGTTTGACCCCCTATAGAAATGTGCGATCATCATGAAACGTTCAGATCACTTACAACCCAATAGATTCTAACTTCTTGTAACGTTTCAGCCTGATTGGACCTTGTTTTCACACAAATGAACCCAGAATGATGTGAAATTGTGCTTCGTGCAACATATTTCTGGGTGCCATTTAAAAACCCATAAGTGCTAATGACTTCATTCCTTTTTGTGATTGTAGGGGCTGTTGATTGGAGTACACTAAAACAAACCTTATCTCTCTAGGACATTCAGAAGCCAAGTTATAAGCCCACAAATGTGTAACTGGACTACTTCTTTAAATTGACACCAGATCCGGTGACCTTTGGGACATGGTTTGAACCCCTATAGGAATGTGCGATCATCATGAAACGTTCAGATCACTTTCAACTCAATAGATTCTACCTTCTTGTAACGTTTCAGCCTGATTAGACCTTGTTTTCACACAAATGGACCCAGAATGATGTGAAATTGTGCTTCGTGCAACATAATTCTGGGTGCCATTTACTAACCATAAGTGCTAATGACTCCATTCCTTTTTGTGGTTGTAGGGGCTGTTGATTGGAGTACAATAAAACAAACCTGACCTCTCTAGGACATTCAGATGCCAAGTTATAAGCCCACAAATGTGTAACTGGACTACTTCTTTAAAGTGACACCAGGCCCGGTGACCTTTGGGACATGGTTTGACCCCCTATAGGAATGTGCGATCATCATGAAACGTTCAGATCACTTACATTTCAATAGATTCTACCTTCTTGTAACGTTTCAGCCTGATTGGACCTTGTTTTCACACAAATGGACCCAGAATGATGTGAAATTGTGCTTTGTGCAACATAATTCTGGGTGCCATTTAAAAACCATAAGTGCTAATGACTCCAGTCCTTTTTGGGCTAATGGGGGCTGTTGATTGAAGTACACTAAAACAAACCTGATCTCTCTAGGACATTCAGAAGCCAAGTTATAAGCCCACAAAGGTGTAACTGGACTACTTCTTTAAAGTGACACCAGGCGCGGTGACCTTTGGGACATGGTTTGACCCCCTATAGGAATGTGTGATCATCATGAAATGTTCAGATCACTTACAACTCAATAGATTCTACCTTCTTGTAACGTTTCAGCCTGATTGGACCTTGTTTTCACACAAATGAACCCCGAATGATGTGAAATTGTGCTTCGTGCAACATAATTCTGGGTGCCATTTAAAAACCATAAGTGCTAATGACTCCATTCCTTTTTGTGGTAATGGGGGCTGTTAAATGGAGTACTCTAAAACAAACCTGACCTCTCTAGGATATTCAGAAGCCAAGTTATAAGCCCACAAAGGTGTAACTGGACTACTTCTGTAAAGTGACACCAGGCCCGGTGACCTTTGGGACATGGTTTGACCCCCTATAGGAATGTGTGATCATCATGAAATGTTCAGATCACTTACAACTCAATAGATTGTACCTTTTTGTAACGTTTCAGCCTGATTGCACCTTGTTTTCACACAAATGGACCCAGAATGATGTGAAATTGTGCTTCGTGCAACATAATTCTGGGTGCCATTTACAAACCATAAGTGCTAATGACTCCATTCCTT
This sequence comes from Nothobranchius furzeri, assembly GCF_043380555.1. Taxonomy (NCBI): domain Eukaryota; kingdom Metazoa; phylum Chordata; class Actinopteri; order Cyprinodontiformes; family Nothobranchiidae; genus Nothobranchius; species Nothobranchius furzeri. Next base: position 19,444,796 of record NC_091756.1, read on the forward strand.
TTTGTGGTTGTAGGGGCTGTTGATTGAAGTACACTAAAACAAACCTGATCTCTCTAGGACATTCAGAAGCCAAGTTATAAGCCCACAAATGTGTAACTGGACTACTTCTTTAAAGTGACACCAGGCCCGGTGACCTTTGGGACATGGTTTGACCCCCTATAGGAATGTGCGATCATCATGAAACGTTCAGATCTCTTACAACTCAATAGATTCTACCTTCTTGTAATGTTTCAGCCTGATTAGACCTTGTTTTCACACAAATGGACCCAGAATGATGTGAAATTGTGCTTCGTGCAACATAATTCTGGGTGCCATTTACAAACCATAAGTGCTAATGACTCCATTCCTTTTTGTGGTTGAAGGGGCTGTTGATTGAAGTACACTAAAACAAACCTGATCTCTCTAGCACATTCAAAAGCCAAGTTATAAGCCCACAAATGTGTAACTGGACAACTTCTTTAAAGTGACACCAGGCCCTGTGACCTTTGGGACATGGTTTGAACCCCTATAGGAATGTGCGATCATCATGAAACGTTCAGATCACTTTCAACTCAATAGATTCTACCTTCTTGTAACGTTTCAGCCTGATTAGACCTTGTTTTCACACAAATGGACCCAGAATGATGTGAAATTGTGCTTCGTGCAACATAATTCTGGGTGCCATTTACTAACCATAAGTGCTAATGACTCCATTCCTTTTTGTGGTTGTAGGGGCTGTTGATTGGAGTACAATAAAACAAACCTGATCTCTCTAGGACATTCAGAAGCCAAGTTATATGCCCACAAAGGTGTAACTGGACTACTTCTTTAAAGTGACACCAGGCCCGGTGACCTTTGGGACATGGTTTGACCCCCTATAGGAATGTGCGATCATCAAGAAACGTTCAGATCACTTACAACTCAATAGATTCTACCTTCTTGTAACGTTTCAGCGTGATTGGACCTTGTTTTCACACAAATGAACCCAGAATGATGTGAAATTGTGCTTCGTGCAACATAATTCTGGGAGCCATTTACAAACCATAAGTGCTAATGACTCCATTCCTTTTTGTGGTTGTAGGGGCTTTTGATTGGAGTACACTCAAACAAACCTGACCTCTCTAGGACATTCAGATGCCAAGTTATAAGCCCACAAATGTGTAACTGGACTACTTCTTTAAAGTGACACCAGGCCCGGTGACCTTTGGGACATGGTTTGACCCCCTATAGGAATGTGCGATCATCATGAAACATTCAGATCACTTACAACTCAATAGATTCTACCTTCTTGTAACGTTTCAGCCTGATTGGACCTTGTTTTCACACAAATGGACCAAGAATGATGTGAAATTGTGCTTTGTGCAACATAATTCTGGGTGCCATTTAAAAACCATAAGTGCTAATGACTCCAGTCCTTTTTGGGCTAATGGGGGCTGTTGATTGAAGTACACTAAAACAAACCTGATCTCTCTAGGACATTCAGAAGCCAAGTTATAAGCCCACAAAGGTGTAACTGGACTACTTCTTTAAAGTGACACCAGGCGCGGTGACCTTTGGGACATGGTTTGACCCCCTATAGGAATGTGTGATCATCATGAAATGTTCAGATCACTTACAACTCAATAGATTCTACCTTCTTGTAACGTTTCAGCCTGATTGGACCTTGTTTTCACACAAATGAACCCCGAATGATGTGAAATTGTGCTTCGTGCAACATAATTCTGGGTGCCATTTAAAAACTATAAGTGCTAATGACTCCATTCCTTTTTGTGGTAATGGGGGCTGTTAAATGGAGTACTCTAAAACAAACCTGACCTTTCTAGGAAATTCAGAAGCCAAGTTATAAGCCCACAAATGTGTAACTGGACTACTTATTTAAAGTGACCCCAGGCCCGGTGACCTTTGGGACATGGTTTGACCCCCTATAGGAATATGCGATCATCATGAAACGTTCAGATCACTTACAACTCAATAGATTCTACCTTCTTGTAACGTTTCAGCCTGATTGGACCTTGTTTTCACACAAATGAACCCAGAATGATGTGAAATTGTGCTTCGTGCAACATAATTCTGGGTGCCATTTACAAACCATAAGTGCTAATGACTCCATTCCTTTTTGTGGTTGTAGGGGCTGTTGATTGGAGTACACTAAAACAAACCTGATCTCTCTAGGACATTCAGAAGCCAAGTTATAAGCCCAAAAATGTGTAACTGGACTACTTCTTTAAATTGACACCAGGCCCGGTGACCTTTGGGACATGGTTTGACCCCTATAGGAATGTGCGATCATCATGAAACGTTCAGATCACTTACAACTCAATAGATTCTACCTTCTTGTAACGTTTCAGCCTGATTGGACCTTGTTTTCACACAAATGGATCCAGAATGATGTCAAATTGTGCTTCGTGCAACATAATTCTGGGTGCCATTTACAAACCATAAGTGCTAATGACTCCATTCCTTTTTGTGGTTGAAGGGGCTGTTGATTGAAGAACACTAAAACAAACCTGATCTCTCTAGGACATTCAGAAGCCAAGTTATAAGCCCACAAATGTGTAACTGGACTACTTCTTTAAAGTGACACCAGGCCCGGTGACCTTTGGGACATGGTTTGACCCCCTATAGGAATGTGCGATCACCATGAAACGTTCAGATCTCTTACAACTCAATAGATTCTACCTTCTTGTAACGTTTCAGCCTGATTGGACCTTGTTTTCACACAAATGAACCCAGAATGATGTGAAATTGTGCTTCGTGCAACATAATTCTGGGTGCCATTTACAAACCATAAGTGCTAATGACTCCATTCCTTTTTGTGGTTGTAGGGGCTGTTGATTGGAGGACACTAAAACAAACCTGATCTCTCTAGGACATTCAGAAGCCAAGTTATAAGCCCACAAATGTGTAACTGGACTACTTCTTTAAATTGACACCAGGCCCGGTGACCTTTGGGACATGGTTTGACCCCCTTAGGAAAGTGCTATCATCATGAAACGTTCACATCACTTACAACTCAATAGATTCTACCTTCCTGTAACGTTTCAGCCTGATTGCACCTTGTTTTCACACAAATGGACCCAGAATGATGTGAAATTGTGCTTCGTGCAACATAATTCTGGGTGCCATTTACAAACCATAAGTGCTAATGACTCCATTCCTTTTTGTGGTTGTAGGGGCTGTTGATTGAAGTACACTAAAACAAACCTGATCTCTCGAGGACATTCAGAAGCCAAGTTATAAGCCCACAAATGTGTAACTGGACTACTTCTTTAAAGTGACACCAGGCCCGGTGACCTTTGGGACATGGTTTGACCCCCTATAGGAATGTGCGATCATCATGAAACGTTCAGATCTCTTACAACTCAATAGATTCTACCTTCTTGTAATGTTTCAGCCTGATTAGACCTTGTTTTCACACAAATGGACCCAGAATGATGTGAAATTGTGCTTCGTGCAACATAATTCTGGGTGCCATTTACAAACCATAAGTGCTAATGACTCCATTCCTTTTTGTGGTTGAAGGGGCTGTTGATTGAAGTACACTAAAACAAACCTGATCTCTCTAGCACATTCAAAAGCCAAGTTATAAGCCCACAAATGTGTAACTGGACAACTTCTTTAAAGTGACACCAGGCCCTGTGACCTTTGGGACATGGTTTGAACCCCTATAGGAATGTGCGATCATCATGAAACGTTCAGATCACTTTCAACTCAATAGATTCTACCTTCTTGTAACGTTTCAGCCTGATTAGACCTTGTTTTCACACAAATGGACCCAGAATGATGTGAAATTGTGCTTCGTGCAACATAATTCTGGGTGCCATTTACTAACCATAAGTGCTAATGACTCCATTCCTTTTTGTGGTTGTAGGGGCTGTTGATTGGAGTACAATAAAACAAACCTGATCTCTCTAGGACATTCAGAAGCCAAGTTATATGCCCACAAAGGTGTAACTGGACTACTTCTTTAAAGTGACACCAGGCCCGGTGACCTTTGGGACATGGTTTGACCCCCTATAGGAATGTGCGATCATCAAGAAACGTTCAGATCACTTACAACTCAATAGATTCTACCTTCTTGTAACGTTTCAGCGTGATTGGACCTTGTTTTCACACAAATGAACCCAGAATGATGTGAAATTGTGCTTCGTGCAACATAATTCTGGGAGCCATTTACAAACCATAAGTGCTAATGACTCCATTCCTTTTTGTGGTTGTAGGGGCTGTTGATTGGAGTACACTCAAACAAACCTGACCTCTCTAGGACATTCAGATGCCAAGTTATAAGCCCACAAATGTGTAACTGGACTACTTCTTTAAAGTGACACCAGGCCCGGTGACCTTTGGGACATGGTTTGACCCCCTATAGGAATGTGCGATCATCATGAAACATTCAGATCACTTACAACTCAATAGATTCTACCTTCTTGTAACGTTTCAGCCTGATTGGACCTTGTTTTCACACAAATGGACCAAGAATGATGTGAAATTGTGCTTTGTGCAACATAATTCTGGGTGCCATTTAAAAACCATAAGTGCTAATGACTCCAGTCCTTTTTGGGCTAATGGGGGCTGTTGATTGAAGTACACTAAAACAAACCTGATCTCTCTAGGACATTCAGAAGCCAAGTTATAAGCCCACAAAGGTGTAACTGGACTACTTCTTTAAAGTGACACCAGGCGCGGTGACCTTTGGGACATGGTTTGACCCCCTATAGGAATGTGTGATCATCATGAAATGTTCAGATCACTTACAACTCAATAGATTCTACCTTCTTGTAACGTTTCAGCCTGATTGGACCTTGTTTTCACACAAATGAACCCCGAATGATGTGAAATTGTGCTTCGTGCAACATAATTCTGGGTGCCATTTAAAAACCATAAGTGCTAATGACTCCATTCCTTTTTGTGGTAATGGGGGCTGTTAAATGGAGTACTCTAAAACAAACCTGACCTTTCTAGGAAATTCAGAAGCCAAGTTATAAGCCCACAAATGTGTAACTGGACTACTTATTTAAAGTGACCCCAGGCCCGGTGACCTTTGGGACATGGTTTGACCCCCTATAGGAATATGCGATCATCATGAAACGTTCAGATCACTTACAACTCAATAGATTCTACCTTCTTGTAACGTTTCAGCCTGATTGGACCTTGTTTTCACACAAATGAACCCAGAATGATGTGAAATTGTGCTTCGTGCAACATAATTCTGGGTGCCATTTACAAACCATAAGTGCTAATGACTCCATTCCTTTTTGTGGTTGTAGGGGCTGTTGATTGGAGTACACTAAAACAAACCTGATCTCTCTAGGACATTCAGAAGCCAAGTTATAAGCCCACAAATGTGTAACTGGACTACTTCTTTAAATTGACACCAGGCCCGGTGACCTTTGGGACATGGTTTGACCCCTATAGGAATGTGCGATCATCATGAAACGTTCAGATCACTTACAACTCAATAGATTCTACCTTCTTGTAACGTTTCAGCCTGATTGGACCTTGTTTTCACACAAATGGATCCAGAATGATGTCAAATTGTGCTTCGTGCAACATAATTCTGGGTGCCATTTACAAACCATAAGTGCTAATGACTCCATTCCTTTTTGTGGTTGAAGGGGCTGTTGATTGAAGAACACTAAAACAAACCTGATCTCTCTAGGACATTCAGAAGCCAAGTTATAAGCCCACAAATGTGTAACTGGACTACTTCTTTAAAGTTACACCAGGCCCGGTGACCTTTGGGACATGGTTTGACCCCCTATAGGAATGTGCGATCACCATGAAACGTTCAGATCTCTTACAACTCAATAGATTCTACCTTCTTGTAACGTTTCAGCCTGATTGGACCTTGTTTTCACACAAATGGACACAGAATGATGTGAAATTGTGCTTCGTGCAACATAATTCTGGGTGCCATTTACTAACCATAAGTGCTAATGACTCCATTCCTTTTTGTGGGTGTAGGGGCTGTTGATTGGAGTACAATAAAACAAACCTGATCTCTCTAGGACATTCAGAAGCCAAGTTATATGCCCACAAAGGTGTAACTGGACTACTTCTTTAAAGTGACACCAGGCCCGGTGACCTTTGGGACATGGTTTGACCCCCTATAGGAATGTGCGATCATCAAGAAACGTTCAGATCACTTACAACTCAATAGATTCTACCTTCTTGTAACGTTTCAGCCTGATTGGACCTTGTTTTCACACAAATGAACCCAGAATGATGTGAAATTGTGCTTCGTGCAACATAATTCTGGGTGCCATTTACAAACCATAAGTGCTAATGACTCCATTCCTTTTTGTGGTTGTAGGGGCTGTTGATTGGAGTACACTCAAACAAACCTGACCTCTCTAGGACATTCAGATGCCAAGTTATAAGCCCACAAATGTGTAACTGGACTACTTCTTTAAAGTGACACCAGGCCCGGTGACCTTTGGGACATGGTTTTACCCCCTATAGGAATGTGCGATCATCATGAAACGTTCAGATCACATACAACTCAATAGATTCCACCTTCTTGTAATGTTTCAGCCTGATTGGACCTTGTTTTCACACAAATGAACCCAGAATGATGTGAAATTGTGCTTCGTGCAACATAATTCTGGGTGCCATTTAAAAACCATAAGTGCTAATGACTCCATTCCTGTATGTGGTAATGGGGGCTGTTAATTGGAGTACTCTAAAACAAACCTGGCCTCTCTAGGATATTCAGAAGCCAAGTTATAAGCCCACAAATGTGTAACTGGACTACTTCTTTATAGTGACACCAGGCCCGGTGACCTTTGGGACATGGTTTGACCCCCTATAGGAATGTGCGATCATCATGAAACGTTCAGATCACTTACAACTCAATAGATTCTACCTTCTTGTAACGTTTCAGCCTGATTGGACCTTGTTTTCACACAAATGAACCCCGAATGATGTGAAATTGTGCTTCGTGCAAGATAATTCTGGGTGCCATTTACAAACCATAAGTGCTAATGACTCCATTCCTTTTTGTGGTCGTAGGGGCTGTTGATTGGAGTACATTAAAACAAACCTGATCTCTCTAGGACATTCAGAAGCCAAGTTATAAGCCCACAAATGTGTAACTGGACTACTTCTTTAAAGTGACACCAGGTCCGGTGACCTTTGGGACATGGTTTGACCCCCTATAGGAATGTGCGATCATCATGAAACGTTCAGATCACTTACAACTCAATAGATTCTACCTTCTTGTAACGTTTCAGCCTGATTGGACCTTGTTTTCACACAAATGAACCCAGAATGATGTGAAATTGTGCTTCGTGCAACATAATTCTGGGCGCCATTAAAAAACTATAAGTGCTAATGACTCCATTCCTTTTAGTGGTAATGGGGGCTGTTAATTGGAGTACTCTAAAACAAACCTGACCTCTCTAGGATATTCAGAAGCCAAGTTATAAGCCCACAAAGGTGTAACTGGACTACTTCTGTAAAGTGACACCAGGCCCGGTGACCTTTGGGACATGGTTTGACCCCCTATAGGAATGTGTGATCATCATGAAATGTTCAGATCACTTACAACTCAATAGATTGTACCTTTTTGTAACGTTTCAGCCTGATTGGACCTTGTTTTCACACAAATGGACCCAGAATGATGTGAAATTGTGCTTCGTGCAACATAATTCTGGGTGCCATTTACAAACCATAAGTGCTAATGACTCCATTCCTTTTTGTGGTTGTAGGGGCTGTTGATTGAAGTACACTAAAACAAACCTGATCTCTCTAGGACATTCAGAAGCCAAGTTATAAGCCCACAAATGTGTAACTGGACTACTTCTTTAAAGTGACACCAGGCCCGGTGACCTTTGGGACATGGTTTGACCCCCTATAGGAATGTGCGATCATCATGAAACGTTCAGATCACTTACAACTCAATAGATTCTACCTTCTTGTAACGTTTCAGCCTGATTAGACCTTGTTTTCACACAAATGGACCCAGAATGATGTGAAATTGTGCTTCGTGCAACATAATTCTGGGTGCCATTTACTAACCATAAGTGCTAATGACTCCATTCCTTTTTGTGGTTGTAGGGGCTGTTGATTGGAGTACAATAAAACAACCCTGATCTCTCTAGGACATTCAGAAGCCAAGTTATATGCCCACAAAGGTGTAACTGGACTACTTCTTTAAAGTGACACCAGGCCCGGTGACCTTTGGAACATGGTTTGACCCCCTATAGGAATGTGCGATCATCATGAAACGTTCAGATCACTTACAACTCAATAGATTCTACCTTCTTGTAACGTTTCAGCCTGATTGGACCTTGTTTTCACACAAATGAACCCAGAATGATGTGAAATTGTGCTTCGTGCAACATAATTCTGGGTGCCATTTAAAAACAATAAGTGCTAATGACTCCATTCCTTTTAGTGGTAATGGGGGCTGTTAATTGGAGTACTCTAAAACAAACCTGACCTCTCTAGGATATTCAGAAGCAAAGTTATAACCCCACAAAGGTGTAACTGGACTACTTCTTTAAAGTGACACCAGGCCCGGTGACCTTTGGGACATAGTTTGACCCCCTATAGGAATGTGCGATCATCATGAAATGTTCAGATCACTTACAACTCAATAGATTCTACCTTCTTGTAATGTTTCAGCCTGATTGGACCTTGTTTTCACACAAATGAACCAAGAATGATGTGAAATTGTGCTTCGTGCAACATAATTCTGGGTGCCATTTAAAAACCATAAGTGCTAATGACTCCATTCCTTTTTGGGGTTAATGGGGGCTGTTAATTGGAGTACTCTAAAACAAACCTGACCTCTCTAGGGTATTCAGAAGCCAAGTTATAAGCCCACAAAGGTGTAACTGGACTACTTCTTTAAAGTGACACCAGGCCCGGTGACCTTTGGGACATGGTTTGACCCCTATAGGAATGTGCGATCATCATGAAACGTTCAGATCTCTTACAACTCAATAGATTCTACCTTCTTGTAACGTTTCAGCCTGATTGGACCTTGTTTTCACACAAATGGATCCAGAATGATGTGAAATTGTGCTTCGTGCAACATAATTCTGGGTGCCATTTACAAACCATAAGTGCTAATGACTCCATTCCTTTTTGTGGTTGAAGGGGCTGTTAATTGAAGTACACTAAAACAAACCTGATCTCTCTAGGACATTCAAAAGCCAAGTTATAAGCCCACAAATGTGTAACTGGACTACTTCTTTAAAGTGACACCAGGCCCTGTGACCTTTGGGACATGGTTTGACCCCCTATAGGAATATGCGATCATCATGAAACGTTCAGATCACTTACAACTCAATAGATTCTACCTTCTTGTAACGTTTCAGCCTGATTAGACCTTGTTTTCACACAAATGGACCCAGAATGATGTGAAATTGTGCTTCGTGCAACATAATTCTGGGTGCCATTTACTAACCATAAGTGCTAATGACTCCATTCCTTTTTGTGGTTGTAGGGGCTGTTGATTGGAGTACAATAAAACAAACCTGATCTCTCTAGGACATTCAGAAGCCAAGTTATATGCCCACAAAGGTGTAACTGGACTACTTCTTTAAAGTGACACCAGGCCTGGTGACCTTTGGGACATGGTTTGACCCCCTATAGGAATGTGCGATCATCAAGAAACGTTCAGATCACTTACAACTCAATAGATTCTACCTTCTTGTAACGTTTCAGCGTGATTGGACCTTGTTTTCACACAAATGAACCCAGAATGATGTGAAATTGTGCTTCGTGCAACATAATTCTGGGTGCCATTTAAAAACCATAAGTGCTAATGACTCCATTCCTGTTTGTGGTAATGGGGGCTGTTAATTGGAGTACTCTAAAACAAACCTGACCTCTCTAGGATATTCAGAAGCCAAGTCATATGCCCACAAATGTGTAACTGGACTACTTCTTTAAAGTGACACCAGGCCCGGTGACCTTTGGGACATGGTTTGACCCCCTATAGGAATGTGCGATCATCATGAAACGTTCAGATCACTTACAACTCAATAGATTCTACCTTCTTGTAACGTTTCAGCCTGATTGGACCTTGTTTTCACACAAATGGACCCAGAATGATGTGAAATTGTGCTTTGTGCAACATAATTCTGGGTGCCATTTAAAAACCATAAGTGCTAATGACTCCAGTCCTTTTTGGACTAATGGGGGCTGTTGATTGAAGTACACTAAAACAAACCTGATCTCTCTAGGACATTCAAAAGCCAAGTTATAAGCCCACAAATGTGTAACTGGACTACTTCTTTAAAGTGACACCAGGCCCTGTGACCTTTGGGACATGGTTTGACCCCCTATAGGAATATGCGATCATCATGAAACGTTCAGATCACTTACAACTCAATAGATTCTACCTTCTTGTAACGTTTCAGCCTGATTAGACCTTGTTTTCACACAAATGGACCCAGAATGATGTGAAATTGTGCTTCGTGCAACATAATTCTGGGTGCCATTTACTAACCATAAGTGCTAATGACTCCATTCCTTTTTGTGGTTGTAGGGGCTGTTGATTGGAGTACAATAAAACAAACCTGATCTCTCTAGGACATTCAGAAGCCAAGTTATATGCCCACAAAGGTGTAACTGGACTACTTCTTTAAAGTGACACCAGGCCTGGTGACCTTTGGGACATGGTTTGACCCCCTATAGGAATGTGCGATCATCAAGAAACGTTCAGATCACTTACAACTCAATAGATTCTACCTTCTTGTAACGTTTCAGCGTGATTGGACCTTGTTTTCACACAAATGAACCCAGAATGATGTGAAATTGTGCTTCGTGCAACATCCTTCTGGGTGCCATTTAAAAACCATAAGTGCTAATGACTCCATTCCTGTTTGTGGTAATGGGGGCTGTTAATTGGAGTACTCTAAAACAAACCTGACCTCTCTAGGATATTCAGAAGCCAAGTTATATGCCCACAAATGTGTAACTGGACTACTTCTTTAAAGTGACACCAGGCCCGGTGACCTTTGGGACATGGTTTGACCCCCTATAGGAATGTGCGATCATCATGAAACATTCAGATCACTTACAACTCAATAGATTCTACCTTCTTGTAACGTTTCAGCCTGATTGGACCTTGTTTTCACACAAATGGACCCAGAATGATGTGAAATTGTGCTTTGTGCAACATAATTCTGGGTGCCATTTAAAAACCATAAGTGCTAATGACTCCAGTCCTTTTTGGACTAATGGGGGCTGTTGATTGAAGTACACTAAAACAAACCTGATCTCTCTAGGACATTCAAAAGCCAAGTTATAAGCCCACAAATGTGTAACTGGACTACTTCTTTAAAGTGACACCAGGCCCTGTGACCTTTGGAACATGGTTTGACCCCCTATAGGAATATGCGATCATCATGAAACGTTCAGATCACTTACAACTCAATAGATTCTACCTTCTTGTAACGTTTCAGCCTGATTAGACCTTGTTTTCACACAAATGGACCCAGAATGATGTGAAATTGTGCTTCGTGCAACATAATTCTGGGTGCCATTTACTAACCATAAGTGCTAATGACTCCATTCCTTTTTGTGGTTGTAGGGGCTGTTGATTGGAGTACAATAAAACAAACCTGATCTCTCTAGGACATTCAGAAGCCAAGTTATATGCCCACAAAGGTGTAACTGGACTACTTCTTTAAAGTGACACCAGGCCCGGTGACCTTTGGGACATGGTTTGACCCCCTATAGGAATGTGCGATCATCAAGAAACGTTCAGATCACTTACAACTCAATAGATTCCACCTTCTTGTAACGTTTCAGCGTGATTGGACCTTGTTTTCACACAAATGAACCCAGAATGATGTGAAATTGTGCTTCGTGCAACATAATTCTGGGTGCCATTTAAAAACCATAAGTGCTAATGACTCCATTCCTGTTTGTGGTAATGGGGGCTGTTAATTGGAGTACTCTAAAACAAACCTGACCTCTCTAGGATATTCAGAAGCCAAGTTATATGCCCACAATTGTGTAACTGGACTACTTCTTTAAAGTGACACCAGGCCCGGTGACCTTTGGGACATGGTTTGACCCCCTATAGGAATGTGCGATCATCATGAAACGTTCAGATCACTTACAACTCAATAGATTCTACCTTCTTGTAACGTTTCAGCCTGATTGGACCTTGTTTTCACACAAATGGACCCAGAATGATGTGAAATTGTGCTTTGTGCAACATAATTCTGGGTGTCATTTAAAAACCATAAGTGCTAATGACTCCAGTCCTTTTTGGGCTAATGGGGGCTGTTGATTGAAGTACACTAAAACAAACCTGATCTCTCTAGGACATTCAGAAGCCAAGTTATAAGCCCACAAAGGTGTAACTGGACTACTTCTTTAAAGTGACACCAGGCGCAGTGACCTTTGGGACATGGTTTGACCCCCGATAGGAATGTGTGATCATCATGAAAAGTTCAGATCACTTACAACTCAATAGATTCTACCTTCTTGTAACGTTTCAGCCTGATTGGACCTTGTTTTCACACAAATGAACCCCGAATGATGTGAAATTGTGCTTCGTGCAACATAATTCTGGATGCCATTTAAAAACCATAAGTGCTAATGACTCCATTCCTTTTTGTGGTAATGGGGGCTGTTAAATGGAGTACTCTAAAAAAAAACCTGACCTTTCTAGGAAATTCAGAAGCCAAGTTATAAGCCCACAAATGTGTAACTGGACTACTTCTTTAAAGTGACCCCAGGCCCGGTGACCTTTGGGACATGGTTTGACCCCCTATAGGAATATGCGATCATCATGAAACGTTCAGATCACTTACAACTCAATAGATTCTACCTTCTTGTAACGTTTCAGCCTGATTGGACCTTGTTTTCACACAAATGAACCCAGAATGATGTGAAATTGTGCTTCGTGCAACATAATTCTGGGTGCCATTTACAAACCATAAGTGCTAATGACTCCATTCCTTTTTGTGGTTGTAGGGGCTGTTGATTGGAGTACACTAAAACAAACCTGATCTCTCTAGGACATTCAGAAGCCAAGTTATAAGCCCACAAATGTGTAACTGGACTACTTCTTTAAATTGACACCAGGCCCGGTGACCTTTGGGACATGGTTTGACCCCTATAGGAATGTGCGATCATAATGAAACGTTCAGATCACTTACAACTCAATAGATTCTACCTTCTTGTAACGTTTCAGCCTGATTGGACCTTGTTTTCACACAAATGGATCCAGAATGATGTGAAATTGTGCTTCGTGCAACATAATTCTGGGTGCCATTTACTAACCATAAGTGCTAATGACTCCATTCCTTTTTGTGGTTGTAGGGGCTGTTGATTGGAGTACAATAAAACAAACCTGATCTCTCTAGGATATTCAGAAGCCAAGTTATAAGCCCACAAATGTGTAACTGGACTCTTTCTTTAAAGTGACACCAGGCCCTGTGACCTTTGGAACATGGTTTGACCCCCTATAGGAATATGCGATCATCATGAAACGTTCAGATCACTTACAACTCAATAGATTCTACATTCTTGTAACGTTTCAGCCTGATTAGACCTTGTTTTCACACAAATGGACCCAGAATGATGTGAAATTGTGCTTCGTGCAACATAATTCTGGGTGCCATTTACTAACCATAAGTGCTAATGACTCCATTCCTTTTTGTGGTTGTAGGGGCTGTTGATTGGAGTACAATAAAACAAACCTGATCTCTCTAGGACATTCAGAAGCCAAGTTATATGCCCACAAAGGTGTAACTGGACTACTTCTTTAAAGTGACACCAGGCCCGGTGACCTTTGGGACATGGTTTGACCCCCTATAGGAATGTGCGATCATCAAGAAACGTTCAGATCACTTACAACTCAATAGATTCTACCTTCTTGTAACGTTTCAGCGTGATTGGACCTTGTTTTCACACAAATGAACCCAGAATGATGTGAAATTGTGCTTCGTGCAACATAATTCTGGGTGCCATTTACAAACCATAAGTGCTAATGACTCCATTCCTTTTTGTGGTTGTAGGGGCTGTTGATTGGAGTACACTCAAACAAACCTGACCTCTCTAGGACATTCAGATGCCAAGTTATAAGCCCACAAATGTGTAACTGGACTACTTCTTTAAAGTGACACCAGGCCCGGTGACCTTTGGGACATGGTTTTACCCTCTATAGGAATGTGCGATCATCATGAAACGTTCAGATCACATACAACTCAATAGATTCTACCTTCTTGTAATGTTTCAGCCTGATTGGACCTTGTTTTCACACAAATGAACCCAGAATGATGTGAAATTGTGCTTCGTGCAACATAATTCTGGGTGCCATTTAAAAACCATAAGTGCTAATGACTCCATTCCTGTTTGTGGTAATGGGGGCTGTTAATTGGAGTACTCTAAAACAAACCTGACCTCTCTAGGATATTCAGAAGCCAAGTTATATGCCCACAATTGTGTAACTGGACTACTTCTTTAAAGTGACACCAGGCCCGGTGACCTTTGGGACATGGTTTGACCCCCTATAGGAATGTGCGATCATCATGAAACGTTCAGATCACTTACAACTCAATAGATTCTACCTTCTTGTAACGTTTCAGCCTGATTGGACCTTGTTTTCACACAAATGGACCCAGAATGATGTGAAATTGTGCTTTGTGCAACATAATTCTGGGTGTCATTTAAAAACCATAAGTGCTAATGACTCCAGTCCTTTTTGGGCTAATGGGGGCTGTTGATTGAAGTACACTAAAACAAACCTGATCTCTCTAGGACATTCAGAAGCCAAGTTATAAGCCCACAAAGGTGTAACTGGACTACTTCTTTAAAGTGACACCAGGCGCAGTGACCTTTGGGACATGGTTTGACCCCCCATAGGAATGTGTGATCATCAGGAAATGTTCAGATCACTTACAACTCAATAGATTCTACCTTCCTGTAACGTTTATGCCTGATTGGACCTTGTTTTCACACAAATGAACCCCGAATGATGTGAAATTGTGCTTCGTGCAACATAATTCTGGATGCCATTTAAAAACCATAAGTGCTAATGACTCCATTCCTTTTTGTGGTAATGGGGGCTGTTAAATGGAGTACTCTAAAAAAAAACCTGACCTTTCTAGGAAATTCAGAAGCCAAGTTATAAGCCCACAAATGTGTAACTGGACTACTTCTTTAAAGTGACCCCAGGCCCGGTGACCTTTGGGACATGGTTTGACCCCCTATAGGAATATGCGATCATCATGAAACGTTCAGATCACTTACAACTCAATAGATTCTACCTTCTTGTAACGTTTCAGCCTGATTGGACCTTGTTTTCACACAAATGAACCCAGAATGATGTGAAATTGTGCTTCGTGCAACATAATTCTGGGTGCCATTTACAAACCATAAGTGCTAATGACTCCATTCCTTTTTGTGGTTGTAGGGGCTGTTGATTGGAGTACACTAAAACAAACCTGATCTCTCTAGGACATTCAGAAGCCAAGTTATAAGCCCACAAATGTGTAACTGGACTACTTCTTTAAATTGACACCAGGCCCGGTGACCTTTGGGACATGGTTTGACCCCTATAGGAATGTGCGATCATAATGAAACGTTCAGATCACTTACAACTCAATAGATTCTACCTTCTTGTAACGTTTCAGCCTGATTGGACCTTGTTTTCACACAAATGGATCCAGAATGATGTGAAATTGTGCTTCGTGCAACATAATTCTGGGTGCCATTTACAAACCATAAATGCTAATGACTCCATTCCTTTTTGTGGTTGAAGGGGCTGTTGATTGAAGTACACTAAAACAAACCTGATCTCTCTAGGACATTCAGAAGCCAAGTTATAAGCCCACAAATGTATAACTGGA
Source organism: Nothobranchius furzeri (assembly GCF_043380555.1). Lineage (NCBI taxonomy): Eukaryota > Metazoa > Chordata > Actinopteri > Cyprinodontiformes > Nothobranchiidae > Nothobranchius > Nothobranchius furzeri. The sequence continues at coordinate 19,460,599 of NC_091756.1, forward strand.
CTACTTCTTTAAAGTGACACCAGGCCCGGTGACCTTTGGGACATGGTTTGACCCCCTATAGGAATGTGAGATCATCATGAAACGTTCAGATCTCTTACAACTCAATAGATTCTACCTTCTTGTAACGTTTCAGCCTGATTGGACCTTGTTTTCACACAAATGGACCCAGAATGATGTGAAATTGTGCTTCGTGCAACATAATTCTGGGTGCCATTTACTAACCATAAGTGCTAATGACTCCATTCCTTTTTGTGGGTGTAGGGGCTGTTGATGGGAGTACAATAAAACAAACCTGATCTCTCTAGGACATTCAGAAGCCAAGTTATATGCCCACAAAGGTGTAACTGGACTACTTCTTTAAAGTGACACCAGGCCCGGTGACCTTTGGGACATGGTTTGACCCCCTATAGGAATGTGCGATCATCAAGAAACATTCAGATCACTTACAACTCAATAGATTCTACCTTCTTTTAACGTTTCAGCCTGATTGGACCTTGTTTTCACACAAATGAACCCAGAATGATGTGAAATTGTGCTTCGTGCAACATAATTCTGGGTGCCATTTACAAACCATAAGTGCTAATGACTCCATTCCTTTTTGTGGTTGTAGGGGCTGTTGATTGGAGTACACTCAAACAAACAAGACCTCTCTAGGACATTCAGATGCCAAGTTATAAGCCCACAAATGTGTAACTGGACTACTTCTTTAAAGTGACACCAGGCCCGGTGACCTTTGGGACATGGTTTTACCCCCATAGGAATGTGCGATCATCATGAAACGTTCAGATCACATACAACTCAATAGATTCTACCTTCTTGTAATGTTTCAGCCTGATTGGACCTTGTTTTCACACAAATGAACCCAGAATGATGTGAAATTGTGCTTCGTGCAACATAATTCTGGGTGCCATTTAAAAACCATAAGTGCTAATGACTCCATTCCTGTTTGTGGTAATGGGGGCTGTTAATTGGAGTACTCTAAAACAAACCTGACCTCTCTAGGATATTCAGAAGCCAAGTTATAAGCCCACAAATGTGTAACTGGACTCTTTCTTTAAAGTGACACCAGGCCCGGTGACCTTTGGGACATGGTTTGACCCCCTATAGGAATGTGCGATCATCATGAAACGTTCAGATCACTTACAACTCAATAGATTTTACCTTCTTGTAACGTTTCAGCCTGATTGGACCTTGTTTTCACACAAATGGACCCAGAATGATGTGAAATTGTGCTTCGTGCAACATAATTCTGGGTGCCATTTACAAACCATAAGTGCTAATGACTCCATTCCTTTTTGTGGTTGTAGGGGCTGTTGATTGGAGTACACTAAAACAAACCTGATCTCTCTAGGACATTCAGAAGCCAAGTTATAAGCCCACAAATGTGTAACTGGACTACTTCTTTAAAGTGACACCAGGCCCGGTGACCTTTGGGACATGGTTTTACCCCCTATAGGAATGTGCGATCATCATGAAACGTTCAGATCACTTACAACTCAATAGATTCTACCTTCTTGTAACGTTTCAGCCTGATTGGACCTTGTTTTCACACAAATGAACCCAGAATGATGTGAAATTGTGCTTCGTGCAACATAATTCTGGGTGCCATTTACAAACCATAAGTGCTAATGACTCCATTCCTTTTTGTGGTTGTAGGGGCTGTTGATTGGAGTACACTCAAACAAACCTGACCTGTCTAGGACATTCAGATGCCAAGTTATAAGCCCACAAATGTGTAACTGGACTACTTCTTTAAAGTGACACCAGGCCCGGTGACCTTTGGGACATGGTTTTACCCCCATAGGAATGTGCGATCTTCATGAAACGTTCAGATCACATACAACTCAATAGATTCTACCTTCTTGTAATGTTTCAGCCTGATTGGACCTTGTTTTCACACAAATGAACCCAGAATGATGTGAAATTGTGCTTCGTGCAACATATTTATGGGTGCCATTTAAAAACCATAAGTGCTAATGACTCCATTCCTGTTTGTGGTAATGGGGGCTGTTAATTGGAGTACTCTAAAACAAACCTGACCTCTCTAGGATATTCAGAAGCCAAGTTATGAGCCCACAAATGTGTAACTGGACTACTTCTTTAAAGTGACACCAGGCCCGGTGACCTTTGGGACATGGTTTGACCTCCTATAGGAATGTGCGATCATCATGAAACGTTCAGATCACTTACAACTCAATAGATTCTACCTTCTTGTAACGTTTCAGCCTGATTGGACCTTGTTTTCACACAAATGGACCCAGAATGATGTGAAATTGTGCTTCATGCAACATAATTCTGGGTGCCATTTACAAACCATAAGTGCTAATGACTCCATTCCTTTTTGTGGTTGTAGGGGCTGTTGATTGGAGTACACTAAAACAAATCTGATCTCTCTAGGACATTCAGAAGCCAAGTTATAAGCCCACAAATGTGTAACTGGACTACTTCTTTAAAGTGACACCAGGCCCGGTGACCTTTGGGACATGGTTTTACCCCCTATAGGAATGTGGGATCATCATGAAACGTTCAGATCACTTACAACTCAATAGATTCTACCTTCTTGTAACGTTTCAGCCTGATTGGACCTTGTTTTCACACAAATGAACCCAGAATGATGTGAAATTGTGCTTTGTGCAACATAATTCTGGGCGCCATTAAAAAACCATAAGTGCTAATGACTCCATTCCTTTTAGTGGTAATGGGGGCTGTTAATTGGAGTACTCTAAAACAAACCTGACCTCTCTAGGATATTCAGAAGCCAAGTTATAAGCCCACAAAGGTGTAACTGGACTACTTCTTTAAAGTGACACCAGGCCCGGTGACCTTTGGGACATGGTTTGACCCCCTATAGGAATGTGTGATCATCATGAAATGTTCAGGTCACTTACAACTCAATAGATTCTACCTTCTTGTAATGTTTCAGCCTGATTGGACCTTGTTTTCACACAAATGAACCCAGAATGATGTGAAATTGTGCTTCGTGCAACATAATTCTGGGTGCCATTTACAAACCATAAGTGCTAATGACTCCATTCCTTTTTGTGGTTGTAGGGGCTGTTGATTGGAGTACACTAAAACAAACCTGATCTCTCTAGGACATTCAGAAGCCAAGTTATAAGCCCACAAATGTGTAACTGGACTACTTCTTTAAATTGACACCAGGCCCGGTGACCTTTGGGACATGGTTTGACCCCTATAGGAATGTGCGATCATAATGAAACGTTCAGATCACTTACAACTCAATAGATTCTACCTTCTTGTAACGTTTCAGCCTGATTGGACCTTGTTTTCACACAAATGGATCCAGAATGATGTGAAATTGTGCTTCGTGCAACATAATTCTGGGTGCCATTTACAAACCATAAATGCTAATGACTCCATTCCTTTTTGTGGTTGAAGGGGCTGTTGATTAAAGTACACTAAAACAAACCTGATCTCTCTAGGACATTCAGAAGCCAAGTTATAAGCCCACAAATGTGTAACTGGACTACTTCTTTAAAGTGACACCAGGCCCGGTGACCTTTGGGACATGGTTTGACCCCCTATAGGAATGTGCGATCATCATGAAACGTTCAGATCTCTTACAACTCAATAGATTCTACCTTCTTGTAACGTTTCAGCCTGATTGGACCTTGTTTTCACACAAATGGACCCAGAATGATGTGAAATTGTGCTTCGTGCAACATAATTCTGGGTGCCATTTACTAACCATAAGTGCTAATGACTCCATTCCTTTTTGTGGGTGTAGGGGCTGTTGATGGGAGTACAATAAAACAAACCTGATCTCTCTAGGACATTCAGAAGCCAAGTTATATGCCCACAAAGGTGTAACTGGACTACTTCTTTAAAGTGACACCAGGCCCGGTGACCTTTGGGACATGGTTTGACCCCCTTTAGGAATGTGCGATCATCAAGAAACATTCAGATCACTTACAACTCAATAGATTCTACCTTCTTTTAACGTTTCAGCCTGATTGGACCTTGTTTTCACACAAATGAACCCAGAATGATGTGAAATTGTGCTTCGTGCAACATAATTCTGGGTGCCATTTACAAACCATAAGTGCTAATGACTCCATTCCTTTTTGTGGTTGTAGGGGCTGTTGATTGGAGTACACTCAAACAAACCTGACCTCTCTAGGACATTCAGATGCCAAGTTATAAGCCCACAAATGTGTAACTGGACTACTTCTTTAAAGTGACACCAGGCCCGGTGACCTTTGGGACATGGTTTTACCCCCATAGGAATGTGCGATCATCATGAAACGTTCAGATCACATACAACTCAATAGATTCTACCTTCTTGTAATGTTTCAGCCTGATTGGACCTTGTTTTCACACAAATGAACCCAGAATGATGTGAAATTGTGCTTCGTGCAACATAATTCTGGGTGCCATTTAAAAACCATAAGTGCTAATGACTCCATTCCTGTTTGTGGTAATGGGGGCTGTTAATTGGAGTACTCTAAAACAAACCTGACCTCTCTAGGATATTCAGAAGCCAAGTTATAAGCCCACAAATGTGTAACTGGACTCTTTCTTTAAAGTGACACCAGGCCCGGTGACCTTTGGGACATGGTTTGACCCCCTATAGGAATGTGCGATCATCATGAAACGTTCAGATCACTTACAACTCAATAGATTTTACCTTCTTGTAACGTTTCAGCCTGATTGGACCTTGTTTTCACACAAATGGACCCAGAATGATGTGAAATTGTGCTTCGTGCAACATAATTCTGGGTGCCATTTACAAACCATAAGTGCTAATGACTCCATTCCTTTTTGTGGTTGTAGGGGCTGTTGATTGGAGTACACTAAAACAAACCTGATCTCTCTAGGACATTCAGAAGCCAAGTTATAAGCCCACAAATGTGTAACTGGACTACTTCTTTAAAGTGACACCAGGCCCGGTGACCTTTGGGACATGGTTGGACCCCCTATAGGAATGTGCGATCATCATGAAACGTTCAGATCACTTACAACTCAATAGATTCTACCTTCTTGTAACGTTTCAGCCTGATTGGACCTTGTTTTCACACAAATGAACCCAGAATGATGTGAAATTGTGCTTCGTGCAACATAATTCTGGGTGCCATTTACAAACCATAAGTGCTAATGACTCCATTCCTTTTTGTGGTTGTAGGGGCTGTTGATTGGAGTACACTCAAACAAACCTGACCTGTCTAGGACATTCAGATGCCAAGTTATAAGCCCACAAATGTGTAACTGGACTACTTCTTTAAAGTGACACCAGGCCCGGTGACCTTTGGGACATGGTTTTACCCCCATAGAAATGTGCGATCTTCATGAAACGTTCAGATCACATACAACTCAATAGATTCTACCTTCTTGTAATGTTTCAGCCTGATTGGACCTTGTTTTCATACAAATGAACCCAGAATGATGTGAAATTGTGCTTCGTGCAACATATTTCTGGGTGCCATTTAAAAACCATAAGTGCTAATGACTCCATTCCTGTTTGTGGTAATGGGGGCTGTTAATTGGAGTACTCTAAAACAAACCTGACCTCTCTAGGATATTCAGAAGCCAAGTTATGAGACCACAAATGTGTAACTGGACTACTTCTTTAAAGTGACACCAGGCCCGGTGACCTTTGGGACATGGTTTGACCTCCTATAGGAATGTGCGATCATCATGAAACGTTCAGATCACTTACAACTCAATAGATTCTACCTTCTTGTAACGTTTCAGCCTGATTGGACCTTGTTTTCACACAAATGGACCCAGAATGATGTGAAATTGTGCTTCATGCAACATAATTCTGGGTGCCATTTACAAACCATAAGTGCTAATGACTCCATTCCTTTTTGTGGTTGTAGGGGCTGTTGATTGGAGTACACTAAAACAAACCTGATCTCTCTAGGACATTCAAAAGCCAAGTTATAAGCCCACAAATGTGTAACTGGACTACTTCTTTAAAGTGACACCAGGCCCGGTGACCTTTGGGACATGGTTTTACCCCCTATAGGAATGTGGGATCATCATGAAACGTTCAGATCACTTACAACTCAATAGATTCTACCTTCTTGTAACGTTTCAGCCTGATTGGACCTTGTTTTCACACAAATGAACCCAGAATGATGTGAAATTGTGCTTCGTGCAACATAATTCTGGGCGCCATTAAAAAACCATAAGTGCTAATGACTCCATTCCTTTTAGTGGTAATGGGGGCTGTTAATTGGAGTACTCTAAAACAAACCTGACCTCTCTAGGATATTCAGAAGCCAAGTTATAAGCCCACAAAGGTGTAACTGGACTACTTCTTTAAAGTGACACCAGGCCCGGTGACCTTTGGGACATGGTTTGACCCCCTATAGGAATGTGTGATCATCATGAAATGTTCAGATCAATTACAACTCAATAGATTCTACCTTCTTGTAATGTTTCAGCCTGATTGGACCTTGTTTTCACACAAATGAACCCAGAATGATGTGAAATTGTGCTTCGTGCAACATAATTCTGGGTGCCATTTAAAAACCCATAAGTGCTAATGACTCCATTCCTTTTTGTGCTTGTAGGGGCTGTTGATTGGAGTACACTAAAACAAACCTGTTCTCTCTAGGACATTCAGAAGCCAAGTTATAAGCCCACAAATGTGTAACTGGACTACTTTAAATTGATACCAGATCCGGTGACCTTTGGGACATTGGTTTGACCCCCATAGGAAAGTGCTATCATCATGAAACGTTCAGATCACTTACAACTCAATAGATTCTACCTTCCTGTAAAGTTTCAGCCTGATTGGACCTTGTTTTCACACAAATGAACCCAGAATGATGTGAAATTGTGCTTCGTGCAACATAATTCTGGGTGCCATTTAAAAACCATAAGTGCTAATGACTCCATTCCTTTTTGTGGTTGTAGGGGCTGTTGATTGAAGTACACTAAAACAAACCTGATCTCTCTAGGACATTCAGAAGCCAAGTTATAAACCCACAAATGTGTAACTGGACTACTTCTTTAAAGTGACACTAGGCCCGGTGACCTTTGGGACATGGTTTGACCCCCTATAGGAATGTGCGATCATCATGAAACGTTCAGATCACTTACAACTCAATAGATTCTACCTTCTTGTAATGTTTCAGCCTGATTGGACCTTGTTTTCACACAAATGAACCCAGAATGATGTGAAATTTTGCTTCATGCAACATAATTCTGGGTACCATTTACAAACCATAAGTGCTAATGACTCCAATCCTTTTTGTGGTTGTAGGGGCTGTTGATTGGAGTACACTAAAACAAACCTGATCTCTCTAGGACATTCAGAAGCCAAGTTATAAGCCCACAAATGTGTAACTGGACTACTTCTTTAAATTGACACCAGGCCCGGTGACCTTTGGGACATGGTTTGACCCCTATAGGAATGTGCGATCATCATGAAATGTTCAGATCACTTACAACTCAATAGATTCTACCTTCTTGTAACGTTTCAGCCTGATTGGACCTTGTTTTCACACAAATGGATCCAGAATGATGTGAAATTGTGCTTCGTGCAACATAATTCTGGGTGCCATTTACAAACCATAAGTGCTAATGACTCCATTCCTTTTTGTGGTTTGAAGGGGCTGTTGATTGAAGTACACTAAAACAAACCTGATCTCTCTAGGACATTCAGAAGCCAAGTTATAAGCCCACAAATGTGTAACTGGACTACTTCTTTAAAGTGACACCAGGCCCGGTGACCTTTGGGACATGGTTTGACCCCCTATAGGAATGTGAGATCATCATGAAACGTTCAGATCTCTTACAACTCAATAGATTCTACCTTCTTGTAACGTTTCAGCCTGATTGGACCTTGTTTTCACACAAATGAACCCAGAATGATGTGAAATTGTGCTTCGTGCAACATAATTCTGGGCGCCATTAAAAAAACCATAAGTGCTAATGACTCCATTCCTTTTAGTGGTAATGGGGGCTGTTAATTGGAGTACTCTAAAACAAACCTGACCTCTCTAGGATATTCAGAAGCCAAGTTATAAGCCCACAAAGGTGTAACTGGACTACTTCTTTAAAGTGACACCAGGCCCGGTGACCTTTGGGACATGGTTTGACCCCCTATAGGAATGTGCGATCATCATGAAATGTTCAGATCACTTACAACTCAATAGATTCTACCTTCTTGTAACGTTTCAGCCTGATTGGACCTTGTTTTCATACAAATGAACCCAGAATGATGTGAAATTGTGCTTCGTGCAACATATTTCTGGGTGCCATTTAAAAACCATAAGTGCTAATGACTCCATTCCTGTTTGTGGTAATGGGGGCTGTTAATTGGAGTACTCTAAAACAAACCTGACCTCTCTAGGATATTCAGAAGCCAAGTTATGAGCCCACAAATGTGTAACTGGACTACTTCTTTAAAGTGACACCAGGCCCGGTGACCTTTGGGACATGGTTTGACCTCCTATAGGAATGTGCGATCATCATGAAACGTTCAGATCACTTACAACTCAATAGATTCTACCTTCTTGTAACGTTTCAGCCTGATTGGACCTTGTTTTCACACAAATGGACCCAGAATGATGTGAAATTGTGCTTCATGCAACATAATTCTGGGTGCCATTTACAAACCATAAGTGCTAATGACTCCATTCCTTTTTGTGGTTGTAGGGGCTGTTGATTGGAGTACACTAAAACAAACCTGATCTCTCTAGGACATTCAAAAGCCAAGTTATAAGCCCACAAATGTGTAACTGGACTACTTCTTTAAAGTGACACCAGGCCCGGTGACCTTTGGGACATGGTTTTACCCCCTATAGGAATGTGGGATCATCATGAAACGTTCAGATCACTTACAACTCAATAGATTCTACCTTCTTGTAACGTTTCAGCCTGATTGGACCTTGTTTTCACACAAATGAACCCAGAATGATGTGAAATTGTGCTTCGTGCAACATAATTCTGGGCGCCATTAAAAAACCATAAGTGCTAATGACTCCATTCCTTTTAGTGGTAATGGGGGCTGTTAATTGGAGTACTCTAAAACAAACCTGACCTCTCTAGGATATTCAGAAGCCAAGTTATAAGCCCACAAAGGTGTAACTGGACTACTTCTTTAAAGTGACACCAGGCCCGGTGACCTTTGGGACATGGTTTGACCCCCTATAGGAATGTGTGATCATCATGAAATGTTCAGATCAATTACAACTCAATAGATTCTACCTTCTTGTAATGTTTCAGCCTGATTGGACCTTGTTTTCACACAAATGAACCCAGAATGATGTGAAATTGTGCTTCGAGCAACATAATTCTGGGTGCCATTTAAAAACCCATAAGTGCTAATGACTCCATTCCTTTTTGTGCTTGTAGGGGCTGTTGATTGGAGTACACTAAAACAAACCTGTTCTCTCTAGGACATTCAGAAGCCAAGTTATAAGCCCACAAATGTGTAACTGGACTACTTTAAATTGATACCAGATCCGGTGACCTTTGGGACATTGGTTTGACCCCCATAGGAAAGTGCTATCATCATGAAACGTTCAGATCACTTACAACTCAATAGATTCTACCTTCCTGAAAAGTTTCAGCCTGATTGGACCTTGTTTTCACACAAATGAACCCAGAATGATGTGAAATTGTGCTTCGTGCAACATAATTCTGGGTGCCATTTAAAAACCATAAGTGCTAATGACTCCATTCCTTTTTGTGGTTGTAGGGGCTGTTGATTGAAGTACACTAAAACAAACCTGATCTCTCTAGGACATTCAGAAGCCAAGTTATAAACCCACAAATGTGTAACTGGACTACTTCTTTAAAGTGACACTAGGCCCGGTGACCTTTGGGACATGGTTTGACCCCCTATAGGAATGTGCGATCATCATGAAACATTCAGATCACTTACAACTCAATAGATTCTACCTTCTTGTAATGTTTCAGCCTGATTGGACCTTGTTTTCACACAAATGAACCCAGAATGATGTGAAATTGTGCTTCATGCAACATAATTCTGGGTACCATTTACAAACCATAAGTGCTAATGACTCCAATCCTTTTTGTGGTTGTAGGGGCTGTTGATTGGAGTACACTAAAACAAACCTGATCTCTCTAGGACATTCAGAAGCCAAGTTATAAGCCCACAAATGTGTAACTGGACTACTTCTTTAAATTGACACCAGGCCCGGTGACCTTTGGGACATGGTTTGACCCCTATAGGAATGTGCGATCATCATGAAATGTTCAGATCACTTACAACTCAATAGATTCTACCTTCTTGTAACGTTTCAGCCTGATTGGACCTTGTTTTCACACAAATGGATCCAGAATGATGTGAAATTGTGCTTCGTGCAACATAATTCTGGGTGCCATTTACAAACCATAAGTGCTAATGACTCCATTCCTTTTTGTGGTTTGAAGGGGCTGTTGATTGAAGTACACTAAAACAAACCTGATCTCTCTAGGACATTCAGAAGCCAAGTTATAAGCCCACAAATGTGTAACTGGACTACTTCTTTAAATTGACACCAGGCCCGGTGACCTTTGGGACATGGTTTGACCCCTATAGGAATGTGCGATCATCATGAAATGTTCAGATCACTTACAACTCAATAGATTCTACCTTCTTGTAACGTTTCAGCCTGATTGGACCTTGTTTTCACACAAATGGATCCAGAATGATGTGAAATTGTGCTTCGTGCAACATAATTCTGGGCGCCATTAAAAAACCATAAGTGCTAATGACTCCATTCCTTTTAGTGGTAATGGGGGCTGTTAATTGGAGTACTCTAAAACAAACCTGACCTCTCTAGGATATTCAGAAGCCAAGTTATAAGCCCACAAAGGTGTAACTGGACTACTTCTTTAAAGTGACACCAGGCCCGGTGACCTTTGGGACATGGTTTGACCCCCTATAGGAATGTGTGATCATCATGAAATGTTCAGATCACTTACAACTCAATAGATTCTACCTTCTTGTAATGTTTCAGCCTGATTGGACCTTGTTTTCACACAATTGAACCCAGAATGATGTGAAATTGTGCTTCGTGCAACATAATTCTGGGTGCCATTTAAAAACCCATAAGTGCTAATGACTCCATTCCTTTTTGTGCTTGTAGGGGCTGTTGATTGGAGTACACTAAAACAAACCTGATCTCTCTAGGACATTCAGAAGCCAAGTTATAAGCCCACAAATGTGTAACTGGACTACTTCTTTAAATTGACACCAGATCCGGTGACCTTTGGGACATTGGTTTGACCCCCATAGGAAAGTGCTATCATCATGAAACGTTCAGATCACTTACAACTCAATAGATTCTACCTTCCTGTAACGTTTCAGCCTGATTGGACCTTGTTTTCACACAAATGAACCCAGAATGATGTGAAATTGTGCTTCGTGCAACATAATTCTGGGTGCCATTTAAAAACCATAAGTGCTAATGACTCCATTCCTTTTTGTGGTTGTAGGGGCTGTTGATTGAAGTACACTAAAACAAACCTGATCTCTCTAGGACATTCAGAAGCCAAGTTATAAACCCACAAATGTGTAACTGGACTACTTCTTTAAAGTGACACTAGGCCCGGTGACCTTTGGGACATGGTTTGACCCCCTATAGGAATGTGCGATCATCATGAAACGTTCAGATCACTTACAACTCAATAGATTCTACCTTCTTGTAATGTTTCAGCCTGATTGGACCTTGTTTTCACACAAATGAACCCAGAATGATGTGAAATTGTGCTTCATGCAACATAATTCTGGGTACCATTTACAAACCATAAGTGCTAATGACTCCATTCCTTTTTGTGGTTGTAGGGGCTGTTGATTGGAGTACACTAAAACAAACCTGATCTCTCTAGGACATTCAGAAGCCAAGTTATAAGCCCACAAATGTGTAACTGGACTACTTCTTTAAATTGACACCAGGCCCGGTGACCTTTGGGACATGGTTTGACCCCTATAGGAATGTGGGATCATCATGAAATGTTCAGATCACTTACAACTCAATAGATTCTACCTTCTTGTAATGTTTCAGCCTGATTAGACCTTGTTTTCACACAAATGGACCCAGAATGATGTGAAATTGTGCTTCGTGCAACATAATTCTGGGTGCCATTTACTAACCATACGTGCTAATGACTCCATTCCTTTTTGTGGGTGTAGGGGCTGTTGATTGGAGTACAATAAAACAAACCTGATCTCTCTAGGACATTCAGAAGCCAAGTTATATGCCCACAAAGGTGTAACTGGACTACTTCTTTAAAGTGACACGAGGCCCGGTGATCTTTGGGACATGGTTTGACCCCCTATAGGAATGTGCGATCATCAAGAAACGTTCAGATCACTTACAGCTCAATAGATTCTACCTTCTTGTAACGTTTCAGCCTGATTGGACCTTGTTTTCACACAAATGAACCCAGAATGATGTGAAATTGTGCTTCGTGCAACATAATTCTGGGTGCCATTTACAATCCATAAGTGCTAATGACTCCATTCCTTTTTGTGGTTGTAGGGGCTGTTGATTGGAGTACACTCAAACAAACCTGACTTCTCTAGGACATTCAGATGCCAAGTTATAAGCCCACAAATGTGTAACTGGACTACTTCTTTAAAGTGACACCAGGCCCGGTGACCTTTGGGACATGGTTTTACCCCCTATAGGAATGTGCGATCATCATGAAACGTTCAGATCACATACAACTCAATAGATTCTACCTTTTTGTAATGTTTCAGCCTGATTGGACCTTGTTTTCACACAAATGAACCCAGAATGATGTGAAATTGTGCTTCGTGCAACATAATTCTGGGTGCCATTTAAAAACCATAAGTGCTAATGACTCCATTCCTGTTTGTGGTAATGGGGGCTGTTAATTGGAGTACTCTAAAACAAACCTGACCTCTCTGGGATATTCAGAAGCCAAGTTATAAGCCCACAAATGTGTAACTGGACTACTTCTTTAAAGTGACACCAGGCCCGGTGACCTTTGGGACATGGTTTTACCCCCTATAGGAATGTGCGATCATCATGAAACGTTCAGATCACTTACAACTCAATAGATTCTACCTTCTTGTAACGTTTCAGCCTGATTGGACCTTGTTTTCACACAAATGGACCCAGAATGATGTGAAATTGTGCTTCGTGCAACATAATTCTGGGTGCCATTTAAAAACCATAAGTGCTAATGACTCCAGTACTTTTTGGGGTAATGGGGGCTGTTGATTGAAGTACACTAAAACAAACCTGATCTCTCTAGGACATTCAGAAGCCAAGTTATAAGCCCACAAAGGTGTAACTGGACTGCTTCTTTAAAGTGACACCAGGCGCGGTGACCTTTGGGACATGGTTTGACCCCCTATAGGAATGTGTGATCATCATGAAACGTTCAGATCACTTACAACTCAATAGATTCTACCTTCTTGTAACGTTTCAGCCTGATTGGACCTTGTTTTCACACAAATGAACCCCGAATGATGTGAAACTGTGCTTCGTGCAACATAATTCTGGGTGCCCTTTAAAAAAATAAGTGCTAATGACTCCATTCCTTTTTGTGGTAATGGGGGCTGTTAAATGGAGTACTCTAAAACAAACCTGACCTCTCTAGGATATTCAGAAGCCAAGTTATAAGCCCACAAATGTGTAACTGGACTACTTCTTTAAAGTGACACCATTCCCGGTGACCTTTGGGACATGGTTTGACCCCCTATAGGAATGTGCGATCATCATGAAACGTTCAGATCACTTACAACTCAATAGATTCTACCTTCTTGTAACGTTTCAGCCTGATTGGACCTTGTTTTCACACAAATGGACCCAGAATGATGTGAAATTGTGCTTCGTGCAACATAATTCTGGGTGCCATTTACAAACCATAAGTGCTAATGACTCCATTCCTTTTTGTGGTTGTAGGGGCTGTTGATTGGAGTACACTAAAACAAACCTGATCTCTCTAGGACATTCAGAAGCCAAGTTATAAGCCCACAAATGTGTAACTGGACTACTTCTTTAAATTGACACCAGGCCCGGTGACCTTTGGGACATGGTTTGACCCCTATAGGAATGTGCGATCATCATGAAATGTTCAGATTACTTACAACTCAATAGATTCTACCTTCTTGTAACGTTTCAGCCTGATTGGACCTTGTTTTCACACAAATGGATCCAGAATGATGTGAAATTGTGCTTCGTGCAACATAATTCTGGGCGCCATTAAAAAAACATAAGTGCTAATGACTCCATTCCTTTTAGTGGTAATGGGGGCTGTTAATTGGAGTACTCTAAAACAAACCTGACCTCTCTAGGATATTCAGAAGCCAAGTTATAAGCCCACAAAGGTGTAACTGGACTACTTCTTTAAAGTGACACCAGGCCCGGTGACCTTTGGGACATGGTTTGACCCCCTATAGGAATGTGTGATCATCATGAAATGTTCAGATCACTTACAACTCAATAGATTCTACCTTCTTGTAATGTTTCAGCCTGATTGGACCTTGTTTTCACACAAATGGACCCAGAATGATGTGAAATTGTGCTTCGTGCAACATAATTCTGGGTGCCATTTAAAAACCATAAGTGCTAATGACTCCATTCCTTTTTGTGGTTGTAGGGGCTGTTGATTGAAGTACTCTAAAACAAACCTGACCTCTCTAGGATATTCAGAAGCCAAGTTATAAGCCCACAAAAGTGTAACTGGACTGCTTCTTTAAAGTGACACCAGGCGCGGTGACCTTTGGGACATGGTTTGACCCCCTATAGGAATGTGTGATCATCATGAAACGTTCAGATCACTTACAACTCAATAGATTCTACCTTCTTGTAACGTTTCAGCCTGATTGGACCTTGTTTTCACACAAATGAACCCCGAATGATGTGAAACTGTGCTTCGTGCAACATAATTCTGGGTGCCCTTTAAAAAAATAAGTGCTAATGACTCCATTCCTTTTTGTGGTAATGGGGGCTGTTAAATGGAGTACTCTAAAACAAACCTGACCTCTCTAGGATATTCAGAAGCCAAGTTATAAGCCCACAAATGTGTAACTGGACTACTTCTTTAAAGTGACACCATTCCCGGTGACCTTTGGGACATGGTTTGACCCCCTATAGGAATGTGCGATCATCATGAAACGTTCAGATCACTTACAACTCAATAGATTCTACCTTCTTGTAACGTTTCAGCCTGATTGGACCTTGTTTTCACACAAATGGACCCAGAATGATGTGAAATTGTGCTTCGTGCAACATAATTCTGGGTGCCATTTACAAACCATAAGTGCTAATGACTCCATTCCTTTTTGTGGTTGTAGGGGCTGTTGATTGGAGTACACTAAAACAAACCTGATCTCTCTAGGACATTCAGAAGCCAAGTTATAAGCCCACAAATGTGTAACTGGACTACTTCTTTAAATTGACACCAGGCCCGGTGACCTTTGGGACATGGTTTGACCCCTATAGGAATGTGCGATCATCATGAAATGTTCAGATTACTTACAACTCAATAGATTCTACCTTCTTGTAACGTTTCAGCCTGATTGGACCTTGTTTTCACACAAATGGATCCAGAATGATGTGAAATTGTGCTTCGTGCAACATAATTCTGGGCGCCATTAAAAAAACATAAGTGCTAATGACTCCATTCCTTTTAGTGGTAATGGGGGCTGTTAATTGGAGTACTCTAAAACAAACCTGACCTCTCTAGGATATTCAGAAGCCAAGTTATAAGCCCACAAAGGTGTAACTGGACTACTTCTTTAAAGTGACACCAGGCCCGGTGACCTTTGGGACATGGTTTGACCCCCTATAGGAATGTGTGATCATCATGAAATGTTCAGATCACTTACAACTCAATAGATTCTACCTTCTTGTAATGTTTCAGCCTGATTGGACCTTGTTTTCACACAAATGAACCCAGAATGATGTGAAATTGTGCTTCGTGCAACATAATTCTGGGTGCCATTTAAAAACCCATAAGTGCTAATGACTCCATTCCTTTTTGTGCTTGTAGGGGCTGTTGATTGGAGTACACTAAAACAAACCTGATCTCTCTAGGACATTCAGAAGCCAAGTTATAAGCCCACAAATGTGTAACTGGACTACTTCTTTAAATTGACACCAGATCCGGTGACCTTTGGGACATTGGTTTGACCCCCATAGGAAAGTGCTATCATCATGAAACGTTCAGATCACTTACAACTCAATAGATTCTACCTTCCTGTAACGTTTCAGCCTGATTGGACCTTGTTTTCACACAAATGAACCCAGAATGATGTGAAATTGTGCTTCGTGCAACATAATTCTGGGTGCCATTTAAAAACCATAAGTGCTAATGACTCCATTCCTTTTTGTGGTTGTAGGGGCTGTTGATTGAAGTACACTAAAACAAACCTGATCTCTCTAGGACATTCAGAAGCCAAGTTATAAACCCACAAATGTGTAACTGGACTACTTCTTTAAAGTGACACTAGGCCCGGTGACCTTTGGGACATGGTTTGACCCCCTATAGGAATGTGCGATCATCATGAAACGTTCAGATCACTTACAACTCAATAGATTCTACCTTCTTGTAATGTTTCAGCCTGATTGGACCTTGTTTTCACAAAAATGAACCCAGAATGATGTGAAATTGTGCTTCATGCAACATAATTCTGGGTACCATTTACAAACCATAAGTGCTAATGACTCCATTCCTTTTTGTGGTTGTAGGGGCTGTTGATTGGAGTACACTAAAACAAACCTGATCTCTCTAGGACATTCAGAAGCCAAGTTATAAGCCCACAAATGTGTAACTGGACTACTTCTTTAAATTGACACCAGGCCCGGTGACCTTTGGGACATGGTTTGACCCCTATAGGAATGTGCGATCATCATGAAATGTTCAGATCACTTACAACTCAATAGATTCTACCTTCTTGTAACGTTTCAGCCTGATTGGACCTTGTTTTCACACAAATGGATCCAGAATGATGTGAAATTGTGCTTCGTGCAACATAATTCTGGGCGCCATTAAAAAACCATAAGTGCTAATGACTCCATTCCTTTTAGTGGTAATGGGGGCTGTTAATTGGAGTACTCTAAAACAAACCTGACCTCTCTAGGATATTCAGAAGCCAAGTTATAAGCCCACAAAGGTGTAACTGGACTACTTCTTTAAAGTGACACCAGGCCCGGTGACCTTTGGGACATGGTTTGACCCCCTATAGGAATGTGTGATCATCATGAAATGTTCAGATCACTTACAACTCAATAGATTCTACCTTCTTGTAATGTTTCAGCCTGATTGGACCTTGTTTTCACACAAATGAACCCAGAATGATGTGAAATTGTGCTTCGTGCAACATAATTCTGGGTGCCATTTAAAAACCCATAAGTGCTAATGACTCCATTCCTTTTTGTGCTTGTTGGGGCTGTTGATTGGAGTACACTAAAACAAACCTGATCTCTCTAGGACATTCAGAAGCCAAGTTATAAGCCCACAAATGTGTAACTGGACTACTTCTTTAAATTGACACCAGATCCGGTGACCTTTGGGACATTGGTTTGACCCCCATAGGAAAGTGCTATCATCATGAAACGTTCAGATCACTTACAACTCAATAGATTCTACCTTCCTGTAACGTTTCAGCCTGATTGGACCTTGTTTTCACACAAATGAACCCAGAATGATGTGAAATTGTGCTTCGTGCAACATAATTCTGGGTGCCATTTAAAAACCATAAGTGCTAATGACTCCATTCCTTTTTGTGGTTGTAGGGGCTGTTGATTGAAGTACACTAAAACAAACCTGATCTCTCTAGGACATTCAGAAGCCAAGTTATAAACCCACAAATGTGTAACTGGACTACTTCTTTAAAGTGACACTAGGCCCGGTGACCTTTGGGACATGGTTTGACCCCCTATAGGAATGTGCGATCATCATGAAACGTTCAGATCACTTACAACTCAATAGATTCTACCTTCTTGTAATGTTTCAGCCTGATTGGACCTTGTTTTCACACAAATGAACCCAGAATGATGTGAAATTGTGCTTCATGCAACATAATTCTGGGTACCATTTACAAACTATAAGTGCTAATGACTCCATTCCTTTTTGTGGTTGTAGGGGCTGTTGATTGGAGTACACTCAAACAAACCTGATCTCTCTAGGACATTCAGAAGCCAAGTTATAAGCCCACAAATGTGTAACTGGACTACTTTAAATTGACACCAGGCCCGGTGACCTTTGGGACATGGTTTGACCCCTATAGGAATGTGCGATCATCATGAAACGTTCAGATCACTTACAACTCAATAGATTCTACCTTCTTGTAATGTTTCAGCCTGATTGGACCTTGTTTTCACACAAATGAACCCAGAATGATGTGAAATTGTGCTTCATGCAACATAATTCTGGGTACCATTTACAAACTATAAGTGCTAATGACTCCATTCCTTTTTGTGGTTGAAGGGGCTGTTGATTGAAGTACACTAAAACAAACCTGATCTCTCTAGGACATTCAGAAGCCAAGTTATAAGCCCACAAATGTGTAACTGGACTACTTCTTTAAAGTGACACCAGGCCCGGTGACCTTTGGGACATGGTTTGACCCCCTATAGGAATGTGCGATCATCATGAAACGTTCAGATCGCTTACAACTCAATAGATTCTACCTTCTTGTAATGTTTCAGCCTGATTAGACCTTGTTTTCACACAAATGGACCCAGAATGATGTGAAATTGTGCTTCGTGCAACATAATTCTGGGTGCCATTTACTAACCATAAGTGCTAATGACTCCATTCCTTTTTGTGGGTGTAGGGGCTGTTGATTGGAGTACAATAAAACAAACCTGATCTCTCTAGGACATTCAGAAGCCAAGTTATATGCCCACAAAGGTGTAACTGGACTACTTCTTTAAAGTGACACCAGGCCCGGTGATCTTTGGGACATGGTTTGACCCCCTATAGGAATGTGCGATCATCAAGAAACGTTCAGATCACTTACAGCTCAATAGATTCTACCTTCTTGTAACGTTTCAGCCTGATTGGACCTTGTTTTCACACAAATGAACCCAGAATGATGTGAAATTGTGCTTCGTGCAACATAATTCTGGGTGCCATTTACAATCCATAAGTGCTAATGACTCCATTCCTTTTTGTGGTTGTAGGGGCTGTTGATTGGAGTACACTCAAACAAACCTGACTTCTCTAGGACATTCAGATGCCAAGTTATAAGCCCACAAATGTGTAACTGGACTACTTCTTTAAAGTGACACCAGGCCCGGTGACCTTTGGGACATGGTTTTACCCCCTATAGGAATGTGCGATCATCATGAAACGTTCAGATCACATACAACTCAATAGATTCTACCTTTTTGTAATGTTTCAGCCTGATTGGACCTTGTTTTCACACAAATGAACCCAGAATGATGTGAAATTGTGCTTCGTGCAACATAATTCTGGGTGCCATTTAAAAACCATAAGTGCTAATGACTTCATTCCTGTTTGTGGTAATGGGGGCTGTTAATTGGAGTACTCTAAAACAAACCTGACCTCTCTGGGATATTCAGAAGCCAAGTTATAAGCCCACAAATGTGTAACTGGACTACTTCTTTAAAGTGACACCAGGCCCGGTGATCTTTGGGACATGGTTTTACCCCCTATAGGAATGTGCGATCATCATGAAACGTTCAGATCCCTTACAACTCAATAGATTCTACCTTCTTGTAACGTTTCAGCCTGATTGGACCTTGTTTTCACACAAATGGACCCAGAATGATGTGAAATTGTGCTTCGTGCAACATAATTCTGGGTGCCATTTAAAAACCATAAGTGCTAATGACTCCAGTACTTTTTGGGGTAATGGGGGCTGTTGATTGAAGTACACTAAAACAAACCTGATCTCTCTAGGACATTCAGAAGCCAAGTTATAAGCCCACAAAGGTGTAACTGGACTGCTTCTTTAAAGTGACACCAGGCGCGGTGACCTTTGGGACATGGTTTGACCCCCTATAGGAATGTGTGATCATCATGAAACGTTCAGATCACTTACAACTCAATAGATTCTACCTTCTTGTAACGTTTCAGCCTGATTGGACCTTGTTTTCACACAAATGAACCCCGAATGATGTGAAACTGTGCTTCGTGCAACATAATTCTGGGTGCCCTTTAAAAAAATAAGTGCTATCGACTCCATTCCTTTTTGTGGTAATGGGGGCTGTTAAATGGAGTACTCTAAAACAAACCTGACCTCTCTAGGATATTCAGAAGCCAAGTTATAAGCCCACAAATGTGTAACTGGACTACTTCTTTAAAGTGACACCATTCCCGGTGACCTTTGGGACATGGTTTGACCCCCTATAGGAATGTGCGATCATCATGAAACGTTCAGATCACTTACAACTCAATAGATTCTACCTTCTTGTAACGTTTCAGCCTGATTGGACCTTGTTTTCACACAAATGGACCCAGAATGATGTGAAATTGTGCTTCGTGCAAAATAATTCTGGGTGCCATTTACAAACCATAAGTGCTAATGACTCCATTCCTTTTTGTGGTTGTAGGGGCTGTTGATTGGAGTACACTAAAACAAACCTGATCTCTCTAGGACATTCAGAAGCCAAGTTATAAGCCCACAAATGTGTAACTGGACTACTTCTTTAAATTGACACCAGATCCGGTGACTTTTGGGACATGGTTTGACCCCCTTAGGAAAGGGCTATCATCATGAAACGTTCAGATCACTTACAACTCAATAGATTCTACCTTCCTGTAACGTTTCTGCCTGATTGGACCTTGTTTTCACACAAATGAACCCAGAATGATGTGAAATTGTGCTTCGTGTAACATAATTCTGGGTGCCATTTAAAAACCATAAGTGCTAATGGCTCCATTCCGTAATGGGGGCTGTTAATTGGAGTACTCTAAAACAAACCTGACCTCTCTAGGATATTCAGAAGCCAAGTTATAAGCCCACAAATGTGTAACTGGACTACTTCTTTAAAGTGACACCAGGCCCGGTGACCTTTGGGACATGGTTTGACCCCCTATAGGAATGTGCGATCATCATGAAACGTTCAGATCACTTACAACTCAATAGATTCTACCTTCTTGTAACGTTTCAGCCTGATTGGACCTTGTTTTCACACAAATGAACCCAGAATGATGTGAAATTGTGCTTCGTGCAACATAATTCTGGGTGCCATTTACAAACCATACGTGCTAATGACTCCATTCCTTTTTGTGGTTGTAGGGGCTGTTGATTGGAGTACACTAAAACAAACCTGATCTCTCTAGGACATTCAGAAGCCAAGTTATAAACCCACAAATGTGTAACTGGACTACTTCTTTAAAGTGACACCAGGCCCGGTGACCTTTGGGACATGGTTTGACCCCCTATAGGAATGTGCGATCATCATGAAACTTTCAGATCACTTACAACTCAATAGATGCTACCTTCTTGTAACGTTTCAGCCTGATTGGACCTTGTTTTCACACAAATGAACCCAGAATGATGTGAAATTGTGCTTCGTGCAACATAATTCTGGGTGCCATTTACAAACCATAAGTGCTAATGACTCCATTCCTTTTTGTGGTTGTAGGGGCTGTTGATTGGAGTACACTAAAACAAACCTGATCTCTCTAGGACATTCAGAAGCCAAGTTATAAGCCCACAAATGTGTAACTGGACTACTTCTTTAAATTGACACCAGGCCCGGTGACCTTTGGGACATGGTTTGACCCCTATAGGAATGTGCGATCATCATGAAATGTTCAGATCACTTACAACTCAATAGATTCTACCTTCTTGTAACGTTTCAGCCTGATTGGACCTTGTTTTCACACAAATGGATCCAGAATGATGTGAAATTGTGCTTCGTGCAACATAATTCTGGGTGCCATTTACAAACCATAAGTGCTAATGACTCCATTCCTTTTTGTGGTTGAAGGGGCTGTTGATTGAAGTACACTAAAACAAACCTGATCTCTCTAGGACATTCAGAAGCCAAGTTATAAGCCCACAAATGTGTAACTGGACTACTTCTTTAAAGTGACACCAGGCCCGGTGACCTTTGGGACATGGTTTGACCCCCTATAGGAATGTGCGATCATCATGAAACGTTCAGATTTCTTGCAACTCAATAGATTCTACCTTCTTGTATCGTTTCAGCCTGATTAGACCTTGTTTTCACACAAATGGACCCAGAATGATGTGAAATTGTGCTTCGTGCAACATAATTCTGGGTGCCATTTACTAACCATAAGTGCTAATGACTCCATTCCTTTTTGTGGGTGTAGGGGCTGTTGATTGGAGTACAATAAAACAAACCTGATCTCTCTAGGACATTCAGAAGCCAAGTTATATGCCCACAAAGGTGTAACTGGACTACTTCTTTAAAGTGACACCAGGCCCGGTGACCTTTGGGACATGGTTTGACCCCCTATAGGAATGTGCGATCATCATGAAACGTTCAGATCACTTACAACTCAATAGATTCTACCTTCTTGTAACGTTTCAGCCTGATTGGACCTTGTTTTCACACAAATGGACCCAGAATGATGTGAAATTGTGCTTCGTGCAAAATAATTCTGGGTGCCATTTACAAACCATAAGTGCTAATGACTCCATTCCTTTTTGTGGTTGTAGGGGCTGTTGATTGGAGTACACTAAAACAAACCTGATCTCTCTAGGACATTCAGAAGCCAAGTTATAAGCCCACAAATGTGTAACTGGACTACTTCTTTAAATTGACACCAGATCCGGTGACTTTTGGGACATGGTTTGACCCCCTTAGGAAAGGGCTATCATCATGAAACGTTCAGATCACTTACAACTCAATAGATTCTACCTTCCTGTAACGTTTCTGCCTGATTGGACCTTGTTTTCACACAAATGAACCCAGAATGATGTGAAATTGTGCTTCGTGTAACATAATTCTGGGTGCCATTTAAAAACCATAAGTGCTAATGGCTCCATTCCGTAATGGGGGCTGTTAATTGGAGTACTCTAAAACAAACCTGACCTCTCTAGGATATTCAGAAGCCAAGTTATAAGCCCACAAATGTGTAACTGGACTACTTCTTTAAAGTGACACCAGGCCCGGTGACCTTTGGGACATGGTTTGACCCCCTATAG
Source organism: Nothobranchius furzeri (assembly GCF_043380555.1). Classification (NCBI taxonomy): domain Eukaryota; kingdom Metazoa; phylum Chordata; class Actinopteri; order Cyprinodontiformes; family Nothobranchiidae; genus Nothobranchius; species Nothobranchius furzeri. The sequence continues at coordinate 19,483,658 of NC_091756.1, forward strand.
GAATGTGCGATCATCATGAAACGTTCAGATCACTTACAACTCAATAGATTCTACCTTCTTGTAACGTTTCAGCCTGATTGGACCTTGTTTTCACACAAATGAACCCAGAATGATGTGAAATTGTGCTTCGTGCAACATAATTCTGGGTGCCATTTACAAACCATACGTGCTAATGACTCCATTCCTTTTTGTGGTTGTAGGGGCTGTTGATTGGAGTACACTAAAACAAACCTGATCTCTCTAGGACATTCAGAAGCCAAGTTATAAACCCACAAATGTGTAACTGGACTACTTCTTTAAAGTGACACCAGGCCCGGTGACCTTTGGGACATGGTTTGACCCCCTATAGGAATGTGCGATCATCATGAAACTTTCAGATCACTTACAACTCAATAGATTCTACCTTCTTGTAACGTTTCAGCCTGATTGGACCTTGTTTTCACACAAATGAACCCAGAATGATGTGAAATTGTGCTTCGTGCAACATAATTCTGGGTGCCATTTACAAACCATAAGTGCTAATGACTCCATTCCTTTTTGTGGTTGTAGGGGCTGTTGATTGGAGTACACTAAAACAAACCTGATCTCTCTAGGACATTCAGAAGCCAAGTTATAAGCCCACAAATGTGTAACTGGACTACTTCTTTAAATTGACACCAGGCCCGGTGACCTTTGGGACATGGTTTGACCCCTATAGGAATGTGCGATCATCATGAAATGTTCAGATCACTTACAACTCAATAGATTCTACCTTCTTGTAACGTTTCAGCCTGATTGGACCTTGTTTTCACACAAATGGATCCAGAATGATGTGAAATTGTGCTTCGTGCAACATAATTCTGGGTGCCATTTACAAACCATAAGTGCTAATGACTCCATTCCTTTTTGTGGTTGAAGGGGCTGTTGATTGAAGTACACTAAAACAAACCTGATCTCTCTAGGACATTCAGAAGCCAAGTTATAAGCCCACAAATGTGTAACTGGACTACTTCTTTAAAGTGACACCAGGCCCGGTGACCTTTGGGACATGGTTTGACCCCCTATAGGAATGTGCGATCATCATGAAACGTTCAGATTTCTTGCAACTCAATAGATTCTACCTTCTTGTATCGTTTCAGCCTGATTAGACCTTGTTTTCACACAAATGGACCCAGAATGATGTGAAATTGTGCTTCGTGCAACATAATTCTGGGTGCCATTTACTAACCATAAGTGCTAATGACTCCATTCCTTTTTGTGGGTGTAGGGGCTGTTGATTGGAGTACAATAAAACAAACCTGATCTCTCTAGGACATTCAGAAGCCAAGTTATATGCCCACAAAGGTGTAACTGGACTACTTCTTTAAAGTGACACCAGGCCCGGTGACCTTTGGGACATGGTTTGACCCCCTATAGGAATGTGCGATCATCAAGAAACGTTCATATCACTTACAACTCAATAGATTCTACCTTCTTGTAACGTTTTAGCCTGATTGGACCTTGTTTTCACACAAATGAACCCAGAATGATGTGAAATTGTGCTTCGTGCAACATAATTCTGGGTGCCATTTACAATCCATAAGTGCTAATGACTCCATTCCTTTTTGTGGTTGTAGGGGCTGTTGATTGGAGTACACTCAAACAAACCTGACTTCTCTAGGACATTCAGATGCCAAGTTATAAGCCCACAAATGTGTAACTGGACTACTTCTTTAAAGTGACACCAGGCCCGGTGACCTTTGGGACATGGTTTTACCCCCTATAGGAAGGTGCGATCATCATGAAACGTTCAGATCACATACAACTCAATAGATTCTACCTTTTTGTAATGTTTCAGCCTGATTGGACCTTGTTTTCACACAAATGAACCCAGAATGATGTGAAATTGTGCTTCGTGCAACATAATTCTGGGTGCCATTTAAAAACCATAAGTGCTAATGACTCCAGTCCTTTTTGGGGTAATGGGGGCTGTTGATTGAAGTACACTAAAACAAACCTGATCTCTCTAGGACATTCAGAAGCCAAGTTATAAGCCCACAAATGTGTAACTGGACTACTTCTTTAAAGTGACACCAGGCCCGGTGACCTTTGGGACATGGTTTGACCCCCTATAGGAATATGTGATCATCATGAAACGTTCAGATCACTTACAACTCAATAGATTCTACCATCTTGTAACGTTTCAGCCTGATTGGACCTTGTTTTCAAACAAATGAACCCCGAATGATGTGAAACTGTGCTTCGTGTAACATAATTCTGGGTGCCCTTTAAAAACCATAAGTGCTAATGACTCCATTCCTGTTTGTGGTAATGGGGGCTGTTAATTGGAGTACTCTAAAACAAACCTGACCTCTCTAGGATATTCAGAAGCCAAGTTATAAGCCCACAAATGTGTAACTGGACCACTTCTTTAAAGTGACACCAGGCCCGGTGACCTTTGGGACAAGGTTTGACCCCATATAGGAATGTGCGATCATCATGAAACGTTCAGATCACTTACAACTCAATAGAGTCTACCTTCTTGTAACGTTTCAGCCTGATTGGACCTTGTTTTCACACAAATGGACCCAGAATGATGTGAAATTGTGCTTCGTGCAAAATAATTCTGGGTGCCATTTAAAAACCATAAGTGCTAATGACTCCAGTCCTTTTTGGGGTAATGGGGGCTGTTGATTGAAGTACACTAAAACAAACCTGATCTCTCTAGGACATTCAGAAGCCAAGTTATAAGCCCACAAAGGTGTAACTAGACTACTTCTTTAAAGTGACACCAGGCGCGGTGACCTTTGGGACATGGTTTGACCCCCTATAGGAATGTGTGATCATCATGAAACGTTCAGATCACTTACAACTCAATAGATTCTACCATCTTGTAACGTTTCAGCCTGATTGGACCTTGTTTTCACACAAATGAACCCCGAATGATGTGAAACTGTGCTTCGTGTAACATAATTCTGGGTGCCATTTAAAAACCATAAGTGCTAATGACTCCATTCCTTTTTGTGCTTGTAGGGGCTGTTGATTGGAGTACACTAAAACAAACCTGATCTCTCTAGGACATTCAGAAGCCAAGTTATATGCCCACAAAGGTGTAACTGGACTACTTCTTTAAAGTGACACCAGGCCCGGTGACCTTTGGGACATGGTTTGACCCCCTATAGGAATGTGCGATCATCAAGAAACGTTCAGATCACTTACAACTCAATAGATTCTACCTTCTTGTAACGTTTCAGCCTGATTGGACCTTGTTTTCACACAAATGAACCCAGAATGATGTGAAATTGTGCTTCGTGCAACATAATTCTGGGTGCCATTTACAAACCATAAGTGCTAATGACTCCATTCCTTTTTGTGGTTGAAAGGGCTGTTGATTGAAGTACACTAAAACAAACCTGATCTCTCTAGGACATTCAGAAGCCAAGTTATAAGCCCACAAATGTGTAACTGGACTACTTCTTTAAAGTGACACCAGGCCCGGTGACCTTTGGGACATGGTTTGACCCCCTATAGGAATGTGCGATCATCATGAAACGTTCAGATCTCTTACAACTCAATAGATTCTACCTTCTTGTAACGTTTCAGCCTGATTAGACCTTGTTTTCACACAAATGGACCCAGAATGATGTGAAATTGTGCTTCGTGCAACATAATTCTGGGCGCCATTTACTAACCATAAGTGCTAATGACTCCATTCCTTTTTGTGGGTGTAGGGACTGTTGATTGGAGTACAATAAAACAAACCTGATCTCTCTAGGACATTCAGAAGCCAAGTTATATGCCCACAAAGGTGTAACTGGACTACTTCTTTAAAGTGACACCAGGCCCGGTGACCTTTGGGACATGGTTTGACCCCCTATAGGAATGTGCGATCATCAAGAAACGTTCAGATCACTTACAACTCAATAGATTCTACCTTCTTGTAACGTTTCAGCCTGATTGGACCTTGTTTTCACACAAATGAACCCAGAATGATGTGAAATTGTGCTTCGTGCAACATAATTCTGGGTGCCATTTACAATCCATAAGTGCTAATGACTCCATTCCTTTTTGTGGTTGTAGGGGCTGTTGATTGGAGTACACTAAATCAAACCTGACCTCTCTAGGACATTCAGATGCCAAGTTATAAGCCCACAAATGTGTAACTGGACTACTTCTTTAAAGTGACACCAGGCCCGGTGACCTTTGGGACATGGTTTTACCCCCTATAGGAATGTGCGATCATCATGAAACGTTCAGATCACATACAACTCAATAGATTCTACCTTTTTGTAATGTTTCAGCCTGATTGGACCTTGTTTTCACACAAATGAACCCAGAATGATGTGAAATTGTGCTTCGTGCAACATAATTCTGGGTGCCATTTAAAAACCATAAGTGCTAATGACTCCAGTCCTTTTTGGGGTAATGGGGCTGTTGATTGAAGTACACTAAAACAAACCTGATCTCTCTAGGACATTCAGAAGCCAAGTTATAAGCCCACAAAGGTGTAACTGGACTACTTCTTTAAAGTGACACCAGGCCCGGTGACCTTTGGGACATGGTTTGACCCCCTATAGGAATGTGCGATCATCATGAAACGTTCAGATCACTTACAACTCAATAGATTCTACCTTCTTGTAACGTTTCAGCATGATTGGACCTTGTTTTCACACAAATGAACCCAGAATGATGTGAAATTGTGCTTCGTGCAACATAATTCTGGGTGCCATTTACAAACCATAAGTGCTAATGACTCCATTCCTTTTTGTGGTTGTAGGGGCTGTTGATTGGAGTACACTAAAACAAACCTGATCTCTCTAGGACATTCAGAAGCCAAGTTATAAGCCCACAAATGTGTAACTGGACTACTTCTTTAAATTGACACCAGGCCCGGTGACCTTTGGGACATGGTTTGACCCCTATAGGAATGTGCGATCATCATGAAATGTTCAGATCACTTACAACTCAATAGATTCTACCTTCTTGTAACGTTTCAGCCTGATTGGACCTTGTTTTCACACAAATGGATCCAGAATGATGTGAAATTGTGCTTCGTGCAACATAATTCTGGGTGCCATTTACAAACCATAAGTGCTAATGACTCCATTCCTTTTTGTGGTTGAAAGGGCTGTTGATTGAAGTACACTAAAACAAACCTGATCTCTCTAGGACATTCAGAAGCCAAGTTATAAGCCCACAAATGTGTAACTGGACTACTTCTTTAAAGTGACACCAGGCCCGGTGACCTTTGGGACATGGTTTGACACCCTATAGGAATGTGCGATCATCATGAAACGTTCAGATCTCTTACAACTCAATAGATTCTACCTTCTTGTAATGTTTCAGCCTGATTAGACCTTGTTTTCACACAAATGGACCCAGAATGATGTGAAATTGTGCTTCGTGCAACATAATTCTGGGTGCCATTTACTAACCATAAGTGCTAATGACTCCATTCATTTTTGTGGGTGTAGGGGCTGTTGATTGGAGTACAATAAAACAAACCTGATCTCTCTAGGACATTCAGAAGCCAAGTTATATGCCCACAAAGGTGTAACTGGACTACTTCTTTAAAGTGACACCAGGCCCGGTGACCTTTGGGACATGGTTTGAACCCCTATAGGAATGTGCGATCATCAAGAAACGTTCAGATCACTTACAACTCAATAGATTCTACCTTCTTGTAACGTTTCAGCCTGATTGGACCTTGTTTTCACACAAATGAACCCAGAATGATGTGAAATTGTGCTTCGTGCAAAATAATTCTGGGTGCCATTTACAATCCATAAGTGCTAATGACTCCATTCATTTTTGTGGTTGTAGGGGATGTTGATTGGAGTACACTCAAACAAACCTGACCTCTCTAGGACATTCAGATGCCAAGTTATAAGCCCACAAATGTGTAACTGGACTACTTCTTTAAAGTGACACCAGGCCCGGTGACCTTTGGGACATGGTTTTACCCCCTATAGGAATGTGCGATCATCATGAAACGTTCAGATCACATACAACTCAATAGATTCTACCTTTTTGTAATGTTTCAGCCTGATTGGACCTTGTTTTCACACAAATGAACCCAGAATGATGTGAAATTGTGCTTCGTGCAACATAATTCTGGGTGCCATTTAAAAACCATAAGTGCTAATGACTCCATTCCTGTTTGTGGTAATGGGGGCTGTTAATTGGAGTACTCTAAAACAAACCTGACCTCTCTAGGATATTCAGAAGCCAAGTTATAAGCCCACAAATGTGTAACTGGACTACTTCTTTAAAGTGACACCAGGCCCGGTGACCTTTGGGACATGGTTTGACCCCCTATAGGAATGTGCGATCATCATGAAACGTTCAGATCACTTACAACTCAATAGATTCTACCTTCTTGTAACGTTTCAGCCTGATTGGACCTTGTTTTCACACAAATGGACCCAGAATGATGTGAAATTGTGCTTCGTGCAACATAATTCTGGGTGCCATTTAAAAACCATAAGTGCTAATGACTCCAGTCCTTTTTGGGGTAATGGGGGCTGTTGATTGAAGTACACTAAAACAAACATGATTTCTCTAGGACATTCAGAAGCCAAGTTATAAGCCCACAAAGGTGTAACTGGACTACTTCTTTAAAGTGACACCAGGCGCGGTGACCTTTGGGACATGGTTTGACCCCCTATAGGAATGTGTGATCATCATGAAACGTTCAGATCATTTACAACTCAATAGATTCTACCTTCTTGTAACGTTTCAGCCTGATTGGACCTTGTTTTCACACAAATGAACCCCGAATGATGTGAAACTGTGCTTCGTGCAACATAATTCTGGGTGCCATTTAAAAACCATAAGTGCTAATGACTCCAGTCCTTTTTGGGGTAATGGGGCTGTTGATTGAAGTACACTAAAACAAACCTGATCTCTCTAGGACATTCAGAAGCCAAGTTATAAGCCCACAAAGGTGTAACTGGACTACTTCTTTAAAGTGACACCAGGCCCGGTGACCTTTGGGTCATGGTTTGACCCCCTATAGGAATGTGCGATCATCATGAAACGTTCAGATCACTTACAACTCAATAGATTCTACCTTCTTGTAACGTTTCAGCATGATTGGACCTTGTTTTCACACAAATGAACCCAGAATGATGTGAAATTGTGCTTCGTGCAACATAATTCTGGGTGCCATTTACAAACCATAAGTGCTAATGACTCCATTCCTTTTTGTGGTTGTAGGGGCTGTTGATTGGAGTACACTAAAACAAACCTGATCTCTCTAGGACATTCAGAAGCCAAGTTATAAGCCCACAAATGTGTAACTGGACTACTTCTTTAAATAGACACCAGGCCCGGTGACCTTTGGGACATGGTTTGACCCCTATAGGAATGTGCGATCATCATGAAATGTTCAGATCACTTACAACTCAATAGATTCTACCTTCTTGTAACGTTTCAGCCTGATTGGACCTTGTTTTCACACAAATGGATCCAGAATGATGTGAAATTGTGCTTCGTGCAACATAATTCTGGGTGCCATTTACAAACCATAAGTGCTAATGACTCCATTCCTTTTTGTGGTTGAAAGGGCTGTTGATTGAAGTACACTAAAACAAACCTGATCTCTCTAGGACATTCAGAAGCCAAGTTATAAGCCCACAAATGTGTAACTGGACTACTTCTTTAAAGTGACACCAGGCCCGGTGACTTTTGGGACATGGTTTGACACCCTATAGGAATGTGCGATCATCATGAAACGTTCAGATCTCTTACAACCCAATAGATTCTACCTTCTTGTAATGTTTCAGCCTGATTAGACCTTGTTTTCACACAAATGGACCCAGAATGATGTGAAATTGTGCTTCGTGCAACATAATTCTGGGTGCCATTTACTAACCATAAGTGCTAATGACTCCATTCATTTTTGTGGGTGTAGGGGCTGTTGATTGGAGTACAATAAAACAAACCTGATCTCTCTAGGACATTCAGAAGCCAAGTTATATGCCCACAAAGGTGTAACTGGACTACTTCTTTAAAGTGACACCAGGCCCGGTGACCTTTGGGACATGGTTTGAACCCCTATAGGAATGTGCGATCATCAAGAAACGTTCAGATCACTTACAACTCAATAGATTCTACCTTCTTGTAACGTTTCAGCCTGATTGGACCTTGTTTTCACACAAATGAACCCAGAATGATGTGAAATTGTGCTTCGTGCAAAATAATTCTGGGTGCCATTTACAATCCATAAGTGCTAATGACTCCATTCATTTTTGTGGTTGTAGGGGATGTTGATTGGAGTACACTCAAACAAACCTGACCTCTCTAGGACATTCAGATGCCAAGTTATAAGCCCACAAATGTGTAACTGGACTACTTCTTTAAAGTGACACCAGGCCCGGTGACCTTTGGGACATGGTTTTACCCCCTATAGGAATGTGCGATCATCATGAAACGTTCAGATCACATACAACTCAATAGATTCTACCTTTTTGTAATGTTTCAGCCTGATTGGACCTTGTTTTCACACAAATGAACCCAGAATGATGTGAAATTGTGCTTCGTGCAACATAATTCTGGGTGCCATTTAAAAACCATAAGTGCTAATGACTCCAGTCCTTTTTGGGGTAATGGGGCTGTTGATTGAAGTACACTAAAACAAACCTGATCTCTCTAGGACATTCAGAAGCCAAGTTATAAGCCCACAAAGGTGTAACTGGACTACTTCTTTAAAGTGACACCAGGCCCGGTGACCTTTGGGACATGGTTTGACCCCCTATAGGAATGTGCGATCATCATGAAACGTTCAGATCACTTACAACTCAATAGATTCTACCTTCTTGTAACGTTTCAGCATGATTGGACCTTGTTTTCACACAAATGAACCCAGAATGATGTGAAATTGTGCTTCGTGCAACATAATTCTGGGTGCCATTTACAAACCATAAGTGCTAATGACTCCATTCCTTTTTGTGGTTGTAGGGGCTGTTGATTGGAGTACACTAAAACAAACCTGATCTCTCTAGGACATTCAGAAGCCAAGTTATAAGCCCACAAATGTGTAACTGGACTACTTCTTTAAATTGACACCAGGCCCGGTGACCTTTGGGACATGGTTTGACCCCTATAGGAATGTGCGATCATCATGAAATGTTCAGATCACTTACAACTCAATAGATTCTACCTTCTTGTAACGTTTCAGCCTGATTGGACCTTGTTTTCACACAAATGGATCCAGAATGATGTGAAATTGTGCTTCGTGCAACATAATTCTGGGTGCCATTTACAAACCATAAGTGCTAATGACTCCATTCCTTTTTGTGGTTGAAAGGGCTGTTGATTGAAGTACACTAAAACAAACCTGATCTCTCTAGGACATTCAGAAGCCAAGTTATAAGCCCACAAATGTGTAACTGGACTACTTCTTTAAAGTGACACCAGGCCCGGTGACCTTTGGGACATGGTTTGACACCCTATAGGAATGTGCGATCATCATGAAACGTTCAGATCTCTTACAACTCAATAGATTCTACCTTCTTGTAATGTTTCAGCCTGATTAGACCTTGTTTTCACACAAATGAACCCAGAATGATGTGAAATTGTGCTTCGTGCAACATAATTCTGGGTGCCATTTACTAACCATAAGTGCTAATGACTCCATTCATTTTTGTGGGTGTAGGGGCTGTTGATTGGAGTACAATAAAACAAACCTGATCTCTCTAGGACATTCAGAAGCCAAGTTATATGCCCACAAAGGTGTAACTGGACTACTTCTTTAAAGTGACACCAGGCCCGGTGACCTTTGGGACATGGTTTGAACCCCTATAGGAATGTGCGATCATCAAGAAACGTTCAGATCACTTACAACTCAATAGATTCTACCTTCTTGTAACGTTTCAGCCTGATTGGACCTTGTTTTCACACAAATGAACCCAGAATGATGTGAAATTGTGCTTCGTGCAAAATAATTCTGGGTGCCATTTACAATCCATAAGTGCTAATGACTCCATTCATTTTTGTGGTTGTAGGGGATGTTGATTGGAGTACACTCAAACAAACCTGACCTCTCTAGGACATTCAGATGCCAAGTTATAAGCCCACAAATGTGTAACTGGACTACTTCTTTAAAGTGACACCAGGCCCGGTGACCTTTGGGACATGGTTTTACCCCCTATAGGAATGTGCGATCATCATGAAACTTTCAGATCACATACAACTCAATAGATTCTACCTTTTTGTAATGTTTCAGCCTGATTGGACCTTGTTTTCACACAAATGAACCCAGAATGATGTGAAATTGTGCTTCGTGCAACATAATTCTGGGTGCCATTTAAAAACCATAAGTGCTAATGACTCCATTCCTGTTTGTGGTAATGGGGGCTGTTAATTGGAGTACTCTAAAACAAACCTGACCTCTCTAGGATATTCAGAAGCCAAGTTATAAGCCCACAAATGTGTAACTGGACTACTTCTTTAAAGTGACACCAGGCCCGGTGACCTTTGGGACATGGTTTGACCCCCTATAGGAATGTGCGATCATCATGAAACGTTCAGATCACTTACAACTCAATAGATTCTACCTTCTTGTAACGTTTCAGCCTGATTGGACCTTGTTTTCACACAAATGGACCCAGAATGATGTGAAATTGTGCTTCGTGCAACATAATTCTGGGTGCCATTTAAAAACCATAAGTGCTAATGACTCCAGTCCTTTTTGGGGTAATGGGGGCTGTTGATTGAAGTACACTAAAACAAACATGATTTCTCTAGGACATTCAGAAGCCAAGTTATAAGCCCACAAAGGTGTAACTGGACTACTTCTTTAAAGTGACACCAGGCGCGGTGACCTTTGGGACATGGTTTGACCCCCTATAGGAATGTGTGATCATCATGAAACGTTCAGATCATTTACAACTCAATAGATTCTACCTTCTTGTAACGTTTCAGCCTGATTGGACCTTGTTTTCACACAAATGAACCCCGAATGATGTGAAACTGTGCTTCGTGCAACATAATTCTGGGTGCCATTTAAAAACCATAAGTGCTAATGACTCCAGTCCTTTTTGGGGTAATGGGGCTGTTGATTGAAGTACACTAAAACAAACCTGATCTCTCTAGGACATTCAGAAGCCAAGTTATAAGCCCACAAAGGTGTAACTGGACTACTTCTTTAAAGTGACACCAGGCCCGGTGACCTTTGGGTCATGGTTTGACCCCCTATAGGAATGTGCGATCATCATGAAACGTTCAGATCACTTACAACTCAATAGATTCTACCTTCTTGTAACGTTTCAGCATGATTGGACCTTGTTTTCACACAAATGAACCCAGAATGATGTGAAATTGTGCTTCGTGCAACATAATTCTGGGTGCCATTTACAAACCATAAGTGCTAATGACTCCATTCCTTTTTGTGGTTGTAGGGGCTGTTGATTGGAGTACACTAAAACAAACCTGATCTCTCTAGGACATTCAGAAGCCAAGTTATAAGCCCACAAATGTGTAACTGGACTACTTCTTTAAATTGACACCAGGCCCGGTGACCTTTGGGACATGGTTTGACCCCTATAGGAATGTGCGATCATCATGAAATGTTCAGATCACTTACAACTCAATAGATTCTACCTTCTTGTAACGTTTCAGCCTGATTGGACCTTGTTTTCACACAAATGGATCCAGAATGATGTGAAATTGTGCTTCGTGCAACATAATTCTGGGTGCCATTTACAAACCATAAGTGCTAATGACTCCATTCCTTTTTGTGGTTGAAAGGGCTGTTGATTGAAGTACACTAAAACAAACCTGATCTCTCTAGGACATTCAGAAGCCAAGTTATAAGCCCACAAATGTGTAACTGGACTACTTCTTTAAAGTGACACCAGGCCCGGTGACCTTTGGGACATGGTTTGACACCCTATAGGAATGTGCGATCATCATGAAACGTTCAGATCTCTTACAACTCAATAGATTCTACCTTCTTGTAATGTTTCAGCCTGATTAGACCTTGTTTTCACACAAATGGACCCAGAATGATGTGAAATTGTGCTTCGTGCAACATAATTCTGGGTGCCATTTACTAACCATAAGTGCTAATGACTCCATTCATTTTTGTGGGTGTAGGGGCTGTTGATTGGAGTACAATAAAACAAACCTGATCTCTCTAGGACATTCAGAAGCCAAGTTATATGCCCACAAAGGTGTAACTGGACTACTTCTTTAAAGTGACACCAGGCCCGGTGACCTTTGGGACATGGTTTGAACCCCTATAGGAATGTGCGATCATCAAGAAACGTTCAGATCACTTACAACTCAATAGATTCTACCTTCTTGTAACGTTTCAGCCTGATTGGACCTTGTTTTCACACAAATGAACCCAGAATGATGTGAAATTGTGCTTCGTGCAAAATAATTCTGGGTGCCATTTACAATCCATAAGTGCTAATGACTCCATTCATTTTTGTGGTTGTAGGGGATGTTGATTGGAGTACACTCAAACAAACCTGACCTCTCTAGGACATTCAGATGCCAAGTTATAAGCCCACAAATGTGTAACTGGACTACTTCTTTAAAGTGACACCAGGCCCGGTGACCTTTGGGACATGGTTTTACCCCCTATAGGAATGTGCGATCATCATGAAACGTTCAGATCACATACAACTCAATAGATTCTACCTTTTTGTAATGTTTCAGCCTGATTGGACCTTGTTTTCACACAAATGAACCCAGAATGATGTGAAATTGTGCTTCGTGCAACATAATTCTGGGTGCCATTTAAAAACCATAAGTGCTAATGACTCCAGTCCTTTTTGGGGTAATGGGGCTGTTGATTGAAGTACACTAAAACAAACCTGATCTCTCTAGGACATTCAGAAGCCAAGTTATAAGCCCACAAAGGTGTAACTGGACTACTTCTTTAAAGTGACACCAGGCCCGGTGACCTTTGGGACATGGTTTGACCCCCTATAGGAATGTGCGATCATCATGAAACGTTCAGATCACTTACAACTCAATAGATTCTACCTTCTTGTAACGTTTCAGCATGATTGGACCTTGTTTTCACACAAATGAACCCAGAATGATGTGAAATTGTGCTTCGTGCAACATAATTCTGGGTGCCATTTACAAACCATAAGTGCTAATGACTCCATTCCTTTTTGTGGTTGTAGGGGCTGTTGATTGGAGTACACTAAAACAAACCTGATCTCTCTAGGACATTCAGAAGCCAAGTTATAAGCCCACAAATGTGTAACTGGACTACTTCTTTAAATTGACACCAGGCCCGGTGACCTTTGGGACATGGTTTGACCCCTATAGGAATGTGCGATCATCATGAAATGTTCAGATCACTTACAACTCAATAGATTCTACCTTCTTGTAACGTTTCAGCCTGATTGGACCTTGTTTTCACACAAATGGATCCAGAATGATGTGAAATTGTGCTTCGTGCAACATAATTCTGGGTGCCATTTACAAACCATAAGTGCTAATGACTCCATTCCTTTTTGTGGTTGAAAGGGCTGTTGATTGAAGTACACTAAAACAAACCTGATCTCTCTAGGACATTCAGAAGCCAAGTTATAAGCCCACAAATGTGTAACTGGACTACTTCTTTAAAGTGACACCAGGCCCGGTGACCTTTGGGACATGGTTTGACACCCTATAGGAATGTGCGATCATCATGAAACGTTCAGATCTCTTACAACTCAATAGATTCTACCTTCTTGTAATGTTTCAGCCTGATTAGACCTTGTTTTCACACAAATGGACCCAGAATGATGTGAAATTGTGCTTCGTGCAACATAATTCTGGGTGCCATTTACTAACCATAAGTGCTAATGACTCCATTCATTTTTGTGGGTGTAGGGGCTGTTGATTGGAGTACAATAAAACAAACCTGATCTCTCTAGGACATTCAGAAGCCAAGTTATATGCCCACAAAGGTGTAACTGGACTACTTCTTTAAAGTGACACCAGGCCCGGTGACCTTTGGGACATGGTTTGACCCCCTATAGGAATGTGCGATCATCAAGAAACGTTCAGATCACTTACAACTCAATAGATTCTACCTTCTTGTAACGTTTCAGCCTGATTGGACCTTGTTTTCACACAAATGAACCCAGAATGATGTGAAATTGTGCTTCGTGCAAAATAATTCTGGGTGCCATTTACAATCCATAAGTGCTAATGACTCCATTCATTTTTGTGGTTGTAGGGGATGTTGATTGGAGTACACTCAAACAAACCTGACCTCTCTAGGACATTCAGATGCCAAGTTATAAGCCCACAAATGTGTAACTGGACTACTTCTTTAAAGTGACACCAGGCCCGGTGACCTTTGGGACATGGTTTTACCCCCTATAGGAATGTGCGATCATCATGAAACGTTCAGATCACATACAACTCAATAGATTCTACCTTTTTGTAATGTTTCAGCCTGATTGGACCTTGTTTTCACACAAATGAACCCAGAATGATGTGAAATTGTGCTTCGTGCAACATAATTCTGGGTGCCATTTAAAAACCATAAGTGCTAATGACTCCATTCCTGTTTGTGGTAATGGGGGCTGTTAATTGGAGTACTCTAAAACAAACCTGACCTCTCTAGGATATTCAGAAGCCAAGTTATAAGCCCACAAATGTGTAACTGGACTACTTCTTTAAAGTGACACCAGGCCCGGTGACCTTTGGGACATGGTTTGACCCCCTATAGGAATGTGCGATCATCATGAAACGTTCAGATCACTTACAACTCAATAGATTCTACCTTCTTGTAACGTTTCAGCCTGATTGGACCTTGTTTTCACACAAATGGACCCAGAATGATGTGAAATTGTGCTTCGTGCAACATAATTCTGGGTGCCATTTAAAAACCATAAGTGCTAATGACTCCAGTCCTTTTTGGGGTAATGGGGGCTGTTGATTGAAGTACACTAAAACAAACATGATTTCTCTAGGACATTCAGAAGCCAAGTTATAAGCCCACAAAGGTGTAACTGGACTACTTCTTTAAAGTGACACCAGGCGCGGTGACCTTTGGGACATGGTTTGACCCCCTATAGGAATGTGTGATCATCATGAAACGTTCAGATCATTTACAACTCAATAGATTCTACCTTCTTGTAACGTTTCAGCCTGATTGGACCTTGTTTTCACACAAATGAACCCCGAATGATGTGAAACTGTGCTTCGTGCAACATAATTCTGGGTGCCATTTAAAAACCATAAGTGCTAATGACTCCAGTCCTTTTTGGGGTAATGGGGCTGTTGATTGAAGTACACTAAAACAAACCTGATCTCTCTAGGACATTCAGAAGCCAAGTTATAAGCCCACAAAGGTGTAACTGGACTACTTCTTTAAAGTGACACCAGGCCCGGTGACCTTTGGGTCATGGTTTGACCCCCTATAGGAATGTGCGATCATCATGAAACGTTCAGATCACTTACAACTCAATAGATTCTACCTTCTTGTAACGTTTCAGCATGATTGGACCTTGTTTTCACACAAATGAACCCAGAATGATGTGAAATTGTGCTTCGTGCAACATAATTCTGGGTGCCATTTACAAACCATAAGTGCTAATGACTCCATTCCTTTTTGTGGTTGTAGGGGCTGTTGATTGGAGTACACTAAAACAAACCTGATCTCTCTAGGACATTCAGAAGCCAAGTTATAAGCCCACAAATGTGTAACTGGACTACTTCTTTAAATTGACACCAGGCCCGGTGACCTTTGGGACATGGTTTGACCCCTATAGGAATGTGCGATCATCATGAAATGTTCAGATCACTTACAACTCAATAGATTCTACCTTCTTGTAACGTTTCAGCCTGATTGGACCTTGTTTTCACACAAATGGATCCAGAATGATGTGAAATTGTGCTTCGTGCAACATAATTCTGGGTGCCATTTACAAACCATAAGTGCTAATGACTCCATTCCTTTTTGTGGTTGAAAGGGCTGTTGATTGAAGTACACTAAAACAAACCTGATCTCTCTAGGACATTCAGAAGCCAAGTTATAAGCCCACAAATGTGTAACTGGACTACTTCTTTAAAGTGACACCAGGCCCGGTGACCTTTGGGACATGGTTTGACACCCTATAGGAATGTGCGATCATCATGAAACGTTCAGATCTCTTACAACTCAATAGATTCTACCTTCTTGTAATGTTTCAGCCTGATTAGACCTTGTTTTCACACAAATGGACCCAGAATGATGTGAAATTGTGCTTCGTGCAACATAATTCTGGGTGCCATTTACTAACCATAAGTGCTAATGACTCCATTCATTTTTGTGGGTGTAGGGGCTGTTGATTGGAGTACAATAAAACAAACCTGATCTCTCTAGGACATTCAGAAGCCAAGTTATATGCCCACAAAGGTGTAACTGGACTACTTCTTTAAAGTGACACCAGGCCCGGTGACCTTTGGGACATGGTTTGAACCCCTATAGGAATGTGCGATCATCAAGAAACGTTCAGATCACTTACAACTCAATAGATTCTACCTTCTTGTAACGTTTCAGCCTGATTGGACCTTGTTTTCACACAAATGAACCCAGAATGATGTGAAATTGTGCTTCGTGCAAAATAATTCTGGGTGCCATTTACAATCCATAAGTGCTAATGACTCCATTCATTTTTGTGGTTGTAGGGGATGTTGATTGGAGTACACTCAAACAAACCTGACCTCTCTAGGACATTCAGATGCCAAGTTATAAGCCCACAAATGTGTAACTGGACTACTTCTTTAAAGTGACACCAGGCCCGGTGACCTTTGGGACATGGTTTTACCCCCTATAGGAATGTGCGATCATCATGAAACGTTCAGATCACATACAACTCAATAGATTCTACCTTTTTGTAATGTTTCAGCCTGATTGGACCTTGTTTTCACACAAATGAACCCAGAATGATGTGAAATTGTGCTTCGTGCAACATAATTCTGGGTGCCATTTAAAAACCATAAGTGCTAATGACTCCATTCCTGTTTGTGGTAATGGGGGCTGTTAATTGGAGTACTCTAAAACAAACCTGACCTCTCTAGGATATTCAGAAGCCAAGTTATAAGCCCACAAATGTGTAACTGGACTACTTCTTTAAAGTGACACCAGGCCCGGTGACCTTTGGGACATGGTTTGACCCCCTATAGGAATGTGCGATCATCATGAAACGTTCAGATCATTTACAACTCAATAGATTCTACCTTCTTGTAACGTTTCAGCCTGATTGGACCTTGTTTTCACACAAATGGACCCAGAATGATGTGAAATTGTGCTTCGTGCAACATAATTCTGGGTGCCATTTAAAAACCATAAGTGCTAATGACTCCAGTCCTTTTTGGGGTAATGGGGGCTGTTGATTGAAGTACACTAAAACAAACATGATCTCTCTAGGACATTCAGAAGCCAAGTTATAAGCCCACAAAGGTGTAACTGGACTACTTCTTTAAAGTGACACCAGGCGCGGTGACCTTTGGGACATGGTTTGACCCCCTATAGGAATGTGTGATCATCATGAAACGTTCAGATCATTTACAACTCAATAGATTCTACCTTCTTGTAACGTTTCAGCCTGATTGGACCTTGTTTTCACACAAATGAACCCCGAATGATGTGAAACTGTGCTTCGTGCAACATAATTCTGGGTGCCCTTTAAAAACCATAAGTGCTAATGACTCCATTCCTTTTTGTGGTAATGGGGGATGTTAAATGGAGTACTCTAAAACAAACCTGACCTCTCTAGGATATTCAGAAGCCAAGTTATAAGCCCACAAATGTGTAACTGGACTACTTCTTTAAAGTGACACCAGGCCCGGTGACCTTTGGGACATGGTTTGACCCCCTATAGGAATGTGCGATCATCATGAAACGTTCAGATCACTTACAACTCAATAGATTCTACCTTCTTGTAACGTTTCAGCCTGATTGGACCTTGTTTTCACACAAATGGACCCAGAATGATGTGAAATTGTGCTTCGTGCTACATAATTCTGGGTGCCATTTAAAAACCATAAGTGCTAATGACTCCATTCCTTTTTGTGGTTGTAGGGGCTGTTAATTGGAGTACACTAAAACAAACCTGATCTCTCTAGGACATTCAGAAGCCAAGTTATAAGCCCACAAATGTGTAACTGGACTACTTCTTTAAATTGACACCAGATCCGGTGACTTTTGGGACATGGTTTGACCCCCTTAGGAAAGTGCTATCATCATGAAACGTTCAGATAACTTACAACTCAATAGATTCTACCTTCCTGTAACGTTTCTGCCTGATTGGACCTTGTTTTCACACAAATGAACCCAGAATGATGTGAAATTGTGCTTCGTGTAACATAATTCTGGGTGCCATTTAAAAACCATAAGTGCTAATGACTCCATTCCGTAATGGGGGCTGTTAATTGGAGTACTCTAAAACAAACCTGACCTCTCTAGGATATTCAGAAGCCAAGTTATAAGCCCACAAATGTGTAACTGGACTACTTCTTTAAAGTGACACCAGGCCCGGTGACCTTTGGGACATGGTTTGACCCCCTATAGGAATGTGCGATCATCATGAAACATTCAGATCACTTACAACTCAATAGATTCTACCTTCTTGTAACGTTTCAGCCTTATTGGACCTTGTTTTCACACAAATGAACCCAGAATGATGTGAAATTGTGCTTCGTGCAACATATTTCTGGGTGCCATTTACAAACCATACGTGCTAATGACTCCATTCCTTTTTGTGGTTGTAGGGGCTGTTGATTGGAGTACACTAAAACAAACCTGATCTCTCTAGGACATTCAGAAGCCAAGTTATAAGCCCACAAATGTGTAACTGGACTACTTCTTTAAAGTGACACCAGGCCCGGTGACCTTTGGGACATGGTTTGACCCCCTATAGGAATGTGCGATCATCATGAAACGTTCAGATCACTTACAACTCAATAGATTCTACCTTCTTGTAACGTTTCAGCCTGATTGGACCTTGTTTTCACACAAATGAACCCCGAATGATGTGAAACTGTGCTTCGTGCAACATAATTCTGGGTGCCCTTTAAAAACCATAAGTGCTAATGACTCCATTCCTTTTTGTGGTAATGGGGGATGTTAAATGGAGTACTCTAAAACAAACCTGACCTCTCTAGGATATTCAGAAGCCAAGTTATAAGCCCACAAATGTGTAACTGGACTACTTCTTTAAAGTGACACCAGGCCCGGTGACCTTTGGGACATGGTTTGACCCCCTATAGGAATGTGCGATCATCATGAAACGTTCAGATCACTTACAACTCAATAGATTCTACCTTCTTGTAACGTTTCAGCCTGATTGGACCTTGTTTTCACACAAATGGACCCAGAATGATGTGAAATTGTGCTTCGTGCAAAATAATTCTGGGTGCCATTTACAATCCATAAGTGCTAATGACTCCATTCATTTTTGTGGTTGTAGGGGATGTTGATTGGAGTACACTCAAACAAACCTGACCTCTCTAGGACATTCAGATGCCAAGTTATAAGCCCACAAATGTGTAACTGGACTACTTCTTTAAAGTGACACCAGGCCCGGTGACCTTTGGGACATGGTTTTACCCCCTATAGGAATGTGCGATCATCATGAAACGTTCAGATCACATACAACTCAATAGATTCTACCTTTTTGTAATGTTTCAGCCTGATTGGACCTTGTTTTCACACAAATGAACCCAGAATGATGTGAAATTGTGCTTCGTGCAACATAATTCTGGGTGCCATTTAAAAACCATAAGTGCTAATGACTCCATTCCTGTTTGTGGTAATGGGGGCTGTTAATTGGAGTACTCTAAAACAAACCTGACCTCTCTAGGATATTCAGAAGCCAAGTTATAAGCCCACAAATGTGTAACTGGACTACTTCTTTAAAGTGACACCAGGCCCGGTGACCTTTGGGACATGGTTTGACCCCCTATAGGAATGTGCGATCATCATGAAACGTTCAGATCATTTACAACTCAATAGATTCTACCTTCTTGTAACGTTTCAGCCTGATTGGACCTTGTTTTCACACAAATGGACCCAGAATGATGTGAAATTGTGCTTCGTGCAACATAATTCTGGGTGCCATTTAAAAACCATAAGTGCTAATGACTCCAGTCCTTTTTGGGGTAATGGGGGCTGTTGATTGAAGTACACTAAAACAAACATGATCTCTCTAGGACATTCAGAAGCCAAGTTATAAGCCCACAAAGGTGTAACTGGACTACTTCTTTAAAGTGACACCAGGCGCGGTGACCTTTGGGACATGGTTTGACCCCCTATAGGAATGTGTGATCATCATGAAACGTTCAGATCATTTACAACTCAATAGATTCTACCTTCTTGTAACGTTTCAGCCTGATTGGACCTTGTTTTCACACAAATGAACCCCGAATGATGTGAAACTGTGCTTCGTGCAACATAATTCTGGGTGCCCTTTAAAAACCATAAGTGCTAATGACTCCATTCCTTTTTGTGGTAATGGGGGATGTTAAATGGAGTACTCTAAAACAAACCTGACCTCTCTAGGATATTCAGAAGCCAAGTTATAAGCCCACAAATGTGTAACTGGACTACTTCTTTAAAGTGACACCAGGCCCGGTGACCTTTGGGACATGGTTTGACCCCCTATAGGAATGTGCGATCATCATGAAACGTTCAGATCACTTACAACTCAATAGATTCTACCTTCTTGTAACGTTTCAGCCTGATTGGACCTTGTTTTCACACAAATGGACCCAGAATGATGTGAAATTGTGCTTCGTGCTACATAATTCTGGGTGCCATTTAAAAACCATAAGTGCTAATGACTCCATTCCTTTTTGTGGTTGTAGGGGCTGTTAATTGGAGTACACTAAAACAAACCTGATCTCTCTAGGACATTCAGAAGCCAAGTTATAAGCCCACAAATGTGTAACTGGACTACTTCTTTAAATTGACACCAGATCCGGTGACTTTTGGGACATGGTTTGACCCCCTTAGGAAAGTGCTATCATCATGAAACGTTCAGATAACTTACAACTCAATAGATTCTACCTTCCTGTAACGTTTCTGCCTGATTGGACCTTGTTTTCACACAAATGAACCCAGAATGATGTGAAATTGTGCTTCGTGTAACATAATTCTGGGTGCCATTTAAAAACCATAAGTGCTAATGACTCCATTCCGTAATGGGGGCTGTTAATTGGAGTACTCTAAAACAAACCTGACCTCTCTAGGATATTCAGAAGCCAAGTTATAAGCCCACAAATGTGTAACTGGACTACTTCTTTAAAGTGACACCAGGCCCGGTGACCTTTGGGACATGGTTTGACCCCCTATAGGAATGTGCGATCATCATGAAACATTCAGATCACTTACAACTCAATAGATTCTACCTTCTTGTAACGTTTCAGCCTTATTGGACCTTGTTTTCACACAAATGAACCCAGAATGATGTGAAATTGTGCTTCGTGCAACATATTTCTGGGTGCCATTTACAAACCATACGTGCTAATGACTCCATTCCTTTTTGTGGTTGTAGGGGCTGTTGATTGGAGTACACTAAAACAAACCTGATCTCTCTAGGACATTCAGAAGCCAAGTTATAAGCCCACAAATGTGTAACTGGACTACTTCTTTAAAGTGACACCAGGCCCGGTGACCTTTGGGACATGGTTTGACCCCCTATAGGAATGTGCGATCATCATGAAACGTTCAGATCACTTACAACTCAATAGATTCTACCTTCTTGTAACGTTTCAGCCTGATTGGACCTTGTTTTCACACAAATGAACCCAGAATGATGTGAAATTGTGCTTCGTGCAACATAATTCTGGGTGCCATTTAAAAACCATAAGTACTAATGACTCCATTCCTTTTAGTGAGTGTAGGGGCTGTTGATTGGAGTACTCTAAAACAAACCTGACCTCTCTAGGATATTCAGAAGCCAAGTTATAAGCCCACAAATGTGTAACTGGACTACTTCTTTAAAGTGACACCAGGCCCGGTGACCTTTGGGACATGGTTTGACCCCCTATAGGAATGTGCGATCATCATGAAACATTCAGATCACTTACAACTCAATAGATTCTACCTTCTTGTAACGTTTCAGCCTTATTGGACCTTGTTTTCACACAAATGAACCCAGAATGATGTGAAATTGTGCTTCGTGCAACATATTTCTGGGTGCCATTTACAAACCATACGTGCTAATGACTCCATTCCTTTTTGTGGTTGTAGGGGCTGTTGATTGGAGTACACTAAAACAAACCTGATCTCTCTTGGACATTCAGAAGCCAAGTTATAAGCCCACAAATGTGTAACTGGACTACTTCTTTAAAGTGACACCAGGCCCGGTGACCTTTGGGACATGGTTTGACCCCCTATAGGAATGTGCGATCATCATGAAACGTTCAGATCACTTACAACTCAATAGATTCTACCTTCTTGTAACGTTTCAGCCTGATTGGACCTTGTTTTCACACAAATGAACCCCGAATGATGTGAAACTGTGCTTCGTGCAACATAATTCTGGGTGCCCTTTAAAAACCATAAGTGCTAATGACTCCATTCCTTTTTGTGGTAATGGGGGATGTTAAATGGAGTACTCTAAAACAAACCTGACCTCTCTAGGATATTCAGAAGCCAAGTTATAAGCCCACAAATGTGTAACTGGACTACTTCTTTAAAGTGACACCAGGCCCGGTGACCTTTGGGACATGGTTTGACCCCCTATAGGAATGTGCGATCATCATGAAACGTTCAGATCACTTACAACTCAATAGATTCTACCTTCTTGTAACGTTTCAGCCTGATTGGACCTTGTTTTCACACAAATGGACCCAGAATGATGTGAAATTGTGCTTCGTGCAAAATAATTCTGGGTGCCATTTACAATCCATAAGTGCTAATGACTCCATTCATTTTTGTGGTTGTAGGGGATGTTGATTGGAGTACACTCAAACAAACCTGACCTCTCTAGGACATTCAGATGCCAAGTTATAAGCCCACAAATGTGTAACTGGACTACTTCTTTAAAGTGACACCAGGCCCGGTGACCTTTGGGACATGGTTTTACCCCCTATAGGAATGTGCGATCATCATGAAACGTTCAGATCACATACAACTCAATAGATTCTACCTTTTTGTAATGTTTCAGCCTGATTGGACCTTGTTTTCACACAAATGAACCCAGAATGATGTGAAATTGTGCTTCGTGCAACATAATTCTGGGTGCCATTTAAAAACCATAAGTGCTAATGACTCCATTCCTGTTTGTGGTAATGGGGGCTGTTAATTGGAGTACTCTAAAACAAACCTGACCTCTCTAGGATATTCAGAAGCCAAGTTATAAGCCCACAAATGTGTAACTGGACTACTTCTTTAAAGTGACACCAGGCCCGGTGACCTTTGGGACATGGTTTGACCCCCTATAGGAATGTGCGATCATCATGAAACGTTCAGATCATTTACAACTCAATAGATTCTACCTTCTTGTAACGTTTCAGCCTGATTGGACCTTGTTTTCACACAAATGGACCCAGAATGATGTGAAATTGTGCTTCGTGCAACATAATTCTGGGTGCCATTTAAAAACCATAAGTGCTAATGACTCCAGTCCTTTTTGGGGTAATGGGGGCTGTTGATTGAAGTACACTAAAACAAACATGATCTCTCTAGGACATTCAGAAGCCAAGTTATAAGCCCACAAAGGTGTAACTGGACTACTTCTTTAAAGTGACACCAGGCGCGGTGACCTTTGGGACATGGTTTGACCCCCTATAGGAATGTGTGATCATCATGAAACGTTCAGATCATTTACAACTCAATAGATTCTACCTTCTTGTAACGTTTCAGCCTGATTGGACCTTGTTTTCACACAAATGAACCCCGAATGATGTGAAACTGTGCTTCGTGCAACATAATTCTGGGTGCCCTTTAAAAACCATAAGTGCTAATGACTCCATTCCTTTTTGTGGTAATGGGGGATGTTAAATGGAGTACTCTAAAACAAACCTGACCTCTCTAGGATATTCAGAAGCCAAGTTATAAGCCCACAAATGTGTAACTGGACTACTTCTTTAAAGTGACACCAGGCCCGGTGACCTTTGGGACATGGTTTGACCCCCTATAGGAATGTGCGATCATCATGAAACGTTCAGATCACTTACAACTCAATAGATTCTACCTTCTTGTAACGTTTCAGCCTGATTGGACCTTGTTTTCACACAAATGGACCCAGAATGATGTGAAATTGTGCTTCGTGCTACATAATTCTGGGTGCCATTTAAAAACCATAAGTGCTAATGACTCCATTCCTTTTTGTGGTTGTAGGGGCTGTTAATTGGAGTACACTAAAACAAACCTGATCTCTCTAGGACATTCAGAAGCCAAGTTATAAGCCCACAAATGTGTAACTGGACTACTTCTTTAAATTGACACCAGATCCGGTGACTTTTGGGACATGGTTTGACCCCCTTAGGAAAGTGCTATCATCATGAAACGTTCAGATAACTTACAACTCAATAGATTCTACCTTCCTGTAACGTTTCTGCCTGATTGGACCTTGTTTTCACACAAATGAACCCAGAATGATGTGAAATTGTGCTTCGTGTAACATAATTCTGGGTGCCATTTAAAAACCATAAGTGCTAATGACTCCATTCCGTAATGGGGGCTGTTAATTGGAGTACTCTAAAACAAACCTGACCTCTCTAGGATATTCAGAAGCCAAGTTATAAGCCCACAAATGTGTAACTGGACTACTTCTTTAAAGTGACACCAGGCCCGGTGACCTTTGGGACATGGTTTGACCCCCTATAGGAATGTGCGATCATCATGAAACATTCAGATCACTTACAACTCAATAGATTCTACCTTCTTGTAACGTTTCAGCCTTATTGGACCTTGTTTTCACACAAATGAACCCAGAATGATGTGAAATTGTGCTTCGTGCAACATATTTCTGGGTGCCATTTACAAACCATACGTGCTAATGACTCCATTCCTTTTTGTGGTTGTAGGGGCTGTTGATTGGAGTACACTAAAACAAACCTGATCTCTCTAGGACATTCAGAAGCCAAGTTATAAGCCCACAAATGTGTAACTGGACTACTTCTTTAAAGTGACACCAGGCCCGGTGACCTTTGGGACATGGTTTGACCCCCTATAGGAATGTGCGATCATCATGAAACGTTCAGATCACTTACAACTCAATAGATTCTACCTTCTTGTAACGTTTCAGCCTGATTGGACCTTGTTTTCACACAAATGAACCCCGAATGATGTGAAACTGTGCTTCGTGCAACATAATTCTGGGTGCCCTTTAAAAACCATAAGTGCTAATGACTCCATTCCTTTTTGTGGTAATGGGGGATGTTAAATGGAGTACTCTAAAACAAACCTGACCTCTCTAGGATATTCAGAAGCCAAGTTATAAGCCCACAAATGTGTAACTGGACTACTTCTTTAAAGTGACACCAGGCCCGGTGACCTTTGGGACATGGTTTGACCCCCTATAGGAATGTGCGATCATCATGAAACGTTCAGATCACTTACAACTCAATAGATTCTACCTTCTTGTAACGTTTCAGCCTGATTGGACCTTGTTTTCACACAAATGGACCCAGAATGATGTGAAATTGTGCTTCGTGCTACATAATTCTGGGTGCCATTTACAAACCATAAGTGCTAATGACTCCATTCCTTTTTGTGGTTGTAGGGGCTGTTAATTGGAGTACACTAAAACAAACCTGATCTCTCTAGGACATTCAGAAGCCAAGTTATAAGCCCACAAATGTGTAACTGGACTACTTCTTTAAATTGACACCAGATCCGGTGACTTTTGGGACATGGTTTGACCCCCTTAGGAAAGTGCTATCATCATGAAACGTTCAGATAACTTACAACTCAATAGATTCTACCTTCCTGTAACGTTTCTGCCTGATTGGACCTTGTTTTCACACAAATGAACCCAGAATGATGTGAAATTGTGCTTCGTGTAACATAATTCTGGGTGCCATTTAAAAACCATAAGTGCTAATGACTCCATTCCGTAATGGGGGCTGTTAATTGGAGTACTCTAAAACAAACCTGACCTCTCTAGGATATTCAGAAGCCAAGTTATAAGCCCACAAATGTGTAACTGGACTACTTCTTTAAAGTGACACCAGGCCCGGTGACCTTTGGGACATGGTTTGACCCCCTATAGGAATGTGCGATCATCATGAAACGTTCAGATCACTTACAACTCAATAGATTCTACCTTCTTGTAACGTTTCAGCCTGATTGGACCTTGTTTTCACACAAATGAACCCCGAATGATGTGAAACTGTGCTTCGTGCAACATAATTCTGGGTGCCCTTTAAAAACCATAAGTGCTAATGACTCCATTCCTTTTTGTGGTAATGGGGGATGTTAAATGGAGTACTCTAAAACAAACCTGACCTCTCTAGGATATTCAGAAGCCAAGTTATAAGCCCACAAATGTGTAACTGGACTACTTCTTTAAAGTGACACCAGGCCCGGTGACCTTTGGGACATGGTTTGACCCCCTATAGGAATGTGCGATCATCATGAAACGTTCAGATCACTTACAACTCAATAGATTCTACCTTCTTGTAACGTTTCAGCCTGATTGGACCTTGTTTTCACACAAATGGACAAAGAATGATGTGAAATTGTGCTTCGTGCTACATAATTCTGGGTGCCATTTACAAACCATAAGTGCTAATGACTCCATTCCTTTTTGTGGTTGTAGGGGCTGTTAATTGGAGTACACTAAAACAAACCTGATCTCTCTAGGACATTCAGAAGCCAAGTTATAAGCCCACAAATGTGTAACTGGACTACTTCTTTAAATTGACACCAGATCCGGTGACTTTTGGGACATGGTTTGACCCCCTTAGGAAAGTGCTATCATCATGAAACGTTCAGATAACTTACAACTCAATAGATTCTACCTTCCTGTAACGTTTCTGCCTGATTGGACCTTGTTTTCACACAAATGAACCCAGAATGATGTGAAATTGTGCTTCGTGTAACATAATTCTGGGTGCCATTTAAAAACCATAAGTGCTAATGACTCCATTCCGTAATGGGGGCTGTTAATTGGAGTACTCTAAAACAAACCTGACCTCTCTAGGATATTCAGAAGCCAAGTTATAAGCCCACAAATGTGTAACTGGACTACTTCTTTAAAGTGACACCAGGCCCGGTGACCTTTGGGACATGGTTTGACCCCCTATAGGAATGTGCGATCATCATGAAACGTTCAGATCACTTACAACTCAATAGATTCTACCTTCTTGTAACTTTTCAACCTTATTGGACCTTGTTTTCACACAAATGAACCCAGAATGATGTGAAATTGTGCTTCGTGCAACATATTTCTGGGTGCCATTTACAAACCATACGTGCTAATGACTCCATTCCTTTTTGTGGTTTTAGGGGCTGTTGATTGGAGTACACTAAAACAAACCTGATCTCTCTAGGACATTCAGAAGCCAAGTTATAAGCCCACAAATGTGTAACTGGACTACTTCTTTAAAGTGACACCAGGCCCGGTGACCTTTGGGACATGGTTTGACCCCCTATAGGAATGTGCGATCATCATGAAACGTTCAGATCACTTACAACTCAATAGATTCTACCTTCTTGTAACGTTTCAGCCTGATTGGACCTTGTTTTCACACAAATGAACCCAGAATGATGTGAAATTGTGCTTCGTGCAACATAATTCTGGGTGCCATTTACAAACCATAAGTGCTAATGACTCCATTCCTTTTTGTGGTAATGGGGGCTGTTAAATGGAGTACTCTAAAACAAACCTGACCTCTCTAGGATATTCAGAAGCCAAGTTATAAGCCCACAAATGTGTAACTGGACTACTTCTTTAAAGTGACACCAGGCCCGGTGACCTTTGGGACATGGTTTGACCCCCTATAGGAATGTGCGATCATCATGTAACGTTCAGATCACTTACAACTCAATAGATTCTACCTTCTTGTAACGTTTCAGCCTGATTGGACCTTGTTTTCACACAAATGGACCCAGAATGATGTGAAATTGTGCTTCGTGCAACATAATTCTGGGTGCCATTTACAAACCATAAGTGCTAATGACTCCATTCCTTTTTGTGGTTGTAGGGGCTGTTAATTGGAGTACACTAAAACAAACCTGATCTCTTTAGGACATTCAGAAGCCAAGTTATAAGCCCACAAATGTGTAACTGGACTACTTCTTTAAATTGACACCAGATCCGGTGACTTTTGGGACATGGTTTGACCCCCTTAGGAAAGTGCTATCATCATGAAACGTTCAGATAACTTACAACTCAATAGATTCTACCTTCCTGTAACGTTTCTGCCTGATTGGACCTTGTTTTCACACAAATGAACCCAGAATGATGTGAAATTGTGCTTCGTGTAACATAATTCTGGGTGCCATTTAAAAACCATAAGTGCTAATGACTCCATTCCGTAATGGGGGCTGTTAATTGGAGTACTCTAAAACAAACCTGACCTCTCTAGGATATTCAGAAGCCAAGTTATAAGCCCACAAATGTGTAACTGGACTACTTCTTTAAAGTGACACCAGGCCCGGTGACCTTTGGGACATGGTTTGACCCCCTATAGGAATGTGCGATCATCATGAAACGTTCAGATATCTTACAACTCAATAGATTCTACCTTCTTGTAACGTTTCAGCCTGATTGGACCTTGTTTTCACACAAATGAACCCAGAATGATGTGAAATTGTGCTTCGTGCAACATAATTCTGGGTGCCATTTACAAACCATACGTGCTAATGACTCCATTCCTTTTTGTGGTTGTAGGGGCTGTTGATTGGAGTACACTAAAACAAACCTGATCTCTCTAGGACATTCAGAAGCCAAGTTATAAGCCCACAAATGTGTAAATGGACTACTTCTTTAAAGTGACACCAGGCCCGGTGACCTTTGGGACATGGTTTGACCCCCTATAGGAATGTGCGATTATCATGAAACGTTCAGATCACTTACAACTCAATAGATTCTACCTTCTTGTAACGTTTCAGCCTGATTGGACCTTGTTTTCACACAAATGGACCCAGAATGATGTGAAATTGTGCTTCGTGCTACATAATTCTGGGTGCCATTTACAAACCATAAGTGCTAATGACTCCATTCCTTTTTGTGGTTGTAGGGGCTGTTAATTGGAGTACACTAAAACAAACCTGATCTCTCTAGGACATTCAGAAGCCAAGTTATAAGCCCACAAATGTGTAACTGGACTACTTCTTTAAATTGACACCAGATCCGGTGACTTTTGGGACATGGTTTGACCCCCTTAGGAAAGTGCTATCATCATGAAACGTTCAGATAACTTACAACTCAATAGATTCTACCTTCCTGTAACGTTTCTGCCTGATTGGACCTTGTTTTCACACAAATGAACCCAGAATGATGTGAAATTGTGCTTCGTGTAACATAATTCTGGGTGCCATTTAAAAACCATAAGTGCTAATGACTCCATTCCGTAATGGGGGCTGTTAATTGGAGTACTCTAAAACAAACCTGACCTCTCTAGGATATTCAGAAGCCAAGTTATAAGCCCACAAATGTGTAACTGGACTACTTCTTTAAAGTGACACCAGGCCCGGTGACCTTTGGGACATGGTTTGACCCCCTATAGGAATGTGCGATCATCATGAAACGTTCAGATCACTTACAACTCAATAGATTCTACCTTCTTGTAACGTTTCAGCCTTATTGGACCTTGTTTTCACACAAATGAACCCAGAATGATGTGAAATTGTGCTTCGTGCAACATAATTCTGGGTGCCATTTACAAACCATACGTGCTAATGACTCCATTCCTTTTTGTGGTAATGGGGGCTGTTAAATGGAGTACTCTAAAACAAACCTGACCTCTCTAGGATATTCAGAAGCCAAGTTATAAGCCCACAAATGTGTAACTGGACTACTTCTTTAAAGTGACACCAGGCCCGGTGACCTTTGGGACATGGTTTGACCCCCTATAGGAATGTGCGATCATCATGAAACGTTCAGATCACTTACAACTCAATAGATTCTACCTTCTTGTAACGTTTCAGCCTGATTGGACCTTGTT
This sequence comes from Nothobranchius furzeri, assembly GCF_043380555.1. NCBI lineage: Eukaryota > Metazoa > Chordata > Actinopteri > Cyprinodontiformes > Nothobranchiidae > Nothobranchius > Nothobranchius furzeri. The sequence continues at coordinate 19,513,685 of NC_091756.1, forward strand.
TTCACACAAATGAACCCAGAATGATGTGAAATTGTGCTTCGTGCAACATAATTCTGGGTGCCATTTACAAACCATAAGTGCTAATGACTCCATTCCTTTTTGTGGTAATGGGGGCTGTTAAATGGAGTACTCTAAAACAAACCTGACCTCTCTAGGATATTCAGAAGCCAAGTTATAAGCCCACAAATGTGTAACTGGACTACTTCTTTAAAGTGACACCAGGCCCGGTGACCTTTGGGACATGGTTTGACCCCCTATAGGAATGTGCGATCATCATGAAACGTTCAGATCACTTACAACTCAATAGATTCTACCTTCTTGTAACGTTTCAGCCTGATTGGACCTTGTTTTCACACAAATGGACCCAGAATGATGTGAAATTGTGCTTCGTGCAACATAATTCTGGGTGCCATTTACAAACCATAAGTGCTAATGACTCCATTCCTTTTTGTGGTTGTAGGGGCTGTTAATTGGAGTACACTAAAACAAACCTGATCTCTCTAGGACATTCAGAAGCCAAGTTATAAGCCCACAAATGTGTAACTGGACTACTTCTTTAAATTGACACCAGATCCGGTGACTTTTGGGACATGGTTTGACCCCCTTAGGAAAGTGCTATCATCATGAAACGTTCAGATAACTTACAACTCAATAGATTCTACCTTCCTGTAACGTTTCTGCCTGATTGGACCTTGTTTTCACACAAATGAACCCAGAATGATGTGAAATTGTGCTTCGTGTAACATAATTCTGGGTGCCATTTAAAAACCATAAGTGCTAATGACTCCATTCCGTAATGGGGGCTGTTAATTGGAGTACTCTAAAACAAACCTGACCTCTCTAGGATATTCAGAAGCCAAGTTATAAGCCCACAAATGTGTAACTGGACTACTTCTTTAAAGTGACACCAGGCCCGGTGACCTTTGGGACATGGTTTGACCCCCTATAGGAATGTGCGATCATCATGAAACGTTCAGATCACTTACAACTCAATAGATTCTACCTTCTTGTAACGTTTCAGCCTGATTGGACGTTGTTTTCACACAAATGGACCCAGAATGATGTGAAATTGTGCTTCGTGCTACATAATTCTGGGTGCCATTTACAAACCATAAGTGCTAATGACTCCATTCCTTTTTGTGGTTGTAGGGGCTGTTAATTGAAGTACACTAAAACAAACCTGATCTCTCTAGGACATTCAGAAGCCAAGTTATATGCCCACAAAGGTGTAACTGGACTACTTCTTTAAAGTGACACCAGGCCCGGTGACCTTTGGGACATGTTTTGACCCCCTATAGGAATGTGCGATCATCAAGAAACGTTCAGATCACTTACAACTCAATAGATTCTACCTTCTTGTAACGTTTCAGCCTGATTGGACCTTGTTTTCACACAAATGAACCCAGAATGATGTGAAATTGTGCTTCGTGCTACATAATTCTGGGTGCCATTTACAAACCATTAGTGCTAATGACTCCATTCCTTTTTGTGGTTGAAGGGGCTGTTGATTGAAGTACACTAAAACAAACCTGATCTCTCTAGGACATTCAGAAGCCAAGTTATATGCCCACAAAGGTGTAACTGGACTACTTCTTTAAAGTGACACCAGGCCCGGTGACCTTTGGGACATGTTTTGACCCCCTATAGGAATGTGCGATCATCAAGAAACGTTCATATCACTTACAACTCAATAGATTCTACGTTCTTGTAACGTTTCAGCCTGATTGGACCTTGTTTTCACACAAATGAACCCAGAATGATGTGAAATTGTGCTTCGTGCAACATAATTCTGGGTGCCATTTACAAACCATAAGTGCTAATGACTCCATTCCTTTTTGTGGTTGTAGGGGCTGTTGATTGGTGTACACTCAAACAAACCTGACCTCTCTAGGACATTCAGATGCCAAGTTATAAGCCCACAAATGTGTAACTGGACTACTTCTTTAAAGTGACACCAGGCCCGGTGACCTTTGGGACATGGTTTGACCCGCTATAGGAATGTGCGATCATCATGAAACGTTCAGATCACTTACAACTCAATAGATTCTACCTTCTTGTAACGTTTCAGCCTGATTGGACCTTGTTTTCACACAAATGGACCCAGAATGATGTGAAATTGTGCTTCGTGCAACATAATTCTGGGTGCCATTTACAAACCATAAGTGCTAATGGCTCCATTCCTTTTTGTGGTTGTAGGGGCTGTTAATTGGAGTACACTAAAACAAACCTGATCTCTCTAGGACATTCAGAAGCCAAGTTATAAGCCCACAAATGTGTAACTGGACTACTTCTTTAAATTGACACCAGATCCGGTGACTTTTGGGACATGGTTTGACCCCCTTAGGAAAGTGCTATCATCATGAAACGTTCAGATCACTTACAACTCAATAGATTCTACCTTCCTGTAACGTTTCTGCCTGATTGGACCTTGTTTTCACACAAATGAACCCAGAATGATGTGAAATTGTGCTTCGTGTAACATAATTCTGGGTGCCATTTAAAAACCATAAGTGCTAATGACTCCATTCCGTAATGGGGGCTGTTAATTGGAGTACTCTAAAACAAACCTGACCTCTCTAGGATATTCAGAAGCCAAGTTATAAGCCCACAAATGTGTAACTGGACTACTTCTTTAAAGTGACACCAGGCCCGGTGACCTTTGGGACATGGTTTGACCCCCTATAGGAATGTGCGATCATCATGAAACGTTCAGATCACTTACAACTCAATAGATTCTACCTTCTTGTAACGTTTCAGCCTTATTGGACCTTGTTTTCACACAAATGAACCCAGAATTATGTGAAATTGTGCTTCGTGCAACATAATTCTGGGTGCCATTTACAAACCATACGTGCTAATGACTCCATTCCTTTTTGTGGTTGTAGGGGCTGTTGATTGGAGTACACTAAAACAAACCTGATCTCTCTAGGACATTCAGAAGCCAAGTTATAAGCCCACAAATGTGTAACTGGACTACTTCTTTAAAGTGACACCAGGCCCGGTGACCTTTGGGACATGGTTTGACCCCCTATAGGAATGTGCGATCATCATGAAACGTTCAGATCACTTACAACTCAATAGATTCTACCTTCTTGTAACGTTTCAGCCTGATTGGACCTTGTTTTCACACAAATGAACCCAGAATGATGTGAAATTGTGCTTCGTGCAACATAATTCTGGGTGCCATTTACAAACCATAAGTGCTAATGACTCCATTCCTTTTTGTGGTAATGGGGGCTGTTAAATGGAGTACTCTAAAACAAACCTGACCTCTCTAGGATATTCAGAAGCCAAGTTATAAGCCCACAAATGTGTAACTGGACTACTTCTTTAAAGTGACACCAGGCCCGGTGACCTTTGGGACATGGTTTGACCCCCTATAGGAATGTGCGATCATCATGAAACGTTCAGATCACTTACAACTCAATAGATTCTACCTTCTTGTAACGTTTCAGCCTGATTGGACCTTGTTTTCACACAAATGGACCAAGAATGATGTGAAATTGTGCTTCGTGCAACATAATTCTGGGTGCCATTTACAAACCATAAGTGCTAATGACTCCATTCCTTTTTGTGGTTGTAGGGGCTGTTAATTGGAGTACACTAAAACAAACCTGATCTCTCTAGGACATTCAGAAGCCAAGTTATAAGCCCACAAATGTGTAACTGGACTACTTCTTTAAATTGACACCAGATCCGGTGACTTTTGGGACATGGTTTGACCCCCTTAGGAAAGTGCTATCATCATGAAACATTCAGATAACTTACAACTCAATAGAGTCTACCTTCCTGTAACGTTTCTGCCTGATTGGACCTTGTTTTCACACAAATGAACCCAGAATGATGTGAAATTGTGCTTCGTGTAACATAATTCTGGGTGCCATTTAAAAACCATAAGTGCTAATGACTCCATTCCGTAATGGGGGCTGTTAATTGGAGTACTCTAAAACAAACCTGACCTCTCTAGGATATTCAGAAGCCAAGTTATAAGCCCACAAATGTGTAACTGGACTACTTCTTTAAAGTGACACCAGGCCCGGTGACCTTTGGGACATGGTTTGACCCCCTATAGGAATGTGCGATCATCATGAAACGTTCAGATCACTTACAACTCAATAGATTCTACCTTCTTGTAACGTTTCAGCCTTATTGGACCTTGTTTTCACACAAATGAACCCAGAATGATGTGAAATTGTGCTTCGTGCAACATAATTCTGGGTGCCATTTACAAACCATAAGTGCTAATGACTCCATGCCTTTTTGTGGTTGTAGGGGCTGTTGATTGGAGTACACTAAAACAAACCTGATCTCTCTAGGACATTCAGAAGCCAAGTTATAAGCCCACAAATGTGTAACTGGACTACTTCTTTAAAGTGACACCAGGCCCGGTGACCTTTGGGACATGGTTTGACCCCCTATAGGAATGTGCGATCATCGTGAAACGTTCAGATCACTTACAACTCAATAGATTCTACCTTCTTGTAACGTTTCAGCCTGATTGGACCTTGTTTTCACACAAATGAACCCAGAATGATGTGAAATTGTGCTTCGTGCAACATAATTCTGGGTGCCATTTACAAACCATAAGTGCTAATGACTCCATTCCTTTTTGTGGTAATGGGGGCTGTTAAATGGAGTACTCTAAAACAAACCTGACCTCTCTAGGATATTCAGAAGCCAAGTTATAAGCCCACAAATGTGTAACTGGACTACTTCTTTAAAGTGACACCAGGCCCGGTGACCTTTGGGACATGGTTTGACCCCCTATAGGAATGTGCGATCATCATGAAACGTTCAGATCACTTACAACTCAATAGATTCTACCTTCTTGTAACGTTTCAGCCTGATTGGACCTTGTTTTCACACAAATGGACCCAGAATGATGTGAAATTGTGCTTCGTGCAACATAATTCTGGGTGCCATTTACAAACCATAAGTGCTAATGACTCCATTCCTTTTTGTGGTTGTAGGGGCTGTTAATTGGAGTACACTAAAACAAACCTGATCTCTCTAGGACATTCAGAAGCCAAGTTATAGGCCCACAAATGTGTAACTGGACTACTTCTTTAAATTGACACCAGATCCGGTGACTTTTGGGACATGGTTTGACCCCCTTAGGAAAGTGCTATCATCATGAAACGTTCAGATAACTTACAACTCAATAGAGTCTACCTTCCTGTAACGTTTCTGCCTGATTGGACCTTGTTTTCACACAAATGAACCCAGAATGATGTGAAATTGTGCTTCGTGTAACATAATTCTGGGTGCCATTTAAAAACCATAAGTGCTAATGACTCCATTCCGTAATGGGGGCTGTTAATTGGAGTACTCTAAAACAAACCTGACCTCTCTAGGATATTCAGAAGCCAAGTTATAAGCCCACAAATGTGTAACTGGACTACTTCTTTAAAGTGACACCAGGCCCGGTGACCTTTGGGACATGGTTTGACCCCCTATAGGAATGTGCGATCATCATGAAACGTTCAGATCACTTACAACTCAATAGATTCTACCTTCTTGTAACGTTTCAGCCTGATTGGACTTTGTTTTCACACAAATGAACCCAGAATGATGTGAAATTGTGCTTCGTGCAACATAATTCTGGGTGCCATTTACAAACCATACGTGCTAATGACTCCATTCCTTTTTGTGGTTGTAGGGGCTGTTGATTGGAGTACACTAAAACAAACCTGATCTCTCTAGGACATTCAGAAGCCAAGTTATAAGCCCACAAATGTGTAACTGGACTACTTCTTTAAAGTGACACCAGGCCCGGTGACCTTTGGGACATGGTTTGAGCCCCTATAGGAATGTGTGATCATCATGAAACGTTCAGATCACTTACAACTCAATAGATTCTACCTTCTTGTAACGTTTCAGCCTGATTGGACCTTGTTTTCACACAAATGGACCCAGAATGATGTGAAATTGTGCTTCGTTCTACATAATTCTGGGTGCCATTTACAAACCATAAGTGCTAATGACTCCATTCCTTTTTGTGGTTGTAGGGGCTGTTAATTGGAGTACACTAAAACAAACCTGATCTCTCTAGGACATTCAGAAGCCAAGTTATAAGCCCACAAATGTGTAACTGGACTACTTCTTTAAATTGACACCAGATCCGGTGACTCTTGGGACATGGTTTGACCCCCTTAGGAAAGTGCTATCATCATGAAACGTTCAGATAACTTACAACTCAATAGATTCTACCTTCCTGTAACATTTCTGCCTGATTGGACCTTGTTTTCACACAAATGAACCCAGAATGATGTGAAATTGTGCTTCGTGTAACATAATTCTGGGTGCCATTTAAAAACCATAAGTGCTAATGACTCCATTCCGTAATGGGGGCTGTTAATTGGAGTACTCTAAAACAAACCTGACCTCTCTAGGATATTCAGAAGCCAAGTTATAAGCCCACAAATGTGTAACTGGACTACTTCTTTAAAGTGACACCAGGCCCGGTGACCTTTGGGACATGGTTTGACCCCCTATAGGAATGTGCGATCATTATGAAACGTTCAGATCACTTACAACTCAATAGATTCTACCTTCTTGTAACGTTTCAGCCTGATTGGACCTTGTTTTCACACAAATGGACCCAGAATGATGTGAAATTGTGCTTCGTGCAACATAATTCTGGGTGCCATTTACAAACCATAAGTGCTAATGGCTCCATTCCTTTTTGTGGTTGTAGGGGCTGTTAATTGGAGTACACTAAAACAAACCTGATCTCTCTAGGACATTCAGAAGCCAAGTTATAAGCCCACAAATGTGTAACTGGACTACTTCTTTAAATTGACACCAGATCCGGTGACTTTTGGGACATGGTTTGACCCCCTTAGGAAAGTGCTATCATCATGAAACGTTCAGATCACTTACAACTCAATAGATTCTACCTTCCTGTAACGTTTCTGCCTGATTGGACCTTGTTTTCACACAAATGAACCCAGAATGATGTGAAATTGTGCTTCGTGTAACATAATTCTGGGTGCCATTTAAAAACCATAAGTGCTAATGACTCCATTCCGTAATGGGGGCTGTTAATTGGAGTACTCTAAAACAAACCTGACCTCTCTAGGATATTCAGAAGCCAAGTTATAAGCCCACAAATGTGTAACTGGACTACTTCTTTAAAGTGACACCAGGCCCGGTGACCTTTGGGACATGGTTTGACCCCCTATAGGAATGTGCGATCATCATGAAACGTTCAGATCACTTACAACTCAATAGATTCTACCTTCTTGTAACGTTTCAGCCTTATTGGACCTTGTTTTCACACAAATGAACCCAGAATGATGTGAAATTGTGCTTCGTGCAACATAATTCTGGGTGCCATTTACAAACCATAAGTGCTAATGACTCCATGCCTTTTTGTGGTTGTAGGGGCTGTTGATTGGAGTACACTAAAACAAACCTGATCTCTCTAGGACATTCAGAAGCCAAGTTATAAGCCCACAAATGTGTAACTGGACTACTTCTTTAAAGTGACACCAGGCCCGGTGACCTTTGGGACATGGTTTGACCCCCTATAGGAATGTGCGATCATCGTGAAACGTTCAGATCACTTACAACTCAATAGATTCTACCTTCTTGTAACGTTTCAGCCTGATTGGACCTTGTTTTCACACAAATGAACCCAGAATGATGTGAAATTGTGCTTCGTGCAACATAATTCTGGGTGCCATTTACAAACCATAAGTGCTAATGACTCCATTCCTTTTTGTGGTAATGGGGGCTGTTAAATGGAGTACTCTAAAACAAACCTGACCTCTCTAGGATATTCAGAAGCCAAGTTATAAGCCCACAAATGTGTAACTGGACTACTTCTTTAAAGTGACACCAGGCCCGGTGACCTTTGGGACATGGTTTGACCCCCTATAGGAATGTGCGATCATCATGAAACGTTCAGATCACTTACAACTCAATAGATTCTACCTTCTTGTAACGTTTCAGCCTGATTGGACCTTGTTTTCACACAAATGGACCCAGAATGATGTGAAATTGTGCTTCGTGCAACATAATTCTGGGTGCCATTTACAAACCATAAGTGCTAATGACTCCATTCCTTTTTGTGGTTGTAGGGGCTGTTAATTGGAGTACACTAAAACAAACCTGATCTCTCTAGGACATTCAGAAGCCAAGTTATAGGCCCACAAATGTGTAACTGGACTACTTCTTTAAATTGACACCAGATCCGGTGACTTTTGGGACATGGTTTGACCCCCTTAGGAAAGTGCTATCATCATGAAACGTTCAGATAACTTACAACTCAATAGAGTCTACCTTCCTGTAACGTTTCTGCCTGATTGGACCTTGTTTTCACACAAATGAACCCAGAATGATGTGAAATTGTGCTTCGTGTAACATAATTCTGGGTGCCATTTAAAAACCATAAGTGCTAATGACTCCATTCCGTAATGGGGGCTGTTAATTGGAGTACTCTAAAACAAACCTGACCTCTCTAGGATATTCAGAAGCCAAGTTATAAGCCCACAAATGTGTAACTGGACTACTTCTTTAAAGTGACACCAGGCCCGGTGACCTTTGGGACATGGTTTGACCCCCTATAGGAATGTGCGATCATCATGAAACGTTCAGATCACTTACAACTCAAAAGATTCTACCTTCTTGTAACGTTTCAGCCTGATTGGACTTTGTTTTCACACAAATGAACCCAGAATGATGTGAAATTGTGCTTCGTGCAACATAATTCTGGGTGCCATTTACAAACCATACGTGCTAATGACTCCATTCCTTTTTGTGGTTGTAGGGGCTGTTGATTGGAGTACACTAAAACAAACCTGATCTCTCTAGGACATTCAGAAGCCAAGTTATAAGCCCACAAATGTGTAACTGGACTACTTCTTTAAAGTGACACCAGGCCCGGTGACCTTTGGGACATGGTTTGAGCCCCTATAGGAATGTGCGATCATCATGAAACGTTCAGATCACTTACAACTCAATAGATTCTACCTTCTTGTAACGTTTCAGCCTGATTGGACCTTGTTTTCACACAAATGGACCCAGAATGATGTGAAATTGTGCTTCGTTCTACATAATTCTGGGTGCCATTTACAAACCATAAGTGCTAATGACTCCATTCCTTTTTGTGGTTGTAGGGGCTGTTAATTGGAGTACACTAAAACAAACCTGATCTCTCTAGGACATTCAGAAGCCAAGTTATAAGCCCACAAATGTGTAACTGGACTACTTCTTTAAATTGACACCAGATCCGGTGACTTTTGGGACATGGTTTGACCCCCTTAGGAAAGTGCTATCATCATGAAACGTTCAGATAACTTACAACTCAATAAATTCTACCTTCCTGTAACATTTCTGCCTGATTGGACCTTGTTTTCACACAAATGAACCCAGAATGATGTGAAATTGTGCTTCGTGTAACATAATTCTGGGTGCCATTTAAAAACCATAAGTGCTAATGACTCCATTCCGTAATGGGGGCTGTTAATTGGAGTACTCTAAAACAAACCTGACCTCTCTAGGATATTCAGAAGCCAAGTTATAAGCCCACAAATGTGTAACTGGACTACTTCTTTAAAGTGACACCAGGCCCGGTGACCTTTGGGACATGGTTTGACCCCCTATAGGAATGTGCGATCATTATGAAACGTTCAGATCACTTACAACTCAATAGATTCTACCTTCTTGTAACGTTTCAGCCTGATTGGACCTTGTTTTCACACAAATGGACCCAGAATGATGTGAAATTGTGCTTCGTGCAACATAATTCTGGGTGCCATTTACAAACCATAAGTGCTAATGGCTCCATTCCTTTTTGTGGTTGTAGGGGCTGTTAATTGGAGTACACTAAAACAAACCTGATCTCTCTAGGACATTCAGAAGCCAAGTTATAAGCCCACAAATGTGTAACTGGACTACTTCTTTAAATTGACACCAGATCCGGTGACTTTTGGGACATGGTTTGACCCCCTTAGGAAAGTGCTATCATCATGAAACGTTCAGATCACTTACAACTCAATAGATTCTACCTTCCTGTAACGTTTCTGCCTGATTGGACCTTGTTTTCACACAAATGAACCCAGAATGATGTGAAATTGTGCTTCGTGTAACATAATTCTGGGTGCCATTTAAAAACCATAAGTGCTAATGACTCCATTCCGTAATGGGGGCTGTTAATTGGAGTACTCTAAAACAAACCTGACCTCTCTAGGATATTCAGAAGCCAAGTTATAAGCCCACAAATGTGTAACTGGACTACTTCTTTAAAGTGACACCAGGCCCGGTGACCTTTGGGACATGGTTTGACCCCCTATAGGAATGTGCGATCATCATGAAACGTTCAGATCACTTACAACTCAATAGATTCTACCTTCTTGTAACGTTTCAGCCTTATTGGACCTTGTTTTCACACAAATGAACCCAGAATGATGTGAAATTGTGCTTCGTGCAACATAATTCTGGGTGCCATTTACAAACCATACGTGCTAATGACTCCATTCCTTTTTGTGGTTGTAGGGGCTGTTGATTGGAGTACACTAAAACAAACCTGATCTCTCTAGGACATTCAGAAGCCAAGTTATAAGCCCACAAATGTGTAACTGGACTACTTCTTTAAAGTGACACCAGGCCCGGTGACCTTTGGGACATGGTTTGACCCCCTATAGGAATGTGCGATCATCATGAAACGTTCAGATCACTTACAACTCAATAGATTCTACCTTCTTGTAACGTTTCAGCCTGATTGGACCTTGTTTTCACACAAATGAACCCAGAATGATGTGAAATTGTGCTTCGTGCAACATAATTCTGGGTGCCATTTACAAACCATAAGTGCTAATGACTCCATTCCTTTTTGTGGTAATGGGGGCTGTTAAATGGAGTACTCTAAAACAAACCTGACCTCTCTAGGATATTCAGAAGCCAAGTTATAAGCCCACAAATGTGTAACTGGACTACTTCTTTAAAGTGACACCAGGCCCGGTGACCTTTGGGACATGGTTTGACCCCCTATAGGAATGTGCGATCATCATGAAACGTTCAGATCACTTACAACTCAATAGATTCTACCTTCTTGTAACGTTTCAGCCTGATTGGACCTTGTTTTCACACAAATGGACCCAGAATGATGTGAAATTGTGCTTCGTGCAACATAATTCTGGGTGCCATTTACAAACCATAAGTGCTAATGACTCCATTCCTTTTTGTGGTTGTAGGGGCTGTTAATTGGAGTACACTAAAACAAACCTGATCTTTCTAGGACATTCAGAAGCCAAGTTATAAGCCCACAAATGTGTAACTGGACTACTTCTTTAAATTGACACCAGATCCGGTGACTTTTGGGACATGGTTTGACCCCCTTAGGAAAGTGCTATCATCATGAAACGTTCAGATAACTTACAACTCAATAGAGTCTACCTTCCTGTAACGTTTCTGCCTGATTGGACCTTGTTTTCACACAAATGAACCCAGAATGATGTGAAATTGTGCTTCGTGTAACATAATTCTGGGTGCCATTTAAAAACCATAAGTGCTAATGACTCCATTCCGTAATGGGGGCTGTTAATTGGAGTACTCTAAAACAAACCTGACCTCTCTAGGATATTCAGAAGCCAAGTTATAAGCCCACAAATGTGTAACTGGACTACTTCTTTAAAGTGACACCAGGCCCGGTGACCTTTGGGACATGGTTTGACCCCCTATAGGAATGTGCGATCATCATGAAACGTTCAGATCACTTACAACTCAATAGATTCTACCTTCTTGTAACGTTTCAGCCTGATTGGACCTTGTTTTCACACAAATGAACCCAGAATGATGTGAAATTGTGCTTCGTGCAACATAATTCTGGGTGCCATTTACAAACCATACGTGCTAATGACTCCATTCCTTTTTGTGGTTGTAGGGGTTGTTGATTGGAGTACACTAAAACAAACCTGATCTCTCTAGGACATTCAGAAGCCAAGTTATAAGCCCACAAATGTGTAACTGGACTACTTCTTTAAAGTGACACCAGACCCGGTGACCTTTGGGACATGGTTTGACCCCCTATAGGAATGTGCGATCATCATGAAACGTTCAGATCACTTACAACTCAATAGATTCTACCTTCTTGTAACGTTTCAGCCTGATTGGACCTTGTTTTCACACAAATGGACCCAGAATGATGTGAAATTGTGCTTCGTGCTACATAATTCTGGGTGCCATTTACAAACCATAAGTGCTAATGACTCCATTCCTTTTTGTGGTTGTAGGGGCTGTTAATTGGAGTACACTAAAACAAACCTGATCTCTCTAGGACATTCAGAAGCCAAGTTATAAGCCCACAAATGTGTAACTGGACTACTTCTTTAAATTGACACCAGATCCGGTGACTTTTGGGACATGGTTTGACCCCCTTAGGAAAGTGCTATCATCATGAAACGTTCAGATGACTTACAACTCAATAGATTCTACCTTCCTGTAACGTTTCTGCCTGATTGGACCTTGTTTTCACACAAATGAACCCAGAATGATGTGAAATTGTGCTTCGTGTAACATAATTCTGGGTGCCATTTAAAAACCATAAGTGCTAATGACTCCATTCCGTAATGGCGGCTGTTAATTGGAGTACTCTAAAACAAACCTGACCTCTCTAGGATATTCAGAAGCCAAGTTATAAGCCCACAAATGTGTAACTGGACTACTTCTTTAAAGTGACACCAGGCCCGGTGACCTTTGGGACATGGTTTGACCCCCTATAGGAATGTGCGATCATCATGAAACGTTCAGATCACTTACAACTCAATAGATTCTACCTTCTTGTAACGTTTCAGCCTGATTGGACCTTGTTTTCACACAAATGAACCCAGAATGATGTGAAATTGTGCTTCGTGCAACATAATTCTGGGTGCCATTTACAAACCATAAGTGCTAATGACTCCATTCCTTTTTGTGGTAATGGGGGCTGTTAAATGGAGTACTCTAAAACAAACCTGACCTCTCTAGGATATTCAGAAGCCAAGTTATAAGCCCACAAATGTGTAACTGGACTACTTCTTTAAAGTGACACCAGGCCCGGTGACCTTTGGGACATGGTTTGACCCCCTATAGGAATGTGCGATCATCATGAAACGTTCAGATCACTTACAACTCAATAGATTCTACCTTCTTGTAACGTTTCAGCCTGATTGGACCTTGTTTTCACACAAATGAACCCAGAATGATGTGAAATTGTGCTTCGTGCAACATAATTCTGGGTGCCATTTACAAACCATAAGTGCTAATGACTCCATTCCTTTTTGTGGTTGTAGGGGCTGTTAATTGGAGTACACTAAAACAAACCTGATCTCTCTAGGACATTCAGAAGCCAAGTTATAAGCCCACAAATGTGTAACTGGACTACTTCTTTAAATTGACACATGATCCGGTGACTTTTGGGACATGGTTTGACCCCCTTAGGTAAGTGCTATCATCATGAAACGTTCAGATAACTTACAACTCAATAGATTCTACCTTCCTGTAACGTTCCTGCCTGATTGGACCTTGTTTTCACACAAATGAACCCAGAATGATGTGAAATTGTGCTTCGTGTAACATAATTCTGGGTGCCATTTAAAAACCATAAGTGCTAATGACTCCATTCCGTAATGGGGGCTGTTAAATGGAGTACTCTAAAACAAACCTGACCTCTCTAGGATATTCAGAAGCCAAGTTATAAGCCCACAAATGTGTTACTGGACTACTTCTTTAAAGTGACACCAGGCCCGGTGACCTTTGGGACATGGTTTGACCCCCTATAGGAATGTGCGATCATCATGAAACGTTCAGATCACTTACAACTCAATAGATTCTACCTTCTTGTAACGTTTCAGCCTGATTGGACCTTGTTTTCACACAAATGAACCCAGAATGATGTGAAATTGTGCTTCGTGCAACATAATTCTGGGTGCCATTTACAAACCATACGTGCTAATGACTCCATTCCTTTTTGTGGTTGTAGGGGCTGTTGATTGGAGTACACTAAAACAAACCTGATCTCTCTAGGACATTCAGAAGCCAAGTTATAAGCCCACAAATGTGTAACTGGACTACTTCTTTAAAGTGACACCAGGCCCGGTGACCTTTGGGACATGGTTTGACCCCCTATAGGAATGTGCGATCATCATGAAACGTTCAGATCACTTACAACTCAATAGATTCTACCTTCTTGTAACGTTTCAGCCTGATTGGACCTTGTTTTCACACAAATGAACCCAGAATGATGTGAAATTGTGCTTCGTGCAACATAATTCTGGGTGCCATTTACAAACCATAAGTGCTAATGACTCCATTCCTTTTTGCTGTTGTAGGGGCTGTTGATTGGAGTACACTAAAACAAACCTGATCTCTCTAGGACATTCAGAAGCCAAGTTATAAGCCCACACAGGTGTAACTGGACTATTCTTTAAAGTGACACCAGGCCCGGTGACCTTTGAGACATGGTTTGACCCCCTATAGGAATGTGCGATCATCATGAAACGTTCAGATCACTTACAACTCAATAGATTCTACCTTCCTGTAACGTTTCTGCCTGATTGGACCTTGTTTTCACACAAATGAACCCAGAATGATGTGAAATTGTGCTTCGTGCACCATAATTCTGGGTGCCATTTAAAAACCATAAGTGCTAATGACTCCATTCCTTTTTGTGGTAATGGGGGCTGTTAAATGGAGTACTCTAAAACAAACCTGACCTCTCTAGGATATTCAGAAGCCAAGTTATAAGCCTACAAATGTGTAACTGGACTACTTCTTTAAAGTGACACCAGGCCCGGTGACCTTTGGGACATGGTTTGACCCCCTGTAGGAATGTGCGATCATCATGAAACGTTCAGATCACTTACAACTCAATAGATTCTACCTTCTTGTAACGTTTCAGCCTGATTGGACCTTGTTTTCACACAAATGGATCCAGAATGATGTGAAATTGTGCTTCGTGCAACATAATTCTGGGTGCCATTTACAAACCATAAGTGCTAATGACTCCATTCCTTTTTGTGGTTGTTGGGGCTGTTGATTGGAGTACACTCAAACAAACCTGACCTCTCTAGGACATTCAGATGCCAAGTTATAAGCCCACAAATGTGTAACTGGACTACTTCTTTAAAGTGACACCAGGCCCGGTGACCTTTGGGACATGGTTTGACCCCCTATAGGAATGTGCGATCATCATGAAACGTTCAGATCACTTACAACTCAATAGATTCTACCTTCTTGTAACGTTTCAGCCTGATTGGACCTTGTTTTCACACAAATGGACCCAGAATGATGTGAAATTGTGCTTCGTGCAACATAATTCTGGGTGCCATTTACAAACCATAAGTGCTAATGGCTCCATTCCTTTTTGTGGTTGTAGGGGCTGTTAATTGGAGTACACTAAAACAAACCTGATCTCTCTAGGACATTCAGAAGCCAAGTTATAAGCCCACAAATGTGTAACTGGACTACTTCTTTAAATTGACACCAGATCCGGTGACTTTTGGGACATGGTTTGACCCCCTTAGGAAAGTGCTATCATCATGAAACGTTCAGATCACTTACAACTCAATAGATTCTACCTTCCTGTAACGTTTCTGCCTGATTGGACCTTGTTTTCACACAAATGAACCCAGAATG
This sequence comes from Nothobranchius furzeri, assembly GCF_043380555.1. Classification (NCBI taxonomy): domain Eukaryota; kingdom Metazoa; phylum Chordata; class Actinopteri; order Cyprinodontiformes; family Nothobranchiidae; genus Nothobranchius; species Nothobranchius furzeri. The sequence goes on from NC_091756.1 coordinate 19,529,303, forward strand.
ATGTGAAATTGTGCTTCGTGTAACATAATTCTGGGTGCCATTTAAAAACCATAAGTGCTAATGACTCCATTCCGTAATGGGGGCTGTTAATTGGAGTACTCTAAAACAAACCTGACCTCTCTAGGATATTCAGAAGCCAAGTTATAAGCCCACAAATGTGTAACTGGACTACTTCTTTAAAGTGACACCAGGCCCGGTGACCTTTGGGACATGGTTTGACCCCCTATAGGAATGTGCGATCATCATGAAACGTTCAGATCACTTACAACTCAATAGATTCTACCTTCTTGTAACGTTTCAGCCTGATTGGACCTTGTTTTCACACAAATGGACCCAGAATGATGTGAAATTGTGCTCCGTGCAACATAATTCTGGGTGCCATTTAAAAACCATAAGTGCTAATGACTCCAGTCCTTTTTGGGGTAATGGGGGCTGTTGATTGAAGTACACTAAAACAAACCTGATCTCTCTAGGACATTCAGAAGCCAAGTTATAAGCCCACAAAGGTGTAACTGGACTACTTCTTTAAAGTGACACCAGGCGCGGTGACCTTTGGGACATGGTTTGACCCCCTATAGGAATGTGTGATCATCATGAAACGTTCAGATCACTTACAACTCAATAGATTCTACCTTCTTGTAACGTTTCAGCCTGATTGGACCTTGTTTTCACACAAATGGACGCAGAATGATGTGAAATTGTGCTTCGTGCAACATAATTCTGGGTGCCATTTACAAACCATAAGTGCTAATGACTCCATTCCTTTTTGTGGTTGTAGGGGCTGTTAATTGGAGTACACTAAAACAAACCTGATCTCTCTAGGACATTCAGAAGCCAAGTTATAAGCCCACAAATGTGTAACTGGACTACTTCTTTAAATTGACACCAGATCAGGTGACTTTTGGGACATGGTTTGACCCCCTTAGGAAAGTGCTATCATCATGAAACGTTCAGATCACTTACAACTCAATAGATTCTACCTTCCTGTAACGTTTCTGCCTGATTGGACCTTGTTTTCACACAAATGAACCCAAAATGATGTGAAATTGTGCTTCGTGTAACATAATTCTGGATGCCATTTAAAAACCATAAGTGCTAATGACTCCATTCCGTAATGGGGGCTGTTAATTGGAGTACTCTAAAACAAACCTGACCTCTCTAGGATATTCAGAAGCCACGTTATAAGCCCACAAATGTGTAACTGGACTACTTCTTTAAAGTGACACCAGGCCCGGTGACCTTTGGGACATGGTTTGACCCCCTATCGGAATGTGCGATCATCATAAAACGTTCAGATCACTTACAACTCAATAGATTCTACCTTCTTGTAACGTTTCAGCCTGATTGGACCTTGTTTTCACACAAATGAACCCAGAATGATGTGAAATTGTGCTTCGTGCAACATAATTCTGGGTGCCATTTACAAACCATACGTGCTAATGACTTCATTCCTTTTTGTGGTTGTAGGGGCTGTTGATTGGAGTACACTAAAACAAACCTGATCTCTCTAGGACATTCAGAAGCCAAGTTATAAGCCCACAAATGTGTAACTGGACTACTTCTTTAAAGTGACACCAGGCCCGGTGACCTTTGGGACATGGTTTGACCCCCTATAGGAATGTGCGATCATCATGAAACGTTCAGATCACTTACAACTCAATAGATTCTACCTTCTTGTAACGTTTCAGCCTGATTGGACCTTTTTTTAAACAAATGAACCCAGAATGATGTGAAATTGTGCTTCGTGCAACATAATTCTGGGTGCCATTTACAAACCATAAGTGCTAATGACTCCATTCCTTTTTGTGGTTGTAGGGGCTGTTGATTGGAGTACACTAAAACAAACCTGATCTCTCTAGGACATTCAGAAGCCAAGTTATAAGCCCACACAGGTGTAACTGGACTATTGTTTAAAGTGAAACCAGGCCCGGTGACCTTTGAGACATGGTTTGACCCCCTATAGGAATGTGCGATCATCATGAAACGTTCAGATCACTTACAACTCAATAGATTCTACCTTCCTGTAACGTTTCTGCCTGATTGGACCTTGTTTTCACACAAATGAACCCAGAATGATGTGAAATTGTGCTTCGTGCAACATAATTCTGGGTGCCATTTAAAAACCATAAGTGCTAATGACTCCATTCCTTTTTGTGGTAATGGGGGCTGTTAAATGGAGTACTCTAAAACAAACCTGACCTCTCTAGGATATTCAGAAGCCAAGTTATAAGCCCACAAATGTGTAACTGGACTACTTCTTTAAAGTGACACCAGGCCCGGTGACCTTTGAGACAAGGTTTGACCCCCTATAGGAATGTGCGATCATCATGAAACGTTCAGATCACTTACAACTCAATAGATTCTACCTTCTTGTAACGTTTCAGCCTGATTGGACCTTGTTTTCACACAAATGAACCCAGAATGATGTGAAATTGTGCTTCGTGCAACATAATTCTGGGTGCCATTTAAAAACCATAAGTGCTAATGACTCCATTCCTTTTTGTGGTTGAAGGGGCTGTTGATTGAAGTACACTAAAACAAACCTGATCTCTCTAGGACATTCAGAAGCCAAGTTATAAGCCCACAAATGTGTAACTGGACTACTTCTTTAAAGTGACACCAGGCCCGGTGACCTTTGAGACATGGTTTGTTCCCCTATAGGAATGTGCAATCATCATGAAACGTTCAGATCACTTACAACTCAATAGATTCTACCTTGCTGTAACGTTTCTGCCTTATTGGACCTCGTTTTCACACAAATGAACCCAGAATGATGTGAAATTTTGCTTCGTGCAACATAATTCTGGGTGCCATTTAAAAACCATAAGTGCTAATGACTCCATTCCGTAATGGGGGGTGTTAATTGGAGTACTCTAAAACAAACCTGACCTCTCTAGGACATTCAGAAGCCAAGTTATAAGCCCACAAATGTGTAACTGGACTACTTCTTTAAAGTGACACCAGGCCCGGTGACCTTTGGGACATGGTTTGACCCCCTATAGGAATGTGCGATCATCATGAAACGCTCAGATCACTTACAACTCAATAGATTCTACCTTCTTGTAACGTTTCAGCCTGATTGGACCTTGTTTTCACACAAATGAACCCAGAATGATGTGAAATTGTGCTTCGTGCAACATAATTCTGGGTGCCATTTAAAAACCATAAGTGCTAATGACTCCATTCCTTTTTGGGGTAATGGGGGCTGTTAATTGGAGTACTCTAAAACAAACCTGACCTCTCTAGGACATTCAGAAGCCAAGTTATAAGCCCACAAATGTGTAACTGGACTACTTCTTTAAAGTGACACCAGGCCCGGTGACCTTTGAGACATGGTTTGTTCCCCTATAGGAATGTGCGATCATCATGAAACGTTCAGATCACTTACAACTCAATAGATTCTACCTTCTTGTAACGTTTCAGCCTGATTGGACCTTGTTTTCACACAAATGAACCCAGAATTATGTGAAATTGTGCTTCGTGCAACATAATTCTGGGTGCCATTTACAAACCATACGTGCTAATGACTCCATTCCTTTTTGTGGTTGTAGGGGCTGTTGATTGGAGTACACTAAAACAAACCTGATCTCTCTAGGACATTCAGAAGCCAAGTTATAAACCCACAAATGTGTAACTGGACTACTTCTTTAAAGTGACACCAGGCCCGGTGACCTTTGGGACATGGTTTGACCACCTATAGGAATGTGCGATCATCATGAAACGTTCAGATCACTTACAACTCAATAGATTCTACCTTCTTGTAACGTTTCAGCCTGATTGGACCTTGTTTTCACACAAATGAACCCAGAATGATGTGAAATTGTGCTTCGTGCAACATAATACTGGGTGCCATTTACAAACCATAAGTGCTAATAACTCCATTCCTTTTTGTGGTTGTAGGGGCTGTTGATTGGAGTACACTAAAACAAACCTGATCTCTCTAGGACATTCAGAAGCTAAGTTATAAGCCCACAAATGTGTAACTGGACTACTTCTTTAAATTGACACCAGGCCCGGTGACCTTTGGGACATGGTTTGACCCCTATAGGAATGTGCGATCATCATGAAATGTTCAGATCACTTACAACTCAATAGATTCTACCTTCTTGTAACGTTTCAGCCTGATTGGACCTTGTTTTCACACAAATGGATCCAGAATTATGTGAAATTGTGCTTCGTGCAACATAATTCTGGGTGCCATTTACAAACCATAAGTGCTAATGACTCCATTCCTTTTTGTGGTTGAAGGGGCTGTTGATTGAAGTACACTAAAACAAACCTGATCTCTCTAGGACATTCAGAAGCTGAGTTATAAGCCCACAAATGTGTAACTGGACTACTTCTTTAAAGTGACACCAGGCCCGGTGACCTTTGGGACATGATTTGACCCCCTATAGGAATGTGCGATCATCATGAACGTTCAGATCTCTTACAACTCAATAGATTCTACCTTCTTGTAACGTTTCAGCCTGATTAGACCTTGTTTTCACACAAATGGACCCAGAATAATGTGAAATTGTGCTTCGTGCAACATAATTCTGGGTCCATTTACTAACCATAAGTGCTAATGACTCCATTCCTTTTTGTGGGTGTAGGGGCTGTTGATTGGAGTACAATAAAACAAACCTGATCTCTCTAGGACATTCAGAAGCCAAGTTATATGCCCACAAAGGTGTAACTGGACTACTTCTTTAAAGTGACACCAGGCCCGGTGACCTTTGGGACATGGTTTGACCCCCTATAGGAATGTGCGATCATCAAGAAACGTTCAGATCACTTACAACTCAATAGATTCTACCTTCTTGTAACGTTTCAGCCTGATTGGACCTTGTTTTCACACAAATGAACCCAGAATGATGTGAAATTGTGCTTCGTGCAACATAATTCTGGGTGCCATTTACAATCCATAAGTGCTAATGACTCCATTCCTTTTTGTGGTTGTAGGGGCTGTTGATTGGAGTACACTCAAACAAACCTGACCTCTCCAGGACATTCAGATGCCAAGTTATAAGCCCACAAATGTGTAACTGGACTACTTCTTTAAAGTGACACCAGGCCCGGTGACCTTTGGGACATGGTTTTACCCCCTATAGGAATGTGCGATCATCATGAAACGTTCAGATCACATACAACTCAATAGATTCTACCTTTTTGTAATGTTTCAGCCTGATTGGACCTTGTTTTCACACAAATGAACCCAGAATGATGTGAAATTGTGCTTCGTGCAACATAATTCTGGGTGCCATTTAAAAACCATAAGTGCTAATGACTCCATTCCTGTTTGTGGTAATGGGGGCTGTTAATTGGAGTACTCTAAAACAAACCTGACCTCTCTAGGATATTCAGAAGCCAAGTTATAAGCCCACAAATGTGTAACTGGACTACTTCTTTAAAGTGACACCAGGCCCGGTGACCTTTGGGACATGTTTTGACCCCCTATAGGAATGTGCGATCATCATGAAACGTTCAGATCACTTACAACTCAATAGATTCTACCTTCTTGTAACGTTTCAGCCTGATTGGACCTTGTTTTCACACAAATGGACCCAGAATGATGTGAAATTGTGCTTCGTGCAACATAATTCTGGGTGCCATTTAAAAACCATAAGTGCTAATGACTCCAGTCCTTTTTGGGGTAATGGGGGCTGTTGATTGAAGTACACTAAAACAAACCTGATCTCTCTAGGACATTCAGAAGCCAAGTTATAAGCCCACAAAGGTGTAACTGGACTACTTCTTTAATATGACACCAGGCGCGGTGACCTTTGGGACATGGTTTGACCCCCTATAGGAATGTGTGATCATCATGAAACGTTCAGATCACTTACAACTCAATAGATTCTACCTTCTTGTAACGTTTCAGCCTGATTGGACCTTGTTTTCACACAAATGAACCCCGAATGATTTGAAACTGTGCTTCGTGCAACATAATTCTGGGTGCCCTTTAAAAACCATAAGTGCTAATGACTCCATTCCTTTTTGTGGTAATGGGGGCTGTTAAATGGAGTACTCTAAAACAAACCTGACCTCTCTAGGATATTCAGAAGCCAAGTTATAAGCCCACAAATGTGTAACTGGACTACTTCTTTAAAGTGACACCAGGCCCGGTGACCTTTGGGACATGGTTTGACCCCCTATAGGAATGTGCGATCATCATGAAACGTTCAGATCACTTACAACTCAATAGATTCTACCTTCTTGTAACGTTTCAGCCTGATTGGACCTTGTTTTCACACAAATTGACCCAGAATGATGTGAAATTGTGCTTCGTGCAACATAATTCTGGGTGCCATTTACAAACCATAAGTGCTAATGACTCCATTCCTTTTTGTGGTTGTAGGGGCTGTTGATTGGAGTACACTAAAACAAACCTGATCTCTCTAGGACATTCAGAAGCCAAGTTATAAGCCCACAAATGTGTAACTGGACTACTTCTTTAAATTGACACCAGATCCGGTGACTTTTGGGACATGGTTTGACCCCCTTAGGAAAGCGCTATCATCATGAAACGTTCAGATCACTTACAACTCAATAGATTCTACCTTCCTGTAACGTTTCTGCCTGATTGGACCTTGTTTTCACACAAATGAACCCAGAATGATGTGAAATTGTGCTTCGTGTAACATAATTCTGGGTGCCATTTAAAAACCATAAGTGCTAATGACTCCAGTCCTTTTTGGGGTAATGGGGGCTTTTGATTGAAGTACACTAAAACAAACCTGATCTCTCTAGGACATTCAGAAGCCAAGTTATAAGCCCACAAAGGTGTAACTGGACTACTTCTTTAAAGTGACACCAGGCGCGGTGACCTTTGGGACATGGTTTGACCCCCTATAGGAATGTGTGATCATCATGAAACGTTCAGATCACTTACAACTCAATAGATTCTACCTTCTTGTAACGTTTCAGCCTGATTGGACCTTGTTTTCACACAAATGAACCCCGAATGATTTGAAACTGTGCTTCGTGCAACATAATTCTGGGTGCCCTTTAAAAACCATAAGTGCTAATGACTCCATTCCTTTTTGTGGTAATGGGGGCTGTTAAATGGAGTACTCTAAAACAAACCTGACCTCTCTAGGATATTCAGAAGCCAAGTTATAAGCCCACAAATGTGTAACTGGACTACTTCTTTAAAGTGACACCAGGCCCGGTGACCTTTGGGACATGGTTTGACCCCCTATAGGAATGTGCGATCATCATGAAACGTTCAGATCACTTACAACTCAATAGATTCTACCTTCTTGTAACGTTTCAGCCTGATTGGACCTTGTTTTCACACAAATGGACCCAGAATGATGTGAAATTGTGCTTCGTGCAACATAATTCTGGGTGCCATTTACAAACCATAAGTGCTAATGACTCCATTCCTTTTTTTGGTTGTAGGGGCTGTTGATTGGAGTACACTAAAACAAACCTGATCTCTCTAGGACATTCAGAAGCCAAGTTATAAGCCCACAAATGTGTAACTGGACTACTTCTTTAAAGTGACACCAGGCCCGGTGACCTTTGGGACATGGTTTGACCCCCTATAGGAATGTGCGATCATCATGAAACGTTCAGATCACTTACAACTCAATAGATTCTACCTTCTTGTAACGTTTCAGCCTGTTTGGACCTTGTTTTCACACAAATGAACCCAGAATGATGTGAAATTGTGCTTCGTGCAACATAATTCTGGGTGCCATTTAAAAACCATAAGTGCTAATGACTCCATTCCTTTTTGTGGTAATGGGGGCTGTTAAATGGAGTACTCTAAAACAAACCTGACCTCTCTAGGATATTCAGAAGCCAAGTTATAAGCCCACAAATGTGTAACTGGACTACTTCTTTAAAGTGACACCAGGCCCGGTGACCTTTGAGACATGGTTTGACCCCCTATAGGAATGTGCGATCATCATGAAACGTTCAGATCACTTACAACTCAATAGATTCTACCTTCTTGTAACGTTTCAGCCTGATTGGACCTTGTTTTCACACAAATGAACCCAGAATGATGTGAAATTGTGCTTCGTGCAACATAATTCTGGGTGCCATTTAAAAACCATAAGTGCTAATGACTCCATTCCTTTTTGTGGTTGAAGGGGCTGTTGATTGAAGTACACTAAAACAAACCTGATCTCTCTAGGACATTCAGAAGCCAAGTTATAAGCCCACAAATGTGTAACTGGACTACTTCTTTAAAGTGACACCAGGCCCGGTGACCTTTGAGACATGGTTTGTTCCCCTATAGGAATGTGCAATCATCATGAAACGTTCAGATCACTTACAACTCAATAGATTCTACCTTGCTGTAACGTTTCTGCCTGATTGGACCTTGTTTTCACACAAATGAACCCAGAATGATGTGAAATTTTGCTTTGTGCAACATAATTCTGGGTGCCATTTAAAAACCATGAGTGCTAATAACTCCATTCCGTAATGGGGGGTGTTAATTGGTGTACTCTAAAACAAACCTGACCTCTCTAGGACATTCAGAAGCCAAGTTATAAGCCCACAAATGTGTAACTGGACTACTTCTTTAAAGTGACACCAGGCCCGGTGACCTTTGGGACATGGTTTGACCCCCTATAGGAATGTGCGATCATCATGAAACGCTCAGATCACTTACAACTCAATAGATTCTACCTTCTTGTAACGTTTCAGCCTGATTGGACCTTGTTTTCACACAAATGAACCCAGAATGATGTGAAATTGTGCTTCGTGCAACATAATTCTGGGTGCCATTTAAAAACCATAAGTGCTAATGACTCCATTCCTTTTTGGGGTAATGGGGGCTGTTAATTGGAGTACTCTAAAACAAACCTGACCTCTCTAGGACATTCAGAAGCCAAGTTATAAGCCCACAAATGTGTAACTGGACTACTTCTTTAAAGTGACACCAGGCCCGGTGACCTTTGAGACATGGTTTGTTCCCCTATAGGAATGTGCGATCATCATGAAACGTTCAGATCACTTACAACTCAATAGATTCTACCTTCTTGTAACGTTTCAGCCTGATTGGACCTTGTTTTCACACAAATGAACCCAGAATTATGTGAAATTGTGCTTCGTGCAACATAATTCTGGGTGCCATTTACAAACCATACGTGCTAATGACTCCATTCCTTTTTGGGGTTGTAGGGGCTGTTGATTGGAGTACACTAAAACAAACCTGATCTCTCTAGGACATTCAGAAGCCAAGTTATAAACCCACAAATGTGTAACTGGACTACTTCTTTAAAGTGACACCAGGCCCGGTGACCTTTGGGACATGGTTTGACCCCTATAGGAATGTGCGATCATCATGAAATGTTCAGATCACTTACAACTCAATAGATTCTACCTTCTTGTAACGTTTCAGCCTGATTGGACCTTGTTTTCACACAAATGAACCCAGAATGATGTGAAATTGTGCTTCGTGCAACATAATACTGGGTGCCATTTACAAACCATAAGTGCTAATAACTCCATTCCTTTTTGTGGTTGTAGGGGCTGTTGATTGGAGTACACTAAAACAAACCTGATCTCTCTAGGACATTCAGAAGCTAAGTTATAAGCCCACAAATGTGTAACTGGACTACTTCTTTAAATTGACACCAGATCCGGTGACCTTTGGGACATGGTTTGACCCCTATAGGAATGTGCGATCATCATGAAATGTTCAGATCACTTACAACTCAATAGATTCTACCTTCTTGTAACGTTTCAGCCTGATTGGACCTTGTTTTCACACAAATGGATCCAGAATAATGTGAAATTGTGCTTCGTGCAACATAATTCTGGGTGCCATTTACAAACCATAAGTGCTAATGACTCCATTCCTTTTTGTGGTTGAAGGGGCTGTTGATTGAAGTACACTAAAACAAACCTGATCTCTCTAGGACATTCAGAAGCCAAGTTATAAGCCCACAAATGTGTAACTGGACTACTTCTTTAAAGTGACACCAGGACCGGTGACCTTTGGGACATGATTTGACTCCCAAAAGGAATGTGCGATCATCATGAAACGTTCAGATCTCTTACAACTCAATAGATTCTACCTTCTTGTAACGTTTCAGCCTGATTAGACCTTGTTTTCACACAAATGGACCCAGAATAATGTGAAATTGTGCTTCGTGCAACATAATTCTGGGTCCATTTACTAACCATAAGTGCTAATGACTCCATTCCTTTTTGTGGGTGTAGGGGCTGTTGATTGGAGTACAATAAAACAAACCTGATCTCTCTAGGACATTCAGAAGCCAAGTTATATGCCCACAAAGGTGTAACTGGACTACTTCTTTAAAGTGACACCAGGCCCGGTGACCTTTGGGACATGGTTTGACCCCCTATAGGAATGTGCGATCATCAAGAAACGTTCAGATCACTTACAACTCAATAGATTCTACCTTCTTGTAACGTTTCAGCCTGATTGGACCTTGTTTTCACACAAATGAACCCAGAATGATGTGAAATTGTGCTTCGTGCAACATAATTCTGGGTGCCATTTACAATCCATAAGTGCTAATGACTCCATTCCTTTTTGTGGTTGTAGGGGCTGTTGATTGGAGTACACTCAAACAAACCTGACCTCTCTAGGACATTCAGATGCCAAGTTATAAGCCCACAAATGTGTAACTGGACTACTTCTTTAAAGTGACACCAGGCCCGGTGACCTTTGGGACATGGTTTTACCCCCTATAGGAATGTGCGATCATCATGAAACGTTCAGATCACATACAACTCAATAGATTCTACCTTTTTGTAATGTTTCAGCCTGATTGGACCTTGTTTTCACACAAATGAACCCACAATGATCTGAAATTGTGCTTCGTGCAACATAGTTCTGGGTGCCATTTAAAAACCATAAGTGCTAATGACTCCATTCCTGTTTGTGGTAATGGGGGCTGTTAATTGGAGTACTCTAAAACAAACCTGACCTCTCTAGGATATTCAGAAGCCAAGTTATAAGCCCACAAATGTGTAACTGGACTACTTCTTTAAAGTGACACCAGGCCCGGTGACCTTTGGGACATGGTTTGACCCCCTATAGGAATGTGCGATCATCATGAAACGTTCAGATCACTTACAACTCAATAGATTCTACCTTCTTGTAACGTTTCAGCCTGAATGGACCTTGTTTTCACACAAATCGACCCAGAATGATGTGAAATTGTGCTTCGTGCAACATAATTCTGGGTGCCATTTAAAAACCATAAGTGCTAATGACTCCAGTCCTTTTTGGGGTAATGGGGGCTGTTGATTGAAGTACACTAAAACAAACCTGATCTCTCTAGGACATTCAGAAGCCAAGTTATAAGCCCACAAAGGTGTAACTGGACTACTTCTTTAAAGTGACACCAGGCGCGGTGACCTTTGGGACATGGTTTGACCCCCTATAGGAATGTGTGATCATCATGAAACGTTCAGATCACTTACAACTCAATAGATTCTACCTTCTTGTAACGTTTCAGCCTGATTGGACCTTGTTTTCACACAAATGAACCCCGAATGATTTGAAACTGTGCTTCGTGCAACATAATTCTGGGTGCCCTTTAAAAACCATAAGTGCTAATGACTCCATTCCTTTTTGTGGTAATGGGGGCTGTTAAATGGAGTACTCTAAAACAAACCTGACCTCTCTAGGATATTCAGAAGCCAAGTTATAAGCCCACAAATGTGTAACTGGACTACTTCTTTAAAGTGACACCAGGCCCGGTGACCTTTGGGACATGGTTTGACCCCCTATAGGAATGTGCGATCATCATGAAACGTTCAGATCACTTACAACTCAATAGATTCTACCTTCTTGTAACGTTTCAGCCTGATTGGACCTTGTTTTCACACAAATGGACCCAGAATGATGTGAAATTGTGCTTCGTGCAACATAATTCTGGGTGCCATTTACAAACCATAAGTGCTAATGACTCCATTCCTTTTTGTGGTTGTAGGGGCTGTTGATTGGAGTACACTAAAACAAACCTGATCTCTCTAGGACATTCAGAAGCCAAGTTATAAGCCCACAAATGTGTAACTGGACTACTTCTTTAAATTGACACCAGATCCGGTGACTTTTGGGACATGGTTTGACCCCCTTAGGAAAGTGCTATCATCATGAAACGTTCAGATCACTTACAACTCAATAGATTCTACCTTCCTGTAACGTTTCTGCCTGATTGGACCTTGTTTTCACACAAATGAACCCAGAATGATGTGAAATTGTGCTTCGTGTAACATAATTCTGGGTGCCATTTAAAAACCATAAGTGCTAATGACTCCATTCCGTAATGGGGGCTGTTAATTGGAGTACTCTAAAACAAACCTGACCTCTCTAGGACATTCAGAAGCCAAGTTATAAGCCCACAAATGTGTAACTGGACTACTTCTTTAAAGTGACACCAGGCCCGGTGACCTTTGGGACATGGTTTGACCCCCTATAGGAATGTGCGATCATCATGAAACGTTCAGATCACTTACAACTCAATAGATTCTACCTTCTTGTAACGTTTCAGCCTGATTGGACCTTGTTTTCACACAAATGAACCCAGAATGATGTGAAATTGTGCTTCGTGCAACATAATTCTGGGTGCCATTTAAAAACCATAAGTGCTAATGACTCCATTCCTTTTTGGGGTAATGGGTGCTGTTAATTGGAGTACTCTAAAACAAACCTGACCTCTCTAGGACATTCAGAAGCCAAGTTATAAGCCCACAAATGTGTAACTGGACTACTTCTTTAAAGTGACACCAGGCCCGGTGACCTTTGAGACATGGTTTGTTCCCCTATAGGAATGTGCGATCATCATGAAACGTTCAGATCACTTACAACTCAATAGATTCTACCTTCTTGTAACGTTTCAGCCTGATTGGACCTTGTTTTCACACAAATGAACCCAGAATTATGTGAAATTGTGCTTCGTGCAACATAATTCTGGGTGCCATTTACAAACCATACGTGCTAATGACTCCATTCCTTTTTGGGGTTGTAGGGGCTGTTGATTGGAGTACACTAAAACAAACCTGATCTCTCTAGGACATTCAGAAGCCAAGTTATAAACCCACAAATGTGTAACTGGACTACTTCTTTAAAGTGACACCAGGCCCGGTGACCTTTGGGACATGGTTTGACCCCTATAGGAATGTGCGATCATCATGAAATGTTCAGATCACTTACAACTCAATAGATTCTACCTTCTTGTAACGTTTCAGCCTGATTGGACCTTGTTTTCACACAAATGGATCCAGAATAATGTGAAATTGTGCTTCGTGCAACATAATTCTGGGTGCCATTTACAAACCATAAGTGCTAATGACTCCATTCCTTTTTGTGGTTGAAGGGGCTGTTGATTGAAGTACACTAAAACAAACCTGATCTCTCTAGGACATTCAGAAGCCAAGTTATAAGCCCACAAATGTGTAACTGGACTACTTCTTTAAAGTGACACCAGGCCCGGTGACCTTTGGGACATGATTTGACCCCCTATAGGAATGTGCGATCATCATGAAACGTTCAGATCTCTTACAACTCAATAGATTCTACCTTCTTGTAACGTTTCAGCCTGATTAGACCTTGTTTTCACACAAATGGACCCAGAATAATGTGAAATTGTGCTTCGTGCAACATAATTCTGGGTCTATTTACTAACCATAAGTGCTAATGACTCCATTCCTTTTTGTGGGTGTAGGGGCTGTTGATTGGAGTACAATAAAACAAACCTGATCTCTCTAGGACATTCAGAAGCCAAGTTATATGCCCACAAAGGTGTAACTGGACTACTTCTTTAAAGTGACACCAGGCCCGGTGACCTTTGGGACATGGTTTGACCCCCTATAGGAATGTGCGATCATCAAGAAACGTTCAGATCACTTACAACTCAATAGATTCTACCTTCTTGTAACGTTTCAGCCTGATTGGACCTTGTTTTCACACAAATGAACCCAGAATGATGTGAAATTGTGCTTCGTGCAACATAATTCTGGGTGCCATTTACAATCCATAAGTGCTAATGACTCCATACCTTTTTGTGGTTGTAGGGGCTGTTGATTGGAGTACACTCAAACAAACCTGACCTCTCTAGGACATTCAGATGCCAAGTTATAAGCCCACAAATGTGTAACTGGACTACTTCTTTAAAGTGACACCAGGCCCGGTGACCTTTGAGACATGGTTTTACCCCCTATAGGAATGTGCGATCATCATGAAACGTTCAGATCACATACAACTCAATAGATTCTACCTTTTTGTAATGTTTCAGCCTGATTGGACCTTGTTTTCACACAAATGAACCCAGAATGATGTGAAATTGTGCTTCGTGCAACATAATTCTGGGTGCCATTTAAAAACCATAAGTGCTAATGACTCCATTCCTGTTTGTGGTAATGGGGGCTGTTAATTGGAGTACTCTAAAACAAACCTGACCTCTCTAGGATATTCAGAAGCCAAGTTATAAGCCCACAAATGTGTAACTGGACTACTTCTTTAAAGTGACACCAGGCCCGGTGACCTTTGGGACATGGTTTGACCCCCTATAGGAATGTGCGATCATCATGAAACGTTCAGATCACTTACAACTCAATAGATTCTACCTTCTTGTAACGTTTCAGCCTGATTGGACCTTGTTTTCACACAAATGAACCCAGAATGATGTGAAATTGTGCTTCGTGCAACATAATTCTGGGTGCCATTTAAAAACCATAAGTGCTAATGACTCCATTCCTTTTTGGGGTAATGGGGGCTGTTAATTGGAGTACTCTAAAACAAACCTGACCTCTCTAGGACATTCAGAAGCCAAGTTATAAGCCCACAAATGTGTAACTGGACTACTTCTTTAAAGTGACACCAGGCCCGGTGACCTTTGAGACATGGTTTGTTCCCCTATAGGAATGTGCGATCATCATGAAACGTTCAGATCACTTACAACTCAATAGATTCTACCTTCTTGTAACGTTTCAGCCTGATTGGACCTTGTTTTCACACAAATGAACCCAGAATTATGTGAAATTGTGCTTCGTGCAACATAATTCTGGGTGCCATTTACAAACCATACGTGCTAATGACTCCATTCCTTTTTGGGGTTGTAGGGGCTGTTGATTGGAGAGCACTAAAACAAACCTGATCTCTCTAGGACATTCAGAAGCCAAGTTATAAACCCACAAATGTGTAACTGGACTACTTCTTTAAAGTGACACCAGGCCCGGTGACCTTTGGGACATGGTTTGACCCCTATAGGAATGTGCGATCATCATGAAATGTTCAGATCACTTACAACTCAATAGATTCTACCTTCTTGTAACGTTTCAGCCTGATTGGACCTTGTTTTCACACAAATGAACCCAGAATGATGTGAAATTGTGCTTCGTGCAACATAATACTGGGTGCCATTTACAAACCATAAGTGCTAATAACTCCATTCCTTTTTGTGGTTGTAGGGGCTGTTGATTGGAGTACACTAAAACAAACCTGATCTCTCTAGGACATTCAGAAGCTAAGTTATAAGCCCACAAATGTGTAACTGGACTACTTCTTTAAATTGACACCAGGCCCGGTGACCTTTGGGACATGGTTTGACCCCTATAGGAATGTGCGATCATCATGAAATGTTCAGATCACTTACAACTCAATAGATTCTACCTTCTTGTAACGTTTCAGCCTGATTGGACCTTGTTTTCACACAAATGGATCCAGAATAATGTGAAATTGTGCTTCGTGCAACATAATTCTGGGTGCCATTTACAAACCATAAGTGCTAATGACTCCATTCCTTTTTGTGGTTGAAGGGGCTGTTGATTGAAGTACACTAAAACAAACCTGATCTCTCTAGGACATTCAGAAGCCAAGTTATAAGCCCACAAATGTGTAACTGGACTACTTCTTTAAAGTGACACCAGGCCGGGTGACCTTTGGGACATGATTTGACCCCCTATAGGAATGTGCGATCATCATGAAACGTTCAGATCTCTTACAACTCAATAGATTCTACCTTCTTGTAACGTTTCAGCCTGATTAGACCTTGTTTTCACACAAATGGACCCAGAATAATGTGAAATTGTGCTTCGTGCAACATAATTCTGGGTCTATTTACTAACCATAAGTGCTAATGACTCCATTCCTTTTTGTGGGTGTAGGGGCTGTTGATTGGAGTACAATAAAACAAACCTGATCTCTCTAGGACATTCAGAAGCCAAGTTATATGCCCACAAAGGTGTAACTGGACTACTTCTTTAAAGTGACACCAGGCCCGGTGACCTTTGGGACATGGTTTGACCCCCTATAGGAATGTGCGATCATCATGAAACGTTCAGATCACTTACAACTCAATAGATTCTACCTTCTTGTAACGTTTCAGCCTGATTGGACCTTGTTTTCACACAAATGAACCCAGAATTATGTGAAATTGTGCTTCGTGCAACATAATTCTGGGTGCCATTTACAAACCATACGTGCTAATGACTCCATTCCTTTTTGGGGTTGTAGGGGCTGTTGATTGGAGTACACTAAAACAAACCTGATCTCTCTAGGACATTCAGAAGCCAAGTTATAAACCCACAAATGTGTAACTGGACTACTTCTTTAAAGTGACACCAGGCCCGGTGACCTTTGGGACATGGTTTGACCCCTATAGGAATGTGCGATCATCATGAAATGTTCAGATCACTTACAACTCAATAGATTCTACCTTCTTGTAACGTTTCAGCCTGATTGGACCTTGTTTTCACACAAATGAACCCAGAATGATGTGAAATTGTGCTTCGTGCAACATAATACTGGGTGCCATTTACAAACCATAAGTGCTAATAACTCCATTCCTTTTTGTGGTTGTAGGGGCTGTTGATTGGAGTACACTAAAACAAACCTGATCTCTCTAGGACATTCAGAAGCTAAGTTATAAGCCCACAAATGTGTAACTGGACTACTTCTTTAAAGTGACACCAGGCCGGGTGACCTTTGGGACATGATTTGACCCCCTATAGGAATGTGCGATCATCATGAAACGTTCAGATCTCTTACAACTCAATAGATTCTACCTTCTTGTAACGTTTCAGCCTGATTAGACCTTGTTTTCACACAAATGGACCCAGAATAATGTGAAATTGTGCTTCGTGCAACATAATTCTGGGTCTATTTACTAACCATAAGTGCTAATGACTCCATTCCTTTTTGGGGTAATGGGGGCTGTTAATTGGAGTAGTCTAAAACAAACCTGACCTCTCTAGGGTATTCAGAAGCCAAGTTATAAGCCCACAAAGGTGTAACTGGACTACTTCTTTAAATTGACACCAGGCCCGGTGACCTTTGGGACATGGTTTGACCCCTATAGGAATGTGCGATCATCATGAAATGTTCAGATCACTTACAACTCAATAGATTCTACCTTCTTGTAACGTTTCAGCCTGATTGGACCTTGTTTTCACACAAATGGATCCAGAATAATGTGAAATTGTGCTTCGTGCAACATAATTCTGGGTGCCATTTACAAACCATAAGTGCTAATGACTCCTTTCCTTTTTGTGGTTGAAGGGGCTGTTGATTGAAGTACACTAAAACAAACCTGATCTCTCTAGGACATTCAGAAGCCAAGTTATAAGCCCACAAATGTGTAACTGGACTACTTCTTTAAAGTGACACCAGGCCGGGTGACCTTTGGGACATGATTTGACCCCCTATAGGAATGTGCGATCATCATGAAACGTTCAGATCTCTTACAACTCAATAGATTCTACCTTCTTGTAACGTTTCAGCCTGATTAGACCTTGTTTTCACACAAATGGACCCAGAATAATGTGAAATTGTGCTTCGTGCAACATAATTCTGGGTCTATTTACTAACCATAAGTGCTAATGACTCCATTCCTTTTTGTGGGTGTAGGGGCTGTTGATTGGAGTACAATAAAACAAACCTGATCTCTCTAGGACATTCAGAAGCCAAGTTATATGCCCACAAAGGTGTAACTGGACTACTTCTTTAAAGTGACACCAGGCCCGGTGACCTTTGGGACATGGTTTGACCCCCTATAGGAATGTGCGATCATCAAGAAACGTTCAGATCACTTACAACTCAATAGATTCTACCTTCTTGTAACGTTTCAGCCTGATTGGACCTTGTTTTCACACAAATGAACCCAGAATGATGTGAAATTGTGCTTCGTGCAACATAATTCTGGGTGCCATTTACAATCCATAAGTGCTAATGACTCCATACCTTTTTGTGGTTGTAGGGGCTGTTGATTGGAGTACACTCAAACAAACCTGACCTCTCTAGGACATTCAGATGCCAAGTTATAAGCCCACAAATGTGTAACTGGACTACTTCTTTAAAGTGACACCAGGCCCGATGACCTTTGAGACATGGTTTTACCCCCTATAGGAATGTGCGATCATCATGAAACGTTCAGATCACATACAACTCAATAGATTCTACCTTTTTGTAATGTTTCAGCCTGATTGGACCTTGTTTTCACACAAATGAACCTGTGCTTCGTGCAACATAATTCTGGGTGCCATTTAAAAACCATAAGTGCTAATGACTCCATTCCTAATTGTGGTAATGGGGGCTGTTAATTGGAGTACTCTAAAACAAACCTGACCTCTCTAGGATATTCAGAAGCCAAGTTATAAGCCCACAAATGTGTAACTGGACTACTTCTTTAAAGTGACACCAGGCCCGGTGACCTTTGGGACATGGTTTGACCCCCTATAGGAATGTGCGATCATCATGAAACGTTCAGATCACTTACAACTCAATAGATTCTACCTTCTTGTAACGTTTCAGCCTGATTGGACCTTGTTTTCACACAAATGGACCCAGAATGATGTGAAATTGTGCTTCGTGCAACATAATTCTGGGTGCCATTTAAAAACCATAAGTGCTAATGACTCCAGTCCTTTTTGGGGAAATGGGGGCTGTTGATTGAAGTACACTAAAACAAACCTGATCTCTCTAGGACATTCAGAAGCCAAGTTATAAGCCCACAAAGGTGTAACTGGACTACTTCTTTAAAGTGACACCAGGCGCGGTGACCTTTGGGACATGGTTTGACCCCCTATAGGAATGTGTGATCATCATGAAACGTTCAGATCACTTACAACTCAATAGATTCTACCTTCTTGTAACGTTTCAGCCTGATTGGACCTTGTTTTCACACAAATGAACCCCGAATGATTTGAAACTGTGCTTCGTGCAACATAATTCTGGGTGCCCTTTAAAAACCATAAGTGCTAATGACTCCATTCCTTTTTGTGGTAATGGGGGCTGGTAAATGGAGTACTCTAAAACAAACCTGACCTCTCTAGGATATTCAGCAGCCAAGTTATAAGCCCACAAATGTGTAACTGGACTACTTCTTTAAAGTGACACCAGGCCCGGTGACCTTTGGGACATGGTTTGACCCCCTATAGGAATGTGCGATCATCATGAAACGTTCAGATCACTTACAACTCAATAGATTCTACCTTCCTGTAACGTTTCAGCCTGATTGGACCTTGTTTTCACACAAATGGACCCAGAATGATGTGAAATTGTGCTTCGTGCAACATAATTCTGGGTGCCATTTACAAACCATAAGTGCTAATGACTCCATTCCTTTTTGTGGTTGTAGGGGCTGTTGATTGGAGTACACTAAAACAAACCTGATCTCTCTAGGACATTCAGAAGCCAAGTTATAAGCCCACAAATGTGTAACTGGACTACTTCTTTAAATTGACACCAGATCCGGTGACTTTTGGGACATGGTTTGACCCCCTTAGGAAAGTGCTATCATCATGAAACGTTCAGATCACTTACAACTCAATAGATTCTACCTTCCTGTAACGTTTCTGCCTGATTGGACCTTGTTTTCACACAAATGAACCCAGAATGATGTGAAATTGTGCTTCGTGTAACATAATTCTGGGTGCCATTTAAAAACCATAAGTGCTAATGACTCCATTCCGTAATGGGGGCTGTTAATTGGAGTACTCTAAAACAAACCTGACCTCTCTAGTATATTCAGAAGCCAAGTTATAAGCCCACAAATGTGTAACTGGACTACTTCTTTAAAGTGACACCAGGCCCGGTGACCTTTGGGACATGGTTTGACCCCCTATAGGAATGTGCGATCATCATGAAACGTTCAGATCTCTTACAACTCAATAGATTCTACCTTCTTGTAACGTTTCAGCGTGATTGGACCTTGTTTTCACACAAATGAACCCAGAATGATGTGAAATTGTGCTTCGTGCAACATAATTCTGGGTGCCATTTACAAACCATAAGTGCTAATGACTCCATTCCTTTTTTGTGGTTGTAGGGGCTGTTGATTGGAGTACACTAAAACAAACCTGATCTCTCTAGGACATTCAGAAGCCAAGTTATAAGCCCACAAATGTGTAACTGGACTACTTCTTTAAAGTGACACCAGGCCCGGTGACCTTTGGGACATGGTTTGACCCCCTATAGGAATGTGCGATCATCATGAAACGTTCAGATCACTTACAACTCAATAGATTCTACCTTCTTGTAACGTTTCAGCGTGATTGGACCTTGTTTTCACACAAATGAACCCAGAATGATGTGAAATTGTGCTTCGTGCAACATAATTCTGGGTGCCATTTACAAACCATAAGTGCTAATGACTCCATTCCTTTTTTGTGGTTGTAGGGGCTGTTGATTGGAGTACACTAAAACAAACCTGATCTCTCTAGGACATTCAGAAGCCAAGTTATAAGCCCACACAGGTGTAACTGGACTATTCTTTAAAGTGACACCAGGCCCGGTGACCATTGAGACATGGTTTGACCCCCTATAGGAATGTGCGATCATCATGAAACGTTCAGATCACTTACAACTCAATAGATTCTACCTTCCTGTAACGTTTCTTGCTTATTGGACCTTGTTTTCACACAAATGAACCCAGAATGATGTGAAATTGTGCTTCGTGCAACATAATTCTGGGTGCCATTTAAAAACCATAAGTGCTAATGACTCCATTCCTTTTTGTGGTAATGGGGGCTGTTAAATGGAGTACTCTAAAACAAACCTGACCTCTCTAGGATATTCAGAAGCCAAGTTATAAGCCCACAAATGTGTAACTGGACTACTTCTTTAAAGTGACACCAGGCCCGATGACCTTTGGGACATGGTTTGACCCCCTATAGGAATGTGCGATCATCATGAAACGTTCAGATCACTTACAACTCAATAGATTCTACCTTCTTGTAACATTTCAGCCTGATTGGACCTTGTTTTCACACAAATGGATCCAGAATGATGTGAAATTGTGCTTCGTGCAACATAATTCTGGGTGCCATTTACAAACCATAAGTGCTAATGACTCCATTCCTTTTTGTGGTTGAAGGGGCTGTTGATTGAAGTACACTAAAACAAACCTGATCTCTCTAGGACATTCAGAAGCCAACTTATAAGCCCACAAATGTGTAACTGGACTACTTCTTTAAAGTGACACCAGGCCCGGTGACCTTTGAGACATGGTTTGACCCCCTATAGGAATGTGCGATCATCATGAAATGTTCAGATCACTTACAACTCAATAGATTCTACCTTGCTGTAACGTTTCTGCCTTATTGGACCTTGTTTTCACACAAATGAACCCAGAATGATGTGAAATTGTGCTTCGTGCAACATAATTCTGGGTGCCATTTAAAAACCATAAGTGCTAATGACTCCATTCCGTAATGGGGGCTGTTAATTGGAGTACTCTAAAACAAACCTGACCTCTCTAGGATATTCAGAAGCCAAGTTATAAGCCCACAAATGTGTAACTGGACTACTTCTTTAAAGTGACACCAGGCCCGGTGACCTTTGGGACATGGTTTGACCCCCTATAGGAATGTGCGATCATCATGAAACGCTCAGATCACTAACAACTCAATAGATTCTACCTTCTTGTAACGTTTCAGCCTGATTGGACCTTGTTTTCACACAAATGAACCCAGAATGATGTGAAATTGTGCTTCGTGCAACATAATTCTGGGTGCCATTTACAAACCATAAGTGCTAATGACTCCATTCCTTTTTGTGGTTGTAGGGGCTGTTGATTGGAGTACACTAAAACAAACCTGATCTCTCTAGGACATTCAGAAGCCAAGTTATAAGCCCACAAATGTGTAACTGGACTACTTCTTTAAAGTGACACCAGATCCGGTGACCTTTGGGACATGGTTTGACACCCTATAGGAATGTGCGATCATCATGAAACGTTCAGATCACTTACAACTCAATAGATTCTACCTTCTTGTAACGTTTCAGCCTGATTGGACCTTGTTTTCACACAAATGAACCCAGAATGATGTGAAATTGTGCTTCGTGCAACATAATTCTGGGTGCCATTTACAAACCATAAGTGCTAATGACTCCATTCCTTTTTGTGGTTGTAGGGGCTGTTGATTGGAGTACACTAAAACAAACCTGATCTCTCTAGGACATTCAGAAGCCAAGTTATAAGCCCACACAGGTGTAACTGGACTACTTCTTTAAAGTGACACCAGGCCCGGTGACCTTTGAGACATGGTTTGACCCCCTATAGGAATGTGCGATCATCATGAAACGTTCAGATCACTTACAACTCAATAGATTCTACCTTCTTGTAACGTTTCAGCCTGATTGGACCTTGTTATCACACAAATGAACCCAGAATTATGTGAAATTGTGCTTCGTGCAACAAAATTCTGGGTGCCATTTACAAACCATTAGTGCTAATGACTCCATTCCTTTTTGTGGTTGTAGGGGCTGTTGATTGGAGTACACTAAAACAAACCTGATCTCTCTAGGACATTCAGAAGCCAAGTTATAAGCCCACAAATGTGTAACTGGACTACTTCTTTAAAGTGACACCAGGCCCGGTGACCTTTGGGACATGGTTTTACCCCCTATAGGAATGTGCGATCATCATGAAACGTTCAGATCACTTACAACTCAATAGATTCTACCTTCTTGTAACGTTTCAGCCTGATTGGACCTTGTTTTCACACAAATGAACCCAGAATAATGTGAAATTGTGCTTCGTGCAACATAATTCTGGGTGCCATTTAAAAACCATAAGTGCTAATGACTCCATTCCTGTTTGTGGTAATGGGGGCTGTTAATTGGAGTACTCTAAAACAAACCTGACCTCTCTAGGATATTCAGAAGCCAAGTTATAAGCCCACAAATGTGTAACTGGACTACTTCTTTAAAGTGACACCAGGCCCGGTGACCTTTGGGACATGGTTTGACCCCCTATAGGAATGTGCGATCATCATGAAACGTTCAGATCACTTACAACTCAATAGATTCTACCTTCTTGTAACGTTTCAGCCTGATTGGACCTTGTTTTCACACAAATGGACCCAGAATGATGTGAAATTGTGCTTTGTGCAACATAATTCTGGGTGCCATTTAAAAACCATAAGTTCTAATGACTCCAGTCCTTTTTGGGGTAATGGGGGCTGTTGATTGAAGTACACTAAAACAAACCTGATCTCTCTAGGACATTAAGAAGCCAAGTTATAAGCCCACAAAGGTGTAACTGGACTACTTCTTTAAAGTGACACCAGGCGCGGTGACCTTTGGGACATGGTTTGAACCCCTATAGGAATGTGTGATCATCATGAAACGTTCAGATCACTTACAACTCAATAGATTCTACCTTCTTGTAACGTTTCAGCCTGATTGGACCTTGTTTTCACACAAATGAACCCCGAATGATGTGAAACTGTGCTTCGTGCAACATAATTCTGGGTGCCCTTTAAAAACCATAAGTGCTAATGACTCCATTCCTTTTTGTGGTAATGGGGGCTGTTAAATGGAGTACTCTAAAACAAACCTGACCTCTCTAGGATATTCAGAAGCCAAGTTATAAGCCCACAAATGTGGAACTGGACTACTTCTTTAAAGTGACACCAGGCCCGGTGACCTTTGGGACATGGTTTGACCCCCTATAGGAATGTGCGATCATCATGAAACGTTCAGATCACTTACAACTCAATAGATTCTACCTTCTTGTAACGTTTCAGCCTGATTGGACCTTGTTTTCACACAAATGGACCCAGAATGATGTGAAATTGTGCTTCGTGCAACATAATTCTGGGTTGCCATTTACAAACCATAAGTGCTAATGACTCTATTCCTTTTTGTGGTTGTAGGGGCTGTTGATTGGAGTACACTAAAACAATCCTGATCTCTCTAGGACATTCAGAAGCCAAGTTATAAGCCCACAAATGTGTAAATGGACTACTTCTTTAAATTGACAACAGATCCGGTGACTTTTGGGACATGGTTTGACCCCCTTAGGAAAGTGCTATCATCATGAAACGTTCAGATCACTTACAACTCAATAGATTCTACCTTCCTGTAACATTTCTGACTGATTGGACCTTGTTTTCACACAAATGAACCCAGAATGATGTGAAATTGTGCTTCGTGTAACATAATTCTGGGTGCCATTTAAAACCATAAGTGCTAATGACTCCATTCCGTAATGGGGGCTGTTAATTGGAGTACTCTAAAACAAACCTGACCTCTCTAGGATATTCAGAAGCCAAGTTATAAGCCCACAAATGTGTAACTGGACTACTTCTTTAAAGTGACACCAGGCCCGGTGACCTTTGGGACCTGGTTTGACCCCCTATAGGAATGTGCGATCATCATGAAACGTTCAGATCACTTACAACTCAATAGATTCTACCTTCTTGTAACGTTTCAGCCTGATTGGACCTTGTTTTCACACAAATGAACCCAGAATGATGTGAAATTGTGCTTCGTGCAACATAATTCTGGGTGCCATTTACAAACCATACGTGCTAATGACTCCATTCCTTTTTGTGGTTGTAGGGGCTGTTGATTGGAGTACACTAAAACAAACCTGATCTCTCTAGGACATTCAGAAGCCAAGTTATAAGCCCACAAATGTGTAACTGGACTACTTCTTTAAAGTGACACCAGGCCCGGTGACCTTTGGGACATGGTTTGACCCCCAATAGGAATGTGCGATCATCATGAAACGTTCAGATCACTTACAACTCAATAGATTCTACCTTCTTGTAACGTTTCAGCCTGATTGGACCTTGTTTTCACACAAATGAACCCAGAATGATGTGAAATTGTGCTTCGTGCAACATAATTCTGGGTGCCATTTACAAACCATAAGTGCTAATGACTCCATTCCTTTTTGTGGTTGTAGGGGCTGTTGATTGGAGTACACTAAAACAAACCTGATCTCTCTAGGACATTCAGAAGCCAAGTTATAAGCCCACACAGGTGTAACTGGACTATTCTTTAAAGTGACACCAGGCCCGGTGACCTTTGAGACATGGTTTGACCCCCTATAGGAATGTGCGATCATCATGAAACGTTCAGATCACATACAACTCAATAGATTCTACCTTTTTGTAATGTTTCAGCCTGATTGGACCTTGTTTTCACACAAATGAACCTGTGCTTCGTGCAACATAATTCTGGGTGCCATTTAAAAACCATAAGTGCTAATGACTCCATTCCTAATTGTGGTAATGGGGGCTGTTAATTGGAGTACTCTAAAACAAACCTGACCTCTCTAGGATATTCAGAAGCCAAGTTATAAGCCCACAAATGTGTAACTGGACTACTTCTTTAAAGTGACACCAGGCCCGGTGACCTTTGGGACATGGTTTGACCCCCTATAGGAATGTGCGATCATCATGAAACGTTCAGATCACTTACAACTCAATAGATTCTACCTTCTTGTAACGTTTCAGCCTGATTGGACCTTGTTTTCACACAAATGGACCCAGAATGATGTGAAATTGTGCTTCGTGCAACATAATTCTGGGTGCCATTTAAAAACCATAAGTGCTAATGACTCCAGTCCTTTTTGGGGAAATGGGGGCTGTTGATTGAAGTACACTAAAACAAACCTGATCTCTCTAGGACATTCAGAAGCCAAGTTATAAGCCCACAAAGGTGTAACTGGACTACTTCTTTAAAGTGACACCAGGCGCGGTGACCTTTGGGACATGGTTTGACCCCCTATAGGAATGTGTGATCATCATGAAACGTTCAGATCACTTACAACTCAATAGATTCTACCTTCTTGTAACGTTTCAGCCTGATTGGACCTTGTTTTCACACAAATGAACCCCGAATGATTTGAAACTGTGCTTCGTGCAACATAATTCTGGGTGCCCTTTAAAAACCATAAGTGCTAATGACTCCATTCCTTTTTGTGGTAATGGGGGCTGGTAAATGGAGTACTCTAAAACAAACCTGACCTCTCTAGGATATTCAGCAGCCAAGTTATAAGCCCACAAATGTGTAACTGGACTACTTCTTTAAAGTGACACCAGGCCCGGTGACCTTTGGGACATGGTTTGACCCCCTATAGGAATGTGCGATCATCATGAAACGTTCAGATCACTTACAACTCAATAGATTCTACCTTCCTGTAACGTTTCAGCCTGATTGGACCTTGTTTTCACACAAATGGACCCAGAATGATGTGAAATTGTGCTTCGTGCAACATAATTCTGGGTGCCATTTACAAACCATAAGTGCTAATGACTCCATTCCTTTTTGTGGTTGTAGGGGCTGTTGATTGGAGTACACTAAAACAAACCTGATCTCTCTAGGACATTCAGAAGCCAAGTTATAAGCCCACAAATGTGTAACTGGACTACTTCTTTAAATTGACACCAGATCCGGTGACTTTTGGGACATGGTTTGACCCCCTTAGGAAAGTGCTATCATCATGAAACGTTCAGATCACTTACAACTCAATAGATTCTACCTTCCTGTAACGTTTCTGCCTGATTGGACCTTGTTTTCACACAAATGAACCCAGAATGATGTGAAATTGTGCTTCGTGTAACATAATTCTGGGTGCCATTTAAAAACCATAAGTGCTAATGACTCCATTCCGTAATGGGGGCTGTTAATTGGAGTACTCTAAAACAAACCTGACCTCTCTAGTATATTCAGAAGCCAAGTTATAAGCCCACAAATGTGTAACTGGACTACTTCTTTAAAGTGACACCAGGCCCGGTGACCTTTGGGACATGGTTTGACCCCCTATAGGAATGTGCGATCATCATGAAACGTTCAGATCTCTTACAACTCAATAGATTCTACCTTCTTGTAACGTTTCAGCGTGATTGGACCTTGTTTTCACACAAATGAACCCAGAATGATGTGAAATTGTGCTTCGTGCAACATAATTCTGGGTGCCATTTACAAACCATAAGTGCTAATGACTCCATTCCTTTTTTGTGGTTGTAGGGGCTGTTGATTGGAGTACACTAAAACAAACCTGATCTCTCTAGGACATTCAGAAGCCAAGTTATAAGCCCACAAATGTGTAACTGGACTACTTCTTTAAAGTGACACCAGGCCCGGTGACCTTTGGGACATGGTTTGACCCCCTATAGGAATGTGCGATCATCATGAAACGTTCAGATCACTTACAACTCAATAGATTCTACCTTCTTGTAACGTTTCAGCGTGATTGGACCTTGTTTTCACACAAATGAACCCAGAATGATGTGAAATTGTGCTTCGTGCAACATAATTCTGGGTGCCATTTACAAACCATAAGTGCTAATGACTCCATTCCTTTTTTGTGGTTGTAGGGGCTGTTGATTGGAGTACACTAAAACAAACCTGATCTCTCTAGGACATTCAGAAGCCAAGTTATAAGCCCACACAGGTGTAACTGGACTATTCTTTAAAGTGACACCAGGCCCGGTGACCATTGAGACATGGTTTGACCCCCTATAGGAATGTGCGATCATCATGAAACGTTCAGATCACTTACAACTCAATAGATTCTACCTTCCTGTAACGTTTCTTGCTTATTGGACCTTGTTTTCACACAAATGAACCCAGAATGATGTGAAATTGTGCTTCGTGCAACATAATTCTGGGTGCCATTTAAAAACCATAAGTGCTAATGACTCCATTCCTTTTTGTGGTAATGGGGGCTGTTAAATGGAGTACTCTAAAACAAACCTGACCTCTCTAGGATATTCAGAAGCCAAGTTATAAGCCCACAAATGTGTAACTGGACTACTTCTTTAAAGTGACACCAGGCCCGATGACCTTTGGGACATGGTTTGACCCCCTATAGGAATGTGCGATCATCATGAAACGTTCAGATCACTTACAACTCAATAGATTCTACCTTCTTGTAACATTTCAGCCTGATTGGACCTTGTTTTCACACAAATGGATCCAGAATGATGTGAAATTGTGCTTCGTGCAACATAATTCTGGGTGCCATTTACAAACCATAAGTGCTAATGACTCCATTCCTTTTTGTGGTTGAAGGGGCTGTTGATTGAAGTACACTAAAACAAACCTGATCTCTCTAGGACATTCAGAAGCCAACTTATAAGCCCACAAATGTGTAACTGGACTACTTCTTTAAAGTGACACCAGGCCCGGTGACCTTTGAGACATGGTTTGACCCCCTATAGGAATGTGCGATCATCATGAAATGTTCAGATCACTTACAACTCAATAGATTCTACCTTGCTGTAACGTTTCTGCCTTATTGGACCTTGTTTTCACACAAATGAACCCAGAATGATGTGAAATTGTGCTTCGTGCAACATAATTCTGGGTGCCATTTAAAAACCATAAGTGCTAATGACTCCATTCCGTAATGGGGGCTGTTAATTGGAGTACTCTAAAACAAACCTGACCTCTCTAGGATATTCAGAAGCCAAGTTATAAGCCCACAAATGTGTAACTGGACTACTTCTTTAAAGTGACACCAGGCCCGGTGACCTTTGGGACATGGTTTGACCCCCTATAGGAATGTGCGATCATCATGAAACGCTCAGATCACTAACAACTCAATAGATTCTACCTTCTTGTAACGTTTCAGCCTGATTGGACCTTGTTTTCACACAAATGAACCCAGAATGATGTGAAATTGTGCTTCGTGCAACATAATTCTGGGTGCCATTTACAAACCATAAGTGCTAATGACTCCATTCCTTTTTGTGGTTGTAGGGGCTGTTGATTGGAGTACACTAAAACAAACCTGATCTCTCTAGGACATTCAGAAGCCAAGTTATAAGCCCACAAATGTGTAACTGGACTACTTCTTTAAAGTGACACCAGATCCGGTGACCTTTGGGACATGGTTTGACACCCTATAGGAATGTGCGATCATCATGAAACGTTCAGATCACTTACAACTCAATAGATTCTACCTTCTTGTAACGTTTCAGCCTGATTGGACCTTGTTTTCACACAAATGAACCCAGAATGATGTGAAATTGTGCTTCGTGCAACATAATTCTGGGTGCCATTTACAAACCATAAGTGCTAATGACTCCATTCCTTTTTGTGGTTGTAGGGGCTGTTGATTGGAGTACACTAAAACAAACCTGATCTCTCTAGGACATTCAGAAGCCAAGTTATAAGCCCACACAGGTGTAACTGGACTACTTCTTTAAAGTGACACCAGGCCCGGTGACCTTTGAGACATGGTTTGACCCCCTATAGGAATGTGCGATCATCATGAAACGTTCAGATCACTTACAACTCAATAGATTCTACCTTCTTGTAACGTTTCAGCCTGATTGGACCTTGTTATCACACAAATGAACCCAGAATTATGTGAAATTGTGCTTCGTGCAACAAAATTCTGGGTGCCATTTACAAACCATTAGTGCTAATGACTCCATTCCTTTTTGTGGTTGTAGGGGCTGTTGATTGGAGTACACTAAAACAAACCTGATCTCTCTAGGACATTCAGAAGCCAAGTTATAAGCCCACAAATGTGTAACTGGACTACTTCTTTAAAGTGACACCAGGCCCGGTGACCTTTGGGACATGGTTTTACCCCCTATAGGAATGTGCGATCATCATGAAACGTTCAGATCACTTACAACTCAATAGATTCTACCTTCTTGTAACGTTTCAGCCTGATTGGACCTTGTTTTCACACAAATGAACCCAGAATAATGTGAAATTGTGCTTCGTGCAACATAATTCTGGGTGCCATTTAAAAACCATAAGTGCTAATGACTCCATTCCTGTTTGTGGTAATGGGGGCTGTTAATTGGAGTACTCTAAAACAAACCTGACCTCTCTAGGATATTCAGAAGCCAAGTTATAAGCCCACAAATGTGTAACTGGACTACTTCTTTAAAGTGACACCAGGCCCGGTGACCTTTGGGACATGGTTTGACCCCCTATAGGAATGTGCGATCATCATGAAACGTTCAGATCACTTACAACTCAATAGATTCTACCTTCTTGTAACGTTTCAGCCTGATTGGACCTTGTTTTCACACAAATGGACCCAGAATGATGTGAAATTGTGCTTTGTGCAACATAATTCTGGGTGCCATTTAAAAACCATAAGTTCTAATGACTCCAGTCCTTTTTGGGGTAATGGGGGCTGTTGATTGAAGTACACTAAAACAAACCTGATCTCTCTAGGACATTAAGAAGCCAAGTTATAAGCCCACAAAGGTGTAACTGGACTACTTCTTTAAAGTGACACCAGGCGCGGTGACCTTTGGGACATGGTTTGAACCCCTATAGGAATGTGTGATCATCATGAAACGTTCAGATCACTTACAACTCAATAGATTCTACCTTCTTGTAACGTTTCAGCCTGATTGGACCTTGTTTTCACACAAATGAACCCCGAATGATGTGAAACTGTGCTTCGTGCAACATAATTCTGGGTGCCCTTTAAAAACCATAAGTGCTAATGACTCCATTCCTTTTTGTGGTAATGGGGGCTGTTAAATGGAGTACTCTAAAACAAACCTGACCTCTCTAGGATATTCAGAAGCCAAGTTATAAGCCCACAAATGTGGAACTGGACTACTTCTTTAAAGTGACACCAGGCCCGGTGACCTTTGGGACATGGTTTGACCCCCTATAGGAATGTGCGATCATCATGAAACGTTCAGATCACTTACAACTCAATAGATTCTACCTTCTTGTAACGTTTCAGCCTGATTGGACCTTGTTTTCACACAAATGGACCCAGAATGATGTGAAATTGTGCTTCGTGCAACATAATTCTGGGTTGCCATTTACAAACCATAAGTGCTAATGACTCTATTCCTTTTTGTGGTTGTAGGGGCTGTTGATTGGAGTACACTAAAACAATCCTGATCTCTCTAGGACATTCAGAAGCCAAGTTATAAGCCCACAAATGTGTAAATGGACTACTTCTTTAAATTGACAACAGATCCGGTGACTTTTGGGACATGGTTTGACCCCCTTAGGAAAGTGCTATCATCATGAAACGTTCAGATCACTTACAACTCAATAGATTCTACCTTCCTGTAACATTTCTGACTGATTGGACCTTGTTTTCACACAAATGAACCCAGAATGATGTGAAATTGTGCTTCGTGTAACATAATTCTGGGTGCCATTTAAAACCATAAGTGCTAATGACTCCATTCCGTAATGGGGGCTGTTAATTGGAGTACTCTAAAACAAACCTGACCTCTCTAGGATATTCAGAAGCCAAGTTATAAGCCCACAAATGTGTAACTGGACTACTTCTTTAAAGTGACACCAGGCCCGGTGACCTTTGGGACCTGGTTTGACCCCCTATAGGAATGTGCGATCATCATGAAACGTTCAGATCACTTACAACTCAATAGATTCTACCTTCTTGTAACGTTTCAGCCTGATTGGACCTTGTTTTCACACAAATGAACCCAGAATGATGTGAAATTGTGCTTCGTGCAACATAATTCTGGGTGCCATTTACAAACCATACGTGCTAATGACTCCATTCCTTTTTGTGGTTGTAGGGGCTGTTGATTGGAGTACACTAAAACAAACCTGATCTCTCTAGGACATTCAGAAGCCAAGTTATAAGCCCACAAATGTGTAACTGGACTACTTCTTTAAAGTGACACCAGGCCCGGTGACCTTTGGGACATGGTTTGACCCCCAATAGGAATGTGCGATCATCATGAAACGTTCAGATCACTTACAACTCAATAGATTCTACCTTCTTGTAACGTTTCAGCCTGATTGGACCTTGTTTTCACACAAATGAACCCAGAATGATGTGAAATTGTGCTTCGTGCAACATAATTCTGGGTGCCATTTACAAACCATAAGTGCTAATGACTCCATTCCTTTTTGTGGTTGTAGGGGCTGTTGATTGGAGTACACTAAAACAAACCTGATCTCTCTAGGACATTCAGAAGCCAAGTTATAAGCCCACACAGGTGTAACTGGACTATTCTTTAAAGTGACACCAGGCCCGGTGACCTTTGAGACATGGTTTGACCCCCTATAGGAATGTGCGATCATCATGAAACGTTCAGATCACTTACAACTCAATAGATTCTAGCTTCCTGTAACGTTTCTGCCTGATTGGACCTTGTTTTCACACAAATGAACCCAGAATGATGTGAAATTGTGCTTCGTGCAACATAATTCTGGGTGCAATTTAAAAACCATAAGTGCTAATGACTCCATTCCTTTTTGTGGTAATGGGGGCTGTTAAATGGAGTACTCTAAAACAAACCTGACCCCTCTAGGATATTCAGAAGCCAAGTTATAAGCCCACAAATGTGTAACTGGACTACTTCTTTAAAGTGACACCAGGCCCAGTGACCTTTGGGACATGGTTTGACCCCCTATAGGAATGTGCGATCATCATGAAAAGTTCAGATCACTTACAACTCAATAGATTCTACCTTCTTGTAACGTTTCAGCCTGATTGGACCTTGTTTTCACACAAATGGATCCAGAATGATGTGAAATTGTGCTTCGTGCAACATAATTCTGGGTGCCATTTACAAATCATAAGTGCTAATGACTCCATTCCTTTTTGTGGTTGAAGGGGCTGTTGATTGAAGTACACTAAAACAAACCTGATCTCTCTAGGACATTCAGAAGCCAAGTTATAAGCCCACAAATGTGTAACTGGACTACTTCTTTAAAGTGACACCAGGCCCGGTGACCTTTGAGACATGGTTTGACCCCCTATAGGAATGTGCGATCATCATGAAACGTTCAGATCACTTACAACTCAATAGATTCTACCTTGCTGTAACGTTTCTGCCTGATTGGACCTTGTTTTCACACAAATGAACTTAGAATGATGTGAAATTGTACTTCGTGCAACATAATTCTGGGTGCCATTTAAAAACCATAAGTGCTAATGACTCCATTCCGTAATGGGGGCTGTTAATTGGAGTACTCTAAAACAAACCTGACCTCTCTAGGATATTCAGAAGCCAAGTTATAAGCCCACAAATGTGAAACTGGACTACTTCTTTAAAGTGACACCAGGCCCGGTGACCTTTGGGACATGGTTTGACCCCCTATAGGAATGTGCGATCATCATGAAACGCTCAGATCACTTACAACTCAATAGATTCTACCTTCTTGTAACGTTTCAGCCTGATTGGACCTTGTTTTCACACAATTGAACCCAAAATGATGTGAAATTGTGCTTCGTGCAACATAATTCTGGGTGCCATTTACAAACCATAAGTGCTAATGACTCCATTCCTTTTTGTGGTTGTAGTGGCTGTTGATTGGAGTGCACTAAAACAAACCTGATCTCTCTAGGACATTCAGAAGCCAAGTTATAAGCCCACAAATGTGTAACTGGACTACTTCTTTAAAGTGACACCAGGCCCGGTGACCTATGGGACATGGTTTGAGCCCCTATAGGAATGTGCGATCATCATGAAACGTTCAGATCACTTACAACTCAATAGATTCTACCTTCTTGTAACGTTTCAGCCTGATTGGACCTTGTTTTCACACAAATGAACCCAGAATGATGTGAAATTGTGCTTCGTGCATCATAATTCTGGGTGCCATTTACAAACCATAAGTGCTAATGACTCCATTCCTTTTTGTGGTTGTAGGGGCTGTTGATTGGAGTACACTAAAACAAACCTGATCTCTCTAGGACATTCAGAAGCCAAGTTATAAGCCCACACAGGTGTAACTGGACTACTTCTTTAAAGTGACACCAGGCCCGGTGACCTTTGAGACATGGTTTGACCCCCTATAGGAATGTGCGATCATCATGAAACGTTCAGATCACTTACAACTCAATAGATTCTACCTTCTTGTAACGTTTCAGCCTGATTGGACGTTGTTATCACACAAATGAACCCAGAATTATGTGAAATTGTGCTTCGTGCAACAAAATTCTGGGTGCCATTTACAAACCATTAGTGCTAATGACTCCATTCCTTTTTGTGGTTGTAGGGGCTGTTGATTGGAGTACACTAAAACAAACCTGATCTCTCTAGGACATTCAGAAGCCAAGTTATAAGCCCACAAATGTGTAACTGGACTACTTCTTTAAAGTGACATCAGGCCCGGTGACCTTTGGGACATGGTTTTACCCCCTATAGGAATGTGCGATCATCCTGAAACGTTCAGATCACTTACAACTCAATAGATTCTACCTTCTTGTAACGTTTCAGCCTGATTGGACCTTGTTATCACACAAATTAACCCAGAATTATGTGAAATTGTGCTTCGTGCAACATAATTCTGGGTGCCATTTACAAACCATTAGTGCTAATGACTCCATTCCTTTTTGTGGTTGTAGGGGCTGTTGATTGGAGTACAGTAAAACAAACCTGATCTCTCTAGCACATTCAGAAGCCAAGTTATATGCCCACAAATGTGTAACTGGACTACTTCTTTAAAGTGACACCAGGCCCGTGACCTTTGGGACATGGTTTTACCCCCTATAGGAATGTGCGATCATCATGAAACGTTCAGATCACTTACAAATCAATAGATTCTACCTTCTTGTAACGTTTCAGCCTGATTGGACCTTGTTTTCACACAAATGAACCCAGAATGATGTGAAATTGTGCTTCGTGCAACATAATTCTGGGCGCCATTTAAAAACCATAAGTGCTAATGACTCCATTCCTTTTAGTGGTAATGGGGGCTGTTAATTGGAGTACTCTAAAACAAACCTGACCTCTCTAGGATATTCAGAAGCCAAGTTATAAGCCCACAAAGGTGTAACTGGACTACTTCTTTAAAGTGACACCAGGCACGGTGACCTTTGGGACATGGTTTGACCCCCTATAGGAATGTGCGATCATCATGAAATGTTCAGATCACTTACAACTCAATAGATTCTACCTTCTTGTAATGTTTCAGCCTGATTGGACCTTGTTTTCACACAAATGAACCCAGAATGATGTGAAATTGTGCTTCGTGCAACATAATTCTGGGTGCCTATTAAAAACCATAAGTGCTAATGACTCCATTCCTTTTTGGGGTAATGGGGGCTGTTAATTGGAGTACTCTAAAACAAACCTGACCTCTCTAGGGTATTCAGAAGCCAAGTTATAAGCCCACAAAGGTGTAACTGGACTACTTCTTTAAAGTGACACCAGGCCCGGTGACCTTTGGGACATGGTTTGACCCCTATAGGAATGTGCGATCATCATGAAACGTTCAGATCACTTACAACTCAATAGATTCTACCTTCTTGTAACGTTTCAGCCTGATTGGACCTTGTTTTCACACAAATGGATCCAGAATGATGTGAAATTGTGCTTCGTGCAACATATTTCTGGGTGCCATTTACAAACCATAAGTGCTAATGACTCCATTCATTTTTGTGGTTGAAGGGGCTGTTGATTGAAGTACACTAAAACAAACCTGATCTCTCTAGGACATTCAGAAGCCAAGTTATAAGCCCACAAATGTGTAACTGGACTACTTCTTTAAAGTGACACCAGGCCCGGTGACCTTTGGGACATGGTTTGACCCCCTATAGGAATGTGCGATCATCATGAAACGTTCAGATCACTTACAACTCAATAGATTCTACCTTCTTGTAATGTTTCAGCCTGATTAGACCTTGTTTTCACACAAATGGACCCAGAATGATGTGAAATTGTGCTTCGTGCAACATAATTCTGGGTGCCATTTACAAACCATAAGTGCTAATGACTCCATTCCTTTTTGTGGTTGTAGGGGCTGTTGATTGGAGTACACTCAAACAAACCTGACCTCTCTAGGACATTCAGATGCCAAGTTATAAGCCCACAAATGTGTAACTGGACTACTTCTTTAAAGTGACACCAGGCCCGGTGACCTTTGGGACATGGTTTTACCCCCTATAGGAATGTGCGATCATCATGAAACGTTCAGATCGCATACAACTCAATAGATTCTACCTTCTTGTAATGTTTCAGCCTGATTGGACCTTGTTTTCACACAAATGAACCCAGAATGATGTGAAATTGTGCTTCGTGCAACATAATTCTGGGTGCCATTTAAAAACCATAAGTGCTAATGACTCCATTCCTGTTTGTGGAAATGGGGTCTGTTAATTGGAGTACTCTAAAACAAACCTGAGCTCTCTAGGATATTCAGAAGCCAAGTTATAAGCCCACAAATGTGTAACTGGACTACTTCTTTAAAGAGACACCAGGCCCGGTGACCTT
The DNA here is from genome assembly GCF_043380555.1 of Nothobranchius furzeri. Taxonomy (NCBI): domain Eukaryota; kingdom Metazoa; phylum Chordata; class Actinopteri; order Cyprinodontiformes; family Nothobranchiidae; genus Nothobranchius; species Nothobranchius furzeri. The sequence goes on from NC_091756.1 coordinate 19,565,657, forward strand.
TGGGACATGGTTTGACCCCCTATAGGAATGTGCGATCATCATGAAACGTTCAGATCACTTACAACTCAATAGATTCTACCTACTTGTAACGTTTCAGCCTGATTGGACCTTGTTTTCACACAAATGGACCCAGAATGATGTGAAATTGTGCTTCGTGCAACATAATTCTGGGTGCCATGTACAAACCATAAGTGCTAATGACTCCATTCCTTTTTGTGGTTTTAGGGGCTGTTGATTGAAGTATACTAAAACAAACCTGATCTCTCTAGGACATTCAGAAGCCAAGTTATAAGCCCACAAATGTGTAACTGGACTACTTCATTAAAGTGACACCAGGCGCGGTGACCTTTGGGACATGGTTTGACCCCCTATAGGAATGTGTGATCATCATGAAACGTTCAAAACACTTACAACTCAATAGATTCTACCTTCTTGTAACGTTTCAGCCTGATTGGACCTTGTTTTCACACAAATGAACCCCGAATGATGTGAAATTGTCGTTCGTGCAACATAATTCTGGGTGCCATTTAAAAACCATAAGGTCTAATGACTCCATTCCTTTTTGTGGTAATGGGGGCTGTTAAATGGAGTACTCTAAAACAAACCTGACCTCTCTAGGATGTTCAGAAGCCAAGTTATAAGCCAACAAATGTGTAACTGCACTACTTCTTTAAAGTGACACCAGGCCCGGTGACCTTTGGGACATGGTTTGACCCCCTATAGGAATGTGCGATCATCATGAAACGTTCAGATCACTTACAACTCAATAGATTCTTCCTTCTTGTAACGTTTCAGCCTGATTGGACCTTGTTTTCACACAAATGGACCCAGAATGATGTGAAATTGTGCTTCGTGCAACATAATTCTGGGTGCCATTTACAAACCATAAGTGCTAATGACTCCATTCCTTTTTGTGGTTGTAGGGGCTGTTGATTGGAGTACACTAAAACAAACCTGATCTCTCTAGGACATTCAGAAGCCAAGTTATAAGCCCACAAATGTGTAACTGGACTACTTCTTTAAATTGACACCAGATCCGGTGACTTTTGGGACATGGTTTGACCCCCTTAGGAAAGTGCTATCATCATGAAACTTTCAGATCACTTACAACTCAATAGATTCTACCTTCCTGTAACGTTTCTGCCTGATTGGACCTTGTTTTCACACAAATGAACCCAGAATGATGTGAAATTGTGCTTCGTGCAACATAATTCTGGGTGCCATTTAAAAACCATAAGTGCTAATGACTCCATTCCATAATGGGGGCTGTTAATTGGAGTACTCTAAAACAAACCTGACCTCTCTAGGACATTCAGAAGCCAAGTTATAAGCCCACAAATGTGTAACTGGACTACTTCTTTAAAGTGACACCAGGCCCGGTGACCTTTGGGACATGGTTTTACCCCCTATAGGAATGTGCGATCATCATGAAACATTCAGATCACTTACAACTCAATAGATTCTACCTTCTTGTAACGTTTCAGCCTGATTGGACCTTGTTATCACACAAATGAACCCAGAATTATGTGAAATTGTGCTTCGTGCAACATAATTCTGGGTGCCATTTACAAACCATTAGTGCTATTGACTCCATTCCTTTTTGTGGTTGTAGGGGCTGTTAATTGGAGTACTCTAAAACAAACCTGACCTCTCTAGGATATTCAGAAGCCAAGTTATAAGCCCACAAAGGTGTAACTGGACTACTTCTTTAAAGTGACACCAGGCCCGGTGACCTTTGGGACATGGTTTGACCCCCTATAGGAATGTGCGATCATCATGAAATGTTCAGATCACTTACAACTCAATAGATTCTACCTTCTTGTAATGTTTCAGCCTGATTGGACCTTGTTTTCACACAAATGAACCCAGAATGATGTGAAATTGTGCTTCGTGCAAGATAATTCTGGGCGCCATTTAAAAACCATAAGTGCTAATGACTCCATTCCTTTTAGTGGTAATGGGGGCTGTTAATTAGAGTACTCTAAAACAAACCTGACCTCTCTAGGATATTCAGAAGCCAAGTTATAAGCCCACAAAGGTGTAACTGGACTACTTCTTTAAAGTGACACCAGGCCCGGTGACCTTTGGGACATGGTTTGACCCCCTATAGGAATGTGCGATCATCATGAAATGTTCAGATAACTTACAACTCAATAGATTCTACATTCTTGTAATGTTTCAGCCTGATTGGACCTTGTTTTCACAGAAATGAACCCAGAATGATGTGAAATTGTGCTTCGTGCAATACAATTCTGGGTGCCATTTAAAAACCATAAGTGCTAATGACTCCATTCCTTTTTGGGGTAATGGGGGCTGTTAATTGGAGTACTCTAAAACAAACCTGACCTCTCTAGGGTATTCAGAAGCCAAGTTATAAGCCCACAAAGGTGTAACTGGACTACTTCTTTAAAGTGACACCAGGCCCGGTGACCTTTGGGACATGGTTTGACCGCTATAGGAATATGCGATCATCATGAAACGTTCAGATCACTTACAACTCAATAGATTCTACCTTCTTGTAACGTTTCAGCCTGATTGGACCTTGTTTTCACACTAATGGATCCAGAATGATGTCAAATTGTGCTTCGTGCAACATAATTCTGGGTGCCATTTACAAACCATAAGTGCTAATGACTCCATTCCTTTTTGTGGTTGAAGGGGCTGTTGATTGAAGTACACTAAAACAAACCTGATCTCTCTAGGACATTCAGAAGCCAAGTTATGAGCCCACAAATGTGTAACTGGACTACTTCTTTAAAGTGACACCAGGCCCGGTGACCTTGGGGACATGGTTTGACCCCCTATAGGAATGTGCGATCATCATGAAATGTTCAGATCACTTACAACTCAATAGATTCTACCTTCTTGTAATGTTTCAGCCTGATTAGACCTTGTTTTCACACAAATGGACCCAGAATGATGTGAATTTGTGCTTCGTGCAAGATAATTCTGGGTGCCATTTACTAACCATAAGTGCTAATGACTCCATTCCTTTTTGTGGTTGTAGGGGCTGTTGATTGGAGTACAATAAAACAAACCTGATCTCTCTAGGACATTCAGAAGCCAAGTTATATGCCCACAAAGGTGTAACTGGACTACTTCTTTAAAGTGACACCAGGCCCGGTGACCTTTGGGACATGGTTTGACCCTCTATAGGAATGTGCGATCATCAAGAAACGTTCAGATCACTTACAACTCAATAGATTCTACCTTCTTGTAACGTTTCAGCCTGACTGGACCTTGTTTTCACACAAATGAACCCAGAATGATGTGAAATTGTGCTTCGTGCAACATAATTCTGGGTGCCATTTACAAACCATAAGTGCTAATGACTCCATTCCTTTTTGTGGTTGTAGGGGCTGTTGATTGGAGTACACTCAAACAAACCTGACCTCTCTAGGACATTCAGATGCCAAGTTATAAGCCCACAAATGTGTAACTGGACTACTTCTTTAAAGTGACACCAGGCCCGGTGACCTTTGGGACATGGTTTTACCCCCTATAGGAATGTGCGATCATCATGAAACGTTCAGATCACATACAACTCAATAGATTCTACCTTCTTGTAATGTTTCAGCCTGATTGGACCTTGTTTTCACACAAATGAACCCAGAATGATGTGAAATTGTGCTTCGTGCAACATAATTCTGGGTGCCATTTAAAAACCATAAGTGCTAATGACTCCATTCCTGTTTGTGGAAATGGGGGCTGTTAATTGGAGTACTCTAAAACAAACCTGACCTCTCTAGGATATTCAGAAGCCAAGTTATAAGCCCACAAATGTGTAACTGGACTACTTCTTTAAAGTGACACCAGGCCCGGTGACCTTTGGGACATGGTTTGACCCCCTATAGGAATGTGCGATCATCATGAAACGTTCAGATCACTTACAACTCAATAGATTCTATCTTCTTGTAACGTTTCAGCCTGACTGGACCTTGTTTTCACACAAATGGACCCAGAATGATGTGAAATTGTGCTTCGTGCAACATAATTCTGGGTGCCATGTACAAACCATAAGTGCTAATGACTCCATTCCTTTTTGAGGTTTTAGGGGCTGTTGATTGAAGTACACTAAAACAAACCTGATCTCTCTAGGTCATTCAGAAGACAAGTTATAAGCCCACAAAGGTGTAACTGGACTACTTCATTAAAGTGACACCAGGCGCAGTGACCTTTGGAACATGGTTTGACCCCCTATAGGAATGTGTGATCATCATGAAATGTTCAGATCACTTACAACTCAATAGATCCTACCTTCTTGTAACGTTTCAGCCTGATTGGACCTTGTTTTCACACAAATGAACCCCGAATGATGTGAAATTGTGGTTCGTGCAACATAATTCTGGGTGCCATTTAAAAACCATAAGGTCTAATGACTCCATTCCTTTTTGTGGTAATGGGGGCTGTTAAATGGAGTACTCTAAAACAAACCTGACCTCTCTAGGATATTCAGAAGCCAAGTTATAAGCCAACAAATGTGTAACTGGACTACTTCTTTAAAGTGACACCAGGCCCGGTGACCTTTGGGACATGGTTTGACCCCCTATAGGAATGTGCAATCATCGTGAAACGTTCAGATCACTTACAACTCAATAGATTCTACCTTCTTGTAACGTTTCAGCCTGATTGGACCTTGTTTTCACACAATTGGACCCAGAATGATGTGAAACTGTGCTTCGTGCAACATAAATCTGGGTGCCATTTACAAACCATAAGTGCTAATGACTCCATTCCTTTTTGTGGTTGTAGGGGCTGTTGATTGGAGTACACTAAAACAAACCTAATCTCTCTAGGACATTCAGAAGCCAAGTTATAAGCCCACAAATGTGTAACTGGACTACTTCTTTAAATTGACACCAGATCCGGTGACTTTTGGGACATGGTTTGACCCCCTTAGGAAAGTGCTATCATCATGAAACTTTCAGATCACTTACAACTCAATAGATTCTACCTTCCTGTAACGTTTCTGCCTGATTGGACCTTGTTTTCACACAAATGAACCCAGAATGATGTGAAATTGTGCTTCGTGCAACATAATTCTGGGTGCCATTTAAAAACCATAAGTGCTAATGACTCCATTCCGTAATGGGGGCTGTTAATTGGAGTACTCTAAAACAAACCTGACCTCTCTAGGATATTCAGAAGCCAAGTTATAAGCCCACAAATGTGTAACTGGACTACTTCTTTAAAGTGACACCAGGCCCGGTGACCTTTGGGACATGGTTTGACCCCCTATAGGAATGTGCGATCATCATGAAACGTTCAGATCACTTACAACTCAATAGATTCTACCTTCTTGTAACGTTTCAGCCTGATTGGACCTTGTTTTCACACAAATGAACCCAGAATGATGTGAAATTGTGCTTCGTGCAACATAATTTTGGGCGCCATTTAAAAACCATAAGTGCTAATGACTTCATTCCTTTTAGTGGTAATGGGGGCTGTTAATTGGAGTACTCTAAAACAAACCTGACCTCTCTAGGATATTCAGAAGCCAAGTTATAAGCCCACAAAGGTGTAACTGGACTACTTCTTTAAAGTGACACCAGGCCCGGTGACCTTTGGGACATGGTTTGACCCTCTATAGGAATGTGCGATCATCAAGAAACGTTCAGATCAATTACAACTCAATAGTTTCTACCTTCTTGTAACGTTTCAGCCTGACTGGACCTTGTTTTCACACAAATGAACCCAGAATGATGTGAAATTGTGCTTCGTGCAACATAATTCTGGGTGCCATTTACAAACCATAAGTGCTAATGACTCCATTCCTTTTTGTGGTTGTAGGGGCTGTTGATTGGAGTACACTCAAACAAACCTGACCTCTCTAGGACATTCAGATGCCAAGTTATAAGCCCACAAATGTGTAACTGGACTACTTCTTTAAAGTGACACCAGGCCCGGTGACCTTTGGGACATGGTTTTACCCCCTATAGGAATATGCGATCATCATGAAACGTTCAGATCACATACAACTCAATAGATTCTACCTTCTTGTAATGTTTCAGCCTGATTGGACCTTGTTTTCACACAAATGAACCCAGAATGATGTGAAATTGTGCTTCGCGCAACATAATTCTGGGTGCCATTTAAAAACCATGAGTGCTAATGACTCCATTCCTGTTTGTGGAAATGGGGGCTGTTAATTGGAGTACTCTAAAACAAACCTGACCTCTCTAGGATATTCAGAAGCCAAGTTATAAGCCCACAAATGTGTAACTGGACTACTTCTTTAAAGTGACACCAGGCCCGGTGACCTTTGGGACATGGTTTGACCCCCTATAGGAATGTGCGATCATCATGAAACGTTCAGATCACTTACAACTCAATAGATTCTACCTTCTTGTAACGTTTCAGCCTGATTGGACCTTGTTTTCACACAAATGGACCCAGAATGATGTGAAATTGTGCTTCGTGCAACATAATTCTGGGTGCCATGTACAGACCATAAGTGGTAATGACTCCATTCCTTTTTGTGGTTTTAGGGGCTGTTGATTGAAGTACACTAAAACAAACCTGATCTCTCTAGGACATTCAGAAGCCAAGTTATAAGCCCACAAAGGTGTAACTGGACTACTTCATTAAAGTGACACCAGGCGCGGTGACCTTTGGGACATGGTTTGACCCCCTATAGGAATGTGTGATCATCTTGAAACGTTCAGATCACTTACAACTCAATAGATTCTACCTTCTTGTAATGTTTCAGCCTGATTGGACCTTGTTTTCACACAAATGGACCCCGAATGATGTGAAATTGTGGTTCGTGCAACATAATTCTGGGTGCCATTTAAAAACCATAAGTGCTAATGACTCCATTCCTTTTTGTGGTAATGGGGGCTGTTAAATGGAGTACTCTAAAACAAACCTGACCTCTCTAGGATATTCAGAAGCCAAGTTATAAGCCCACAAATGTGTAACTGGACTACTTCTTTAAAGTGAAACCAGGCCCGGTGACCTTTGGGACATGGTTTGACCCCCTATAGGAATGTGCGATCATCATGAAATGCTCAGATGACTTACAACTCAATAGATTCTACCTTCTTGTAACGTTTCAGCCTGACTGGACCTTGTTTTCACACAAATGGACCCAGAATGATGTGAAATTGTGCTTCGTGCAACATAATTCTGGGTGCCATGTACAAACCATAAGTGCTAATGACTCCATTCCTTTTTGAGGTTTTAGGGGCTGTTGATTGAAGTACACTAAAACAAACCTGATCTCTCTAGGTCATTCAGAAGACAAGTTATAAGCCCACAAAGGTGTAACTGGACTACTTCATTAAAGTGACACCAGGCGCAGTGACCTTTGGAACATGGTTTGACCCCCTATAGGAATGTGTGATCATCATGAAATGTTCAGATCACTTACAACTCAATAGATCCTACCTTCTTGTAACGTTTCAGCCTGATTGGACCTTGTTTTCACACAAATGAACCCCGAATGATGTGAAATTGTGGTTCGTGCAACATAATTCTGGGTGCCATTTAAAAACCATAAGGTCTAATGACTCCATTCCTTTTTGTGGTAATGGGGGCTGTTAAATGGAGTACTCTAAAACAAACCTGACCTCTCTAGGATATTCAGAAGCCAAGTTATAAGCCAACAAATGTGTAACTGGACTACTTCTTTAAAGTGACACCAGGCCCGGTGACCTTTGGGACATGGTTTGACCCCCTATAGGAATGTGCGATCATCGTGAAACGTTCAGATCACTTACAACTCAATAGATTCTACCTTCTTGTAACGTTTCAGCCTGATTGGACCTTGTTTTCACACAATTGGACCCAGAATGATGTGAAACTGTGCTTCGTGCAACATAAATCTGGGTGCCATTTACAAACCATAAGTGCTAATGACTCCATTCCTTTTTGTGGTTGTAGGGGCTGTTGATTGGAGTACACTAAAACAAACCTAATCTCTCTAGGACATTCAGAAGCCAAGTTATAAGCCCACAAATGTGTAACTGGACTACTTCTTTAAATTGACACCAGATCCGGTGACTTTTGGGACATGGTTTGACCCCCTTAGGAAAGTGCTATCATCATGAAACTTTCAGATCACTTACAACTCAATAGATTCTACCTTCCTGTAACGTTTCTGCCTGATTGGACCTTGTTTTCACACAAATGAACCCAGAATGATGTGAAATTGTGCTTCGTGCAACATAATTCTGGGTGCCATTTAAAAACCATAAGTGCTAATGACTCCATTCCGTAATGGGGGCTGTTAATTGGAGTACTCTAAAACAAACCTGACCTCTCTAGGATATTCAGAAGCCAAGTTATAAGCCCACAAATGTGTAACTGGACTACTTCTTTAAAGTGACACCAGGCCCGGTGACCTTTGGGACATGGTTTGACCCCCTATAGGAATGTGCGATCATCATGAAACGTTCAGATCACTTACAACTCAATAGATTCTACCTTCTTGTAACGTTTCAGCCTGATTGGACCTTGTTTTCACACAAATGAACCCAGAATGATGTGAAATTGTGCTTCGTGCAACATAATTTTGGGCGCCATTTAAAAACCATAAGTGCTAATGACTTCATTCCTTTTAGTGGTAATGGGGGCTGTTAATTGGAGTACTCTAAAACAAACCTGACCTCTCTAGGATATTCAGAAGCCAAGTTATAAGCCCACAAAGGTGTAACTGGACTACTTCTTTAAAGTGACACCAGGCCCGGTGACCTTTGGGACATGGTTTGACCCTCTATAGGAATGTGCGATCATCAAGAAACGTTCAGATCAATTACAACTCAATAGTTTCTACCTTCTTGTAACGTTTCAGCCTGACTGGACCTTGTTTTCACACAAATGAACCCAGAATGATGTGAAATTGTGCTTCGTGCAACATAATTCTGGGTGCCATTTACAAACCATAAGTGCTAATGACTCCATTCCTTTTTGTGGTTGTAGGGGCTGTTGATTGGAGTACACTCAAACAAACCTGACCTCTCTAGGACATTCAGATGCCAAGTTATAAGCCCACAAATGTGTAACTGGACTACTTCTTTAAAGTGACACCAGGCCCGGTGACCTTTGGGACATGGTTTTACCCCCTATAGGAATATGCGATCATCATGAAACGTTCAGATCACATACAACTCAATAGATTCTACCTTCTTGTAATGTTTCAGCCTGATTGGACCTTGTTTTCACACAAATGAACCCAGAATGATGTGAAATTGTGCTTCGCGCAACATAATTCTGGGTGCCATTTAAAAACCATGAGTGCTAATGACTCCATTCCTGTTTGTGGAAATGGGGGCTGTTAATTGGAGTACTCTAAAACAAACCTGACCTCTCTAGGATACTCAGAAGCCAAGTTATAAGCCCACAAATGTGTAACTGGACTACTTCTTTAAAGTGACACCAGGCCCGGTGACCTTTGGGACATGGTTTGACCCCCTATAGGAATGTGCGATCATCATGAAACGTTCAGATCACTTACAACTCAATAGATTCTACCTTCTTGTAACGTTTCAGCCTGATTGGACCTTGTTTTCACACAAATGGACCCAGAATGATGTGAAATTGTGCTTCGTGCAACATAATTCTGGGTGCCATGTACAGACCATAAGTGGTAATGACTCCATTCCTTTTTGTGGTTTTAGGGGCTGTTGATTGAAGTACACTAAAACAAACCTGATCTCTCTAGGACATTCAGAAGCCAAGTTATAAGCCCACAAAGGTGTAACTGGACTACTTCATTAAAGTGACACCAGGCGCGGTGACCTTTGGGACATGGTTTGACCCCCTATAGGAATGTGTGATCATCTTGAAACGTTCAGATCACTTACAACTCAATAGATTCTACCTTCTTGTAATGTTTCAGCCTGATTGGACCTTGTTTTCACACAAATGGACCCCGAATGATGTGAAATTGTGGTTCGTGCAACATAATTCTGGGTGCCATTTAAAAACCATAAGTGCTAATGACTCCATTCCTTTTTGTGGTAATGGGGGCTGTTAAATGGAGTACTCTAAAACAAACCTGACCTCTCTAGGATATTCAGAAGCCAAGTTATAAGCCCACAAATGTGTAACTGGACTACTTCTTTAAAGTGAAACCAGGCCCGGTGACCTTTGGGACATGGTTTGACCCCCTATAGGAATGTGCGATCATCATGAAACGCTCAGATGACTTACAACTCAATAGATTCTACCTTCTTGTAACGTTTCAGCCTGATTGGACCTTGTTTTCACACAAATGAACCCAGAATGATGTGAAATTGTGCTTCGTGCAACATAATTTTGGGCGCCATTTAAAAACCATAAGTGCTAATGACTCCATTCCTTTTTGTGGTTGTAGGGGCTGTTGATTGGAGTACACTAAAACAAACCTGATCTCTCTAGGACATTCAGAAGCCAAGTTATAAGCCCAAAAATGTGTAACTGGACTACTTCTTTAAATTGACACCAGATCCGGTGACTTTTGGGACATGGTTTGACCCCCTTAGTAAAGTGCTATCATCATGAAATGTTCAGATCACTTACAACTCAATAGATTCTACCTTCCTGTAACGTTTCTGCCTGATTGGACCTTGTTTTCACACAAATGAACCCAGAATGATGTGAAATTGTGCTTTGTGCAACATAATTCTGGGTGCCATTTAAAAACCATAAGTGCTAATGACTCCATTCCGTAATGGGGGCTGTTAATTGGAGTACTCTAAAACAAACCTGACCTCTCTAGGATATTCAGAAGCCAAGTTATAAGCCCACAAATGTGTAACTGGACTACTTCTTTAAAGTGACACCAGGCCCGGTGACCTTTGGGACATGGTTTGACCCCCTATAGGAATGTGCGATCATCATGAAACACTCAGATCACTTACAACTCAATAGATTCTACCTTCTTGTAACGTTTCAGCCTGATTGGACCTTGTTTTCACACAAATGAACCCAGAATGATGTGAAATTGTGCTTCGTGCAACATAATTTTGGGCGCCATTTAAAAACCATAAGTGCTAATGACTCCATTCCTTTTAGTGGTACTGGGGGCTGTTAATTGGAGTACTCTAAAACAAACCTGATCTCTCTAGGATATTCAGAAGCCAAGTTATAAGCCCACAAATGTGTAAGTGGACTACTTCTTTAAAGTGACACCAGGCCCGGTGACCTTTGGGACATGGTTTGACCCCCTATAGGAATGTGCGCTCATCATGAAATGTTCAGATCACTTACAACTCAATAGATTCTACCTTCTTGTAATGTTTCAGCCTGATTGGACCTTGTTTTCACACAAATGAACCCAGAATGATGTGAAATTGTGCTTCGTGCAACATAATTCTGGGTGCCATTTAAAAACCATAAGTGCTAATGGCTCCATTCCTTTTTGGGGTAATGGGGGCTGTTAATTGGAGTACTCTAAAACAAACCTGACCTCTCTAGGGTATTCAGAAGCCAAGTTATAAGCCCACAAAGGTGTAACTGGACTACTTCTTTAAAGTGACACCAGGCCCGGTGACCTTTGGGACATGGTTTGACCCCTATAGGAATGTGCGATCATCATGAAACGTTCAGATCACTTACAACTCAATAGATTCTACCTTCTTGTAACGTTTCAGCCTGATTGGACCTTGTTTTCACAAAAATGGATCCAGAATGATGTGAAATTGTGCTTCGTGCAACATGATTCTGGGTGCCATTTACAAACCATAAGTGCTAATGACTCCATTCCTTTTTGTGGTTGAAGGGGCTGTTGATTGAAGTACACTAAAACAAACCTGATCTCTCTAGGACATTCAGAAGCCAAGTTATAAGCCCACAAAGGTGTAACTGGACTACTTCATTAAAGTGACACCAGGCGCGGTGACCTTTGGGACATGGTTTGACCCCCTATAGGAATGTGTGATCATCTTGAAACGTTCAGATCACTTACAACTCAATAGATTCTACCTTCTTGTAATGTTTCAGCCTGATTGGACCTTGTTTTCACACAAATGGACCCCGAATGATGTGAAATTGTGGGTCGTGCAACATAATTCTGGGTGCCATTTAAAAACCATAAGTGCTAATGACTCCATTCCTTTTTGTGGTAATGGGGGCTGTTAAATGGAGTACTCTAAAACAAACCTGACCTCTCTAGGATATTCAGAAGCCAAGTTATAAGCCCACAAATGTGTAACTGGACTACTTCTTTAAAGTGACACCAGGCCCGGTGACCTTTGGGACATGGTTTGACCCCCTATAGGAATGTGCGATCATCATGAAACGCTCAGATGACTTACAACTCAATAGATTCTACCTTCTTGTAACGTTTCAGCCTGATTGGACCTTGTTTTCACACAAATGAACCCAGAATGATGTGAAATTGTGCTTCGTGCAACATAATTTTGGGCGCCATTTAAAAACCATAAGTGCTAATGACTCCATTCCTTTTTGTGGTTGTAGGGGCTGTTGATTGGAGTACACTAAAACAAACCTGATCTCTCTAGGACATTCAGAAGCCAAGTTATAAGCCCAAAAATGTGTAACTGGACTACTTCTTTAAATTGACACCAGATCCGGTGACTTTTGGGACATGGTTTGACCCCCTTAGTAAAGTGCTATCATCATGAAATGTTCAGATCACTTACAACTCAATAGATTCTACCTTCCTGTAACGTTTCTGCCTGATTGGACCTTGTTTTCACACAAATGAACCCAGAATGATGTGAAATTGTGCTTTGTGCAACATAATTCTGGGTGCCATTTAAAAACCATAAGTGCTAATGACTCCATTCCGTAATGGGGGCTGTTAATTGGAGTACTCTAAAACAAACCTGACCTCTCTAGGATATTCAGAAGCCAAGTTATAAGCCCACAAATGTGTAACTGGACTACTTCTTTAAAGTGACACCAGGCCCGGTGACCTTTGGGACATGGTTTGACCCCCTATAGGAATGTGCGATCATCATGAAACACTCAGATCACTTACAACTCAATAGATTCTACCTTCTTGTAACGTTTCAGCCTGATTGGACCTTGTTTTCACACAAATGAACCCAGAATGATGTGAAATTGTGCTTCGTGCAACATAATTTTGGGCGCCATTTAAAAACCATAAGTGCTAATGACTCCATTCCTTTTAGTGGTACTGGGGGCTGTTAATTGGAGTACTCTAAAACAAACCTGACCTCTCTAGGATATTCAGAAGCCAAGTTATAAGCCCACAAAGGTGTAACTGGACTACTTCTTTAAAGTGACACCAGGCCCGGTGACCTTTGGGACATGGTTTGACCCCCTATAGGAATGTGCGCTCATCATGAAATGTTCAGATCACTTACAACTCAATAGATTCTACCTTCTTGTAATGTTTCAGCCTGATTGGACCTTGTTTTCACACAAATGAACCCAGAATGATGTGAAATTGTGCTTCGTGCAACATAATTCTGGGTGCCATTTAAAAACCATAAGTGCTAATGGCTCCATTCCTTTTTGGGGTAATGGGGGCTGTTAATTGGAGTACTCTAAAACAAACCTGACCTCTCTAGGGTATTCAGAAGCCAAGTTATAAGCCCACAAAGGTGTAACTGGACTACTTCTTTAAAGTGACACCAGGCCCGGTGACCTTTGGGACATGGTTTGACCCCTATAGGAATGTGCGATCATCATGAAACGTTCAGATCACTTACAACTCAATAGATTCTACCTTCTTGTAACGTTTCAGCCTGATTGGACCTTGTTTTCACAAAAATGGATCCAGAATGATGTGAAATTGTGCTTCGTGCAACATGATTCTGGGTGCCATTTACAAACCATAAGTGCTAATGACTCCATTCCTTTTTGTGGTTGAAGGGGCTGTTGATTGAAGTACACTAAAACAAACCTGATCTCTCTAGGACATTCAGAAGCCAAGTTATAAGCCCACAAATGTGTAACTGGACTACTTCTTTGAAGTGACACCAGGCCCGGTGACCTTTGGGACATGGTTTGACCCCCTATAGGAATGTGCGATCATCATGAAATGTTCAGATCACTTACAACTCAATAGATTCTACCTTCTTGTAACGTTTCAGCCTGATTAGACCTTGTTTTCACACAAATGGACCCAGAATGATGTGAAATTGTGCTTCGTGCAAGATAATTCTGGGTGCCATTTACTAACCATAAGTGCTAATGACTCCATTCCTTTTTGTGGTTGTAGGGGCTGTTGATTGGAGTACAATAAAACAAACCTGATCTCTCTAGGACATTCAGAAGCCAAGTTATATGCCCACAAAGGTGTAACTGGACTACTTCTTTAAAGTGACACCAGGCCCGGTGACCTTTGGGACATGGTTTGACCCTCTATAGGAATGTGCGATCATCATGAAACGTTCAGATCACTTACAACTCAATAGATTCTACCTTCTTGTAACGGTTCAGCCTGATTGGACCTTGTTTTCACACAAATGAACCCAGAATGATGTGAAATTGTGCTTCGTGCAACATAATTCTGGGTGCCATTTACAAACCATAAGTGCTAATGACTCCATTCCTTTTTGTGGTTGTAGGGGCTGTTGATTGGAGTACACTAAAACAAACCTGATCTCTCTAGGACATTCAGAAGCCAAGTTAAAGGCCCACACAGGTGTAACTGGACTACTTCTTTAAAGTGACACCAGGCCCGGTGACCTTTGAGACATGGTTTGACCCCCTATAGGAATGTGCGATCATCATGAAACGTTCAGATCACTTACAACTCAATAGATTCTACCTTCTTGTAACGTTTCAGCCTGATTGGACCTTGTTATCACACAAATGAACCCAGAATTATGTGAAATTGTGCTTCGTGCAACAAAATTCTGTGGTCCATTTACAAACCATTAGTGCTAGTGACTCCATTCCTTTTTGTAGTTGTAGGGGCTGTTGATTGGAGTACACTAAAACAAACCTGATCTCTCTAAGACATTCAGAAGCCAAGTTATAAGCCCACAAATGTGTAACTGGACTACTTCTTTAAAGTGACACCAGGCCCGGTGACCTTTGGGACATGGTTTGACCCCCTATAGGAATTTGCGATCATCATGAAATGTTCAGATCACTTACAACTCAATAGATTCTACCTTCTTGGAATATTTCAGCCTGATTGGACCTTGTTTTCACACAAATGAACCCAGAATGATGTGAAATTGTGCTTCTTGCAACATAATTCTGGGTGCCATTTAAAAACCATAAGTGCTAATGACTCCATTCCTTTTTGGGGTAATGGGGGCTGTTAATTGGAGTACTCTAAAACAAACCTGACCTCTCTAGGGTATTCAGAAGCCAAGTTATAAGCCCACAAAGGTGTAACTGGACTACTTCTTTAAAGTGACACCAGGCCCGGTGACCTTTGGGACATGGTTTGACCCCTATAGGAATGTGCGATCATCATGAAACGTTCAGATCACTTACAACTCAATAGATTCTACCTTCTTGTAACGTTTCAGCCTGATTGGACCTTGTTTTCACACAAATGGATCCAGAATGATGTGAAATTGTGCTTCGTGCAACATAATTCTGGGTGCCATTTACAAACCATAAGTGCTAATGACTCCATTCCTTTTTGTGGTTGAAGGGGCTGTTTATTGAAGTACACTAAAACAAACCTGATCTCTCTAGGACATTCAGAAGCCAAGTTATAAGCCCACAAATGTGTAACTGGACTACTTCTTTAAAGTGACACCAGGCCCGGTGACCTTTGGGACATGGTTTGACCCCCTATAGGAATGTGCGATCATCATGAAACGTTCAGATCACTTACAACTCAATAGATTCTACCTTCTTGTAATGTTTCAGCCTGATTAGACCTTGTTTTCACACAAATGGACCCAGAATGATGTGAAATTGTGCTTCGTGCAAGATAATTCTGGGTGCCATTTACTAACCATAAGTGCTAATGACTCCATTCCTTTTTGTGGTTGTAGGGGCTGTTGATTGGAGTACAATAAAACAAACCTGATCTCTCTAGGACATTCAGAAGCCAAGTTATATGCCCACAAAGGTGTAACTGGACTACTTCTTTAAAGTGACAACAGGCCCGGTGACCTTTGGGACATGGTTTGACCCTCTATAGGAATGTGCGATCATCAAGAAACGTTCAGATCACTTACAACTCAATAGATTCTACCTTCTTGTAACGTTTCAGCCTGACTGGACCTTGTTTTCACACAAATGAACCCAGAATGATGTGAAATTGTGCTTCGTGCAACATAATTCTGGGTGCCATTTACAAACCATAAGTGCTAATGACTCCATTCCTTTTTGTGGTTGTAGGGGCTGTTGATTGGAGTACACTCAAACAAACCTGATCTCTCTAGGACATTCAGATGCCAAGTTATAAGCCCACAAATGTGTAACTGGACTACTTCTTTAAAGTGACACCAGGCCCGGTGACCTTTGGGACATGGTTTTACCCCCTATAGGAATGTGCGATCATCATGAAATGTTCAGATCACATACAACTCAATAGATTCTACCTTCTTGTAATGTTTCAGCCTGATTGGACCTTGTTTTCACACAAATGAACCCAGAATGATGTGAAATTGTGCTTCGTGCAACATAATTCTGGGTGCCATTTAAAAACCATAAGTGCTAATGACTCCATTCCTGTTTGTGGAAATGGGGGCTGTTAATTGGAGTACTCTAAAACAAACCTGACCTCTCTATGATATTCAGAAGCCAAGTTATAAGCCCACAAATGTGTAACTGGACTACTTCTTTAAAGTGTTACCAGGCCCGGTGACCTTTGGGACATGGTTTGACCCCCTATAGGAATGTGCGATCATCATGAACGTTCAGATCTCTTACAACTCAATAGATTCTACCTTCTTGTAACGTTTCAGCCTGATTGGACCTTGTTATCACACAAATGAACCCAGAATTATGTGAAATTGTGCTTCGTGCAACAAAATTCTGGGGTCCATTTACAAACCATTAGTGCTAGTGACTCCATTCCTTTTTGTAGTTGTAGGGGCTGTTGATTGGAGTACACTAAAACAAACCTGATCTCTCTAAGACATTCAGAAGCCAAGTTATAAGCCCACAAATGTGTAACTGGACTACTTCTTTAAAGTGACACCAGGCCCGGTGACCTTTGGGACATGGTTTGACCCCCTATAGGAATTTGCGATCATCATGAAATGTTCAGATCACTTACAACTCAATAGATTCTACCTTCTTGGAATATTTCAGCCTGATTGGACCTTGTTTTCACACAAATGAACCCAGAATGATGTGAAATTGTGCTTCTTGCAACATAATTCTGGGTGCCATTTAAAAACCATAAGTGCTAATGACTCCATTCCTTTTTGGGGTAATGGGGGCTGTTAATTGGAGTACTCTAAAACAAACCTGACCTCTCTAGGGTATTCAGAAGCCAAGTTATAAGCCCACAAAGGTGTAACTGGACTACTTCTTTAAAGTGACACCAGGCCCGGTGACCTTTGGGACATGGTTTGACCCCTATAGGAATGTGCGATCATCATGAAACGTTCAGATCACTTACAACTCAATAGATTCTACCTTCTTGTAACGTTTCAGCCTGATTGGACCTTGTTTTCACACAAATGGATCCAGAATGATGTGAAATTGTGCTTCGTGCAACATAATTCTGGGTGCCATTTACAAACCATAAGTGCTAATTACTCCATTCCTTTTTGTGGTTGAAGGGGCTGTTTATTGAAGTACACTAAAACAAACCTGATCTCTCTAGGACATTCAGAAGCCAAGTTATAAGCCCACAAATGTGTAACTGGACTACTTCTTTAAAGTGACACCAGGCCCGGTGACCTTTGGGACATGGTTTGACCCCCTATAGGAATGTGCGATCATCATGAAACGTTCAGATCACTTACAACTCAATAGATTCTACCATCTTGTAATGTTTCAGCCTGATTAGACCTTGTTTTCACACAAATGGACCCAGAATGATGTGAAATTGTGCTTCGTGCAAGATAATTCTGGGTGCCATTTACTAACCATAAGTGCTAATGACTCCATTCCTTTTTGTGGTTGTAGGGGCTGTTGATTGGAGTACAATAAAACAAACCTGATCTCTCTAGGACATTCAGAAGCCAAGTTATATGCCCACAAAGGTGTAACTGGACTACTTCTTTAAAGTGACAACAGGCCCGGTGACCTTTGGGACATGGTTTGACCCTCTAAAGGAATGTGCGATCATCAAGAAACGTTCAGATCACTTACAACTCAATAGATTCTACCTTCTTGTAACGTTTCAGACTGACTGGACCTTGTTTTCACACAAATGAACCCAGAATGATGTGAAATTGTGCTTCGTGCAACATAATTCTGGGTGCCATTTACAAACCATAAGTGCTAATGACTCCATTCCTTTTTGTGGTTGTAGGGGCTGTTGATTGGAGTACACTCAAACAAACCTGATCTCTCTAGGACATTCAGATGCCAAGTTATAAGCCCACAAATGTGTAACTGGACTACTTCTTTAAAGTGACACCAGGCCCGGTGACCTTTGGGACATGGTTTTACCCCCTATAGGAATGTGCGATCATCATGAAATGTTCAGATCACATACAACTCAATAGATTCTACCTTCTTGTAATGTTTCAGCCTGATTGGACCTTGTTTTCACACAAATGAACCCAGAATGATGTGAAATTGTGCTTCGTGCAACATAATTCTGGGCGCCATTTAAAAACCATAAGTGCTAATGACTCCATTCCTTTTACTGGTAATGGGGAATGTTAATTGGAGTACTCTAAAAAAAACCTGACCTCTCTAGGATATTCAGAAGCCAAGTTATAAGCCCACAAAGGTGTAACTGGACTACTTCTTTAAAGTGACACCAGGCCCGGTGACCTTTGGGACATGGTTTGACCCCCTATAGGAATGTGCGATCATCATGAAATGTTCAGATCACTTACAACTCAATAGATTCTACCTTCTTGTAATGGTTCAGCCTGATTGGACCTTGTTTTCACACAAATGAACCCAGAATGATGTGAAATTGTGCTTCGTGCAACATAATTCTGGGTGCCATTTAAAAACCATAAGTGCTAATGACTCCATTCCTTTTTGGGGTAATGGGGGCTGTTAATTGGAGTAGTCTAAAACAAACCTGACCTCTCTAGGGTATTCAGAAGCCAAGTTATAAGCCCACAAAGGTGTAACTGGACTACTTCTTTAAAGTGACACCAGGCCCGGAGACCTTTGGGACATGGTTTGACCCCTATAGGAATGTGCGATCATCATGAAACGTTCAGATCACTTACAACTCAATAGATTCTACCTTCTTGTAACGTTTCAGCCTGACTGGACCTTGTTTTCACACAAATGGATCCAGAATGATGTGAAATTGTGCTTCGTGCAACATAATTCTGGGTGCCATTTACAAACCATAAGTGCTAATGACTCCATTCCTTTTTGTGGTTGAAGGGGCTGTTGATTGAAGTACACTAAAACAAACCTGATCTCTCTAGGACATTCAGAAGCCAAGTTATAAGCCCACAAATGTGTAACTGGACTACTTCTTTAAAGTGACACCAGGCCCGGTGACCTTTGGGACATGGTTTGACCCCCTATAGGAATGTGCGATCATCATGAAACGTTCAGATCACTTACAACTCAATAGATTCTACCTTCTTGTAACGTTTCAGCCTGATTAGACCTTGTTTTCACACAAATGGACCCAGAATGATGTGAAATTGTGCTTCGTGCAAGATAATTCTGGGTGCCATTTACTAACCATAAGTGCTAATTACTCCATTCCTTTTTGTGGTTGTAGGGGCTGTTGATTGGAGTACAATAAAACAAACCTGATCTCTCTAGGACATTCAGAAGCCAAGTTATATGCCCACAAAGGTGTAACTGGACTACTTCTTTAAAGTGACACCAGGCCCGGTGACCTTTGGGACATGGTTTGAACCTCTATAGGAATGTGCGATCATCAAGAAACGTTCAGATCACTTACAACTCAATAGATTCTACCTTCTTGTAACGTTTCAGCCTGACTGGACCTTGTTTTCACACAAATGAACCCAGAATGATGTGAAATTGTGCTTCGTGCAACATAATTCTGGGTGCCATTTACAAACCATAAGTGCTAATGACTCCATTCCTTTTTGTGGTTGTAGGGGCTGTTGATTGGAGTACACTCAAACAAACCTGACCTCTCTAGGACATTCAGATGCCAAGTTATAAGCCCACAAATGTGTAACTGGACTACTTCTTTAAAGTGACACCAGGCTCGGTGACCTTTGGGACATGGTTTTACCCCCTATAGGAATGTGTGATCATCATGAAACGTTCAGATCACATACAACTCAATAGATTCTACATTCTTGTAATGTTTCAGCCTGATTGGACCTTGTTTTCACACAAATGAACCCAGAATGATGTGAAATTGTGCTTCGTGCAACATAATTCTGGGTGCCATTTAAAAACCATAAGTGCTAATGACTCCATTCCTGTTTGTGGAAATGGGGGCTGTTAATTGGAGTACTCTAAAACAAACCTGACCTCTCTAGGATATTCAGAAGCCAAGTTATAAGCCCACAAATGTGTAACTGGACTACTTCTTTAAAGTGACACCAGGCCCGGTGACCTTTGGGACATGGTTTGACCCCCTATAGGAATGTGCGATCATCATGAAACGTTCAGATCACTTACAACTCAATAGATTCTACCTTCTTGTAACGTTTCAGCCTGCTTGGACCTTGTTTTCACACAAATGGACCCAGAATGATGTGAAATTGTGCTTCGTGCAACATAATTCTGGGTGCCATGTACAAACCATAAGTGCTAATGACTCCATTCCTTTTTGTGGTTGTAGGGGCTGTTGATTGAAGTACACTAAAACAAACCTGATCTCTCTAGGACATTCAGAAGCCAAGTTATAAGCCCACAAAGGTGTAACTGGACTACTTCTTTAAAGTGACACCAGGCGCGGTGACCTTTGGGACATGGTTTGACCCCCTATAGGAATGTGTGATCATCATGAAACGTTCAGATCACTTACAACTCAATAGATTCTACCTTCTTGTAACGTTTCAGCCTGATTGGACCTTGTTTTCACACAAATGAACCCCGAATGATGTGAAATTGTGGTTCGTGCAACATAATTCTGGGTGCCATTTAAAAACCATAAGTGCTAATGACTCCATTCCTTTTTGTGGTAATGGGGTCTGTTAAATGGAGTACTCTAAAACAAACCTGACCTCTCTAGGATATTCAGAAGCCAAGTTATAAGCCCACAAATGTGTAACTGGACTACTTCTTTAAAGTGACACCAGGCCCGGTGACCTTTGGGACATGGTTTGACCCCCTATAGGAATGTGCGATCATCATGAAACGTTCAGATCACTTACAACTCAATATAGTCTACCTTCCTGTAACGTTTCAGCCTGATTGGACCTTGTTGTCACACAAATGGACCCAGAATGAAGTGAAATTGTGCTTCGTGCAACATAATTCTGGGTGCCATTTACAAACCATAAGTGCTATTGACTCCATTCTTTTTTGGGGTAATGGGGGCTGTTAATTGGAGTACTCTAAAACAAACCTGACCTCTCCAGGATATTCAGAAGCCAAGTTATAAGCCCACAAAGGTGTCACTGGACTACTTCTTTAAAGTGACACCAGGACCGGTGACCTTTGGGACATGGTTTGACCCCTATAGGAATGTGCGATCATCATGAAACGTTCAGATCACTTACAACTCAATAGATTCTACCTTCTTGTAACGTTTCAGCCTGATTGGACCTTGTTTTCACACAAATGGATCCAGAATGATGTAAAATTGTGCTTTGTGCAACATAATTCTGGGTGCCATTTACAAACCATAAGTGCTAATGACTCCATTCCTTTTTGTGGTTGTAGGGGCTGTTGATTGGAGTACAATAAAATAAACCTGATCTCTCTAGGACATTCAGAAGCCAAGTTATAAGCCCTCAAAGGTGTAACTGGACTACTTCTTTAAAGTGACACCAGGCCCGGTGACCTTTGGGACATGGTTTTACCCCCTATAGGAATGTGTGATCATCATGAAATGTTCAGATCACATACAACTCAATAGATTCTACCTTCTTGTAATGTTTCAGCCTGATTGGACCTTGTTTTCACACAAATGAACCCAGAATGATGTGAAATTGTGCTTCGTGCAACATAATTCTGGGTGCCATTTAAAAACCATAAGTGCTAATGACTCCATTCCTGTTTGTGGAAATGGGGGCTGTTAATTGGAGTACTCTAAAACAAACCTGACCTCTCTAGGATATTCAGAAGCCAAGTTATAAGCCCACAAATGTGTAACTGGACTACTTCTTTAAAGTGTTACCAGGCCCGGTGACCTTTGGGACATGGTTTGACCCCCTATAGGAATGTGCGATCATCATGAAACATTCAGATCACTTACAACTCAATAGATTCTAACTTCTTGTAACGTTTCAGCCTGATTGGACCTTGTTTTCACACAAATGGACCCAGAATGATGTGAAATTGTGCTTCGTGCAACATAATTCTGGGTGCCATGTACAAACCATAAGTGCTAATGACTCCATTCCTTTTTGTGGTTTTAGGGGCTGTGGATTGAAGTACACTAAAACAAACCTGATCTCTCTAGGACATTCAAAAGCCAAGTTATAAGCCCACAAAGGTGTAACTGGACTACTTCTTTAAATTGACACCAGATCCGGTGACTTTTGGGACATGGTTTGACCCCCATCATGAAACGTTCAGATCACCTACAACTCAATAGATTCTACCTTCCTGTAACGTTTCTGCCTGATTGGACCTTGTTTTCACACAAATGAACCCAGAATTATGTGAAATTGTGCTTCGTGCAACATAATTCTGTGTGCCATTTAAAAACCATAAGTGCTAATGACTCCATTCCGTAATGGGGGCTGTTAATTGGAGTACTCTAAAACAAACCTGACCTCTCTAGGATATTCAGAAGCCAAGTTATAAGCCCACAAATGTGTAACTGGACTACTTCTTTAAAGTGACACCAGGCCCGGTGACCTTTGGGACATGGTTTGACCCCCTATAGGAATGTGCGATCATCATGAAACGCTCAGATCACTTACAACTCAATAGATTCTACCTTCTTGTAACGTTTCAGCCTGATTGGACCTTGTTTTCACACAAATGAACCCAGAATGATGTGAAATTGTGCTTCGTGCAACATAATTCTGGGCGCCATTTAAAAACCATAAGTGCTAATGACTCCATTCCTTTTACTGGTAATGGGGAATGTTAATTGGAGTACTCTAAAACAAACCTGACCTCTCTAGGATATTCAGAAGCCAAGTTATAAGCCCACAAAGGTGTAACTGGACTACTTCTTTAAAGTGACACCAGGCCCGGTGACCTTTGGGACATGGATTGACCACCTATAGGAATGTGCGATCATCATGAAATGTTCAGATCACTTACAACTCAATAGATTCTACCTTCTTGTAATGGTTCAGCCTCATTTGACCTTGTTTTCACACAAATGAACCCAGAATGATGTGAAATTGTGCTTCGTGCAACATAATTCTGGGTGCCATTTAAAAACCATAAGTGCTAATGACTCCATTCCTTTTTGGGGTAATGGGGGCTGTTAATTGGAGTACTCTAAAACAAACCTGACCTCTCTAGGGTATTCAGAAGCCAAGTTATAAGCCCACAAAGGTGTAACTGGACTACTTCTTTAAAGTGACACCAGGCCCGGTGACCTTTGGGACATGGTTTGACCCCCTATAGGAATGTGCGATCATCATGAAACGTTCAGATCACTTACAACTCAATAGATTCTACCTTCTTGTAACGTTTCAGCCTGATTAGACCTTGTTTTCACACAAATGGACCCAGAATGATGTGAAATTGTGCTTCGTGCAAGATAATTCTGGGTGCCATTTACTAACCATAAGTGCTAATTACTCCATTCCTTTTTGTGGTTGTAGGGGCTGTTGATTGGAGTACAATAAAACAAACCTGATCTCTCTAGGACATTCAGAAGCCAAGTTATATGCCCACAAAGGTGTAACTGGACTACTTTTTTAAAGTGACACCAGGCCCGGTGACCTTTGGGACATGGTTTGACCCTCTATAGGAATGTGCGATCATCAAGAAACGTTCAGATCACTTACAACTCAATAGATTCTACCTTCTTGTAACGTTTCAGCCTGACTGGACCTTGTTTTCACACAAATGAACCCAGAATGATGTGAAATTGTGCTTCGTGCAACATAATTCTGGGTGCCATTTACAAACCATAAGTGCTAATGACTCCATTCCTTTTTGTGGTTGTAGGGGCTGTTGATTGGAGTACACTCAAACAAACCTGACCTCTCTAGGACATTCAGATGCCAAGTTATAAGCCCACAAATGTGTAACTGGACTACTTCTTTAAAGTGACACCAGGCCCGGTGACCTTTGGGACATGGTTTTACCCCCTATAGGAATGTGTGATCATCATGAAACGTTCAGATCACATACAACTCAATCGATTCTACATTCTTGTAATGTTTCAGCCTGATTGGACCTTGTTTTCACACAAATGAACCCAGAATGATGTGAAATTGTGCTTCGTGCAACATAATTCTGGGTGCCATTTAAAAACCATAAGTGCTAATGACTCCATTCCTGTTTGTGGAAATGGGGGCTGTTAATTGGAGTACTCTAAAACAAACCTGACCTCTCTATGATATTCAGAAGCCAAGTTATAAGCCCACAAATGTGTAACTGGACTACTTCTTTAAAGTGTTACCAGGCCCGGTGACCTTTGGGACATGGTTTGACCCCCTATAGGAATGTGCGATCATCATGAACGTTCAGATCTCTTACAACTCAATAGATTCTACCTTCTTGTAACGTTTCAGCCTGATTGGACCTTGTTATCACACAAATGAACCCAGAATTATGTGAAATTGTGCTTCGTGCAACAAAATTCTGGGGTCCATTTACAAACCATTAGTGCTAGTGACTCCATTCCTTTTTGTAGTTGTAGGGGCTGTTGATTGGAGTACACTAAAACAAACCTGATCTCTCTAAGACATTCAGAAGCCAAGTTATAAGCCCACAAATGTGTAACTGGACTACTTCTTTAAAGTGACACCAGGCCCGGTGACCTTTGGGACATGGTTTGACCCCCTATAGGAATTTGCGATCATCATGAAATGTTCAGATCACTTACAACTCAATAGATTCTACCTTCTTGGATTATTTCAGCCTGATTGGACCTTGTTTTCACACAAATGAACCCAGAATGATGTGAAATTGTGCTTCTTGCAACATAATTCTGGGTGCCATTTAAAAACCATAAGTGCTAATGACTCCATTCCTTTTTGGGGTAATGGGGGCTGTTAATTGGAGTACTCTAAAACAAACCTGACCTCTCTAGGGTATTCAGAAGCCAAGTTATAAGCCCACAAAGGTGTAACTGGACTACTTCTTTAAAGTGACACCAGGCCCGGTGACCTTTGGGACATGGTTTGACCCCTATAGGAATGTGCGATCATCATGAAACGTTCAGATCACTTACAACTCAATAGATTCTACCTTTTTGTAACGTTTCAGCCTGATTGGACCTTGTTTTCACACAAATGGACCCAGAATGATGTGAAATTGTGCTTCGTGCAACATAATTCTGGGTGCCATGTACAAACCATAAGTGCTAATGACTCCATTCCTTTTTGTGGTTTTAGGGGCTGTGGATTGAAGTACACTAAAACAAACCTGATCTCTCTAGGACATTCAAAAGCCAAGTTATAAGCCCACAAAGGTGTAACTGGACTACTTCTTTAAATTGACACCAGATCCGGTGACTTTTGGGACATGGTTTGACCCCCATCATGAAACGTTCAGATCACCTACAACTCAATAGATTCTACCTTCCTGTAACGTTTCTGCCTGATTGGACCTTGTTTTCACACAAATGAACCCAGAATTATGTGAAATTGTGCTTCGTGCAACATAATTCTGGGTGCCATTTAAAAACCATAAGTGCTAATGACTCCATTCCGTAATGGGGGCTGTTAATTGGAGTACTCTCAAACAAACCTGACCTCTCTAGGATATTCAGAAGCCAAGTTATAAGCCCACAAATGTGTAACTGGACTACTTCTTTAAAGTGACACCAGGCCCGGTGACCTTTGGGACATGGTTTGACCCCCTATAGGAATGTGCGATCATCATGAAACGCTCAGATCACTTACAACTCAATAGATTCTACCTTCTTGTAACGTTTCAGCCTGATTGGACCTTGTTTTCACACAAATGAACCCAGAATGATGTGAAATTGTGCTTCGTGCAACATAATTCTGGGCGCCATTTAAAAACCATAAGTGCTAATGACTCTATTCCTTTTACTGGTAATGGGGAATGTTAATTGGAGTACTCTAAAACAAACCTGACCTCTCTAGGATATTCAGAAGCCAAGTTATAAGCCCACAAAGGTGTAACTGGACTACTTCTTTAAAGTGACACCAGGCCCGGTGACCTTTGGGACATGGATTGACCACCTATAGGAATGTGCGATCATCATGAAATGTTCAGATCACTTACAACTCAATAGATTCTACCTTCTTGTAATGGTTCAGCCTCATTTGACCTTGTTTTCACACAAATGAACCCAGAATGATGTGAAATTGTGCTTCGTGCAACATAATTCTGGGTGCCATTTAAAAACCATAAGTGCTAATGACTCCATTCCTTTTTGGGGTAATGGGGGCTGTTAATTGGAGTACTCTAAAACAAACCTGACCTCTCTAGGGTATTCAGAAGCCAAGTTATAAGCCCACAAAGGTGTAACTGGACTACTTCTTTAAAGTGACACCAGGCCCGGTGACCTTTGGGACATGGTTTGACCCCTATAGGAATGTGCGATCATCATGAAACGTTCAGATCACTTACAACTCAATAGATTCTACCTTCATGTAACGTTTCAGCCTGATTGGACCTTGTTTTCACACAAATGGATCCAGAATGATGTGAAATTGTGCTTCGTGCAACATAATTCTGGGTGCCATTTACAAACCATAAGTGCTAATGACTCCATTCCTTTTTGTGGTTGAAGGGGCTGTTGATTGAAGTACACTAAAACAAACCTGATCTCTCTAGGACATTCAGAAGCCAAGTTATAAGCCCACAAATGTGTAACTGGACTACTTCTTTAAAGTGACACCAGGCCCGGTGACCTTTGGGACATGGTTTGACCCCCTATAGGAATGTGCGATCATCATGAAACGTTCAGATCACTTACAACTCAATAGATTCTACCTTCTTGTAACGTTTCAGCCTGATTAGACCTTGTTTTCACACAAATGGACCCAGAATGATGTGAAATTGTGCTTCGTGCAAGATAATTCTGGGTGCCATTTACTAACCATAAGTGCTAATTACTCCATTCCTTTTTGTGGTTGTAGGGGCTGTTGATTGGAGTACAATAAAACAAACCTGATCTCTCTAGGACATTCAGAAGCCAAGTTATATGCCCACAAAGGTGTAACTGGACTACTTTTTTAAAGTGACACCAGGCCCGGTGACCTTTGGGACATGGTTTGACCCTCTATAGGAATGTGCGATCATCAAGAAACGTTCAGATCACTTACAACTCAATAGATTCTACCTTCTTGTAACGTTTCAGCCTGACTGGACCTTGTTTTCACACAAATGAACCCAGAATGATGTGAAATTGTGCTTCGTGCAACATAATTCTGGGTGCCATTTACAAACCATAAGTGCTAATGACTCCATTCCTTTTTGTGGTTGTAGGGGCTGTTGATTGGAGTACACTCAAACAAACCTGACCTCTCTAGGACATTCAGATGCCAAGTTATAAGCCCACAAATGTGTAACTGGACTACTTCTTTAAAGTGACACCAGGCCCGGTGACCTTTGGGACATGGTTTTACCCCCTATAGGAATGTGTGATCATCATGAAACGTTCAGATCACATACAACTCAATCGATTCTACATTCTTGTAATGTTTCAGCCTGATTGGACCTTGTTTTCACACAAATGAACCCAGAATGATGTGAAATTGTGCTTCGTGCAACATAATTCTGGGTGCCACTTAAAAACCATAAGTGCTAATGACTCCATTCCTGTTTGTGGAAATGGGGGCTGTTAATTGGAGTACTCTAAAAAAAACCTGACCTCTCTAGGATATTCAGAAGCCAAGTTATAAGCCCACAAATGTGTAACTGGACTACTTCTTTAAAGTGACACCAGGCCCGGTGACCTTTGGGACATGGTTTGACCCCCTATAGGAATGTGCGATCATCATGAAACGTTCAGATCACTTACAACTCAATATATTCTACCTTCCTGTAACGTTTCAGCCTGATTGGACCTTGTTTTCACACGAATGGATCCAGAATGATGTAAAATTGTGCTTTGTGCAACATAATTCTGGGTGCCATTTACAAACCATAAGTGCTAATGACTCCATTCCTTTTTGTGGTTGTAGGGGCTGTTGATTGGAGTACAATAAAACAAACGTGATCTCTCTAGGACATTCAGAAGCCAAGTCATATGCCCACAAAGGTCTAACTGGACTACTTCTTTAAAGTGACACCAGGCCCCGTGACCTTTGGGACATGGTTTGACCCCCTATAGGAATGTGCGATCATCATGAAACGTTCAGATCACTTACAACTCAATAGATTCTACCTTCTTGTAACGTTTCACCCTTATTGGACCTTGTTTTCACACAAATGAACCCAGAATGATGTGAAATTGTGCTTCGTGCAACATAATTCTGGGTGCCATTTAAAAACCATAAGTGCTAATGACTCCATTCCTTTTTGTGGTAATGGGGTCTGTTAAATGGAGTACTCTAAAACAAACCTGACCTCTCTAGGATATTCAGAAGCCAAGTTATAAGCCCACAAATGTGTAACTGGACTACTTCTTTAAAGTGACACCAGGCCCGGTGACCTTTGGGACATGGTTTGACCCCCTATAGGAATGTGCGATCATCATGAAATGTTCAGATCACAGACAACTCAATAGATTCTACCTTCTTGTAATGTTTCAGCCTGATTGGACCTTGTTTTCACACAAATGAACCCAGAATGATGTGAAATTGTGCTTCGTGCAACATAATTCTGGGTGCCATTTAAAAACAATAAGTGCTAATGACTCCATTCCTGTTTGTGGAAATGGGGGCTGTTAATTGGAGTACTCTAAAACAAACCTGACCTCTCTAGGATATTCAGAAGCCAAGTTATAAGCCCACAAATGTGTAACTGGACTACTTCTTTAAAGTGTTACCAGGCCCGGTGACCTTTGGGACATGGTTTGACCCCCTATAGGAATGTGCGATCATCATGAAACATTCAGATCACTTACAACTCAATAGATTCTACCTTCTTGTAACGTTTCAGCCTGATTGGACCTTGTTTTCACACAAATGGACCCAGAATGATGTGAAATTGTGCTTCGTGCAACATAATTCTGGGTGCCATGTACAAACCATAAGTGCTAATGACTCCATTCCTTTTTGTGGTTTTAGGGGCTGTTGATTGAAGTACACTAAAACAAACCTGATCTCTCTAGGACATTCAGAAGCCAAGTTATAAGCCCACAAAGGTGTAACTGGACTACTTCTTTAAATTGACACCAGATCCGGTGACTTTTGGGACATTGTTTGACCCCCTTAGGAAAGTGCTATCATCATGAAACGTTCAGATCACCTACAACTCAATAGATTCTACCTTCCTGTAACGTTTCTGCCTGATTGGACCTTGTTTTCACACAAATGAACCCAGAATGATGTGAAATTGTGCTTCGTGCAACATAATTCTGGGTGCCATTTAAAAACCATAAGTGCTAATGACTCCATTCCGTAATGGGGGCTGTTAATTGGAGTACTCTAAAACAAACCTGACCTCTCTAGGATATTCAGAAGCCAAGTTATAAGCCCACAAATGTGTAACTCGACTACTTCTTTAAAGTGACACCCGGCCCGGTGACCTTTGGGACATGGTTTGACCCCCTATAGGAATGTGCGATCATCATGAAACGCTCAGATCACTTACAACTCAATAGATTCTACCTTCTTGTAACGTTTCAGCCTGATTGGACCTTGTTTTCACACAAATGAACCCAGAATGATGTGAAATTGTGCTTCGTGCAACATAATTCTGGGCGCCATTTAAAAACCATAAGTGCTAATGACTCCATTCCTTTTACTGGTAATGGGGAATGTTAATTGGAGTACTCTAAAACAAACCTGACCTCTCTAGGATATTCAGAAGCCAAGTTATAAGCCCACAAAGGTGTAACTGGACTACTTCTTTAAAATGACACCAGGCCCGGTGACCTTTGGGACATGGATTGACCACCTATAGGAATGTGCGATCATCATGAAATGTTCAGATCACTTACAACTCAATAGATTCTACCTTCTTGTAATGGTTCAGCCTCATTTGACCTTGTTTTCACACAAATGAACCCAGAATGATGTGAAATTGTGCTTCGTGCAACATAATTCTGGGTGCCATTTAAAAACCATAAGTGCTAATGACTCCATTCCTTTTTGGGGTAATGGGGGCTGTTAATTGGAGTACTCTAAAACAAACCTGACCTCTCTAGGGTATTCAGAAGCCAAGTTATAAGCCCACAAAGGTGTAACTGGACTACTTCTTTAAAGTGACACCAGGCCCGGTGACGTTTGGGACATGGTTTGACCCCTATAGGAATGTGCGATCATCATGAAACGTTCAGATCACTTACAACTCAATAGATTCTACCTTCATGTAACGTTTCAGCCTGATTGGACCTTGTTTTCACACAAATGGATCCAGAATGATGTGAAATTGTGCTTCGTGCAACATAATTCTGGGTGCCATTTACAAACCATAAGTGCTAATGACTCCATTCCTTTTTGTGGTTGAAGGGGCTGTTGATTGAAGTACACTAACAAACCTGATCTCTCTAGGACATTCAGAAGCCAAGTTATAAGCCCACAAATGTGTAACTGGACTACTTCTTTAAAGTGACACCAGGCCCGGTGACCTTTGGGACATGGTTTGACCCCCTATAGGAATGTGCGATCATCATGAAACGTTCAGATCACTTACAACTCAATAGATTCTACCTTCTTGTAACGTTTCAGCCTGATTAGACCTTGTTTTCACACAAATGGACCCAGAATGATGTGAAATTGTGCTTCGTGCAAGATAATTCTGGGTGCCATTTACTAACCATAAGTGCTAATTACTCCATTCCTTTTTGTGGTTGTAGGGGCTGTTGATTGGAGTACAATAAAACAAACCTGATCTCTCTAGGACATTCAGAAGCCAAGTTATATGCCCACAAAGGTGTAACTGGACTACTTTTTTAAAGTGACACCAGGCCCGGTGACCTTTGGGACATGGTTTGACCCTCTATAGGAATGTGCGATCATCAAGAAACGTTCAGATCACTTACAACTCAATAGATTCTACCTTCTTGTAACGTTTCAGCCTGACTGGACCTTGTTTTCACACAAATGAACCCAGAATGATGTGAAATTGTGCTTCGTGCAACATAATTCTGGGTGCCATTTACAAACCATAAGTGCTAATGACTCCATTCCTTTTTGTGGTTGTAGGGGCTGTTGATTGGAGTACACTCAAACAAACCTGACCTCTCTAGGACATTCAGATGCCAAGTTATAAGCCCACAAATGTGTAACTGGACTACTTCTTTAAAGTGACACCAGGCCCGGTGACCTTTGGGACATGGTTTTACCCCCTATAGGAATGTGTGATCATCATGAAACGTTCAGATCACATACAACTCAATCGATTCTACATTCTTGTAATGTTTCAGCCTGATTGGACCTTGTTTTCACACAAATGAACCCAGAATGATGTGAAATTGTGCTTCGTGCAACATAAATCTGGGTGCCATTTAAAAACCATAAGTGCTAATGACTCCATTCCTGTTTGTGGAAATGGGGGCTGTTAATTGGAGTACTCTAAAAAAAACCTGACCTCTCTAGGATATTCAGAAGCCAAGTTATAAGCCCACAAATGTGTAACTGGACTACTTCTTTAAAGTGACACCAGGCCCGGTGACCTTTGGGACATGGTTTGACCCCCTATAGGAATGTGCGATCATCATGAAACGTTCAGATCACTTACAACTCAATAGATTCTACCTTCTTGTAACGTTTCAGCCTGATTGGACCTTGTTTTCACACAAATGGACCCAGAATGATGTGAAATTGTGCTTCGTGCAACATAATTCTGGGTGCCATGTACAAACCATAAGTGCTAATGACTCCATTCCTTTTTGTGGTTGTAGGGGCTGTTGATTGAAGTACACTAAAACAAACCTGATCTCTCTAGGACATTCAGAAGCCAAGTTATAAGCCCACAAATGTGTAACTGGACTACTTCTTTAAAGTGACACCAGGCCCGGTGACCTTTGGGACATGGTTTGACCCCCTATAGGAATGTGCGATCATCATGAAACTTTCAGATCACTTACAACTCAATATATTCTACCTTCCTGTAACGTTTCAGCCTGATTGGACCTTGTTGTCACACAAATGGACCCAGAATGAAGTGAAATTGTGCTTCGTGCAACATAATTCTGGGTGCCATTTACAAACCATAAGTGCTATTGACTCCATTCCTTTTTGGGGTAATGGGGGCTGTTAATTGGAGTACTCTAAAACAAACCTGACCTCTCCAGGATATTCAGAAGCCAAGTTATAAGCCCACAAAGGTGTCACTGGACTACTTCTTTAAAGTGACACCAGGCCCGGTGACCTTTGGGACATGGTTTGACCCCTATAGGAATGTGCGATCATCATGAAACGTTCAGATCACTTACAACTCAATAGATTCTACCTTCTTGTAACGTTTCAGCCTGATTGGACCTTGTTTTCACACAAATGGATCCAGAATGATGTAAAATTGTGCTTTGTGCAACATAATTCTGGGTGCCATTTACAAACCATAAGTGCTAATGACTCCATTCCTTTTTGTGGTTGTAGGGGCTGTTGATTGGAGTACAATAAAACAAACCTGATCTCTCTAGGACATTCAGAAGCCAAGTCATATGCCCACAAAGGTCTAACTGGACTACTTCTTTAAAGTGACACCAGGCCCCGTGACCTTTGGGACATGGTTTGACCCCCTATAGGAATGTGCGATCATCATGAAACGTTCAGATCACTTACAACTCAATAGATTCTACCTTCTTGTAACGTTTCAGCCTGATTGGACCTTGTTTTCACACAAATGAACCCAGAATGATGTGAAATTGTGCTTCGTGCAACATAATTCTGGGTGCCATTTAAAAACCATAAGTGCTAATGACTCCAGTCCTTTTTGTGGTAATGGGGGCTGTTAAATGGAGTACTCTAAAACAAACCTGACCTCTCTAGGATATTCAGAAGCCAAGTTATAAGCCCACAAATGTGTAACTGGACTACTTCTTTAAAGTGACACCAGGCCCGGTGACCTTTGGGACATGGTTTGACCCCCTATAGGAATGTGCGATCATCATGAAATGTTCAGATCACAGACAACTCAATAGATTCTACCTTCTTGTAATGTTTCAGCCTGATTGGACCTTGTTTTCACACAAATGAACCCAGAATGATGTGAAATTGTGCTTCGTGCAACATAATTCTGGGTGCCATTTAAAAACCATAAGTGCTAATGACTCCATTCCTGTTTGTGGAAATGGGGGCTGTTAATTGGAGTACTCTAAAACAAACCTGACCTCTCTAGGATATTCAGAAGCCAAGTTATAAGCCCACAAATGTGTAACTGGACTACTTCTTTAAAGTGTTACCAGGCCCGGTGACCTTTGGGACATGGTTTGACCCCCTATAGGAATGTGCGATCATCATGAAACATTCAGATCACTTACAACTCAATAGATTCTACCTTCTTGTAACGTTTCAGCCTGATTGGACCTTGTTTTCACACATATGGACCCAGAATGATGTGAAATTGTGCTTCGTGCAACATAATTCTGGGTGCCATGTACAAACCATAAGTGCTAATGACTCCATTCCTTTTTGTGGTTTTAGGGGCTGTTGATTGAAGTACACTAAAACAAACCTGATCTCTCTAGGACATTCAGAAGCCAAGTTATAAGCCCACAAAGGTGTAACTGGACTACTTCTTTAAATTGACACCAGATCCGGTGACTTTTGGGACATGGTTTGACCCCCTTAGGAAAGTGCTATCATCATGAAACGTTCAGATCACCTACAACTCAATAGATTCTACCTTCCTGTAACGTTTCTGCCTGATTGGACCTTGTTTTCACACAAATGAACCCAGAATGATGTGAAATTGTGCTTCGTGCAACATAATTCTGGGTGCCATTTAAAAACCATAAGTGCTAATGACTCCATTCCGTAATGGGGGCTGTTAATTGAAGTACTCTAAAACAAACCTGACCTCTCTAGGATATTCAGAAGCCAAGTTATAAGCCCACAAATGTGTAACTCGACTACTTCTTTAAAGTGACACCAGGCCCGGTGACCTTTGGGACATGGTTTGACCCCCTATAGGAATGTGCGATCATCATGAAACGCTCAGATCACTTACAACTCAATAGATTCTACCTTCTTGTAACGTTTCAGCCTGATTGGACCTTGTTTTCACACAAATGAACCCAGAATGATGTGAAATTGTGCTTCGTGCAACATAATTCTGGGCGCCATTTAAAAACCATAAGTGCTAATGACTCCATTCCTTTTACTGGTAATGGGGGCTGTTAATTGGAGTACTCTAAAACAAACCTGACCTCTCTAGGATATTCAGAAGCCAAGTTATAAGCCCACAAAGGTGTAACTGGACTACTTCTTTAAAGTGACACCAGGCCCGGTGACCTTTGGGACATGGTTTGACCCCCTATAGGAATGTGCGATCATCATGAAATGTTCAGATCACTTACAACTCAATAGATTCTACCTTCTTGTAATGGTTAAGCCTGATTTGACCTTGTTTTCACACAAATGAACCCAGAATGATGTGAAATTGTGCTTAGTGCAACATAATTCTGGGTGCCATTTAAAAACCATAAGTGCTAATGACTCCATTCCTTTTTGGGGTAATGGGGGCTGTTAATTGTAGTACTCTAAAACAAACCTGACCTCTCTAGGGTATTCAGAAGCCAAGTTATAAGCCCACAAAGGTGTAACTGGACTACTTCTTTAAAGTGACACCAGGCCCGGTGACCTTTGGGACATGGTTTGACCCCTATAGGAATGTGCGATCATCAGGAAACGTTCAGATCACTTACAACTCAATAGATTCTACCTTCTTGTAACATTTCAGCCTGATTGGACCTTGTTTTCACACAAATGGATCCAGAATGATGTGAAATTGTGCTTCGTGCAACATAATTCTGGGTGCCATTTACAAACCATAAGTGCTAATGACTCCATTCCTTTTTGTGGTTGAAGGGGCTGTTGATTGAAGTACACTAAAACAAACCTGATCTCTCTAGGACATTCAGAAGCCAAGTTATAAGCCCACAAATGTGTAACTGGACTACTTCTTTAAAGTGACACCGGGCCCGGTGACCTTTGGGACATGGTTTGACCCCCTATAGGAATGTGCGATCATCATGAAACGTTCAGATCACTTACAACTCAATAGATTCTACCTTCTTGTAACGTTTCAGCCTGATTAGACCTTGTTTTCACACAAATGGACCCAGAATGATGTGAAATTGTGCTTCGTGCAAGATAATTCTGGGTGCCATTTACTAACCATAAGTGCTAATTACTCCATTCCTTTTTGTGGTTGTAGGGGCTGTTGATTGGAGTACACTCAAACAAACCTGACCTCTCTAGGACATTCAGATGCCAAGTTATAAGCCCACAAAGGTGTCACTGGACTACTTCTTTAAAGTGACACCAGGCCCCGTGACCTTTGGGACATGGTTTGACCCCCTATAGGAATGTGCGATCATCATGAAACGTTCAGATCACTTACAACTCAATAGATTCTACCTTCTTGTAACGTTTCAGCCTGATTGGACCTTGTTTTCACACAAATGAACCCAGAATGATGTGAAATTGTGCTTCGTGCAACATAATTCTGGGTGCCATTTAAAAACCATAAGTGCTAATGACTCCATTCCTTTTTGTTGTAATGGGGTCTGTTAAATGGAGTACTCTAAAACAAACCTGACCTCTCTAGGATATTCAGAAGCCAAGTTATAAGCCCACAAATGTGTAACTAGACTACTTCTTTAAAGTGACACCAGGCCCGGTGACCTTTGGGACATGGTTTGACCCCCTAACTGAATGTGCGATCATTGTGAAACGTTCAGATCACTTACAACTCAATAGATTCTACCTTCTTGTAACGTTTCAGCCTGATTGGACCTTGTTTTCACACAAATGGACCCAGAATGATGTGAAATTGTGCTTCGTGCAACATAATTCTGGGTGCCATTTACAAACCATAAGTGCTAATGACTCCATTCCTTTTTGTGGTTGTAGGGGCTGTTGATTGGAGTACACTCAAACAAACCTGACCTTTTTAGGACATTCAGAAGCCAAGTTATAAGCCCACAAAGGTGTAACTGGACTACTTCTTTAAAGTGACACCAGGCCCGGTGACCTTTGGGACATGGTTTGACCCCCTACAGGGATGTGCGATCATCATGAAACGTTCAGATCACTTACAACTCAATAGATTCTACCTTCTTGTAACGTTTCCGCCTGATTGGACCTTGTTTTCACACAAATGGACCCAGAATGATGTGAAATTGTGCTTCGTGCAACATAATTCTGGGTGCTATTTACAAACCATAAGTGCTAATGACTCCATTCCTTTTTGTGGTAATGGGGGCTGTTAAATGGAGTACTCTAAAACAAACCTGACCTCTCTAGGATATTCAGAAGCCA
Organism: Nothobranchius furzeri; assembly: GCF_043380555.1. NCBI lineage: Eukaryota > Metazoa > Chordata > Actinopteri > Cyprinodontiformes > Nothobranchiidae > Nothobranchius > Nothobranchius furzeri. Next base: position 19,602,457 of record NC_091756.1, read on the forward strand.
AGTTATAAGCCCACAAATGTGTAACTGGACTACTTCTTTAAAGTGACACCAGGCCCGGTGACCTTTGGGACATGGTTTGACCCCCTATAGGAATGTGCGATCATCATGAAACGTTCAGATCACTTACAACTCAATAGATTCTACCTTCTTGTAACGTTTCAGCCTGATTGGACCTTGTTTTCACACAAATGGACCCAGAATGATGTGAAATTGTGCTTCGTGCAACATAATTCTGGGTGCTATTTACAAACCATAAGTGCTAATGACTCCATTCCTTTTTGTGGTTGTAGGGGCTGTTGAGTGGAGTACACTAAAACAAACCTGATCCCTCTAGGACATTCAGAAGCCAAGTTATAAGCCCACAAAGGTGTAACTGGACTACTTCTTTAAAGTGACACCAGGCCCGGTGACCTTTGGGACATGGTTTGACCCCCTATAGGAATGTGCGATCATCATGAAACGTTCAGATCACTTACAACTCAATAGATTCTACCTTCTTGTAACGTTTCAGCCTGACTGGACCTTGTTTTCACACAAATGGACCCAGAATGATGTGAAATTGTGCTCCGTGCAACATAATTCTGGATGCCATTTACAAACCATAAGTGCTAATGACTACATTCCTTTTTGTGGTTGTAGGGGCTGTTGATTGGAGTACATTAAAATAAACCTGATCTCTCTAGGACATTCAGAAGCCAAGTTATAAGCCCTCGCAGGTGTAACTGAACTACTTCTTTAAAGTGACACCAGGCCCGGTGACCTTTGGGACATGGTTTGACCCCCTATAGGAATGTGCGATCATCATGAAACGTTCAGATCACTTACAACTCAATAGATTCTACCTTCTTGTAACATTTCAGCCTGATTGGACCTTGTTTTCAAACAAATGGACCCAGAAAGATGTGAAATTGTGCTTCGTGCAACATAATTCTGGGTGCCATTTACAAACCATAAGTGCTAATGACTACATTCCTTTTAGTGGTTGTAGGGGCTGTTGGCTGGAGTACATTAAAACAAACCTGATCTCTCTAGGACATTCAGAAGCCAAGTTATAAGCCCACAAATGTGTAACTGGACTACTTCTTTAAATTGACACCAGATCCGGTGACATTTGGGACATGGTTTGACCCCCTTAGGAAAGTGCTATCATCATAAAACGTTCAGATCACTTACAACTCAATAGATTCTACCTTCCTGTAACGTTTCAGCCTGATTGGACCTTGTTTTCACACAAATGAACCCAGAATGATGTGAAATTGTGGTTCGTGCAACATAATTCTGGGTGCCATTTAAAAACCATACGTGCTAATGACTCCATTCCTTTTTGTAGTTGTAGGGGCTGTTGAGTGGAGTACACTAAAACAAACCTGATCTCTCTAGGACATTCAGAAGCCAAGTTATAAGCCCACAAAGGTGTAACTGGACTACTTCTTTAAAGTGACACCAGGCCCGGTGACCTTTGGGACATGGTTTGACCCCCTATAGGAATGTGCGATCATCATGAAACGTTCAGATCACTTACAACTCAATAGATTCTACCTTCTTGTAACGTTTCAGCCTGATTGGACCTTGTTTTCACACAAATGGACCCAGAATGATGTGAAAGTGTGCTCCGTGCAACATAATTCTGGATGCCATTTACAAACCATAAGTGCTAATGACTACATTCCTTTTTGTGGTTGTAGGGGCTGTTGATTGGAGTACATTAAAATAAACCTGATCTCTCTAGGACATTCAGAAGCCAAGTTATAAGCCCTCGCAGGTGTAACTGAACTACTTCTTTAAAGTGACACCAGGCCCGGTGACCTTTGGGACATGGTTTGACCCCCTATAGGAATGTGCGATCATCATGAAACGTTCAGATCACTTCCAACTCAATAGATTCTACCTTCTTGTAACGTTTCAGCCTGATTGGACCTTGTTTTCACACAAATGGACCCAGAAAGATGTGAAATTGTGCTTCGTGCAACATAATTCTGGGTGCCATTTACAAACCATAAGTGCTAATGACTACATTCCTTTTTGTGGTTGTAGGCGCTGTTGGCTGGAGTACATTAAAACAAACCTGATCTCTCTAGGACATTCAGAAGCCAAGTTATAAGCCCACAAATGTGTAACTGGACTACTTCATTAAATTGACACCAGATCCGGTGACCTTTGGGACATGGTTTGATCCCCTTAGGAAAGTGCGATCATCTTGAAACGTTCAGATCACTTACAACTCAATAGATTCTACCTTCTTGTAACGTTTCAGCCTGATTGGACCTTGTTTTCACACAAATGGACCCAGAATGATGTGAAATTGTGCTTCGTGCAACATAATTCTGGGTGCCATTTACAAACCATAAGTGCTAATGACTCCATTCCTTTTTGTGGTTGTAGGGGCTGTTGATTGGAGTATACTAAAACAAACCTGATCTCTCTAGGACATTCAGAAGCCAAGTTATAAGCCCACAAATAGGTAACTGGACTACTTCTTTAAATTGACACCAGATCCGGTGACCTTTGGGACATGGTTTGACCCCCTTAGGAAAGTGCTATCATCATGAAACGTTCAGATCACTTACAACTCAATATATTCTACCTTCCTGTAACGTTTCAGCCTGATTGGACCTTGTTGTCACACAAATGGACCCAGAATGAAGTGAAATTGTGCTTCGTGCAACATAATTCTGGGTGCCATTTACAAACCATAAGTGCTAATGACTCCATTCCTTTTTGGGGTAAAGGGGGCTGTTAATTGGAGTACTCTAAAACAAACCTGACCTCTCTAGGATATTCAGAAGCCAAGTTATAAGCCCACAAAGGTGTAACTGGACTACTTCTTTAAAGTGACACCAGGCCCGCTGACCTTTGGGACATGGTTTGACCCCTATAGGAATGTGCGATCATCATGAAACGTTCAGATCACTTACAACTCAATAGATTCTACCTTCTTGTAACGTTTCAGCCTGACTGGACCTTGTTTTCACACAAATGGATCCAGAATGATGTGAAATTGTGCTTTGTGCAACATAATTCTGGGTACCATTTACAAACCATAAGTGCTAATGACTCCATTCCTTTTTGTGGTTGTAGGGGCTGTTTATTGGAGTACAATAAAACAAACCTGATCTCTCTAGGACATTCAGAAGCCAAGTTATATGCCCACAAAGGTGTAACTGGACTACTTCTTTAAAGTGACACCAGGCCCTGTGACCTTTGGGACAATGTTTGACCCCCTATAGGAATGTGTGATCATCATGAAACGCTCAGATCACTTACAACTCAATAGATTCTACCTTCTTGTAACGTTTCAGCCTGATTGGACCATGTTTTCACACAAATGAACCCAGAATGATGTGAAATTGTGCTTCGTGCAACATAATTCTGGGTGCCATTTAAAAACCATAAGTGCTAATGACTCCATTCCTTTTTGTGGTAATGGGGGCTGTTAAATTGAGTACTCTAAAACAAACCTGACCTCTCTAGGATATTTAGAAGCCAAGTTATAAGCCCACAAATGTGTAACCGGACTACTTCTTTAAAGTGACACCAGGCCCGGTGACCTTTGGGACATGGTTTGACCCCCTATAGGAATGTGCGATCATCATGAAACGTTCAGATCACTTACAACTCAATAGATTCTACCTTCTTGTAACGTTTCAGCCTGATTGGACCTTGTTTTCACACAAATGGACCCAGAATGATGTGAAATTGTGCTTCGTGCAACATAATTCTGGGTGCCATTTACAAACCATATGTGCTAATGACTCCATTCCTTTTTGTGGTTGTAGGGGCTGTTGATTGGAGTACACTCAAACAAACCTGACCTCTCTAGGACATTCAGAAGCCAAGTTATAAGCCCACAAATGTGTAACTGGAATACTTCTTTAAAGTGACACCAGGCCCGGTGACCTTTGGGACATGGTTTTACCCCCTATAGGAATGTGCGATCATCATGAAACGTTCAGATCACATACAACTCAATAGATTCTACCTTCTTGCAATGTTTCAGCCTTATTTGACCTTGTTTTCACACAAATGAACCCAGAATGATGTGAAATTGTGCTTCGTGCAACATAATTCTGGGTGCCATTTAAAAACCATAGTGCAAATGACTCCATTCCTGTTTGTGGTAATGGGGGCTGTTAATTGGAGTACTCTAAAACAAACCTGACCTCTCTAGGATATTCAGAAGCCAAGTTATAAGCCCACAAATGTGTAACTGGACTACTTCTTTAAATTGACACCAGATCCGGTGACTTTTGGGACATGGTTTGACCCCCTTAGGAAAGTGCTATCATCATAAAACGTTCAGATAACTTACAACTCAATAGATTCTACCTTCCTGTAACGTTTCAGCCTGATTGGACCTTGTTTTCACACAAATGAACCCAGAATGATGTGAAATTGTGGTTCGTGCAACATAATTCTGGGTGCCATTTAAAAACCATACGTGCTAATGACTCCATTCCTTTTTGTAGTTGTAGGGGCTGTTGAGTGGAGTACACTAAAACAAACCTGATCTCTCTAGGACATTCAGAAGCCAAGTTATAAGCCCACAAAGGTGTAACTGGACTACTTCTTTAAAGTGACACCAGGCCCGGTGACCTTTGGGACATGGTTTGACCCCCTATAGGAATGTGCGATCATCATGAAACGTTCAGATCACTTACAACTCAATAGATTCTACCTTCTTGTAACGTTTCAGCCTGATTGGACCTTGTTTTCACACAAATGGACCCAGAATGATGTGAAAGTGTGCTCCGTGCAACATAATTCTGGATGCCATTTACAAACCATAAGTGCTAATGACTACATTCCTTTTTGTGGTTGTAGGGGCTGTTGATTGGAGTACATTAAAATAAACCTGATCTCTCTAGGACATTCAGAAGCCAAGTTATAAGCCCTCGCAGGTGTAACTGAACTACTTCTTTAAAGTGACACCAGGCCCGGTGACCTTTGGGACATGGTTTGACCCCCTATAGGAATGTGCGATCATCATGAAACGTTCAGATCACTTACAACTCAATAGATTCTACCTTCTTGTAACGTTTCAGCCTGATTGGACCTTGTTTTCACACAAATGGACCCAGAAAGATGTGAAATTGTGCTTCGTGCAACATAATTCTGGGTGCCATTTACAAACCATAAGTGCTAATGACTAAATTCATTTTTGTGGTTGTAGGGGCTGTTGATTGGAGTACATTAAAACAATCCTGATCTCTCTAGGACATTCAGAAGCCAAGTTATAAGCCCACAAATGTGTAACTGGACTACTTCTTTAAATTGACACCAGATCCGGTGACTTTTGGGACATGGTTTGAACCCCTTAGGAAAGTGCTATCATTATGAAACGTTCAGATCACTTATAACTCAATAGATTCTACCTTCCTGTAACGTTTCTGCCTGATTGGACCTTGTTTTCACACAAATGAACCCAGAATGATGTGAAATTGTGCTTCGTGCAACATAATTCTGGGTGCCATTTAAAAACCATAAGTGCTAATGACTCCATTCCGTAATGGGGGCTGTTAATTGGAGTACTCTAAAACAAACCTGACCTCTCTAGGATATTCAAAAGCCAAGTTATAAGCCCACAAATGTGTAACTGGACTACTTCTTTAAAGTGACACCAGGCCCGGTGACCTTTGGGACATGGTTTGACCCCCTATAGGAATGTGCGATCATCATGAAATGTTGGGATCACTTACAACTCAATAGATTCTACCATCTTGAAACGTTTCAGCCTGATTGGACCTTGTTTTCACACAAATGGGCCCAGAATGATGTGAAATTGTGCTTCGTGCAACATAATTCTTGGTGCCATTTACAAACCATAAGTGCTAATTACTCCATTCCTTTTTGTGGTTGTCGGGGCTGTTGATTGGAGTACACTAAAAAAAACCTGATCTCTCCACGAAATTCAGAAGCCAAGTTATAAGCCCACAAAGGTGTAACTGGACTACTTCTTTAAATTGACACCAGATCCGGTGACCTTTGGGACATGGTTTGACCCCCTTAGGAAAGTGCTATCATCATGAAACGTTCAGATCACTTACAACTCAATAGATTCTACCTTCTTGTAACGTTTCAGCCTGATTGGACCTTGTTTTCACACAAATGAACCCAGAATGATATGAAATTGTGCTTCGTGCAACATAATTCTGGGTGCCATTTACAAACCATAAGTGCTAATGACTCCATTCCTTTTTGTGGTTGTAGGGGCTGTTGATTGGAGTACACTAAAACAAACCTGATCTCTCTAGGACATTCAGAAGCCAAGTTATAAGCCCACAAATGTGTAACTGGACTACTTCTTTAAAGTGACACCAGGCCCGGTGACCTTTGGGACATGGTTTGACCCCCTATAGGAATGTGCGATCATCATGAAACGTTCAGATCACTTACAACTCAATAGATTCTACCTTCTTGTAACGTTTCAGCCTTATTGGACCTTGTTTTCACACAAATGAACCCAGAATGTTGTGAAATTGTGCTTTGTGCAACATAATTCTGGGTGCCATTTACAAACCATAAGTGCTAATTACTCCATTCCTTTTTGTGGTTGTAGGGGCTGTTGATTGGAGTACACTAAAACAAACCTGATCTCTCTAGGACATTCAGAAGCCAAGTTATAAGCCCACAAATGTGTAACTGGACTACTTCTTTAAAGTGACACCAGATCCGGTGACCTTTGGGACATGGTTTGACCCCCTTAGGAAAGTGCTATCATCATGAAACGTTCAGATCACTTACAACTCAATAGATTCTACCTTCCTGTAACATTTCTGCCTGATTGGACCTTGTTTTCACACAAATGAACCCAGATTGATGTGAAATTGTGCTTAGTGCAGCACAATTCTGGGTGCCATTTAAAAACCATAAGTGCTAATGACTCCATTCCTTTTTGAGGTCGTAGGGGTTGTTGATTGGAGTACAATAAAACAAACCTGATCTCTCTAGGACATTCAGAAGCCAAGTTATAAGCCCACAAAGGTGTAACTGGACTACTTCTTTAAAGTGACACCAGGCCCGGTGACCTTTGGGACATGGTTTGACCCCCTATAGGAATGTGCGATCATCATGAAACGTTCACATCACTTACATCTCAATAGATTCTACCTTCTTGTAACGTTTCAGCCTGATTGGACCTTGTTTTCACACAAATGAACCCAGAATGATGTGAAATTGTGCTTCGTGCAACATAATTCTGGGTGCCATTTAAAAACCATAAGTGCTAATGACTCCATTCCTTTTTGTGGTAATGGGGGCTGTTAAATGGAGTACTCTAAAAAAACCTGACCTCTCTAGGATATTCAGAAGCCAAGTTATAAGCCCACAAATGTGTAACTGGACTACTTCTTTAAAGTGACACCAGGCCCAGTGACCTTTGGGACATGGTTTGACCCCCTATAGGAATGTGCGATCATCATGAAACGTTCAGATCACTTACATCTCAATAGATTCAACCTTCTTGTAACGTTTCAGCCTGATTGGACCTTGTTTTCACACAAATGAACCCAGAATGATGTGAAATTGTGCTTCGTGCAACATAATTCTGGGCGCCATTTACAAACCATAAGTGCTAATGACTCCATTCCTTTTTGTGGTTGTAGGGGCTGTTGAATGGAGTACACTAAAACAAACCTGACCTCTGTAGGACATTCAGAAGCCAAGTTATAAGCCCACAAAGGTGTAACTGGACTACTTCTTTAAAGTGACACCAGGCCCGGTGACCTTTGGGACATGGTTTGACCCCCTATAGGATTGTGCGATCATCTTGAAACGTTCAGATCACTTAAAACTCAATAGATTCTACCTTCTTGTAACGTTTCAGCCTGATTGGACCTTGTTTTCACACAAATGGACCCAGAATGATGTGAAATTGTGCTTCGTGCAACATAATTCTGGGTGCCATTTACAAACCATAAGTGCTAATGACTCCATTCCTATTTGTGGTTGTAGGGGCTGCTGATTGGAGTACATTAAAACAAACCTGATCTCTCTAGGACATTCAGAAGCCAAGTTATAAGCCCACAAATGTGTAACTGGACTACTTCTTTAAAGTGACACCAGGCCCGGTGACCTTTGAGACATGGTTTGACCCCCTATAGGAATGTGCGATCATCATGAAACGTTCAGATCAGTTACAACTCAATAGATTCTACCTTCTTGTAACGTTTCAGCCTGATTGGACCTTGTTATCACACAAATGAACCCAGAATGATGAGAAATTGTGCTTCGTGCATCATAATTCTGGGGGCCATTTACAAACCATTAGTGCTAATGACTCCATTCCTTTTTGTGGTTGTAGGGGCTGTTGATTGGAGTACACTAAAACAAACCTGATCTCTCTAGGACATTCAGAAGCCAAGTTATAAGCCCACAAATGTGTAACTGGACTACTTCTTTAAAGTGACACCAGGCCCGGTGACCTTTGGGACATGGTTTTACCCCCTATAGGAATGTGCGTTCATCATGAAACGTTCAGATCACTTACAACTCAATAGATTCTACCTTCTTGTAACGTTTCAGCCTGATTGGACCTTGTTGTCACACAAATGAACCCAGAATGATGTGAAATTGTGCTTCGTGCAACATAATTCTGGGCGCCATTTACAAACCATAAGTGCTAATGACTCCATTCCTTTTTGTGGTTGTAGGGGCTGTTGATTGGAGTACACTAAAACAAACCTGACCTCTGTAGGACATTCAGAAGCCAAGTTATAAGCCCACAAAGGTGTAACTGGACTACTTCTTTAAAGTGACACCAGGCCCGGTGAACTTTGGGACATGGTTTGACCCCCTATAGGATTGTGCGATCATCTTGAAACGTTCAGATCACTTAGAACTCAATAGATTCTACCTTCTTGTAACGTTTCAGCCTGATTGGACCTTGTTTTCACACAAATGGACCCAGAATGATGTGAAATTGTGCTTCGTGCAACATAATTCTGGGTGCCATTTACAAACCATAAGTGCTAATGACTCCATTCCTATTTGTGGTTGTAGGGGCTGCTGATTGGAGTACATTAAAACAAACCTGATCTCTCTAGGACATTCAGAAGCCAAGTTATAAGCCCACAAATGTGTAACTGGACTACTTCTTTAAAGTGACACCAGGCCCGGTGACCTTTGGGACATGGTTTTACCCCCTATAGGAATGTGCGATCATCATGAAACGTTCAGATCACTTACAACTCAATAGATTCTACCTTCTTGTAACGTTTCAGCCTGATTGGACCTTGTTGTCACACAAATGAACCCAGAATGATGTGAAATTGTGCTTCGTGCAACATAATTCTGGGCACCATTTAAAAACCATAAGGCTAATGACTCCATTCCTTTTAGTGGTAATGGGGGCTGTTAATTGGAGTACTCTAAAACAAACCTGGCCTCTCTAGGACATTCAGAAGCCAAGTTATAAGCCCACAAAGGTGTAACTGGACTACTTCTTTAAAGTGACACCAGATCCGGTGACCTTTGGGACATGGTTTGACCCCCTATAGGAATGTGCGATCATCTTGAAACGTTCAGATCACTTACAACTCAATAGATTCTACCTTCTTGTAACGTTTCAGCCTGATTGGACCTTGTTTTCACACAAATGGACCCAGAATGATGTGAAATTGTGCTTGGTGCAACATAATTCTGGGTGCCATTTACAAACCATAAGTGCTAATGACTCCATTCCTTTTTTGGTTGTAGGGGCTGTTTATTGGAGTACACTAAAACAAACCTGACCTCTCTAGGACATTCAGAAGCCAAGTTATAAGCCCACAAAGGTGTAACTGGACTACTTCTTTAAAGTGACACCATATCCGGTGACTTTTGGGACATGGTTTGACCCCCTTAGGAAAGTGCTATCATTATGAAACGTTCAGATAACTTACAACTCAATAGATTCTACCTTCCTGTAACGTTTCAGCCTGATTGGACCTTGTTTTCACACAAATGAACCCAGAATGATGTGAAATTGTGCTTCATGCAACATAATTCTGGGTGCCATTTAAAAACCATAAGTGCTAATGACTCCATTCCATAATGGGGGCTGTTAATTGGAGTACTCTAAAACAAACCTGACCTCTCTAGGATATTCAAAAGCCAAGTTATAAGCCCACAAAGGTGTAACTGGACTACTTCTTTAAAGTGACACCAGATCCGGTGACCTTTGGGACATGGTTTGACCCCCTTAGGAAAGTGCTATCATCATGAAAAGTTCAGATCACTTACAACTCAATAGATTCTACCTTCTTGTAACGTTTCAGCCTGATTGGACCTTGTTTTCACACAAATGAACCCAGAATGATATGAAATTGTGCTTCGTGCAACATAATTCTTGGTGCCATTTACAAACCATAAGTGCTAATGACTCCATTCCTTTTTGTGGTTGTCGGGGCTGTTGATTGGAGTACACTAAAATAAACCGGATCTCTCTAGGAAATTCAGAAGCCAAGTTATAAGCCCACAAAGGTGTAACTGGACTACTTCTTTAAATTGACACCAGATCCGGTGACCTTTGGACATGGTTTGACCCCCTTAGGAAAGTGCTATCATCATGAAACGTTCAGATCACTTACAACTCAATAGATTCTACCTTCTTGTAACGTTTCACCCTGATTGGACCTTCTTTTCACACAAATGAACCCAGAATGATATGAAATTGTGCTTCGTGCAACATAATTCTGGGTGCCATTTACAAACCATAAGTGCTAATGACTCCATTCCTTTTTGTGGTTGTAGGGGCTGTTGATTGGAGTACACTAAAACAAACCTGACCTCTCTAGGACATTCAGAAGCCAAGTTATAAGCCCACAAAGGTGTAACTGGACTACTTCTTTAAAGTGACACCATATCCGGTGACTTTTGGGACATGGTTTGACCCCCTTAGGAAAGTGCTATCATTATGAAACGTTCAGATCACTTACAACTCAATAGATTCTACCTTCCTGTAATGTTTCTGCCTGATTGGACCTTGTTTTCACACAAATGAACCCAGAATGATGTGAAATTGTGCTTCGTGCAACATAATTCTGGGTGCCATTTAAAAACCATAAGTGCTAATGACTCCATTCCGTAATGGGGGCTGTTAATTGGAGTACTCTAAAACAAACCTGACCTCTCTAGGATATTCAAAAGCCAAGTTATAAGCCCACAAAGGTGTAACTGGACTACTTCTTTAAAGTGACACCAGGCCCGGTGACCTTTGGGACATGGTTTGACCCCCTATAGGAATGTGCGATCATCATGAAATGTTCAGATCACTTACAACTCAATAGATTCTACCTTCTTGTAACGTTTCAGCCTGATTGGACCTTGTTTTCACACAAATGGACCCAGAATGATGTGAAATTGTGCTTCGTGCAACATAATTCTTGGTGCCATTTACAAACCATAAGTGCTAATGACTCCATTCCTTTTTGTGGTTGTCGGGGCTGTTGAGTGGAGTACACTAAAACAAACCTGATCTCTCTAGGAAATTCAGAAGCCAAGTTATAAGCCCACAAAGGTGCAACTGGACTACTTCTTTAAATTGACAACAGATCCGGTGACCTTTGGGACATGGTTTGACCCCCTTAGGAAAGTGCTACCATCATGAAACGTTCAGATCACTTACAACTCAATAGATTCTACCTTCTTGTAACGTTTCAGCCTGATTGGACCTTGTTTTCAGACAAAAGAACCCAGAATGATATGAAATTGTGCTTCGTGCAACATAATTCTGGGTGCCATTTACAAACCATAAGTGCTAATGACTCCATTCATTTTTGTGGTTGTAGGGGCTGTTGATTGGAGTACACTAAAACAAACCTGATCTCTCTAGGACATTCAGAAGCCAAGTTATAAGCCCTCAATGGTGTAACTGGACTACTTCTTTAAAGTGACACCAGGCCCGGTGACCCTTGGGACATGGTTTGACCCCCTATAGGAATGTGCGATCATCATGAAATGTTCAGATCACTTACAACTCAATAGATTCTACCTTCTTGTAATGTTTCAGCCTGATTGGACCTTGTTTTCACACAAATGGACCCAGAATGATGTGAAATTGTGCTTCGTGCAACATAATTCTGGGTGCCATTTACAAACCATAAGTGCTAATGACTCCATTCATTTTTGTGGTTGTAGGGGCTGTTGATTGGAGTACACTAAAACAAACCTGATCTCTCTAGGACATTCAGACGCCAAGTTATAAGCCCACAAATGTGTAACTGGACTACTTCTTTAAATTGACACCAGATCCGGTGACTTTTGGGACATGGTTTGACCCCCTTAGGAAAGTGCTATCATTATGAAACGTTCAGATCACTTACAACTCAATAGATTCTACCTTCCTGTAACGTTTCTGCCTGATTGGACCTTGTTTTCACACAAATGAACCCAGATCGATGTGAAATTGTGCTTCGTGCAACATAATTCTGGGTGCCATTTACAAACCATAAGTGCTAATGACTCCATTCCTTTTTGAGGTTGTAGGTGTTGTTGATTGGAGTACAATAAAACAAACCTGATCTCTCTAGGACGTCCAGAAGCCAAGTTATAAGCCCACAAAGGTGTAACTGGACTACTTCTTTAAAGTGACACCAGGCCCGGTGACCTTTGGGACATGGTTTGACCCCCTATAGGAATGTGCGATCATCATGAAACGTTCAGATCACTTACAACTCAATAGATTCTACCTTCTTGTAACGTTTCAGCCTGATTGGACCTTGTTTTCACACAAATGAACCCAGAATGATGTGAAATTGTGCTTCGTGCAACATAATTCTGGGTGCCATTTAAAAACCATAAGTGCTAATGACTCCATTCCTTTTTGTGGTAATGGGGGCTGTTAAATGGAGTACTCTAAAACAAACCTGACCTCTCTAGGATATTCAGAAGCCAAGTTATAAGCCCACAAATGTGTAACTGGACTACTTCTTTAAAGTGACACCAGGCCCGGTGACCTTTGGGACATGGTTTGACCCCCTATAGGAATGTGCGATCATCATGAAACGTTCAGATCACTTACAACTCAATAGATTCTACCTTCTTGTAACGTTTCAGCCTGATTGGACCTTGTTTTCACACAAATGAACCCAGAATGATGTGAAATTGTGCTTCGTGCAACATAATTCTGGGCGCCATTTACAAACCATAAGTGCTAATGACTCCATTCCTTTTTGTGGTTGTAGGGGCTGTTGATTGGAGTACACTAAAACAAACCTGACCTCTGTAGGACATTCAGAAGCCAAGTTATAAGCCCACAAAGGTGTAACTGGACTACTTCTTTAAAGTGACACCAGGCCCGGTGACCTTTGGGACATGGTTTGACCCCCTATAGGAATGTGCGATCATCATGAAACGTTCAGATCACTTACAACTCAATAGATTCCACCTTCTTGTAACGTTTCAGCCTGATTTGACCTTGTTTTCACACAAATGGACCCAGAATGATGTGAAATTATGCTTCGTGCAACATAATTCTGGGTGCCATTTACTAACCATAAGCGCTAATGACTCCATTCCTTTTTGTGGTTGTAGGGGCTGTTGATTGGAGTACAATAAAACAAACCTGATCTCTCTAGGACATTCAGAAGCCAAGTTATAAGCCCACAAAGGTGTAACTGGACTACTTCTATAAAGTGACACCAGGCCCGGTGACCTTTGGGACATGGTTTGACCCCCTATAGGAATGTGTGATCATCATGAAACGTTCAGATCACTTACAACTCAATAGATTCTACCTTCTTGTAACGTTTCAGCCTGATTGGACCTTGTTTTCACACAAATGAACCCAGAATGATGTGAAATTGTGCTTCGTGCAACATAATTCTGGGTGCCATTTAAAAACCGTAAGTGCTAATGGCTCCATTCCTTTTTGTGGTAATGGGGGCTGTTAAATGGAGTACTCTAAAACAAACCTGACCTCTCTAGGACATTCAGAAGCCAAGTTATAAGCCCACAAATGTGTAACTGGACTACTTCTTTAAAGTGACACCAGGCCCGGTGACCTTTGGGACATGGTTTGACCCCCTATAGGAATGTGCGATCATCATGAAACGTTCAGATCACTTACAACTCAATAGATTCTACCTTCTTGTAACGTTTCAGCCTGATTGGACCTTGTTTTCACACAAATGAACCCAGAATGATGTGAAATTGTGCTTCGTGCAACATAATTCTGGGCGCCATTTACAAACCATAAGTGCTAATGACTCCATTCCTTTTTGTGGTTGTAGGGGCTGTTGGTTGGAGTACATTAAAACAAACCTGATCTCTCTAGGACATTCAGAAGCCAAGTTATAAGCCCACAAATGTGTAACTGGACTACTTTAAATTGACACCAGATCCGGTGACCTTTGGGACATGGTTTGACCCCCTTAGGAAAGGGCTATCATCATGAAACGTTCAGATCACTTACAACTCAATAGATTCTACCTTCCTGTAACGTTTCAGCCTGATTGGACCTTGTTTTCACACAAATGAACCCAGAATGATGTGAAATTGTGCTTGGTGCAACATAATTCTGGGTGCCATTTACAAACCATAAGTGCTAATGACTCCATTCCTTTTTGTGGTTGTAGGGGCTGTTGATTGGAGTACATTAAAACAAACCTGATCTCTCTAGGACATTCAGAAGCCAAGTTAAAAGCCCACAAAGGTGTAACTGGAATACTTCTTTAAAGTGACACCAGGCCCGGTGATCTTTGGGACATGGTTTGACCCCCTATTGGAATGTGCGATCATCTTGAAACGTTCAGATCACTTACAACTCAATAGATTCTACCTTCTTGTAACGTTTCAGCCTGATTGGACCTTGTTTTCGCAAAAATGGTCCCAGAATGATGTGAAATTGTGCTTCGTGCAACATAATTCTGGGTGCCATTTACAAACCATAAGTGCTAATGACTCCATTCCTTTTTGTGGTTGTAGGGGCTGTTGATTGGAGTACATTAAAACAAACCTGATCTCTCTAGGACATTCAGAAGCCAAGTTAAAAGCCCACAAATGTGTAACTGGACTACTTCTTTAAATTGACACCAGATCCGGTGAGGTTTGGGACATGGTTTGACCCCCTTAGGAATGTGCTATCATCATGAAACGTTCAGATCACTTACAACTCAATAGATTCTACCTTCCTGTAACGTTTCAGCCTGATTGGACCTTGTTTTCACACAAATGAACCCAGAATGATGTGAAATTGTGCTTCGTGCAACATAATTCTGGGTGCCATTTAAAAACCATAAGTGCTAATGACTCCATTCCTTTTTGGTGTAATGGGGGCTGTTAATTGGAGTACTCTAAAATAAACCTGATCTCTCTAGGATATTCAGAAGCCAAGTTATAAGCCCACAAATGTGTAACTGGACTACTTCTTTAAAGTGACACCAGATACGGTGACCTTTGGGACAAGGTTTGACCCCCTTAGGAAAGTGCTATCATTATGAAACGTTCAGATCACTTACAACTCAATAGATTCTACCTTCCTGTAACGTTTCAGCCTGATTGGACCTTGTTTTCACACAAATGGACCCAGAATGATGTGAAATTGTGCTTCGTGCAACATAATTCTGGGTGCCATTTACAAACCATAAGTGCTAATGACTCCATTCCTTTTTGTCCTTTTTGTGGTTGTAGGAGCTATTAATTGAAGTACTCTAAAACAAACCTGACCTCTCTAGGACATTCAGAAGAAAAGTTATAAGCTGACAAAGGTGTAACTGGACTACTTCTTTAAAATGACACCAGGCCCGGTGACCTTTGGAACATGGTTTGACCCCCTATAGGAATGTGCGATCATCTTGAAACGTTCAGATCACTTACAACTCAATAGATTCTACCTTCTTGTAACGTTTCAGCCTGATTGGACCTTGTTTTCACACAAATGGACCCAGAATGATGTGAAATTGTGCTTCGTGCAACATAATTCTGGGTGCCATTTACAAACCATAAGTGCTAATGACTCCATTCCTTTTTGTGGTTGTAGGGGCTGTTGATTGGAGTATACTAAAACAAACCTGATCTCTCTAGGACATTCAGAAGCCAAGTTATAAGCCCACAAATGTGTAACTGGACTACTTCTTTAAAGTGACACCAGATCCGGTGACCTTTGGGACATGGTTTGACCCCCTTAGGAAAGTGCTATCATCATGAAACGTTCAGATCACTTACAACTCAATAGATTCTACCTTCCTGTAACGTTTCAGCCTGATTGGACCTTGTTTTCACACAAATGAACCCAGAATGATGTAAAATTGTACTTCGTGCAACATAATTCTGGGTGCCATTTACAAACCATAAGTGCTAATGACTCCATTTCTTTTTGTGGTTGTAGGAGCTATTAATTGAAGTACTCTAAAACAAACCTGACCTCTCTAGGACATTCAGAAGCCAAGTTATAAGCCCTCAAAGGTGTAACTGGACTACTTCTTTAAAGTGACACCAGGCCCGGTGACCTTTGGGACATGGTTTGACCCCCTTAGGAAAGTGTGATCATCATAAAACGTTCAGATAACTTACAACTCAATAGATTCTACCTTCCTGTAACGTTTCAGCCTGATTGGACCTTGTTTTCACACAAATGAACCCAGAATGATGTGAAATTGTGCTTTGTGCAACATAATTCTGGGTGCCATTAAAAGCCATAAGTGCTAATGACTCCATTCCTTTTTGTGGTTGTAGGGGCTGTTGATTGGAGTATACTTAAACAAACCTGATCTCTCTAGGACATTCAGAAGCCAAGTTATAAGCCTACAAAGGTGTAACTGGACTACTTCTTTAAAGTGACACCAGGCCCGGTGACCTTTTGGACATGGTTTGACCCCCTTAGGAAAGTGCTATCATCATGAAACATTCAGATCACTTACAACTCAATAGATTCTACCTTCCTGTAACGTTTCAGCCTGATTGGACCTTGTTTTCACACAAATTGACCCAGAATGATGTGAAATTGTGCTTCGTGCAACATAATTCTGGGTGCCATTTACAAACCATAAGTGCTAATGACTCCCTTCCTTTTTGTTGTTGTAGGGGATGTTGATTGGAGTACACTAAAACAAACCTAATCTCTCTAGGAAATTCAGAAGCCAAGTTATAAGCCCACAATGGTGTAACTGGACTACTTCTTTAAAGTGACACCAGGCCCGGTGACCTTTGGGACACGGTTTGACCCCCTATAGAAATGTGCGATCATCATGAAATGTTCAGATCACTTACAACTCAATAGATTCTACCTTCTTGTAACGTTTCAGCCTGATTGGGCCTTGTTTTAACACAAATGGACCCAGAATGAAGTGAAATTGTGCTTCGTGCAACATAATTCTGGGTGCCATTTACAAACCAAAAGTGCTAATGACTCCATTCCTTTTTGGGGTAATGGGGCCTGATAACTGGAATACTCTAAAACAAAACTGACCTCTCTAGGAAATTCAGAAGCCAAGTTATAAGCCCACAAAGGTGTAACTGGAATACTTCTTTAAAGTGACACCAGGCCCGGTGATCTTTGGGACATGGTTTGACCCCCTATTGGAATGTGCGATCATCAAGAAACGTTCAGATCACTTACAACTCAATAGATTCTACCTTCTTGTAACGTTTCAGCCTGATTGGACCTTGTTTTCGCACAAATGGTCCCAGAATGATGTGAAATTGTGCTTCGTGCAACATAATTCTGGGTGCCATTTACAAACCATAAGTGCTAATGACTCCATTCCTTTTTGTGGTTGTAGGGGCTGTTGATTGGAGTACATTAAAACAAACCTGATCTCTCTAGGACATTCAGAAGCCAAGTTAAAAGCCCACAAATGTGTAACTGGACTACTTCTTTAAATTGACACCAGATCCGGTGAGGTTTGGGACATGGTTTGACCCCCTTAGGAATGTGCGATCATCATGAAACGTTCAGATCACTTACAACTCAATAGATTCTACCTTCCTGTAACGTTTCAGCCTGATTGGACCTTGTTTTCACACAAATGAACCCAGAATGATGTGAAATTGTGCTTCGTGCAACATAATTCTGGGTGCCATTTAAAAACCATAAGTGCTAATGACTCCATTCCTTTTTGGTGTAATGGGGGCTGTTAATTGGAGTACTCTAAAATAAACCTGATCTCTCTAGGATATTCAGAAGCCAAGTTATAAGCCCACAAATGTGTAACTGGACTACTTCTTTAAATTGACACCAGATCCGGTGACCTTTGGGACATGGTTTGACCCCCTATAGGAATGTGCTATCATCATGAAACGTTCAGATCACTTACAACTCAATAGATTCTACCTTCCTGTAACGTTTCAGCCTGATTGGACCTTGTTTTCACACAAATGGACCCAGAATGATGTGAAATTGTTCTTCGTGCAACATAATTCTGGGTGCCATTTACAAACCATAAGTGCTAATGACTCCATTCCTTTTTGTGGTTGTAGGGGCTGTTGATTGGAGTACACTAAAACAAACCTGACCTCTTTAGGATATTCAGAAGCCAAGTTATAAGCCCACAAAGGTGTAAATGGACTACTTCTTTAAAGTGACACCAGGCCCGGTGACCTTTGGGACATGGTTTGACCCCCTATAGGAATGTGCGATCATCATGAAACGTTCAGATCACTTACAACTCAATAGATTCTACCTTCTTGTAACGTTTCAGCCTGATTAGACCTTGTTTTCACGCAAAAGACCCAGAATGATGTGAAATTATGCTTCGTGCAACATAATTCTGGGTGCCATTTACTAACCATAAGCGCTAATGACTCCATTCCTTTTTGTGGTTGTAGGGGCTGTTGATTGGAGTACAATAAAACAAACCTGATCTCTCTAGGACATTCAGAAGCCAAGTTATAAGCCCACAAGGTGTAACTGGACTACTTCTATAAAGTGACACCAGGCTCGGTGACCTTTGGGACATGGTTTGACCCCCTATAGGAATGTGCGATCATCATGAAACGTTCAGATCACTTACAACTCAATAGATTCTACCTTCTTGTAACGTTTCAGCCTGATTGGACCTTGTTTTCACACAAATGAACCCAGAATGATGTGAAATTGTGCTTCGTGCAACATAATTCTGGGTGCCATTTAAAAACCATAAGTGCTAATGACTCCATTCCTTTTTGTGGTAATGGGGGCTGTTAAATGGAGTACTCTAAAACAATCCTGACCTCTCTAGGATATTCAGAAGCCAAGTTATAAGCCCACAAATGTGTAACTGGACTACTTCTTTAAAGTGACACCAGGCCCGGTGACCTTTGGGACATGGTTTGACCCCCTATAGGAATGTCCGGTCATCATGAAACGTTCAGATCACTTACAACTCAATAGATTCTACCTTCTTGTAACGTTTCAGCCTGATTGGACCTTGTTTTCTCACAAATGAACCCAGAATGATGTGAAATTGTGCTTCGTGCAACATAATTCTGGGTGCCATTTACAAACCATAAGTGCTAATGACTCCATTCCTTTTTGTGGTTGTAGGGGCTGTTGATTGGAGTACACTAAAACAAACCTGACCTCTGTAGGACATTCAGAAGCCAAGTTATAAGCCCACAAATGTGTAACTGGACTACTTCTTTAAAGTGACACCAGGCCCGGTGACCTTTGGGACATGGTTTGACCCCCTTAGGAAAGTGCTATCATCATGAAACGTTCAGATCACTTACAAATCAATAGATTCTACCTTCCTGTAACGTTTCAGCCTGATTGGACCTTGTTTTCACACAAATGGACCCAGAATGATGTGAAATTGTGCTTCGTGCAACATAATTCTGGGTGCCATTAACAAACCATAAGTGCTAATGACTCCATTCCTTTTTGTGGTTGTAGGGGCTGTTGGTTGGAGTACATTAAAACAAACCTGATCTCTCTAGGACATTCAGAACCCAAGTTATAAGCCCACAAATGTGTAAATGGACTACTTTAAATTGACACCAGATCCGGTGACCTTTGGGACATGGTTTGACCCCCTTAGGAAAGTGCTATCATCATGAAACGTTCAGATCACTTACAACTCAATAGATTCTACCTTCCTGTAACGTTTCAGCCTGATTGGACCTTGTTTTCACACAAATGAACCCAGAATGATGTGAAATAGTGCTTCGTGCAACATAATTCTGGGAGCCATTTAAAAACCATAAGTGTTAATGACTCCATTCCTTTTTGTGGTTGTAGGGGCTGTTAATTGGAGTATACTAAAACAAACCTGATCTCTCTAGGACATTCAGAAGCCAAGTCATAAGCCCACAGATGTGTAACTGGACTACTTCTTTAAATTGACACCAGATCCGGTGACCTTTGGGACATGGTTTGACCCCCTTAGGAAAGTGCGATCATCTTGAAACGTTCAGATCACTTACAACTCAATAGATCCTACCTTCTTGCAACGTTTCAGCCTGATTGGACCTTGTTTTCACACAAATGGACCCAGAATGATGTGAAATTGTGCTTCGTGCAACATAATTCTGGGAGCCATTTAAAAACCATAAGTGCTAATGACTACATTCCTTTTTGTGGTTGTAGGGGCTGTTGATTGGAGTACACTAAAACAACCCTGATCTCTCTAGGACATTCAGAAGCCAAGTTATAAGCCCTCAATGGTGTAACTGGACTACTTCTTTAAAGTGACACCAGGCCCGGTGACCTTTGGGACATGGTTTGACCCCCTATAGGAATGTGCGATCATCATGAAACGTTCAGATCACTTACAACTCAATAGATTGTACCTTCTTGTAACGTTTCAGCCTGATAGGACCTTGTTTTCACACAAATGAACCCAGAATGATGTGAAATTGTGCTTCGTGCAACATAATTCTGGGTGCCGTTTACAAACCATACGTGCTAATGACTCCATTCCTTTTTGTGGTTGTAGGGGCTGTTGATTGGAGTACACTAAAACAAACCTAACCTCTCTAGGCCATTCAGAAGCCAAGTTATAAGCCTACAAAGGTGTAACTGGACTACTTCTTTAAAGTGACACCAGGCCCGGTGACTTTTGGGACATGGTTTGACCCCCTTAGGAAAGTGCTATCATCATGAAACGTTCAGATCACTTACAACTCAATAGATTCTACCTTCCTGTAACGTTTCAGCCTGATTGGGCCTTGTTTTCACACAAATGGACCCAGAATGAAGTGAAATTGTGCGTCGTGCAACATAATTCTGGGTGCCATTTACAAACCAAAAGTGCTAATGACTCCATTCCTTTTTGTGGTTGTAGGGGCTGTTGATTAGAGTACATTAAAACAAACCTGATCTCTCTTGGACATTCAGAAGCCAAGTTAAAAGCCCACAAATGTGTAACTGGACTACTTCTTTAAATTGACAGCAGATCCGGTGAGGTTTGGGACATGGTTTGACCCCCTTAGGAATGTGCTATCATCATGAAACGTTCAGATCACTTACAACTCAATAGATTCTACCTTCTTGTAACGTTTCAGCCTGATTGGACCTTGTTTTCTCACAAATGAACCCAGAATGATGTGAAATTGTGCTTCGTGCAACATAATTCTGGGTGCCATTTACAAACCATAAGTGCTAATGACTCCATTCCTTTTTGTGGTTGTAGGGGCTGTTGATTGGAGTACACTAAAACAAACCTGACCTCTGTAGGACATTCAGAAGCCAAGTTATAAGCCCACAAAGGTGTAACTGGACTACTTCTTTAAAGTGACACCAGGCCCGGTGACCTTTGGGACATGGTTTGACCCCCTTAGGAAAGTGCTATCATCATGAAACGTTCAGATCACTTACAAATCAATAGATTCTACCTTCCTGTAACGTTTCAGCCTGATTGGACCTTGTTTTCACACAAATGGACCCAGAATGATGTGAAATTGTGCTTCGTGCAACATAATTCTGGGTGCCATTAACAAACCATAAGTGCTAATGACTCCATTCCTTTTTGTGGTTGTAGGGGCTGTTGGTTGGAGTACATTAAAACAAACCTGATCTCTCTAGGACATTCAGAACCCAAGTTATAAGCCCACAAATGTGTAAATGGACTACTTTAAATTGACACCAGATCCGGTGACCTTTGGGACATGGTTTGACCCCCTTAGGAAAGTGCTATCATCATGAAACGTTCAGATCACTTACAACTCAATAGATTCTACCTTCCTGTAACGTTTCAGCCTGATTGGACCTTGTTTTCACACAAATGAACCCAGAATGATGTGAAATAGTGCTTCGTGCAACATAATTCTGGGAGCCATTTAAAAACCATAAGTGTTAATGACTCCATTCCTTTTTGTGGTTGTAGGGGCTGTTAATTGGAGTATACTAAAACAAACCTGATCTCTCTAGGACATTCAGAAGCCAAGTCATAAGCCCACAGATGTGTAACTGGACTACTTCTTTAAATTGACACCAGATCCGGTGACCTTTGGGACATGGTTTGACCCCCTTAGGAAAGTGCGATCATCTTGAAACGTTCAGATCACTTACAACTCAATAGATCCTACCTTCTTGCAACGTTTCAGCCTGATTGGACCTTGTTTTCACACAAATGGACCCAGAATCATGTGAAATTGTGCTTCGTGCAACATAATTCTGGGAGCCATTTAAAAACCATAAGTGCTAATGACTACATTCCTTTTTGTGGTTGTAGGGGCTGTTGATTGGAGTACACTAAAACAACCCTGATCTCTCTAGGACATTCAGAAGCCAAGTTATAAGCCCTCAATGGTGTAACTGGACTACTTCTTTAAAGTAACACCAGGCCCGGTGACCTTTGGGACATGGTTTGACCCCCTATAGGAATGTGCGATCATCATGAAACGTTCAGATCACTTACAACTCAATAGATTGTACCTTCTTGTAACGTTTCAGCCTGATAGGACCTTGTTTTCACACAAATGAACCCAGAATGATGTGAAATTGTGCTTCGTGCAACATAATTCTGGGTGCCGTTTACAAACCATACGTGCTAATGACTCCATTCCTTTTTGTGGTTGTAGGGGCTGTTGATTGGAGTACACTAAAACAAACCTGATCTCTCTAGGCCATTCAGAAGCCAAGTTATAAGCCTACAAAGGTGTAACTGGACTACTTCTTTAAAGTGACACCAAGCCCGGTGACTTTTGGGACATGGTTTGACCCCCTTAGGAAAGTGCTATCATCATGAAACGTTCAGATCACTTACAACTCAATAGATTCTACCTTCCTGTAACGTTTCAGCCTGATTGGGCCTTGTTTTCACACAAATGGACCCAGAATGAAGTGAAATTGTGCGTCGTGCAACATAATTCTGGGTGCCATTTACAAACCAAAAGTGCTAATGACTCCATTCCTTTTTGTGGTTGTAGGGGCTGTTGATTAGAGTACATTAAAACAAACCTGATCTCTCTTGGACATTCAGAAGCCAAGTTAAAAGCCCACAAATGTGTAACTGGACTACTTCTTTAAATTGACACCAGATCCGGTGAGGTTTGGGACATGGTTTGACCCCCTTAGGAATGTGCTATCATCATGAAACGTTCAGATCACTTACAACTCAATAGATTCTACCTTCCTGTAACGTTTCAGCCTGATTGGACCTTGTTTTCACACAAATGAACCCAGAATGATGTGAAATTGTGCTTCGTGCAACATAATTCTGGGTGCCATTTAAAAACCATAAGTGCTAATGACTCCATTCCTTTTTGGTGTAATGGGGGCTGTTAATTGGAGTACTCTAAAATAAACCTGATCTCTCTAGGATATTCAGAAGCCAAGTTATAAGCCCACAAATGTGTAACTGGACTACTTCTTTAAAGTGACACCAGATCCGGTGACCTTTGGGACATGGTTTGACCCCCTTACTAAAGTGCTATCATCATGAAACGTTCAGATCACTTACAACTCAATAGATTCTACCTTCCTGTAACGTTTCAGCCTGATTGGACCTTGTTTTCACACAAATGGACCCAGAATGATGTGAAATTGTGCTTCGTGCAACATAATTCTGGGTGCCATTTACAAACCATAAGTGCTAATGACTCCATTCCTTTTTGTGGTTGTAGGGGCTGTTGATTGGAGTACACTAAAACAAACCTGATCTATCTAGGAAATTCAGAAGCCAAGTTATAAGCCCACAAATGTGTAACTGGACTACTTCTTTAAATTGACACCAGATCCGGTGACCTTTGGGACATGGTTTGACCCCCTTAGGAAAGTGCTATCATCATGAAACGTTCAGATCACTTACAACTCAATAGATTCTACCTTCCTGTACCGTTTCAGCCTGATTGGACCTTGTTTTCACACAAATGAACCCAGAATGATGTGAAATTGTGCTTCGTGCAACATAATTCTGGGTGCCATTTACAAACCATAAGTGCTAATGACTCCATTCCTTTTTGTGGTTGTAGGAGCTATTAATTGAAGTACTCTAAAACAAACCTGACCTCTCTAGGACATTCAGAAGAAAAGTTATAAGCAGACAAAGGTGTAACTGGACTACTTCTTTAAAATGACACCAGGCCCGGTGACCTTTGGAACATGGTTTGACCCCCTATAGGAATGTGCGATCATCTTGAAACGTTCAGATCACTTACAACTCAATAGATTCTACCTTCTTGTAACGTTTCAGCCTGACTGGACCTTGTTTTCACACAAATGGACCCAGAATGATGTGAAATTGTGCTTCGTGCAACATAATTTTGGGTGCCATTTACAAACCATAAGTGCTAATGACTCCATTCCTTTTTGTGGTTGTAGGGGCTGTTGATTGGAGTATACTAAAACAAACCTGATCTCTCTAGGACATTCAGAAGCCAAGTTATAAGCCCACAAATGTGTAACTGGACTACTTCTTTAAAGTGACACCAGATCCGGTGACCTTTGGGACATGGTTTGACCCCCTTAGGAAAGTGCTATCATCATGAAACGTTCAGATCACTTACAACTCAATAGATTCTACCTTCCTGTAACGTTTCAGCATGATTGGACCTTGTTTTCACACAAATGAACCCAGAATGATGTGAAATTGTGCTTCGTGCAACATAATTCTGGGTGCCATTTACAAACCATAAGTGCTAATGACTCCATTTCTTTTTGTGGTTGTAGGAGCTATTAATTGAAGTACTCTAAAACAAACCTGACCTCTCTAGGACATTCAGAAGAAAAGTAATAAGCCGACAAAGGTGTAACTGGACTACTTCTTTAAAGTGACACCAGGCCCGGTGACCTTTGGGACATGGTTTGACCCCCTATAGGAATGTGCGATCATCTTGAAACGTTCAGATCACTTACAACTCAATAGATTCTACCTTCTTGTAACGTTTCAGCCTGATTGGACCTTGTTTTCACACAAATGGACCCAGAATGATGTGAAATTGTGCTTCGTGCAACATAATTCTGGGTGCCATTTACAAACCATAAGTGCTAATGACTCCATTCCTTTTTGTGGTTGTAGGGGCTGTTGATTGGAGTATACTAAAACAAACCTGATCTCTCTAGGACATTCAGAAGCCAAGTTATAAGCCCACAAATGTGTAACTGGACTACTTCTTTAAATTGACACCAGATCCGGTGACCTTTGGGACATGGTTTGACCCCCTATAGGAATGTGCTATCATCATGAAACGTTCAGATCAACTACAACTCAATAGATTCTACCTTCCTGTAACGTTTCAGCCTGATTGGACCTTGTTTTCACACAAATGGACCCAGAATGATGTGAAATTGTTCTTCGTGCAACATAATTCTGGGTGCCATTTACAAACCATAAGTGCTAATGACTCCATTCCTTTTTGTGGTTGTAGGGGCTGTTGATTGGAGTACACTAAAACAAACCTGACCTCTTTAGGATATTCAGAAGCCAAGTTATAAGCCCACAAAGGTCTAAATGGACTACTTCTTTAAAGTGACACCAGGCCCGGTGACCTTTGGGACATGGTTTGACCCCCTATAGGAATGTGCGATCATCATGAAACGTTCAGATCACTTACAACTCAATAGATTCTACCTTCTTGTAACGTTTCAGCCTGATTGGACCTTGTTTTCACACAAATGGACCCAGAATGATGTGAAATTGTGCTTCGTGCAACGTAATTCTGGGTGCCATTTACAAACCATAAGTGCTAATGACTCCATTCCTTTTTGTGGTTGTAGGGGCTGTTGATTGGAGTACACTAAAACAACCCTGATCTCTCTAGGACATTCAGAAGAAAATTTATAAGCCGACAAAGGTGTAACTGGACTACTTCTTTAAAGTGACACCAGGCCCGGTGACCTTTGGGACATGGTTTGACCCCCTATAGGAATGTGCGATCATCTTGAAACGTTCAGATCACTTACAACTCAATAGATTCTACCTTCTTGTAACGTTTCAGCCTGATTGGACCTTGTTTTCACACAAATGGACCCAGAATTATGTGAAATTGTGCTTCGTGCAACATAATTCTGGGTGCCATTTACAAACCATAAGTGCTAATGACTCCATTCCTTTTTGTGGTTGTAGGGGCTGTTGGTTGGAGTATACTAAAACAAACCTGATCTCTCTAGGACATTCAGAAGCCAAGTTATAAGCCCACAAATGTGTAACTGGACTACTTCTTTAAATTGACACCAGATCCGGTGACCTTTGGGACATGGTTTGACCCCCTATAGGAATGTGCTACCATCATGAAACGTTCAGATTACTTACAACTCAATAGATTCTACCTTCCTGTAACGTTTCAGCCTGATTGGACCTTGTTTTCACACAAACTGACCCAGAATGATGTGAAATTGTTCTTCGTGCAACATAATTCTGGGTGCCATTTACAAACCATAAGTGCTAATGACTCCATTCCTTTTTGTGGTTGTAGGGGCTGTTGATTGGAGTACACTAAAACAAACCTGACCTCTTTAGGATATTCAGAAGCCAAGTTATAAGCCCACAAATGTGTAACTGGACTACTTCTTTAAATTGACACCAGATCCGGTGACCTTTGGGACATGGTTTGACCCCCTATAGGAATGTGCTACCATCATGAAACGTTCAGATCACTTACAACTCAATAGATTCTACCTTCCTGTAACGTTTCAGCCTGATTGGACCTTGTTTTCACACAAATGGACCCAGAATGATGTGAAATTGTTCTTCGTGCAACATAATTCCGGGTGCCATTTACAAACCATAAGTGCTAATGACTCCATTCCTTTTTGTGGTTGTAGGGGCTGTTGATTGGAGTACACTAAAACAAACCTGACCTCTTTAGGATATTCAGAAGCCAAGTTATAAGCCCACAAATGTGTAAATGGACTACTTCTTTAAAGTGACACCAGGCCCGGTGACCTTTGGGACATGGTTTGACCCCGTATAGGAATGTGCGATCATCATGAAACGTTCAGATCACTTACAACTCAATAGATTCTACCTTCTTGTAACGTTTCAGCCTGATTGGACCTTGTTTTCACACAAATGAACCCAGAATGATGTGAAATTGTGCTTCGTGCAACATAATTCTGGGAGCCATTTAAAAACCATAAGTGCTAATGACTCCAGTCCTTTTTGTGGTTGTAGGGGCTGTTGATTGGAGTACACTAAAACAACCCTGATCTCTCTAGGACATTCAGAATCCAAGTTATAAGCCCACAAAGGTGTAACTGGACTACTTCATTAAATTGACACCAGATCCGGTGACCTTTGGGACATGGTTTGACCCCCTTAGGAAAGTGCTATCATCATGAAACGTTCAGATCACTTACAACTCAATAGATTCTACCTTCATGTAACGTTTCAGCCTGATTGGACCTTGTTTTCACACAAATGAACCCAGAATGATGTGAAATTGTGCTTCGTGCAACATAATTCTGGGTGCCATTTAAAAACCATAAGTGCTAATGACTCCAGTCCTTCTTGTGGTTGTAGAGGCTGTTGATTGGAGTACACTAAAACAAAACTGACCTCTTTAGGATATTCAGAAGCCAAGTTATAAGCCCACAAAAATGTAAATGGACTACTTCTTTAAAGTGACACCAGGCCCGGTGACTTTTGGGACATGGTTTGACCCCCTATAGGAATCTGCGATCATCATGAAACGTTCAGATCACTTACAACTCAATAGATTCTACCTTCTTGTAACGTTTCAGCCTGATTGGACCTTGTTTTCACACAAATGAACCCAGAATGATGTGAAATTGTGCTTCGTGCAACATAATTCTGGGTGCCATTTAAAAACCATAAGTGCTAATGACTCCATTCCTTTTTGGGGTAAAGGGGGCTGTTAATTGGAGTACTCTAAAACAAACCTGACCTCTCTAGGATATTCAGAAGCCAAGTTATAAGCCCACAAATGTGTAACTGGACTACTTCTTTAAAGTGACACCAGGCCCGGTGACCTTTGGGACATGGTTTGACCCCCTTAGGAAAGCGCTATCATCATGAAACGTTCAGATCACATACAACTCAATAGATTCTACCTTCCTGTAATGTTTCAGCCTGATTGGACCTTGTTTTCACACAACTGAACCCAGAATGATGTGAAATTGTGCTTCGTGCAACATAATTCTGGGTGCCATTTACAAACCATAAGTTCTAATGACTCCATTTCTTTTTGTGGTTGTAGGAGCTATTAATTGAAGTACTCTAAAACAAACCTGACCTCTCTAGGACATTCAGAAGAAAAGTTATAAGCCGACAAAGGTGTAACTGGACTACTTCTTTAAAGTGACACCAGGCCCGGTGACCTTTGGGACATGGTTTGACCCCCTATAGGAATGTGCGATCATCTTGAATCGTTCAGATCACTTACAACTCAATAGATTCTACCTTCTTGTAACGTTTCAGCCTGATTGGACCTTGTTTTCACACAAATGAACCCAGAATGATGTGAAATTGTGCTTCGTGTAACATAATTCTGGGTGCCATTTAAAAACCATAAGTGCTAATGACTCCAGTCCTTTTTGTGGTTGTAGGGGCTGTTGATTGGAGTACACTAAAACAACCCTGATCTCTCTAGGACATTCAGAAGCCAAGTTATAAGCCCACAAAGGTCTAACTGGACTACTTCATTAAATTGACAACAGATCCGGTGACCTTTGGGACATGGTTTGACCCCCTTAGGAAAGTGCTATCATCGTGAAACATTCAGATCACTTACAACTCAATAGATTCTACCTTCCTGTAACGTTTCAGCCTGATTGGACCTTGTTTTCACACAAATGAACCCAGAATGATGTGAAATTGTGCTTCGTGCAACATAATTCTGGGTGCCATTTAAAAACCATAAGTGCTAATGACTCCAGTCCTTTTTGTGGTTGTAGAGGCTGTTGATTGGAGTACACTAAAACAAACCTGACCTCTTTAGGATATTCAGAAGCCAAGTTATAAGCCCACAAAAATGTAACTGGACTACTTCTTTAAAGGGACACCAGGCCCGTTGACCTTTGGGACATGGTTTGACCCCCTATAGGAATCTGCGATCATCATGAAATGTTCAGATCACTTACAACTCAATAGATTCTACCTTCTTGTAACGTTTCAGCCTGATTGGACCTTGTTTTCACACAAATGAACCCAGAATGATGTGAAATTGTGCTTCGTGCAACATAATTCTGGGTGCCATTTAAAAACCATAAGTGCTAATGACTCCATTCCTTTTTGGGGTAAAGGGGGCTGTTAATTGGAGTACTCTAAAACAAACCTGACCTCTCTAGGATATTCAGAAGCCAAGTTATAAGCCCACAAATGTGTAACTGGACTACTTCTTTAAAGTGACACCAGGCCCGGTGACCTTTGGGACATGGTTTTACCCCCTATAGGAATGTGCGATCATTATGAAACGTTCAGATCACTTACAACTCAATAGATTCTACCGTCTTGTAACGTTTCAGCCTGATTGGACCTTGTTTTCACACAAATGGACCCAGAATGATGTGAAATTGTGCTTCGTGCAACATAATTCTGGGTGCCATTTACAAACCATAAGTGCCAATGACTCCATTCCTTTTTGTGGTTGTAGGGGCTGTTGATTGGAGTACACTAAAACAAACCTGACCTCTCTAGAACATTCAGAAGCCAAGTTATAAGCCCACAAAGGTGTAACTGGACTACTTCTTTAAATTGACACCAGATCCGGTGACCTTTGGGACATGGTTTGACCCCCTATAGGAATGTGCTACCATCATGAAACGTTCAGATCACTTACAACTCAATAGATTCTACCTTCCTGTAACGTGTCAGCCTGATTGAACCTTGTTTTCACACAAATGGACCCAGAATGATGTGAAATTGTTCTTCGTGCAACATAATTCTGGGTGCCATTTACAAACCATAAGTGCTAATGACTCCATTCCTTTTTGTGGTTGTAGGGGCTGTTGATTGGAGTACACTAAAACAAACCTGACCTCTTTAGGATATTCAGAAGCCAAGTTATAAGCCCACAAATGTGTAAATGGACTACTTCTTTAAAGTGACACCAGGCCCGGTGACCTTTGGGACATGGTTTGACCCCGTATTGGAATGTGCGATCATCATGAAACGTTCAGATCACTTACAACTCAATAGATTCTACCTTCTTGTAACGTTTCAGCCTGATTGGACCTTGTTTTCACACAAATGAACCCAGAATGATGTGAAATTGTGCTTCGTGCAACATAATTCTGGGTGCCATTTAAAAACCATAAGTGCTAATGACTCCAGTCCTTTTTCTGGTTGTAGGGGCTGTTGATTGGAGTACACTAAAACAACCCTGATCTCTCTAGGACATTCAGAAGCCAAGTTATAAGCCCACAAAGGTGTAACTGGACTACTTCATTAAATTGACACCAGATCCGGTGACCTTTGGGACATGGTTTGACCCCCTTAGGAAAGTACTATCATCATGAAACGTTCAGATCACTTACAACTCAATAGATTCTACCTTCATGTAACGTTTCAGCCTGATTGGACCTTGTTTTCACACAAATGAACCCAGAATGATGTGAAATTGTGCTTCGTGCAACATAATTCTGGGTGCCATTTAAAAACCATAAGTGCTAATGACTCCATTCCTTTTTGGGGTAAAGGGGGCTGTTAATTGGAGTACTCTAAAACAAACCTGACCTCTCTAGGTTATTCAGAAGCCAAGTTATAAGCCCACAAATGTGTAACTGGACTACTTCTTTAAAGTGACACCAGGCCCGGTGACCTTTGGGACATGGTTTGACCCCCTTAGGAAAGGGCTATCATCATGAAACGTTCAGATCACATACAACTCAATAGATTCTACCTTCCTGTAACGTTTCAGCCTGATTGGACCTTGTTTTCACACAACTGAACCCAGAATGATGTGAAATTGTGCTTCGTGCAACATAATTCTGGATGCCATTTACAAACCATAAGTGCTAATGACTCCATTTCTTTTTGTGGTTGTAGGAGCTATTAATTGAAGTACTCTAAAACAAACCTGACCTCTCTAGGACATTCAGAAGAAAAGTTATAAGCCGACAAAGGTGTAACTGGACTACTTCTTTAAAGTGACACCAGGCCCGGTGACCTTTGGGACATGGTTTGACCCCCTATAGGAATGTGCAATCATCTTGAATCGTTCAGATCACTTACAACTCAATAGATTCTACCTTCTTGTAACGTTTCAGCCTGATTGGACCTTGTTTTCACACAAATGGACCCAGAATTATGTGAAATTGTGCTTCGTGCAACATAATTCTGGGTGCCATTTACAAACCATAAGTGCTAATGACTCCATTCCTTTTTGTGGTTGTAGGGGCTGTTGATTGGAGTATACTAAAACAAACCTGATTTCTCTAGGACATTCAGAAGCCAAGTTATAAGCCCACAAATGTGTAACTGGACTACTTCTTTAAATTGACACCAGATCCGGTGACCTTTGGGACATGGTTTGACCCCCTATAGGAATGTGCTACCATCATGAAACGTTCAGATCACTTACAACTCAATAGATTCTACCTTTCTGTAACGTGTCAGCCTGATTGAACCTTGTTTTCACACAAATGGACCCAGAATGATGTGAAATTGTTCTTCGTGCAACATAATTCTGGGTGCCATTTACAAACCATAAGTGCTAATGACTCCATTCATTTTTGTGGTTGTAGGGGCTGTTGATTGGAGTACACTAAAACAAACCTGACCTCTTTAGGATATTCAGAAGCCAAGTTATAAGCCCACAAAGGTGTAAATGGACTACTTCTTTAAAGTGACACCAGGCCCGGTGACCTTTGGGACATGGTTTGACCCCGTATTGGAATGTGCGATCATCATGAAACGTTCAGATCACTTACAACTCAATAGATTCTACCTTCTTGTAACGTTTCAGCCTGATTGGACCTTGTTTTCACACAAATGAACCCAGAATGATGTGAAATTGTGCTTCGTGCAACATAATTCTGGGTGCCATTTAAAAACCATAAGTGCTAATGACTCCAGTCCTTTTTGTGGTTGTAGGGGCTGTTGATTGGAGTACACTAAAACAACCCTGATCTCTCTAGGACATTCAGAAGCCAAGTTATAAGCCCACAAAGGTGTAACTGGACTACTTCATTAAATTGACACCAGATCCGGTGACCTTTGGGACATGGTTTGACCCCCTTAGGAAAGTGCTATCATCATGAAACGTTCAGATCACTTACAACTCAATAGATTCTACCTTCCTGTAACGTTTCAGCCTGATTGGACCTTGTTTTCACACAAATGAACCCAGAATGATGTGAAATTGTGCTTCGTGCAACATAATTCTGGGTGCCATTTAAAAACCGTAAGTGCTAATGACTCCAGTCCTTTTTGTGGTTGTAGAGGCTGTTGATTGGAGTACACTAAAACAAACCTGACCTCTTTAGGATATTCAGAAGCCAAGTTATAAGCCCACAAAAATGTAACTGGACTACTTCTTTAAAGGGACACCAGGCCCGTTGACCTTTGGGACATGGTTTGACCCCCTATAGGAATCTGCGATCATCATGAAATGTTCAGATCACTTACAACTCAATAGATTCTACCTTCTTGTAACGTTTCAGCCTGATTGGACCTTGTTTTCACACAAATGAACCCAAAATGATGTGAAATTGTGCTTTTTGCAACATAATTCTGGGTGCCATTTAAAAACCATAAGTGCTAATGACTCCATTCCTTTTTGGGGTAAAGGGGGCTGTTAATTGGAGTACTCTAAAACAAACCTGACCTCTCTAGGATATTCAGAAGCCAAGTTATAAGCCCACAAATGTGTAACTGGACTACTTCTTTAAAGTGACACCAGGCCCGGTGACCTTTGGGACATGGTTTTACCCCCTATAGGAATGTGCGATCATTATGAAACGTTCAGATCACTTACAACTCAATAGATTCTACCTTCTTGTAACGTTTCAGCCTGATTGGACCTTGTTTTCACACAAATGGACCCAGAATGATGTGAAATTGTGCTTCGTGCAACATAATTCTGGGTGCCATTTACAAACCATAAGTGCCAATGACTCCATTCCTTTTTGTGGTTGTAGGGGCTGTTGATTGGAGTACACTAAAACAAACCTGACCTCTCTAGGACATTCAGAAGCCAAGTTATAAGACCACAAAGGTGTAACTGGACTACTTCTTTAAATTGACACCAGATCCGGTGACCTTTGGGACATGGTTTGACCCCCTTAGGAAAGTGCGATCATCTTGAAACGTTCTGATCACTTACAACTCAATAGATTCTACCTTCTTGTAACGTTTCAGCCTGATTGGACCTTGTTTTCACACAAATGGACCCAGAATGATGTGAAATTGTGCTTCGTGCAACGTAATTCTGGGTGCCATTTACAAACCATAAGTGCTAATGACTCCATTCCTTTTTGTGGTTGTAGGGGCTGTTGATTGGAGTATACTAAAACAAACCTGATCTCTCTAGGACATTCAGAAGCCAAGTTATAAGCCCACAAATGTGTAACTGGACTAGTTCTTTAAATTTACACCAGATCCGGTGACGTTTGGGACATGGTTTGACCCCCTTAGGAAAGTGCTATCCTCATGAAACGTTCAGATCACTTACAACTCAATAGATTCTACCTTCCTGTAACGTTTCAGTCTGATTGGACCTTGTTTTCACACAAATGAACCCAGAATGATGTGAAATTGTGCTTCGTGCAACATAATTCTGGGTGCCATTTAAAAACCATAAGTGCTAATGACTCCAGTCCTTTTTGTGGTTGTAGAGGCTGTTGATTGGAGTACACTAAAAAAAACCTGACCTCTTTAGGATATTCAGAAGCCAAGTTATAAGCCCACAAAAATGTAACTGGACTACTTCTTTAAAGGGACACCAGGCCCGGTGACCTTTGGGACATGGTTTGACCCCCTATAGGAATCTGCGATCATCATGAAATGTTCAGATCACTTACAACTCAATAGATTCTACCTTCTTGTAACGTTTCAGCCTGATTGGACCTTGTTTTCACACAAATGAACCCAGAATGATGTGAAATTGTGCTTCGTGCAACATAATTCTGGGTGCCATTTAAAAACCATAAGTGCTAATGACTCCATTCCTTTTTGGGGTAAAGGGGGCTGTTAATTGGAGTACTCTAAAACAAACCTGACCTCTCTAGGACATTCAGAAGCCAAGTTATAAGCCCACAAATGTGTAACTGGACTACTTCTTTAAAGTGACACCAGGCCCGGTGACCTTTGGGACATGGTTTTACCCCATATAGGTATGTGCGATCATTATGAAACGTTCAGATCACTTACAACTCAATAGATTCTACCTTCTTGTAACTTTTCAGCCTGATTGGACCTTGTTTTCACACAAATGGACCCAGAATGATGTGAAATTGTGCTTCGTGCAAAATAATTCTGGGTGCCATTTACAAACCATAAGTGCCAATGACTCCATTCCTTTTTGTGGTTGTAGGGGCTGTTGATTGGAGTACACTAAAACAAACCTGACCTCTCTAGGACATTCAGAAGCCAAGTTATAAGCCCACAAAGGTGTAACTGGACTACTTCTTTAAATTGACACCAGATCCGGTGACCTTTGGGACATGGTTTGACCCCCTATAGGAATGTGCTACCATCATGAAACGTTCAGATCACTTACAACTCAATAGATTCTACCTTCCTGTAACGTGTCAGCCTGATTGAACCTTGTTTTCACACAAATGGACCCAGAATGATGTGAAATTGTTCTTCGTGCAACATAATTCTGGGTGCCATTTACAAACCATAAGTGCTAATGACTCCATTCCTTTTTGTGGTTGTAGGGGCTGTTGATTGGAGTACACTAAAACAAACCTGACCTCTTTAGGATATTCAGAAGCCAAGTTATAAGCCCACAAATGTGTAAATGGACTACTTCTTTAAAGTGACACCAGGCCCGGTGACCTTTGGGACATGGTTTGACCCCGTGTTGGAATGTGCGATCATCATGAAACGTTCTGATCACTTACAACTCAATAGATTCTACCTTCTTGTAACGTTTCAGCCTGATTGGACCTTGTTTTCACACAAATGGACCCAGAATGATGTGAAATTGTGCTTCGTGCAACGTAATTCTGGGTGCCATTTACAAACCATAAGTGCTAATGACTCCATTCCTTTTTGTGGTTGTAGGGGCTGTTGATTGGAGTATACTAAAACAAACCTGATCTCTCTAGGACATTCAGAAGCCAAGTTATAAGCCCACAAATGTGTAACTGGACTAGTTCTTTAAATTTACACCATATCCGGTGACGTTTGGGACATGGTTTGACCCCCTTAGGAAAGTGCTATCCTCATGAAACGTTCAGATCACTTACAACTCAATAGATTCTACCTTCCTGTAACGTTTCAGCCTGATTGGACCTTGTTTTCACACAAATGAACCCAGAATGATGTGAAATTGTGCTTCGTGCAACATAATTCTGGGTGCCATTTAAAAACCATAAGTGCTAATGACTCCAGTCCTTTTTGTGGTTGTAGAGGCTGTTGATTGGAGTACACTAAAAAAAACCTTACCTCTTAAGAATATTCAGAAGCCAAGTTATAAGCCCACAAAAATGTAACTGGACTACTTCTTTAAAGTGACACCAGGCCCGGTGACCTTTGGGACATGGTTTTACCCCATATAGGTATGTGCGATCATTATGAAACGTTCAGATCACTTACAACTCAATAGATTCTACCTTCTTGTAAGGTTTCAGCCTGATTGGACCTTGTTTTCACACAAATGGACCCAGAATGATGTGAAATTGTGCTTCGTGCAACATAATTCTGGGTGCCATTTACAAACCACAAGTGCCAATGACTCCATTCCTTTTTGTGGTTGTAGGGGCTGTTGATTGGAGTACACTAAAACAAACCTGACCTCTCTAGGACATTCAGAAGCCAAGTTATAAGCCCACAAAGGTGTAACTGAACTACTTCTTTAAATTGACACCAGATCCGGTGACCTTTGGGACATGGTTTGACCCCCTATAGGAATGTGCTACCATCATGAAACGTTCAGATCACTTACAACTCAATAGATTCTACCTTCCTGTAACGTGTCAGCCTGATTGAACCTTGTTTTCACACAAATGGACCCAGAATGATGTGAAATTGTTCTTCGTGCAACATAATTCTGGGTGCCATTTACAAACCATAAGTGCTAATGACTCCATTCCTTTTTGTGGTTGTAGGGGCTGTTGATTGGAGTACACTAAAACAAACCTGACCTCTTTAGGATATTCAGAAGCCAAGTTATAAGCCCACAAATGTGTAAATGGACTACTTCTTTAAAGTGACACCAGGCCCGGTGACCTTTGGGACATGGTTTGACCCCGTATTGGAATGTGCGATCATCATGAAACGTTCAGATCACTTACAACTCAATAGATTCTACCTTCTTGTAACGTTTCAGCCTGATTGGACCTTGTTTTCACACAAATGAACCCAGAATGATGTGAAATTGTGCTTCGTGCAACATAATTCTGGGTGCCATTTAAAAACCATAAGTGCTAATGACTCCAGTCCTTTTTGTGGTTGTAGGGGCTGTTGATTGGAGTACACTAAAACAACCCTGATCTCTCTAGGACATTCAGAAGCCAAGTTTTAAGCCCACAAAGGTATAACTGGACTACTTCATTAAATTGACACCAGATCCGGTGACCTTTGGGACATGGTTTGACCCCCTTAGGAAAGTGCTATCATCATGAAACGTTCAGATCACTTACAACTCAATAGATTGTACCTTCCTGTAACGTTTCAGCCTGATTGGACCTTGTTTTCACACAAATGAACCCAGAATGATGTGAAATTGTGCTTCGTGCAACATAATTCTGGGTGCCATTTAAAAACCATAAGTGCTAATGACTCCAGTCCTTTTTGTGGTTGTAGAGGCTGTTGATTGGAGTACACTAAAACAAACCTGACCTCTTTAGGATATTCAGAAGCCAAGTTATAAGCCCACAAAAATGTAACTGGACTACTTCTTTAAAGGGACACCAGGCCCGTTGACCTTTGGGACATGGTTTGACCCCCTATAGGAATCTGCGATCATCATGAAATGTTCAGATCACTTACAACTCAATAGATTCTACCTTCTTGTAGCGTTTCAGCCTGATTGGACCTTGTTTTCACACAAATGAACCCAGAATGATGTGAAATTGTGCTTCGTGCAACATAATTCTGGGTGCCATTTAAAAACCATAAGTGCTAATGACTCCATTCCTTTTTGGGGTAAAGGGGGCTGTTAATTGGAGTACTCTAAAACAAACCTGACCTCTCTAGGATATTCAGAAGCCAAGTTATAAGCCCACAAATGTGTAACTGGACTACTTCTTTAAAGTGACACCAGGCCCGGTGACCTTTGGGACATGGTTTTACCCCATATAGGTATGTGCGATCATTATGAAACGTTCAGATCACTTACAACTCAATAGATTCTACCTTCTTGTAACGTTTCAGCCTGATTGGACCTTGTTTTCACACAAATGGACCCAGAATGATGTGAAATTGTGCTTCGTGCAACATAATTCTGGGTGCCATTTACAAACCATAAGTGCCAATGACTCCATTCCTTTTTGTGGTTGTAGGGGCTGTTGATTGGAGTACACTAAAACAAACCTGACCTCTCTAGGACATTCAGAAGCCAAGTTATAAGCCCACAAAGGTGTAACTGGACTACTTCTTTAAATTGACACCAGATCCGGTGACCTTTGGGACATGGTTTGACCCCCTAAGGAAAGTGCGATCATCTTGAAACGTTCTGATCACTTACAACTCAATAGATTCTACCTTCTTGTAACGCATCAGCCTGATTGGACCTTGTTTTCACACAAATGGACCCAGAATGATGTGAAATTGTGCTTCGTGCAACATAATTCTAGGTGCCATTTAAAAACCATAAGTGCTAATGACTCCAGTCCTTTTTGTGGTTGTAGAGGCTGTTGATTGGAGTACACAAAAAAAACCTGACCTCTTTAGGATATTCAGAAGCCAAGTTTTAAGCCCACAAAAATGTAACTGGACTACTTCTTTAAAGGGACACCAGGCCCCGGTGACCTTTGGGACATGGTTTGACCCCCTATAGGAATCTGCGATCATCATGAAATGTTCAGATCACTTACAACTCAATAGATTCTACCTTCTTGTAACGTTTCAGCCTGATTGGACCTTGTTTTCACACAAATGAACCCAGAATGATGTGAAATTGTGCTTCGTGCAACATAATTCTGGGTGCCATTTAAAAACCATAAGTGCTAATGACTCCATTCCTTTTTGGGGTAAAGGGGGCTGTTAATTGGAGTACTCTAAAACAAACCTGACCTCTCTAGGATATTCAGAAGCCAAGTTATAAGCCCACAAATGTGTAACTGGACTACTTCTTTAAAGTGACACCAGGCCCGGTGACCTTTGGGACATGGTTTTACCCCCTATAGGAATGTGCGATCATTATGAAACGTTCAGATCACTTACAACTCAATAGATTCTACCTTCTTGTAACGTTTCAGCCTGATTGGACCTTGTTTTCACACAAATGGACCCAGAATGATGTGAAATTGTGCTTCGTGCAACATAATTCTGGGTGCCATTTACAAACCATAAGTGCCAATGACTCCATTCCTTTTTGTGGTTGTAGGGGCTGTTGATTGGAGTACACTAAAACAAACCTGACCTCTCTAGGACATTCAGGAGCCAAGTTATAAGCCCACAAAGGTGTAACTGGACTACTTTTTTAAAGTGACACCAGATCCGGTGACCTTTGGGACATGGTTTGACCCCCTTAGGAAAGTGCGATCATCTTGAAACGTTCTGATCACTTACAACTCAATAGATTCTACCTTCTTGTAACGTTTCAGCCTGATTGGACCTTGTTTTCACACAAATGGACCCAGAATGATGTGAAATTGTGCTTCGTGCAACGTAATTCTGGGTGCCATTTAAAGACCATAAGTGCTAATGACTCCATTCCTTTTTGTGGTTGTAGGGGCTGTTGATTGGAGTATACTAAAACAAACCTGATCTCTCTAGGACATTCAGAAGCCAAGTTATAAGCCCACAAATGTGTAACTGGACTAGTTCTTTAAATTTACACCAGATCCGGTGACGTTTGGGACATGGTTTGACCCCCTTATTAAAGTGCTATCCTCATGAAACGTTCAGATCACTTACAACTCAATAGATTCTACCTTCCTGTAATGTTTCAGCCTGATTGGACCTTGTTTTCACACAAATGAACCCAGAATGATGTGAAATTGTGCTTCGTGCAACATAATTCTGGGTGCCATGTAAAAACCATAAGTGCTAATGACTCCATTCCTTTTTGAGGTAATGGGGGCTGTTAATTGGAGTACTCTAAAACAAACCTGACCTCTCTAGGATATTCAGAAGCCAAGTTATAAGCCCACAAAGGTGTAACTGGACTACTTCTTTAAAGTGACACCAGGCCCGGTGACCTTTGGGACATGGTTTGACCCCCTATAAGAATGTGCGATCATCATGAAATGTTCAGATCACTTACAACACAATAGATTCTACCTTATTGTAACGTTTCAGCCTGATTGGACCTTGTTTTCACACAAATGGACCCAGAATGATGTGAAATTGTGCTTCGTGCAACATAATTCTGGGTGCCATTTACAAACCATAAGTGCTAATGACTCCATTCGTTTTTGTGGTTGTAGGGGCTGTTGATTGGAGTACACTAAAACAAACCTGACCTCTCTAGGACATTCAGAAGCCAAGTTATAAGCCCACAAAGGTGTAACTGGACTACTTCTTTAAAGTGACACCAGGCCCGGTGACCTTTGGGACATGGTTTTACCCCCTTAGGAATGTGCGATCATCTTGAAACGTTCAGATCACTTACAACTCAAGAGATTCTACCTTCTTGTAACGTTTCAGCCTGATTGGACCTTGTTTTTACACAAATGGACCCAGAATGATGTGAAATTGTGCTTCGTGCAACATAATTCTGGGTGCCATTTACAAACCATAAGTGCTAATGACTCCATTCCTTTTTGTGGTTGTAGGGGCTGTTGGTTGGAGTACATTAAAACAAACCTGATCTCTCTAGGACATTCAGAAGCCAAGTTATAAGCCCACAAAGGTGTAACTGGACTACTTCTTTAAAGTGACACCAGGCCTGGTGACCTTTGGGACATGGTTTGACCCCCTATAGGATTGTGCGATCATCATGAAACGTTCAGATCACTTACAACTCAATAGATTCTACCTTCTTGTAACGTTTCAGCCTTATTGGACCTTGTTTTGACACAAATGGACCCAGAATGATGTGAAATTGTGCTTCGTGCAACATAATTCTGGGTGCCATTTACAAACCATAAGTGCCAATGACTCCATTCCTTTCTTTGGTTGTAGGGGCTGTTGATTGGAGTACACTAAAACCAACCTGACCTCTCTAGGACATTCAGAAGCCAAGTTTTAAGCCCACAAAGGTGTAACTGGACTACTTCTTTAAAGTGACACCAGGCCCGGTGACCTTTGGGACATGGTTTTACCCCCTTAGGAATGTGCGATCATCTTGAAACGTTCAGATCACTTACAACTCAATAGATTCTACCTTCTTGTAACGTTTCAGCCTGATTGGACCTTGTTTTCACACAAATGGACCCAGAATGATGTGAAATTGTGCTTCGTGCAACATAATTCTGGGTGCCATTTACAAACCATAAGTGCTAATGACTCCATTCCTTTTTGTGGTTGTAGGGGCTGTTGGTTGGAGTACATTAAAACAAACCTGATCTCTCTAGGACATTCAGAAGCCAAGTTAGAAGCCCACAAATGTGTAACTGGACTACTTCTCGAAATTTACACCAGATCCGGTGACGTTTGGGACATAGTTTGACCCCCTTAGGAAAGTGCTATCCTCATGAAACGTTCAGATCACTTACAACTCAATAGATTCTACCTTCCTGTAACGTTTTAGCCTGATTGGACCTTGTTTTCACACTAATGAACCCAGAATGATGTGAAATTGTGCTTTGTGCAACATAATACTGGGTGCCATTTACAAACCATAAGTGCTAATGACTCCATTCCTTTTTGGGGTAATGGGGGCTGTTAATTGGAGTACTCTAAAACAAACCTGACCTCTCTAGGATATTCAGAAGCCAAGTTATAAGCCCACAAAGGTGTAACTGGACTACTTCTTTAAAGTAACACCAGGCCCGGTGACCTTTGGGACATGGTTTGACCCCCTATAGGAATGTGCGATCATCTTGAAACGTTCAGATCACTTACAACTCAATAGATTCTATCTTCCTGTAACGTTTCAGCCTGATTGGACCTTGTTTTCACACAAATGAACCCAGAATGATGTGAAATTGTGCTTCGTG
The DNA here is from genome assembly GCF_043380555.1 of Nothobranchius furzeri. Lineage (NCBI taxonomy): Eukaryota > Metazoa > Chordata > Actinopteri > Cyprinodontiformes > Nothobranchiidae > Nothobranchius > Nothobranchius furzeri. Next base: position 19,644,128 of record NC_091756.1, read on the forward strand.
CAACATAATTCTGGGTGCCATTTACAAACCATAAGTGCCAATGACTCCATTCCTTTTTGTGGTTGTAGGGGCTGTTGATTGGAGTACACTAAAACAAACCTGACCTCTCTAGGACATTCAGGAGCCAAGTTATAAGCCCACAAAGGTGTAACTGGACTACTTCTTTAAAGTGACACCAGATCCGGTGACCTTTGGGACATGGTTTGACCCCCTTAGGAAAGTGCGATCATCTTGAAACGTTCTGATCACTTACAACTCAATAGATTCTACCTTCTTGTAACGTTTCAGCCTGATTGGACCTTGTTTTCACACAAATGGACCCAGAATGATGTGAAATTGTGCTTCGTGCAACGTAATTCTGGGTGCCATTTAAAGACCATAAGTGCTAATGACTCCATTCCTTTTTGTGGTTGTAGGGGCTGTTGATTGGAGTATACTAAAACAAACCTGATCTCTCTAGGACATTCAGAAGCCAAGTTATAAGCCCACAAATGTGTAACTGGACTAGTTCTTTAAATTTACACCAGATCCGGTGACGTTTGGGACATGGTTTGACCCCCTTAGGAAAGTGCTATCCTCATGAAACGTTCAGATCACTTACAACTCAATAGATTCTACCTTCCTGTAACGTTTCAGCCTGATTGGACCTTGTTTTCACACAAATGAACCCAGAATGATGTGAAATTGTGCTTCGTGCAACATAATTCTGGGTGCCATGTAAAAACCATAAGTGCTAATGACTCCATTCCTTTTTGAGGTAATGGGGGCTGTTAATTGGAGTACTCTAAAACAAACCTGACCTCTCTAGGATATTCAGAAGCCAAGTTATAAGCCCACAAAGGTGTAACTGGACTACTTCTTTAAAGTGACACCAGGCCCGGTGACCTTTGGGAAATGGTTTTACCCCCTTAGGAATGTGCGATCATCTTGAAACGTTCAGATCACTTACAACTCAATAGATTCTACCTTCTTGTAACGTTTCAGCCTGATTGGACCTTGTTTTTACACAAATGGACCCAGAATGATGTGAAATTGTGCTTCGTGCAACATAATTCTGGGTGCCATTTACAAACCATAAGTGCCAATGACTCCATTCCTTTCTTTGGTTGTAGGGGCTGTTGATTGGAATACACTAAAACCAACCTGACCTCTCTAGGACATTCAGAAGCCAAGTTTTAAGCCCACAAAGGTGTAACTGGACTACTTCTTTAAAGTGACACCAGGCCCGGTGACCTTTGGGACATGGTTTTACCCCCTTAGGAATGTGCGATCATCTTGAAACGTTCAGATCACTTACAACTCAATAGATTCTACCTTCTTGTAACGTTTCAGCCTGATTGGACCTTGTTTTCACACAAATGGACCCAGAATGATGTGAAATTGTGCTTCGTGCAACATAATTCTGGGTGCCATTTACAAACCATAAGTGCTAATGACTCCATTCCTTTTTGTGGTTGTAGGGGCTGTTGGTTGGAGTACATTAAAACAAACCTGATCTCTCTAGGACATTCAGAAGCCAAGTTAGAAGCCCACAAATGTGTAACTGGACTACTTCTCGAAATTTACACCAGATCCGGTGACGTTTGGGACATAGTTTGACCCCCTTAGGAAAGTGCTATCCTCATGAAACGTTCAGATCACTTACAACTCAATAGATTCTACCTTCCTGTAACGTTTTAGCCTGATTGGACCTTGTTTTCAAACTAATGAACCCAGAATGATGTGAAATTGTGCTTTGTGCAACATAATACTGGGTGCCATTTACAAACCATAAGTGCTAATGACTCCATTCCTTTTTGGGGTAATGGGGGCTGTTAATTGGAGTACTCTAAAACAAACCTGACCTCTCTAGGATATTCAGAAGCCAAGTTATAAGCCCACAAAGGTGTAACTGGACTACTTCTTTAAAGTAACACCAGGCCCGGTGACCTTTGGGACATGGTTTGACCCCCTATAGGAATGTGCGATCATCTTGAAACGTTCAGATCACTTACAACTCAATAGATTCTATCTTCCTGTAACGTTTCAGCCTGATTGGACCTTGTTTTCACACAAATGAACCCAGAATGATGTGAAATTGTGCTTCGTGCAACATAATTCTGGGTGCCATTTACAAACCATAAGTGCTAATGACTCCATTCCTTTTTGTGGTTGTAGGGGCTGTTGATTGGAGTACACTAAAACAAACCTGATCTCTCTAGGACATTCAGAAGCAAAGTTACAAGCCCACAAATGTGTAACTGGACTACTTCTTTAAATTGACACCAGATCCGGTAACCTTTGGGACATGGTTTGACCCCCTTAGGAAAGTGCGATCATCTTGAAACGTTCTGATCACTTACAACTCAATAGATTCTACCTTCTTGTAACGTTTCAGCCTGATTGGACCTTGTTTTCACACAAATGGACCCAGAATGATGTGAAATTGTGCTTCGTGCAACATAATTCTGGGTGCCATTTAAAGACCATAAGTGCTAATGACTCCATTCCTTTTTGTGGTTGTAGGGGCTGTTGATTGGAGTACACTAAAACAAACCTGATCTCTCTCGGACATTCAGAAGCCAAGTTACAAGCCCACAAATGTGTAACTGGACTACTTCTTTAAATTGACACCAGATCCGGTGACCTTTGGGACATGGTTTGACCCCCTTAGGAAAGTGCTATCATCATGAAACGTTCAGATCACTTACAACTCAATAGATTCTACCTTCCTGTAACGTTTCAGCCTGATTGGACCTTGTTTTCACACAAATGAACCCAGAATGATGTGAAATTGTGCTTCGTGCAACATAATTCTGGGTGCCATGTAAAAACCATAAGTGCTAATGACTCCATTCCTTTTTGGGGTAATGGGGGCTGTTAATTGGAGTACTCTAAAACAAACCTGACCTCTCTAGGATATTCAGAAGCCAAGTTATAAGCCCACAAAGGTGTAACTGGACTACTTCTTTAAAGTGACACCAGGCCCGGTGACCTTTGGGACATGGTTTGACCCCCTATAAGAATGTGCGATCATCATGAAATGTTCAGATCACTTACAACACAATAGATTCTACCTTATTGTAACGTTTCAGCCTGATTGGACCTTGTTTTCACACAAATGGACCCAGAATGATGTGAAATTGTGCTTCGTGCAACATAATTCTGGGTGCCATTTACAAACCATAAGTGCTAATGACTCCATTCGTTTTTGTGGTTGTAGGGACTGTTGATTGGAGTACACTAAAACAAACCTGACCTCTCTAGGACATTCAGAAGCCAAGTTATAAGCCCACAAAGGTGTAACTGGACTACTTCTTTAAAGTGACACCAGGCCCGGTGACCTTTGGGACATGGTTTTACCCCCTTAGGAATGTGCGATCATCTTGAAACGTTCAGATCACTTACAACTCAATAGATTCTACCTTCTTGTAACATTTCAGCCTGATTGGACCTTGTTTTTACACAAATGGACCCAGAATGATGTGAAATTGTGCTTCGTGCAACATAATTCTGGGTGCCATTTACAAACCATAAGTGCTAATGACTCCATTCCTTTTTGTGGTTGTAGGGGCTGTTGGTTGGAGTACATTAAAACAAACCTGATCTCTCTAGGACATTCAGAAGCCAAGTTATAAGCCCACAAAGGTGTAACTGGACTACTTCTTTAAAGTGACACCAGTCCTGGTGACCTTTGGGACATGGTTTGACCCCCTATAGGATTGTGCGATCATCATGAAACGTTCAGATCACTTACAACTCAATAGATTCTACCTTCTTGTAACGTTTCAGCCTGATTGGACCTTGTTTTGACACAAATGGACCCAGAATGATGTGAAATTGTGCTTCGTGCAACATAATTCTGGGTGCCATTTACAAACCATAAGTGCCAATGACTCCATTCCTTTCTTTGGTTGTAGGGGCTGTTGATTGGAGTACACTAAAACCAACCTGACCTCTCTAGGACATTCAGAAGCCAAGTTATAAGCCCACAAAGGTGTAACTGGACTACTTCTTTAAAGTGACACCAGGCCCGGTGACCTTTGGGACATGGTTTTACCCCCTTAGGAATGTGCGATCATCTTGAAACGTTCAGATCACTTACAACTCAATAGATTCTACCTTCTTGTAACGTTTCAGCCTGATTGGACCTTGTTTTCACACAAATGGACCCAGAATGATGTGAAATTGTGCTTCGTGCAACATAATTCTGGGTGCCATTTACAAACCATAAGTGCTAATAACTCCATTCCTTTTTGTGGTTGTAGGGGCTGTTGGTTGGAGTACATTAAAACAAACCTGATCTCTCTAGGACATTCAGAAGCCAAGTTAGAAGCCCACAAATGTGTAACTGGACTACTTCTCTAAATTTACACCATATCCGGTGACGTTTGGTACATAGTTTGTCCCCCTTAGGAAAGTGCTATCCTCATGAAACGTTCAGATCACTTACAACTCAATAGATTCTACCTTCCTGTAACGTTTTAGCCTGTTTGGACCTTGTTTTCACACAAATGGACCCAGAATGATGTGAAATTGTGCTTCGTGCAACGTAATTCTGGGTGCCATTTAAAGACCATAAGTGCTAATGACTCCATTCCTTTTTGTGGTTGTAGGGGCTGTTGATTGGAGTATACTAAAACAAACCTGATCTCTCTAGGACATTCAGAAGCCAAGTTATAAGCCCACAAATGTGTAACTGGACTACTTCTTTAAATTTACACCAGATCCGGTGACGTTTGGGACATAGTTTGACCCCCTTAGGAAAGTGCTATCCTCATGAAACGTTCAGATCACTTACAACTCAATATATTCTACCTTCCTGTAACGTTTCAGCCTGATTGGACCTTGTTTTCACACAAATGAACCCAGAATGATGTGAAATTGTGCTTCGTGCAACATAATTCTGGGTGCCATTTACAAACCATAAGTGCTAATGACTCCATTCCTTTTTGTGGTTGTAGGGGCTGTTGATTGGAGTACACTAAAACAAACCTGATCTCTCTAGGACATTCAGAAGCCAAGTTACAAGCCCAGAAATGTGTAACTGGACTACTTCTTTAAATTGACACCAGATCCGGTGACCTTTGGGACATGGTTTGACCCCCTTAGGAAAGTGCGATCATCTTGAAACGTTCTGATCACTTACAACTCAATAGATTCTACCTTCTTGTAACGTTTCAGCCTGATTGGACCTTGTTTTCACACAAATGGACCCAGAATGATGTGAAATTGTGCTTCGTGCAACGTAATTCTGGGTGCCATTTATAGACCATAAGTGCTAATGACTCCATTCCATTTTGTGGTTGTAGGGGCTGTTGATTGGAGTATACTAAAACAAACCTGATCTCTCAAGGACATTCAGAAGCCAAGTTATAAGCCCACAAATGTGTAACTGGACTACTTCTTTAAATTTACACCAGATCCGGTGACGTTTGGGACATAGTTTGACCCCCTTAGGAAAGTGCTATCCTCATGAAACGTTCAGATCACTTACAACTCAATAGATTCTACCTTCCTGTAACGTTTCAGCCTGAAGGGACCTTGTTTTCACACAAATGAACCCAGAATGATGTGAACTTGTGCTTCGTGCAACATAATTCTGGGTGCCATTTACAAACCATAAGTGCTAATGACGCCATTCCTTTTTGTGGTTATAGGGGCTGTTGATTGGAGTACACTAAAACAAACCTGATCTCTCTAGGACATTCAGAAGCCAAGTTACAAGCCCACGAATGTGTAACTGGACTACTTCTTTAAATTGACACCAGATCCGGTGACCTTTGGGACATGGTTTGACCCCCTTAGGAAAGTGCTATCATCATGACACATTCAGATCACTTACAACTCAATAGATTCTACCTTCCTGTAACGTTTCAGCCTGATTGGACCTTGTTTTCACACAAATGAACCCAGAATGATGTGAAATTGTGCTTCGTGCAACATAATTCTGGGTACCATTTACAAACCATAAGTGCTAATGACTCCATTCCTTTTTGGGGTAATGGGGGCTGTTAATTGGAGTACTCTAAAACAAACCTGACCTCTCTAGGATATTCAGAAGCCAAGTTATAAGCCCACAAAGGTGTAACTGGACTACTTCTTTAAAGTGACACCAGGCCCGGTGACCTTTGGGACATGGTTTGACCCCCTATAGGAATGTGTGATCATCATGAAACGTTCAGATCACTTACAACTCAATAGATTCTACCTTCTTGTAACGTTTCAGCCTGATTGGACCTTGTTTTCACACAAATGGACCCAGAATGATGTGAAATTGTGCTTCGTGCAACATAATTCTGGGTGCCATTTACAAACCATAAGTGCTAATGACTCCATTCCTTTTTGTGGTTGTAGGGGCTGTTGATTGGAGTACATTAAAACAAACCTGACCTCTCTAGGACATTCAGAAGCCAAGTTATAAGCCCACAAAGGTGTAACTGGACTACATCTTTAAAGTGACACCAGGCCCGGTGACCTTTGGGACATGATTTTACCCCCTTAGGAATGTGCGATCATCTTGAAACGTTCAGATCACTTACAACTCAATAGATTCTACCTTCTTGTAACGTTTCAGCCTGATTGGACCTTGTTTTTACACAAATGGACCCAGAATGATGTGAAATTGTGCTTCGTGCAACATAATTCTGGGTGCCATTTACAAACCATAAGTGCTAATGACTCCATTCCTTATTGTGGTTGTAGGGGCTGTTGGTTGGAGTACATTAAAACAAACCTGATCTATCTAGGACATTCAGAAGCCAAGTTATAAGCCCACAAAGGTGTAACTGGACTACTTCTTTAAAGTGACACCAGGCCCGGTGACCTTTGGGACATGGTTTGACCCCCTTAGTAAAGTGCGATCATCTTGAAACGTTCAGATCACTTACAACTCAATAGATTCTACCTTCTTGTAACGTTTCAGCCTGATTGGACCTTGTTTTCACACAAATGAACCCAGAATGATGTGAAATTGTGCTTCGTGCAACATAATTCTGGGTGCCATTTAAAAACCATAAGTGCTAATGACTCCATTCCTTTTTGTGGTTGTAGGGGCTGTTGATTGGAGTATACTAAAACAAACCTGATCTCTCTAGGACATTCAGAAGCCAAGTTATAAGCCCACAAAGGTGTAACTGGACTACTTCTTTAAAGTGACACCATATCCGGTGACCTTTGGGACATGGTTTGACCCCCTTAGGAATGTGCGATCATCTTGAAACGTTCAGATCACTTACAACTCAATAGATTCTACCTTCTTGTAACGTTTCAGCCTGATTGGACCTTGTTTTTACACAAATGGACCCAGAATAATGTGAAATTGTGCTTCGTGCAACATAATTCTGGGTGCCATTTACAAACCATAAGTGCTAATGACTCCATTCCTTTTTGTGGTTGTAGGGGCTGTTGGTTGGAGTACATTAAAACAAACCTGATCTCTCTAGGACATTCAGAAGCCAAGTTATAAGCCCACAAAGGTGTAACTGGACTACTTCTTTAAAGTGACACCAGGCCCGGTGACCTTTGGGACATGGTTTGACCCCCTATAGGAATGTGCGATCATCATGAAACGTTCAGATCACTTACAACTCAATAGATTCTACCTTCTTGTAACGTTTCAGCCTGATTGGACCTTGTTTTCACACAAATGGACCCAGAATGATGTGAAATTGTGCTTCGTGCAACATAATTCTGGGTGCCATTTACAAACCATAAGTGCCAATGACTCCATTGCTTTTTGTGGTTGTAGGGGCTGTTGATTGGAGTACACTAAAACAAACCTGATCTCTCTAGGACATTCAGAAGCCAAGTTACAAGCCCAGAAATGTGTAACTGGACTACTTCTTTAAATTGACACCAGATCCGGTGACCTTTGGGACATGGTTTGACCCCCTTAGGAAAGTGCGATCATCCTGAAACGTTCTGATCACTTACAACTCAATAGATTCTACCTTCTTGTAACGTTTCAGCCTGATTGGACCTTGTTTTCACACAAATGGACCCAGAATGATGTGAAATTGTGCTTCGTGCAACGTAATTCTGGGTGCCATTTAAAGACCATAAGTGCTAATGACTCCATTCGTTTTTGTGGTTGTAGGGGCTGTTGATTGGAGTACACTAAAACAAACCTGACCTCTCTAGGACATTCAGAAGCCAAGTTATAAGCCCACAAAGGTGTAACTGGACTACTTCTTTAAAGTGACACCAGGCCCGGTGACCTTTGGGACATGGTTTTACCCCCTTAGGAATGTGCGATCATCTTGAAACGTTCAGATCACTTACAACTCAATAGATTCTACCTTCTTGTAACGTTTCAGCCTGATTGGACCTTGTTTTTACACAAATGGACCCAGAATGATGTGAAATTGTGCTTCGTGCAACATAATTATGGGTGCCATTTACAAACCATAAGTGCTAATGACTCCATTCCTTTTTGTGGTTGTAGGGGCTGTTGGTTGGAGTACATTAAAACAAACCTGATCTCTCTAGGACATTCAGAAGCCAAGTTATAAGCCCACAAAGGTGTAACTGGACTACTTCTTTAAAGTGACACCAGTCCTGGTGACCTTTGGGACATGGTTTGACCCCCTATAGGATTGTGCGATCATCATGAAACGTTCAGATCACTTACAACTCAATAGATTCTACCTTCTTGTAACGTTTCAGCCTGATTGGACCTTGTTTTGACACAAATGGACCCAGAATGATGTGAAATTGTGCTTCGTGCAACATAATTCTGGGTGCCATTTACAAGCCATAAGTGCCAATGACTCCATTCCTTTCTTTGGTTGTAGGGGCTGTTGATTGGAGTACACTAAAACCAACCTGACCTCTCTAGGACATTCAGAAGCCAAGTTATAAGCCCACAAAGGTGTAACTGGACTACTTCTTTAAAGTGACACCAGGCCCGGTGACCTTTGGGACATGGTTTTACCCCCTTAGGAATGTGCGATCATCTTGAAACGTTCAGATCACTTACAACTCAATAGATTCTACCTTCTTGTAACGTTTCAGCCTGATTGGACCTTGTTTTCACACAAATGGACCCAGAATGATGTGAAATTGTGCTTCGTGCAACATAATTCTGGGTGCCATTTACAAACCATAAGTGCTAATAACTCCATTCCTTTTTGTGGTTGTAGGGGCTGTTGGTTGGAGTACATTAAAACAAACCTGATCTCTCTAGGACATTCAGAAGCCAAGTTAGAAGCCCACAAATGTGTAACTGGACTACTTCTCTAAATTTACACCAGATCCGGTGACGTTTGGTACATAGTTTGACCCCCTTAGGAAAGTGCTATCCTCATGAAACGTTCAGATCACTTACAACTCAATAGATTCTACCTTCCTGTAACGTTTTAGCCTGTTTGGACCTTGTTTTCAAACAAATGGACCCAGAATGATGTGAAATTGTGCTTCGTGCAACGTAATTCTGGGTGCCATTTAAAGACCATAAGTGCTAATGACTCCATTCCTTTTTGTGGTTGTAGGGGCTGTTGATTGGAGTATACTAAAACAAACCTGATCTCTCTAGGACATTCAGAAGCCAAGTTATAAGCCCACAAATGTGTAACTGGACTACTTCTTTAAATTTACACCAGATCCGGTGACGTTTGGGACATAGTTTGACCCCCTTAGGAAAGTGCTATCCTCATGAAACGTTCAGATCACTTACAACTCAATATATTCTACCTTCCTGTAACGTTTCAGCCTGATTGGACCTTGTTTTCACACAAATGAACCCAGAATGATGTGAAATTGTGCTTCGTGCAACATAATTCTGGGTGCCATTTACAAACCATAAGTGCTAATGACTCCATTCCTTTTTGTGGTTGTAGGGGCTGTTGATTGGAGTACACTAAAACAAACCTGATCTCTCTAGGACATTCAGAAGCCAAGTTACAAGCCCAGAAATGTGTAACTGGACTACTTCTTTAAATTGACACCAGATCCGGCGACCTTTGGGACATGGTTTGACCCCCTTAGGAAAGTGCGATCATCTTGAAACGTTCTGATCACTTACAACTCAATAGATTCTACCTTCTTGTAACGTTTCAGCCTGATTGGACCTTGTTTTCACACAAATGGACCCAGAATGATGTGAAATTGTGCTTCGTGCAACGTAATTCTGGGTGCCATTTATAGACCATAAGTGCTAATGACTCCATTCCATTTTGTGGTTGTAGGGGCTGTTGATTGGAGTATACTAAAACAAACCTGATCTCTCAAGGACATTCAGAAGCCAAGTTATAAGCCCACAAATGTGTAACTGGACTACTTCTTTAAATTTACACCAGATCCGGTGACGTTTGGGACATAGTTTGACCCCCTTAGGAAAGTGCTATCCTCATGAAACGTTCAGATCACTTACAACTCAATAGATTCTACCTTCCTGTAACGTTTCAGCCTGAAGGGACCTTGTTTTCACACAAATGAACCCAGAATGATGTGAACTTGTGCTTCGTGCAACATAATTCTGGGTGCCATTTACAAACCATAAGTGCTAATGACGCCATTCCTTTTTGTGGTTATAGGGGCTGTTGATTGGAGTACACTAAAACAAACCTGATCTCTCTAGGACATTCAGAAGCCAAGTTACAAGCCCACGAATGTGTAACTGGACTACTTCTTTAAATTGACACCAGATCCGGTGACCTTTGGGACATGGTTTGACCCCCTTAGGAAAGTGCTATCATCATGACACGTTCAGATCACTTACAACTCAATAGATTCTACCTTCCTGTAACGTTTCAGCCTGATTGGACCTTGTTTTCACACAAATGAACCCAGAATGATGTGAAATTGTGCTTCGTGCAACATAATTCTGGGTACCATTTACAAACCATAAGTGCTAATGACTCCATTCCTTTTTGGGGTAATGGGGGCTGTTAATTGGAGTACTCTAAAACAAACCTGACCTCTCTAGGATATTCAGAAGCCAAGTTATAAGCCCACAAAGGTGTAACTGGACTACTTCTTTAAAGTGACACCAGGCCCGGTGACCTTTGGGACATGGTTTGACCCCCTATAGGAATGTGTGATCATCATGAAACGTTCAGATCACTTACAACTCAATAGATTCTACCTTCTTGTAACGTTTCAGCCTGATTGGACCTTGTTTTCACACAAATGGACCCAGAATGATGTGAAATTGTGCTTCGTGCAACATAATTCTGGGTGCCATTTACAAACCATAAGTGCTAATGACTCCATTCCTTTTTGTGGTTGTAGGGGCTGTTGATTGGAGTACATTAAAACAAACCTGACCTCTCTAGGACATTCAGAAGCCAAGTTATAAGCCCACAAAGGTGTAACTGGACTACATCTTTAAAGTGACACCAGGCCCGGTGACCTTTGGGACATGGTTTTACCCCCTTAGGAATGTGCGATCATCTTGAAACGTTCAGATCACTTACAACTCAATAGATTCTACCTTCTTGTAACGTTTCAGCCTGATTGGACCTTGTTTTTACACAAATGGACCCAGAATGATGTGAAATTGTGCTTCGTGCAACATAATTCTGGGTGCCATTTACAAACCATAAGTGCTAATGACTCCATTCCTTATTGTGGTTGTAGGGGCTGTTGGTTGGAGTACATTAAAACAAACCTGATCTATCTAGGACATTCAGAAGCCAAGTTATAAGCCCACAAAGGTGTAACTGGACTACTTCTTTAAAGTGACACCAGGCCCGGTGACCTTTGGGACATGGTTTGACCCCCTTAGTAAAGTGCGATCATCTTGAAACGTTCAAATCACTTACAACTCAATAGATTCTACCTTCTTGTAACGTTTCAGCCTGATTGGACCTTGTTTTCACACAAATGAACCCAGAATGATGTGAAATTGTGCTTCGTGCAACATAATTCTGGGTGCCATTTAAAAACCATAAGTGCTAATGACTCCATTCCTTTTTGTGGTTGTAGGGGCTGTTGATTGGAGTATACTAAAACAAACCTGATCTCTCTAGGACATTCAGAAGCCAAGTTATAAGCCCACAAATGTGTAACTGGACTACTTCTTTAAATTTACACCAGATCCGGTGACCTTTGGGACATGGTTTGACCCCCTTAGGAAAGTGCTATCATCATGAAACGTTCAGATCACTTACAACTCAATAGATTCTACCTTCTTGTAACGTTTCAGCCTGATTGGACCTTGTTTTCACACAAATGGACACAGAATGATGTGAAATTGTGCTTCGTGCAACATAATTCTGGGTGCCATTTACAAACCATAAGTGCTAATGACTCCATTCCTTTTTGTGGTTGTAGGGGCTGTTGATTGGAGTACACTAAAACAAACCTGACCTCTCTAGGACATTCAGAAGCCAAGTTATAAGCCCACAAAGGTGTAACTGGACTACTTCTTTAAAGTGACACCAGGCCCGGTGACCTTTGGGACATGGTTTTACCCCCTTAGGAATGTGCGATCATCTTGAAACGTTCAGATCACTTACAACTCAATAGATTCTACCTTCTTGTAACGTTTCAGCCTGATTGGACCTTGTTTTTACACAAATGGACCCAGAATAATGTGAAATTGTGCTTCGTGCAACATAATTCTGGGTGCCATTTACAAACCATAAGTGCTAATGACTCCATTCCTTTTTGTGGTTGTAGGGGCTGCTGGTTGGAGTACATTAAAACAAACCTGATCTCTCTAGGACATTCAGAAGCCAAGTTATAAGCCCACAAAGGTGTAACTGGACTACTTCTTTAAAGTGACACCAGGCCCGGTGACCTTTGGGACATGGTTTGACCCCCTATAGGAATGTGCGATCATCATGAAACGTTCAGATCACTTACAACTCAATAGATTCTACCTTCTTGTAACGTTTCAGCCTGATTGGACCTTGTTTTCACACAAATGGACCCAGAATGATGTGAAATTGTGCTTCGTGCAACATAATTCTGGGTGCCATTTACAAACCATAAGTGCCAATGACTCCATTGCTTTTTGTGGTTGTAGGGGCTGTTGATTGGAGTACACTAAAACAAACCTGATCTCTCTAGGACATTCAGAAGCCAAGTTACAAGCCCAGAAATGTGTAACTGGACTACTTCTTTAAATTGACACCAGATCCGGTGACCTTTGGGACATGGTTTGACCCCCTTAGGAAAGTGCGATCATCCTGAAACGTTCTGATCACTTACAACTCAATAGATTCTACCTTCTTGTAACGTTTCAGCCTGATTGGACCTTGTTTTCACACAAATGGACCCAGAATGATGTGAAATTGTGCTTCGTGCAACGTAATTCTGGGTGCCATTTAAAGACCATAAGTGCTAATGACTCCATTCCTTTTTGTGGTTGTAGGGGCTGTTGATTGGAGTATACTAAAACAAACCTGATCTCTCAAGGACATTCAGAAGCCAAGTTATAAGCCCAGAAATGTGTAACTGGACTACTTCTTTAAATTGACACCAGATCCGGTGACCTTTGGGACATGGTTTGACCCCCTTAGGAAAGTGCGATCATCTTGAAACGTTCTGATCACTTACAACTCAATAGATTCTACCTTCTTGTAACGTTTCAGCCTGATTGGACCTTGTTTTCACACAAATGGACCCAGAATGATGTGAAATTGTGCTTCGTGCAACGTAATTCTGGGTGCCATTTATAGACCATAAGTGCTAATGACTCCATTCCATTTTGTGGTTGTAGGGGCTGTTGATTGGAGTATACTAAAACAAACCTGATCTCTCAAGGACATTCAGAAGCCAAGTTATAAGCCCACAAATGTGTAACTGGACTACTTCTTTAAATTTACACCAGATCCGGTGACGTTTGGGACATAGTTTGACCCCCTTAGGAAAGTGCTATCCTCATGAAACGTTCAGATCACTTACAACTCAATAGATTCTACCTTCCTGTAACGTTTCAGCCTGAAGGGACCTTGTTTTCACACAAATGAACCCAGAATGATGTGAACTTGTGCTTCGTGCAACATAATTCTGGGTGCCATTTACAAACCATAAGTGCTAATGACGCCATTCCTTTTTGTGGTTATAGGGGCTGTTGATTGGAGTACACTAAAACAAACCTGATCTCTCTAGGACATTCAGAAGCCAAGTTACAAGCCCACGAATGTGTAACTGGACTACTTCTTTAAATTGACACCAGATCCGGTGACCTTTGGGACATGGTTTGACCCCCTTAGGAAAGTGCTATCATCATGACACGTTCAGATCACTTACAACTCAATAGATTCTACCTTCCTGTAACGTTTCAGCCTGATTGGACCTTGTTTTCACACAAATGAACCCAGAATGATGTGAAATTGTGGTTCGTGCAACATAATTCTGGGTACCATTTACAAACCATAAGTGCTAATGACTCCATTCCTTTTTGGGGTAATGGGGGCTGTTAATTGGAGTACTCTAAAACAAACCTGACCTCTCTAGGATATTCAGAAGCCAAGTTATAAGCCCACAAAGGTGTAACTGGACTACTTCTTTAAAGTGACACCAGGCCCGGTGACCTTTGGGACATGGTTTGACCCCCTATAGGAATGTGTGATCATCATGAAACGTTCAGATCACTTACAACTCAATAGATTCTACCTTCTTGTAACGTTTCAGCCTGATTGGACCTTGTTTTCACACAAATGGACCCAGAATGATGTGAAATTGTGCTTCGTGCAACATAATTCTGGTTGCCATTTACAAACCATAAGTGCTAATGACTCCATTCCTTTTTGTGGTTGTAGGGGCTGTTGATTGGAGTACATTAAAACAAACCTGACCTCTCTAGGACATTCAGAAGCCAAGTTATAAGCCTACAAAGGTGTAACTGGACTACTTCTTTAAAGTGACACCAGGCCCGGTGACCTTTGGGACATGGTTTGACCCCCTTAGTAAAGTGCGATCATCTTGAAACGTTCAGATCACTTACAACTCAATAGATTCTACCTTCTTGTAACGTTTCAGCCTGATTGGACCTTGTTTTCACACAAATGAACCCAGAATGATGTGAAATTGTGCTTCGTGCAACATAATTCTGGGTGCCATTTAAAAACCATAAGTGCTAATGACTCCATTCCTTTTTGTGGTTGTAGGGGCTGTTGATCGGAGTATACTAAAACAAACCTGATCTCTCTAGGACATTCAGAAGCCAAGTTATAAGCCCACAAATGTGTAACTGGACTACTTCTTTAAATTTACACCAGATCCGGTGACCTTTGGGACATGGTTTGACCCCCTTAGGAAAGTGCTATCATCATGAAACGTTCAGATCACTTACAACTCAATAGATTCTACCTTCTTGTAACGTTTCAGCCTGATTGGACCTTGTTTTCACACAAATGGACACAGAATGATGTGAAATTGTGCTTCGTGCAACATAATTCTGGGTGCCATTTACAAACCATAAGTGCTAATGACTCCATTCCTTTTTGTGGTTGTAGGGGCTGTTGATTGGAGTACACTAAAACAAACCTGACCTCTCTAGGACATTCAGAAGCCAAGTTATAAGCCCACAAAGGTGTAACTGGACTACTTCTTTAAAGTGACACCAGGCCCGGTGACCTTTGGGACATGGTTTTACCCCCTTAGGAATGTGCGATCATCTTGAAACGTTCAGATCACTTACAACTCAATAGATTCTACCTTCTTGTAACGTTTCAGCCTGATTGGACCTTGTTTTTACACAAATGGACCCAGAATAATGTGAAATTGTGCTTCGTGCAACATAATTCTGGGTGCCATTTACAAACCATAAGTGCTAATGACTCCATTCCTTTTTGTGGTTGTAGGGGCTGTTGGTTGGAGTACATTAAAACAAACCTGATCTCTCTAGGACATTCAGAAGCCAAGTTATAAGCCCACAAAGGTGTAACTGGACTACTTCTTTAAAGTGACACCAGGCCCGGTGACCTTTGGGACATGGTTTGACCCCCTATAGGAATGTGCGATCATCATGAAACGTTCAGATCACTTACAACTCAATAGATTCTACCTTCTTGTAACGTTTCAGCCTGATTGGACCTTGTTTTCACACAAATGGACCCAGAATGATGTGAAATTGTGCTTCGTGCAACATAATTCTGGGTGCCATTTACAAACCATAAGTGCCAATGACTCCATTGCTTTTTGTGGTTGTAGGGGCTGTTGATTGGAGTACACTAAAACAAACCTGATCTCTCTAGGACATTCAGAAGCCAAGTTACAAGCCCAGAAATGTGTAACTGGACTACTTCTTTAAATTGACACCAGATCCGGTGACCTTTGGGACATGGTTTGACCCCCTTAGGAAAGTGCGATCATCCTGAAACGTTCTGATCACTTACAACTCAATAGATTCTACCTTCTTGTAACGTTTCAGCCTGATTGGACCTTGTTTTCACACAGATGGACCCAGAATGATGTGAAATTGTGCTTCGTGCAACGTAATTCTGGGTGCCATTTAAAGACCATAAGTGCTAATGACTCCATTCCTTTTTGTGGTTGTAGGGGCTGTTGATTGGAGTATACTAAAACAAACCTGATCTCTCAAGGACATTCAGAAGCCAAGTTATAAGCCCACAAATGTGTAACTGGACTACTTCTTTAAATTTACACCAGATCCGGTGACGTTTGGGACATAGTTTGACCCCCTTAGGAAAGTGCTATCCTCATGAAACGTTCAGATCACTTACAACTCAATAGATTCTACCTTCCTGTAACGTTTCAGCCTGAAGGGACCTTGTTTTCACACAAATGAACCCAGAATGATGTGAAATTGTGCTTCGTGCAACATAATTCTGGGTGCCATTTACAAACCATAAGTGCTAATGACTCCATTCCTTTTTGTGGTTATAGGGGCTGTTGATTGGAGTACACTAAAACAAACCTGATCTCTCTAGGACATTCAGAAGCCAAGTTACAAGCCCACAAATGTGTAACTGGACTACTTCTTTAAATTGACACCAGATCCGGTGACCTTTGGGACATGGTTTGACCCCCTTAGGAAAGTGCTATCATCATGAAACGTTCAGATCACTTACAACTCAATATATTCTACCTTCCTGTAACGTTTCAGCCTGATTGGACCTTGTTTTCACACAAATGAACCCAGAATGATGTGAAATTGTGCTTCGTGCAACATAATTCTGGGGGCCATTTACAAACCATAAGTGCTAATGACTCCATTCCTTTTTGGGTTAATGGGGGCTGTTAATTGGAGTACTCTAAAACAAACCTGACCTCTCTAGGATATTCATAAGCCAAGTTATAAGCCCACAAAGGTGTAACTGGACTACTTCTTTAAAGTGACACCAGGCCCTGTGACCTTTGGGACATGGTTTGACCCCCTATAGGAATGTATGATCATCATGAAACGTTCAGATCACTTACAACTCAATAGATTCTACCTTCTTGTAACGTTTCAGCCTGATTGGACCTTGTTTTCACACAAATGGACCCAGAATGATGTGAAATTGTGCTTCGTGCAACATAATTCTGGGTGCCATTTACAAACCATAAGTGCTAATGACTCCATTCCTTTTTGTGGTTGTAGGGGCTGTTGATTGGAGTACACTAAAACAAACCTGACCTCTCTAGGACATTCAGAAGCCAAGTTATAAGCCCACAAAGGTGTAACTGGACTACATCTTTAAAGTGACACCAGGCCCGGTGACCTTTGGGACATGGTTTTACCCCCTTAGGAATGTGCGATCATCTTGAAACGTTCAGATCACTTACAACTCAATAGATTCTACCTTCTTGTAACCATTCAGCCTGATTGGACCTTGTTTTTACACAAATGGACCCAGAATGATGTGAAATTGTGCTTCGTGCAACATAATTCTGGGTGCCATTTACAAACCATAAGTGCTAATGACTCCATTCCTTATTGTGGTTGTAGGGGCTGTTGGTTGGAGTACATTAAAACAAACCTGATCTATCTAGGACATTCAGAAGCCAAGTTATAAGCCCACAAAGGTGTAACTGGACTACTTCTTTAAAGTGACACCAGGCCCGGTGACCTTTGGGACATGATTTGACCCCCTTAGTAAAGTGTGATCATCTTGAAACGTTCAGATCACTTACAACTCAATAGATTCTACCTTCTTGTAACGTTTCAGCCTGATTGGACCTTGTTTTCACACAAATGAACCCAGAATGATGTGAAATTGTGCTTCGTGCAACATAATTCTGGGTGCCATTTAAAAACCATAAGTGCTAATGACTCCATTCCTTTTTGTGGTTGTAGGGGCTGTTGATTGGAGTATACTAAAACAAACCTGATCTCTCTAGGACATTCAGAAGCCAAGTTATAAGCCCACAAATGTGTAACTGGACTACTTCTTTAAATTTACACAAGATCCGGTGACCTTTGGGACATGGTTTGACCCCCTTAGGAAAGTGCTATCATCATGAAACGTTCAGATCACTTACAACTCAATAGATTCTACCTTCTTGTAACGTTTCAGCCTGATTGGACCTTGTTTTCACACAAATGGACCCAGAATGATGTGAAATTGTGCTTCGTGCAACATAATTCTGGGTGCCATTTACAAACCATAAGTGCTAATGACTCCATTCCTTTTTGTGGTTGTAGGGGCTGTTGATTGGAGTACACTAAAACAAGCCTGACCTCTCTAGGACATTCAGAAGCCAAGTTATAAGCCCACAAAGGTGTAACTGGACTACTTCTTTAAAGTGACACCAGGCCCGGTGACCTTTGGGACATGGTTTTACCCGCTTTGGAATGTGCGATCATCTTGAAACGTTCAGATCACTTACAACTCAATAGATTCTACCTTCTTGTAACGTTTCAGCCTGATTGGACCTTGTTTTTACACAAATGGACCCAGAATGATGTGAAATTGTGCTTCGTGCAACATAATTCTGGGTGCCATTTACAAACCATAAGTGCTAATGACTCCATTCCTTTTTGTGGTTGTAGGGGCTGTTGGTTGGAGTACATTAAAACAAACCTGATCTCTCTAGGACATTCAGAAGCCAAGTTATAAGCCCACAAAGGTGTAACTGGACTACTTCTTTAAAGTGACACCAGGCCCGGTGACCTTTGGGACATGGTTTGACCCCCTATAGGAATGTGCGATCATCATGAAACGTTCAGATCACTTACAACTCAATAGATTCTACCTTCTTGTAACGTTTCAGCCTGATTGGACCTTGTTTTCACACAAATGGACCCAGAATGATGTGAAATTGTGCTTCGTGCAACATATTTCTGGGTGCCATTTACAAACCATAAGTGCCAATGACTCCATTGCTTTTTGTGGTTGTAGGGGCTGTTGACTGGAGTACACTAAAACAAACCTGACCTCTCTAGGACATTCAGAAGCCAAGTTATAAGCCCACAAAGGTGTAACTGGACTACTTCTTTAAAGTGACACCAGGCCCGGTGACCTTTGGGACATGGTTTTACCCCCTTAGGAATGTGCGATCATCTTGAAACGTTCAGATCACTTACAACTCAATAGATTATACCTTCTTGTAACGTTTCAGCCTGATTGGACCTTGTTTTCACACAAATGGACCCAGAATGATGTGAAATTGTGCTTCGTGCAACATAATTCTGGGTTCCATTTACGAACCATAAGTGCTAATGACTCCATTCCTTTTTGTGGTTGTAGGGGCTGTTGGTTGGAGTACATTAAAACAAACCTGATCTCTCTAGGACATTCAGAAGCCAAGTTATAAGCCCACAAATGTGTAACTGGACTACTTCTTTAAATTGACACCAGATCCGGTGACCTTTGGGACATGGTTTGACCCCCTTAGGAAAGGGCGATCATCTTGAAACGTTCAGATCACTTACAACTCAATAGATTCTACCTTCTTGTAACGTTTCAGCCTGATTGGACCTTGTTTTCACACAAATGAACCCAGAATGATGTGAAATTGTGCTTCGTGCAACATAATTCTGGGTGCCATTTACAAACCATAAGTGCTAATGACTCCATTCCTTTTTGTGGTTGTAGGGGCTGTTGGTTGGAGTACATTAAAACAAACCTGATCTCTCTAGGACATTCAGAAGCCAAGTTACAAGCCCACAAATGTGTAACTGGACTACTTCTTTAAATTGACACCAGATCCGGTGACCTTTGGGACATGGTTTGACCCCCTTAGGAAAGTGCTATCATCATGAAACGTTCAGATAACTTACAACTCAATAGATTCTACCTTCCTGTAACGTTTCAGCCTGATTGGACCTTGTTTTCACACAAATGAACCCAGAAAATGTGAAATTGTGCTTCGTGCAACATAATTCTGGGTGCCATTTACAAACCATAAGTGCTAATGACTCCATTCCTTTTTGGGTTAATGGGGGCTGTTAATTGGAGTACTCTAAAACAAACCTGACCTCTCTAGGATATTCAGAAGCCAAGTTATAAGCCCACAAAGGTGTAACTGGACTACTTCTTTAAAGTGACACCAGGCCCGGTGACCTTTGGGACATGGTTTGACCCCCTATAGGAATGTGTGATCATCATGAAACGTTCAGATCACTTACAACTCAATAGATTCTACCTTCTTGTAACGTTTCAGCCTGATTGGACCTTGTTTTCACACAAATGGACCCAGAATGATGTGAAATTGTGCTTCGTGCAACATAATTCTGGGTGCCATTTACAAACCATAAGTGCTAATGACTCCATTCCTTTTTGTGGTTGTAGGGGCTGTTGATTGGAGTACACTAAAACAAACCTGACCTCTCTAGGACATTCAGAAGCCAAGTTATAAGCCCACAAAGGTGTAACTGGACTACATCTTTAAAGTGACACCAGGCCCGGTGACCTTTGGGACATGGTTTTACCCCCTTAGGAATGTGCGATCATCTTGAAACGTTCAGATCACTTACAACTCAATAGATTCTACCTTCTTGTAACGTTTCAGCCTGATTGGACCTTGTTTTTACACAAATGGACCCAGAATGATGTGAAATTGTGCTTCGTGCAACATAATTCTGGGTGCCATTTACAAACCATAAGTGCTAATGACTCCATTCCTTATTGTGGTTGTAGGGGCTGTTGGTTGGAGTACATTAAAACAAACCTGATCTATCTAGGACATTCAGAAGCCAAGTTATAAGCCCACAAAGGTGTAACTGGACTACTTCTTTAAAGTGACACCAGGCCCGGTGACCTTTGGGACATGATTTGACCCCCTTAGTAAAGTGCGATCATCTTGAAACGTTCAGATCACTTACAACTCAATAGATTCTACCTTCTTGTAACGTTTCAGCCTGATTGGACCTTGTTTTCACACAAATGAACCCAGAATGATGTGAAATTGTGCTTCGTGCAACATAATTCTGGGTGCCATTTAAAAACCATAAGTGCTAATGACTCCATTCCTTTTTGTGGTTGTAGGGGCTGTTGATTGGAGTATACTAAAACAAACCTGATCTCTCTAGGACATTCAGAAGCCAAGTTATAAGCCCACAAATGTGTAACTGGACTACTTCTTTAAATTTACACCAGATCCGGTGACCTTTGGGACATGGTTTGACCCCCTTAGGAAAGTGCTATCATCATGAAACGTTCAGATCACTTACAACTCAATAGATTCTACCTTCTTGTAACGTTTCAGCCTGATTGGACCTTGTTTTCACACAAATGGACCCAGAATGATGTGAAATTGTGCTTCGTGCAACATAATTCTGGGTGCCATTTACAAACCATAAGTGCTAATGACTCCATTCCTTTTTGTGGTTGTAGGGGCTGTTGATTGGAGTACACTAAAACAAACCTGACCTCTCTAGGACATTCAGAAGCCAAGTTATAAGCCCACAAAGGTGTAACTGGACTACTTCTTTAAAGTGACACCAGGCCCGGTGACATTTGGGACATGGTTTTACCCCCTTAGGAATGTGCGATCATCTTGAAACGTTCAGATCACTTACAACTCAATAGATTCTACCTTCTTGTAACGTTTCAGCCTGATTGGACCTTGTTTTTACACAAATGGACCCAGAATGATGTGAAATTGTGCTTCGTGCAACATAATTCTGGGTGCCATTTACAAACCATAAGTGCTAATGACTCCATTCCTTTTTGTGGTTGTAGGGGCTGTTGGTTGGAGTACATTAAAACAAACCTGATCTCTCTAGGACATTCAGAAGCCAAGTTATAAGCCCACAAAGGTGTAACTGGACTACTTCTTTAAAGTGACACCAGGCCCGGTGACCTTTGGGACATGGTTTGACCCCCTATAGGAATGTGCGATCATCATGAAACGTTCAGATCACTTACATCTCAATAGATTCTACATTCTTGTAACGTTTCAGCCTGATTGGACCTTGTTTTCACACAAATGGACCCAGAATGATGTGAAATTGTGCTTCGTGCAACATAATTCTGGGTGCCATTTACAAACCAAAAGTGCCAATGACTCCATTGCTTTTTGTGGTTGTAGGGGCTGTTGACTGGAGTACACTAAAACAAACCTGACCTCTCTAGGACATTCAGAAGCCAAGTTATAAGCCCACAAAGGTGTAACTGGACTACTTCTTTAAAGTGACACCAGGCCCGGTGACCTTTGGGACATGGTTTTACCCCCTTAGGAATGTGCGATCATCTTGAAACGTTCAGATCACTTACAACTCAATAGATTATACCTTCTTGTAACGTTTCAGCCTGATTGGACCTTGTTTTCACACAAATGGACCCAGAATGATGTGAAATTGTGCTTCGTGCAACATAATTCTGGGTTCCATTTACGAACCATAAGTGCTAATGACTCCATTCCTTTTTGTGGTTGTAGGGGCTGTTGGTTGGAGTACATTAAAACAAACCTGATCTCTCTAGGACATTCAGAAGCCAAGTTATAAGCCGACAAATGTATAACTGGACTACTTCTTTAAATTGACACCAGATCCGGTGACCTTTGGAACATGGTTTGACCCCCTTAGGAAAGGGCGATCATCTTGAAACGTTCAGATCACTTACAACTCAATAGATTCTACCTTCTTGTAACGTTTCAGCCTGATTTGACCTTGTTTTTACACAAATGAACCCAGAATGATGTGAAATTGTGCTTCGTGCAACATAATTCTGGGTGCCATTTAAAAACCATAAGTGCTAATGACTCCATTCCTTTTTGTGGTTGTAGGGGCTGTTGGTTGGAGTACATTAAAACAAACCTGATCTCTCTAGGACATTCAGAAGCCAAGTTATAAGCCCACAAATGTGTAACTGGACTACTTCTTTAAATTGACACCAGATCCGGTGACCTTTGGGACATGGTTTGACCCCCTTAGGAAACTGCGATCATCTTGAAACGTTCTGATCACTTACAACTCAATAGATTCTACCTTCTTGTAACGTTTCAGCCTGATTGGACCTTGTTTTCACACAAATGGACCCAGAATGATGTGAAATTGTGCTTCATGCAACGTAATTCTGGGTGCCATTTAAAGACCATAAGTGCTCATGACTCCATTCCTTTTTGTGGTTGTAGGGGCTGTTGATTGGAGTATACTAAAACAAACCTGATCTCTCTAGGACATTCAGAAGCCAAGTTAGAAGCCCACAAATGTGTAACTGGACTACTTCTTTAAATTTACACCAGATCCGGTGACGTTTGGGACATAGTTTGACCCCCTTAGGAAAGTGCTATCCTCATGAAACGTTCAGATCACTTACAACTCAATAGATTCTACCTTCCTGTAACGTTTTAGCCTGATTGGACCTTGTTTTCACACTAATGAACCCAGAATGATGTGAAATTGTGCTTCGTGCAACATAATACTGGGTGCCATTTACAAACCATAAGTGCTAATTACTCCATTCCTTTTTGGGGTAATGGGGGCTGTTAATTGGAGTACTCTAAAACAAACCTGACCTCTCTAGGATATTCAGAAGCCAAGTTATAAGCCCACAAAAGTGTAACTGGACTACTTCTTTAAAGTAACACCAGGCCCGGTGACCTTTGGGACATGGTTTGACCCCCTATAGGAAAGTGCGATCATCTTGAAACGTTCAGATCACTTACAACTCAATAGATTCTACCTTCCTGTAACGTTTCAGCCTGATTGGACCTTGTTTTCACACAAATGAACCCAGAATGATGTGAAATTGTGCTTCGTGCAACATAATTCTGGGTGCCATTTACAAACCATAAGTGCTAATGACTCCATTCCTTTTTGTGGTTGTAGGGGCTGTTGATTGGAGTACACTAAAACAAACCTGATCTCTCTAGGACATTCAGAAGCCAAGTTACAAGCCCACAAATGTGTAACTGGACCACTTCTTTAAATTGACACCAGATCCGGTAACCTTTGGGACATGGTTTGACCCCCTTAGGAAAGTGCTATCATCATGAAATGTTCAGATCACTTACAACTCAATAGATTCTACCTTCTTGTAACGTTTCAGCCTGATTGGACCTTGTTTTCACACAAATGGACCCAGAATGATGTGAAATTGTGCTTTGTGCAACATAATTATGGGTGCCATTTACAAACCATAAGTGCTAATGACTCCATTCCTTTTTGTTGTTGTAGGGGCTGTTGGTTGGAGTACATTAAAACAAACCTGATCTCTCTAGGACATTCAGAAGCCAAGTTATAAGCCCACAAATGTGTAACTGGACTACTTTAAATTGACACAAGATCCGGTGACCTTTGGGACATGGTTTGACCCCCTTAGGAAAGTGCGATCATCTTGAAACGTTCTGATCACTTACAACTCAATAGATTCTACCTTCTTGTAACATTTCAGCCTGATTGGACCTTGTTTTCACACAAATGGACACAGAATGATGTGAAATTGTGCTTCGTGCAACGTAATTCTGGGTGCCATTTAAAGACCATAAGTGCTAATGACTCCATTCCTTTTTGTGGTTGTAGGGGCTGTTGATTGGAGTATACTAAAACAAACCTGATCTCTCTAGGACATTCAGAAGCCAAGTTATAAGCCCACAAATGTGTAACTGGACTACTTCTTTAAATTGACACCAGATCCGGTAACCTTTGGGACATGGTTTGACCCCCTTAGGAAAGTGCTATCATCATGAAATGTTCAGATCACTTACAACTCAATAGATTCTACCTTCTTGTAACGTTTCAGCCTGATTGGACCTTGTTTTCACACAAATGGACCCAGAATGATTTGAAATTGTGCTTCGTGCAACATAATTCTGGGTGCCATTTACAAACCATAAGTGCTAATGACTCCATTCCTTTTTGTGGTTGTAGGGGCTGTTGGTTGGAGTACATTAAAACAAACCTGATCTCTCTAGGACATTCAGAAGCCAAGTTACAAGCCCACAAATGTGTAACTGGACTACTTCTTTAAATTGACACCAGATCCGGTGACCTTTGGGACATGGTTTGACCCCCTTAGGAAAGTGCGATCATCTTGAAACGTTCTGATCACTTACAACTCAATAGATTCTACCTTCTTGTAACGTTTCAGCCTGATTGGACCTTGTTTTCACACAAATGGACCCAGAATGATGTGAAACTGTGCTTCGTGCAACGTAATTCTGGGTGCCATTTAAAGACCATAAGTGCTAATGACTCCATTCCTTTTTGTGGTTGTAGGGGCTGTTGATTGGAGTATACTAAAACAAACCTGATCTCTCAAGGACATTCAGAAGCCAAGTTATAAGCCCACAAATGTGTAACTGGACTACTTCTTTAAATTTACAACAGATCCGGTGACGTTTGGGACATAGTTTGACTCCCTTAGGAAAGTGCTATCCTCATGAAACGTTCAGATCACTTACAACTCAATAGATTCTACCTTCCTGTAACGTTTTAGCCTGATTGGACCTTGTTTTCACACTAATGAACCCAGAATGATGTGAAATTGTGCTTCGTGCAACATAATACTGGGTGCCATTTACAAACCATAAGTGCTAATGACTCCATTCCTTTTTGGGGTAATGGGGGCTGTTAATTGGAGTACTCTAAAACAAACCTGACCTCTCTAGGATATTCAGAAGCCAAGTTATAAGCCCACAAAGGTGTAACTGGACTACTTCTTTAAAGTAACACCAGGCCCGGTGACCTTTGGGACATGGTTTGACCCCCTATAGGAATGTGCGATCATCTTGAAACGTTCAGATCACTTACAACTCAATAGATTCTACCTTCCTGTAACGTTTCAGCCTGATTGGACCTTGTTTTCACACAAATGAACCCAGAATGATGTGAAATTGTGCTTCGTGCAACATAATTCTGGGTGCCATTTACAAACCATAAGTGCTAATGACTCCATTCCTTTTTGTGGTTGTAGGGGCTGTTGATTGGAGTACACTAAAACAAACCTGATCTCTCTAGGACATTCAGAAGCCAAGTTACAAGCCCACAAATGTGTAACTGGACTACTTCTTTAAATTGACACCAGATCCGGTAACCTTTGGGACATGGTTTGACCCCCTTAGGAAAGTGCTATCATCATGAAATGTTCAGATCACTTACAACTCAATAGATTCTACCTTCTTGTAACGTTTCAGCCTGATTGGACCTTGTTTTCACACAAATGGACCTAGAATGATGTGAAATTGTGCTTCGTGCAACATAATTCTGGGTGCCATTTACAAACCATAAGTGCTAATGACTCCATTCCTTTTTGTTGTTGTAGGGGCTGTTGGTTGGAGTACATTAAAAATAACCTGATCTCTCTAGGACATTCAGAAGCCAAGTTATAAGCCCACAAATGTGTAACTGGACTACTTTAAATTGACACCAGATCCGGTGACCTTTGGGACATGGTTTGACCCCCTTAGGAAAGTGCGATCATCTTGAAACGTTCTGATCACTTACAACTCAATAGACTCTACCTTCTTGTAACATTTCAGCCTGATTGGACATTGTTTTCACACAAATGGACCCAGAATGATGTGAAATTGTGCTTCGTGCAACGTAATTCTGGGTGCCATTTAAAGACCATAAGTGCTAATGACTCCATTCCTTTTTGTGGTTGTAGGGGCTGTTGATTGGAGTATACTAAAACAAACCTGATCTCTCTAGGACATTCAGAAGCCAAGTTATAAGCCCACAAATGTGTAACTGGACTACTTCTTTAAATTGACACCAGATCCGGTAACCTTTGGGACATGGTTTGACCCCCTTAGGAAAGTGCTATCATCATGAAATGTTCAGATCACTTACAACTCAATAGATTCTACCTTCTTGTAACGTTTCAGCCTGATTGGACCTTGTTTTCACACAAATGGACCCAGAATGATGTGAAATTGTGCTTCGTGCAACATAATTCTGGGTGCCATTTACAAACCATAAGTGCTAATGACTCCATTCCTTTTTGTGGTTGTAGGGGCTGTTGGTTGGAGTACATTAAAACAAACCTGATCTCTCTAGGACATTCAGAAGCCAAGTTATAAGCCCACAAATGTGTAACTGGACTACTTTAAATTGACACCAGATCCGGTGACCTTTGGGACATGGTTTGACCCCCTTAGGAAAGTGCGATCATCTTGAAACGTTCTGATCACTTACAACTCAATAGATTCTACCTTCTTGTAACATTTCAGCCTGATTGGACCTTGTTTTCACACAAATGGACCCAGAATGATGTGAAATTGTGCTTCGTGCAACGTAATTCTGGGTGCCATTTAAAGACCATAAGTGCTAATGACTCCATTCCTTTTTGTGGTTGTAGGGGCTGTTGATTGGAGTACACTAAAACAAACCTGATCTCTCTAGGACATTCAGAAGCCAAGTTACAAGCCCACAAATGTGTAACTGGACTACTTCTTTAAATTGACACCAGATCCGGTGACCTTTGGGACATGGTTTGACCCCCTTAGGAAAGTGCGATCATCTTGAAACGTTCTGATCACTTACAACTCAATAGATTCTACCTTCTTGTAACGTTTCAGCCTGATTGGACCTTGTTTTCACACAAATGGACCCAGAATGATGTGAAACTGTGCTTCGTGCAACGTAATTCTGGGTGCCATTTAAAGACCATAAGTGCTAATGACTCCATTCCTTTTTTGTGGTTGTAGGGGCTGTTGATTGGAGTATACTAAAACAAACCTGATCTCTCAAGGACATTCAGAAGCCAAGTTATAAGCCCACAAATGTGTAACTGGACTACTTCTTTAAATTTACACCAGATCCGGTGACGTTTGGGACATAGTTTGACCCCCTTAGGAAAGGGCTATCCTCATGAAACGTTCAGATCACTTACAACTCAATAGATTCTACCTTCGTGTAACGTTTCAGCCTGAATGGACCTTGTTTTCACACAAATGAACCCAGAATGATGTGAAATTGTGCTTCGTGCAACATAATTCTGGGTGCCATTTACAAACCATAAGTGCTAATGACTCCATTCCTTTTTTTGGTTATAGGGGCTGTTGATTGGAGTACACTAAAACAAACCTGATCTCTCTAGGACATTCAGAAGCCAAGTTACAAGCCCACAAATGTGTAACTGGACTACTTCTTTAAATTGACACCAGATCCGGTGACCTTTGGGACATGGTTTGACCCCCTTAGGAAAGTGCTATCATCATGAAACGTTCAGATCACTTACAACTCAATAGATTCTACCTTCCTGTAACGTTTCAGCCTGATTGGACCTTGTTTTCACACAAATGAACCCAGAATGATGTGAAATTGTTCTTCGTGCAACATAATTCTGGGTGCCATTTACAAACCATAAGTGCTAATGACTCCATTCCTTTTTGGGGTAATGGGGGATGTTAATTGGAGTACTCTAAAACAAACCTGACCTCTCTAGGATATTCAGAAGCCAAGTTATAAGCCCACAAAGGTGTAACTGGACTACTTCTTTAAAGTGACACCAGGCCCGGTGACCTTTGGGACATGGTTTGACCCCCTATAGGAATGTGTGATCATCATGAAACGTTCAGATCACTTACAACTCAATAGATTCTACCTTCTTGTAACGTTTCAGCCTGATTGGACCTTGTTTTCACACAAATGGACCCAGAATGATGTTAAATTGTGCTTCGTGCAACATAATTCTGGGTGCCATTTACAAACCATAAGTGCTAATGACTCCATTCCTTATTGTGGTTGTAGGGGCTGTTGGTTGGAGTACATTAAAACAAACCTCATCTATCTAGGACATTCAGAAGCCAAGTTATAAGCCCACAAAGGTGTAACTGGACTACTTCTTTAAAGTGACACCAGGCCCGGTGACCTTTGGGACATGGTTTGACCCCCTTAGTAAAGTGCGATCATCTTGAAACGTTCAGATCACTTACAACTCAATAGATTCTACCTTCTTGTAACGTTTCAGCCTGATTGGACCTTGTTTTTACACAAATGGACCCAGAATGATGTGAAATTGTGCTTCGTGCAACATAATTCTGGGTGCCATT
Organism: Nothobranchius furzeri; assembly: GCF_043380555.1. NCBI lineage: Eukaryota > Metazoa > Chordata > Actinopteri > Cyprinodontiformes > Nothobranchiidae > Nothobranchius > Nothobranchius furzeri. Next base: position 19,673,390 of record NC_091756.1, read on the forward strand.
TACAAACCATAAGTGCTAATGACTCCATTCCTTATTGTGGTTGTAGGGGCTGTTGGTTGGAGTACATTAAAACAAACCTGATCTATCTAGGACATTCAGAAGCCAAGTTATAAGCCCACAAAGGTGTAACTGGACTACTTCTTTAAAGTGACACCAGGCCCGGTGACCTTTGGGACATGGTTTGACCCCCTTAGTAAAGTGCGATCATCTTGAAACGTTCAGATCACTTACAACTCAATAGATTCTACCTTCTTGTAACGTTTCAGCCTGATTGGACCTTGTTTTCACACAAATGAACCCAGAATGATGTGAAATTGTGCTTCGTGCAACATAATTCTGGGTGCCATTTAAAAACCATAAGTGCTAATTACTCCATTCCTTTTTGTGGTTGTAGGGGCTGTTGATTGGAGTATACTAAAACAAACCTGATCTCTCTAGGACATTCAGAAGCCAAGTTATAAGCCCACAAATGTGTAACTGGACTACTTCTTTAAATTTACACCAGATCCGGTGACCTTTGGGACATGGTTTGACCCCCTTAGGAAAGTGCTATCATCATGAAACGTTCAGATCACTTACAACTCAATAGATTTTACCTTCTTGTAACGTTTCAGCCTGATTGGACCTTGTTTTCACACAAATGGACCCAGAATGATGTGAAATTGTGCTTCGTGCAACATAATTCTGGGTGCCATTTACAAACCATAAGTGCTAATGACTCCATTCATTTTTGTGGTTGTAGGGGCTGTTGATTGGAGTACACTAAAACAAACCTGACCTCTCTAGGACATTCAGAAGCCAAGTTATAAGCCCACAAAGGTGTAACTGGACTACTTCTTTAAAGTGACACCAGGCCCGGTGACCTTTGGGACATGGTTTTACCCCCTTAGGAATGTGCGATCATCTTGAAACGTTCAGATCACTTACAACTCAATAGATTCTACCTTCTTGTAACGTTTCAGCCTGATTGGACCTTGTTTTTACACAAATGGACCCAGAATGATGTGAAATTGTGCTTCGTGCAACATAATTCTGGGTGCCATTTACAAACCATAAGTGCTAATGACTCCATTCCTTTTTGTGGTTGTAGGGGCTGTTGGTTGGAGTACATTAAAACAAACCTGATCTCTCTAGGACATTCAGAAGCCAAGTTATAAGCCCACAAAGGTGTAACTGGACTACTTCTTTAAAGTGACACCAGGCCCGGTGACCTTTGGGACATGGTTTGACCCCCTATAGGAATGTGCGATCATCATGAAACGTTCAGATCACTTACAACTCAATAGATTCTACCTTCTTGTAACGTTTCAGCCTGATTGGACCTTGTTTTCACACAAATGGACCCAAAATGATGTGAAATTGTGCTTCGTGCAACATAATTCTGGGTGCCATTTACAAACCATAAGTGCCAATGACTCCATTCCTTTTGGTGGTTGTAGGGGCTGTTGATTGGAGTACACTAAAACAAACCTGACCTCTCTAGGACATTCAGAAGCCAAGTTATAAGCCCACAAAGGTGTAACTGGACTACTTCTTTAAAGTGACACCAGGCCCGGTGACCTTTGGGACATGGTTTTACCCCCTTAGGAATGTGCGATCATCTTGAAACGTTCAGATCACTTACAACTCAATAGATTATACCTTCTTGTAACGTTTCAGCCTGATTGGACCTTGTTTTCACACAAATGGACCCAGAATGATGTGAAATTGTGCTTCGTGCAACATAATTCTGGGTTCCATTTACGAACCATAAGTGCTAATGACTCCATTCCTTTTTGTGGTTGTAGGGGCTGTTGGTTGGAGTACATTAAAACAAACCTGATCTCTCTAGGACATACAGAAGCCAAGTTATAAGCCCACAAATGTGTAACTGGACTACTTCTTTAAATTGACACCAGATTCGGTGACCTTTGGGACATGGTTTGACCCCCTTAGGAAAGGGCGATCATCTTGAAACGTTCTGATCACGTACAACTCAATAGATTCTACCTTCTTGTAACGTTTCAGCCTGATTGGACCTTGTTTTCACACAAATGGACCCAGAATGATGTGAAATTGTGCTTAGTGCAACGTAATTCTGGGTGCCATTTAAAGACCATAAGTGCTAATGACTCCATTCCTTTTTGTGGTTGTAGGGGCTGTTGATTGGAGTATACTAAAACAAACCTGATCTCTCTAGGGCATTCAGAAGCCAAGTTATAAGCCCACAAATGTGTAACTGGACTACTTCTTTAAATTTACACCAGATCCGGTGATGTTTGGGACATAGTTTGACCCCCTTAGGAAAGTGCTATCCTCATGAAACGTTCAGATCACTTACAACTCAATAGATTCTACCTTCCTGTAACATTTCAGCCTGATTGGACCTTGTTTTCACACAAAAGAACCCAGAATGATGTGAAATTGTGCTTTGTGCAACATAATTCTGGGTGCCATTTACAAACCATAAGTGCTAATGACTCCATTCCTTTTTGTGGTTGTAGGGGCTGTTGATTGGAGTACACTAAAACAAACCTGATCTCTCTAGGACATTCAGAAGCCAAGTTACAAGCCCACAAATGTGTAACTGGACTACTTCTTTAAAGTGACACCAGGCCCGGTGACCTTTGGGACATGGTTTTACCCCCTTAGGAATGTGCAATCATCTTGAAACTTTCAGAACACTTACAACTCAATAGATTCTACCTTCTTGTAACGTTTCAGCCTGATTGGACCTTGTTTTTACACAAATGGACCCAGAATGATGTGAAATTGTGCTTCGTGCAACATAATTCTGGGTGCCATTTACAAACCATAAGTGCTAATGACTCCATTCCTTATTGTGGTTGTAGGGGCTGTTGGTTGGAGTACATTAAAACAAACCTGATCTATCTAGGACATTCAGAAGCCAAGTTATAAGCCCACAAAGGTGTAACTGGACTACTTCTTTAAAGTGACACCAGGCCCGGTGACCTTTGGGACATGGTTTGACCCCCTTAGTAAAGTGCGATCATCTTGAAACGTTCAGATCACTTACAACTCAATAGATTCTACCTTCTTGTAACGTTTCAGCCTGATTGGACCTTGTTTTCACACAAATGAACCCAGAATGATGTGAAATTGTGCTTCGTGCAACATAATTCTGGGTGCCATTTAAAAACCATAAGTGCTAATTACTCCATTCCTTTTTGTGGTTGTAGGGGCTGTTGATTGGAGTATACTAAAACAAACCTGATCTCTCTAGGACATTCAGAAGCCAAGTTATAAGCCCACAAATGTGTAACTGGACTACTTCTTTAAATTTACACCAGATCCGGTGACCTTTGGGACATGGTTTGACCCCCTTAGGAAAGTGCTATCATCATGAAACGTTCAGATCACTTACAACTCAATAGATTTTACCTTCTTGTAACGTTTCAGCCTGATTGGACCTTGTTTTCACACAAATGGACCCAGAATGATGTGAAATTGTGCTTCGTGCAACATAATTCTGGGTGCCATTTACAAACCATAAGTGCTAATGACTCCATTCATTTTTGTGGTTGTAGGGGCTGTTGATTGGAGTACACTAAAACAAACCTGACCTCTCTAGGACATTCAGAAGCCAAGTTATAAGCCCACAAAGGTGTAACTGGACTACTTCTTTAAAGTGACACCAGGCCCGGTGACCTTTGGGACATGGTTTTACCCCCTTAGGAATGTGCGATCATCTTGAAACGTTCAGATCACTTACAACTCAATAGATTCTACCTTCTTGTAACGTTTCAGCCTGATTGGACCTTGTTTTTACACAAATGGACCCAGAATGATGTGAAATTGTGCTTCGTGCAACATAATTCTGGGTGCCATTTACAAACCATAAGTGCTAATGACTCCATTCCTTTTTGTGGTTGTAGGGGCTGTTGGTTGGAGTACATTAAAACAAACCTGATCTCTCTAGGACATTCAGAAGCCAAGTTATAAGCCCACAAAGGTGTAACTGGACTACTTCTTTAAAGTGACACCAGGCCCGGTGACCTTTGGGACATGGTTTGACCCCCTATAGGAATGTGCGATCATCATGAAACGTTCAGATCACTTACAACTCAATAGATTCTACCTTCTTGTAACGTTTCAGCCTGATTGGACCTTGTTTTCACACAAATGGACCCAAAATGATGTGAAATTGTGCTTCGTGCAACATAATTCTGGGTGCCATTTACAAACCATAAGTGCCAATGACTCCATTCCTTTTGGTGGTTGTAGGGGCTGTTGATTGGAGTACACTAAAACAAACCTGACCTCTCTAGGACATTCAGAAGCCAAGTTATAAGCCCACAAAGGTGTAACTGGACTACTTCTTTAAAGTGACACCAGGCCCGGTGACCTTTGGGACATGGTTTTACCCCCTTAGGAATGTGCGATCATCTTGAAACGTTCAGATCACTTACAACTCAATAGATTATACCTTCTTGTAACGTTTCAGCCTGATTGGACCTTGTTTTCACACAAATGGACCCAGAATGATGTGAAATTGTGCTTCGTGCAACATAATTCTGGGTTCCATTTACGAACCATAAGTGCTAATGACTCCATTCCTTTTTGTGGTTGTAGGGGCTGTTGGTTGGAGTACATTAAAACAAACCTGATCTCTCTAGGACATACAGAAGCCAAGTTATAAGCCCACAAATGTGTAACTGGACTACTTCTTTAAATTGACACCAGATTCGGTGACCTTTGGGACATGGTTTGACCCCCTTAGGAAAGGGCGATCATCTTGAAACGTTCTGATCACGTACAACTCAATAGATTCTACCTTCTTGTAACGTTTCAGCCTGATTGGACCTTGTTTTCACACAAATGGACCCAGAATGATGTGAAATTGTGCTTAGTGCAACGTAATTCTGGGTGCCATTTAAAGACCATAAGTGCTAATGACTCCATTCCTTTTTGTGGTTGTAGGGGCTGTTGATTGGAGTATACTAAAACAAACCTGATCTCTCTAGGGCATTCAGAAGCCAAGTTATAAGCCCACAAATGTGTAACTGGACTACTTCTTTAAATTTACACCAGATCCGGTGATGTTTGGGACATAGTTTGACCCCCTTAGGAAAGTGCTATCCTCATGAAACGTTCAGATCACTTACAACTCAATAGATTCTACCTTCCTGTAACATTTCAGCCTGATTGGACCTTGTTTTCACACAAATGAACCCAGAATGATGTGAAATTGTGCTTTGTGCAACATAATTCTGGGTGCCATTTACAAACCATAAGTGCTAATGACTCCATTCCTTTTTGTGGTTGTAGGGGCTGTTGATTGGAGTACACTAAAACAAACCTGATCTCTCTAGGACATTCAGAAGCCAAGTTACAAGCCCACAAATGTGTAACTGGACTACTTCTTTAAAGTGACACCAGGCCCGGTGACCTTTGGGACATGGTTTTACCCCCTTAGGAATGTGCAATCATCTTGAAACTTTCAGAACACTTACAACTCAATAGATTCTACCTTCTTGTAACGTTTAAGCCTGATTGGACCTTGTTTTTACACAAATGGACCCAGAATGATGTGAAATTGTGCTTCGTGCAACATAATTCTGGGTGCCATTTACAAACCATAAGTGCTAATGACTCCATTCCTTTTTGTGGTTGTAGGGGCTGTTGATTGGAGTACACTAAAACAAACCTGACCTCTCTAGGACATTCAGAAGCCAAGTTATAAGCCCACAAAGGTGTAACTGGACTACTTCTTTAAAGTGACACCAGGCCCGGTGACCTTTGGGACATGGTTTTACCCCCTCGGAATGTGCGATCATCTTGAAACGTTCAGATCACTTACAACTCAATAGATTTTACCTTCTTGTAACGTTTCAGCCTGATTGGACCTTGTTTTCACACAAATGGACCCAGAATGATGTGAAATTGTGCTTCGTGCAACATAATTCTGGGTGCCATTTACAAACCATAAGTGCTAATGACTCCATTCATTTTTGTGGTTGTAGGGGCTGTTGATTGGAGTACACTAAAACAAACCTGACCTCTCTAGGACATTCAGAAGCCAAGTTATAAGCCCACAAAGGTGTAACTGGACTACTTCTTTAAAGTGACACCAGGCCCGGTGACCTTTGGGACATGGTTTTACCCCCTTAGGAATGTGCGATCATCTTGAAACGTTCAGATCACTTACAACTCAATAGATTCTACCTTCTTGTAACGTTTCAGCCTGATTGGACCTTGTTTTTACACAAATGGACCCAGAATGATGTGAAATTGTGCTTCGTGCAACATAATTCTGGGTGCCATTTACAAACCATAAGTGCTAATGACTCCATTCCTTTTTGTGGTTGTAGGGGCTGTTGGTTGGAGTACATTAAAACAAACCTGATCTCTCTAGGACATTCAGAAGCCAAGTTATAAGCCCACAAAGGTGTAACTGGACTACTTCTTTAAAGTGACACCAGGCCCGGTGACCTTTGGGACATGGTTTGACCCCCTATAGGAATGTGCGATCATCATGAAACGTTCAGATCACTTACAACTCAATAGATTCTACCTTCTTGTAACGTTTCAGCCTGATTGGACCTTGTTTTCACACAAATGGACCCAAAATGATGTGAAATTGTGCTTCGTGCAACATAATTCTGGGTGCCATTTACAAACCATAAGTGCTAAAACAAACCTGACCTCTCTAGGACATTCAGAAGCCAAGTTATAAGCCCACAAAGGTGTAACTGGACTACTTCTTTAAAGTGACACCAGGCCCGGTGACCTTTGGGACATGGTTTTACCCCCTTAGGAATGTGCGATCATCTTGAAACGTTCAGATCACTTACAACTCAATAGATTATACCTTCTTGTAACGTTTCAGCCTGATTGGACCTTGTTTTCACACAAATGGACCCAGAATGATGTGAAATTGTGCTTCGTGCAACATAATTCTGGGTTCCATTTACGAACCATAAGTGCTAATGACTCCATTCCTTTTTGTGGTTGTAGGGGCTGTTGGTTGGAGTACATTAAAACAAACCTGATCTCTCTAGGACATACAGAAGCCAAGTTATAAGCCCACAAATGTGTAACTGGACTACTTCTTTAAATTGACACCAGATTCGGTGACCTTTGGGACATGGTTTGACCCCCTTAGGAAAGGGCGATCATCTTGAAACGTTCTGATCACGTACAACTCAATAGATTCTACCTTCTTGTAACGTTTCAGCCTGATTGGACCTTGTTTTCACACAAATGGACCCAGAATGATGTGAAATTGTGCTTAGTGCAACGTAATTCTGGGTGCCATTTAAAGACCATAAGTGCTAATGACTCCATTCCTTTTTGTGGTTGTAGGGGCTGTTGATTGGAGTATACTAAAACAAACCTGATCTCTCTAGGGCATTCAGAAGCCAAGTTATAAGCCCACAAATGTGTAACTGGACTACTTCTTTAAATTTACACCAGATCCGGTGACGTTTGGGACATAGTTTGACCCCCTTAGGAAAGTGCTATCCTCATGAAACGTTCAGATCACTTACAACTCAATAGATTCTACCTTCCTGTAACATTTCAGCCTGATTGGACCTTGTTTTCACACAAATGAACCCAGAATGATGTGAAATTGTGCTTTGTGCAACATAATTCTGGGTGCCATTTACAAACCATAAGTGCTAATGACTCCATTCCTTTTTGTGGTTGTAGGGGCTGTTGATTGGAGTACACTAAAACAAACCTGATCTCTCTAGGACATTCAGAAGCCAAGTTACAAGCCCACAAATGTGTAACTGGACTACTTCTTTAAAGTGACACCAGGCCCGGTGACCTTTGGGACATGGTTTTACCCCCTTAGGAATGTGCAATCATCTTGAAACTTTCAGAACACTTACAACTCAATAGATTCTACCTTCTTGTAACGTTTCAGCCTGATTGGACCTTGTTTTTACACAAATGGACCCAGAATGATGTGAAATTGTGCTTCGTGCAACATAATTCTGGGTGCCATTTACAAACCATAAGTGCTAATGACTCCATTCCTTTTTGTGGTTGTAGGGGCTGTTGATTGGAGTACACTAAAACAAACCTGACCTCTCTAGGACATTCAGAAGCCAAGTTATAAGCCCACAAAGGTGTAACTGGACTACTTCTTTAAAGTGACACCAGGCCCGGTGACCTTTGGGACATGGTTTTACCCCCTCGGAATGTGCGATCATCTTGAAACGTTCAGATCACTTACAACTCAATAGATTCTACCTTCTTGTAACGTTTCAGCCTGATTGGACCTTGTTTTCACACAAATGGACCCAGAATGATGTGAAATTGTGCTTCGTGCAACATAATTCTGGGTTCCATTTACGAACCATAAGTGCTAATGACTCCATTCCTTTTTGTGGTTGTAGGGGCTGTTGGTTGGAGTACATTAAAACAAACCTGATCTCTCTAGGACATTCAGAAGCCAAGTTATAAGCCCACAAATGTGTAACTGGACTACTTCTTTAAATTGACACCAGATCCGGTGACCTTTGGGACATGGTTTGACCCCCTTAGGAAAGGGCGATCATCTTGAAACGTTCTGATCACTTACAACTCAATAGATTCTACCTTCTTGTAACGTTTCAGCCTGATTGGACCTTGTTTTCACACAAATGGACCCAGAATGATGTGAAATTGTGCTTCGTGGAACGTAATTCTGGGTGCCATTTAAAGACCATAAGTGCTAATGACTCCATTCCTTTTTGTGGTTGTAGGGGCTGTTGATTGGAGTATACTAAAACAAACCTGATCTCTCTAGGACATTCAGAAGCCAAGTTATAAGCCCACAAATGTGTAACTGGACTACTTCTTTAAATTTACACCAGATCCGGTGACGTTTGGGACATAGTTTGACCCCCTTAGGAAAGTGCTATCCTCATGAAACGTTCAGATCACTTACAACTCAATAGATTCTACCTTCCTGTAACGTTTCAGCCTGATTGGACCTTGTTTTCACACAAATGAACCCAGAATGATGTGAAATTGTGCTTCGTGCAACATAATTCTGGGTGCCATTTACAAACCATAAGTGCTAATGACTCCATTCCTTTTTGTGGTTGTAGGGGCTGTTGATTGGAGTACACTAAAACAAACCTGATCTCTCTAGGACATTCAGAAGCCAAGTTATAAGCCCACAAAGGTGTAACTGGACTACTTTTTTAAAGTGACACCAGGCCCGGTGACCTTTGGAACATGGTTTGACCCCCTATAGGAATGTGTGATCATCATGAAACGTTCAGATCACTTACAACTCAATAGATTCTACCTTCTTGTAACGTTTCAGCCTGATTGGACCTTGTTTTCACACAAATGGACCCAGAATGATGTGAAATTGTGCTTCGTGCAACATAATTCTGGGTGCCATTTACAAACCATAAGTGCTAATGACTCCATTCCTTTTTGTGGTTGTAGGGGCTGTTGATTGGAGTACACTAAAACAAACCTGATCTATCTGGGACATTCAGAAGCCAAGTTATAAGCCCACAAAGGTGTAACTGGACTACATTAAAGTGACACCAGGCCCGGTGACCTTTGGGACATGGTTTGACCCCCTTAGTAAAGTGCGATCATCTTGAAAAGTTCAGATCACTTACAACTCAATAGATTCTACCTTCTTGTAACGTTTCAGCCTGATTGGACCTTGTTTTCACACAAATGAACCCAGAATGATGTGAAATTGTGCTTCGTGCAACATAATTCTGGGTGCCATTTAAAAACCATAAGTGCTAATGACTCCATTCCTTTTTGTGGTTGTAGGGGCTGTTGATTGGAGTATACTAAAACAAACCTGATCTCTCTAGGACATTCAGAAGCCAAGTTATAAGCCCACAAATGTGTAACTGGACTACTTCTTTAAATTTACACCAGATCCGGTGACATTTGGGACATGGTTTGACCCCCTTAGGAAAGTGCTATCATCATGAAACGTTCAGATCAATTACAACTCAATAGATTCTACCTTCTTGTAACGTTTCAGCCTGATTGGACCTTGTTTTCACACAAATGGACCCAGAATGATGTGAAATTGTGCTTCGTGCAACATATTTCTGGGTGCCATTTACAAACCATAAGTGCTAATGACTCCATTCCTTTTTGTGGTTGTAGGGGCTGTTGATTGGAGTACACTAAAACAAACCTGACCTCTCTAGGACATTCAGAAGCCAAGTTATAAGCCCACAAAGGTGTAACTGGACTACTTCTTTAAAGTGACACCAGGCCCGGTGACCTTTGGGACATGGTTTTACCCCCTTAGGAATGTGCGATCATCTTGAAACGTTCAGATCACTTACAACTCAATAGATTCTACCTTCTTGTAACGTTTCAGCCTGATTGGATTTTGTTTTTACACAAATGGACCCAGAATGATGTGAAATTGTGCTTCGTGCAACATAATTCTGGGTGCCATTTACAAACCATAAGTGCTAATGACTCCATTCCTTTTTGTGGTTGTAGGGGCTGTTGGTTGGAGTACATTAAAACAAACCTGATCTCTCTAGGACATTCAGAAGCCAAGTTATAAGCCCACAAAGGTGTAACTGGACTACTTCTTTAAAGTGACACCAGGCCCGGTGACCTTTGGGACATGGTTTGACCCCCTATAGGAATGTGCGATCATCATGAAACGTTCAGATCACTTACAACTCAATAGATTCTACCTTCTTGTAACATTTCAGCCTGATTGGACCTTGTTTTCACACAAATGGACCCAGAATGATGTGAAATTGTGCTTCGTGCAACATAATTCTGGGTGCCATTTACAAACCATAAGTGCCAATGACTCCATTCCTTTTTGTGGTTGTAGGGGCTGTTGATTGGAGTATACTAAAACAAACCTGATCTCTCTAGGACATTCAGAAGCCAAGTTATAAGCCCACAAATGTGTAACTGGACTACTTCTTTAAATTGACACCAGATCCGGTGACCTTTGGGACATGGTTTGACCCCCTTAGGAAAGGGCGATCATCTTGAAACGTTCTGATCACTTACAACTCAATAGATTCTACCTTCTTGTAACGTTTCAGCCTGATTGGACCTTGTTTTCACACAAATGGACCCAGAATGATGTGAAATTGTGCTTCGTGGAACGTAATTCTGGGTGCCATTTAAAGACCATAAGTGCTAATGACTCCATTCCTTTTTGTGGTTGTAGGGGCTGTTGATTGGAGTATACTAAAACAAACCTGATCTCTCTAGGACATTCAGAAGCCAAGTTATAAGCCCACAAATGTGTAACTGGACTACTTCTTTAAATTTACACCAGATCCGGTGACGTTTGGGACATAGTTTGACCCCCTTAGGAAAGTGCTATCCTCATGAAACGTTCAGATCACTTACAACTCAATAGATTTTACCTTCTTGTAACGTTTCAGCCTGATTGGACCTTGTTTTCACACAAATGGACCCAGAATGATGTGAAATTGTGCTTCGTGCAACATAATTCTGGGTGCCATTTACAAACCATAAGTGCTAATGACTCCATTCATTTTTGTGGTTGTAGGGGCTGTTGATTGGAGTACACTAAAACAAACCTGACCTCTCTAGGACATTCAGAAGCCAAGTTATAAGCCCACAAAGGTGTAACTGGACTACTTCTTTAAAGTGACACCAGGCCCGGTGACCTTTGGGACATGGTTTTACCCCCTTAGGAATGTGCGATCATCTTGAAACGTTCAGATCACTTACAACTCAATAGATTCTACCTTCTTGTAACGTTTCAGCCTGATTGGACCTTGTTTTTACACAAATGGACCCAGAATGATGTGAAATTGTGCTTCGTGCAACATAATTCTGGGTGCCATTTACAAACCATAAGTGCTAATGACTCCATTCCTTTTTGTGGTTGTAGGGGCTGTTGGTTGGAGTACATTAAAACAAACCTGATCTCTCTAGGACATTCAGAAGCCAAGTTATAAGCCCACAAAGGTGTAACTGGACTACTTCTTTAAAGTGACACCAGGCCCGGTGACCTTTGGGACATGGTTTGACCCCCTATAGGAATGTGCGATCATCATGAAACGTTCAGATCACTTACAACTCAATAGATTCTACCTTCTTGTAACGTTTCAGCCTGATTGGACCTTGTTTTCACACAAATGGACCCAAAATGATGTGAAATTGTGCTTCGTGCAACATAATTCTGGGTGCCATTTACAAACCATAAGTGCCAATGACTCCATTCCTTTTGGTGGTTGTAGGGGCTGTTGATTGGAGTACACTAAAACAAACCTGACCTCTCTAGGACATTCAGAAGCCAAGTTATAAGCCCACAAAGGTGTAACTGGACTACTTCTTTAAAGTGACACCAGGCCCGGTGACCTTTGGGACATGGTTTTACCCCCTTAGGAATGTGCGATCATCTTGAAACGTTCAGATCACTTACAACTCAATAGATTATACCTTCTTGTAACGTTTCAGCCTGATTGGACCTTGTTTTCACACAAATGGACCCAGAATGATGTGAAATTGTGCTTCGTGCAACATAATTCTGGGTTCCATTTACGAACCATAAGTGCTAATGACTCCATTCCTTTTTGTGGTTGTAGGGGCTGTTGGTTGGAGTACATTAAAACAAACCTGATCTCTCTAGGACATACAGAAGCCAAGTTATAAGCCCACAAATGTGTAACTGGACTACTTCTTTAAATTGACACCAGATTCGGTGACCTTTGGGACATGGTTTGACCCCCTTAGGAAAGGGCGATCATCTTGAAACGTTCTGATCACGTACAACTCAATAGATTCTACCTTCTTGTAACGTTTCAGCCTGATTGGACCTTGTTTTCACACAAATGGACCCAGAATGATGTGAAATTGTGCTTAGTGCAACGTAATTCTGGGTGCCATTTAAAGACCATAAGTGCTAATGACTCCATTCCTTTTTGTGGTTGTAGGGGCTGTTGATTGGAGTATACTAAAACAAACCTGATCTCTCTAGGGCATTCAGAAGCCAAGTTATAAGCCCACAAATGTGTAACTGGACTACTTCTTTAAATTTACACCAGATCCGGTGATGTTTGGGACATAGTTTGACCCCCTTAGGAAAGTGCTATCCTCATGAAACGTTCAGATCACTTACAACTCAATAGATTCTACCTTCCTGTAACATTTCAGCCTGATTGGACCTTGTTTTCACACAAAAGAACCCAGAATGATGTGAAATTGTGCTTTGTGCAACATAATTCTGGGTGCCATTTACAAACCATAAGTGCTAATGACTCCATTCCTTTTTGTGGTTGTAGGGGCTGTTGATTGGAGTACACTAAAACAAACCTGATCTCTCTAGGACATTCAGAAGCCAAGTTACAAGCCCACAAATGTGTAACTGGACTACTTCTTTAAAGTGACACCAGGCCCGGTGACCTTTGGGACATGGTTTTACCCCCTTAGGAATGTGCAATCATCTTGAAACTTTCAGAACACTTACAACTCAATAGATTCTACCTTCTTGTAACGTTTCAGCCTGATTGGACCTTGTTTTTACACAAATGGACCCAGAATGATGTGAAATTGTGCTTCGTGCAACATAATTCTGGGTGCCATTTACAAACCATAAGTGCTAATGACTCCATTCCTTATTGTGGTTGTAGGGGCTGTTGGTTGGAGTACATTAAAACAAACCTGATCTATCTAGGACATTCAGAAGCCAAGTTATAAGCCCACAAAGGTGTAACTGGACTACTTCTTTAAAGTGACACCAGGCCCGGTGACCTTTGGGACATGGTTTGACCCCCTTAGTAAAGTGCGATCATCTTGAAACGTTCAGATCACTTACAACTCAATAGATTCTACCTTCTTGTAACGTTTCAGCCTGATTGGACCTTGTTTTCACACAAATGAACCCAGAATGATGTGAAATTGTGCTTCGTGCAACATAATTCTGGGTGCCATTTAAAAACCATAAGTGCTAATTACTCCATTCCTTTTTGTGGTTGTAGGGGCTGTTGATTGGAGTATACTAAAACAAACCTGATCTCTCTAGGACATTCAGAAGCCAAGTTATAAGCCCACAAATGTGTAACTGGACTACTTCTTTAAATTTACACCAGATCCGGTGACCTTTGGGACATGGTTTGACCCCCTTAGGAAAGTGCTATCATCATGAAACGTTCAGATCACTTACAACTCAATAGATTTTACCTTCTTGTAACGTTTCAGCCTGATTGGACCTTGTTTTCACACAAATGGACCCAGAATGATGTGAAATTGTGCTTCGTGCAACATAATTCTGGGTGCCATTTACAAACCATAAGTGCTAATGACTCCATTCATTTTTGTGGTTGTAGGGGCTGTTGATTGGAGTACACTAAAACAAACCTGACCTCTCTAGGACATTCAGAAGCCAAGTTATAAGCCCACAAAGGTGTAACTGGACTACTTCTTTAAAGTGACACCAGGCCCGGTGACCTTTGGGACATGGTTTTACCCCCTTAGGAATGTGCGATCATCTTGAAACGTTCAGATCACTTACAACTCAATAGATTCTACCTTCTTGTAACGTTTCAGCCTGATTGGACCTTGTTTTTACACAAATGGACCCAGAATGATGTGAAATTGTGCTTCGTGCAACATAATTCTGGGTGCCATTTACAAACCATAAGTGCTAATGACTCCATTCCTTTTTGTGGTTGTAGGGGCTGTTGGTTGGAGTACATTAAAACAAACCTGATCTCTCTAGGACATTCAGAAGCCAAGTTATAAGCCCACAAAGGTGTAACTGGACTACTTCTTTAAAGTGACACCAGGCCCGGTGACCTTTGGGACATGGTTTTACCCCCTATAGGAATGTGCGATCATCATGAAACGTTCAGATCACTTACAACTCAATAGATTCTACCTTCTTGTAACGTTTCAGCCTGATTGGACCTTGTTTTCACACAAATGGACCCAAAATGATGTGAAATTGTGCTTCGTGCAACATAATTCTGGGTGCCATTTACAAACCATAAGTGCCAATGACTCCATTCCTTTTGGTGGTTGTAGGGGCTGTTGATTGGAGTACACTAAAACAAACCTGACCTCTCTAGGACATTCAGAAGCCAAGTTATAAGCCCACAAAGGTGTAACTGGACTACTTCTTTAAAGTGACACCAGGCCCGGTGACCTTTGGGACATGGTTTTACCCCCTTAGGAATGTGCGATCATCTTGAAACGTTCAGATCACTTACAACTCAATAGATTATACCTTCTTGTAACGTTTCAGCCTGATTGGACCTTGTTTTCACACAAATGGACCCAGAATGATGTGAAATTGTGCTTCGTGCAACATAATTCTGGGTTCCATTTACGAACCATAAGTGCTAATGACTCCATTCCTTTTTGTGGTTGTAGGGGCTGTTGGTTGGAGTACATTAAAACAAACCTGATCTCTCTAGGACATACAGAAGCCAAGTTATAAGCCCACAAATGTGTAACTGGACTACTTCTTTAAATTGACACCAGATTCGGTGACCTTTGGGACATGGTTTGACCCCCTTAGGAAAGGGCGATCATCTTGAAACGTTCTGATCACGTACAACTCAATAGATTCTACCTTCTTGTAACGTTTCAGCCTGATTGGACCTTGTTTTCACACAAATGGACCCAGAATGATGTGAAATTGTGCTTAGTGCAACGTAATTCTGGGTGCCATTTAAAGACCATAAGTGCTAATGACTCCATTCCTTTTTGTGGTTGTAGGGGCTGTTGATTGGAGTATACTAAAACAAACCTGATCTCTCTAGGGCATTCAGAAGCCAAGTTATAAGCCCACAAATGTGTAACTGGACTACTTCTTTAAATTTACACCAGATCCGGTGATGTTTGGGACATAGTTTGACCCCCTTAGGAAAGTGCTATCCTCATGAAACGTTCAGATCACTTACAACTCAATAGATTCTACCTTCCTGTAACATTTCAGCCTGATTGGACCTTGTTTTCACACAAATGAACCCAGAATGATGTGAAATTGTGCTTTGTGCAACATAATTCTGGGTGCCATTTACAAACCATAAGTGCTAATGACTCCATTCCTTTTTGTGGTTGTAGGGGCTGTTGATTGGAGTACACTAAAACAAACCTGATCTCTCTAGGACATTCAGAAGCCAAGTTACAAGCCCACAAATGTGTAACTGGACTACTTCTTTAAAGTGACACCAGGCCCGGTGACCTTTGGGACATGGTTTTACCCCCTTAGGAATGTGCAATCATCTTGAAACTTTCAGAACACTTACAACTCAATAGATTCTACCTTCTTGTAACGTTTCAGCCTGATTGGACCTTGTTTTTACACAAATGGACCCAGAATGATGTGAAATTGTGCTTCGTGCAACATAATTCTGGGTGCCATTTACAAACCATAAGTGCTAATGACTCCATTCCTTTTTGTGGTTGTAGGGGCTGTTGATTGGAGTACACTAAAACAAACCTGACCTCTCTAGGACATTCAGAAGCCAAGTTATAAGCCCACAAAGGTGTAACTGGACTACTTCTTTAAAGTGACACCAGGCCCGGTGACCTTTGGGACATGGTTTTACCCCCTCGGAATGTGCGATCATCTTGAAACGTTCAGATCACTTACAACTCAATAGATTTTACCTTCTTGTAACGTTTCAGCCTGATTGGACCTTGTTTTCACACAAATGGACCCAGAATGATGTGAAATTGTGCTTCGTGCAACATAATTCTGGGTGCCATTTACAAACCATAAGTGCTAATGACTCCATTCATTTTTGTGGTTGTAGGGGCTGTTGATTGGAGTACACTAAAACAAACCTGACCTCTCTAGGACATTCAGAAGCCAAGTTATAAGCCCACAAAGGTGTAACTGGACTACTTCTTTAAAGTGACACCAGGCCCGGTGACCTTTGGGACATGGTTTTACCCCCTTAGGAATGTGCGATCATCTTGAAACGTTCAGATCACTTACAACTCAATAGATTCTACCTTCTTGTAACGTTTCAGCCTGATTGGACCTTGTTTTTACACAAATGGACCCAGAATGATGTGAAATTGTGCTTCGTGCAACATAATTCTGGGTGCCATTTACAAACCATAAGTGCTAATGACTCCATTCCTTTTTGTGGTTGTAGGGGCTGTTGGTTGGAGTACATTAAAACAAACCTGATCTCTCTAGGACATTCAGAAGCCAAGTTATAAGCCCACAAAGGTGTAACTGGACTACTTCTTTAAAGTGACACCAGGCCCGGTGACCTTTGGGACATGGTTTGACCCCCTATAGGAATGTGCGATCATCATGAAACGTTCAGATCACTTACAACTCAATAGATTCTACCTTCTTGTAACGTTTCAGCCTGATTGGACCTTGTTTTCACACAAATGGACCCAAAATGATGTGAAATTGTGCTTCGTGCAACATAATTCTGGGTGCCATTTACAAACCATAAGTGCTAAAACAAACCTGACCTCTCTAGGACATTCAGAAGCCAAGTTATAAGCCCACAAAGGTGTAACTGGACTACTTCTTTAAAGTGACACCAGGCCCGGTGACCTTTGGGACATGGTTTTACCCCCTTAGGAATGTGCGATCATCTTGAAACGTTCAGATCACTTACAACTCAATAGATTATACCTTCTTGTAACGTTTCAGCCTGATTGGACCTTGTTTTCACACAAATGGACCCAGAATGATGTGAAATTGTGCTTCGTGCAACATAATTCTGGGTTCCATTTACGAACCATAAGTGCTAATGACTCCATTCCTTTTTGTGGTTGTAGGGGCTGTTGGTTGGAGTACATTAAAACAAACCTGATCTCTCTAGGACATACAGAAGCCAAGTTATAAGCCCACAAATGTGTAACTGGACTACTTCTTTAAATTGACACCAGATTCGGTGACCTTTGGGACATGGTTTGACCCCCTTAGGAAAGGGCGATCATCTTGAAACGTTCTGATCACGTACAACTCAATAGATTCTACCTTCTTGTAACGTTTCAGCCTGATTGGACCTTGTTTTCACACAAATGGACCCAGAATGATGTGAAATTGTGCTTAGTGCAACGTAATTCTGGGTGCCATTTAAAGACCATAAGTGCTAATGACTCCATTCCTTTTTGTGGTTGTAGGGGCTGTTGATTGGAGTATACTAAAACAAACCTGATCTCTCTAGGGCATTCAGAAGCCAAGTTATAAGCCCACAAATGTGTAACTGGACTACTTCTTTAAATTTACACCAGATCCGGTGACGTTTGGGACATAGTTTGACCCCCTTAGGAAAGTGCTATCCTCATGAAACGTTCAGATCACTTACAACTCAATAGATTCTACCTTCCTGTAACATTTCAGCCTGATTGGACCTTGTTTTCACACAAATGAACCCAGAATGATGTGAAATTGTGCTTTGTGCAACATAATTCTGGGTGCCATTTACAAACCATAAGTGCTAATGACTCCATTCCTTTTTGTGGTTGTAGGGGCTGTTGATTGGAGTACACTAAAACAAACCTGATCTCTCTAGGACATTCAGAAGCCAAGTTACAAGCCCACAAATGTGTAACTGGACTACTTCTTTAAAGTGACACCAGGCCCGGTGACCTTTGGGACATGGTTTTACCCCCTTAGGAATGTGCAATCATCTTGAAACTTTCAGAACACTTACAACTCAATAGATTCTACCTTCTTGTAACGTTTCAGCCTGATTGGACCTTGTTTTTACACAAATGGACCCAGAATGATGTGAAATTGTGCTTCGTGCAACATAATTCTGGGTGCCATTTACAAACCATAAGTGCTAATGACTCCATTCCTTTTTGTGGTTGTAGGGGCTGTTGATTGGAGTACACTAAAACAAACCTGACCTCTCTAGGACATTCAGAAGCCAAGTTATAAGCCCACAAAGGTGTAACTGGACTACTTCTTTAAAGTGACACCAGGCCCGGTGACCTTTGGGACATGGTTTTACCCCCTCGGAATGTGCGATCATCTTGAAACGTTCAGATCACTTACAACTCAATAGATTCTACCTTCTTGTAACGTTTCAGCCTGATTGGACCTTGTTTTCACACAAATGGACCCAGAATGATGTGAAATTGTGCTTCGTGCAACATAATTCTGGGTTCCATTTACGAACCATAAGTGCTAATGACTCCATTCCTTTTTGTGGTTGTAGGGGCTGTTGGTTGGAGTACATTAAAACAAACCTGATCTCTCTAGGACATTCAGAAGCCAAGTTATAAGCCCACAAATGTGTAACTGGACTACTTCTTTAAATTGACACCAGATCCGGTGACCTTTGGGACATGGTTTGACCCCCTTAGGAAAGGGCGATCATCTTGAAACGTTCTGATCACTTACAACTCAATAGATTCTACCTTCTTGTAACGTTTCAGCCTGATTGGACCTTGTTTTCACACAAATGGACCCAGAATGATGTGAAATTGTGCTTCGTGGAACGTAATTCTGGGTGCCATTTAAAGACCATAAGTGCTAATGACTCCATTCCTTTTTGTGGTTGTAGGGGCTGTTGATTGGAGTATACTAAAACAAACCTGATCTCTCTAGGACATTCAGAAGCCAAGTTATAAGCCCACAAATGTGTAACTGGACTACTTCTTTAAATTTACACCAGATCCGGTGACGTTTGGGACATAGTTTGACCCCCTTAGGAAAGTGCTATCCTCATGAAACGTTCAGATCACTTACAACTCAATAGATTCTACCTTCCTGTAACGTTTCAGCCTGATTGGACCTTGTTTTCACACAAATGAACCCAGAATGATGTGAAATTGTGCTTCGTGCAACATAATTCTGGGTGCCATTTACAAACCATAAGTGCTAATGACTCCATTCCTTTTTGTGGTTGTAGGGGCTGTTGATTGGAGTACACTAAAACAAACCTGATCTCTCTAGGACATTCAGAAGCCAAGTTATAAGCCCACAAAGGTGTAACTGGACTACTTTTTTAAAGTGACACCAGGCCCGGTGACCTTTGGAACATGGTTTGACCCCCTATAGGAATGTGTGATCATCATGAAACGTTCAGATCACTTACAACTCAATAGATTCTACCTTCTTGTAACGTTTCAGCCTGATTGGACCTTGTTTTCACACAAATGGACCCAGAATGATGTGAAATTGTGCTTCGTGCAACATAATTCTGGGTGCCATTTACAAACCATAAGTGCTAATGACTCCATTCCTTTTTGTGGTTGTAGGGGCTGTTGATTGGAGTACACTAAAACAAACCTGATCTATCTGGGACATTCAGAAGCCAAGTTATAAGCCCACAAAGGTGTAACTGGACTACATTAAAGTGACACCAGGCCCGGTGACCTTTGGGACATGGTTTGACCCCCTTAGTAAAGTGCGATCATCTTGAAAAGTTCAGATCACTTACAACTCAATAGATTCTACCTTCTTGTAACGTTTCAGCCTGATTGGACCTTGTTTTCACACAAATGAACCCAGAATGATGTGAAATTGTGCTTCGTGCAACATAATTCTGGGTGCCATTTAAAAACCATAAGTGCTAATGACTCCATTCCTTTTTGTGGTTGTAGGGGCTGTTGATTGGAGTATACTAAAACAAACCTGATCTCTCTAGGACATTCAGAAGCCAAGTTATAAGCCCACAAATGTGTAACTGGACTACTTCTTTAAATTTACACCAGATCCGGTGACATTTGGGACATGGTTTGACCCCCTTAGGAAAGTGCTATCATCATGAAACGTTCAGATCAATTACAACTCAATAGATTCTACCTTCTTGTAACGTTTCAGCCTGATTGGACCTTGTTTTCACACAAATGGACCCAGAATGATGTGAAATTGTGCTTCGTGCAACATATTTCTGGGTGCCATTTACAAACCATAAGTGCTAATGACTCCATTCCTTTTTGTGGTTGTAGGGGCTGTTGATTGGAGTACACTAAAACAAACCTGACCTCTCTAGGACATTCAGAAGCCAAGTTATAAGCCCACAAAGGTGTAACTGGACTACTTCTTTAAAGTGACACCAGGCCCGGTGACCTTTGGGACATGGTTTTACCCCCTTAGGAATGTGCGATCATCTTGAAACGTTCAGATCACTTACAACTCAATAGATTCTACCTTCTTGTAACGTTTCAGCCTGATTGGATTTTGTTTTTACACAAATGGACCCAGAATGATGTGAAATTGTGCTTCGTGCAACATAATTCTGGGTGCCATTTACAAACCATAAGTGCTAATGACTCCATTCCTTTTTGTGGTTGTAGGGGCTGTTGGTTGGAGTACATTAAAACAAACCTGATCTCTCTAGGACATTCAGAAGCCAAGTTATAAGCCCACAAAGGTGTAACTGGACTACTTCTTTAAAGTGACACCAGGCCCGGTGACCTTTGGGACATGGTTTGACCCCCTATAGGAATGTGCGATCATCATGAAACGTTCAGATCACTTACAACTCAATAGATTCTACCTTCTTGTAACATTTCAGCCTGATTGGACCTTGTTTTCACACAAATGGACCCAGAATGATGTGAAATTGTGCTTCGTGCAACATAATTCTGGGTGCCATTTACAAACCATAAGTGCCAATGACTCCATTCCTTTTTGTGGTTGTAGGGGCTGTTGATTGGAGTATACTAAAACAAACCTGATCTCTCTAGGACATTCAGAAGCCAAGTTATAAGCCCACAAATGTGTAACTGGACTACTTCTTTAAATTGACACCAGATCCGGTGACCTTTGGGACATGGTTTGACCCCCTTAGGAAAGGGCGATCATCTTGAAACGTTCTGATCACTTACAACTCAATAGATTCTACCTTCTTGTAACGTTTCAGCCTGATTGGACCTTGTTTTCACACAAATGGACCCAGAATGATGTGAAATTGTGCTTCGTGGAACGTAATTCTGGGTGCCATTTAAAGACCATAAGTGCTAATGACTCCATTCCTTTTTGTGGTTGTAGGGGCTGTTGATTGGAGTATACTAAAACAAACCTGATCTCTCTAGGACATTCAGAAGCCAAGTTATAAGCCCACAAATGTGTAACTGGACTACTTCTTTAAATTTACACCAGATCCGGTGACGTTTGGGACATAGTTTGACCCCCTTAGGAAAGTGCTATCCTCATGAAACGTTCAGATCACTTACAACTCAATAGATTCTACCTTCCTGTAACGTTTCAGCCTGATTGGACCTTGTTTTCACACAAATGAACCCAGAATGATGTGAAATTGTGCTTCGTGCAACATAATTCTGGGTGCCATTTACAAACCATAAGTGCTAATGACTCCATTCCTTTTTGTGGTTGTAGGGGCTGTTGATTGGAGTACACTAAAACAAACCTGATCTCTCTAGGACATTCAGAAGCCAAGTTATAAGCCCACAAAGGTGTAACTGGACTACTTTTTTAAAGTGACACCAGGCCCGGTGACCTTTGGGACATGGTTTGACCCCCTATAGGAATGTGTGATCATCATGAAACGTTCAGATCACTTACAACTCAATAGATTCTACCTTCTTGTAACGTTTCAGCCTGATTGGACCTTGTTTTCACACAAATGGACCCAGAATGATGTGAAATTGTGCTTCGTGCAACATAATTCTGGGTGCCATTTACAAACCATAAGTGCTAATGACTCCATTCCTTTTTGTGGTTGTAGGGGCTGTTGATTGGAGTACACTAAAACAAACCTGATCTATCTGGGACATTCAGAAGCCAAGTTATAAGCCCACAAAGGTGTAACTGGACTACTTCATTAAAGTGACACCAGGCCCGGTGACCTTTGGGACATGGTTTGACCCCCTTAGTAAAGTGCGATCATCTTGAAAAGTTCAGATCACTTACAACTCAATAGATTCTACCTTCTTGTAACGTTTCAGCCTGATTGGACCTTGTTTTCACACAAATGAACCCAGAATGATGTGAAATTGTGCTTCGTGCAACATAATTCTGGGTGCCATTTAAAAACCATAAGTGCTAATGACTCCATTCCTTTTTGTGGTTGTAGGGGCTGTTGATTGGAGTATACTAAAACAAACCTGATCTCTCTAGGACATTCAGAAGCCAAGTTATAAGCCCACAAATGTGTAACTGGACTACTTCTTTAAATTGACACCAGATCCGGTGACCTTTGGAACATGGTTTGACCCCCTTAGGAAAGGGCGATCATCTTGAAACGTTCAGATCACTTACAACTCAATAGATTCTACCTTCTTGTAACGTTTCAGCCTGATTTGACCTTGTTTTTACACAAATGAACCCAGAATGATGTGAAATTGTGCTTCGTGCAACATAATTCTGGGTGCCATTTAAAAACCATAAGTGCTAATGACTCCATTCCTTTTTGTGGTTGTAGGGGCTGTTGGTTGGAGTACATTAAAACAAACCTGATCTCTCTAGGACATTCAGAAGCCAAGTTATAAGCCCACAAATGTGTAACTGGACTACTTCTTTAAATTGACACCAGATCCGGTGACCTTTGGGACATGGTTTGACCCCCTTAGGAAACTGCGATCATCTTGAAACGTTCTGATCACTTACAACTCAATAGATTCTACCTTCTTGTAACGTTTCAGCCTGATTGGACCTTGTTTTCACACAAATGGACCCAGAATGATGTGAAATTGTGCTTCATGCAACGTAATTCTGGGTGCCATTTAAAGACCATAAGTGCTCATGACTCCATTCCTTTTTGTGGTTGTAGGGGCTGTTGATTGGAGTATACTAAAACAAACCTGATCTCTCTAGGACATTCAGAAGCCAAGTTAGAAGCCCACAAATGTGTAACTGGACTACTTCTTTAAATTTACACCAGATCCGGTGACGTTTGGGACATAGTTTGACCCCCTTAGGAAAGTGCTATCCTCATGAAACGTTCAGATCACTTACAACTCAATAGATTCTACCTTCCTGTAACGTTTTAGCCTGATTGGACCTTGTTTTCACACTAATGAACCCAGAATGATGTGAAATTGTGCTTCGTGCAACATAATACTGGGTGCCATTTACAAACCATAAGTGCTAATTACTCCATTCCTTTTTGGGGTAATGGGGGCTGTTAATTGGAGTACTCTAAAACAAACCTGACCTCTCTAGGATATTCAGAAGCCAAGTTATAAGCCCACAAAAGTGTAACTGGACTACTTCTTTAAAGTAACACCAGGCCCGGTGACCTTTGGGACATGGTTTGACCCCCTATAGGAAAGTGCGATCATCTTGAAACGTTCAGATCACTTACAACTCAATAGATTCTACCTTCCTGTAACGTTTCAGCCTGATTGGACCTTGTTTTCACACAAATGAACCCAGAATGATGTGAAATTGTGCTTCGTGCAACATAATTCTGGGTGCCATTTACAAACCATAAGTGCTAATGACTCCATTCCTTTTTGTGGTTGTAGGGGCTGTTGATTGGAGTACACTAAAACAAACCTGATCTCTCTAGGACATTCAGAAGCCAAGTTACAAGCCCACAAATGTGTAACTGGACCACTTCTTTAAATTGACACCAGATCCGGTAACCTTTGGGACATGGTTTGACCCCCTTAGGAAAGTGCTATCATCATGAAATGTTCAGATCACTTACAACTCAATAGATTCTACCTTCTTGTAACGTTTCAGCCTGATTGGACCTTGTTTTCACACAAATGGACCCAGAATGATGTGAAATTGTGCTTTGTGCAACATAATTATGGGTGCCATTTACAAACCATAAGTGCTAATGACTCCATTCCTTTTTGTTGTTGTAGGGGCTGTTGGTTGGAGTACATTAAAACAAACCTGATCTCTCTAGGACATTCAGAAGCCAAGTTATAAGCCCACAAATGTGTAACTGGACTACTTTAAATTGACACAAGATCCGGTGACCTTTGGGACATGGTTTGACCCCCTTAGGAAAGTGCGATCATCTTGAAACGTTCTGATCACTTACAACTCAATAGATTCTACCTTCTTGTAACATTTCAGCCTGATTGGACCTTGTTTTCACACAAATGGACACAGAATGATGTGAAATTGTGCTTCGTGCAACGTAATTCTGGGTGCCATTTAAAGACCATAAGTGCTAATGACTCCATTCCTTTTTGTGGTTGTAGGGGCTGTTGATTGGAGTATACTAAAACAAACCTGATCTCTCTAGGACATTCAGAAGCCAAGTTATAAGCCCACAAATGTGTAACTGGACTACTTCTTTAAATTGACACCAGATCCGGTAACCTTTGGGACATGGTTTGACCCCCTTAGGAAAGTGCTATCATCATGAAATGTTCAGATCACTTACAACTCAATAGATTCTACCTTCTTGTAACGTTTCAGCCTGATTGGACCTTGTTTTCACACAAATGGACCCAGAATGATTTGAAATTGTGCTTCGTGCAACATAATTCTGGGTGCCATTTACAAACCATAAGTGCTAATGACTCCATTCCTTTTTGTGGTTGTAGGGGCTGTTGGTTGGAGTACATTAAAACAAACCTGATCTCTCTAGGACATTCAGAAGCCAAGTTACAAGCCCACAAATGTGTAACTGGACTACTTCTTTAAATTGACACCAGATCCGGTGACCTTTGGGACATGGTTTGACCCCCTTAGGAAAGTGCGATCATCTTGAAACGTTCTGATCACTTACAACTCAATAGATTCTACCTTCTTGTAACGTTTCAGCCTGATTGGACCTTGTTTTCACACAAATGGACCCAGAATGATGTGAAACTGTGCTTCGTGCAACGTAATTCTGGGTGCCATTTAAAGACCATAAGTGCTAATGACTCCATTCCTTTTTGTGGTTGTAGGGGCTGTTGATTGGAGTATACTAAAACAAACCTGATCTCTCAAGGACATTCAGAAGCCAAGTTATAAGCCCACAAATGTGTAACTGGACTACTTCTTTAAATTTACAACAGATCCGGTGACGTTTGGGACATAGTTTGACTCCCTTAGGAAAGTGCTATCCTCATGAAACGTTCAGATCACTTACAACTCAATAGATTCTACCTTCCTGTAACGTTTTAGCCTGATTGGACCTTGTTTTCACACTAATGAACCCAGAATGATGTGAAATTGTGCTTCGTGCAACATAATACTGGGTGCCATTTACAAACCATAAGTGCTAATGACTCCATTCCTTTTTGGGGTAATGGGGGCTGTTAATTGGAGTACTCTAAAACAAACCTGACCTCTCTAGGATATTCAGAAGCCAAGTTATAAGCCCACAAAGGTGTAACTGGACTACTTCTTTAAAGTAACACCAGGCCCGGTGACCTTTGGGACATGGTTTGACCCCCTATAGGAATGTGCGATCATCTTGAAACGTTCAGATCACTTACAACTCAATAGATTCTACCTTCCTGTAACGTTTCAGCCTGATTGGACCTTGTTTTCACACAAATGAACCCAGAATGATGTGAAATTGTGCTTCGTGCAACATAATTCTGGGTGCCATTTACAAACCATAAGTGCTAATGACTCCATTCCTTTTTGTGGTTGTAGGGGCTGTTGATTGGAGTACACTAAAACAAACCTGATCTCTCTAGGACATTCAGAAGCCAAGTTACAAGCCCACAAATGTGTAACTGGACTACTTCTTTAAATTGACACCAGATCCGGTAACCTTTGGGACATGGTTTGACCCCCTTAGGAAAGTGCTATCATCATGAAATGTTCAGATCACTTACAACTCAATAGATTCTACCTTCTTGTAACGTTTCAGCCTGATTGGACCTTGTTTTCACACAAATGGACCTAGAATGATGTGAAATTGTGCTTCGTGCAACATAATTCTGGGTGCCATTTACAAACCATAAGTGCTAATGACTCCATTCCTTTTTGTTGTTGTAGGGGCTGTTGGTTGGAGTACATTAAAAATAACCTGATCTCTCTAGGACATTCAGAAGCCAAGTTATAAGCCCACAAATGTGTAACTGGACTACTTTAAATTGACACCAGATCCGGTGACCTTTGGGACATGGTTTGACCCCCTTAGGAAAGTGCGATCATCTTGAAACGTTCTGATCACTTACAACTCAATAGACTCTACCTTCTTGTAACATTTCAGCCTGATTGGACATTGTTTTCACACAAATGGACCCAGAATGATGTGAAATTGTGCTTCGTGCAACGTAATTCTGGGTGCCATTTAAAGACCATAAGTGCTAATGACTCCATTCCTTTTTGTGGTTGTAGGGGCTGTTGATTGGAGTATACTAAAACAAACCTGATCTCTCTAGGACATTCAGAAGCCAAGTTATAAGCCCACAAATGTGTAACTGGACTACTTCTTTAAATTGACACCAGATCCGGTAACCTTTGGGACATGGTTTGACCCCCTTAGGAAAGTGCTATCATCATGAAATGTTCAGATCACTTACAACTCAATAGATTCTACCTTCTTGTAACGTTTCAGCCTGATTGGACCTTGTTTTCACACAAATGGACCCAGAATGATGTGAAATTGTGCTTCGTGCAACATAATTCTGGGTGCCATTTACAAACCATAAGTGCTAATGACTCCATTCCTTTTTGTGGTTGTAGGGGCTGTTGGTTGGAGTACATTAAAACAAACCTGATCTCTCTAGGACATTCAGAAGCCAAGTTATAAGCCCACAAATGTGTAACTGGACTACTTTAAATTGACACCAGATCCGGTGACCTTTGGGACATGGTTTGACCCCCTTAGGAAAGTGCGATCATCTTGAAACGTTCTGATCACTTACAACTCAATAGATTCTACCTTCTTGTAACATTTCAGCCTGATTGGACCTTGTTTTCACACAAATGGACCCAGAATGATGTGAAATTGTGCTTCGTGCAACGTAATTCTGGGTGCCATTTAAAGACCATAAGTGCTAATGACTCCATTCCTTTTTGTGGTTGTAGGGGCTGTTGATTGGAGTACACTAAAACAAACCTGATCTCTCTAGGACATTCAGAAGCCAAGTTACAAGCCCACAAATGTGTAACTGGACTACTTCTTTAAATTGACACCAGATCCGGTGACCTTTGGGACATGGTTTGACCCCCTTAGGAAAGTGCGATCATCTTGAAACGTTCTGATCACTTACAACTCAATAGATTCTACCTTCTTGTAACGTTTCAGCCTGATTGGACCTTGTTTTCACACAAATGGACCCAGAATGATGTGAAACTGTGCTTCGTGCAACGTAATTCTGGGTGCCATTTAAAGACCATAAGTGCTAATGACTCCATTCCTTTTTTGTGGTTGTAGGGGCTGTTGATTGGAGTATACTAAAACAAACCTGATCTCTCAAGGACATTCAGAAGCCAAGTTATAAGCCCACAAATGTGTAACTGGACTACTTCTTTAAATTTACACCAGATCCGGTGACGTTTGGGACATAGTTTGACCCCCTTAGGAAAGG
Source organism: Nothobranchius furzeri (assembly GCF_043380555.1). Taxonomy (NCBI): domain Eukaryota; kingdom Metazoa; phylum Chordata; class Actinopteri; order Cyprinodontiformes; family Nothobranchiidae; genus Nothobranchius; species Nothobranchius furzeri. The sequence goes on from NC_091756.1 coordinate 19,701,671, forward strand.
GCTATCCTCATGAAACGTTCAGATCACTTACAACTCAATAGATTCTACCTTCGTGTAACGTTTCAGCCTGAATGGACCTTGTTTTCACACAAATGAACCCAGAATGATGTGAAATTGTGCTTCGTGCAACATAATTCTGGGTGCCATTTACAAACCATAAGTGCTAATGACTCCATTCCTTTTTTTGGTTATAGGGGCTGTTGATTGGAGTACACTAAAACAAACCTGATCTCTCTAGGACATTCAGAAGCCAAGTTACAAGCCCACAAATGTGTAACTGGACTACTTCTTTAAATTGACACCAGATCCGGTGACCTTTGGGACATGGTTTGACCCCCTTAGGAAAGTGCTATCATCATGAAACGTTCAGATCACTTACAACTCAATAGATTCTACCTTCCTGTAACGTTTCAGCCTGATTGGACCTTGTTTTCACACAAATGAACCCAGAATGATGTGAAATTGTTCTTCGTGCAACATAATTCTGGGTGCCATTTACAAACCATAAGTGCTAATGACTCCATTCCTTTTTGGGGTAATGGGGGATGTTAATTGGAGTACTCTAAAACAAACCTGACCTCTCTAGGATATTCAGAAGCCAAGTTATAAGCCCACAAAGGTGTAACTGGACTACTTCTTTAAAGTGACACCAGGCCCGGTGACCTTTGGGACATGGTTTGACCCCCTATAGGAATGTGTGATCATCATGAAACGTTCAGATCACTTACAACTCAATAGATTCTACCTTCTTGTAACGTTTCAGCCTGATTGGACCTTGTTTTCACACAAATGGACCCAGAATGATGTTAAATTGTGCTTCGTGCAACATAATTCTGGGTGCCATTTACAAACCATAAGTGCTAATGACTCCATTCCTTATTGTGGTTGTAGGGGCTGTTGGTTGGAGTACATTAAAACAAACCTCATCTATCTAGGACATTCAGAAGCCAAGTTATAAGCCCACAAAGGTGTAACTGGACTACTTCTTTAAAGTGACACCAGGCCCGGTGACCTTTGGGACATGGTTTGACCCCCTTAGTAAAGTGCGATCATCTTGAAACGTTCAGATCACTTACAACTCAATAGATTCTACCTTCTTGTAACGTTTCAGCCTGATTGGACCTTGTTTTTACACAAATGGACCCAGAATGATGTGAAATTGTGCTTCGTGCAACATAATTCTGGGTGCCATTTACAAACCATAAGTGCTAATGACTCCATTCCTTATTGTGGTTGTAGGGGCTGTTGGTTGGAGTACATTAAAACAAACCTGATCTATCTAGGACATTCAGAAGCCAAGTTATAAGCCCACAAAGGTGTAACTGGACTACTTCTTTAAAGTGACACCAGGCCCGGTGACCTTTGGGACATGGTTTGACCCCCTTAGTAAAGTGCGATCATCTTGAAACGTTCAGATCACTTACAACTCAATAGATTCTACCTTCTTGTAACGTTTCAGCCTGATTGGACCTTGTTTTCACACAAATGAACCCAGAATGATGTGAAATTGTGCTTCGTGCAACATAATTCTGGGTGCCATTTAAAAACCATAAGTGCTAATTACTCCATTCCTTTTTGTGGTTGTAGGGGCTGTTGATTGGAGTATACTAAAACAAACCTGATCTCTCTAGGACATTCAGAAGCCAAGTTATAAGCCCACAAATGTGTAACTGGACTACTTCTTTAAATTTACACCAGATCCGGTGACCTTTGGGACATGGTTTGACCCCCTTAGGAAAGTGCTATCATCATGAAACGTTCAGATCACTTACAACTCAATAGATTTTACCTTCTTGTAACGTTTCAGCCTGATTGGACCTTGTTTTCACACAAATGGACCCAGAATGATGTGAAATTGTGCTTCGTGCAACATAATTCTGGGTGCCATTTACAAACCATAAGTGCTAATGACTCCATTCATTTTTGTGGTTGTAGGGGCTGTTGATTGGAGTACACTAAAACAAACCTGACCTCTCTAGGACATTCAGAAGCCAAGTTATAAGCCCACAAAGGTGTAACTGGACTACTTCTTTAAAGTGACACCAGGCCCGGTGACCTTTGGGACATGGTTTTACCCCCTTAGGAATGTGCGATCATCTTGAAACGTTCAGATCACTTACAACTCAATAGATTCTACCTTCTTGTAACGTTTCAGCCTGATTGGACCTTGTTTTTACACAAATGGACCCAGAATGATGTGAAATTGTGCTTCGTGCAACATAATTCTGGGTGCCATTTACAAACCATAAGTGCTAATGACTCCATTCCTTTTTGTGGTTGTAGGGGCTGTTGGTTGGAGTACATTAAAACAAACCTGATCTCTCTAGGACATTCAGAAGCCAAGTTATAAGCCCACAAAGGTGTAACTGGACTACTTCTTTAAAGTGACACCAGGCCCGGTGACCTTTGGGACATGGTTTGACCCCCTATAGGAATGTGCGATCATCATGAAACGTTCAGATCACTTACAACTCAATAGATTCTACCTTCTTGTAACGTTTCAGCCTGATTGGACCTTGTTTTCACACAAATGGACCCAAAATGATGTGAAATTGTGCTTCGTGCAACATAATTCTGGGTGCCATTTACAAACCATAAGTGCCAATGACTCCATTCCTTTTGGTGGTTGTAGGGGCTGTTGATTGGAGTACACTAAAACAAACCTGACCTCTCTAGGACATTCAGAAGCCAAGTTATAAGCCCACAAAGGTGTAACTGGACTACTTCTTTAAAGTGACACCAGGCCCGGTGACCTTTGGGACATGGTTTTACCCCCTTAGGAATGTGCGATCATCTTGAAACGTTCAGATCACTTACAACTCAATAGATTATACCTTCTTGTAACGTTTCAGCCTGATTGGACCTTGTTTTCACACAAATGGACCCAGAATGATGTGAAATTGTGCTTCGTGCAACATAATTCTGGGTTCCATTTACGAACCATAAGTGCTAATGACTCCATTCCTTTTTGTGGTTGTAGGGGCTGTTGGTTGGAGTACATTAAAACAAACCTGATCTCTCTAGGACATACAGAAGCCAAGTTATAAGCCCACAAATGTGTAACTGGACTACTTCTTTAAATTGACACCAGATTCGGTGACCTTTGGGACATGGTTTGACCCCCTTAGGAAAGGGCGATCATCTTGAAACGTTCTGATCACGTACAACTCAATAGATTCTACCTTCTTGTAACGTTTCAGCCTGATTGGACCTTGTTTTCACACAAATGGACCCAGAATGATGTGAAATTGTGCTTAGTGCAACGTAATTCTGGGTGCCATTTAAAGACCATAAGTGCTAATGACTCCATTCCTTTTTGTGGTTGTAGGGGCTGTTGATTGGAGTATACTAAAACAAACCTGATCTCTCTAGGGCATTCAGAAGCCAAGTTATAAGCCCACAAATGTGTAACTGGACTACTTCTTTAAATTTACACCAGATCCGGTGATGTTTGGGACATAGTTTGACCCCCTTAGGAAAGTGCTATCCTCATGAAACGTTCAGATCACTTACAACTCAATAGATTCTACCTTCCTGTAACATTTCAGCCTGATTGGACCTTGTTTTCACACAAAAGAACCCAGAATGATGTGAAATTGTGCTTTGTGCAACATAATTCTGGGTGCCATTTACAAACCATAAGTGCTAATGACTCCATTCCTTTTTGTGGTTGTAGGGGCTGTTGATTGGAGTACACTAAAACAAACCTGATCTCTCTAGGACATTCAGAAGCCAAGTTACAAGCCCACAAATGTGTAACTGGACTACTTCTTTAAAGTGACACCAGGCCCGGTGACCTTTGGGACATGGTTTTACCCCCTTAGGAATGTGCAATCATCTTGAAACTTTCAGAACACTTACAACTCAATAGATTCTACCTTCTTGTAACGTTTCAGCCTGATTGGACCTTGTTTTTACACAAATGGACCCAGAATGATGTGAAATTGTGCTTCGTGCAACATAATTCTGGGTGCCATTTACAAACCATAAGTGCTAATGACTCCATTCCTTATTGTGGTTGTAGGGGCTGTTGGTTGGAGTACATTAAAACAAACCTGATCTATCTAGGACATTCAGAAGCCAAGTTATAAGCCCACAAAGGTGTAACTGGACTACTTCTTTAAAGTGACACCAGGCCCGGTGACCTTTGGGACATGGTTTGACCCCCTTAGTAAAGTGCGATCATCTTGAAACGTTCAGATCACTTACAACTCAATAGATTCTACCTTCTTGTAACGTTTCAGCCTGATTGGACCTTGTTTTCACACAAATGAACCCAGAATGATGTGAAATTGTGCTTCGTGCAACATAATTCTGGGTGCCATTTAAAAACCATAAGTGCTAATTACTCCATTCCTTTTTGTGGTTGTAGGGGCTGTTGATTGGAGTATACTAAAACAAACCTGATCTCTCTAGGACATTCAGAAGCCAAGTTATAAGCCCACAAATGTGTAACTGGACTACTTCTTTAAATTTACACCAGATCCGGTGACCTTTGGGACATGGTTTGACCCCCTTAGGAAAGTGCTATCATCATGAAACGTTCAGATCACTTACAACTCAATAGATTTTACCTTCTTGTAACGTTTCAGCCTGATTGGACCTTGTTTTCACACAAATGGACCCAGAATGATGTGAAATTGTGCTTCGTGCAACATAATTCTGGGTGCCATTTACAAACCATAAGTGCTAATGACTCCATTCATTTTTGTGGTTGTAGGGGCTGTTGATTGGAGTACACTAAAACAAACCTGACCTCTCTAGGACATTCAGAAGCCAAGTTATAAGCCCACAAAGGTGTAACTGGACTACTTCTTTAAAGTGACACCAGGCCCGGTGACCTTTGGGACATGGTTTTACCCCCTTAGGAATGTGCGATCATCTTGAAACGTTCAGATCACTTACAACTCAATAGATTCTACCTTCTTGTAACGTTTCAGCCTGATTGGACCTTGTTTTTACACAAATGGACCCAGAATGATGTGAAATTGTGCTTCGTGCAACATAATTCTGGGTGCCATTTACAAACCATAAGTGCTAATGACTCCATTCCTTTTTGTGGTTGTAGGGGCTGTTGGTTGGAGTACATTAAAACAAACCTGATCTCTCTAGGACATTCAGAAGCCAAGTTATAAGCCCACAAAGGTGTAACTGGACTACTTCTTTAAAGTGACACCAGGCCCGGTGACCTTTGGGACATGGTTTGACCCCCTATAGGAATGTGCGATCATCATGAAACGTTCAGATCACTTACAACTCAATAGATTCTACCTTCTTGTAACGTTTCAGCCTGATTGGACCTTGTTTTCACACAAATGGACCCAAAATGATGTGAAATTGTGCTTCGTGCAACATAATTCTGGGTGCCATTTACAAACCATAAGTGCCAATGACTCCATTCCTTTTGGTGGTTGTAGGGGCTGTTGATTGGAGTACACTAAAACAAACCTGACCTCTCTAGGACATTCAGAAGCCAAGTTATAAGCCCACAAAGGTGTAACTGGACTACTTCTTTAAAGTGACACCAGGCCCGGTGACCTTTGGGACATGGTTTTACCCCCTTAGGAATGTGCGATCATCTTGAAACGTTCAGATCACTTACAACTCAATAGATTATACCTTCTTGTAACGTTTCAGCCTGATTGGACCTTGTTTTCACACAAATGGACCCAGAATGATGTGAAATTGTGCTTCGTGCAACATAATTCTGGGTTCCATTTACGAACCATAAGTGCTAATGACTCCATTCCTTTTTGTGGTTGTAGGGGCTGTTGGTTGGAGTACATTAAAACAAACCTGATCTCTCTAGGACATACAGAAGCCAAGTTATAAGCCCACAAATGTGTAACTGGACTACTTCTTTAAATTGACACCAGATTCGGTGACCTTTGGGACATGGTTTGACCCCCTTAGGAAAGGGCGATCATCTTGAAACGTTCTGATCACGTACAACTCAATAGATTCTACCTTCTTGTAACGTTTCAGCCTGATTGGACCTTGTTTTCACACAAATGGACCCAGAATGATGTGAAATTGTGCTTAGTGCAACGTAATTCTGGGTGCCATTTAAAGACCATAAGTGCTAATGACTCCATTCCTTTTTGTGGTTGTAGGGGCTGTTGATTGGAGTATACTAAAACAAACCTGATCTCTCTAGGGCATTCAGAAGCCAAGTTATAAGCCCACAAATGTGTAACTGGACTACTTCTTTAAATTTACACCAGATCCGGTGATGTTTGGGACATAGTTTGACCCCCTTAGGAAAGTGCTATCCTCATGAAACGTTCAGATCACTTACAACTCAATAGATTCTACCTTCCTGTAACATTTCAGCCTGATTGGACCTTGTTTTCACACAAATGAACCCAGAATGATGTGAAATTGTGCTTTGTGCAACATAATTCTGGGTGCCATTTACAAACCATAAGTGCTAATGACTCCATTCCTTTTTGTGGTTGTAGGGGCTGTTGATTGGAGTACACTAAAACAAACCTGATCTCTCTAGGACATTCAGAAGCCAAGTTACAAGCCCACAAATGTGTAACTGGACTACTTCTTTAAAGTGACACCAGGCCCGGTGACCTTTGGGACATGGTTTTACCCCCTTAGGAATGTGCAATCATCTTGAAACTTTCAGAACACTTACAACTCAATAGATTCTACCTTCTTGTAACGTTTCAGCCTGATTGGACCTTGTTTTTACACAAATGGACCCAGAATGATGTGAAATTGTGCTTCGTGCAACATAATTCTGGGTGCCATTTACAAACCATAAGTGCTAATGACTCCATTCCTTTTTGTGGTTGTAGGGGCTGTTGATTGGAGTACACTAAAACAAACCTGACCTCTCTAGGACATTCAGAAGCCAAGTTATAAGCCCACAAAGGTGTAACTGGACTACTTCTTTAAAGTGACACCAGGCCCGGTGACCTTTGGGACATGGTTTTACCCCCTCGGAATGTGCGATCATCTTGAAACGTTCAGATCACTTACAACTCAATAGATTTTACCTTCTTGTAACGTTTCAGCCTGATTGGACCTTGTTTTCACACAAATGGACCCAGAATGATGTGAAATTGTGCTTCGTGCAACATAATTCTGGGTGCCATTTACAAACCATAAGTGCTAATGACTCCATTCATTTTTGTGGTTGTAGGGGCTGTTGATTGGAGTACACTAAAACAAACCTGACCTCTCTAGGACATTCAGAAGCCAAGTTATAAGCCCACAAAGGTGTAACTGGACTACTTCTTTAAAGTGACACCAGGCCCGGTGACCTTTGGGACATGGTTTTACCCCCTTAGGAATGTGCGATCATCTTGAAACGTTCAGATCACTTACAACTCAATAGATTCTACCTTCTTGTAACGTTTCAGCCTGATTGGACCTTGTTTTTACACAAATGGACCCAGAATGATGTGAAATTGTGCTTCGTGCAACATAATTCTGGGTGCCATTTACAAACCATAAGTGCTAATGACTCCATTCCTTTTTGTGGTTGTAGGGGCTGTTGGTTGGAGTACATTAAAACAAACCTGATCTCTCTAGGACATTCAGAAGCCAAGTTATAAGCCCACAAAGGTGTAACTGGACTACTTCTTTAAAGTGACACCAGGCCCGGTGACCTTTGGGACATGGTTTGACCCCCTATAGGAATGTGCGATCATCATGAAACGTTCAGATCACTTACAACTCAATAGATTCTACCTTCTTGTAACGTTTCAGCCTGATTGGACCTTGTTTTCACACAAATGGACCCAAAATGATGTGAAATTGTGCTTCGTGCAACATAATTCTGGGTGCCATTTACAAACCATAAGTGCTAAAACAAACCTGACCTCTCTAGGACATTCAGAAGCCAAGTTATAAGCCCACAAAGGTGTAACTGGACTACTTCTTTAAAGTGACACCAGGCCCGGTGACCTTTGGGACATGGTTTTACCCCCTTAGGAATGTGCGATCATCTTGAAACGTTCAGATCACTTACAACTCAATAGATTATACCTTCTTGTAACGTTTCAGCCTGATTGGACCTTGTTTTCACACAAATGGACCCAGAATGATGTGAAATTGTGCTTCGTGCAACATAATTCTGGGTTCCATTTACGAACCATAAGTGCTAATGACTCCATTCCTTTTTGTGGTTGTAGGGGCTGTTGGTTGGAGTACATTAAAACAAACCTGATCTCTCTAGGACATACAGAAGCCAAGTTATAAGCCCACAAATGTGTAACTGGACTACTTCTTTAAATTGACACCAGATTCGGTGACCTTTGGGACATGGTTTGACCCCCTTAGGAAAGGGCGATCATCTTGAAACGTTCTGATCACGTACAACTCAATAGATTCTACCTTCTTGTAACGTTTCAGCCTGATTGGACCTTGTTTTCACACAAATGGACCCAGAATGATGTGAAATTGTGCTTAGTGCAACGTAATTCTGGGTGCCATTTAAAGACCATAAGTGCTAATGACTCCATTCCTTTTTGTGGTTGTAGGGGCTGTTGATTGGAGTATACTAAAACAAACCTGATCTCTCTAGGGCATTCAGAAGCCAAGTTATAAGCCCACAAATGTGTAACTGGACTACTTCTTTAAATTTACACCAGATCCGGTGACGTTTGGGACATAGTTTGACCCCCTTAGGAAAGTGCTATCCTCATGAAACGTTCAGATCACTTACAACTCAATAGATTCTACCTTCCTGTAACATTTCAGCCTGATTGGACCTTGTTTTCACACAAATGAACCCAGAATGATGTGAAATTGTGCTTTGTGCAACATAATTCTGGGTGCCATTTACAAACCATAAGTGCTAATGACTCCATTCCTTTTTGTGGTTGTAGGGGCTGTTGATTGGAGTACACTAAAACAAACCTGATCTCTCTAGGACATTCAGAAGCCAAGTTACAAGCCCACAAATGTGTAACTGGACTACTTCTTTAAAGTGACACCAGGCCCGGTGACCTTTGGGACATGGTTTTACCCCCTTAGGAATGTGCAATCATCTTGAAACTTTCAGAACACTTACAACTCAATAGATTCTACCTTCTTGTAACGTTTCAGCCTGATTGGACCTTGTTTTTACACAAATGGACCCAGAATGATGTGAAATTGTGCTTCGTGCAACATAATTCTGGGTGCCATTTACAAACCATAAGTGCTAATGACTCCATTCCTTTTTGTGGTTGTAGGGGCTGTTGATTGGAGTACACTAAAACAAACCTGACCTCTCTAGGACATTCAGAAGCCAAGTTATAAGCCCACAAAGGTGTAACTGGACTACTTCTTTAAAGTGACACCAGGCCCGGTGACCTTTGGGACATGGTTTTACCCCCTCGGAATGTGCGATCATCTTGAAACGTTCAGATCACTTACAACTCAATAGATTCTACCTTCTTGTAACGTTTCAGCCTGATTGGACCTTGTTTTCACACAAATGGACCCAGAATGATGTGAAATTGTGCTTCGTGCAACATAATTCTGGGTTCCATTTACGAACCATAAGTGCTAATGACTCCATTCCTTTTTGTGGTTGTAGGGGCTGTTGGTTGGAGTACATTAAAACAAACCTGATCTCTCTAGGACATTCAGAAGCCAAGTTATAAGCCCACAAATGTGTAACTGGACTACTTCTTTAAATTGACACCAGATCCGGTGACCTTTGGGACATGGTTTGACCCCCTTAGGAAAGGGCGATCATCTTGAAACGTTCTGATCACTTACAACTCAATAGATTCTACCTTCTTGTAACGTTTCAGCCTGATTGGACCTTGTTTTCACACAAATGGACCCAGAATGATGTGAAATTGTGCTTCGTGGAACGTAATTCTGGGTGCCATTTAAAGACCATAAGTGCTAATGACTCCATTCCTTTTTGTGGTTGTAGGGGCTGTTGATTGGAGTATACTAAAACAAACCTGATCTCTCTAGGACATTCAGAAGCCAAGTTATAAGCCCACAAATGTGTAACTGGACTACTTCTTTAAATTTACACCAGATCCGGTGACGTTTGGGACATAGTTTGACCCCCTTAGGAAAGTGCTATCCTCATGAAACGTTCAGATCACTTACAACTCAATAGATTCTACCTTCCTGTAACGTTTCAGCCTGATTGGACCTTGTTTTCACACAAATGAACCCAGAATGATGTGAAATTGTGCTTCGTGCAACATAATTCTGGGTGCCATTTACAAACCATAAGTGCTAATGACTCCATTCCTTTTTGTGGTTGTAGGGGCTGTTGATTGGAGTACACTAAAACAAACCTGATCTCTCTAGGACATTCAGAAGCCAAGTTATAAGCCCACAAAGGTGTAACTGGACTACTTTTTTAAAGTGACACCAGGCCCGGTGACCTTTGGAACATGGTTTGACCCCCTATAGGAATGTGTGATCATCATGAAACGTTCAGATCACTTACAACTCAATAGATTCTACCTTCTTGTAACGTTTCAGCCTGATTGGACCTTGTTTTCACACAAATGGACCCAGAATGATGTGAAATTGTGCTTCGTGCAACATAATTCTGGGTGCCATTTACAAACCATAAGTGCTAATGACTCCATTCCTTTTTGTGGTTGTAGGGGCTGTTGATTGGAGTACACTAAAACAAACCTGATCTATCTGGGACATTCAGAAGCCAAGTTATAAGCCCACAAAGGTGTAACTGGACTACATTAAAGTGACACCAGGCCCGGTGACCTTTGGGACATGGTTTGACCCCCTTAGTAAAGTGCGATCATCTTGAAAAGTTCAGATCACTTACAACTCAATAGATTCTACCTTCTTGTAACGTTTCAGCCTGATTGGACCTTGTTTTCACACAAATGAACCCAGAATGATGTGAAATTGTGCTTCGTGCAACATAATTCTGGGTGCCATTTAAAAACCATAAGTGCTAATGACTCCATTCCTTTTTGTGGTTGTAGGGGCTGTTGATTGGAGTATACTAAAACAAACCTGATCTCTCTAGGACATTCAGAAGCCAAGTTATAAGCCCACAAATGTGTAACTGGACTACTTCTTTAAATTTACACCAGATCCGGTGACATTTGGGACATGGTTTGACCCCCTTAGGAAAGTGCTATCATCATGAAACGTTCAGATCAATTACAACTCAATAGATTCTACCTTCTTGTAACGTTTCAGCCTGATTGGACCTTGTTTTCACACAAATGGACCCAGAATGATGTGAAATTGTGCTTCGTGCAACATATTTCTGGGTGCCATTTACAAACCATAAGTGCTAATGACTCCATTCCTTTTTGTGGTTGTAGGGGCTGTTGATTGGAGTACACTAAAACAAACCTGACCTCTCTAGGACATTCAGAAGCCAAGTTATAAGCCCACAAAGGTGTAACTGGACTACTTCTTTAAAGTGACACCAGGCCCGGTGACCTTTGGGACATGGTTTTACCCCCTTAGGAATGTGCGATCATCTTGAAACGTTCAGATCACTTACAACTCAATAGATTCTACCTTCTTGTAACGTTTCAGCCTGATTGGATTTTGTTTTTACACAAATGGACCCAGAATGATGTGAAATTGTGCTTCGTGCAACATAATTCTGGGTGCCATTTACAAACCATAAGTGCTAATGACTCCATTCCTTTTTGTGGTTGTAGGGGCTGTTGGTTGGAGTACATTAAAACAAACCTGATCTCTCTAGGACATTCAGAAGCCAAGTTATAAGCCCACAAAGGTGTAACTGGACTACTTCTTTAAAGTGACACCAGGCCCGGTGACCTTTGGGACATGGTTTGACCCCCTATAGGAATGTGCGATCATCATGAAACGTTCAGATCACTTACAACTCAATAGATTCTACCTTCTTGTAACATTTCAGCCTGATTGGACCTTGTTTTCACACAAATGGACCCAGAATGATGTGAAATTGTGCTTCGTGCAACATAATTCTGGGTGCCATTTACAAACCATAAGTGCCAATGACTCCATTCCTTTTTGTGGTTGTAGGGGCTGTTGATTGGAGTATACTAAAACAAACCTGATCTCTCTAGGACATTCAGAAGCCAAGTTATAAGCCCACAAATGTGTAACTGGACTACTTCTTTAAATTGACACCAGATCCGGTGACCTTTGGGACATGGTTTGACCCCCTTAGGAAAGGGCGATCATCTTGAAACGTTCTGATCACTTACAACTCAATAGATTCTACCTTCTTGTAACGTTTCAGCCTGATTGGACCTTGTTTTCACACAAATGGACCCAGAATGATGTGAAATTGTGCTTCGTGGAACGTAATTCTGGGTGCCATTTAAAGACCATAAGTGCTAATGACTCCATTCCTTTTTGTGGTTGTAGGGGCTGTTGATTGGAGTATACTAAAACAAACCTGATCTCTCTAGGACATTCAGAAGCCAAGTTATAAGCCCACAAATGTGTAACTGGACTACTTCTTTAAATTTACACCAGATCCGGTGACGTTTGGGACATAGTTTGACCCCCTTAGGAAAGTGCTATCCTCATGAAACGTTCAGATCACTTACAACTCAATAGATTCTACCTTCCTGTAACGTTTCAGCCTGATTGGACCTTGTTTTCACACAAATGAACCCAGAATGATGTGAAATTGTGCTTCGTGCAACATAATTCTGGGTGCCATTTACAAACCATAAGTGCTAATGACTCCATTCCTTTTTGTGGTTGTAGGGGCTGTTGATTGGAGTACACTAAAACAAACCTGATCTCTCTAGGACATTCAGAAGCCAAGTTATAAGCCCACAAAGGTGTAACTGGACTACTTTTTTAAAGTGACACCAGGCCCGGTGACCTTTGGGACATGGTTTGACCCCCTATAGGAATGTGTGATCATCATGAAACGTTCAGATCACTTACAACTCAATAGATTCTACCTTCTTGTAACGTTTCAGCCTGATTGGACCTTGTTTTCACACAAATGGACCCAGAATGATGTGAAATTGTGCTTCGTGCAACATAATTCTGGGTGCCATTTACAAACCATAAGTGCTAATGACTCCATTCCTTTTTGTGGTTGTAGGGGCTGTTGATTGGAGTACACTAAAACAAACCTGATCTATCTGGGACATTCAGAAGCCAAGTTATAAGCCCACAAAGGTGTAACTGGACTACTTCATTAAAGTGACACCAGGCCCGGTGACCTTTGGGACATGGTTTGACCCCCTTAGTAAAGTGCGATCATCTTGAAAAGTTCAGATCACTTACAACTCAATAGATTCTACCTTCTTGTAACGTTTCAGCCTGATTGGACCTTGTTTTCACACAAATGAACCCAGAATGATGTGAAATTGTGCTTCGTGCAACATAATTCTGGGTGCCATTTAAAAACCATAAGTGCTAATGACTCCATTCCTTTTTGTGGTTATAGGGGCTGTTGATTGGAGTATACTAAAACAAACCTGATCTCTCTAGGACATTCAGAAGCCAAGTTATAAGCCCACAAATGTGTAACTGGACTACTTCTTTAAATTTACACCAGATCCGGTGACATTTGGGACATGGTTTGACCCCCTTAGGAAAGTGCTATCATCATGAAACGTTCAGATCAATTACAACTCAATAGATTCTACCTTCTTGTAACGTTTCAGCCTGATTGGACCTTGTTTTCACACAAATGGACCCAGAATGATGTGAAATTGTGCTTCGTGCAACATATTTCTGGGTGCCATTTACAAACCATAAGTGCTAATGACTCCATTCCTTTTTGTGGTTGTAGGGGCTGTTGATTGGAGTACACTAAAACAAACCTGACCTCTCTAGGACATTCAGAAGCCAAGTTATAAGCCCACAAAGGTGTAACTGGACTACTTCTTTAAAGTGACACCAGGCCCGGTGACCTTTGGGACATGGTTTTACCCCCTTAGGAATGTGCGATCATCTTGAAACGTTCAGATCACTTACAACTCAATAGATTCTACCTTCTTGTAACGTTTCAGCCTGATTGGATTTTGTTTTTACACAAATGGACCCAGAATGATGTGAAATTGTGCTTCGTGCAACATAATTCTGGGTGCCATTTACAAACCATAAGTGCTAATGACTCCATTCCTTTTTGTGGTTGTAGGGGCTGTTGGTTGGAGTACATTAAAACAAACCTGATCTCTCTAGGACATTCAGAAGCCAAGTTATAAGCCCACAAAGGTGTAACTGGACTACTTCTTTAAAGTGACACCAGGCCCGGTGACCTTTGGGACATGGTTTGACCCCCTATAGGAATGTGCGATCATCATGAAACGTTCAGATCACTTACAACTCAATAGATTCTACCTTCTTGTAACATTTCAGCCTGATTGGACCTTGTTTTCACACAAATGGACCCAGAATGATGTGAAATTGTACTTCGTGCAACATAATTCTGGGTGCCATTTACAAACCATAAGTGCCAATGACTCCATTCCTTTTTGTGGTTGTAGGGGCTGTTGATTGGAGTACACTAAAACAAACCTGACCTCTCTAGGACATTCAGAAGCCAAGTTATAAGCCCACAAAGGTGTAACTGGACTACTTCTTTAAAGTGACACCAGGCCCGGTGACCTTTGGGACATGGTTTTACCCCCTTAGGAATGTGCGATCATCTTGAAACGTTCAGATCACTTACAACTCAATAGATTATACCTTCTTGTAACGTTTCAGCCTGATTGGACCTTGTTTTCACACAAATGGACCCAGAATGATGTGAAATTGTGCTTCGTGCAACATAATTCTGGGTTCCATTTATGAACCATAAGTGCTAATGACTCCATTCCTTTTTGTGGTTGTAGGGGCTGTTGGTTGGAGTATACTAAAACAAACCTGATCTCTCTAGGACATTCAGAAGCCAAGTTATAAGCCCACAAATGTGTAACTGGACTACTTCTTTAAATTTACACCAGATCCGGTGACCTTTGGGACATGGTTTTACCCCCTTAGGAATGTGCGATCATCTTGAAACGTTCAGATCACTTACAACTCAATAGATTCTACCTTCTTGTAACGTTTCAGCCTGATTGGACCTTGTTTTTACACAAATGGACCCAGAATGATGTGAAATTGTGCTTCATGCAACATAATTCTGGGTGCCATTTACAAACCATCAGTGCTAATGACTCCATTCCTTTTTGTGGTTGTAGGGGCTGTTGATTGGAGTACACTAAAACAAACCTGATCTCTCTAGGACATTCAGAAGCCAAGTTATAAGCCCACAAAGGTGTAACTGGACTACTTTTTTAAAGTGACACCAGGCCCGGTGACCTTTGGGACATGGTTTGACCCCCTATAGGAATGTGTGATCATCATGAAACGTTCAGATCACTTACAACTCAATAGATTCTACCTTCTTGTAACGTTTCAGCCTGATTGGACCTTGTTTTCACACAAATGGACCCAGAATGATGTGAAATTGTGCTTCGTGCAACATAATTCTGGGTGCCATTTACAAACCATAAGTGCTAATGACTCCATTCCTTTTTGTGGTTGTAGGGGCTGTTGGTTGGAGTACAATAAAACAAACCTGATCTCTCTAGGACATTCAGAAGCCAAGTTATAAGCCCACAAATGTGTAACTGGACTACTTCTTCAAATTGACACCAGATCCGGTGACCTTTGGGACATGGTTTGACCCGCTTAGGAAAGGGCTATCATCTTGAAACGTTCTGATCACTTACAACTCAATAGATTCTACCTTCTTGTAACGTTTCAGCCTGATTGGACCTTGTTTTCACACAAATGGACCCAGAATGATGTGAAATTGTGCTTCGTGCAACGTAATTCTGGGTGCCATTTAAAGACCATAAGTGCTAATGACTTCATTCCTTTTTGTGGTTGTAGGGGCTGTTGATTGGAGTATACTAAAACAAACCTGATCTCTCTAGGACATTCAGAAGCCAAGTTATAAGCCCACAAATGTGTAACTGGACTACTTCTTTAAATTTACACCAGATCCGGTGACCTTTGGGACATGGTTTTACCCCCTTAGGAATGTGCGATCATCTTGAAACGTTCAGATCACTTACAACTCAATAGATTCTACCTTCTTGTAACGTTTCAGCCTGATTGGACCTTGTTTTTACACAAATGGACCCAGAATGATGTGAAATTGTGCTTCATGCAACATAATTCTGGGTGCCATTTACAAACCATCAGTGCTAATGACTCCATTCCTTTTTGTGGTTGTAGGGGCTGTTGATTGGAGTACACTAAAACAAACCTGATCTCTCTAGGACATTCAGAAGCCAAGTTATAAGCCCACAAAGGTGTAACTGGACTACTTTTTTAAAGTGACACCAGGCCCGGTGACCTTTGGGACATGGTTTGACCCCCTATAGGAATGTGTGATCATCATGAAACGTTCAGATCACTTACAACTCAATAGATTCTACCTTCTTGTAACGTTTCAGCCTGATTGGACCTTGTTTTCACACAAATGGACCCAGAATGATGTGAAATTGTGCTTCGTGCAACATAATTCTGGGTGCCATTTACAAACCATAAGTGCTAATGACTCCATTCCTTTTTGTGGTTGTAGGGGCTGTTGATTGGAGTACACTAAAACAAACCTGATCTATCTGGGACATTCAGAAGCCAAGTTATAAGCCCACAAAGGTGTAACTGGACTACTTCATTAAAGTGACACCAGGCCCGGTGACCTTTGGGACATGGTTTGACCCCCTTAGTAAAGTGCGATCATCTTGAAAAGTTCAGATCACTTACAACTCAATAGATTCTACCTTCTTGTAACGTTTCAGCCTGATTGGACCTTGTTTTCACACAAATGAACCCAGAATGATGTGAAATTGTGCTTCGTGCAACATAATTCTGGGTGCCATTTAAAAACCATAAGTGCTAATGACTCCATTCCTTTTTGTGGTTGTAGGGGCTGTTGATTGGAGTATACTAAAACAAACCTGATCTCTCTAGGACATTCAGAAGCCAAGTTATAAGCCCACAAATGTGTAACTGGACTACTTCTTTAAATTTACACCAGATCCGGTGACATTTGGGACATGGTTTGACCCCCTTAGGAAAGTGCTATCATCATGAAACGTTCAGATCAATTACAACTCAATAGATTCTACCTTCTTGTAACGTTTCAGCCTGATTGGACCTTGTTTTCACACAAATGGACCCAGAATGATGTGAAATTGTGCTTCGTGCAACATAATTCTGGGTGCCATTTACAAACCATAAGTGCTAATGACTCCATTCCTTTTTGTGGTTGTAGGGGCTGTTGATTGGAGTACACTAAAACAAACCTGACCTCTCTAGGACATTCAGAAGCCAAGTTATAAGCCCACAAAGGTGTAACTGGACTACTTCTTTAAAGTGACACCAGGCCCGGTGACCTTTGGGACATGGTTTTACCCCCTTAGGAATGTGCGATCATCTTGAAACGTTCAGATCACTTACAACTCAATAGATTCTACCTTCTTGTAACGTTTCAGCCTGATTGGATTTTGTTTTTACACAAATGGACCCAGAATGATGTGAAATTGTGCTTCGTGCAACATAATTCTGGGTGCCATTTACAAACCATAAGTGCTAATGACTCCATTCCTTTTTGTGGTTGTAGGGGCTGTTGGTTGGAGTACATTAAAACAAACCTGATCTCTCTAGGACATTCAGAAGCCAAGTTATAAGCCCACAAAGGTGTAACTGGACTACTTCTTTAAAGTGACACCAGGCCCGGTGACCTTTGGGACATGGTTTGACCCCCTATAGGAATGTGCGATCATCATGAAACGTTCAGATCACTTACAACTCAATAGATTCTACCTTCTTGTAACATTTCAGCCTGATTGGACCTTGTTTTCACACAAATGGACCCAGAATGATGTGAAATTGTGCTTCGTGCAACATAATTCTGGGTGCCATTTACAAACCATAAGTGCCAATGACTCCATTCCTTTTTGTGGTTGTAGGGGCTGTTGATTGGAGTACACTAAAACAAACCTGACCTCTCTAGGACATTCAGAAGCCAAGTTATAAGCCCACAAAGGTGTAACTGGACTACTTCTTTAAAGTGACACCAGGCCCGGTGACCTTTGGGACATGGTTTTACCCCCTTAGGAATGTGCGATCATCTTGAAACGTTCAGATCACTTACAACTCAATAGATTATACCTTCTTGTAACGTTTCAGCCTGATTGGACCTTGTTTTCACACAAATGGACCCAGAATGATGTGAAATTGTGCTTCGTGCAACATAATTCTGGGTTCCATTTATGAACCATAAGTGCTAATGACTCCATTCCTTTTTGTGGTTGTAGGGGCTGTTGGTTGGAGTACAATAAAACAAACCTGATCTCTCTAGGACATTCAGAAGCCAAGTTATAAGCCCACAAATGTGTAACTGGACTACTTCTTCAAATTGACACCAGATCCGGTGACCTTTGGGACATGGTTTGACCCCCTTAGGAAAGGGCTATCATCTTGAAACGTTCTGATCACTTACAACTCAATAGATTCTACCTTCTTGTAACGTTTCAGCCTGATTGGACCTTGTTTTCACACAAATGGACCCAGAATGATGTGAAATTGTGCTTCGTGCAACGTAATTCTGGGTGCCATTTAAAGACCATAAGTGCTAATGACTCCATTCCTTTTTGTGGTTGTAGGGGCTGTTGATTGGAGTATACTAAAACAAACCTGATCTCTCTAGGACATTCAGAAGCCAAGTTATAAGCCCACAAATGTGTAACTGGACTACTTCTTTAAATTTACACCAGATCCGGTGACCTTTGGGACATGGTTTTACCCCCTTAGGAATGTGCGATCATCTTGAAACGTTCAGATCACTTACAACTCAATAGATTCTACCTTCTTGTAACGTTTCAGCCTGATTGGACCTTGTTTTTACACAAATGGACCCAGAATGATGTGAAATTGTGCTTCATGCAACATAATTCTGGGTGCCATTTACAAACCATAAGTGCTAATGACTCCATTCCTTTTTGTGGTTGTAGGGGCTGTTGGTTGGAGTACATTAAAACAAACCTGGTCTCTCTAGGACATTCAGAAGCCAAGTTATAAGCCCACAAATGTGTAACTGGACTACTTCTTTAAAGTGACACCAGGCCCGGTGACCTTTGGGACATGGTTTGACCCCCTATAGGAATGTGCGATCATCATGAAACGTTCAGATCACTTACAACTCAATAGATTCTACCTTCTTGTAAAGTTTCAGCCTGATTGGACCTTGTTTTCACAACAAATGGACCCAGAATGATGTGAAATTGTGCTTCGTGCAACATAATTCTGGGTGCCATTTACAAACCATAAGTGCCAATGACTCCATTCCTTTTTGTGGTTGTAGGGGCTGTTGATTGGAGTACACTAAAACAAACCTGACCTCTCTAGGACATTCAGAAGCCAAGTTATAAGCCCACAAAGGTGTAACTGGACTACTTCTTTAAAGTGACACCAGGCCCGGTGACCTTTGGGACATGGTTTTACCCCCTTAGGAATGTGCGATCATCTTGAAACGTTCAGATCACTTACAACTCAATAGATTCTACCTTCTTGTAACGTTTCAGCCTGATTGGACCTTGTTTTCACACAAATGGACCCAGAATGATGTGAAATTGTGCTTCGTGCAACATAATTCTGGGTTCCATTTACGAACCATAAGTGCTAATGACTCCATTCCTTTTTGTGGTTGTAGGGGCTGTTGGTTGGAGTACATTAAAACAAACCTGATCTCTCTAGGACATTCAGAAGCCAAGTTATAAGCCCACAAATGTGTAACTGGACTACTTCTTTAAAATGACACCAGATCCGGTGACCTTTGGGACATGGTTTGACCCCCTTAGGAAAGGGCGATCATCTTGAAACGTTCTGATCACTTACAACTCAATAGATTCTACCTTCTTGTAACGTTTCAGCCTGATTGGACCTTGTTTTCACACAAATGGACCCAGAATGATGTGAAATTGTGCTTCGTGCAACGTAATTCTGGGTGCCATTTAAAGACCATAAGTGCTAATGACTCCATTCCTTTTTGTGGTTGTAGGGGCTGTTGATTGGAGTATACTAAAACAAACCTGATCTCTCTAGGACATTCAGAAGCCAAGTTATAAGCCCACAAATGTGTAACTGGACTACTTTAAATTTACACCAGATCCGGTGACGTTTGGGACATAGTTTGACCCCCTTAGGAAAGTGCTATCCTCATGAAACGTTCAGATCACTTACAACTCGATAGATTCTACCTTCCTGTAACGTTTCAGCCTGATTGGACCTTGTTTTCACACAAATGAACCCAGAATGATGTGAAATTGTGCTTCGTGCAACATAATTCTGGGTGCCATTTACAAACCATAAGTGCTAATGACTCCATTCCTTTTTGTGGTTGTAGGGGCTGTTGATTGGAGTACACTAAAACAAACCTGATCTCTCTAGGACATTCAGAAGCCAAGTTACAAGCCCACAAATGTGTAACTGGACTTCTTCTTTAAAGTGACACCAGGCCCGGTGACCTTTGGGACATGGTTTTACCCCCTTAGGAATGTGCGATCATCTTGAAACGTTCAGATCACTTACAACTCAATAGATTCTACCTTCTTGTAACGTTTCAGCCTGATTGGACCTTGTTTTTACACAAATGGACCCAGAATGATGTGAAATTGTGCTTCGTGCAACATAATTCTGGGTGCCATTTACAAACCATAAGTGCTAATGACTCCATTCCTTTTTGTGGTTGTAGGGGCTGTTGATTGGAGTACACTAAAACAAACCTGATCTATCTGGGACATTCAGAAGCCAAGTTATAAGCCCACAAAGGTGTAACTGGACTACTTCATTAAAGTGACACCAGGCCCGGTGACCTTTGGGACATGGTTTGACCCCCTTAGTAAAGTGCGATCATCTTGAAAAGTTCAGATCACTTACAACTCAATAGATTCTACCTTCTTGTAACGTTTCAGCCTGATTGGACCTTGTTTTCACACAAATGAACCCAGAATGATGTGAAATTGTGCTTCGTGCAACATAATTCTGGGTGCCAGTTAAAAACCATAAGTGCTAATGACTCCATTCCTTTTTGTGGTTGTAGGGGCTGTTGATTGGAGTATACTAAAACAAACCTGATCTCTCTAGGACATTCAGAAGCCAAGTTATAAGCCCACAAATGTGTAACTGGACTACTTCTTTAAATTTACACCAGATCCGGTGACATTTGGGACATGGTTTGACCCCCTTAGGAAAGTGCTATCATCATGAAACGTTCAGATCAATTACAACTCAATAGATTCTACCTTCTTGTAACGTTTCAGCCTGATTGGACCTTGTTTTCACACAAATGGACCCAGAATGATGTGAAATTGTGCTTCGTGCAACATAATTCTGGGTGCCATTTACAAACCATAAGTGCTAATGACTCCATTCCTTTTTGTGGTTGTAGGGGCTGTTGATTGGAGTACACTAAAACAAACCTGACCTCTCTAGGACATTCAGAAGCCAAGTTATAAGCCCACAAATGTGTAACTGGACTACTTCTTTAAAGTGACACAAGGCCCGGTGACCTTTGGGACATGGTTTTACCCCCTTAGGAATGTGCGATCATCTTGAAACGTTCAGATCACTTACAACTCAATAGATTCTACCTTCTTGTAACGTTTCAGCCTGATTGGATTTTGTTTTTACACAAATGGACCCAGAATGATGTGAAATTGTGCTTCGTGCAACATAATTCTGGGTGCCATTTACAAACCATAAGTGCTAATGACTCCATTCCTTTTTGTGGTTGTAGGGGCTGTTGGTTGGAGTACATTAAAACAAACCTGATCTCTCTAGGACATTCAGAAGCCAAGTTATAAGCCCACAAAGGTGTAACTGGACTACTTCTTTAAAGTGACACCAGGCCCGGTGACCTTTGGGACATGGTTTGACCCCCTATAGGAATGTGCGATCATCATGAAACGTTCAGATCACTTACAACTCAATAGATTCTACCTTCTTGTAACATTTCAGCCTGATTGGACCTTGTTTTCACACAAATGGACCCAGAATGATGTGAAATTGTGCTTCGTGCAACATAATTCTGGGTGCCATTTACAAACCATAAGTGCCAATGACTCCATTCCTTTTTGTGGTTGTAGGGGCTGTTGATTGGAGTACACTAAAACAAACCTGACCTCTCTAGGACATTCAGAAGCCAAGTTATAAGCCCACAAAGGTGTAACTGGAATACTTCTTTAAAGTGACACCAGGCCCGGTGACCTTTGGGACATGGTTTTACCCCCTTAGGAATGTGCGATCATCTTGAAACGTTCAGATCACTTACAACTCAATAGATTCTACCTTCTTGTAACGTTTCAGCCTGATTGGACCTTGTTTTCACACAAATGGACCCAGAATGATGTGAAATTGTGCTTCGTGCAATATAATTCTGGGTTCCATTTATGAACCATAAGTGCTAATGACTCCATTCCTTTTTGTGGTTGTAGGGGCTGTTGGTTGGAGTACAATAAAACAAACCTGATCTCTCTAGGACATTCAGAAGCCAAGTTATAAGCCCACAAATGTGTAACTGGACTACTTCTTCAAATTGACACCAGATCCGGTGACCTTTGGGACATGGTTTGACCCCCTTAGGAAAGGGCTATCATCTTGAAACGTTCTGATCACTTACAACTCAATAGATTCTACCTTCTTGTAACGTTTCAGCCTGATTGGACCTTGTTTTCACACAAATGGACCCAGAATGATGTGAAATTGTGCTTCGTGCAACGTAATTCTGGGTGCCATTTAAAGACCACAAGTGCTAATGACTCCATTCCTTTTTGTGGTTGTAGGGGCTGTTGATTGGAGTATACTAAAACAAACCTGATCTCTCTAGGACATTCAGAAGCCAAGTTATAAGCCCACAAATGTGTAACTGGACTACTTCTTTAAAGTGACACCAGGCCCGGTGACCTTTGGGACATGGTTTGACCCCCTATAGGAATGTGCGATCATCATGAAACGTTCAGATCACTTACAACTCAATAGATTCTACCTTCTTGTAAAGTTTCAGCCTGATTGGACCTTGTTTTCACACAAATGGACCCAGAATGATGTGAAATTGTGCTTCGTGCAACATAATTCTGGGTGCCATTTACAAACCATAAGTGCCAATGACTCCATTCCTTTTTGTGGTTGTAGGGGCTGTTGATTGGAGTACACTAAAACAAACCTGACCTCTCTAGGACATTCAGAAGCCAAGTTATAAGCCCACAAAGGTGTAACTGGACTACTTCTTTAAAGTGACACCAGGCCCGGTGACCTTTGGGACATGGTTTTACCCCCTTAGGAATGTGCGATCATCTTGAAACGTTCAGATCACTTACAACTCAATAGATTCTACCTTCTTGTAACGTTTCAGCCTGATTGGACCTTGTTTTCACACAAATGGACCCAGAATGATGTGAAATTGTGCTTCGTGCAACGTAATTCTGGGTGCCATTTAAAGACCATAAGTGCTAATGACTCCATTCCTTTTTGTGGTTGTAGGGGCTGTTGATTGGAGTATACTAAAACAAACCTGATCTCTCTAGGACATTCAGAAGCCAAGTTATAAGCCCACAAATGTGTAACTGGACTACTTCTTTAAATTTACACCAGATCCGGTGACGTTTGGGACATAGTTTGACCCCCTTAGGAAAGTGCTATCCTCATGAAACGTTCAGATCACTTACAACTCAATAGATTCTACCTTCCTGTAACGTTTCAGCCTGATTGGACCTTGTTTTCACACAAATGAACCCAGAATGATGTGAAATTGTGCTTCGTGCAACATAATTATGGGTGCCATTTACAAACCATAAGTGCTAATGACTCCATTCCTTTTTGTGGTTGTAGGGGCTGTTGATTGGAGTACACTAAAACAAACCTGATCTCTCTAGGACATTCAGAAGCCAAGTTATAAGCCCACAAAGGTGTAACTGGACTACTTCTTTAAAGTGACACCAGGCCCGGTGACCTTTGGGACATGGTTTGACCCCCTATAGGAATGTGCGATCATCATGAAACGTTCAGATCACTTACAACTCAATAGATTCTACCTTCTTGTAACGTTTCAGCCTGAATGGACCTTGTTTTCACACAAATGGACCCAGAATGATGTGAAATTGTGCTTCGTGCAACATAATTCTGGGTGCCATTTACAAACCATAAGTGCCAATGACTCCATTCCTTTTTGTGGTTGTAGGGGCTGTTGATTGGAGTACACTAAAACAAACCTGACCTCTCTAGGACATTCAGAAGCCAAGTTATAAGCCCACAAAGGTGTAACTGGACTACTTCTTTAAAGTGACACCAGGCCCGGTGACCTTTGGGACATGGTTTTACCCCCTTAGGAATGTGCGATCATCTTGAAACGTTCAGATCACTTACAACTCAATAGATTCTACCTTCTTGTAACGTTTCAGTCTGATTGGACCTTGTTTTCACACAAATGGACCCAGAATGATGTGAAATTGTGCTTCGTGCAACATAATTCTGGGTTCCATTTACGAACCATAAGTGCTAATGACTCCATTCCTTTTTGTGGTTGTAGGGGCTGTTGGTTGGAGTACATTAAAACAAACCTGATCTCTCTAGGACATTCAGAAGCCAAGTTATAAGCGCACAAATGTGTAACTGGACTACTTCTTTAAATTGACACCAGATCCGGTGACCTTTGGGACATGGTTTGACCCCCTTAGGAAAGGGCGATCATCTTGAAACGTTCTGATCTCTTACAACTCAATAGATTCTACCTTCTTGTAACGTTTCAGCCTGATTGGACCTTGTTTTCACAGAAATGGACCCAGAATGATGTGAAATTGTGCTTCGTGCAACGTAATTCTGGGTGCCATTTAAAGACCATAAGTGCTAATGACTCCATTCCTTTTTGTGGTTGTAGGGGCTGTTGATTGGAGTATACTAAAACAAACCTGATATCTCTAGGACATTCAGAAGCCAAGTTATAAGCCCACAAATGTGTAACTGGACTACTTCTTTAAATTTACACCAGATCCGGTGACGTTTGGGACATAGTTTGACCCCCTTAGGAAAGTGCTATCCTCATGAAACGTTCAGATCACTTACAACTCAATAGATTCTACCTTCCTGTAACATTTCAGCCTGATTGGACCTTGTTTTCACACAAATGAACCCAGAATGATGTGAAATTGTGCTTCGTGCAACATAATTCTGGGTGCCATTTACAAACCATAAGTGCTAATGACTCCATTCCTTTTTGTGGTTGTAGGGGCTGTTGATTGGAGTACACTAAAACAAACCTGATCTCTCTAGGACATTCAGAAGCCAAGTTACAAGCCCACAAATGTGTAACTGGACTACTTCTTTAAAGTGACACCAGGCCCGATGACCTTTGGGACATGGTTTTACCCCCTTAGGAATGTGCGATCATCTTGAAACGTTCAGATCACTTACAACTCAATAGATTCTACCTTCTTGTAACGTTTCAGCCTGATTGGACCTTGTTTTTACACAAATGGACCCAGAATGATGTGAAATTGTGCTTCGTGCAACATAATTCTGGGTGCCATTTACAAACCATAAGTGCTAATGACTCCATTCCTTTTTGTGGTTGTAGGGGCTGTTGGTTGGAGTACATTAAAACAAACCTGATCTCTCTAGGACATTCAGAAGCCAAGTTATAAGCCCACAAATGTGTAACTGGACTACTTCTTTAAAGTGACACCAGGCCCGGTGACATTTGGGACATGGTTTGACCCCCTATAGGAATGTGCGATCATCATGAAACGTTCAGATCACTTACAACTCAATAGATTCTACCTTCTTGTAAAGTTTCAGCCTGATTGGACCTTGTTTTCACACAAATGGACCCAGAATGATGTGAAATTGTGCTTCGTGCAACATAATTCTGGGTGCCATTTACAAACCATAAGTGCCAATGACTCCATTCCTTTTTGTGGTTGTAGGGGCTGTTGATTGGAGTACACTAAAACAAACCTGACCTCTCTAGGACATTCAGAAGCCAAGTTATAAGCCCACAAAGGTGTAACTGGACTACTTCTTTAAAGTGACACCAGGCCCGGTGACCTTTGGGACATGGTTTTACCCCCTTAGGAATGTGCGATCATCTTGAAACGTTCAGATCACTTACAACTCAATAGATTCTACCTTCTTGTAACGTTTCAGCCTGATTGGACCTTGTTTTCACACAAATGGACCCAGAATGATGTGAAATTGTGCTTCGTGCAACATAATTCTGGGTTCCATTTACGAACCATAAGTGCTAATGACTCCATTCCTTTTTGTGGTTGTAGGGGCTGTTGGTTGGAGTACATTAAAACAAACCTGATCTCTCTAGGACATTCAGAAGCCAAGTTATAAGCCCACAAATGTGTAACTGGACTACTTCTTTAAATTGACACCAGATCCGGTGACCTTTGGGACATGGTTTGACCCCCTTAGGAAAGGGCGATCATCTTGAAACGTTCTGATCACTTACAACTCAATAGATTCTACCTTCTTGTAACGTTTCAGCCTGATTGGACCTTGTTTTCACACAAATGGACCCAGAATGATGTGAAATTGTGCTTCGTGCAACGTAATTCTGGGTGCCATTTAAAGACCATAAGTGCTAATGACTCCATTCCTTTTTGTGGTTGTAGGGGCTGTTGATTGGAGTATACTAAAACAAACCTGATCTCTCTAGGACATTCAGAAGCCAAGTTATAAGCCCACAAATGTGTAACTGGACTACTTCTTTAAATTTACACCAGATCCGGTGACGTTTGGGACATAGTTTGACCCCCTTAGGAAAGTGCTATCCTCATGAAACGTTCAGATCACTTACAACTCAATAGATTCTACCTTCCTGTAACGTTTCAGCCTGATTGGACCTTGTTTTCACACAAATGAACCCAGAATGATGTGAAATTGTGCTTCGTGCAACATAATTCTGGGTGCCATTTACAAACCATAAGTGCTAATGACTCCATTCCTTTTTGTGGTTGTAGGGGCTGTTGATTGGAGTACACTAAAACAAACCTGATCTCTCTAGGACATTCAGAAGCCAAGTTATAAGCCCACAAAGGTGTAACTGGACTACTTCTTTAAAGTGACACCAGGCCCGGTGACCTTTGGGACATGGTTTGACCCCCTATAGGAATGTGCGATCATCATGAAACGTTCAGATCACTTACAACTCAATAGATTCTACCTTCTTGTAACGTTTCAGCCTGATTGGACCTTGTTTTCACACAAATGGACCCAGAATGATGTGAAATTGTGCTTCGTGCAACATAATTCTGGGTGCCATTTACAAACCATAAGTGCCAATGACTCCATTCCTTTTTGTGGTTGTAGGGGCTGTTGATTGGAGTACACTAAAACAAACCTGACCTCTCTAGGACATTCAGAAGCCAAGTTATAATCCCACAAAGGTGTAACTGGACTACTTCTTTAAAGTGACACCAGGCCCGGTGACCTTTGGGACATGGTTTTACCCCCTTAGGAATGTGCGATCATCTTGAAACGTTCAGATCACTTACAACTCAATAGATTCTACCTTCTTGTAACGTTTCAGTCTGATTGGACCTTGTTTTCACACAAATGGACCCAGAATGATGTGAAATTGTGCTTCGTGCAACATAATTCTGGGTTCCATTTACGAACCATAAGTGCTAATGACTCCATTCCTTTTTGTGGTTGTAGGGGCTGTTGGTTGGAGTACATTAAAACAAACCTGATCTCTCTAGGACATTCAGAAGCCAAGTTATAAGCGCACAAATGTGTAACTGGACTACTTCTTTAAATTGACACCAGATCCGGTGACCTTTGGGACATGGTTTGACCCCCTTAGGAAAGGGCGATCATCTTGAAACGTTCTGATCTCTTACAACTCAATAGATTCTACCTTCTTGTAACGTTTCAGCCTGATTGGACCTTGTTTTCACAGAAATGGACCCAGAATGATGTGAAATTGTGCTTCGTGCAACGTAATTCTGGGTGCCATTTAAAGTCCATAAGTGCTAATGACTCCATTCCTTTTTGTGGTTGTAGGGGCTGTTGATTGGAGTATACTAAAACAAACCTGATATCTCTAGGACATTCAGAAGCCAAGTTATAAGCCCACAAATGTGTAACTGGACTACTTTAAATTTACACCAGATCCGGTGACGTTTGGGACATAGTTTGACCCCCTTAGGAAAGTGCTATCCTCATGAAACGTTCAGATCACTTACAACTCAATAGATTCTACCTTCCTGTAACGTTTCAGCCTGATTGGACCTTGTTTTCACACAAATGAACCCAGAATGATGTGAAATTGTGCTTCGTGCAACATAATTCTGGGTGCCATTTAAAAACCATAAGTGCTAATGACTCCATTCCTTTTTGTGGTTGCAGGGGCTGTTGATTGGAGTACACTAAAACAAACCTGATCTCTCTAGGACATTCAGAAGCCAAGTTACAAGCCCACAAATGTGTAACTGGACTACTTCTTTAAAGTGACACCAGGCCCGGTGACCTTTAGGACATGGTTTGACCCCCTATAGGAATGTGCGATCATCATGAAACATTCAGATCACTTACAACTCAATAGATTCTACCTTCTTGTAACGTTTCAGCCTGATTGGACCTTGTTTTCACACAAATGGACCCAGAATGATGTGAAATTGTGCTTCGTGCAACATAATTCTGGGTGCCATTTACAAACCATAAGTGCCAATGACTCCATTCCTTTTTGTGGTTGTAGGGGCTGTTGATTGGAGTACACTAAAACAAACCTGACCTCTCTAGGACATTCAGAAGCCAAGTTATAAGCCCACAAAGGTGTAACTGGACTATTTCTTTAAAGTGACACCAGGCCCGGTGACCTTTGGGACATGGTTTTACCCCCTTAGGAATGTGCGATCATCTTGAAACGTTCAGATCACTTACAACTCAATAGATTCTACCTTCTTGTAACGTTTCAGCCTGATTGGACCTTGTTTTCACACAAATGGACCCAGAATGATGTGAAATTGTGCTTCGTGCAACATAATTCTGGGTGCCATTTACAAACCATAACTGCTTATGACTCCATTCCTTTTTGTGGTTGTAGGGGCTGTTGGTTTGAGTACATTAAAACAAACCTGATCTCTCTAGGACATTCAGAAGCCAAGTTATAAGCCCACAAATGTGTAACTGGAATACTTCTTTAAATTTACACAGATCCGGTGACGTTTGGGACATAGTTTGACCCCCTTAGGAAAGTGTTATCCTCATGAAACGTTCAGATCACTTACAACTCAATAGATTCTACCTTCCTGTAACGTTTCAGCCTGATTGGACCTTGTTTTCACACAAATGAACCCAGAATGATGTGAAATTGTGCTTCGTGCAACATAATTCTGGGTGCCATTTACAAACCATAAGTGCTAATAACTCCATTCCTTTTTGTGGTTGTAGGGGCTGTTGGTTGGAGTACATTAAAACAAACCTGATCTCTCTAGGACATTCAGAAGCCAAGTTATAAGCCCACAAAGGTGTAACTGGACTACTTCTTTAAAGTGACACCAGGCCCGGTGACCTTTGGGACATAGTTTGACCCCCTATAGGAATGTGCGATCATCATGAAACGTTCAGATCACTTACAACTCAATAGATTCTACCTTCTTGTAACGTTTCAGCCTGATTGGACCTTGTTTTCACACAAATGGACCCAGAATGATGTGAAATTGTGCTTCGTGCAACATAATTCTGGGTGCCATTTACAAACCATAAGTGCCAATGACTCCATTTCTTTTTGTGGTTGTAGGGGCTGTTGATTGGAGTATACTAAAACAAACCTGATCTCTCTAGGACATTCAGAAGCCAAGTTATAAGCCCACAAATGTGTAACTGGACTACTTCTTTAAATTTACACAGATCCGGTGACGTTTGGGACATAGTTTGACCCCCTTAGGAAAGTGCTATTCTCATGAAACGTTCAGATCACTTACAACTCAATAGATTCTACCTTCCTGTAACGTTTCAGCCTGATTGGACCTTGTTTTCACACAAATGAACCCAGAATGATGTGAAATTGTGCTTCGTGCAACATAATTCTGGGTGCCATTTACAAACCATAAGTGCTAATAACTCCATTCCTTTTTGTGGTTGTAGGGGCTCTTGGTTGGAGTACATTAAAACAAACCTGATCTCTCTAGGACATTCAGAAGCCAAGTTATAAGCCCACAAATGTGTAACTGGACTACTTCTTTAAAGTGACACCAGGCCCGGTGACCTTTGGGACATGGTTTGAACCCCTATAGGAATGTGCGATCATCATGAAACGTTCAGATCACTTACAACTCAATAGATTCTACCTTCTTGTAACGTTTCAGCCTGATTGGACCTTGTTTTCACACAAATGGACCCAGAATGATGTGAAATTGTGCTTCGTGCAACATAATTCTGGGTGCCATTTACAAACCATAAGTGCCAATGACTCCATTCCTTTTTGTGGTTGTAGGGGCTGTTGATTGGAGTACACTAAAACAAACCTGACCTCTCTAGGACATTCAGAAGCCAAGTTATAAGCCCACAAAGGTGTAACTGGACTACTTCTTTAAAGTGACACCAGGCCCGGTGACCTTTGGGACATGGTTTTACCCCCTTAGGAATGTGCGATCATCTTGAAACGTTCAGATCACTTACAACTCAATAGATTCTACCTTCTTGTAACGTTTCAGCCTGACTGGACCTTGTTTTCACACAAATGGACCCAGAATGATGTGAAATTGTGCTTCGTGCAACATAATTCTGGGTTCCATTTACGAACCATAAGTGCTAATGACTCCATTCCTTTTTGTGGTTGTAGGGGCTGTTGGTTGGAGTACATTAAAACAAACCTGATCTCTCTAGGACATTCAGAAGCCAAGTTATAAGCCCACAAATGTGTAACTGGACTACTTCTTTAAATTTACACCAAATCCGGTGACGTTTGGGACATAGTTTGACCCCCTTAGGAAAGTGCTATCCTCATGAAACGTTCAGATCACTTACAACTCAATAGATTCTACCTTCCTGTAACGTTTCAGCCTGATTGGACCTTGTTTTCACACAAATGAACCCAGAATGATGTGAAATTGTGCTTCGTGCAACATAATTCTGGGTGCCATTTACAAACCATAAGTGCTAATGACTCCATTCCTTTTTGTGGTTGTAGGGGCTGTTGATTGGAGTACACTAAAACAAACCTGATCTCTCTAGGACATTCAGAAGCCAAGTTACAAGCCCACAAATGTGTAAATGGACTACTTCTTTAAATTGACACCAGATCCGGTGACCTTTGGGACATAGTTTGACCCCCTTAGGAAAGTGCTATCATCATGAAACGTTCAGATCACTTACAACTCAATAGATTCTACCTTCCTGTAACGTTTCAGCCTGATTGGACCTTGTTTTCACACAAATGAACCCAGAATGATGTGAAATTGTGCTTCGTGCAACATAATTCTGGGTGCCATGTAAAAACCATAAGTGCTAATGACTCCATTCCTTTTTGGGGTAATGGGGGCTGTTAATTGGAGTACTCTAAAACAAACCTGACCTCTCTAGGATATTCAGAAGCCAAGTTATAAGCCCACAAAGGTGTAACTGGACTACTTCTTTAAATTGACACCAGATCCGGTGACCTTTGGGACATGGTTTGACCCCCTTAGGAAAGGGCGATCGTCTTGAAACGTTCTGATCTCTTACAACTCAATAGATTCTACCTTCTTGTAACGTTTCAGCCTGATTGGACCTTGTTTTCACACAAATGGACCCAGAATGATGTGAAATTGTGCTTCGTGCAACGTAATTCTGGGTGCCATTTAAAGACCATAAGTGCTAATGACTCCATTCCTTTTTGTGGTTGTAGGGGCTGTTGATCGGAGTATACTAAAACAAACCTGATATCTCTAGGACATTCAGAAGCCAAGTTATAAGCCCACAAATGTGTAACTGGACTACTTCTTTAAATTTACACCAGATCCGGTGACGTTTGGGACATGGTTTGACCCCCTTAGGAAAGTGAGATCCTCATGAAACGTTCAGATCACTTACAACTCAATAGATTCTACCTTCCTGTAACGTTTCAGCCTGATTGGACCTTGTTTTCACACAAATGAACCCAGAATGATGTGAAATTGTGCTTCGTGCAACATAATTCTGGGTGCCATTTACAAACCATAAGTGCTAATGACTCCATTCCTTTTTGTGGTTGTAGGGGCTGTTGATCGGAGTACACTAAAACAAACCTGATCTCTCTAGGACATTCAGAAGCCAAGTTACAAGCCCACAAATGTGTAACTGGACTACTTCTTTAAAGTGACACCAGGCCCGGTGACCTTTGGGACATGGTTTTACCCCCTTAGGAATGTGCGATCATCTTGAAACGTTCAGATCACTTACAACTCAATAGATTCTACCTTCTTGTAACGTTTCAGCCTGATTGGACCTTGTTTTTACACAAATGGACCCAGAATGATGTGAAATTGTGCTTCGTGCAACATAATTCTGGGTGCCATTTACAAACCATAAGTGCTAATGACTCCATTCCTTTTTGTGGTTGTAGGGGCTGTTGGTTGGAGTACATTAAAAAAAACCTGATCTCTCTAGGACATCCAGAAGCCAAGTTATAAGCCCACAAAGGTGTAACTGGACTACTTCTTTAAAGTGACACCAGGCCCGGTGACCTTTGGGACATGGTTTGACCCCCTATAGGAATGTGCGATCATCATGAAACGTTCAGATCACTTACAACTCAATAGATTCTACCTTCTTGTAACGTTTCAGCCTGATTGGACCTTGTTTTCACACAAATGGACCCAGAATGATGTGAAATTGTGCTTCGTGCAACATAATTCTGGGTGCCATTTACAAACCATAAGTGCCAATGACTCCTTTCCTTTTTGTGGTTGTAGGGGCTGTTGATTGGAGTACACTAAAACAAACCTGACCTCTCTAGGACATTCAGAAGCCAAGTTATAAGCCCACAAAGGTGTAACTGGACTACTTCTTTAAAGTGACACCAGGCCCGGTGACCTTTGGGACATGGTTTTACCCCCTTAGGAATGTGCGATCATCTTGAAACGTTCAGATCACTTACAACTCAATAGATTCTACCTTCTTGTAACGTTTCAGCCTGATTGGACCTTGTTTTTACACAAATGGACCCAGAATGATGTGAAATTGTGCTTCGTGCAACATAATTCTGGGTGCCATTTACAAACCATAAGTGCTAATGACTCCATTCCTTTTTGTGGTTGTAGGGGCTGTTGGTTGGAGTACATTAAAACAAACCTGATCTCTCTAGGACATTCAGAAGCCAAGTTATAAGCCCACAAATGTGTAACTGGACTACTTCTTTAAATTTACACAGATCCGGTGACGTTTGGGACATAGTTTGACACCCTTAGGAAAGTGCTATCCTCATGAAACGTTCAGATCACTTACAACTCAATAGATTCTACCTTCCTGTAACGTTTCAGCCTGATTGGACCTTGTTTTCACACAAATGAACCCAGAATGATGTGAAATTGTGCTTCGTGCAACATAATTCTGGGTGCCATTTACAAACCATAAGTGCTAATAACTCCATTCCTTTTTGTGGTTGTAGGGGCTGTTGGTTGGAGTACATTAAAACAAACCTGATCTCTCTAGGACATTCAGAAGCCAAGTTATAAGCCCACAAAGGTGTAACTGGACTACTTCTTTAAAGTGACACCAGGCCCGGTGACCTTTGGGACATGGTTTGACCCCCTATAGGAATGTGCGATCATCATGAAACGTTCAGATTACTTACAACTCAATAGATTCTACCTTCTTGTAACGTTTCAGCCTGATTGGACCTTGTTTTCACACAAATGGACCCAGAATATGTGAAATTGTGCTTCGTGCAACATAATTCTGGGTGCCATTTACAAACCATAAGTGCCAATGACTCCATTCCTTTTTGTGGTTGTAGGGGCTGTTGATTGGAGTACACTAAAACAAACCTGACCTCTCTAGGACATTCAGAAGCCAAGTTATAAGCCCACAAAGGTGTAACTGGACTACTTCTTTAAAGTGACACCAGGCCCGGTGACCTTTGGGACATGGTTTTACCCCCTTAGGAATGTGCGATCATCTTGAAACGTTCAGATCACTTACAACTCAATAGATTCTACCTTCTTGTAACGTTTCAGCCTGATTGGACCTTGTTTTCACACAAATGGACCCAGAATGATGTGAAATTGTGCTTCGTGCAACATAATTCTGGGTGCCATTTACAAACCATAAGTGCTAATGACTCCATTCCTTTTTGTGGTTGTAGGGGCTGTTGATTGGAGTACACTAAAACAAACCTGACCTCTCTAGGACATTCAGAAGCCAAGTTATAAGCCCACAAAGGTGTAACTG
The DNA here is from genome assembly GCF_043380555.1 of Nothobranchius furzeri. Classification (NCBI taxonomy): domain Eukaryota; kingdom Metazoa; phylum Chordata; class Actinopteri; order Cyprinodontiformes; family Nothobranchiidae; genus Nothobranchius; species Nothobranchius furzeri. The sequence continues at coordinate 19,736,012 of NC_091756.1, forward strand.
GACTACATCTTTAAAGTGACACCAGGCCCGATGACCTTTGGGACATGGTTTTACCCCCTTAGGAATGTGCGATCATCTTGAAACGTTCAGATCATTTACAACTCAATAGATTCTACCTTCTTGTAACGTTTCAGCCTGATTGGACCTTGTTTTTACACAAATGGACCCAGAATGATGTGAAATTGTGCTTCGTGCAACATAATTCTGGGTGCCATTTACAAACCATAAGTGCTAATGACTCCATTCCTTTTTTGTGGTTGTAGGGGCTGTTGGTTGGAGTACATTAAAACAAACCTGATCTCTCTAGGACATTCAGAAGCCAAGTTATAAGCCCACAAAGGTGTAACTGGACTACTTCTTTAAAGTGACACCAGGCCCGGTGACCTTTGGGACATGGTTTGACCCCCTTAGTAAAGTTCGATCATCTTGAAACGTTCAGATCACTTACAACTCAATAGATTCTACCTTCTTGTAACGATTCAGCCTGATTGGACCTTGTTTTCAAACAAATGAACCCAGAATGATGTGAAATTGTGCTTCGTGCAACATAATTCTGGGTGCCATTTAAAAACCATAAGTGCTAATGACTCCATTCCTTTTTGTGGTTGTAGGGGCTGTTGATTGGAGTATACTAAAACAAACCTGATCTCTCTAGGACATTCAGAAGCCAAGTTATGAGCCCACAAATGTGTAACTGGACTACTTCTTTAAATTTACACCAGATCCGGTGACCTTTGGGACATGGTTTGACCCCCTTAGGAAAGTGCTATCATCATGAAACGTTCAGATCACTTACAACTCAATAGATTCTACCTTCCTGTAACGTTTCAGCCTGATTGGACCTTGTTTTCACACAAATGAACCCAGAATGATGTGAAATTGTGCTTAGTGCAGCATAATTCTGGGTGCCATTTAAAAACCATCAGTGCTAATGACTCCATTCCTTTTTGTGGTTGTAGGGGCTGTTGATTGGAGTACACTAAAACAAACCTAACCTCTCTAGGACATTCAGAAGCCAAGTTATAAGCCCACAAATGTGTAACTGGACTACTTCTTTAAATTGACACCAGATCCGGTGACCTTTGGGACATGGTTTGACCCCCTTAGGAATGTGCGATCATCATGAAACGTTCAGATCACTTACAACTCAATAGATTCTACCTTCCTGTAACGTTTCAGCCTGATTGGACCTTGTTTTAACACAAATGAACCCAGAATGATGTGAAATTGTGCTTTGTGCAACATAATTCTGGGTGCCATTTAAAAACCATAAGTGCTAATGACTCCAATCCTTTTTGTGGTTGTAGGGGCTGTTGATTGGAGTATACTAAAACAAACCTGATCTCTCTAGGACATTCAGAAGTCAAGTTATAAGCCCACAAATGTGTAACTGGACTACTTCTTTAAATTTACACCAGATCCGGTGACCTTTGGGACATGGTTTGACCCCCTTAGGAAAGTGCTATCATCATGAAACGTTCAGATCACTTACAACTCAATAGATTCTACCTTCCTGTAACGTTTCAGCCTGATTGGACCTTGTTTTCACACAAATGAACCCAGAATGATGTGAAATTGTGCTTAGTGCAGCATAATTCTGGGTGCCATTTAAAAACCATCAGTGCTAATGACTCCATTCCTTTTTGTGGTTGTAGGGGCTGTTGATTGGAGTACACTAAAACAAACCTAACCTCTCTAGGACATTCAGAAGCCAAGTTATAAGCCCACAAATGTGTAACTGGACTACTTCTTTAAATTGACACCAGATCCGGTGACCTTTGGGACATGGTTTGACCCCCTTAGGAATAGGCGATCTTCATGAAACGTTCAGATCACTTACAACTCAATAGATTCTACCTTCCTGTAACGTTTCAGCCTGATTGGACCTTGTTTTCACCACAAATGAACCCAGAATGATGTGAAATTGTGCTTAGTGCAGCATAATTCTGGGTGCCATTTAAAAACCATCAGTGCTAATGACTCCATTCCTTTTTGTGGTTGTAGGGGCTGTTGATTGGAATACACTAAAACAAACCTAACCTCTCTAGGACATTCAGAAGCCAAGTTATAAGCCCACAAATGTGTAACTGGACTACTTCTTTAAATTGACACCAGATCCGGTGACCTTTGGGACATGGTTTGACCCCCTTAGGAATGTGCGATCATCATGAAACGTTCAGATCACTTACAACTCAATAGATTCTACCTTCCTGTAACGTTTCAGCCTGATTGGACCTTGTTTTCACACAAATGAACCCAGAATGATGTGAAATTGTGCTTCGTGCAACATAATTCTGGGTGCCATTTACAAACCATAAGTGCTAATGACTCCATTCCTTTTTGTGGTTGTAGGGGCTGTTGATTGGAGTACACTAAAACAAACCTAACCTCTCTAGGACATTCAGAAGCCAAGTTATAAGCCCACAAAGGTATAATTGGACTACTTCTTTAAAGTGACACCAGGCCCGGTGACCTTTGGTACATGGTTTTACCCCCTATAGGAATGTGCGATCATCTTGAAACGTTCAGATCACTTACAACTCAATAGATTCTACCTTCTTGTAGCGTTTCAGCCTGATTGGACCTTGTTTTCACACAAATGGACCCAGAATGATGTGAAATTGTGCTTTGTGCAACATAATTCTGGGTGCCATTTACAAACCATAAGTGCTAATGACTCCATTCCTTTTTGTGGTTGTAGGGGCTGTTGGTTGGAGTACATTAAAATAAAACTGATCTCTCTAGGACATTCAGAAGCCAAGTTATAAGCCCACAAATGTGTAACTGGACTACTTCTTTAAATTTACACCAGATCCGGTGACCTTTGGGACATGGTTTGACCCCCTTAGGAAAGTGTTATCATCATGAAACGTTCAGATCACTTACAACTCAATAGATTCTACCTTCCTGTAACGTTTCAGCCTGATTGGACCTTGTTTTCACACAAATGGACCCAGAATGATGTGAAATTGTGCTTCGTGCAACATAATTCTGGGTGCCATTTAAAAACCATAAGTGCTAATGACTCCATTCCTTTTTGTGGTTGTAGGGGCTGTTGATTGGAGTATACTAAAACAAACCTGATCTCTCTAGGACATTCAGAAGCCAAGTTATAAGCCCACAAAGGTGTAACTGGACTACTTCTTTAAAGTGACACCAGGCCCGGTGACCTTTGGGACATGGTTTACCCCCTATAGGAATGTGCGATCATCTTGAAACATTCAGATCACTTACAACTCAATAGATTCTACCTTCTTGTAACGTTTCAGCCTAATTGGACCTTGTTTTCACACAAATGGACCCAGAATGATGTGAAATTGTGCTTCGTGCAACATAATTCTGGGTGCCATTTACAAACCATAAGGGCTAATGACTCCATTCCTTTTTGTGGTTGTAGGGGCTGTTGCTTGGAGTACACTAAAACAAACCTAACCTCTCTAGGACATTCAGAAGCCAAGTTATAAGCCCACAAATGTGTAACTGGACTACTTCTTTAAATTGACACCAGATCCGGTGACCTTTGGGACATGGTTTGACCCCCTTAGGAATAGGCGATCTTCATGAAACGTTCAGATCACTTACAACTCAATAGATTCTACCTTCCTGTAACGTTTCAGCCTGATTGGACCTTGTTTTAACACAAATGAACCCAGAATGATGTGAAATTGTGCTTTGTGCAACATAATTCTGGGTGCCATTCAAAAACCATAAGTGCTAATGACTCCAATCCTTTTTGTGGTTGTAGGGGCTGTTGATTGGAGTATACTAAAACAAACCTGATCTCTCTAGGACATTCAGAAGCCAAGTTATAAGCCCACAAATGTGTAACTGGACTACTTCTTTAAATTTACACCAGATCCGGTGACCTTTGGGACATGGTTTGACCCCCTTAGGAAAGTGCTATCATCATGAAACGTTCAGATCACTTACAACTCAATAGATTCTACCTTCCTGTAACGTTTCAGCCTGATTGGACCTTGTTTTCACACAAATGAACCCAGAATGATGTGAAATTGTGCTTCGTGCAACATAATTCTGGGTGCCATTTACAAACCATAAGTGCTAATGACTCGATTCCTTTTTGTGGTTGTAGGGGCTGTTGTTTGGAGTACACTAAAACAAACCTAACCTCTCTAGGACATTCAGAAGCCAAGTTATAAGCCCACAAAGGTGTAACTGGACTACTTCTTTAAAGTGACACCAGGCCCGGTGACCTTTGGTACATGGTTTTACCCCCTATAGGAATGTGCGATCATCTTGAAACGTTCAGATCACTTACAACTCAATAGATTCTACCTTCTTGTAGCGTTTCAGCCTGATTGGACCTTGTTTTCACACAAATGGACCCAGAATGATGTGAAATTGTGCTTCGTGCAACATAATTCTGGGTGCCATTTACAAACCATAAGTGCTAATGACTCCATTCCTTTTTGTGGTTGTAGGGGCTGTTGGTTGGAGTACATTAAAATAAAACTGATCTCTCTAGGACATTCAGAAGCCAAGTTATAAGCCCACAAATGTGTAACTGGACTACTTCTTTAAATTTACACCAGATCCGGTGACCTTTGGGACATGGTTTGACCCCCTTAGGAAAGTGTTATCATCATGAAACGTTCAGATCACTTACAACTCAATAGATTCTACCTTCCTGTAACGTTTCAGCCTGATTGGACCTTGTTTTCACACAAATGGACCCAGAATGATGTGAAATTGTGCTTCGTGCAACATAATTCTGGGTGCCATTTACAAACCATAAGGGCTAATGACTCCATTCCTTTTTGTGGTTGTAGGGGCTGTTGCTTGGAGTACATTAAAACAAACCTGATCTCTCTAGGACATTCAGAAGCCAAGTTATAAGCCCACAAAGGTGTAACTGGACTACTTCTTTAAAGTGACACCAGGCCCGGTGACCTTTGGGACATGGTTTACCCCCTATAGGAATGTGCGATCATCTTGAAACATTCAGATCACTTACAACTCAATAGATTCTACCTTCTTGTAACGTTTCAGCCTAATTGGACCTTGTTTTCACACAAATGGACCCAGAATGATGTGAAATTGTGCTTCGTGCAACATAATTCTGGGTGCCATTTACAAACCATAAGGGCTAATGACTCCATTCCTTTTTGTGGTTGTAGGGGCTGTTGCTTGGAGTACACTAAAACAAACCTAACCTCTCTAGGACATTCAGAAGCCAAGTTATAAGCCCACAAATGTGTAACTGGACTACTTCTTTAAATTGACACCAGATCCGGTGACCTTTGGGACATGGTTTGACCCCCTTAGGAATAGGCGATCTTCATGAAACGTTCAGATCACTTACAACTCAATAGATTCTACCTTCTTGTAGCGTTTCAGCCTGATTGGACCTTGTTTTCACACAAATGGACCCAGAATGATGTGAAATTGTGCTTCGTGCAACATAATTCTGGGTGCCATTTACAAACCATAAGTGCTAATGACTCCATTCCTTTTTGTGGTTGTAGGGGCTGTTGGTTGGAGTACATTAAAATAAAACTGATCTCTCTAGGACATTCAGAAGCCAAGTTATAAGCCCACAAATGTGTAACTGGACTACTTCTTTAAATTTACACCAGATCCGGTGACCTTTGGGACATGGTTTGACCCCCTTAGGAAAGTGTTATCATCATGAAACGTTCAGATCACTTACAACTCAATAGATTCTACCTTCCTGTAACGTTTCAGCCTGATTGGACCTTGTTTTCACACAAATGGACCCAGAATGATGTGAAATTGTGCTTCGTGCAACATAATTCTGGGTGCCATTTACAAACCATAAGGGCTAATGACTCCATTCCTTTTTGTGGTTGTAGGGGCTGTTGCTTGGAGTACATTAAAACAAACCTGATCTCTCTAGGACATTCAGAAGCCAAGTTATAAGCCCACAAAGGTGTAACTGGACTACTTCTTTAAAGTGACACCAGGCCCGGTGACCTTTGGGACATGGTTTTACCCCCTTAGGAATGTGCGATCATCTTGAAACGTTCAGATCACTTACAACTCAATAGATTCTACCTTCTTGTAACGTTTCAGCCTGATTGGACCTTGTTTTCACACAAATGGACCCAGAATGATGTGAAATTGTGCTTCGTGCAACATAATTCTGGGTGCCATTTAAAAACCATAAGTGCTAATGACTCCATTCCTTTTTGTGGTTGTAGGGGCTGTTGATTGGAGTATACTAAAACAAACCTGATCTCTCTAGGACATTCAGAAGCCAAGTTATAAGCCCACAAAGGTGTAACTGGACTACTTCTTTAAAAAGACACCAGGCCCGGTGACCTTTGGGACATGGTTTACCCCCTATAGGAATGTGCGATCATCTTGAAACGTTCAGATCACTTACAACTCAATAGATTCTACCTTCTTGTAACGTTTCAGCCTAATTGGACCTTGTTTTCACACAAATGGACCCAGAATGATGTGAAATTGTGCTTCGTGCAACATAATTCTGGGTGCCATTTACAAACCATAAGGGCTAATGACTCCATTCCTTTTTGTGGTTGTAGGGGCTGTTGCTTGGAGTACATTAAAACAAACCTGATCTCTCTAGGACATTCAGAAGCCAAGTTATAAGCCCACAAAGGTGTAACTGGACAACTTCTTTAAAGTGACACCAGGCCCGGTGACCTTTGGGACATGGTTTGACCCCCATAGGACAGTGCGATCATCATGAATCGTTCAGATCACTTACAACTCAATAGATTCTACCTTCCTGTAACGTTTCAGCCTGATTGGACCTTGTTTTCACACAAATGAACCCAGAATGATGTGAAATTGTGCTTCGTGCAGCATAATTCTGGGTGCCATTTACAAACCATAAGTGCTAATGACTCCATTCGTTTTTGTGGTTGTATGGGGCTGTTGATTGGAGTACACTAAAACAAACCTGACCTCTCTAGGACATTCAGAAGCCAAGTTATAAGCCCACAAAGGTGTAACTGGACTACTTCTTTAAATTGACACCAGATCCGGTGACCTTTGGGACATGGTTTGACCCCCTTAGGAAAGTGCTATCATCATGAAACGTTCAGATCACTTACAACTCAATAGATTCTACCTTCCTGTAACGTTTCAGCCTGATTGGACCTTGTTTTCACACAAATGAACCCAGAATGATGTGAAATTGTGCATCGTGCAACATAATTCTGCGTGCCATTTACAAACCATAAGTGCTAATGACTCCATTCCTTTTTGGGGTAATGGGGGCTGTTAATTGGAGTACTTTAAAACAAACCTGACCTCTCTAGGATATTCAGAAGCCAAGTTATAAGCCCACAAATGTGTAACTGTACTACTTCTTTAAAGTGACACCAGGCCCGGTGACCTTTGGGACATGGTTTGACCCCCTATAGGAATGTGCGATCATCATGAAACGTTCAGATCACTTACAACTCAATAGATTCTACCTTCTTGTAACGTTTCAGCCTGATTGGACCTTGTTTTCACACAAATGGACCCAGAATGATGTGAAATTGTGCTTCGTGCAACATAATTCTGGGTGCCATTTACAAACCATAATTGCTAATGACTCCATTCCTTTTTTGTGGTTGTAGGGGCTGTTGATTGGAGTACACTAAAATAAACCTGATCTCACTAGGACATTCAGAAGCCAAGTTATAAGCCCACAAATGTGTAACTGGACTAATTCTTTAAATTGACACCAGATCCGGTGACCTTTGGGACATGGTTTAACCCCCTTAGGAAAGTGCTATCATCATGAAACGTTCAGATCACTTACAACTCAATAGATTCTACCATCCTGTAACGTTTCAGCCTGATTGGACCTTGTTTTCACACAAATGGACCCAGAATGATGTGAAATTGTGCTTCGTGCAACATAATTCTGGGTGCCATTTAAAAACCATAAGTGCTAATGACTCCATTCCTTTTTGGGTTAATGGGGGCTGTTAATTGGAGTACTTTAAAACAAACCTGACCTCTCTAGGATATTCAGAAGCCAAGTTATAAGCCCACAAATGTGTAACTGGACTACTTTAAAGTGACACCAGGCCCGGTGACCTTTGGGACATGGTTTGACCGCCTATAGGAATGTGCGATCATCATGAAACGTTCAGATCACTTACAACTCAATAGATTCTACCTTCTTGTAACGTTTCAGCCTGATTGGACCTTGTTTTCACACAAATGGACCCAGAATGATGTGAAATTGTGCTTCGTGCAACATAATTCTGGTTGCCATTTACAAACCATAAGTGCTAATGACTCCATTCCTTTTTGAGGTTGTAGGGGTTGTTGATTGGAGTACACTAAAACAAACCTGATCTCTCTAGGACATTCAGAAGCCAAGTTATAAGCCCACAAATGTGTAACTGGACTACTTCTTTAAATTGACACCAGATCCGGTGACCTTTGGGACATGGTTTGACCCCCTTAGGAATGTGCGATCATCATGAAACGTTCAGATCACTTACAACTCAATAGATTCTACATTCCTGTAACGTTTCAGCCTGATTGGACCTTGTTTTCACACAAATGAACCCAGAATGATGTGAAATTGTGCTTCGTGCAACATAATTCTGGGTGCCATTTACAAACCATAAGTGCTAATGACTCCATTCCTTTTTGTGGTTGTAGGGGCTGTTGGTTGGAGTACATTAAAACAAACCTTATCTCTCTAGGACATTCAGAAGCCAAGTTATAAGCCCACAAATGTGTAACTGGACTACTTCTTTAAATTGACACCAGATCCGGTGACCTTTGGGACATGGTTTGACCCCCTTAGGAAAGTGCGATCATCTTGAAACGTTCTGATCACTTACAACTCAATAGATTCTACCTTCTTGTAACGTTTCAGCCTGATTGGACCTTGTTTTCACACAAATGGACCCAGAATGATGTGAAATTGCTCTTCGTGCAACATAATTCTGGGTGCCATTTAAAGACCATAAGTGCTAATGACTCCATTCCTTTTTGTGGTTGTAGGGGCTGTTGATTGGAGTACAGTAAAACAAACCTGATCTCTCTAAGACATTCAGAAGCCAAGTTATAAGCCCACAAATGTGTAACTGGACTACTTCTTTAAATTTACACCAGATCCGGTGACGTTTGGGACATGGTTTGACCCCCTTAGGAAAGCGCTATCCTCATGAAACGTTCAGATCCCTTACAACTCAATAGATTCTACCTTCCTGTAACGTTTCAGCCTGATTGGACCTTGTTTTCACACAAATGAACCCAGAATGATGTGAAATTGTGCTTCGTGCAACATAATTCTGGGTGCCATTTACAAACCATAAGTGCTAATGACTCCATTCCTTTTTGTGGTTGTAGGGGCTGTTGATTGGAGTACACTAAAACAAACCTGATCTCTCTGGGACATTCAGAAGCCAAGTTACAAGCCCACAAATGTGTAACTGGACTACTTTAAATTGACACCAGATCCGGTGACCTTTGGGACATGGTTTGACCCCCTTAGGAAAGTGCTATCATCATGAAACGTTCAGATCTCTTACAACTCAATAGATTCTACCTTCCTGTAACGTTTAAGCCTGATTGGACCTTGTTTTCACACAAATGAACCCAGAATGATGTGAAATTGTGCTTCGTGCAACATAATTCTGGGTGCCATGTAAAAACCATAAGTGCTAATGACTCCATTCCTTTTTGGGGTAATGGGGGCTGTAAATTGGAGAACTCTAAAACAAACCTGACCTCTCGAGGATATTCAGAAGCCAAGTTATAAGCCCACAAAGGTGTAACTGGACTACTTCTTTAAATTGACACCAGGCCCGGTGACCTTTGGGACATGGTTTGACCCCCTATAGGAATGTGCGATCATCATGAAACGTTCAGATCACTTACAACTGAATAGATTCTACCGTCTTGTAACGTTTAAGCCGGATTGGACCTTGTTTTCACACAAATGAACCCAGAATGATGTGAAATTGTGCTTCGTGCAACATAATTCTGGGTGCCATTTAAAAACCATAAGTGCTAATGACTCCATTCCTTTTTGTGGTTGTAGGGGCTGTTGATTGGAGTATACTAAAACAAACCTGATCTCTCTAGGACATTCAGAAGCCAAGTTATAAGCCCACAAATGTGTAACTGGACTACTTCTTTAAATTTACACCAGATCCGGTGACCTTTGGGACATGGTTTGACCCCCTTAGGAAAGTGCTATCATCATGAAACGTTCAGATCACTTACAACTCAATAGATTCTACCTTCCTGTAACGTTTCAGCCTGATTGGACCTTGTTTTCACACAAATGAACCCAGAATGATGTGAAATTGTGCTTAGTGCAGCATAATTCTGGGTGCCATTTAAAACCCATCAGTGCTAATGACTCCATTCCTTTTTGAGGTTGTAGGGGTTGTTGATTGGAGTACACTAAAACAAACCTGATCTCTCTAAGACATTCAGAAGCCAAGTTATAAGCCCACAAATGTGTAACTGGACTACTTTAAAGTGACACCAGGCCCGGTGACCTTTGGGACATGGTTTACCCCCTATAGGAATGTGCGATCATCGTGAAACATTCAGATCACTTACAACTCAATAGATTCTACCTTCTTGTAGCGTTTCAGCCTGATTGGACCTTGTTTTCACACAAATGGACCCAGAATGATGTGAAATTGTGCTTCGTGCAACATAATTCTGGGTGCCATTTACAAACCATAAGTGCTAATGACTCCATTCCTTTTTGTGGTTGTAGGGGCTGTTGATTGGAGTACACTAAAACAAACCTAACCTCTCTAAGACATTCAGAAGCCAAGTTATAAGCCCACAAAGGTGTAACTGGACTACTTCTTTAAATTGACACCAGATCCGGTGACCTTTGGGACATGGTTTGACCCCCTTAGGAAAGTGCTATCATCATGAAACGTTCAGATCACTTACAACTCAATAGATTCTACCTTCCTGTAACGTTTCAGCCTGATTGGACCTTGTTTTCACACAAATGGACCCTGAATGATGTGAAATTGTGCTTCGTGCAACATAATTCTGGGTGCCATTTACAAACCATAAGGGCTAATGACTCCATTCCTTTTTGTGATTGTAGGGGCTGTTGCTTGGAGTACATTAAAACAAACCTGATCTCTCTAGGACATTCAGAAGCCAAGTTATAAGCCCACAAAGGTGTAACTGGACTACTTCTTTAAAGTGACACCAGGTCCGGTGACCTTTGGGACATAGTTTTACCCCCTTAGGAATGTGCGATCATCTTGAAACGTTCAGATCACTTACAACTCAATAGATTCTACCTTCTTGTAGCGTTTCAGCCTGATTGGACCTTGTTTTCACACAAATGGACCCAGAATGATGTGAAATTGTGCTTCGTGCAACATAATTCTGGGTGCCATTTACAAACCATAAGTGCTAATGACTCCATTCCTTTTTGTGGTTGTAGGGGCTGTTGATTGGAGTACACTAAAACAAACCTGACCTCTCTAGGACATTCAGAAGCCAAGTTATAAGCCCACAAATGTGTAACTGGACTACTTCTTTAAATTGACACCAGATCCGGTGACCTTTGGGACATGGTTTGACCCCCTTAGGAAAGTGCTATCATCATGAAACGTTCAGATCACTTACAACTCAATAAATTCTACCTTCCTGTAACGTTTCAGCCTGATTGGACCTTGTTTTCACACAAATGAACCCAGAATGATGTGTAATTGTGCTTCATGCAACATTATTCTGCGTGCCATTTACAAACCATAAGTGCTAATGACTCCATTCCTTTTTGGGGTAATGGGGGCTGTAAATTGGAGTACTTTAAAACAAATCTGACCTCTCTAGGATATTCAGAAGCCAAGTTATAAGCCCACAAATGTGTAACTGGACTACTTCTTTAAAGTGACACCAGGCCCGGTGACCTTTGGGACATGGTTTGACCCCCTATAGGAATGTGCGATCATCATGAAATGTTCAGATCACTTACAACTCAATAGATTCTACCTTCTTGTAACGTTTCAGCCTGATTGGACCTTGTTTTCACACAAATGGACCCAGAATGATGTGAAATTGTGCTTCGTGCAACATAATTCTGGGTGCCATTTAGAAACCATAATTGCTAATGACTCCATTCCTTTTTGTGGTTGTAGGGGCTGTTGATTGGAGTACACTAAAACAAACCTGATCTCTCTAGGACATTCAGAAGCCAAGTTATAAGCCCACAAATGTGTAACTGGACTACTTCTTTAAATTGACACCAGATCCGGTGACCTTTGGGACATGGTTTGACCCCCTTAGGAAAGTGCTATCATCATGAAACGTTCAGATCACTTACAACTCAATAGATTCTACCTTCCTGTAACGTTTCAGCCTGATTGGACCTTGTTTTCACACAAATGGACCCAGAATGATGTGAAATTGTGCTTCGTGCAACATAATTCTGGGTGCCATTTAAAAACCATAAGTGCTAATGACTCCATTCCTTTTTGGGGTAATGGGGGCTGTTAATTGGAGTACTATAAAACAAACCTGATCTCTCTAGGATATTCAGAAGCCAAGTTATAAGCCCACAAATGTGTAACTGGACTACTTTAAAGTGACACCAGGCCCGGTGACCTTTGGGACATGGTTTGACCCCCTATAGGAATGTGCGATCATCATGAAACGTTCAGATCACTTACAACTCAATAGATTCTACCTTCTTGTAACGTTTCAGCCTGATTGGACCTTGTTTTCACACAAATATACCCAGAATGATGTGAAATTGTGCTTCGTGCAACATAATTCAGATTGCCATTTACAAACCATAAGTGCTAATGACTCCATTCCTTTTTGAGGTTGTAGGGGTTGTTGATTGGAGTACACTTAAACAAACCTGATCTCTCTAGGACATTCAGAAGCCAAGTTATAAGCCCACAAATGTGTAACTGGACTACTTCTTTAAATTTACACCAGATCCGGTGACGTTTGGGACATGGTTTGACCCCCTTAGGAAAGTGCTATCCTCATTAAACGTTCAGATCACTTACAACTCAATAGATTCTACCTTCCTGTAACGTTTCAGCCTGATTGGACCTTGTTTTCACACAAATGAACCCAGAATGATGTGAAATTGTGCTTCGTGCAACATAATTCTGGGTGCCATTTACAAACCATAAGTGCTAATGACTCCATTCCTTTTTGTGGTTGTAGGGGCTGTTGATTGGAGTACACTAAAACAAACCTGATCTCTCTGGGACATTCAGAAGCCAAGTTACAAGCCCACAAATGTGTAACTGGACTACTTTAAATTGACACCAGATCCGGTGACCTTTGGGACATGGTTTGACCCCCTTAGGAAAGTGCTATCATCATGAAACGATCAGATCACTTACAACTCAATAGATTCTACCTTCCTGTAACGTTTCAGCCTGATTGGACCTTGTTTTCACACAAATGAACCCAGAATGATGTGAAATTGTGCTTCGTGCACCATAATTCTGGGTGCCATGTAAAAACCATAAGTGCTAATGACTCCATTCCTTTTTGGGGTAATGGGGGCTGTTAATTGGAGTACTCTAAAACAAACCTGACCTCTCGAGGATATTCAGAAGCCAAGTTATAAGCCCACAAAGGTGTAACTGGACTACTTCTTTAAATTGACACCAGGCCCGGTGACCTTTGGGACATGGTTTGACCCCCTATAGGAATGTGCGATCATCATGAAACGTTCAGATCACTTACAACTCAATAGATTCTACCTTCTTGTAACGTTTCAGCCTGATTGGACCTTGTTTTCACACAAATGGACCCAGAATGATGTGAAATTGTGCTTCGTGCAACATAATTCTGGGTGCCATTTACAAACCATAAGTGCTAATGACTCCATTCCTTTTTGTGGTTGTAAGGGCTGTTGATTGGAGTACATTAAAACAAACCTGATCTCTCTAGGACATTCAGAAGCCAAGTTATAAGCCCACAAATGTGTAACTGGACTACTTCTTTAAATTTACACCAGATCCGGTGACCTTTGGGACATGGTTTGACCCCCTTAGGAAAGTGCTATCATCATGAAACATTCAGATCACTTACAACTCAATAGATTCTACCTTCCTGTAACGTTTCAGCCTGATTGGACCTTGTTTTCACACAAATGGACCCAGAATGATGTGAAATTGTGCTTCGTGCAACATAATTCTGGGTGCCATTTAAAAACCATAAGTGCTAATGACTCCATTCCTTTTTGGGGTAATGGGGGCTGTTAATTGGAGTACTATAAAACAAACCTGATCTCTCTAGGATATTCAGAAGCCAAGTTATAAGCCCACAAATGTGTAACTGGACTACTTTAAAGTGACACCAGGCCCGGTGACCTTTGGGACATGGTTTGACCCCCTATAGGAATGTGCGATCATCATGAAACGTTCAGATCACTTACAACTCAATAGATTCTACCTTCCTGTAACGTTTCAGCCTGATTGGACCTTGTTTTCACACAAATGGACCCAGAATGATGTGAAATTGTGCTTCGTGCAACATAATTCTGGGTGCCATTTAAAAACCATAAGTGCTAATGACTCCATTCCTTTTTGGGGTAATGGGGGCTGTTAATTGGAGTACTATAAAACAAACCTGATCTCTCTAGGATATTCAGAAGCCAAGTTATAAGCCCACAAATGTGTAACTGGACTACTTTAAAGTGACACCAGGCCCGGTGACCTTTGGGACATGGTTTGACCCCCTATAGGAATGTGCGATCATCATGAAACGTTCAGATCACTTACAACTCAATAGATTCTACCTTCTTGTAACGTTTCAGCCTGATTGGACCTTGTTTTCACACAAATATACCCAGAATGATGTGAAATTGTGCTTCGTGCAACATAATTCAGATTGCCATTTACAAACCATAAGTGCTAATGACTCCATTCCTTTTTGAGGTTGTAGGGGTTGTTGATTGGAGTACACTTAAACAAACCTGATCTCTCTAGGACATTCAGAAGCCAAGTTATAAGCCCACAAATGTGTAACTGGACTACTTCTTTAAATTTACACCAGATCCGGTGACGTTTGGGACATGGTTTGACCCCCTTAGGAAAGTGCTATCCTCATTAAACGTTCAGATCACTTACAACTCAATAGATTCTACCTTCCTGTAACGTTTCAGCCTGATTGGACCTTGTTTTCACACAAATGAACCCAGAATGATGTGAAATTGTGCTTCGTGCAACATAATTCTGGGTGCCATTTACAAACCATAAGTGCTAATGACTCCATTCCTTTTTGTGGTTGTAGGGGCTGTTGATTGGAGTACACTAAAACAAACCTGATCTCTCTGGGACATTCAGAAGCCAAGTTACAAGCCCACAAATGTGTAACTGGACTACTTTAAATTGACACCAGATCCGGTGACCTTTGGGACATGGTTTGACCCCCTTAGGAAAGTGCTATCATCATGAAACGATCAGATCACTTACAACTCAATAGATTCTACCTTCCTGTAACGTTTCAGCCTGATTGGACCTTGTTTTCACACAAATGAACCCAGAATGATGTGAAATTGTGCTTCGTGCACCATAATTCTGGGTGCCATGTAAAAACCATAAGTGCTAATGACTCCATTCCTTTTTGGGGTAATGGGGGCTGTTAATTGGAGTACTCTAAAACAAACCTGACCTCTCGAGGATATTCAGAAGCCAAGTTATAAGCCCACAAAGGTGTAACTGGACTACTTCTTTAAATTGACACCAGGCCCGGTGACCTTTGGGACATGGTTTGACCCCCTATAGGAATGTGCGATCATCATGAAACGTTCAGATCACTTACAACTCAATAGATTCTACCTTCTTGTAACGTTTCAGCCTGATTGGACCTTGTTTTCACACAAATGGACCCAGAATGATGTGAAATTGTGCTTCGTGCAACATAATTCTGGGTGCCATTTACAAACCATAAGTGCTAATGACTCCATTCCTTTTTGTGGTTGTAAGGGCTGTTGATTGGAGTACATTAAAACAAACCTGATCTCTCTAGGACATTCAGAAGCCAAGTTATAAGCCCACAAATGTGTAACTGGACTACTTCTTTAAATTTACACCAGATCCGGTGACCTTTGGGACATGGTTTGACCCCCTTAGGAAAGTGCTATCATCATGAAACATTCAGATCACTTACAACTCAATAGATTCTACCTTCCTGTAACGTTTCAGCCTGATTGGACCTTGTTTTCACACAAATGAGCCCAGAATGATGTGAAATTGTGCTTAGTGCAGCATAATTCTGGGTGCCATTTAAAAACCATCAGTGCTAATGACTCCATTCCTTTTTGAGGTTGTAGGGGTTGTTGATTGGAGTACACTAAAACAAACCTGATCTCTCTAGGACATTCAGAAGCCAAGTTATAAGCCCACAAATGTGTAACTGGACTACTTCTTTAAATTGACACCAGATCCGGTGACCTTTGGGACATGGTTTGACCCCCATAGGGCAGTGCTATCATCATGAAACGTTCAGATCACTTACAACTCAATAGATTCTACCTTCCTGTAACGTTTCAGCCTGATTGGACCTTGTTTTCACACAAATGAACCCAGAATGATGTGAAATTGTGCTTAGTGCAGCATAATTCTGGGTGCCATTTACAAACCATAAGTGCTAATGACTCCATTCCTTTTTGTGGTTGTAGGGGCTGTTGATTGGAGTACTCTAAAACAAACCTAACCTCTCTAGGACATTCAGAAGCCAAGTTATAAGCCCACAAAGGTGTAACTGGACTACTTCTTTAAAGTGACACCAGGCCCGGTGACCTTTGGGACATGGTTTACCCCCTATAGGAATGTGCGATCATCTTGAAACATTCAGATCACTTACAACTCAATAGATTCTACCTTCTTGTAGCGTTTCAGCCTGATTAGACCTTGTTTTCACACAAATGGACCCAGAATGATGTGAAATTGTGCTTCGTGCAACATAATTCTGGGTGCCATTTACAAACCATAAGTGCTAATGACTCCATTCCTTTTTGTGGTTGTAGGGGCTGTTGATTGGAGTACATTAAAACAAACCTGATCTCTCTAGGACATTCAGAAGCCAAGTTATAAGCCCACAAATGTGTAACTGGACTACTTCTTTAAATTGACACCAGATCCGGTGACCTTTGGGACATGGTTTGACCCCCTTAGGAAAATGCTATCATCATGAAACGTTCAGATCACTTACAACTCAATAGATTCTACCTTCCTGTAACGTTTCAGCCTGATTGGACCTTGTTTTCACACAAATGAACCCAGAATGATGTGAAATTGTGCTTCGTGCAACAATATTCTGCGTGCCATTTACAAACCATAAGTGCTAATGACTCCATTCCTTTTTGGGGTAATGGGGGCTGTTAATTGGAGTACTTTAAAACAAACCTGACCTCTCTAGGATATTCAGAAGCCAAGTTATAAGCCCACAAATGTGTAACTGGACTACTTCTTTAAAGTGACACCAGGCCCGGTGACCTTTGGGACATGGTTTGACCCCCTATAGGAATGTGCGATCATCATGAAACGTTCAGATCACTTACAACTCAATAGATTCTACCTTCTTGTAACGTTTCAGCCTGATTGGACCTTGTTTTCACACAAATGGACCCAGAATGATGTGAAATTGTGCTTCGTGCAACATAATTCTGGGTGCCATTTACAACCATAATTGCTAATGACTCCATTCCTTTTTGTGGTTGTAGGGGCTGTTGATTGGAGTACACTAAAACAAACCTGATCTCTCTAGGACATTCAGAAGCCAAGTTATAAGCCCACAAATGTGTAACTGGACTACTTCTTTAAATTGACACCAGATCCGGTGACCTTTGGGACATGGTTTGACCCCCTTAGGAAAGTGCTATCATCATGAAACGTTCAGATCACTTACAACTCAATAGATTCTACCTTCCTGTAACGTTTCAGCCTGATTGGACCTTGTTTTCACACAAATGGACCCAGAATGATGTGAAATTGTGCTTCGTGCAACATAATTCTGGGTGCCATTTAAAAACCATAAGTGCTAATGACTCCATTCCTGTTTGGGGTAATGGGGGCTGTTAATTGGAGTACTTTAAAACAAACCTGACCTCTCTAGGATATTCAGAAGCCAAGTTATAAGCCCACAAATGTGTAACTGGACTACTTTAAAGTGACAGCAGGCCCGGTGACCTTTGGGACTTGGTTTGATCCCCTATAGGAATGTGCGATCATCATGAAACGTTCAGATCACTTACAACTCAATAGATTCTACCTTCTTGTAACGTTTCAGCCTGATTGGACCTTGTTTTCACAAAAATGGACCCAGAATGATGTGAAATTGTGCTTCGTGCAACATAATTCTGGTTGCCATTTACTAACCATAAGTGCTAATGACTCCATTCCTTTTTCTGGTTGTAGGGGCTGTTGATTGGAGTACACTAAAACAAACCTGATCTCTCTAGGACATTCAGAAGCCAAGTTACAAGCCCACAAATGTGTAACTGGACTACTTCTTTAAATTGACACCAGATCCGGTGACCTTTAGGACATGGTTTTACCCCCTTAGGAATGTGCGATCATCTTGAAACGTTCAGATCACTTACAACTCAATAGATTCTACCTTCTTGTAACGTTTCAGCCTGATTGGACCTTGTTTTCACACAAATGGACCCAGAATGATGTGAAATTGTGCTTCGTGCAACATAATTCTGGGTGCCATTTACAAACCATAAGTGCTAATGACTCCATTCCTTTTTGTGGTTGTAGGGGCTGTTGGTTGGAGTACATTAAAACAAACCTGATCTCTCTAGGACATTCAGAAGCCAAGTTATAAGCCCACAAAGGTGTAACTGGACTACTTCTTTAAAGTGACACCAGGCCCGGTGACCTTTGGGACATGGTTTGACCCCCTTAGGAAAGTGCGATCATCTTGAAACGTTCAGATCACTTACAACTCAATAGATTCTACCTTCTTGTAACGTTTTAGCCTGATTGGACCTTGTTTTCACACAAATGGACCCAGAATGATGTGAAATTGTGATTCGTGCAACATAATTCTGGGTGCCATTTAAAAACCATAAGTGCTAATGACTCCATTCCTTTTGTGGTTTTAGGGGCTGTTGATTGGAGTACACTAAAACAAACCTGATCTCTCTAGGACATTCAGAAGCCAAGTTATAAGCCCACAAATGTGTAACTGGACTACTTCTTTAAATTGACACCAGATCCGGTGACCTTTGGGACATGGTTTGTCCCCCTTAGGAAAGTGCTATCATCATGAAACGTTCAGATCACTTACAACTCAATAGATTCTACCTTCTTGTAACGTTTCAGCCTGATTGGACCTTGTTTTCACACAAATGAACCCAGAATGATGTGAAATTGTGCTTCGTGCAACATAATTCTGGGTGCCATTTACAAACCATAAGGGCTAATGACTCCATTCCTTTTTGTGGTTGTAGGGGCTGTTGATTGGAGTACACTAAAACAAACCTGACCTCTCTAGGACATTCAGAAGCCAAGTTATAAGCCCAGAAAGGTGTAACTGGACAACTTTAAAGTGACACCAGGCCCAGTGACCTTTGGGACATGGTTTTACCCCCTTAGGAATGTGCAATCATCTTGAAACGTTCAGATCACTTACAACTCAATAGATTCTACCTTCTTGTAACGTTTCAGCCTGATTGAACCTTGTTTTCACACAAATGGACCCAGAATGATGTGAAATTGTGCTTCGTGCAACATAATTCTGGGTGCCATTTACAAACCATAAGTGCTAATGACTCCATTCCTTTTTGTGGTTGTAGGGGCTGTTGGTTGGAGTACATTAAAACAAACCTGATCTCTCTAGGGCATTCAGAAGCCAAGTTATAAGCCCACAAATGTGTAACTGGACTACTTCTTTAAATTGACACCAGATCCGTTGACCTTTGGGACATGGTTTGACCCCCTTAGGAAAGTGCTATCATCATGAAACGTTCAGATCACTTACAACTCAATAGATTCTACCTTCCTGTAACGTTTCA
The DNA here is from genome assembly GCF_043380555.1 of Nothobranchius furzeri. Classification (NCBI taxonomy): domain Eukaryota; kingdom Metazoa; phylum Chordata; class Actinopteri; order Cyprinodontiformes; family Nothobranchiidae; genus Nothobranchius; species Nothobranchius furzeri. The sequence goes on from NC_091756.1 coordinate 19,755,966, forward strand.
GCCTGATTGGACCTTGTTTTCACACAAATGAACCCAGAATGATGTGAAATTGTGCTTTGTGCAACATAATTCTGGGTGCCATGTAAAAACCATAAGTGCTAATGACTCCATTCCTTTTTGGGGTAATGGGGGCTGTTAATTGGAGTACTCTAAAACAAACCTGACCTCTCGAGGATATTCAGAAGCGAAGTTATGAGCCCACAAAGGTGTAACTGGACTACTTCTTTAAAGTGACACCAGGCCCGGTGACCTTTGGGACATGGTTTGACCCCCTATAGGAATGTGCGATCATCATGAAACGTTCAGATCACTTACAACTCAAAAGATTCTACCTTCTTGTAACGTTTCAGCCTGATTGGACCTTGTTTTCACACAAATGGACCCAGAATGATGTGAAATTGTGCTTCGTGCAACATAATTCTGGGTGCCATTTACAAACCATAAGTGCTAATGACTCCATTCCTTTTTGTGGTTGTAGGGGCTGTTGATTGGAGTACATTAAAACAAACCTGATCTCTCTAGGACATTCAGAAGCCAAGTTATAAGCCCACAAAGGTGTAACTGGACTACTTCTTTAAAGTGACACCAGGCCCGGTGACCTTTGGGACATGGTTTGACCCCCTTAGGAAAATGCGATCATCTTGAAACGTTCAGATCACTTACAACTCAATAGATTCTACCTTCTTGTAACGTCTTAGCCTGATTGGACCTTGTTTTCACACAAATGAACCCAGAATGATGTGAAATTGTGCTTCGTGCAACATAATTCTGGGTGCCATTTAAAAATCATAAGTGCTAATGACTCCATTCCTTTTTATGGTTGTAGGGGCTGTTGATTGGAGTATACTAAAACAAACCTGATCTCTCTAGGACATTCAGAAGCCAAGTTATAAGCCCACAAATGTGTAACTGGACTACTTCTTTAAATTTACACCAGATCCGGTGACCTTTGGGACATGGTTTGACCCCCTTAGGAAAGTGCTATCATCATGAAACGTTCAGATCACTTACAACTCAATAGATTCTACCTTCCTGTAACGTTTCAGCCTGATTGGACCTTGTTTTCACACAAATGAACCCAGAATGATGTGAAATTGTGCTTCGTGCAACATTATTCTGGGTGCCATTTACAAACCATAAGTACTAATGACTCCATTCCTTTTTGTGGTTGTAGGGGCTGTTGATTGGAGTACACTAAAACAAACCTAACCTCTCTAGGACATTCAGAAGCCAAGTTATAAGCCCACAAAGGTGTAACTGGACTACTTCTTTAAAGTGACACCAGGCCCGGTGACCTTTGGGACATGGTTTTACCCCCTATAGGAATGTGCGATCATCTTGAAACGTTCAGATCACTTACAACTCAATAGATTCTACCTTCTTGTAGCGTTTCAGCCTGATTGGACCTTGTTTTCACACAAATGGACACAGAATGATGTGAAATTGTGCTTCGTGCAACATAATTCTGGGTGCCATTTACAAACCATAAGTGCTAATGACGGCATTCCTTGTTGTGGTTGTAGGGGCTGTTGGTTGGAGTACATTAAAACAAACCTGATCTCTCTAGGACATTCAGAAGCCAAGTTACAAGGCCACAAATGTGTAACTGGACTACTTCTTTAAATTGACACCAGATCCGGTGACCTTTGGGACATGGTTTAACCCCCTTAGGAAAGTGTTATCATCATGAAACGTTCAGAACACTTACAACTCAATAGATTCTACCTTCCTGTAACGTTTCAGCCTGATTGGACCTTGTTTTCACACAAATGGACCCAGAATGATGTGAAATTGTGCTTCGTGCAACATAATTCTGGGTGCCATTTACAAACCATAAGTGCTAATGACTCCATTCCTTTTTGTGGTTGTAGGGGCTGTTGATTGGAGTATACTAAAACAAACCTGATATCTCTAGGACATTCAGAAGCCAAGTTATAAGCCCACAAATGTGTAACTGGACTACTTCTTTAAATTTACACCAGATCCGGTGACCTTTGGGACATGGTTTGACCCCCTTAGGAAAGTGCTATCATCATGAAACGTTCAGATCACTTACAACTCAATAGATTCTACCTTCCTGTAACGTTTCAGCCTGATTGGACCTTGTTTTCACACAAATGAACCCAGAATGATGTGAAATTGTGCTTAGTGCAACATAATTCTGGGTGCCATTTAAAAACCATCAGTGCTAATGACTCCATTCGTTTTTGAGGTTGTAGGGGTTGTTGATTGGAGTACACTAAAACAAACCTGATCTCTCTAGGACATTCAGATGCCAAGTTATAAGCCCACAAATGTGTAACTGGACTACTTCTTTAAATTGACACCAGATCCGGTGACCTTTGGGACATGGTTTGTCCCCCTTAGGAAAGTGCTATCATCATGAAACGTTCAGATCACTTACAACTCAATAGATTCTACCTTCTTGTAACGTTTCAGCCTGATTGGACCTTGTTTTCACACAAATGAACCCAGAATGATGTGAAATTGTGCTTCGTGCAACATAATTCTGGGTGCCATTTACAAACCATAAGGGCTAATGACTCCATTCCTTTTTGTGGTTGTAGGGGCTGTTGATTGGAGTACACTAAAACAAACCTGACCTCTCTAGGACATTCAGAAGCCAAGTTATAAGCCCGAAAGGTGTAACTGGACAACTTTAAAGTGACACCAGGCCCAGTGACCTTTGGGACATGGTTTTACCCCCTTAGGAATGTGCAATCATCTTGAAACGTTCAGATCACTTACAACTCAATAGATTCTACCTTCTTGTAACGTTTCAGCCTGATTGAACCTTGTTTTCACACAAATGGACCCAGAATGATGTGAAATTGTGCTTCGTGCAACATAATTCTGGGTGCCATTTACAAACCATAAGTGCTAATGACTCCATTCCTTTTTGTGGTTGTAGGGGCTGTTGGTTGGAGTACATTAAAACAAACCTGATCTCTCTAGGGCATTCAGAAGCCAAGTTATAAGCCCACAAATGTGTAACTGGACTACTTCTTTAAATTGACACCAGATCCGTTGACCTTTGGGACATGGTTTGACCCCCTTAGGAAAGTGCTATCATCATGAAACGTTCAGATCACTTACAACTCAATAGATTCTACCTTCCTGTAACGTTTCAGCCTGATTGGACCTTGTTTTCACACAAATGAACCCAGAATGATGTGAAATTGTGCTTTGTGCAACATAATTCTGGGTGCCATGTAAAAACCATAAGTGCTAATGACTCCATTCCTTTTTGGGGTAATGGGGGCTGTTAATTGGAGTACTCTAAAACAAACCTGACCTCTCGAGGATATTCAGAAGCGAAGTTATAAGCCCACAAAGGTGTAACTGGACTACTTCTTTAAAGTGACACCAGGCCCGGTGACCTTTGGGACATGGTTTGACCCCCTATAGGAATGTGCGATCATCATGAAACGTTCAGATCACTTACAACTCAAAAGATTCTACCTTCTTGTAACGTTTCAGCCTGATTGGACCTTGTTTTCACACAAATGGACCCAGAATGATGTGAAATTGTGCTTCGTGCAACATAATTCTGGGTGCCATTTACAAACCATAAGTGCTAATGACTCCATTCCTTTTTGTGGTTGTAGGGGCTGTTGATTGGAGTACATTAAAACAAACCTGATCTCTCTAGGACATTCAGAAGCCAAGTTATAAGCCCACAAAGGTGTAACTGGACTACTTCTTTAAAGTGACACCAGGCCCGGTGACCTTTGGGACATGGTTTGACCCCCTTAGGAAAATGCGATCATCTTGAAACGTTCAGATCACTTACAACTCAATAGATTCTACCTTCTTGTAACGTCTTAGCCTGATTGGACCTTGTTTTCACACAAATGAACCCAGAATGATGTGAAATTGTGCTTCGTGCAACATAATTCTGGGTGCCATTTAAAAATCATAAGTGCTAATGACTCCATTCCTTTTTATGGTTGTAGGGGCTGTTGATTGGAGTATACTAAAACAAACCTGATCTCTCTAGGACATTCAGAAGCCAAGTTATAAGCCCACGAATGTGTAACTGGACTACTTCTTTAAATTTACACCAGATCCGGTGACCTTTGGGACATGGTTTGACCCCCTTAGGAAAGTGCTATCATCATGAAATGTTCAGATCACTTACAACTCAATAGATTCTACCTTCCTGTAACGTTTCAGCCTGATTGGACCTTGTTTTCACACAAATGAACCCAGAATGATGTGAAATTGTGCTTCGTGCAACATTATTCTGGGTGCCATTTACAAACCATAAGTACTAATGACTCCATTCCTTTTTGTGGTTGTAGGGGCTGTTAATTGGAGTACACTAAAAAAAACCTAACCTCTCTAGGACATTCAAAAGCCAAGTTATAAGCCCACAAAGGTGTAACTGGACTACTTCTTTAAAGTGACACCAGGCCCGGTGACCTTTGGGACATGGTTTTACCCCCTATAGGAATGTGCGATCATCTTGAAACGTTCAGATCACTTACAACTCAATAGATTCTACCTTCTTGTAGCGTTTCAGCCTGATTGGACCTTGTTTTCACACAAATGGACACAGAATGATGTGAAATTGTGCTTCGTGCAACATAATTCTGGGTGCCATTTACAAACCATAAGTGCTAATGACGGCATTCCTTGTTGTGGTTGTAGGGGCTGTTGGTTGGAGTACATTAAAACAAACCTGATCTCTCTAGGACATTCAGAAGCCAAGTTACAAGGCCACAAATGTGTAACTGGACTACTTCTTTAAATTGACACCAGATCCGGTGACCTTTGGGACATGGTTTGACCCCCTTAGGAAAGTGTTATCATCATGAAACGTTCAAAACACTTACAACTCAATAGATTCTACCTTCCTGTAACGTTTCAGCCTGATTGGACCTTGTTTTCACACAAATGGACCCAGAATGATGTGAAATTGTGCTTCGTGCAACATAATTCTGGGTGCCATTTACAAACCATAAGTGCTAATGACTCCATTCCTTTTTGTGGTTGTAGGGGCTGTTGATTGGAGTATACTAAAACAAACCTGATCTCTCTAGGACATTCAGAAGCCAAGTTATAAGCCCACAAATGTGTAACTGGACTACTTCTTTAAATTTACACCAGATCCGGTGACCTTTGGGACATGGTTTGACCCCCTTAGGAAAGTGCTATCATCATGAAATGTTCAGATCACTTACAACTCAATAGACTCTACCTTCCTGTAACGTTTCAGCCTGATTGGACCTTGTTTTCACACAAATGAACCCAGAATGATGTGAAATTGTGCTTAGTGCAACATAATTCTGGGTGCCATTTAAAAACCATCAGTGCTAATGACTCCATTCGTTTTTGAGGTTGTAGGGGTTGTTGATTGGAGTACACTAAAACAAACCTGATCTCTCTAGGACATTCAGAAGCCAAGTTATAAGCCCACAAATGTGTAACTGGACTACTTCTTTAAATTGACACCAGATCCGGTGACCTTTGGGACATGGTTTGACACCCTTAGGAATGTGTGATCATCATGAAACGTTCAGATCACTTACAACTCTCTAGATTCTACCTTCCTGTAACGTTTCAGCCTGATTGGACCTTGTTTTCACACAAATGAACCCAGAATGATGTGAAATTGTGCTTCGTGCAACATAATTCTGGGTGCCATTTACAAACCATAAGTGCTAATGACTCCATTCCTTTTTGTGGTTGTAGGGGCTGTTGATTGGAGTACACTAAAACAAACCTAACCTCTTTAGGACATTCAGAAGCCAAGTTATAAGCCCAAAAAGGTGTAACTGGACTACTTCTTTAAAGTGACACCAGGCCCGGTGACCTTTGGGACATGGTTTTACCCCCTATGGGAATAAGCGATCATCTTGAAACGTTCAGATCACTTACAACTCAATAGATTCTACCTTCTTGCAGCGTTTCAGCCTGATTGGACCTTGTTTTCACACAAATGGACCCAGAATGATGTGAAATTGTTCTTCGTGCAACATAATTCTGGGTGCCATTTACAAACCATAAGTGCTAATGACTCCATTCCTTTTTGTGGTTGTAGGGGCTGTTGGTTGGAGTACATTAAAACAAACCTGATCTCTCTAGGACATTCAGAAGCCAAGTTACAAGCCCACAAATGTGTAACTGGACTACTTCTTTAAATTGACACCAGATCCGGTTACCTTTGGGACATGGTTTGACCCCCTTAGGAAAGTGTTATCATCATGAAACGTTCAGATCACTTACAACTCAATAGATTCTAACTTCCTGTAACGTTTCAGCCTGATTGGACCTTGTTTTCACACAAATGGACCCAGAATGATGTGAAATTGTGCTTCGTGCAACATAATTCTGGGTGCCATTTACAAACCATAAGGGCTAATGACTCCATTCCTTTTTGTGGTTGTAGGGGCTGTTGATTGGAGTACACTAAAACAAACCTGACCTCTCTAGGACATTCAGAAGCCAAGTTATAAGCCCAGAAAGGTGTAACTGGACTACTTTAAAGTGACACCAGGCCCAGTGACCTTTGGGACATGGTTTTACCCCCTTAGGAATGTGCGATCATCTTGAAACGTTCAGATCGCTTACAACTCAATAGATTCTACCTTCTTGTAACGTTTCAGCCTGATTGGACCTTGTTTTCACACAAATGGACCCAGAATGATGTGAAATTGTGCTTCGTGCAACATAATTCTGGGTGCCATTTACAAACCATAAGTGCTAATGACTCCATTCCTTTTTGTGGTTGTAGGGGCTGTTGATTGGAGTACACTAAAACAAACCTGATCTCTCTAGGACATTCAGAAGCCAAGTTACAAGCCCACAAATGTGTAACTGGACTACTTTAAATTGACACCAGATCCGGTGACCTTTGGGACATGGTTTGACCCCCTTAGGAAAGTGCTATCATCATGAAACGTTCAGATCACTTACAACTCAATAGATTCTACCTTCCTGTAACGTTTCAGCCTGATTGGACCTTGTTTTCACACAAATGAACCCAGAATGATGTGAAATTGTGCTTCGTGCAACATAATTCTGGGTGCCATGTAAAAACCATAAGTGCTAATGACTCCATTCCTTTTTGGGGTAATGGGGGCTGTTAATTGGAGTACTCTAAAACAAACCTGACCTCTCGAGGATATTCAGAAGCCAAGTTATAAGCCCACAAAGGTGTAACTGGACTACTTCTTTAAAGTGACACCAGGCCCGTTGACCTTTGGGACATGGTTTGACCCCCTATAGGAATGTGCGATCATCATGAAACGTTCAGATCACTTACAACTCAAAAGATTCTACCTTCTTGTAACGTTTCAGCCTGATTGGACCTTGTTTTCACACAAATGGACCCAGAATGATGTGAAATTGTGCTTCGTGCAACATAATTCTGAGTGCCATTTACAAACCATAAGTGCTAATGACTCCATTCCTTTTTGTGGTTGTAGGGGCTGTTGATTGGAGTACATTAAAACAAACCTGATCTCTCTAGGACATTCAGAAGCCAAGTTATAAGCCCACAAAGGTGTAACTGGACTACTTCTTTAAAGTGACACCAGGCCCGGTGACCTTTGGGACATGGTTTGACCCCCTTAGGAAAGTGCGATCATCTTGAAACGTTCAGATCACTTACAACTCAATAGATCCTACCTTCTTGTAACGTTTCAGCCTGATTGGACCTTGTTTTCACACAAATGAACCCAGAATGATGTGAAATTGTGCTTCGTGCAACATAATTCTGGGTGCCATTTAAAAATCATAAGTGCTAATGACTCCATTCCTTTTTGTGGTTGTAGGGGCTGTTGATTGGAGTATACTAAAACAAACCTGATCTCTCTAGGACATTCAGAAGCCAAGTTATAAGCCCATAAATGTGTAACTGGACTACTTCTTTAAATTTACACCAGATCCGGTGACCTTTGGGACATGGTTTGACCCTCTTAGGAAAGTGCTATCATCATGAAACGTTCAGATCACTTACAACTCAATAGATTCTACCTTCCTGTAACGTTTCAGCCTGATTGGACCTTGTTTTCACACAAATGAACCCAGAATGATGTGAAATTGTGCTTAGTGCAGCATAATTCTGGGTGCCATTTAAAAGCCATCATTGCTAATGACTCCATTCCTTTTTGAGGTTGTAGGGGCTGTTGATTGGAGTACACGAAAACAAACCTGATCTCTCTAGGACATTCAGAAGCCAAGTTATAAGCCCACAAATGTGTAACTGGACTACTTCTTTAAATTGACACCAGATCCGGTGACCTTTGGGACATGGTTTGACCCCCTTAGGAATGTGCGATCATCATGAAACGTTCAGATCACTTACAACTCAATAGATTCTACCTTCCTGTAACGTTTCAGCCTGATTGGACCTTGTTTTCACACAAATAAACCCAGAATGATGTGAAAATGTGCTTCGTGCAACATAATTCTGGGTGCCATTTACAAACCATAAGTGCTAATGACTCCATTCCTTTTTGTGGTTGTAGGGGCTGTTGATTGGAGTACACTAAAACAAACCTAACCTCTCTAGGACATTCAGAAGCCAAGTTATAAGCCCACAAAGGTGTAACTGGACTACTTCTTTAAAGTGACACCAGGCCCGGTGACCTTTGGGACATGGTTTTACCCCCTATAGGAATGTGTGATCATCTTGAAACGTTCAGATCACTTACATCTCAATAGATTCTACCTTCTTGTAGCGTTTCAGCCTGATTGGACCTTGTTTTCACACAAATGGACCCAGAATGATGTGAAATTGTGCTTCGTGCAACATAATTCTGGGTGCCATTTACAAACCATAAGTGCTAATGACGCCATTCCTTGTTGTGGTTGTAGGGGCTGTTGGTTGGAGTACATTAAAACAAACCTGATCTCTCTAGGACATTCAGAAGCCAAGTTACAAGCCCACAAATGTGTAACTGGACTACTTCTTTAAATTGACACCAGATCCGGTGACCTTTGGGACATGGTTTGACCCCCTTAGGAAAGTGTTATCATCATGAAACGTTCAGATCACTTACAACTCAATAGATTCTACCTTCCTGTAACGTTTCAGCCTGATTGGACCTTGTTTTCACACAAATGGACCCAGAATGATGTGAAATTGTGCTTCGTGCAACATAATTCTGGGTGCCATTTACAAACCATAAGTGCTAATGACTCCCTTCCTTTTTGTGGATGTAGGGGCTGTTGATTGGAGTATACTAAAACAAACCTGATCTCTCTAGGACATTCAGAAGCCAAGTTATAAGCCCACAAATGTGTAACTGGACTACTTCTTTAAATTTACACCAGATCCGGTGACCTTTGGGACATGGTTTGACCCCCTTAGGAAAGTGCTATCATCATGAAACGTTCAGATCACTTACAACTCAATAGATTCTACCTTCCTGTAACGTTTCAGCCTGATTGGACCTTGTTTTCACACAAATGAACCCAGAATGATGTGAAATTGTGCTTAGTGCAGCATAATTCTGGGTGCCATTTAAAAACCATCAGTGCTAATGACTCCATTCCTTTTTGAGGTTGTAGGGGTTGTTGATTGGAGTACACTAAAACAAACCTGATCTCTCTAGGACATTCAGAAGCCAAGTTATAAGCCCACAAATGTGTAACTGGACTACTTCTTTAAATTGACACCAGATCCGGTGACCTTTGGGACATGGTTTGACCCCCTCAGGAATGTGTGATCATCATGAAACGTTCAGATCACTGACAACTCAATAGATTCTACCTTCCTGTAACGTTTCAGCCTGATTGGACCTTGTTTTCACACAAATGAACCCAGAATGATGTGAAATTGTGCTTCGTGCAACATAATTCTGGGTGCCATTTACAAACCATAAGTGCTAATGACTCCATTCCTTTTTGTGGTTGTAGGGGCTGTTGATTGGAGTACACTAAAACAAACCTAACCTCTCTAGGACATTCAGAAGCCAAGTTATAAGCCCATAAAGGTGTGACTGGACTACTTCTTTAAAGTGACACCAGGCCCGGTGACCTTTGGGACATGGTTTTACCCCCTATAGGAATGTGCGATCATCTTGAAACGTTCAGATCACTTACAACTCAATAGATTCTACCTTCTTGTAGCGTTTCAGCCTGATTGGACCTTGTTTTCACACAAATGGACCCAGAATGATGTGAAATTGTGCTTCGTGCAACATAATTCTGGGTGCCATTTACAATCCATAAGTGCTAATGACTCCATTCCTTTTTGTGGTTGTAGGGGCTGTTGGTTGGAGTACATTAAAACAAACCTGATCTCTCTAGGACATTCAGAAGCCAAGTTACAAGCCCACAAATGTGTAACTGGACTACTTCTTTAAATTGACACCAGATCCGGTGACCTTTGGGACATGGTTTGACCCCCTTAGGAAAGTGTTATCATCATGAAACGTTCAGATCACTTACAACTCAATAGATTCTACCTTCCTGTAACGTTTCAGCCTGATTGGACTTTGTTTTCACACAAATGGACCCAGAATGATGTGAAATTGTGCTTCGTGCAACATAATTCTGGGTGCCATTTACAAACCATAAGGGCTAATGACTCCATTCCTTTTTGTGGTTGTAGGGGCTGTTGATTGGAGTACACTAAAACAAACCTGACCTCTCTAGGACATTCAGAACCCAAGTTATAAGCCCAGAAAGGTGTAACTGGACTACTTTAAAGTGACACCAGGCCCAGTGACCTTTGGGACATGGTTTTACCCCCTTAGGAATGTGCGATCATCTTGAAACGTTCAGATCACTTACAACTCAATAGATTCTACCTTCTTGTAACGTTTCAGCCGGATTGGACCTTGTTTTCACACAAATGGACCCAGAATGATGTGAAATTGTGCTTCGTGCAACATAATTCTGGGTGCCATTTACAAACCATAAGTGCTAATGACTCCATTCCTTTTTGTGGTTGTAGGGGCTGTTGATTGGAGTACACTAAAACAAACCTGATCTCTCTAGGACATTCAGAAGCCAAGTTATAAGCCCACAAATGTGTAACTGGACTACTTCTTTAAATTGACACCAGATCCGGTGACCTTTGGGACATGGTTTGACCCCCTTAGGAAAGTGCGATCATCTTGAAACGTTCTGATCACTTACAACTCAATAGATTCTACCTTCTTGTAACGTTTCAGCCTATTGGACCTTGTTTTCACACAAATGGACCCAGAATGATGTGAAATTGTGCTTCGTGCAACATAATTCTGGGTGCCATTTACAAACTATAAGTGCTAATGACTCCATTCCTTTTTGTGGTTGTAGGGGCTGTTGGTTGGAGTACATTAAAACAAACCTGATCTCTCTAGGACATTCAGAAGCCAAGTTACAAGTGCCACAAATGTGTAACTGGACTACTTATTTAAATTGACACCAGATCCGGTGACCTTTGGGACATGGTTTGACCCCCTTAGAAAAGTGTTATCATCATGAAACGTTCAGATCACTTACAACTCAATAGATTCTACCTTCCTGTAACGTTTCAGCCTGATTGGACCTTGTTTTCACACAAATGGACCCAGAATGATGTGAAATTGTGCTTCGTGCAACATAATTCTGGGTGCCATTTACAAACCATAAGGGCTAATGACTCCATTCCTTTTTGTGGTTGTAGGGGCTGTTGATTGGAGTACACTAAAACAAACCTGACCTCTCTAGGACATTCAGAAGCCAAGTTATAAGCCCAGAAAGGTGTAACTGGACTACTTTAAAGTGACACCAGGCCCAGTGACCTTTTGGACATGGTTTTACCCCCTTAGGAATGTGCGATCATCTTGAAACATTCAGATCACTTACAACTCAATAGATTCTACCTTCTTGTAACGTTTCAGCCTGATTGGACCTTGTTTTCACACAAATGGACCCAGAATGATGTGAAATTGTGCTTCGTGCAACATAATTCTGGGTGCCATTTACAAACCATAAGTGCTAATGACTCCATTCCTTTTTGTGGTTGTAGGGGCTGTTGATTGGAGTACACTAAAACAAACCTGATCTCTCTAGGACATTCAGAAGCCAAGTTATAAGCCCACAAATGTGTAACTGGACTACTTCTTTAAATTGACACCAGATCCGGTGACCTTTGGGACATGGTTTGACCCCCTTAGGAAAGTACGATCATCTTGAAACGTTCTGATCACTTACAACTCAATAGATTCTACCTTCTTGTAACGTTTCAGCCTGATTGGACCTTGTTTTCACACAAATGGACCCAGAATGATGTGAAATTGTGCTTCGTGCAACGTAATTCTGGGTGCCATTTAAAGACCATAAGTGCTAATGACTCCATTCCTTTTTGTGGTTGTAGGGGCTGTTGATTGGAGTACACTAAAACAAACCTGATCTCTCTAGGACATTCAGAAGCCAAGTTATAAGCCCACAAATGTGTAACTGGACTACTTCTTTAAATTTACACCAGATCCGGTGCCGTTTGGGACATGGTTTGACCCCCTTAGGAAAGTGCTATCCTCATGAATCGTTCAGATCACTTACAACTCATTATATTCTACCTTCCTGTAACGTTTCAGCTTGATTGGACCTTGTTTTCACACAAATGAACCCAGAATGATGTGAAATTGTGCTTCGTGCAACATAATTCTGGGTGCCATTTACAAACCATAAGTACTAATGACTCCATTCCTTTTTGTGGTTGTAGGGGCTGTTGATTGGAGTACACTAAAACAAACCTGATCTCTCTAGGACATTCAGAAGCCAAGTTACAAGCCCACAAATGTGTAACTGGACTACTTTAAATTGACACCAGATCCGGTGACCTTTGGGACATGGTTTGACCCCCTTAGGAAAGTGCTATCATCATGAAACGTTCAGATCACTTACAACTCAATAGATTCTACCTTCCTGTAACGTTTCAGCCTGATTGGACCTTGTTTTCACACAAATGAACCCAGAATGATGTGAAATTGTGCTTCGTGCAACATAATTCTGGTTGCCATGTAAAAACCATAAGTGCTAATGACTCCATTCCTTTTTGGGGTAATGGGGGCTGTTAATTGGAGTACTCTAAAACAAACCTGACCTCTTGAGGATATTCAGAAGCCAAGTTATAAGCCCACAAAGGTGTAACTGGACTACTTCTTTAAAGTGACACCAGGCCCGGTGACCTTTGGGACATGGTTTGACCCCCTATAGGAATGTGCAATCATCATGAAACGTTCAGATCACTTACAACTCAAAAGATTCTACCTTCTTGTAACGTTTCAGCCTGATTGGACCTTGTTTTCACACAAATGGACCCAGAATGATGTGAAATTGTGCTTCGTGCAACATAATTCTGGGTGCCATTTACAAACCATAAGTGCTAATGACTCAATTCCTTTTTGTGGTTGTAGGGGCTGTTGATTGGAGTACATTAAAACAAACCTGATCTCTCTAGGACATTCAGAAGCCAAGTTATAAGCCCACAAAGTTGTAACTGGACTACTTCTTTAAAGTGACACCAGGCCCGGTGACCTTTGGGACATGGTTTGACCCCCTTAGGAAAGTGCGATCATCTTGAAACGTTTAGATCACTTACAACTCAATAGTTTCTACCTTCTTGTAACGTTTCAGCCTGATTGGACCTTGTTTTCACACAAATGAACCCAGAATGATGTGAAATTGTGCTTCGTGCAACATAATTCTGGGTGCCATTTAAAAATCATAAGTGCTAATGACTCCATTCCTTTTTGTGGTTGTAGGGGCTGTTGATTGGAGTATACTAAAACAAACCTGATCTCTCTAGGACATTCAGAAGCCAAGTTATAAGCCCACAAATGTGTAACTGGACTACTTCTTTAAATTTACACCAGATCCGGTGACCTTTGGGACAAGGTTTGACCCCCTTAGGAAAGTGCTATCATCATGAAACGTTCAGATCACTTACAACTCAATAGATTCTACCTTCCTGTAACGTTTCAGCCTGATTGGACCTTGTTTTCACACAAATGAACCCAGAATGATGTGAAATTGTGCTTAGTGCAGCATAATTCTGGGTGCCATTTAAAAACCATCAGTGCTAATGACTCCATTCTTTGTTGAGGTTGTAGGGGTTGTTGATTGGAGTACACTAAAACAAACCTGATCTCTCTAGGACATTCAGAAGCCAAGTTATAAGCCCACAAATGTTTAACTGGACTACTTCTTTAAATTTACACCAGATCCGGTGACCTTTGGGACAAGGTTTGACCCCCTTAGGAAAGTGCTATCATCATGAAACGTTCAGATCACTTACAACTCAATAGATTCTACCTTCCTGTAACGTTTCAGCCTGATTGGACCTTGTTTTCACACAAATGAACCCAGAATGATGTGAAATTGTGCTTAGTGCAGCATAATTCTGGGTGCCATTTAAAAACCATCAGTGCTAATGGCTCCATTCTTTGTTGAGGTTGTAGGGGTTGTTGATTGGAGTACATTAAAACAAACCTGATCTCTCTAGGACATTCAGAAGCCAAGTTACAAGCCCACAAATGTGTAACTGGACTACTTCTTTAAATTGACACCAGATCCGGTGACCTTTGGGACATGGTTTGACCCCCTTAGGAAAGTGTTATCATCATGAAACGTTCAGATCACTTACAACTCAATAGATTCTACCTTCCTGTAACGTTTCAGCCTGATTGGACCTTGTTTTCACACAAATGAACCCAGAATGATGTGAAATTGTGCTTAGTGCAGCATAATTCTGGGTGCCATTTAAAAACCATCAGTGCTAATGACTCCATTCTTTGTTGAGGTTGTAGGGGTTGTTGATTGGAGTACACTAAAACAAACCTGATCTCTCTAGGACATTCAGAAGCCAAGTTATAAGCCCACAAATGTGTAACTGGACTACTTCTTTAAATTGACACCAGATCCTGTGACCTTTGGGACATGGTTTTACCCCCTATAGGAACGTGCGATCATCTTGAAACGTTCAGATCACTTACAACTCAATAGATTCTACCTTCTTGTAGCGTTTCAGCCTGATTGGACCTTGTTTTCACACAAATGGACCCAGAATGATGTGAAATTGTGCTTCGTGCAACATAATTCTGGGTGTCATTTACAAACCATAAGTGCTAATGACTCCATTCCTTTTTGTGGTTGTAGGGGCTGTTGGTTGGAGTACATTAAAACAAACCTGATCTCTCTAGGACATTCAGAAGCCAAGTTACAAGCCCACAAATGTGTAACTGGACTACTTCTTTAAATTGACACCAGATCCGGTGACCTTTGGGACATGGTTTGACCCCCTTAGGAAAGTGTTATCATCATGAAACGTTCAGATCACTTACAACTCAATAGATTCTACCTTCCTGTAACGTTTCAGCCTGATTGGACCTTGTTTTCACACAAATGGACCCAGAATGATGTGAAATTGTGCTTCGTGCAACATAATTCTGGGTGCCATTTACAAACCATAAGTGCTAATGACTCCATTCCTTTTTGTTGATGTAGGGGCTGTTGATTGGAGTATACTAAAACAAACCTGATCTCTCTAGGACATTCAGAAGCCAAGTTATAAGCCCACAAATGTGTAACTGGACTACTTCTTTAAATTTACACCAGATCCGGTGACCTTTGGGACATGGTTTGACCCCCTCAGGAATGTGTGATCATCATGAAACGTTCAGATCACTGACAACTCAATAGATTCTACCTTCCTGTAACGTTTCAGCCTGATTGGACCTTGTTTTCACACAAATGAACCCAGAATGATGTGAAATTGTGCTTCGTGCAACATAATTCTGGGTGCCATTTACAAACCATAAGTGCTAATGACTCCATTCCTTTTTGTGGTTGTAGGGGCTGTTGATTGGAGTACACTAAAACAAACCTAACCTCTCTAGGACATTCAGAAGCCAAGTTATAAGCCCATAAAGGTGTGACTGGACTACTTCTTTAAAGTGACACCAGGCCCGGTGACCTTTGGGACATGGTTTTACCCCCTATAGGAATGTGCGATCATCTTGAAACGTTCAGATCACTTACAACTCAATAGATTCTACCTTCTTGTAGCGTTTCAGCCTGATTGGACCTTGTTTTCACACAAATGGACCCAGAATGATGTGAAATTGTGCTTCGTGCAACATAATTCTGGGTGCCATTTACAATCCATAAGTGCTAATCACTCCATTCCTTTTTGTGGTTGTAGGGGCTGTTGGTTGGAGTACATTAAAACAAACCTGATCTCTCTAGGACATTCAGAAGCCAAGTTACAAGCCCACAAATGTGTAACTGGACTACTTCTTTAAATTGACACCAGATCCGGTGACCTTTGGGACATGGTTTGACCCCCTTAGGAAAGTGTTATCATCATGAAACGTTCAGATCACTTACAACTCAATAGATTCTACCTTCCTGTAACGTTTCAGCCTGATTGGACTTTGTTTTCACACAAATGGACCCAGAATGATGTGAAATTGTGCTTCGTGCAACATAATTCTGGGTGCCATTTACAAACCATAAGGGCTAATGACTCCATTCCTTTTTGTGGTTGTAGGGGCTGTTGATTGGAGTACACTAAAACAAACCTGACCTCTCTAGGACATTCAGAAGCCAAGTTATAAGCCCAGAAAGGTGTAACTGGACTACTTTAAAGTGACACCAGGCCCAGTGACCTTTGGGACATGGTTTTACCCCCTTAGGAATGTGCGATCATCTTGAAACGTTCAGATCACTTACAACTCAATAGATTCTACCTTCTTGTAACGTTTCAGCCGGATTGGACCTTGTTTTCACACAAATGGACCCAGAATGATGTGAAATTGTGCATCGTGCAACATAATTCTGGGTGCCATTTACAAACCATAAGTGCTAATGACTCCATTCCTTTTTGTGGTTGTAGGGGCTGTTGATTGGAGTACACTAAAACAAACCTGATCTCTCTAGGACATTCAGAAGCCAAGTTATAAGCCCACAAATGTGTAACTGGACTACTTCTTTAAATTGACACCAGATCCGGTGACCTTTGGGACATGGTTTGACCCCCTTAGGAAAGTGCGATCATCTTGAAACGTTCTGATCACTTACAACTCAATAGATTCTACCTTCTTGTAACGTTTCAGCCTATTGGACCTTGTTTTCACACAAATGGACCCAGAATGATGTGAAATTGTGCTTCGTGCAACATAATTCTGGGTGCCATTTACAAACTATAAGTGCTAATGACTCCATTCCTTTTTGTGGTTGTAGGGGCTGTTGGTTGGAGTACATTAAAACAAACCTGATCTCTCTAGGACATTCAGAAGCCAAGTTACAAGCGCCACAAATGTGTAACTGGACTACTTATTTAAATTGACACCAGATCCGGTGACCTTTGGGACATGGTTTGACCCCCTTAGAAAAGTGTTATCATCATGAAACGTTCAGATCACTTACAACTCAATAGATTCTACCTTCCTGTAACGTTTCAGCCTGATTGGACCTTGTTTTCACACAAATGGACCCAGAATGATGTGAAATTGTGCTTCGTGCAACATAATTCTGGGTGCCATTTACAAACCATAAGGGCTAATGACTCCATTCCTTTTTGTGGTTGTAGGGGCTGTTGATTGGAGTACACTAAAACAAACCTGACCTCTCTAGGACATTCAGAAGCCAAGTTATAAGCCCAGAAAGGTGTAACTGGACTACTTTAAAGTGACACCAGGCCCAGTGACCTTTTGGACATGGTTTTACCCCCTTAGGAATGTGCGATCATCTTGAAACATTCAGATCACTTACAACTCAATAGATTCTACCTTCTTGTAACGTTTCAGCCTGATTGGACCTTGTTTTCACACAAATGGACCCAGAATGATGTGAAATTGTGCTTCGTGCAACATAATTCTGGGTGCCATTTACAAACCATAAGTGCTAATGACTCCATTCCTTTTTGTGGTTGTAGGGGCTGTTGATTGGAGTACACTAAAACAAACCTGATCTCTCTAGGACATTCAGAAGCCAAGTTATAAGCCCACAAATGTGTAACTGGACTACTTCTTTAAATTGACACCAGATCCGGTGACCTTTGGGACATGGTTTGACCCCCTTAGGAAAGTACGATCATCTTGAAACGTTCTGATCACTTACAACTCAATAGATTCTACCTTCTTGTAACGTTTCAGCCTGATTGGACCTTGTTTTCACACAAATGGACCCAGAATGATGTGAAATTGTGCTTCGTGCAACGTAATTCTGGGTGCCATTTAAAGACCATAAGTGCTAATGACTCCATTCCTTTTTGTGGTTGTAGGGGCTGTTGATTGGAGTACACTAAAACAAACCTGATCTCTCTAGGACATTCAGAAGCCAAGTTATAAGCCCACAAATGTGTAACTGGACTACTTCTTTAAATTTACACCAGATCCGGTGCCGTTTGGGACATGGTTTGACCCCCTTAGGAAAGTGCTATCCTCATGAATCGTTCAGATCACTTACAACTCATTATATTCTACCTTCCTGTAACGTTTCAGCCTGATTGGACCTTGTTTTCACACAAATGAACCCAGAATGATGTGAAATTGTGCTTCGTGCAACATAATTCTGGGTGCCATTTACAAACCATAAGTACTAATGACTCCATTCCTTTTTGTGGTTGTAGGGGCTGTTGATTGGAGTACACTAAAACAAACCTGATCTCTCTAGGACATTCAGAAGCCAAGTTACAAGCCCACAAATGTGTAACTGGACTACTTTAAATTGACACCAGATCTGGTGACCTTTGGGACATGGTTTGACCCCCTTAGGAAAGTGCTATCATCATGAAACGTTCAGATCACTTACAACTCAATAGATTCTACCTTCCTGTAACGTTTCAGCCTGATTGGACCTTGTTTTCACACAAATGAACCCAGAATGATGTGAAATTGTGCTTCGTGCAACATAATTCTGGTTGCCATGTAAAAACCATAAGTGCTAATGACTCCATTCCTTTTTGGGGTAATGGGGGCTGTTAATTGGAGTACTCTAAAACAAACCTGACCTCTTGAGGATATTCAGAAGCCAAGTTATAAGCCCACAAAGGTGTAACTGGACTACTTCTTTAAAGTGACACCAGGCCCGGTGACCTTTGGGACATGGTTTGACCCCCTATAGGAATGTGCGATCATCATGAAACGTTCAGATCACTTACAACTCAAAAGATTCTACCTTCTTGTAACGTTTCAGCCTGATTGGACCTTGTTTTCACACAAATGGACCCAGAATGATGTGAAATTGTGCTTCGTGCAACATAATTCTGGGTGCCATTTACAAACCATAAGTGCTAATGACTCCATTCCTTTTTGTGGTTGTAGGGGCTGTTGATTGGAGTACATTAAAACAAACCTGATCTCTCTAGGACATTCAGAAGCCAAGTTATAAGCCCACAAAGTTGTAACTGGACTACTTCTTTAAAGTGACACCAGGCCCGGTGACCTTTGGGACATGGTTTGACCCCCTTAGGAAAGTGCGATCATCTTGAAACGTTTAGATCACTTACAACTCAATAGTTTCTACCTTCTTGTAACGTTTCAGCCTGATTGGACCTTGTTTTCACACAAATGAACCCAGAATGATGTGAAATTGTGCTTCGTGCAACATAATTCTGGGTGCCATTTAAAAATCATAAGTGCTAATGACTCCATTCCTTTTTGTGGTTGTAGGGGCTGTTGATTGGAGTATACTAAAACAAACCTGATCTCTCTAGGACATTCAGAAGCCAAGTTATAAGCCCACAAATGTGTAACTGGACTACTTCTTTAAATTTACACCAGATCCGGTGACCTTTGGGACAAGGTTTGACCCCCTTAGGAAAGTGCTATCATCATGAAACGTTCAGATCACTTACAACTCAATAGATTCTACCTTCCTGTAACGTTTCAGCCTGATTGGACCTTGTTTTCACACAAATGAACCCAGAATGATGTGAAATTGTGCTTAGTGCAGCATAATTCTGGGTGCCATTTAAAAACCATCAGTGCTAATGACTCCATTCTTTGTTGAGGTTGTAGGGGTTGTTGATTGGAGTACACTAAAACAAACCTGATCTCTCTAGGACATTCAGAAGCCAAGTTATAAGCCCACAAATGTTTAACTGGACTACTTCTTTAAATTTACACCAGATCCGGTGACCTTTGGGACAAGGTTTGACCCCCTTAGGAAAGTGCTATCATCATGAAACGTTCAGATCACTTACAACTCAATAGATTCTACCTTCCTGTAACGTTTCAGCCTGATTGGACCTTGTTTTCACACAAATGAACCCAGAATGATGTGAAATTGTGCTTAGTGCAGCATAATTCTGGGTGCCATTTAAAAACCATCAGTGCTAATGGCTCCATTCTTTGTTGAGGTTGTAGGGGTTGTTGATTGGAGTACATTAAAACAAACCTGATCTCTCTAGGACATTCAGAAGCCAAGTTACAAGCCCACAAATGTGTAACTGGACTACTTCTTTAAATTGACACCAGATCCGGTGACCTTTGGGACATGGTTTGACCCCCTTAGGAAAGTGTTATCATCATGAAACGTTCAGATCACTTACAACTCAATAGATTCTACCTTCCTGTAACGTTTCAGCCTGATTGGACCTTGTTTTCACACAAATGAACCCAGAATGATGTGAAATTGTGCTTAGTGCAGCATAATTCTGGGTGCCATTTAAAAACCATCAGTGCTAATGACTCCATTCTTTGTTGAGGTTGTAGGGGTTGTTGATTGGAGTACACTAAAACAAACCTGATCTCTCTAGGACATTCAGAAGCCAAGTTATAAGCCCACAAATGTGTAACTGGACTACTTCTTTAAATTGACACCAGATCCTGTGACCTTTGGGACATGGTTTTACCCCCTATAGGAATGTGCGATCATCTTGAAACGTTCAGATCACTTACAACTCAATAGATTCTACCTTCTTGTAGCGTTTCAGCCTGATTGGACCTTGTTTTCACACAAATGGACCCAGAATGATGTGAAATTGTGCCTCGTGCAACATAATTCTGGGTGTCATTTACAAACCATAAGTGCTAATGACTCCATTCCTTTTTGTGGTTGTAGGGGCTGTTGGTTGGAGTACATTAAAACAAACCTGATCTCTCTAGGACATTCAGAAGCCAAGTTACAAGCCCACAAATGTGTAACTGGACTACTTCTTTAAATTGACACCAGATCCGGTGACCTTTGGGACATGGTTTGACCCCCTTAGGAAAGTGTTATCATCATGAAACGTTCAGATCACTTACAACTCAATAGATTCTACCTTCCTGTAACGTTTCAGCCTGATTGGACCTTGTTTTCACACAAATGGACCCAGAATGATGTGAAATTGTGCTTCGTGCAACATAATTCTGGGTGCCATTTACAAACCATAAGTGCTAATGACTCCATTCCTTTTTGTGGATGTAGGGGCTGTTGATTGGAGTATACTAAAACAAACCTGATCTCTCTAGGACATTCAGAAGCCAAGTTATAAGCCCACAAATGTGTAACTGGACTACTTCTTTAAATTTACACCAGATCCGGTGACCTTTGGGACATGGTTTGACCCCCTTAGGAAAGTGCTATCATCATGAAACGTTCAGATCACTTACAACTCAATAGATTCTACCTTCCTGTAACGTTTCAGCCTGATTGAACCTTGTTTTCACACAAATGAACCCAGAATGATGTGAAATTGTGCTTAGTGCAGCATAATTCTGGGTGCCATTTAAAAACCATCAGTGCTAATGACTCCATTCCTTTTTGAGGTTGTAGGGGTTGTTGATTGGAGTACACTAAAACAAACCTGATCTCTCTAGGACATTCAGAAGCCAAGTTATAAGCCCACAAATGTGTAACTGGACTACTTCTTTAAATTGACACCAGATCCTGTGACCTTTGGGACATGGTTTGACCCCCTCAGGAATGTGTGATCATCATGAAACGTTCAGATCACTGACAACTCAATAGATTCTACCTTCCTGTAACGTTTCAGCCTGATTGGACCTTGTTTTCACACAAATGAACCCAGAATGATGTGAAATTGTGCTTTGTGCAACATAATTCTGGGTGCCATTTACAAACTATAAGTGCTAATGACTCCATTCCTTTTTGTGGTTGTAGGGGCTGTTGATTGGAGTACACTAAAACAAACCTAACCTCTCTAGGACATTCAGAAGCCAAGTTATAAGCCCATAAAGGTGTAACTGGACTACTTCTTTAAAATGACACCAGGCCCGGTGACCTTTGGGACATGGTTTTACCCCCTATAGGAATGTGCGATCATCTTGAAACGTTCAGATCACTTACAACTCAATAGATTCTACCTTCTTGTAGCGTTTCAGCCTGATTGGACCTTGTTTTCACACAAATGGACCCAGAATGATGTGAAATTGTGCTTCGTGCAACATAATTCTGGGTGCCATTTACAAACCATAAGTGCTAATGACTCCATTCCTTTTTGTGGTTGTAGGGGCTGTTGGTTGGAGTACATTAAAACAAACCTGATCTCTCTAGGACATTCAGAAGCCAAGTTACAAGCCCACAAATGTGTAACTGGACTACTTCTTTAAATTGACACCAGATCCGGTGACCTTTGGGACATGGTTTGACCCCCTTAGGAAAGTGTTATCATCATGAAACGTTCAGATCACTTACAACTCAATAGATTCTACCTTCCTGTAACGTTTCAGCCTGATTGGACTTTGTTTTCACACAAATGGACCCAGAATGATGTGAAATTGTGCTTCGTGCAACATAATTCTGGGTGCCATTTACAAACCATAAGGGCTAATGACTCCATTCCTTTTTGTGGTTGTAGGGGCTGTTGATTGGAGTACACTAAAACAAACCTGACCTCTCTAGGACATTCAGAAGCCAAGTTATAAGCCCAGAAAGGTGTAACTGGACTACTTTAAAGTGACACCAGGCCCAGTGACCTTTGGGACATGGTTTTACCCCCTTAGGAATGTGCGATCATCTTGAAACGTTCAGATCACTTACAACTCAATAGATTCTACCTTCTTGTAACGTTTCAGCCGGATTGGACCTTGTTTTCACACAAATGGACCCAGAATGATGTGAAATTGTGCTTCGTGCAACATAATTCTGGGCGCCATTTACAAACCATAAGTGCTAATGACTCCACTCCTTTTTGTGGTTGTAGGGGCTGTTGATTGGAGTACACTAAAACAAACCTGATCTCTCTAGGACATTCAGAAGCCAAGTTATAAGCCCACAAATGTGTAACTGGACTACTTCTTTAAATTGACACCAGATCCGGTGACCTTTGGGACATGGTTTGACCCCCTTAGGAAAGTGCGATCATCTTGAAACGTTCTGATCACTTACAACTCAATAGATTCTACCTTCTTGTCACGTTTCAGCCTATTGGACCTTGTTTTCACACAAATGGACCCAGAATGATGTGAAATTGTGCTTCGTGCAACATAATTCTGGGTGCCAGTTACAAACCATAAGTGCTAATGACTCCATTCCTTTTTGTGGTTGTAGGGGCTGTTGGTTGGAGTACACTAAAACAAACCTGATCTCTCTAGGACATTCAGAAGCCAAGTTACAAGCCCACAAATGTGTAACTGGACTACTTCTTTAAATTGGCACCAGATCCGGTGACATTTGGGACATGGTTTGACCCCCTTAGGAAAGTGTTATCATCATGAAACGTTCAGATCACTTACAACTCAATAGATTCTACCTTCCTGTAACGTTTCAGCCTGATTGGACCTTGTTTTCACACAAATGGACCCAGAATGATGTGAAATTGTGCTTCGTGCAACATAATTCTGGGTGCCATTTACAAACCATAAGGGCTAATGACTCCATTCCTTTTTGTGGTTGTAGGGGCTGTTGATTGGAGTACACTAAAACAAACCTGACCTCTCTAGGACATTCAGAAGCCAAGTTATAAGCCCAGAAAGGTGTAACTGGACTACTTTAAAGTGACACCAGGCCCAGTGACCTTTGGGACATGGTTTTACCCCCTTAGGAATGTGCGATCATCTTGAAACGTTCAGATCACTTACAACTCAATAGATTCTACCTTCTTGTAACGTTTCAGCCGGATTGGACCTTGTTTTCACACAAATGGACCCAGAATGATGTGAAATTGTGCTTCGTGCAACATAATTCTGGGCGCCATTTACAAACCATAAGTGCTAATGACTCCACTCCTTTTTGTGGTTGTAGGGGCTGTTGATTGGAGTACACTAAAACAAACCTGATCTCTCTAGGACATTCAGAAGCCAAGTTATAAGCCCACAAATGTGTAACTGGACTACTTCTTTAAATTGACACCAGATCAGGTGACCTTTGGGACATGGTTTGACCCCCTTAGGAAAGTGCGATCATCTTGAAACGTTCTGATCACTTACAACTCAATAGATTCTACCTTCTTGTAACGTTTCAGCCTATTGGACCTTGTTTTCACACAAATGGACCCAGAATGATGTGAAATTGTGCTTCGTGCAACATAATTCTGGGTGCCATTTACAAACCATAAGTGCTAATGACTCCATTCCTTTTTGTGGTTGTAGGGGCTGTTGGTTGGAGTACATTAAAACAAACCTGATCTCTCTAGGACATTCAGTAGCCAAGTTACAAGCCCACAAATGTGTAACTGGACTACTTCTTTAAATTGGCACCAGATCCGGTGACCTTTGGGACATGGTTTGACCCCCTTAGAAAAGTGTTATCATCATGAAACGTTCAGATCACTTACAACTCAATAGATTCTACCTTCCTGTAACGTTTCAGCCTGATTGGACCTTGTTTTCACACAAATGGACCCAGAATGATGTGAAATTGTGCTTCGTGCAACATAATTCTGGGTGCCATTTACAAACCATAAGGGCTAATGACTCCATTCCTTTTTGTGGTTGTAGGGGCTGTTGATTGGAGTACACTAAAACAAACCTGACCTCTCTAGGACATTCAGAAGCCAAGTTATAAGCCCAGAAAGGTGTAACTGGACTACTTTAAAGTGACACCAGGCCCAGTGACCTTTGGGACATGGTTTTACCCCCTTAGGAATGTGCGATCATCATGAAACGTTCAGATCACTTACAGCTCAATAGATTCTACCTTCTTGTAACGTTTCAGCCTGATTGGACCTTGTTTTCACACAAATGGACCCAGAATGATGTGAAATTGTGCTTCGTGCAACATAATTCTGGGTGCCATTTACAAACCATAAGTGCTAATGACTCCATTCCTTTTTGTGGTTGTAGGGGCTGTTGATTGGAGTACACTAAAACAAACCTGATCTCTCTAGGACATTCAGAAGCCAAGTTATAAGCCCACAAATGTGTAACTGGACTACTTCTTTAAATTGACACCAGATCCGGTGACCTTTGGGACATGGTTTGACCCCCTTAGGAAAGTACAATCATTTTGAAACGTTCTGATCACTTACAACTCAATAGATTCTACCTTCTTGTAACGTTTCAGCCTATTGGACCTTGTTTTCACACAAATGGACCCAGAATGATGTGAAATTGTGCTTCGTGCAACATAATTCTGGGTGCCATTTACAAACTATAAGTGCTAATGACTCCATTCCTTTTTGTGGTTGTAGGGGCTGTTGGTTGGAGTACATTAAAACAAACCTGATCTCTCTAGGACATTCAGAAGCCAAGTTACAAGCGCCACAAATGTGTAACTGGACTACTTCTTTAAATTGACACCAGATCCGGTGACCTTTGGGACATGGTTTGACCCCCTTAGAAAAGTGTTATCATCATGAAACGTTCAGATCACTTACAACTCAATAGATTCTACCTTCCTGTAACGTTTCAGCCTGATTGGACCTTGTTTTCACACAAATGGACCCAGAATGATGTGAAATTGTGCTTCGTGCAACATAATTCTGGGTGCCATTTACAAACCATAAGGGCTAATGACTCCATTCCTTTTTGTGGTTGTAGGGGCTGTTGATTGGAGTACACTAAAACAAACCTGACCTCTCTAGGACATTCAGAAGCCAAGTTATAAGCCCAAAAAGGTGTAACTGGACTACTTTAAAGTGACACCAGGCCCAGTGACCTTTTGGACATGGTTTTACCCCCTTAGGAATGTGCGATCATCTTGAAACGTTCAGATCACTTACAACTCAATAGATTCTACCTTCTTGTAACGTTTCAGCCTGATTGGACCTTGTTTTCACACAAATGGACCCAGAATGATGTGAAATTGTGCTTCGTGCAACATAATTCTGGGTGCCATTTACAAACCATAAGTGCTAATGACTCCATTCCTTTTTGTGGTTGTAGGGGCTGTTGATTGGAGTACACTAAAACAAACCTGATCTCTCTAGGACATTCAGAAGCCTAGTTATAAGCCCACAAATGTGTAACTGGACTACTTCTTTAAATTGACACCAGATCCGGTGACCTTTGGGACATGGTTTGACCCCCTTAGGAAAGTACGATCATCTTGAAACGTTCTGATCACTTACAACTCAATAGATTCTACCTTCTTGTAACGTTTCAGCCTGATTGGACCTTGTTTTCACACAAATGGACCCAGAATGATGTGAAATTGTGCTTCGTGCAACGTAATTCTGGGTGCCATTTAAAGACCATAAGTGCTAATGACTCCATTCCTTTTTGTGGTTGTAGGGGCTGTTGATTGGAGTACACTAAAACAAACCTGATCTCTCTAGGACATTCAGAAGCCAAGTTATAAGCCCACAAATGTGTAACTGGACTACTTCTTTAAATTGACACCAGATCCGGTGACCTTTGGGACATGGTTTGACCCCCTTAGGAAAGTGCGATCATCTTGAAACGTTCTGATCACTTACAACTCAATAGATTCTACCTTCCTGTAACGTTTCAGCCTGATTGGACCTTGTTTTCACACAAATGGACCCAGAATGATGTGAAATTGTGCTTCGTGCAACATAATTCTGGGTGCCATTTACAAACCATAAGGGCTAATGACTCCATTCCTTTTTGTGGTTGTAGGGGCTGTTGATTGGAGTACACTAAAACAAACCTGACCTCTCTAGGACATTCAGAAGCCAAGTTATAAGCCCAGAAAGGTGTAACTGGACTACTTTAAAGTGACACCAGGCCCAGTGACCTTTGGGACATGGTTTTACCCCCTTAGGAATGTGCGATCATCTTGAAACGTTCAGATCACTTACAACTCAATAGATTCTACCTTCTTGTAACGTTTCAGCCGGATTGGACCTTGTTTTCACACAAATGGACCCAGAATGATGTGAAATTGTGCTTCGTGCAACATAATTCTGGGCGCCATTTACAAACCATAAGTGCTAATGACTCCACTCCTTTTTGTGGTTGTAGGGGCTGTTGATTGGAGTACACTAAAACAAACCTGATCTCTCTAGGACATTCAGAAGCCAAGTTATAAGCCCACAAATGTGTAACTGGACTACTTCTTTAAATTGACACCAGATCAGGTGACCTTTGGGACATGGTTTGACCCCCTTAGGAAAGTGCGATCATCTTGAAACGTTCTGATCACTTACAACTCAATAGATTCTACCTTCTTGTAACGTTTCAGCCTATTGGACCTTGTTTTCACACAAATGGACCCAGAATGATGTGAAATTGTGCTTCGTGCAACATAATTCTGGGTGCCATTTACAAACCATAAGTGCTAATGACTCCATTCCTTTTTGTGGTTGTAGGGGCTGTTGGTTGGAGTACATTAAAACAAACCTGATCTCTCTAGGACATTCAGAAGCCAAGTTACAAGCCCACAAATGTGTAACTGGACTACTTCTTTAAATTGGCACCAGATCCGGTGACCTTTGGGACATGGTTTGACCCCCTTAGAAAAGTGTTATCATCCTGAAACGTTCAGATCACTTACAACTCAATAGATTCTACCTTCCTGTAACGTTTCAGCCTGATTGGACCTTGTTTTCACACAAATGGACCCAGAATGATGTGAAATTGTGCTTCGTGCAACATAATTCTGGGTGCCATTTACAAACCATAAGGGCTAATGACTCCATTCCTTTTTGTGGTTGTAGGGGCTGTTGATTGGAGTACACTAAAACAAACCTGACCTCTCTAGGACATTCAGAAGCCAAGTTATAAGCCCAGAAAGGTGTAACTGGACTACTTTAAAGTGACACCAGGCCCAGTGACCTTTGGGACATGGTTTTACCCCCTTAGGAATGTGCGATCATCATGAAACGTTCAGATCACTTACAGCTCAATAGATTCTACCTTCTTGTAACGTTTCAGCCTGATTGGACCTTGTTTTCACACAAATGGACCCAGAATGATGTGAAATTGTGCTTCGTGCAACATAATTCTGGGTGCCATTTACAAACCATAAGTGCTAATGACTCCATTCCTTTTTGTGGTTGTAGGGGCTGTTGATTGGAGTACACTAAAACAAACCTGATCTCTCTAGGACATTCAGAAGCCAAGTTATAAGCCCACAAATGTGTAACTGGACTACTTCTTTAAATTGACACCAGATCCGGTGACCTTTGGGACATGGTTTGACCCCCTTAGGAAAGTACAATCATTTTGAAACGTTCTGATCACTTACAACTCAATAGATTCTACCTTCTTGTAACGTTTCAGCCTGATTGGACCTTGTTTTCACACAAATGGACCCAGAATGATGTGAAATTGTGCTTCGTGCAACGTAATTCTGGGTGCCATTTAAAGACCATAAGTGCTAATGACTCCATTCCTTTTTGTGGTTGTAGGGGCTGTTGATTGGAGTACACTAAAACAAACCTGATCTCTCTAGGACATTCAGAAGCCAAGTTATAAGCCCACAAATGTGTAACTGGACTACTTCTTTAAAGTGACACCAGGCCCGGTGACCTTTGGGACATGGTTTGACCCCCTTAGGAAAGTGCGATCATCTTGAAACGTTCAGATCACTTACAACTCAATAGATTCTACCTTCTTGTAACGTTTCAGCCTGATTGGACCTTGTTTTCACACAAATGGACCCAGAATGATGTGAAATTGTGCTTCGTGCAACATAATTCTGGGTGCCATTTAAAAACCATAAGTGCTAATGACTCCATTCCTTTTTGTGGTTGTAGGGGCTGTTGATTGGAGTATACTAAAACAAACCTGACCTCTCGAGGATATTCAGAAGCCAAGTTATAAGCCCACAAAGGTGTAACTGGACTACTTCTTTAAAGTGACACCAGGCCCGTTGACCTTTGGGACATGGTTTGACCCCCTATAGGAATGTGCGATCATCATGAAACGTTCAGATCACTTACAACTCAAAATATTCTACCTTCTTGTAACGTTTCAGCCTGATTGGACCTTGTTTTCACACAAATGGACCCAGAATGATGTGAAATTGTGCTTCGTGCAACATAATTCTGGGTGCCATTTACAAACCATAAGTGCTAATGACTCCATTCCTTTTTGTGGTTGTAGGGGCTGTTGATTGGAGTACACTAAAACAAACCTGATCTCTCTAGGACATTCAGAAGCCAAGTTATAAGCCCACAAATGTGTAACTGGACTACTTCTTTAAATTGACACCAGATCCGGTGACCTTTGGGACATGGTTTGACCCCCTTAGGAAAGTACAATCATTTTGAAACGTTCTGATCACTTACAACTCAATAGATTCTACCTTCTTGTAACGTTTCAGCCTGATTGGACCTTGTTTTCACACAAATGGACCCAGAATGATGTGAAATTGTGCTTCGTGCAACGTAATTCTGGGTGCCATTTAAAGACCATAAGTGCTAATGACTCCATTCCTTTTTGTGGTTGTAGGGGCTGTTGATTGGAGTACACTAAAACAAACCTGATCTCTCTAGGACATTCAGAAGCCAAGTTATAAGCCCACAAATGTGTAACTGGACTACTTCTTTAAAGTGACACCAGGCCCGGTGACCTTTGGGACATGGTTTGACCCCCTTAGGAAAGTGCGATCATCTTGAAACGTTCAGATCACTTACAACTCAATAGATTCTACCTTCTTGTAACGTTTCAGCCTGATTGGACCTTGTTTTCACACAAATGGACCCAGAATGATGTGAAATTGTGCTTCGTGCAACATAATTCTGGGTGCCATTTAAAAACCATAAGTGCTAATGACTCCATTCCTTTTTGTGGTTGTAGGGGCTGTTGATTGGAGTATACTAAAACAAACCTGACCTCTCGAGGATATTCAGAAGCCAAGTTATAAGCCCACAAAGGTGTAACTGGACTACTTCTTTAAAGTGACACCAGGCCCGTTGACCTTTGGGACATGGTTTGACCCCCTATAGGAATGTGCGATCATCATGAAACGTTCAGATCACTTACAACTCAAAATATTCTACCTTCTTGTAACGTTTCAGCCTGATTGGACCTTGTTTTCACACAAATGGACCCAGAATGATGTGAAATTGTGCTTCGTGCAACATAATTCTGGGTGCCATTTACAAACGATAAGTGCTAATGACTCCATTCCTTTTTGTGGTTGTAGGGGCTGTTGATTGGAGTACACTAAAACAAACCTGATCTCTCTAGGACATTCAGAAGCCAAGTTATAAGCCCACAAATGTGTAACTGGACTACTTCTTTAAATTGACACCAGATCCGGTGACCTTTGGGACATGGTTTGACCCCCTTAGGAAAGTGCGATCATCTTGAAACGTTCTGATCACTTACAACTCAATAGATTCTACCTTCTTGTAACGTTTCAGCCTATTGGACCTTGTTTTCACACAAATGGACCCAGAATGATGTGAAATTGTGCTTCGTGCAACATAATTCTGGGTGCCATTTACAAACTATAAGTGCTAATGACTCCATTCCTTTTTGTGGTTGTAGGGGCTGTTGGTTGGAGTACATTAAAACAAACCTGATCTCTCTAGGACATTCAGAAGCCAAGTTACAAGCGCCACAAATGTGTAACTGGACTACTTCTTTAAATTGACACCAGATCCGGTGACCTTTGGGACATGGTTTGACCCCCTTAGAAAAGTGTTATCATCATGAAACGTTCAGATCACTTACAACTCAATAGATTCTACCTTCCTGTAACGTTTCAGCCTGATTGGACCTTGTTTTCACACAAATGGACCCAGAATGATGTGAAATTGTGCTTCGTGCAACATAATTCTGGGTGCCATTTACAAACCATAAGGGCTAATGACTCCATTCCTTTTTGTGGTTGTAGGGGCTGTTGATTGGAGTACACTAAAACAAACCTGACCTCTCTAGGACATTCAGAAGCCAAGTTATAAGCCCAAAAAGGTGTAACTGGACTACTTTAAAGTGACACCAGGCCCAGTGACCTTTTGGACATGGTTTTACCCCCTTAGGAATGTGCGATCATCTTGAAACGTTCAGATCACTTACAACTCAATAGATTCTACCTTCTTGTAACGTTTCAGCCTGATTGGACCTTGTTTTCACACAAATGGACCCAGAATGATGTGAAATTGTGCTTCGTGCAACATAATTCTGGGTGCCATTTACAAACCATAAGTGCTAATGACTCCATTCCTTTTTGTGGTTGTAGGGGCTGTTGATTGGAGTACACTAAAACAAACCTGATCTCTCTAGGACATTCAGAAGCCTAGTTATAAGCCCACAAATGTGTAACTGGACTACTTCTTTAAATTGACACCAGATCCGGTGACCTTTGGGACATGGTTTGACCCCCTTAGGAAAGTACGATCATCTTGAAACGTTCTGATCACTTACAACTCAATAGATTCTACCTTCTTGTAACGTTTCAGCCTGATTGGACCTTGTTTTCACACAAATGGACCCAGAATGATGTGAAATTGTGCTTCGTGCAACGTAATTCTGGGTGCCATTTAAAGACCATAAGTGCTAATGACTCCATTCCTTTTTGTGGTTGTAGGGGCTGTTGATTGGAGTACACTAAAACAAACCTGATCTCTCTAGGACATTCAGAAGCCAAGTTATAAGCCCACAAATGTGTAACTGGACTACTTCTTTAAATTTACACCAGGCCCGGTGACCTTTGGGACATGGTTTGACCCCCTTAGGAAAGTGCGATCATCTTGAAACGTTCAGATCACTTACAACTCAATAGATTCTACCTTCTTGTAACGTTTCAGCCTGATTGGACCTTGTTTTCACACAAATGAACCCAGAATGATGTGAAATTGTGCTTCGTGCAACATAATTCTGGGTGCCATTTAAAAATCATAAGTGCTAATGACTCCATTCCTTTTTGTGGTTGTAGGGGCTGTTGATTGGAGTATACTAAAACAAACCTGATCTCTCTAGGACATTCAGAAGCCAAGTTATAAGCCCACAAATGTGTAACTGGACTACTTCTTTAAATTTACACCAGATCCGGTGACCTTTGGGACATGGTTTGACCCTCTTAGGAAAGTGCTATCATCATGAAACGTTCAGATCACTTACAACTCAATAGATTCTACCTTCCTGTAACGTTTCAGCCTGATTGGACCTTGTTTTCACACAAATGAACCCAGAATGATGTGAAATTGTGCTTAGTGCAGCATAATTCTGGGTGCCATTTAAAAGCCATCATTGCTAATGACTCCATTCCTTTTTGAGGTTGTAGGGGTTGTTGATTGGAGTACACGAAAACAAACCTGATCTCTCTAGGACATTCAGAAGCCAAGTTATAAGCCCACAAATGTGTAACTGGACTACTTCTTTAAATTGACACCAGATCCGGTGACCTTTGGGACATGGTTTGACCCCCTTAGGAATGTGCGATCATCATGAAACGTTCAGATCACTTACAACTCAATAGATTCTACCTTCCTGTAACGTTTCAGCCTGATTGGACCTTGTTTTCACACAAATAAACCCAGAATGATGTGAAAATGTGCTTCGTGCAACATAATTCTGGGTGCCATTTACAAACCATAAGTGCTAATGACTCCATTCCTTTTTGTGGTTGTAGGGGCTGTTGATTGGAGTACACTAAAACAAACCTAACCTCTCTAGGACATTCAGAAGCCAAGTTATAAGCCCACAAAGGTGTAACTGGACTACTTCTTTAAAGTGACACCAGGCCCGGTGACCTTTGGGACATGGTTTTACCCCCTATAGGAATGTGCGATCATCTTGAAACGTTCAGATCACTTACATCTCAATAGATTCTACCTTCTTGTAGCGTTTCAGCCTGATTGGACCTTGTTTTCACACAAATGGACCCAGAATGATGTGAAATTGTGCTTCGTGCAACATAATTCTGGGTGCCATTTACAAACCATAAGTGCTAATGACGCCATTCCTTGTTGTGGTTGTAGGGGCTGTTGGTTGGAGTACATTAAAACAAACCTGATCTCTCTAGGACATTCAGAAGCCAAGTTACAAGCCCACAAATGTGTAACTGGACTACTTCTTTAAATTGACACCAGATCCGGTGACCTTTGGGACATGGTTTGACCCCCTTAGGAAAGTGTTATCATCATGAAACGTTCAGATCACTTACAACTCAATAGATTCTACCTTCCTGTAACGTTTCAGCCTGATTGGACCTTGTTTTCACACAAATGGACCCAGAATGATGTGAAATTGTGCTTCGTGCAACATAATTCTGGGTGCCATTTACAAACCATAAGTGCTAATGACTCCCTTCCTTTTTGTGGATGTAGGGGCTGTTGATTGGAGTATACTAAAACAAACCTGATCTCTCTAGGACATTCAGAAGCCAAGTTATAAGCCCACAAATGTGTAACTGGACTACTTCTTTAAATTTACACCAGATCCGGTGACCTTTGGGACATGGTTTGACCCCCTTAGGAAAGTGCTATCATCATGAAACGTTCAGATCACTTACAACTCAATAGATTCTACCTTCCTGTAACGTTTCAGCCTGATTGGACCTTGTTTTCACACAAATGAACCCAGAATGATGTGAAATTGTGCTTAGTGCAGCATAATTCTGGGTGCCATTTAAAAACCATCAGTGCTAATGACTCCATTCCTTTTTGAGGTTGTAGGGGTTGTTGATTGGAGTACACTAAAACAAACCTGATCTCTCTAGGACATTCAGAAGCCAAGTTATAAGCCCACAAATGTGTAACTGGACTACTTCTTTAAATTGACACCAGATCCGGTGACCTTTGGGACATGGTTTGACCCCCTCAGGAATGTGTGATCATCATGAAACGTTCAGATCACTGACAACTCAATAGATTCTACCTTCCTGTAACGTTTCAGCCTGATTGGACCTTGTTTTCACACAAATGAAGCCAGAATGATGTGAAATTGTGCTTCGTGCAACATAATTCTGGGTGCCATTTACAAACCATAAGTGCTAATGACTCCATTCCTTTTTGTGGTTGTAGGGGCTGTTGATTGGAGTACACTAAAACAAACCTAACCTCTCTAGGACATTCAGAAGCCAAGTTATAAGCCCATAAAGGTGTGACTGGACTACTTCTTTAAAGTGACACCAGGCCCGGTGACCTTTGGGACATGGTTTTACCCCCTATAGGAATGTGCGATCATCTTGAAACGTTCAGATCACTTACAACTCAATAGATTCTACCTTCTTGTAGCGTTTCAGCCTGATTGGACCTTGTTTTCACACAAATGGACCCAGAATGATGTGAAATTGTGCTTCGTGCAACATAATTCTGGGTGCCATTTACAATCCATAAGTGCTAATGACTCCATTCCTTTTTGTGGTTGTAGGGGCTGTTGGTTGGAGTACATTAAAACAAACCTGATCTCTCTAGGACATTCAGAAGCCAAGTTACAAGCCCACAAATGTGTAACTGGACTACTTTAAATTGACACCAGATCCGGTGACCTTTGGGACATGGTTTGACCCCCTTAGGAAAGTGTTATCATCATGAAACGTTCAGATCACTTACAACTCAATAGATTCTACCTTCCTGTAACGTTTCAGCCTGATTGGACTTTGTTTTCACACAAATGGACCCAGAATGATGTGAAATTGTGCTTCGTGCAACATAATTCTGGGTGCCATTTACAAACCATAAGGGCTAATGACTCCATTCCTTTTTGTGGTTGTAGGGGCTGTTGATTGGAGTACACTAAAACAAACCTGACCTCTCTAGGACATTCAGAAGCCAAGTTATAAGCCCAGAAAGGTGTAACTGGACTACTTTAAAGTGACACCAGGCCCAGTGACCTTTGGGACATGGTTTTACCCCCTTAGGAATGTGCGATCATCTTGAAACGTTCAGATCACTTACAACTCAATAGATTCTACCTTCTTGTAACGTTTCAGCCGGATTGGACCTTGTTTTCACACAAATGGACCCAGAATGATGTGAAATTGTGCTTCGTGCAACATAATTCTCGGTGCCATTTACAAACCATAAGTGCTAATGACTCCATTCCTTTTTGTGGTTGTAGGGGCTGTTGATTGGAGTACACTAAAACAAACCTGACCTCTCTAGGACATTCAGAAGCCAAGTTATAAGCCCAAAAAGGTGTAACTGGACTACTTTAAAGTGACACCAGGCCCAGTGACCTTTTGGACATGGTTTTACCCCCTTAGGAATGTGCGATCATCTTGAAACGTTCAGATCACTTACAACTCAATAGATTCTACCTTCTTGTAACGTTTCAGCCTGATTGGACCTTGTTTTCACACAAATGGACCCAGAATGATGTGAAATTGTGCTTCGTGCAACATAATTCTGGGTGCCATTTACAAACCATAAGTGCTAATGACTCCATTCCTTTTTGTGGTTGTAGGGGCTGTTGATTGGAGTACACTAAAACAAACCTGATCTCTCTAGGACATTCAGAAGCCTAGTTATAAGCCCACAAATGTGTAACTGGACTACTTCTTTAAATTGACACCAGATCCGGTGACCTTTGGGACATGGTTTGACCCCCTTAGGAAAGTACGATCATCTTGAAACGTTCTGATCACTTACAACTCAATAGATTCTACCTTCTTGTAACGTTTCAGCCTGATTGGACCTTGTTTTCACACAAATGGACCCAGAATGATGTGAAATTGTGCTTCGTGCAACGTAATTCTGGGTGCCATTTAAAGACCATAAGTGCTAATGACTCCATTCCTTTTTGTGGTTGTAGGGGCTGTTGATTGGAGTACACTAAAACAAACCTGATCTCTCTAGGACATTCAGAAGCCAAGTTATAAGCCCACAAATGTGTAACTGGACTACTTCTTTAAATTGACACCAGATCCGGTGACCTTTGGGACATGGTTTGACCCCCTTAGGAAAGTGCGATCATCTTGAAACGTTCTGATCACTTACAACTCAATAGATTCTACCTTCTTGTAACGTTTCAGCCTATTGGACCTTGTTTTCACACAAATGGACCCAGAATGATGTGAAATTGTGCTTCGTGCAACATAATTCTGGGTGCCAGTTACAAACCATAAGTGCTAATGACTCCATTCCTTTTTGTGGTTGTAGGGGCTGTTGGTTGGAGTACACTAAAACAAACCTGATCTCTCTAGGACATTCAGAAGCCAAGTTACAAGCCCACAAATGTGTAACTGGACTACTTCTTTAAATTGGCACCAGATCCGGTGACATTTGGGACATGGTTTGACCCCCTTAGAAAAGTGTTATCATCATGAAACGTTCAGATCACTTACAACTCAATAGATTCTACCTTCCTGTAACGTTTCAGCCTGATTGGACCTTGTTTTCACACAAATGGACCCAGAATGATGTGAAATTGTGCTTCGTGCAACATAATTCTGGGTGCCATTTACAAACCATAAGGGCTAATGACTCCATTCCTTTTTGTGGTTGTAGGGGCTGTTGATTGGAGTACACTAAAACAAACCTGACCTCTCTAGGACATTCAGAAGCCAAGTTATAAGCCCAGAAAGGTGTAACTGGACTACTTTAAAGTGACACCAGGCCCAGTGACCTTTGGGACATGGTTTTACCCCCTTAGGAATGTGCGATCATCTTGAAACGTTCAGATCACTTACAACTCAATAGATTCTACCTTCTTGTAACGTTTCAGCCGGATTGGACCTTGTTTTCACACAAATGGACCCAGAATGATGTGAAATTGTGCTTCGTGCAACATAATTCTGGGCGCCATTTACAAACCATAAGTGCTAATGACTCCACTCCTTTTTGTGGTTGTAGGGGCTGTTGATTGGAGTACACTAAAACAAACCTGATCTCTCTAGGACATTCAGAAGCCAAGTTATAAGCCCACAAATGTGTAACTGGACTACTTCTTTAAATTGACACCAGATCAGGTGACCTTTGGGACATGGTTTGACCCCCTTAGGAAAGTGCGATCATCTTGAAACGTTCTGATCACTTACAACTCAATAGATTCTACCTTCTTGTAACGTTTCAGCCTATTGGACATTGTTTTCACACAAATGGACCCAGAATGATGTGAAATTGTGCTTCGTGCAACATAATTCTGGGTGCCATTTACAAACCATAAGTGCTAATGACTCCATTCCTTTTTGTGGTTGTAGGGGCTGTTGGTTGGAGTACATTAAAACAAACCTGATCTCTCTAGGACATTCAGAAGCCAAGTTACAAGCCCACAAATGTGTAACTGGACTACTTCTTTAAATTGGCACCAGATCCGGTGACCTTTGGGACATGGTTTGACCCCCTTAGAAAAGTGTTATCATCCTGAAACGTTCAGATCACTTACAACTCAATAGATTCTACCTTCCTGTAACGTTTCAGCCTGATTGGACTTTGTTTTCACACAAATGGACCCAGAATGATGTGAAATTGTGCTTCGTGCAACATAATTCTGGGTGCCATTTACAAACCATAAGGGCTAATGACTCCATTCCTTTTTGTGGTTGTAGGGGCTGTTGATTGGAGTACACTAAAACAAACCTGACCTCTCTAGGACATTCAGAAGCCAAGTTATAAGCCCAGAAAGGTGTAACTGGACTACTTTAAAGTGACACCAGGCCCAGTGACCTTTGGGACATGGTTTTACCCCCTTAGGAATGTGCGATCATCATGAAACGTTCAGATCACTTACAGCTCAATAGATTCTACCTTCTTGTAACGTTTCAGCCTGATTGGACCTTGTTTTCACACAAATGGACCCAGAATGATGTGAAATTGTGCTTCGTGCAACATAATTCTGGGTGCCATTTACAAACCATAAGTGCTAATGACTCCATTCCTTTTTGTGGTTGTAGGGGCTGTTGATTGGAGTACACTAAAACAAACCTGATCTCTCTAGGACATTCAGAAGCCAAGTTATAAGCCCACAAATGTGTAACTGGACTACTTCTTTAAATTGACACCAGATCCGGTGACCTTTGGGACATGGTTTGACCCCCTTAGGAAAGTACAATCATTTTGAAACGTTCTGATCACTTACAACTCAATAGATTCTACCTTCTTGTAACGTTTCAGCCTGATTGGACCTTGTTTTCACACAAATGGACCCAGAATGATGTGAAATTGTGCTTCGTGCAACGTAATTCTGGGTGCCATTTAAAGACCATAAGTGCTAATGACTCCATTCCTTTTTGTGGTTGTAGGGGCTGTTGATTGGAGTACACTAAAACAAACCTGATCTCTCTAGGACATTCAGAAGCCAAGTTATAAGCCCACAAATGTGTAACTGGACTACTTCTTTAAAGTGACACCAGGCCCGGTGACCTTTGGGACATGGTTTGACCCCCTTAGGAAAGTGCGATCATCTTGAAACGTTCAGATCACTTACAACTCAATAGATTCTACCTTCTTGTAACGTTTCAGCCTGATTGGACCTTGTTTTCACACAAATGGACCCAGAATGATGTGAAATTGTGCTTCGTGCAACATAATTCTGGGTGCCATTTAAAAACCATAAGTGCTAATGACTCCATTCCTTTTTGTGGTTGTAGGGGCTGTTGATTGGAGTATACTAAAACAAACCTGACCTCTCGAGGATATTCAGAAGCCAAGTTATAAGCCCACAAAGGTGTAACTGGACTACTTCTTTAAAGTGACACCAGGCCCGTTGACCTTTGGGACATGGTTTGACCCCCTATAGGAATGTGCGATCATCATGAAACGTTCAGATCACTTACAACTCAAAAGATTCTACCTTCTTGTAACGTTTCAGCCTGATTGGACCTTGTTTTCACACAAATGGACCCAGAATGATGTGAAATTGTGCTTCGTGCAACATAATTCTGGATGCCATTTACAAACCATAAGTGCTAATGACTCCATTCCTTTTTGTGGTTGTAGGGGCTGTTGATTGGAGTACACTAAAACAAACCTGATCTCTCTAGGACATTCAGAAGCCAAGTTATAAGCCCACAAATGTGTAACTGGACTACTTCTTTAAATTGACACCAGATCCGGTGACCTTTGGGACATGGTTTGACCCCCTTAGGAAAGTGCGATCATCTTGAAACGTTCTGATCACTTACAACTCAATAGATTCTACCTTCTTGTAACGTTTCAGCCTATTGGACCTTGTTTTCACACAAATGGACCCAGAATGATGTGAAATTGTGCTTCGTGCAACATAATTCTGGGTGCCATTTACAAACTATAAGTGCTAATGACTCCATTCCTTTTTGTGGTTGTAGGGGCTGTTGGTTGGAGTACATTAAAACAAACCTGATCTCTCTAGGACATTCAGAAGCCAAGTTACAAGCGCCACAAATGTGTAACTGGACTACTTCTTTAAATTGACACCAGATCCGGTGACCTTTGGGACATGGTTTGACCCCCTTAGAAAAGTGTTATCATCATGAAACGTTCAGATCACTTACAACTCAATAGATTCTACCTTCCTGTAACGTTTCAGCCTGATTGGACCTTGTTTTCACACAAATGGACCCAGAATGATGTGAAATTGTGCTTCGTGCAACATAATTCTGGGTGCCATTTACAAACCATAAGGGCTAATGACTCCATTCCTTTTTGTGGTTGTAGGGGCTGTTGATTGGAGTACACTAAAACAAACCTGACCTCTCTAGGACATTCAGAAGCCAAGTTATAAGCCCAAAAAGGTGTAACTGGACTACTTTAAAGTGACACCAGGCCCAGTGACCTTTTGGACATGGTTTTACCCCCTTAGGAATGTGCGATCATCTTGAAACGTTCAGATCACTTACAACTCAATAGATTCTACCTTCTTGTAACGTTTCAGCCTGATTGGACCTTGTTTTCACACAAATGGACCCAGAATGATGTGAAATTGTGCTTCGTGCAACATAATTCTGGGTGCCATTTACAAACCATAAGTGCTAATGACTCCATTCCTTTTTGTGGTTGTAGGGGCTGTTGATTGGAGTACACTAAAACAAACCTGATCTCTCTAGGACATTCAGAAGCCTAGTTATAAGCCCACAAATGTGTAACTGGACTACTTCTTTAAATTTACACCAGGCCCGGTGACCTTTGGGACATGGTTTGACCCCCTTAGGAAAGTGCGATCATCTTGAAACGTTCAGATCACTTACAACTCAATAGATTCTACCTTCTTGTAACGTTTCAGCCTGATTGGACCTTGTTTTCACACAAATGAACCCAGAATGATGTGAAATTGTGCTTCGTGCAACATAATTCTGGGTGCCATTTAAAAATCATAAGTGCTAATGACTCCATTCCTTTTTGTGGTTGTAGGGGCTGTTGATTGGAGTATACTAAAACAAACCTGATCTCTCTAGGACATTCAGAAGCCAAGTTATAAGCCCACAAATGTGTAACTGGACTACTTCTTTAAATTTACACCAGATCCGGTGACCTTTGGGACATGGTTTGACCCTCTTAGGAAAGTGCTATCATCATGAAACGTTCAGATCACTTACAACTCAATAGATTCTACCTTCCTGTAACGTTTCAGCCTGATTGGACCTTGTTTTCACACAAATGAACCCAGAATGATGTGAAATTGTGCTTAGTGCAGCATAATTCTGGGTGCCATTTAAAAGCCATCATTGCTAATGACTCCATTCCTTTTTGAGGTTGTAGGGGTTGTTGATTGGAGTACACGAAAACAAACCTGATCTCTCTAGGACATTCAGAAGCCAAGTTATAAGCCCACAAATGTGTAACTGGACTACTTCTTTAAATTGACACCAGATCCGGTGACCTTTGGGACATGGTTTGACCCCCTTAGGAATGTGCGATCATCATGAAACGTTCAGATCACTTACAACTCAATAGATTCTACCTTCCTGTAACGTTTCAGCCTGATTGGACCTTGTTTTCACACAAATAAACCCAGAATGATGTGAAAATGTGCTTCGTGCAACATAATTCTGGGTGCCATTTACAAACCATAAGTGCTAATGACTCCATTCCTTTTTGTGGTTGTAGGGGCTGTTGATTGGAGTACACTAAAACAAACCTAACCTCTCTAGGACATTCAGAAGCCAAGTTATAAGCCCACAAAGGTGTAACTGGACTACTTCTTTAAAGTGACACCAGGCCCGGTGACCTTTGGGACATGGTTTTACCCCCTATAGGAATGTGCGATCATCTTGAAACGTTCAGATCACTTACATCTCAATAGATTCTACCTTCTTGTAGCGTTTCAGCCTGATTGGACCTTGTTTTCACACAAATGGACCCAGAATGATGTGAAATTGTGCTTCGTGCAACATAATTCTGGGTGCCATTTACAAACCATAAGTGCTAATGACGCCATTCCTTGTTGTGGTTGTAGGGGCTGTTGGTTGGAGTACATTAAAACAAACCTGATCTCTCTAGGACATTCAGAAGCCAAGTTACAAGCCCACAAATGTGTAACTGGACTACTTCTTTAAATTGACACCAGATCCGGTGACCTTTGGGACATGGTTTGACCCCCTTAGGAAAGTGTTATCATCATGAAACGTTCAGATCACTTACAACTCAATAGATTCTACCTTCCTGTAACGTTTCAGCCTGATTGGACCTTGTTTTCACACAAATGGACCCAGAATGATGTGAAATTGTGCTTCGTGCAACATAATTCTGGGTGCCATTTACAAACCATAAGTGCTAATGACTCCCTTCCTTTTTGTGGATGTAGGGGCTGTTGATTGGAGTATACTAAAACAAACCTGATCTCTCTAGGACATTCAGAAGCCAAGTTATAAGCCCACAAATGTGTAACTGGACTACTTCTTTAAATTTACACCAGATCCGGTGACCTTTGGGACATGGTTTGACCCCCTTAGGAAAGTGCTATCATCATGAAACGTTCAGATCACTTACAACTCAATAGATTCTACCTTCCTGTAACGTTTCAGCCTGATTGGACCTTGTTTTCACACAAATGAACCCAGAATGATGTGAAATTGTGCTTAGTGCAGCATAATTCTGGGTGCCATTTAAAAACCATCAGTGCTAATGACTCCATTCCTTTTTGAGGTTGTAGGGGTTGTTGATTGGAGTACACTAAAACAAACCTGATCTCTCTAGGACATTCAGAAGCCAAGTTATAAGCCCACAAATGTGTAACTGGACTACTTCTTTAAATTGACACCAGATCCGGTGACCTTTGGGACATGGTTTGACCCCCTCAGGAATGTGTGATCATCATGAAACGTTCAGATCACTGACAACTCAATAGATTCTACCTTCCTGTAACGTTTCAGCCTGATTGGACCTTGTTTTCACACAAATGAAGCCAGAATGATGTGAAATTGTGCTTCGTGCAACATAATTCTGGGTGCCATTTACAAACCATAAGTGCTAATGACTCCATTCCTTTTTGTGGTTGTAGGGGCTGTTGATTGGAGTACACTAAAACAAACCTAACCTCTCTAGGACATTCAGAAGCCAAGTTATAAGCCCATAAAGGTGTGACTGGACTACTTCTTTAAAGTGACACCAGGCCCGGTGACCTTTGGGACATGGTTTTACCCCCTATAGGAATGTGCGATCATCTTGAAACGTTCAGATCACTTACAACTCAATAGATTCTACCTTCTTGTAGCGTTTCAGCCTGATTGGACCTTGTTTTCACACAAATGGACCCAGAATGATGTGAAATTGTGCTTCGTGCAACATAATTCTGGGTGCCATTTACAATCCATAAGTGCTAATGACTCCATTCCTTTTTGTGGTTGTAGGGGCTGTTGGTTGGAGTACATTAAAACAAACCTGATCTCTCTAGGACATTCAGAAGCCAAGTTACAAGCCCACAAATGTGTAACTGGACTACTTTAAATTGACACCAGATCCGGTGACCTTTGGGACATGGTTTGACCCCCTTAGGAAAGTGTTATCATCATGAAACGTTCAGATCACTTACAACTCAATAGATTCTACCTTCCTGTAACGTTTCAGCCTGATTGGACTTTGTTTTCACACAAATGGACCCAGAATGATGTGAAATTGTGCTTCGTGCAACATAATTCTGGGTGCCATTTACAAACCATAAGGGCTAATGACTCCATTCCTTTTTGTGGTTGTAGGGGCTGTTGATTGGAGTACACTAAAACAAACCTGACCTCTCTAGGACATTCAGAAGCCAAGTTATAAGCCCAGAAAGGTGTAACTGGACTACTTTAAAGTGACACCAGGCCCAGTGACCTTTGGGACATGGTTTTACCCCCTTAGG
This sequence comes from Nothobranchius furzeri, assembly GCF_043380555.1. Classification (NCBI taxonomy): domain Eukaryota; kingdom Metazoa; phylum Chordata; class Actinopteri; order Cyprinodontiformes; family Nothobranchiidae; genus Nothobranchius; species Nothobranchius furzeri. The sequence goes on from NC_091756.1 coordinate 19,799,339, forward strand.
AATGTGCGATCATCTTGAAACGTTCAGATCACTTACAACTCAATAGATTCTACCTTCTTGTAACGTTTCAGCCGGATTGGACCTTGTTTTCACACAAATGGACCCAGAATGATGTGAAATTGTGCTTCGTGCAACATAATTCTGGGTGCCATTTACAAACCATAAGTGCTAATGACTCCATTCCTTTTTGTGGTTGTAGGGGCTGTTGATTGGAGTACACTAAAACAAACCTGATCTCTCTAGGACATTCACAAGCCAAGTTATAAGCCCACAAATGTGTAACTGGACTACTTCTTTAAATTGACACCAGATCCGGTGACCTTTGGGACATGGTTTGACCCCCTTAGGAAAGTGCGATCATCTTTAAACGTTCTGATCACTTACAACTCAATAGATTCTACCTTCTTGTAACGTTTCAGCCTATTGGACCTTGTTTTCACACAAATGGACCCAGAATGATGTGAAATTGTGCTTCGTGCAACATAATTCTGGGTGCCATTTACAAACTATAAGTGCTAATGACTCCATTCCTTTTTGTGGTTGTAGGGGCTGTTGGTTGGAGTACATTAAAACAAACCTGATCTCTCTAGGACATTCAGAAGCCAAGTTACAAGCGCCACAAATGTGTAACTGGACTACTTCTTTAAATTGACACCAGATCCGGTGACCTTTGGGACATGGTTTGACCCCCTTAGAAAAGTGTTATGATCATGAAACGTTCAGATCACTTACAACTCAATAGATTCTACCTTCCTGTAACGTTTCAGCCTGATTGGACCTTGTTTTCACACAAATGGACCCAGAATGATGTGTAATTGTGCTTCGTGCAACATAATTCTGGGTGCCATTTACAAACCATAAGGGCTAATGACTCCATTCCTTTTTGTGGTTGTAGGGGCTGTTGATTGGAGTACACTAAAACAAACCTGACCTCTCTAGGACATTCAGAAGCCAAGTTATAAGCCCAGAAAGGTGTAACTGGACTACTTTAAAGTGACACCAGGCCCAGTGACCTTTTGGACATGGTTTTACCCCCTTAGGAATGTGCGATCATCTTGAAACGTTCAGATCACTTACAACTCAATAGATTCTACCTTCTTGTAACGTTTCAGCCTGACTGGACCTTTTTTTCACACAAATGGACCCAGAATGATGTGAAATTGTGCTTCGTGCAACATAATTCTGGGTGCCATTTACAAACCATAAGTGCTAATGACTCCATTCCTTTTTGTGGTTGTAGGGGCTGTTGATTGGAGTACACTAAAACAAACCTGATCTCTCTAGGACATTCAGAAGCCAAGTTATAAGCCCACAAATGTGTAACTGGACTACTTCTTTAAATTGACACCAGATCCGGTGACCTTTGGGACATGGTTTGACCCCCTTAGGAAAGTACGATCATCTTGAAACGTTCTGATCACTTACAACTCAATAGATTCTACCTTCTTGTAACGTTTCAGCCTGATTGGACCTTGTTTTCACACAAATGGACCCAGAATGATGTGAAATTGTGCTTCGTGCAACGTAATTCTGGGTGCCATTTAAAGACCATAAGTGCTAATGACTCCATTCCTTTTTGTGGTTGTAGGGGCTGTTGATTGGAGTACACTAAAACAAACCTGATCTCTCTAGGACATTCAGAAGCCAAGTTATAAGCCCACAAATGTGTAACTGGACTACTTCTTTAAATTTACACCAGATCCGGTGCCGTTTGGGACATGGTTTGACCACCTTAGGAAAGTGCTATCCTCATGAATCGTTCAGATCACTTACAACTCATTATATTCTACCTTCCTGTAACGTTTCAGCCTGATTGGACCTTGTTTTCACACAAATGAACCCAGAATGATGTGAAATTGTGCTTCGTGCAACATAATTCTGGGTGCCATTTACAAACCATAAGTACTAATGACTCCATTCCTTTTTGTGGTTGTAGGGGCTGTTGATTGGAGTACACTAAAACAAACCTGATCTCTCTAGGACATTCAGAAGCCAAGTTACAAGCCCACAAATGTGTAACTGGACTACTTTAAATTGACACCAGATCCGGTGACCTTTGGGACATGGTTTGACCCCCTTAGGAAAGTGCTATCATCATGAAACGTTCAGATCACTTACAACTCAATAGATTCTACCTTCCTGTAACGTTTCAGCCTGATTGGACCTTGTTTTCACACAAATGAACCCAGAATGATGTGAAATTGTGCTTCGTGCAACATAATTCTGGGTGCCATGTAAAAACCATAAGTGCTAATGACTCCATTCCTTTTTGGGGTAATGGGGGCTGTTAATTGGAGTACTCTAAAACAAACCTGACCTCTTGAGGATATTCAGAAGCCAAGTTATAAGCCCACAAAGGTGTAACTGGACTACTTCTTTAAAGTGACACCAGGCCCGGTGACCTTTGGGACATGGTTTGACCCCCTATAGGAATGTGCGATCATCATGAAACGTTCAGATCACTTACAACTCAAAAGATTCTACCTTCTTGTAACGTTTCAGCCTGATTGGACCTTGTTTTCACACAAATGGACCCAGAATGATGTGAAATTGTGCTTCGTGCAACATAATTCTGGGTGCCATTTACAAACCATAAGTGCTAATGACTCCATTCCTTTTTGTGGTTGTAGGGGCTGTTGATTGGAGTACATTAAAACAAACCTGATCTCTCTAGGACATTCAGAAGCCAAGTTATAAGCCCACAAAGTTGTAACTGGACTACTTCTTTAAAGTGACACCAGGCCCGGTGACCTTTGGGACATGGTTTGACCCCCTTAGGAAAGTGCGATCATCTTGAAACGTTTAGATCACTTACAACTCAATAGTTTCTACCTTCTTGTAACGTTTCAGCCTGATTGGACATTGTTTTCACACAAATGAACCCAGAATGATGTGAAATTGTGCTTCGTGCAACATAATTCTGGGTGCCATTTAAAAATCATAAGTGCTAATGACTCCATTCCTTTTTGTGGTTGTAGGGGCTGTTGATTGGAGTATACTAAAACAAACCTGATCTCTCTAGGACATTCAGAAGCCAAGTTATAAGCCCACAAATGTGTAACTGGACTACTTCTTTAAATTTACACCAGATCCGGTGACCTTTGGGACAAGGTTTGACCCCCTTAGGAAAGTGCTATCATCATGAAACGTTCAGATCACTTACAACTCAATAGATTCTACCTTCCTGTAACGTTTCAGCCTGATTGGACCTTGTTTTCACACAAATGAACCCAGAATGATGTGAAATTGTGCTTAGTGCAGCATAATTCTGGGTGCCATTTAAAAACCATCAGTGCTAATGACTCCATTCTTTGTTGAGGTTGTAGGGGTTGTTGATTGGAGTACACTAAAACAAACCTGATCTCTCTAGGACATTCAGAAGCCAAGTTATAAGCCCACAAATGTGTAACTGGACTACTTCTTTAAATTTACACCAGATCCGGTGCCGTTTGGGACATGGTTTGACCACCTTAGGAAAGTGCTATCCTCATGAATCGTTCAGATCACTTACAACTCATTATATTCTACCTTCCTGTAACGTTTCAGCCTGATTGGACCTTGTTTTCACACAAATGAACCCAGAATGATGTGAAATTGTGCTTCGTGCAACATAATTCTGGGTGCCATTTACAAACCATAAGTACTAATGACTCCATTCCTTTTTGTGGTTGTAGGGGCTGTTGATTGGAGTACACTAAAACAAACCTGATCTCTCTAGGACATTCAGAAGCCAAGTTACAAGCCCACAAATGTGTAACTGGACTACTTTAAATTGACACCAGATCCGGTGACCTTTGGGACATGGTTTGACCCCCTTAGGAAAGTGCTATCATCATGAAACGTTCAGATCACTTACAACTCAATAGATTCTACCTTCCTGTAACGTTTCAGCCTGATTGGACCTTGTTTTCACACAAATGAACCCAGAATGATGTGAAATTGTGCTTCGTGCAACATAATTCTGGGTGCCATGTAAAAACCATAAGTGCTAATGACTCCATTCCTTTTTGGGGTAATGGGGGCTGTTAATTGGAGTACTCTAAAAAAAACCTGACCTCTTGAGGATATTCAGAAGCCAAGTTATAAGCCCACAAAGGTGTAACTGGACTACTTCTTTAAAGTGACACCAGGCCCGGTGACCTTTGGGACATGGTTTGACCCCCTATAGGAATGTGCGATCATCATGAAACGTTCAGATCACTTACAACTCAAAAGATTCTACCTTCTTGTAACGTTTCAGCCTGATTGGACCTTGTTTTCACACAAATGGACCCAGAATGATGTGAAATTGTGCTTCGTGCAACATAATTCTGGGTGCCATTTACAAACCATAAGTGCTAATGACTCCATTCCTTTTTGTGGTTGTAGGGGCTGTTGATTGGAGTACATTAAAACAAACCTGATCTCTCTAGGACATTCAGAAGCCAAGTTATAAGCCCACAAAGTTGTAACTGGACTACTTCTTTAAAGTGACACCAGGCCCGGTGACCTTTGGGACATGGTTTGACCCCCTTAGGAAAGTGCGATCATCTTGAAACGTTTAGATCACTTACAACTCAATAGTTTCTACCTTCTTGTAACGTTTCAGCCTGATTGGACATTGTTTTCACACAAATGAACCCAGAATGATGTGAAATTGTGCTTCGTGCAACATAATTCTGGGTGCCATTTAAAAATCATAAGTGCTAATGACTCCATTCCTTTTTGTGGTTGTAGGGGCTGTTGATTGGAGTATACTAAAACAAACCTGATCTCTCTAGGACATTCAGAAGCCAAGTTATAAGCCCACAAATGTGTAACTGGACTACTTCTTTAAATTTACACCAGATCCGGTGACCTTTGGGACAAGGTTTGACCCCCTTAGGAAAGTGCTATCATCATGAAACGTTCAGATCACTTACAACTCAATAGATTCTACCTTCCTGTAACGTTTCAGCCTGATTGGACCTTGTTTTCACACAAATGAACCCAGAATGATGTGAAATTGTGCTTAGTGCAGCATAATTCTGGGTGCCATTTAAAAACCATCAGTGCTAATGACTCCATTCTTTGTTGAGGTTGTAGGGGTTGTTGATTGGAGTACACTAAAACAAACCTGATCTCTCTAGGACATTCAGAAGCCAAGTTATAAGCCCACAAATGTTTAACTGGACTACTTCTTTAAATTTACACCAGATCCGGTGACCTTTGGGACAAGGTTTGACCCCCTTAGGAAAGTGCTATCATCATGAAACGTTCAGATCACTTACAACTCAATAGATTCTACCTTCCTGTAACGTTTCAGCCTGATTGGACCTTGTTTTCACACAAATGAACCCAGAATGATGTGAAATTGTGCTTAGTGCAGCATAATTCTGGGTGCCATTTAAAAACCATCAGTGCTAATGACTCCATTCTTTGTTGAGGTTGTAGGGGTTGTTGATTGGAGTACATTAAAACAAACCTGATCTCTCTAGGACATTCAGAAGCCAAGTTACAAGCCCACAAATGTGTAACTGGACTACTTCTTTAAATTGACACCAGATCCGGTGACCTTTGGGACATGGTTTGACCCCCTTAGGAAAGTGTTATCATCATGAAACGTTCAGATCACTTACAACTCAATAGATTCTACCTTCCTGTAACGTTTCAGCCTGATTGGACCTTGTTTTCACACAAATGAACCCAGAATGATGTGAAATTGTGCTTAGTGCAGCATAAATATGGGTGCCATTTAAAAACCATCAGTGCTAATGACTCCATTCTTTGTTGAGGTTGTAGGGGTTGTTGATTGGAGTACACTAAAACAAACCTGATCTCTCTAGGACATTCAGAAGCCAAGTTATAAGCCCACAAATGTGTAACTGGACTACTTCTTTAAATTGACACCAGATCCTGTGACCTTTGGGACATGGTTTTTCGCCCTATAGGAATGTGCGATCATCTGGAAACGTTCAGATCACTTACAACTCAATAGATTCTACCTTCTTGTAGCGTTTCAGCCTGATTGGACCTTGTTTTCACACAAATGGACCCAGAATGATGTGAAATTGTGCTTCGTGCAACATAATTCTGGGTGCCATTTAAAAACCATCAGTGCTAATGACTCCATTCCTTTTTGAGGTTGTAGGGGTTGTTGATTGGAGTACACTAAAACAAACCTGATCTCTCTAGGACATTCAGAAGCCAAGTTATAAGCCCACAAATGTGTAACTGGACTACTTCTTTAAATTGACACCAGATCCGGTGACCTTTGGGACATGGTTTGACCCCCTCAGGAATGTGTGATCATCATGAAACGTTCAGATCACTGACAACTCAATAGATTCTACCTTCCTGTAACGTTTCAGCCTGATTGGACCTTGTTTTCACACAAATGAAGCCAGAATGATGTGAAATTGTGCTTCGTGCAACATAATTCTGGGTGCCATTTACAAACCATAAGTGCTAATGACTCCATTCCTTTTTGTGGTTGTAGGGGCTGTTGATTGGAGTACACTAAAACAAACCTAACCTCTCTAGGACATTCAGAAGCCAAGTTATAAGCCCATAAAGGTGTGACTGGACTACTTCTTTAAAGTGACACCAGGCCCGGTGACCTTTGGGACATGGTTTTACCCCCTATAGGAATGTGCGATCATCTTGAAACGTTCAGATCACTTACAACTCAATAGATTCTACCTTCTTGTAGCGTTTCAGCCTGATTGGACCTTGTTTTCACACAAATGGACCCAGAATGATGTGAAATTGTGCTTCGTGCAACATAATTCTGGGTGCCATTTACAATCCATAAGTGCTAATGACTCCATTCCTTTTTGTGGTTGTAGGGGCTGTTGGTTGGAGTACATTAAAACAAACCTGATCTCTCTAGGACATTCAGAAGCCAAGTTACAAGCCCACAAATGTGTAACTGGACTACTTCTTTAAATTGACACCAGATCCGGTGACCTTTGGGACATGGTTTGACCCCCTTAGGAAAGTGTTATCATCATGAAACGTTCAGATCACTTACAACTCAATAGATTCTACCTTCCTGTAACGTTTCAGCCTGATTGGACTTTGTTTTCACACAAATGAACCCAGAATGATGTGAAATTGTGCTTCGTGCAACATAATTCTGGGTGCCATTTACAAACCATAAGGGCTAATGACTCCATTCCTTTTTGTGGTTGTAGGGGCTGTTGATTGGAGTACACTAAAACAAACCTGACCTCTCTAAGACATTCAGAAGCCAAGTTATAAGCCCAGAAAGGTGTAACTGGACTACTTTAAAGTGACACCAGGCCCAGTGACCTTTGGGACATGGTTTTACCCCCTTAGGAATGTGCGATCATCTTGAAACGTTCAGATCACTTACAACTCAATAGATTCTACCTTCTTGTAACGTTTCAGCCGGATTGGACCTTGTTTTCACACAAATGGACCCAGAATGATGTGAAATTGTGCTTCGTGCAACATAATTCTGGGTGCCATTTACAAACCATAAGTGCTAATGACTCCATTCCTTTTTGTGGTTGTAGGGGCTGTTGATTGGAGTACACTAAAACAAACCTGATCTCTCTAGGACATTCACAAGCCAAGTTATAAGCCCACAAATGTGTAACTGGACTACTTCTTTAAATTGACACCAGATCCGGTGACCTTTGGGACATGGTTTGACCCCCTTAGGAAAGTGCGATCATCTTGAAACGTTCTGATCACTTACAACTCAATAGATTCTACCTTCTTGTAACGTTTCAGCCTATTGGACCTTGTTTTCACACAAATGGACCCAGAATGATGTGAAATTGTGCTTCGTGCAACATAATTCTGGGTGTCATTTACAAACTATAAGTGCTAATGACTCCATTCCTTTTTGTGGTTGTAGGGGCTGTTGGTTGGAGTACATTAAAACAAACCTGATCTCTCTAGGACATTCAGAAGCCAAGTTACAAGCACCACAAATGTGTAACTGGACTACTTCTTTAAATTGACACCAGATCCGGTGACCTTTGGGACATGGTTTGACCCCCTTAGAAAAGTGTTATCATCATGAAACGTTCAGATCACTTACAACTCAATAGATTCTACCTTCCTGTAACGTTTCAGCCTGATTGGACCTTGTTTTCACACAAATGGACCCAGAATGATGTGAAATTGTGCTTCGTGCAACATAATTCTGGGTGCCATTTACAAACCATAAGGGTTAATGACTCCATTCCTTTTTGTGGTTGTAGGGGCTGTTGATTGGAGTACACTAAAACAAACCTGACCTCTCTAGGACATTCAGAAGCCAAGTTATGAGCCCAGAAAGGTGTAACTGGACTACTTTAAAGTGACACCAGGCCCAGTGACCTTTTGGACATGGTTTTACCCCCTTAGGAATGTGCGATCATCTTGAAACGTTCAGATCACTTACAACTCAATAGATTCTACCTTCTTGTAACGTTTCAGCCTGATTGGACCTTGTTTTCACACAAATGGACCCAGAATGATGTGAAATTGTGCTTCGTGCAACATAATTCTGGGTGCCATTTACAAACCATAAGTGCTAATGACTCCATTCCTTTTTGTGGTTGTAGGGGCTGTTGATTGGAGTACACTAAAACAAACCTGATCTCTCTAGGACATTCAGAAGCCAAGTTATAAGCCCACAAATGTGTAACTGGACTACTTCTTTAAATTGACACCAGATCCGGTGACCTTTGGGACATGGTTTGACCCCCTTAGGAAAGTACGATCATCTTGAAACGTTCTGATCACTTACAACTCAATAGATTCTACCTTCTTGTAACGTTTCAGCCTGATTGGACCTTGTTTTCACACAAATGGACCCAGAATGATGTGAAATTGTGCTTCGTGCAACGTAATTCTGGGTGCCATTTAAAGACCATAAGTGCTAATGACTCCATTCCTTTTTGTGGTTGTAGGGGCTGTTGATTGGAGTATACTAAAACAAACCTGATCTCTCTAGGACATTCAGAAGCCAAGTTATAAGCCCACAAATGTGTAACTGGACTACTTCTTTAAATTTACACCAGATCCGGTGCCGTTTGGGACATGGTTTGACCACCTTAGGAAAGTGCTATCCTCATGAATCGTTCAGATCACTTACAACTCATTATATTCTACCTTCCTGTAACGTTTCAGCCTGATTGGACCTTGTTTTCACACAAATGAACCCAGAATGATGTGAAATTGTGCTTCGTGCAACATAATTCTGGGTGCCATTTACAAACCATAAGTACTAATGACTCCATTCCTTTTTGTGGTTGTAGGGGCTGTTGATTGGAGTACACTAAAACAAACCTGATCTCTCTAGGACATTCAGAAGCCAAGTTACAAGCCCACAAATGTGTAACTGGACTACTTTAAATTGACACCAGATCCGGTGACCTTTGGGACATGGTTTGACCCCCTTAGGAAAGTGCTATCATCATGAAACGTTCAGATCACTTACAACTCAATAGATTCTACCTTCCTGTAACGTTTCAGCCTGATTGGACCTTGTTTTCACACAAATGAACCCAGAATGATGTGAAATTGTGCTTCGTGCAACATAATTCTGGGTGCCATGTAAAAACCATAAGTGCTAATGACTCCATTCCTTTTTGGGGTAATGGGGGCTGTTAATTGGAGTACTCTAAAACAAACCTGACCTCTTGAGGATATTCAGAAGCCAAGTTATAAGCCCACAAAGGTGTAACTGGACTACTTCTTTAAAGTGACACCAGGCCCGGTGACCTTTGGGACATGGTTTGACCCCCTATAGGAATGTGCGATCATCATGAAACGTTCAGATCACTTACAACTCAAAAGATTCTACCTTCTTGTAACATTTCAGCCTGATTGGACCTTGTTTTCACACAAATGGACCCAGAATGATGTGAAATTGTGCTTCGTGCAACATAATTCTGGGTGCCATTTACAAACCATAAGTGCTAATGACTACATTCCTTTTTGTGGTTGTAGGGGCTGTTGATTGGAGTACATTAAAACAAACCTGATCTCTCTAGGACATTCAGAAGCCAAGTTATAAGCCCACAAAGTTGTAACTGGACTACTTCTTTAAAGTGACACCAGGCCCGGTGACCTTTGGGACATGGTTTGACCCCCTTAGGAAAGTGCGATCATCTTGAAACGTTTAGATCACTTACAACTCAATAGTTTCTACCTTCTTGTAACGTTTCAGCCTGATTGGACATTGTTTTCACACAAATGAACCCAGAATGATGTGAAATTGTGCTTCGTGCAACATAATTCTGGGTGCCATTTAAAAATCATAAGTGCTAATGACTCCATTCCTTTTTGTGGTTGTAGGGGCTGTTGATTGGAGTATACTAAAACAAACCTGATCTCTCTAGGACATTCAGAAGCCAAGTTATAAGCCCACAAATGTGTAACTGGACTACTTCTTTAAATTTACACCAGATCCGGTGACCTTTGGGACAAGGTTTGACCCCCTTAGGAAAGTGCTATCATCATGAAACGTTCAGATCACTTACAACTCAATAGATTCTACCTTCCTGTAACGTTTCAGCCTGATTGGACCTTGTTTTCACACAAATGGACCCAGAATGATGTGAAATTGTGCTTAGTGCAGCATAATTCTGGGTGCCATTTAAAAACCATCAGTGCTAATGACTCCATTCTTTGTTGAGGTTGTAGGGGTTGTTGATTGGAGTACACTAAAACAAACCTGATCTCTCTAGGACATTCAGAAGCCAAGTTATAAGCCCACAAATGTTTAACTGGACTACTTCTTTAAATTTACACCAGATCCGGTGACCTTTGGGACAAGGTTTGACCCCCTTAGGAAAGTGCTATCATCATGAAACGTTCAGATCACTTACAACTCAATAGATTCTACCTTCCTGTAACGTTTCAGCCTGATTGGACCTTGTTTTCACACAAATGAACCCAGAATGATGTGAAATTGTGCTTAGTGCAGCATAATTCTGGGTGCCATTTAAAAACCATCAGTGCTAATGACTCCATTCTTTGTTGAGGTTGTAGGGGCTGTTGATTGGAGTATACTAAAACAAACCTGATCTCTCTAGGACATTCAGAAGCCAAGTTACAAGCCCACAAATGTGTAACTGGACTACTTCTTTAAATTGACACCAGATCCGGTGACCTTTGGGACATGGTTTGACCCCCTTAGGAAAGTGTTATCATCATGAAACGTTCAGATCACTTACAACTCAATAGATTCTACCTTCCTGTAACGTTTCAGCCTGATTGGACCTTGTTTTCACACAAATGAACCCAGAATGATGTGAAATTGTGCTTAGTGCAGCATAAATATGGGTGCCATTTAAAAACCATCAGTGCTAATGACTCCATTCTTTGTTGAGGTTGTAGGGGTTGTTGATTGGAGTACACTAAAACAAACCTGATCTCTCTAGGACATTCAGAAGCCAAGTTATAAGCCCACAAATGTGTAACTGGACTACTTCTTTAAATTGACACCAGATCCTGTGACCTTTGGGACATGGTTTTTCGCCCTATAGGAATGTGCGATCATCTTGAAACGTTCAGATCACTTACAACTCAATAGATTCTACCTTCTTGTAGCGTTTCAGCCTGATTGGACCTTGTTTTCACACAAATGGACCCAGAATGATGTGAAATTGTGCTTCGTGCAACATAATTCTGGGTGTCATTTACAAACCATAAGTGCTAATGACTCCATTCCTTTTTGTGGTTGTAGGGGCTGTTGGTTGGAGTACATTAAAACAAACCTGATATCTCTAGGACATTCAGAAGCCAAGTTACAAGCCCACAAATGTGTAACTGGACTACTTCTTTAAATTGACACCAGATCCGGTGACCTTTGGGACATGGTTTGACCCCCTTAGGAAAGTGTTATCATCATGAAACGTTCAGATCACTTACAACTCAATAGATTCTACCTTCCTGTAACGTTTCAGCCTGATTGGACCTTGTTTTCACACAAATGGACCCAGAATGATGTGAAATTGTGCTTCGTGCAACATAATTCTGGGTGCCATTTACAAACCATAAGTGCTAATGACTCCATTCCTTTTTGTGGATGTAGGGGCTGTTGATTGGAGTATACTAAAACAAACCTGATCTCTCTAGGACATTCAGAAGCCAAGTTATAAGCCCACAAATGTGTAACTGGACTACTTCTTTAAATTTACACCAGATCCGGTGACCTTTGGGACATGGTTTGACCCCCTTAGGAAAGTGCTATCATCATGAAACGTTCAGATCACTTACAACTCAATAGATTCTACCTTCCTGTAACGTTTCAGCCTGATTGGACCTTGTTTTCACACAAATGAACCCAGAATGATGTGAAATTGTGCTTAGTGCAGCATAATTCTGGGTGCCATTTAAAAACCATCAGTGCTAATGACTCCATTCCTTTTTGAGGTTGTAGGGGTTGTTGATTGGAGTACACTAAAACAAACCTGATCTCTCTAGGACATTCAGAAGCCAAGTTATAAGCCCACAAATGTGTAACTGGACTACTTCTTTAAATTGACACCAGATCCGGTGACCTTTGGGACATGGTTTGACCCCCTCAGGAATGTGTGATCATCATGAAACGTTCAGATCACTGACAACTCAATAGATTCTACCTTCCTGTAACGTTTCAGCCTGATTGGACCTTGTTTTCACACAAATGAACCCAGAATGATGTGAAATTGTGCTTCGTGCAACATAATTCTGGGTGCCATTTACAAACCATAAGTGCTAATGACTCCATTCCTTTTTGTGGTTGTAGGGGCTGTTGATTGGAGTACACTAAAACAAACCTAACCTCTCTAGGACATTCAGAAGCCAAGTTATAAGCCCATAAAGGTGTAACTGGACTACTTCTTTAAAGTGACACCAGGCCCGGTGACCTTTGGGACATGGTTTTACCCCCTATAGGAATGTGCGATCATCTTGAAACGTTCAGATCACTTACAACTCAATAGATTCTACCTTCTTGTAGCGTTTCAGCCTGATTGGACCTTGTTTTCACACAAATGGACCCAGAATGATGTGAAATTGTGCTTCGTGCAACATAATTCTGGGTGCCATTTACAAACCATAAGTGCTAATGACTCCATTCCTTTTTGTGGTTGTAGGGGCTGTTGGTTGGAGTACATTAAAACAAACCTGATCTCTCCAGGACATTCAGAAGCCAAGTTACAAGCCCACAAATGTGTAACTGGACTACTTCTTTAAATTGACACCAGATCCGGTGACCTTTGGGACATGGTTTGACCCCCTTAGGAAAGTGTTATCATCATGAAACGTTCAGATCACTTACAACTCAATAGATTCTACCTTCCTGTAACGTTTCAGCCTGATTGGACTTTGTTTTCACACAAATGGACCCAGAATGATGTGAAATTGTGCTTCGTGCAACATAATTCTGGGTGCCATTTACAAACCATAAGGGCTAATGACTCCATTCCTTTTTGTGGTTGTAGGGGCTGTTGATTGGAGTAAACTAAAACAAACCTGACCTCTCTAGGACATTCAGAAGCCAAGTTATAAGCCCAGAAAGGTGTGTAACTGGACTACTTTAAAGTGACACCAGGCCCAGTGACCTTTGGGACATGGTTTTACCCCCTTAGGAATGTGCGATCATCTTGAAACGTTCAGATCACTTACAACTCAATAGATTCTACCTTCTTGTAACGTTTCAGCCGGATTGGACCTTGTTTTCACACAAATGGACCCAGAATGATGTGAAATTGTGCTTCGTGCAACATAATTCTGGGCGCCATTTACAAACCATAAGTGCTAATGACTCCATTCCTTTTTGTGGTTGTAGGGGCTGTTGATTGGAGTACACTAAAACAAACCTGATCTCTCTAGGACATTCAGAAGCCAAGTTATAAGCCCACAAATGTGTAACTGGACTACTTCTTTAAATTGACACCAGATCCGGTGACCTTTGGGACATGGTTTGACCCCCTTAGAAAAGTGTTATCATCATGAAACGTTCAGATCACTTACAACTCAATAGATTCTACCTTCCTGTAACGTTTCAGCCTGATTGGACCTTGTTTTCACACAAATGGACCCAGAATGATGTGAAATTGTGCTTCGTGCAACATAATTCTGGGTGCCATTTACAAACCACAAGGGCTAATGACTCCATTCCTTTTTGTGGTTGTAGGGGCTGTTGATTGGAGTACACTAAAACAAACCTGACCTCTCTAGGACATTCAGAAGCCAAGTTATAAGCCCAGAAAGGTGTAACTGGACTACTTTAAAGTGACACCAGGCCCAGTGACCTTTGGGACATGGTTTTACCCCCTTAGGAATGTGCGATCATCATGAAACGTTCAGATCACTTACAACTCAATAGATTCTACCTTCTTGTAACGTTTCAGCCTGATTGGACCTTGTTTTCACACAAATGGACCCAGAATGATGTGAAATTGTGCTTCGTGCAACATAATTCTGGGTGCCATTTACAAACCATAGGTGCTAATGACTCCATTCCTTTTTGTGGCTGTAGGGGCTGTTGATTGGAGTACACTAAAACAAACCTGATCTCTCTAGGACATTCAGAAGCCAAGTTATAAGCCCACAAATGTGTAACTGGACTACTTCTTTAAATTGACACCAGATCCGGTGACCTTTGGGACATGGTTTGACCCCCTTAGGAAAGTACGATCATTTTGAAACGTTCTGATCACTTACAACTCAATAGATTCTACCTTCTTGTAACGTTTCAGCCTGATTGGACCTTGTTTTCACACAAATGGACCCAGAATGATGTGAAATTGTGCTTCGTGCAACATAATTCTGGGTGCCATTTACAAACCATAAGTGCTAATGACTCCATTCCTTTTTGTGGTTGTAGGGGCTGTTGATTGGAGTACACTAAAACAAACCTAACCTCTCTAGGACATTCAGAAGCCAAGTTATAAGCCCATAAAGGTGTAACTGGACTACTTCTTTAAAGTGACACCAGGCCCGGTGACCTTTGGGACATGGTTTTACCCCCTATAGGAATGTGCGATCATCTTGAAACGTTCAGATCACTTACAACTCAATAGATTCTACCTTCTTGTAGCGTTTCAGCCTGATTGGACCTTGTTTTCACACAAATGGACCCAGAATGATGTGAAATTGTGCTTCGTGCAACATAATTCTGGGTGCCATTTACAAACCATAAGTGCTAATGACTCCATTCCTTTTTGTGGTTGTAGGGGCTGTTGGTTGGAGTACATTAAAACAAACCTGATCTCTCCAGGACATTCAGAAGCCAAGTTACAAGCCCACAAATGTGTAACTGGACTACTTCTTTAAATTGACACCAGATCCGGTGACCTTTGGGACATGGTTTGACCCCCTTAGGAAAGTGTTATCATCATGAAACGTTCAGATCACTTACAACTCAATAGATTCTACATTCCTGTAACGTTTCAGCCTGATTGGACTTTGTTTTCACACAAATGGACCCAGAATGATGTGAAATTGTGCTTCGTGCAACATAATTCTGGGTGCCATTTACAAACCATAAGGGCTAATGACTCCATTCCTTTTTGTGGTTGTAGGGGCTGTTGATTGGAGTACACTAAAACAAACCTGACCTCTCTAGGACATTCAGAAGCCAAGTTATAAGCCCAGAAAGGTGTGTAACTGGACTACTTTAAAGTGACACCAGGCCCAGTGACCTTTGGGACATGGTTTTACCCCCTTAGGAATGTGCGATCATCTTGAAACGTTCAGATCACTTACAACTCAATAGATTCTACCTTCTTGTAACGTTTCAGCCGGATTGGACCTTGTTTTCACACAAATGGACCCAGAATGATGTGAAATTGTGCTTCGTGCAACATTATTCTGGGCGCCATTTACAAACCATAAGTGCTAATGACTCCATTCCTTTTTGTGGTTGTAGGGGCTGTTGATTGGAGTACACTAAAACAAACCTGATCTCTCTAGGACATTCAGAAGCCAAGTTATAAGCCCACAAATGTGTAACTGGACTACTTCTTTAAATTGACACCAGATCCGGTGACCTTTGGGACATGGTTTGACCCCCTTAGGAAAGTGCGATCATCTTGAAACGTTCTGATCACTTACAACTCAATAGATTCTACCTTCTTGTAACGTTTCAGCCTATTGGACCTTGTTTTCACACAAATGGACCCAGAATGATGTGAAATTGTGCTTCGTGCAACATAATTCTGGGTGCCATTTACAAACCATAAGTGCTAATGACTCCATTCCTTTTTGTGGTTGTAGGGGCTGTTGGTTGGAGTACATTAAAACAAACCTGATCTCTCTAGGACATTCAGAAGCCAAGTTACAAGCCCACAAATGTGTAACTGGACTACTTCTTTAAATTGACACCAGATCCGGTGACCTTTGGGACATGGTTTGACCCCCTTAGAAAAGTGTTATCATCATGAAACGTTCAGATCACTTACAACTCAATAGATTCTACCTTCCTGTAACGTTTCAGCCTGATTGGACCTTGTTTTCACACAAATGGACCCAGAATGATGTGAAATTGTGCTTCGTGCAACATAATTCTGGGTGCCATTTACAAACCACAAGGGCTAATGACTCCATTCCTTTTTGTGGTTGTAGGGGCTGTTGATTGGAGTACACTAAAACAAACCTGACCTCTCTAGGACATTCAGAAGCCAAGTTATAAGCCCAGAAAGGTGTAACTGGACTACTTTAAAGTGACACCAGGCCCAGTGACCTTTGGGACATGGTTTTACCCCCTTAGGAATGTGCGATCATCATGAAAAATTCAGATCACTTACAACTCAATAGATTCTACCTTCTTGTAACGTTTCAGCCTGATTGGACCTTGTTTTCACACAAATGGACCCAGAATGATGTGAAATTGTGCTTCGTGCAACATAATTCTGGGTGCCATTTACAAACCATAGGTGCTAATGACTCCATTCCTTTTTGTGGCTGTAGGGGCTGTTGATTGGAGTACACTAAAACAAACCTGATCTCTCTAGGACATTCAGAAGCCAAGTTATAAGCCCACAAATGTGTAACTGGACTACTTCTTTAAATTGACACCAGATCCGGTGACCTTTGGGACATGGTTTGACCCCCTTAGGAAAGTACGATCATTTTGAAATGTTCTGATCACTTACAACTCAATAGATTCTACCTTCTTGTAACGTTTCAGCCTGATTGGACCTTGTTTTCACACAAATGGACCCAGAATGATGTGAAATTGTGCTTCGTGCAACGTAATTCTGGGTGCCATTTAAAGACCATAAGTGCTAATGACTCCATTCCTTTTTGTGGTTGTAGGGGCTGTTGATTGGAGTACACTAAAACAAACCTGATCTCTCTAGGACATTCAGAAGCCAAGTTATAAGCCCACAAATGTGTAACTGGACTACTTCTTTAAATTTACACCAGATCCGGTGACGTTTGGGACATGGTTTGACCCCCTTAGGAAAGTGCTATCCTCATGAATCGTTCAGATCACTTACAACTCATTATATTCTACCTTCCTGTAACGTTTCAGCCTGATTGGACCTTGTTTTCACACAAATGAACCCAGAATGATGTGAAATTGTGCTTCGTGCAACATAATTCTGGGTGCCATTTACAAACCATAAGTACTAATGACTCCATTCCTTTTTGTGGTTGTAGGGGCTGTTGATTGGAGTACACTAAAACAAACCTGATATCTCTAGGACATTCAGAAGCCAAGTTACAAGCCCACAAATGTGTAACTGGACTACTTTAAATTGACACCAGATCCGGTGACCTTTGGGACATGGTTTGACCCCCTTAGGAAAGTGCTATCATCATGAAACGTTCAGATCACTTACAACTCAATAGATTCTACCTTCCTGTAACATTTCAGCCTGATTGGACCTTGTTTTAACACAAATGAACCCAGAATGATGTGAAATTGTGCTTCGTGCAACATAATTCTGGGTGCCATGTAAAAACCATAAGTGCTAATGACTCCATTCCTTTTTGGGGTAATGGGGGCTGTTAATTGGAGTACTCTAAAACAAACCTGACCTCTTGAGGATATTCAGAAGCCAAGTTATAAGCCCACAAAGGTGTAACTGGACTACTTCTTTAAAGTGACACCAGGCCCGGTGACCTTTGGGACATGGTTTGACCCCCTATAGGAATGTGCGATCATCATGAAACGTTCAGATCACTTACAACTCAAAAGATTCTACCTTCTTGTAACGTTTCAGCCTGATTGGACCTTGTTTTCACACAAATGGACCCAGAATGATGTGAAATTGTGCTTCGTGCAACATAATTCTGGGTGCCATTTACAAACCATAAGTGCTAATGACTCCATTCCTTTTTGTGGTTGTAGGGGCTGTTTATTGGAGTACATTAAAACAAACCTGATCTCTCTAGGACATTCAGAAACCAAGTTATAAGCCCACAAATGTGTAACTGGACTACTTCTTTAAATTTACACCAGATCCGGTGACCTTTGGGACATGGTTTGACCCCATTAGGAAAGTGCTATCATCATGAAACGTTCAGATCACTTACAACTCAATAGATTCTACCTTCCTGTAACGTTTCAGTCTGATTGGACCTTGTTTTCACACAAATGGACCCAGAAAGATGTGAAATTGTGCTTCGTGCAACATAATTCTGGGTGTCATTTACAAACCATAAGTGCTAATGACTCCATTCCTTTTTGTGGTTGTAGGGGCTTTTGGTTGGAGTACATTAAAACAAACCTGATCTCTCTAGGACATTCAGAAGCCAAGTTACAAGCCCACAAATGTGTAACTGGACTACTTCTTTAAATTGACACCAGATCCGGTGACCTTTGGGACATGGTTTGACCCCCTTAGGAAAGTGTTATCATCATGAAACGTTCAGATCACTTACAACTCAATAGATTCTACCTTCCTGTAACGTTTCAGCCTGATTGGACCTTGTTTTCACACAAATGGACCCAGAATGATGTGAAATTG
Source organism: Nothobranchius furzeri (assembly GCF_043380555.1). Lineage (NCBI taxonomy): Eukaryota > Metazoa > Chordata > Actinopteri > Cyprinodontiformes > Nothobranchiidae > Nothobranchius > Nothobranchius furzeri. The sequence goes on from NC_091756.1 coordinate 19,818,232, forward strand.
TGCTTCGTGCAACATAATTCTGGGTGCCATTTACAAACCATACGGGCTAATGACTCCATTCCTTTTTGTGGTTGTAGGGGCTGTTGATTGTAGTACATTAAAACAAACCTGATCTCTCTAGGACATTCAGAAGCCAAGTTATAAGCCCACAAAGTTGTAACTGGACTACTTCTTTAAAGTGACACCAGGCCCGGTGACCTTTGGGACATGGTTTGACCCCCTTAGGAAAGTGCGATCATCTTGAAACGTTTAGATCACTTACAACTCAATAGTTTCTACCTTCTTGTAACGTTTCAGCCTGATTGGACCTTGTTTTCACACAAATGAACCCAGAATGATGTGAAATTGTGCTTCGTGCAACATAATTCTGGGTGCCATTTAAAAATCAAAAGTGCTAATGACTCCATTCCTTTTTGTGGTTGTAGGGGCTGTTGATTGGAGTATACTAAAACAAACCTGATATCTCTAGGACATTCAGAAGCCAAGTTATAAGCCCACAAATGTGTAACTGGACTACTTTTTTAAATTTACACCAGATCCGGTGACCTTTGGGACATGGTCTGACCCCCTTAGGAAAGTGCTATCATCATGAAACGTTCAGATCACTTACAACTCAATAGATTCTACCTTCCTGTAACGTTTCAGTCTGATTGGACCTTGTTTTCACACAAATGGACCCAGAAAGATGTGAAATTGTGCTTCGTGCAACATAATTCTGGGTGTCATTTACAAACCATAAGTGCTAATGACTCCATTCCTTTTTGTGGTTGTAGGGGCTGTTGGTTGGAGTACATTAAAACAAACCTGATCTCTCTAGGACATTCAGAAGCCAAGTTACAAGCCCACAAATGTGTAACTGGACTACTTCTTTAAATTGACACCAGATCCGGTGACCTTTGGGACATGGTTTGACCCCCTTAGGAAAGTGTTATCATCATGAAACGTTCAGATCACTTACAACTCAATAGATTCTACCTTCCTGTAACGTTTCAGCCTGATTGGACCTTGTTTTCACACAAATGGACCCAGAATGATGTGAAATTGTGCTTCGTGCAACATAATTCTGGGTGCCATTTACAAACCATACGGGCTAATCACTCCATTCCTTTTTGTGGTTGTAGGGGCTGTTGATTGGAGTACACTAAAACAAACCTGACCTCTCTAGAACATTCAGAAGCCAAGTTATAAGCCCAGAAAGGTGTAACTGGACTACTTTAAAGTGACACCAGGCCCAGTGACCTTTGGGACATGGTTTTACCCCCTTAGGAATGTGCGATCATCTTGAAACGTTCAGATCACTTACAACTCAATAGATTCTACCTTCTTGTAACGTTTCAGCCTGATTGGACCTTGTTTTCACACAAATGGACCCAGAATGATGTGAAATTGTGCTTCGTGCAACATAATTCTGGGTGCCATTTACAAACCATAAGTGCTAATGACTCATTCCTTTTTGTGGTTGTAGGGGCTGTTGATTGGAGTACACTAAAACAAACCTGATCTCTCTAGGACATTCAGAAGCCAAGTTATAAGCCCACAAAGGTGTAACTGGACTACTTCTTTAAATTGCCACCAGATCCGGTGACCTTTGGGACATGGTTTGACCCCCTTAGGAAAGTGCGATCATCTTGAAACGTTCTGATCACTTACAACTCAATAGATTCTACCTTCTTGTAACGTTTCAGCCTATTGGACCTTGTTTTCACACAAATGGACCCAGAATGATGTGAAATTGTGCTTCGTGCAACATAATTCTGGGTGCCATTTACAAACCATAAGTGCTAATGACTCCATTCCTTTTTGTGGTTGTAGGGGCTGTTGGTTGGAGTACATTAAAACAAACCTGATCTCTCTAGGACATTCAGAAGCCAAGTTACAAGCCCACAAATGTGTAACTGGACTACTTCTTTAAATTGACACCAGATCCGGTGACCTTTGGGACATGGTTTGACCCCCTTAGAAAAGTGTTATCATCATGAAACGTTCAGATCACTTACAACTCAATAGATTCTACCTTCCTGTAACGTTTCAGCCTGATTGGACCTTGTTTTCACACAAATGGACCCAGAATGATGTGAAATTGTGCTTCGTGCAACATAATTCTGGGTGCCATTTACAAACCACAAGGGCTAATGACTCCATTCCTTTTTGTGGTTGTAGGGGCTGTTGATTGGAGTACACTAAAACAAACCTGACCTCTCTAGGACATTCAGAAGCCAAGTTATAAGCCCAGAAAGGTGTAACTGGACTACTTTAAAGTGACACCAGGCCCAGTGACCTTTGGGACATGGTTTTACCCCCTTAGGAATGTGCGATCATCATGAAACGTTCAGATCACTTACAACTCAATAGATTCTACCTTCTTGTAACGTTTCAGCCTGATTGGACCTTGTTTTCACACAAATGGACCCAGAATGATGTGAAATTGTGCTTCGTGCAACATAATTCTGGGTGCCATTTACAAACCATAGGTGCTAATGACTCCATTCCTTTTTGTGGCTGTAGGGGCTGTTGATTGGAGTACACTAAAACAAACCTGATCTCTCTAGGACATTCAGAAGCCAAGTTATAAGCCCACAAATGTGTAACTGGACTACTTCTTTAAATTGACACCAGATCCGGTGACCTTTGGGACATGGTTTGACCCCCTTAGGAAAGTACGATCATTTTGAAACGTTCTGATCACTTACAACTCAATAGATTCTACCTTCTTGTAACGTTTCAGCCTGATTGGACCTTGTTTTCACACAAATGGACCCAGAATGATGTGAAATTGTGCTTCGTGCAACGTAATTCTGGGTGCCATTTAAAGACCATAAGTGCTAATGACTCCATTCCTTTTTGTGGTTGTAGGGGCTGTTGATTGGAGTACACTAAAACAAACCTGATCTCTCTAGGACATTCAGAAGCCAAGTTATAAGCCCACAAATGTGTAACTGGACTACTTCTTTAAATTTACACCAGATCCGGTGACGTTTGGGACATGGTTTGACCCCCTTAGGAAAGTGCTATCCTCATGAATCGTTCAGATCACTTACAACTCATTATATTCTACCTTCCTGTAACGTTTCAGCCTGATTGGACCTTGTTTTCACACAAATGAACCCAGAATGATGTGAAATTGTGCTTCGTGCAACATAATTCTGGGTGCCATTTACAAACCATAAGTACTAATGACTCCATTCCTTTTTGTGGTTGTAGGGGCTGTTGATTGGAGTACACTAAAACAAACCTGATATCTCTAGGACATTCAGAAGCCAAGTTACAAGCCCACAAATGTGTAACTGGACTACTTTAAATTGACACCAGATCCGGTGACCTTTGGGACATGGTTTGACCCCCTTAGGAAAGTGCTATCATCATGAAACGTTCAGATCACTTACAACTCAATAGATTCTACCTTCCTGTAACATTTCAGCCTGATTGGACCTTGTTTTAACACAAATGAACCCAGAATGATGTGAAATTGTGCTTCGTGCAACATAATTCTGGGTGCCATGTAAAAACCATAAGTGCTAATGACTCCATTCCATTTTGGGGTAATGGGGGCTGTTAATTGGAGTACTCTAAAACAAACCTGACCTCTTGAGGATATTCAGAAGCCAAGTTATAAGCCCACAAAGGTGTAACTGGACTACTTCTTTAAAGTGACACCAGGCCCGGTGACCTTTGGGACATGGTTTGACCCCCTATAGGAATGTGCGATCATCATGAAACGTTCAGATCACTTACAACTCAAAAGATTCTACCTTCTTGTAACGTTTCAGCCTGATTGGACCTTGTTTTCACACAAATGGACCCAGAATGATGTGAAATTGTGCTTCGTGCAACATAATTCTGGGTGCCATTTACAAACCATAAGTGCTAATGACTCCATTCCTTTTTGTGGTTGTAGGGGCTGTTGATTGGAGTACATTAAAACAAACCTGATCTCTCTAGGACATTCAGAAGCCAAGTTATAAGCCCACAAAGTTGTAACTGGACTACTTCTTTAAAGTGACACCAGGCCCGGTGACCTTTGGGACATGGTTTGACCCCCTTAGGAAAGTGTGATCATCTTGAAACGTTTAGATCACTTACAACTCAATAGTTTCTACCTTCTTGTAACGTTTCAGCCTGATTGGACCTTGTTTTCACACAAATGAACCCAGAATGATGTGAAATTGTGCTTCGTGCAACATAATTCTGGGTGCCATTTAAAAATCGAAAGTGCTAATGACTCCATTCCTTTTTGTGGTTGTAGGGGCTGTTGATTGGAGTATACTAAAACAAACCTGATCTCTCTAGGACATTCAGAAGCCAAGTTATAAGCCCACAAATGTGTAACTGGACTACTTCTTTAAATTTACACCAGATCCGGTGACCTTTGGGACATGGTTTGACCCCATTAGGAAAGTGCTATCATCATGAAACGTTCAGATCACTTACAACTCAATAGATTATACCTTCCTGTAACGTTTCAGTCTGATTGGACCTTGTTTTCACACAACTGGACCCAGAAAGATGTGAAATTGTGCTTCGTGCAACATAATTCTGGGTGTCATTTACAAACCATAAGTGCTAATGACTCCATTCCTTTTTGTGGTTGTAGGGGCTGTTGGTTGGAGTACATTAAAACAAACCTGATCTCTCTAGGACATTCAGAAGCCAAGTTACAAGCCCACAAATGTGTAACTGGACTACTTCTTTAAATTGACACCAGATCCGGTGACCTTTGGGACATGGTTTGACCCCCTTAGGAAAGTGTTATCATCATGAAACGTTCAGATCACTTACAACTCAATAGATTCTACCTTCCTGTAACGTTTCAGCCTGATTGGACCTTGTTTTCACACAAATGGACCCAGAATGATGTGAAATTGTGCTTCGTGCAACATAATTCTGGGTGCCATTTACAAACCATACGGGCTAATGACTCCATTCCTTTTTGTGGTTGTAGGGGCTGTTGATTGGAGTACATTAAAACAAACCTGATCTCTCTAGGACATTCAGAAGCCAAGTTATAAGCCCACAAAGTTGTAACTGGACTACTTCTTTAAAGTGACACCAGGCCCGGTGACCTTTGGGACATGGTTTGACCCCCTTAGGAAAGTGCGATCATCTTGAAACGTTTAGATCACTTACAACTCAATAGTTTCTACCTTCTTGTAACGTTTCAGCCTGATTGGACCTTGTTTTCACACAAATGAACCCAGAATGATGTGAAATTGTGCTTTGTGCAACATAATTCTGGGTGCCATTTAAAAATCAAAAGTGCTAATGACTCCATTCCTTTTTGTGGTTGTAGGGGCTGTTGATTGGAGTATACTAAAACAAACCTGATCTCTCTAGGACATTCAGAAGCCAAGTTATAAGCCCACAAATGTGTAACTGGACTACTTTTTTAAATTTACACCAGATCCGGTGACCTTTGGGACATGGTTTGACCCCCTTAGGAAAGTGCTATCATCATGAAACGTTCAGATCACTTACAACTCAATAGATTCTACCTTCCTGTAACGTTTCAGTCTGATTGGACCTTGTTTTCACACAAATGGACCCAGAAAGATGTGAAATTGTGCTTCGTGCAACATAATTCTGGGTGTCATTTACAAACCATAAGTGCTAATGACTCCATTCCTTTTTGTGGTTGTAGGGGCTGTTGGTTGGAGTACATTAAAACAAACCTGATCTCTCTAGGACATTCAGAAGCCAAGTTACAAGCCCACAAATGTGTAACTGGACTACTTCTTTAAATTGACACCAGATCCGGTGACCTTTGGGACATGGTTTGACCCCCTTAGGAAAGTGTTATCATCATGAAACGTTCAGATCACTTACAACTCAATAGATTCTACCTTCCTGTAACGTTTCAGCCTGATTGGACCTTGTTTTCACACAAATGGACCCAGAATGATGTGAAATTGTGCTTCGTGCAACATAATTCTGGGTGCCATTTACAAACCATACGGGCTAATGACTCCATTCCTTTTTGTGGTTGTAGGGGCTGTTGATTGGAGTACACTAAAACAAACCTGACCTCTCTAGAACATTCAGAAGCCAAGTTATAAGCCCAGAAAGGTGTAACTGGACTACTTTAAAGTGACACCAGGCCCAGTGACCTTTGGGACATGGTTTTACCCCCTTAGGAATGTGCGATCATCTTGAAACGTTCAGATCACTTACAACTCAATAGATTCTACCTTCTTGTAACGTTTCAGCCTGATTGGACCTTGTTTTCACACAAATGGACCCAGAATGATGTGAAATTGTGCTTCGTGCAACATAATTCTGGGTGCCATTTACAAACCATAAGTGCTAATGACTCATTCCTTTTTGTGGTTGTAGGGGCTGTTGATTGGAGTACACTAAAACAAACCTGATCTCTCTAGGACATTCAGAAGCCAAGTTATAAGCCCACAAAGGTGTAACTGGACTACTTCTTTAAAGTGACACCAGGCCCCGTGACCTTTGGGAAATGGTTTTACCCCCTTAGGAATGTGCGATCATCTTGAAACGTTCAGATCACTTACAACTCAATAGATTCTACCTTTTTGTAACGTTTCAGTCTGATTGGACCTTGTTTTCACACAAATGGACCCAGAATGATGTGAAATTGTGCTTCGTGCAACATAATTCTGGGTGCCATTTACAAACCATAGGTGCTAATGACTCCATTCATTTTTGTGGTTCTAGGGGCTGTTGGTTGGAGTACATTAAAACAAACCTGATCTCTCTAGGACATTCAGAAGCCAAGTTATAAGCCCACAAATGTGTAACTGGACTACTTCTTTAAATTGACACCAGATCCGGTGACCTTTGGGACATGGTTTGACCCCCTTAGGAAAGTGCGATCATCTTGAAACGTTCAGATCACTTACAACTCAATAGATTCTACCTTCTTGTAATGTTTCAGCCTGATTGGACCTTGTTTTCACACAAATGGACCCAGAATGATGTGAAATTGTGCTTCGTGCAACATAATTCTGGGTGCCATTTACAAACCATAAGTGCTAATGACTCCATTCCTTTTTGTGGTTGTAGGGGCTGTTGATTGGAGTACTAAAACAAACCTGATCTCTCTAGGACATTCAGAAGCCAAGTTATAAGCCCACAAATGTGTACCTGGACAACTTCTTTAAATTTACACCAGATCGGGTGACATTTGGGACATGGTTTGACCCCTATAGGACAGTGCTATCATCATGAAACGTTCAGATCACTTACAACTCAATAGATTCTACCTTCCTGTAACGTTTCAGCCTGACTGGACCTTGTTTTCACACAAATGAACCCAGAATGATGTGAAATTGTGCTTAGTGCAGCATAATTCTGGGTGCCATTTACAAACCATAAGTGCTAATGACTCCATTCCTTTTTGTGGTTGTAGGGGCTGTTGATTGGAGTACACTAAAACAAACCTAACCTCTCTAGGACATTCAGAAGCCAAGTTATAAGCCCACAAAGGTGTAACTGGACTACTTCTTTAAAGTGACACCAGGCCCGGTGACCTTTGGGACATGGTTTACCCCCTATAGGAATGTGCGATCTTTTTGAAACATTCAGATCACTTACAACTCAATAGATTCTACCTTCTTGTAGCGTTTCAGCCTGATTGGACCTTGTTTTCACACAAATGGACCCAGAATGATGTGAAATTGTGCTTCGTGCAACATAATTCTGGGTGCCATTTACAAACCATAAGTGCTAATGACTTCATTCCTTTTTGTGGTTGTAGGGGCTGTTGATTGGAGTACATTAAAACAAACCTGACCTCTCTAGGACATTCAGAAGCCAAGTTATAAGCCCACAAATGTGTAACTGGACTACTTCTTTAAATTGACAACAGATCCGGTGACCTTTGGGACATGGTTTGACCCCCTTAGGAATGTGCAATCATCATGAAACATTCAGATCACTTACAACTCAATAGATTCTACCTTCCTGTAACGTTTCAGCCTGATTGGACCTTGTTTTCACACAAATGAACCCAGAATGATGTGAAATTGTGCTTCGTGCAACATTATTCTGCGTGCCATTTACAAACCATAAGTGCTAATGACTCCATTCCTTTTTGGGGTAATGGGGGCTGTTAATTGGAGTACTCTAAAACAAACCTGACCTCTCTAGGATATTCAGAAGCCAAGTTATAAGCCCACAAATGTGTAACTGGACTACTTCTTTAAAGTTACACCAGGCCCGGTGACCTTTGGGACATGGTTTGACCCCCTATAGGAATGTGCGATCATCATGAAACGTTCAGATCACTTACAACTCAATAGATTCTACCTTCTTGTAACGTTTCAGCCTGATTGGACCTTGTTTTCACACAAATGGACCCAGAATGATGTGAAATTGTGCTTCGTGCAACATGATTCTGGGTGCCATTTACAAACCATAATTGCTAATGACTCCATTCCTTTTTGTGGTTGTAGGGGCTGTTGATTGGAGTACACTAAAACAAACCTGATCTCTCTAGGACATTCAGAAGCCAAGTTATAAGCCCACAAATGTGTAACTGGACTACTTCTTTAAATTGACACCAGATCCGGTGACCTTTGGGACATGGTTTGACCCCCTTAGGAAAGTGCTATCATCATGAAACGTTCAGATCACTTACAACTCAATAGATTCTACCTTCCTGTAACGTTTCAGCCTGATTGGACCTTGTTTTTACACAAATGGACCCAGAATTATGTGAAATTGTGCTTCGTGCAACATAATTCTGGGTGCCATTTAAAAACCATAAGTGCTAATGACTCCATTCCTTTTTGGGGTAATGGGGGCTGTTAATTGGAGTACTTTAAAACAAACCTGACCTCTCTAGGATATTCAGAAGCCAAGTTATAAGCCCACAAATGTGTAACTGGACTACTTCAAAGTGACACCAGGCCCGGTGACCTTTGGGACATGGTTTGACCCCCTATAGGAATGTGCGATCATCATGAAACGTTCAGATCACTTACAACTCAATAGATTCTACCTTCTTGTAACGTTTCAGCCTGATTGGACCTTGTTTTCACACAAATGGACCCAGAATGATGTGAAATTGTGCTTCGTGCAACATAATTCTGGTTGCCATTTACAAACCATAAGTGCTAATGACTCCATTCCTTTTTGTGGTTGTAGGGGCTGTTGATTGGAGTACACTAAAACAAACCTGATCTCTCTAGGACATTCAGAAGCCAAGTTACAAGCCCACAAATGTGTAACTGGACTACTTCTTTAAATTGACACCAGATCCGGTGACATTTAGGACATGGTTTTACCCCCTTAGGAATGTGCGATCATCTTGAAACATTCAGATCACTTACAACTCAATAGATTCTACCTTCTTGTAACGTTTCAGCCTGATTGGACCGTGTTTTCACACAAATGGACCCAGAATGAAGTGAAATTGTGCTTCGTGCAACATAATTCTGGGTGCCATTTACAAACCATAAGTGCTAATGACTCCATTCCTTTTTGTGGTTGTAGGGGCTGTTGGTTGGAGTACATTAAAACAAACCTGATCTCTCTAGGACATTCAGAAGCCAAGTTATCAGCCCACAAAGGAGTAACTGGACTACTTCTTTAAAGTGACACCAGGCCCGGTGACCTTTGGGACATGGTTTGACCCCCTTAGGAAAGTGTGATCATCTTGAAACGTTCAGATCACTTACAACTCAATAGATTCTATCTTCTTGTAACGTTTCAGCCTGATTGGACCTTGTTTTCACACAAATGGACCCAGAATGATGTGAAATTGTGCTTCGTGCAACATAATTCTGGGTGCCATTTACAAACCATAAGTGCCAATGACTCCATTCCTTTTTGTGGTTGTAGGGGCTGTTGCTTGGAGTACACTAAAACAAACCTGATCTCTCTAGGACATTCAGAAGCCAAGTTATAAGCCCACAAATGTGTAACTGGACTACTTCTTTAAATTGACACCAGATCCGGTGACCTTTGGGACATGGTTTGACCCCCTTAGGAAAGTGCTATCATCATGAAACGTTCAGATCACTTACAACTCAATAGATTCTACCTTCTTGTAACGTTTCAGCCTGATTGGACCTTGTTTTCACACAAATGAACCCAGAATGATGTGAAATTGTGCTTAGTGCAGCATAATTCTGGGTGCCATTTAAAAACCATAAGTGCTAATGACTCCATTCCTTTTAGAGGTTGTAGGGACTGTTGATTGGAGTTCACTAAAACAAACCTAACCTGTCTAGGACATTCAGAAGCTAAGCTATAAGCCCACAAAAGTGTAACTGGACTACTTCTTTAAATTTACACCAGATCCAGTGACCTTTGGGACATGGTTTGACCCCCTTAGGAAAGTGCTATCATCATGAAACGTTCAGATCACTTACAACGCAATAGATTCTACCTTCTTGTAGCGTTTCAGCCTGATTGGACCTTGTTTTCACACAAATGGACCCAGAATGATGTGAAATTGTGCTTCGTGCAACATAATTCTGGTTGCCATTTAAAAACCATAAGTGCTAATGACTCCATTCCTTTTTGTGGTTGTAGGGGCTGTTCATTGGAGTACACTAAAACAAACCTGATCTCTCTAGGACATTCAGAAGCCAAGTTATAAGCCCACAAATGTGTAACTGGACTACTTCTTTAAATTGACACCAGATCCGGTGACCTTTGGGACATGGTTTGACCCCCTTAGGAAAGTGCTATCATCATGAAACGTTCAGATCACTTACAACTCAATAGATTCTACCTTCTTGTAGCGTTTCAGCCTGATTGGACCTTGTTTTCACACAAATGGACCCAGAATGATGTGAAATTGTGCTTCGTGCAACATAATTCTGGGTGCCATTTACAAACCATAAGTGCTAATGACTCCATTCCTTTTTGTGGTTGTAGGGGCTGTTGGTTGGAGTACATTAAAACAAACCTGATCTCTCTAGGACATTAAGAAGCCAAGTTATAAGCCCACAAATGTGTAACTGGACTACTTCTTTAAAGTGACACCAGATCCGGTGACATTTGGGACATGGTTTGACCCCTTTAGGAAAGTGCTATCATCATGAAACGTTCAGATCACTTACAACTCAATAGATTCTACCTTCCTGTAACGTTTCAGCCTGATTGGACCTTGTTTTCACACAAATGGACCCAGAATGATGTGAAATTGTGCTTCGTGCAACATAATTCTGGGTGCCATTTACAAACCATAAGGGCTAATGACTCCATTCCTTTTTGTGGTTGTAGGGGCTGTTGATTGGAGTACACTAAAACAAACCTGACCTCTCTAGGACATTCAGAAGCCAAGTTATAAGCCCAGAAAGGTGTAACTGGACAACTTTAAAGTGACACCAGGCCCAGTGACCTTTGGGACATAGTTTTACCCCCTTAGGAATGTGCGATCATCTTGAAACGTTCAGATCACTTACAACTCAATAGATTCTACCTTCTTGTAACATTTCAGCCTGATTGAACCTTGTTTTCACACAAATGGACCCAGAATGATGTGAAATTGTGCTTCGTGCAACATAATTCTGGGTGCCATTTACAAACCATAAGTGCCAATGACTCCATTCCTTTTTGTGGTTGTAGGGGCTGTTGCTTGGAGTACACTAAAACAAACCTGATCTCTCTAGGACATTCAGAAGCCAAGTTATAAGCCCACAAATGTGTAACTGGACTACTTCTTTAAATTGACACCAGATCCGGTGACCTTTGGGACATGGTTTGACCCCCTTAGGAAAGTGCTATCATCATGAAACGTTCAGATCACTTACAACTCAATAGATTCTACCTTCTTGTAACGTTTCAGCCTGATTGGACCTTGTTTTCACACAAATGAACCCAGAATGATGTGAAATTGTGCTTAGTGTAGCATAATTCTGGGTGCCATTTAAAAACCATAAGTGCTAATGACTCCATTCCTTTTAGAGGTTGTAGGGACTGTTGATTGGAGTACACTAAAACAAACCTAACCTGTCTAGGACATTCAGAAGCTAAGCTATAAGCCCACAAAAGTGTAACTGGACTACTTCTTTAAATTTACACCAGATCCAGTGACCTTTGGGACATGGTTTGACCCCCTTAGGAAAGTGCTATCATCATGAAACGTTCAGATCACTTACAACGCAATAGATTCTACCTTCTTGTAGCGTTTCAGCCTGATTGGACCTTGTTTTCACACAAATGGACCCAGAATGATGTGAAATTGTGCTTCGTGCAACATAATTCTGGGTGCCATTTACAAACCATAAGTGCTAATGACTCCATTCCTTTTTGTGGTTGTAGGGGCTGTTGCTTGGAGTACATTAAAACAAACCTGATCTCTCTAGGACATTCAGAAGCCAAGTTATAAGCCCACAAATGTGTAACTGGACTACTTTAAATTGACACCAGATCCGGTGACCTTTGGGACATGGTTTGACCCCCTTAGGAAAGTGCGATCATCTTGAAACGTTCAGATCACTTACAACTCAATAGATTCTACCTTCTTGTAACGTGTCAGCCTGATTGGACCTTGTTTTCACACAAATGGACCCAGAATGATGTGAAATTGTGCATCGTGCAACATAATTCTGGTTGCCATTTACAAACCATAAGTGCTAATGACTCCATTCCTTTTTGTGGTTGTAGGGGCTGTTGATTGGAGTACACTAAAACAAACCTGATCTCTCTAGGACATTCAGAAGCCAAGTTATAAGCCCACAAAGGTGTAACTGGACTACTTCTTTAAAGTGACACCAGGCCCGGTGACCTTTGGGACATGGTTTTACCGCCTTAGGAATGTGCGATCATCTTGAAACGTTCAGATCACTTACAACTCAATAGATTCTACATTCTTGTAACGTTTCAGCCTGATTGGACCTTGTTTTCACACAAATGGACCCAGAATGATGTGAAATTGTGCTTCGTGCAACATAATTCTGGGTGCCATTTACAAACCATAGGTGCTAATGACTCCAATCCTTTTTGTGGTTGTAGGGGCTGTTGGTTGGAGTACATTAAAACAAACCTGATCTCTCTAGGACATTCAGAAGCCAAGTTATAAGCCCACAAATGTGTAACTGGACTACTTCTTTAAATTGACACCAGATCCGCCGACATTTGGGACATGGTTTGACCCCCTTAGGAAAGTGCGATCATCTTGAAACGTTCAGATCACTTACAACTCAATAGATTCTACCTTCTTGTAACGTTTCAGCCTGATTGGACCTTGTTTTCACACAAATGGACCCAGAATGATGTGAAATTGTGCTTCGTGCAACATAATTCTGGTTGCCATTTAAAGACCATAAGTGCTAATGACTCCCTTCCTTTTTGTGGTTGTAGGGGCTGTTGATTGGAGTATACTAAAACAAACCTGATCTCTCTAGGACATTCAGAAGCCAAGTTATAAGCCCACAAAGGTGTAACTGGACTACTTCTTTAAATTTACACCAGATCCGGTGACCTTTGGGACATGGTTTGACCCCCATAGGACAGTGCTATCATCATGAAACGTTCAGATCACTTACAACTCAATAGATTCTACCTTCCTGTAACGTTTCAGCCTGATTGGACCTTGTTTTCACACAAATGAACCCAGAATGATGTGAAATTGTGCTTAGTGCAGCATAATTCTGGGTGCCATTTACAAACCATAAGTGCTACTGACTCCATTCCTTTTTGTGGTTGTAGGGGCTGTTGATTGGAGTACACTAAAACAAAACTAACCTCTCTAGGACATTCAGAAGCCAAGTTATAAGCCCACAAATGTGTAACTGGACAACTTCTTTAAAGTGACACCAGGCCCGTTGACCTTTGGGACATGGTTTACCCCCTTAGGAATGTGCGATCATCTTGAAACGTTCAGATCACTTACAACTCAATAGATTCTACCTTCGTGTAACGTTTCAGCCTGATTGAACCTTGTTTTCACACAAATGGACCCAGAATGATGTGAAATTGTGCTTCGTGCAACATAATTCTGGGTGCCATTTACAAACCATAAGTGCTAATGACTCCATTCCTTTTTGTGGTTGTAGGGGCTGTTGCTTGGAATACATTAAAACAAACCTGATCTCTCTAGGACATTCAGAAGCCAAGTTATAAGCCCACAAATGTGTAACTGGACTACTTTAAATTGACACCAGATCCGGTGACCTTTGGGACATGGTTTGACCCCCTTAGGAAAGTGCGATCATCTTGAAACGTTCAGATCACTTACAACTCAATAGATTCTACCTTCTTGTAACGTGTCAGCCTGATTGGACCTTGTTTTCACACAAATGGACACAGAATGATGTGAAATTGTGCATCGTGCAACATAATTCTGGTTGCCATTTACAAACCATAAGTGATAATGACTCCATTCCTTTTTGTGGTTGTAGGGGCTGTTGATTGGAGTACACTAAAACAAACCTGATCTCTCTAGGACATTCAGAAGCCAAGTTATAAGCCCACAAAGGTGTAACTGGACTACTTCTTTAAAGTGACACCAGGCCCGGTGACCTTTGGGACATGGTTTTACCGCCTTAGGAATGTGCGATCATCTTGAAACGTTCAGATCACTTACAACTCAATAGATTCTACCTTCTTGTAACGTTTCAGCCTGATTGGACCTTGTTTTCACACAATGGACCCAGAATGATGTGAAATTGTGCTTCGTGCAACATAATTCTGGGTGCCATTTACAAACCATAGGTGCTAATGACTCCATTCCTTTTTGTGGTTGTAGGGGCTGTTGGTTGGAGTACATTAAAACAAACCTGATCTCTCTAGGACATTCAGAAGCCAAGTTATAAGCCCACAAATGTGTAACTGGACTACTTCTTTAAATTGACACCAGATCCGCCGACATTTGGGACATGGTTTGACCCCCTTAGGAAAGTGTGATCATCTTGAAACGTTCAGATCACTTACAACTCAATAGATTCTACCTTCTTGTAACGTTTCAGCCTGATTGGACCTTGTTTTCACACAAATGGACCCAGAATGATGTGAAATTGTGCTTCGTGCAACATAATTCTGGGTGCCATTTAAAGACCATAAGTGCTAATGACTCCCTTCCTTTTTGTGGTTGTAGGGGCTGTTGATTGGAGTATACTAAAACAAACCTGATCTCTCTAGGACATTCAGAAGCCAAGTTATAAGCCCACAAAGGTGTAACTGGACTACTTCTTTAAATTTACACCAGATCCGGTGACCTTTGGGACATGGTTTGACCCCCATAGGACAGTGCTATCATCATGAAACGTTCAGATCACTTACAACTCAATAGATTCTACCTTCCTGTAACGTTTCAGCCTGATTGGACCTTGTTTTCACACAAATGAACCCAGAATGATGTGAAATTGTGCTTAGTGCAGCATAATTCTGGGTGCCATTTACAAACCATAAGTGCTACTGACTCCATTCCTTTTTGTGGTTGTAGGGGCTGTTGATTGGAGTACACTAAAACAAACCTAACCTCTCTAGGACATTCAGAAGCCAAGTTATAAGCCCACAAAGGTGTAACTGGACTACTTCTTTAAAGTGACACCAGGCCCGGTGACCTTTGGGACATGGTTTGACCCCCTTAGGAAAGTGCTATCATCATGAAACGTTCAGATCACTTACAACTCAATAGATTCTACCTTCCTGTAACGTTTCAGCCTGATTGGACCTTGTTTTCACACAAATGAACCCAGAATGATGTGAAATTGTGCTTCGTGCAACATAATTCTGCGTGCCATTTACAAACCACAAGTGCTAATGACTCCATTCCTTTTTGGGGTAATGGGGGCTGTTAATTGGAGTACTTTAAAACAAACCTGACCTCACTAGGATATTCAGAAGCCAAGTTATAAGCCCACAAATGTGTAACTGGACTACTTCTTTAAAGTGACACCAGGCCCGGTGACCTTTGGGACATGGTTTGACCCCCTATAGGAATGTGCGATCATCATGAAACGTTCAGATCACTTACAACTCAATAGATTCTACCTTCTTGTAACGTTTCAGCCTGATTGGACCTTGTTTTCACACAAATGGTCCCAGAATGATGTGAAATTGTGCTTCGTGCAACATAATTCTGGGTGCCATTTACAAACCATAAGTGCTATTGACTCCATTCCTTTTTGTGGTTGTAGGGGCTGTTGATTGGAGTACACTAAAACAAACCTGATCTCTCTAGGACATTCAGAAGCCACGTTATAAGCCCACAAATGTGTAACGGGACTACTTCTTCAAATTGTCACCAGATCCGGTGACCTTTGGGACATGGTTTGACCCCCTTAGGAAAGTGCTATCATCATGAAACGTTCAGCTCACTTACAACTCAATAGATTCTACCTTCCTGTAACGTTTCAGCCTGATTGGACCTTGTTTTCACACAAATGGACCCAGAATGATGTGAAATTGTGCTTCGTGCAAAATAATTCTGGGTGCCATTTACAAACCATAAGTGCTAATGACTCCATTCCTTTTTGGGGTAATGGGGGCTGTTTATTGGAGTACTTTAAAACAAACCTGACCTCTCTAGGATATTCAGAAGCCAAGTTATAAGCCCACAAATGTGTAACTGGACTGCTTCTTTAAAGTGACACCAGGCCCGGTGACCTTTGGGACATGGTTTGACCCCCTCTAGGAATGTGCGATCATCATGAAACGTTCAGATCACTTACAACTCAATAGATTCTACCTTCTTGTAACGTTTCAGCCTGATTGGACCTTGTTTTCCACAAATGGACCCAGAATGATGTGAAATTGTGCTTCGTGCAACATAATTCTGGTTGCCATTTACAAACCATAAGTGCTAATGACTCCATTCCTTTTTGTGGTTGTAGGGGCTGTTGATTGGAGTACACTAAAACAAACCTGATCTCTCTAGGACATTCAAAAGCCAAGTTACAAGCCCACAAATGTGTAACTGGACTACTTCTTTAAATTGACACCAGATCCGGTGACCTTTGGGACGTGGTTTTACCCCCTTAGGAATGTGCGATCATCTTGAAACGTTCAGATCACTTACAACTAAATAGATTCTACCTTCTTGTAACGTTTCAGCCTGATTGGACCTTGTTTTCACACAAATGGACCCAGAATGATGTGAAATTGTGCTTCGTGCAACATAATTCTGGGTGCCATTTACAAACCATAAGTGCTAATGACTCCATTCATTTTTGTGGTTGTAGGGGCTGTTGGTTGGAGTACATTAAAACAAACCTGATCTCTCTAGGACATTCAGAAGCCAAGTTATAAGCCCACAAAGGTGTAACTGGACTACTTCTTTAAAGTGACACCAGGCCCGGTTACCTTTGGGACATGGTTTGACCCCCTTAGGAAAGTGTGATCATCTTGAAACGTTCAGATCACTTACAACTCAATAGATTCTACCTTCTTGTAACGTTTCAGCCTGATTGGACCTTGTTTTCACACAAATGGACCCAGAATGATGTGAAATTGTGCTTCGTGCAACATAATTCTGGGTGCCATTTAAAAACCATAAGTGCTAATGACTCCATTTCTTTTTGTGGTTGTAGGGGCTGTTGATTGGAGTATACTAAAACAAACCTGATCTCTCTAGGACATTCAGAAGCCAAGTTATAAGCCCACAAATGTGTATGTAACTGGACTACTTCTTTAAATTGACACCAGATCCGGTGACCTTTGGGACATGGTTTGACCCCCTTAGGAAAGTGCTATCATCATGAAATGTTCAGATCACTTACAACTCAATAGATTCTACCTTCCTGTAACGTTTCAGCCTGATTGGACCCTGTTTTCACACAAATGGACCCAGAATGATGTGAAATTGTGCTTCGTGCAACATAATTCTGGGTGCCATTTAAAAACCATAAGTGCTAATGACTCCATTCCTTTTTTGGGGTAATGGGGGCTGTTAATTGGAGTACTTTAAAACAAACCTGACCTCTCTAGGATATTGAGAAGCCAAGTTATAAGCCCACAAATGTGTAACTGGACTACTACTTTAAAGTGACACCAGGCCCGGTGACCTTTGGGACATGGTTTGACCCCCTATAGGAATGTGCGATCATCATGAAACGTTCAGATCACTTACAACTCAATAGATTCTACCTTCTTGTAACGTTTCAGCCTGATTGGACCTTGTTTTCACACAAATGGACCCAGAATGATGTGAAATTGTGCTTCGTGCAACATAATTCTGGTTGCCATTTACAAACCATAAGTGCTAATGACTCCATTCCTTTTTGTGGTTGTAGGTGCTGTTGATTGGAGTACACTAAAACAAACCTGATCTCTCTAGGACATTCAGAAGCCAAGTTACAAGCCCACAAATGTGTAACTGGACTACTTCTTTAAATTGACACCAGATCCGTGACCTTTGGGACATGGTTTTACCCCCTTAGGAATGTGCGATCATCTTGAAACGTTCAGATCACTTACAACTCAATAGATTCTACCTTCTTGTAACGTTTCAGCCTGATTGGACCTTGTTTTCACACAAATGGACCCAGAATGATGTGAAATTGTGCTTCGTGCAACATAATTCTGGGTGCCATTTACAAACCATAAGTGCTAATGACTCCAATCCTTTTTGTGCTTGTAGGGGCTGTTGGTTGGAGTACATTAATACAAACCTGATCTCTCTAGGACATTCAGAAGCCAAGTTTTAAGCCCACAAAGGTGTAACTGGACTACTTCTTTAAAGTGACACCAGGCCCGGTGACCTTTGGGACATGGTTTGACCCCCTTAGGAAAGTGCGATCATCTTGAAACGTTCAGATCACTTACAACTCAATATATTCTACCTTCTTGTAACGTTTCAGCCTGATTGGACCTTGTTTTCACACAAATGGACCCAGAATGATGTGAAATTGTGCTTCGTGCAACATAATTCTGGGTGCCATTTAAAAACCATAAGTGCTAATGACTCCATTCCTTTTTGTGGTTGTAGGGGCTGTTGATTGGAGTATACTAAAACAAACCTGATCTCTCTAGGACATTCAGAAGCCAAGTTATAAGCCCACAAATGTGTAACTGGACTACTTCTTTAAATTGACACCAGATCCGGTGACCTTTGGGACATGGTTTGACCCCCTTAGGAAAGTGCTATCCTCATGAAACGTTCAGATCACTTACAACTCAATAGATTCTACCTTCCTGTAACGTTTCAGCCTGATTGGACCTTGTTTTCACACAAATGAACCCAGAATGATGTGAAATTGTGCTTCGTGCAACATAATTCTGGGTGCCATTTAAAAACCATAAGTGCTAATGACTCCATTTCTTTTTTGGGTAATGAGGGCTGTTAATTGGAGTACTTTAAAACAAACCTGACCTCTCTAGGATATTCAGAAGCCAAGTTATAAGCCCACAAATGTGTAACTGGACTACTTCTTTAAAGTGACACCAGGCCCGGTGACCTTTGGGACATGGTTTGACCCCGTATAGGAATGTGAGATCATCATGAAACGTTCAGATCACTTACAACTCAATAGATTCTACCTTCTTGTAACGTTTCAGCCATATTGGACCTTGTTTTCACACAAATGGACCCAGAATGATGTGAAATTGTGCTTCGTGCAACATAATTCTGGGTGCCATTTAAAAACCATAAGTGCTAATGACTCCATTTCTTTTTGGGGTAATGAGGGCTGTTAATTGGAGTACTTTAAAACAAACCTGACCTCTCTAGGATATTCAGAAGCCAAGTTATAAGCCCACAAATGTGTAACTGGACTACTTCTTTAAATTGACACCAGATCCGCCGACATTTGGGACATGGTTTGACCCCCTTAGGAAAGTGCGATCATCTTGAAACGTTCAGATCACTTACAACTCAATAGATTCTACCTTCTTGTAACGTTTCAGCCTGATTGGACCTTGTTTTCACACAAATGGACCCAGAATGATGTGAAATTGTGCTTCGTGCAACATAATTCTGGGTGCCATTTAAAGACCATAAGTGCTAATGACTCCCTTCCTTTTTGTGGTTGTAGGGGCTGTTGATTGGAGTATACTAAAACAAACCTGATCTCTCTAGGACATTCAGAAGCCAAGTTATAAGCCCACAAAGGTGTAACTGGACTACTTCTTTAAATTTACACCAGATCCGGTGACCTTTGGGACATGGTTTGACCCCCATAGGACAGTGCTATCATCATGAAACGTTCAGATCACTTACAACTCAATAGACTCTACCTTCCTGTAACGTTTCAGCCTGATTGGACCTTGTTTTCACACAAATGAACCCAGAATGATGTGAAATTGTGCTTAGTGCAGCATAATTCTGGGTGCCATTTACAAACCATAAGTGCTACTGACTCCATTCCTTTTTGTGGTTGTAGGGGCTGTTGAATGGAGTACACTAAAACAAACCTAACCTCTCTAGGACATTCAGAAGCCAAGTTATAAGCCCACAAAGGTGTAACTGGACTACTTCTTTAAAGTGACACCAGGCCCGGTGACCTTTGGGACATGGTTTGACCCCCTTAGGAATGTGCTATCATCATGAAACGTTCAGATCACTTACAACTCAATAGATTCTACCTTCCTGTAACGTTTCAGCCTGATTGGACCTTGTTTTCACACAAATGAACCCAGAATGATGTGAAATTGTGCTTCGTGCAACATAATTCTGCGTGCCATTTAGAAACCATAAGTGCTAATGACTCCATTCCTTTTTGGGGTAATGGGGGCTGTTAATTGGAGTACTTTAAAACAAACCTGACCTCTCTAGGATATTCAGAAGCCAAGTTATAAGCCCACAAATGTGTAACTGGACTACTTCTTTAAAGTGACACCAGGCCCGGTGACCTTTGGGACATGGTTTGACCCCCTATAGGAATGTGCGATCATCATGAAACGTTCAGATCACTTACAACTCAATAGATTCTACCTTCTTGTAACGTTTCAGCCTGATTGGACATTGTTTTCACACAAATGGTCAAAGAATGATGTGAAATTGTGCTTCGTGCAACATAATTCTGGGTGCCATTTACAAACCATAAGTGCTATTGACTCCATTCCTTTTTGTGGTTGTAGGGGCTGTTGATTGGAGTACACTAAAACAAACCTGATCTCTCTAGGACATTCAGAAGCCACGTTATAAGCCCACAAATGTGTAACTGGACTACTTCTTTAAATTGTCACCAGATCCGGTGACCTTTGGGACATGGTTTGACCCCCTTAGGAAAGTGCTATCATCATGAAACGTTCAGCTCACTTACAACTCAATAGATTCTACCTTCCTGTAACGTTTCAGCCTGATTGGACCTTGTTTTCACACAAATGGACCCAGAATTATGTGAAATTGTGCTTCGTGCAAAATAATTCTGGGTGCCATTTACAAACCATAAGTGCTAATGACTCCATTCCTTTTTGGGGTAATGGGGGCTGTTAATTGGAGTACTTTAAAATAAACCTGACCTCTCTAGGATATTCAGAAGCCAAGTTATAAGCCCACAAATGTGTAACTGGACTACTTCTTTAAAGTGACACCAGGCCCGGTGACCTTTGGGACATGGTTTGACCCCCTCTAGGAATGTGCGATCATCATGAAACGTTCAGATCACTTACAACTCAATAGATTCTACCTTCTTGTAACGTTTCAGCCTGATTGGACCTTGTTTTCCACAAATGGACCCAGAATGATGTGAAATTGTGCTTCGTGCAACATAATTCTGGTTGCCATTTACAAACCATAAGTGCTAATGACTCCATTCCTTTTTGTGGTTGTAGGGGCTGTTGATTGGAGTACACTAAAACAAACCTGATCTCTCTAGGACATTCAAAAGCCAAGTTACAAGCCCACAAATGTGTAACTGGACTACTTCTTTAAATTGACACCAGATCCGGTGACCTTTGGGACGTGGTTTTACCCCCTTAGGAATGTGCGATCATCTTGAAACGTTCAGATCACTTACAACTCAATAGATTCTACCTTCTTGTAACGTTTCAGCCTGATTGGACCTTGTTTTCACACAAATGGTCCCAGAATGATGTGAAATTGTGCTTCGTGCAACATAATTCTGGGTGCCATTTACAAACCATAAGTGCTATTGACTCCATTCCTTTTTGTGGTTGTAGGGGCTGTTGATTGGAGTACACTAAAACAAACCTGATCTCTCTAGGACATTCAGAAGCCACGTTATAAGCCCACAAATGTGTAACTGGACTACTTCTTTAAATTGTCACCAGATCCGGTGACCTTTGGGACATGGTTTGACCCCCTTAGGAAAGTGCTATCATCATGAAACGTTCAGCTCACTTACAACTCAATAGATTCTACCTTCCTGTAACGTTTCAGCCTGATTGGACCTTGTTTTCACACAAATGGACCCAGAATGATGTGAAATTGTGCTTCGTGCAGAATAATTCTGGGTGCCATTTACAAACCATAAGTGCTAATGACTCCATTCCTTTTTGGGGTAATGGGGGCTGTTAATTGGAGTACTTTAAAATAAACCTGACCTCTCTAGGATATTCAGAAGCCAAGTTATAAGCCCACAAATGTGTAACTGGACTACTTCTTTAAAGTGACACCAGGCCCGGTGACCTTTGGGACATGGTTTGACCCCCTCTAGGAATGTGCGATCATCATGAAACGTTCAGATCACTTACAACTCAATAGACTCTACCTTCTTGTAACGTTTCAGCCTGATTGGACCTTGTTTTCCACAAATGGACCCAGAATGATGTGAAATTGTGCTTCGTGCAACATAATTCTGGTTGCCATTTACAAACCATAAGTGCTAATGACTCCATTCCTTTTTGTGGTTGTAGGGGCTGTTGATTGGAGTACACTAAAACAAACCTGATCTCTCTAGGACATTCAAAAGCCAAGTTACAAGCCCACAAATGTGTAACTGGACTACTTCTTTAAATTGACACCAGATCCGGTGACCTTTGGGACGTGGTTTTACCCCCTTAGGAATGTGCGATCATCTTGAAACGTTCAGATCACTTACAACTCAATAGATTCTACCTTCTTGTAACGTTTCAGCCTGATTGGACCTTGTTTTCACACAAATGGACCCAGAATGATGTGAAATTGTGCTTCGTGCAACATAATTCTGGGTGCCATTTACAAACCATAAGTGCTAATGACTCCATTCCTTTTTGTGGTTGTAGGGGCTGTTAGGTTGGAGTACATTAAAACAAGCCTGATCTCTCTAGGACATTCAGAAGCCAAGTTATAAGCCCACAAAGGTGTAACTGGACTACTTCTTTAAAATGACACCAGGCCCGGTTACCTTTGGGACATGGTTTGACCCCCGGAGGAAAGTGTGATCATCTTGAAACGTTCAGATCACTTACAACTCAATAGATTCTACCTTCTTGTAACGTTTCAGCCTGATTGGACCTTGTTTTCACACAAATGGACCCAGAATGATGTGAAATTGTGCTTCGTGCAACATAATTCTGGGTGCCATTTAAAAACCATAAGTGCTAATGACTCCATTTCTTTTTGTGGTTGTAGGGGCTGTTGATTGGAGTATACTAAAACAAACCTGATCTCTCTAGGACATTCAGAAGCCAAGTTATAAGCCCACAAATGTGTATGTAACTGGACTACTTCTTTAAATTGACACCAGATCCGGTGACCTTTGGGACATGGTTTTACCCCCTTAGGAAAGTGCTATCATCATGAAATGTTCAGATCACTTACAACTCAATAGATTCTACCTTCCTGTAACGTTTCAGCCTGATTGGACCCTGTTTTCACACAAATGGACCCAGAATGATGTGAAATTGTGCTTCGTGCAACATAATTCTGGGTGCCATTTAAAAACCATAAGTGCTAATGACTCCATTCCTTTTTTGGGGTAATGGGGGCTGTTAATTGGAGTACTTTAAAACAAACCTGACCTCTCTAGGATATTGAGAAGCCAAGTTATAAACCCACGAATGTGTAACTGGACTACTACTTTAAAGTGACACCAGGCCCGGTGACCTTTGGGACATGGTTTGATCCCCTATAGGAATGTGCGATCATCATGAAACGTTCAGATCACTTACAACTCAATAGATTCTACCTTCTTGTAACGTTTCAGCCTGATTGGGCCTTGTTTTCACACAAATGGACCCAGAATGATGTGAAATTGTGCTTCGTGCAACATAATTCTGGTTGCCATTTACAAACCATAAGTGCTAATGACTCCATTCCTTTTTGTGGTTGTAGGTGCTGTTGATTGGAGTACACTAAAACAAACCTGATCTCTCTAGGACATTCAGAAGCCAAGTTACAAGCCCACAAATGTGTAACTGGACTACTTCTTTAAATTGACACCAGATCCGTGACCTTTGGGACATGGTTTTACCCCCCTAGGAATGTGCGATCATCTTGAAACGTTCAGATCACTTACAACTCAATAGATTCTACCTTCTTGTAACGTTTCAGCCTGATTGGACCTTGTTTTCACACAAATGGACCCAGAATGATGTGAAATTGTGCTTCGTGCAACATAATTCTGGGTGCCATTTACAAACCATAAGTGCTAATGACTCCAATCCTTTTTGTGCTTGTAGGGGCTGTTGGTTGGAGTACATTAAAACAAACCTGATCTCTCTAGGACATTCAGAAGCCAAGTTTTAAGCCCACAAAGGTGTAACTGGACTACTTCTTTAAAGTGACACCAGGCCCGGTGACCTTTGGGACATGGTTTGACCCCTTTAGGAAAGTGCGATCATCTTGAAACGTTCAGATCACTTACAACTCAATAGATTCTACCTTCTTGTAACGTTTCAGCCTGATTGGACCTTGTTTTCACACAAATGGACCCAGAATGATGTGAAATTGTGCTTCGTGCAACATAATTCTGGGTGCCATTTAAAAACCATAAGTGCTAATGACTCCATTCCTTTTTGTGGTTGTAGGGGCTGTTGATTGGAGTATACTAAAACAAACCTGATCTCTCTAGGACATTCAGAAGCCAAGTTATAAGCCCACAAATGTGTAACTGGACTACTTCTTTAAATTGACACCAGATCCGGTGACCTTTGGGACATGGTTTGACCCCCTTAGGAAAGTGCTATCCTCATGAAACGTTCAGATCTTACAACTCAATAGATTCTACCTTCCTGTAACGTTTCAGCCTGATTGGACCTTGTTTTCACACAAATGAACCCAGAATGATGTGAAATTGTGCTTCGTGCAACATAATTCTGGGTGCCATTTAAAAACCATAAGTGCTAATGACTCCATTTCTTTTTTGGGTAATGAGGGCTGTTAATTGGAGTACTTTAAAACAAACCTGACCTCTCTAGGATATTCAGAAGCCAAGTTATAAGCCCACAAATGTGTAACTGGACTACTTCTTTAAAGTGACACCAGTCCCGGTGACCTTTGGGACATGGTTTGACCCCGTATAGGAATGTGCGATCATCATGAAACGTTCAGATCACTTACAACTCAATAGATTCTACCTTCCTGTAACGTTTCAGCCTGATTGGACCCTGTTTTCACACAAATGGACCCAGAATGATGTGAAATTGTGCTTCGTGCAACATAATTCTGGGTGCCATTTAAAAACCATAAGTGCTAATGACTCCATTCCTTTTTTGGGGTAATGGGGGCTGTTAATTGGAGTACTTTAAAACAAACCTGACCTCTCTAGGATATTGAGAAGCCAAGTTATAAACCCACAAATGTGTAACTGGACTACTACTTTAAAGTGACACCAGGCCCGGTGACCTTTGGGACATGGTTTGATCCCCTATAGGAATGTGCGATCATCATGAAACGTTCAGATCACTTACAACTCAATAGATTCTACCTTCTTGTAACGTTTCAGCCTGATTGGACCTTGTTTTCACACAAATGGACCCAGAATGATGTGAAATTGTGCTTCGTGCAACATAATTCTGGTTGCCATTTACAAACCATAAGTGCTAATGACTCCATTCCTTTTTGTGGTTGTAGGTGCTGTTGATTGGAGTACACTAAAACAAACCTGATCTCTCTAGGACATTCAGAAGCCAAGTTACAAGCCCACAAATGTGTAACTGGACTACTTCTTTAAATTGACACAGAATCCGTGACCTTTGGGACATGGTTTTACCCCCCTAGGAATGTGCGATCATCTTGAAACGTTCAGATCACTTACAACTCAATAGATTCTACCTTCTTGTAACGTTTCAGCCTGATTGGACCTTGTTTTCACACAAATGGACCCAGAATGATGTGAAATTGTGCTTCGTGCAACATAATTCTGGGTGCCATTTAGAAACCATAAGTGCTAATGACTCCAATCCTTTTTGTGCTTGTAGGGGCTGTTGGTTGGAGTACATTAAAACAAACCTGATCTCTCTAGGACATTCAGAAGCCAAGTTTTAAGCCCACAAAGGTGTAACTGGACTACTTCTTTAAAGTGACACCAGGCCCGGTGACCTTTGGGACATGGTTTGACCCCCTTAGGAAAGTGCGATCATCTTGAAACGTTCAGATCACTTACAACTCAATAGATTCTACCTTCTTGTAACGTTTCAGCCTGATTGGACCTTGTTTTCACACAAATGGACCCAGAATGATGTGAAATTGTGCTTCGTGCAACATAATTCTGGGTGCCATTTACAAACCATAAGTGCTAATGACTCCATTCCTTTTTGTGGTTGTAGGGGCTGTTGATTGGAGTACACTAAAACAAACCTGATCTCTCTAGGACATTCAGAAGCCAAGTTACAAGCCCACAAATGTGTAACTGGACTACTTCTTTAAATTGACACCAGGCCCGGTGACCTTTGGGACATGGTTTTACCCCCTTAGGAAAGTGCTATCATCATGAAACGTTCAGATCACTTACAACTCAATAGATTCTACCTTCCTGTAACGTTTCAGCCTGATTGGACCTTGTTTTCACACAAATGAACCCGTAATGATGTGAAATTGTGCTTCGTGCAACATAATTCTGGGTGCCATGTAAAAACCATAAGTGCTAATGACTCCATTCCTTTTTTGGGGTAATGGGGGCTGTTAATTGGAGTACTCTAAAACAAACCTGACCTCTCTTCGATATTCAGAAGCCAAGTTATAAGCCCACAAAGGTGTAACTGGACTACTTCTTTAAAGTGACACCAGGCCCGGTGACCTTTGGGACATTGTTTGACCCCCTATAGGAATGTGCGATCATCATGAAACGTTCAGATCACTTACAACTCAATAGATTCTACCTTCTTGTAACGTTTCAGCCTGATTGGACCTTGTTTTCACACAAATGGACCCAGAATGATGTGAAATTGTGCTTCGTGCAACGTAATTCTGGGTGCCATTTACAAACCATAAGTGCTAATGACTCCATTCCTTTTTGTGGTTGTAGGGGCTGTTGATTGGAGTACACTAAATTAAACCTAACTCTCTAGGACATTCAGAAGCCAAGTTATAAGCCCACAAAGGTGTAACTGGACTACTTCTTTAAAGTGACACCAGGCCCGGTGACCTTTGGGACATGGTTTTACCCCCTGTAGGAATGTGCGATCATCTTGAAACGTTCAGATCACTTACAACTCAATAGATTCTACCTTCTTGTAACGTTTCAGCCTGATTGGACCTTGTTTTCACACAAAAGGACCCAGAATGATGTGAAATTGTGCTTCGTGCAACATAATTCTGGGTGCCATTTACAAACCATAAGCGCTAATGACTCCATTCCTTTTACGGGTAATGGGGGCTGTTAATTGGAGTACTTTAAAACAAACCTGACCTCTCTAGGATATTCAGAAGCCAAGTTATAAGCCCACAACTGTGTAACTTTACTACTTCTTTAAAGTGACACCAGGCCCGGTGACCTTTGGGACATGGTTTGACCCCCTATAGGAATGTGCGATCATCGTGAAACGTTCAGATCACTTACAACTCAATAGATTCTACCTTCTTGTAACGTTTCAGCCTGATTGGACCTTGTTTTCACACAAATGGACCCAGAATGATGTGAAATTGTGCTTCGTGCAACATAATTCTGGTTGCCATTTACAAACCATAAGTGCTAATGACTCCATTCCTTTTTGTGGTTGTAGGGGCTGTTGATTGGAGTACACTAAAACAAACCTGATCTCTCTAGGACATTCAGAAGCCAAGTTACAAGCCCACAAATGTGTAACTGGACTACTTCTTTAAATTAACACCAGATCCGTGACCTTTGGGACAAGGTTTTACCCCCTTAGGAATGTGCGATCATCTTGAAACGTTCAGATCACTTACAACTCAATAGATTCTACCTTCTTGTAACGTTTCAGCCTGATTGGACCTTGTTTTCACACAAATGGACCCAGAATGATGTGAAATTGTGCTTCGTGCAACATAATTCTGGGTGCCATTTACAAACCATAAGTGCTAATGACTCCAATCCTTTTTGTGCTTGTAGGGGCTGTGGGTTGGAGTACATTAAAACAAACCTGATCTCTCTAGGACATTCAGAAGCCAAGTTATAAGCCCACAAAGGTGTAACTGGACTACTTCTTTAAAGTGAATCCAGGCCCGGTGACCTTTGGGACATGGTTTGACCCCCTTAGGAAAGTGCGATCATCTTGAAACGTTCAGATCACTTACAACTCAATAGATTCTACCTTCTTGTAACGTTTCAGCCTGATTGGACCTTGTTTTCACACAAATAGACCCAGAATGATGTGAAATTGTGCTTCGTGCAACATAATTCTGGGTGCCATTTAAAAACCATAAGTGCTAATGACTCCATTCCTTTTTGTGGTTGTAGGGGCTGTTGATTGGAGTATACTAAAACAAACCTGATCTCTCTAGGACATTCAGAAGCCAAGTTATAAGCCCACAAATGTGTAACTGGACTACTTCTTTAAATTGACACCAGATCCGGTGACCTTTGGGACATGGTTTGACCCCCTTAGGAAAGTGCTATCCTCATGAAACGTTCAGATCACTTACAACTCAATAGATTCTACCTTCCTGTAACGTTTCAGCCTGATTGGACCTTGTTTTCACACAAATGAACCCAGAATGATGTGAAATTGTGCTTCGTGCAACATAATTCTGGGTGCCATTTAAATACCATAAGTGCTAATGACTCCATTTCTTTTTGGGGTAATCGGGGCTGTGAATTGGAGTACTTTAAAACAAACCTGACCTCTCTAGGATATTCAGAAGCCAAGTTATAAGCCCACAAATGTGTAACTGGACTACTTCTTTAAAGTGACACCAGGCCCGGTGACCTTTGGGACATGGTTTGACCCCCTATAGGAATGTGCGATCATCATGAAACGTTCAGATCACTTACAACTCAATAGATTCTACCTTCTTGTAACGTTTCAGCCTGATTGGACCTGGTTTTCACACAAATGGACCCAGAATGATGTGAAATTGTGCTTCATGCAACATAATTCTGGTTGCCATTTACAAACCATAAGTGCTATTGACTCCATTCCTTTTTGTGGTTGTAGGGGCTGTTGATTGGAGTACACTAAAACAAACCTGATCTCTCTAGGACATTCAGAAGCCAAGTTACAAGCCCACAAATGTGTAACTGGAATACTTCTTTAAATTGACACCAGGCCCGGTGACCTTTGGGACATGGTTTGACCCCCTTAGGAAAGTGCTATCATCATGAAACGTTCAGATCACTTACAACTCAATAGATTCTACCTTCCTGTAACATTTCAGCCTGATTGGACCTTGTTTTCACACAAATGGACCCAGAATTATGTGAAATTGTGCTTCGTGCAAAATAATTCTGGGTGCCATTTACAAACCATAAGTGCTAATGACTCCATTCCTTTTTGGGGTAATGGGGGCTGTTAATTGGAGTACTTTAAAATAAACCTGACCTCTCTAGGATATTCAGAAGCCAAGTTATAAGCCCACAAATGTGTAACTGGACTACTTCTTTAAAGTGACACCAGGCCCGGTGACCTTTGGGACATGGTTTGACCCCCTCTAGGAATGTGCGATCATCATGAAACGTTCAGATCACTTACAACTCAATAGATTCTACCTTCTTGTAACGTTTCAGCCTGATTGGACCTTGTTTTCCACAAATGGACCCAGAATGATGTGAAATTGTGCTTCGTGCAACATAATTCTGGTTGCCATTTACAAACCATAAGTGCTAATGACTCCATTCCTTTTTGTGGTTGTAGGGGCTGTTGATTGGAGTATACTAAAACAAACCTGATCTCTCTAGGACATTCAGAAGCCAAGTTATAAGCCCACAAATGTGTAACTGGACTACTTCTTTAAATTGACACCAGATCCGGTGACCTTTGGGACATGGTTTGACCCCCTTAGGAAAGTGCTATCCTCATGAAACGTTCAGATCACTTACAACTCAATAGATTCTACCTTCCTGTAACGTTTCAGCCTGATTGGACCTTGTTTTCACACAAATGAACCCAGAATGATGTGAAATTGTGCTTCGTGCAACATAATTCTGGGTGCCATTTAAATACCATAAGTGCTAATGACTCCATTTCTTTTTGGGGTAATGGGGGCTGTGAATTGGAGTACTTTAAAACAAACCTGACCTCTCTAGGATATTCAGAAGCCAAGTTATAAGCCCACAAATGTGTAACTGGACTACTTCTTTAAAGTGACACCAGGCCCGGTGACCTTTGGGACATGGTTTGACCCCCTATAGGAATGTGCGATCATCATGAAACGTTCAGATCACTTACAACTCAATAGATTCTACCTTCTTGTAACGTTTCAGCCTGATTGGTCCTGGTTTTCACACAAATGGACCCAGAATGATGTGAAATTGTGCTTCATGCAACATAATTCTGGTTGCCATTTACAAACCATAAGTGCTATTGACTCCATTCCTTTTTGTGGTTGTAGGGGCTGTTGATTGGAGTACACTAAAACAAACCTGATCTCTCTAGGACATTCAGAAGCCAAGTTACAAGCCCACAAATGTGTAACTGGAATACTTCTTTAAATTGACACCAGGCCCGGTGACCTTTGGGACATGGTTTGACCCCCTTAGGAAAGTGCTATCATCATGAAACGTTCAGATCACTTACAACTCAATAGATTCTACCTTCCTGTAACGTTTCAGCCTGATTGGACCTTGTTTTCACACAAATGGACCCAGAATTATGTGAAATTGTGCTTCGTGCAAAATAATTCTGGGTGCCATTTACAAACCATAAGTGCTAATGACTCCATTCCTTTTTGGGGTAATGGGGGCTGTTAATTGGAGTACTTTAAAATAAACCTGACCTCTCTAGGATATTCAGAAGCCAAGTTATAAGCCCACAAATGTGTAACTGGACTACTTCTTTAAAGTGACACCAGGCCCGGTGACCTTTGGGACATGGTTTGACCCCCTCTAGGAATGTGCGATCATCATGAAACGTTCAGATCACTTACAACTCAATAGATTCTACCTTCTTGTAACGTTTCAGCCTGATTGGACCTTGTTTTCCACAAATGGACCCAGAATGATGTGAAATTGTGCTTCGTGCAACATAATTCTGGTTGCCATTTACAAACCATAAGTGCTAATGACTCCATTCCTTTTTGTGGTTGTAGGGGCTGTTGATTGGAGTACACTAAAACAAACCTGATCTCTCTAGGACATTCAAAAGCCAAGTTACAAGCCCACAAATGTGTAACTGGACTACTTCTTTAAATTGACACCAGATCCGGTGACCTTTGGGACGTGGTTTTACCCCCTTAGGAATGTGCGATCATCTTGAAACGTTCAGATCACTTACAACTCAATAGATTCTACCTTCTTGTAACGTTTCAGCCTGATTGGACCTTGTTTTCACACAAATGGTCCCAGAATGATGTGAAATTGTGCTTCGTGCAACATAATTCTGGGTGCCATTTACAAACCATAAGTGCTATTGACTCCATTCCTTTTTGTGGTTGTAGGGGCTGTTGATTGGAGTACACTAAAACAAACCTGATCTCTCTAGGGCATTCAGAAGCCACGTTATAAGCCCACAAATGTGTAACTGGACTACTTCTTTAAATTGTCACCAGATCCGGTGACCTTTGGGACATGGTTTGACCCCCTTAGGAAAGTGCTATCATCATGAAACGTTCAGCTCACTTACAACTCAATAGATTCTACCTTCCTGTAACGTTTCAGCCTGATTGGACCTTGTTTTCACACAAATGGACCCAGAATGATGTGAAATTGTGCTTCGTGCAAAATAATTCTGGGTGCCATTTACAAACCATAAGTGCTAATGACTCCATTCCTTTTTGGGGTAATGGGGGCTGTTAATTGGAGTACTTTAAAATAAACCTGACCTCTCTAGGATATTCAGAAGCCAAGTTATAAGCCCACAAATGTGTAACTGGACTACTTCTTTAAAGTGACACCAGGCCCGGTGACCTTTGGGACATGGTTTGACCCCCTCTAGGAATGTGCGATCATCATGAAACGTTCAGATCACTTACAACTCAATAGACTCTACCTTCTTGTAACGTTTCAGCCTGATTGGACCTTGTTTTCCACAAATGGACCCAGAATGATGTGAAATTGTGCTTCGTGCAACATAATTCTGGTTGCCATTTACAAACCATAAGTGCTAATGACTCCATTCCTTTTTGTGGTTGTAGGGGCTGTTGATTGGAGTACACTAAAACAAACCTGATCTCTCTAGGACATTCAAAAGCCAAGTTACAAGCCCACAAATGTGTAACTGGACTACTTTAAATTGACACCAGATCCAGTGACCTTTGGGACGTGGTTTTACCCCCTTAGGAATGTGCGATCATCTTGAAACGTTCAGATCACTTACAACTCAATAGATTCTACCTTCTTGTAACGTTTCAGCCTGATTGGACCTTGTTTTCACACAAATGGACCCAGAATGATGTGAAATTGTGCTTCGTGCAACATAATTCTGGGTGCCATTTACAAACCATAAGTGCTAATGACTCCATTCCTTTTTGTGGTTGTAGGGGCTGTTGGTTGGAGTACATTAAAACAAACCTGATCTCTCTAGGACATTCAGAAGCCAAGTTATAAGCCCACAAAGGTGTAACTGGACTACTTGTTTAAAGTGACACCAGGCCCGGTTACCTTTGGGACATGGTTTGACCCCCGGAGGAAAGTGTGATCATCTTGAAACGTTCAGATCACTTACAACTCAATAGATTCTACCTTCTTGTAACGTTTCAGCCTGATTGGACCTTGTTTTCACACAAATGGACCCAGAATGATGTGAAATTGTGCTTCGTGCAACATAATTCTGGGTGCCATTTAAAAACCATAAGTGCTAATGACTCCATTTCTTTTTGTGGTTGTAGGGGCTGTTGATTGGAGTATACTAAAACAAACCTGATCTCTCTAGGACATTCAGAAGCCAAGTTATAAGCCCACAAATGTGTATGTAACTGGACTACTTCTTTAAATTGACACCAGATCCGGTGACCTTTGGGACATGGTTTTACCCCCTTAGGAAAGTGCTATCATCATGAAATGTTCAGATCACTTACAACTCAATAGATTCTACCTTCCTGTAACGTTTCAGCCTGATTGGACCCTGTTTTCACACAAATGGACCCAGAATGATGTGAAATTGTGCTTCGTGCAACATAATTCTGGGTGCCATTTAAAAACCATAAGTGCTAATGACTCCATTCCTTTTTTGGGGTAATGGGGGCTGCTAATTGGAGTACTTTAAAACAAACCTGACCTCTCTAGGATATTGAGAAGCCAAGTTATAAACCCACAAATGTGTAACTGGACTACTACTTTAAAGTGACACCAGGCCCGGTGACCTTTGGGACATGGTTTGATCCCCTATAGGAATGTGCGATCATCATGAAACGTTCAGATCACTTACAACTCAATAGATTCTACCTTCTTGTAACGTTTCAGCCTGATTGGACCTTGTTTTCCACAAATGGACCCAGAATGATGTGAAATTGTGCTTCGTGCAACATAATTCTGGTTGCCATTTACAAACCATAAGTGCTAATGACTCCATTCCTTTTTGTGGTTGTAGGGGCTGTTGATTGGAGTACACTAAAACAAACCTGATCTCTCTAGGACATTCAAAAGCCAAGTTACAAGCCCACAAATGTGTAACTGGACTACTTCTTTAAATTGACACCAGATCCGGTGACCTTTGGGACGTGGTTTTACCCCCTTAGGAATGTGCGATCATCTTGAAACGTTCAGATCACTTACAACTCAATAGATTCTACCTTCTTGTAACGTTTCAGCCTGATTGGACCTTGTTTTCACACAAATGGTCCCAGAATGATGTGAAATTGTGCTTCGTGCAACATAATTCTGGGTGCCATTTACAAACCATAAGTGCTATTGACTCCATTCCTTTTTGTGGTTGTAGGGGCTGTTGATTGGAGTACACTAAAACAAACCTGATCTCTCTAGGACATTCAGAAGCCACGTTATAAGCCCACAAATGTGTAACTGGACTACTTCTTTAAATTGTCACCAGATCCGGTGACCTTTGGGACATGGTTTGACCCCCTTAGGAAAGTGCTATCATCATGAAACGTTCAGCTCACTTACAACTCAATAGATTCTACCTTCCTGTAACGTTTCAGCCTGATTGGACCTTGTTTTCACACAAATGGACCCAGAATGATGTGAAATTGTGCTTCGTGCAAAATAATTCTGGGTGCCATTTACAAACCATAAGTGCTAATGCCTCCATTCCTTTTTGGGGTAATGGGGGCTGTTAATTGGAGTACTTTAAAATAAACCTGACCTCTCTAGGATATTCAGAAGCCAAGTTATAAGCCCACAAATGTGTAACTGGACTACTTCTTTAAAGTGACACCAGGCCCGGTGACCTTTGGGACATGGTTTGACCCCCTCTAGGAATGTGCGATCATCATGAAACGTTCAGATCACTTACAACTCAATAGACTCTACTTTCTTGTAACGTTTCAGCCTGATTGGACCTTGTTTTCCACAAATGGACCCAGAATGATGTGAAATTGTGCTTCGTGCAACATAATTCTGGTTGCCATTTACAAACCATAAGTGCTAATGACTCCATTCCTTTTTGTGGTTGTAGGGGCTGTTGATTGGAGTACACTAAAACAAACCTGATCTCTCTAGGACATTCAAAAGCCAAGTTACAAGCCCACAAATGTGTAACTGGACTACTTCTTTAAATTGACACCAGATCCGGTGACCTTTGGGACGTGGTTTTACCCCCTTAGGAATGTGCGATCATCTTGAAACGTTCAGATCACTTACAACTCAATAGATTCTACCTTCTTGTAACGTTTCAGCCTGATTGGACCTTGTTTTCACACAAATGGACCCAGAATGATGTGAAATTGTGCTTCGTGCAACATAATTCTGGGTGCCATTTACAAACCATAAGTGCTAATGACTCCATTCCTTTTTGTGGTTGTAGGGGCTGTTGGTTGGAGTACATTAAAACAAACCTGATCTCTCTAGGACATTCAGAAGCCAAGTTATAAGCCCACAAAGGTGTAACTGGACTACTTCTTTAAAGTGACACCAGGCCCGGTTACCTTTGGGACATGGTTTGACCCCCGGAGGAAAGTGTGATCATCTTGAAACGTTCAGATCACTTACAACTCAATAGATTCTACCTTCTTGTAACGTTTCAGCCTGATTGGACCTTGTTTTCACACAAATGGACCCAGAATGATGTGAAATTGTGCTTCGTGCAACATAATTCTGGGTGCCATTTAAAAACCATAAGTGCTAATGACTCCATTTCTTTTTGTGGTTGTAGGGGCTGTTGATTGGAGTATACTAAAACAAACCTGATCTCTCTAGGACATTCAGAAGCCAAGTTATAAGCCCACAAATGTGTATGTAACTGGACTACTTCTTTAAATTGACACCAGATCCGGTGACCTTTGGGACATGGTTTTACCCCCTTAGGAAAGTGCTATCATCATGAAATGTTCAGATCACTTACAACTCAATAGATTCTACCTTCCTGTAACGTTTCAGCCTGATTGGACCCTGTTTTCACACAAATGGACCCAGAATGATGTGAAATTGTGCTTCGTGCAACATAATTCTGGGTGCCATTTAAAAACCATAAGTGCTAATGACTCCATTCCTTTTTTGGGGTAATGGGGGCTGCTAATTGGAGTACTTTAAAACAAACCTGACCTCTCTAGGATATTGAGAAGCCAAGTTATAAACCCACAAATGTGTAACTGGACTACTACTTTAAAGTGACACCAGGCCCGGTGACCTTTGGGACATGGTTTGATCCCCTATAGGAATGTGCGATCATCATGAAACGTTCAGATCACTTACAACTCAATAGATTCTACCTTCTTGTAACGTTTCAGCCTGATTGGACCTTGTTTTCACACAAATGGACCCAGAATGATGTGAAATTGTGCTTCGTGCAACATAATTCTGGGTGCCATTTACAAACCATAAGTGCTAATGACTCCATTCCTTTTTGTGGTTGTAGGTGCTGTTGATTGGAGTACACTAAAACAAACCTGATCTCTCTAGGACATTCAGAAGCCAAGTTACAAGCCCACAAATGTGTAACTGGACTACTTCTTTAAATTGACACCAGATCCGTGACCTTTGGGACATGGTTTTACCCCCCTAGGAATGTGCGATCATCTTGAAACGTTCAGATCACTTACAACTCAATAGATTCTACCTTCTTGTAACGTTTCAGCCTGATTGGACCTTGTTTTCACACAAATGGACCCAGAATGATGTGAAATTGTGCTTCGTGCAACATAATTCTGGGTGCCATTTACAAACCATAAGCGCTAATGACTCCAATCCTTTTTGTGCTTGTAGGGGCTGTTGGTTGGAGTACATTAAAACAAACCTGATCTCTCTAGGACATTCAGAAGCCAAGTTTTAAGCCCACAAAGGTGTAACTGGACTACTTCTTTAAAGTGACACCAGGCCCGGTGACCTTTGGGACATGGTTTGACCCCTTTAGGAAAGTGCGATCATCTTGAAACGTTCAGATCACTTACAACTCAATAGATTCTACCTTCTTGTAACGTTTCAGCCTGATTGGACCTTGTTTTCACACAAATGGACCCAGAATGATGTGAAATTGTGCTTCGTGCAACATAATTCTGGGTGCCATTTAAAAACCATAAGTGCTAATGACTCCATTCCTTTTTGTGGTTGTAGGGGCTGTTGATTGGAGTATACTAAAACAAACCTGATCTCTCTAGGACATTCAGAAGCCAAGTTATAAGCCCACAAATGTGTAACTGGACTACTTCTTTAAATTGACACCAGATCCGGTGACCTTTGGGACATGGTTTGACCCCCTTAGGAAAGTGCTATCCTCATGAAACGTTCAGATCACTTACAACTCAATAGATTCTACCTTCCTGTAACGTTTCAGCCTGATTGGACCTTGTTTTCACACAAATGAACCCAGAATGATGTGAAATTGTGCTTCGTGCAACATAATTCTGGGTGCCATTTAAAAACCATAAGTGCTAATGACTCCATTTCTTTTTTGGGTAATGAGGGCTGTTAATTGGAGTACTTTAAAACAAACCTGACCTCTCTAGGATATTCAGAAGCCAAGTTATAAGCCCACAAATGTGTAACTGGACTACTTCTTTAAAGTGACACCAGGCCCGGTGACCTTTGGGACATGGTTTGACCCCGTATAGGAATGTGCGATCATCATGAAACGTTCAGATCACTTACAACTCAATAGATTCTACCTTCCTGTAACGTTTCAGCCTGATTGGACCCTGTTTTCACACAAATGGACCCAGAATGATGTGAAATTGTGCTTCGTGCAACATAATTCTGGGTGCCATTTAAAAACCATAAGTGCTAATGACTCCATTCCTTTTTTGGGGTAATGGGGGCTGTTAATTGGAGTACTTTAAAACAAACCTGACCTCTCTAGGATATTGAGAAGCCAAGTTATAAACCCACAAATGTGTAACTGGACTACTACTTTAAAGTGACACCAGGCCCGGTGACCTTTGGGACATGGTTTGATCCCCTATAGGAATGTGCGATCATCATGAAACGTTCAGATCACTTACAACTCAATAGATTCTAGCTTCTTGTAACGTTTCAGCCTGATTGGACCTTGTTTTCACACAAATGGACCCAGAATGATGTGAAATTGTGCTTCGTGCAACATAATTCTGGTTGCCATTTACAAACCATAAGTGCTAATGACTCCATTCCTTTTTGTGGTTGTAGGTGCTGTTGATTGGAGTACACTAAAACAAACCTGATCTCTCTAGGACATTCAGAAGCCAAGTTACAAGCCCACAAATGTGTAACTGGACTACTTCTTTAAATTGACACCAGATCCGTGACCTTTGGGACATGGTTTTACCCCCCTAGGAATGTGCGATCATCTTGAAACGTTCAGATCACTTACAACTCAATAGATTCTACCTTCTTGTAACGTTTCAGCCTGATTGGACCTTGTTTTCACACAAATGGACCCAGAATGATGTGAAATTGTGCTTCGTGCAACATAATTCTGGGTGCCATTTAGAAACCATAAGTGCTAATGACTCCAATCCTTTTTGTGCTTGTAGGGGCTGTTGGTTGGAGTACATTAAAACAAACCTGATCTCTCTAGGACATTCAGAAGCCAAGTTTTAAGCCCACAAAGGTGTAACTGGACTACTTCTTTAAAGTGACACCAGGCCCGGTGACCTTTGGGACATGGTTTGACCCCCTTAGGAAAGTGCGATCATCTTGAAACGTTCAGATCACTTACAACTCAATAGATTCTACCTTCTTGTAACGTTTCAGCCTGATTGGACCTTGTTTTCACACAAATGGACCCAGAATGATGTGAAATTGTGCTTCGTGCAACATAATTCTGGGTGCCATTTACAAACCATAAGTGCTAATGACCCCATTCCTTTTTGTGGTTGTAGGGGCTGTTGATTGGAGTACACTAAAACAAACCTGATCTCTCTAGGACATTCAGAAGCCAAGTTACAAGCCCACAAATGTGTAACTGGACTACTTCTTTAAATTGACACCAGGCCCGGTGACCTTTGGGACATGGTTTGACCCCCTTAGGAAAGTGCTATCATCATGAAACGTTCAGATCACTTACAACTCAATAGATTCTACCTTCCTGTAACGTTTCAGCCTGATTGGACCTTGTTTTCACACAAATGAACCCGTAATGATGTGAAATTGTGCTTCGTGCAACATAATTCTGGGTGCCATGTAAAAACCATAAGTGCTAATGACTCCATTCCTTTTTTGGGGTAATGGGGGCTGTTAATTGGAGTACTCTAAAACAAACCTGACCTCTCTTCGATATTCAGAAGCCAAGTTATAAGCCCACAAAGGTGTAACTGGACTACTTCTTTAAAGTGACACCAGGCCCGGTGACCTTTGGGACATTGTTTGACCCCCTATAGGAATGTGCGATCATCATGAAACGTTCAGATCACTTACAACTCAATAGATTCTACCTTCTTGTAACGTTTCAGCCTGATTGGACCTTGTTTTCACACAAATGGACCCAGAATGATGTGAAATTGTGCTTCGTGCAACGTAATTCTGGGTGCCATTTACAAACCATAAGTGCTAATGACTCCATTCCTTTTTGTGGTTGTAGGGGCTGTTGATTGGAGTACACTAAATTAAACCTAACTCTCTAGGACATTCAGAAGCCAAGTTATAAGCCCACAAAGGTGTAACTGGACTACTTCTTTAAAGTGACACCAGGCCCGGTGACCTTTGGGACATGGTTTTACCCCCTATAGGAATGTGCGATCATCTTGAAACGTTCAGATCACTTACAACTCAATAGATTCTACCTTCTTGTAACGTTTCAGCCTGATTGGACCTTGTTTTCACACAAATGGACCCAGAATGATGTGAAATTGTGCTTCGTGCAACATAATTCTGGGTGCCATTTACAAACCATAAGCGCTAATGACTCCATTCCTTTTACGGGTAATGGGGGCTGTTAATTGGAGTACTTTAAAACAAACCTGACCTCTCTAGGATATTCAGAAGCCAAGTTATAAGCCCACAACTGTGTAACTTTACTACTTCTTTAAAGTGACACCAGGCCCGGTGACCTTTGGGACATGGTTTGACCCCCTATAGGAATGTGCGATCATCGTGAAACGTTCAGATCACTTACAACTCAATAGATTCTACCTTCTTGTAACGTTTCAGCCTGATTGGACCTTGTTTTCACACAAATGGACCCAGAATGATGTGAAATTGTGCTTCGTGCAACATAATTCTGGTTGCCATTTACAAACCATAAGTGCTAATGACTCCATTCCTTTTTGTGGTTGTAGGGGCTGTTGATTGGAGTACACTAAAACAAACCTGATCTCTCTAGGACATTCAGAAGCCAAGTTACAAGCCCACAAATGTGTAACTGGACTACTTCTTTAAATTAACACCAGATCCGTGACCTTTGGGACATGGTTTTACCCCCTTAGGAATGTGCGATCATCTTGAAACGT
Source organism: Nothobranchius furzeri (assembly GCF_043380555.1). Lineage (NCBI taxonomy): Eukaryota > Metazoa > Chordata > Actinopteri > Cyprinodontiformes > Nothobranchiidae > Nothobranchius > Nothobranchius furzeri. The sequence continues at coordinate 19,858,502 of NC_091756.1, forward strand.
TCAGATCACTTACAACTCAATAGATTCTACCTTCTTGTAACGTTTCAGCCTGATTGGACCTTGTTTTCACACAAATGGACCCAGAATGATGTGAAATTGTGCTTCGTGCAACATAATTCTGGGTGCCATTTACAAACAATAAGTGCTAATGACTCCAATCCTTTTTGTGCTTGTAGGGGCTGTGGGTTGGAGTACATTAAAACAAACCTGATCTCTCTAGGACATTCAGAAGCCAAGTTATAAGCCCACAAAGGTGTAACTGGACTACTTCTTTAAAGTGAATCCAGGCCCGGTGACCTTTGGGACATGGTTTGACCCCCTTAGGAAAGTGCGATCATCTTGAAACGTTCAGATCACTTACAACTCAATAGATTCTACCTTCTTGTAACGTTTCAGCCTGATTGGACCTTGTTTTCACACAAATAGACCCAGAATGATGTGAAATTGTGCTTCGTGCAACATAATTCTGGGTGCCATTTAAAAACCATAAGTGCTAATGACTCCATTCCTTTTTGTGGTTGTAGGGGCTGTTGATTGGAGTATACTAAAACAAACCTGATCTCTCTAGGACATTCAGAAGCCAAGTTATAAGCCCACAAATGTGTAACTGGACTACTTCTTTAAATTGACACCAGATCCGGTGACCTTTGGGACATGGTTTGACCCCCTTAGGAAAGTGCTATCCTCATGAAACGTTCAGATCACTTACAACTCAATAGATTCTACCTTCCTGTAACGTTTCAGCCTGATTGGACCTTGTTTTCACACAAATGAACCCAGAATGATGTGAAATTGTGCTTCGTGCAAGATAATTCTGGGTGCCATTTAAAAACCATAAGTGCTAATGACTCCATTTCTTTTTGGGGTAATGGGGGCTGTGAATTGGAGTACTTTAAAACAAACCTGACCTCTCTAGGATATTCAGAAGCCAAGTTATAAGCCCACAAATGTGTAACTGGACTACTTCTTTAAAGTGACACCAGGCCCGGTGACCTTTGGGACATGGTTTGACCCCCTATAGGAATGTGCGATCATCATGAAACGTTCAGATCACTTACAACTCAATAGATTCTACCTTCTTGTAACGTTTCAGCCTGATTGGACCTGGTTTTCACACAAATTGACCCAGAATGATGTGAAATTGTGCTTCATGCAACATAATTCTGGTTGCCATTTACAAACCATAAGTGCTATTGACTCCATTCCTTTTTGTGGTTGTAGGGGCTGTTGATTGGAGTACACTAAAACAAACCTGATCTCTCTAGGACATTCAGAAGCCAAGTTACAAGCACACAAATGTGTAACTGGAATACTTCTTTAAATTGACACCAGGCCCGGTGACCTTTGGGACATGGTTTGACCCCCTTAGGAAAGTGCTATCATCATGAAACGTTCAGATCACTTACAACTCAATAGATTCTACCTTCCTGTAACGTTTCAGCCTGATTGGACCTTGTTTTCACACAAATGAACCCAGAATGATGTGAAATTGTGCTTCGTGCAACATAATTCTGGGTGCCATGTAAAAACCATAAGTGCTAATGACTCCATTCCTTTTTGGGGTAATGGGGGCTGTTAATTGGAGTACTCTAAAACAAACTTGACCTCTCTACGATATTCAGAAGCCAAGTTATAAGCCCACAAAGGTGTAACTGGACTACTTCTTTAAAGTGACACCAGGCCCGGTGACCTTTGGGACATGGTTTGACCCCCTATAGGAATGTGCGATCATCATGAAACGTTCAGATCACTTACAACTCAATAGATTCTACCTTCTTGTAACGTTTCAGCCTGATTGGACCTTTTTTTCACACAAATGGACCCAGAATGATGTGAAATTGTGCTTCGTGCAACATAATTCTGGGTGCCATTTACAAACCATAAGTGCTAATGACTCCATTCCTTTTTGTGGTTGTAGGGGCTGTTGATTGGAGTACACTAAAACAAACCTGATCTCTCTAGGACATTCAGAAGCCAAGTTACAAGCCCACAAATGTGTAACTGGACTACTTCTTTAAATTAACACCAGATCCGTGACCTTTGGGACATGGTTTTACCCCCTTAGGAATGTGCGATCATCTTGAAACGTTCAGATCACTTACAACTCAATAGATTCTACCTTCTTGTAACGTTTCAGCCTGATTGGACCTTGTTTTCACACAAATGGACCCAGAATGATGTGAAATTGTGCTTCGTGCAACATAATTCTGGGTGCCATTTACAAACAATAAGTGCTAATGACTCCAATCCTTTTTGTGCTTGTAGGGGCTGTGGGTTGGAGTACATTAAAACAAACCTGATCTCTCTAGGACATTCAGAAGCCAAGTTATAAGCCCACAAAGGTGTAACTGGACTACTTCTTTAAAGTGAATCCAGGCCCGGTGACCTTTGGGACATGGTTTGACCCCCTTAGGAAAGTGCGATCATCTTGAAACGTTCAGATCACTTACAACTCAATAGATTCTACCTTCTTGTAACGTTTCAGCCTGATTGGACCTTGTTTTCACACAAATAGACCCAGAATGATGTGAAATTGTGCTTCGTGCAACATAATTCTGGGTGCCATTTAAAAACCATAAGTGCTAATGACTCCATTCCTTTTTGTGGTTGTAGGGGCTGTTGATTGGAGTATACTAAAACAAACCTGATCTCTCTAGGACATTCAGAAGCCAAGTTATAAGCCCACAAATGTGTAACTGGACTACTTCTTTAAATTGACACCAGATCCGGTGACCTTTGGGACATGGTTTGACCCCCTTAGGAAAGTGCTATCCTCATGAAACGTTCAGATCACTTACAACTCAATAGATTCTACCTTCCTGTAACGTTTCAGCCTGATTGGACCTTGTTTTCACACAAATGAACCCAGAATGATGTGAAATTGTGCTTCGTGCAACATAATTCTGGGTGCCATTTAAAAACCATAAGTGCTAATGACTCCATTTCTTTTTTGGGTAATGAGGGCTGTTAATTGGAGTACTTTAAAACAAACCTGACCTCTCTAGGATATTCAGAAGCCAAGTTATAAGCCCACAAATGTGTAACTGGACTACTTCTTTAAAGTGACACCAGGCCCGGTGACCTTTGGGACATGGTTTGACCCCGTATAGGAATGTGCGATCATCATGAAACGTTCAGATCACTTACAACTCAATAGATTCTACCTTCCTGTAACGTTTCAGCCTGATTGGACCCTGTTTTCACACAAATGGACCCAGAATGATGTGAAATTGTGCTTCGTGCAACATAATTCTGGGTGCCATTTAAAAACCATAAGTGCTAATGACTCCATTCCTTTTTTGGGGTAATGGGGGCTGTTAATTGGAGTACTTTAAAACAAACCTGACCTCTCTAGGATATTGAGAAGCCAAGTTATAAACCCACAAATGTGTAACTGGACTACTACTTTAAAGTGACACCAGGCCCGGTGACCTTTGGGACATGGTTTGATCCCCTATAGGAATGTGCGATCATCATGAAACGTTCAGATCACTTACAACTCAATAGATTCTAGCTTCTTGTAACGTTTCAGCCTGATTGGACCTTGTTTTCACACAAATGGACCCAGAATGATGTGAAATTGTGCTTCGTGCAACATAATTCTGGTTGCCATTTACAAACCATAAGTGCTAATGACTCCATTCCTTTTTGTGGTTGTAGGTGCTGTTGATTGGAGTACACTAAAACAAACCTGATCTCTCTAGGACATTCAGAAGCCAAGTTACAAGCCCACAAATGTGTAACTGGACTACTTCTTTAAATTGACACCAGATCCGTGACCTTTGGGACATGGTTTTACCCCCCTAGGAATGTGCGATCATCTTGAAACGTTCAGATCACTTACAACTCAATAGATTCTACCTTCTTGTAACGTTTCAGCCTGATTGGACCTTGTTTTCACACAAATGGACCCAGAATGATGTGAAATTGTGCTTCGTGCAACATAATTCTGGGTGCCATTTAGAAACCATAAGTGCTAATGACTCCAATCCTTTTTGTGCTTGTAGGGGCTGTTGGTTGGAGTACATTAAAACAAACCTGATCTCTCTAGGACATTCAGAAGCCAAGTTTTAAGCCCACAAAGGTGTAACTGGACTACTTCTTTAAAGTGACACCAGGCCCGGTGACCTTTGGGACATGGTTTGACCCCCTTAGGAAAGTGCGATCATCTTGAAACGTTCAGATCACTTACAACTCAATAGATTCTACCTTCTTGTAACGTTTCAGCCTGATTGGACCTTGTTTTCACACAAATGGACCCAGAATGATGTGAAATTGTGCTTCGTGCAACATAATTCTGGGTGCCATTTACAAACCATAAGTGCTAATGACCCCATTCCTTTTTGTGGTTGTAGGGGCTGTTGATTGGAGTACACTAAAACAAACCTGATCTCTCTAGGACATTCAGAAGCCAAGTTACAAGCCCACAAATGTGTAACTGGACTACTTCTTTAAATTGACACCAGGCCCGGTGACCTTTGGGACATGGTTTGACCCCCTTAGGAAAGTGCTATCATCATGAAACGTTCAGATCACTTACAACTCAATAGATTCTACCTTCCTGTAACGTTTCAGCCTGATTGGACCTTGTTTTCACACAAATGAACCCGTAATGATGTGAAATTGTGCTTCGTGCAACATAATTCTGGGTGCCATGTAAAAACCATAAGTGCTAATGACTCCATTCCTTTTTTGGGGTAATGGGGGCTGTTAATTGGAGTACTCTAAAACAAACCTGACCTCTCTTCGATATTCAGAAGCCAAGTTATAAGCCCACAAAGGTGTAACTGGACTACTTCTTTAAAGTGACACCAGGCCCGGTGACCTTTGGGACATTGTTTGACCCCCTATAGGAATGTGCGATCATCATGAAACGTTCAGATCACTTACAACTCAATAGATTCTACCTTCTTGTAACGTTTCAGCCTGATTGGACCTTGTTTTCACACAAATGGACCCAGAATGATGTGAAATTGTGCTTCGTGCAACGTAATTCTGGGTGCCATTTACAAACCATAAGTGCTAATGACTCCATTCCTTTTTGTGGTTGTAGGGGCTGTTGATTGGAGTACACTAAATTAAACCTAACTCTCTAGGACATTCAGAAGCCAAGTTATAAGCCCACAAAGGTGTAACTGGACTACTTCTTTAAAGTGACACCAGGCCCGGTGACCTTTGGGACATGGTTTTACCCCCTATAGGAATGTGCGATCATCTTGAAACGTTCAGATCACTTACAACTCAATAGATTCTACATTCTTGTAACGTTTCAGCCTGATTGGACCTTGTTTTCACACAAATGGACCCAGAATGATGTGAAATTGTGCTTCGTGCAACATAATTCTGGGTGCCATTTACAAACCATAAGCGCTAATGACTCCATTCCTTTTACGGGTAATGGGGGCTGTTAATTGGAGTACTTTAAAACAAACCTGACCTCTCTAGGATATTCAGAAGCCAAGTTATAAGCCCACAACTGTGTAACTTTACTACTTCTTTAAAGTGACACCAGGCCCGGTGACCTTTGGGACATGGTTTGACCCCCTATAGGAATGTGCGATCATCGTGAAACGTTCAGATCACTTACAACTCAATAGATTCTACCTTCTTGTAACGTTTCAGCCTGATTGGACCTTGTTTTCACACAAATGGACCCAGAATGATGTGAAATTGTGCTTCGTGCAACATAATTCTGGTTGCCATTTACAAACCATAAGTGCTAATGACTCCATTCCTTTTTGTGGTTGTAGGGGCTGTTGATTGGAGTACACTAAAACAAACCTGATCTCTCTAGGACATTCAGAAGCCAAGTTACAAGCCCACAAATGTGTAACTGGACTACTTCTTTAAATTAACACCAGATCCGTGACCTTTGGGACATGGTTTTACCCCCTTAGGAATGTGCGATCATCTTGAAACGTTCAGATCACTTACAACTCAATAGATTCTACCTTCTTGTAACGTTTCAGCCTGATTGGACCTTGTTTTCACACAAATGGACCCAGAATGATGTGAAATTGTGCTTCGTGCAACATAATTCTGGGTGCCATTTACAAACAATAAGTGCTAATGACTCCAATCCTTTTTGTGCTTGTAGGGGCTGTGGGTTGGAGTACATTAAAACAAACCTGATCTCTCTAGGACATTCAGAAGCCAAGTTATAAGCCCACAAAGGTGTAACTGGACTACTTCTTTAAAGTGAATCCAGGCCCGGTGACCTTTGGGACATGGTTTGACCCCCTTAGGAAAGTGCGATCATCTTGAAACGTTCAGATCACTTACAACTCAATAGATTCTACCTTCTTGTAACGTTTCAGCCTGATTGGACCTTGTTTTCACACAAATAGACCCAGAATGATGTGAAATTGTGCTTCGTGCAACATAATTCTGGGTGCCATTTAAAAACCATAAGTGCTAATGACTCCATTCCTTTTTGTGGTTGTAGGGGCTGTTGATTGGAGTATACTAAAACAAACCTGATCTCTCTAGGACATTCAGAAGCCAAGTTATAAGCCCACAAATGTGTAACTGGACTACTTCTTTAAATTGACACCAGATCCGGTGACCTTTGGGACATGGTTTGACCCCCTTAGGAAAGTGCTATCCTCATGAAACGTTCAGATCACTTACAACTCAATAGATTCTACCTTCCTGTAACGTTTCAGCCTGATTGGACCTTGTTTTCACACAAATGAACCCAGAATGATGTGAAATTGTGCTTCGTGCAAGATAATTCTGGGTGCCATTTAAAAACCATAAGTGCTAATGACTCCATTTCTTTTTGGGGTAATGGGGGCTGTGAATTGGAGTACTTTAAAACAAACCTGACCTCTCTAGGATATTCAGAAGCCAAGTTATAAGCCCACAAATGTGTAACTGGACTACTTCTTTAAAGTGACACCAGGCCCGGTGACCTTTGGGACATGGTTTGACCCCCTATAGGAATGTGCGATCATCATGAAACGTTCAGATCACTTACAACTCAATAGATTCTACCTTCTTGTAACGTTTCAGCCTGATTGGACCTGGTTTTCACACAAATTGACCCAGAATGATGTGAAATTGTGCTTCATGCAACATAATTCTGGTTGCCATTTACAAACCATAAGTGCTATTGACTCCATTCCTTTTTGTGGTTGTAGGGGCTGTTGATTGGAGTACACTAAAACAAACCTGATCTCTCTAGGACATTCAGAAGCCAAGTTACAAGCACACAAATGTGTAACTGGAATACTTCTTTAAATTGACACCAGGCCCGGTGACCTTTGGGACATGGTTTGACCCCCTTAGGAAAGTGCTATCATCATGAAACGTTCAGATCACTTACAACTCAATAGATTCTACCTTCCTGTAACGTTTCAGCCTGATTGGACCTTGTTTTCACACAAATGAACCCAGAATGATGTGAAATTGTGCTTCGTGCAACATAATTCTGGGTGCCATGTAAAAACCATAAGTGCTAATGACTCCATTCCTTTTTGGGGTAATGGGGGCTGTTAATTGGAGTACTCTAAAACAAACTTGACCTCTCTACGATATTCAGAAGCCAAGTTATAAGCCCACAAAGGTGTAACTGGACTACTTCTTTAAAGTGACACCAGGCCCGGTGACCTTTGGGACATGGTTTGACCCCCTATAGGAATGTGCGATCATCATGAAACGTTCAGATCACTTACAACTCAATAGATTCTACCTTCTTGTAACGTTTCAGCCTGATTGGACCTTTTTTTCACACAAATGGACCCAGAATGATGTGAAATTGTGCTTCGTGCAACATAATTCTGGGTGCCATTTACAAACCATAAGTGCTAATGACTCCATTCCTTTTTGTGGTTGTAGGGGCTGTTGATTGGAGTACACTCAAACAAACCTGACCTCTCTAGGACATTCAGAAGCCAAGTTATAAGCCCACAAAGGTGTAACTGGACTACTTCTTTAAAGTGACACCAGGCCCGGTGACCTTTGGGACATGGTTTGACCCCCTATAGGAATGTGCGATCATCATGAAACGTTTAGATCACTTACAACTCAATAGATTCTACCTTCTTGTAACGTTTCAGCCTTATTGGACCTTGTTTTCACACAAATGGACCCAGAATGATTTGAAATTGTGCTTCGTGCAACATAATTCTGGTTGCCATTTACAAACCATAAGTGCTAATGACTCCATTCCTTTTTGTGGTTGTAGGGGCTGTTGATTGGAGTACACTAAAACAAATCTGATCTCTCTAGGACATTCAGAAGCCAAGTTACAAGCCCACAAATGTGTAACTGGACTACTTTAAATTGACACCAGATCCGGTGACCTTTGGGACATGGTTTGACCCCTTAGGAAAGTGCTATCATCATGAAACGTTCAGATCTCTTACAACTCAATAGATTCTACCATCCTGTAACGTTTCAGCCTGATTGGACCTTTTTTTCACACAAATGAACCCAGAATGATGTGAAATTGTGCTTCGTGCAACATGATTCTGGGTGCCATGTAAAAACCATACGTGCTAATGACTCCATTTCTTTTTGGGCTAATGGGGGCTGTTAATTGGAGTACTATAAAACAAACCTGACCTCTCTAGGATATTCAGAAGACAAGTTATAAGCCCAGAAATGTGTAACTGGACTACTTCTTTAAAGTGACACCAGGCCCGGTGACCTTTGGGACATTGTTTGACCCCCTATAGGAATGTGCGATCATCATGAAATGTTCAGATCACTTACAACTCAATAGATTCTACCTTCTTGTAACGTTTCAGCCTGATTGGACCTTGTTTTCACACAAATGGACCCAGAATGATGTGAAATTGTGCTTCGTGCAACATAATTCTGGGTGCCATTTACAAACCATAAGTGCTAATGACTCCATTCCTTTTTGTGTTTGTAGGGGCTGTTGGTTGGAGTACATTAAAACAAACCTGATCTCTCTAGGACATTCAGAAGCCAAGTTATAAGCCCACAAATGTGTAACTGGACTACTTCTTTAAATTGACACCAGATCCGGTGACCTTTGGGACATGGTTTTACCCCCTTAGGAATGTGCGATCATCTTGAAACGTTCAGATCACTTACAACTCAATAGATTCTACCTTCTTGTAACGTTTCAGCCTGATTGGACCTTGTTTTCACACAAATGGACCCAGAATGATGTGAAATTGTGCTTCGTGCAACATAATTCTGGGTGCCATTTACAAACCATAAGTGCTAATGACTCCATTCCTTTTTGGGGTAATGGGGGCTCTTAATTGGAGTACTTTAAACAAGCCTGACCTCTCTAGGATATTCAGAAGCCAAGGTATAAGCCCACAAATGTGTAACTGGACTACTTCTTTAAAGTGACACCAGGCCCGGTCACCTTTGGGACATGGTTTGACCCCCTTAGGAAAGTGCGATCATCATTAAACGTTCAGATCACTTACAACTCAATAGATTCTACCTTCCTGTAACGTTTCAGCCTGATTGGACCTTGTTTTCACACAAATGAACCTAGAATGATGTGAAATTGTGCTTCCTGCAACATAATTCTGGGTGCCATGTAAAAACCATAAGTGCTAATGACTCCATTCCTTTTGGGGTAATGGGGGCTGTTAATTTGAGTACTCTAAAACAAACCTGACCTCTCTAGGATATTCAGAAGCCAAGTTATAAGCCAACAAAGGTGTAACTGGACTACTTCTTTAAAGTGACACCAGGCCCGGTGACCTTTGGGACATGGTTTGACCACCTTAGGAAAGTGCTATCATCATGAAACGTTCAGATCACTTACAACTCAATAGATTCTACCTTCCTGTAACGTTTCAGCCTGATTGGACCTTGTTTTCACACAAATGAACCCAGAATGATGTGAAATTGTGCGTCGTGCAACATAATTCTGGGTGCCATGTAAAAACCATAAGTGCTAATGACTCCCTTCCTTTTTGTGGTTGTAGGGGCTGTTGATTGGAGTACACTAAAACAAACCCGACCTCTCTAGGACATTCAGAAGCCAAGTTATAAGCCCACAAATGTGTAACTGGACTACTTCTTTAAATTGACACCAGATCCGGTGACCTTTGGGACATGGTTTGACCCCCTCAGGAAAGTGCTATCATCATGAAACGTTCAGATCACTTACAACTCAATAGATTCTACCTTCCTGTAACGTTTCAGCCTGATTGGACCTTGTTTTCACACAAATGGACCCAGAATGATGTGAAATTGTGCTTCGTGCAACATAATTCTGGGTGCCATTTACAAACCATAAGTGCTAATGACTCCATTCCTTTTTGTGGTTGTAGGGGCTGTTGATTGGAGTACACTAAAACAAACCTAACCTCTCTAGGACATTCAGAAGCCAAGTTATAAGCCCACAAAGGTGTAACTGGACTACTTCTTTAAATTGACACCAGATCCAGTGACCTTTGGGATATGGTTTGACCCCCTTAGGAAAGTGCTATCATCATGAAACGTTCAGATCACTTACAACTCAATAGATTCTACCTTCCTGTAACGTTTCAGCCTGATTGGACCTTGTTTTCACACAAATGAACCCAGAATGATGTGAAATTGTGCTTCATGCAACATAATTCTGGGTGCCATTTACAAACCATAAGTGTTAATGACTCCATTCCTTTTTGGGGTAATGGGGGCTGTTAATTGGAGTACACTAAAACAAACCTAACCTCTCTAGGACATTCAGAAGTCAAGTTATAAGCCCACAAAGGTGTAACTGGACTACTTCTTTAAAGTGACACCAGGCCCGGTGACCTTTGGGACATGGTTTGACCCCCTTAGGAAAGTGCGATCATCTTGAAACGTTCAGATCACTTACAACTCAATAGATTCTACCTTCTTGTAACGTTTCAGCCTGATTGGACCTTGTTTTCACACAAATGGACCCAGAATGATGTGAAATTGTGCTTCGTGCAACATAATTCTGGGTGCCATTTAAAAACCATAAGTGCTAATGACTCCATTCCTTTTTGTGGTTGTAGGGGCTGTTGATTGGAGTATACTAAAACAAACCTGATCTCTCTAGGACATTCAGAAGCCAAGTTATAAGCCCACAAATGTGTAACTGGACTACTTCTTTAAATTGACACCAGATCCGGTGACCTTTGGGACATGGTTTGACCCCCTTAGGAAAGTGCTATCCTCATGAAACGTTCAGATCACTTACAACTCAATAGATTCTACCTTCCTGTAACGTTTCAGCCTGATTGGACCTTGTTTTCACACAAATGGACCCAGAATGATGTGAAATTGTGCTTCGTGCAACATAATTCTGGTTGCCATTTACAAACCATAAGTGCTAATGACTCCATTCCTTTTTGTGGTTGTAGGGGCTGTTGATTGGAGTACACTAAAACAAACCTGATCTCTCTAGGACATTCAGAAGCCAAGTTACAAGCCCACAAATGTGTAACTGGACTACTTCTTTAAATTGACACCAGGCCCGGTGACCTTTGGGAAATGGTTTGACCCCCTTAGGAAAGTGCTATCATCATGAAACGTTCAGATCACTTACAACTCAATAGATTCTACCTTCCTGTAACGTTTCAGCCTGATTGGACCTTGTTTTCACACAAATGAACCCGTAATGATGTGAAATTGTGCTTCGTGCAACATAATTCTGGGTGCCATGTAAAAACCATAAGTGCTAATGACTCCATTCCTTTTTTGGGGTAATGGGGGCTGTTAATTGGAGTACTCTAAAACAAACCTGACCTCTCTTCGATATTCAGAAGCCAAGTTATAAGCCCACAAAGGTGTAACTGGACTACTTCTTTAAAGTGACACCAGGCCCGGTGACCTTTGGGACATGGTTTGACCCCCTATAGGAATGTGCGATCATCATGAAACGTTCAGATCACTTACAACTCAATAGATTCTACCTTCTTGTAACGTTTCAGCCTGATTGGACCTTGTTTTCACACAAATGGACCCAGAATGATGTGAAATTGTGCTTCGTGCAACGTAATTCTGGGTGCCATTTACAAACCATAAGTGCTAATGACTCCATTCCTTTTTGTGGTTGTAGGGGCTGTTGATTGGAGTACACTAAATTAAACCTGACCTCTCTAGGACATTCAGAAGCCAAGTTATAAGCCCACAAAGGTGTAACTGGACTACTTCTTTAAAGTGACACCAGGCCCGGTGACCTTTGGGACATGGTTTTACCCCCTATAGGAATGTGCGATCATCTTGAAACGTTCAGATCACTTACAACTCAATAGATTCTACCTTCTTGTAACGTTTCAGCCTGATTGGACCTTGTTTTCACACAAATGGACCCAGAATGATGTGAAATTGTGCTTCGTGCAACATAATTCTGGGTGCCATTTACAAACCATAAGTGCTAATGACTCCATTCCTTTTTGTGGTTGTAGGGGCTGTTGATTGGAGTACACTAAAACAAACCTAACCTCTCTAGGACATTCAGAAGCCAAGTTATAAGCCCACAAATGTGTAACTGGATTACTTCTTTAAAGTGACACCAGCCCGGTGACCTTTGGGACATGGTTTGACCCCCTTTGGGAATGTGCGATCATCTTGAAACGTTCAGATCACTTACAACTCAATAGATTCTACCTTCTTGTAGCATTTCAGCCTGATTGGACCTTGTTTTCACACAAATGGACCCAGAATGATGTGAAATTGTGCTTCGTGCAACATAATTCTGGGTGCCATTTACAAACCATAAGCGCTAATGACTCCATTCCTTTTTGGGGTAATGGGGGCTGTTAATTGGAGTACTTTAAAACAAACCTGACCTCTCTAGGATATTCAGAAGCCAAGTTATAAGCCCACAACTGTGTAACTGGACTACTTCTTTAAAGTGACACCAGGCCCGGTGACCTTTGGGACATGGTTTGACCCCCTATAGGAATGTGCGATCATCATGAAACGTTCAGATCACTTACAACTCAATAGATTCTACCTTCTTGTAACGTTTCAGCCTGATTGGACCTTGTTTTCACACAAATGGACCCAGAATGATGTGAAATTGTGCTTCGTGCAACATAATTCTGGTTGCCATTTACAAACCATAAGTGCTAATGACTCCATTCCTTTTTGTGGTTGTAGGGGCTGTTGATTGGAGTACACTAAAACAAACCTGATCTCTCTAGGACATTCAGAAGCCAAGTTACAAGCCCACAAATGTGTAACTGGACTACTTCTTTAAATTGACATCAGATCCGTGACCGTTGGGACATGGTTTTACCCCCTTAGGAATGTGCGATCATCTTGAAACATTCAGATCACTTACAACTCAATAGATTCTACCTTCTTGTAACGTTTCAGCCTGATTGGACCTTGTTTTCACACAAATGGACCCAGAATGATAGGAAATTGTGCTTCGTGCAACATAATTCTGGGTGCCATTTACAAACCATAAGTGCTAATGACTCCATTCCTTTTTGTGCTTGTAGGGGCTGTTGGTTGGAGTACATTAAAACAAACCTGATCTCTCTAGGACATTCAGAAGCCAATTTATAAGCCCACAAAGGTGTAACTGGACTACTTCTTTAAAGTGACACCAGGCCCGGTGACCTTTGGGACATGGTTTGACCCCCTTAGGAAAGTGTGATCATCTTGAAACGTTCAGATCACTTACAACTCAATAGATTCTACCTTCTTGTAACGTTTCAGCCTGATTGGACCTTGTTTTCACACAAATGGACCCAGAATGATAGGAAATTGTGCTTCGTGCAACATAATTCTGGGTGCCATTTACAAACCATAAGTGCTAATGACTCCATTCCTTTTTGTGCTTGTAGGGGCTGTTGGTTGGAGTACATTAAAACAAACCTGATCTCTCTAGGACATTCAGAAGCCAATTTATAAGCCCACAAAGGTGTAACTGGACTACTTCTTTAAAGTGACACCAGGCCCGGTGACCTTTGGGACATGGTTTGACCCCCTCTAGGAATGTGCGATCATCATGAAACGTTCAGATCACTTACAACTCAATAGATTCTACCTTCTTGTAACGTTTCAGCCTGATTGGACCTTGTTTTCCACAAATGGACCCAGAATGATGTGAAATTGTGCTTCGTGCAACATAATTCTGGTTGCCATTTACAAACCATAAGTGCTAATGACTCCATTCCTTTTTGTGGTTGTAGGGGCTGTTGATTGGAGTACACTAAAACAAACCTGATCTCTCTAGGACATTCAAAAGCCAAGTTACAAGCCCACAAATGTGTAACTGGACTACTTCTTTAAATTGACACCAGATCCGGTGACCTTTGGGACGTGGTTTTACCCCCTTAGGAATGTGCGATCATCTTGAAACGTTCAGATCACTTACAACTCAATAGATTCTACCTTCTTGTAACGTTTCAGCCTGATTGGACCTTGTTTTCACACAAATGGTCCCAGAATGATGTGAAATTGTGCTTCGTGCAACATAATTCTGGGTGCCATTTACAAACCATAAGTGCTATTGACTCCATTCCTTTTTGTGGTTGTAGGGGCTGTTGATTGGAGTACACTAAAACAAACCTGATCTCTCTAGGGCATTCAGAAGCCACGTTATAAGCCCACAAATGTGTAACTGGACTACTTCTTTAAATTGTCACCAGATCCGGTGACCTTTGGGACATGGTTTGACCCCCTTAGGAAAGTGCTATCATCATGAAACGTTCAGCTCACTTACAACTCAATAGATTCTACCTTCCTGTAACGTTTCAGCCTGATTGGACCTTGTTTTCACACAAATGGACCCAGAATGATGTGAAATTGTGCTTCGTGCAAAATAATTCTGGGTGCCATTTACAAACCATAAGTGCTAATGACTCCATTCCTTTTTGGGGTAATGGGGGCTGTTAATTGGAGTACTTTAAAATAAACCTGACCTCTCTAGGATATTCAGAAGCCAAGTTATATGCCCACAAATGTGTAACTGGACTACTTCTTTAAAGTGACACCAGGCCCGGTGACCTTTGGGACATGGTTTGACCCCCTCTAGGAATGTGCCATCATCATGAAACGTTCAGATCACTTACAACTCAATAGACTCTACCTTCTTGTAACGTTTCAGCCTGATTGGACCTTGTTTTCCACAAATGGACCCAGAATGATGTGAAATTGTGCTTCGTGCAACATAATTCTGGTTGCCATTTACAAACCATAAGTGCTAATGACTCCATTCCTTTTTGTGGTTGTAGGGGCTGTTGATTGGAGTACACTAAAACAAACCTGATCTCTCTAGGACATTCAAAAGCCAAGTTACAAGCCCACAAATGTGTAACTGGACTACTTTAAATTGACACCAGATCCGGTGACCTTTGGGACGTGGTTTTACCCCCTTAGGAATGTGCGATCATCTTGAAACGTTCAGATCACTTACAACTCAATAGATTCTACCTTCTTGTAACGTTTCAGCCTGATTGGACCTTGTTTTCACACAAATGGACCCAGAATGATGTGAAATTGTGCTTCGTGCAACATAATTCTGGGTGCCATTTACAAACCATAAGTGCTAATGACTCCATTCCTTTTTGTGGTTGTAGGGGCTGTTGGTTGGAGTACATTAAAACAAACCTGATCTCTCTAGGACATTCAGAAGCCAAGTTATAAGCCCACAAAGGTGTAACTGGACTACTTCTTTAAAGTGACACCAGGCCCGGTTACCTTTGGGACATGGTTTGACCCCCGGAGGAAAGTGTGATCATCTTGAAACGTTCAGATCACTTACAACTCAATAGATTCTACCTTCTTGTAACGTTTCAGCCTGATTGGACCTTGTTTTCACACAAATGGACCCAGAATGATGTGAAATTGTGCTTCGTGCAACATAATTCTGGGTGCCATTTAAAAACCATAAGTGCTAATGACTCCATTTCTTTTTGTGGTTGTAGGGGCTGTTGATTGGAGTATACTAAAACAAACCTGATCTCTCTAGGACATTCAGAAGCCAAGTTATAAGCCCACAAATGTGTATGTAACTGGACTACTTCTTTAAATTGACACCAGATCCGGTGACCTTTGGGACATGGTTTTACCCCCTTAGGAAAGTGCTATCATCATGAAATGTTCAGATCACTTACAACTCAATAGATTCTACCTTCCTGTAACGTTTCAGCCTGATTGGACCCTGTTTTCACACAAATGGACCCAGAATGATGTGAAATTGTGCTTCGTGCAACATAATTCTGGGTGCCATTTAAAAACCATAAGTGCTAATGACTCCATTCCTTTTTTGGGGTAATGGGGGCTGCTAATTGGAGTACTTTAAAACAAACCTGACCTCTCTAGGATATTGAGAAGCCAAGTTATAAACCCACAAATGTGTAACTGGACTACTACTTTAAAGTGACACCAGGCCCGGTGACCTTTGGGACATGGTTTGATCCCCTATAGGAATGTGCGATCATCATGAAACGTTCAGATCACTTACAACTCAATAGATTCTACCTTCTTGTAACGTTTCAGCCTGATTGGACCTTGTTTTCCACAAATGGACCCAGAATGATGTGAAATTGTGCTTCGTGCAACATAATTCTGGTTGCCATTTACAAACCATAAGTGCTAATGACTCCATTCCTTTTTGTGGTTGTAGGGGCTGTTGATTGGAGTACACTAAAACAAACCTGATCTCTCTAGGACATTCAAAAGCCAAGTTACAAGCCCACAAATGTGTAACTGGACTACTTCTTTAAATTGACACCAGATCCGGTGACCTTTGGGACGTGGTTTTACCCCCTTAGGAATGTGTGATCATCTTGAAACGTTCAGATCACTTACAACTCAATAGATTCTACCTTCTTGTAACGTTTCAGCCTGATTGGACCTTGTTTTCACACAAATGGTCCCAGAATGATGTGAAATTGTGCTTCGTGCAACATAATTCTGGGTGCCATTTACAAACCATAAGTGCTATTGACTCCATTCCTTTTTGTGGTTGTAGGGGCTGTTGATTGGAGTACACTAAAACAAACCTGATCTCTCTAGGACATTCAGAAGCCACGTTATAAGCCCACAAATGTGTAACTGGACTACTTCTTTAAATTGTCACCAGATCCGGTGACCTTTGGGACATGGTTTGACCCCCTTAGGAAAGTGCTATCATCATGAAACGTTCAGCTCACTTACAACTCAATAGATTCTACCTTCCTGTAACGTTTCAGCCTGATTGGACCTTGTTTTCACACAAATGGACCCAGAATGATGTGAAATTGTGCTTCGTGCAAAATAATTCTGGGTGCCATTTACAAACCATAAGTGCTAATGCCTCCATTCCTTTTTGGGGTAATGGGGGCTGTTAATTGGAGTACTTTAAAATAAACCTGACCTCTCTAGGATATTCAGAAGCCAAGTTATAAGCCCACAAATGTGTAACTGGACTACTTCTTTAAAGTGACACCAGGCCCGGTGACCTTTGGGACATGGTTTGACCCCCTCTAGGAATGTGCTATCATCATGAAACGTTCAGATCACTTACAACTCAATAGACTCTACTTTCTTGTAACGTTTCAGCCTGATTGGACCTTGTTTTCCACAAATGGACCCAGAATGATGTGAAATTGTGCTTCGTGCAACATAATTCTGGTTGCCATTTACAAACCATAAGTGCTAATGACTCCATTCCTTTTTGTGGTTGTAGGGGCTGTTGATTGGAGTACACTAAAACAAACCTGATCTCTCTAGGACATTCAAAAGCCAAGTTACAAGCCCACAAATGTGTAACTGGACTACTTCTTTAAATTGACACCAGATCCGGTGACCTTTGGGACGTGGTTTTACCCCCTTAGGAATGTGCGATCATCTTGAAACGTTCAGATCACTTACAACTCAATAGATTCTACCTTCTTGTAACGTTTCAGCCTGATTGGACCTTGTTTTCACACAAATGGACCCAGAATGATGTGAAATTGTGCTTCGTGCAACATAATTCTGGGTGCCATTTACAAACCATAAGTGCTAATGACTCCATTCCTTTTTGTGGTTGTAGGGGCTGTTGGTTGGAGTACATTAAAACAAACCTGATCTCTCTAGGACATTCAGAAGCCAAGTTATAAGCCCACAAAGGTGTAACTGGACTACTTCTTTAAAGTGACACCAGGCCCGGTTACCTTTGGGACATGGTTTGACCCCCGGAGGAAAGTGTGATCATCTTGAAACGTTCAGATCACTTACAACTCAATAGATTCTACCTTCTTGTAACGTTTCAGCCTGATTGGACCTTGTTTTCACACAAATGGACCCAGAATGATGTGAAATTGTGCTTCGTGCAACATAATTCTGGGTGCCATTTAAAAACCATAAGTGCTAATGACTCCATTTCTTTTTGTGGTTGTAGGGGCTGTTGATTGGAGTATACTAAAACAAACCTGATCTCTCTAGGACATTCAGAAGCCAAGTTATAAGCCCACAAATGTGTATGTAACTGGACTACTTCTTTAAATTGACACCAGATCCGGTGACCTTTGGGACATGGTTTTACCCCCTTAGGAAAGTGCTATCATCATGAAATGTTCAGATCACTTACAACTCAATAGATTCTACCTTCCTGTAACGTTTCAGCCTGATTGGACCCTGTTTTCACACAAATGGACCCAGAATGATGTGAAATTGTGCTTCGTGCAACATAATTCTGGGTGCCATTTAAAAACCATAAGTGCTAATGACTCCATTCCTTTTTTGGGGTAATGGGGGCTGCTAATTGGAGTACTTTAAAACAAACCTGACCTCTCTAGGATATTGAGAAGCCAAGTTATAAACCCACAAATGTGTAACTGGACTACTACTTTAAAGTGACACCAGGCCCGGTGACCTTTGGGACATGGTTTGATCCCCTATAGGAATGTGCGATCATCATGAAACGTTCAGATCACTTACAACTCAATAGATTCTACCTTCTTGTAACGTTTCAGCCTGATTGGACCTTGTTTTCACACAAATGGACCCAGAATGATGTGAAATTGTGCTTCGTGCAACATAATTCTGGGTGCCATTTACAAACCATAAGTGCTAATGACTCCATTCCTTTTTGTGGTTGTAGGTGCTGTTGATTGGAGTACACTAAAACAAACCTGATCTCTCTAGGACATTCAGAAGCCAAGTTACAAGCCCACAAATGTGTAACTGGACTACTTCTTTAAATTGACACCAGATCCGTGACCTTTGGGACATGGTTTTACCCCCCTAGGAATGTGCGATCATCTTGAAACGTTCAGATCACTTACAACTCAATAGATTCTACCTTCTTGTAACGTTTCAGCCTGATTGGACCTTGTTTTCACACAAATGGACCCAGAATGATGTGAAATTGTGCTTCGTGCAACATAATTCTGGGTGCCATTTACAAACCATAAGTGCTAATGACTCCAATCCTTTTTGTGCTTGTAGGGGCTGTTGGTTGGAGTACATTAAAACAAACCTGATCTCTCTAGGACATTCAGAAGCCAAGTTTTTAGCCCACAAAGGTGTAACTGGACTACTTCTTTAAAGTGACACCAGGCCCGGTGACCTTTGGGACATGGTTTGACCCCTTTAGGAAAGTGCGATCATCTTGAAACGTTCAGATCACTTACAACTCAATAGATTCTACCTTCTTGTAACGTTTCAGCCTGATTGGACCTTGTTTTCACACAAATGGACCCAGAATGATGTGAAATTGTGCTTCGTGCAACATAATTCTGGGTGCCATTTAAAAACCATAAGTGCTAATGACTCCATTCCTTTTTGTGGTTGTAGGGGCTGTTGATTGGAGTATACTAAAACAAACCTGATCTCTCTAGGACATTCAGAAGCCAAGTTATAAGCCCACAAATGTGTAACTGGACTACTTCTTTAAATTGACACCAGATCCGGTGACCTTTGGGACATGGTTTGACCCCCTTAGGAAAGTGCTATCCTCATGAAACGTTCAGATCACTTACAACTCAATAGATTCTACCTTCCTGTAACGTTTCAGCCTGATTGGACCTTGTTTTCACACAAATGAACCCAGAATGATGTGAAATTGTGCTTCGTGCAACATAATTCTGGGTGCCATTTAAAAACCATAAGTGCTAATGACTCCATTTCTTTTTTGGGTAATGAGGGCTGTTAATTGGAGTACTTTAAAACAAACCTGACCTCTCTAGGATATTCAGAAGCCAAGTTATAAGCCCACAAATGTGTAACTGGACTACTTCTTTAAAGTGACACCAGGCCCGGTGACCTTTGGGACATGGTTTGACCCCGTATAGGAATGTGCGATCATCATGAAACGTTCAGATCACTTACAACTCAATAGATTCTACCTTCCTGTAACGTTTCAGCCTGATTGGACCCTGTTTTCACACAAATGGACCCAGAATGATGTGAAATTGTGCTTCGTGCAACATAATTCTGGGTGCCATTTAAAAACCATAAGTGCTAATGACTCCATTCCTTTTTTGGGGTAATGGGGGCTGTTAATTGGAGTACTTTAAAACAAACCTGACCTCTCTAGGATATTGAGAAGCCAAGTTATAAACCCACAAATGTGTAACTGGACTACTACTTTAAAGTGACACCAGGCCCGGTGACCTTTGGGACATGGTTTGATCCCCTATAGGAATGTGCGATCATCATGAAACGTTCAGATCACTTACAACTCAATAGATTCTAGCTTCTTGTAACGTTTCAGCCTGATTGGACCTTGTTTTCACACAAATGGACCCAGAATGATGTGAAATTGTGCTTCGTGCAACATAATTCTGGTTGCCATTTACAAACCATAAGTGCTAATGACTCCATTCCTTTTTGTGGTTGTAGGTGCTGTTGATTGGAGTACACTAAAACAAACCTGATCTCTCTAGGACATTCAGAAGCCAAGTTACAAGCCCACAAATGTGTAACTGGACTACTTCTTTAAATTGACACCAGATCCTGACCTTTGGGACATGGTTTTACCCCCCTAGGAATGTGCGATCATCTTGAAACGTTCAGATCACTTACAACTCAATAGATTCTACCTTCTTGTAACGTTTCAGCCTGACTGGACCTTGTTTTCACACAAATGGACCCAGAATGATGTGAAATTGTGCTTCGTGCAACATAATTCTGGGTGCCATTTAGAAACCATAAGTGCTAATGACTCCAATCCTTTTTGTGCTTGTAGGGGCTGTTGGTTGGAGTACATTAAAACAAACCTGATCTCTCTAGGACATTCAGAAGCCAAGTTTTAAGCCCACAAAGGTGTAACTGGACTACTTCTTTAAAGTGACACCAGGCCCGGTGACCTTTGGGACATGGTTTGACCCCCTTAGGAAAGTGCGATCATCTTGAAACGTTCAGATCACTTACAACTCAATAGATTCTACCTTCTTGTAACGTTTCAGCCTGATTGGACCTTGTTTTCACACAAATAGACCCAGAATGATGTGAAATTGTGCTTCGTGCAACATAATTCTGGGTGCCATTTACAAACCATAAGCGCTAATGACTCCATTCCTTTTACGGGTAATGGGGGCTGTTAATTGGAGTACTTTAAAACAAACCTGACCTCTCTAGGATATTCAGAAGCCAAGTTATAAGCCCACAACTGTGTAACTTTACTACTTCTTTAAAGTGACACCAGGCCCGGTGACCTTTGGGACATGGTTTGACCCCCTATAGGAATGTGCGATCATCGTGAAACGTTCAGATCACTTACAACTCAATAGATTCTACCTTCTTGTAACGTTTCAGCCTGATTGGACCTTGTTTTCACACAAATGGACCCAGAATGATGTGAAATTGTGCTTCGTGCAACATAATTCTGGTTGCCATTTACAAACCATAAGTGCTAATGACTCCATTCCTTTTTGTGGTTGTAGGGGCTGTTGATTGGAGTACACTAAAACAAACCTGATCTCTCTAGGACATTCAGAAGCCAAGTTACAAGCCCACAAATGTGTAACTGGACTACTTCTTTAAATTAACACCAGATCCGTGACCTTTGGGACATGGTTTTACCCCCTTAGGAATGTGCGATCATCTTGAAACGTTCAGATCACTTACAACTCAATAGATTCTACCTTCTTGTAACGTTTCAGCCTGATTGGACCTTGTTTTCACACAAATGGACCCAGAATGATGTGAAATTGTGCTTCGTGCAACATAATTCTGGGTGCCATTTACAAACCATAAGTGCTAATGACTCCAATCCTTTTTGTGCTTGTAGGGGCTGTGGGTTGGAGTACATTAAAAAAAACCTGATCTCTCTAGGACATTCAGAAGCCAAGTTATAAGCCCACAAAGGTGTAACTGGACTACTTCTTTAAAGTGAATCCAGGCCCGGTGACCTTTGGGACATGGTTTGACCCCCTTAGGAAAGTGCGATCATCTTGAAACGTTCAGATCACTTACAACTCAATAGATTCTACCTTCTTGTAACGTTTCAGCCTGATTGGACCTTGTTTTCACACAAATAGACCCAGAATGATGTGAAATTGTGCTTCGTGCAACATAATTCTGGGTGCCATTTAAAAACCATAAGTGCTAATGACTCCATTCCTTTTTGTGGTTGTAGGGGCTGTTGATTGGAGTATACTAAAACAAACCTGATCTCTCTAGGACATTCAGAAGCCAAGTTATAAGCCCACAAATGTGTAACTGGACTACTTCTTTAAATTGACACCAGATCCGGTGACCTTTGGGACATGGTTTGACCCCCTTAGGAAAGTGCTATCCTCATGAAACGTTCAGATCACTTACAACTCAATAGATTCTACCTTCCTGTAACGTTTCAGCCTGATTGGACCTTGTTTTCACACAAATGAACCCAGAATGATGTGAAATTGTGCTTCGTGCAAGATAATTCTGGGTGCCATTTAAAAACCATAAGTGCTAATGACTCCATTTCTTTTTGGGGTAATGGGGGCTGTGAATTGGAGTACTTTAAAACAAACCTGACCTCTCTAGGATATTCAGAAGCCAAGTTATAAGCCCACAAATGTGTAACTGGACTACTTCTTTAAAGTGACACCAGGCCCGGTGACCTTTGGGACATGGTTTGACCCCCTATAGGAATGTGCGATCATCATGAAACGTTCAGATCACTTACAACTCAATAGATTCTACCTTCTTGTAACGTTTCAGCCTGATTGGACCTGGTTTTCACACAAATGGACCCAGAATGATGTGAAATTGTGCTTCATGCAACATAATTCTGGTTGCCATTTACAAACCATAAGTGCTATTGACTCCATTCCTTTTTGTGGTTGTAGGGGCTGTTGATTGGAGTACACTAAAACAAACCTGATCTCTCTAGGACATTCAGAAGCCAAGTTACAAGCACACAAATGTGTAACTGGAATACTTCTTTAAATTGACACCAGGCCCGGTGACCTTTGGGACATGGTTTGACCCCCTTAGGAAAGTGCTATCATCATGAAACGTTCAGATCACTTACAACTCAATAGATTCTACCTTCCTGTAACGTTTCAGCCTGATTGGACCTTGTTTTCACACAAATGAACCCAGAATGATGTGAAATTGTGCTTCGTGCAACATAATTCTGGGTGCCATGTAAAAACCATAAGTGCTAATGACTCCATTCCTTTTTGGGGTAATGGGGGCTGTTAATTGGAGTACTCTAAAACAAACTTGACCTCTCTACGATATTCAGAAGCCAAGTTATAAGCCCACAAAGGTGTAACTGGACTACTTCTTTAAAGTGACACCAGGCCCGGTGACCTTTGGGACATGGTTTGACCCCCTATAGGAATGTGCGATCATCATGAAACGTTCAGATCACTTACAACTCAATAGATTCTACCTTCTTGTAACGTTTCAGCCTGATTGGACCTTTTTTTCACACAAATGGACCCAGAATGATGTGAAATTGTGCTTCGTGCAACATAATTCTGGGTGCCATTTACAAACCATAAGTGCTAATGACTCCATTCCTTTTTGTGGTTGTAGGGGCTGTTGATTGGAGTACACTCAAACAAACCTGACCTCTCTAGGACATTCAGAAGCCAAGTTATAAGCCCACAAAGGTGTAACTGGACTACTTCTTTAAAGTGACACCAGGCCCGGTGACCTTTGGGACATGGTTTGACCCCCTATAGGAATGTGCGATCATCATAAAACGTTCAGATCACTTACAACTCAATAGATTCTACCTTCTTGTAACGTTTCAGCCTTATTGGACCTTGTTTTCACACAAATGGACCCAGAATGATTTGAAATTGTGCTTCGTGCAACATAATTCTGGTTGCCATTTACAAACCATAAGTGCTAATGACTCCATTCCTTTTTGTGGTTGTAGGGGCTGTTGATTGGAGTACACTAAAACAAATCTGATCTCTCTAGGACATTCAGAAGCCAAGTTACAAGCCCACAAATGTGTAACTGGACTACTTTAAATTGACACCAGATCCGGTGACCTTTGGGACATGGTTTGACCCCTTAGGAAAGTGCTATCATCATGAAACGTTCAGATCTCTTACAACTCAATAGATTCTACCATCCTGTAACGTTTCAGCCTGATTGGACCTTTTTTTCACACAAATGAACCCAGAATGATGTGAAATTGTGCTTCGTGCAACATGATTCTGGGTGCCATGTAAAAACCATACGTGCTAATGACTCCATTTCTTTTTGGGCTAATGGGGGCTGTTAATTGGAGTACTATAAAACAAACCTGACCTCTCTAGGATATTCAGAAGACAAGTTATAAGCCCAGAAATGTGTAACTGGACTACTTCTTTAAAGTGACACCAGGCCCGGTGACCTTTGGGACATTGTTTGACCCCCTATAGGAATGTGCGATCATCATGAAATGTTCAGATCACTTACAACTCAATAGATTCTACCTTCTTGTAACGTTTCAGCCTGATTGGACCTTGTTTTCACACAAATGGACCCAGAATGATGTGAAATTGTGCTTCGTGCAACATAATTCTGGGTGCCATTTACAAACCATAAGTGCTAATGACTCCATTCCTTTTTGTGTTTGTAGGGGCTGTTGGTTGGAGTACATTAAAACAAACCTGATCTCTCTAGGACATTCAGAAGCCAAGTTATAAGCCCACAAATGTGTAACTGGACTACTTCTTTAAATTGACACCAGATCCGGTGACCTTTGGGACATGGTTTTACCCCCTTAGGAATGTGCGATCATCTTGAAACGTTCAGATCACTTACAACTCAATAGATTCTACCTTCTTGTAACGTTTCAGCCTGATTGGACCTTGTTTTCACACAAATGGACCCAGAATGATGTGAAATTGTGCTTCGTGCAACATAATTCTGGGTGCCATTTACAAACCATAAGTGCTAATGACTCCATTCCTTTTTGGGGTAATGGGGGCTCTTAATTGGATTACTTTAAACAAACCTGACCTCTCTAGGATATTCAGAAGCCAAGGTATAAGCCCACAAATGTGTAACTGGACTACTTCTTTAAAGTGACACCAGGCCCGGTCACCTTTGGGACATGGTTTGACCCCCTTAGGAAAGTGCGATCATCATTAAACGTTCAGATCACTTACAACTCAATAGATTCTACCTTCCTGTAACGTTTCAGCCTGATTGGACCTTGTTTTCACACAAATGAACCTAGAATGATGTGAAATTGTGCTTCCTGCAACATAATTCTGGGTGCCATGTAAAAACCATAAGTGCTAATGACTCCATTCCTTTTGGGGTAATGGGGGCTGTTAATTTGAGTACTCTAAAACAAACCTGACCTCTCTAGGATATTCAGAAGCCAAGTTATAAGCCAACAAAGGTGTAACTGGACTACTTCTTTAAAGTGACACCAGGCCCGGTGACCTTTGGGACATGGTTTGACCCCCTATAGGAATGTGCGATCATCATGAAACGTTCAGATCACTTACAACTCAATAGATTCTACCTTCTTGTAACGTTTCAGCCTGATTGGACCTTGTTTTCACACAAATGGACCCAGAATGATGTGAAATTGTGCTTCGTGCAACATAATTCTGGGTGCCATTTAAAAACCATAAGTGTTAATGACTCCATTCCTTTTTGGGGTAATGGGGGCTGTTAATTGGAGTACTCTAAAACAAACCTGACCTCTCTAGGATATTCAGAAGCCAAGTCATAAGCCCACAAAGGTGTAACTGGACTTCTTCTTTAAAGTGACACCAGGCCCGGTGACCTTTGGGACATGGTTTGACCCCCTATAGGAATGTGCGATCATCATGAAACGTTCAGATCACTTACAACTCAATAGATTCTACCTTCCTGTAACGTTTCAGCCTGATTGGACCTTGTTTTCACACAAATGAACCCAGAATGATGTGAAATTGTGCTTCGTGCAACATAATTCTGGGTGCCATTTACAAACCATAAGTGCTAATGACTCCATTCCTTTTTGTGGTTGTAGGGGCTGTTGATTGGAGTATACATAAACAAACCTGATCTATCTAGGACATTCAGAAGCCAAGTTATAAGCCCACAAATGTGTAACTGGACTACTTCTTTAAATTTACACCGGATCCGGTGACCTTTGGGACATGGTTTGACCACCTTAGGAAAGTGCTATCATCATGAAACGTTCAGATCACTTACAACTCAATAGATTCTACCTTCCTGTAACGTTTCAGCCTGATTGGACCTTGTTTTCACACAAATGAACCCAGAATGATGTGAAATTGTGCGTCGTGCAACATAATTCTGGGTGCCATGTAAAAACCATAAGTGCTAATGACTCCCTTCCTTTTTGTGGTTGTAGGGGCTGTTGATTGGAGTACACTAAAACAAACCCGACCTCTCTAGGACATTCAGAAGCCAAGTTATAAGCCCACAAATGTGTAACTGGACTACTTCTTTAAATTGACACCAGATCCGGTGACCTTTGGGACATGGTTTGACCCCCTCAGGAAAGTGCTATCATCATGAAACGTTCAGATCACTTACAACTCAATAGATTCTACCTTCCTGTAACGTTTCAGCCTGATTGGACCTTGTTTTCACACAAATGGACCCAGAATGATGTGAAATTGTGCTTCGTGCAACATAATTCTGGGTGCCATTTACAAACCATAAGTGCTAATGACTCCATTCCTTTTTGTGGTTGTAGGGGCTGTTGATTGGAGTACACTAAAACAAACCTAACCTCTCTAGGACATTCAGAAGCCAAGTTATAAGCCCACAAAGGTGTAACTGGACTACTTCTTTAAATTGACACCAGATCCAGTGACCTTTGGGATATGGTTTGACCCCCTTAGGAAAGTGCTATCATCATGAAACGTTCAGATCACTTACAACTCAATAGATTCTACCTTCCTGTAACGTTTCAGCCTGATTGGACCTTGTTTTCACACAAATGAACCCAGAATGATGTGAAATTGTGCTTCATGCAACATAATTCTGGGTGCCATTTACAAACCATAAGTGTTAATGACTCCATTCCTTTTTGGGGTAATGGGGGCTGTTAATTGGAGTACACTAAAACAAACCTAACCTCTCTAGGACATTCAGAAGTCAAGTTATAAGCCCACAAAGGTGTAACTGGACTACTTCTTTAAAGTGACACCAGGCCCGGTGACCTTTGGGACATGGTTTGACCCCCTTAGGAAAGTGCGATCATCTTGAAACGTTCAGATCACTTACAACTCAATAGATTCTACCTTCTTGTAACGTTTCAGCCTGATTGGACCTTGCTTTCACACAAATGGACCCAGAATGATGTGAAATTGTGCTTCGTGCAACATAATTCTGGGTGCCATTTAAAAACCATAAGTGCTAATGACTCCATTCCTTTTTGTGGTTGTAGGGGCTGTTGATTGGAGTATACTAAAACAAACCTGATCTCTCTAGGACATTCAGAAGCCAAGTTATAAGCCCACAAATGTGTAACTGGACTACTTCTTTAAATTGACACCAGATCCGGTGACCTTTGGGACATGGTTTGACCCCCTTAGGAAAGTGCTATCCTCATGAAACGTTCAGATCACTTACAACTCAATAGATTCTACCTTCCTGTAACGTTTCAGCCTGATTGGACCTTGTTTTCACACAAATGGACCCAGAATGATGTGAAATTGTGCTTCGTGCAACATAATTCTGGTTGCCATTTACAAACCATAAGTGCTAATGACTCCATTCCTTTTTGTGGTTGTAGGGGCTGTTGATTGGAGTACACTAAAACAAACCTGATCTCTCTAGGACATTCAGAAGCCAAGTTACAAGCCCACAAATGTGTAACTGGACTACTTCTTTAAATTGACACCAGGCCCGGTGACCTTTGGGAAATGGTTTGACCCCCTTAGGAAAGTGCTATCATCATGAAACGTTCAGATCACTTACAACTCAATAGATTCTACCTTCCTGTAACGTTTCAGCCTGATTGGACCTTGTTTTCACACAAATGAACCCGTAATGATGTGAAATTGTGCTTCGTGCAACATAATTCTGGGTGCCATGTAAAAACCATAAGTGCTAATGACTCCATTCCTTTTTTGGGGTAATGGGGGCTGTTAATTGGAGTACTCTAAAACAAACCTGACCTCTCTTCGATATTCAGAAGCCAAGTTATAAGCCCACAAAGGTGTAACTGGACTACTTCTTTAAAGTGACACCAGGCCCGGTGACCTTTGGGACATGGTTTGACCCCCTATAGGAATGTGCGATCATCATGAAACGTTCAGATCACTTACAACTCAATAGATTCTACCTTCTTGTAACGTTTCAGCCTGATTGGACCTTGTTTTCACACAAATGGACCCAGAATGATGTGAAATTGTGCTTCGTGCAACGTAATTCTGGGTGCCATTTACAAACCATAAGTGCTAATGACTCCATTCCTTTTTGTGGTTGTAGGGGCTGTTGATTGGAGTACACTAAATTAAACCTGACCTCTCTAGGACATTCAGAAGCCAAGTTATAAGCCCACAAAGGTGTAACTGGACTACTTCTTTAAAGTGACACCAGGCCCGGTGACCTTTGGGACATGGTTTTACCCCCTATAGGAATGTGCGATCATCTTGAAACGTTCAGATCACTTACAACTCAATAGATTCTACCTTCTTGTAACGTTTCAGCCTGATTGGACCTTGTTTTCACACAAATGGACCCAGAATGATGTGAAATTGTGCTTCGTGCAACATAATTCTGGGTGCCATTTACAAACCATAAGTGCTAATGACTCCATTCCTTTTTGTGGTTGTAGGGGCTGTTGATTGGAGTACACTAAAACAAACCTAACCTCTCTAGGACATTCAGAAGCCAAGTTATAAGCCCAAAAATGTGTAACTGGATTACTTCTTTAAAGTGACACCAGCCCGGTGACCTTTGGGACATGGTTTGACCCCCTTTGGGAATGTGCGATCATCTTGAAACGTTCAGATCACTTACAACTCAATAGATTCTACCTTCTTGTAGCATTTCAGCCTGATTGGACCTTGTTTTCACACAAATGGACCCAGAATGATGTGAAATTGTGCTTCGTGCAACATAATTCTGGGTGCCATTTACAAACCATAAGCGCTAATGACTCCATTCCTTTTTGGGGTAATGGGGGCTGTTAATTGGAGTACTTTAAAACAAACCTGACCTCTCTAGGATATTCAGAAGCCAAGTTATAAGCCCACAACTGTGTAACTGGACTACTTCTTTAAAGTGACACCAGGCCCGGTGACCTTTGGGACATGGTTTGACCCCCTATAGGAATGTGCGATCATCATGAAACGTTCAGATCACTTACAACTCAATAGATTCTACCTTCTTGTAACGTTTCAGCCTGATTGGACCTTGTTTTCACACAAATGGACCCAGAATGATGTGAAATTGTGCTTCGTGCAACATAATTCTGGTTGCCATTTACAAACCATAAGTGCTAATGACTCCATTCCTTTTTGTGGTTGTAGGGGCTGTTGATTGGAGTACACTAAAACAAACCTGATCTCTCTAGGACATTCAGAAGCCAAGTTACAAGCCCACAAATGTGTAACTGGACTACTTCTTTAAATTGACATCAGATCCGTGACCGTTGGGACATGGTTTTACCCCCTTAGGAATGTGCGATCATCTTGAAACATTCAGATCACTTACAACTCAATAGATTCTACCTTCTTGTAACGTTTCAGCCTGATTGGACCTTGTTTTCACACAAATGGACCCAGAATGATAGGAAATTGTGCTTCGTGCAACATAATTCTGGGTGCCATTTACAAACCATAAGTGCTAATGACTCCATTCCTTTTTGTGCTTGTAGGGGCTGTTGGTTGGAGTACATTAAAACAAACCTGATCTCTCTAGGACATTCAGAAGCCAATTTATAAGCCCACAAAGGTGTAACTGGACTACTTCTTTAAAGTGACACCAGGCCCGGTGACCTTTGGGACATGGTTTGACCCCCTTAGGAAAGTGTGATCATCTTGAAACGTTCAGATCACTTACAACTCAATAGATTCTACCTTCTTGTAACGTTTCAGCCTGATTGGACCTTGTTTTCACACAAATGGACCCAGAATGATAGGAAATTGTGCTTCGTGCAACATAATTCTGGGTGCCATTTACAAACCATAAGTGCTAATGACTCCATTCCTTTTTGTGCTTGTAGGGGCTGTTGGTTGGAGTACATTAAAACAAACCTGATCTCTCTAGGACATTCAGAAGCCAATTTATAAGCCCACAAAGGTGTAACTGGACTACTTCTTTAAAGTGACACCAGGCCCGGTGACCTTTGGGACATGGTTTGACCCCCTTAGGAAAGTGTGATCATCTTGAAACGTTCAGATCACTTACAACTCAATAGATTCTACCTTCTTGTAACGTTTCAGCCTGATTGGACCTTGTTTTCACACAAATGGACCCAGAATGATGTGAAATTGTGCTTCGTGCAACATAATTCTGGGTGCCATTTAAAAACCATAAGTGCTAATGACTCCATTCCTTTTTGTGGTTGTAGGGGCTGTTGAATGGAGTATACTAAAACAAACCTGATCTCTCTAGGACATTCAGAAGCCAAGTTATAAGCCCACAAATGTGTAACTGGACTACTTCTTTAAATTGACACCAGATCCGGTGACCTTTGGGACATGGTTTGACCCCCTTAGGAAAGTGCTATCCTCATGAAACGTTCAGATCACTTACAACTCAATAGATTCTACCTTCCTGTAACGTTTCAGCCTGATTGGACCTTGTTTTCACACAAATGAACCCAGAATGATGTGAAATTGTGCTTCGTGCAACATAATTCTGGGTGCCATTTAAAAACAATAAGTGCTAATGACTCCATTTCTTTTTGGGGTAATGGGGGCTGTGAATTGGAGTACTTTAAAACAAACCTGACCTCTCTAGGATATTCAGAAGCCAAGTTATAAGCCCACAAATGTGTAACTGGACTACTTCTTTAAAGTGACACCAGGCCCGGTGACCTTTGGGACATGGTTTGACCCCCTATAGGAATGTGCGATCATCATGAAACGTTCAGATCACTTACAACTCAATAGATTCTACCTTCTTGTAACGTTTCAGCCTGATTGGACCTTGTTTTCACACAAATGGACCCAGAATGATGTGAAATTGTGCTTCGTGCAACGTAATTCTGGGTGCCATTTACAAACCATAAGTGCTAATGACTCCATTCCTTTTTGTGGTTGTAGGGGCTGTTGATTGGAGTACACTAAATTAAACCTGACCTCTCTAGGACATTCAGAAGCCAAGTTATAAGCCCACAAAGGTGTAACTGGACTACTTCTTTAAAGTGACACCAGGCCCGGTGACCTTTGGGACATGGTTTTACCCCCTATAGGAATGTGCGATCATCTTGAAACGTTCAGATCACTTACAACTCAATAGATTCTACCTTCTTGTAACGTTTCAGCCTGATTGGACCTTGTTTTCACACAAATGGACCCAGAATGATGTGAAATTGTGCTTCGTGCAACATAATTCTGGGTGCCATTTACAAACCATAAGTGCTAATGACTCCATTCCTTTTTGTGGTTGTAGGGGCTGTTGATTGGAGTACACTAAAACAAACCTAACCTCTCTAGGACATTCAGAAGCCAAGTTATAAGCCCACAAATGTGTAACTGGATTACTTCTTTAAAGTGACACCAGGCCCGGTGACCTTTGGGACATGGTTTGACCCCCTTTGGGAATGTGCGATCATCTTGAAACGTTCAGATCACTTACAACTCAATAGATTCTACCTTCTTGTAGCATTTCAGCCTGATTGGACCTTGTTTTCACACAAATGGACCCAGAATGATGTGAAATTGTGCTTCGTTCAACATAATTCTGGGTGCCATTTACAAACCATAAGCGCTAATGACTCCATTCCTTTTTGGGGTAATGGGGGCTGTTAATTGGAGTACTTTAAAACAAACCTGACCTCTCTAGGATATTCAGAAGCCAAGTTATAAGCCCACAACTGTGTAACTGGACTACTTCTTTAAAGTGACACCAGGCCCGGTGACCTTTGGGACATGGTTTGACCCCCTATAGGAATGTGCGATCATCATGAAACGTTCAGATCACTTACAACTCAATAGATTCTACCTTCTTGTAACGTTTCAGCCTGATTGGACCTTGTTTTCACACAAATGGACCCAGAATGATGTGAAATTGTGCTTCGTGCAACATAATTCTGGTTGCCATTTACAAACCATAAGTGCTAATGACTCCATTCCTTTTTGTGGTTGTAGGGGCTGTTGATTGGAGTACACTAAAACAAACCTGATCTCTCTAGGACATTCAGAAGCCAAGTTACAAGCCCACAAATGTGTAACTGGACTACTTCTTTAAATTGACATCAGATCCGTGACCGTTGGGACATGGTTTTACCCCCTTAGGAATGTGCGATCATCTTGAAACGTTCAGATCACTTACAACTCAATAGATTCTACCTTCTTGTAACGTTTCAGCCTGATTGGACCTTGTTTTCACACAAATGGACCCAGAATGATAGGAAATTGTGCTTCGTGCAACATAATTCTGGGTGCCATTTACAAACCATAAGTGCTAATGACTCCATTCCTTTTTGTGCTTGTAGGGGCTGTAGGTTGGAGTACATTAAAACAAACCTGATCTCTCTAGGACATTCAGAAGCCAATTTATAAGCCCACAAAGGTGTAACTGGACTACTTCTTTAAAGTGACACCAGGCCCGGTGACCTTTGGGACATGGTTTGACCCCCTTAGGAAAGTGCGATCATCTTGAAACGTTCAGATCACTTACAACTCAATAGATTCTACCTTCTTGTAACGTTTCAGCCTGATTGGACCTTGTTTTCACACAAATGGACCCAGAATGATGTGAAATTGTGCTTCGTGCAACATAATTCTGGGTGCCATTTAAAAACCATAAGTGCTAATGACTCCATTCCTTTTAGTGGTTGTAGGGGCTGTTGAATGGAGTATACTAAAACAAACCTGATCTCTCTAGGACATTCAGAAGCCAAGTTATAAGCCCACAAATGTGTAACTGGACTACTTCTTTAAATTGACACCAGATCCGGTGACCTTTGGGACATGGTTTGACCCCCTTAGGAAAGTGCTATCCTCATGAAACGTTCAGATCACTTACAACTCAATAGATTCTACCTTCCTGTAACGTTTCAGCCTGATTGGACCTTGTTTTCACACAAATGAACCCAGAATGATGTGAAATTGTGCTTCGTGCAACATAATTCTGGGTGCCATTTAAAAACCATAAGTGCTAATGACTCCATTTCTTTTTGGGGTAATGGGGGCTGTGAATTGGAGTACTTTAAAACAAACCTGACCTCTCTAGGATATTCAGAAGCCAAGTTATAAGCTCACAAATGTGTAACTGGACTACTTCTTTAAAGTGACACCAGGCCCGGTGACCTTTGGGACATGGTTTGACCCCCTATAGGAATGTGCGATCATCATGAAATGTTCAGATCACTTACAACTCAATAGATTCTACCTTCTTGTAACGTTTCAGCCTGATTGGACCTTGTTTTCACACAAATGGACCCAGAATGATGTGAAATTGTGCTTCGTGCAACATAATTCTGGTTGCCATTTACAAACCATAAGTGCTAATGACTCCATTCCTTTTTGTGGTTGTAGGGGCTGTTGATTGGAGTACACTAAAACAAACCTGATCTCTCTAGGACATTCAGAAGCCAAGTTACAAGCCCACAAATGTGTAACTGGACTACTTCTTTAAATTGACATCAGATCCGTGACCGTTGGGACATGGTTTTACCCCCTTAGGAATGTGCGATCATCTTGAAACGTTCAGATCACTTACAACTCAATAGATTCTACCTTCTTGTAACGTTTCAGCCTGATTGGACCTTGTTTTCACACAAATGGACCCAGAATGATAGGAAATTGTGCTTCGTGCAACATAATTC
Organism: Nothobranchius furzeri; assembly: GCF_043380555.1. NCBI lineage: Eukaryota > Metazoa > Chordata > Actinopteri > Cyprinodontiformes > Nothobranchiidae > Nothobranchius > Nothobranchius furzeri. Next base: position 19,892,745 of record NC_091756.1, read on the forward strand.
TGGGTGCCATTTACAAACCATAAGTGCTAATGACTCCATTCCTTTTTGTGCTTGTAGGGGCTGTAGGTTGGAGTACATTAAAACAAACCTGATCTCTCTAGGACATTCAGAAGCCAATTTATAAGCCCACAAAGGTGTAACTGGACTACTTCTTTAAAGTGACACCAGGCCCGGTGACCTTTGGGACATGGTTTGACCCCCTTAGGAAAGTGCGATCATCTTGAAACGTTCAGATCACTTACAACTCAATAGATTCTACCTTCTTGTAACGTTTCAGCCTGATTGGACCTTGTTTTCACACAAATGGACCCAGAATGATGTGAAATTGTGCTTCGTGCAACATAATTCTGGGTGCCATTTAAAAACCATAAGTGCTAATGACTCCATTCCTTTTTGTGGTTGTAGGGGCTGTTGAATGGAGTATACTAAAACAAACCTGATCTCTCTAGGACATTCAGAAGCCAAGTTATAAGCCCACAAATGTGTAACTGGACTACGTCTTTAAATTGACACCAGATCCGGTGACCTTTGGGACATGGTTTGACCCCCTTAGGAAAGTGCTATCCTCATGAAACGTTCAGATCACTTACAACTCAATAGATTCTACCTTCCTGTAACGTTTCAGCCTGATTGGACCTTGTTTTCACACAAATGAACCCAGAATGATGTGAAATTGTGCTTCGTGCAACATAATTCTGGGTGCCATTTAAAAACCATAAGTGCTAATGACTCCATTTCTTTTTGGGGTAATGGGGGCTGTGAATTGGAGTACTTTAAAACAAACCTGACCTCTCTAGGATATTCAGAAGCCAAGTTATAAGCCCACAAATGTGTAACTGGACTACTTCTTTAAAGTGACACCAGGCCCGGTGACCTTTGGGACATGGTTTGACCCCCTATAGGAATGTGCGATCATCATGAAATGTTCAGATCACTTACAACTCAATAGATTCTACCTTCTTGTAACGTTTCAGCCTGATTGGACCTTGTTTTCACACAAATGGACCCAGAATGATGTGAAATTGTGCTTCGTGCAACGTAATTCTGGGTGCCATCTACAAACCATAAGTGCTAATGACTCCATTCCTTTTTGTGGTTGTAGGGGCTGTTGATTGGAGTACACTAAATTAAACCTGACCTCTCTAGGACATTCAGAAGCCAAGTTATAAGCCCACAAAGGTGTAACTGGAATACTTCTTTAAAGTGACACCAGGCCCGGTGACCTTTGGGACATGGTTTTACCCCCTATAGGAATGTGCGATCATCTTGAAACGTTCAGATCACTTACAACTCAATAGATTCTACCTTCTTGTAACGTTTCAGCCTGATTGGACCTTGTTTTCACACAAATGGACCCAGAATGATGTGAAATTGTGCTTCGTGCAACATAATTCTGGGTGCCATTTACAAACCATAAGTGCTAATGACTCCATTCCTTTTTGTGGTTGTAGGGGCTGTTGATTGGAGTACACTAAAACAAACCTAACCTCTCTAGGACATTCAGAAGCCAAGTTATAAGCCCACAAATGTGTAACTGGATTACTTCTTTAAAGTGACACCAGGCCCGGTGACCTTTGGGACATGGTTTGACCCCCTTTGGGAATGTGCGATCATCTTGAAACGTTCAGATCACTTACAACTCAATAGATTCTACCTTCTTGTAGCATTTCAGCCTGATTGGACCTTGTTTTCACACAAATGGACCCAGAATGATGTGAAATTGTGCTTCGTGCAACATAATTCTGGGTGCCATTTACAAACCATAAGCGCTAATGACTCCATTCCTTTTTGGGGTAATGGGGGCTGTTAATTGGAGTACTTTAAAACAAACCTGACCTCTCTAGGATATTCAGAAGCCAAGTTATAAGCCCACAACTGTGTAACTGGACTACTTCTTTAAAGTGACACCAGGCCCGGTGACCTTTGGGACATGGTTTGACCCCCTATAGGAATGTGCGATCATCATGAAACGTTCAGATCACTTACAACTCAATAGATTCTACCTTCTTGTAACGTTTCAGCCTGATTGGACCTTGTTTTCACACAAATGGACCCAGAATGATGTGAAATTGTGCTTCGTGCAACATAATTCTGGTTGCCATTTACAAACCATAAGTGCTAATGACTCCATTCCTTTTTGTGGTTGTAGGGGCTGTTGATTGGAGTACACTAAAACAAACCTGATCTCTCTAGGACATTCAGAAGCCAAGTTACAAGCCCACAAATGTGTAACTGGACTACTTCTTTAAATTGACATCAGATCCGTGACCGTTGGGACATGGTTTTACCCCCTTAGGAATGTGCGATCATCTTGAAACGTTCAGATCACTTACAACTCAATAGATTCTACCTTCTTGTAACGTTTCAGCCTGATTGGACCTTGTTTTCACACAAATGGACCCAGAATGATGTGAAATTGTGCTTCGTGCAACGTAATTCTGGGTGCCATTTACAAACCATAAGTGCTAATGACTCCATTCCTTTTTGTGGTTGTAGGGGCTGTTGATTGGAGTACACTAAATTAAACCTGACCTCTCTAGGACATTCAGAAGCCAAGTTATAAGCCCACAAAGGTGTAACTGGACTACTTCTTTAAAGTGACACCAGGCCCGGTGACCTTTGGGACATGGTTTTACCCCCTATAGGAATGTGCGATCATCTTGAAACGTTCAGATCACTTACAACTCAATAGATTCTACCTTCTTGTAACGTTTCAGCCTGATTGGACCTTGTTTTCACACAAATGGACCCAGAATGATGTGAAATTGTGCTTCGTGCAACATAATTCTGGGTGCCATTTACAAACCATAAGTGCTAATGACTCCATTCCTTTTTGTGGTTGTAGGGGCTGTTGATTGGAGTACACTAAAACAAACCTAACCTCTCTAGGACATTCAGAAGCCAAGTTATAAGCCCACAAATGTGTAACTGGATTACTTCTTTAAAGTGACACCAGGCCCGGTGACCTTTGGGACATGGTTTGACCCCCTTTGGGAATGTGCGATCATCTTGAAACGTTCAGATCACTTACAACTCAATAGATTCTACCTTCTTGTAGCATTTCAGCCTGATTGGACCTTGTTTTCACACAAATGGACCCAGAATGATGTGAAATTGTGCTTCGTTCAACATAATTCTGGGTGCCATTTACAAACCATAAGCGCTAATGACTCCATTCCTTTTTGGGGTAATGGGGGCTGTTAATTGGAGTACTTTAAAACAAACCTGACCTCTCTAGGATATTCAGAAGCCAAGTTATAAGCCCACAACTGTGTAACTGGACTACTTCTTTAAAGTGACACCAGGCCCGGTGACCTTTGGGACATGGTTTGACCCCCTATAGGAATGTGCGATCATCATGAAACGTTCAGATCACTTACAACTCAATAGATTCTACCTTCTTGTAACGTTTCAGCCTGATTGGACCTTGTTTTCACACAAATGGACCCAGAATGATGTGAAATTGTGCTTCGTGCAACATAATTCTGGTTGCCATTTACAAACCATAAGTGCTAATGACTCCATTCCTTTTTGTGGTTGTAGGGGCTGTTGATTGGAGTACACTAAAACAAACCTGATCTCTCTAGGACATTCAGAAGCCAAGTTACAAGCCCACAAATGTGTAACTGGACTACTTCTTTAAATTGACATCAGATCCGTGACCGTTGGGACATGGTTTTACCCCCTTAGGAATGTGCGATCATCTTGAAACGTTCAGATCACTTACAACTCAATAGATTCTACCTTCTTGTAACGTTTCAGCCTGATTGGACCTTGTTTTCACACAAATGGACCCAGAATGATAGGAAATTGTGCTTCGTGCAACATAATTCTGGGTGCCATTTACAAACCATAAGTGCTAATGACTCCATTCCTTTTTGTGCTTGTAGGGGCTGTAGGTTGGAGTACATTAAAACAAACCTGATCTCTCTAGGACATTCAGAAGCCAATTTATAAGCCCACAAAGGTGTAACTGGACTACTTCTTTAAAGTGACACCAGGCCCGGTGACCTTTGGGACATGGTTTGACCCCCTTAGGAAAGTGCGATCATCTTGAAACGTTCAGATCACTTACAACTCAATAGATTCTACCTTCTTGTAACGTTTCAGCCTGATTGGACCTTGTTTTCACACAAATGGACCCAGAATGATGTGAAATTGTGCTTCGTGCAACATAATTCTGGGTGCCATTTAAAAACCATAAGTGCTAATGACTCCATTCCTTTTAGTGGTTGTAGGGGCTGTTGAATGGAGTATACTAAAACAAACCTGATCTCTCTAGGACATTCAGAAGCCAAGTTATAAGCCCACAAATGTGTAACTGGACTACTTCTTTAAATTGACACCAGATCCGGTGACCTTTGGGACATGGTTTGACCCCCTTAGGAAAGTGCTATCCTCATGAAACGTTCAGATCACTTACAACTCAATAGATTCTACCTTCCTGTAACGTTTCAGCCTGATTGGACCTTGTTTTCACACAAATGAACCCAGAATGATGTGAAATTGTGCTTCGTGCAACATAATTCTGGGTGCCATTTAAAAACCATAAGTGCTAATGACTCCATTTCTTTTTGGGGTAATGGGGGCTGTGAATTGGAGTACTTTAAAACAAACCTGACCTCTCTAGGATATTCAGAAGCCAAGTTATAAGCTCACAAATGTGTAACTGGACTACTTCTTTAAAGTGACACCAGGCCCGGTGACCTTTGGGACATGGTTTGACCCCCTATAGGAATGTGCGATCATCATGAAATGTTCAGATCACTTACAACTCAATAGATTCTACCTTCTTGTAACGTTTCAGCCTGATTGGACCTTGTTTTCACACAAATGGACCCAGAATGATGTGAAATTGTGCTTCGTGCAACATAATTCTGGTTGCCATTTACAAACCATAAGTGCTAATGACTCCATTCCTTTTTGTGGTTGTAGGGGCTGTTGATTGGAGTACACTAAAACAAACCTGATCTCTCTAGGACATTCAGAAGCCAAGTTACAAGCCCACAAATGTGTAACTGGACTACTTCTTTAAATTGACATCAGATCCGTGACCGTTGGGACATGGTTTTACCCCCTTAGGAATGTGCGATCATCTTGAAACGTTCAGATCACTTACAACTCAATAGATTCTACCTTCTTGTAACGTTTCAGCCTGATTGGACCTTGTTTTCACACAAATGGACCCAGAATGATAGGAAATTGTGCTTCGTGCAACATAATTCTGGGTGCCATTTACAAACCATAAGTGCTAATGACTCCATTCCTTTTTGTGCTTGTAGGGGCTGTAGGTTGGAGTACATTAAAACAAACCTGATCTCTCTAGGACATTCAGAAGCCAATTTATAAGCCCACAAAGGTGTAACTGGACTACTTCTTTAAAGTGACACCAGGCCCGGTGACCTTTGGGACATGGTTTGACCCCCTTAGGAAAGTGCGATCATCTTGAAACGTTCAGATCACTTACAACTCAATAGATTCTACCTTCTTGTAACGTTTCAGCCTGATTGGACCTTGTTTTCACACAAATGGACCCAGAATGATGTGAAATTGTGCTTCGTGCAACATAATTCTGGGTGCCATTTAAAAACCATAAGTGCTAATGACTCCATTCCTTTTTGTGGTTGTAGGGGCTGTTGAATGGAGTATACTAAAACAAACCTGATCTCTCTAGGACATTCAGAAGCCAAGTTATAAGCCCACAAATGTGTAACTGGACTACGTCTTTAAATTGACACCAGATCCGGTGACCTTTGGGACATGGTTTGACCCCCTTAGGAAAGTGCTATCCTCATGAAACGTTCAGATCACTTACAACTCAATAGATTCTACCTTCCTGTAACGTTTCAGCCTGATTGGACCTTGTTTTCACACAAATGAACCCAGAATGATGTGAAATTGTGCTTCGTGCAACATAATTCTGGGTGCCATTTAAAAACCATAAGTGCTAATGACTCCATTTCTTTTTGGGGTAATGGGGGCTGTGAATTGGAGTACTTTAAAACAAACCTGACCTCTCTAGGATATTCAGAAGCCAAGTTATAAGCCCACAAATGTGTAACTGGACTACTTCTTTAAAGTGACACCAGGCCCGGTGACCTTTGGGACATGGTTTGACCCCCTATAGGAATGTGCGATCATCATGAAATGTTCAGATCACTTACAACTCAATAGATTCTACCTTCTTGTAACGTTTCAGCCTGATTGGACCTTGTTTTCACACAAATGGACCCAGAATGATGTGAAATTGTGCTTCGTGCAACGTAATTCTGGGTGCCATCTACAAACCATAAGTGCTAATGACTCCATTCCTTTTTGTGGTTGTAGGGGCTGTTGATTGGAGTACACTAAATTAAACCTGACCTCTCTAGGACATTCAGAAGCCAAGTTATAAGCCCACAAAGGTGTAACTGGAATACTTCTTTAAAGTGACACCAGGCCCGGTGACCTTTGGGACATGGTTTTACCCCCTATAGGAATGTGCGATCATCTTGAAACGTTCAGATCACTTACAACTCAATAGATTCTACCTTCTTGTAACGTTTCAGCCTGATTGGACCTTGTTTTCACACAAATGGACCCAGAATGATGTGAAATTGTGCTTCGTGCAACATAATTCTGGGTGCCATTTACAAACCATAAGTGCTAATGACTCCATTCCTTTTTGTGGTTGTAGGGGCTGTTGATTGGAGTACACTAAAACAAACCTAACCTCTCTAGGACATTCAGAAGCCAAGTTATAAGCCCACAAATGTGTAACTGGATTACTTCTTTAAAGTGACACCAGGCCCGGTGACCTTTGGGACATGGTTTGACCCCCTTTGGGAATGTGCGATCATCTTGAAACGTTCAGATCACTTACAACTCAATAGATTCTACCTTCTTGTAGCATTTCAGCCTGATTGGACCTTGTTTTCACACAAATGGACCCAGAATGATGTGAAATTGTGCTTCGTGCAACATAATTCTGGGTGCCATTTACAAACCATAAGCGCTAATGACTCCATTCCTTTTTGGGGTAATGGGGGCTGTTAATTGGAGTACTTTAAAACAAACCTGACCTCTCTAGGATATTCAGAAGCCAAGTTATAAGCCCACAACTGTGTAACTGGACTACTTCTTTAAAGTGACACCAGGCCCGGTGACCTTTGGGACATGGTTTGACCCCCTATAGGAATGTGCGATCATCATGAAACGTTCAGATCACTTACAACTCAATAGATTCTACCTTCTTGTAACGTTTCAGCCTGATTGGACCTTGTTTTCACACAAATGGACCCAGAATGATGTGAAATTGTGCTTCGTGCAACATAATTCTGGTTGCCATTTACAAACCATAAGTGCTAATGACTCCATTCCTTTTTGTGGTTGTAGGGGCTGTTGATTGGAGTACACTAAAACAAACCTGATCTCTCTAGGACATTCAGAAGCCAAGTTACAAGCCCACAAATGTGTAACTGGACTACTTCTTTAAATTGACATCAGATCCGTGACCGTTGGGACATGGTTTTACCCCCTTAGGAATGTGCGATCATCTTGAAACGTTCAGATCACTTACAACTCAATAGATTCTACCTTCTTGTAACGTTTCAGCCTGATTGGACCTTGTTTTCACACAAATGGACCCAGAATGATAGGAAATTGTGCTTCGTGCAACATAATTCTGGGTGCCATTTACAAACCATAAGTGCTAATGACTCCATTCCTTTTTGTGCTTGTAGGGGCTGTTGGTTGGAGTACATTAAAACAAACCTGATCTCTCTAGGACATTCAGAAGCCAATTTATAAGCCCACAAAGGTGTAACTGGACTACTTCTTTAAAGTGACACCAGATCCGGTGACCTTTGGGACATGGTTTGACCCCCTTAGGAAAGTGCTATCCTCATGAAACGTTCAGATCACTTACAACTCAATAGATTCTACCTTCCTGTAACGTTTCAGCCTGATTGGACCTTGTTTTCACACAAATGAACCCAGAATGATGTGAAATTGTGCTTCGTGCAACATAATTCCGGGTGCCATTTAAAAACCATAAGTGCTAATGACTCCATTTCTTTTTGGGGTAATGGGGGCTGTGAATTGGAGTACTTTAAAACAAACCTGACCTCTCTAGGATATTCAGAAGCCAAGTTATAAGCCCACAAAGGTGTAACTGGACTACTTCTTTAAAGTGACACCAGGCCCGGTGACCTTTGGGACATGGTTTGACCCCCTATAGGAATGTGCGATCATCATGAAACGTTCAGATCACTTACAACTCAATAGATTCTACCTTCTTGTAACGTTTCAGCCTGATTGGACCTTGTTTTCACACAAATGGACCCAGAATGATGTGAAATTGTGCTTCGTGCAACATAATTCTGGTTGCCATTTACAAACCATAAGTGCTAATGACTCCATTCCTTTTTGTGGTTGTAGGGGCTGTTGATTGGAGTACACTAAAACAAACCTGATCTCTCTAGGACATTCAGAAGCCAAGTTACAAGCCCACAAATGTGTAACTGGAATACTTCTTTAAATTGACACCAGGCCCGGTGACCTTTGGGACATGGTTTGACCCCCTTAGGAAAGTGCTATCATCATGAAACGTTCAGATCACTTACAACTCAATAGATTCTACCTTCCTGTAACGTTTCAGCCTGATTGGACCTTGTTTTCACACAAATGAACCCAGAATGATGTGAAATTGTGCTTCGTGCAACATAATTCTGGGTGCCATGTAAAAACCATAAGTGCTAATGACTCCATTCCTTTTTGGGGTAATGGGGGCTGTTAATTGGAGTACTCTAAAACAAACCTGACCTCTCTACGATATTCAGAAGCCAAGTTATAAGCCCACAAATGTGTAACTGGAATACTTCTTTAAAGTGACACCAGGCCCGGTGACCTTTGGGACATGGTTTGACCCCCTATAGGAATGTGCGATCATCATGAAACGTTCAGATCACTTACAACACAATAGATTCTACCTTCTTGTAACGTTTCAGCCTGATTGGACCTTTTTTTCACACAAATGGACCCAGAATGATGTGAAATTGTGCTTCGTGCAACATAATTCTGGGTGCCATTTACAAACCATAAGTGCTAATGACTCCATTCCTTTTTGTGGTTGTAGGGGCTGTTGATTGGAGTACACTAAATTAAACCTGACCTCTCTAGGACATTCAGAAGCCAAGTTATAAGCCCACAAAGGTGTAACTGGACTACTTCTTTAAAGTGACACCAGGCCCGGTGACCTTTGGGACATGGTTTTACCCCCTATAGGAATGTTCGATCATCTTGAAACGTTCAGATCACTTACAACTCAATAGATTCTACCTTCTTGTAACGTTTCAGCCTGATTGGACCTTGTTTTCACACAAATGGACCCAGAATGATGTGAAATTGTGCTTCGTGCAACATAATTCTGGGTGCCATTTACAAACCATAAGTGCTAATGACTCCATTCCTTTTTGTGGTTGTAGGGGCTGTTGATTGGAGTACACTAAAACAAACCTAACCTCTCTAGGACATTCAGAAGCCAAGTTATAAGCCCACAAATGTGTAACTGGACTACTTCTTTAAAGTGACACCAGGCCCGGTGACCTTTGGGACATGGTTTGACCCCCTATAGGAATGTGCGATCATCTTGAAACGTTCAGATCACTTACAACTCAATAGATTCTACCTTCTTGTAGCATTTCAGCCTGATTGGACCTTGTTTTCACACAAAAGGACCCAGAATGATGTGAAATTGTGCTTCGTGCAACATAATTCTGGGTGCCATTTACAAACCATAAGTGCTAATGACTCCATTCCTTTTTGGGGTAATGGGGGCTGTTAATTGGAGTACTTTAAAACAAACCTGACCTCTCTAGGATATTCAGAAGCCAAGTTATAAGCCCACAACTGTGTAACTGGACTACTTCTTTAAAGTGACACCAGGCCCTGTGACCTTTGGGACATGGTTTGAACCCATATAGGAATGTGCGATCATCATGAAACGTTCAGATCACTTACAACTCAATAGATTCTACCTTCCTGTAACGTTTCAGCCTGATTGGACCTTGTTTTCACACAAATGAACCCAGAATGATGTGAAATTGTGCTTCGTGCAACATAATTCCGGGTGCCATTTACAAACCATAAGTGCTAATGACTCCATTCCTTTTTGTGGTTGTAGGGGCTGTTGATTGGAGTATACATAAACAAACCTGATCTATCTAGGACATTCAGAAGCCAAGTTATAAGCCCACAAATGTGTAACTGGACTACTTCTTTAAATTTACACCGGATCCGGTGACCTTTGGGACATGGTTTGACCACCTTAGGAAAGTGCTATCATCATGAAACGTTCAGATCACTTACAACTCAATAGATTCTACCTTCCTGTAACGTTTCAGCCTGATTGGACCTTGTTTTCACACAAATGAACACAGAATGATGTGAAATTGTGAGTCGTGCAACATAATTCTGGGTGCCATGTAAAAACCATAAGTGCTAATGACTCCCTTCCTTTTTGTGGTTGTAGGGGCTGTTGATTGGAGTACACTAAAACAAACCCGACCTCTCTAGGACATTCAGAAGCCAAGTTATAAGCCCACAAATGTGTAACTGGACTACTTCTTTAAATTGACACCAGATCCGGTGACCTTTGGGACATGGTTTGACCCCCTCAGGAAAGTGCTATCATCATGAAACGTTCAGATCACTTACAACTCAATAGATTCTACCTTCCTGTAACGTTTCAGCCTGATTGGACCTTGTTTTCACACAAATGGACCCAGAATGATGTGAAATTGTGCTTCGTGCAACATAATTCTGGGTGCCATTTACAAACCATAAGTGCTAATGACTCCATTCCTTTTTGTGGTTGTAGGGGCTGTTGATTGGAGTACACTAAAACAAACCTAACCTCTCTAGGACATTCAGAAGCCAAGTTATAAGCCCACAAAGGTGTAACTGGACTACTTCTTTAAATTGACACCAGATCCAGTGACCTTTGGGATATGGTTTGACCCCCTTAGGAAAGTGCTATCATCATGAAACGTTCAGATCACTTACAAATCAATAGATTCTACCTTCCTGTAACGTTTCAGCCTGATTGGACCTTGTTTTCACACAAATGAACCCAGAATGATGTGAAATTGTGCTTCATGCAACATAATTCTGGGTGCCATTTACAAACCATAAGTGTTAATGACTCCATTCCTTTTTGGGGTAATGGGGGCTGTTAATTGGAGTACACTAAAACAAACCTAACCTCTCTAGGACATTCAGAAGTCAAGTTATAAGCCCACAAAGGTGTAACTGGACTACTTCTTTAAAGTGACACCAGGCCCGGTGACCTTTGGGACATGGTTTGACCCCCTTAGGAAAGTGCGATCATCTTGAAACGTTCAGATCACTTACAACTCAATAGATTCTACCTTCTTGTAACGTTTCAGCCTGATTGGACCTTGTTTTCACACTAATGGACCCAGAATGATGTGAAATTGTGCTTCGTGCAACATAATTCTGGGTGCCATTTAAAAACCATAAGTGCTAATGACTCCATTCCTTTTTGTGGTTGTAGGGGCTGTTGATTGGAGTATACTAAAACAAACCTGATCTCTCTAGGACATTCAGAAGCCAAGTTATAAGCCCACAAATGTGTAACTGGACTACTTCTTTAAATTGACACCAGATCCGGTGACCTTTGGGACATGGTTTGACCCCCTTAGGAAAGTGCTATCCTCATGAAACGTTCAGATCACTTACAACTCAATAGATTCTACCTTCCTGTAACGTTTCAGCCTGATTGGACCTTGTTTTCACACAAATGGACCCAGAATGATGTGAAATTGTGCTTCGTGCAACATAATTCTGGTTGCCATTTACAAACCATAAGTGCTAATGACTCCATTCCTTTTTGTGGTTGTAGGGGCTGTTGATTGGAGTACACTAAAACAAACCTGATCTCTCTAGGACATTCAGAAGCCAAGTTACAAGCCCACAAATGTGTAACTGGACTACTTCTTTAAATTGACACCAGGCCCGGTGACCTTTGGGAAATGGTTTGACCCCCTTAGGAAAGTGCTATCATCATGAAACGTTCAGATCACTTACAACTCAATAGATTCTACCTTCCTGTAACGTTTCAGCCTGATTGGACCTTGTTTTCACACAAATGAACCCGTAATGATGTGAAATTGTGCTTCGTGCAACATAATTCTGGGTGCCATGTAAAAACCATAAGTGCTAATGCCTCCATTCCTTTTTTGGGGTAATGGGGGCTGTTAATTGGAGTACTCTAAAACAAACCTGACCTCTCTTCGATATTCAGAAGCCAAGTTATAAGCCCACAAAGGTGTAACTGGACTACTTCTTTAAAGTGACACCAGGCCCGGTGACCTTTGGGACATGGTTTGACCCCCTATGGGAATGTGCGATCATCATGAAACGTTCAGATCCCTTACAACTCAATAGATTCTACCTTCTTGTAACGTTTCAGCCTGATTGGACCTTGTTTTCACACAAATGGACCCAGAATGATGTGAAATTGTGCTTCGTGCAACGTAATTCTGGGTGCCATTTACAAACCATAAGTGCTAATGACTCCATTCCTTTTTGTGGTTGTAGGGGCTGTTGATTGGAGTACACTAAATTAAACCTGACCTCTCTAGGACATTCAGAAGCCAAGTTATAAGCCCACAAAGGTGTAACTGGACTACTTCTTTAAAGTGACACCAGGCCCGGTGACCTTTGGGACATGGTTTGACCCCCTTTGGGAATGTGCGATCATCTTGAAACGTTCAGATCACTTACAACTCAATAGATTCTACCTTCTTGTAGCATTTCAGCCTGATTGGACCTTGTTTTCACACAAATGGACCCAGAATGATGTGAAATTGTGCTTCGTGCAACATAATTCTGGGTGCCATTTACAAACCATAAGCGCTAATGACTCCATTCCTTTTTGGGGTAATGGGGGCTGTTAATTGGAGTACTTTAAAACAAACCTGACCTCTCTAGGATATTCAGAAGCCAAGTTATAAGCCCACAACTGTGTAACTGGACTACTTCTTTAAAGTGACACCAGGCCCGGTGACCTTTGGGACATGGTTTGACCCCCTATAGGAATGTGCGATCATCATGAAACGTTCAGATCACTTACAACTCAATAGATTCTACCTTCTTGTAACGTTTCAGCCTGATTGGACCTTGTTTTCACACAAATGGACCCAGAATGATGTGAAATTGTGCTTCGTGCAACATAATTCTGGTTGCCATTTACAAACCATAAGTGCTAATGACTCCATTCCTTTTTGTGGTTGTAGGGGCTGTTGATTGGAGTACACTAAAACAAACCTGATCTCTCTAGGACATTCAGAAGCCAAGTTACAAGCCCACAAATGTGTAACTGGACTACTTCTTTAAATTGACATCAGATCCGTGACCTTTGGGACATGGTTTTACCCCCTTAGGAATGTGCGATCATCTTGAAACGTTCAGATCACTTACAACTCAATAGATTCTACCGTCTTGTAACGTTTCAGCCTGATTGGACCTTGTTTTCACACAAATGGACCCAGAATGATAGGAAATTGTGCTTCGTGCAACATAATTCTGGGTGCCATTTACAAACCATAAGTGCTAATGACTCCATTCCTTTTTGTGCTTGTAGGGGCTGTTGGTTGGAGTACATTAAAACAAACCTGATCTGTCTAGGACATTCAGAAGCCAATTTATAAGCCCACAAAGGTGTAACTGGACTACTTCTTTAAAGTGACACCAGGCCCGGTGACCTTTGGGACATGGTTTGACCCCCTTAGGAAAGTGCGATCATCTTGAAACGTTCAGATCACTTACAACTCAATAGATTCTACCTTCTTGTAACGTTTCAGCCTGATTGGACCTTGTTTTCACACAAATGGACCCAGAATGATGTGAAATTGTGCTTCGTGCAACATAATTCTGGGTGCCATTTAAAAACCATAAGTGCTAATGACTCCATTCCTTTTTGTGGTTGTAGGGGCTGTTGAATGGAGTATACTAAAACAAACCTGATCTCTCTAGGACATTCAGAAGCCAAGTTATAAGCCCACAAATGTGTAACTGGACTACTTCTTTAAATTGACACCAGATCCGGTGACCTTTGGGACATGGTTTTACCCCCTTAGGAAAGTGCTATCCTCATGAAACGTTCAGATCACTTACAACTCAATAGATTCTACCTTCCTGTAACGTTTCAGCCTGATTGGACCTTGTTTTCACACAAATGAACCCAGAATGATGTGAAATTGTGCTTCGTGCAACATAATTCTGGGTGCCATTTAAAAACCATAAGTGCTAATGACTCCATTTCTTTTTGGGGTAATGGGGGCTGTGAATTGGAGTACTTTAAAACAAACCTGACCTCTCTAGGATATTCAGAAGCCAAGTTATAAGCCCACAAATGTGTAACTGGACTACTTCTTTAAAGTGAAACCAGGCCCGGTGACCTTTGGGACATGGTTTGACCCCCTATAGGAATGTGCGATCATCATGAAACGTTCAGATCACTTACAACTCAATAGATTCTACCTTCTTGTAACGTTTCAGCCTGATTGGACCTTGTTTTCACACAAATGGACCCAGAATGATGTGAAATTGTGCTTCGTGCAACATAATTCTGGTTGCCATTTACAAACCATAAGTGCTAATGACTCCATTCCTTTTTTGGGGTAATGGGGGCTGTTAATTGGAGTACTCTAAAACAAACCTGACCTCTCTAGGACATTCAGAAGCCAAGTTACAAGCCCACAAATGTGTAACTGGACTACTTTAAATTGACACCAGATCCGGTGACCTTTGGGACATGGTTTGACCCCCTTGGGAAAGTGCTATCATCATGAAACGTTCAGATCTCTTACAACTCAATAGATTCTACCATCCTGTAACGTTTCAGCCTGATTGGACCTTTTTTTCACACAAATGAACCCAGAATGATGTGAAATTGTGCTTCGTGCTACATAATTCTGGGTGCCATGTAAAAACCATACGTGCTAATGACTCCATTTCTTTTTAGGCTAATGGGGGCTGTTAATTGGAGTACTCTAAAACAAACCTGACCTCTCTAGGATATTCAGAAGCCAAGTTATAACCCCACAAATTTGTAACTGGACTACTTCTTTAAATTGACACCAGATCCGGTGACCTTTGGGACATGGTTTGACCCCCTTAGGAAAGTGCTATCATCATGAAACGTTCAGATCACTTACAACTCAATAGATTCTACCTTCCTGTAACGTTTCAGCCTTATTGGACCTTGTTTTCACACAAATGGACCCAGAATGATGTGAAATTGTGCTTCGTGCAACATAATTCTCGGTGCCATTTAAAAACCATAAGTGCTAATGACTCCATTCCTTTTTGGGGTAATGGAGGCTGTTAACTGGAGTACTTTAAAACAAAACTGACCTCTCTAGGATATTCAGAAGCCAAGTTATAAGCCCACAAATGTGTAACTGGACTACTTCTTTAAAGTGACAACAGGCCCGGTGACCTTTGGGACATTGTTTGACCCCCTATAGGAATATGCGATCATCATGAAACGTTCAGATCACTTACAACTCAATAGATTCTACCTTCTTGTAACGTTTCAGCCTGATTGGACCTTGTTTTCACACAACCGGACGCAGAATGATGTGAAATTGTGCTTTGTGCAACATAATTCTGGTTGCCATTTACAAACCATACGTGCTAATGACTCCATTCCTTTTTGTGGTTGTAGGGGCTGTTGATTGGAGTACACTAAAACTAACCTGATCTCTCTAGGACATTCAGAAGCCAAGTTACAAGCCCACAAAGGTGTAACTGGACTACTTCTTTAAATTGACACCAGATCCGGTGACCTTTGGGACATGGTTTTACCCCCTTAAGAATGTGCGATCATCTTGAAACGTTCAGATCACTTACAACTCAATAGATTCTACCTTCCTGTAACGTTTCAGCCTGATTGGACCTAGTTTTCACACAAATGGACCCAGAATGATGTGAAATTGTGCTTCGTGCAACATAATTCTGGGTGCCATTTACAAACCATAAGTGCTAATGACTCCATTCCTTTTTGAGGGAATGGAGGCTGTTAATTCTAGTACTTTAAAACAAACCTGACCTCTCTAGGATATTCAGAAGCCAAGGTATAAGCCCACAAATGTGTAACTGGACTACTTCTTGAAAGTGACACCAGGCCCGGTGACCTTTGGGACATGGTTTGACCCCCTATAGGAATGTGCGATCATCATGAAACGTTCAGATCACTTACAACTCAATAGATTCTACCTTCTTGTTACGTTTCAGCCTGATTGGACCTTGTTTTCACACAAATGGACCCAGAATGATGTGAAATTGTGCTTCGTGCAACATAATTCTGGTTGCCATTTACAAACCATAAGTTCTAATGACTCCATTCCTTTTTGTGGTTGTACGGGCTGTTGATTGGAGTACACTAAAACAAACCTGATCTCTTTAGGACATTCAGAAGCCAAGTTACAAGCCCACAAATGTGTAACTGGACTACTTCTTTAAATTGACACCAGATCCGGTGACCTTTGGGACATGGTTTGACCCCCTTAGGAAAGTGCTATCATCATGAAACGTTCAGATCACTTACAACTCAATAGATTCTACCTTCCTGTAACGTTTCAGCCTGATTGGACCTTGTTTTCACACAAATGAACCCAGAATGATGTGAAATTGTGCTTTGTGCAACATAATTCTGGGTGCCATGTAAAAACCATAAGTGCTAATGACTCCATTCCTTTTTGGGGTAATGGGGGCTGTTAATTGGAGTACTCTAAAACAAACCTGACCTCTCTAAGATATTCAGAAGCCAAGTTATAAGCCCACAAAGGCGTAACTGGACTACTTCTTTAAAGTGACACCAGGCCCGGTGTCCTTTGGGACATGGTTTGACCCCCTATAGGAATGGGCGATCATCATTAAACGTTCAGATCAGTTACAACTCAATAGATTCTACCTTCTTGTAACGTTTCAGCCTGATTGGGCCTTGTTTTCACACAAATGAACCCAGAATGATGTGAAATTGTGCTTCGTTCAACATAATTCTGGGTGCCATTTAAAAACCATAAGTGCTAATGACTCCATTCCTTTTTGTGGATGTAGGGGCTGTTGATTAGAGTATACTTAAACAAACCTGATCTATCTAGGACATTCAGAAGCCAAGTTATAAGCCCACAAATGTGTAACTGGACTACTTCTTTAAATTTACACCAGATTCGGTGACCTTTGGGACATGGTTTGACCCCCTTAGGAAAGTGCGATCATCTTGAAATGTTCAGATCACTTACAACTCAATAGATTCTACCTTCCTGTAACGTTTCAGCCTGATTGGACCTTGTTTTCACACAAATGGACCCAGAATGATGTGAAATTGTGCTTCGTGCAACATATTTCTGGGTGCCATTTAAAAACCATAAGTGCTAATGACTCCATTCCTTTTTGTGGTTGTAGGGGCTGTTGATTGGAGTATACTAGAACAAACCTGATCTCTCTAGGACATTCAGAAGCCAAGTTATAAGCCCACAAATGTGTAACTGGACTACTTCTTTAAATTGACACCAGATCCGGTGACCTTTGGGACGTGGTTTGACCCCCTTAGGAAAGTGCTATCCTCATGAAACGTTCAGATCACTTACAACTCAATAGATTCTACCTTCCTGTAACGTTTCAGCCTGATTGGACCTTGTTTTCACACAAATGAACCCAGAATGATGTGAAATTGTGCTTCATGCAACATAATTCTGGGTGCCATTTAAAAACCATAAGTGCGAATGACTCCATTTCTTTTTGGGGTAATGGGGGCTGTGAATTGGAGTACTTTAAAACAAACCTGACCTCTCTAGGATATTCAGAAGCCAAGTTATAAGCCCACAAATGTGTAACTGGACTACTTCTTTAAAGTGACACCAGGCCCGGTGACCTTTGGGACATGGTTTGACCCCCTATAGGAATGTGCGATCATCATGAAACGTTCAGATCACTTACAACTCAATAGATTCTACCTTCTTGTAACGTTTCAGCCTGATTGGACCTTTTTTTCACACAAATGGACCCAGAATGATGTGAAATTGTGCTTCGTGCAACATAATTCTGGGTGCCATTTACAAACCATAAGTGCTAATGACTCCATTCCTTTTTGTGGTTGTAGGGGCTGTTGATTGGAGTACACTAAATCAAACCTAACCTCTCTAGGACATTCAGAAGCCAAGTTATAAGCCCACAAATGTGTAACTGGACTACTTCTTTAAAGTGACACCAGGCCCGGTGACCTTTGGGACATGGTTTGACCCCCTTAGGAAAGTGCTATCATCATGAAACGTTCAGATCTCTTACAACTCAATAGATTCTACCATCCTGTAACGTGTCAGCCTGATTGGACCTTTTTTTCACACAAATGAACCCAGAATGATGTGAAATTGTGCTTCGTGCTACATAATTCTGGGTGCCATGTAAAAACCATACGTGCTAATGACTCCATTTCTTTTTGGGCTAATGGGGGCTGTTAATTGGAGTACTCTAAAACAAACCTGACCTCTCTAGGATATTCAGAAGCCAAGTTATAACCCCACAAATTTGTAACTGGTCTACTTCTTTAAATTGACACCAGATCCGGTGACCTTTGGGACATGGTTTGACCCCCTTAGGAAAGTGCTATCATCATGAAACGTTCAGATCACTTACAACTCAATAGATTCTACCTTCCTGTAACGTTTCAGCCTTATTGGACCTTGTTTTCACACAAATGGACCCAGAATGATGTGAAATTGTGCTTCGTGCAACATAATTCTCGGTGCCATTTAAAAACCATAAGTGCTAATGACTCCATTCCTTTTTGGGGTAATGGAGGCTGTTAACTGGAGTACTTTTAAACAAACCTGACCTCTCTAGGATATTCAGAAGCCAAGTTATAAGCCCACAAATGTGTAACTGGACTACTTCTTTAAAGTGACACCAGGCCCGGTGACCTTTGGGACATTGTTTGACCCCCTATAGGAATGTGCGATCATCATGAAACGTTCAGATCACTTACAACTCAATAGATTCTACCTTCTTGTAACGTTTCAGCCTGATTGGACCTTGTTTTCACACAAATGGACCCAGAATGATGTGAAATTGTGCTTTGTGCAACATAATTCTGGTTGCCATTTACAAACCATACGTGCTAATGACTCCATTCCTTTTTGTGGTTGTAGGGGCTGTTGATTGGAGTACACTAAAACAAACCTGATCTCTCTAGGACATTCAGAAGCCAAGTTACAAGCCACAAAGGTGTAACTGGACTACTTCTTTAAATTGACACCAGATCCGGTGACCTTTGGGACATGGTTTTACCCCCTTAGGAATGTGCGATCATCTTGAAAAGTTCAGATCACTTACAACTCAATAGATTCTACCTTCTTGTAACGTTTCAGCCTGATTGGACCTTGTTTTCACACAAATGGACCCAGAATGATGTGAAATTGTGCTTCGTGCAACATAATTCTGGGTGCCATTTACAAACCATAAGTGCTAATGACTCCATTCCTTTTTGTGTTTATAGGGGCTGTTGGTTGGAGTACATTAAAACAAACCTGATCTCTCTAGGACATTCAGAAGCCAAGTTATAAGCCCACAAAGGTGTAACTGGACTACTTCTTTAAAGTGACACCTGGCCCGGTGACCTTTGGGACATGGTTTGACCCCCTTAGGAAAGTGTGATCATCTTGAAACGTTGTGATCACTTACAACTCAATAGATTCTACCTTCTTGTAATGTTTCAGCCTGATTGGACCTTGTTTTCACACAAATGGACCCAGAATGATGTGAAATTGTGCTTCGTGCAACATAATTCTGGGTGCCATTTAAAAACCATAAGTGCTACTGACTCCATTCCTTTTTGGGGGAATGGAGGCTGTTAATTCTAGTACTTTAAAACAAACCTGACCTCTCTAGGATATTCAGAAGCCAAGGTATAAGCCCACAAATGTGTAACTGGACTACTTCTTGAAAGTGACACCAGGCCCGGTGACCTTTGGGACATGGTTTGACCCCCTATAGGAATGTGCGATCATCATGAAACGTTCAGATCACTTACAACTCAATAGATTCTACCTTCTTGTAACGTTTCAGCCTGATTGGACCTTGTTTTCACACAAATGGACCCAGAATGATGTGAAATTGTGCTTCGTGCAACATAATTCTGGTTGCCATTTACAAACCATAAGTTCTAATGACTCCATTCCTTTTTGTGGTTGTAGGGGCTGTTGATTGGAGTACACTAAAACAAACCTGATCTCTTTAGGACATTCAGAAGCCAAGTTACAAGCCCACAAATGTGTAACTGGACTACTTCTTTAAATTGACACCAGATCCGGTGACCTTTGGGACATGGTTTGACCCCCTTAGGAAAGTGCTATCATCATGAAACGTTCAGATCACTTACAACTCAATAGATTCTACCTTCCTGTAACGTTTCAGCCTGATTGGACCTTGTTTTCACACAAATGAACCCAGAATGATGTGAAATTGTGCTTCGTGCAACATAATTCTCGGTGCCATTTAAAAACCATAAGTGCTAATGACTCCATTCCTGTTTGGGGTAATGGAGGCTGTTAACTGGAGTACTTTTAAACAAACCTGACCTCTCTAGGATATTCAGAAGCCAAGTTATACGCCCACAAATGTGTAACTGGACTACTTCTTTAAAGTGACACCAGGCCCTGTGACCTTTGGGACATTGTTTGACCCCCTATAGGAATGTGCGATCATCATGAAACGTTCAGATCACTTACAACTCAATAGATTCTACCTTCTTGTAACGTTTCAGCCTGATTGGACCTTGTTTTCACACAAATGGACCCAGAATGATGTGAAATTGTGCTTTGTGCAACATAATTCTGGTTGCCATTTACAAACCATACGTGCTAATGACTCCATTCCTTTTTGTGGTTGTAGGGGCTGTTGATTGGAGTACACTAAAACTAACCTGATCTCTCTAGGACATTCAGAAGCCAAGTTACAAGCCCACAAAGGTGTAACTGGACTACTTCTTTAAATTGACACCAGATCTGGTGACCTTTGGGACATGGTTTTACCCCCTTAGGAATGTGCGATCATCGTGAAACGTTCAGATCACTTACAACTCAATAGATTCTACCTTCTTGTAACGTTTCAGCCTGATTGGACCTTGTTTTCACACAAATGGACCCAGAATGATGTGAAATTGTGCTTCGTGCAACATAATTCTGGGTGCCATTTACAAACCATAAGTGCTAATGACTCCATTCCTTTTTGTGTTTATAGGGGCTGTTGGTTGGAGTACATTAAAACAAACCTGATCTCTCTAGGACATTCAGAAGCCAAGTTATAAGCCCACAAAGGTGTAACTGGACTACTTCTTTAAAGTGACACCTGGCCCGGTGACCTTTGGGACATGGTTTGACCCCCTTAGGAAAGTGTGATCATCTTGAAACGTTGTGATCACTTACAACTCAATAGATTCTACCTTCTTGTAACGTTTCAGCCTGATTGGACCTTGTTTTCACACAAATGAACCCAGAATGATGTGAAATTGTGCTTCGTGCAACATAATTCTGGGTGCCATTTAAAAACCATAAGTGCTAATGACTCCATTCCTTTTTGGGGGAATGGAGGCTGTTAATTCTAGTACTTTAAAACAAACCTGACCTCTCTAGGATATTCAGAAGCCAAGGTATAAGCCCACAAATGTGTAACTGGACTACTTCTTGAAAGTGACACCAGGCCCGGTGACCTTTGGGACATGGTTTGACCCCCTATAGGAATGTGCGATCATCATGAAACGTTCAGATCACTTACAACTCAATAGATTCTACCTTCTTGTAACGTTTCAGCCTGATTGGACCTTGTTTTCACACAAATGGACCCAGAATGATGTGAAATTGTGCTTCGTGCAACATAATTCTGGTTGCCATTTACAAACCATAAGTTCTAATGACTCCATTCCTTTTTGTGGTTGTAGGGGCTGTTGATTGGAGTACACTAAAACAAACCTGATCTCTTTAGGACATTCAGAAGCCAAGTTACAAGCCCACAAATGTGTAACTGGACTACTTCTTTAAATTAACACCAGATCCGGTGACCTTTGGGACATGGTTTGACCCCCTTAGGAAAGTGCTATCATCATGAAACGTTCAGATCACTTACAACTCAATAGATTCTACCTTCCTGTAACGTTTCAGCCTGATTGGACCTTGTTTTCACACAAATGAACCCAGAATGATGTGAAATTGTGCTTTGTGCAACATAATTCTGGGTGCCATGTAAAAACCATAAGTGCTAATGACTCCATTTCTTTTTGGGGTAATGGGGGCTGTTAATTGGAGTACTCTAAAACAACCCTGACCTCTCTAAGATATTCAGAAGCCAAGTTATAAGCCCACAAAGGCGTAACTGGACTACTTCTTTAAAGTGACACCAGGCCAGGTGACCTTTGGGACATGGTTTGACCCCCTATAGGAATGTGCGATCATCATTAAACGTTCAAATCAGTTACAACTCAATAGATTCTACCTTCTTGTAACGTTTCAGCCTGATTGGGCCTTGTTTTCACACAAATGAACCCAGAATGATGTGAAATTGTGCTTCGTTCAACATAATTCTGGGTGCCATTTAAAAACCATAAGTGCTAATGACTCCATTCCTTTTTGTGGATGTAGGGGCTGTTGATTAGAGTATACTTAAACAAACCTGATCTATCTAGGACATTCAGAAGCCAAGTTATAAGCCCACAAATGTGTAACTGGACTACTTCTTTAAATTTACACCAGATCCGGTGACCTTTGGGACATGGTTTGACGCCCTTAGGAAAGTGCTATCATCATGAAACGTTCAGATCACTTACAACTCAATGGATTCTACCTTCCTGTAACGTTTCAGCCTGATTGGACCTTGTTTTCACACAAATGAACCCAGAATGATGTGAAATTGTGCTTAGTGCAGCATAAATCTGGGTGCCATTTAAAAACCATGAGTGCTAATGACTCCATTCCTTTTTGAGGTTGTAGGGGTTGTTGATTGGAGTACACTAAAACAAACCTATACTCTCTAGGACATTCAGAAGCCAAGTTATAAGGCCACAAATGTGCAACTGGACTACTTCTTTAAATTGACACCAGATCCGGTGACCTTTGGGACATGGTTTGACCCCCTTAGGAATGTTCGATCATCATGAAACGTTCAGATCCCTTACAACTCAATAGATTCTACCTTCCTGTAACGTTTCAGCCTGATTGGACCTTGTTTTCACACAAATGAACCCAGAACGATGTGAAATTGTGCTTCGTGCAACATAATTCTGGGTGCCATTTACAAACCATAAGTGCTACTGACTCCATTCCTTTTTGTGGTTGTAGGGGCTGTTGATTGGAGTACACTAAAACAAACCTAACCTCTCTTGGACATTCAGAAGCCAAGTTATAAGCCCACAAAGGTGTAACTGGACTACTTCTTTAAAGTGACTCCAGGCCCGGTGACCTTTGGGACATGGTTTTACCCCCTATAGGAATGTGCGATCATCTTGAAACGTTCAGATCACTTACAACTCAATAGATTCTACCTTCTTGTAGCGTTTCAGCCTGACTGGACCTTGTTTTCACACAAATGGACCCAGAATGATGTGAAATTGTGCTTCGTGCAACATAATTCTGGGTGCCATTTACAAACCATAAGTGCTAATGACTCCATTCCTTTTTGGGGTAATGGGGGCTCTTAATTGGAGTACTTTAAACAAACCTGACCTCTCTAGGATATTCAGAAGCCAAGGTATAAGCCCACAAATGTGTAACTGGACTACTTCTTTAAAGTGACACCAGGCCCGGTCACCTTTGGGACATGGTTTGACCCCCTTAGGAAAGTGCGATCATCATTAAACGTTCAGATCACTTACAACTCAATAGATTCTACCTTCCTGTAACGTTTCAGCCTGATTGGACCTTGTTTTCACACAAATGAACCTAGAATGATGTGAAATTGTGCTTCCTGCAACATAATTCTGGGTGCCATGTAAAAACCATAAGTGCTAATGACTCCATTCCTTTTTGGGGTAATGGGGGCTGTTAATTGGAGTACTCTAAAACAAACCTGACCTCTCTAGGATATTCAGAAGCCAAGTTATAAGCCCACAAAGGTGTAACTGGACTACTTCTTTAAAGTGACACCAGGCCCGGTGACCTTTGGGACATGGTTTGACCCCCTATAGGAATGTGCGATCATCATGAAACGTTCAGATCACTTACAACTCAATAGATTCTACCTTCTTGTAACGTTTCAGCCTGATTGGACCTTGTTTTCACACAAATGGACCCAGAATGATGTGAAATTGTGCTTCGTGCAACATAATTCTGGGTGCCATTTAAAAACCATAAGTGCTAATGACTCCATTCCTTTTTGGGGTAATGGGGGCTGTTAATTGGAGTACTCTAAAACAAACCTGACCTCTCTAGGATATTCAGAAGCCAAGTCATAAGCCCACAAAGGTGTAACTGGACTACTTCTTTAAAGTGACACCAGGCCCGGTGACCTTTGGGACATGGTTTGACCCCCTATAGGAATGTGCGATCATCATGAAACGTTCAGATCACTTACAACTCAATAGATTCTACCTTCCTGTAACGTTTCAGCCTGATTGGACCTTGTTTTCACACACATGAACCCAGAATGATGTGAAATTGTGCTTCGTGCAACATAATTCTGGGTGCCATTTACAAACCATAAGTGCTAATGACGCCATTCCTTTTTGTGGTTGTAGGGGCTTTTGATTGGAGTATACATAAACAAACCTGATCTATCTAGGACATTCAGAAGCCAAGTTATAAGCCCACAAATGTGTAACTGGACTACTTCTTTAAATTTACACCAGATCCAGTGACCTTTGGGACATGGTTTGAACCCCTTAGGAAAGTGCTATCATCATGAAACGTTCAGATCACTTACAACTCAATAGATTCTACCTTCTTGTAACGTTTCAGCCTGATTGGAAGTTGTTTTCACACAAATGGACCCAGAATGATGTGAAATTGTGCTTTGTGCAACATAATTCTGGGTGCCATTTAAAAACCATAAGTGCTAATGACTCCATTCCTTTTTGGGGTAATGGAGGCTGTTAACTGGAGTGCTTTTAAACAAACCTGACCTCTCTAGGATATTCAGAAGCCAAGTTATAAGCCCACAAATGTGTAACTGGACTACTTCTTTAAAGTGACACCAGGCCCGGTGACCTTTGGGACATTGTTTGACCCCCTATAGGAATGTGCGATCATCATGAAATGTTCAGATCACTTACAACTCAATAGATTCTACCTTCTTGTAACGTTTCAGCCTGATTGGACCTTGTTTTCACACAAATGGACCCAGAATGATGTGAAATTGTGCTTTGTGCAACATAATTCTGGTTGCCATTTACAAACCATACGTGCTAATGACTCCATTCCTTTTTGTGGTTGTAGGGGCTGTTGATTGGAGTACACTAAAACTAACCTGATCTCTCTAGGACATTCAGAAGCCAAGTTACAAGCCCACAAAGGTGTAACTGGACTACTTCTTTAAATTGACACCAGATCCAGTGAACTTTGGGACATGGTTTTACCCCCTTAGGAATGTGCGATCATCTTGAAACGTTCAGATCACTTACAACTCAATAGATTCTACCTTCTTGTAACGTTTCAGCCTGATTGGACCTTGTTTTCACACAAATGGACCCAGAATGATGTGAAATTGTGCTTCGTGCAACATAATTCTGGGTGCCATTTACAAACCATAAGTGCTAATGACTCCATTCCTTTTTGTGTTTATAGGGGCTGTTGGTTAGAGTACATTAAAACAAACCTGATCTCTCTAGGACATTCAGAAGCCAAGTTATAAGCCCACAAAGGTGTAACTGGACTACTTCTTTAAAGTGACACCTGGCCCGGTGACCTTTGGGACATGGTTTGACCCCCTTAGGAAAGTGTGATCATCTTGAAACGTTGTGATCACTTACAACTCAATAGATTCTACCTTCTTGTAACGTTTCAGCCTGATTGGACCTTGTTTTCACACAAATGAACCCAGAATGATGTGAAATTGTGCTTCGTGCAACATAATTCTGGGTGCCATTTAAAAACCATAAGTGCTAATGACTCCATTCCTTTTTGGGGGAATGGAGGCTGTTAATTCTAGTACTTTAAAACAAACCTGACCTCTCTAGGATATTCAGAAGCCAAGGTATAAGCCCACAAATGTGTAACTGGACTACTTCTTGAAAGTGACACCAGGCCCGGTGACCTTTGGGACATGGTTTGACCCCCTATAGGAATGTGCGATCATCATGAAACGTTCAGATCACTTACAACTCAATAGATTCTACCTTCTTGTAACGTTTCAGCCTGATTGGACCTTGTTTTCACACAAATGGACCCAGAATGATGTGAAATTGTGCTTCGTGCAACCTAATTCTGGTTGCCATTTACAAACCATAAGTTCTAATGACTCCATTCCTTTTTGTGGTTGTAGGGGCTGTTGATTGGAGTACACTAAAACAAACCTGATCTCTTTAGGACATTCAGAAGCCAAGTTACAAGCCCACAAATGTGTAACTGGACTACTTCTTTAAATTGACACCAGATCCGGTGACCTTTGGGACATGGTTTGACCCCCTTAGGAAAGTACTATCATCATGAAACGTTCAGATCACTTACAACTCAATAGATTCTACCTTCCTGTAACGTTTCAGCCTGATTGGACCTTGTTTTCACACAAATGAACCCAGAATGATGTGAAATTGTGCTTCGTGCAACATAATTCTGGGTGCCATTTACAAACCATAAGTGCTAATGACTCCATTCCTTTTTGGGGTAATGGGGGCTGTTAACTGGAGTACTCTAAAACAAACCTGACCTCTCTAGGATATTCAGAAGCCAAGTTATAACCCCACAAATTTGTAACTGGACTACTTCTTTAAATTGACAACAGATCCGGTGACCTTTGGGACATGGTTTGACCCCCTTAGGAAAGTGCTATCATCATGAAACGTTCAGATCACTTACAACTCAATAGATTCTACCTTCCTGTAACGTTTCAGCCTTATTGGACCTTGTTTTCACACAAATGGACCCAGAATGATGTGAAATTGTGCTTCGTGCAACATAATTCTCGGTGCCATTTAAAAACCATAAGTGCTAATGACTCCATTCCTTTTTGGGGTAATGGAGGCTGTTAACTGGAGTACTTTTAAACAAACCTGACCTCTCTAGGATATTCAGAAGCCAAGTTATAAGCCCACAAATGTGTAACTGGACTACTTCTTTAAAGTGACACCAGGCCCGGTGACCTTTGGGACATTGTTTGACCCCCTATAGGAATGTGCGATCATCATGAAACGTTCAGATCACTTACAACTCAATAGATTCTACCTTCTTGTAACGTTTCAGCCTGATTGGACCTTGTTTTCACGCAAATGGACCCAGAATGATGTGAAATTGTGCTTTGTGCAACATAATTCTGGTTGCCATTTACAAACCATACGTGCTAATGACTCCATTCCTTTTTGTGGTTGTAGGGGCTGTTGATTGGAGTACACTAAAACTAACCTGATCTCTCTAGGACATTCAGAGGCCAAGTTACAAGCCCACAAAGGTGTAACTGGACTACTTCTTTAAATTGACACCAGATCCGGTGACATTTGGGACATGGTTTTACCCCCTTAGGAATGTGCGATCATCTTGAAACGTTCAGATCACTTACAACTCAATAGATTCTACCTTCTTGTAACGTTTCAGCCTGATTGGACCTTGTTTTCACACAAATGGACCCAGAATGATGTGAAATTGTGCTTCGTGCAACATAATTCTGGGTGCCATTTACAAACCATAAGTGCTAATGACTCCATTACTTTTTGTGTTTATAGGGGCTGTTGGTTGGAGTACATTAAAACAAACCTGATCTCTCTAGGACATTCAGAAGCCAAGTTATAAGCCCACAAAGGTGTAACTGGACTACTTCTTTAAAGTGACACCTGGCCCGGTGACCTTTGGGACATGGTTTGACCCCCTTAGGAAAGTGTGATCATCTTGAAACGTTGTGATCACTTACAACTCAATAGATTCTACCTTCTTGTAACGTTTCAGCCTGATTGGACCTTGTTTTCACACAAATGAACCCAGAATGATGTGAAATTGTGCTTCGTGCAACATAATTCTGGGTGCCATTTAAAAACCATAAGTGCTAATGACTCCATTCCTTTTTGGGGGAATGGAGGCTGTTAATTCTAGTACTTTAAAACAAACCTGACCTCTCTAGGATATTCAGAAGCCAAGGTATAAGCCCACAAATGTGTAACTGGACTACTTCTTGAAAGTGACACCAGGCCCGGTGACCTTTGGGACATGGTTTGACCCCCTATAGGAATGTGCGATCATCATGAAACGTTCAGATCACTTACAACTCAATAGATTCTACCTTCTTGTAACGTTTCAGCCTGATTGGACCTTGTTTTCACACAAATGGACCCAGAATGATGTGAAATTGTGCTTCGTGCAACATAATTCTGGTTGCCATTTACAAACCATAAGTTCTAATGACTCCATTCCTTTTTGTGGTTGTAGGGGCTGTTGATTGGAGTACACTAAAACAAACCTGATCTCTTTAGGACATTCAGAAGCCAAGTTACAAGCCCACAAATGTGTAACTGGACTACTTCTTTAAATTGACACCAGATCCGGTGACCTTTGGGACATGGTTTGACCCCCTTAGGAAAGTGCTATCATCATGAAACGTTCAGATCACTTACAACTCAATAGATTCTACCTTCCTGTAACATTTCAGCCTGATTGGACCTTGTTTTCACACAAATGAACCCAGAATGATGTGAAATTGTGCTTTGTGCAACATAATTCTGGGTGCCATGTAAAAACCATAAATGCTAATGACTCCATTCCTTTTTGGGGTAATGGGGGCTGTTAATTGGAGTACTCTAAAACAACCCTGACCTCTCTAAGATATTCAGAAGCCAAGTTATAAGCCCACAAAGGCGTAACTGGACTACTTCTTTAAAGTGACACCAGGCCCGGTGACCTTTGGGACATGGTTTGACCCCCTATAGGAATGTGCGATCATCATTAAACGTTCAGATCAGTTACAACTCAATAGATTCTACCTTCTTGTAACGTTTCAGCCTGATTGGGCCTTGTTTTCACACAAATGAACCCAGAATGATGTGAAATTGTGCTTCGTTCAACATAATTCTGGGTGCCATTTAAAAACCATAAGTGCTAATGACTCCATTCCTTTTTGTGGATGTAGGGGCTGTTGATTAGAGTATACTTAAACAAACCTGATCTATCTAGGACATTCAGAAGCCAAGTTATAAGCCCACAAATGTGTAACTGGACTACTTCTTTAAATTTACACCAGATCCGGTGACCTTTGGGACATGGTTTGACGCCCTTAGGAAAGTGCTATCATCATGAAACGTTCAGATCACCTACAACTCAATGGATTCTACCTTCCTGTAACGTTTCAGCCTGATTGGACCTTGTTTTCACACAAATGAACCCAGAATGATGTGAAATTGTGCTTAGTGCAGCATAAATCTGGGTGCCATTTAAAAACCATAAGTGCTAATGACTCCATTCCTTTTTGAGGTTGTAGGGGTTGTTGATTGGAGTACACTAAAACAAACCTGATCTCTCTAGGACATTCAGAAGCCAAGTTATAAGGCCACAAATGTGCAACTGGACTACTTCTTTAAATTGACACCAGATCCGGTGACCTTTGGGACATGGTTTGACCCCCTTAGGAATGTGCGATCATCATGAAACGTTCAGATCCCTTACAACTCAATAGATTTTACCTTCCTGTAACGTTTCAGCCTGATTGGACCTTGTTTTCACACAAATGAACCCAGAACGATGTGAAATTGTGCTTCGTGCAACATATTTCTGGGTGCCATTTACAAACCATAAGTGCTACTGACTCCATTCCTTTTTGTGGTTGTAGGGGCTGTTGATTGGAGTACACTAAAACAAACCTAACCTCTCTTGGACATTCAGAAGCCAAGTTATAAGCCCACAAAGGTGTAACTGGACTACTTCTTTAAAGTGACTCCAGGCCCGGTGACCTTTGGGACATGGTTTTACCCCCTATAGGAATGTGCGATCATCTTGAAACGTTCAGATCACTTACAACTCAATAGATTCTACCTTCTTGTAGCGTTTCAGCCTGACTGGACCTTGTTTTCACACAAATGGACCCAGAATGATGTGAAATTGTGCTTCGTGCAACATAATTCTGGGTGCCATTTACAAACCATACGTGCTAATGACTCCATTCCTTTTTGGGGTAATGGGGGCTCTTAATTGGAGTACTTTAAACAAACCTGACCTCTCTAGGATATTCAGAAGCCAAGGTATAAGCCCACAAATGTGTAACTGGACTACTTCTTTAGAGTGACACCAGGCCCGGTCACCTTTGGGACATGGTTTGACCCCCTTAGGAAAGTGCGATCATCATTAAACGTTCAGATCACTTACAACTCAATAGATTCTACCTTCCTGTAACGTTTCAGCCTGATTGGACCTTGTTTTCACACAAATGAACCTAGAATGATGTGAAATTGTGCTTCCTGCAACATAATTCTGGGTGCCATGTAAAAACCATAAGTGCTAATGACTCCATTCCTTTTTGGGGTAATGGGGGCTGTTAATTGGAGTACTCTAAAACAAACCTGACCTCTCTAGGATATTCAGAAGCCAAGTTATAAGCCCACAAAGGTGTAACTGGACTACTTCTTTAAAGTGACACCAGGCCCGGTGACCTTTGGGACATGGTTTGACCCCCTATAGGAATGTGCGATCATCATGAAACGTTCAGATCACATACAACTCAATAGATTCTACCTTCTTGTAACGTTTCAGCCTGATTGGACCTTGTTTTCACACAAATGGACCCAGAATGATGTGAAATTGTGCTTCGTGCAACATAATTCTGGGTGCCATTTAAAAACCATAAGTGCTAATGACTCCATTCCTTTTTGGGGTAATGGGGGCTGTTAATTGGAGTACTCTAAAACAAACCTGACCTCTCTAGGATATTCAGAAGCCAAGTCATAAGCCCACAAAGGTGTAACTGGACTACTTCTTTAAAGTGACACCAGGCCCGGTGACCTTTGGGACATGGTTTGACCCCCTATAGGAATGTGCGATCATCATGAAACGTTCAGATCACTTACAACTCAATAGATTCTACCTTCCTGTAACGTTTCAGCCTGATTGGACCTTGTTTTCACACACATGAACCCAGAAATGTGAAATTGTGCTTCGTGCAACATAATTCTGGGTGCCATTTACAAACCATAAGTGCTAATGACGCCATTCCTTTTTGTGGTTGTAGGGGCTGTTGATTGGAGTATACATAAACAAACCTGATCTATCTAGGACATTCAGAAGCCAAGTTATAAGCCCACAAATGTGTAACTGGACTACTTCTTTAAATTTACACCAGATCCAGTGACCTTTGGGACATGGTTTGACCCCCTTAGGAAAGTGCTATCATCATGAAACGTTCAGATCACTTACAACTCAATAGATTCTACCTTCCTGTAACGTTTCAGCCTGATTGGACCTTGTTTTCACACAAATGAACCCAGAATGATGTGAAATTGTGCTTCGTGCAACATAATTCTGGGTGCCATTTACAAACCATAAGTGTTAACGACTCCATTCCTTTTTGGGGTAATGGGGGCTGTTAATTGGAGTACACTAAAACAAACCTGACCTCTCTAGGATATTCAGAAGCCAAGTTATAAGCCCACAAAGGTGTAACTGGACTACTTCTTTAAAGTGACACCAGGCCCGGTGACCTTTGGGACATGTTTTGACCCCCTATAGGAATGTGCGATCATCTTGAAACGTTCAGATCACTTACAACTCAATAGATTCTACCTTCTTGTAACGTTTCAGCCTGATTGGACCTTGTTTTCACACAAATGGACCTAGAATGATGTGAAATTGTGCTTTGTGCAACATAATTCTGGGTGCCATTTACAAACCATAAGTGCTAATGGCTCCATTCCTTTTTGTGGTTGTAGGGGCTGTTGATTGGAGTACATTAAAACAAACCTGATCTCTCTAGGACATTCAGAAGCCAAGTTATAAGCCCACAAATGTGTAACTGGACTACTTCTTTAAATTGACACCAGATCCGGTGACCTTTGGGATATGGTTTGACCCCCTTAGGAATGAGCTATCATCATGAAACGTTCAGATCACTTACAACTCAATAGATTCTACCTTCCTGTAACGTTTCAGCCTGATTGGACCTTGTTTTCACACAAATGAACCCAGAATGATGTGAAATTGTGCTTCGTGCAACATAATTCTGGGTGCCATTTACAAACCATAAGTGCTAATGACTCCATTCCTTTTTGTGGTTGTAGGGGCTGTTGATTGGAGTACACTAAAAAAAACCTGACCTCTCTAGGACATTCAGAAGCCAAGTTATAAGCCCACAAAGGTGTAACTGGACTACTTCTTTAAAGTGACACCAGGCCCGGTGACCTTTGGGACATGGTTTGACCCCCTATAGGAATGTGCGATCATCATGAAACGTTCAGATCACTTACAACTCAATAGATTCTACCTTCTTGTAACGTTTCAGCCTGATTGGACCTTGTTTTCACACAAATGAACCCAGAATGATGTGAAATTGTGCTTCGTGCAACATAATTCTGGGTGGCATTTACAAACCATAAGTGCTAATGACTCCATTCCTTTTTGTGGTTGTAGGGGCTGTTGATTGGAGTACACTAACACAAACCTGATCTCTCTAGGACATTCAGAAGCCAAGTTATAAGCCCATAAATGTGTAACTGGACTACTTCTTTAAAGTGACACCAGGCCCAGTGACCTTTGGGACATGGTTTTACCCCCTATAGGAATGTGCGATCATCTTGAAACGTTCAGATCACTTACAACTCAATAGATTCTACCTTCCTGTAACGTTTCAGCCTGATTGGACCTTGTTTTCACACAAATGAACCCAGAATGATGTGAAATTGTGCTTCGTGCAACATAATTCTGGGTGCCATTTAAAAACCATAAGTGCTAATGACTCCATTCATTTTTGGGGTAATGGGGGCTGTTAATTGGAGTACTCTAAAACAAACCTGACCTCTCTAGGATATTCAGAAGCCAAGTTATAAGCCCACAAATGTGTAACTGGACTACTTCTTTAAAGTGACACCAGATCCGGTGACCTTTGGGACATGGTTTGACCCCCTTAGGAATGTGCGATCATCTTGAAACGTTCAGATCACTTACAACTCAATAGAATCTACCTTCTTGTAGCGTTTCAGCCTGACTGGACCTTGTTTTCACACAAATGGACCCAGAATGATGTGAAATTGTGCTTCGTTCAACATAATTCTGGGTGCCATTTACAAACCATAAGTGCTAATGACTCCATTCCTTTTTGGGGTAATGGGGGCTCTTAATTGGAGTACTTTAAACAAACCTGACCTCTCTAGGATATTCAGAAGCCAAGGTATAAGCCCACAAATGTGTAACTGGACTACTTCTTTAAAGTGACACCAGGCCCGGTCACCTTTGGGACATGGTTTGACCCCCTTAGGAAAGTGCGATCATCATTAAACGTTCAGATCACTTACAACTCAATAGATTCTACCTTCCTGTAACGTTTCAGCCTGATTGGACCTTGTTTTCACACAAATGAACCTAGAATGATGTGAAATTGTGCTTCCTGCAACATAATTCTGGGTGCCATGTAAAAACCATAAGTGCTAATGACTCCATTCCTTTTTGGGGTAATGGGGGCTGTTAATTGGAGTACTCTAAAACAAACCTGACCTCTCTAGGATATTCAGAAGCCAAGTTATAAGCCCACAAAGGTGTAACTGGAGTACTTCTTTAAAGTGACACCAGGCCCGGTGACCTTTGGGACATGGTTTGACCCCCTATAGGAATGTGCGATCATCATGAAACGTTCAGATCACTTACAACTCAATAGATTCTACCTTCTTGTAACGTTTCAGCCTGATTGGACCTTGTTTTCACACAAATGGACCCAGAATGATGTGAAATTGTGCTTCGTGCAACATAATTCTGGGTGCCATTTAAAAACCATAAGTGCTAATGACTCCATTCCTTTTTGGGGTAATGGGGGCTGTTAATTGGAGTACTCTAAAACAAACCTGACCTCTCTAGGATATTCAGAAGCCAAGTCATAAGCCCACAAAGGTGTAACTGGACTACTTCTTTAAAGTGACACCAGGCCCGGTGACCTTTGGGACATGGTTTGACCCCCTATAGGAATGTGCGATCATCATGAAACGTTCAGATCACCTACAACTCAATAGATTCTACCTTCCTGTAACGTTTCAGCCTGATTGGACCTTGTTTTCACACAAATGAACCCAGAATGATGTGAAATTGTGCTTCGTGCAACATAATTCTGGGTGCCATTTACAAACCATAAGTGCTAATCACTCCATTGCTTTTTGTGGTTGTAGGGGCTGTTGATTGGAGTATACATAAACAAACCTGATCTATCTAGGACATTCAGAAGCCAAGTTATAAGCCCACAAATGTGTAACTGGACTACTTCTTTAAATTTACACCAGATCCGGTGACCTTTGGGACATGGTTTGACCCCCTTAGGAAAGTGCTATCATCATGAAACGTTCAGATCACTTACAACTCAATAGATTCTACCTTCCTGTAACGTTTCAGCCTGATTGGACCTTGTTTTCACACAAATGAACCCAGAATGATGTGAAATTGTGCTTCGTGCAACATAATTCTGGGTGACATGTAAAAACGATAAGTGCTAATGACTCCCTTCCTTTTTGTGGTTGTAGGGGCTGTTGATTGGAGTACACTAAAACAAACCCGACCTCTCTAGGACATTCAGAAGCCAAGTTATAAGCCCACAAATGTGTAACTGGACTACTTCTTTAAATTGACACCAGATCCGGTGACCTTTGGGACATGGTTTGACCCCCTTAGGAAAGTGCTATCATCATGAAACGTTCAGATCACTTACAACTCAATAGATTCTACCTTCCTGTAACGTTTCAGCCTGATTGGACCTTGTTTTCACACAAATGAACCCAGAAATTGTGCTTCGTGCAACATAATTCTGGGTGCCATTTACAAACCATAAGTGCTACTGACTCCATTCCTTTTTGTGGTTGTAGGGGCTGTTGATTGGAGTACACTAAAACAAACCTAACCTCTCTTGGACATCCAGAAGCCAAGTTATAAGCCCACAAAGGTGTAACTGGACTACTTTAAAGTGACACCAGGCCCGGTGACCTTTGGGACATGGTTTTACCCCCTATAGGAATGTGCGATCATCTTGAAACGTTCAGATCACTTACAACTCAATAGATTCTACCTTCTTGTAGCGTTTCAGCCTGACTGGACCTTGTTTTCACACAAATGGACCCAGAATGATGTGAAATTGTGCTTCGTTCAACATAATTCTGGGTGCCATTTACAAACCATAAGTGCTAATGACTCCATTCCTTTTTGGGGTAATGGGGGCTCTTAATTGGAGTACTTTAAACAAACCTGACCTCTCTAGGATATTCAGAAGCCAAGGTATAAGCCCACAAATGTGTAACTGGACTACTTCTTTAAAGTGACACCAGGCCCGGTCACCTTTGGGACATGGTTTGACCCCCTTAGGAAAGTGCGATCATCATTAAACGTTCAGATCACTTACAACTCAATAGATTCTACCTTCCTGTAACGTTTCAGCCTGATTGGACCTTGTTTTCACACAAATGAACCTAGAATGATGTGAAATTGTGCTTCCTGCAACATAATTCTGGGTGCCATGTAAAAACCATAAGTGCTAATGACTCCATTCCTTTTTGGGGTAATGGGGGCTGTTAATTGGAGTACTCTAAAACAAACCTGACCTCTCTAGGATATTCAGAAGCCAAGTTATAAGCCCACAAATGTGTAACTGGACTACTTCTTTAAAGTGACACCAGGCCCGGTGACCTTTGGGACATGGTTTGACCCCCTATAGGAATGTGCGATCATCATGAAACGTTCAGATCACTTACAACTCAATAGATTCTACCTTCTTGTAACGTTTCAGCCTGATTGGACCTTGTTTTCACACAAATGGACCCAGAATGATGTGAAATTGTGCTTCGTGCAACATAATTCTGGGTGCCATTTAAAAACCATAAGTGCTAATGACTCCATTCCTTTTTGGGGTAATGGGGGCTGTTAATTGGAGTACTCTAAAACAAACCTGACCTCTCTAGGATATTCAGAAGCCAAGTCATAAGCCCACAAAGGTGTAACTGGACTACTTCTTTAAAGTGACACCAGGCCCGGTGACCTTTGGGACATGGTTTGACCCCCTATAGGAATGTGCGATCATCATGAAACGTTCAGATCACCTACAACTCAATAGATTCTACCTTCCTGTAACGTTTCAGCCTGATTGGACCTTGTTTTCACACAAATGAACCCAGAATGATGTGAAATTGTGCTTCGTGCAACATAATTCTGGGTGCCATTTACAAACCATAAGTGCTAATCACTCCATTCCTTTTTGTGGTTGTAGGGGCTGTTGATTGGAGTATACATAAACAAACCTGATCTATCTAGGACATTCAGAAGCCAAGTTATAAGCCCACAAATGTGTAACTGGACTACTTCTTTAAATTTACACCAGATCCGGTGACCTTTGGGACATGGTTTGACCCCCTTAGGAAAGTGCTATCATCATGAAACGTTCAGATCACTTACAACTCAATAGATTCTACCTTCCTGTAACGTTTCAGCCTGATTGGACCTTGTTTTCACACAAATGAACCCAGAATGATGTGAAATTGTGCTTCGTGCAACATAATTCTGGGTGCCATGTAAAAACGATAAGTGCTAATGACTCCCTTCCTTTTTGTGGTTGTAGGGGCTGTTGATTGGAGTACACTAAAACAAACCCGACCTCTCTAGGACATTCAGAAGCCAAGTTATAAGCCCACAAATGTGTAACTGGACTACTTCTTTAAATTGACACCAGATCCGGTGACCTTTGGGACATGGTTTGACCCCCTTAGGAAAGTGCTATCATCATTAAACGTTCAGATCACGTACAACTCAATAGATTCTACCTTCCTGTAACGTTTCAGCCTGATTGGACCTTGTTTTCACACAAATGGACCCAGAATGATGTGAAATTGTGCTTCGTGCAACATAATTCTGGGTGCCATTTACAAACCATAAGTGCTAATGACTCCATTCCTTTTTGTGGTTGTAGGGGCTGTTGATTGGAGTACAGTAAAAAAAACCTAACCTCTCTAGGACATTCAGAAGCCAAGTTATAAGCCCTCAAAGGTGTAACTGGACTACTACTTTAAATTGACACCAGATCCAGTGACCTTTGGGATATGGTTTGACCCCCTTAGGAAAGTGCTATCATCATGAAACGTTCAGATCACTTACAACTCAATAGATTCTACCTTCCTTTAACGTTTCAGCCTGATTGGACCTTGTTTTCACACAAATGAACCCAGAATGATATGAAATTGTGCTTCGTGCAACATAATTCTGGGTGCCATTTACAAACCATAAGTGTTAATGACTCCATTCCTTTTTGGGGTAATGGGGGCTGTTAATTGGAGTACACTAAAACAAACCTGACCTCTCTAGGATATTCAGAAGCCAAGTTATAAGCCCACAAAGGTGTAACTGGACTACTTCTTTAAAGTGACACCAGGCCCGGTGACCTTTGGGACATGGTTTTACCCCCTATAGGAATGTGCGATCATCTTGAAACGTTCAGATCACTTACAACTCAATAGATTCTACCTTCTTGTAACGTTTCAGCCTGATTGGACCTTGTTTTCACACAAATGGACCGAGAATGATGTGAAATTGTGCTTCGTGCAACATAATTCTGGGTGCCATTTACAAACCATAAGTGCTAATGGCTCCATTCCTTTTTGTGGTTGTAGGGGCTGTTGATTGGAGTACATTAAAACAAACCTGATCTCTCTAGGACATTCAGAAGCCAAGTTATAAGCCCACAAATGTGTAACTGGACTACTTCTTTAAATTGACACCAGATCCGGTGACATTTGGGACATGGTTTGACCCCCTTAGGAATGAGCTATCATCATGAAACGTTCAGATCACTTAAAACTCAATAGATTCTACCTTCCTGTAACGTTTCAGCCTGATTGGACCTTGTTTTCACACAAATGAACCCAGAATGATGTGAAATTGTGCTTCGTGCAACATAATTCTGGGTGCCATTTACAAACCATAAGTGCTAATGACTCCATTCCTTTTTGTGGTTGTAGGGGCTGTTGACTGGAGTACACTAAAACAAACCTGACCTCTCTAGGGCATTCAGAAGCCAAGTTATAAGCCCACAAAGGTGTAACTGGACTACTTCTTTAAAGTGACACCAGGCCCGGTGACCTTTGGGACATGGTTTGACACCCTATAGGAATGTGCGATCATCATGAAACCTTCAGATCACTTACAACTCAATAGATTCTACCTTCTGGTAACGTTTCAGCCTGATTGGACCTTGTTTTCACACAAATGAACCCAGAACGATGTGAAATTGTGCTTCGTGCAACATAATTCTGGGTGCCATTTACAAACCATAAGTGCTAATGACTCCATTCCTTTTTGTGGTTGTAGGGGCTGTTGATTTGAGTACACTAAAACAAACCTGATCTCTCTAGGACATTCAGAAGCCAAGTTATAAGCCCACAAATGTGTAACTGGACTACTTCTTTAAATTGACACCAGATCCGGTGACCTTTGGGACATGGTTTGACCCCCTTAGGAAAGTGCTATCATCATGAAACGTTCAGATCACTTACAACTCAATAGATTCTACCTTCCTGTAACGTTTCAGCCTGAGTGGACCTTGTTTTCACACAAATGAACCCAGAATGATGTGAAATTGTGCTTCGTGCAACATAATTCTGGGTGCCATTTAAAAACCATAAGTGCTAATGACCATTCATTTTTGGGGTAATGGGGGCTGTTAATTGGAGTACTCTAAAACAAACCTGACCTCTCTAGGATATTCAGAAGCGAAGTTATAAGCCCACAAATGTGTAACTGGACTACGTCTTTAAAGTGACACCAGATCAGGTGACCTTTGGGAAATGGTTTGACCCCCTTAGGAAAGTGCTATCATCATGAAACGTTCAGATCCCTTACAACTCAATAGATTCTACCTTCCTGTAACGTTTCAGCCTGATTGGACCTTGTTTTCACACAAATGGACCCAGAATGATGTGAAATTGTGCTTATTGCAACATAATTCTGGGTGCCATTTACAAACCATAAGTGCTAATGACTCCCTTCCTTTTTGTGGTTGTAGGGGCTGTTGATTGGAGTACACTAAAACAAACCTGATCTCTCTAGGAAATTCAGAAGCCAAGTTATAAGCCCACAAAGGTGTAACTGGACTACTTCTTTAAATTGACACCAGATCCGGTGACCTTTGGGACATGGTTTGACCCCCTTAGGAAAGTCTATCATCATGAAACGTTCAGATCACTTACAACTCAATAGATTCTACCTTCCTGTAACGTTTCAGCCTGATTGGACCTTGTTTTCACACAAATGGACCCAGAATGATGTGAAATTGTGCTTCGTGCAACATAATTCTGGGTGCCATTTACAAACCATAAGTGCTAATGACTCCATTCCTTTTTGTGGTTGTAGGGGCTGTTGATTGGAGTATACTAAAACAAACCTGATCTCTCTAGGACATTCAGAAGCCAAGTTATAAGCCCATAAATGTGTAACTGGACTACTTCTTTAAATTAACACCAGATCCGGTGACCTTTGCGACATTGTTTCACCCCCTATAGGAATGTGCTATCATCATGAAACGTTCAGATCACTTACAACTCAATAGATTCTACCTTCCTGTAACGTTTCAGCCTGATTGGACCTTGTTTTCACACAAATGGACCCAGAATGATGTGAAATTGTGCTTCGTGCAACACAATTCTGGGTGCCATTTACAAACCATAAGTGCTAATGACTCCATTCCTTTTTGTGCTTGTAGGGGCTGTTGATTGGAGTACACTAAACAAACCTGACCTCTTTAGGATATTCAGAAGCCAAGTTATAAGCCCACAAATGTGTAACTGCACTACTTCTTTAAATTGACACCAGATCCGGTGACCTTTGGGACATGGTTTGACCCCCTTAGGAAAGTGCTATCATCATGAAACGTTCAGATCACTTACAACTCAATAGATTGTACCTTCCTGTAACGTTTCAGCCTGATTGGACCTTGTTTTCACACAAATGGACCCAGAATGATGTGAAATTGTGCTTCGTGCAACATAATTCTGGGTGCCATTTACAAACCATAAGTGCTACTGACTCCATTCCTTTTTGTGGTTGTAGGGGCTGTTGATTGGAGTATACTAAAACAAACCTGATCTCTCTAGGACATTCAGAAGCCAAGTTATAAGCCCACAAATGTGTAACTGGACTACTTCTTTAAATTAACACCAAATCCGGTGACCTTCGGGACATTATTTGACCGCCTATAGGAATGTGCTATCCTCATGAAACGTTCAGATCACTTACAACTCAATAGATTCTACCTTCCTGTAACGTTTCAGCCTAATTGGACCTTGTTTTCACACAAATGGACCCAGAATGATGTGAAATTGTGCTTCGTGCAACATAATTCTGGGTGCCATTTACAAACCATAAGTGCTAATGACTGCATTCCTTTTTGTGGTTGTAGGGGCTGTTGATTGGAGTACACTAAAACAAACCTGACCTCTTTAGGATATTCAGAAGCCAAGTTATAAGCCCAAAAAGGTGTAACTGGACTACTTCTTTAAAGTGACACCAGGCCCGGTGACCTTTGGGACATGGTTTGACCCCCTATAGGAATGTGCGATCATCATGAAACGTTCAGATCACTTACAACTCAATAGATTCTACCTTCTTGTAACGTTTCAGCCTGATTGGACCTTGTTTTCACACAAATGGACCCAGAATTATGTGAAATTGTGCTTTGTGCAACATAATTCTGGGTGACATTTACAAACCATAAGTGCTAATGACTCCATTCCTTTTTGTGGTTGTAGTGTCTGTTGATTGGAGTACTCTAAAACAAACCTGATCTCTCTAGGACATTCAGAAGCCAAGTTATAAGCCCACAAATGTGTAACTGGACTACTTCTTTAAATTGACACCAGATCCGGTGACCTTTGGGACATGGTTTGACCCCCTTGGGAAAGTGCTATCATCATGAAACGTTCAGATCACTTACAACTCAATAGATTCTACCTTCCTGTAACATTTTAGCCTGATTGGGCCTTGTTTTCACACATATGAACCCAGAATGATGTGAAATTGTGCTTCGTGCAACATAATTCTGGGTGCCATTTACAAACCATAAGTGCTAATGACTCCATTCCTTTTTGTGGTTGTAGGGGCTGTTGATTGGAGTACACTAAAACAAACCTAACCTCTCTAGGACATTCAGAAGTCAAGTTATAAGCCCACAAAGGTGTAACTGGACTACTTCTTTAAAGTGACACCAGGCCCGGTGACCTTTGGGACATGGTTTTACCCCCTATAGGAATGTGCGATCATCTTGAAACGTTCAGATCACTTACAACTCAATAGATTCTACCTTCTTGTAGTGTTTCAGCCTGATTGGACCTTGTTTTGACACAAATGGACCCAGAATGATGTGAAATTGTGCTTCGTGCAACATAATTCTGGGTGCCATTTACAAACCATAAGTGCTAATGACTCCATTCCTGTTTGTGGTTGTAGGGGCTGTTGATTGGAGTATACTAAAACAAACCTGATCTCTCTAGGACATTCAGAAGCCAAGTTATAAGCCCATAAATGTGTAACTGGACTACTTCTTTAAAGTGACACTAGGCCCAGTGACCTTTGGGACATGGTTTTACCCCCTATAGGAATGTGCGATCATCTTGAAACGTTCAGATCACTTACAACTCAATAGATTCTACCTTCCTGTAACGTTTCAGCCTGATTGGACCTTGTTTTCACACAAATGAACCCAGAATGATGTGAAATTGTGCTTCGTGCAACATAATTCTGGGTGCCATTTAAAAACCATAAGTGCTAATGACTCCATTCATTTTTGGGGTAATGGGGGCTGTTAATTGGAGTACTCTAAAACAAACCTGACCTCTCTAGGATATTCAGAAGCCAAGTTATAAGCCCACAAATGTGTAACTGGACTACTTCTTTAAAGTGACACCAGATCCGGTGACCTTTGGGACATGGTTTGACCCCCTTAGGAATGTGCGATCATCTTGAAACGTTCAGATCACTTACAACTCAATAG
Source organism: Nothobranchius furzeri (assembly GCF_043380555.1). Classification (NCBI taxonomy): domain Eukaryota; kingdom Metazoa; phylum Chordata; class Actinopteri; order Cyprinodontiformes; family Nothobranchiidae; genus Nothobranchius; species Nothobranchius furzeri. The sequence continues at coordinate 19,935,132 of NC_091756.1, forward strand.
ATTCTACCTTCTTGTAGCGTTTCAGCCTGACTGGACCTTGTTTTCACACAAATGGACCCAGAATGATGTGAAATTGTGCTTCGTTCAACATAATTCTGGGTGCCATTTACAAACCATAAGTGCTAATGACTCCATTCCTTTTTGGGGTAATGGGGGCTCTTAATTGGAGTACTTTAAACAAACCTGACCTCTCTAGGATATTCAGAAGCCAAGGTATAAGCCCACAAATGTGTAACTGGACTACTTCTTTAAAGTGACACCAGGCCCGGTCACCTTTGGGACATGGTTTGACCCCCTTAGGAAAGTGCGATCATCATTAAACGTTCAGATCACTTACAACTCAATAGATTCTACCTTCCTGTAACGTTTCAGCCTGATTGGACCTTGTTTTCACACAAATGAACCTAGAATGATGTGAAATTGTGCTTCCTGCAACATAATTCTGGGTGCCATGTAAAAACCATAAGTGCTAATGACTCCATTCCTTTTTGGGGTAATGGGGGCTGTTAATTGGAGTACTCTAAAACAAACCTGACCTCTCTAGGATATTCAGAAGCCAAGTTATAAGCCCACAAAGGTGTAACTGGACTACTTCTTTAAAGTGACACCAGGCCCGGTGACCTTTGGGACATGGTTTGACCCCCTATAGGAATGTGCGATCATCATGAAACGTTCAGATCACTTACAACTCAATAGATTCTACCTTCTTGTAACGTTTCAGCCTGATTGGACCTTGTTTTCACACAAATGGACCCAGAATGATGTGAAATTGTGCTTCGTGCAACATAATTCTGGGTGCCATTTACAAACCATAAGTGCTAATGACTCCATTCCTTTTTGTGGTTGTAGGGGCTGTTGATTGGAGTATACTAAAACAAACCTGATCTCTCTAGGACATTCAGAAGCCAAGTTATAAGCCCATAAATGTGTAACTGGACTACTTCTTTAAAGTGACACCAGGCCCAGTGACCTTTGGGACATGGTTTTACCCCCTATAGGAATGTGCGATCATCTTGAAACGTTCAGATCACTTACAACTCAATAGATTCTACCTTCCTGTAACGTTTCAGCCTGATTGGACCTTGTTTTCACACAAATGAACCCAGAATGATGTGAAATTGTGCTTCGTGCAACATAATTCTGGGTGCCATTTAAAAACCATAAGTGCTAATGACTCCATTCATTTTTGGGGTAATGGGGGCTGTTAATTGGAGTACTCTAAAACAAACCTGACCTCTCTAGGATATTCAGAAGCCAAGTTATAAGCCCACAAATGTGTAACTGGACTACTTCTTTAAAGTGACACCAGATCCGGTGACCTTTGGGACATGGTTTGACCCCCTTAGGAATGTGCGATCATCTTGAAACGTTCAGATCACTTACAACTCAATAGATTCTACCTTCTTGTAGCGTTTCAGCCTGACTGGACCTTGTTTTCACACAAATGGACCCAGAATGATGTGAAATTGTGCTTCGTTCAACATAATTCTGGGTGCCATTTACAAACCATAAGTGCTAATGACTCCATTCCTTTTTGGGGTAATGGGGGCTCTTAATTGGAGTACTTTAAACAAACCTGACCTCTCTAGGATATTCAGAAGCCAAGGTATAAGCCCACAAATGTGTAACTGGACTACTTCTTTAAAGTGACACCAGGCCCGGTCACCTTTGGGACATGGTTTGACCCCCTTAGGAAAGTGCGATCATCATTAAACGTTCAGATCACTTACAACTCAATAGATTCTACCTTCCTGTAACGTTTCAGCCTGATTGGACCTTGTTTTCACACAAATGAACCTAGAATGATGTGAAATTGTGCTTCCTGCAACATAATTCTGGGTGCCATGTAAAAACCATAAGTGCTAATGACTCCATTCCTTTATGGGGTAATGGGGGCTGTTAATTGGAGTACTCTAAAACAAACCTGACCTCTCTAGGATATTCAGAAGCCAAGTTATAAGCCCACAAAGGTGTAACTGGACTACTTCTTTAAAGTGACACCAGGCCCGGTGACCTTTGGGACATGGTTTGACCCCCTATAGGAATGTGCGATCATCATGAAACGTTCAGATCACTTACAACTCAATAGATTCTACCTTCTTGTAACGTTTCAGCCTGATTGGACCTTGTTTTCACACAAATGGACCCAGAATGATGTGAAATTGTGCTTCGTGCAACATAATTCTGGGTGCCATTTAAAAACCATAAGTGCTAATGACTCCATTCCTTTTTGGGGTAATGGGGGCTGTTAATTGGAGTACTCTAAAACAAACCTGACCTCTCTAGGATATTCAGAAGCCAAGTCATAAGCCCACAAAGGTGTAACTGGACTACTTCTTTAAAGTGACACCAGGCCCGGTGACCTTTGGGACATGGTTTGACCCCCTATAGGAATGTGCGATCATCATGAAACGTTCAGATCACCTACAACTCAATAGATTCTACCTTCCTGTAACGTTTCAGCCTGATTGGACCTTGTTTTCACACAAATGAACCCAGAATGATGTGAAATTGTGCTTCGTGAAACATAATTCTGGGTGCCATTTACAAACCATAAGTGCTAATCACTCCATTGCTTTTTGTGGTTGTAGGGGCTGTTGATTGGAGTATACATAAACAAACCTGATCTATCTAGGACATTCAGAAGCCAAGTTATAAGCCCACAAATGTGTAACTGGACTACTTCTTTAAATTTACACCAGATCCGGTGACCTTTGGGACATGGTTTGACCCCCTTAGGAAAGTGCTATCATCATGAAACGTTCAGATCACTTACAACTCAATAGATTCTACCTTCCTGTAACGTTTCAGCCTGATTGGACCTTGTTTTCACACAAATGAACCCAGAATGATGTGAAATTGTGCTTCGTGCAACATAATTCTGGGTGACATGTAAAAACGATAAGTGCTAATGACTCCCTTCCTTTTTGTGGTTGTAGGGGCTGTTGATTGGAGTACACTAAAACAAACCCGACCTCTCTAGGACATTCAGAAGCCAAGTTATAAGCCCACAAATGTGTAACTGGACTACTTCTTTAAATTGACACCAGATCCGGTGACCTTTGGGACATGGTTTGACCCCCTTAGGAAAGTGCTATCATCATGAAACGTTCAGATCACTTACAACTCAATAGATTCTACCTTCCTGTAACGTTTCAGCCTGATTGGACCTTGTTTTCACACAAATGAACCCAGAAATTGTGCTTCGTGCAACATAATTCTGGGTGCCATTTACAAACCATAAGTGCTGCTGACTCCATTCCTTTTTGTGGTTGTAGGGGCTGTTGATTGGAGTACACTAAAACAAACCTAACCTCTCTTGGACATTCAGAAGCCAAGTTATAAGCCCACAAAGGTGTAACTGGACTACTTTAAAGTGACACCAGGCCCGGTGACCTTTGGGACATGGTTTTACCCCCTATAGGAATGTGCGATCATCTTGAAACGTTCAGATCACTTACAACTCAATAGATTCTACCTTCTTGTAGCGTTTCAGCCTGACTGGACCTTGTTTTCACACAAATGGACCCAGAATGATGTGAAATTGTGCTTCGTTCAACATAATTCTGGGTGCCATTTACAAACCATAAGTGCTAATGACTCCATTCCTTTTTGGGGTAATGGGGGCTCTTAATTGGAGTACTTTAAACAAACCTGACCTCTCTAGGATATTCAGAAGCCAAGGTATAAGCCCACAAATGTGTAACTGGACTACTTCTTTAAAGTGACACCAGGCCCGGTCACCTTCGGGACATGGTTTGACCCCCTTAGGAAAGTGCGATCATCATTAAACGTTCAGATCACTTACAACTCAATAGATTCTACCTTCCTGTAACGTTTCAGCCTGATTGGACCTTGTTTTCACACAAATGAACCTAGAATGATGTGAAATTGTGCTTCCTGCAACATAATTCTGGGTGCCATGTAAAAACCATAAGTGCTAATGACTCCATTCCTTTTTGGGGTAATGGGGGCTGTTAATTGGAGTACTCTAAAACAAACCTGACCTCTCTAGGATATTCAGAAGCCAAGTCATAAGCCCACAAAGGTGTAACTGGACTACTTCTTTAAAGTGACACCAGGCCCGGTGACCTTTGGGACATGGTTTGACCCCCTATAGGAATGTGCGATCATCATGAAACGTTCAGATCACCTACAACTCAATAGATTCTACCTTCCTGTAACGTTTCAGCCTGATTGGACCTTGTTTTCACACAAATGAACCCAGAATGATGTGAAATTGTGCTTCGTGAAACATAATTCTGGGTGCCATTTACAAACCATAAGTGCTAATCACTCCATTGCTTTTTGTGGTTGTAGGGGCTGTTGATTGGAGTATACATAAACAAACCTGATCTATCTAGGACATTCAGAAGCCAAGTTATAAGCCCACAAATGTGTAACTGGACTACTTCTTTAAATTTACACCAGATCCGGTGACCTTTGGGACATGGTTTGACCCCCTTAGGAAAGTGCTATCATCATGAAACGTTCAGATCACTTACAACTCAATAGATTCTACCTTCCTGTAACGTTTCAGCCTGATTGGACCTTGTTTTCACACAAATGAACCCAGAATGATGTGAAATTGTGCTTCGTGCAACATAATTCTGGGTGACATGTAAAAACGATAAGTGCTAATGACTCCCTTCCTTTTTGTGGTTGTAGGGGCTGTTGATTGGAGTACACTAAAACAAACCCGACCTCTCTAGGACATTCAGAAGCCAAGTTATAAGCCCACAAATGTGTAACTGGACTACTTCTTTAAATTGACACCAGATCCGGTGACCTTTGGGACATGGTTTGACCCCCTTAGGAAAGTGCTATCATCATGAAACGTTCAGATCACTTACAACTCAATAGATTCTACCTTCCTGTAACGTTTCAGCCTGATTGGACCTTGTTTTCACACAAATGAACCCAGAAATTGTGCTTCGTGCAACATAATTCTGGGTGCCATTTACAAACCATAAGTGCTGCTGACTCCATTCCTTTTTGTGGTTGTAGGGGCTGTTGATTGGAGTACACTAAAACAAACCTAACCTCTCTTGGACATTCAGAAGCCAAGTTATAAGCCCACAAAGGTGTAACTGGACTACTTTAAAGTGACACCAGGCCCGGTGACCTTTGGGACATGGTTTTACCCCCTATAGGAATGTGCGATCATCTTGAAACGTTCAGATCACTTACAACTCAATAGATTCTACCTTCTTGTAGCGTTTCAGCCTGACTGGACCTTGTTTTCACACAAATGGACCCAGAATGATGTGAAATTGTGCTTCGTTCAACATAATTCTGGGTGCCATTTACAAACCATAAGTGCTAATGACTCCATTCCTTTTTGGGGTAATGGGGGCTCTTAATTGGAGTACTTTAAACAAACCTGACCTCTCTAGGATATTCAGAAGCCAAGGTATAAGCCCACAAATGTGTAACTGGACTACTTCTTTAAAGTGACACCAGGCCCGGTCACCTTCGGGACATGGTTTGACCCCCTTAGGAAAGTGCGATCATCATTAAACGTTCAGATCACTTACAACTCAATAGATTCTACCTTCCTGTAACGTTTCAGCCTGATTGGACCTTGTTTTCACACAAATGAACCTAGAATGATGTGAAATTGTGCTTCCTGCAACATAATTCTGGGTGCCATGTAAAAACCATAAGTGCTAATGACTCCATTCCTTTTTGGGGTAATGGGGGCTGTTAATTGGAGTACTCTAAAACAAACCTGACCTCTCTAGGATATTCAGAAGCCAAGTTATAAGCCCACAAAGGTGTAACTGGACTACTTCTTTAAAGTGACACCAGGCCCGGTGACCTTTGGGACATGGTTTGACCCCCTATAGGAATGTGCGATCATCATGAAACGTTCAGATCACTTACAACTCAATAGATTCTACCTTCTTGTAACGTTTCAGCCTGATTGGACCTTGTTTTCACACAAATGGACCCAGAATGATGTGAAATTGTGCTTCGTGCAACATAATTCTGGGTGCCATTTAAAAACCATAAGTGCTAATGACTCCATTCCTTTTTGGGGTAATGGGGGCTGTTAATTGGAGTACTCTAAAACAAACCTGACCTCTCTAGGATATTCAAAAGCCAAGTCATAAGCCCACAAAGGTGTAACTGGACTACTTCTTTAAAGTGACACCAGGCCCGGTGACCTTTGGGACATGGTTTGACCCCCTATAGGAATGTGCGATCATCATGAAACGTTCAGATCACCTACAACTCAATAGATTCTACCTTCCTGTAACGTTTCAGCCTGATTGGACCTTGTTTTCACACAAATGAACCCAGAATGATGTGAAATTGTGCTTCGTGCAACATAATTCTGGGTGCCATTTACAAACCATAAGTGCTAATCACTCCATTCCTTTTTGTGGTTGTAGGGGCTGTTGATTGGAGTATACATAAACAAACCTGATCTATCTAGGACATTCAGAAGCCAAGTTATAAGCCCACAAATGTGTAACTGGACTACTTCTTTAAATTGACACCAGATCCGGTGACCTTTGGGACATGGTTTGACCCCCTTAGGAAAGTGCTATCATCATGAAACTTTCAGATCACTTACAACTCAATAGATTCTACTTTCCTGTAACGTTTCAGCCTGATTGGACCTTGTTTTCACACAAATGAACCCAGAATGATGTGAAATTGTGCTTCGTGCAACATAATTCTGGGTGCCATGTAAAAACGATAAGTGCTAATGACTCCCTTCCTTTTTGTGGTTGTAGGGGCTGTTGATTGGAGTACACTAAAACAAACCCGACCTCTCTAGGACATTCAGAAGCCAAGTTATAAGCCCACAAATGTGTAACTGGACTACTTCTTTAAATTGACACCAGATCCGGTGACCTTTGGGACATGGTTTGACCCCCTTAGGAAAGTGCTATCATCATGAAACGTTCAGATCACTTACAACTCAATAGATTCTACCTTCCTGTAACGTTTCAGCCTGATTGGACCTTGTTTTCACACAAATGGACCCAGAATGATGTGAAATTGTGCTTCGTGCAACATAATTCTGGGTGCCATTTACAAACCATAAGTGCTAATGACTCCATTCCTTTTTGTGGTTGTAGGGGCTGTTGATTGGAGTACACTAAAACAAACCTAACCTCTCTAGGACATTCAGAAGCCAAGTTATAAGCCCTCAAAGGTGTAACTGGACTACTTCTTTAAATTGACACCAGATCCAGTGACCTTTGGGATATGGTTTGACCCCCTTAGGAAAGTGCTATCATCATGAAACGTTCAGATCACTTACAACTCAATAGATTCTACCTTCCTTTAACGTTTCAGCCTGATTGGACCTTGTTTTCACACAAATGAACCCAGAATGATATGAAATTGTGCTTCGTGCAACATAATTCTGGGTGCCATTTACAAACCATAAGTGTTAATGACTCCATTCCTTTTTGGGGTAATGGGGGCTGTTAATTGGAGTACACTAAAACAAACCTGACCTCTCTAGGATATTCAGAAGCCAAGTTATAAGCCCACAAAGGTGTAACTGGACTACTTCTTTAAAGTGACACCAGGCCCGGTGACCTTTGGGACATGGTTTTACCCCCTATAGGAATGTGCGATCATCTTGAAACGTTCAGATCACTTACAACTCAATAGATTCTACCTTCTTGTAACGTTTCAGCCTGATTGGACCTTGTTTTCACACAAATGGACCGAGAATGATGTGAAATTGTGCTTCGTGCAACATAATTCTGGGTGCCATTTACAAACCATAAGTGCTAATGGCTCCATTCCTTTTTGTGGTTGTAGGGGCTGTTGATTGGAGTACATTAAAACAAACCTGATCTCTCTAGGACATTCAGAAGCCAAGTTATAAGCCCACAAATGTGTAACTGGACTACTTCTTTAAATTGACACCAGATCCGGTGACCTTTGGGACATGGTTTGACCCCCTTAGGAATGAGCTATCATCATGAAACGTTCAGATCACTTAAAACTCAATAGATTCTACCTTCCTGTAACGTTTCAGCCTGATTGGACCTTGTTTTCACACAAATGAACCCAGAATGATGTGAAATTGTGCTTCGTGCAACATAATTCTGGGTGCCATTTAAAAACCATAAGTGCTAATGACCATTCATTTTTGGGGTAATGGGGGCTGTTAATTGGAGTACTCTAAAACAAACCTGACCTCTCTAGGATATTCAGAAGCGAAGTTATAAGCCCACAAATGTGTAACTGGACTACGTCTTTAAAGTGACACCAGATCCGGTGACCTTTGGGACATGGTTTGACCCCCTTAGGAATGAGCTATCATCATGAAACGTTCAGATCACTTAAAACTCAATAGATTCTACCTTCCTGTAACGTTTCAGCCTGATTGGACCTTGTTTTTACACAAATGAACCCAGAATGATGTGAAATTGTGCTTCGTGCAACATAATTCTGGGTGCCATTTACAAACCATAAGTGCTAATGACTCCATTCCTTTTTTTTGGTTGTAGGGGCTGTTGACTGGAGTACACTAAAACAAACCTGACCTCTCTAGGACATTCAGAAGCCAAGTTATAAGCCCATAAAAGGTGTAACTGGACTACTTCTTTAAAGTGACACCAGGCCCGGTGACCTTTGGGACATGGTTTGACCCCCTATAGGAATGTGCGATCATCATGAAACCTTCAGATCACTTACAACTCAATAGATTCTACCTTCTGGTAACGTTTCAGCCTGATTGGACCTTGTTTTCACACAAATGAACCCAGAACGATGTGAAATTGTGCTTCGTGCAACATAATTCTGGGTGCCATTTACAAACCATAAGTGCTAATGACTCCATTCCTTTTTGTGGTTGTAGGGGCTGTTGATTTGAGTACACTAAAACAAACCTGATCTCTCTAGGACATTCAGAAGCCAAGTTATAAGCCCACAAATGTGTAACTGGACTACTTCTTTAAATTGACACCAGATCCGGTGACCTTTGGGACATGGTTTGACCCCCTTAGGAAAGTGCTATCATCATGAAACGTTCAGATCACTTACAACTCAATAGATTCTACCTTCCTGTAACGTTTCAGCCTGAGTGGACCTTGTTTTCACACAAATGAACCCACAATGATGTGAAATTGTGCTTCGTGCAACATAATTCTGGGTGCCATTTAAAAACCATAAGTGCTAATGACCATTCATTTTTGGGGTAATGGGGGCTGTTAATTGGAGTACTCTAAAACAAACCTGACCTCTCTAGGATATTCAGAAGCGAAGTTATAAGCCCACAAATGTGTAACTGGACTACGTCTTTAAAGTGACACCAGATCAGGTGACCTTTGGGAAATGGTTTGACCCCCTTAGGAAAGTGCTATCATCATGAAACGTTCAGATCCCTTACAACTCAATAGATTCTACCTTCCTGTAACGTTTCAGCCTGATTGGACCTTGTTTTCACACAAATGGACCCAGAATGATGTAAAATTGTGCTTCGTGCAACATAATTCTGGGTGCCATTTACAAACCATAAGTGCTAATGACTCCCTTCCTTTTTGTGGTTGTAGGGGCTGCTGATTGGAGTACACTAAAACAAACCTGATCTCTCTAGGAAATTCAGAAGCCAAGTTATAAGCCCACAAAGGTGTAACTGGACTACTTCTTTAAATTGACACCAGATCCGGTGACCTTTGGGACATGGTTTGACCCCTTAGGAAAGTCTATCATCATGAAACGTTCAGATCACTTACAACTCAATAGATTCTACCTTCCTGTAACGTTTCAGCCTGATTGGACCTTGTTTTCACACAAATGGACCCAGAATGATGTGAAATTGTGCTTCGTGCAACATAATTCTGGGTGCCATTTACAAACCATAAGTGCTAATGACTCCATTCCTTTTTGTGGTTGTAGGGGCTGTTGATTGGAGTATACTAAAACAAACCTGATCTCTCTAGGACATTCAGAAGCCAAGTTATAAGCCCATAAATGTGTAACTGGACTACTTCTTTAAATTAACACCAGATCCGGTGACCTTTGCGACATTGTTTCACCCCCTATAGGAATGTGCTATCATCATGAAACGTTCAGATCACTTACAACTCAATAGATTCTACCTTCCTGTAACGTTTCATCCTGATTGGACCTTGTTTTCACACAAATGGACCCAGAATGATGTGAAATTGTGCTTCGTGCAACATAATTCTGGGTGCCATTTACAAACCATAAGTGCTAATGACTCCATTCCTTTTTGTGCTTGTAGGGGCTGTTGATTGGAGTACACTAAAACAAACCTGACCTCTTTAGGATATTCAGAAGCCAAGTTATAAGCCCACAAATGTGTAACTGGACTACTTCTTTAAATTGACACCAGATCCGGTGACCTTTGGGACATGGTTTGACCCCCTTAGGAAAGTGCTATCATCATGAAACGTTCAGATCACTTACAACTCAATAGATTCTACCTTCCTGTAACGCTTCAGCCTGATTGGACCTTGTTTTCACACAAATGGACCCAGAATAATGTGAAATTGTGCTTCGTGCAACATAATTCTGGGTGCCATTTACAAACCATAAGTGCTACTGACTCCATTCCTTTTTGTGGTTGTAGGGGCAAGTGATTGGAGTATACTAAAACAAACCTGATCTCTCTAGGACATTCAGAAGCCAAGTTATAAGCCCACAAATGTGTAACTGGACTACTTCTTTAAATTAACACCAGATCCGGTGACCTTTGGGACATTGTTTGACCGCCTATAGGAATGTGCTATCATCATGAAACGTTCAGATCACTTACAACTCAATAGATTCTTCCTTCCTGTAACGTTTCAGCCTGATTGGACCTTGTTTTCACACAAATGGACCCAGAATGATGTGAAATTGTGCTTCGTGCAACATAATTCTGGGTGCCATTTACAAACCATAAGTGCTACTGACTCCATTCCTTTTTGTGGTTGTAGGGGCTGTTGATTGGAGTACACTAAAACAAACCTGACCTCTTTAGGATATTCAGAAGCCAAGTTATAAGCCCAAAAAGGTGTAACTGGACTACTTCTTTAAAGTGACACCAGGCCCGGTGACCTTTGAGACATGGTTTGACCCCCTATAGGAATGTGCGATCATCATGAAACGTTCAGATCACTTACAACTCAATAGATTCTACGTTCTTGTAACGTTTCAGCCTGATTGGACCTTGTTTTCACACAAATGGACCCAGAATTATGTGAAATTGTGCTTTGTGCAACATAATTCTGGGTGACATTTACAAAACATAAGTGCTAATGACTCCATTCCTTTTTGTGGTTGTAGTGTCTGTTGATTGGAGTACTCTAAAACAAACCTGATCTCTCTAGGACATTCAGAAGCCAAGTTATAAGCCCACAAATGTGTAACTGGACTACTTCTTTAAATTGACACCAGATCCGGTGACCTTTGGGACATGGTTTGACCCCCTTAGGAATGTGCTATCATCATGAAACGTTCAGATCACTTACAACTCAATAGATTCTACCTTCCTGTAACGTTTTAGCCTGATTGGGCCTTGTTTTCACACATATGAACCCAGAATGATGTGAAATTGTGCTTCGTGCAACATAATTCTGGGTGCCATTTACAAACCATAAGTGCTAATGACTCCATTCCTTTTTGTGGTTGTAGGGGCTGTTGATTGGAGTACACTAAAACAAACCTAACCTCTCTAGGACATTCAGAAGTCAAGTTATAAGCCCACAAAGGTGTAACTGGACTACTTCTTTAAAGTGACACCAGGCCCGGTGACCTTTGGGACATGGTTTTACCCCCTATAGGAATGTGCGATCATCTTGAAACGTTCAGATCACTTACAACTCAATAGATTCTACCTTCTTGTAGTGTTTCAGCCTGATTGGACCTTGTTTTCACACAAATGGACCCAGAATGATGTGAAATTGTGCTTCGTGCAACATAATTCTGGGTGCCATTTACAAACCATAAGTGCTAATGACTCCATTCCTTTTTGTGGTTGTAGGGGCTGTTGATTGGAGTATACTAAAACAAACCTGATCTCTCTAGGACATTCAGAAGCCAAGTTATAAGCCCATAAATGTGTAACTGGACTACTTCTTTAAAGTGACACCAGGCCCAGTGACCTTTGGGACATGGTTTTACCCCCTATAGGAATGTGCGATCATCTTGAAACGTTCAGATCACTTACAACTCAATAGATTCTACCTTCCTGTAACGTTTCAGCCTGATTGGACCTTGTTTTCACACAAATGAACCCAGAATGATGTGAAATTGTGCTTCGTGCAACATAATTCTGGGTGCCATTTAAAAACCATAAGTGCTAATGACTCCATTCATTTTTGGGGTAATGGGGGCTGTTAATTGGAGTACTCTAAAACAAACCTGACCTCTCTAGGATATTCAGAAGCCAAGTTATAAGCCCACAAATGTGTAACTGGACTACTTCTTTAAAGTGACACCAGATCCGGTGACCTTTGGGACATGGTTTGACCCCCTTAGGAAAGTGCTATCATCATGAAACGTTCAGATCACTTACAAATCAATAGATTCTACCTTCCTGTAACGTTTCAGCCTGATTTGACCTTGTTTTCACACAAATGGACCCAGAATGATGTGAAATTGTGCTTCGTGCAACATAATTCTGGGTGACATTTACAAACCATAAGTGCTAATGACTCCCTTCCTTTTTGTGGTTGTAGGGGCTGTTGATTGGAGTACACTAAAACAAACCTGATCTCTCTAGGACATTCAGAAGCCAAGTTATAAGCCCACAAATGTGTAACTGGACTACTTCTTTAAATTGACACCAGATCCGGTGACCTTTGGGACATTGTTTGACCGCCTATAGGAATGTGCTATCATCATGAAACGTTCAGATCACTTACAACTCAATAGATTCTTCCTTCCTGTAACGTTTCAGCCTGATTGGACCTTGTTTTCACACAAATGGACCCAGAATGATGTGAAATTGTGCTTCGTGCAACCTAATTCTGGGTGCCATTTACAAACCATAAGTGCTACTGACTCCATTCCTTTTTGTGGTTGTAGGGGCTGTTGATTGGAGTACACTAAAACAAACCTGACCTCTTTAGGATATTCAGAAGCCAAGTTATAAGCCCAAAAAGGTGTAACTGGACTACTTCTTTAAAGTGACACCAGGCCCGGTGACCTTTGGGACATGGTTTGACCCCCTATAGGAATGTGCGATCATCATGAAACGTTCAGATCACTTACAACTCAATAGATTCTACGTTCTTGTAACGTTTCAGCCTGATTGGACCTTGTTTTCACACAAATGGACCCAGAATTATGTGAAATTGTGCTTTGTGCAACATAATTCTGGGTGACATTTACAAACCATAAGTGCTAATGACTCCATTCCTTTTTGTGGTTGTAGTGTCTGTTGATTGGAGTACTCTAAAACAAACCTGATCTCTCTAGGACATTCAGAAGCCAAGTTATAAGCCCACAAATGTGTAACTGGACTACTTCTTTAAATTGACACCAGATCCGGTGACCTTTGGGACATGGTTTGACCCCCTTAGGAATGTGCTATCATCATGAAACGTTCAGATCACTTACAACTCAATAGATTCTACCTTCCTGTAACGTTTTAGCCTGATTGGGCCTTGTTTTCACACATATGAACCCAGAATGATGTGAAATTGTGCTTCGTGCAACATAATTCTGGGTGCCATTTACAAACCATAAGTGCTAATGACTCCATTCCTTTTTGTGGTTGTAGGGGCTGTTGATTGGAGTACACTAAAACAAACCTAACCTCTCTAGGACATTCAGAAGTCAAGTTATAAGCCCACAAAGGTGTAACTGGACTACTTCTTTAAAGTGACACCAGGCCCGGTGACCTTTGGGACATGGTTTTACCCCCTATAGGAATGTGCGATCATCTTGAAACGTTCAGATCACTTACAACTCAATAGATTCTACCTTCTTGTAGTGTTTCAGCCTGATTGGACCTTGTTTTCACACAAATGGACCCAGAATGATGTGAAATTGTGCTTCGTGCAACATAATTCTGGGTGCCATTTACAAACCATAAGTGCTAATGACTCCATTCCTTTTTGTGGTTGTAGGGGCTGTTGATTGGAGTATACTAAAACAAACCTGATCTCTCTAGGACATTCAGAAGCCAAGTTATAAGCCCATAAATGTGTAACTGGACTACTTCTTTAAAGTGACACCAGGCCCAGTGACCTTTGGGACATGGTTTTACCCCCTATAGGAATGTGCGATCATCTTGAAACGTTCAGATCACTTACAACTCAATAGATTCTACCTTCCTGTAACGTTTCAGCCTGATTGGACCTTGTTTTCACACAAATGAACCCAGAATGATGTGAAATTGTGCTTCGTGCAACATAATTCTGGGTGCCATTTAAAAACCATAAGTGCTAATGACTCCATTCATTTTTGAGGTAATGGGGGCTGTTAATTGGAGTACTCTAAAACAAACCTGACCTCTCTAGGATATTCAGAAGCCAAGTTATAAGCCCACAAATGTGTAACTGGACTACTTCTTTAAAGTGACACCAGATCCGGTGACCTTTGGGACATGGTTTGACCCCCTTAGGAAAGTGCTATCATCATGAAACGTTCAGATCACTTACAACTCAATAGATTCTACCTTCCTGTAACGTTTCAGCCTGATTTGACCTTGTTTTCACACAAATGGACCCAGAATGATGTGAAATTGTGCTTCGTGCAACATAATTCTGGGTGACATTTACAAACCATAAGTGCTAATGACTCCCTTCCTTTTTGTGGTTGTAGGGGCTGTTGATTGGAGTACACTAAAACAAACCTGATCTCTCTAGGACATTCAGAAGCCAAGTTATAAGCCCACAAATGTGTAACTGGACTACTTCTTTAAATTGACACCAGATCCGGTGACCTTTGGGACATGGTTTGACCCCCTTAGGAAAGTGCTATCATCATGAAACGTTCAGATCACTTACAACTCAATAGATTCTACCTTCCTGTAACGTTTCAGCCTGATTGGACCTTGTTTTCACACAAATGGACCCAGAATGATGTGAAATTGTGATTTGTGCAACATAATTCTGGGTGCCATTTACAAACCATAAGTGCTAATGACTCCATTCCTTTTTGTGGTTGTAGGGGCTGTTGATTGGAGTACACTAAAACAAACCTAACCTCTCTAGGACATTCAGAAGCCAAGTTATAAGCCCACAAAGGTGTAACTGGACTACTTCTTTAAATTGACACCAGATCCGGTGACATTTGGCATATGGTTTGACCCCCTTAGGAAAGTGCTATCATCATGAAACGTTCAGATCACTTACAACTCAATAGATTCTACCTTCCTGTAACGTTTCAGCCTGATTGGACCTTGTTTTCACACAAATGGACCCAGAATGATGTGAAATTGTGCTTCGTGCAACATAATTCTGGGTGCCATTTACAAACCATAAGTGCTAATGACTCCCTTCCTTTTTGTGGTTGTAGGGGCTGTTGATTGGAGTACACTAAAACAAACCTGATCTCTCTAGGAAATTCAGAAGCCAAGTTATAAGCCCACAAATGTGTAACTGGACTACTTCTTTAAATTGACACCATATCCGGTGACCTTTGGGACATGGTTTGACCCCCTTAGGAAAGTGCTATCATCATGAAACGTTCAGATCACTTACAACTCAATAGATTCTACCTTCCTGTAACGTTTCAGCCTGGTTGGACCTTGTTTTCACACAAATGGACCCAGAATGATGTGAAATTGTGCTTCGTGCAACATAATTCTGGGTGCCATTTACAAACCATAAGTGCTAATGACTCCATTCCTTTTTGTGGTTGTAGGGGCTGTTGATTGGAGTATACTAAAACAAACCTGACCTCTCTAGGACATTCAGAAGCCAAGTTATAAGCCCACAAATGTGTAACTGGACTACTTCTTTAAATTAACACCAGATCCGGTGACCTTTGGGACATTGTTTCACCCCCTATAGGAATGTGCTATCATCATGAAACGTTCAGATCACTTACAACTCAATAGATTCTACCTTCCTGTAACGTTTCAGCCTGATTGGACCTTGTTTTCACACAAATGGACCCAGAATGATGTGAAATTGTGCTTCGTGCAACATAATTCTGGGTGCCATTTACAAACCATAAGTGCTAATGACTCCATTCCTTTTTGTGGTTGTAGGGGCTGTTGATTGGAGTACACTAAAACAAACCTAACCTCTCTAGGACATTCAGAAGTCAAGTTATAAGCCCACAAAGGTGTAACTGGACTACTTCTTTAAAGTGACACCAGGCCTGGTGACCTTTGGGACATGGTTTTACCCCCTATAGGAATGTGCGATCATCTTGAAACGTTCAGATCACTTACAACTCAATAGATTCTACCTTCTTGTAGTGTTTCAGCCTGATTGGACCTTGTTTTCACACAAATGGACCCAGAATGATGTGAAATTGTGCTTCGTGCAACATAATTCTGGGTGCCATTTACAAACCATAAGTGCTAATGACTCCATTCCTTTTTGTGGTTGTAGGGGCTGTTGATTGGAGTACACTAAAACAAACCTGATCTCTCTAGGACATTCAGAAGCCAAGTTATAAGCCCACAAATGTGTAACTGGACTACTTCTTTAAAGTGACACCAGGCCCGGTGACCTTTGGGACATGGTTTTACCCCCTATAGGAATGTGCGATCATCTTGAAATGTTCAGATCACTTACAACTCAATAGATTCTACCTTCTTGTAGCGTTTCAGCCTGATTGGACCTTGTTTTCACACAAATGGACCCAGAATGATGTGAAATTGTGCTTCGTGCAACATAATTCTGGGTGCCATTTAAAAACCATAAGTGCTAATGACTCCATTCCTTTTTGTGGTTGTAGGGGCTGTTAATTGGAGTACTCTAAAAAAACTGACCTCTCTAGGATATTCAGAAGCCAAGTTATAAGCCCACAAATGTGTAACTGGACTACTTCTTTAAATTGACACCAGATCCGGTGACCTTTGGGACATGGTTTGACCCCCTTAGGAAAGTGCTATCATCATGAAACGTTCAGATCACTTACAACTCAATAGATTCTAACTTCCTGTAATGTTTCTGCCTGATTGGACCTTGTTTTCACACAAATGAACCCAGAATGATGTGAAATTGTGCTTCGTGCAACATAATTCTGGGTGCCATTTAAAAACCATAAGTGCTAATGACTCCAGTCCTTTTTGGGGTAATGGGGGCTGTTAATTGGAGTACTCTAAAAAAACTGACCTCTCTAGGATATTCAGAAGCCAAGTTATAAGCCCACAAATGTGTAACTGGACTACTTCTTTAAATTGACACCAGATCCAGTGACCTTTCGGACATTGTTTCACCCCCTATAGGAATGAGCTATCATCATGAAACGTTCAGATCACTTACAACTCAATAGATTCTACCTTCCTGTATCGTTTCAGCCTGATTGGACCTTGTTTTCACACAAATGGACCCAGAATGATGTGAAATTGTGCTTCGTGCAACATAATTCTGGGTGCCATTTACAAACCATAAGTGCTAATGACTCCATTCCTTTTTTTTTTTTTGGTTGTAGGGGCTGTTGATTGGAGTACACTAAAACAAACCTGACCTCTTTAGGATATTCAGAAGCCAAGTTATAAGCCCACAAAGGTGTAACTGGACTACTTCTTTAAAGTGACACCAGGCCCGGTGACCTTTGGGACATGGTTTGACCCCCTATAGGAATGTGTGATTATCATGAAACGTTCAGATCACTTACAACTCAATAGATTCTACCTTCTTGTAACGTTTCAGCCTGATTGGACCTTGTTTTCACACAAATGGACCCAGAATGATGTGAAATTGTGCTTCGTGCAACATAATTCTGGGTGCCATTTACAAACCATAAGTGCTAATGACTCCATTCCTTTTTGTGGTTGTAGGGGCTGTTGATTGGAGTACACTAAAACAAACCTGATCTCTCTAGGACATTCAGAAGCCAAGTTATAAGCCCACAAATGTGTAACTGGACTACTTCTTTAAATTGACACCAGATCCGATGACCTTTGGGACATGGTTTGACCCCCTTAGGAAAGTGCTATCATCATGAAACGTTCAGATCACTTACAACTCAATAGATTCTACCTTGCTGTAACATTTCAGCCTGATTGGACCTTGTTTTTACACAAATGAACCCAGAATGATGTGAAATTGTGCTTCGTGCAACATAATTCTGGGTGCCATTTAAAAACCATAAGTGCTAATGACTCCAATCCTTTTTGTGGTTGTAGGGGCTGTTGGTTGGAGTACATTAAATTAAACCTAACCTCACTAGGACATTCAGAAGCCAAGTTATAAGCCCACAAATGTGTAACTGGACTACTTCTTTAAATTGACACCAGATCCGGTGACCTTTGGGACATGGTTTGACCCCCTTAGGAAAGTGCTATCATCATGAAACGTTCAGATCACTTACAACTCAATAGATTCTACCTTCCTGTAACGTTTCAGCCTGATTGGACCTTGTTTTCACACAAATGAACCCAGAATGATGTGAAATTGTGCTTCGTGCAACATAATTCTGGGTGCCATTTACAAACCATAAGTGCTAATCACTCCATTCCTTTTTGTGGTTGTAGGGGCTGTTGATTGGAGTATACATAAACAAACCTGATCTATCTAGGACATTCAGAAGCCAAGTTATAAGCCCACAAATGTGTAACTGGACTACTTCTTTAAATTTACACCAGATCCGGTGACCTTTGGGACATGGTTTGACCCCCTTAGGAAAGTGCTATCATCATGAAACGTTCAGATCACTTACAACTCAATAGATTCTACCTTCCTGTAACGTTTCAGCCTGATTGGACCTTGTTTTCACACAAATGAACCCAGAATGATGTGAAATTGTGCTTCGTGCAACATAATTCTGGGTGCCATGTAAAAACGATAAGTGCTAATGACTCCCTTCCTTTTTGTGGTTGTAGGGGCTGTTGATTGGAGTACACTAAAACAAACCCGACCTCTCTAGGACATTCAGAAGCCAAGTTATAAGCCCACAAATGTGTAACTGGACTACTTCTTTAAATTGACACCAGATCCGGTGACCTTTGGGACATGGTTTGACCCCCTTAGGAAAGTGCTATCATCTTGAAACGTTCAGATCACTTACAACTCAATAGATTCTACCATCCTGTAACGTTTCAGCCTGATTGGACCTTGTTTTCACACAAATGGACCCAGAATGATGTGAAATTGTGCTTCGTGCAACATAATTCTGGGTGCCATTTACAAACCATAAGTGCTAATGACTCCATTCCTTTTTGTGGTTGTAGGGGCTGTTGATTGGAGTACACTAAAACAAACCTAACCTCTCTAGGACATTCAGAAGCCAAGTTATAAGCCCTCAAAGGTGTAACTGGACTACTTCTTTAAATTGACACCAGATCCAGTGACCTTTGGGATATGGTTTGACCCCCTTAGGAAAGTGCTATCATCATGAAACGTTCAGATCACTTACAACTCAATAGATTCTACCTTCCTTTAACGTTTCAGCCTGATTGGACCTTGTTTTCACACAAATGAACCCAGAATGATATGAAATTGTGCTTCGTGCAACATAATTCTGGGTGCCATTTACAAACCATAAGTGTTAATGACTCCATTCCTTTTTGGGGTAATGGGGGCTGTTAATTGGAGTACACTAAAACAAACCTGACCTCTCTAGGATATTCAGAAGCCAAGTTATAAGCCCACAAAGGTGTAACTGGACTACTTCTTTAAAGTGACACCAGGCCCGGTGACCTTTGGGACATGGTTTTACCCCCTATAGGAATGTGCGATCATCTTGAAACGTTCAGATCACTTACAACTCAATAGATTCTACCTTCTTGTAACGTTTCAGCCTGATTGGACCTTGTTTTCACACAAATGGACCAGAATGATGTGAAATTGTGCTTCGTGCAACATAATTCTGGGTGCCATTTACAAACCATAAGTGCTAATGGCTCCATTCCTTTTTGTGGTTGTAGGGGCTGTTGATTGGAGTACATTAAAACAAACCTGATCTCTCTAGGACATTCAGAAGCCAAGTTATAAGCCCACAAATGTGTAACTGGACTACTTCTTTAAATTGACACCAGATCCGGTGACCTTTGGGACATGGTTTGACCCCCTTAGGAATGAGCTATCATCATGAAACGTTCAGATCACTTAAAACTCAATAGATTCTACCTTCCTGTAACGTTTCAGCCTGATTGGACCTTGTTTTCACACAAATGAACCCAGAATGATGTGAAATTGTGCTTCGTGCAACATAATTCTGGGTGCCATTTACAAACCATAAGTGCTAATGACTCCATTCCTTTTTGTGGTTGTAGGGGCTGTTGACTGGAGTACACTAAAACAAACCTGACCTCTCTAGGACATTCAGAAGCCAAGTTATAAGCCCACAAATGTGTAACTGGACTACTTCTTTAAAGTGACACCAGGCCCGGTGACCTTTGGGACATGGTTTGACCCCCTATAGGAATGTGCGATCATCATGAAACCTCCAGATCACTTACAACTCAATAGATTCACCCTTCTGGTAACGTTTCAGCCTTATTGGACCTTGTTTTCACACAAATGAACCCAGAACGATGTGAAATTGTGCTTCGTGCAACATAATTCTGGGTGCCATTTACAAACCATAAGTGCTAATAACTCCATTCCTTTTTGTGGTTGTAGGGGCTGTTGATTTGAGTACACTAAAACAAACCTGATCTCTCTAGGACATTCAGAAGCCAAGTTATAAGCCCACAAATGTGTAACTGGACTACTTCTTTAAATTGACACCAGATCCGGTGACCTTTGGGACATGGTTTGACCCCCTTAGGAAAGTCTATCATCATGAAACGTTCAGATCACTTACAACTCAATAGATTCTACCTTCCTGTAACGTTTCAGCCTGATTGGACCTTGTTTTCACACAAATGGACCCAGAATGATGTGAAATTGTGCTTCGTGCAACATAATTCTGGGTGCCATTTACAAACCATAAGTGCTAATGACTCCATTCCTTTTTGTGGTTGTAGGGGCTGTTGATTGGAGTATACTAAAACAAACCTGATCTCTCTAGGACATTCAGAAGCCAAGTTATAAGCCCATAAATGTGTAACTGGACTACTTCTTTAAATTAACACCAGATCCGGTGACCTTTGCGACATTGTTTCACCCCCTATAGGAATGTGCGATCATCATGAAACGTTCAGATCACTTACAACTCAATAGATTCTACCTTCCTGTAACGTTTCATCCTGATTGGACCTTGTTTTCACACAAATGGACCCAGAATGATGTGAAATTGTGCTTCGTGCAACATAATTCTGGGTGCCATTTACAAACCATAAGTGCTAATGACTCCATTCCTTTTTGTGCTTGTAGGGGCTGTTGATTGGAGTACACTAAAACAAACCTGACCTCTTTAGGATATTCAGAAGCCAAGTTATAAGCCCACAAATGTGTAACTGGACTACTTCTTTAAATTGACACCAGATCCGGTGACCTTTGGGACATGGTTTGACCCCCTTAGGAAAGTGCTATCATCATGAAACGTTCAGATCACTTACAACTCAATAGATTCTACCTTCCTGTAACGCTTCAGCCTGATTGGACCTTGTTTTCACACAAATGGACCCAGAATAATGTGAAATTGTGCTTCGTGCAACATAATTCTGGGTGCCATTTACAAACCATAAGTGCTACTGACTCCATTCCTTTTTGTGGTTGTAGGGGCAGTTGATTGGAGTATACTAAAACAAACCTGATCTCTCTAGGACATTCAGAAGCCAAGTTATAAGCCCACAAATGTGTAACTGGACTACTTCTTTAAATTAACACCAGATCCGGTGACCTTTGGGACATTGTTTGACCGCCTATAGGAATGTGCTATCATCATGAAACGTTCAGATCACTTACAACTCAATAGATTCTTCCTTCCTGTAACGTTTCAGCCTGATTGGACCTTGTTTTCACACAAATGGACCCAGAATGATGTGAAATTGTGCTTCGTGCAACATAATTCTGGGTGCCATTTACAAACCATAAGTGCTACTGACTCCATTCCTTTTTGTGGTTGTAGGGGCTGTTGATTGGAGTACACTAAAACAAACCTGACCTCTTTAGGATATTCAGAAGCCAAGTTATAAGCCCAAAAAGGTGTAACTGGACTACTTCTTTAAAGTGACACCAGGCCCGGTGACCTTTGGGACATGGTTTGACCCCCTATAGGAATGTGCGATCATCATGAAACGTTCAGATCACTTACAACTCAATAGATTCTACGTTCTTGTAACGTTTCAGCCTGATTGGACCTTGTTTTCACACAAATGGACCCAGAATGATGTGAAATTGTGCTTTGTGCAACATAATTCTGGGTGACATTTACAAACCATAAGTGCTAATGACTCCATTCCTTTTTGTGGTTGTAGTGTCTGTTGATTGGAGTACTCTAAAACAAACCTGATCTCTCTAGGACATTCAGAAGCCAAGTTATAAGCCCACAAATGTGTAACTGGACTACTTCTTTAAATTGACACCAGATCCGGTGACCTTTGGGACATGGTTTGACCCCCTTAGGAATGTGCTATCATCATGAAACGTTCAGATCACTTACAACTCAATAGATTCTACCTTCCTGTAACGTTTTAGCCTGATTGGGCCTTGTTTTCACACACATGAACCCAGAATGATGTGAAATTGTGCTTCGTGCAACATAATTCTGGGTGCCATTTACAAACCATAACTGCTAATGACTCCATTCCTTTTTGTGGTTGTAGGGGCTGTTGATTGGAGTACACTAAAACAAACCTAACCTCTCTAGGACATTCAGAAGTCAAGTTATAAGCCCACAAAGGTGTAACTGGACTACTTCTTTAAAGTGACACCAGGCCCGGTGACCTTTGGGACATGGTTTTACCCCCTATAGGAATGTGCGATCATCTTGAAACGTTCAGATCACTTACAACTCAATAGATTCTACCTTCTTGTAGTGTTTCAGCCTGATTGGACCTTGTTTTCACACAAATGGACCCAAAATGATGTGAAATTGTGCTTCGTGCAACATAATTCTGGGTGCCATTTACAAACCATAAGTGCTAATGACTCCATTCCTTTTTGTGGTTGTAGGGGCTGTTGATTGGAGTATACTAAAACAAACCTGATCTCTCTAGGACATTCAGAAGCCAAGTTATAAGCCCATAAATGTGTAACTGGACTACTTCTTTAAAGTGACACCAGGCCCAGTGACCTTTGGGACATGGTTTTACCCCCTATAGGAATGTGCGATCATCTTGAAACGTTCAGATCACTTACAACTCAATAGATTCTACCTTCCTGTAACGTTTCAGCCTGATTGGACCTTGTTTTCACACAAATGAACCCAGAATGATGTGAAATTGTGCTTCGTGCAACATAATTCTGGGTGCCATTTAAAAACCATAAGTGCTAATGACTCCATTCATTTTTGGGGTAATGGGGGCTGTTAATTGGAGTACTCTAAAACAAACCTGACCTCTCTAGGATATTCAGAAGCCAAGTTATAAGCCCACAAATGTGTAACTGGACTACTTCTTTAAAGTGACACCAGATCCGGTGACATTTGGCATATGGTTTGACCCCCTTAGGAAAGTGCTATCATCATGAAACGTTCAGATCACTTACAACTCAATAGATTCTACCTTCCTGTAACGTTTCAGCCTGATTTGACCTTGTTTTCACACAAATGGACCCAGAATGATGTGAAATTGTGCTTCGTGCAACATAATTCTGGGTGCCATTTACAAACCATAAGTGCTAATGACTCCCTTCCTTTTTGTGGTTGTAGGGGCTGTTGATTGGAGTACACTAAAACAAACCTGATCTCTCTAGGAAATTCAGAAGCCAAGTTATAAGCCCACAAATGTGTAACTGGACTACTTCTTTAAATTGACACCATATCCGGTGACCTTTGGGACATGGTTTGACCCCCTTAGGAAAGTGCTATCATCATGAAACGTTCAGATCACTTACAACTCAATAGATTCTACCTTCCTGTAACGTTTCAGCCTGGTTGGACCTTGTTTTCACACAAATGGACCCAGAATGATGTGAAATTGTGCTTCGTGCAACATAATTCTGGGTGCCATTTACAAACCATAAGTGCTAATGACTCCATTCCTTTTTGTGGTTGTAGGGGCTGTTGATTGGAGTATACTAAAACAAACCTGACCTCTCTAGGACATTCAGAAGCCAAGTTATAAGCCCACAAATGTGTAACTGGACTACTTCTTTAAATTGACACCAGATCCGGTGACCTTTGGGACATGGTTTGACCCCCTTAGGAATGAGCTATCATCATGAAACGTTCAGATCACTTAAAACTCAATAGATTCTACCTTCCTGTAACGTTTCAGCCTGATTGGACCTTGTTTTCACACAAATGAACCCAGAATGATGTGAAATTGTGCTTCGTGCAACATAATTCTGGGTGCCATTTACAAACCATAAGTGCTAATGACTCCATTCCTTTTTGTGGTTGTAGGGGCTGTTGACTGGAGTACACTAAAACAAACCTGACCTCTCTAGGACATTCAGAAGCCAAGTTATAAGCCCACAAAGGTGTAACTGGACTACTTCTTTAAAGTGACACCAGGCCCGGTGACCTTTGGGACATGGTTTGACCCCCTATAGGAATGTGCGATCATCATGAAACCTCCAGATCACTTACAACTCAATAGATTCACCCTTCTGGTAACGTTTCAGCCTTATTGGACCTTGTTTTCACACAAATGAACCCAGAACGATGTGAAATTGTGCTTCGTGCAACATAATTCTGGGTGCCATTTACAAACCATAAGTGCTAATGACTCCATTCCTTTTTGTGGTTGTAGGGGCTGTTGATTTGAGTACACTAAAACAAACCTGATCTCTCTAGGACATTCAGAAGCCAAGTTATAAGCCCACAAATGTGTAACTGGACTACTTTTTTAAATTGACACCAGATCCGGTGACCTTTGGGACATGGTTTGACCCCCTTAGGAAAGTCTATCATCATGAAACGTTCAGATCACTTACAACTCAATAGATTCTACCTTCCTGTAACGTTTCAGCCTGATTGGACCTTGTTTTCACACAAATGGACCCAGAATGATGTGAAATTGTGCTTCGTGCAACATAATTCTGGGTGCCATTTACAAACCATAAGTGCTAATGACTCCATTCCTTTTTGTGGTTGTAGGGGCTGTTGATTGGAGTATACTAAAACAAACCTGATCTCTCTAGGACATTCAGAAGCCAAGTTATAAGCCCATAAATGTGTAACTGGACTACTTCTTTAAATTAACACCAGATCCGGTGACCTTTGCGACATTGTTTCACCCCCTATAGGAATGTGCGATCATCATGAAACGTTCAGATCACTTACAACTCAATAGATTCTACCTTCCTGTAACGTTTCATCCTGATTGGACCTTGTTTTCACACAAATGGACCCAGAATGATGTGAAATTGTGCTTCGTGCAACATAATTCTGGGTGCCATTTACAAACCATAAGTGCTAATGACTCCATTCCTTTTTGTGCTTGTAGGGGCTGTTGATTGGAGTACACTAAAACAAACCTGACCTCTTTAGGATATTCAGAAGCCAAGTTATAAGCCCACAAATGTGTAACTGGACTACTTCTTTAAATTGACACCAGATCCGGTGACCTTTGGGACATGGTTTGACCCCCTTAGGAAAGTGCTATCATCATGAAACGTTCAGATCACTTACAACTCAATAGATTCTACCTTCCTGTAACGCTTCAGCCTGATTGGACCTTGTTTTCACACAAATGGACCCAGAATAATGTGAAATTGTGCTTCGTGCAACATAATTCTGGGTGCCATTTACAAACCATAAGTGCTACTGACTCCATTCCTTTTTGTGGTTGTAGGGGCAGTTGATTGGAGTATACTAAAACAAACCTGATCTCTCTAGGACATTCAGAAGCCAAGTTATAAGCCCACAAATGTGTAACTGGACTACTTCTTTAAATTAACACCAGATCCGGTGACCTTTGGGACATTGTTTGACCGCCTATAGGAATGTGCTATCATCATGAAACGTTCAGATCACTTACAACTCAATAGATTCTTCCTTCCTGTAACGTTTCAGCCTGATTGGACCTTGTTTTCACACAAATGGACCCAGAATGATGTGAAATTGTGCTTCGTGCAACATAATTCTGGGTGCCATTTACAAACCATAAGTGCTACTGACTCCATTCCTTTTTGTGGTTGTAGGGGCTGTTGATTGGAGTACACTAAAACAAACCTGACCTCTTTAGGATATTCAGAAGCCAAGTTATAAGCCCAAAAAGGTGTAACTGGACTACTTCTTTAAAGTGACACCAGGCCCGGTGACCTTTGGGACATGGTTTGACCCCCTATAGGAATGTGCGATCATCATGAAACGTTCAGATCACTTACAACTCAATAGATTCTACGTTCTTGTAACGTTTCAGCCTGATTGGACCTTGTTTTCACACAAATGGACCCAGAATGATGTGAAATTGTGCTTTGTGCAACATAATTCTGGGTGACATTTACAAACCATAAGTGCTAATGACTCCATTCCTTTTTGTGGTTGTAGTGTCTGTTGATTGGAGTACTCTAAAACAAACCTGATCTCTCTAGGACATTCAGAAGCCAAGTTATAAGCCCACAAATGTGTAACTGGACTACTTCTTTAAATTGACACCAGATCCGGTGACCTTTGGGACATGGTTTGACCCCCTTAGGAATGTGCTATCATCATGAAACGTTCAGATCACTTACAACTCAATAGATTCTACCTTCCTGTAACGTTTTAGCCTGATTGGGCCTTGTTTTCACACACATGAACCCAGAATGATGTGAAATTGTGCTTCGTGCAACATAATTCTGGGTGCCATTTACAAACCATAACTGCTAATGACTCCATTCCTTTTTGTGGTTGTAGGGGCTGTTGATTGGAGTACACTAAAACAAACCTAACCTCTCTAGGACATTCAGAAGTCAAGTTATAAGCCCACAAAGGTGTAACTGGACTACTTCTTTAAAGTGACACCAGGCCCGGTGACCTTTGGGACATGGTTTTACCCCCTATAGGAATGTGCGATCATCTTGAAACGTTCAGATCACTTACAACTCAATAGATTCTACCTTCTTGTAGTGTTTCAGCCTGATTGGACCTTGTTTTCACACAAATGGACCCAGAATGATGTGAAATTGTGCTTCGTGCAACATAATTCTGGGTGCCATTTACAAACCATAAGTGCTAATGACTCCATTCCTTTTTGTGGTTGTAGGGGCTGTTGATTGGAGTATACTAAAACAAACCTGATCTCTCTAGGACATTCAGAAGCCAAGTTATAAGCCCATAAATGTGTAACTGGACTACTTCTTTAAAGTGACACCAGGCCCAGTGACCTTTGGGACATGGTTTTACCCCCTATAGGAATGTGCGATCATCTTGAAACGTTCAGATCACTTACAACTCAATAGATTCTACCTTCCTGTAACGTTTCAGCCTGATTGGACCTTGTTTTCACACAAATGAACCCAGAATGATGTGAAATTGTGCTTCGTGCAACATAATTCTGGGTGCCATTTAAAAACCATAAGTGCTAATGACTCCATTCATTTTTGGGGTAATGGGGAGTGTTAATTGGAGTACTCTAAAACAAACCTGACCTCTCTAGGATATTCAGAAGCCAAGTTATAAGCCCACAAATGTGTAACTGGACTACTTCTTTAAAGTGACACCAGATCCGGTGACATTTGGCATATGGTTTGACCCCCTTAGGAAAGTGCTATCATCATGAAACGTTCAGATCACTTACAACTCAATAGATTCTACCTTCCTGTAACGTTTCAGCCTGATTTGACCTTGTTTTCACACAAATGGACCCAGAATGATGTGAAATTGTGCTTCGTGCAACATAATTCTGGGTGCCATTTACAAACCATAAGTGCTAATGACTCCCTTCCTTTTTGTGGTTGTAGGGGCTGTTGATTGGAGTACACTAAAACAAACCTGATCTCTCTAGGAAATTCAGAAGCCAAGTTATAAGCCCACAAATGTGTAACTGGACTACTTCTTTAAATTGACACCATATCCGGTGACCTTTGGGACATGGTTTGACCCCCTTAGGAAAGTGCTATCATCATGAAACGTTCAGATCACTTACAACTCAATAGATTCTACCTTCCTGTAACGTTTCAGCCTGGTTGGACCTTGTTTTCACACAAATGGACCCAGAATGATGTGAAATTGTGCTTCGTGCAACATAATTCTGGGTGCCATTTACAAACCATAAGTGCTAATGACTCCATTCCTTTTTGTGGTTGTAGGGGCTGTTGATTGGAGTATACTAAAACAAACCTGACCTCTCTAGGACATTCAGAAGCCAAGTTATAAGCCCACAAATGTGTAACTGGACTACTTCTTTAAATTAACACCAGATCCGGTGACCTTTGGGACATTGTTTCACCCCCTATAGGAATGTGCTATCATCATGAAACGTTCAGATCACTTACAACTCAATAGATTCTACCTTCCTGTAACGTTTCAGCCTGATTGGACCTTGTTTTCACACAAATGGACCCAGAATGATGTGAAATTGTGCTTCGTGCAACATAATTCTGGGTGCCATTTACAAACCATAAGTGCTAATGACTCCATTCCTTTTTGTGGTTGTAGGGGCTGTTGATTGGAGTACACTAAAACAAACCTAACCTCTCTAGGACATTCAGAAGTCAAGTTATAAGCCCACAAAGGTGTAACTGGACTACTTCTTTAAAGTGACACCAGGCCTGGTGACCTTTGGGACATGGTTTTACCCCCTATAGGAATGTGCGATCATCTTGAAACGTTCAGATCACTTACAACTCAATAGATTCTACCTTCTTGTAGTGTTTCAGCCTGATTGGACCTTGTTTTCACACAAATGGACCCAGAATGATGTGAAATTGTGCTTCGTGCAACATAATTCTGGGTGCCATTTACAAACCATAAGTGCTAATGACTCCATTCCTTTTTGTGGTTGTAGGGGCTGTTGATTGGAGTACACTAAAACAAACCTGATCTCTCTAGGACATTCAGAAGCCAAGTTATAAGCCCACAAATGTGTAACTGGACTACTTCTTTAAAGTGACACCAGGCCCGGTGACCTTTGGGACATGGTTTTACCCCCTATAGGAATGTGCGATCATCTTGAAATGTTCAGATCACTTACAACTCAATAGATTCTACCTTCTTGTAGCGTTTCAGCCTGATTGGACCTTGTTTTCACACAAATGGACCCAGAATGATGTGAAATTGTGCTTCGTGCAACATAATTCTGGGTGCCATTTAAAAACCATAAGTGCTAATGACTCCATTCCTTTTTGTGGTTGTAGGGGCTGTTAATTGGAGTACTCTAAAAAAACTGACCTCTCTAGGATATTCAGAAGCCAAGTTATAAGCCCACAAATGTGTAACTGGACTACTTCTTTAAATTGACACCAGATCCGGTGACCTTTGGGACATGGTTTGACCCCCTTAGGAAAGTGCTATCATCATGAAACGTTCAGATCACTTACAACTCAATAGATTCTAACTTCCTGTAATGTTTCTGCCTGATTGGACCTTGTTTTCACACAAATGAACCCAGAATGATGTGAAATTGTGCTTCGTGCAACATAATTCTGGGTGCCATTTAAAAACCATAAGTGCTAATGACTCCAGTCCTTTTTGGGGTAATGGGGGCTGTTAATTGGAGTACTCTAAAAAAACTGACCTCTCTAGGATATTCAGAAGCCAAGTTATAAGCCCACAAATGTGTAACTGGACTACTTCTTTAAATTGACACCAGATCCGGTGACCTTTCGGACATTGTTTCACCCCCTATAGGAATGTGCTATCATCATGAAACGTTCAGATCACTTACAACTCAATAGATTCTACCTTCCTGTATTGTTTCAGCCTGACTGGACCTTGTTTTCACACAAATGGACCCAGAATGATGTGAAATTGTGCTTCGTGCAACATAATTCTGGGTGCCATTTACAAACCATAAGTGCTAATGACTCCATTCCTTTTTTTTTTTTGGTTGTAGGGGCTGTTGATTGGAGTACACTAAAACAAACCTGACCTCTTTAGGATATTCAGAAGCCAAGTTATAAGCCCACAAAGGTGTAACTGGACTACTTCTTTAAAGTGACACCAGGCCCGGTGACCTTTGGGACATGGTTTGACCCCCTATAGGAATGTGTGATTATCATGAAACGTTCAGATCACTTACAACTCAATAGATTCTACCTTCTTGTAACGTTTCAGCCTGATTGGACCTTGTTTTCACACAAATGGACCCAGAATGATGTGAAATTGTGCTTCGTGCAACATAATTCTGGGTGCCATTTACAAACCATAAGTGCTAATGACTCCATTCCTTTTTGTGGTTGTAGGGGCTGTTGATTGGAGTACACTAAAACAAACCTGATCTCTCTAGGACATTCAGAAGCCAAGTTATAAGCCCACAAATGTGTAACTGGACTACTTCTTTAAATTGACACCAGATCCGATGACCTTTGGGACATGGTTTGACCCCCTTAGGAAAGTGCTATCATCATGAAACGTTCAGATCACTTACAACTCAATAGATTCTACCTTGCTGTAACATTTCAGCCTGATTGGACCTTGTTTTTACACAAATGAACCCAGAATGATGTGAAATTGTGCTTCGTGCAACATAATTCTGGGTGCCATTTAAAAACCATAAGTGCTAATGACTCCATTCCTTTTTGTGGTTGTAGGGGCTGTTGGTTGGAGTACATTAAATTAAACCTAACCTCACTAGGACATTCAGAAGCCAAGTTATAAGCCCACAAATGTGTAACTGGACTACTTCTTTAAATTGACACCAGATCCGGTGACCTTTGGGACATGGTTTGACCCCCTTAGGAAAGTGCTATCATCATGAAACGTTCAGATCACTTACAACTCAATAGATTCTACCTTCCTGTAGTGTTTCAGCCTGATTGGACCTTGTTTTCACACAAATGGACCCAGAATGATGTGAAATTGTGCTTCGTGCAACATAATTCTGGGTGCCATTTATAAACCATAAGTGCTAATGACTCCATTCCTTTTTGTGGTTGTAGGGGCTGTTGATTGGAGTATACTAAAACAAACCTGATCTCTCTAGGACATTCAGAAGGCAAGTTATAAGCCCACAAATGTGTAACTGGACTACTTCTTTAAAGTGACACCAGGCCCGGTGACCTTTGGGACATGGTTTTACCCCCTATAGGAATGTGTGATCATCTTGAAATGTTCAGATCACTTACAACTCAATAGATTCTACCTTCTTGTAGCGTTTCAGCCTGATTGGACCTTGTTTTCACACAAATGGACCCAGAATGATGTGAAATTGTGCTTCGTGCAACATAATTCTGGGTGCCATTTAAAAACCATAAGTGCTAATGACTCCATTCCTTTTTGTGGTTGTAGGGGCTGTTAATTGGAGTACTCTAAAAAAACTTACCTCTCTAGGATATTCAGAAGCCAAGTTATAAGCCCACAAATGTGTAACTGGACTACTTCTTTAAATTGACACCAGATCCGGTGACCTTTGGGACATGGTTTGACCCCCTTAGGAAAGTGCTATCAAAGTGCTATCATCATGAAACGTTCAGATCACTTACAACTCAATAGATTCTAACTTCCTGTAACGTTTCTGCCTGATTGGACCTTGTTTTCACACAAATGAACCCAGAATGATGTGAAATTGTGCTTCGTGCAAACTAATTCTGGGTGCCATTTAAAAACCATAAGTGCTAATGACTCCAGTCCTTTTTGGGGTAATGGGGGCTGTTAATTGGAGTACTCTAAAAAACTGACCTCTCTAGGATATTCAGAAGCCAAGTTATAAGCCCACAAATGTGTAACTGGACTACTTCTTTAAATTGACACCAGATCCGGTGACCTTTGGGACATTGTTTGACCCCCTATAGGAATGTGCTATCATCATGAAACGTTCAGATCACTTACAACTCAATAGATTCTACCTTCCTGTATCGTTTCAGCCTGATTGGACCTTGTTTTCACACAAATGGACCCAGAATGATGTGAAATTGTGCTTCATGCAACATAATTCTGGGTGCCATTTACAAACCATAAGTGCTAATGACTCCATTCCTTTTTGTGGTTGTAGGGGCTGTTGATTGGAGTACACTAAAACAAACCTGATCTCTCTAGGACATTCAGAAGCCAAGTTATAAGCCCACAAATGTGTAACTGGACTACTTCTTTAAATTGACACCAGATCCGATGACCTTTGGGACATGATTTGACCCCCTTAGGAAAGTGCTATCATCATGAAACGTTCAGATCACTTACAACTCAATAGATTCTACCTTCCTGTAACGTTTCAGCCTGATTGGACCTTGTTTTCACACAAATGGACCCAGAATGATGTGAAATTGTGCTTCGTGCAACATAATTCTGGGTGCCATTTACAAACCATAAGTGCTAATGACTCCATTCCTTTTTTTTTTTGGTTGTAGGGGCTGTTGATTGGAGTAAACTAAAACAAACCTGACCTCTTTAGGATATTCAGAAGCCAAGTTATAAGCCCACAAAGGTGTAACTGGACTACTTCTTTAAAGTGACACCAAGCCCGGTGACCTTTGGGACATGGTTTGACACCCTCGAGGAATGTGCGATCATTATGAAACGTTCAGATCACTTACAACTCAATAGATTCTACCTTCCTTTAACGTTTCAGCCTGATTGGACCTTGTTTTCACACAAATGAACCCAGAATGATATGAAATTGTGCTTCGTGCAACATAATTCTGGGTGCCATTTACAAACCATAAGTGGTAATGACTCCATTCCTTTTTGGGGTAATGGGGGCTGTTAATTGGAGTACACTAAAATAAACCTGACCTCTCTAGGATATTCAGAAGCCAAGTTATAAGCCCACAAAGGTGTAACTGGACTACTTCTTTAAATTGACACCAGATCCGGTGACCTTTGGGACATGGTTTGACCCCCTTAGGAATGAGCTATCATCATGAAACGTTCAGATCACTTAAAACTCAATAGATTCTACCTTCCTGTAACGTTTCAGCCTGATTGGACCTTGTTTTCACACAAATGAACCCAGAATGATGTGAAATTGTGCTTCGTGCAACATAATTCTGGGTGCCATTTACAAACCATAAGTGCTAATGACTCCATTCCTTTTTGTGGTTGTAGGGGCTGTTGACTGGAGTACACTAAAACAAACCTGACCTCTCTAGGACATTCAGAAGCCAAGTTATAAGCCCACAAAGGTGTAACTGGACTACTTCTTTAAAGTGACACCAGGCCCGGTGACCTTTGGGACATGGTTTGACCCCCTATAGGAATGTGCGATCATCATGAAACCTCCAGATCACTTACAACTCAATAGATTCACCCTTCTGGTAACGTTTCAGCCTTATTGGACCTTGTTTTCACACAAATGAACCCAGAACGATGTGAAATTGTGCTTCGTGCAACATAATTCTGGGTGCCATTTACAAACCATAAGTGCTAATGACTCCATTCCTTTTTGTGGTTGTAGGGGCTGTTGATTTGAGTACACTAAAACAAACCTGATCTCTCTAGGACATTCAGAAGCCAAGTTATAAGCCCACAAATGTGTAACTGGACTACTTCTTTAAATTGACACCAGATCCGGTGACCTTTGGGACATGGTTTGACCCCCTTAGGAAAGTCTATCATCATGAAACGTTCAGATCACTTACAACTCAATAGATTCTACCTTCCTGTAACGTTTCAGCCTGATTGGACCTTGTTTTCACACAAATGGACCCAGAATGATGTGAAATTGTGCTTCGTGCAACATAATTCTGGGTGCCATTTACAAACCATAAGTGCTAATGACTCCATTCCTTTTTGTGGTTGTAGGGGCTGTTGATTGGAGTATACTAAAACAAACCTGATCTCTCTAGGACATTCAGAAGCCAAGTTATAAGCCCATAAATGTGTAACTGGACTACTTCTTTAAATTAACACCAGATCCGGTGACCTTAGCGACATTGTTTCACCCCCTATAGGAATGTGCGATCATCATGAAACGTTCAGATCACTTACAACTCAATAGATTCTACCTTCCTGTAACGTTTCATCCTGATTGGACCTTGTTTTCACACAAATGGACCCAGAATGATGTGAAATTGTGCTTCGTGCAACATAATTCTGGGTGCCATTTACAAACCATAAGTGCTAATGACTCCATTCCTTTTTGTGCTTGTAGGGGCTGTTGATTGGAGTACACTAAAACAAACCTGACCTCTTTAGGATATTCAGAAGCCAAGTTATAAGCCCACAAATGTGTAACTGGACTACTTCTTTAAATTGACACCAGATCCGGTGACCTTTGGGACATGGTTTGACCCCCTTAGGAAAGTGCTATCATCATGAAACGTTCAGATCACTTACAACTCAATAGATTCTACCTTCCTGTAACGCTTCAGCCTGATTGGACCTTGTTTTCACACAAATGGACCCAGAATAATGTGAAATTGTGCTTCGTGCAACATAATTCTGGGTGCCATTTACAAACCATAAGTGCTACTGACTCCATTCCTTTTTGTGGTTGTAGGGGCAGTTGATTGGAGTATACTAAAACAAACCTGATCTCTCTAGGACATTCAGAAGCCAAGTTATAAGCCCACAAATGTGTAACTGGACTACTTCTTTAAATTAACACCAGATCCGGTGACCTTTGGGACATTGTTTGACCGCCTATAGGAATGTGCTATCATCATGAAACGTTCAGATCACTTACAACTCAATAGATTCTTCCTTCCTGTAACGTTTCAGCCTGATTGGACCTTGTTTTCACACAAATGGACCCAGAATGATGTGAAATTGTGCTTCGTGCAACATAATTCTGGGTGCCATTTACAAACCATAAGTGCTACTGACTCCATTCCTTTTTGTGGTTGTAGGGGCTGTTGATTGGAGTACACTAAAACAAACCTGACCTCTTTAGGATATTCAGAAGCCAAGTTATAAGCCCAAAAAGGTGTAACTGGACTACTTCTTTAAAGTGACACCAGGCCCGGTGACCTTTGGGACATGGTTTGACCCCCTATAGGAATGTGCGATCATCATGAAACGTTCAGATCACTTACAACTCAATAGATTCTACGTTCTTGTAACGTTTCAGCCTGATTGGACCTTGTTTTCACACAAATGGACCCAGAATGATGTGAAATTGTGCTTTGTGCAACATAATTCTGGGTGACATTTACAAACCATAAGTGCTAATGACTCCATTCCTTTTTGTGGTTGTAGTGTCTGTTGATTGGAGTACTCTAAAACAAACCTGATCTCTCTAGGACATTCAGAAGCCAAGTTATAAGCCCACAAATGTGTAACTGGACTACTTCTTTAAATTGACACCAGATCCGGTGACCTTTGGGACATGGTTTGACCCCCTTAGGAATGTGCTATCATCATGAAACGTTCAGATCACTTACAACTCAATAGATTCTACCTTCCTGTAACGTTTTAGCCTGATTGGGCCTTGTTTTCACACATATGAACCCAGAATGATGTGAAATTGTGCTTTGTGCAACATAATTCTGGGTGCCATTTACAAACCATAACTGCTAATGACTCCATTCCTTTTTGTGGTTGTAGGGGCTGTTGATTGGAGTACACTAAAACAAACCTAACCTCTCTAGGACATTCAGAAGTCAAGTTATAAGCCCACAAAGGTGTAACTGGACTACTTCTTTAAATTAACACCAGATCCGGTGACCTTTGGGACATTGTTTGACCGCCTATAGGAATGTGCTATCATCATGAAACGTTCAGATCACTTACAACTCAATAGATTCTTCCTTCCTGTAACGTTTCAGCCTGATTGGACCTTGTTTTCACACAAATGGACCCAGAATGATGTGAAATTGTGCTTCGTGCAACATAATTCTGGGTGCCATTTACAAACCATAAGTGCTACTGACTCCATTCCTTTTTGTGGTTGTAGGGGCTGTTGATTGGAGTACACTAAAACAAACCTGACCTCTTTAGGATATTCAGAAGCCAAGTTATAAGCCCAAAAAGGTGTAACTGGACTACTTCTTTAAAGTGACACCAGGCCCGGTGACCTTTGGGACATGGTTTGACCCCCTATAGGAATGTGCGATCATCATGAAACGTTCAGATCACTTACAACTCAATAGATTCTACGTTCTTGTAACGTTTCAGCCTGATTGGACCTTGTTTTCACACAAATGGACCCAGAATGATGTGAAATTGTGCTTTGTGCAACATAATTCTGGGTGACATTTACAAACCATAAGTGCTAATGACTCCATTCCTTTTTGTGGTTGTAGTGTCTGTTGATTGGAGTACTCTAAAACAAACCTGATCTCTCTAGGACATTCAGAAGCCAAGTTATAAGCCCACAAATGTGTAACTGGACTACTTCTTTAAATTGACACCAGATCCGGTGACCTTTGGGACATGGTTTGACCCCCTTAGGAATGTGCTATCATCATGAAACGTTCAGATCACTTACAACTCAATAGATTCTACCTTCCTGTAACGTTTTAGCCTGATTGGGCCTTGTTTTCACACATATGAACCCAGAATGATGTGAAATTGTGCTTTGTGCAACATAATTCTGGGTGCCATTTACAAACCATAACTGCTAATGACTCCATTCCTTTTTGTGGTTGTAGGGGCTGTTGATTGGAGTACACTAAAACAAACCTAACCTCTCTAGGACATTCAGAAGTCAAGTTATAAGCCCACAAAGGTGTAACTGGACTACTTCTTTAAAGTGACACCAGGCCCGGTGACCTTTGGGACATGGTTTTACCCCCTATAGGAATGTGCGATCATCTTGAAACGTTCAGATCACTTACAACTCAATAGATTCTACCTTCTTGTAGTGTTTCAGCCTGATTGGACCTTGTTTTCACACAAATGGACCCAGAATGATGTGAAATTGTGCTTCGTGCAACATAATTCTGGGTGCCATTTACAAACCATAAGTGCTAATGACTCCATTCCTTTTTGTGGTTGTAGGGGCTGTTGATTGGAGTATACTAAAACAAACCTGATCTCTCTAGGACATTCAGAAGCCAAGTTATAAGCCCATAAATGTGTAACTGGACTACTTCTTTAAAGTGACACCAGGCCCAGTGACCTTTGGGACATGGTTTTACCCCCTATAGGAATGTGCGATCATCTTGAAACGTTCAGATCACTTACAACTCAATAGATTCTACCTTCCTGTAACGTTTCAGCCTGATTGGACCTTGTTTTCACACAAATGAACCCAGAATGATGTGAAATTGTGCTTCGTGCAACATAATTCTGGGTGCCATTTAAAAACCATAAGTGCTAATGACTCCATTCATTTTTGGGGTAATGGGGGCTGTTAATTGGAGTACTCTAAAACAAACCTGACCTCTCTAGGATATTCAGAAGCCAAGTTATAAGCCCACAAATGTGTAACTGGACTACTTCTTTAAAGTGACACCAGATCCGGTGACCTTTGGGACATGGTTTGACCCCCTTAGGAAAGTGCTATCATCATGAAACGTTCAGATCACTTACAACTCAATAGATTCTACCTTCCTGTAACGTTTCAGCCTGATTTGACCTTGTTTTCACACAAATGGACCCAGAATGATGTGAAATTGTGCTTCGTGCAACATAATTCTGGGTGCCATTTACAAACCATAAGTGCTAATGACTCCCTTCCTTTTTGTGGTTGTAGGGGCTGTTGATTGGAGTACACTAAAACAAACCTGATCTCTCTAGGACATTCAGAAGCCAAGTTATAAGCCCACAAATGTGTAACTGGACTACTTCTTTAAATTGACACCAGATCCGGTGACCTTTGGGACATGGTTTGACCCCCTTAGGAAAGTGCTATCATCATGAAACGTTCAGATCACTTACAACTCAATAGATTCTACCCTCCTGTAACGTTTCAGCCTGATTGGACCTTGTTTTCACACAAATGGACCCAGAATGATGTGAAATTGTGATTTGTGCAACATAATTCTGGGTGCCATTTACAAACCATAAGTGCTAATGACTCCATTCCTTTTTGTGGTTGTAGGGGCTGTTGATTGGAGTACACTAAAACAAACCTAACCTCTCTAGGACATTCAGAAGCCAAGTTATAAGCCCACAAAGGTGTAACTGGACTACTTCTTTAAATTGACACCAGATCCGGTGACATTTGGCATATGGTTTGACCCCCTTAGGAAAGTGCTATCATCATGAAACGTTCAGATCACTTACAACTCAATAGATTCTACCTTCCTGTAACGTTTCAGCCTGATTGGACCTTGTTTTCACACAAATGGACCCAGAATGATGTGAAATTGTGCTTCGTGCAACATAATTCTGGGTGCCATTTACAAACCATAAGTGCTAATGACTCCCTTCCTTTTTGTGGTTGTAGGGGCTGTTGATTGGAGTACACTAAAACAAACCTGATCTCTCTAGGAAATTCAGAAGCCAAGTTATAAGCCCACAAATGTGTAACTGGACTACTTCTTTAAATTGACACCATATCCGGTGACCTTTGGGACATGGTTTGACCCCCTTAGGAAAGTGCTATCATCATGAAACGTTCAGATCACTTACAACTCAATAGATTCTACCTTCCTGTAACGTTTCAGCCTGGTTGGACCTTGTTTTCACACAAATGGACCCAGAATGATGTGAAATTGTGCTTCGTGCAACATAATTCTGGGTGCCATTTACAAACCATAAGTGCTAATGACTCCATTCCTTTTTGTGGTTGTAGGGGCTGTTGATTGGAGTATACTAAAACAAACCTGACCTCTCTAGGACATTCAGAAGCCAAGTTATAAGCCCACAAATGTGTAACTGGACTACTTCTTTAAATTAACACCAGATCCGGTGACCTTTGGGACATTGTTTCACCCCCTATAGGAATGTGCTATCATCATGAAACGTTCAGATCACTTACAACTCAATAGATTCTACCTTCCTGTAACGTTTCAGCCTGATTGGACCTTGTTTTCACACAAATGGACCCAGAATGATGTGAAATTGTGCTTCGTGCAACATAATTCTGGGTGCCATTTACAAACCATAAGTGCTAATGACTCCATTCCTTTTTGTGGTTGTAGGGGCTGTTGATTGGAGTACTCTAAAAAAACTGACCTCTCTAGGATATTCAGAAGCCAAGTTATAAGCCCACAAATGTGTAACTGGACTACTTCTTTAAATTGACACCAGATCCGGTGACCTTTCGGACATTGTTTCACCCCCTATAGGAATGTGCTATCATCATGAAACGTTCAGATCACTTACAACTCAATAGATTCTACCTTCCTGTATTGTTTCAGCCTGATTGGACCTTGTTTTCACACAAATGGACCCAGAATGATGTGAAATTGTGCTTCGTGCAACATAATTCTGGGTGCCATTTACAAACCATAAGTGCTAATGACTCCATTCCTTTTTTTTTTTGGTTGTAGGGGCTGTTGATTGGAGTACACTAAAACAAACCTGACCTCTTTAGGATATTCAGAAGCCAAGTTATAAGCCCACAAAGGTGTAACTGGACTACTTCTTTAAAGTGACACCAGGCCCGGTGACCTTTGGGACATGGTTTGACCCCCTATAGGAATGTGTGATTATCATGAAACGTTCAAATCACTTACAACTCAATAGATTCTACCTTCTTGTAACGTTTCAGCCTGATTGGACCTTGTTTTCACACAAATGGACCCAGAATGATGTGAAATTGTGCTTCGTGCAACATAATTCTGGGTGCCATTTACAAACCATAAGTGCTAATGACTCCATTCCTTTTTGTGGTTGTAGGGGCTGTTGATTGGAGTACACTAAAACAAACCTGATCTCTCTAGGACATTCAGAAGCCAAGTTATAAGCCCACAAATGTGTAACTGGACTACTTCTTTAAATTGACACCAGATCCGATGACCTTTGGGACATGGTTTGACCCCCTTAGGAAAGTGCTATCATCATGAAACGTTCAGATCACTTACAACTCAATAGATTCTACCTTGCTGTAACATTTCAGCCTGATTGGACCTTGTTTTTACACAAATGAACCCAGAATGATGTAAAATTGTGCTTCGTGCAACATAATTCTGGGTGCCATTTAAAAACCATAAGTGCTAATGACTCCATTCCTTTTTGTGGTTGTAGGGGCTGTTGGTTGGAGTACATTAAATTAAACCTAACCTCACTAGGACATTCAGAAGCCAAGTTATAAGCCCACAAATGTGTAACTGGACTACTTCTTTAAATTGACACCAGATCCGGTGACCTTTGGGACATGGTTTGACCCCCTTACGAAAGTGCTATCATCATGAAACGTTCAGATCACTTACAACTCAATAGATTCTACCTTCCTGTAGTGTTTCAGCCTGATTGGACCTTGTTTTCACACAAATGGACCCAGAATGATGTGAAATTGTGCTTCGTGCAACATAATTCTGGGTGCCATTTATAAACCATAAGTGCTAATGACTCCATTCCTTTTTGTGGTTGTAGGGGCTGTTGATTGGAGTATACTAAAACAAACCTGATCTCTCTAGGACATTCAGAAGGCAAGTTATAAGCCCACAAATGTGTAACTGGACTACTTCTTTAAAGTGACACCAGGCCCGGTGACCTTTGGGACATGGTTTTACCCCCTATAGGAATGTGTGATCATCTTGAAATGTTCAGATCACTTACAACTCAATAGATTCTACCTTCTTGTAGCGTTTCAGCCTGATTGGACCTTGTTTTCACACAAATGGACCCAGAATGATGTGAAATTGTGCTTCGTGCAACATAATTCTGGGTGCCATTTAAAAACCATAAGTGCTAATGACTCCATTCCTTTTTGTGGTTGTAGGGGCTGTTAATTGGAGTACTCTAAAAAAACTTACCTCTGTAGGATATTCAGAAGCCAAGTTATAAGCCCACAAATGTGTAACTGGACTACTTCTTTAAATTGACACCAGATCCGGTGACCTTTGGGACATGGTTTGACCCCCTTAGGAAAGTGCTATCAAAGTGCTATCATCATGAAACGTTCAGATCACTTACAACTCAATAGATTCTAACTTCCTGTAACGTTTCTGCCTGATTGGACCTTGTTTTCACACAAATGAACCCAGAATGATGTGAAATTGTGCTTCGTGCAAACTAATTCTGGGTGCCATTTAAAAACCATAAGTGCTAATGACTCCAGTCCTTTTTGGGGTAATGGGGGCTGTTAATTGGAGTACTCTAAAAAAACTGACCTCTCTAGGATATTCAGAAGCCAAGTTATAAGCCCACAAATGTGTAACTGGACTACTTCTTTAAATTGACACCAGATCCGGTGACCTTTGGGACATTGTTTGACCCCCTATAGGAATGTGCTATCATCATGAAACGTTCAGATCACTTACAACTCAATAGATTCTACCTTCCTGTATCGTTTCAGCCTGATTGGACCTTGTTTTCACACAAATGGACCCAGAATGATGTGAAATTGTGCTTCATGCAACATAATTCTGGGTGCCATTTACAAACCATAAGTGCTAATGACTCCATTCCTTTTTGTGGTTGTAGGGGCTGTTGATTGGAGTACACTAAAACAAACCTGATCTCTCTAGGACATTCAGAAGCCAAGTTATAAGCCCACAAATGTGTAACTGGACTACTTCTTTAAATTGACACCAGATCCGATGACCTTTGGGACATGATTTGACCCCCTTAGGAAAGTGCTATCATCATGAAACGTTCAGATCACTTACAACTCAATAGATTCTACCTTCCTGTAACGTTTCAGCCTGATTGGACCTTGTTTTCACACAAATGGACCCAGAATGATGTGAAATTGTGCTTCGTGCAACATAATTCTGGGTGCCATTTACAAACCATAAGTGCTAATGACTCCATTCCTTTTTTTTTGGTTGTAGGGGCTGTTGATTGGAGTACACTAAAACAAACCTGACCTCTTTAGGATATTCAGAAGCCAAGTTATAAGCCCACAAAGGTGTAACTGGACTACTTCTTTAAAGTGACACCAAGTCCGGTGACCTTTGGGACATGGTTTGACACCCTCGAGGAATGTGCGATCATTATGAAACGTTCAGATCACTTACAACTCAATAGATTCTACCTTCTTGTAACGTTTCAGCCTGATTGGACCTTGTTTTCACACAAATGGACCCAGAATGATGTGAAATTGTGCTTCATGCAACATAATTCTGGGTGCCATTTACAAACCATAAGTGCTAATGACTCCATTCCTTTTTGTGGTTGTAGGGGCTGTTGATTGGAGTACACTAAAACAAACCTGATCTCTCTAGGACATTCAGAAGCCAAGTTATAAGCCCACAAATGTGTAACTGGACTACTTCTTTAAATTGACACCAGATCCGATGACCTTTGGGACATGATTTGACCCCCTTAGGAAAGTGCTATCATCATGAAACGTTCAGATCACTTACAACTCAATAGATTCTACCTTCCTGTAACGTTTCAGCCTGATTGGACCTTGTTTTCACACAAATGAACCCAGAATGATGTGAAATTGTGCTTCGTGCAACATAATTCTGGGCGCCATTTACAAACCATAAGTGCTAATGACTCCATTCCTTTTTGTGGTTGTAGGGGCTGTTGGTTGGAGTACATTAAAACAAACCTAACCTCTCTAGGACATTCAGAAGCCAAGTTATAAGCCCACAAAGGTGTTACTGGACTACTTCTTTAAATTGACACCAGATCCGGTGACCTTTGGGACATGGTTTGACCCCCTTAGGAAAGTGCTATCATCATGAAACGTTCAGATCACTTACAACTCAATATATTCTACCTTCCTGTAACGTTTCAGCCTGATTGGACCTTGTTTTCACACAAATGGACCCAGAATGATGTGAAATTGTGCTTCGTGCAACATAATTCTGGGTGCCATTTACAAACCATAAGTGCTAATGACTCCATTCCTTTTTGTGGTTGTAGGGGCTGTTGATTGGAGTATACTAAAACAAACCTGATCTCTCTAGGACATTCAGAAGCCAAGTTATAAGCCC
The DNA here is from genome assembly GCF_043380555.1 of Nothobranchius furzeri. Classification (NCBI taxonomy): domain Eukaryota; kingdom Metazoa; phylum Chordata; class Actinopteri; order Cyprinodontiformes; family Nothobranchiidae; genus Nothobranchius; species Nothobranchius furzeri. The sequence continues at coordinate 19,978,208 of NC_091756.1, forward strand.
ACAAATGTGTAACTGGACTACTTCTTTAAATTAACACCAGATCCGGTGACCTTTGGGACATTGTTTCACCCCCTAAAGGAATGTGCTATCATCATGAAACGTTCAGATCACTTACAACTCAATAGATTCTACCTTCATGTAACGTTTCAGCCTGATTGGACCTTGTTTTCACACAAATGAACCCAGAATGATGTGAAATTGTGCTTCGTGCAACATAATTCTGGGTGCGATTTACAAACCATAAGTGCTAATGACTCCATTCCTTTTAGTGGTTGTAGGGGCTGTTGATTGGAGTACACTAAAACAAACCTGACCTCTTTAGGATATTCAGAAGCCAAGTTATAAGCCCACAAAGGTGTAACTGGACTACTTCTTTAAAGTGACACCAGGCCCGGTGACCTTTGGGACATGGTTTGACCCCCTATAGGAACGTGCGATCATCATGAAACATTCAGATCACTTACAACTCAATAGATTCTACCTTCTTGTAACGTTTCAGCCTGATTGGACCTTGTTTTCACACAAATGGACCCAGAATGATGTGAAATTGTGCTTCGTGCAACATAATTCTGGGTGCCATTTACAAACCATAAGTGCTAATGACTCCATTCCTTTTTGTGGTTGTAGGGGCTGTTGATTGGAGTACACTAAAACAATTCTGATTTCTCTAGGACATTCAGAAGCCAAGTTATAAGCCCACAAATGTGTAACTGGACTACTTCTTTAAATTGACACCAGATCCTGTGACCTTTGGGACATGGTTTGACCCCCTGAGGAAAGTGCTATCATCATGAAACGTTCAGATCACTTACAACTCAATAGATTCTACCTTCCTGTAACGTTTCAGCCTGATTGGACCTTGTTTTCACACAAATGAACCCAGAATGATGTGAAATTGTGCTTCGTGCAACATAATTCTGGGTGCCATTTACAAACCATAAGTGCTAATGACTCCATTCCTTTTTGTGGTTGTAGGGGCTGTTGATTGGAGTACACTAAAACAAACCTAACCTCTCTAGGACATTCAGAAGTCAAGTTAGAAGCCCACAAAGGTGTAACTGGACTACTTCTTTAAAGTGACACCAGGCCCGGTGACCTTTGGGACATGGTTTTACCCCCTATAGGAATGTGCGATCATCTTGAAACGTTCAGATCACTTACAACTCAATAGATTCTACCTTCTTGTAGTGTTTCAGCCTGATTGGACCTTGTTTTCACACAAATGGACCCAGAATGATGTGAAATTGTGCTTCGTGCAACATAATTCTGGGTGCCATTTACAAACCATAAGTGCTAATGACTCCATTCCTTTTTTTTTGGTTGTAGGGGCTGTTGATTGGAGTACACTAAAACAAACCTGACCTCTTTAGGATATTCAGAAGCCAAGTTATAAGCCCACAAAGGTGTAACTGGACTACTTCTTTAAAGTGACACCAAGTCCGGTGACCTTTGGGACATGGTTTGACACCCTCGAGGAATGTGCGATCATTATGAAACGTTCAGATCACTTACAACTCAATAGATTCTACCTTCTTGTAACGTTTCAGCCTGATTGGACCTTGTTTTCACACAAATGGACCCAGAATGATGTGAAATTGTGCTTCATGCAACATAATTCTGGGTGCCATTTACAAACCATAAGTGCTAATGACTCCATTCCTTTTTGTGGTTGTAGGGGCTGTTGATTGGAGTACACTAAAACAAACCTGATCTCTCTAGGACATTCAGAAGCCAAGTTATAAGCCCACAAATGTGTAACTGGACTACTTCTTTAAATTGACACCAGATCCGATGACCTTTGGGACATGATTTGACCCCCTTAGGAAAGTGCTATCATCATGAAACGTTCAGATCACTTACAACTCAATAGATTCTACCTTCCTGTAACGTTTCAGCCTGATTGGACCTTGTTTTCACACAAATGAACCCAGAATGATGTGAAATTGTGCTTCGTGCAACATAATTCTGGGCGCCATTTACAAACCATAAGTGCTAATGACTCCATTCCTTTTTGTGGTTGTAGGGGCTGTTGGTTGGAGTACATTAAAACAAACCTAACCTCTCTAGGACATTCAGAAGCCAAGTTATAAGCCCACAAAGGTGTTACTGGACTACTTCTTTAAATTGACACCAGATCCGGTGACCTTTGGGACATGGTTTGACCCCCTTAGGAAAGTGCTATCATCATGAAACGTTCAGATCACTTACAACTCAATATATTCTACCTTCCTGTAACGTTTCAGCCTGATTGGACCTTGTTTTCACACAAATGGACCCAGAATGATGTGAAATTGTGCTTCGTGCAACATAATTCTGGGTGCCATTTACAAACCATAAGTGCTAATGACTCCATTCCTTTTTGTGGTTGTAGGGGCTGTTGATTGGAGTATACTAAAACAAACCTGATCTCTCTAGGACATTCAGAAGCCAAGTTATAAGCCCACAAATGTGTAACTGGACTACTTCTTTAAATTAACACCAGATCCGGTGACCTTTGGGACATTGTTTCACCCCCTAAAGGAATGTGCTATCATCATGAAACGTTCAGATCACTTACAACTCAATAGATTCTACCTTCATGTAACGTTTCAGCCTGATTGGACCTTGTTTTCACACAAATGAACCCAGAATGATGTGAAATTGTGCTTCGTGCAACATAATTCTGGGTGCGATTTACAAACCATAAGTGCTAATGACTCCATTCCTTTTAGTGGTTGTAGGGGCTGTTGATTGGAGTACACTAAAACAAACCTGACCTCTTTAGGATATTCAGAAGCCAAGTTATAAGCCCACAAAGGTGTAACTGGACTACTTCTTTAAAGTGACACCAGGCCCGGTGACCTTTGGGACATGGTTTGACCCCCTATAGGAACGTGCGATCATCATGAAACATTCAGATCACTTACAACTCAATAGATTCTACCTTCTTGTAACGTTTCAGCCTGATTGGACCTTGTTTTCACACAAATGGACCCAGAATGATGTGAAATTGTGCTTCGTGCAACATAATTCTGGGTGCCATTTACAAACCATAAGTGCTAATGACTCCATTCCTTTTTGTGGTTGTAGGGGCTGTTGATTGGAGTACACTAAAACAATTCTGATTTCTCTAGGACATTCAGAAGCCAAGTTATAAGCCCACAAATGTGTAACTGGACTACTTCTTTAAATTGACACCAGATCCTGTGACCTTTGGGACATGGTTTGACCCCCTGAGGAAAGTGCTATCATCATGAAACGTTCAGATCACTTACAACTCAATAGATTCTACCTTCCTGTAACGTTTCAGCCTGATTGGACCTTGTTTTCACACAAATGAACCCAGAATGATGTGAAATTGTGCTTCGTGCAACATAATTCTGGGTGCCATTTACAAACCATAAGTGCTAATGACTCCATTCCTTTTTGTGGTTGTAGGGGCTGTTGATTGGAGTACACTAAAACAAACCTAACCTCTCTAGGACATTCAGAAGTCAAGTTAGAAGCCCACAAAGGTGTAACTGGACTACTTCTTTAAAGTGACACCAGGCCCGGTGACCTTTGGGACATGGTTTTACCCCCTATAGGAATGTGCGATCATCTTGAAACGTTCAGATCACTTACAACTCAATAGATTCTACCTTCTTGTAGTGTTTCAGCCTGATTGGACCTTGTTTTCACACAAATGGACCCAGAATGATGTGAAATTGTGCTTCGTGCAACATAATTCTGGGTGCCATTTACAAACCATAAGTGCTAATGACTCCATTCCTTTTTGTGGTTGTAGGGGCTGTTGATTGGAGTATACTAAAACAAACCTGATCTCTCTAGGACATTCAGAAGCCAAGTTATAAGCCCACAAATGTGTAACTGGACTACTTCTTTAAATTGACACCAGATCCGGTGACCTTTGGGACATGGTTTGACCCCCTTAGGAAAGTGCTATCATCATGAAACGTTCAGATCACTTACAACTCAATAGATTCTAACTGCCTGTAACGTTTCTGCCTGATTGGACCTTGTTTTCACACTAATGAACCCAGAATGATGTGAAATTGTGCTTCGTGCAACATAATTCTGGGTGCCATTTAAAAACCATAAGTGCTAATGACTCCAGTCCTTTTTGGGGTAATGGGGGCTGTTAATTGGAGTACTCTAAAAAAACTGACCTCTCTAGGATATTCAGAAGCCAAGTTATAAGCCCAAAAATGTTTAACTGGACTACTTCTTTAAATTGACACCAGATCCGGTGACCTTTGGGACATTGTTTGACCCCCTATAGGAATGTGCTATCATCATGAAACGTTCAGATCACTTACAACTCAATAGATTCTACCTTCCTGTATCGTTTGAGCCTGATAGGACCTTGTTTTCACACAAATGGACCCAGAATGATGTGAAATTGTGCTTCGTGCAACATAATTCTGGGTGCCATTTACAAACCATAAGTGCTAATGACTCCATTCCTTTTTGTGGTTGTAGGGGCTGTTGACTGGAGTACACTAAAACAAACCTGACCTCTTTAGGATATTCAGAAGCCAAGTTATAAGCCCACAAAGGTGTAACTGGACTACTTCTTTAAAGTGACACCAGGCCCGGTGACCTTGGGACATGGTTTGACCCCCTATAGGAATGTGCGATCATCATGAAACGTTCAGATCACTTACAACTCAATAGATTCTACCTTCTTGTAACGTTTCAGCCTGATTGGACCTTGTTTTCACACAAATGGACCCAGAATGATGTGAAATTGTGCTTTGTGCAACATAATTCTGGGTTCCATTTACAAACCATAAGTGCTAATGACTCCATTCCTTTTTGTGGTTGTAGGGGCTGTTGATTGGAGTACACTAAAACAAACCTGATCTCTCTAGGACATTCAGAAGCCAAGTTATAAGCCCACAAATGTGTAACTGGACTACTTCTTTAAATTGACACCAGATCCGATGACCTTTGGGACATGGTTTGACCCCCTTAGGAAAGTGCTATCATCATGAAACGTTCAGATCACTTACAACTCAATAGATTCTACCTTCCTGTAACGTTTCAGCCTGATTGGACCTTGTTTTCACACAAATGAACCCAGAATGATGTGAAATTGTGCTTCGTGCAACATAATTCTGGGTACCATTTACAAACCATAAGTGCTAATGACTCCATTCCTTTTTGTGGTTGTAGGGGCTGTTGGTTGGAGTACATTAAAACAAACCTAACCTCTCTAGGACATTCAGAAGCCAAGTTATAAGCCCACAAAGGTGTTACTGGACTACTTCTTTAAATTGACACCAGATCCGGTGACCTTTGGGACATGGTTTGACCCCCTTAGGAAAGTGCTATCATCATGAAACGTTCAGATCACTTACAACTCAATAGATTCTATCTTCCTGTAACGTTTCAGCCTGATTGGACCTTGTTTTCACACAAATGAACCCAGAATGATGTGAAATTGTGCTTCGTGCAACATAATTCTGGGTGCCTTTTAAAAACCATAAGTGCTAATGACTCCATTCATTTTTGGGGTAATGGGGGCTGTTAATTGGAGTACTCTAAAACAAACCTGACCTCTCTAGGATATTCAGAAGCCAAGTTATAAGCCCACAAATGTGTAACTGGACTACTTCTTTAAAGTGACACCAGATCCGGTGACCTTTGGGCCATGGTTTGACCCCTTTAGGAAAGTGCTATCATCATGAAACGTTCAGATCACTTACAACTCAATAGATTCTACCTTCCTGTAACGTTTCAGCCTGATTTGACCTTGTTTTCACACAAATGGACCCAGAATGATGTGAAATTGTGCTTCGTGCAACATAATTCTGGGTGCCATTTACAAACCATAAGTGCTAATGACTCCCTTCCTTTTTGTGGTTGTAGGGGCTGTTGAATGGAGTACACTAAACAAACCTGATCTCTCTAGGACATTCAGAAGCCAAGTTATAAGCCCACAAATGTGTAACTGGACTACTTCTTTAAATTGACACCAGATCCGGTGACCTTTGGGGCATGGTTTGACCCCATTAGGAAAGTGCTATCATCATGAAACGTTCAGATCACTTACAACTCAATAGATTCTACCCTCCTGTAACGTTTCAGCCTGATTGGACCTTGTTTTCACACAAATGGACCCAGAATGATGTGAAATTGTGCTTCGTGCAAAATAATTCTGGGTGCCATTTACAAACCATAAGTGCTAAAGACTCCCTTCCTTTTTGTGGTTGTAGGGGCTGTTGATTGGAGTACACTAAACAAACCTGATCTCTCTAGGAAATTTAGAAGCCAAGTTATAAGCCCACAAATGTGTAACTGGACTACTTCTTTAAACTGACACCATATCCGGTGACCTTTGGGACATGGTTTGACCCCCTTAGGAAAGTGCTATCATCATGAAACGTTCAGATCACTTACAACTCAATAGATTCTACCTTCCTGTAACGTTTCAGCCTGGTTGGACCTTGTTTTCACACAAATGGACCCAGAATGATGTGAAATTGTGCTTCGTGCAACATAATTCTGGGTGCCATTTACAAACCATAAGTGCTAATGACTCCATTCCTTTTTGTGGTTGTAGGGGCTGTTGATTGGAGTATACTAAAACAAACCTGATCTCTCTAGGACATTCAGAAGCCAAGTTATAAGCCCACAAATGTGTAACTGGACTACTTCTTTAAATTAACACCAGATCCGGTGACCTTTGGGACATTGTTTCACCCCCTATAGGAATGTGCTATCATCATGAAACGTTCAGATCACTTACAACTCAATAGATTCTACCTTCATGTAACGTTTCAGCCTGATTGGACCTTGTTTTCACACAAATGGACCCAGAATGATGTGAAATTGTGCTTCGTGCAACATAATTCTGGGTGCCATTTACAAACCATAAGTGCTAATGACTCCATTCCTTTTTGTGGTTGTAGAGGCTGTTGATTGGAGTACACTAAAACAAACCTGACCTCTTTAGGATATTCAGAAGCCAAGTTATAAGCCCACAAAGGTGTAACTGGACTACTTCTTTAAAGTGACACCAGGCCCGGTGACCTTTGGGACATGGTTTGACCCCCTATAGGAAAGTGCGATCATCATGAAACTTTCAGATCACTTACAACTCAATAGATTCTACCTTCTTGTAACGTTTCAGCCTGATTGGACCTTGTTTTCACACAAATGGACCCAGAATGATGTGAAATTGTGCTTCGTGCAACATAATTCTGGGTGCCATTTACAAACCATAAGTGCTAATGACTCCATTCCTTTTTGTGGTTGTAGGGGCTGTTGATTGGAGTACACTAAAACAAACCTGATCTCTCTAGGACATTCAGAAGCCAAGTTATAAGCCCACAAATGTGTAACTGGACTACTTCTTTAAATTGACACCAGATCCGGTGACCTTTGGGACATGGTTTGACCCCCTTAGGAAAGTGCTATCATCATGAAACGTTCAGATCACTTACAACTCAATGGATTCTACCTTCCTGTAACGTTTCAGCCTGATTGGACCTTGTTTTCACACAAATGAACCCAGAATGATGTGAAATTGTGCTTCGTGCAACATAATTCTGGGTGCCATTTACAAACCATAAGTGCTAAAGACTCCCTTCCTTTTTGTGGTTGTAGGGGCTGTTGATTGGAGTACACTAAACAAACCTGATCTCTCTAGGAAATTTAGAAGCCAAGTTATAAGCCCACAAATGTGTAACTGGACTACTTCTTTAAACTGACACCATATCCGGTGACCTTTGGGACATGGTTTGACCCCCTTAGGAAAGTGCTATCATCATGAAACGTTCAGATCACTTACAACTCAATAGATTCTACCTTCCTGTAACGTTTCAGCCTGGTTGGACGTTGTTTTCACACAAATGGACCCAGAATGATGTGAAATTGTGCTTCGTGCAACATAATTCTGGGTGCCATTTACAAACCATAAGTGCTAATTACTCCATTCCTTTTTGTGGTTGTAGGGGCTGTTGATTGGAGTATACTAAAACAAACCTGATCTCTCTAGGACATTCAGAAGCCAAGTTATAAGCCCACAAATGTGTAACTGGACTACTTCTTTAAATTAACACCAGATCCGGTGACCTTTGGGACATTGTTTCACCCCCTATAGGAATGTGCTATCATCATGAAACGTTCAGATCACTTACAACTCAATAGATTCTACCTTCATGTAACGTTTCAGCCTGATTGGACCTTGTTTTCACACAAATGGACCCAGAATGATGTGAAATTGTGCTTCGTGCAACATAATTCTGGGTGCCATTTACAAACCATAAGTGCTAATGACTCCATTCCTTTTTGTGGTTGTAGAGGCTGTTGATTGGAGTACACTAAAACAAACCTGACCTCTTTAGGATATTCAGAAGCCAAGTTATAAGCCCACAAAGGTGTAACTGGACTACTTCTTTAAAGTGACACCAGGCCCGGTGACCTTTGGGACATGGTTTGACCCCCTATAGGAAAGTGCGATCATCATGAAACGTTCAGATCACTTACAACTCAATAGATTCTACCTTCTTGTAACGTTTCAGCCTGATTGGACCTTGTTTTCACACAAATGGACCCAGAATGATGTGAAATTGTGCTTCGTGCAACATAATTCTGGGTGCCATTTACAAACCATAAGTGCTAATGACTCCATTCCTTTTTGTGGTTGTAGGGGCTGTTGATTGGAGTACACTAAAACAAACCTGATCTCTCTAGGATATTCAGAAGCCAAGTTATAAGCCCACAAATGTGTAACTGGACTACTTCTTTAAATTGACACCAGATCCGGTGACCTTTGGGACATGGTTTGACCCCCTTAGGAAAGTGCTATCATCATGAAACGTTCAGATCACTTACAACTCAATGGATTCTACCTTCCTGTAACGTTTCAGCCTGATTGGACCTTGTTTTCACACAAATGAACCCAGAATGATGTGAAATTGTGCTTCGTGCAACATAATTCTGGGTGCCATTTACACACCATAAGTGCTAATGACTCCATTCCTTTTTGTGGTTGTAGGGGCTGTTGATTGGAGTACACTAAAACAAACCTAACCTCTCTAGGACATTCAGAAGTCAAGTTATAAGCCCACAAAGGTGTAACTGGACTACTTCTTTAAAGTGACACCAGGCCCGGTGACCTTTGGGACATGGTTTTACCCCCTATAGGAATGTGCGATCATCTTGAAACGTTCAGATCACTTACAACTCAATAGATTCTACCTTCTTGTAGTGTTTCAGCCTGATTGGACCTTGTTTTCACACAAATGGACCCAGAATGATGTGAGATTGTGCTTCGTGCAACATAATTCTGGGTGCCATTTACAAACAATAAGTGCTAATGACTCCATTCCTTTTTGTGGTTGTAGGTGCTGTTGATTGGAGTATACTAAAACAAACCTGATCTCTCTAGGACATTCAGAAGCCAAGTTATAAGCCCACAAATGTGTAACTGGACTACTTCTTTAAATTGACACCAGATCCGATGACCTTTGGGACATGATTTGACCCCCTTAGGAAAGTGCTATCATCATGAAACGTTCAGATCACTTACAACTCAATAGATTCTACCTTCTTGTAACGTTTCAGCCTGATTGGACCTTGTTTTCACACAAATGGACCCAGAATGATGTGAAATTGTGCTTCATGCAACATAATTCTGGGTGCCATTTACAAACCATAAGTGCTAATGACTCCATTCCTTTTTGTGGTTGTAGGGGCTGTTGATTGGAGTACACTAAAACAAACCTGATCTCTCTAGGACATTCAGAAGCCAAGTTATAAGCCCACAAATGTGTAACTGGACTACTTCTTTAAATTGACACCAGATCCGATGACCTTTGGGACATGATTTGACCCCCTTAGGAAAGTGCTATCATCATGAAACGTTCAGATCACTTACAACTCAATAGATTCTACCTTCCTGTAACGTTTCAGCCTGATTGGACCTTGTTTTCACACAAATGAACCCAGAATGATGTGAAATTGTGCTTCGTGCAACATAATTCTGGGCGCCATTTACAAACCATAAGTGCTAATGACTCCATTCCTTTTTGTGGTTGTAGGGGCTGTTGGTTGGAGTACATTAAAACAAACCTAACCTCTCTAGGACATTCAGAAGCCAAGTTATAAGCCCACAAAGGTGTTACTGGACTACTTTTTTAAATTGACACCAGATCCGGTGACCTTTGGGACATGGTTTGACCCCCTTAGGAAAGTGCTATCATCATGAAACGTTCAGATCACTTACAACTCAATATATTCTACCTTCCTGTAACGTTTCAGCCTGATTGGACCTTGTTTTCACACAAATGGACCCAGAATGATGTGAAATTGTGCTTCGTGCAACATAATTCTGGGTGCCATTTACAAACCATAAGTGCTAATGACTCCATTCCTTTTTGTGGTTGTAGGGGCTGTTGATTGGAGTATACTAAAACAAACCTGATCTCTCTAGGACATTCAGAAGCCAAGTTATAAGCCCACAAATGTGTAACTGGACTACTTCTTTAAATTAACACCAGATCCGGTGACCTTTGGGACATTGTTTCACCCCCTAAAGGAATGTGCTATCATCATGAAACGTTCAGATCACTTACAACTCAATAGATTCTACCTTCATGTAACGTTTCAGCCTGATTGGACCTTGTTTTCACACAAATGAACCCAGAATGATGTGAAATTGTGCTTCGTGCAACATAATTCTGGGTGCGATTTACAAACCATAAGTGCTAATGACTCCATTCCTTTTAGTGGTTGTAGGGGCTGTTGATTGGAGTACACTAAAACAAACCTGACCTCTTTAGGATATTCAGAAGCCAAGTTATAAGCCCACAAAGGTGTAACTGGACTACTTCTTTAAAGTGACACCAGGCCCGGTGACCTTTGGGACATGGTTTGACCCCCTATAGGAACGTGCGATCATCATGAAACATTCAGATCACTTACAACTCAATAGATTCTACCTTCTTGTAACGTTTCAGCCTGATTGGACCTTGTTTTCACACAAATGGACCCAGAATGATGTGAAATTGTGCTTCGTGCAACATAATTCTGGGTGCCATTTACAAACCATAAGTGCTAATGACTCCATTCCTTTTTGTGGTTGTAGGGGCTGTTGATTGGAGTACACTAAAACAATTCTGATTTCTCTAGGACATTCAGAAGCCAAGTTATAAGCCCACAAATGTGTAACTGGACTACTTCTTTAAATTGACACCAGATCCTGTGACCTTTGGGACATGGTTTGACCCCCTGAGGAAAGTGCTATCATCATGAAACGTTCAGATCACTTACAACTCAATAGATTCTACCTTCCTGTAACGTTTCAGCCTGATTGGACCTTGTTTTCACACAAATGAACCCAGAATGATGTGAAATTGTGCTTCGTGCAACATAATTCTGGGTGCCATTTACAAACCATAAGTGCTAATGACTCCATTCCTTTTTGTGGTTGTAGGGGCTGTTGATTGGAGTACACTAAAACAAACCTAACCTCTCTAGGACATTCAGAAGTCAAGTTAGAAGCCCACAAAGGTGTAACTGGACTACTTCTTTAAAGTGACACCAGGCCCGGTGACCTTTGGGACATGGTTTTACCCCCTATAGGAATGTGCGATCATCTTGAAACGTTCAGATCACTTACAACTCAATAGATTCTACCTTCTTGTAGTGTTTCAGCCTGATTGGACCTTGTTTTCACACAAATGGACCCAGAATGATGTGAAATTGTGCTTCGTGCAACATAATTCTGGGTGCCATTTACAAACCATAAGTGCTAATGACTCCATTCCTTTTTGTGGTTGTAGGGGCTGTTGATTGGAGTATACTAAAACAAACCTGATCTCTCTAGGACATTCAGAAGCCAAGTTATAAGCCCACAAATGTGTAACTGGACTACTTCTTTAAATTGACACCAGATCCGGTGACCTTTGGGACATGGTTTGACCCCCTTAGGAAAGTGCTATCATCATGAAACGTTCAGATCACTTACAACTCAATAGATTCTAACTGCCTGTAACGTTTCTGCCTGATTGGACCTTGTTTTCACACTAATGAACCCAGAATGATGTGAAATTGTGCTTCGTGCAACATAATTCTGGGTGCCATTTAAAAACCATAAGTGCTAATGACTCCAGTCCTTTTTGGGGTAATGGGGGCTGTTAATTGGAGTACTCTAAAAAAACTGACCTCTCTAGGATATTCAGAAGCCAAGTTATAAGCCCAAAAATGTTTAACTGGACTACTTCTTTAAATTGACACCAGATCCGGTGACCTTTGGGACATTGTTTGACCCCCTATAGGAATGTGCTATCATCATGAAACGTTCAGATCACTTACAACTCAATAGATTCTACCTTCCTGTATCGTTTGAGCCTGATAGGACCTTGTTTTCACACAAATGGACCCAGAATGATGTGAAATTGTGCTTCGTGCAACATAATTCTGGGTGCCATTTACAAACCATAAGTGCTAATGACTCCATTCCTTTTTGTGGTTGTAGGGGCTGTTGACTGGAGTACACTAAAACAAACCTGACCTCTTTAGGATATTCAGAAGCCAAGTTATAAGCCCACAAAGGTGTAACTGGACTACTTCTTTAAAGTGACACCAGGCCCGGTGACCTTGGGACATGGTTTGACCCCCTATAGGAATGTGCGATCATCATGAAACGTTCAGATCACTTACAACTCAATAGATTCTACCTTCTTGTAACGTTTCAGCCTGATTGGACCTTGTTTTCACACAAATGGACCCAGAATGATGTGAAATTGTGCTTTGTGCAACATAATTCTGGGTTCCATTTACAAACCATAAGTGCTAATGACTCCATTCCTTTTTGTGGTTGTAGGGGCTGTTGATTGGAGTACACTAAAACAAACCTGATCTCTCTAGGACATTCAGAAGCCAAGTTATAAGCCCACAAATGTGTAACTGGACTACTTCTTTAAATTGACACCAGATCCGATGACCTTTGGGACATGGTTTGACCCCCTTAGGAAAGTGCTATCATCATGAAACGTTCAGATCACTTACAACTCAATAGATTCTACCTTCCTGTAACGTTTCAGCCTGATTGGACCTTGTTTTCACACAAATGAACCCAGAATGATGTGAAATTGTGCTTCGTGCAACATAATTCTGGGTACCATTTACAAACCATAAGTGCTAATGACTCCATTCCTTTTTGTGGTTGTAGGGGCTGTTGGTTGGAGTACATTAAAACAAACCTAACCTCTCTAGGACATTCAGAAGCCAAGTTATAAGCCCACAAAGGTGTTACTGGACTACTTATTTAAATTGACACCAGATCCGGTGACCTTTGGGACATGGTTTGACCCCCTTAGGAAAGTGCTATCATCATGAAACGTTCAGATCACTTACAACTCAATAGATTCTATCTTCCTGTAACGTTTCAGCCTGATTGGACCTTGTTTTCACACAAATGAACCCAGAATGATGTGAAATTGTGCTTCGTGCAACATAATTCTGGGTGCCTTTTAAAAACCATAAGTGCTAATGACTCCATTCATTTTTGGGGTAATGGGGGCTGTTAATTGGAGTACTCTAAAACAAACCTGACCTCTCTAGGATATTCAGAAGCCAAGTTATAAGCCCACAAATGTGTAACTGGACTACTTCTTTAAAGTGACACCAGATCCGGTGACCTTTGGGCCATGGTTTGACCCCTTTAGGAAAGTGCTATCATCATGAAACGTTCAGATCACTTACAACTCAATAGATTCTACCTTCCTGTAACGTTTCAGCCTGATTTGACCTTGTTTTCACACAAATGGACCCAGAATGATGTGAAATTGTGCTTTGTGCAACATAATTCTGGGTGCCATTTACAAACCATAAGTGCTAATGACTCCCTTCCTTTTTGTGGTTGTAGGGGCTGTTGAATGGAGTACACTAAAACAAACCTGATCTCTCTAGGACATTCAGAAGCCAAGTTATAAGCCCACAAATGTGTAACTGGACTACTTCTTTAAATTGACACCAGATCCGGTGACCTTTGGGGCATGGTTTGACCCCATTAGGAAAGTGCTATCATCATGAAACGTTCAGATCACTTACAACTCAATAGATTCTACCCTCCTGTAACGTTTCAGCCTGATTGGACCTTGTTTTCACACAAATGGACCCAGAATGATGTGAAATTGTGCTTCGTGCAAAATAATTCTGGGTGCCATTTACAAACCATAAGTGCTAAAGACTCCCTTCCTTTTTGTGGTTGTAGGGGCTGTTGATTGGAGTACACTAAACAAACCTGATCTCTCTAGGAAATTTAGAAGCCAAGTTATAAGCCCACAAATGTGTAACTGGACTACTTCTTTAAACTGACACCATATCCGGTGACCTTTGGGACATGGTTTGACCCCCTTAGGAAAGTGCTATCATCATGAAACGTTCAGATCACTTACAACTCAATAGATTCTACCTTCCTGTAACGTTTCAGCCTGGTTGGACCTTGTTTTCACACAAATGGACCCAGAATGATGTGAAATTGTGCTTCGTGCAACATAATTCTGGGTGCCATTTACAAACCATAAGTGCTAATGACTCCATTCCTTTTTGTGGTTGTAGGGGCTGTTGATTGGAGTATACTAAAACAAACTTGATCTCTCTAGGACATTCAGAAGCCAAGTTATAAGCCCACAAAGGTGTAACTGGACTACTTCTTTAAAGTGACACCAGGCCCGGTGACCTTTGGGACATGGTTTGACCCCCTATAGGAAAGTGCGATCATCATGAAACTTTCAGATCACTTACAACTCAATAGATTCTACCTTCTTGTAACGTTTCAGCCTGATTGGACCTTGTTTTCACACAAATGGACCCAGAATGATGTGAAATTGTGCTTCGTGCAACATAATTCTGGGTGCCATTTACAAACCATAAGTGCTAATGACTCCATTCCTTTTTGTGGTTGTAGGGGCTGTTGATTGGAGTACACTAAAACAAACCTGATCTCTCTAGGACATTCAGAAGCCAAGTTATAAGCCCACAAATGTGTAACTGGACTACTTCTTTAAATTGACACCAGATCCGGTGACCTTTGGGACATGGTTTGACCCCCTTAGGAAAGTGCTATCATCATGAAACGTTCAGATCACTTACAACTCAATGGATTCTACCTTCCTGTAACGTTTCAGCCTGATTGGACCTTGTTTTCACACAAATGAACCCAGAATGATGTGAAATTGTGCTTCGTGCAACATAATTCTGGGTGCCATTTACAAACCATAAGTGCTAAAGACTCCCTTCCTTTTTGTGGTTGTAGGGGCTGTTGATTGGAGTACACTAAACAAACCTGATCTCTCTAGGAAATTTAGAAGCCAAGTTATAAGCCCACAAATGTGTAACTGGACTACTTCTTTAAACTGACACCATATCCGGTGACCTTTGGGACATGGTTTGACCCCCTTAGGAAAGTGCTATCATCATGAAACGTTCAGATCACTTACAACTCAATAGATTCTACCTTCCTGTAACGTTTCAGCCTGGTTGGACGTTGTTTTCACACAAATGGACCCAGAATGATGTGAAATTGTGCTTCGTGCAACATAATTCTGGGTGCCATTTACAAACCATAAGTGCTAATTACTCCATTCCTTTTTGTGGTTGTAGGGGCTGTTGATTGGAGTATACTAAAACAAACCTGATCTCTCTAGGACATTCAGAAGCCAAGTTATAAGCCCACAAATGTGTAACTGGACTACTTCTTTAAATTAACACCAGATCCGGTGACCTTTGGGACATTGTTTCACCCCCTATAGGAATGTGCTATCATCATGAAACGTTCAGATCACTTACAACTCAATAGATTCTACCTTCATGTAACGTTTCAGCCTGATTGGACCTTGTTTTCACACAAATGGACCCAGAATGATGTGAAATTGTGCTTCGTGCAACATAATTCTGGGTGCCATTTACAAACCATAAGTGCTAATGACTCCATTCCTTTTTGTGGTTGTAGAGGCTGTTGATTGGAGTACACTAAAACAAACCTGACCTCTTTAGGATATTCAGAAGCCAAGTTATAAGCCCACAAAGGTGTAACTGGACTACTTCTTTAAAGTGACACCAGGCCCGGTGACCTTTGGGACATGGTTTGACCCCCTATAGGAAAGTGCGATCATCATGAAACGTTCAGATCACTTACAACTCAATAGATTCTACCTTCTTGTAACGTTTCAGCCTGATTGGACCTTGTTTTCACACAAATGGACCCAGAATGATGTGAAATTGTGCTTCGTGCAACATAATTCTGGGTGCCATTTACAAACCATAAGTGCTAATGACTCCATTCCTTTTTGTGGTTGTAGGGGCTGTTGATTGGAGTACACTAAAACAAACCTGATCTCTCTAGGATATTCAGAAGCCAAGTTATAAGCCCACAAATGTGTAACTGGACTACTTCTTTAAATTGACACCAGATCCGGTGACCTTTGGGACATGGTTTGACCCCCTTAGGAAAGTGCTATCATCATGAAACGTTCAGATCACTTACAACTCAATGGATTCTACCTTCCTGTAACGTTTCAGCCTGATTGGACCTTGTTTTCACACAAATGAACCCAGAATGATGTGAAATTGTGCTTCGTGCAACATAATTCTGGGTGCCATTTACACACCATAAGTGCTAATGACTCCATTCCTTTTTGTGGTTGTAGGGGCTGTTGATTGGAGTACACTAAAACAAACCTAACCTCTCTAGGACATTCAGAAGTCAAGTTATAAGCCCACAAAGGTGTAACTGGACTACTTCTTTAAAGTGACACCAGGCCCGGTGACCTTTGGGACATGGTTTTACCCCCTATAGGAATGTGCGATCATCTTGAAACGTTCAGATCACTTACAACTCAATAGATTCTACCTTCTTGTAGTGTTTCAGCCTGATTGGACCTTGTTTTCACACAAATGGACCCAGAATGATGTGAGATTGTGCTTCGTGCAACATAATTCTGGGTGCCATTTACAAACAATAAGTGCTAATGACTCCATTCCTTTTTGTGGTTGTAGGTGCTGTTGATTGGAGTATACTAAAACAAACCTGATCTCTCTAGGACATTCAGAAGCCAAGTTATAAGCCCACAAATGTGTAACTGGACTACTTCTTTAAAATGACACCAGATCCGGTGACCTTTGGGACATGGTTTGACCCCCTTAGGAAAGTGCTATCATCATGAAACGTTCAGATCACTTACAACGCAATAGATTCAAACTTCCTGTAACGTTTCTGCCTGATTGGACCTTGTTTTCACACAAATGAACCCAGAATGATGTGAAATTGTGCTTCGTGCAACATAATTCTGGGTGCCATTTAAAAACCATAAGTGCTAATGACTCCAGTCCTTTTTGGGGTAATGGGGGCTGTTAATTGGAGTACTCTAAAAAAACTGACCTCTCTAGGATATTCAGAAGCCAAGTTAGAAGCCCAAAAATGTGTAACTGGACTACTTCTTTAAATTGACACCAGATCCGGTGACCTTTGGGACATTGTTTGACCCCCTATAGGAATGTGCTATCATCATGAAACGTTCAGATCACTTACAACTCAATAGATTCTACCTTCCTGTATCGTTTCAGCCTGATTGGACCTTGTTTTCACACAAATGGACCCAGAATGATGTGAAATTGTGCTTCGTGCAACATAATTCTGGGTGCCATTTACAAACCATAAGTGCTAATGACTCCATTCCTTTTTGTGGTTGTAGGGGCTGTTGATTGGAGTACACTAAAACAAACCTGACCTCTTTAGGATATTCAGAAGCAAAGTTATAAGCCCACAAAGGTGTAACTGGACTACTTCTTTAAAGTGACACCAGGCCCGGTGGCCTTTGGGACATGGTTTGACCCCCTATAGGAATGTGCGATCATCATGAAACGTTCAGATCACTTACAACTCAATAGATTCTACCTTCTTGTAACGTTTCAGCCTGATTGGACCTTGTTTTCACACAAATGGACCCAGAATGATGTGAAATTGTGCTTCGTGCAACATAATTCTGGGTACCATTTACAAACCATAAGTGCTAATGACTCCATTCCTTTTTGTGGTTGTAGGGGCTGTTGGTTGGAGTACATTAAAACAAACCTAACCTCTCTAGGACATTCAGAAGCCAAGTTATAAGCCCACAAAGGTGTTACTGGACTACTTCTTTAAATTGACACCAGATCCGTTGACCTTTGGGACATGGTTTGACCCACTTAGGAAAGTGCTATCATCATGAAACGTTCAGATCACTTACAACTCAATAGATTCTACCTTCCTGTAACGTTTCAGCCTGATTGGACCTTGTTTTCACACAAATCAACCCAGAATGATGTGAAATTGTGCTTTGTGCAACATAATTCTGGGTGCCTTTTAAAAACCATAAGTGCTAATGACTCCATTCATTTTTGGGGTAATGGGGGCTGTTAATTGGAGTACTCTAAAACAAACCTGACCTCTCTAGGATATTCAGAAGCCAAGTTATAAGCCCACAAATGTGTAACTGGACTACTTCTTTAAAGTGACACCAGATCCGGTGACCTTTGGGACATGGTTTGACCCCCTTAGGAAAGTGCTATCATCATGAAACGTTCAGATCACTTACAACTCAATAGATTCTACCTTCCTGTAACGTTTCAGCCTGATTTGACCTTGTTTTCACACAAATGGACCCAGAATGATGTGAAATTGTGCTTCGTGCAACATAATTCTGGGTGCCATTTACAAACCATAAGTGCTAATGACTCCCTTCCTTTTTGTGGTTGTAGGGGCTGTTGATTGGAGTACACTAAAACAAACCTGATCTCTCTAGGACATTCAGAAGCCAAGTTATAAGCCCACAAATGTGTAACTGGACTACTTCTTTAAATTGACACCAGATCCGGTGACCTTTGGGACATGGTTTGACCCCATTAGGAAAGTGCTATCATCATGAAACGTTCAGATCACTTACAACTCAATAGATTCTACCTTCCTGTAACGTTTCAGCCTGATTGGACCTTGTTTTCACACAAATGGACCCAGAATGATGTGAAATTGTGCTTTGTGCAACATAATTCTGGGTGCCATTTACAAACCATAAGTGCTAATGACTCCATTCCTTTTTGTGGTTGTAGGGGCTGTTGATTGGAGTACACTAAAACAAACCTAACCTCTCTAGGACATTCAAAAGCCAAGTTATAAGCCCACAAAGGTGTAACTGGACTACTTCTTTAAATTGACACCAGATCCGGTGACCTTTGGCATATGGTTTGACCCCCTTAGGAAAGTGCTATCATCATGAAACGTTCAGATCACTTACAACTCAATAGATTCTACCTTCCTGTAACGTTTCAGCCTGATTGGACCTTGTTTTCACACAAATGGACCCAGAATGATGTGAAATTGTGCTTCGTGCAACATAATTCTGGGTGCCATTTACAAACCATAAGTGCTAATGAATCCCTTCCTTTTTGTGGTTGTAGGGGCTGTTGATTGGAGTACACTAAAACAAACCTGATCTCTCTAGGAAATTCAGAAGCCAAGTTATAAGCCCACAAATGTGTAACTGGACTACTTCTTTAAATTGACACCATATCCGGTGACCTTTGGGACATGGTTTGACCCCCTTAGGAAAGTGCTATCATCATGAAACATTCAGATCACTTACAACTCAATAGATTCTACCTTCCTGTAATGTTTCAGCCTGGTTGGACCTTGTTTTCACACAAATGGACCCAGAATGATGTGAAATTGTGCTTCGTGCAACATAATTCTGGGTGCCATTTACAAACCATAAGTGCTAATGACTCCATTCCTTTTTGTGGTTGTAGGGGCTGTTGATTGGAGTATACTAAAACAAACCTGATCTCTCTAGGACATTCAGAAGCCAAGTTATAAGCCCACAAATGTGTAACTGGACTACTTCTTTAAATTAACACCAGATCCGGTGACCTTTGGGACATTGTTTCACCCCCTATAGGAATGTGCTATCATCATGAAACGTTCAGATCACTTACAACTCAATAGATTCTACCTTCATGTAACGTTTCAGCCTGATTGGACCTTGTTTTCACACAAATGGACCCAGAATGATGTGAAATTGTGCTTTGTGCATTCTGGGTGCCATTTACAAACCATGAGTGCTAATGACTCCATTCCTTTTTGTGGTTGTAGGGGCTGTTGATTGGTGTACACTAAAACAAACCTGACCTCTTTAGGATATTCAGAAGCCAAGTTATAAGCCCACAAATGTGTAACTGGACTACTTCTTTAAATTGACACCAGATCCGGTGACCTTTGGGACATGGTTTGACCCCCTTAGGAAAGTGCTATCATCATGAAACGTTCAGATCACTTACAACTCAATAGATTCTACCTTCCTGTAACGTTTCAGCCTGATTGGACCTTGTTTTCACACAAATGAACCCAGAATGATGTGAAATTGTGCTTCGTGCAACATAATTCTGGGTGCCATTTACAAACCATAAGTGCTAATGACTCCATTCCTTTTTGTGGTTGTAGGGGCTGTTGATTGGAGTATACTAAAACAAACCTGATCTCTCTAGGACATTCAGAAGCCAAGTTATAAGCCCACAAATGTGTAACTGGACTACTTCTTTAAAGTGACACCAGGCCCGGTGACCTTTGGGGCATGGTTTTACCCCCTATAGGAATGTGCGATCATCTTGAAATGTTCAGATCACTTACAACTCAATAGATTCTACCTTCTTGTAGCGTTTCAGCCTGATTGGACCTTGTTTTCACACAAATGGACCCAGAATGATGTGAAATTGTGCTTCGTGCAACATAATTCTGGGTGCCATTTAAAAACCATAAGTGCTAATCACTCCATTCCTTTTTGTGGTTGTAGGGGCTGTTGATTGGAGTACACTAAAACAAACCTGATCTCTCTAGGAAATTCAGAAGCCAAGTTATAAGCCCACAAATGTGTAACTGGACTACTTCTTTAAATTGACACCAGATCCGGTGACCTTTGGGACATGGTTTGACCCCCTTAGGAAAGTGCTATCATCATGAAACCTTCAGATCACTTACAACTCAATAGATTCTAACTTCCTGTAACGTTTCTGCCTGATTGGACCTTGTTTTCACACAAATGAACCCAGAATGATGTGAAATTGTGCTTCGTGCAACATAATTCTGGGTGCCATTTAAAAACCATAAGTGCTAATGACTCCAGGCCTTTTGGGGGTAATGGGGGCTGTTAATTGGAGTACTCTAAAAAAACTGACCTCTCTAGGATATTCAGAAGCCAAGTTATAAGCCCAAAAATGTGTAACTGGACTACTTCTTTAAATTGACACCAGATCCGGTGACCTTTGGGACATTGTTTGACCCCCTATAGGAATGTGCTATCATCATGAAACGTTCAGATCACTTACAACTCAATAGATTCTACCTTCCTGTATCGTTTCAGCCTGATTGGACCTTGTTTTCACACAAATGGACCCAGAATGATGTGAAATTGTGCTTCGTGCAACATAATTCTGGGTGCCATTTACAAACCATAAGTGCTAATGACTCCATTCCTTTTTGTGGTTGTAGGGGCTGTTGACTGGAGTACACTAAAACAAACCTGACCTCTTTAGGATATTCAGAAGCCAAGTTATAAGCCCACAAAGGTGTAACTGGACTACTTCTTTAAAGTGACACCAGGCCCGGTGGCCTTTGGGACATGGTTTGACCCCCTATAGGAATGTGCGATCATCATGAAACGTTCAGATCACTTACAACTCAATAGATTCTACCTTCTTCTAACGTTTCAGCCTGATTGGACCTTGTTTTCACGCAAATGAACCCAGAATGATGTGAAATTGTGCTTCGTGCAACATAATTCTGGGTGCCATTTACAAACCATAAGTGCTAATGACTCCATTCCTTTTTGTGGTTGTCGGGGCTGTTGGTTGGAGTACATTAAAACAAACCTAAGCTCTCTAGGACATTCAGAAGCCAAGTTATAAGCCCACAAAGGTGTAACTGGACTACTTCTTTAAATTGACACCAGATCCGGTGACCTTTGGGACATGGTTTGACCCCCTTAGGAAAGTGCTATCATCATGAAACGTTCAGATCACTTACAACTCAATAGATTCTACCTTCCTGTAACGTTTCAGCCTGATTGGACCTTGTTTTCACACAAATGAACCCAAAATGATGTGAAATTGTGCTTCGTGCAACATAATTCTGGGTGCCGTTTACAAAACTTAAGAGCTAATGACTCCATTCCTTTTTGTGGTTGTAGGGGCTGTTGATTGGAGTACACTAAAACAAACCTAACCTCTCCAGGACATTCAGAAGCCAAGTTATAAGCCCACAAAGGTGTAACTGGACTACTTATTTAAAGTGACACCAGGCCCGGTGACCTTTGGGACATGGTTTTACCCCCTATAGGAATGAGCAATCATCTTGAAACGTTCAGATCACTTACAACTCAATAGTTTCTACCTTCTTGTAGCGTTTCAGCCTGATTGGACCTTGTTTTCACACAAATGGACCCAGAATGATGTGAAATTGTGCTTCGTGCAACATAATTCTGGGTGCCATTTACAAACCATAAGTGCTAATGACTCCATTCCTTTTTGTGGTTGTAGGGGCTGTTGATTGGAGAACATTAAAACAAACCTGATTTCTCTAGGATATTCAGAAGCCAAGTCATAAGCCCACAAATGTGTAACTGGACTACTTCTTTAAATTGACAGCAGATCCGGTGACCTTTGGGACATGGTTTGACCCCCTTACGAAAGTGCTATCATCATGAAACATTCAGATCACTTACAACTCAATAGATTCTACCTTCCTGTAACGTTTCAGCCTGATTGGACCTTGTTTTCACACAAATGGACCCAGAATGATGTGAAATTGTGCTTCGTGCAACATAATTCTGGGTGCCGTTTACAAACCATAAGTGCTACTGACTCCATTCCTTTTTGTGGTTGTAGGGGCTGTTGATTGGAGTACACTAAAACAAACCTAACCTCTCTAGTTCATTCAGAAGCCAAGTTATAAGCCCACAAAGGTGTAACTGGACTACTTCTTTAAAGTGACACCAGGCCCGGTGACCTTTGGGACATGGTTTGACCCCCTTAGGAAAGTGCTATCATCATGAAACGTTCAGATCACTTACAACTCAATAGATTCTACCTTCCTGTAACGTTTCAGCCTGATTGGGCCTTGTTTTCACACAAATGGACCCAGAATGAAGTGAAATTGTGCTTCGTGCAACATAATTCTGGGTGCCATTTAAAAAACATAAGTGCTAATGACTCCATTCCTTTTTGGGGTAATGGGGGCTGTTAATTGGAGTACTCTAAAACAAACCTGACCTCTCTAGGATATTCAGAAGCCAAGTTATAAGCCCACAAAGGTGTACCTGGACTACTTCTTTAAAGTGACACCAGGCCCGGTGACCTTTGGGACATGGTTTGACCCCCTTTAGGAATGTGCGATCATCTTGAAATGTTCAGATCACTTACAACTCAATAGATTCTACCTTCTTGTAACGTTTCAGCCTGATTGGACCTTGTTTTCACACAAATGGACCCAGAATGATGTGAAATTGTGCTTCGTGCAACATAATTCTGGGTGCCATTTACAAACCATAAGTGCTAATGGCTCCAGGCCTTTTTGGGGTAATGGGGGCTGTTAATTGGAGTACTCTAAAAAAACTGACCTCTCTAGGATATTCAGAAGCCAAGTTATAAGCCCACCAATGTGTAACTGGACTACTTCTTTAAATTGACACCAGATCCGGTGGCCTTTGGGACATGGTTTGACCCCCTATAGGAATGTGCGATCATCATGAAACGTTCAGATCACTTACAACTCAATAGATTCTACCTTCTTCTAACGTTTCAGCCTGATTGGACCTTGTTTTCACACAAATGGACCCAGAATGATGTGAAATTGTGCTTCGTGCAACATAATTCTTGGTGCCATTTACAAACCATAAGTGCTAATGACTCCATTCCTTTTTGTGGTTGTAGGGGCTGTTGATTGGAGTTCACTAAAACAAACCTGATCTCTCTAGGACATTCAGAAGCCAAGTTATAAGCCCACAAATGTGTAACTGGACTACTTCTTTAAATTGACACCAGATCCGATGACCTTTGGGACATGGTTTGACCCCCTTAGGAAAGTGCTATCATCATGAAACGTTCAGATCACTTACAACTCAATATATTCTACCTTCCTGTAACGTTTCAGCCTGATTGGACCTTGTTTTCACGCAAATGAACCCAGAATGATGTGAAATTGTGCTTCGTGCGACATAATTCTGGGAGCCATTTACAAACCATAAGTGCTAATGACTCCATTCCTTTTTGTGGTTGTAGGGGCTGTTGGTTGGAGTACATTAAAACAAACCTAAGCTCTCTAGGACATTCAGAAGCCAAGTTATAAGCCCACAAAGGTGTAACTGGACTACTTCTTTAAATTGACACCAGATCCGGTGACCTTTGGGACATGGTTTGACCCCCTTAGGAAAGTGCTATCATCATGAAACGTTCAGATCACTCAATAGATTCTACCTTCCTATAACGTTTCAGCCTGATTGGACCTTGTTTTCACACAAATGAAGCCAGAATGATGTGAAATTGTGCTTCGTGCAACATAATTCTGGGTGCCGTTTACAAAACTTAAGAGCTAATGACTCCATTCCTTTTTGTGGTTGTAGGGGCTGTTGATTGGAGTACACTAAAACAAACCTAACCTCTCTAGGACATTCAGAAGCCAAGTTATAAGCCCACAAAGGTGTAACTGGACTACTTATTTAAAGTGACACCAGGCCCGGTGACCTTTGGGACATGGTTTTACCCCCTATAGGAATGAGCGATCATCTTGAAACGTTCAGATCACTTACAACTCAATAGTTTCTACCTTCTTGTAGCGTTTCAGCCTGATTGGACCTTGTTTTCACACAAATGGACCCAGAATGATGTGAAATTGTGCTTCGTGCAACATAATTCTGGGTGCCATTTACAAACCATAAGTGCTAATGACTCCATTCCTTTTTGTGGTTGTAGGGGCTGTTGATTGGAGTACATTAAAACAAACCTGATTTCTCTAGGACATTCAGAAGCCAAGTCATAAGCCCACAAATGTGTAACTGGACTACTTCTTTAAATTGACACCAGATCCGGTGACCTTTGGGACATGGTTTGACCCCCTTAGGAAAGTGCTATCATCATGAAACGTTCAGATCACTTACAACTCAATAGATTCTACCTTCCTGTAACGTTTCAGCCTGACTGGACCTTGTTTTCACACAAATGAACCCAGAATGATGTGAAATTGTGCTTCGTGCAACATAATTCTGGGTGCCGTTTACAAACCATAAGTGCTACTGACTCCATTCCTTTTTGTGGTTGTAGGGGCTGTTGATTGGAGTACACTAAAACAAACCTAACCTCTCTAGTTCATTCAGAAGCCAAGTTATAAGCCCACAAAGGTGTAACTGGACTACTTCTTTAAAGTGACACCAGGCCCGGTGACCTTTGGGACATGGTTTGACCCCCTTAGGAAAGTGCTATCATCATGAAACGTTCAGATCACTTACAACTCAATAGATTCTACCTTCCTGTAACGTTTCAGCCTGATTGGGCCTTGTTTTCACACAAATGGACCCAGAATGATGTGAAATTGTGCTTCGTGCAACATAATTCTGGGTGCCATTTAAAAACCATAAGTGCTAATGACTCCATTCCTTTTTGGGGTAATGGGGGCTGTTAATTGGAGTACTCTAAAACAAACCTGACCTCTCTAGGATATTCAGAAGCCAAGTTATAAGCCCACAAAGGTGTACCTGGACTACATCTTTAAAGTGACACCAGGCCCGGTGACCTTTGGGACATGGTTTGACCCCCTTTAGGAATGTGCGATCATCTTGAAATGTTCAGATCACTTACAACTCAATAGATTCTACCTTCTTGTAACGTTTCAGCCTGATTGGACCTTGTTTTCACACAAATGGACCCAGAATGATGTGAAATTGTGCTTCGTGCAACATAATTCTGGGTGCCATTTACAAACCATAAGTGCTAATGGCTCCATTCCTTTTTGTGGTTGTAGCGGCTGTTGATTGGAGTACATTAAAACAAACCTGATATCTCTAGGACATTCAGAAGCCAAGTTATAAGCCCACAAATGTGTAACTGGACTACTTCTTTAAATTGACACCAGATCCGGTGACCTTTGGGACATGGTTTGACCCCCTTAGGAAAGTGCTATCATCTGGAAACGTTCAGATCACTTACAACTCAATAGATTCTACCTTCCTGTAACGTTTCAGCCTGATTGGACCTTGTTTTCACACAAATAAACCCAGAATGATATGAAATTGTGCTTTGTGCAACATATTTCTGGGTGCCATTTAAAAACCATAAGTGCTAATGACTCCATTCCTTTTTGGGGTAATGGGGGCTGTTAATTGGAGTACTCTAAAACAAACCTGACCTCTCTAGGACATTCAGAAGCCAAGTTATAAGCCCACAAATGTGTAACTGGACTACTTCTTTAAATTGACACCAGATCCGGTGACCTTTGGGACATGGTTTGACCCCCTTAGGAAAGTGCTATCATCATGAAACGTTCAGATCACTTACAACTCAATAGATTTTACCTTCCTGTAACGTTTCAGGCTGATTGGACCTTGTTTTCACACAAATGAACCCAGAATGATTTGAAATTGTGCTTTGTGCAACATAATTCTGGGTGCCATTTACAAACCATAAGTGCTAATGACTCCCTTCCTTTTTGTGGATGTAGGGGCTGTTGATTGGAGTACACTAAAACAAACCTGATCTCTCTAGGAAATTCAGAAGCCAAGTTATAAGCCCACAAATGTGTAACTGGACTACTTCTTTAAATTGACACCATATCCGGTGACCTTTGGGACATGGTTTGACCCCCTTAGGAAAGTGCTATCATCATGAAACGTTCAGATCACTCAATAGATTCTACCTTCCTATAACGTTTCAGCCTGATTGGACCTTGTTTTCACACAAATGAACCCAGAATGATGTGAAATTGTGCTTCGTGCGACATAATTCTGGGAGCCATTTACAAACCATAAGTGCTAATGACTCCATTCCTTTTTGTGGTTGTAGGGGCTGTTGGTTGGAGTACATTAAAACAAACCTAAGCTCTCTAGGACATTCAGAAGCCAAGTTATAAGCCCACAAAGGTGTAACTGGACTACTTCTTTAAATTGACACCAGATCCGGTGACCTTTGGGACATGGTTTGACCCCCTTAGGAAAGTGCTATCATCATGAAACGTTCAGATCACTCAATAGAT
The DNA here is from genome assembly GCF_043380555.1 of Nothobranchius furzeri. Classification (NCBI taxonomy): domain Eukaryota; kingdom Metazoa; phylum Chordata; class Actinopteri; order Cyprinodontiformes; family Nothobranchiidae; genus Nothobranchius; species Nothobranchius furzeri. The sequence continues at coordinate 20,005,470 of NC_091756.1, forward strand.
TCTACCTTCCTATAACGTTTCAGCCTGATTGGACCTTGTTTTCACACAAATGAACCCAGAATGATGTGAAATTGTGCTTCGTGCAACATAATTCTGGGTGCCGTTTACAAAACTTAAGAGCTAATGACTCCATTCCTTTTTGTGGTTGTAGGGGCTGTTGATTGGAGTACACTAAAACAAACCTAACCTCTCTAGGACATTCAGAAGCCAAGTTATAAGCCCACAAAGGTGTAACTGGACTACTTCTTTAAATTGACACCAGATCCGGTGACCTTTGGGACATGGTTTGACCCCCTTAGGAAAGTGCTATCATCATGAAACGTTCAGATCACTCAATAGATTCTACCTTCCTATAACGTTTCAGCCTGATTGGACCTTGTTTTCACACAAATGAACCCAGAATGATGTGAAATTGTGCTTCGTGCAACATAATTCTGGGTGCCGTTTACAAAACTTAAGAGCTAATGACTCCATTCCTTTTTGTGGTTGTAGGGGCTGTTGATTGGAGTACACTAAAACAAACCTAACCTCTCTAGGACATTCAGAAGCCAAGTTATAAGCCCACAAAGGTGTAACTGGACTACTTCTTTAAATTGACACCAGATCCGGTGACCTTTGGGACATGGTTTTACCCCCTATAGGAATGAGCGATCATCTTGAAACGTTCAGATCACTTACAACTCAATAGTTTCTACCTTCTTGTAGCGTTTCAGCCTGATTGGACCTTGTTTTCACACAAATGGACCCAGAATGATGTGAAATTGTGCTTCGTGCAACATAATTCTGGGTGCCATTTACAAACCATAAGTGCTAATGACTCCATTCCTTTTTGTGGTTGTAGGGGCTGTTGATTGGAGTACATTAAAACAAACCTGATTTCTCTAGGACATTCAGAAGCCAAGTCATAAGCCCACAAATGTGTAACTGGACTACTTCTTTAAATTGACACCAGATCCGGTGACCTTTGGGACATGGTTTGACCCCCTTAGGAAAGTGCTATCATCATGAAACGTTCAGATCACTTACAACTCAATAGATTCTACCTTCCTGTAACGTTTCAGCCTGACTGGACCTTGTTTTCACACAAATGAACCCAGAATGATGTGAAATTGTGCTTCGTGCAACATAATTCTGGGTGCCGTTTACAAACCATAAGTGCTACTGACTCCATTCCTTTTTGTGGTTGTAGGGGCTGTTGATTGGAGTACACTAAAACAAACCTAACCTCTCTAGTTCATTCAGAAGCCAAGTTATAAGCCCACAAAGGTGTAACTGGACTACTTCTTTAAAGTGACACCAGGCCCGGTGACCTTTGGGACATGGTTTGACCCCCTTAGGAAAATGCTATCATCATGAAACGTTCAGATCACTTACAACTCAATAGATTCTACCTTCCTGTAACGTTTCAGCCTGATTGGGCCTTGTTTTCACACAAATGGACCCAGAATGATGTGAAATTGTGCTTCGTGCAACATAATTCTGGGTGCCATTTAAAAACCATAAGTGCTAATGACTCCATTCCTTTTTGGGGTAATGGGGGCTGTTAATTGGAGTACTCTAAAACAAACCTGACCTCTCTAGGACATTCAGAAGCCAAGTTATAAGCCCACAAATGTGTAACTGGACTACTTCTTTAAATTGACACCAGATCCGGTGACCTTTGGGACATGGTTTGACCCCCTTAGGAAAGTGCTATCATCATGAAACGTTCAGATCACTTACAACTCAATAGATTTTACCTTCCTGTAACGTTTCAGCCTGATTGGACCTTGTTTTCACACAAATGAACCCAGAATGATTTGAAATTGTGCTTTGTGCAACATAATTCTGGGTGCCATTTACAAACCAGAAGTGCTAATGACTCCCTTCCTTTTTGTGGATGTAGGGGCTGTTGATTGGAGTACACTAAAACAAACCTGATCTCTCTAGGAAATTCAGAAGCCAAGTTATAAGCCCACAAATGTGTAACTGGACTACTTCTTTAAATTGACACCATATCCGGTGACCTTTGGGACATGGTTTGACCCCCTTAGAAAAGTGCTATCATCATGAAACGTTCAGATCACTCAATAGATTCTACCTTCCTATAACGTTTCAGCCTGATTGGACCTTGTTTTCACACAAATGAACCCAGAATGATGTGAAATTGTGCTTCGTGCGACATAATTCTGTGAGCCATTTACAAACCATAAGTGCTAATGACTCCATTCCTTTTTGTGGTTGTAGGGGCTGTTGGTTGGAGTACATTAAAACAAACCTAAGCTCTCTAGGACATTCAGAAGCCAAGTTATAAGCCCACAAAGGTGTAACTGGACTACTTCTTTAAATTGACACCAGATCCGGTGACCTTTGGGACATGGTTTGACCCCCTTAGGAAAGTGCTATCATCATGAAACGTTCAGATCACTCAATAGATTCTACCTTCCTATAACGTTTCAGCCTGATTGGACCTTGTTTTCACACAAATGAACCCAGAATGATGTGAAATTGTGCTTCGTGCAACATAATTCTGGGTGCCGTTTACAAAACTTAAGAGCTAATGACTCCATTCATTTTTGTGGTTGTAGGGGCTGTTGATTGGAGTACACTAAAACAAACCTAACCTCTCTAGGACATTCAGAAGCCAAGTTATAAGCCCACAAAGGTGTAACTGGACTACTTATTTAAAGTGACACCAGGCCCGGTGACCTTTGGGACATGGTTTTACCCCCTATAGGAATGAGCGATCATCTTGAAACGTTCAGATCACTTACAACTCAATAGTTTCTACCTTCTTGTAGCGTTTCAGCCTGATTGGACCTTGTTTTCACACAAATGGACCCAGAATGATGTGAAATTGTGCTTCGTGCAACATAATTCTGGGTGCCATTTACAAACCATAAGTGCTAATGACTCCATTCCTTTTTGTGGTTGTAGGGGCTGTTGATTGGAGTACATTAAAACAAACCTGATTTCTCTAGGACATTCAGAAGCCAAGTCATAAGCCCACAAATGTGTAACTGGACTACTTCTTTAAATTGACACCAGTTCCGGTGACCTTTGGGACATGGTTTGACCCCCTTAGGAAAGTGCTATCATCATGAAACGTTCAGATCACTTACAACTCAATAGATTCTACCTTCCTGTAACGTTTCAGCCTGACTGGACCTTGTTTTCACACAAATGAACCCAGAATGATGTGAAATTGTGCTTCGTGCAACATAATTCTGGGTGCCGTTTACAAACCATAAGTGCTACTGACTCCATTCCTTTTTGTGGTTGTAGGGGCTGTTGATTGGAGTACACTAAAACAAACCTAACCTCTCTAGTTCATTCAGAAGCCAAGTTATAAGCCCACAAAGGTGTAACTGGACTACTTCTTTAAAGTGACACCAGGCCCGGTGACCTTTGGGACATGGTTTGACCCCCTTAGGAAAGTGCTATCATCATGAAACGTTCAGATCACTTACAACTCAATAGATTCTACCTTCCTGTAACGTTTCAGCCTGATTGGGCCTTGTTTTCACACAAATGGACCCAGAATGATGTGAAATTGTGCTTCGTGCAACATAATTCTGGGTGCCATTTAAAAACCATAAGTGCTAATGACTCCATTCCTTTTTGGGGTAATGGGGGCTGTTAATTGGAGTACTCTAAAACAAACCTGACCTCTCTAGGATATTCAGAAGCCAAGTTATAAGCCCACAAAGGTGTACCTGGACTACTTCTTTAAAGTGACACCAGGCCCGGTGACCTTTGGGACATGGTTTGACCCCCTTTAGCAATGTGCGATCATCTTGAAATGTTCAGATCACTTACAACTCAATAGATTCTACCTTCTTGTAACGTTTCAGCCTGATTGGACCTTGTTTTCACACAAATGGACCCAGAATGATGTGAAATTGTGCTTCGTGCAACATAATTCTGGGTGCCATTTACAAACCATAAGTGCTAATGGCTCCATTCCTTTTTGTGGTTGTAGCGGCTGTTGATTGGAGTACATTAAAACAAACCTGATATCTCTAGGACATTCAGAAGCCAAGTTATAAGCCCACAAATGTGTAACTGGACTACTTCTTTAAATTGACACCAGATCCGGTGACCTTTGGGACATGGTTTGACCCCCTTAGGAAAGTGCTATCATCTGGAAACGTTCAGATCACTTACAACTCAATAGATTCTACCTTCCTGTAACGTTTCAGCCTGATTGGACCTTGTTTTCACACAAATAAACCCAGAATGATATGAAATTGTGCTTTGTGCAACATATTTCTGGGTGCCATTTAAAAACCATAAGTGCTAATGACTCCATTCCTTTTTGGGGTAATGGGGGCTGTTAATTGGAGTACTCTAAAACAAACCTGACCTCTCTAGGACATTCAGAAGCCAAGTTATAAGCCCACAAATGTGTAACTGGACTACTTCTTTAAATTGACACCAGATCCGGTGACCTTTGGGACATGGTTTGACCCCCTTAGGAAAGTGCTATCATCATGAAACGTTCAGATCACTTACAACTCAATAGATTTTACCTTCCTGTAACGTTTCAGCCTGATTGGACCTTGTTTTCACACAAATGAACCCAGAATGATTTGAAATTGTGCTTTGTGCAACATAATTCTGGGTGCCATTTACAAACCATAAGTGCTAATGACTCCCTTCCTTTTTGTGGTTGTAGGGGCTGTTGATTGGAGTACACTAAAACAAACCTGATCTCTCTAGGAAATTCAGAAGCCAAGTTATAAGCCCACAAATGTGTAACTGGACTACTTCTTTAAATTGACACCATATCCGGTGACCTTTGGGACATGGTTTGACCCCCTTAGGAAAGTGCTATCATCATGAAACGTTCAGATCACTTACAACTCAATAGATTTTACCTTCCTGTAACGTTTCAGCCTGATTGGACCTTGTTTTCACACAAATGAACCCAGAATGATGTGAAATTGTGCTTCGTGCAACAAAATTCTGGGTGCCATTTACAAACCATAAGTGCTAATGACTGCATTCCTTTTTGTGGTTGTAGGGGCTGTTAATTGGAGTACTCTAAAAAAACTGACCTCTCTAGGATATTCAGAAGCCAAGTTATAAGCCCAAAAATGTGTAACTGGACTACTTCTTTAAATTGACACCAGATCCGGTGACCTTTGGGACATTGTTTGACCCCCTATAGGAATGTGCTATCATCATGAAACGTTCAGATCACTTACAACTCAATAGATTCTACCTTCCTGTATCGTTTCAGCCTGATTGGACCTTGTTTTCACACAAATGGACCCAGAATGATGTGAAATTGTGCTTCGTGCAAAATAATTCTGGGTGCCATTTACAAACCATAAGTGCTAATGACTCCATTCCTTTTTGTGGTTGTAGGGGCTGTTGATTGGAGTACACTAAAACAAACCTGACCTCTTTAGGATATTCAGAAGCCAAGTTATAAGCCCACAAAGGTGTAACTGGACTACTTCTTTAAAGTGACACCAGGCCCGGTGGCCTTTGGGACATGGTTTGACCCCCTATAGGAATGTGCGATCATCATGAAACGTTCAGATCACTTACAACTCAATAGATTCTACCTTCTTCTAACGTTTCAGCCTGATTGGACCTTGTTTTCACACAAATGGACCCAGAATGATGTGAAATTGTGCTTCGTGCAACAAAATTCTTGGTGCCATTTACAAACCATAAGTGCTAATGACTCCATTCCTTTTTGTGGTTGTAGGGGCTGTTGATTGGAGTTCACTAAAACAAACCTGATCTCTCTAGGACATTCAGAAGCCAAGTTATAAGCCCACAAATGTGTAACTGGACTACTTCTTTAAATTGACACCAGATCCGATGACCTTTGGGACATGGTTTGACCCCCTTAGGAAAGTGCTATCATCATGAAACGTTCAGATCACTTACAACTCAATATATTCCACCTTCCTGTAACGTTTCAGCCTGATTGGACCTTGTTTTCACGCAAATGAACCCAGAATGATGTGAAATTGTGCTTCGTGCAACATAATTCTGGGTGCCATTTACAAACCATAAGTGCTAATGACTCCATTCCTTTTTGTGGTTGTAGGGGCTGTTGGTTGGTGTACATTAAAACAAACCTAAGCTCTCTAGGACATTCAGAAGCCAAGTTATAAGCCCACAAAGGTGTAACTGGACTACTTCTTTAAATTGACACCAGATCCGGTGACCTTTGGGACATGGTTTGACCCCCTTAGGAAAGTGCTATCATCTTGAAACGTTCAGATCACTTACAACTCAATAGATTCTACCTTCCTGTAACGTTTCAGCCTGATTGGACCTTGTTTTCACACAAATGAACCCAGAATGATGTGAAATTGTGCTTCGTGCAACATAATTCTGGGTGCCATTTACAAAACTTAAGAGGTAATGACTCCATTCCTTTTTGTGGTTGTAGGGGCTGTTGATTGGAGTACACTAAAACAAACCTAACCTCTCTAGGACATTCAGAAGCCAAGTTATAAGCCCACAAAGGTGTAACTGGACTACTTATTTAAAGTGACACCAGGCCCGGTGACCTTTGGGACATGGTTTTACCCCCTATAGGAATGTACGATCATCTTGAAACATTCAGATCACTTACAACTCAATAGTTTCTACCTTCTTGTAGCGTTTCTGCCTGATTGGACCTTGTTTTCACACAAATGGACCCAGAATGATGTGAAATTGTGCTTCGTGCAACATAATTCTGGGTGCCATTTACAAACCATAAGTGCTAATGACTCCATTCCTTTTTGTGGTTGTAGGGGCTGTTGATTGGAGTACATTAAAACAAACCTGATTTCTCTAGGACATTCAGAAGCCAAGTTATAAGCCCACAAATGTGTAACTGGACTACTTCTTTAAATTGACACCAGATCCGGTGACCTTTGGGACATGGTTTGACCCCCTTAGGAAAGTGCTATCATCATGAAACGTTCAGATCACTTACAACTCAATAGAATCTACCTTCCTGTAACGTTTCAGCCTGATTGGACCTTGTTTTCACACAAATGAACCCAGAATGATGTGAAATTGTGCTTCGTGCAACATAATTCTGGGTGCCGTTTACAAACCATAAGGGCTAATGACTCCATTCCTTTTTGGGGTAATGGGGGCTGTTAATTGGAGTACTCTAAAACAAACCTGACCTCTCTAGGATATTCAGAAGCCAAGTTATAAGCCCACAAAGGTGTACCTGGACTACTTCTTTAAAGTGACACCAGGCCCGGTGACCTTTGGGACATGGTTTGACCCCCTTTAGGAATGTGCGATCATCTTGAAATGTTCAGATCACTTACAACTCAATAGATTCTACCTTCTTGTAACGTTTCAGCCTGATTGGACCTTGTTTTCACACAAATGGACCCAGAATGATGTGAAATTGTGCTTCGTGCAAGATAATTCTGGGTGCCATTTACAAACCATAAGTGCTAATGGCTCCATTCCTTTTTGTGGTTGTAGCGGCTGTTGATTGGAGTACATTAAAACAAACCTGATATCTCTAGGACATTCAGAAGCCAAGTTATAAGCCCACAAATGTGTAACTGGACTACTTCTTTAAATTGACACCAGATCCGGTGACCTTTGGGACATGGTTTGACCCCCTTAGGAAAGTGCTATCATCTGGAAACGTTCAGATCACTTACAACTCAATAGATTCTACCTTCCTGTAACGTTTCAGCCTGATTGGACCTTGTTTTCACACAAATAAACCCAGAATGATATGAAATTGTGCTTCGTGCAACATAATTCTGGGTGCCATTTACAAACCATAAGTGCTAATGACTCCATTCCTTTTTGTGGTTGTAGGGGCTGTTAATTGGAGTACATTAAAACAAACCCGATCTCTCTAGGACATTCAGAAGCCAAGTTATAAGCCCACAAATGTGTAACTGGACTACTTCTTTAAAATGACACCAGATCCGGTGACCTTTGGGACATGGTTTGACCCCCTTAGGAAAGTGCTATCATCATGAAACGTTCAGATCCCTTACAACTCAATAGATTTTACCTTCCTGTAACGTTTCAGCCTGATTGGACCTTGTTTTCACACAAATGAACCCAGAATGATTTGAAATTGTGCTTTGTGCAACATAATTCTGGGTGCCATTTACAAACCATAAGTGCTAATGACTCCCTTCCTTTTTGTGGTTGTAGGGGCTGTTGATTGGAGTACACTAAAACAAACCTGATCTCTCTAGGAAATTCAGAAGCCAAGTTATAAGCCCACAAATGTGTAACTGGACTACTTCTTTAAATTGACACCATATCCGGTGACCTTTGGGACATGGTTTGACCCCCTTAGGAAAGTGCTATCATCATGAAACGTTCAGATCACTTACAACTCAATAGATTTTACCTTCCTGTAACGTTTCAGCCTGATTGGACCTTGTTTTCACACAAATGAACCCAGAATGATGTGAAATTGTGCTTCGTGCAACAAAATTCTGGGTGCCATTTACAAACCATAAGTGCTAATGACTGCATTCCTTTTTGTGGTTGTAGGGGCTGTTAATTGGAGTACTCTAAAAAAACTGACCTCTCTAGGATATTCAGAAGCCAAGTTATAAGCCCAAAAATGTGTAACTGGACTACTTCTTTAAATTGACACCAGATCCGGTGACCTTTGGGACATTGTTTGACCCCCTATAGGAATGTGCTATCATCATGAAACGTTCAGATCACTTACAACTCAATAGATTCTACCTTCCTGTATCGTTTCAGCCTGACTGGACCTTGTTTTCACACAAATGGACCCAGAATGATGTGAAATTGTGCTTTGTGCAAAATAATTCTGGGTGCCATTTACAAACCATAAGTGCTAATGACTCCATTCCTTTTTGTGGTTGTAGGGGCTGTTGATTGGAGTACACTAAAACAAACCTGACCTCTTTAGGATATTCAGAAGCCAAGTTATAAGCCCACAAAGGTGTAACTGGACTACTTCTTTAAAGTGACACCAGGCCCGGTGGCCTTTGGGACATGGTTTGACCCCCTATAGGAATGTGCGATCATCATGAAACGTTCAGATCACTTACAACTCAATAGATTCTACCTTCTTCTAACGTTTCAGCCTGATTGGACCTTGTTTTCAAACAAATGGACCCAGAATGATGTGAAATTGTGCTTCGTGCAACATAATTCTGGGTGCCATTTACAAAACTTAAGAGCTAATGACTCCATTCCTTTTTGTGGTTGTAGGGGCTGTTGATTGGAGTACACTAAAACAAACCTAACCTCTCTAGGACATTCAGAAGCCAAGTTATAAGCCCACAAAGGTGTAACTGGACTACTTATTTAAAGTGACACCAGGCCCGGTGACCTTTGGGACATGGTTTTACCCCCTATAGGAATGTGCGATCATCTTGAAACATTCAGATCACTTACAACTCAATAGTTTCTACCTTCTTGTAGCGTTTCTGCCTGATTGGACCTTGTTTTCACACAAATGGACCCAGAATGATGTGAAATTGTGCTTCGTGCAACATAATTCTGGGTGCCATTTACAAACCATAAGTGCTAATGACTCCATTCCTTTTTGTGGTTGTAGGGGCTGTTAATTGGAGTACATTAAAACAAACCCGATCTCTCTAGGACATTCAGAAGCCAAGTTATAAGCCCACAAATGTGTAACTGGACTACTTCTTTAAATTGACACCAGATCCGGTGACCTTTGGGACATGGTTTGACCCCCTTAGGAAAGTGCTATCATCATGAAACGTTCAGATCACTTACAACTCAATAGATTTTACCTTCCTGTAACGTTTCAGCCTGATTGGACCTTGTTTTCACACAAATGAACCCAGAATGATTTGAAATTGTGCTTTGTGCAACATAATTCTGGGTGCCATTTACAAACCATAAGTGCTAATGACTCCCTTCCTTTTTGTGGTTGTAGGGGCTGTTGATTGGAGTACACTAAAACAAACCTGATCTCTCTAGGAAATTCAGAAGCCAAGTTATAAGCCCACAAAGGTGTAACTGGACTACTTCTTTAAAGTGACACCAGGCCCGGTGACTTTTGGGACATGGTTTGACCCCCTTAGGAAAGTGCTATCATCATGAAACGTTCAGATCACTTACACCTCAATAGATTCTACCTTCCTGTAACGTTTCAGCCTGATTGGGCCTTGTTTTCACACAAATGGACCCAGAATGAAGTGAAATTGTGCTTCGTGCAACATAATTCTGGGTGCCATTTAAAAACCATAAGTGCTAATGACTCCATTCCTTTTTGGGGTAATGGGGGCTGTTAATTGGAGTACTCTAAAACAAACCTGACCTCTCTAGGATATTCAGAAGCCAAGTTATAAGCCCACAAAGGTGTACCTGGACTACTTCTTTAAAGTGACACGAGGCCCGGTGACCTTTGGGACATGGTTTGACCCCCTATAGGAATGTGCGATCATCTTGAAATGTTCAGATCACTTACAACTCAATAGATTCTACCTTCTTGTAACGTTTCAGCCTGATTGGACCTTGTTTTCACACAAATGGACCCAGAATGATGTGAAATTGTGCTTCGTGCAACATAATTCTGGGTGCCATTTACAAACCATAAGTGCTAATGGCTCCATTCCTTTTTGTGGTTGTAGGGGCTGTTGATTGGAGTACACTAAAACAAACCTGATCTCTCTAGTACATTCAGAAGCCAAGTTATAAGCCCACAAATGTGTAACTGGACTACTTCTTTAAATTGACACCAGATCCGGTGACCTTTGGGACATAGTTTGACCCCCTTAGGAAAGTGCTATCATCATGAAACGTTCAGATCACTTACAACTCAATAGATTCTACCTTCTTGTAACGTTTCAGCCTGATTGGACCTTGTTTTCACACAAATGAACCCAGAATGATGTGAAATTGTGCTTCGTGCAACATAATTCTGGGTGCCATTTAAAAACCATAAGTGCTAATGACTCCATTCCTTTTTGGGTTAATGGGGGCTGTTAATTGGAGTACTCTAAAACAAACCTGACCTCTCTAGGATATTCAGAAGCCAAGTTATAAGCCCACAAATGTGTAACTGGACTACTTCTTTAAATTGACACCAGATCCGATGACTTTTGGGACATGGTTTGACCCCCTTAGCAAAGTGCGATCATCTTGAAACGTTCAGATCACTTACAACTCAATAGATTCTACCTTCTTGTAACGTTTCAGCCTGATTGGACCTTGTTTTCGCAATGACTCCATTCCTTTTTGTGGTTGTAGGGGCTGTTGGCTGGAGTACATTAAAACAAACCTGATCTCTCTAGGACATTCAGAAGCCAAGTTATAAGCCCACAAATGTGTAACTGGACTACTTCTTTAAATTGACACCAGATCCGGTGACTTTTGGGACATGGTTTGACCCCGTTAGGAAAGTGCTATCATCATAAAACGTTCAGATCACTTACAACTCAATAGATTCTACCTTCCTGTAACGTTTCAGCCCGATTGGACCTTGTTTTCACACAAATGAACCCAGAATGATGTGAAATTGTGCTTCGTGCAACATAATTCTGGGTGCCATTTAAAAACCATAAGTGCTAATGACTCAATTCCTTTTTGTGGTTGTAGGGGCTGTTGATTGGAGTACACTAAAACAAACCTGACCTCTTTAGGATATTCAGAAGCCAAGTTATAAGCCCACAAAGGTGTAACTGTACTACTTCTTTAAAGTGACACCAGATCCGGTGACCTTTGGGACATGGTTTGACCCCCTATAGGAATGTGCGATCATCATGAAACGTTCAGATCAATTACAACTCAATAGATTCTACCTTCTTGTAACGTTTCAGCCTGATTGGACCTTGTTTTCCCACAAATGAACCCAGAATGATGTGAAATTGTGCTTCGTGCAACATAATTCTGGGTGCCATTTAAAAACCATAAGTGCTAATGACTCCATTCCTTTTTGGGTTAATGGGGGCTGTTAATTGGAGGACTCTAAAACAAACCTGACCTCTCTAGGATATTCAGAAGCCAAGTTAAAAGCCCACAAATGTGTAACTGGACTACTTCTTTAAAGTGACACCAGATCCGGTGACCTTTGGGGCATGGTTTGACCCCCAATAGGAATGTGCGATCATCATGAAACGTTAAGATCACTTACAACTCAATAGATTCTACCTTCTTGTAACGTTTCAGCCTGATTGGACCTTGATTTCACACAAATGGACCCAGAATGATGTGAAATTGTGCTTCGTGCAACATAATTCTGGGTGCCATTTACAAACCATAAGTGCTAATGGCTCCATTCCTTTTTGTGGTTGTAGGGGCTGTTGATTGGAGTACACTAAAACAAACCTGATCTCTCTAGTACATTCAGAAGCCAAGTTATAAGCCCACAAATGTGTAACATGACTACTTCTTTAAATTGACACCAGATCCGGTGACCTTTGGGACATAGTTTGACCCCCTTAGGAAAGTGCTATCATCATGAAACGTTCAGATCACTTACAACGCAATAGATTCTACCTTCTTGTAACGTTTCAGCCTGATTGGACCTTGTTTTCACACAAATGAACCCAGAATGATGTGAAATTGTGCTTCGTGCAACATAATTCTGGGTGCCATTTAAAAACCATAAGTGCTAATGACTCCATTCCTTTTTGGGTTAATGGGGGCTGTTAATTGGAGTACTCTAAAACAAACCTGACCTCTCTAGGATATTCAGAAGCCAAGTTATAAGCCCACAAATGTGTAACTGGACTACTTCTTTAAATTGACACCAGATCCGATGACTTTTGGGACATGGTTTGACCCCCTTAGGAAAGTGCGATCATCTTGAAACGTTCAGATCACTTACAACTCAATAGATTCTAACTTCTTGTAACGTTTCAGCCTGATTGGACCTTGTTTTCACAACGACTCCATTCCTTTTTGTGGTTGTAGGGGCTGTTGGCTGGAGTACATTAAAACAAACCTGATCTCTCTAGGACATTCAGAAGCCAAGTTATAAGCCCACAAATGTGTAACTGGACTACTTCTTTAAATTGACACCAGATCCGGTGACTTTTGGGACATGGTTTGACCCCGTTAGGAAAGTGCTATCATCATAAAACGTTCAGATCACTTACAACTCAATAGATTCTACCTTCCTGTAACGTTTCAGCCCGATTGGACCTTGTTTTCACACAAATGAACCCAGAATGATGTGAAATTGTGCTTCGTGCAACATAATTCTGGGTGCCATTTAAAAACCATAAGTGCTAATGACTCAATTCCTTTTTGTGGTTGTAGGGGCTGTTGATTGGAGTACACTAAAACAAACCTGACCTCTTTAGGATATTCAGAAGCCAAGTTATAAGCCCACAAAGGTGTAACTGTACTACTTCTTTAAAGTGACACCAGATCCGGTGACCTTTGGGACATGGTTTGACCCCCTATAGGAATGTGCGATCATCATGAAACGTTCAGATCAATTACAACTCAATAGATTCTACCTTCTTGTAACGTTTCAGCCTGATTGGACCTTGTTTTCACACAAATGAACCCAGAATGATGTGAAATTGTGCTTCGTGCAACATAATTCTGGGTGCCATTTAAAAACCATAAGTGCTAATGACTCCATTCCTTTTTGGGTTAATGGGGGCTGTTAATTGGAGGACTCTAAAACAAACCTGACCTCTCTAGGATATTCAGAAGCCAAGTTAAAAGCCCACAAATGTGTAACTGGACTACTTCTTTAAAGTGACACCAGATCCGGTGACCTTTGGGGCATGGTTTGACCCCCAATAGGAATGTGCGATCATCATGAAACGTTAAGATCACTTACAACTCAATAGATTCTACCTTCTTGTAACGTTTCAGCCTGATTGGACCTTGATTTCACACAAATGGACCCAGAATGATGTGAAATTGTGCTTCGTGCAACATAATTCTGGGTGCCATTTACAAACCATAAGTGCTAATGACTCCCTTCCTTTTTGTGGTTGTAGGGGCTGTTGATTGGAGTACATTAAAACAAACCTGATCTCTCTAGGAAATTCAGAAGCCAAGTTATAAGCCCACAAATGTGTAACTGGACTACTTCTTTAAATTGACACCAGATCCGGTGACCTTTGGGACATGGTTTGGCCCCCTTAGGAAAGTGCTATCATCATGAAACTTTCAGATCACTTACAACTCAATAGAGTCTACCTTCCTGTAACGTTTCAGCCTGATTGGACCTTGTTTTCACACAAATGAACCCAGAATGATGTGAAATTGTGCTTCGTGCAACATAATTCTGGGTGCCATTTAAAAACCATAAGTGCTAATGACTCCATTCATTTTTGGGGTTGTAGGGGCTGTTAATTGGAGTACGCTAAACCAAACCTGACCTCTCTAGGATATTCAGAAGCCAAGTTATAAGCCCACAAAGGTGTAACTGGACTACTTCTTTAAATTGACACCAGATCCGGTGACTTTTGGGACATGGTTTGACCCCGTTAGGAAAGTGCTATCATCATAAAACGTTCAGATCACTTACAACTCAATAGATTCTACCTTCCTGTAACGTTTCAGCCTGATTGGACCTTGTTTTCACACAAATGAACCCAGAATGATCTGAAATTGTGCTTCGTGCAACATAATTCTGGGTGCCATTTAAAAACCATAAGTGCTAAGGACTCAATTCCTTTTTGTGGTTGTAGGGGCTGTTGATTGGAGTACACTAAAACAAACCTGACTTCTTTAGGATATTCAGAAGCCAGGTTATAAGCCCACAAAGGTGTAACTGGACTACTTCTTTAAAGTGACACCAGATCCGGTGACCTTTGGGGCATGGTTTGACCCCCAATAGGAATGTGCGATCATCATGAAACGTTAAGATCACTTACAACTCAATAGATTCTACCTTCTTGTAACGTTTCAGCCTGATTGGACCTTGATTTCACACAAATGGACCCAGAATGATGTGAAATTGTGCTTCGTGCAACATAATTCTGGGTGCCATTTACAAACCATAAGTGCTAATGACTCCCTTCCTTTTTGTGGTTGTAGGGGCTGTTGATTGGAGTACATTAAAACAAACCTGATCTCTCTAGGAAATTCAGAAGCCAAGTTATAAGCCCACAAATGTGTAACTGGACTACTACTTTAAATTGACACCAGATCAGGTGACCTTTGGGACAAGGTTTGACCCCCTTAGGAAAGTGCTATCATCATGAAACTTTCAGATCACTTACAACTCAATAGATTCTACCTTCCTGTAACGTTTCAGCCTGATTGGACCTTGTTTTCACACAAATGAACCCAGAATGATGTGAAATTGTGCTTCGTGCAACATAATTCTGGGTGCCATTTAAAGACCATAAGTGCTAATGACTCCATTCATTTTTGGGGTTGTAGGGGCTGTTAATTGGAGTACGCTAAACCAAACCTGACCTCTCTAGGATATTCAGAAGCCAAGTTATAAGCCCACAAAGGTGTAACTGGACTACTTTTTTAAAGTGACACCAGGCCCGGTGACCTTTTGGACATGGTTTGACCCCATATAGGAATGTGCGATCATCATGAAACGTTCACATCACTTACAACGCAATAGATTCTACCTTCTTGTAATGTTTCAGCCTGATTGGACCTTGTTTTCACACAAATGGACCCAGAATGATGTGAAATTGTGCTTCGTGCAACATAATTCTGGGTGCCATTTACAAACCATAAGTGCTAATGACTCCATTCCTTTTTGTGCTTGTAGGGGCTGTTGATTGGAATACACTAAAACAAACCTGACCTCTCTAGGACATTCAGAAGCCAAGTTATAAGCCCACAAAGGTGTAACTGGACTACTTCTTTAAAGTGACACCAGGCCCGGTGACCTTTGGGACATGGTTTGACCCCCTTAGGAAAGTGCGATCATCTTGAAACGTTCAGATCACTTACAACTCAATAGAATCTACCTTCTTGTAACGTTTCAGCCTGACTGGACCTTGTTTTCACAATGACTCCATTCCTTTTTGTGGTTGTAGCGGCTGTTGGCTGGAGTACATTAAAACAAACCTGATCTCTCTATGACATTCAGAAGCCAAGTTATAAGCCCACAAATGTGTAACTGGACTACTTCTTTAAATTGACACCAGATCCGGTGACTTTTGGGACATGGTTTGACCCCGTTAGGAAAGTGCTATCATCATAAAACATTCAGATCACTTACAACTCAATAGATTCTACCTTCCTGTAACGTTTCAGCCTGACTGGACCTTGCTTTCACACAAATGAACCCAGAATGATGTGAAATTGTGCTTCGTGCAACATAATTCTGGGTGCCATTTAAAAACCATAAGTGCTAATGACTCAATTCCTTTTTGTGGTTGTAGGGGCTGTTGATTGGAGTACACTAAAACAAACCTGACCTCTTTAGGATATTCAGAAGCCAAGTTATAAGCCCACAAAGGTGAAACTGGACTACTTCTTTAAAGTGACACCAGGCCCGGTGACCTTTGGGACATGGTTTGACCCCCTATAGGAATGTGCGATCATCATGAAACGTTCAGATCACTTACAACTCAATAGATTCTACCTTCTTGTAACGTTTCAGCCTGATTGGACCTTGTTTTCACACAAATGGACCCAGAATGATGTGAAATTGTGCTTCGTGCAACATAATTCTGGGTGCCATTTACAAACCATAAGTGTTAATGACTCCATTCCTTTTTGTGGTTGTAGGGGCTGTTGATTGGAGTACACTAAAACAAACCTGATCTCTCTAGTACATTCAGAAGCCAAGTTATAAGCCCACAAATGTGTAACTGGACTACTTCTTTAAATTGACACCAGATCCGGTGACCTTTGGGACATAGTTTGACCCCCTTAGGAAAGTGCTATCATCATGAAACGTTCAGATCACTTACAACTCAATAGATTCTACCTTCTTGTAACGTTTCAGCCTGATTGGACCTTGTTTTCACACAAATGAACCCAGAATGATGTGAAATTGTGCTTCGTGCAACATAATTCTGGGTGCCATTTAAAAACCATAAGTGCTAATGACTCCATTCCTTTTTGGGTTAATGGGGGCTGTTAATTGGAGGACTCTAAAACAAACCTGACCTCTCTAGGATATTCAGAAGCCAAGTTAAAAGCCCACAAATGTGTAACTGGACTACTTCTTTAAAGTGACACCAGATCCGGTGACCTTTGGGACATGGTTTGACCCCCAATAGGAATGTGCGATCATCATGAAACGTTAAGATCACTTTCAACTCAATAGATTCTACCTTCTTGTAACGTTTCAGCCTGATTGGACCTTGATTTCACACAAATGGACCCAGAATGATGTGAAATTGTGCTTCGTGCAACATAATTCTGGGTGCCATTTACAAACCATAAGTGCTAATGACTCCCTTCCTTTTTGTGGCTGTAGGGGCTGTTGATTGGAGTACATTAAAACAAACCTGATCTCTCTAGGAAATTCAGAAGCCAAGTTATAAGCCCACAAATGTGTAACTGGACTACTTCTTTAAATTGACACCAGACACGGTGACCTTTGGGACATGGTTTGACCCCCTTAGGAAAGTGCTATCATCATGAAACTTTCAGATCACTTACAACTCAATAGATTCTACCTTCCTGTAACGTTTCAGCCTGATTGGACATTGTTTTCACACAAATGAACCAAGAATGATGTGAAATTGTGCTTCGTGCAACATAATTCTGGGTGCCATTTAAAAACCATAACTGCTAATGACTCCATTAATTTTTGGGGTTGTAGGGGCTGTTAATTGGAGTACGCTAAACCAAACCTGACCTCTCTAGGATATTCAGAAGCCAAGTTATAAGCCCACAAAGGTGTAACTGGACTACTTCTTTAAATTGACACCAGATCCGGTGACCTTTGGGACATGGTTTGACCCCCTATAGGAATGTGCGATCATCATGAAACGTTCAGATCACTTACAACTCAATAGATTCTACCTTCCTGTAACGTTTCAGCCTGATTGGACCTTGTTTTCACACAAATGGACCCAGAATGATGTGAAATTGTGCTTCATGCAACATAATTCTGGGTGCCATTTACAAACCATAAGTGCTAATGACTCCATTCCTTCTTGTGGTTGTAGGGGCTGTTGATTGGAGTACATTAAAACAAACCTGATCTCTCTAGGACATTCAGAAGCCAAGTTATAAGCCCACAAATGTGTAACTGGACTACTTTAATTTGACACCAGATCCGGTGACCTTTGGGACATTGTTTGACCGCCTATAGGAATGTGCTATCATCATGAAACATTCAGATCACTTACAAATCAATAGATTCTACCTTCCTGTAGCGTTTCAGCCTGATTGGACCTTGCTTTCACACAAATGAACCCAGAATGATGTGAAATTGTGCTTCGTGCAACATAATTCTGGGTGCCATTTACAAACCATAAGTGCTAATGACTCCATTCCTTTTTGGGGTAATGGGGGCTGTTAATTGCAGTACTCTAAACCAAACCTGACCTCTCTAGGATATTCAGAAGCCAAGTTATAAGCCCACAAAGCTGTACCTGGACTACTTCTTTAAAGTGACGCCAGGCCCGGTGACCTTTGGGACATGGTTTGACCCCCTATAGGAATGTGCGATCATCATGAAACGTTCAGATCACTTACAACTCAATAGATTCTACCTTCTTGTAACGTTTCAGCCTGATTGGACCTTGTTTTCACACAAATGGACCCAGAATGATGTGAAATTGTGCTTCGTGCAGCATAATTCTGGGTGCCATTTACAAACCATAAGGGCTAATGACTCCATTCCTTTTTGTGGTTGTAGGGGCTGTTGATTGGAGTACATTAAAACAAACCTGATCTCTCTAGGACATTCGGAAGCCAAGTTATAAGCCCACAAATGTGTAACTGGACTACTTCTTTAAATTGACACCAGATCCGGTGACCTTTGGGACATGGTTTGACCCCCTTAGGAAAGTGCGATCATCTTGAAAAGTTCAGATCACTTTCAACTCAATAGCTTCTACCTTCTTGTAATGTTTCAGCCTGATTGGACCTTGTTTTCACACAAATGGACCCAGAATGATGTGAAATTGTGCTTCGTGCAACATAATTCTGGGTGCCATTTACAAACCATAAGTGCTAATGACTCCATTCCTTTTTGTGCTTGTAGGGGCTGTTGATTGGAATACACTAAAACAAACCTGACCTCTCTAGGACATTCAGAAGCCAAGTTATAAGCCCACAAAGGTGTAACTGGACTACTTCTTTAAAGTGACACCAGGCCCGGTGACCTTTGGGACATGGTTTGACCCCCTTAGGAAAGTGCGATCATCTTGAAACGTTCAGATCACTTACAACTCAATAGAATCTACCTTCTTGTAACGTTTCAGCCTGATTGGACCTTGTTTTCACAATGACTCCATTCCTTTTTGTGGTTGTAGGGGCTGTTGGCTGGAGTACATTAAAACAAACCTGATCTCTCTAGGACATTCAGAAGCCAAGTTATAAGCCCACAAATGTGTAACTGGACTACTTCTTTAAATTGACACCAGATCCGGTGACTTTTGGGACATGGTTTGACCCCCTTAGGAAAGTGCTATCATCACAAAACGTTCAGATCAATTACAACTCAATAGATTCTACCTTCCTGTAACATTTCAGCCTGATTGGACCTTGTTTTCACACAAATGAAGCCAGAATGATATGAAATTGTGCTTCGTGCAACATAATTCTGTGTGCCATTTAAAAACCATAAGTGCTAATGACTCCATTCCTTTTTGTGGTTGTAGGGGCTGCTGATTGGAGTATACTAAAACAAACCTGATCTCTCTAGGACATTCAGAAGCCAAGTTATAAGCCCACAAATGTGTAACTGGACTACTTCTTTAAATTGACACCAGATCCGGTGACCTTTGGGACATGGTTTGACCCCCTTAGGAAAGTGCGATCATCGTGAAACGTTCAAATCACTTACAACTCAATAGATTCTACCTTTGTGTAACGTTTCAGCCTGATTGGACCTTGTTTTCACACAAATGGACCCAGAATGATGTGAAATTGTGCTTCGTGCAACATAATTCTGGTTGCCATTTACAAACCATAAGTGCTAATGACTCCATTCCTTTTTGTGGTTGTAGGGGCTGTCTATTGGAGTATACTAAAACAAACCTGATCTCTCTAGGACATTCAGAAGCCAAGTTATAAGCCCACAAATGTGTAACTGGACTACTTCTTTAAATTGACACCAGATCCGGTGACCTTTGGGACATGGTTTGACCCCCTTAGGAAAGTGCTATCATCATGAAACGTTCAGATCACTTACAACTCAATAGATTCTACCTTTGTGTAACGTTTCAGCCTGATTGGACCTTGTTTTCACACAAATGGACCCAGAATGATGTGAAATTGTGCTTCGTGCAACATAATTCTGGGTGCCATTTACAAACCATAAGTGCTAATGACTCCATTCCTTTTTGTGGTTGTAGGGGCTGTTGATTGGAGTACACTAAAACAAACCTGATCTCTCTAGGACATTCAGAAGCCAAGTTATAAGCCCACAAATGTGTAACTGGACTACTTTAATTTGACACCAGATCCGGTGACCTTTGGGACATGGTTTGACCCCCTTAGGAAAGTGCTATCATCATGAAACATTCAGATCACTTACAAATCAATAGATTCTACCTTCCTGTAGCGTTTCAGCCTGATTGGACCTTGCTTTCACACAAATGAACCCAGAATGATGTGAAATTGTGCTTCGTGCAACATAATTCTGGGTGCCATTTACAAACCATAAGTGCTAATGACTCCATTCCTTTTTGGGGTAATGGGGGCTGTTAATTGCAGTACTCTAAACCAAACCTGACCTCTCTAGGATATTCAGAAGCCAAGTTATAAGCCCACAAAGCTGTACCTGGACTACTTCTTTAAAGTGACGCCAGGCCCGGTGACCTTTGGGACATGGTTTGACCCCCTATAGGAATGTGCGATCATCATGAAACGTTCAGATCACTTACAACTCAATAGATTCTACCTTCTTGTAACGTTTCAGCCTGATTGGACCTTGTTTTCACACAAATGGACCCAGAATGATGTGAAATTGTGCTTCGTGCAGCATAATTCTGGGTGCCATTTACAAACCATAAGTGCTAATGACTCCATTCCTTTTTGTGGTTGTAGGGGCTGTTGATTGGAGTACATTAAAACAAACCTGATCTCTCTAGGACATTCGGAAGCCAAGTTATAAGCCCACAAATGTGTAACTGGACTACTTCTTTAAATTGACACCAGATCCGGTGACCTTTGGGACATGGTTTGACCCCCTTAGGAAAGTGCGATCATCTTGAAAAGTTCAGATCACTTTCAACTCAATAGCTTCTACCTTCTTGTAACGTTTCAGCCTGATTGGACCTTGTTTTCACACAAATCGACCCAGAATGATGTGAAATTGTGCTTCGTGCAACATAATTCTGGGTGCCATTTACAAACCATAAGTGCTAATGACTCCATTCCTTTTTGTGCTTGTAGGGGCTGTTGATTGGAATACACTAAAACAAACCTGACCTCTCTAGGACATTCAGAAGCCAAGTTATAAGCCCACAAAGGTGTAACTGGACTACTTCTTTAAAGTGACACCAGGCCCGGTGACCTTTGGGACATGGTTTGACCCCCTTAGGAAAGTGCGATCATCTTGAAACGTTCAGATCACTTACAACTCAATAGAATCTACCTTCTTGTAACGTTTCAGCCTGATTGGACCTTGTTTTCACAATGACTCCATTCCTTTTTGTGGTTGTAGGGGCTGTTGGCTGGAGTACATTAAAACAAACCTGATCTCTCTAGGACATTCAGAAGCCAAGTTATAAGCCCACAAATGTGTAACTGGACTACTTCTTTAAATTGACACCAGATCCGGTGACTTTTGGGACATGGTTTGACCCCCTTAGGAAAGTGCTATCATCACAAAACGTTCAGATCAATTACAACTCAATAGATTCTACCTTCCTGTAACATTTCAGCCTGATTGGACCTTGTTTTCACACAAATGAAGCCAGAATGATATGAAATTGTGCTTCGTGCAACATAATTCTGTGTGCCATTTAAAAACCATAAGTGCTAATGACTCCATTCCTTTTTGTGGTTGTAGGGGCTGCTGATTGGAGTATACTAAAACAAACCTGATCTCTCTAGGACATTCAGAAGCCAAGTTATAAGCCCACAAATGTGTAACTGGACTACTTCTTTAAATTGACACCAGATCCGGTGACCTTTGGGACATGGTTTGACCCCCTTAGGAAAGTGCGATCATCGTGAAACGTTCAAATCACTTACAACTCAATAGATTCTACCTTTGTGTAACGTTTCAGCCTGATTGGACCTTGTTTTCACACAAATGGACCCAGAATGATGTGAAATTGTGCTTCGTGCAACATAATTCTGGTTGCCATTTACAAACCATAAGTGCTAATGACTCCATTCCTTTTTGTGGTTGTAGGGGCTGTCTATTGGAGTATACTAAAACAAACCTGATCTCTCTAGGACATTCAGAAGCCAAGTTATAAGCCCACAAATGTGTAACTGGACTACTTCTTTAAATTGACACCAGATCCGGTGACCTTTGGGACATGGTTTGACCCCCTTAGGAAAGTGCTATCATCATGAAACGTTCAGATCACTTACAACTCAATAGATTCTACCTTTGTGTAACGTTTCAGCCTGATTGGACCTTGTTTTCACACAAATGGACCCAGAATGATGTGAAATTGTGCTTCGTGCAACATAATTCTGGGTGCCATTTACAAACCATAAGTGCTAATGACTCCATTCCTTTTTGTGGTTGTAGGGGCTGTTGATTGGAGTACACTAAAACAAACCTGATCTCTCTAGGACATTCAGAAGCCAAGTTATAAGCCCACAAATGTGTAACTGGACTACTTTAATTTGACACCAGATCCGGTGACCTTTGGGACATGGTTTGACCCCCTTAGGAAAGTGCTATCATCATGAAACATTCAGATCACTTACAAATCAATAGATTCTACCTTCCTGTAGCGTTTCAGCCTGATTGGACCTTGCTTTCACACAAATGAACCCAGAATGATGTGAAATTGTGCTTCGTGCAACATAATTCTGGGTGCCATTTACAAACCATAAGTGCTAATGACTCCATTCCTTTTTGGGGTAATGGGGGCTGTTAATTGCAGTACTCTAAACCAAACCTGACCTCTCTAGGATATTCAGAAGCCAAGTTATAAGCCCACAAAGGTGTACCTGGACTACTTCTTTAAAGTGACGCCAGGCCCGGTGACCTTTGGGACATGGTTTGACCCCCTATAGGAATGTGCGATCATCATGAAACGTTCAGATCACTTACAACTCAATAGATTCTACCTTCTTGTAACGTTTCAGCCTGATTGGACCTTGTTTTCACACAAATGGACCCAGAATGATGTGAAATTGTGCTTCGTGCAGCATAATTCTGGGTGCCATTTACAAACCATAAGGGCTAATGACTCCATTCCTTTTTGTGGTTGTAGGGGCTGTTGATTGGAGTACATTAAAACAAACCTGATCTCTCTAGGACATTCGGAAGCCAAGTTATAAGCCCACAAATGTGTAACTGGACTACTTCTTTAAATTGACACCAGATCCGGTGACCTTTGGGACATGGTTTGACCCCCTTAGGAAAGTGCGATCATCTTGAAAAGTTCAGATCACTTTCAACTCAATAGCTTTTACCTTCTTGTAACGTTTCAGCCTGATTGGACCTTGTTTTCACACAAATGGACCCAGAATGATGTGAAATTGTGCTTCGTGCAACATAATTCTGGGTGCCATTTACAAACCATAAGTGCTAATGACTCCATTCCTTTTTGTGCTTGTAGGGGCTGTTGATTGGAATACACTAAAACAAACCTGACCTCTCTAGGACATTCAGAAGCCAAGTTATAAGCCCACAAAGGTGTAACTGGACTACTTCTTTAAAGTGACACCAGGCCCGGTGACCTTTGGGACATGGTTTGACCCCCTTAGGAAAGTGCGATCATCTTGAAACGTTCAGATCACTTACAACTCAATAGAATCTACCTTCTTGTAACGTTTCAGCCTGATTGGACCTTGTTTTCACAATGACTCCATTCCTTTTTGTGGTTGTAGGGGCTGTTGGCTGGAGTACATTAAAACAAACCTGATCTCTCTAGGACATTCAGAAGCCAAGTTATAAGCCCACAAATGTGTAACTGGACTACTTCTTTAAATTGACACCAGATCCGGTGACTTTTGGGACATGGTTTGACCCCCTTAGGAAAGTGCTATCATCACAAAACGTTCAGATCAATTACAACTCAATAGATTCTACCTTCCTGTAACGTTTCAGCCTGATTGGACCTTGTTTTCACACAAATGAAGCCAGAATGATATGAAATTGTGCTTCGTGCAACATAATTCTGGGTGCCATTTAAAAACCATAAGTGCTAATGACTCCATTCCTTTTTTTGGTTGTAGGGGCTGCTGAATGGAGTATACTAAAACAAACCTGATCTCTCTAGGACATTCAGAAGCCAAGTTATAAGCCCACAAATGTGTAACTGGACTACTTCTTTAAATTGACACCAGATCCGGTGACCTTTGGGACATGGTTTGACCCCCTTAGGAATGTGCGATCATCTTGAAACGTTCAGATCACTTACAACTCAATAGATTCTACCTTTGTGTAACGTTTCAGCCTGATTGGACCTTGTTTTCACACAAATGGACCCAGAATGATGTGAAATTGTGCTTCATGCAACATAATTCTGGGTGCCATTTACAAACCATAAGTGCTAATGACTCCATTCCTTCTTGTGGTTGTAGGGGCTGTTGATTGGAGTACATTAAAACAAACCTGATCTCTCTAGGACATTCAGAAGCCAAGTTATAAGCCCACAAATGTGTAACTGGACTACTTTAATTTGACACCAGATCCGGTGACCTTTGGGACATTGTTTGACCGCCTATAGGAATGTGCTATCATCATGAAACATTCAGATCACTTACAAATCAATAGATTCTACCTTCCTGTAGCGTTTCAGCCTGATTGGACCTTGCTTTCACACAAATGAACCCAGAATGATGTGAAATTGTGCTTCGTGCAACATAATTCTGGGTGCCATTTACAAACCATAAGTGCTAATGACTCCATTCCTTTTTGGGGTAATGGGGGCTGTTAATTGCAGTACTCTAAACCAAACCTGACCTCTCTAGGATATTCAGAAGCCAAGTTATAAGCCCACAAAGCTGTACCTGGACTACTTCTTTAAAGTGACGCCAGGCCCGGTGACCTTTGGGACATGGTTTGACCCCCTATAGGAATGTGCGATCATCATGAAACGTTCAGATCACTTACAACTCAATAGATTCTACCTTCTTGTAACGTTTCAGCCTGATTGGACCTTGTTTTCACACAAATGGACCCAGAATGATGTGAAATTGTGCTTCGTGCAGCATAATTCTGGGTGCCATTTACAAACCATAAGGGCTAATGACTCCATTCCTTTTTGTGGTTGTAGGGGCTGTTGATTGGAGTACATTAAAACAAACCTGATCTCTCTAGGACATTCGGAAGCCAAGTTATAAGCCCACAAATGTGTAACTGGACTACTTCTTTAAATTGACACCAGATCCGGTGACCTTTGGGACATGGTTTGACCCCCTTAGGAAAGTGCGATCATCTTGAAAAGTTCAGATCACTTTCAACTCAATAGCTTCTACCTTCTTGTAACGTTTCAGCCTGATTGGACCTTGTTTTCACACAAATGGACCCAGAATGATGTGAAATTGTGCTTCGTGCAACATAATTCTGGGTGCCATTTACAAACCATAAGTGCTAATGACTCCATTCCTTTTTGTGGTTGTAGGGGCTGTCTATTGGAGTATACTAAAACAAACCTGATCTCTCTAGGACATTCAGAAGCCAAGTTATAAGCCCACAAATGTGTAACTGGACTACTTCTTTAAATTGACACCAGATCCGGTGACCTTTGGGACATGGTTTGACCCCCTTAGGAAAGTGCTATCATCATGAAACGTTCAGATCACTTACAACTCAATAGATTCTACCTTTGTGTAACGTTTCAGCCTGATTGGACCTTGTTTTCACACAAATGGACCCAGAATGATGTGAAATTGTGCTTCGTGCAACATAATTCTGGGTGCCATTTACAAACCATAAGTGCTAATGACTCCATTCCTTTTTGTGGTTGTAGGGGCTGTTGATTGGAGTACACTAAAACAAACCTGATCTCTCTAGGACATTCAGAAGCCAAGTTATAAGCCCACAAATGTGTAACTGGACTACTTTAATTTGACACCAGATCCGGTGACCTTTGGGACATGGTTTGACCCCCTTAGGAAAGTGCTATCATCATGAAACATTCAGATCACTTACAAATCAATAGATTCTACCTTCCTGTAGCGTTTCAGCCTGATTGGACCTTGCTTTCACACAAATGAACCCAGAATGATGTGAAATTGTGCTTCGTGCAACATAATTCTGGGTGCCATTTACAAACCATAAGTGCTAATGACTCCATTCCTTTTTGGGGTAATGGGGGCTGTTAATTGCAGTACTCTAAACCAAACCTGACCTCTCTAGGATATTCAGAAGCCAAGTTATAAGCCCACAAAGGTGTACCTGGACTACTTCTTTAAAGTGACGCCAGGCCCGGTGACCTTTGGGACATGGTTTGACCCCCTATAGGAATGTGCGATCATCATGAAACGTTCAGATCACTTACAACTCAATAGATTCTACCTTCTTGTAACGTTTCAGCCTGATTGGACCTTGTTTTCACACAAATGGACCCAGAATGATGTGAAATTGTGCTTCGTGCAGCATAATTCTGGGTGCCATTTACAAACCATAAGGGCTAATGACTCCATTCCTTTTTGTGGTTGTAGGGGCTGTTGATTGGAGTACATTAAAACAAACCTGATCTCTCTAGGACATTCGGAAGCCAAGTTATAAGCCCACAAATGTGTAACTGGACTACTTCTTTAAATTGACACCAGATCCGGTGACCTTTGGGACATGGTTTGACCCCCTTAGGAAAGTGCGATCATCTTGAAAAGTTCAGATCACTTTCAACTCAATAGCTTTTACCTTCTTGTAACGTTTCAGCCTGATTGGACCTTGTTTTCACACAAATGGACCCAGAATGATGTGAAATTGTGCTTCGTGCAACATAATTCTGGGTGCCATTTACAAACCATAAGTGCTAATGACTCCATTCCTTTTTGTGCTTGTAGGGGCTGTTGATTGGAATACACTAAAACAAACCTGACCTCTCTAGGACATTCAGAAGCCAAGTTATAAGCCCACAAAGGTGTAACTGGACTACTTCTTTAAAGTGACACCAGGCCCGGTGACCTTTGGGACATGGTTTGACCCCCTTAGGAAAGTGCGATCATCTTGAAACGTTCAGATCACTTACAACTCAATAGAATCTACCTTCTTGTAACGTTTCAGCCTGATTGGACCTTGTTTTCACAATGACTCCATTCCTTTTTGTGGTTGTAGGGGCTGTTGGCTGGAGTACATTAAAACAAACCTGATCTCTCTAGGACATTCAGAAGCCAAGTTATAAGCCCACAAATGTGTAACTGGACTACTTCTTTAAATTGACACCAGATCCGGTGACTTTTGGGACATGGTTTGACCCCCTTAGGAAAGTGCTATCATCACAAAACGTTCAGATCAATTACAACTCAATAGATTCTACCTTCCTGTAACGTTTCAGCCTGATTGGACCTTGTTTTCACACAAATGAAGCCAGAATGATATGAAATTGTGCTTCGTGCAACATAATTCTGGGTGCCATTTAAAAACCATAAGTGCTAATGACTCCATTCCTTTTTTTGGTTGTAGGGGCTGCTGAATGGAGTATACTAAAACAAACCTGATCTCTCTAGGACATTCAGAAGCCAAGTTATAAGCCCACAAATGTGTAACTGGACTACTTCTTTAAATTGACACCAGATCCGGTGACCTTTGGGACATGGTTTGACCCCCTTAGGAATGTGCGATCATCTTGAAACGTTCAGATCACTTACAACTCAATAGATTCTACCTTTGTGTAACGTTTCAGCCTGATTGGACCTTGTTTTCACACAAATGGACCCAGAATGATGTGAAATTGTGCTTCATGCAACATAATTCTGGGTGCCATTTACAAACCATAAGTGCTAATGACTCCATTCCTTCTTGTGGTTGTAGGGGCTGTTGATTGGAGTACATTAAAACAAACCTGATCTCTCTAGGACATTCAGAAGCCAAGTTATAAGCCCACAAATGTGTAACTGGACTACTTTAATTTGACACCAGATCCGGTGACCTTTGGGACATTGTTTGACCGCCTATAGGAATGTGCTATCATCATGAAACATTCAGATCACTTACAAATCAATAGATTCTACCTTCCTGTAGCGTTTCAGCCTGATTGGACCTTGCTTTCACACAAATGAACCCAGAATGATGTGAAATTGTGCTTCGTGCAACATAATTCTGGGTGCCATTTACAAACCATAAGTGCTAATGACTCCATTCCTTTTTGGGGTAATGGGGGCTGTTAATTGCAGTACTCTAAACCAAACCTGACCTCTCTAGGATATTCAGAAGCCAAGTTATAAGCCCACAAAGCTGTACCTGGACTACTTCTTTAAAGTGACGCCAGGCCCGGTGACCTTTGGGACATGGTTTGACCCCCTATAGGAATGTGCGATCATCATGAAACGTTCAGATCACTTACAACTCAATAGATTCTACCTTCTTGTAAAGTTTCAGCCTGATTGGACCTTGTTTTCACACAAATGGACCCAGAATGATGTGAAATTGTGCTTCGTGCAGCATAATTCTGGGTGCCATTTACAAACCATAAGGGCTAATGACTCCATTCCTTTTTGTGGTTGTAGGGGCTGTTGATTGGAGTACATTAAAACAAACCTGATCTCTCTAGGACATTCGGAAGCCAAGTTATAAGCCCACAAATGTGTAACTGGACTACTTCTTTAAATTGACACCAGATCCGGTGACCTTTGGGACATGGTTTGACCCCCTTAGGAAAGTGCGATCATCTTGAAAAGTTCAGATCACTTTCAA
The DNA here is from genome assembly GCF_043380555.1 of Nothobranchius furzeri. Lineage (NCBI taxonomy): Eukaryota > Metazoa > Chordata > Actinopteri > Cyprinodontiformes > Nothobranchiidae > Nothobranchius > Nothobranchius furzeri. The sequence goes on from NC_091756.1 coordinate 20,034,487, forward strand.
CTCAATAGCTTCTACCTTCTTGTAACGTTTCAGCCTGATTGGACCTTGTTTTCACACAAATGGACCCAGAATGATGTGAAATTGTGCTTCGTGCAACATAATTCTGGGTGCCATTTACAAACCATAAGTGCTAATGACTCCATTCCTTTTTGTGGTTGTAGGGGCTGTCTATTGGAGTATACTAAAACAAACCTGATCTCTCTAGGACATTCAGAAGCCAAGTTATAAGCCCACAAATGTGTAACTGGACTACTTCTTTAAATTGACACCAGATCCGGTGACCTTTGGGACATGGTTTGACCCCCTTAGGAAAGTGCTATCATCATGAAACGTTCAGATCACTTACAACTCAATAGATTCTACCTTTGTGTAACGTTTCAGCCTGATTGGACCTTGTTTTCACACAAATGGACCCAGAATGATGTGAAATTGTGCTTCGTGCAACATAATTCTGGGTGCCATTTACAAACCATAAGTGCTAATGACTCCATTCCTTTTTGTGGTTGTAGGGGCTGTTGATTGGAGTACACTAAAACAAACCTGATCTCTCTAGGACATTCAGAAGCCAAGTTATAAGCCCACAAATGTGTAACTGGACTACTTTAATTTGACACCAGATCCGGTGACCTTTGGGACATGGTTTGACCCCCTTAGGAAAGTGCTATCATCATGAAACATTCAGATCACTTACAAATCAATAGAATCTACCTTCCTGTAGCGTTTCAGCCTGATTGGACCTTGCTTTCACACAAATGAACCCAGAATGATGTGAAATTGTGCTTCGTGCAACATAATTCTGGGTGCCATTTACAAACCATAAGTGCTAATGACTCCATTCCTTTTTGGGGTAATGGGGGCTGTTAATTGCAGTACTCTAAACCAAACCTGACCTCTCTAGGATATTCAGAAGCCAAGTTATAAGCCCACAAAGGTGTACCTGGACTACTTCTTTAAAGTGACGCCAGGCCCGGTGACCTTTGGGACATGGTTTGACCCCCTATAGGAATGTGCGATCATCATGAAACGTTCAGATCACTTACAACTCAATAGATTCTACCTTCTTGTAACGTTTCAGCCTGATTGGACCTTGTTTTCACACAAATGGACCCAGAATGATGTGAAATTGTGCTTCGTGCAGCATAATTCTGGGTGCCATTTACAAACCATAAGGGCTAATGACTCCATTCCTTTTTGTGGTTGTAGGGGCTGTTGATTGGAGTACATTAAAACAAACCTGATCTCTCTAGGACATTCGGAAGCCAAGTTATAAGCCCACAAATGTGTAACTGGACTACTTCTTTAAATTGACACCAGATCCGGTGAACTTTGGGACATGGTTTGACCCCCTTAGGAAAGTGCGATCATCTTGAAAAGTTCAGATCACTTTCAACTCAATAGCTTTTACCTTCTTGTAACGTTTCAGCCTGATTGGACCTTGTTTTCACACAAATGGACCCAGAATGATGTGAAATTGTGCTTCGTGCAACATAATTCTGGGTGCCATTTACAAACCATAAGTGCTAATGACTCCATTCCTTTTTGTGCTTGTAGGGGCTGTTGATTGGAATACACTAAAACAAACCTGACCTCTCTAGGACATTCAGAAGCCAAGTTATAAGCCCACAAAGGTGTAACTGGACTACTTCTTTAAAGTGACACCAGGCCCGGTGACCTTTGGGACATGGTTTGACCCCCTTAGGAAAGTGCGATCATCTTGAAACGTTCAGATCACTTACAACTCAATAGAATCTACCTTCTTGTAACGTTTCAGCCTGATTGGACCTTGTTTTCACAATGACTCCATTCCTTTTTGTGGTTGTAGGGGCTGTTGGCTGGAGTACATTAAAACAAACCTGATCTCTCTAGGACATTCAGAAATCAAGTTATAAGCCCACAAATGTGTAACTGGACTACTTCTTTAAATTGACACCAGATCCGGTGACTTTTGGGACATGGTTTGACCCCCTTAGGAAAGTGCTATCATCACAAAACGTTCAGATCAATTACAACTCAATAGATTCTACCTTCCTGTAACGTTTCAGCCTGATTGGACCTTGTTTTCACACAAATGAAGCCAGAATGATATGAAATTGTGCTTCGTGCAACATAATTCTGGGTGCCATTTAAAAACCATAAGTGCTAATGACTCCATTCCTTTTTTTGGTTGTAGGGGCTGCTGAATGGAGTATACTAAAACAAACCTGATCTCTCTAGGACATTCAGAAGCCAAGTTATAAGCCCACAAATGTGTAACTGGACTACTTCTTTAAATTGACACCAGATCCGGTGACCTTTGGGACATGGTTTGACCCCCTTAGGAAAGTGCGATCATCTTGAAACGTTCAGATCACTTACAACTCAATAGATTCTACCTTTGTGTAACGTTTCAGCCTGATTGGACCTTGTTTTCACACAAATGGACCCAGAATGATGTGAAATTGTGCTTCGTGCAACATAATTCTGGTTGCCATTTACAAACCATAAGTGCTAATGACTCCATTACTTTTTGTGGTTGTAGGGGCTGTCTATTGGAGTATACTAAAACAAACCTGATCTCTCTAGGACATTCAGAAGCCAAGTTATAAGCCCACAAATGTGTAACTGGACTACTTCTTTAAATTGACACCAGATCCGGTGACCTTTGGGACATGGTTTGACCCCCTTAGGAAAGTGCTATCATCATGAAACGTTCAGATCACTTACAACTCAATAGATTCGACCTTCCTGTAACGTTTCAGCCTGATTGGACCTTGTTTTCACACAAATGAACCCAGAATGATGTGAAATTGTGCTTAGTGCAGCATAATTCTGGGTGCCATTTAAAAACCATAAGTGCTAATGACTCCATTCCTTTTTGAGGTTGTAGGGGTTGTTGATTGGAGTACACTAAAACAAACCTGATCTCTCTAGGACATTCAGAAGCCAAGTTATAAGCCCACAAATGTGTAACTGGACTACTTCTTTAAATTGACACCAGATCCGGTGACGTTTGGGACATGGTTTGACCCCCTTAGGAAAGTGCTATCATCATGAAACGTTCAGATCACTTACAACTCAATGTATTCTACCTTCTTGTAGCGTTTCAGCCTGATTGGACCTTGTTTTCACACAAATGGACCCAGAATGATGTGAAATTGTGCTTCGTGCAACATAATTCTGGGTGCCATTTACAAACCATAAGTGCTAATGACTCCATTCTTTTTTGTGGTTGTAGGGGCTGTTGATTGGAGTACATTAAAACAAACCTGATCTCTCTAGGACATTCAGAAGCCAAGTTATAAGCCCACAAATGTGTAACTGGACTACTTCTTTAAAGTGACACCAGGCCCGGTGACCTTTGGGACATGGTTTGACCCCCTTAGGAAAGTGCTATCATCATGAAACATTCAGATCATTTACAACTCAATAGATTCTACCTTCCTGTAACGTTTCAGCCTGATTGGACCTTGTTTTCACACAAATGAACCCAGAATGATGTGAAAATTTGCTTCGTGCAACATAATTCTGCGTGCCATTTAAAAACCATAAGTGCTAATGACTCCATTCCTTTTTGGGGTAATGGGGGATGTTAATTGAAGTACTCTAAAACAAACCTGACCTCTCTAGGATATTCAAAAGCCAAGTTATAAGCCCACAAATGTGTAACTGGACTACTTCTTTAAATTGACACCAGATCCGGTGACCTTTGGGACATGGTTTGACCCCCTTAGGAAAGTGCTATCATCATGAAACGTTCAGATCACTTACAACTCAATAGATTCTACCTTCCTGTAACGTTTCAGCCTGATTGGACCTTGTTTTCACACAAAAGAACCCAGAATGATGTGAAATTGTGCTTAGTGCAGCATAATTCTGGGTGCCATTTAAAAACCATAAGTGCTAATGACTCCATTCCTTTTTGAGGTTGTAGGGGTTGTTGATTGGAGTACACTAAAACAAACCTGATCTCTCTAGGACATTCAGAAGCCAAGTTATAAGCCCACAAATGTGTAACTGGACTACTTCTTTAAATTGACACCAGATCCGGTGACCTTTGGGACATGGTTTGACCCCCTTAGGAAAGTGCTATCATCATGAAACGTTCAGATCACTTACAACTCAATAGATTCTACCTTCCTGTAACGTTTCAGCCTGATTGGACTCTGTTTTCACACAAATGAACCCAGAATGATGTGAAATTGTGCTTCGTGCAACATAATTCTGGGTGCCATTTACAAACCATAAGTGCTAATGACTCCATTCCTTTTTGTGGTTGTAGGGGCTGTTGATTGGAGTACACTAAAACAAACCTAACCTCTCTAGGACATTCAGAAGCCAAGTTATAAGCCCACAAAGGTGTAACTGGACTACTTCTTTAAAGTGGCACCAGGCCCGGTGACCTTTGGGACATGGTTTGACCCCCTATAGGAATGTGCGATCATCTTGAAACGTTCAGATCACTTACAACTCAATAGATTCTACCTTCTTGTAGCGTTTCAGCCTGATTGGACTTTGTTTTCACACAAATGGACCCAGAATGATGTGAAATTGTGCTTCGTGCAACATAATTCTGGGTGCCATTTACAAACCATAAGTGCTAATGACTCCATTCTTTTTTGTGGTTGTAGGGGCTGTTGATTGGAGTACATTAAAACAAACCTGATCTCTCTAGGACATTCAGAAGCCAAGTTATAAGCCCACAAATGTGTAACTGGACTACTTCTTTAAAGTGACATCAGGCCCGGTGACCTTTGGGACATGGTTTGACCCCCTTAGGAAAGTGCTATCATCATGAAACGTTCAGATCACTTACAACTCAATAGAGTCTACCTTCCTGTAACGTTTCAGCCTGATTTGACCTTATTTTCACACAAATGAACCCAGAATGATGTGAAATTTTGCTTCGTGCAACATAATTCTGCGTGCCACTAAAAACCATAAGTGCTAATGACTCCATTCCTTTTTGGGGTAATGGGGGATGTTAATTGGAGTACTCTAAAACAAACTTACCTCTCTAGGATATTCAAAAGCCAAGTTATAAGCCCACAAATGTGTAACTGGACTACTTCTTTAAATTGACACCAGATCCGGTGACCTTTGGGACATGGTTTGACCCCCTTAGGAAAGTGCTATCATCATGAAACATTCAGAACACTTACAACTCAATAGATTCTACCTTCCTGTAACATTTCAGCCTGATTGGACCTTGTTTTCACACAAATGGACCCAGAATGATGTGAAATTGTGCTTCGTGCAACATAATTCTGGGTGCCATTTACAAACCATAAGTGCTAATGACTCCATTCTTTTTTGTGGTTGTAGGGGCTGTTGATTGGAGTACATTAAAACAAACCTGATCTCTCTAGGACATTCAGAAGCCAAGTTATAAGCCCACAAATGTGTAACTGGACTACTTCTTTAAAGTGACACCAGGCCCGGTGACCTTTGGGAGATGGTTTGACCCCCCTTAGGAAAGTGCTATCATCATGAAACGTTCAGATCACTTACAACTCAATAGATTCTACCTTCCTGTAACGTTTCAGCCTGAATGGACCTTGTTTTCACACAAATGAACCCAGAATGATGTGAAATTTTGCTTCGTGCAACATAATTCTGCGTGCCATTTAAAAACCATAAGTGCTAATGACTCCATTCCTTTTTGGGGTAATGGGGGATGTTAATTGGAGTACTCTAAAACAAACCTGACCTCTCTAGGATATTCAAAAGCCAAGTTATAAGCCCAGAAATGTGTAACTGGACTACTTCTTTAAATTGACACCAGATCCGGTGACCTTTGGGACATGGTTTGACCCCCTTAGGAAAGTGCTATCATCATGAAACGTTCAGATCACTTACAACTCAATAGATTCTACCTTCCTGTAACGTTTCAGCCTGATTGGACCTTGTTTTCACACAAATGAACCCAGAATGATGTGAAATTGTGCTTAGTGCAGCATAATTCTGGGTGCCATTTAAAAACCATAAGTGCTAATGACTCCATTCCTTTTTGAGGTTGTAGGGGTTGTTGATTGGAGTACACTAAAACAAACCTGATCTCTCTAGGACATTCAGACGCCAAGTTATAAGCCCACAAATGTGTAACTGGACTACTTCTTTAAATTGACACCAGATCCGGTGACCTTTGGGACATGGTTTGTCCCCCTTAGGAAAGTGCTATCATCATGAAACGTTCAGATCAATTACAACTCAATATATTCTACCTTCCTGTAACCTTTCAGCCTGATTGGACCTTGTTTTCACACAAATGAACCCAGAATGATGTGAAATTGTGCTTCGTGCAACATAATTCTGGGTGCCATTTACAAACCATAAGTGCTAATGACTCCATTCCTTTTTGTGGTTGTAGGGGCTGTTGATTGGAGTACACTAAAACAAACCTAACCTCTCTAGGACATTCAGAAGCCAAGTTATAATCCCACAAATGTGTAACTGGACTACTTCTTTAAATTGACACCAGATCCGGTGACCTTTGGGACATGGTTTGACCCCCTTAGGAAAGTGCTATCATCATGAAACGTTCAGATCACTTACAACTCATTAGATTCTACCTTCCTGTAACGTTTAGGCCTTATTGGACCTTGTTTTCACACAAATGGACCCAGAATGAAGTGAAATTGTGCTTCGTGCAACATAATTCTGGGTGCCATTTACAAACCATAAGTGCTAATGACTCCATTCATTTTTGTGGTTGTAGGGGCTGTTGATTGGAGTACACTAAAACAAACCTGATCTCTCTAGAACATTCAGAAGCCAAGTTATAAGCCCACAAATGTGTAACTGGACTACTTCTTTAAATTGACACCAGATCCGGTGACCTTTGGGACATGGTTTGACCCCCTTAGGAAAGTGCTATCATCATGAAACGTTCAGATCACTTACAACTCAATAGATTCTACCTTCCTGTAACGTTTCAGCCTGATTGGACCTTGTTTTCACACAAATGAACCCAGAATGATGTGAAATTGTGCTTCGTGCAACATAATTCTGGGTGCCATTTAAAAACCATAAGTGCTAATGACTCCAGTCCTTTTTGTGGTTGTAGGGGCTGTTGATTGGAGTACACTAAAACAAACCTGACCTCTTTAGGATATTCAGAAGCCAAGTTATAAGCCCACAAAGTTGTAACTGGACTACTTCTTTAAAGTGACACCAGGCCCGGTGACCTTTGGGACATGGTTTGACCCCCTATAGGAATGTGTAATCATCATGAAACGTTCAGATCACTTACAACTCAATAGATTGTACCTTCCTGTAACGTTTCAGCCTGATTGGACCTTGTTTTCACACAAATGGACACAGAATGATGTGAAATTGTGCTTCGTGCAAAATAATTCTGGGTGCCATTTAAAAACCATAAGTGCTAATGACTGCATTCCTTTTGGGGTAATTGGGGCTGTTAATTGGAGTACTCTAAAATAAACCTGACCTCTCTAGGACATTCAGAAGCCAAGTTATAAGCCCACAAAGGTGTAACCGGACTACTTCTTTAAAGTGACACCAGATCCGGTGACATTTGGGGCATGGTTTGACCCCCTTAGGAAAGTGCTATCATCATGAAATGTTCAGATAACTTACAACTCAATAGATTCTACCTTCCTGTAACGTTTCAGCCTGACTGGACCTTGTTTTGACACAAATGAACCCAGGATGATGTGAAATTGTGCTTCGTGCAACATAATTCTGGGTGCCATTTACAAACCATAAGTGCTAATGACTCCATTCCTTTTTGTGGTTGTAGGGGCTGTTGATTGGAGTACTCTAAAACAAACCTGACCTCTCTAGGACATTCAGAAGAAAAGTTATAAGCCCACAAAGGTGTAACTGGACTACTTCTTTAAAGTGACACGAGGCCCGGTGACCTTTGGGACATGGTTTGACCCCCTTAGGAATGTGCTATCATCATGAAACGCTCAGATCACTTACAACTCAATATATTCTACCTTCTTGTAACGTTTCAGCCTGATTGGACCTTGTTTTCACACAAATGGACCCAGAATGATGTGAAATTGTGCTTCGTAAAACATAATTCTGGGTGCCATTTAAAAACGATAAGTGCAAATGACTCCATTCCTTTTTGGGGTAATAGGGGCTGTTGATTGGAGTACCCTAAAACAAACCTGACCTCTCTGAGACATTCAGAAGCCAAGTTATAAGCCCACAAATGTGTGTTTAGAACGCCGCCTTTAAGGAACAAGTGATCCGGTGACCTTTATGACCTAACTTGACCCTCTTAGGAATGTGCTATCATCATGAAACACAGGAATCATTTACAACTCAATAGATTCTACTTTTCTGTGACGTTTCAGCCTGATTGAAGCTTTTTTCTGAGAAATGGACCCGGAATGATGTGAAATTGTGCTTTGTGCGACATAATTCTGGGTGCCATTTAAAAACCATAAGTGCTAATGACTCCATTCCTTTTTGGGGTTTTAGGGGCTGGTAATTGGAGTACTCTAAAATAAAACTTGACCTCTCTAGGACATTTAGAAGAAAAGTTATAAGCCCACAAAGGTGTAACAGGACTACTTCTTTAAAGTGACACCAGGCCCGGTGACCTTTGGGACATGGTTTGACCCCCTTAGGAATGTACTATCATCATAAAAGGTTCAGCTCACCTACAACTCAATAGATTCTACCTTCCTGTAGCATTTCAGCCTGATTGGACCTTGTTTTCACACAAATGGACCCAGAATGATGTGAAATTGTGCTTCGTGCAACATAATTCTGGGTGCCATTTAAAAACCATAAGTGCTAATGACTCCAGTCCTTTTTGTGGTTGTAGGGGCTGTTGATTGGAGTACACTAAAACAAACCTGACCTCTTTAGGATATTCAGAAGCCAAGTTATAAGCCCACAAAGTTGTAACTGGACTACTTCTTTAAAGTGACACGAGGCCCGGTGACCTTTGGGACATGGTTTGACCCCCTTAGGAATGTGCTATCATCATGAAACGCTCAGATCACTTACAACTCAATATATTCTACCTTCTTGTAACGTTTCAGCCTGATTGGACCTTGTTTTCACACAAATGGACCCAGAATGATGTGAAATTGTGCTTCGTAAAACATAATTCTGGGTGCCATTTAAAAACGATAAGTGCAAATGACTCCATTCCTTTTTGGGGTAATAGGGGCTGTTGATTGGAGTACCCTAAAACAAACCTGACCTCTCTGAGACATTCAGAAGCCAAGTTATAAGCCCACAAATGTGTGTTTAGAACGCCGCCTTTAAGGAACAAGTGATCCGGTGACCTTTATGACCTAACTTGACCCTCTTAGGAATGTGCTATCATCATGAAACACAGGAATCATTTACAACTCAATAGATTCTACTTTTCTGTGACGTTTCAGCCTGATTGAAGCTTTTTTCTGAGAAATGGACCCGGAATGATGTGAAATTGTGCTTTGTGCGACATAATTCTGGGTGCCATTTAAAAACCATAAGTGCTAATGACTCCATTCCTTTTTGGGGTTTTAGGGGCTGGTAATTGGAGTACTCTAAAATAAAACTTGACCTCTCTAGGACATTTAGAAGAAAAGTTATAAGCCCACAAAGGTGTAACAGGACTACTTCTTTAAAGTGACACCAGGCCCGGTGACCTTTGGGACATGGTTTGACCCCCTTAGGAATGTACTATCATCATAAAAGGTTCAGCTCACCTACAACTCAATAGATTCTACCTTCCTGTAGCATTTCAGCCTGATTGGACCTTGTTTTCACACAAATGGACCCAGAATGATGTGAAATTGTGCTTCGTGCAACATAATTCTGGGTGCCATTTAAAAACCATAAGAGCTAATGACTCCAATCCTTTTTGGGGTAATAGGGGATGTTGATTGGAGTACCCTCAAACAAACCTGACCTCTCTGAGACATTCAGAAGCCAAGTTATAAGCCCCCAAATGTGTGTTTGGAATACCGCCTTTAAGAAACAACTGATCCGGTGACCTTTATGACCTGATTTGACCCCCTTAGGAATGTGCTATCATCATGAAACACAGGAATCATTTACAACTCAATAGATTCTACTTTTCTGTGACGTTTCAGCCTGATTGAAGCTTTTTTCTGAGAAATCGACCCGGAATGATGTGAAATTGTGCTTTGTGCGACATAATTCTGGGTGCCATTCAAAAACCATAAGTGCTAATGACTCCATTCCTTTTTGGGGTTGTAGGGGCTGTTAATTGGAGTACTCTAAATTTAACTTGACCTCCCTAGGACATTCAGAAGAAAAGTTCTAAGCCCACAAAGCTGTACCTGGACTACTTCTTTAAAGTGACGCCAGGCCCGGTGACCTTTGGGACATGGTTTGACCCCCTATAGGAATGTGCGATCATCATGAAACGTTCAGATCACTTACAACTCAATAGATTCTACCTTCTTGTAGCGTTTCAGCCTGATTGGACCTTGTTTTCACACAAATGGACCCAGAATGATGTGAAATTGTGCTTCGTGCAACATAATTCTGGGTGCCATTTAATAACCATAAGTGCTAATGACTCCATCTCTTTTTGGGGTTTTAGGGGCTGTTCATTGGAGTACTCTAAAACAAACCTGACCTCTCTAGGACATTCAGAAGAAAAGTTATAAGACCTTAAAGGTGAAACAGGACTCCTTCTTTAAAGTGACACCAGGCCCGGTGACCTTTGGGACATGGTTTGACCCCCTTAGGAATGTACTATCATCATAAAACATTCACATCACCTACAGCTCAATAGATTCTACCTTCTTGTAGCGCTTCAGCCTGATTGGACCTTGTTTTCACACAAATGGACCCAGAATGATGTGAAATTGTGCTTCGTGCAACAAAATTCTGGGTGCCATTTAAAAACCATAAGTGCTAATGACTCCATTCCTTTTTGGGGTAATAGGGGCTGTTGATTGGAGTACCCTAAAACAAACCTGACCTCTCTGAGACATTCAGAAGCCAAGTTATAAGCCCACAAATGTGTGTTTAGAACGCCGCCTTTAAGGAACAAGTGATCCGGTGACCTTTATGACCTAACTTGACCCTCTTAGGAATGTGCTATCATCATGAAACACAGGAATCATTTACAACTCAATAGATTCTACTTTTCTGTGACGTTTCAGCCTGATTGAAGCTTTTTTCTGAGAAATGGACCCGGAATGATGTGAAATTGTGCTTTGTGCGACATAATTCTGGGTGCCATTTAAAAACCATAAGTGCTAATGACTCCATTCCTTTTTGGGGTTGTAGGGGCTGGGAATTGGAGTACTCTAAAATAAAACTTGACCTCTCTAGGACATTTAGAAGAAAAGTTATAAGCCCACAAAGGTGTAACAGGACTACTTCTTTAAAGTGACACCAGGCCCGGTGACCTTTGGGACATGGTTTGACCCCCTTAGGAATGTACTATCATCATAAAACGTTCAGCTCACCTACAACTCAATAGATTCTACCTTCCTGTAGCGTTTCAGCCTGATTGGACCTTGTTTTCACACAAATGGACCCAGAATGATTTGAAATTGTGCTTCGTGCAACATAATTCTGGGTGCCATTTAAAAACCATAAGTGCTAATGACTCCATTCCTTTTTGGGGTAATAGGGGATGTTGACTGGAGTACCCTCAAACAAACCTGACCTTTCTGAGACATTCAGAAGCCAAGTTATAAGCCCCCAAATGTGTGTTTGGAATACCGCCTTTAAGAAACAAGTGATCCGGTGACCTTTATGACCTGATTTGACCGCCTTAGGAATGTGCTATCATCATGAAACACAGGAATCATTTACAACTCAATAGATTCTACTTTTCTGTGACGTTTCAGCCTGATTGAAGCTTTTTTCTGAGTAATCGACCCGGAATGATGTGAAATTGTGCTTTGTGCAACATAATTCTGGGTGCCATTTAAAAACCATAAGTGCTAATGACTCCATTCCTTTTTGGGGTTGTAGGGGCTGTTAATTGGAGTACTCTAAAATTAACTTGACCTCCCTAGGACATTCAGAAGAAAAGTTATAAGCCCACAAAGGTGAAACAGGACTCCTTCTTTAAAGTGACACCAGGCCCGGTGACCTTTGGGACATGGTTTGACCCCCTTAGGAATGTACTATCATCATAAAACGTTCACATCACCCACAACTCAATAGATTCTACCTTCTTGTAGTGCTTCAGCCTGATTGGACCTTGTTTTCACACAAATGGACCCAGAATGATGTGAAATTGTGCTTCGTGCAACATAATTCTGGGTGCCATTTACAAACCATAAGTGCTAATGACTCCATTCCTTTTTGTGGTTGTAGGGGCTGTTGATTGGAGTACACTAAATCAAACCTGATCTCTCTAGGACATTCAGAAGCCAAGTTATAAGCCCACAAATGTGTAACTGGACTACTTCTTTAAAGTGACACCAGGCCCGGTGACCTTTGGGACATGGTTTGACCCCCTTAGGAAAGTGCTATCATCATGAAACGTTCAGATCACTTACAACTCAATAGATTCTACCTTCCTGTAACGTTTCAGCCTGATTGGACCTTGTTTTCACACAAATGAACCCAGAATGATGTGAAATTTTGCTTCGTGCATCATAATTCTGCGTGCCATTTAAAAACCATAAGTGCTAATGACTCCATTCCTTTTTGGGGTAATGGGGGATGTTAATTGGAGTACTCTAAAACAAACCTGACCTCTCTAGGATATTCAAAAGCCAAGTTATATGCCCACAAATGTGTAACTGGACTACTTCTTTAAATTGACACCAGATCCGGTGACCTTTGGGACATGGTTTGACCCCCTTAGGAAAGTGCTATCATCATGAAACGTTCAGATCACTTACAACTCAATAGATTCTACCTTCCTGTAACGTTTCAGCCTGATTGGACCTTGTTTTCACACAAATGAACCCAGAATGATGTGAAATTGTGCTTAGTGCAGCATAATTCTGGGTGCCATTTTAAAACCATAAGTGCTAATGACTCCATTCCTTTTTGAGGTTGTAGGGGTTGTTGATTGGAGTACACTAAAACAAACCTGATCTCTCTAGGACATTCAGAAGCCAAGTTATAAGCCCACAAATGTGTAACTGGACTACTTCTTTAAATTGACACCAGATCCGGTGACCTTTGGGACATGGTGTGGTTCTTTTTCCTTATCAAAAACAAGAGAGACAGTTTGTCCAAACTCAGCGTGGGGCTTTTATTTGTACAATTCAGCAATACATCACCAACACTTCATGGGGACAGCCTTCAGCCTCGATCTAAATGCCTCGGCTGGAAACCTTTGCAAAAGCCCTGTCTCCTACAACACCTAACATCGGTTATACTCTTCTGGCCCTGTGGTTCTTTTTCCTTATCAAAAACAAAGGAGAGACAGTTTGTCCAAACTCAGCGTGGGGCTTTATTTGTACAATTCAGCAATACATCACCAACACTTCATGGGGACAGCCTTCAGCCTCGATCTAAATGCCTCGGCTGGGAACCTTCTGCAAAGCCCTGTCTCCTACACCACGCAGCATCGGTTATACTCTTCTGGCCCCCACCCTCGTGATTTCGGGAAATGATGGGATGCTGTTTTATTACCCAATATGGTCAAAGTAAGCCAAGACTTACTGGAAGTTGCATAAACTGGACCGAAAAACAAGATGTTGAAACTGCACGTACACAGCAGCTGGACAATCAAGATGTTGAAAGTGCACGTACACAGGATGCTGGGCTGATAAACATCTTGTCAAAATGCACGTACACAGAACACTGTTTTTTGGCTCCTACAGATCCCCCCCATGGGGGTGTCCACCCCCATAAACAAGCTGGCTACATAACAAATAACATAACACATAAATGAATGTTAATATAGACCAGTAAATGGGTGTTAGATGACAAAATGACTAATATACTGCAGTCTTCAGCCAAACTATATAGATATAAATGTAACGACGAAGTAACTGCAAAGTAAGTATCAGCTGCAAAACACAACATGGAATGTGACGTCTTTAACCATCTCAGTAACACATCAAAATGCATGCGCACACTGTAAGAGGGCGAAAAACCTGTCCGCTGTTCTTAACAGGAAAATTCCCCCTTGACCTCCTGCCCCAAACAGGACGATCACGTAACGCACAGAGTGAGCATACAAGTCTAGCCTAAGTATATGGCAGACATTAGGCAACATTGAATTAACAAAAGAACACACATAAGAGAAAATGAAGTGATGATACCTTCCAACAGAGAATAAAAAAAATCATGAGTACGATCGTGCATTAATTACCCTTAGCAATATTGCAACCAGTAACTGTATGTGACTATGCAATCAAAAATACAAACTCATATGAAATAAATGATTGACGTGGATATGAATGAACAACTAGGAGATGTCGATGTGACTAAACCTATAAAAAGTTAAACACAACAGTAAATGTAATGAATATACGAATATACTAGATGTAACAACACAACTGCTCAACCGAAATAGAGAACGGAGTCAGAGTCTCAGTTGCAGAGCTGGAAAAAAAGAAACGGAGTGAAGAAAACACACGAATCAAGTTCAGTTTCATTGATGACTGCTGCAGGGGTCTTGTCGCTGGAAGAGGACTTCGAGGCCGATTCCTTAGTCGAGTGCATGTAACCACAACAACAACATCTCTGATGAGATGCAAAGCTTACTCCACCGCCATCTCATCAGCCGTCCCGTTCTTCAGGCACATTTGGTATCGTGCTGAGTCCATTGCGGCCATTTCCATTTGCACGTATTGAGACGACGCAGCAAGGTTCATTTGAGCAGCCAGAGTTCGCTCCCACAGTCTCCTCACAACAGGTAGGATGCAACATGCCAATAGAGAAATCAGAATTAGTACTACTATTGCACTAATTCCTGCTTTTACCAAAATAGCTCCCCACTGACCCAATTTGAGGGCTAAGGAGTCTAAGGACCAGCTTTCCCTGCCTGCATTCTCCCTCAGCTCTATCTTTAAATCTTTCAATTTCCTCATTCCTTCAGTAAATGCACCATCAGGGGCCGTATTACTTGGAATGTAGGTGCAACATTCTTGCCCACTGGAGTTCAGAAACTGACAGAGCCCACCTTTCTCGGCCAGCAACCAGTCCAAAGCCTGGTCATGCTGCAAAGTCATCTTGACTGTGGCATGAAGTTGTTCACCCAAGAGGCCAAGGTTATTTACTGTGTAATTTAAGATTCTTTGCTGATTAAAATAAACATAGTTGATCCATTTCACATTCTTATTTATTGTTATCCAAGGAAGAATTGACTCTAAACCAGCTACTACCTCATCTCTTGCTTGAAATTCTATGGGAATTCCTGTTGGCAGTCCTATGGCGTTTAAATGCACTTTATGATCAAACACATCATACCTCTTTGTTCTACGTCTATTGGTAGTCTCCAACTGAAGTAATTCACTCACACCTTCATGTAAGATAGTCAAAGGAACTTTCATACGTACTAGCGTACACAACCCAACCCAAAAACTTGGCAAAACATTCATTAGAACATCACCACCACACATCCAGTAGCTGTCGGCCACTGGAATGTCTTGCTCACCTATGAGATCCAGAGTGGGGATCGTCATCGATATGTTATCACAGTCCTGACTAAGAGTTACAGGGTTTTCATACCAAACAGGGGTATCAATGAGAAGTGGCGTCATATTTGCATGCGGGAACCAGGATAATACCCAAGTGACGTTACAGTTGACAGATGTATTACCTACGTCCACTCCTCCATTGTCAGCAAAACCTCCACTTGCAAAACATTCATAATCAGCACTATAATCAATTTTGTAGTCCGTTGGAGGACCATTTTGGTCTGTTGGATCGCAAATTCAGCACATTCCTCTAAGATGTTATATTCTGCATATTTTTTTAACATATTTGTGCTTATCTCGTGTACCATGGAGCAATCTGCATTGGAATCCACACAATGGCAACTTAAGAATAGGTGGAATCTTTTTATTTATCTCTATTTCCTTTCTAGTCTTACAAGTGTGTCGTTGTGTAATGGCACATTCACTAGAAGTATATTTTTCTGGAACAACCTCAGGTAACATTCCGGGTGCTTGAGCACACACTATGCAGTCATTAGGACTCATTTCTCTCGTCGTATACAAAGCCCATTTATACCAACTATTTTGCATGGCGGCATCCCAAAGCCTATCCTCTATCGGCAATGGTCTGCCCGCTCTAGGGGAGATAGGTCCTGTGTTACTCCCGGACCTAGGTCTAATCGGCCCAAATAGTGGCTTAGGCACAGCTTTGCGATTGGTCACTTCTTGTTCATTTTGGTCTTGCTGAGTAAGATTACAAACATGGTTACTACCAGAGGTTGCTGTGGGAAAATCAGATTTCACAGCTACATCTCCTGTGGGAGTTGTAGTACTAACAGGTGGCTTAGTAGTTACACTTCTTAACTTGCTAACTGGCGTTGTTTCAGGTCTTAAAATCAGTGGAGTCACTAGCTGTAAGTGAGAGGAAGAGCTCCAATCGGACCTCCCCTCTTCAACAGGAGCTGTGGTAGTCAAAACATCAGGGATTACAGTAGTAGTAGTAGTAGCGCTAGTAGTTAAAACATTATTTGGAACTGTGGTCACACTGTCAGGGATTTTATTTATCTTAGTTGTGGTCAAAACATTATTTAGAATCGTGGTTGTAACACCAGTTTCAACAACTGCTACGTCGAATGCAGGCAAGGATGCTGACCTATGTTGCATCCGGCCTGCTGGATTGTACTTAACTTGATCACGGTGTGCTGCCTCGTTGTTGACCAAGTCGTCTGGCGTATGCTCTTGTGATGGGTCGACGATCTGCTCCTCGGCCATCGTCTCCATCTTCACCTCCTCCAGCACCACCATCAGACCCCCTAGTGTTATCAAAAACAGAACTGTTATCAGGCTTAGCACGCCCTTCTTTTCCTCGGCCATCATGCCGGTTTGTTACGTCAGACACAATACTGCCCTGAGTTTTGTCTTTGACTTTCGTGCAGTGTGTCAGATGATGCCACATCGATCCTCCTTCGACCTGGACTGCCGTTGGCGTTGCTCGAACCACTTTGTAGGGACCCTCTCGCCGCGGTTCGTGCCACTTCCTCCTGAAAACTTTGATGTACACCTGGTCTCCAGGAACTACTGGCCCGTCTGCGCCTGCGCTAGAGACGAGCTCCTTTCTCTTTTCCTGCAAATAGATGGCTTTATGGATGCTGGTTAGTTGCTTGATATAGCTTTTGAATTCAAGCTCTAGCTGCTCCAGTGAAGGCCCCTTGTGGGGTCCTCTGAGCTGAGGAGCTGGCATTGGCCTGCCTGTTAGGACCTCATGAGGTGAAAGATGCGTGCTTCTGTTAGTTTGCATGTGATAGCTCATTAAGGCAAGCGGCAATGCATCAACCCAGTTAAGGTTAGTACAAGCACAGATTTTGCAGATTTTAGACTTCAACGTCAGATTCGCTCGCTCGACTATCCCTTGGCTCTGTGGGTGATAAACTGATCCTAATCGTTGCTTTATCCTTAGTTGTTGCAACACACCTTTGAGGACTTTTTCAACAAAAGCAGGACCATTGTCCGAGCTTATTTCCGACGGGATACCAAAGCGAGGAATCACTTCTCTGACTAGAAACTTTACCACTGTTTCTGAACCTAGATCTTTGGAGGGAACGGCTTCGATCCACCGACTGAATCTGTCAATGATCACCAACATGTACCGCTTCCCATGCACAGACTTAATCATGTCAACATAGTCAATGACCAAATGTTTGAAAGGACCTTCGGGCACTGGAATGTGTCCCGCTGGGACCGTGATGCCCTTTTTTACATTGTTCTCAGCACAAATGTCACACTGATCTATTACTTCCTCAACCATGGCTTTTAGGTAGGGTGACCAGTAACCTTGTTTGTTAAGTCTTTTCAGAACCTCTGTACGACCACAATGATCAGGACCGTGGCTCTCTGAGATTAGCATTGTCAGCAGGGAGACAGGTGCAACGATCAAGCCCTCATGCGACCTCCACAAGCCGCTTGAGTCCATTGTTGCACCTCTTTTTCTCTAACACTGCTGCTCGCTTTTCTCTGCCTTTTCCTGAATCAAAATGATGTCTTCTGGTGTTATTACAGGCTCTAATGATATTACAGGTGTCAAAATGGCTTCTTCACACCTGGAGGCAGATTTTGCCGCCTCATCTGCTGCATTGTTGCCTCTGATGACATCGCAGTTACCCTTGCGGTGTGCAGGGCATTTTACAATGGCCAGTTTCGATGGAAGCATCATTGCTGAGATCAGCTCGTTGATCTGCTTTCCATGAAGGATGGGTGTACCGTCCGTCCTCTTAAAACCTCTTTGCCTCCACACACTTCCAAACAGGTGACAAACACCATGTGCATATGCAGAGTCAGTGTAGATAGTTGCTACCTGGCCACTTGCCAACTTGCAAGGTTCGGTCAGGGCTTTGAGTTCCGCTAGCTGTGCAGAACAGGGTTGGTTACACTTTTCAGCTTTTACTGTTTCAAATCTGTCGTCTACTTTTTCCACAACAGCAAACGCTGCATGGTTTCCTAAGTAGTCTCTAAAACATGAACCATCAACAAAATAGGTGACATCAGATTGATCGAAAGGGGTAGATTCCAAATCAGGCCTTAGCTTAGTGTATCTAGATACCTCAGCTATGCAGCAATGTGGTTCTCCTTCAAACTCAAAGGGAACACTGTTAGCAGGGTTTGTCGTGGTACATCTCTTTATGACAACGTCCGGATATGTCAGTAGTGGCATATACTGCAGGCATCTTGCTTGGTTTAACACAAACTTCCCTCGGTTGATTAGTTCAGATATTTTGTGATGTGTGTAGATGGTGACAGGATATCCCATTGTTATCACTGAGGCTTTCTCATAAGCATAATGCAAAGCAGCCAATTCTTGATAACAAGGGGGCCATCCCTGTGCCACATTGTCAGGTTTTGCACTGTAGTACGCAATAGGTTGTTTCCGACGTCCACTGCATGTGTACTGCATTAACACTGCAGAGGCATACATGTCATGTCTGTTTGCGACGTACAGCAAAAATGGTTTTGTGTAGTCAGGTGTTGCTAAACTTGGCGCAGTTTGCATGTCTTGTTTGATGGTTTCAAAAGCTGTCTTAGCTTCATTTGTCCATTTTAGAGTCGATTTTAAAGACTCACTTCCAGCATCTTTAATCAGTGCCCTAAGTGGTGCGGTTTTTTCAGCATAGTTTTCAATCCACTCGGAGTTGAAACCAGTCATTCCCAGAAATGTCATCATTTGTCCAACAGTTTGTGGTTGTGGAGCTTTGCTCACACCTTCCACGTGTTCTGGTGAGATGGCGACAGTCCCATGGGAGATTACTCTCCCTAGGTACTCTACCTGTGGTTGGCAGTACTGAAGCTTTGTCAGGGAGGCTTTGTGTCCTGCCCGAGCTAACTTCTGGAGGACTTTAATGGAGTCACGATGGCAATCATCGATTGTTCGTGCGCAAATCAGTAGGTCATCAACATACTGAATCACAGTGCTGTTCACCTCGATGCCTTCGAGGCTCTGTTTCAAAATTTGATTGAAGATGTGTGGACTGTGTTTTAGCCCTTGTGGTAGCCTTCTGTACGTGAGCTGTCTTCCACGAAACGTGAAAGCAAAAAGATATTGTGATTCTTTGGCCAATGGGATGCTAAAAAATGCTGAACACAGATCAATTACCGTGAAGTGTTTAGCTTCCCCATCGATGTTACTCAGTAATGTGCTTGGGTTTGGCACGTCTGCGTCAAAGTCAGTGATCACGTCATTTACAGCTCTTAAATCATGTACCAGTCTGTACTTGAGCTTGTCTGCTTTTAGCACTGGCAAAATTGGAGTGTTACATGTGCTATAGGTTTCTTTTAGTACTCCTGCTTGAATTAGACCTTCAATAGTTGCATTTATACCCTCTTCTGCTTCTGGTTTGAGTGGGTACTGGGGTCGATAAGGCAGTCTTGCATTTGGCTTCAATTCCACTTGAACTGGAGTTGCCGATGTTACCAGTCCAACATCCGTGTCATGTTTGGACCATAGCTGGTCTGGAATCTGTTTTAGCATGTCAGCTTTCAACTCGTTTTGAACTGTTTCTGATTCTGCTACACCCTGCATGTGTTTTTTGTTTGCGACTGTTACAACCTGTGGTTTTGACATCATGGTGGTGTCGCAGAGAATTTTAATCATTTCTGCATTTTTTGTAGTGTAGATTAGCGGGTTATCTGTTTTCTGCCACGCTGTTTTAGTTGCTGTTAACATCATTGGTCCAAGATCTTTTGACTCAAAGCCTTTGTTTACCATTAAGGTAATGTGTGGTGCTGATTCTGGCACAGTGTGCCATTTTTCAATAAATGGGTTTTCTTCCACATTCACAGCTGCACCTTGCTGTCCTATCACGATGTATTGTGACACTAGCCTAACGTGCAAGTCTTTTGTTTCTTTGTCCCATTTTTCTTCAAATATTCTACTGCATGATGGATCATAAGTCATTGTGCAGTGATAGTCACTGAATGGTACAGTAGCTTCTGGAATTTGAGCTTCAATAAATTTTTCCCATTGTTGAAACATCTCGGAGACTGGCTTGTTAATGTCACCAAGCCAGTAGACCTTAGCGTGTTTTGTCTGAGCAGTCATTTGAAAGTTTATTTCAGAGCTATCTACATAAATTCCTTCTGGTGTGCACCAGATTTTTGTTTTTAGTTTACACAATGCATCTCTTCCTAGTAGATTAACTGGAGTTTGGTCTGAAATCAGAATTGGGATTACGATTTCACTGTCATCAACTGCTAGTCTTACTGGAGCTGTTAAGGGGTTTATTTGTTTTGTTCCCAAGAACCCTGTTGTCTTTACGCTTTTCTCAGACATGGGGAGATGAGTTGCATAATTTGATTTTATGCACGAGTAGGTTGCCCCAGTATCAACTAACATTGGGACCGATTTGCCTTCTATTTTAACATTGATCACTGGTTCTTTATCGGCGTTAGCTGTTAAAATTGGTAGTTGCTCCTCCCCCCCAGGGCCCTCCGGGCATCCCTAGAATCCTTGTTGTGCTGCCCATGGATTAACTGGACCTCCTCTTCCCCGGTTTGGTCGTGTTCCACGACCACGCCCAGACCATTCAGGGTTTGGAATTGGATTTGGACAGTCTCGATACAGGTGACCCATCTGGCCACACCCCCAACATGAACCTGGAAGTGGGGGTCGATTCTGCTGCACCCAGCCTTGTCGAGTTGGGTAGCGATTGGGAAAACGATTTGGAAATCGTCTCTGTGGTCCGGGCTGCTGTCTACCATACTGGTTTGGGTAGACATTGATAACCGGTTGGAATGGAGTTTGAGGCGGGGCCACAGCTGTCTGCAATGCTTGGACTTGGCTGTCACTTTTCACCACTGCTGCCTGAGTTTTTGCCTTGCTCTGGAGATCATTTATATGCAGCTGCGTGAGTTTTCTTTGAGCACACTTTTCTTGCTCAATCATTTTGTTATTGTCTTTCCGATAGCGGTCCACTGCGTGGACTACATGGTCTCTGAACTGTGCATGTGGCATTGAGTCCAGTCCCACCACATCCTCCAGTTTGTCTCGCACAGGAGTCGGGAGAGTGGAAATCAGGGATGTTCGGAACAGAGAAGTCATTATTGGCGTCCCCTCAGGACCCTCCTCCGTCTCCAGCTTCCACCGTCTGAGCTGCCTGTCAACAAATGACGCAGGACTCTCAGTCTCTGAAAGTGGCTCACCTTTCAAGGCTTTGGGGTCAATCCTGTTGGGATATGCTGCTCTTAGTATGTTCCAGAGTGCATTTCTGTGTGTGTTAAACTCCGTGCCGTCAGCCATTGGGTCCAGCATCCATTGAACTCCATTGGATGCGAGCAATATTCCCATAGCTGATGTCCCAACAACTCGAGCCAAAATAGCTTTGAGATCTCCAAGGGCAAGCATTAGCCCAGTTGTCTCCTGTTCGAAGGCCCGAATCCACTTTCCAGCCCCATCTTGTATCTCGGGCAGCCGCGAAACCAAGCCAGCGAGGTCGAGGCTCTGCCAGGGAATATAATTAGCTCTTGTGCCCTTAATTAAAATTGGGTACTGACCATCACTAGTGTATCGAATAGGTGGTTTTAAGTCATGTCTGGGTCTCAGATCACGGCTTTCACTGCTAGGACCTGGTTTTTCCTTCTCTTTAGTCAGACCTGTATTTGGATCACCACGCTCTGGTGAGTGAATGCCTGGTTTGTAAAAAGGCTTGAAATTTTTCTCCTTGCTTGTGCTAGTGGTGTTCTCACTAACCTCATCTGAATGTGTGCCTGTGATGTGATTTAAGGATTTCCGCAGGCCTTCAGATATGTCCTGTATAATTTGGTCAACATCGTTTAGCTCATCCTGTACATTTACATCCTTATTCTCAAAGTCAATCCAGTATGAGTTAGCCTTCGGTTGCTTTTTCAAAAAAATCCTTATGTTCTGCAAAACAATCAATCTCCCTTCGTCCTTCACTTACCGCTCGACGTTCTGTACTGCAATATTTTGGATGCGTTCCACGAGGTGGAGTTGTTTGTTCGAATTATCTTTCCTCACTTCCTTTTGCATGCTTTTCTTTGCCAGGTGCTTCATCTGATTGCTGTGATGTTGTTAATTTTAAAATTGCATTGTCGACATCTAAATCCTTAGGACCTTTGTCGAATGTGTCGCGCAAATCAAAATCTCCCGTAATTGTAACGGTTCCCAAGAGGGGATACAGGCCCTCTTCTGCTGGGGCCTTCACTTCCTTCTGGGGTTTGTCCAATTTGTCTTTCATTTTGAGAATGGCATGTTTAAAGTTCTGTCTGTAAATCTTTCCTTCATTCCTGAATAAGTCCAGGATCTGAATTTCTTTTTCTCTTTTCTGCTGTCTTTTCTTGGATCCATCTGCTTTATGATCCTGAATTCTCAACTCCAAATTATCGCACGCCACTACGTCAAAAGTGCCTTCAGATGGCCACGGATTGCATAGTTTTCTCGTCCGTTTTGACCACTTCTCTGACATGTGCTTTATCTCTTTTGCTAAAGCCGGATTCTTCGCTCCCAAAATTCCTGCTGGCGTGACCGACATTTTGCAGTTTCAGTAACACTTATTATTCCTCTGATTAGTAAACTAATTTGTTTATTTATGATTTCCTGAAAATTGAACAAAAATTGAAAGTTGAAACAGATACTGGTGACATAAGATGCTGTAGACTTGCGTAATCTATTGTTTTGTTTACACAAATGTTCAACAATTTATCTTCTTGTTATAAATGTCTTGAAATCAAATCTCTTCTGATTAAACACTAAAGTAAAGTTAGTTCAAAAGCTTTATTTATTGTTGAAAGAAAACTTAATGCCTGATGTATTTATTTCCCCAGCAGTTAAGCTGCAAGATGAGTCTGTCTCAGATCTTCTGTCCTGCAGAGTCAGGCTTGTGTGACAGGCTAAGAATAGCCGTATCCTTGGTCCAAGCTGTGTGTGAGCAATGTTCAGCCCACAGGGTAGGGTTTCTCTACGCCTACGGCTCACCAACCAATCCACACACAGAGGTGGAGTCAGAGGCGGGATCGCCTCTGTACTTCTGTGTCTGTGTGTGTGAGGAGATTAACGCACACACAGCTGGTGGGTGGAGCTTACACTTCTATTCTGATTCTCTGCCCAGTCTAAGCTGGGAGTCTGACAACTAAGGATGTCTGTACAGAGAAACGAACATGTCCTGGTGACATCAACCGCACCCAGCCTTCAGAATTTAGCAACTCTCATACAGCTTTATAACATTACAACACAGGAAAAAGTCAACCACAATAGAGACCGAATCATCAGAAGAAAAATCAGCTTCTTTCTAATATATCCAAGCAATAGTTTAAACAAGATCAGAGTATTTGAACTTTCACAATTAAAACAACCACACACAGCAAAGCTTCCACATTTGCATAGAGATAAGAAAAACACACTTCAAGGCAGTTTGACACTGAAGCAACATTTCATACCAAACACGCAACACGCATAAACATTATTATTTATTTATTAATCATAATCTATATTTCTCATATTTCACATTACCCAGCTGGTAAAAATAGTTATCACGCTTGTGCACTTCAGCATATATTTTTATTTATATATATGTCACTCTAAAAACTTATTATTTTAACTTCTGGTTTTCTGTTCAAAGGCTAATCAGAACAAGATCACAGACTTTGAAATTTGTATAACCTTAAACATCAAAATTTAGCACTGCAGTGAATATTGCTAATCCATTTACACAGTTTTTAAGGCTTCTCCTAGTTCGTCTCCTTTTTTTCCTTTTTCCTCCTTCTGACCTCTGGCACCTCACTCACACAGCTGTTCTCACTCACACACACACACGCTTGTCTCAGCGCACACACACACACACACGCTTGTCTCAGCGCAGACACACACACACACGCTTGTCTCAGCGCACACACACACACACGCTTGTCTCAGCGCACACACACACAAAAACAAACAAAAAAAAAACTCAACAGACTGTCTCCCCGAGCACCGGGGTCTGTCGTTTCCCGTGCAGCCTCTCCGCTGCTCCTATGAGTTCAACACATGCCTTTGCCAACAACACATGAAATTTACCAATCCTCGAGGATTCAACCGAATTACTGGCAAGCTTATCTGTCACAAATTCAGCGCTTTTTCTCAGATCCCAATCTTAGCCCGGCCTCACCGGGGCATACTGGATCTCAATTGTCGACCTTTTTACTTGTCCTCTCTGGACTTTTTTATCAGCTGTCAAATTCTATTCCATTTCTCGCTGTCCCAGCTTTTAATTTGTCACTTTAAACTTTGTCCGTCATCAAAATGACTCAGCTGACTTCACACATGTGTGAATAATTTCACCGCTGCTCTGGACAAGCACCTTCTCTTGTTGTTATTCTAAATTATGAGTAGGGCATGCTTTTTCTCCCAGACCAGCTCACAATCCACGGAAATAACTCCAAAAATGAACAAAAATTGTTCTTACCTATAAGGGGCCCCAGAGTCAAGTTTCCGCAGATCGTGAACCGAATCCGGAGAGCACACCTCTACTTCCCGCTTCGTGGTAGCCAAATGTGGTTCTTTTTCCTTATCAAAAACAAGAGAGAGACAGTTTGTCCAAACTCAGCGTGGGGCTTTTATTTGTACAATTCAGCAATACATCACCAACACTTCATGGGGACAGCCTTCAGCCTCGATCTAAATGCCTCGGCTGGAAACCTTTGCAAAAGCCCTGTCTCCTACAACACGCAGCATCGGTTATACTCTTCTGGCCCCCAACCTCGTGATTTCGGGAAATGATGGGATGCTGTTTTATTACCCAATATGGTCAAAGTAAGCCAAGACTTACTGGAAGTTGCATAAACTGGACCGAAAAACAAGATGTTGAAACTGCACGTATGCAGCAGCTGGACAATCAAGATGTTGAAAGTGCACGTACACAGGATGCTGGGCTGATAAACATCTTGTCAAAATGCACGTACACAGAACACTGCTTTTTGGCTCCTACAATGGTTTGACCCCCTTAGGAAAGTGCTATCATCATGAAACGTTCAGATCACTTACAACTCAATATATTCTACCTTCCTGTAACGTTTCAGCCTGATTGGACCTTGTTTTCACACAAATGAACCCAGAATGATGTGAAATTGTGCTTTGTGCAACATAATTCTGGGTGCCATTTACAAACGATAAGTGCTAATGACTCCATTCCTTTTTGTGGTTGTAGGGGCTGTTGATTGGAGTACACTAAAACAAACCTAACCTCTCTAGGACATTCAGAAGCCAAGTTATAAGCCCACAAAGGTTTAACTGGACTACTTCTTTAAAGTGACACCAGGCCCGGTGACCTTTGGGACATGGTTTGACCCCCTATAGGAATGTGCGATCATCTTGAAACGTTCAGATCACTTACAACTCAATAGATTCTACCTTTTTGTAGCGTTTCAGCCTGATTGGACCTTGTTTTCACACAAATGAACCCAGAATGATGTGAAATTGTGCTTCGTGCAATATAATTCTGGGTGCCATTTACAAACCATAAGTGCTAATGACTCCATTCTTTTTTGTGGTTGTAGGGGCTATTGATTGGAGTACATTAAAACAAACCTGATCTCTCTAGGACATTAAGAAGCCAAGTTATAAGCCCATAAATGTGTAACTGGACTACTTCTTTAAAGTGACACCAGGACCGGTGACCTTTGGGACATGGTTTGACCCCCTTAGGAAAGTGCTATCATCATGAAACGTTCAGATCACTTACAACTCAATAGATTCTACCTTCCTGTAACGTTTCAGCCTGATTGGACCTTGTTTTCACACAAATGGACCCAGAATGAAGTGAAATTGTGCTTCGTGCAACATAATTCTGGGTGCCATTTACAAACCATAAGTGCTAATGACTCCATTCCTTTTTGTGGTTGTAGGGGCTGTTGATTGGAGTACACTAAAACAAACCTGATCTCTCTAGAACATTCAGAAGCCAAGTTATAAGCCCACAAAGGTGTAACTGAACTACTTCTTTAAAGTGACACCAGGCCCGGTGACCTTTGGGACATGGTTTGACCCCCTTAGGAAAGTGCTATCATCATGAAACGTTCAGTTCACTTACAACTCAATAGATTCTACCTTCCTGTAACGTTTCAGCCTGATTGGACCTTGTTTTCACACAAATGGACCCAGAATGATGTGAAATTGTGCTTCGTGCAACATAATTCTGGGTGCCATTTAAAAACCATAAGTGCTAATGACTCCATTCCTTTTGGGGTAATTGGGGCTGTTAATTGGAGTACTCTAAAATAAACCTGACCTCTCTAGGACATTCAGAAGCCAAGTTATAAGCCCAAAAAGGTGTAACCGGACTACTTCTTTAAAGTGACACCATATCCGGTGACATTTGGGGCATGGTTTGACCCCCTTAGGAAAGTGCTATCATCATGAAATGTTCAGAAAACTTTCAACTCAATAGATTCTACCTTCCTGTAACGTTTCAGCCTGACTGGACCTTGTTTTCACACAAATGAACCCAGGATGATGTGAAATTGTGCTTCGTGCAACATAATTCTGGGTGCCATTTACAAACCATAAATGCTAATGACTCCATTCCTTTTTGTGGTTGTAGGGGCTGTTGATTGCAATACTCTAAAACAAACCTGACCTCTCTAGGATATTCAGAAGAAAAGTTATAAGCCCACAAAGGTGTAACTGGACTACTTCTTTAAAGTGACACCAGGCCCGGTGACCTTTGGGACATGGTTTGACCCCCTTAGGAATGTGCTATCATCATGAAATGTTCAGATCACTTACAACTCAATATATTCTACCTTCTTGTAACGTTTCAGCCTGATTGGACCTTGTTTTCACACAAATGGACCCAGAATGATGTGAAATTGTGCTTCGTGTAACATAATTCTGGGTGCCATTTAAAAACCATAAGTGCTAATGACTCCATTCCTTTTTGGGGTAATAGGGGCTGTTGATTGGAGTACCCTAAAACAAACCTGACCTCTCTGAGACATTCAGAAGCCAAGTTATAAGCCCACAAATGTGTATTTAGAACGACGCCTTTAAGGAACAAGTGATCCGGTGACCTTTATGACCTAACTTGACCCTCTTAGGAATGTGCTATCATCATGAAACACAGGAATCATTTACAACTCAATAGATTCTACTTTTCTGTGACGTTTCAGCCTGATTGAAGCTTTTTTCTGAGAAATGGACCCGGAATGATGTGAAATTGTGCTTTGTGCGACATAATTCTGGGTGCCATTTAAAAACCATAAGTGCTAATGACTCCATTCCTTTTTGGGGTTGTAGGGGCTGGTAATTGGAGTACTCTAAAATAAAACTTGACCTCTCTAGGACATTTAGAAGAAAAGTTTTAAGCCCACAAAGGTGTAACAGGACTACTTTAAAGTGACACCAGGCCCGGTGACCTTTGGGACATGGTTTGACCCCCTTAGGAATGTACTATCATCATAAAACGTTCAACTCACCTACAACTCAATAGATTCTACCTTCCTGTAGCGTTTCAGCCTGATTGGACCTTGTTTTCACACAAATGGACCCAGAATGATGTGAAATTGTGCTTCGTGAAACATAATTCTGGGTGCCATTTAAAAACCATAAGTGCTAATGACTCCATTCCTTTTTGGGGTAATAGGGGATGTTGATTGGAGTACCCTCAAACAAACCGGACCTCTCTGAGACATTCAGAAGCCAAGTTATAAGCCCCCAAATGTGTGTTTGGAATACCGCCTTTAAGAAACAAGTGATCCTGTGACCTTTATGACCTGATTTGACCCCCTTAGGAATGTGCTATCATCATGAAACACAGGAATCATTTACAACTCAATAGATTCTACTTTTCTGTGACGTTTCAGCCTGATTGAAGCTTTTTTCTGAGAAATCGACCCGGAATGATGTGAAATTGTGCTTTGTGCGACATAATTCTGGGTGCCATTTAAAAACCATAAGTGCTAATGACTCCATTCCTTTTTGGGGTTGTAGGGGCTGTTAATTGGAGTACTCTAAAATTAACTTGACCTCCCTAGGACATTCAGAAGAAAAGTTATAAGCCCACAAATGTGTAACAGGACTACTTCTTTAAAGCTACACAGGGCCCGGTGACCCTTGGGACATGGTTTGACCCCCTTAGGAATGTACTATCATCATAAAACGTTCAGATCCCCTACAACTCAATAGATTCTACCTTGTTGTAGCGTTTCAGCCTGATTGGACCTTGTTTTCACACAAATGGACCCAGAATGATTTGAAATTGTGCTTCGTGCAACATAATTCTGGGTGCCATTTAATAACCATCAGTGCTAATGACTCCATCTCTTTTTGGGGTTGTAGGGGCTGTTCATTGGAGTACTCTAAAACAAACCTGACCTCTCTAGGACATTCAGAAGAAAAGTTATAAGCCCACAAAGGTGAAACAGGACTCCTTCTTTAAAGTGACACCAGGCCCGGTGACCTTTGGGACATGGTTTGACCCCCTTAGGAATGTACTATCATCATAAAACATTCACATCACCTACAACTCAATAGATTCTACCTTCTTGTAGCGCTTCAGCCTGATTGGACCTTGTTTTCACACAAATGGACCCAGAATGATGTGAAATTGTGCTTCGTGCAACATAATTCTGGGTGCCATTTAAAAACCATAAGTGCTAATGACTCCATTCCTTTTGGGGGTAATAGGGGCTGTTGATTGGAGTACCCTAAAACAAACCTGACCTCTCTGAGACATTCAGAAGCCAAGTTATAAGCCCACAAATGTGTGTTTAGAACGCCGCCTTTAAGGAACAAGTGATCCGGTGACCTTTATGACCTAACTTGACCCTCTTAGGAATGTGCTATCATCATGAAACACAGGAATCATTTACAACTCAATAGATTCTACTTTTCTGTGACGTTTCAGCCTGATTGAAACTTTTTTCTGAGAAATGGACCCGGAATGATGTGAAATTGTGCTTTGTGCGACATAATTCTGGGTGCCATTTAAAAACCATAAGTGCTAATGACTCCATTCCTTTTTGGGGTTGTAGGGGCTGGTAATTGGAGTACTCTAAAATAAAACTTGACCTCTCTAGGACATTTAGAAGAAAAGTTATAAGCCCACAAAGGTGTAACAGGACTACTTATTTAAAGTGACACCAGGCCCGTTGACCTTTGGGACATGGTTTGACCCCCTTAGGAATGTACTATCATCATAAAACGTTCAGCTCACCTACAACTCAATAGATTCTACCTTCCTGTAGCGTTTCAGCCAGATTGGACCTTGTTTTAACACAAATGGACCCAGAATGATGTGAAATTGTGCTTCGTGCAACATAATTCTGGGTGCCATTTAAAAACCATAAGTGCTAATGACTCCATTCCTTTTTGGGGTAATAGGGGATGTTGATTGGAGTACCCTCAAACAAACCTGACCTCTCTGAGACATTCAGAAGCCAAGTTATAAGCCCCCAAATGTGTGTTTGGAATACCGCCTTTAAGAAACAAGTGATCCGGTGACCTTTATGACCTGATTTGACCCCCTTAGGAATGTGCTATCATCATGAAACACAGGAATCATTTACAACTCAATAGATTCTACTTTTCTGTGACGTTTCAGCCTGATTGAAGCTTTTTTCTGAGAAATCGACCCGGAATGATGTGAAATTGTGCTTTGTGCAACATAATTCTGGGTGCCATTTAAAAACCATAAGTGCTAATGACTCCAGTCCTTTTTGGGGTTGTAGGGGCTGTTAATTGGAGTACTCTAAAATTAACTTGACCTCCCTAGGACATTCAGAAGAAAAGTTACAAGCCCACAAATGTGTAACAGGACTACTTCTTTAAAGTGACACAGGGCCCGGTGACCTTTGGGACATGGTTTGACCCCCTTAGGAATGTACTATCATCATAAAACGTTCAGATCCCCTACAACTCAATATATTCTACCTTGTTGTAGCGTTTCAGCCTGATTGGACCTTGTTTTCACACAAATGGACCCAGAATGATGTGAAATTGTGCTTCGTGCAACATAATTCTGGGTGCCATTTAATAACCATAAGTGCTAATGACTCCATTCCTTTTTGGGGTTGTAGGGGCTGTTCATTGGAGTACTCTAAAACAAACCTGACCTCTCTAGGACATTCAGAAGAAAAGTTATAAGCCCACAAAGGTGAAACAGGACTCCTTCTTTAAAGTGACACCAGGCCCGGTGACCTTTGGGACATGGTTTGACCCCCTTAGGAATGTACTATCATCATAAAACGTTCACATCACCTACAACTCAATAGATTCTACCTTCTTGTAGCGCTTCAACCTGATTGGACCTTGTTTTCACACAAATGGACCCAGAATGATGTGAAATTGTGCTTCGTGCAACATAATTCTGGGTGCCATTTAAAAACCATAAGTGCTAATGACTCCATTCCTTTTTGGGGTAATAGGGGCTGTTGATTGGAGTACACTAAAACAAACCTGACCTCTCTGAGACATTCAAAAGCCAAGTTATAAGCCCCCAAAGGTGTGTTTGGAACCCTGCCTTTAAGGAACAAGTGATCCGGTGACATTTATGACCTGATTTGACACCCTTAGGAATGTGCTATCATCATGAAACATGGGAGTCATTTACAACTTAATAGATTCTACTTTTCTGTGACGTTTCAGCCTGATTGAAGCTTTTTTCTGAGAAATGGACCCGGAATGATGTGAAATTGTGCTTTGTGCGACATAATTCTGGGTGCCATTTAATAACCATCAGTGCTAATGACTCCATTCCTTTTTGGGGTTATAGGGGCTGTTAATTGGAGTACTCTAAAACAAACTTGACCTCTCTAGGACATTTAGAAGAAAAGTTATAAGCCCACAAAGGTGTAACAGGACTACTTCTTTAAAGTGACACCAGGCCCGGTGACCGTTGGGACATGGTTTGACCCCCTTAGGAATTTACTATCATCATAAAACGTTCAGATCCCCTACAACTCAATATATTCTACCTTGTTGTAGCGTTTCAGCCTGATTGGACCTTGTTTTCACACAAATGGACCCAGAATGATGTGAAATTGTGCTTCGTGCAACATAATTCTGGGTGCCATTTAAAAACCATAAGTGCTAATGACTCCATTCCTTTTTGGGGTAATATGGGCTGTTGATTGGAGTGCCCTAAAACAAACCTGACCTCACTGAGACATTCAGAAGCCAAGTTATAAGCACCCAAAAGTGTATTTAGAACGCCGCCTTTAAGGAACAAGTGATCCGGTGACCTTTATGACCTGATTTGACCCCCTTAGGAATGTGCTATCATCATGAAACACAGGAATCATTTACAACTCAATAGATTCTACTTTTCTGTGACGTTTCAGCCTGATTGAAGCTTTTTTCTGAGAAATCGACCCGGAATGATGTGAAATTGTGCTTTGTGCAACATAATTCTGGGTGCCATTTAAAAACCATAAGTGCTAATGACTCCAGTCCTTTTTGGGGTTGTAGGGGCTGTTAATTGGAGTACTCTAAAATTAACTTGACCTCCCTAGGACATTCAGAAGAAAAGTTACAAGCCCACAAATGTGTAACAGGACTACTTCTTTAAAGTGACACAGGGCCCGGTGACCTTTGGGACATGGTTTGACCCCCTTAGGAATGTACTATCATCATAAAACGTTCAGATCCCCTACAACTCAATATATTCTACCTTGTTGTAGCGTTTCAGCCTGATTGGACCTTGTTTTCACACAAATGGACCCAGAATGATGTGAAATTGTGCTTCGTGCAACATAATTCTGGGTGCCATTTAATAACCATAAGTGCTAATGACTCCATTTCTTTTTTCGGGTTGTAGGGGCTGTTCATTGGAGTACTCTAAAACAAACCTGACCTCTCTAGGACATTCAGAAGAAAAGTTATAAGCCCACAAAGGTGAAACAGGACTCCTTCTTTAAAGTGACACCAGGCCCGGTGACCTTTGGGACATGGTTTGACCCCCTTAGGAATGTACTATCATCATAAAACGTTCACATCACCTACAACTCAATAGATTCTACCTTCTTGTAGCGCTTCAACCTGATTGGACCTTGTTTTCACACAAATGGACCCAGAATGATGTGAAATTGTGCTTCGTGCAACATAATTCTGGGTGCCATTTAAAAACCATAAGTGCTAATGACTCCATTCCTTTTTGGGGTAATAGGGGCTGTTGATTGGAGTACACTAAAACAAACCTGACCTCTCTGAGACATTCAAAAGCCAAGTTATAAGCCCCCAAAGGTGTGTTTGGAACCCTGCCTTTAAGGAACAAGTGATCCGGTGACATTTATGACCTGATTTGACACCCTTAGGAATGTGCTATCATCATGAAACATGGGAGTCATTTACAACTTAATAGATTCTACTTTTCTGTGACGTTTCAGCCTGATTGAAGCTTTTTTCTGAGAAATGGACCCGGAATGATGTGAAATTGTGCTTTGTGCGACATAATTCTGGGTGCCATTTAATAACCATCAGTGCTAATGACTCCATTCCTTTTTGGGGTTATAGGGGCTGTTAATTGGAGTACTCTAAAACAAACTTGACCTCTCTAGGACATTTAGAAGAAAAGTTATAAGCCCACAAAGGTGTAACAGGACTACTTCTTTAAAGTGACACCAGGCCCGGTGACCGTTGGGACATGGTTTGACCCCCTTAGGAATTTACTATCATCATAAAACGTTCAGATCACCTACAACTCAATAGATTCTACCTTCTTGTGGCATTTCAGCCTGATTGGACCTTGTTTTCACACAAATGGACCCAGAATGATGTGAAATTTTGCTTGGTGCAACATAATTCTGGGTGCCATTTAAAAACCATAAGTGCTAATGACTCCATTCCTTTTTGGGGTAATATGGGCTGTTGATTGGAGTGCCCTAAAACAAACCTGACCTCACTGAGACATTCAGAAGCCAAGTTATAAGCACCCAAAAGTGTATTTAGAACGCCGCCTTTAAGGAACAAGTGATCCGGTGACCTTTATGACCTGATTTGACCCCCTTAGGAATGTGCTATCATCATGAAACACAGGAATCATTTACAACTCAATAGATTCTACTTTTCTGTGACGTTTCAGCCTGATTGAAGCTTTTTTCTGAGAAATCGACCCGGAATGATGTGAAATTGTGCTTTGTGCAACATAATTCTGGGTGCCATTTAAAAACCATAAGTGCTAATGACTCCAGTCCTTTTTGGGGTTGTAGGGGCTGTTAATTGGAGTACTCTAAAATTAACTTGACCTCCCTAGGACATTCAGAAGAAAAGTTACAAGCCCACAAATGTGTAACAGGACTACTTCTTTAAAGTGACACAGGGCCCGGTGACCTTTGGGACATGGTTTGACCCCCTTAGGAATGTACTATCATCATAAAACGTTCAGATCCCCTACAACTCAATATATTCTACCTTGTTGTAGCGTTTCAGCCTGATTGGACCTTGTTTTCACACAAATGGACCCAGAATGATGTGAAATTGTGCTTCGTGCAACATAATTCTGGGTGCCATTTAATAACCATAAGTGCTAATGACTCCATTCCTTTTTGGGGTTGTAGGGGCTGTTCATTGGAGTACTCTAAAACAAACCTGACCTCTCTAGGACATTCAGAAGAAAAGTTATAAGCCCACAAAGGTGAAACAGGACTCCTTCTTTAAAGTGACACCAGGCCCGGTGACCTTTGGGACATGGTTTGACCCCCTTAGGAATGTACTATCATCATAAAACGTTCACATCACCTACAACTCAATAGATTCTACCTTCTTGTAGCGCTTCAACCTGATTGGACCTTGTTTTCACACAAATGGACCCAGAATGATGTGAAATTGTGCTTCGTGCAACATAATTCTGGGTGCCATTTAAAAACCATAAGTGCTAATGACTCCATTCCTTTTTGGGGTAATAGGGGCTGTTGATTGGAGTACACTAAAACAAACCTGACCTCTCTGAGACATTCAAAAGCCAAGTTATAAGCCCCCAAAGGTGTGTTTGGAACCCTGCCTTTAAGGAACAAGTGATCCGGTGACATTTATGACCTGATTTGACACCCTTAGGAATGTGCTATCATCATGAAACATGGGAGTCATTTACAACTTAATAGATTCTACTTTTCTGTGACGTTTCAGCCTGATTGAAGCTTTTTTCTGAGAAATGGACCCGGAATGATGTGAAATTGTGCTTTGTGCGACATAATTCTGGGTGCCATTTAATAACCATCAGTGCTAATGACTCCATTCCTTTTTGGGGTTATAGGGGCTGTTAATTGGAGTACTCTAAAACAAACTTGACCTCTCTAGGACATTTAGAAGAAAAGTTATAAGCCCACAAAGGTGTAACAGGACTACTTCTTTAAAGTGACACCAGGCCCGGTGACCGTTGGGACATGGTTTGACCCCCTTAGGAATTTACTATCATCATAAAACGTTCAGATCACCTACAACTCAATAGATTCTACCTTCTTGTGGCATTTCAGCCTGATTGGACCTTGTTTTCACACAAATGGACCCAGAATGATGTGAAATTTTGCTTGGTGCAACATAATTCTGGGTGCCATTTAAAAACCATAAGTGCTAATGACTCCATTCCTTTTTGGGGTAATATGGGCTGTTGATTGGAGTGCCCTAAAACAAACCTGACCTCACTGAGACATTCAGAAGCCAAGTTATAAGCACCCAAAAGTGTATTTAGAACGCCGCCTTTAAGGAACAAGTGATCCGGTGACCTTTATGACCTGATTTGACCCCCTTAGGAATGTGCTATCATCATGAAACACAGGAATCATTTACAACTCAATAGATTCTACTTTTCTGTGACGTTTCAGCCTGATTGAAGCTTTTTTCTGAGAAATTGACCCGGAATGATGTGAAATTGTGCTTTGTGCAACATAATTCTGGGTGCCATTTAAAAACCATAAGTGCTAATGACTCCATTCCTTTTTGGGGTTGTAGGGGCTGTTAATTTGGAGTACTCTAAAATTAACTTGACCTACCTAGGACATTCAGAAGAAAAGTTATAAGCCCACAAATGTGTAATAGGACTACTTCTTTAAAGTGACACAGGGTCCGGTGACCTTTGGGACATGGTTTGACCCCCTTAGGAATGTACTATCATCATAAAACGTTCAGATCCCCTACAACTCAATAGATTCTACCTTGTTGTAGCGTTTCAGCCTGATTGGACCTTGTTTTCACACAAATGGACCCAGAATGATGTGAAATTATGGTTCGTGCAACATAATTCTGGGTGCCATTTAATAACCATAAGTGCTAATGACTCCATTCCTTTTTGGGGTTGTAGGGGCTGTTCATTGGAGTACTCTAAAACAAACCTAACCTCTCTAGGACATTCAGAAGAAAAGTTATAAGCCCACAAAGGTGAAACAGGACTCCTTCTTTAAAGTGACACCAGGCCCGGTGACCTTTGGGACATGGTTTGACCCCCTTAGGAATGTACTATCATCATAAAACGTTCACATCACCTACAACTCAATAGATTCTACCTTCTTGTAGCGCTTCAACCTGATTGGACCTTGTTTTCACACAAATGGACCCAGAATGATGTGAAATTGTGCTTCGTGCAACATAATTCTGGGTGCCATTTAAAAACCATAAGTGCTAATGACTCCATTCCTTTTTGGGGTAATAGGGGCTGTTGATTGGAGTACCCTAAAACAAACCTGACCTCTCTGAGACATTCAAAAGCCAAGTTATAAGCCCCCAAAGGTGTGTTTGGAACCCTGCCTTTAAGGAACAAGTGATCCGGTGACATTTATGACCTGATTTGACACCCTTAGGAATGTGCTATCATCATGAAACAAGGGAGTCATTTACAACTTAATAGATTCTACTTTTCTGTGACGTTTCAGCCTGATTGAAGCCTTTTTCTGAGAAATGGACCCGGAATGATGTGAAATTGTGCTTTGTGCGACATAATTCTGGGTGCCATTTAATAACCATCAGTGCTAATGACTCCATTCCTTTTTGGGGTTATAGGGGCTGTTAATTGGAGTACTCTAAAACAAACTTGACCTCTCTAGGACATTTAGAAGAAAAGTTATAAGCCCACAAAGGTGTAACAGGACTACTTCTTTAAAGTGACACCAGGCCCGGTGACCGTTGGGACATGGTTTGACCCCCTTAGGAATTTACTATCATCATAAAACGTTCAGATCACCTACAACTCAATAGATTCTACCTTCTTGTGGCGTTTCAGCCTGATTGGACCTTGTTTTCACACAAATGGACCCAGAATGATGTGAAATTTTGCTTTGTGCAACATAATTCTGGGTGCCATTTAAAAACCATAAGGGCTAATGACTCCATTCCTTTTTGGGGTAATATGGGCTGTTGATTGGAGTACCCTAAAACAAACCTGACCTCACTGAGACATTCAGAAGCCAAGTTATAAGCACCCAAAAGTGTATTTAGAACGCCGCCTTTAAGGAACAAGTGATCCGGTGACCGTTATGACCTGATTTGACGCCCTTAGGAATGTGCTATCATCATGAAACACAGGAATAATTTACATCTCAATAGATTCTACTTTTCTGTGACGTTTCAGCCTGGTTGAAGCGTTTTTCTGAGAAATGGACCCAGAATGATGTGAAATTGTGCTTTGTGCGACATAATTCTGGGTGCCATTTAAAAACCATAAGTGCTAATGACTCCATTCCTTTTTGGGGTTGTAGGGGCTGTTAATTGGAGTACTCTAAAATAAACTTGACCTCTCTAGGACATTCAGAAGAAAAGTTATAAGCCCACAAAGGTGTAACAGGACTACTTCTTTAAAGTGACACCAGGCCCGGTGACCTTTGGGTGATGGTTCGACCCCCTTAGGAATGTACTATCATCATAAAACATTCAGATCCCCTACAACTCAATAGATTCTACCTTCTTGTAGCGTTTCAGCCTGATTGGACCTTGTTTTCACACAAATGGACCCAGAATGATGTGAAATTGTGCTTTGTGCAACATAATTCTGGGTGCCATTTAATAACCATAAGTGCTAATGACTCCATCCCTTTTTGGGGTTGTAGGGGCTGTTAATTTGGAGTACTCTAATATTAACTTGACCTCCCTAGGACATTCAGAAGAAAAGTTATAAGCCCACAAATGTGTAATAGGACTACTTCTTTAAAGTGACACAGGGTCCGGTGACCTTTGGGACATGGTTTCACCCCCTTAGGAATGTACTATCATCATAAAACGTTCAGATCCCCTACAACTCAATAGATTCTACCTTGTTGTAGCGTTTCAGCCTGATTGGACCTTGTTTTCACACAAATGGACCCAGAATGATGTGAAACTGTGCTTCGTGCAACATAATTCTGGGTGCCATTTAATAACCATAAGTGCTAATGACTCCATTCCTTTTTGGGGTTGTAGGGGCTGTTCATTGGAGTACTCTAAAACAAACCTGACCTCACTGAGACATTCAGAAGCCAAGTTATAAGCACCCAAAAGTGTATTTAGAACGCCGCCTTTAAGGAACAAGTGATCCGGTGACCGTTATGACCTGATTTGACACCCTTAGGAATGTGCTATCATCATGAAACACAGGAATAATTTACATCTCAATAGATTCTACTTTTCTGTGACGTTTCAGCCTGGTTCAAGCGTTTTTCTGAGAAATGGACCCAGAATGATGTGAAATTGTGCTTTGTGCGACATAATTCTGGGTGCCATTTAAAAACCATAAGTGCTAATGACTCCATTCCTTTTTGGGGTTGTAGGGGCTGTTAATTGGAGTACTCTAAAACAAACCTGACCTCTCTTGGACATTCAGAAGAAAAGTTATAAGCCCACAAAGGTGAAACAGGACTACTTCTTTAAAGTGACACCAGGCCCGGTGACCTTTGGGACATGGTTTGACCCCCTTAGGAAAGTACTATCATCATAAAACGTTCACATCACTTACAACTCAATAGATTCTACCTTCTTGTGGCATTTCAGCCTGATTGGACCTTGTTTTCACACAAATGGACCCAGAATGATGTGAAATTTTGCTTCGTGCAACATAATTCTGGGTGCCATTTAAAAACCATAAGTGCTAATGACTCCATTCCTTTTTGGGGTAATATGGGCTGTTGATTGGAGTGCCCTAAAACAAACCTGACCTCACTGAGACATTCAGAAGCCAAGTTATAAGCACCCAAAAGTGTATTTAGAACGCCGCCTTTAAGGAACAAGTGATCCGGTGACCTTTATGACCTGATTTGACCCCCTTAGGAATGTGCTATCATCATGAAACACAGGAATCATTTACAACTCAATAGATTCTACTTTTCTGTGACGTTTCAGCCTGATTGAAGCTTTTTTCTGAGAAATTGACCCGGAATGATGTGAAATTGTGCTTTGTGCAACATAATTCTGGGTGCCATTTAAAAACCATAAGTGCTAATGACTCCATTCCTTTTTGGGGTTGTAGGGGCTGTTAATTTGGCGTACTCTAAAATTAACTTGACCTCCCTAGGACATTCAGAAGAAAAGTTATAAGCCCACAAATGTGTAATAGGACTACTTCTTTAAAGTGACACAGGGTCCGGTGACCTTTGGGACATGGTTTGACCCCCTTAGGAATGTACTATCATCATAAAACGTTCAGATCCCCTACAACTCAATAGATTCTACCTTGTTGTAGCGTTTCAGCCTGATTGGACCTTGTTTTCACACAAATGGACCCAGAATGATGTGAAATTATGGTTCGTGCAACATAATTCTGGGTGCCATTTAATAACCATAAGTGCTAATGACTCCATTCCTTTTTGGGGTTGTAGGGGCTGTTCATTGGAGTACTCTAAAACAAACCTAACCTCTCTAGGACATTCAGAAGAAAAGTTATAAGCCCACAAAGGTGAAACAGGACTCCTTCTTTAAAGTGACACCAGGCCCGGTGACCTTTGGGACATGGTTTGACCCCCTTAGGAATGTACTATCATCATAAAACGTTCACATCACCTACAACTCAATAGATTCTACCTTCTTGTAGCGCTTCAACCTGATTGGACCTTGTTTTCACACAAATGGACCCAGAATGATGTGAAATTGTGCTTCGTGCAACATAATTCTGGGTGCCATTTAAAAACCATAAGTGCTAATGACTCCATTCCTTTTTGGGGTAATAGGGGCTGTTGATTGGAGTACCCTAAAACAAACCTGACCTCTCTGAGACATTCAAAAGCCAAGTTATAAGCCCCCAAAGGTGTGTTTGGAACCCTGCCTTTAAGGAACAAGTGATCCGGTGACATTTATGACCTGATTTGACACCCTTAGGAATGTGCTATCATCATGAAACAAGGGAGTCATTTACAACTTAATAGATTCTACTTTTCTGTGACGTTTCAGCCTGATTGAAGCCTTTTTCTGAGAAATGGACCCGGAATGATGTGAAATTGTGCTTTGTGCGACATAATTCTGGGTGCCATTTAATAACCATCAGTGCTAATGACTCCATTCCTTTTTGGGGTTATAGGGGCTGTTAATTGGAGTACTCTAAAACAAACTTGACCTCTCTAGGACATTTAGAAGAAAAGTTATAAGCCCACAAAGGTGAAACAGGACTACTTCTTTAAAGTGACACCAGGCCCGGTGACCGTTGGGACATGGTTTGACCCCCTTAGGAATTTACTATCATCATAAAACGTTCAGATCACCTACAACTCAATAGATTCTACCTTCTTGTGGCGTTTCAGCCTGATTGGACCTTGTTTTCACACAAATGGACCCAGAATGATGTGAAATTTTGCTTTGTGCAACATAATTCTGGGTGCCATTTAAAAACCATAAGGGCTAATGACTCCATTCCTTTTTGGGGTAATATGGGCTGTTGATTGGAGTACCCTAAAACAAACCTGACCTCACTGAGACATTCAGAAGCCAAGTTATAAGCACCCAAAAGTGTATTTAGAACGCCGCCTTTAAGGAACAAGTGATCCGGTGACCGTTATGACCTGATTTGACGCCCTTAGGAATGTGCTATCATCATGAAACACAGGAATAATTTACATCTCAATAGATTCTACTTTTCTGTGACGTTTCAGCCTGGTTGAAGCGTTTTTCTGAGAAATGGACCCAGAATGATGTGAAATTGTGCTTTGTGCGACATAATTCTGGGTGCCATTTAAAAACCATAAGTGCTAATGACTCCATTCCTTTTTGGGGTTGTAGGGGCTGTTAATTGGAGTACTCTAAAATAAACTTGACCTCTCTAGGACATTCAGAAGAAAAGTTATAAGCCCACAAAGGTGTAACAGGACTACTTCTTTAAAGTGACACCAGGCCCGGTGACCTTTGGGTCATGGTTCGACCCCCTTAGGAATGTACTATCATCATAAAACATTCAGATCCCCTACAACTCAATAGATTCTACCTTCTTGTAGCGTTTCAGCCTGATTGGACCTTGTTTTCACACAAATGGACCCAGAATGATGTGAAATTGTGCTTCGTGCAACATAATTCTGGGTGCCATTTAATAACCATAAGTGCTAATGACTCCATTCCTTTTTGGGGTTGTAGGGGCTGTTCATTGGAGTACTCTAAAACAAACCTGACCTCTCTAGGACATTCAGAAGAAAAGTTATAAGCCCACAAAGGTGAAACAGGACTCCTTCTTTAAAGTGACACCAGGCCCGGTGACCTTTGGGACATGGTTTGACCCCCTTAGGAATGTACTATCATCATAAAACGTTCACATCACCTACAACTCAATAGATTCTACCTTCTTGTAGCACTTCAACCTGATTGGACCTTGTTTTCACACAAATGGACCCAGAATGATGTGAAATTGTGCTTCGTGCAACATAATTCTGGGTGCCATTTAAAAACCATAAGTGCTAATGACTCCATTCCTTTTTGGGGTAATAGGGGCTGTTGATTGGAGTACACTAAAACAAACCTGACCTCTCTGAGACATTCAAAAGCCAAGTTATAAGCCCCCAAAGGTGTGTTTGGAACCCTGCCTTTAAGGAACAAGTGATCCTGTGACATTTATGACCTGATTTGACACCCTTAGGAATGTGCTATCATCATGAAACATGGGAGTCATTTACAACTTAATAGATTCTACTTTTCTGTGACGTTTCAGCCTGATTGAAGCTTTTTTCTGAGAAATGGACCCGGAATGATGTGAAATTGTGCTTTGTGCGACATAATTCTGGGTGCCATTTAATAACCATCAGTGCTAATGACTCCATTCCTTTTTGGGGTTATAGGGGCTGTTAATTGGAGTACTCTAAAACAAACTTGACCTCTCTAGGACATTTAGAAGAAAAGTTATAAGCCCACAAAGGTGTAACAGGACTACTTCTTTAAAGTGACACCAGGCCCGGTGACCGTTGGGACATGGTTTGACCCCCTTAGGAATTTACTATCATCATAAAACGTTCAGATCACCTACAACTCAATAGATTCTACCTTCTTGTGGCGTTTCAGCCTGATTGGACCTTGTTTTCACACAAATGGACCCAGAATGATGTGAAATTTTGCTTCGTGCAACATAATTCTGGGTGCCATTTAAAAACCATAAGTGCTAATGACTCCATTCCTTTTTGGGGTAATATGGGCTGTTGATTGGAGTACCCTAAAACAAACCTGACCTCACTGAGACATTCAGAAGCCAAGTTATAAGCACCCAAAAGTGTATTTAGAACGCCGCCTTTAAGGAACAAGTGATCCGGTGACCGTTATGACCTGATTTGACACCCTTAGGAATGTGCTATCATCATGAAACACAGGAATAATTTACATCTCAATAGATTCTACTTTTCTGTGACGTTTCAGCCTGGTTCAAGCGTTTTTCTGAGAAATGGACCCAGAATGATGTGAAATTGTGCTTTGTGCGACATAATTCTGGGTGCCATTTAAAAACCATAAGTGCTAATGACTCCATTCCTTATTGGGGTTGTAGGGGCTGTTAATTGGAGTACTCTAAAACAAACCTGACCTCTCTTGGACATTCAGAAGAAAAGTTATAAGCCCACAAAGGTGAAACAGGACTACTTCTTTAAAGTGACACCAGGCCCGGTGACCTTTGGGACATGGTTTGACCCCCTTAGGAAAGTACTATCATCATAAAACGTTCACATCACTTACAACTCAATAGATTCTACCTTCTTGTAACGTTTCAGCCTGATTGGACCTTGTTTTCACACAAATGGACCCAGAATGATGTGAAATTGTGCTTCGTGCAACATAATTCTGGGTGCCATTTAATAACCATAAGTGCTAATGACTCCATCCCTTTTTGGGGTTGTAGGGGCTGTTCATTGGAGTACTCTAAAACAAACCTGACCTCTCTAGGACATTCAGAAGAAAAGTTATAAGCCCACAAAGGTGAAACAGGACTCCTTCTTTAAAGTGACACCAGGCCCGGTGACCTTTGGGACATGGTTTGACCCCCTTAGGAATGTACTATCATCATAAAACGTTCACATCACCTACAACTCAATAGATTCTACCTTCTTGTAGCGCTTCAACCTGATTGGACCTTGTTTTCACACAAATGGACCCAGAAAGATGTGAAATTGTGCTTCGTGCAACATAATTCTTGGTGCCATTTAAAAACCATAAGTGCTAATGACTCCATTCCTTTTTTGGGTAATAGGGGCTGTTGATTGGAGTACCCTAAAACAAACCTGACCTCTCTGAGACATTCAAAAGCCAAGTTATAAGCCCCCAAAGGTGTGTTTGGAACCCTGCCTTTAAGGAACAATTGATCCGGTGACCTTTATGACCTGATTTGACACCTTTAGGAATGTGCTATCATCATGAAACACGGGAGTCATTTACAACTTAATAGATTCTACTTTTCTGTGACGTTTCAGCCTGATTGAAGCTTTTTTCTGAGAAATAGACCCGGAATGATGTGAAATTGTGCTTTGTGCGACATAATTCTGGGTGCCATTTAATAACCATCAGTGCTAATGACTCCATTCCTTTTTGGGGTTATAGGGGCTGTTAATTGGAGTACTCTAAAACAAACTTGACCTCTCTAGGACA
The DNA here is from genome assembly GCF_043380555.1 of Nothobranchius furzeri. Lineage (NCBI taxonomy): Eukaryota > Metazoa > Chordata > Actinopteri > Cyprinodontiformes > Nothobranchiidae > Nothobranchius > Nothobranchius furzeri. The sequence continues at coordinate 20,077,963 of NC_091756.1, forward strand.
TTTAGAAGAAAAGTTATAAGCCCACAAAGGTGTAACAGGACTACTTCTTTAAAGTGACACCAGGCCCGGTGACCTTTGGGACATGGTTTGACCCCCTTAGGAATTTACTATTATCATAAAACGTTCAGATCACCTACAACTCAATAGATTCTACCTTCTTGTAGCGTTTCAGCCTGATTGGACCTTGTTTTCACACAAATGGACCCAGAATGATGTGAAATTTTGCTTCGTGCAACATAATTCTGGGTGCCATTTAAAAACCATAAGTGCTAATGACTCCATTCCTTTTTGGGGTAATAGGGGATGTTGATTGGAGTACCCTCAAACAAACCTGACCTCTCTGAGACATTCAGAAGCCAAGTTATAAGCCCCCAAATGTGTGTTTGGAATACCGCCTTTAAGAAACAAGTGATCCGGTGACCTTTATGACCTGATTTGACCCCCTTAGGAATGTGCTATCATCATGAAACACGGGTGTCATTTACAACTTAATAGATTCTACTTTTCTGTGACGTTTCAGCCTGATTGAAGCTTTTTTCTGAGAAATGGACCCGGAATGATGTGAAATTGTGCTTTGTGCGACATAATTCTGGGTGCCATTTAATAACCATCAGTGCTAATGACTCCATTCCTTTTTGGGGTTATAGGGGCTGTTAATTGGAGTACTCTAAAACAAACTTGACCTCTCTAGGACATTTAGAAGAAAAGTTATAAGCCCACAAAGGTGTAACAGGACTACTTCTTTAAAGTGACACCAGGCCCGGTGACCGTTGGGACATGGTTTGACCCCCTTAGGAATTTACTATCATCATAAAACGTTCAGATCACCTACAACTCAATAGATTCTACCTTCTTGTGGCGTTTCAGCCTGATTGGACCTTGTTTTCACACAAATGGACCCAGAATGATGTGAAATTTTGCTTCGTGCAACATAATTCTGGGTGCCATTTAAAAACCATAAGTGCTAATGACTTCATTCCTTTTTGGGGTAATATGGGCTGTTGATTGGAGTACCCTAAAACAAACCTGACCTCACTGAGACATTCAGAAGCCAAGTTATAAGCGCCCAAAAGTGTATTTAGAACGCCGCCTTTAAGGAACAAGTGATCCGGTGACCTTTATGACCTGATTTGACGCCCTTAGGAATGTGCTATCATCATGAAACACAGGAATAATTTACATCTCAATAGATTCTACTTTTCTGTGACGTTTCAGCCTGGTTGAAGCGTTTTTCTGAGAAATGGACCCAGAATGATGTGAAATTGTGCTTTGTGCGACATAATTCTGGGTGCCATTTAAAAACCATAAGTGCTAATGACTCCATTCTTTTTTTGGGTTGTAGGGGCTGTTAATTGGAGTACTCTAAAATAAACTTGACCTCTCTAGGACATTCAGAAGAAAAGTTATAAGCCCACAAAGGTGTAACAGGACTACTTCTTTAAAGTGACACCAGGCCCGGTGACCTTTGGGACATGGTTCGACCCCCTTAGGAATGTACTATCATCATAAAACATTCAGATCCCCTACAACTCAATAGATTCTACCTTCTTGTAACGTTTCAGCCTGATTGGACCTTGTTTTCACACAAATGGACCCAGAATGATGTGAAATTGTGCTTCGTGCAACATAATTCTGGGTGCCATTTAATAACCATAAGTGCTAATGACTCCATCCCTTTTTGGGGTTGTAGGGGCTGTTCATTGGAGTACTCTAAAACAAACCTGACCTCTCTAGGACATTCAGAAGAAAAGTTATAAGCCCACAAAGGTGAAACAGGACTACTTCTTTAAAGTGACACCAGGCCCGGTGACCTTTGGGACATGGTTTGACCCCCTTAGGAAAGTACTATCATCATAAAACGTTCACATCACTTACATCTCAATAGATTCTACCTTCTTGTAACGTTTCAGCCTGATTGGAGCTTGTTTTCACACAAATGGACCCAGAATTATGTGAAATTGTGCTTCGTGCAACATAATTCTGGGTGCCATTTAATAACCATAAGTGCTAATGACTCCATCCCTTTTTGGGGTTGTAGGGGCTGTTCATTGGAGTACCCTAAAACAAACCTGACCTCTCTGAGACATTCAAAAGCCAAGTTATTAGCCCCCAAAGGTTTGTTTGGAACCCTGCCTTTAAGGAACAAGTGATCCGGTGACCTTTATGACCTGATTTGACACCCTTAGGAATGTGCTATCATCATGAAACACGGGAGTCATTTACACTTTAATAGATTCTACTTTTCTGTGACGTTTCAGCCTGATTGAAGCTTTTTTCTGAGAAATGGACCCGGAATGATGTGAAATTGTGCTTTGTGCGACATAATTCTGGGTGCCATTTAATAACCATCAGTGCTAATGACTCCATTCCTTTTTGGGGTTATAGGGGCTGTTAATTGGAGTACTCTAAAACAAACTTGACCTCTCTAGGACATTTAGAAGAAAAGTTATAAGCCCACAAAGGTGTAACAGGACTACTTCTTTAAAGTGACACCAGGCCCGGTGACCTTTGGGACATGGTTTGACCCCCTTAGGAATTTACTATCATCATAAAACGTTCAGATCACCTACAACTCAATAGATTCTACCTTCTTGTAGCGTTTCAGCCTGATTGGACCTTGTTTTCACACAAATGGACCCAGAATGATGTGAAATTTTGCTTCGTGCGACATAATTCTGGGTGCCATTTAAAAACCATCAGTGCTAATGACTCCATTCCTTTTTGGGGTAATTTGGGCTGTTGATTGGAGTACCCTAAAACAAACCTGACCTCTCTGAGACATTCAGAAGCCAAGTTATAAGCCCCCAAATGTGTGTTTGGAATACCGCCTTTAAGAAACAAGTGATCTGGTGACCTTTATGACCTGATTTGACCCCCTTAGGAATGTGCTATCATCATGAAACACAGGAATCATTTACAACTCAATAGATTCTACTTTTCTGTGACGTTTCAGCCTGATTGAAGCTTTTTTTCTGAGAAATCGACCCGGAATGATGTGACATTGTGCTTTGTGCAACATAATTCTGGGTGCCATTTAAAAACCATAAGTGTTAATGACTCCATTCCTTTTTGGGGTTGTAGGGGCTGTTAATTGGAGTACTCTAAAATTAACTTGACCTCCCTAGGGCATTCAGAAGAAAAGTTATAAGCCCACAAATGTGTAACAGGACTACTTCTTTAAAGTGACACAGGGCCCGGTGACCTTTGGGACATGGTTTGACCCCCTTAGGAATGTACTATCATCATAAAATGTTCAGATCCCCTACAACTCAATAGATTCTACCTTGTTGTAGCGTTTCAGCCTGATTGGACCTTGTTTTCACACAAATGGAACCAGAATGATGTGAAATTGTGCTTCGTGCAACATAATTCTGGGTGCCATTTAATAACCATAAGTGCTAATGACTCCATCCCTTTTTGGGGTTGTAGGGGCTGTTCATTGGAGTACTCTAAAACAAACCTGACCTCTCTAGGACATTCAGAAGAAAAGTTATAAGCCCACAAAGGTGAAACAGGACTCCTTCTTTAAAGTGACACCAGGCCCGGTGACCTTTGGGACATGGTTTGACCCCCTTAGGAATGTACTATCATCATAAAACGTTCACATCACCTACAACTCAATAGATTCTACCTTCTTGTAGCGCTTCAGCCTGATTGGACCTTGTTTTCACACAAATGGACCCAGAATGAGGTGAAATTGTTCTTCGTGCAACATAATTCTGGGTGCCATTTAATAACCATAAGTGCTAATGACTCCATTCCTTTTTGGGGTAATAGGGGCTGTTGATTGGAGTACCCTAAAACAAACCTGACCTCTCTGAGACATTCAAAAGCCAAGTTATAAGCCCCCAAAGGTGTGTTTGGAACCCTGCCTTTAAGGAACAAGTGATCCGGTGACCTTTATGACCTGATTTGACACCCTTAGGAATGTGCTATCATCATGAAACATGAGAGTCATTTACACCTTTATAGATTCTACTTTTCTGTGACGTTTCAGCCTGATTGAAGCTTTTTTCTGAGAAATGGACCCGGAATGATGTGAAATTGTGCTTTGTGCGACATAATTCTGGGTGCCATTTAATAACCATCAGTGCTAATGACTCCATTCCTTTTTGGGGTTATAGGGGCTGTTAATTGGAGTACTCTAAAACAAACTTGACCTCTCTAGGACATTTAGAAGAAAAGTTATAAGCCCACAAAGGTGTAACAGGACTACTTCTTTAAAGTTACACCAGGCCCGGTGACCGTTGGGACATGGTTTGACCCCCTTAGGAATTTACTATCATCATAAAACATTCAGATCACCTACAACTCAATAGATTCTACCTTGTTGTAGCGTTTCAGCCTGATTGGACCTTGTTTTCACACAAATGGACCCAGAATGATGTGAAATTGTGCTTCGTGCAACATAATTCTGGGTGCCATTTAATAACCATAAGTGCTAATGACTCCATCCCTTTTTGGGGTTGTAGGGGCTGTTCATTGGAGTACTCTAAAACAAACCTGACCTCTCTAGGACATTCAGAAGAAAAGTTATAAGCCCACAAAGGTGAAACAGGACTACTTCTTTAAAGTGACACCAGGCCCGGTGACCTTTGGGACATGGTTTGACCCCCTTAGGAAAGTACTATCATCATAAAACGTTCACATCACTTACAACTCAATAGATTCTACCTTCTTGTAACGTTTCAGCCTGATTGGAGCTTGTTTTCACACAAATGGACCCAGAATTATGTGAAATTGTGCTTCGTGCAACATAATTCTGGGTGCCATTTAATAACCATAAGTGCTAATGACTCCATCCCTTTTTGGGGTTGTAGGGGCTGTTCATTGGAGTACTCTAAAACAAACCTGACCTCTCTAGGACATTCAGAAGAAAAGTTATAAGCCCACAAAGGTGAAACAGGACTCCTTCTTTAAAGTGACACCAGGCCCGGTGACCTTTGGGACATGGTTTGACCCCCTTAGGAATGTACTATCATCATAAAACGTTCACATCACCTACAACTCAATAGATTCTACCTTCTTGTAGCGCTTCAGCCTGATTGGACCTTGTTTTCACACAAATGGACCCAGAATGATGTGAAATTATGCTTCGTGCAACATAATTCTGGGTGCCATTTAAAAACCATAAGTGCTAATGACTCCATTCCTTTTTGGGATAATAGGGGCTGTTGATTGGAGTACCCTAAAACAAACCTGACCTCTCTGAGACATTCAAAAGCCAAGTTATAAGCCCCCAAAGGTTTGTTTGGAACCCTGCCTTTAAGGAACAAGTGATCCGGTGACCTTTATGACCTGATTTGACACCCTTAGGAATGTGCTATCATCATGAAACACGGGAGTCATTTACACTTTAATAGATTCTACTTTTCTGTGACGTTTCAGCCTGATTGAAGCTTTTTTCTGAGAAATGGACCCGGAATGATGTGAAATTGTGCTTTGTGCGACATAATTCTGGGTGCCATTTAATAACCATCAGTGCTAATGACTCCATTCCTTTTTGGGGTTATAGGGGCTGTTAATTGGAGTACTCTAAAACAAACTTGACCTCTCTAGGACATTTAGAAGAAAAGTTATAAGCCCACAAAGGTGTAACAGGACTACTTCTTTAAAGTGACACCAGGCCCGGTGACCTTTGGGACATGGTTTGACCCCCTTAGGAATTTACTATCATCATAAAACGTTCAGATCACCTACAACTCAATAGATTCTACCTTCTTGTAGCGTTTCAGCCTGATTGGACCTTGTTTTCACACAAATGGACCCAGAATGATGTGAAATTTTGCTTCGTGCGACATAATTCTGGGTGCCATTTAAAAACCATCAGTGCTAATGACTCCATTCCTTTTTGGGGTAATTTGGGCTGTTGATTGGAGTACCCTAAAACAAACCTGACCTCTCTGAGACATTCAGAAGCCAAGTTATAAGCCCCCAAATGTGTGTTTGGAATACCGCCTTTAAGAAACAAGTGATCTGGTGACCTTTATGACCTGATTTGACCCCCTTAGGAATGTGCTATCATCATGAAACACAGGAATCATTTACAACTCAATAGATTCTACTTTTCTGTGACGTTTCAGCCTGATTGAAGCTTTTTTCTGAGAAATCGACCCGGAATGATGTGACATTGTGCTTTGTGCAACATAATTCTGGGTGCCATTTAAAAACCATAAGTGTTAATGACTCCATTCCTTTTTGGGGTTGTAGGGGCTGTTAATTGGAGTACTCTAAAATTAACTTGACCTCCCTAGGGCATTCAGAAGAAAAGTTATAAGCCCACAAATGTGTAACAGGACTACTTCTTTAAAGTGACACAGGGCCCGGTGACCTTTGGGACATGGTTTGACCCCCTTAGGAATGTACTATCATCATAAAATGTTCAGATCCCCTACAACTCAATAGATTCTACCTTGTTGTAGCGTTTCAGCCTGATTGGACCTTGTTTTCACACAAATGGAACCAGAATGATGTGAAATTGTGCTTCGTGCAACATAATTCTGGGTGCCATTTAATAACCATAAGTGCTAATGACTCCATCCCTTTTTGGGGTTGTAGGGGCTGTTCATTGGAGTACTCTAAAACAAACCTGACCTCTCTAGGACATTCAGAAGAAAAGTTATAAGCCCACAAAGGTGAAACAGGACTCCTTCTTTAAAGTGACACCAGGCCCGGTGACCTTTGGGACATGGTTTGACCCCCTTAGGAATGTACTATCATCATAAAACGTTCACATCACCTACAACTCAATAGATTCTACCTTCTTGTAGCGCTTCAGCCTGATTGGACCTTGTTTTCACACAAATGGACCCAGAATGAGGTGAAATTGTTCTTCGTGCAACATAATTCTGGGTGCCATTTAATAACCATAAGTGCTAATGACTCCATTCCTTTTTGGGGTAATAGGGGCTGTTGATTGGAGTACCCTAAAACAAACCTGACCTCTCTGAGACATTCAAAAGCCAAGTTATAAGCCCCCAAAGGTGTGTTTGGAACCCTGCCTTTAAAGAACAAGTGATCCGGTGACCTTTATGACCTGATTTGACACCCTTAGGAATGTGCTATCATCATGAAACATGAGAGTCATTTACAACTTAATAGATTCTACTTTTCTGTGACGTTTCAGCCTGATTGAAGCTTTTTTCTGAGAAATGGACCCGGAATGATGTGAAATTGTGCTTTGTGCGACATTATTCTGGGTGCCATTTAATAACCATCAGTGCTAATGACTCCATTCCTTTTTGGGGTTATAGGGGCTGTTAATTGGAGTACTCTAAAACAAACTTGACCTCTCTAGGACATTTAGAAGAAAAGTTATAAGCCCACAAAGGTGTAACAGGACTACTTCTTTAAAGTTACACCAGGCCCGGTGACCGTTGGGACATGGTTTGACCCCCTTAGGAATTTACTATCATCATAAAACGTTCAGATCACCTACAACTCAATAGATTCTACCTTGTTGTAGCGTTTCAGCCTGATTGGACCTTGTTTTCACACAAATGGACCCAGAATGATGTGAAATTTTGCTTCGTGCAACATAATTCTGGGTGCCATTTAAAAACCATAAGTGCTAATGACTCCATTCCTTTTTGGGGTAATATGGGCTGTTGATTGGAGTACCCTCAAACAAACCTGACCTCACTGAGACATTCAGAAGCCAAGTTATAAGCACCCAAAAGTGTAATTAGAACGCCGCCTTTAAGGAACAAGTGATCCGGTGACCTTTATGACCTGATTTGACGCCCTTAGGAATGTGCTATCATCATGAAAAACAGAAATAATTTACATCTCAATAGATTCTACTTTTCTGTGACGTTTCAGCCTGGTTGAAGCGTTTTTCTGAGAAATGGACCCAGAATGATGTGAAATTGTGCTTCGTGCAACATAATTCTGGGTGCAATTTAAAAACCATAAGTGCTAATGACTCCATTCCTTTTTGGGGTTGTAGGGGCTGGTAATTGCAGTACTCTAAAATACAACTTGACCTCTCTAGGACATTTAGAAGAAAAGTTATAAGCCCACAAAGGTGTAACAGGACTACTTCTTTAAAGTGACACCAGGCCCGGTGACCTTTGGGACATGGTTTGACCCCCTTAGGAATGTACTATCATCATAAAACGTTCAACTCACCTACAACTCAATAGATTCTACCTTCCTGTAGCGTTTCAGCCTGATTGGACCTTGTTTTCACACAAATGGACCCAGAATGATGTGAAATTGTGCTTCGTGCAACATAATTCTGGGTGCCATTTAAAAACCATAAGTGCTAATGACTCCATTCGTTTTTGGGGTAATAGGGGATGCTGATTGGAGTACCCTCAAACAAACCTGACCTCTCTGAGACATTCAGAAGCCAAGTTATAAGCCCCCAAATGTGTGTTTGGAATACCGCCTTTAAGAAACAAGTGATCCGGTGACCTTTATGACCTGATTTGACCCCCTTAGGAATGTGCTATCATCATGAAACACAGGAATCATTTACAACTCAATAGATTCTACTTTTCTGTGACGTTTCAGCCTGATTGAAGTTTTTTTCTGAGAAATCGACCCGGAATGATGTGAAATTGTGCTTTGTGCAACATAATTCTGGGTGCCATTTAAAAACCATAAGTGCTAATGACTCCATTCCTTTTTGGGGTTGTAGGGGCTGTTAATTGGAGTGCTCTAAAATTAACTTGACCTCCCTAGGACATTCAGAAGAAAAGTTATAAGCCCACAAATGTGTAACAGGACTACTTCTTTAAAGTGACACAGGGCCCGGTGACCTTTGGGACATGGTTTGACCCCCTTAGGAATGTACTATCATCATAAAACGTTCAGATCCCCTACAACTCAATAGATTCTACCTTGTTGTAGCGTTTCAGCCTGATTGGACCTTGTTTTCACACAAATGGACCCAGAATGATTTGAAATTGTGCTTCGTGCAACATAATTCTGGGTGCCATTTAATAACCATAAGTGCTAATGACTCCATCCCTTTTTGGGGTTGTAGGGGCTGTTCATTGGAGTACTCTAAAACAAACCTGACCTCTCTAGGACATTCAGAAGAAAAGTTATAAGCCCCCAAAGGTGTGTTTGGAACACTGCCTTTAAGGAACAAGTGATCCGGTGACATTTATGACCTGATTTGACACCCTTAGGAATGTGCTATCATTATGAAACACGGGAGTCATTTACACTTTAATAGATTCTACTTTTCTGTGACGTTTCAGCCTGATTGAAGCTTTTTTCTGAGAAATGGACCCGGAATGATGTGAAATTGTGCTTTGTGCGACATAATTCTGGGTGCCATTTAATAACCATCAGTGCTAATGACTCCATTCCTTTTTGGGGTTATAGGGGCTGTTAATTGGAGTATTCTAAAACAAACCTGACCTCTCTGAGACATTCAAAAGCCAAGTTATAAGCCCCCAAAGGTGTGTTTGGAACCCTGCCTTTAAGGAACAAGTGATCCGGTGACATTTATGACCTGATTTGACACCCTTAGGAATGTGCTATCATCATGAAACATGGGAGTCATTTACAACTTAATAGATTCTACTTTTCTGTGACGTTTCAGCCTGATTGAAGCTTTTTTCTGACAAATGGACCCGGAATGATGTGAAATTGTGCTTTGTGCGACATAATTCTGGGTGCCATTTAATAACCATGAGTGCTAATGACTCCATCCCTTTTTGGGGTTGTAAGGGCTGTTCATTGGAGTACTCTAAAACAAACCTGACCTCTCTAGGACATTCAGAAGAAAAGTTATAAGCCCACAAAGGTGAAACAGGACTACTTCTTTAAAGTGACACCAGGCCCGGTGACCTTTGGGACATGGTTTGACCCCCTTAGGAAAGTACTATAATCATAAAACGTTCACATCACTTACAACTCAATAGATTCTACCTTCTTTTAACGTTTCAGCCTGATTGGACCTTGTTTTCACACAAATGGACCCAGAATGATGTGAAATTGTGGTTCGTGCAACATAATTCTGGGTGCCATTTAATAACCATAAGTGCTAATGACTCCAACCCTTTTTGGGGTTGCAGGGGCTGTTCATTGGAGTACTCTAAAACAAACCTGACCTCTCTAGGACATTCAGAAGAAAAGTTATAAGCCCACAAAGGTGAAACAGGACTCCTTCTTTAAAGTGACACCAGGCCCGGTGACCTTTGGGACATGGTTTGACCCCCTTAGGAATGTACTATCATCATAAAACGTTCACATCACCTACAACTCAATAGATTCTACCTTCTTGTAGCGCTTCAGCCTGATTGGACCTTGTTTTCACACAAATGGACCCAGAATGATGTGAAATTGTGCTTCGTGCAACATAATTCTGGGTGCCATTTAAAAACCATAAGTGCTAATGACTCCATTCCTTTTTGGGGTAATAGGGGCTGTTGATTGGAGTACCCTAAAACAAACCTGACCTCTCTGAGACATTCAAAAGCCAAGTTATAAGCCCCCAAAGGTGTGTTTGGAACCCTGCCTTTAAGGAACAAGTGATCCGGTGACATTTATGACCTGATTTGACACCCTTAGGAATGTGCTATCATCATGAAACATGGGAGTCATTTACAACTTAATAGATTCTACTTTTCTGTGACGTTTCAGCCTGATTGAAGCTTTTTTCTGAGAAATGGACCCGGAATGATGTGAAATTGTGCTTTGTGCGACATAATTCTGGGTGCCATTTAATAACCATCAGTGCTAATGACTCCATTCCTTTTTGGGGTTATAGGGGCTGTTAATTGGAGTACTCTAAAACAAACTTGACCTCTCTAGGACATTGTCAGGACTTAGGTATCTCCCGGCTGACCTTCGGACCACAACTCCCGACATGCTCCTCGTGGGGAGCTCCCAGCGTGCTCCTCGCGGGGATTCCCTCCACGTCACAGCCAAGCAAGGCTATATATGGAAGACGCCGTGACCGGCTTCTCATCTCAGTCATCGTTTCTTCCTCACGGAGATACGACCAGAGAACTAATAAAACTATTAAACGTCTCACCTTGTTCGTCTCCTTCATCCAGTCTGATCAGCCTGACAGGATGACTGAGATCGGAATAGATTCGACGGAGATCGATCGTCTCCGCCACGAGAACGTGCAGCTGCGTTCCATGGTAGATCAGCTCAACACCAAGGTGAACTCCTTGTCCGACCACACCCTGCGTCTATCCACGCCTCTCACGGCTCTCCAACAACAGGCAAACGATCAGCAGCAACAGATCGCTGCGCTCCAGCAGCCAACCCGCTCTGCTCCTTGGGAGGAGCCCCACTTCAGCCTGCCGGAGAGGTGGAACGGAGAGACGGGGAGCCCCGATGGTCTGCTCGCCACGCTGGACATGCAGTTCGAGTGCCAACCTGGACGCTACCCATCTGCGCGCTCCCGAGTGGCGCATCTCACCTCCCTGCTCTCCGGACGCGCCGCGGAGTGGGCTGCTGCGCTTTACAATTCCAAATCCCCTGCCTGCAACGACTATGCTGCGTTTGTGTCCGCTCTCCGGAAGACCTTTGTTCCCCCCAGCAGCGAAGTGGGAGCAGAGACACGCCTTCTCAAACTCCGCCAGCGAGAGCGCTCGGTGTGCGCTTATGCGTCGGAGTTTCGCACCATCTCCGCCAAGCTGCAGTGGAATGACTCCGCTCTGCGGGCCGCCTTCCTGGAGGGGCTGGCACCCTACATCCGTGATGAGTTGGCGGGAAGGGAGCTGCCTCAGACCATGGATGAGGTGGTCGATCTGGCGCTGCGCATCGACCAGCGGGTTCTGGTTCGACCCAAGTTATCCACACGTCCACCCAGGACGCCGGTGCCTCACCCTCGTTCACCCACGCCAGCTCCTGTACCCATGCTGGCGGAGGAGCCCATGCAGCTCGGCCACCTTCCCCCCGAGGAGAGACAACGACGGTGGCGCGAGGGCCTCTGTGCCTACTGCCGCTCTCCCGACCACCGACGCCTTGACTGCCCACTACGATCGGGAAACGGGGGGCCCCACTGAGTATTGGGGTTGCTCAGTCTGGGTCTTCTTCTACCCCTGTCGCTACTAACCGTCTCCTTATTCCTGTCACCCTCCTCCATGGTGAGGCCTCACTCCACGTAAACGCATTGGTGGACTCGGGGGCCGCGGACAATTTCATGGACCTAGATCTGGCAAAACGCCTACGGATCCCCCTACAACCCCTGGAGAGAGTTATACCCGTGACCTCGGTGGACGGTAGGCCTCTCCAACCCTACCCAGTCCGAGACCGAACCCAGTCACTCCGTATGCTCACCCAAGGCCACCAGGAGACCCTCCATTTCCTGGTCATTTCTGCTCCCTCTTCTCCTCTAATCCTGGGGTTCCCCTGGCTCCGTCTCCACGACCCTCATATTTCCTGGTCCCAGAACCGCCTGCTGGGCTGGGGGACCTCGTGCCAGACCCACCTCGTTCCTTCTCCATCCTCGGCGGGTCTTCCAGACGGGGGCCCCGGCTCCACACCGCCCCACCTGCCGCTGCCCTATCGGGACCTGGCCGCGGTGTTCGACAAGCGGCGCGCCACCTCCCTGCCACCTCACCGGCCATATGATATGGAGATCAAGCTGCTACCCGGAACCAGTCCTCCCCGCGGACGCCTTTTCTCTCTCGCACCTCCCGAGACCAAAGCGATGGAAGAATACATCGCCCAGGCCCTCCAGCAGGGGTTCATCCGACCCTCCTCCTCTCCGGGTGCCGCTGGCTTCTTCTTCGTGAAGAAAAAGGAAGGCGATCTTCGCCCCTGCATAGACTATCGGGGTCTGAACAAGATCACGGTCAAGGACCGCCATCCTCTGCCGCTCCTCACTACCGCTCTGGATGCCATCTCCCAGGCACGGATCTTTACAAAACTGGATCTCCGGAGCGCCTACAATCTGGTCCGTATAAAGGCCGGGGATGAGTGGAAGACAGCGTTCATAACACCCACCGGCCACTGGGAGTACCTGGTTATGCCCTTCGGACTATGCAATAGCCCTGCTGTCTTCCAACGTCTCATTAATGATGTCCTCCGCGACATGCTGGGACGGTGGGTGTTCGCCTATCTGGACGATATACTGATCTACTCCAAATCCGAGGCCGAACACATCCATCATGTTCGCGCCGTCCTGACCCGGCTCCTGGACCACAACCTGTACTGTAAACCCGAGAAATGCTCCTTCCATCAGCAGTCCATATCCTTCCTGGGCTACATGATCTCGGATGAAGGCATAACCATGGACCCTCAGAAAATCCAGGCGGTGAAGGACTGGCCCTTGCCAACCAGCCTGAAACAACTGCAGAGTTTTCTGGGTTTCTGCAACTTTTACCGCAGTTTCATAAAGAACTATAGCACCCTCGTAGCCCCTCTCACCTTTCTCACTCGACCAGGCTCCCCTGGCCAGCTGTTTTGTCTAACTCCAGACGCCATTCGGGCCTTCCGCCACCTGGTCACCCGCTTTACCTCAGCCCCGATCCTCCGCCATCCAGATCCTGCAGTTCCCTTTGTGGTCGAGGTCGACGCCTCTAACGTCGGCGCCGGCGCCATCCTGTCTCAAGGCGGGCCCGACGACAGGCTCCATCCCTGCGCCTACTTCTCCAGGAAGTTTTCCACCACCCAGCAGAAGTACGGTGTGGGCGACCGTGAGTTACTGGCCATAAAATGGGCATTGGAGGAATGGAGGCAGTGGCTTCTGGGCACCACTCGGCCTTTCACGATCTGGACTGACCATCAGAACCTGACCCACATTAAATCTGCCAAGCAGCTTAATCCTCGCCAGGCTCGCTGGGCCCTCTTCTTTGAACCCTACGACTTCCATCTCGCCTACCGCCCGGGAGCCAAGAACCAGAAGGCGGACGCCCTCTCCCGTCAATTCACCCACTCCACGCCCTCTTCCGAGCCAGCGCCAATCCTCCCGGAACACCGTTTCCTGGGCCAACTGAGGTGGCCGTTGGAGGAAGCTATCCAGAACGCCCTCCGGGACGACCCCGCGCCTCCTGAGACCCCCGCGGGTCGCCTCTATGTCCCCACGGCCTGTCGCAGCGAGGCGTTGTCCTGGGCCCACTCATCACGCCTGTCTGGCCACGCTGGTTTCTCCAGAACTCTTAAATTCCTCCAGCGAGCCCTCTGGTGGCCAGGCATGGCGAGGGATGTGAAAGAATACACCAGCGCCTGTGATGTCTGTGCCCGCTCCAAGAACCCCAACCAGGCCTCGGCTGGTGCCCTCCGACCTCTTCCGGTGCCCAGCCGCCCCTGGTCCCACGTGGGGCTGGACTTCGTCACGGGTCTCCCGCCGGTCAATAACCTCAACACTGTCATGACGGTTACGGACCGCTTTTCCAAGTCTGTCCATTTCATCGCCCTTCCGGGTCTCCCCTCAGCCCAACGCACAGCGGAACTGTTCCTGGAGAACGTGGCTCGCCTCCACGGGTTCCCAGTCGATGTGGTCTCGGATCGGGGGCCCCAGTTCACGGCCCGGTTTTGGAAAGCTTTCTGTCGGCTGATGGGAGCATCGGTCAGTCTATCTTCAGGCTACCACCCGCAGACCAATGGCCAGACGGAGCGGGATAACCAACAGCTGGGTCGGTACCTTCGTTGTTTTGTCTCGGCTCAACCCTCGCAGTGGCCTAAATACCTCCTCTGGGCGGAGCTGTCCCACAATCTTCACACCTCATCTGCCACTCGGCTGTCCCCTTTCGAGGTCTGCTATGGCTTCCAGCCCCCGGTCTTTGCCCACCAAGAACCCGAGGTCGCCGTTCCGGCAGCGGAAGCCATGGTGAGACGCTGCAAGAACGCCTGGATCAAAGCACGAGCCTCCATAGCCAGAGCTAACACCAGCTATGCTCACCAGCATCTCCGTCGACACCGTCCTGGTCCCTCCTATGCTCCTGGGGACAAGGTCTGGGTGTCTACGGCTGACCTTCGGGTCCGTGCCGGGTCCAAGAAACTCGCCCCTCGGTTCCTCCGCCCATACCCCATCCAAAGGGTCATCAACCCGGTCACGTACCGGTTGCGGCTGCCGGCTACTCTCCGCATCCATCCCACCTTCCATACCTCCCGGCTCAAGCCCTACGTGGAGTCCTCCCTTCTCCCGCCTCCGGCTCCAGCGCCGCCTCCTGCCCGCTTCCTCGACGGTGATCCTATCTACACCGTCCGGCGCATCCTGGACGCTCGCCGCAGGGGTCGGGGCTGGCAGTACCTGGTGGACTGGAAGGACTATGGCCCCGAGGAACGCTCCTGGGAGCCGGCTCGGTCCATCCTGGACCCTTCCCTGATCTCCGACTTCTGGGTCCGCCGGGGTCGCGCTGGGACTTCTGGAGCCGTCCCTGGAACGGGGGGTCCTGTCAGGACTCAGGTCTCTCCCGGCTGACCTTCGGAAAACAACTCCCGACATGCTCCTCGTGGGGAGCTCCCAGCGTGCTCCTCGCGGGGATTCCCTCCACGTCACAGCCAAGCAAGGCTATATATGGAAGACGCCGGGACCGGCTTCTCATCTCAGTCATCGTTTCTTCCTCACAGAGATACGACCAGAGAACTAATAAAACTATTAAACGTCTCACCTTGTTCGTCTCCTTCATCCAGTCTGATCAGCCTGACAGACATTTAGAAGAAAAGTTATAAGCCCACAAAGGTGTAACAGGTCTACTTCTTTAAAGTGACACCAGGCCCGGTGACCGTTGGGACATGGTTTGACCCCCTTAGGAATTTACTATCATCATAAAACGTTCAGATCACCTACAACTCAATAGATTCTACCTTCTTGTGGCGTTTCAGCCTGATTGGACCTTGTTTTCACACAAATGGACCCAGAATGATGTGAAATTTTGCTTCGTGCAACATAATTCTGGGTGCCATTTAAAAACCATAAGTGCTAATGACTTCATTCCTTTTTGGGGTAATATGGGCTGTTGATTGGAGTACCCTAAAACAAACCTGACCTCACTGAGACATTCAGAAGCCAAGTTATAAGCACCCAAAAGTGTATTTAGAACGCCGCCTTTAAGGAACAAGTGATCCGGTGACCTTTATGACCTGATTTGACGCCCTTAGGAATGTGCTATCATCATGAAACACAGGAATAATTTACATCTCAATAGATTCTACTTTTCTGTGACTTTTCAGCCTGGTTGAAGCGTTTTTCTGAGAAATGGACCCAGAATGATGTGAAATTGTGCTTTGTGCGACATAATTCTGGGTGCCATTTAAAAACCATAAGTGCTAATGACTCCATTCCTGTTTGGGGTTGTAGGGGCTGTTAATTGGAGTACTCGAAAATAAACTTGACCTCTCTAGGACATTCAGAAGAAAAGTTATATGCCCACAAAGGTGTAACAGGACTACTTCTTTAAATTGACACCAGGCCCGGTGACCTTTGGGACATGGTTCGACCCCCTTAGGAATGTGCTATCATCATAAAACATTCAGATCCCCTACAATTCAATAGATTCTACCTTCTTGTAGCGTTTCAGCCTGATTGGACCTTGTTTTCACACAAATGGACCCAGAAAGATGTGAAATTGTGCTTTGTGCGACATAATTCTGGGTGCCATTTAAAAACCATAAGTGCTAATGACTCCATTCCTTTTTGGGGTTGTAGGGGCTGTTAATTGGAGTACTCTAAAATAAACTTGACCTCTCTAGGACATTCAGAAGAAAAGTTATAAGCCCACAAAGGAGTAACAGGACTACTTCTTTAAAGTGACACCAGGCCCGGTGACCTTTGGGACATGTTTCGACCTCCTTAGGAATGTACTATCATCATAAAACATTCAGATCCCCTACAACTCAATAGATTCTACCTTCTTGTAGCGTTTCAGCCTGATTGGACCTTGTTTTCACTCAAATGGACCCAGAATGATGTGAAATTGTGCTTCGTGCAACATAATTCTGGGTGCCATTTAATAACCATAAGGCTAATGACTCCATCCCTTTTTGGGGTTGTAGGGGCTGTTCATTGGAGTACTCTAAAACAAACCTGACCTCTCTAGGACATTCAGAAGAAAAGTTATAAGCCCACAAAGGTGAAACAAGACTACTTCTTTAAAGTGACACCAGGCCCGGTGACCTTTGGGACATGGTTTGACCCCCTTAGGAAAGTACTATCATCATAAAACGTTCACATCACTTACAACTCAATAGATTCTACCTTCTTGTAGCGTTTCAGCCTGATTGGACCTTGTTTTCACACAAATGGACCCAGAATGATGTGAAATTGTGCTTCGTGCAACATAATTCTGGGTGCCATTTAATAACCATAAGGCTAATGACTCCATCCCTTTTTGGGGTTGTAGGGGCTGTTCATTGGAGTACTCTAAAACAAACCTGACCTCTCTAGGACATTCAGAAGAAAAGTTATAAGCCCACAAAGGTGAAACAAGACTACTTCTTTAAAGTGACACCAGGCCCGGTGACCTTTGGGACATGGTTTGACCCCCTTAGGAAAGTACTATCATCATAAAACGTTCACATCACTTACAACTCAATAGATTCTACCTTCTTGTAACGTTTCAGCCTGATTGGACCTTGTTTTCACACAAATGGACCCAGAATGATGTGAAATTGTGCTTCGTGCAACATAATTCAAGGGTGCCATTTAATAACCATAAGTGCTAATGACTCCATCCCTTTTTGGGGTTGTAGGGGCTGTTCATTGGAGTACTCTAAAACAAACCTGACCTCTCTAGGACATTCAGAAGAAAAGTTATAAGCCCACAAAAGTGAAACAGGACTCCTTCTTTAAAGTGACACCAGGCCCGGTGACCTTTGGGACATGGTTTGACCCCCTTAGGAATGTACTATCAGCATAAAACGTTCACATCACCTATAACTCAATAGATTCTACCTTCTTGTAGCGCTTCAGCCTGATTGGACCTTGTTTTCACACAAATGGACCCAGAATGATGTGAAATTGTGCTTCGTGCAACATAATTCTGGGTGCCATTTAAAAACCATAAGTGCTAATGACTCCATTCCTTTTTGGGGTAATAGGGGCTGTTGATTGGAGTACCCTAAAACAAACCTGACCTCTCTGAGACATTCAAAAGCCAAGTTATAAGCCCCCAAAGGTGTGTTTGGAACCCTGCCTTTAAGGAACAAGTGATCCGGTGACCTTTATGACCTGATTTGACACCCTTAGGAATGTGCTATCATCATGAAACACGGGAGTCATTTACAACTTAATAGATTCTAATTTTCTGTGACGTTTCAGCCTGATTGAAGCTTTTTTCTGAGAAATGGACCCGGAATGATGTGAAATTGTGCTTTGTGCGACATAATTCTGGGTGCCATTTAATAACCATCAGTGCTAATGACTCCATTCCTTTTTGGGGTTTTAGGGGCTGTTAATTGGAGTACTCTAAAACAAACTTGACCTCTCTAGGACATTTAGAAGAAAAGTTATAAGCCCACAAAGGTGTAACAGGACTACTTCTTTAAAGTGACACCAGGCCCGGTGACCTTTGGGACATGGTTTGTCCCCTTAGGAATTTACTATCATCATAAAACGTTCAGATCACCTACAACTCAATAGATTCTACCTTCTTGTAACGTTTCAGCCTGATTGGACCTTGTTTTCACACAAATGGACCCAGAATGATGTGAAATTTTGCTTTGTGCAACATAATTCTGGGTGTCATTTAAAAACCATAAGTGCTAATGACTCCATTCCTTATTGGGGTAATAGGGGATGTTGGTTGGAGTACCCTCAAACAAACCTGACCTCTCTGAGACATTCAGAAGCCAAGTTATGAGCCCCCAAATGTGTGTTTGGAATACCGCCTTTAAGAAACAAGTGATCCGGTGACCTTTATGACCTGATTTGACGCCCTTAGGAATGTGCTATCATCATGAAACACAGGAATAATTTACATCTCAATAGATTCTACTTTTCTGTGACGTTTCAGACTGGTTGAAGCGTTTTTCTGAAAAATGGACCCAGAATGATGTGAAATTGTGCTTTGTGCGACATAATTCTGGGTGCCATTTAAAAACCATAAGTGCTAATGACTCCATTCCTTTTTGGGGTTGTAGGGGCTGTTAATTGGAGTACTCTAAAATAAACTTGACCTCTCTAGGACATTCAGAAGAAAAGTTATAAGCCCACAAAGGAGTAACAGGACTACTTCTTTAAAGTGACACCAGGCCCGGTGACCTTTGGGACATGGTTTGACCCCCTTAGGAATGTACTATCATCATAAAACATTCAGATCCCCTACAACTCAATAGATTCTACCTTCTTGTAGCGTTTCAGCCTGATTGGACCTTGTTTTCACACAAATGGACCCAGAATGATGTGAAATTGTGCTTCGTGCAACATAATTCTGGGTGCCATTTAATAACCATAAGGCTAATGACTCCATCCCTTTTTGGGGTTGTAGGGGCTGTTCATTGGAGTACTCTAAAACAAACCTGACCTCTCTAGGACATTCAGAAGAAAAGTTATAAGCCCACAAAGGTGAAACAAGACTACTTCTTTAAAGTGACACCAGGCCCGGTGACCTTTGGGACATGGTTTGACCCCCTTAGGAAAGTACTATCATCATAAAACGTTCACATCACTTACAACTCAATAGATTCTACCTTCTTGTAACGTTTCAGCCTGATTGGACCTTGTTTTCACACAAATGGACCCAGAATGATGTGAAATTGTGCTTGGTGCAACATAATTCAAGGGTGCCATTTAATAACCATAAGTGCTAATGACTCCATTCCTTTTTGGGGTTGTAGGTGCTGTTAATTGGAGTAGTCTAAAATTAACTTGACCTCCCTAGGACATTCAGAAGAAAAGTTATAAGCCCACAAATGTGTAACAGGACTACTTCTTTAAAGTGACACAGGGCCCTGTGACCTTTGGGACATGGTTTGACCCCCTTAGGAATACCATTCTGGGTGCCATTTAAAAACCATAAGTGCTAATGACTCCATTCCTTTTTGGGGTAATAGGGGCTGTTGATTGGAGTACCCTAAAACAAACCTGACCTCTCTGAGACATTCAAAAGCCAAGTTATAAGCCCCCAAAGGTGTGTTTGGAACCCTGCCTTTAAGGAACAAGTGATCCGGGTGACCTTTATGACCTGATTTGACACCCTTAGGAATGTGCTATCATCATGAAACATGGGAGTCATTTACAACTTAATAGATTCTACTTTTCTGTGACGTTTCAGCCTGATTGAAGCTTTTTTCTGAGAAATGGACCCGAAATGATGTGAAATTATGGTTCGTGCAACATAATTCTGGGTGCCATTTAATAACCATAAGTGCTAATGACTCCATTCCTTTTTGGGGTTGTAGGGGCTGTTCATTGGAGTACTCTAAAACAAACCTGACCTCTCTAGGACATTCAGAAGAAAAGTTATAAGCCCACAAAGGCATAACTGGACTACTTCTTTAAAGTGACAACAGGCCCGGTGACCTTTGGGACATGGTTTGACCCCCTTAGGAATGTGCTATCATCATGAAACTTTCAGATCACTTACAACTCAATAGATTCTACTTTCATGTAGCGTTTCAGCCTGATTGAACCTTGTTTTCACACAAATGGACGCAGAATGATGTGAAATTGTGCTTTGTGCAACATAATTCTGGGTGCCATTTAAAAACCATAAGTGCTAATGACTCCATTCCTTTTTGGGGTAATATGGGCTGTTGATTGGAGTACCCTAAAAAATCCTGACCTCACTGAGACATTAAGGAGCCATGTTATGAGCACCCAAAGGTGTGTTTAGAACGCCGCCTTTAAGGAACAAGTGATCCGGTGACCTTTATGACCTGATTTGACGCCCTTAGGAATGTGCTATCATCATGAAATACAGGAATAATTTACATCTCAATAGATTCTACTTTTCTGTGACGATTCAGCCTGATTGAAGCTTTTTTTCTGAGAAAAGGACCCAGAATGATGTGAAATTGTGCTTTGTGCGACATAATTCTGGGTGCCATTTAAAAACCATAAGTGCTAAAGACTCCATTCCTTTTTGGGGTTGTAGGGGCTGTTAATTGGAGTACTCTAAAATAAACTTGACCTCTCTAGGACATTCAGAAGAAAAGTTATAAGCCCACAAATGTGTAACAGGACTACTTCTTTAAAGTGACACCAGGCCCGGTGACCTTTGGGACATGGTTTGACCCCGTTAGGAATTTACTATCATCATAAAACGTTCAGATCACCTACAACTCAATAGATTCTACCTTCTTGTAGCGTTTCAGCCTGATTGGACCTTGTTTTCACACAAATGGACCCAGAATGATGTGAAATTTTGCTTCGTGCAACATAATTCTGGGTGCCATTTAAAAACCATAAGTGCTAATGACTCCATTCCTTTTTGGGGTAATAGTGGATGTTGATTGGAGTACCCTCAAACAAACCTAACCTCTCTGAGACATTCAGAAGCCAAGTTATAAGCCCCCAAATGTGTGTTTGGAATACCGCCTTTAAGAAACAAGTGATCAGGTGACCTTTATGACCTGATTTGACCCCCTTAGGAATGTGCTATCATCATGAAACACAGGAATAATTTACATCTCAATAGATTCTACTTTTCTGTGACGTTTCAGCCTGGTTGAAGCGTTTTTCTGAAAAATGGACCCAGAATGATGTGAAATTGTGCTTTGTGCGACATAATTCTGGGTGCCATTTAAAAACCACAAGTGCTAATGACTCCATTCCTTTTTGGGGTTGTAGGGGCTGTTAATTGGAGTACTCTAAAATAAACTTGACCTCTCTAGGACATTCAGAAGAAAAGTTATAAGCCCACAAAGGAGTAACAGGACTACTTCTTTAAAGTGACACCAGGCCCGGTGACCTTTGGGACATGGTTTGACCCCCTTAGGAATGTACTATCATCATAAAACATTCAGATCCCCTACAACTCAATAGATTCTACCTTCTTGTAGCGTTTCAGCCTGATTGGACCTTGTTTTCACACAAATGGACCCAGAATGATGTGAAATTGTGCTTCGTGCAACATAATTCTGGGTGCCATTTAATAACCATAAGGCTAATGACTCCATCCCTTTTTGGGGTTGTAGGGGCTGTTCATTGGAGTACTCTAAAACAAACCTGACCTCTCTAGGACATTCAGAAGAAAAGTTATAAGCCCACAAAGGTGAAACAAGACTACTTCTTTAAAGTGACACCAGGCCCGGTGACCTTTGGGACATGGTTTGACCCCCTTAGGAAAGTACTATCATCATAAAACGTTCACATCACTTACAACTCAATAGATTCTACCTTCTTGTAACGTTTCAGCCTGATTGGACCTTGTTTTCACACAAATGGACCCAGAATGATGTGAAATTGTGCTTCGTGCAACATAATTCAAGGGTGCCATTTAATAACCATAAGTGCTAATGACTCCATTCCTTTTTGGGGTTGTAGGGGCTGTTAATTGGAGTAGTCTAAAATTAACTTGACCTCCCTAGGACATTCAGAAGAAAAGTTATAAGCCCCCAAATGTGTAACAGGACTACTTCTTTAAAGTGACACAGGGCCCGGTGACCTTTGGGACATGGTTTGACCCCCTTAGGAATGTACTATCATCATAAAACGTTCAGATCCCCTACAACTCAATAGATTCTACCTTGTTGTAGCGTTTCAGCCTGATTGGACCTTGCTTTCACACAAATGGACCCAGAATGATGTGAAATTGTGCTTCGTGCAACATAATTCTGGGTGCCATTTAATAACCATAAGTGCTAATGACTCCATCCCTTTTTGGGGTTGTAGGGGCTGTTCATTGGAGTACTCTAAAACAAACCTGACCTCTCTAGGACATTCAGAAGAAAGGTTTTAAGCCCACAAAGGTGAAACTGGACTCCTCCTTTAAAGTGACACCAGGCCCGGTGACCTTTGGGACATGGTTTGACCCCCTTAGGAATGTACTATCATCATAAAACGTTCACATCACCTACAACTCAATAGATTCTACCTTCTTGTAGCGCTTCAGCCTGATTGGACCTTGTTTTCACACAAATGGACCCAGAATGATGTGAAATTGTGCTTCGTGCAACATAATTCTGGGTGCCATTTAAAAACCATAAGTGCTAATGACTCCATTCCTTTTTGGGGTAATAGGGGCTGTTGATTGGAGTACCCTAAAACAAACCTGACCTCTCTGAGACATTCAAAAGCCAAGTTATAAGCCCCCAAAGGTGTGTTTGGAACCCTGCCTTTAAGGAACAAGTGATCCGGGTGACCTTTATGACCTGATTTGACACCCTTAGGAATGTGCTATCATCATGAAACATGGGAGTCATTTACAACTTAATAGATTCTACTTTTCTGTGACGTTTCAGCCTGATTGAAGCTTTTTTCTGAGAAATGGACCCGGAATGATGTGAAATTGTGCTTTGTGCGACATAATTCTGGGTGCCATTTAATAACCATCAGTGCTAATGACTCCATTCCTTTTTGGGGTTATAGGGGCTGTTAATTGGAGTACTCTAAAACAAACCTGACCTCTCTAGGACATTCAGAAGAAAAGTTATAAGCCCACAAAGGCATAACTGGACTACTTCTTTAAAGTGACAACAGGCCCGGTGACCTTTGGGACATGGTTTGACCCCCTTAGGAATGTGCTATCATCATGAAACTTTCAGATCACTTACAACTCAATAGATTCTACTTTCATGTAGCGTTTCAGCCTGATTGAACCTTGTTTTCACACAAATGGACGCAGAATGATGTGAAATTGTGCTTTGTGCAACATAATTCTGGGTGCCATTTAAAAACCATAAGTGCTAATGACTCCATTCCTTCTTGGGGTAATATGGGCTGTTGATTGGAGTACCCTAAAAAATCCTGACCTCACTGAGACATTCAGGAGCCATGTTATGAGCACCCAAAGGTGTGTTTAGAACGCCGCCTTTAAGGAACAAGTGATCCGGTGACCTTTATGACCTGATTTGACGCCCTTAGGAATGTGCTATCATCATGAAATACAGGAATAATTTACATCTCAATAGATTCTACTTTTCTGTGACGATTCAGCCTGATTGAAGCTTTTTTCTGAGAAAAGGACCCAGAATGATGTGAAATTGTGCTTTGTGTGACATAATTCTGGGTGCCATATAAAAACCATAAGTGCTAAAGACTCCATTCCTTTTTGGGGTTGTAGGGGCTGTTAATTGGAGTACTCTAAAATAAACTTGACCTCTCTAGGACATTCAGAAGAAAAGTTATAAGCCCACAAATGTGTAACAGGACTACTTCTTTAAAGTGACACCAGGCCCGGTGACCTTTGGGACATGGTTTGACCCCCTTAGGAATTTACTATCATCATAAAACGTTCAGATCACCTACAACTCAATAGATTCTACCTTCTTGTAGCGTTTCAGCCTGATTGGACCTTGTTTTCACACAAATGGACCCAGAATGATGTGAAATTTTGCTTCGTGCAACATAATTCTGGGTGCCATTTAAAAACCATAAGTGCTAATGACTCCATTCCTTTTTGGGGTAATAGTGGATGTTGATTGGAGTACCCTCAAACAAACCTGACCTCTCTGAGACATTCAGAAGCCAAGTTATAAGCCCCCAAATGTGTGTTTGGAATACCGCCTTTAAGAAACAAGTGATCCGGTGACCTTTATGACCTGATTTGACCCCCTTAGGAATGTGCTATCATCATGAAACACAGGAATCATTTACAACTCAATAGATTCTACTTTTCTGTGACGTTTCAGCCTGATTGAAGCTTTTTTCTGAGAAATCGACCCGGAATGATGTGAAATTGTGCTTTGTGCGTTATAATTCTGGGTGCCATTTAAAAACCATAAGTGCTAATGACTCCATTCCTTTTTGGGGTTGTAGGGGCTGTCAATTGGAGTAGTCTAAAATTAACTTGACCTCCCTAGGACATTCAGAAGAAAAGTTATAAGCCCAAAAATGTGTAACAGGACTACTTCTTTAAAGTGACACAGGGCCCGGTGACCTTTGGGACATGGTTTGACCCCCTTAGGAATGTACTATCATCATAAAACGTTCAGATCCCCTACAACTCAATAGATTCTACCTTGTTGTAGCGTTTCAGCCTGATTGGACCTTGTTTTCACACAAATGGACCCAGAATGATGTGAAATTGTGCTTCGTGCAACATAATTCTGGGTGCCATTTAAAAACCATAAGTGCTAATGACTCCATTCCTTTTTGGGGTAATAGGGGCTGTTGATTGGAGTACCCTAAAACAAACCTGACCTCTCTGAGACATTCAAAAGCCAAGTTATAAGGCCCCAAAGGTGTGTTTGGAACCCTGCCTTTAAGGAACAAGTGATCCGGGTGACCTTTATGACCTGATTTGACACCCTTAGGAATGTGCTATCATCATGAACCATGGGAGTCATTTACAACTTAATAGATTCTACTTTTCTGTGACGTTTCAGCCTGATTGAAGCTTTTTTCTGAGAAATGGACCCGGAATGATGTGAAATTGTGCTTTGTGCGACATAATTCTGGGTGCCATTTAATAACCATCAGTGCTAATGACTCCATTCCTTTTTGGGGTTATAGGGGCTGTTAATTGGAGTACTCTAAAACAAACCTGACCTCTCTAGGACATTCAGAAGAAAAGTTATAAGCCCACAAAGGCATAACTGGACTACTTCTTTAAAGTGACAACAGGCCCGGTGACCTTTGGGACATGGTTTGACCCCCTTAGGAATTTGCTATCATCATGAAACTTTCAGATCACTTACAACTCAATAGATTCTACTTTCATGTAGCGTTTCAGCCTGATTGGACCTTGTTTTCACACAAATGGACGCAGAATAATGTGAAATTGTGCTTTGTGCAACATAATTCTGGGTGCCATTTAAAAACCATAAGTGCTAATGACTCCATTCCTTTTTGGTGTAATATGGGCTGTTGATTGGAGTACCCTAAAAAATCCTGACCTCACTGAGACATTCAGGAGCCAAGTTATGAGCACCCAAAGGTGTGTTTAGAACGCCGCCTTTAAGGAACAAGTGATCCGGTGACCTTTATGACCTGATTTGACGCCCTTAGGAATGTGCTATCATCATGAAATACAGGAATAATTTACATCTCAATAGATTCTACTTTTCTGTGACGATTCAGCCTGATTGAAGCTTTTTTCTGAGAAAAGGACCCAGAATGATGTGAAATTGTGCTTTGTGCGACATAATTCTGGGTGCCATTTAAAAACCATAAGTGCTAAAGACTCCATTCCTTTTTGGGGTTGTAGGGGCTGTTAATTGGAGTACTCTAAAACAAACCTGACCTCTCTAGGACATTCAGAAGTAAAGTTATAAGCCCACAAAGGTGTAACAGGACTACTTCTTTAAAGTGACACCAGGCCCAGTGACCTTTGGGACATGGTTCGACCCCCTTAGGAATGTACTATCATCATAAAACGTTCAGATCCCCTACAACTCAATAGATTCTACCTTCTTGTAGCGTTTCAGCCTTATTGGACATTGTTTTCACACAAATGGACCCAGAATGATGTGAAATTGTGCTTCGTGCAACATAATTCTGGGTGCCATTTAATAACCATAAGTGCTAATGACTCCATCCCTTTTTGGGGTAATGGGGGCTGTTAATTGGAGTACTCTAAAACAAACCTGACCTCTCTAGGAAATTCAGAAGTAAAGTTATAAGCCCACAAAGGTGTAACTGGACTACTTCTTTAAAGTGACACCAGGCCCGGTGACCTTTGGGACATGGTTTGACCCCCTTAGGAATGTGCTATCATCATGAAACTTTCAGATCACTTACAACTCAATAGATTCTACTTTCATGTAACGTTTCAGCCTGATTGGACCTTGTTTTCACTCAAATGGACCCAGAATGATGTGAAATTGTGCTTCGTGCAACATAATTCTGGGTGCCATTTAAAAACCATAAGTGCTAATGACTCCATTCCTTTTTGGGGTAATAGGGGCTGTTGATTGGAGTACCCTAAAACAAACCTGACCTCTCTGAGACATTCAGAAGCCAAGTTATAAGCCCCCAAAGGTGTGTTTGGAACCCTGCCTTTAAGGAACAAGTGATCCGGTGACCTTTATGACCTGATTTGACGCCCATAGGAATGTGCTATCATCATGAAACACGGGAGTCATTTACAACTCAATAGATTCTACTTTTCTGTGACGTTTCAGCCTGATTGAAGCTTTTTTCTGAGAAATGGACCCGGAATGATGTGAAATTGTGCTTTGTGCGACATAATTCTGGGTGCCATTTAATAACCATCAGTGCTAATGACTCCATTCCTTTTTGGGGTAATGGGGGCTGTTAATTAGAGTACTCTAAAACAAACCTGACCTCTCTAGGACATTCAGAAGAAAAGTTATAAGCCCACAAAGGTATAACTGGACTACTTCTTTAAAGTGACAACAGGCCCGGTGACCTTTGCAACATGGTTTGACCCCCTTAGGAATATGCTATCATCATGAAACTTTCAGATCACTTACAACTCAATAGATTCTACTTTCATGTAACGTTTCAGCCTGATTGAACCTTGTTTTCACACAAATGGACCCAGAATGATGTGAAATTGTGCTTTGTGCAACATAATTCTGGGTGCCATTTAAAAACCATAAGTGCTAAAGACTCCACTCCTTTTTGGGGTAATATGGGCTGTTGATTGGAGTACCCTAAAAAAACCTGACCTCCCTCAGACATTCAGGAGCCAAGTTATAAGCACCCAAAGGTGTGTTTAGAACGCCGCCTTTAAGGAACAAGTGATCCAGTGACCTTTATGACCTGATTTGACGCCCTTAGGAATGTGCTATCATCATGAAATACAGGAATAATTTACATCTCAATAGATTCTACTTTTCTGTGACGTTTCAGCCTGGTTGAAGCTTTTTTCTGAGAAATGGACCCAGAATGATGTGAAATTTTGCTTTGTGCGACATAATTCTGGGTGCCATTTAATAACCATCAGTGCTAATGACTCCATTCCTTTTTGGGGTTATAGGGGCTGTTAATTGGAGTACTCTAAAACAAACTTGACCTCTCTAGGACATTTAGAAGAAAAGTTATAAGCCTTCAAAGGTGTAACAGGACTACTTCTTTAAAGTGACACCAGGCCCGGTGACCTTTGGGACATGGTCTCAATAGATTCTACCTTCTTGTAGCGTTTCAGCCTGATTGGACCTTGTTTTCACACAAATGGACCCAGAATGATGTGAAATTGTGCTTCGTGCAACATAATTCTGGGTGCCATTTAAAAACCATAAGTGCTAATGACTCCATTCCTTTTTGGGGTAATATGGCCTTTTGATTGGAGTACCCTAAAACAAACCTGACCTCACTGAGACATTCAGAAGCCAAGTTATAAGCACCCAAATATGTGTTTAGAACGCCGCCTTTAAGGAACAAGTGATCCGGTGACCTTTATGACCTGATTTGACCCCCTTAGGAATGTGCTATCATCATGAAACACAGGAATAATTTACATCTCAATAGATTCTAATTTTCTGTGACGTTTCAGCCTGGTTGAAACTTTTTTCTGAGAAATGGACCCAGAATGATGTGAAATTGTGCTTTGTGCGACATAATTCTGGGTGCCATTTAAAAACCATAAGTGCTAATGATTCCATTCCTTTTTGGGGTAATGGGGGCTGTTAATTGGAGTACTCTAATACAAACCTGACCTCTCTAGGATATTCAGAAGCCAAGTTATGAGCCCACAAATGTGTAACTGGACTACTTCTTCAAAGTGACACCAGGCCCGGTGACCTTTGGGACATGGTTTGACCCCCTATAGGAATGTGCGATCATCATGAAACGTTCAGATCACTTACAACTCAATAGATTCTACCTTCTTGTAACGTTTCAGCCTGATTGGACCTTGTTTTCACACAAATGGACCCAAAATGATGTGAAATTGTGCTTCGTGCATTATAATTGTGGGTGCCATTTACAAACCATAAGTGCTAATGACTCCATTCCTTTTTGTGGTTGTAGGGGCTGTTGATTGGAGTACACTAAAAAAACCTGATCTCTCTAGGAAATTCAGAAGCCAAGTTATAAGCCCAAAAATGTGTAACTGGACTACTTCTTTAAATTGACACCAGGTCCGGTTACATTTGGGACATGGTTTGACCCCCTTAGGAAAATGTTATCATCATGAAACGTTCAGATCACTTACAACTCAATAGATTCTATTTTCCTGTAACGTTTCAGCCTGATTGGACCTTGTTTTCACACAAATGAACCCAGAATGATGTGAAATTGTGCTTCGTGCAACATAATTCTGGGTGCCATTTACAAACCATAAGTGCTAATGACTCCATTCCTTTTTGTGGTTGTAGGGGCTGTTGATTGGAGTACTCTGAAACAAACCTGATCTCTCTAGGACATTCAGAAGCCAAGATATAAGCCCACAAATGTGTAACTGGACTACTTCTTTAAATTGACACCAGATCCAGTGACCTTTGGGACATGGTTTGACTCCCTTAGGAAAGTGCTATCAACATGAAACGTTCAGATCACTTACAACTCAATAGATTCTACCTTCCTGTAACGTTTCAGCCTGATTGGACCTTGTTTTCACACAAATGGACCCAGAATGATGTGAAATTGTGCTTCGTGCAACATAATTCTGGGTGCCATTTAAAAACCATAAGTGCTAATGACTCCATTCCTTTTTGGGGTTATAGGGGCTGTTAATTGGAGTACTCTAAAACAAACTTGACCTCTCTAGGACATTTAGAAGAAAAGTTATAAGCCTTCAAAGGTGTAACAGGACTACTTCTTTAAAGTGACACCAGGCCCGGTGACCTTTGGGACATGGTCTCAATAGATTCTACCTTCTTGTAGCGTTTCAGCCTGATTGGACCTTGTTTTCACACAAATGGACCCAGAATGATGTGAAATTGTGCTTCGTGCAACATAATTCTGGGTGCCATTTAAAAACCATAAGTGCTAATGACTCCATTCCTTTTTGGGGTAATATGGCCTTTTGATTGGAGTACCCTAAAACAAACCTGACCTCACTGAGACATTCAGAAGCCAAGTTATAAGCACCCAAATATGTGTTTAGAACGCCGCCTTTAAGGAACAAGTGATCCGGTGACCTTTATGACCTGATTTGACCCCCTTAGGAATGTGCTATCATCATGAAACACAGGAATAATTTACATCTCAATAGATTCTAATTTTCTGTGACGTTTCAGCCTGGTTGAAGCTTTTTTCTGAGAAATGGACCCAGAATGATGTGAAATTGTGCTTTGTGCGACATAATTCTGGGTGCCATTTAAAAACCATAAGTGCTAATGATTCCATTCCTTTTTGGGGTAATGGGGGCTGTTAATTGGAGTACTCTAATACAAACCTGACCTCTCTAGGATATTCAGAAGCCAAGTTATGAGCCCACAAATGTGTAACTGGACTACTTCTTCAAAGTGACACCAGGCCCGGTGACCTTTGGGACATGGTTTGACCCCCTATAGGAATGTGCGATCATCATGAAACGTTCAGATCACTTACAACTCAATAGATTCTACCTTCTTGTAACGTTTCAGCCTGATTGGACCTTGTTTTCACACAAATGGACCCAGAATGATGTGAAATTGTGCTTCGTGCATTATAATTGTGGGTGCCATTTACAAACCATAAGTGCTAATGACTCCATTCCTTTTTGTGGTTGTAGGGGCTGTTGATTGGAGTACACTAAAAAAACCTGATCTCTCTAGGAAATTCAGAAGCCAAGTTATAAGCCCAAAAATGTGTAACTGGACTACTTCTTTAAATTGACACCAGATCCGGTGACCTTTGGGACATGGTTTGACCCCCTTAGGAAAGTGCTATCATCATGAAACGTTCAGATCACTTACAACTCAATAGATTCTACCTTCCTGTAACGTTTCAGCCTGATTGGACCTTGTTTTCACACAAATGGACCCAGAATGATGTGAAATTGTGCTTCGTGCAACATAATTCTGGGTGCCATTTAAAAACCATAAGTGCTAATGACTCCATTCCTTTTTGTGGTTGTAGGGGCTGTTGATTGGAGTACACTAAAACAAACCTGATCTCTCTAGGACATTCAGAAGCCAAGTTATAAGCCCACAAATGTGTAACTGGACTACTTCTTTAAATTGACACCAGGTCCGGTTACATTTGGGACATGGTTTGACCCCCTTAGGAAAATGTTATCATCATGAAACGTTCAGATCACTTACAACTCAATAGATTCTATTTTCCTGTAACGTTTCAGCCTGATTGGACCTTGTTTTCACACAAATGAACCCAGAATGATGTGAAATTGTGCTTCGTGCAACATAATTCTGGGTGCCATTTACAAACCATAAGTGCTAATGACTCCATTCCTTTTTGTGGTTGTAGGGGCTGTTGATTGGAGTACTCTGAAACAAACCTGATCTCTCTAGGACATTCAGAAGCCAAGATATAAGCCCACAAATGTGTAACTGGACTACTTCTTTAAAATGACACCAGATCCAGTGACCTTTGGGACATGGTTTGACTCCCTTAGGAAAGTGCTATCAACATGAAACGTTCAGATCACTTACAACTCAATAGATTCTACCTTCCTGTAACGTTTCAGCCTGATTGGACCTTGTTTTCACACAAATGGACCCAGAATGATGTGAAATTGTGCTTCGTGCAACATAATTCTGGGTGCCATTTAAAAACCATAAGTGCTAATGACTCCATTCCTTTTTGTGGTTGTAGGGGCTGTTGATTGGAGTACACTAAAACAAACCTGATCTCTCTAGGACATTCAGAAGCCAAGTTATAAGCCCACAAATGTGTAACTTGACTACTTCTTTAAATTGACACCAGACCCAGTGACCTTTGGGACATGGTTTGACCCCCTTAGGAAAGTGTTATCATCATGAAACGTTCAGATCACTTACAACTCAATAGATTCTACCTTCCTGTAACGTTTCAGCCTGATTGGACCTTGTTTTCACACAAATGAACCCAGAATGATGTGAAATTGTGCTTCGTGCAACATAATTCTGGGTGCCATTTAAAAACCATAAGTGCTAATGACTCCATTCCTTTTTGGGGTAATTGGGGCTGTTAATTGGAGTACTCTAAAACAAACCTGACCTCTCTAGGATATTCAAAAGCCAAGTTATAAGCCCACAAAGGTGTAACTGAACTACTTCTTTAAAGTGACACCAGGCCCGTTGACCTTTGGGACATGGTTTGACCCCCTATAGGAATGTGCGATCATCATGAAACGTTCAGATCACTTACAACTCAATAGATTCTACCTTCTTGTAACCTTTCAGCAGGATTGGACCTTGTTTTCACACAAATGGACCCAGAATGATGTGAAATTGTGCTTCCTGCAACATAATTCTGGGTGCCACTTTCAAACCATAAGTGCTAATGACTCCATTCCTTTTTGTGGTTGTAGGGGCTGTTGATTGGAGTACAGTAAAACAAACCTGACCTCTCTAGGACATTCAGAAGCCAAGTTATAAGCCCACAAAGGTGTAACTGGACTACTTCTTTAAAGTGACACCTGGCCCGGTGACCTTTGGGACATGGTTTGATACCCTATTGGAATGTGCGATCATCCTGAAACATTCAGATCACTTACAACTCAATAGATTCTACCTTCTTGTAACGTTTCAGCCTGATTGGACCTTGTTTTCACACAAATGGACCCAGAATGATGTGAAATTGTGCTTCGTGCATTATAATTGTGGGTGCCATTTACAAACCATAAGTGCTAATGACTCCATTCCTTTTTGTGGTTGTAGGGGCTGTTGATTGGAGTACACTAAAAAAACCTGATCTCTCTAGGAAATTCAGAAGCCAAGTTATAAGCCCAAAAATGTGTAACTGGACTACTTCTTTAAATTGACACCAGGTCCGGTTACATTTGGGACATGGTTTGACCCCCTTAGGAAAATGTTATCATCATGAAACGTTCAGATCACTTACAACTCAATAGATTCTATTTTCCTGTAACGTTTCAGCCTGATTGGACCTTGTTTTCACACAAATGAACCCAGAATGATGTGAAATTGTGCTTCGTGCAACATAATTCTGGGTGCCATTTACAAACCATAAGTGCTAATGACTCCATTCCTTTTTGTGGTTGTAGGGGCTGTTGATTGGAGTACTCTGAAACAAACCTGATCTCTCTAGGACATTCAGAAGCCAAGATATAAGCCCACAAATGTGTAACTGGACTACTTCTTTAAATTGACACCAGATCCAGTGACCTTTGGGACATGGTTTGACTCCCTTAGGAAAGTGCTATCAACATGAAACGTTCAGATCACTTACAACTCAATAGATTCTACCTTCCTGTAACGTTTCAGCCTGATTGGACCTTGTTTTCACACAAATGGACCCAGAATGATGTGAAATTGTGCTTCGTGCAACATAATTCTGGGTGCCATTTAAAAACCATAAGTGCTAATGACTCCATTCCTTTTTGGGGTTATAGGGGCTGTTAATTGGAGTACTCTAAAACAAACTTGACCTCTCTAGGACATTTAGAAGAAAAGTTATAAGCCTTCAAAGGTGTAACAGGACTACTTCTTTAAAGTGACACCAGGCCCGGTGACCTTTGGGACATGGTCTCAATAGATTCTACCTTCTTGTAGCGTTTCAGCCTGATTGGACCTTGTTTTCACACAAATGGACCCAGAATGATGTGAAATTGTGCTTCGTGCAACATAATTCTGGGTGCCATTTAAAAACCATAAGTGCTAATGACTCCATTCCTTTTTGGGGTAATATGGCCTTTTGATTGGAGTACCCTAAAACAAACCTGACCTCACTGAGACATTCAGAAGCCAAGTTATAAGCACCCAAATATGTGTTTAGAACGCCGCCTTTAAGGAACAAGTGATCCGGTGACCTTTATGACCTGATTTGACCCCCTTAGGAATGTGCTATCATCATGAAACACAGGAATAATTTACATCTCAATAGATTCTAATTTTCTGTGACGTTTCAGCCTGGTTGAAGCTTTTTTCTGAGAAATGGACCCAGAATGATGTGAAATTGTGCTTTGTGCGACATAATTCTGGGTGCCATTTAAAAACCATAAGTGCTAATGATTCCATTCCTTTTTGGGGTAATGGGGGCTGTTAATTGGAGTACTCTAATACAAACCTGACCTCTCTAGGATATTCAGAAGCCAAGTTATGAGCCCACAAATGTGTAACTGGACTACTTCTTCAAAGTGACACCAGGCCCGGTGACCTTTGGGACATGGTTTGACCCCCTATAGGAATGTGCGATCATCATGAAACGTTCAGATCACTTACAACTCAATAGATTCTACCTTCTTGTAACGTTTCAGCCTGATTGGACCTTGTTTTCACACAAATGGACCCAGAATGATGTGAAATTGTGCTTCGTGCATTATAATTGTGGGTGCCATTTACAAACCATAAGTGCTAATGACTCCATTCCTTTTTGTGGTTGTAGGGGCTGTTGATTGGAGTACACTAAAAAAACCTGATCTCTCTAGGAAATTCAGAAGCCAAGTTATAAGCCCAAAAATGTGTAACTGGACTACTTCTTTAAATTGACACCAGATCCGGTGACCTTTGGGACATGGTTTGACCCCCTTAGGAAAGTGCTATCATCATGAAACGTTCAGATCACTTACAACTCAATAGATTCTACCTTCCTGTAACGTTTCAGCCTGATTGGACCTTGTTTTCACACAAATGGACCCAGAATGATGTGAAATTGTGCTTCGTGCAACATAATTCTGGGTGCCATTTAAAAACCATAAGTGCTAATGACTCCATTCCTTTTTGTGGTTGTAGGGGCTGTTGATTGGAGTACACTAAAACAAACCTGATCTCTCTAGGACATTCAGAAGCCAAGTTATAAGCCCACAAATGTGTAACTGGACTACTTCTTTAAATTGACACCAGGTCCGGTTACATTTGGGACATGGTTTGACCCCCTTAGGAAAATGTTATCATCATGAAACGTTCAGATCACTTACAACTCAATAGATTCTATTTTCCTGTAACGTTTCAGCCTGATTGGACCTTGTTTTCACACAAATGAACCCAGAATGATGTGAAATTGTGCTTCGTGCAACATAATTCTGGGTGCCATTTACAAACCATAAGTGCTAATGACTCCATTCCTTTTTGTGGTTGTAGGGGCTGTTGATTGGAGTACTCTGAAACAAACCTGATCTCTCTAGGACATTCAGAAGCCAAGATATAAGCCCACAAATGTGTAACTGGACTACTTCTTTAAAATGACACCAGATCCAGTGACCTTTGGGACATGGTTTGACTCCCTTAGGAAAGTGCTATCAACATGAAACGTTCAGATCACTTACAACTCAATAGATTCTACCTTCCTGTAACGTTTCAGCCTGATTGGACCTTGTTTTCACACAAATGGACCCAGAATGATGTGAAATTGTGCTTCGTGCAACATAATTCTGGGTGCCATTTAAAAACCATAAGTGCTAATGACTCCATTCCTTTTTGTGGTTGTAGGGGCTGTTGATTGGAGTACACTAAAACAAACCTGATCTCTCTAGGACATTCAGAAGCCAAGTTATAAGCCCACAAATGTGTAACTTGACTACTTCTTTAAATTGACACCAGACCCAGTGACCTTTGGGACATGGTTTGACCCCCTTAGGAAAGTGTTATCATCATGAAACGTTCAGATCACTTACAACTCAATAGATTCTACCTTCCTGTAACGTTTCAGCCTGATTGGACCTTGTTTTCACACAAATGAACCCAGAATGATGTGAAATTGTGCTTCGTGCAACATAATTCTGGGTGCCATTTAAAAACCATAAGTGCTAATGACTCGATTCCTTTTTGGGGTAATTGGGGCTGTTAATTGGAGTACTCTAAAACAAACCTGACCTCTCTAGGATATTCAAAAGCCAAGTTATAAGCCCACAAAGGTGTAACTGAACTACTTCTTTAAAGTGACACCAGGCCCGTTGACCTTTGGGACATGGTTTGACCCCCTATAGGAATGTGCGATCATCATGAAACGTTCAGATCACTTACAACTCAATAGATTCTACCTTCTTGTAACCTTTCAGCCGGATTGGACCTTGTTTTCACACAAATGGACCCAGAATGATGTGAAATTGTGCTTCCTGCAACATAATTCTGGGTGCCACTTTCAAACCATAGGTGCTAATGACTCCATTCCTTTTTGTGGTTGTAGGGGCTGTTGATTGGAGTACAGTAAAACAAACCTGACCTCTCTAGGACATTCAGAAGCCAAGTTATAAGCCCACAAAGGTGTAACTGGACTACTTCTTTAAAGTGACACCTGGCCCGGTGACCTTTGGGACATGGTTTGATACCCTATAGGAATGTGCGATCATCCTGAAACATTCAGATCACTTACAACTCAATAGATTCTACCTTCTTGTAACGTTTCAGCCTGATTGGACCTTGTTTTCAAACAAATGGACCCAGAATGATGTGAAATTGTGCTTCGTGCAACATAATTCTGGGTGCCAATTACAAACCATAAGTGCTAATGACTCCATTCCTTTTTGTGGTTGTAGGGGCTGTTGATTGGAGTACACTAAAAAAACCTGATCTCTCTAGGAAATTCAGAAGCCAAGCTATAAGCCCAAAAATGTGTAACTGGACTACTTCTTTAAATTGACACCAGATCCGGTGACCTTTGGGACATGGTTTGACCCCCTTAGGAAAGTGCTATCATCATGAAACGTTCAGATCACTTACAACTCAATAGATTCTATCTTCCTGTAACGTTTCAGCCTGATTGGACCTTGTTTTCACACAAATGGACCCAGAATGATGTGAAATTGTGCTTCGTGCAACATAATTCTGGGTGCCATTTAAAAACCATAAGTGCTAATGACTCCATTCCTTTTTGTGGTTGTAGGGGCTGTTGATTGGAGTACACTAAAACAAACCTGATCTCTCTAGGACATTCAGAAGCCAAGTTATAAGCCCACAAATGTGTAACTGGACTGCTTCTTTAAATTGACACCAGGTCCGGTTACATTTGGGACATGGTTTGACCCCCTTAGGAAAATGTTATCATCATGAAACGTTCAGATCACTTACAACTCAATAGATTCTACTTTCCTGTAACGTTTCGGCCTGATTGAACCTTGTTTTCACACAAATGAACCCAGAATGATGTGAAATTGTGCTTCGTGCAACATAATTCTGGGTGCCATTTACAAACCATAAGTGCTAATGACTCCATTCCTTTTTGTGGTTGTAGGGGCTGTTGATTGGAGTATACTAAAACAAACCTGATCTCTCTAGGACATTCAGAAGCCAAGTTATAAGCCCACAAAGGTGTAACTGGACTACTTCTTTAAAGTTACACCAGGCCCGGTGACCTTTGGGACATGGTTTGACCCCCTATAGGAATGTGCGATCATCATGAAACGTTCAGATCACTTACAACTCAATAGATTCTACCTTCCTGTAACGTTTCAGCCTGGTTGGACCTTGTTTTCACACAAATGGACCCAGAATGATGTGAAATTGTGCTTCGTGCAACATAATTCTGGGTGCCATTTAAAAACCATAAGTGCTAATGACTCCATTCCTTTTTGGGGTAATGGGGGCTGTTAATTGGAGTACTCTAAAACAAACCTGACCTCTCTAGGATATTCCGAAGCCAAGTTATAAGCCCACAAAGGTGTAACTGGACTACTTCTTTAAAGTGACACCAGGCCCGGTGACCTTTGGGACATGGTTTGACCCCCTATAGGAATGTGCTATCATCATGAAACGTTCAGATCACTTACAACTCAATAGATTCTACCTTCTTGTAACGTTTCAGCCTGATTGGACCTTGTTTTCACACAAATGGACCCAGAATGATGTGAAATTGTGCTTCGTGCAACATAATTCTGGGTGCCATTTACAAACCATAAGTGCTAATGACTCCATTCCTTTTGTGGTTGTAGGGGCTGTTGAATGGAGTACAATAAAACAAACCGGATCTCTCTAGGACATTCAGAAGCCACGTTATAAGCCCACAAATGTGTAACTGGACTACTTCTTTAAATTGACACCAGATCCGGTGACCTTTGGGACATGGTTTGACCCCCTTAGGAATGTGCTATCATCATGAAACGTTCAGATCACTTACAACTCAATAGATTCTACCTTCTTGTAACGTTTCAGCCTGATTGGACCTTGTTTTCACACAAATGAACCCAGAATGATGTGAAAATGTGCTTCGTGCAACATAATTCTGGGTGCCATTTAAAAACCGTAAGTGCTAATGATTCCATTCCTTTTTGGGGTAATGTGGGCTGTTAATTGGAGTACTCTAAAACAAACCTGACCTCTCTAGGATATTCAGAAGCCAAGTTATGAGCCCACATATGTGTAACTGGACTACTTCTTTAAAGTGACACCAGGCCCGGTGACCTTTGGGACATGGTTTGACCCCCTATAGGAATGTGCGATCATCATGAAACGTTCAGATCACTTACAACTCAATAGAATCTACCTTCTTTTAACGTTTCAGCCTGATTGGACCTTGTTTTCACACAAATGGACCCAGAATGATGTGAAATTGTGCTTCGTGCATTATAATTGTGGGTGCCATTTACAAACCATAAGTGCTAATGACTCCATTCCTTTTTGTGGTTGTAGGGGCTGTTGATTGGAGTACACTAAAAAAACCTGATCTCTCTAGGAAATTCAGAAGCCAAGTTATAAGCCCAAAAATGTGTAACTGGACTACTTCTTTAAATTGACACCAGATCCGGTGACCTTTGGGACATGGTTTGACCCCCTTAGGAAAGTGCTATCATCATGAATCGTTCAGATCACTTACAACTCAATAGATTCTACCTTCCTGTAACGTTTCAGCCTGATTGGACCTTGTTTTCACACAAATTGACCCAGAATGATGTGAAATTGTGCTTCGTGCAACATAATTCTGGGTGCCATTTAAAAACCATAAGTGCTAATGACTCCATTCCTTTTTGTGGTTGTAGGGGCTGTTGATTGGAGTACACTAAAACAAACCTGATCTCTCTAGGACATTCAGAAGCCAAGTTATAAGCCCACAAATGTGTAACTGGACTACTTCTTTAAATTGACACCAGATCCGGTGAGGTTTGGGACATGGTTTGACCCCCTTAGGAAAATGTTATCATCATGAAACGTTCAGATCACTTACAACTCAATAGATTCTACTATCCTGTAACGTTTCAGCCTGATTGGACCTTGTTTTCACACAAATGAACTCAGAATGATGTGAAATTGTGCTTCGTGCAACATAATTCTGGGTGCCATTTAAAAACCATAAGTGCTAATGACTCCATTCCTTTTTGGGGTAATGGGGGCTGTTAATTGGAGTACTCTAAAACAAACCTGACCTCTCTAGGATATTCAGAAGCCAAGTTATAAGCCCACAAAGGTGTAACTGGACTACTTCTTTAAAGTGACACCAGGCCCGGTGACCTTTGGGACATGGTTTGACCCCCTATAGGAATGTGCTATCATCATGAAACGTTCAGATCACTTACAACTCAATAGATTCTACCTTCTTGTAACGTTTCAGCCTGATTGGACCTTGTTTTCACACAAATGGACCCAGAATGATGTGAAATTGTGCTTCGTGCAACATAATTCTGGGTGCCATTTACAAACCATAAGTGCTAATGACTCCATTCCTTTTGTGGTTGTAGGGGCTGTTGAATGGAGTACAATAAAACAAACCGGATCTCTCTAGGACATTCAGAAGCCACGTCATAAGCCTACAAATGTGTAACTGGACTACTTCTTTAAATTGACACCAGATCCGCCGACATTTGGGACATGGTTTGACCCCCTTAGGAATGTGCTATCATCATGAAACGTTCAGATCACTTACAACTCAATAGATTCTACCTTCTTGTAACGTTTCAGCCTGATTGGACCTTGTTTTCACACAAATGAACCCAGAATGATGTGAAAATGTGCTTCGTGCAACATAATTCTGGGTGCCATTTAAAAACCGTAAGTGCTCATGATTCCATTCCTTTTTGGGGTAATGTGGGCTGTTAATTGGAGTACTCTAAAACAAACCTGACCTCTCTAGGATATTCAGAAGCCAAGTTATGAGCCCACAAATGTGTAACTGGACTACTTCTTTAAAGTGACACCAGGCCCGGTGACCTTTGGGACATGGTTTGACCCCCTATAGGAATGTGCGATCATCATGAAACGTTCAGATCACTTACAACTCAATAGATTCTACCTTCTTGTAACGTTTCAGCCTGATTGGACCTTGTTTTCACACAAATGGACCCAGAATGATGTGAAATTGTGCTTCGTGCATTATAATTGTGGGTGCCATTTACAAACCATAAGTGCTAATGACTCCATTCCTTTTTGTGGTTGTAGGGGCTGTTGATTGGAGTACACTAAAAAAACCTGATCTCTCTAGGAAATTCAGAAGCCAAGTTATAAGCCCAAAAATGTGTAACTGGACTACTTCTTTAAATTGACACCAGATCCGGTGACCTTTGGGACACGGTTTGACCCCCTTAGGAAAGTGCTATCATCATGAAACGTTCAGATCACTTACAACTCAATAGATTCTACCTTCCTGTAACGTTTCAGCCTGATTGGACCTTGTTTTCACACAAATGGACCCAGAATTATGTGAAATTGTGCTTCGTGCAACATAATTCTGGGTGCCATTTAAAAACCATAAGTGCTAATGACTCCATTCCTTTTTGTGGTTGTAGGGGCTGTTGATTGGAGTACACTAAAACAAACCTGATCTCTCTAGGACATTCAAAAGCCAAGTTATAAGCCCACAAATGTGTAACTGGACTACTTCTTTAAATTGACACCAGATCCGGTTACCTTTGGGACATGGTTTGACCCCCTTAGGAAAATGTTATCATCATGAAACGTTCAGATCACTTACAACTCAATAGATTCTACTATCCTGTAACGTTTCAGCCTGATTGGACCTTGTTTTCACACAAATGAACCCAGAATGATGTGAAATTGTGCTTCGTGCAACATAATTCTGGGTGCCATTTACAAACCATAAGTGCTAATGACTCCATTCCTTTTTGTGGTTGTAGGGGCTGTTGATTGGAGTACTCTGAAACAAACCTGATCTCTCTAGGACATTCAGAAGCCAAGTTATAAGCCCACAAATGTGTAACTGGACTACTTCTTTAAATTGACACCAGATCCAGTGACATTTGGGACATGGTTTGACCCCCTTAGGAAAGTGCTATCATCATGAAACGTTCAGATCACTTACAACTCAATAGATTCTACCTTCCTGTAACGTTTCAGCCTGATTGGACCTTGTTTTCACACAAATGGACCCAGAATGATGTGAAATTGTGCTTCGTGCAACATAATTCTGGGTGCCATTTAAAAACTATAAGTGCTAATGACTCCATTCCTTTTTGTGGTTGTAGGGGCTGTTGATTGGAGTACACTAAAACAAACCTGATCTCTCTAGGACATTCAGAAGCCAAGTTATAAGCCCACAAATGTGTAACTTGACTACTTCTTTAAATTGACACCAGATCCAGTGACCTTTGGGACATGGTTTGACCCCCTTAGGAAAGTGTTATCATCATGAAACGTTCAGATCACTTACAACTCAATAGATTCTACCTTCCTGTAACGTTTCAGCCTGATTGGACCTTGTTTTCACACAAATGAACCCAGAATGATGTGAAATTGTGCTTCATGCAACATAATTCTGGGTGCCATTTAAAAACCATAAGTGCTAATGACTCCATTCCTTTTTGGGGTAATTGGGGCTGTTAATTGGAGTACTCTAAAACAAACCTGATCTCTCTAGGACATTCAGAAGCCAAGTTATAAGCCCACAAATGTGTAACTTGACTACTTCTTTAAATTGACACCAGATCCAGTGACCTTTGGGACATGGTTTGACCCCCTTAGGAAAGTGTTATCATCATGAAACGTTCAGATCACTTACAACTCAATAGATTCTACCTTCCTGTAACGTTTCAGCCTGATTGGACCTTGTTTTCACACAAATGAACCCAGAATGATGTGAAATTGTGCTTCATGCAACATAATTCTGGGTGCCATTTAAAAACCATAAGTGCTAATGACTCCATTCCTTTTTGGGGTAATTGGGGCTGTTAATTGGAGTACTCTAAAACAAACCTGACCTCTCTAGGATATTCAAAAGCCAAGTTATGAGCCCACAAATGTGTAACTGGACTACTTCTTTAAAGTGACACCAGGCCCGGTGACCTTTGGGACATGGTTTGACCCCCTATAGGAATGTGCGATCATCATGAAACGTTCAGATCACTTACAACTCAATAGATTCTACCTTCTTGTAACGTTTCAGCCTGATTGGACCTTGTTTTCACACAAATGGACCCAGAATGATGTGAAATTGTGCTTCGTGCATTATAATTGTGGGTGCCATTTACAAACTATAAGTTCTAATGACTCCATTCCTTTTTGTGGTTGTAGGGGCTGTTGATTGGAGTACACTAAAAAAACCTGATCTCTCTAGGAAATTCAGAAGCCAAGTTATAAGCCCAAAAATGTGTAACTGGACTACTTCTTTAAATTGACACCAGATCCGGTGACCTTTGGGACATGGTTTGACCCCCTTAGGAAAGTGCTATCATCATGAAACGTTCAGATCACTTACAACTCAATAGATTCTACCTTCCTGTAACGTTTCAGCCTGATTGGACCTTGTTTTCACACAAATGGACCCAGAATTATGTGAAATTGTGCTTCGTGCAACATAATTCTGGGTGCCATTTAAAAACCATAAGTGCTAATGACTCCATTCCTTTTTGTGGTTGTAGGGGCTGTTGATTGGAGTACACTAAAACAAACCTGATCTCTCTAGGACATTCAGAAGCCAAGTTATAAGCCCACAAATGTGTAACTGGACTACTTCTTTAAATTGACACCAGATCCG
This sequence comes from Nothobranchius furzeri, assembly GCF_043380555.1. Taxonomy (NCBI): domain Eukaryota; kingdom Metazoa; phylum Chordata; class Actinopteri; order Cyprinodontiformes; family Nothobranchiidae; genus Nothobranchius; species Nothobranchius furzeri. The sequence goes on from NC_091756.1 coordinate 20,120,795, forward strand.
GTTACCTTTGGGACATGGTTTGACCCCCTTAGGAAAATGTTATCATCATGAAACGTTCAGATCACTTACAACTCAATAGATTCTACTATCCTGTAACGTTTCAGCCTGATTGGACCTTGTTTTCACACAAATGAACCCAGAATGATGTGAAATTGTGCTTCGTGCAACATAATTCTGGGTGCCATTTACAAACCATAAGTGCTAATGACTCCATTCCTTTTTGTGGTTGTAGGGGCTGTTGATTGGAGTACTCTGAAACAAACCTGATCTCTCTAGGACATTCAGAAGCCAAGTTATAAGCCCACAAATGTGTAACTGGACTACTTCTTTAAATTGACACCAGATCCAGTGACATTTGGGACATGGTTTGACCCCCTTAGGAAAGTGCTATCATCATGAAACGTTCAGATCACTTACAACTCAATAGATTCTACCTTCCTGTAATGTTTCAGCCTGATTGGACCTTGTTTTCACACAAATGAACCCAGAATGATGTGAAATTGTGCTTCGTGCAACATAATTCTGGGTGCCATTTAAAAACTATAAGTTCTAATGACTCCATTCCTTTTTGTGGTTGTAGGGGCTGTTGATTGGAGTACACTAAAACAAACCTGATCTCTCTAGGACATTCAGAAGCCAAGTTATAAGCCCACAAATGTGTAACTTGACTACTTCTTTAAATTGACACCAGATCCAGTGACCTTTGGGACATGGTTTGACCCCCTTAGGGAAAGTGTTATCATCATGAAACGTTCAGATCACTTACAACTCAATAGATTCTACCTTCCTGTAACGTTTCAGCCTGATTGGACCTTGTTTTCACACAAATGAACCCAGAATGATGTGAAATTGTGCTTCATGCAACATAATTCTGGGTGCCATTTAAAAACCATAAGTGCTAATGACTCCATTCCTTTTTGGGGTAATTGGGGCTGTTAATTGGAGTACTCTAAAACAAACCTGACCTCTCTAGGATATTCAAAAGCCAAGTTATAAGCCCACAAAGGTGTAACTGGACTACTTCTTTAAAGTGACACCAGGCCCGTTGACCTTTGGGACATGGTTTGACCCCCTATAGGAATGTGCGATCATCATGAAACGTTCAGATCACTTACAACTCAATAGATTCTACCTTCTTGTAACCTTTCAGCCGGATTGGACCTTGTTTTCACACAAATGGACCCAGAATGATGTGAAATTGTGCTTCGTGCAACATAATTCTGGGTGCCATTTTCAAACCATAAGTGCTAATGACTCCATTCCTTTTTGTGGTTGTAGGGGCTGTTGATTGGAGTACAGTAAAACAAACCTGACCTCTCTAGGACATTCAGAAGCCAAGTTATAAGCCCACAAAGGTGTAACTGGACTACTTCTTTAAAGTGACACCAAGCCCGGTGACCTTTGGGACATGGTTTGACCCCCTATAGGAATGTGCGATCATCATGAAACGTTCAGATCACTTACAACTCAATAGATTCTACCTTCTTGTAACGTTTCAGCCTGATTGGACCCTGTTTTCACACAAATGGACCCAGAATCATGTGAAATTGTGCTTCGTGCAACATAATTCTGGGTGCCATTTAAAAACCATAAGTGCTAATGACTCCATTCCTTTTTGTGGTTGTAGGGGCTGTTGATTGGAGTACACTAAAACAAACCTGATCTCTCTAGAACATTCAGAAGCCACGTTATAAGCCCACAAATGTGTAACTGGACTACTTCTTTAAATTGACACCAGATCCGGTGACCTTTGGGACATGGTTTGATCCCCTTAGGAATGTGCTATCATCATGAAACGTTCAGATCACTTACAACTCAATAGATTCTACCTTCTTGTAACGTTTCAGCCTGATTGGACCTTGTTTTCACACAAATGAACCCAGAATGATGTGAAATTGTGCTTCGTGCAACATAATTCTGGGTGCCATTTAAAAACCGTAAGTACTAATGATTCCATTCCTTTTTGGGGTAATGGGGGCTGTTAATTGGAGTACTCTAAAACAAACCTGACCTCTCTAGGATATTCAGAAGCCAAGTTATGAGCCCACAAATGTGTAACTGGACTACTTCTTTAAAGTGACACCAGGCCCGGTGACCTTTGGGACATGGTTTGACCCCCTATAGGAATGTGCGATCATCATGAAACGTTCAGATCACTTACAACTCAATAGATTCTACCTTCTTGTAACGTTTCAGCCTGATTGGACCTTGTTTTCACACAAATGGACCCAGAATGATGTGAAATTGTGCTTCGTGCATTATAATTGTGGGTGCCATTTACAAACCATAAGTGCTAATGACTCCATTCCTTTTTGTGGTTGTAGGGGCTGTTGATTGGAGTACACTAAAAAAACCTGATCTCTCTAGGAAATTCAGAAGCCAAGTTATAAGCCCAAAAATGTGTAACTGGACTACTTCTTTAAATTGACACCAGATCCGGTGACCTTTGGGACATGGTTTGACCCCCTTAGGAAAGTGCTGTCATCATGAAACGTTCAGATCACTTACAACTCAATAGATTCTACCTTCCTGTAACGTTTCAGCCTGATTGGACCTTGTTTTCACACAAATGGACCCAGAATGATGTGAAATTGTGCTTCGTGCAACATAATTCTGGGTGCCATTTAAAAACCATAAGTGCTAATGACTCCATTCCTTTTTGTGGATGTAGGGGCTGTTGATTGGAGTACACTAAAACAAACCTGATCTCTCTAGGACATTCAGAAGCCAAGTTATAAGCCCACAAATGTGTAACTGGACTACTTCTTTAAATTGACACCAGATCCGGTTACCTTTGGGACATGGTTTGACCCCCTTAGGAAAATGTTATCATCATGAAACGTTCAGATCACTTACAACTCAATAGATTCTACTTTCCTGTAACGTTTCAGCCTGATTGGACCTTGTTTTCACACAAATGAACCCAGAATGATGTGAAATTGTGCTTCGTGCAACATAATTCTGGGTGCCATTTACAAACCATAAGTGCTAATGACTCCATTCCTTTTTGTGGTAGTAGGGGCTGTTGATTGGAGTACTCTGAAACAAACCTGATCTCTCTAGGACATTCAGAAGCCAAGTTATAAGCCCACAAATGTGTAACTGGACTACTTCTTTAAATTGACACCAGATCCAGTGACATTTGGGACATGGTTTGACCCCCTTAGGAAAGTGCTATCATCATGAAACGTTCAGATCACTTACAACTCAATAGATTCTACCTTCCTGTAACGTTTCAGCCTGATTGGACCTTGTTTTCACACAAATGGACCCAGAATGATGTGAAATTGTGCTTCGTGCAACATAATTCTGGGTGCCATTTAAAAACCATAAGTGCTAATGACTCCATTCCTTTTTGTGGTTGTAGGGGCTGTTGATTGGAGTACACTAAAACAAACCTGATCTCTCTAGGACATTCAGAAGCCAGGTTATAAGCCCACAAATGTGTAACTTGACTACTTCTTTAAATTGACACCAGATCCAGTGACCTTTGGGACATGGTTTGACCCCCTTAGGAAAGTGTTATCATCATGAAACGTTCATATCACTTACAACTCAATAGATTCTACCTTCCTGTAACGTTTCAGCCTGATTGGACCTTGTTTTCTCACAAATGAACCCAGAATGATGTGAAATTGTCCTTCGTGCAACATAATTCTGGGTGCCATTTAAAAACCATAAGTGCTAATGACTCCATTCCTTTTTGGGGTTATTGGGGCTGTTAATTGGAGTACTCTAAAACAAACCTGACCTCTCTAGGTTATTCAAAAGCCAAGTTATAAGCCCACAAAGGTGTAACTGGACTACTTCTTTAAAGTGACACCAGGCCCGTTGACCTTTGGGACATGGTTTGACCCCCTATAGGAATGTGCGATCATCATGAAACGTTCAGATCACTTACAACTCAATAGATTCTACCTTCTTGTAACCTTTCAGCCGGATTGGACCTTGTTTTCACACAAATGGACCCAGAATGATGTGAAATTGTGCTTCGTGCAACATAATTCTGGGTGCCATTTTCAAACCATAAGTGCTAATGACTCCATTCCTTTTTGTGGTTGTAGGGGCTGTTGATTGGAGTACAGTAAAACAAACCTGACCTCTCTAGGACATTCAGAAGCCAAGTTATAAGCCCACAAAGGTGTAACTGGACTACTTCTTTAAAGTGACACCAAGCCCGGTGACCTTTGGGACATGGTTTGACCCCCTATAGGAATGTGCGATCATCATGAAACGTTCAGATCACTTACAACTCAATAGATTCTACCTTCTTGTAACGTTTCAGCCTGATTGGACCCTGTTTTCACACAAATGGACCCAGAATCATGTGAAATTGTGCTTCGTGCAACATAATTCTGGGTGCCATTTAAAAACCATAAGTGCTAATGACTCCATTCCTTTTTGTGGTTGTAGGGGCTGTTGATTGGAGTACACTAAAACAAACCTGATCTCTCTAGGACATTCAGAAGCCAAGTTATAAGCCCACAAATGTGTAACTGGACTACTTCTTTAAATTGACACCAGATCCAGTGACCTTTGGGACATGGTTTGACCCCCTATAGGAATGTGCGATCATCATGAAACGTTCAGATCACTTACAACTCAATAGATTCTACCATCTTGTAACGTTTCAGCCGGATTGGACCTTGTTTTCACAGAAATGGACCCAGAATGATGTGAAATTGTGCTTCGTGCAACATAATTCTGGGTGCCATTTTCAAACCACAAGTGCTAATTACTCCATTCCTTTTTGTGGTTGTTGGGGCTGTTGATTGGAGTACAGTAAAACAAACCTGACCTCTCTAGGACATTCAGAAGCCAAGTTATAAGCCCACAAATGTGTAACTGGACTACTTCTTTAAATTGACACCAGATCCGTTGACCTATGGGACATGGTTTGACCCCCTTAGGAAAGATCATCATGAAACGTTCAGATCACTTACAACTCAATAGATTCTACCTTCTTGTAACGTTTCAGCCTGATTGGACCTTGTTTTCAAACAAATGAACCCAGAATGATGTGAAATTATGCTTCGTGCAACATAATTCTGGGTGCCATTTACAAACCATAAGTGCTAATGACTCCATTCCTTTTTGGGGTAATTGGGGATGTTAATTGGAATACTCTAAAACAAACCTGACCTCTCTAGGATATTCAAAAGCCAAGTTATAAGCCCAAAAAGGTGTAACTGGACTACTTCTTTAAAGTGACACCAGGCCCGGTGACCTTTGGGACATGGTTTGACCCCCTATAGGAATGTGCGATCATCATGAAACGTTTAGATCACTTACAACTCAATAGATTCTACCTTCTTGTAACGTTTCAGCCTGATTGGACCTTGTTTTCACAAAAATGGACCCAGAATGATGTGAAATTGTGCTTCGTGCAACATAATTCTGGGTGCCATTTACAAACCATAAGTGCTAATGACTCCATTCCTTTTTGTGGTTGTAGGGGCTGTTGACTGGAGTACAGTAAAACAAACCTGACCTCTCTAGGACATTCAGAAGCCAGGTTATAAGCCCACAAAGGTGTAACTGGACTACTTCTTTAAAGTGACAACAGGCACGGTGACCTTTGGGACATGGTTTGACCCCCTATAGGAATGTGCGATCATCATGAAACGTTCAGATCACTTACAACTCAATAGATTCTACCTTCTTGTAACGTTTCAGCCTGATTGGACCTTGTTTTCACACAAATGGACCCAGAATGATGTGAAATTGTGCTTCGTGCAACATAATTCTGGGTGCCATTTACAAACCATAAGTGCTAATGACTCCATTCCTTTTTGTGGTTGTAGGGGCTGTTGATTGGAGTACACTAAAAAAACCTGATCTCTCTAGGAAATTCAGAAGCCAAGTTATAACCCCAAAAATGTGTAACTGGACTACTTCTTTAAATTGACACCAGATCCGGTGACATTTGGGACATGGTTTGACCCCCTTAGGAAAGTGCTATCATCATCAAACGTTCAGATCACTTACAACTCAATAGATTCTACCTTCTTGTAGCGTTTCAGCCTGATTGGACCTTGTTTTCACACAAATGGACCCAGAATGATGTGAAATTGTGCTTCGTGCAACATAATTCTGGGTGCCATTTAAAAACCATAAGTGCTAATGACTCCATTCCTTTTTGTGGTTGTAGGGGCTGTTGATTGGAGTACACTAAAAAAAAACCTGATCTCTCTAGGAAATTCAGAAGCCAAGTTATAAGCCCAAAAATGTGTAACTGGACTACTTCTTTAAGTTGACACCAGATCCGGTGACCTTTGGGACATGGTTTGACCCCCTTAGGAAAGTGCTATCATCATGAAACGTTCAGATCACTTACAACTCAATAGATTCTACCTTCTTGTAGCGTTTCAGCCTGATTGGACCTTGTTTTCACACAAATGGACCCAGAATGATGTGAAATTGTGCTTCGTGCAACATAATTCTGGGTGCCATTTACAAACCATAAGTGCTAATGACTCCATTCCTTTTTGTGGTTGTAGGGGCTGTTGATTGGAGTACTCTGAAACAAACCTGATCTCTCTAGGACATTCAGAAGCCAAGTTATAAGCCCACAAATGTGTAACTGGACTACTCCTTTAAATTGACACCAGATCCAGTGACCTTTGGGACATGGTTTGACCCCTTTAGGAAAGTGCTATCATCATGAAACGTTCAGATCACTTACAACTCAATAGATTCTACCTTCCTGTAACGTTTCAGCCTGATTGGACCTTGTTTTCACACAAATGGACCCAGAATGATGTGAAATTGTGCTTCGTGCAACATAATTCTGGGTGCCATTTACAAACTATAAGTGCTAATGACTCCATTCCTTTTTGTGGTTGTAGGGGCTGTTGATTGGAGTACTCTGAAACAAACCTGATCTCTCTAGGACATTCAGAAGCCAAGTTATAAGCCCACAAATGTGTAACTGGACTACTCCTTTAAATTGACACCAGATCCAGTGACCTTTGGGACATGGTTTGACCCCTTTAGGAAAGTGCTATCATCATGAAACGTTCAGATCACTTACAACTCAATAGATTCTACCTTCCTGTAACGTTTCAGCCTGATTGGACCTTGTTTTCACACAAATGGACCCAGAATGATGTGAAATTGTGCTTCGTGCAACATAATTCTGGGTGCCATTTACAAACTATAAGTGCTAATGACTCCATTCCTTTTTGTGGTTGTAGGGGCTGTTGATTGGAGTACTCTGAAACAAACCTGATCTCTCTAGGACATTCAGAAGCCAAGTTATAAGCCCACAAATGTGTAACTGGACTACTCCTTTAAATTGACACCAGATCCAGTGACCTTTGGGACATGGTTTGACCCCTTTAGGAAAGTGCTATCATCATGAAACGTTCAGATCACTTACAACTCAATAGATTCTACCTTCCTGTAACGTTTCAGCCTGATTGGACCTTGTTTTCACACAAATGGACCCAGAATGATGTGAAATTGTGCTTCGTGCAACATAATTCTGGGTGCCATTTAAAAACCATAAGTGCTAATGACTCCATTCCTTTTTGTGGTTGTAGGGGCTGTTGATTGGAGTACACTGAAACAAACCCGATCTCTCTAGGACATTCAGAAGCCAAGTTATAAGCCCACAAATGTGTAACTGGACTACTTCTTTAAATTGACACCAGATCCAGTGACCTTTGGGACATGGTTTTACCCCCTATAGGAATGTGCGATTATCATGAAACGTTCAGATCACTTACAACTCAATAGATTCTACCTTCTTGTAACGTTTCAGCCGGATTGGACCTTGTTTTCACAAAAATGGACCCAGAATGATGTGAAATTGTGCTTCGTGCAACATAATTCTGGGTGCCATTTTCAAACCATAAGTGCTAATGACTCCATTCCTTTTTGTGGTTGTAGGGGCTGTTGATTGGAGTACAGTAAAACAAACCTGACCTCTCTAGGACATTCAGAAGCCAAGTTATAAGCCCACAAATGTGTAACTGGACTACTTCTTTAAATTGACACCAGATCCGGTGACCTATGGGACATGGTTTGACCCCCTATAGGAATGTGCGATCATCATGAAACGTTCAGATCACTTACAACTCAATAGATTCTACCTTCTTGTAACGTTTCAGCCTGATTGGACCTTGTTTTCACACAAATGGACCCAGAATGATGTGAAATTGTGCTTCGTGCAACATAATTCTGGGTGCCATTTACAAACCATAAGTGCTAATAACTCCATTCCTTTTTGGGGTAATTGGGGCTGTTAATTGGAGTACTCTAAAACAAACCTGACCTCTCTAGGATATTCAAAAGCCAAGTTATAAGCCCACAAAGGTGTAACTGGACTACTTCTTTAAAGTGACACCTGGCCCGGTGACCTTTGGGACATGGTTTGATACCCTATAGGAATGTGCGATCATCATGAAACGTTCAGATCACTTACAACTCAATAGATTCTACCTTCTTGTAACGTTTCAGCCTGATTGGACCTTGTTTTCAAACAAATGGACCCAGAATGATGTGAAATTGTGCTTCGTGCAACATAATTCTGGGTGCCATTTACAAACCATAAGTGCTAATGACTCCATTCCTTTTTGTGGTTGTAGGGGCTGTTGAGTGGAGTACAGTAAAACAAACCTGACCTCTCTAGGACATTCAGAAGCCAGGTTATAAGCCCACAAAGGTGTAACTGGACTACTTCTTTAAAGTGACAACAGGCACGGTGACCTTTGGGACATGGTTTGACCCTCTATAGGAATGTGTGATCATCATGAAACGTTCAGATCACTTACAACTCAATAGATTCTACCTTCTTGTAACGTTTCAGCCTGATTGGACCTTGTTTTCACACAAATGGACCCAGAATGATGTGAAATTGTGCTTCATGCAACATAATTCTGGGTGCCATTTACAAACCATAAGTGCTAATGACTCCATTCCTTTTTGTGGTTGTAGGGGCTGTTGATTGGAGTACAGTAAAAAAAATCTGACCTCTCTAGGACATTCAGAAGCCAAGTTATAAGCCCACAAAGGTGTAACTGGACTACTTCTTTAAAGTGACACCAGATCCGGTTACGTTTGGGACATGGTTTGACCCCCTTAGGAAAGTGCTATCATCATGAAACGTTCAGATCACTTACAACTCAATAGATTCTACCTTCATGTAACGTTTCAGCCTGATTGGACCTTGTTTTCACACAAATGAACCCAGAATGATGTGAAATTGTGCTTCGTGCAACATAAATCTGGGTGCCATTTAAAAACCATAAGTGCTAATGACTCCATTCCTTTTTGGGGTAATTGGGGCTGTTAATTGGAGTACTCTAAAACAAGCCTGACCTCTCTAGGATATTCAAAAGCCAAGTTATAAGCCCACAAAGGTGTAACTGGACTACTTCTTTAAAGTGACACCTGGCCCGGTGACCTTTGGGACATGGTTTGATACCCTATAGGAATGTGCGATCATCATGAAACGTTCAGATCACTTACAACTCAATAGATTCTACCTTCTTGTAACGTTTCAGCCTGATTGGACCTTGTTTTCAAACAAATGGACCCAGAATGATGTGAAATTGTGCTTCGTGCAACATAATTCTGGGTGCCAATTACAAACCATAAGAGCTAATGACTCCCATCCTTTTTGTGGTTGTAGGGGCTGTTGATTGGAGTACACTAAAACAAACCTGACCTCTCTAGGACATTCAGAAGCCAAGTTATAAGCCCACAAAGGTGTAACTGGACTACTTCTTTAAAGTTACACCAGGCCCGGTGACCGTTGGGACATGGTTTGACCCCCTATAGGAATGTGCGATCATCATGAAACGTTCAGATCACTTACAACTCAATAGATTCTACCTTCTTGTAACGTTTCAGCCTGATTGGACCTTGTTTTCACACAAATGGGCCCAGAATGATGTGAAATTGTGCTTCGTGCAACATAATTCTGGGTGCCATTTACAAACCATAAATGCTAATGACTACATTCCTTTTTGTGGTTGTAGGGGCTGTTGACTGGAGTACACTAAAACAAACCTGATCTCTCTAGGACATTCAGAAGCCAAGTTATAAGCCCACAAATGTGTAACTGGACTACTTCTTTAAATTGACACCAGATCCGGTGACCTTTGGGACATGGTTTGACCCCCTTAGGAAAGTGCTATCATCATGAAACGTTCAGATCACTTACAACTCAATAGATGCTACCTTCTTGTAACGTTTCAGCCTGATTGGACCTTGTTTTCACACAAATGAACCCAGAATGATGTGAAATTGTGCTTCGTGCAACATAATTCTGAGTGCCATTTAAAAACCATGAGTGCTAATGACTCCATTCCTTTTTGGGGTAATGGGGGCTGTTAATTGGAGTACTCTAAAAAAACCTGACCTCTCTAGGATATTCAGAAGCCAAGTTATGAGCCCACAAAGGTGTAACTGGACTACTTCTTTAAAGTGACACCAGGCCCGTTGACCTTTGGGACATGGTTTGATACCCTATAGGAATGTGCGATCATCATGAAACGTTCAGATCACTTACAACTCAATAGATTCTACCTTCCTGTAACGTTTCAGCCTGATTGGACCTTGTTTTCACACAAATGGACCCAGAATGATGTGAAATTGTGCTTCGTGCAACATAATTCTGGGTGCCATTTACAAACCATAAGTGCTAATGACTCCATTCCTTTTTGTGGTTGTAGGGGCTGTTGATTGTAGTACAGTAAAAAAAACCTGACCTCTCTAGGACATTCAGAAGCCAAGTTATAAACCCACAAATGTGTAACTGGACTACTTCTTTAAATTGACACCAGATCCAGTGACCTATGGGACATGGCTTGACCCCCTTAGGAAAGTGCTATCATCATGAAACGTTCAGATCACTTACAACTCAATAGATTCTACCTTCTTGTAACGGTTCAGCCTGATTGGACCTTGTTTTCACACAAATGAACCCAGAATGATGTGAAATTATGCTTCGTGCAACATAATTCTGGGTGCCATTTACAAACCATAAGTGCTAATGACTCCATTCCTTTTTGGGGTAATTGGGGCTGTTAATTGGAGTACTCTAAAACAAACCTGACCTCTCTAGGATATTCAAAAGCCTAGTTATAAGCCCACAAAGGTGTAACTGGACTACTTCTTTAAAGTGACACCAGGCCCGGTGACCTTTGGGACATGGTTTGACCCCCTATAGGAATGTGCGATCATCATGAAACGTTCAGATCACTTACAACTCAATAGATTCTACCTTCTTGTAACGTTTCAGCCTGATTGGACCTTGTTTTCAAACAAATGGACCCAGAATGATGTGAAATTGTGCTTCGTGCAACATAATTCTGGGTGCCAATTACAAACCATAAGAGCTAATGACTCCCATCCTTTTTGTGGTTGTAGGGGCTGTTGATTGGAGTACACTAAAACAAACCTGACCTCTCTAGGACATTCAGAAGCCAAGTTATAAGCCCACAAAGGTGTAACTGGACTACTTCTTTAAAGTTACACCAGGCCCGGTGACCGTTGGGACATGGTTTGACCCCCTATAGGAATGTGCGATCATCATGAAACGTTCAGATCACTTACAACTCAATAGATTCTACCTTCTTGTAACGTTTCAGCCTGATTGGACCTTGTTTTCACACAAATGGGCCCAGAATGATGTGAAATTGTGCTTCGTGCAACATAATTCTGGGTGCCATTTACAAACCATAAATGCTAATGACTACATTCCTTTTTGTGGTTGTAGGGGCTGTTGACTGGAGTACACTAAAACAAACCTGATCTCTCTAGGACATTCAGAAGCCAAGTTATAAGCCCACAAATGTGTAACTGGACTACTTCTTTAAATTGACACCAGATCCGGTGACCTTTGGGACATGGTTTGACCCCCTTAGGAAAGTGCTATCATCATGAAACGTTCAGATCACTTACAACTCAATAGATTCTACCTTCCTGTAACGTTTCAGCCTGATTGGACCTTGTTTTCACACAAATGAACCCAGAATGATGTGAAATTGTGCTTCGTGCAACATAATTCTGGGTGCAATTTAAAAACCATGAGTGCTAATGACTCCATTCCTTTTTGGGGTAATGGGGGCTGTTAATTGGAGTACTCTAAAAAAACCTGACCTCTCTAGGATATTCAAAAGCCAAGTTATAAGCCCACAAAGGTGTAACTGGACTACTTCTTTAAAGTGACACCAGGCCCGTTGACCTTTGGGACATGGTTTGATACCCTATAGGAATGTGTGATCATCATGAAATGTTCAGATCACTTACAACTCAATAGATTCTACCTTCTTGTAGCGTTTCAGCCTGATTGGACCTTGTTTTCACACAAATGGACCCAGAATGATGTGAAATTGTGCTTCGTGCAACATAATTCTGGGTGCCATTTACAAACCATAAGTGCTAATGACTCCATTCCTTTTTGTGGTTGTAGGGGCTGTTGATTGGAGTACACTTAAACAAACCTGACCTCTCTAGGACATTCAGAAGCCAAGTTATGAGCCCACAAATGTGTAACTGGACTACTTCTTTAAAGTGACACCAGGCCCGGTGACCTTTGGGACATGGTTTGACCCCCTATAGGAATGTGCGATCATCATGAAACGTTCAGATCACTTACAACTCAATAGATTCTACCTTCCTGTAACGTTTCAGCCTGATTGGACCTTGTTTTCACACAAATGGACCCAGAATGATGTGAAATTGTGCTTCGTGCAACATAATTCTGGGTGCCATTTACAAACCATAAGTGCTAATGACTCCATTCCTTTTTGTGGTTGTAGGGGCTGTTGATTGGAGTACAGTAAAACAAATCTGACCTCTCTAGGACATTCAGAAGCCAAGTTATAAGCCCACAAAGGTGTAACTGGACTACTTCTTTAAAGTGACACCAGATCCGGTTACCTTTGGGACATGGTTTGACCCCCTTAGGAAAGTGCTATCATCATGAAACGTTCAGATCACTTACAACTCAATAGATTCTACCTTTCTGTAACGTTTCAGCCTGATTGGATCTTGTTTTCACACAAATGAACCCAGAATGATGTGAAATTGTGCTTCGTGCAACATAATTCTGGGTGCCATTTAAAAACCATAAGTGCTAATGACTCCATTCCTTTTTGGGGTAATTGGGGCTGTTAATTGGAGTACTCTAAAACAAACCTGACCTCTCTAGGATATTCAAAAGCCAAGTTATAAGCCCACAAAGGTGTAACTGGACTACTTCTTTAAAGTGACACCTGGCCCGGTGACCTTTGGGACATGGTTTGATACCCTATAGGAATGTGCGATCATCATGAAACGTTCAGATCACTTACAACTCAATAGATTCTACCTTCTTGTAACGTTTCAGCCTGATTGGACCTTGTTTTCAAACAAATGGACCCAGAATGATGTGAAATTGTGCTTCGTGCAACATAATTCTGGGTGCCAATTACAAACCATAAGAGCTAATGACTCCAATCCTTTTTGTGGTTGTAGGGGCTGTTGATTGGAGTACACTAAAACAAACCTGACCTCTCTAGGACATTCAGAAGCCAAGTTATAAGCCCACAAAGGTGTAACTGGACTACTTCTTTAAAGTTACACCAGGCCCGGTGACCGTTGGGACATGGTTTGACCCCCTATAGGAATGTGCGATCATCATGAAACGTTCAGATCACTTACAACTCAATAGATTCTACCTTCTTGTAACGTTTCAGCCTGATTGGACCTTGTTTTCACACAAATGGGCCCAGAATGATGTGAAATTGTGCTTCGTGCAACATAATTCTGGGTGCCATTTACAAACCATAAATGCTAATGACTACATTCCTTTTTGTGGTTGTAGGGGCTGTTGATTGGAGTACACTAAAACAAACCTGATCTCTCTAGGCCATTCAGAAGCCAAGTTATAAGCCCACGAAGGTGTAACTGGACTACTTCTTTTAATTGACACCTAATCCGGTGACCTTTGGGACATGGTTTGACCCCCTTAGGAAAGTGCTATCATCATGAAACGTTCAGATCACTTACAACTCAATAGATTCTACCTTCCTGTAACGTTTCAGCCTGATTGGACCTTGTTTTCACACAAATGAACCCAGAATGATGTGAAATTGTGCTTCGTGCAACATAATTCTGGGTGCCATTTAAAAACCATAAGTGCTAATGACTCCATTCCTTTTTGTGGTTGTAGGGGCTGTTGATTGGAGAACACTAAAACAAACCTGACCTCTCTAGGACATTCAGAAGCCAAGTTATAAGCCCACAAAGGTGTAACTGGACTACTTCTTTAAAGTGACACCAGATCCGGTTACCTTTGGGACATGGTTTGACCCCCTTAGGAAAGGGCTATCATCATGAAACGTTCAGATCACTTATATTTCAATAGATTCTACCTTCCTGTAAAGTTTCAGCCTGATTGGACCTTGTTTTCATACAAATGAACCCAGAATGATGTGAAATTGTGCTTCGTGCAACATAATTCTGGGTGCCATTTAAAAAACATAAGTGCTAATGACTCCATTCCTTTTTGGGGTAATGGGGCCTGTTAATTGGAGTACTCTAAAACAAACCTGACCTCTCTAGGATATTCAGAAGCCAAGTTATGAGCCCACAAATGTGTAACTGGACTACTTCTTTAAAGTGACACCAGGCCCGATGACCTTTGGGACATGGTTTGACCCCCTTAGGAAAGTGCTATCATCATGAAACGTTCAGATCACTTACAACTCAATAGATTCTACCTTCCTGTAACGTTTCAGCCTGATTGGACCTTGTTTTCACACAAATGAACCCAGAATGATGTGAAATTGTGCTTCGTGCAACATAATTCTGGGTGCCATTTAAAAACCATAAGTGCTAATGACTCCATTCCTTTTTGGGGTAATTGGGGCTGTTAATTGGAGTACTCTAAAACAAACCTGACCTCTCTAGGATATTCAAAAGCCAAGTTATAAGCCCACAAAGGTGTAACTGGACTACTTCTTTAAAGTGACACCTGGCCCGGTGACCTTTGGGACATGGTTTGATACCCTATAGGAATGTGCGATCATCATGAAACGTTCAGATAACTTACAATTCAATAGATTCTACCTTCTTGTAACGTTTCAGCCTGATTGGACCTTGTTTTCAAACAAATGGACCCAGAATGATGTGAAATTGTGCTTCGTGCAACATAATTCTGGGTGCCAATTACAAACCATAAGTGCTAATGACTCCATTCCTTTTTGTGGTTGTAGGGGCTGTTGATTGGAGTACACTAAAACAAACCTGACCTCTCTAGGACATTCAGAAGCCAAGTTATAAGCCCACAAAGGTGTAACTGGACTACTTATTTAAAGTTACACCAGGCCCGGTGACCTTTGGGACATGGTTTGACCCCCTATGGGAATGTGCGATCATCATGAAACGTTCAGATCACTTACAACTCAATAGATTCTACTTTCTTGTAACGTTTCAGCCTGATTGGACCTTGTTTTCACACAAATGGGCCCAGAATGATGTGAAATTGTGCTTCATGCAACATAATTCTGGGTGACATTTACAAACCATAAATGCTAATGAATCCATTCCTTTTTGTGGTTGTAGGGGCTTTTGACTGGAATACACTAAAACAAACCTGATCTCTCTAGGACATTCAGAAGCCAAGTTATAAGCCCACAAATGTGTAACTGGACTACTTCTTTAAATTGACACCACATCCGGTGACCTTTGGGACATGGTTTGACCCCCTTAGGAAAGTGCTATCATCATGAAACGTTCAGATCACTTACAACTCAATAGATTCTACCTTCCTGTAACGTTTCAGCCTGATTGGACCTTGTTTTCACACAAATGGACCCAGAATGATGTGAAATTGTGCTTCGTGCAACATAATGCTGGGTGCCATTTAAAAACCATAAGTGCTAATGACTCCATTCCTTTTTGTGGTTGTAGGGGCTGTTGATTGGAGTACACTAAAACAAACCTGATCTCTCTAGGACATTCAGAAGCCAAGTTATAAGCCCACAAATGTGTAACTGGACTACTTCTTTAAATTGACACCAGATCCGGTTACCTTTGGGACATGGTTTGACCCCCTTAGGAAAATGTTATCATCATTAAACGTTCAGATCACTTACAACTCAATAGATTCTACTTTCCTGTAACGTTTCAGCCTGATTGGACCTTGTTTTCACACAAATGAACCCAGAATGATGTGAAATTGTGCTTCGTGCAACATAATTCTGGGTGCCATTTACAAATCATAAGTGCTAATGACTCCATTCCTTTTTGGGGTAATTGGGGCTGTTAATTGGAGTACTCTAAAACAAACCTGACCTCTCTAGGATATTCAAAAGCCAAGTTATAAGCCCACAAAGGTGTAACTGGACTACTTCTTTAAAGTGACACCAGGCCCGGTGACATTTGGGACATGGTTTGACCCCCTATAGGAATGTGCGATCCTCATGAAACGTTCAGATCACTTACAACTCAATAGATTCTACCTTATTGTAACGTTTCAGCCTGATTGGACCTTGTTTTCACACAAATGGACCCAGAATGATGTGAAATTGTGCTTCGTGCAACATAATTCTGGGTGCCATTTACAAACCATAAGTGCTAATGACTCCATTCCTTTTTGTGGTTGTAGGGGCTGTTGACTGGAGTACAGTAAAACAAATCTGACCTCTCTAGGACATTCAGAAGCCAAGTTATAAGCCCACAAAGGTGTAACTGGACTACTTCTTTAAAGTGACACCAGATCCGGTTACCTTTGGGACATGGTTTGACCCCCTTAGGAAAGTGCTATCATCATGAAACGTTCAGATCACTTACAACTCAATAGATTCTACCTTCCTGTAACGTTTCAGCCTGATTGGACCTTGTTTTCACACAAATGAACCCAGAATGATGTGAAATTGTGCTTCGTGCAACATAATTCTGGGTGCCATTTAAAAACCATAAGTGCTAATGACTCCATTCCTTTTTGGGGTAATTGGGGCTGTTAATTGGAGTACTCTAAAACAAACCTGACCTCTCTAGGATATTCAAAAGCCAAGTTATAAGCCCACAAAGGTGTAACTGGACTACTTCTTTAAAGTGACACCTGGCCCGGTGACCTTTGGGACATGGTTTGATACCCTATAGGAATATGCGATCATCATAAAACGTTCAGATCACTTACAACTCAATAGATTCTACCTTCTTGTAACGTTTCAGCCTGATTGGACCTTGTTTTCAAACAAATGGACCCAGAATGATGTGAAATTGTGCTTCGTGCAACATAATGCTGGGTGCCATTTAAAAACCATAAGTGCTAATGACTCCATTCCTTTTTGTGGTTGTAGGGGCTGTTGATTGGAGTACACTAAAACAAACCTGATCTCTCTAGGACATTCAGAAGCCAAGTTATAAGCCCACAAATGTGTAACTGGACTACTTCTTTAAATTGACACCAGATCCGGTTACCTTTGGGACATGGTTTGACCCCCTTAGGAAAATGTTATCATCATTAAACGTTCAGATCACTTACAACTCAATAGATTCTACTTTCCTGTAACGTTTCAGCCTGATTGGACCTTGTTTTCACACAAATGAACCCAGAATGATGTGAAATTGTGCTTCGTGCAACATAATTCTGGGTGCCATTTACAAATCATAAGTGCTAATGACTCCATTCCTTTTTGGGGTAATTGGGGCTGTTAATTGGAGTACTCTAAAACAAACCTGACCTCTCTAGGATATTCAAAAGCCAAGTTATAAGCCCACAAAGGTGTAACTGGACTACTTCTTTAAAGTGACACCAGGCCCGGTGACATTTGGGACATGGTTTGACCCCCTATAGGAATGTGCGATCCTCATGAAACGTTCAGATCACTTACAACTCAATAGATTCTACCTTATTGTAACGTTTCAGCCTGATTGGACCTTGTTTTCACACAAATGGACCCAGAATGATGTGAAATTGTGCTTCGTGCAACATAATTCTGGGTGCCATTTACAAACCATAAGTGCTAATGACTCCATTCCTTTTTGTGGTTGTAGGGGCTGTTGACTGGAGTACAGTAAAACAAATCTGACCTCTCTAGGACATTCAGAAGCCAAGTTATAAGCCCACAAAGGTGTAACTGGACTACTTCTTTAAAGTGACACCAGATCCGGTTACCTTTGGGACATGGTTTGACCCCCTTAGGAAAGTGCTATCATCATGAAACGTTCAGATCACTTACAACTCAATAGATTCTACCTTCCTGTAACGTTTCAGCCTGATTGGACCTTGTTTTCACACAAATGAACCCAGAATGATGTGAAATTGTGCTTCGTGCAACATAATTCTGGGTGCCATTTAAAAACCATAAGTGCTAATGACTCCATTCCTTTTTGAGGTTGTAGGGGCTGTTGATTGGAGAACACTAAAACAAACCTGACCTCTCTAGGACATTCAGAAGCCAAGTTATAAGCCCACAAAGGGGTAACTGGACTACTTCTTTAAAGTGACACCAGGCCCGATGACCTTTGGGACATGGTTTGACCCCCTTAGGAAAGTGCTATCATCATGAAACGTTCAGATCACTTATATTTCAATAGATTCTACCTTCCTGTAAAGTTTCAGCCTGATTGGACCTTGTTTTCACACAAATGAACCCAGAATGATGTGAAATTGTGCTTCGTGCAACATAATTCTGGGTGCCATTTAAAAACCATAAGTGCTAATGACTCCATTCCTTTTTGGGGTAATGGGGCCTGTTAATTGGAGTACTCTAAAACAAACCTGACCTCTCTAGGATATTCAGAAGCCAAGTTATGAGCCCACAAATGTGTAACTGGACTACTTCTTTAAAGTGACACCAGGCCCGATGACCTTTGGGACATGGTTTGACCCCCTATAGGAATGTGCGATCATCATGAAACGTTCAGATCACTTACAACTCAAAAGATTCTACCTTCTTGTAACGTTTCAGCCTGATTGGACCTTGTTTTCACACAAATGGACCCAGAATGATGTGAAATTGTGCTTCGTGCAACATAATTCTGGGTGCCATTTACAAACCATAAGTGCTAATGACTCCATTCCTTTTTGTGGTTGTAGGGGCTGTTGATTGGAGTACACTAAAACAAACCTGACCTCTCTAGGACATTCAGAAGCCAAGTTATAAGCCCACAAATGTGTAACTGGACTACTTCTTTAAATTGACACCAGATCCAGTGACCTTTGGGATATGGTTTGACCTAATTAGGAAAGTGCTATCATCATGAAACGTTCAGATCACTTACAACTCAATAGATTCTACCTTCTTGTAACGTTTCAGCCAGATTGGACCTTGTTTTCACACAAATGGACCCAGAATGATGTGAAATTGTGCTTTGTGCAACATAATTCTGGGTGCCATTTTCAAACCATAAGTGCTAATCACTCCATTCCTTTTTGTGGTTGTAGGGGCTGTTGATTGGAGTACAGTAAAACAAACCTGACCTCTCTAGGACATTCAGAAGCCAAGTTATAAGCCCACAAATGTGTAACTGGACTACTTCTTTAAATTGACACCAGATCCAGTGACCTATGGGACATGGTTTGACCCCCTTAGGAAAGTGCTATCATCATGAAACGTTCAGATCACTTACAACTCAATAGATTCTACCTTCTTGTAACGTTTCAGTCTGATTGGACCTTGTTTTCACACAAATGAACCCAGAATGATGTGAAATTATGCTTCGTGCAACATAATTCTGGGTGCCATTTACAAACCATAAGTGCTAATGACTCCATTCCTTTTTGGGGTAATTGGGGCTGTTAATTGGAGTACTCTAAAACAAACCTGACCTCTCTAGGATATTCAAAAGCCAAGTTATAAGCCCACAAAGGTGTAACTGGACTACTTCTTTAAAGTGACACCAGGCCCGGTGACCTTTGGGACATGGTTTGACCCCCTATAGGAATGTGCGATCCTCATGAAACGTTCAGATCACTTACAACTCAATAGATTCTACCTTCTTGTAACGTTTCAGCCTGATTGGACCTTGTTTTCACACAAATGGACCCAGAATGATGTGAAATTGTGCTTCGTGCAACATAATTCTGGGTGCCATTTACAAACCATAAGTGCTAATGACTCCATTCCTTTTTGTGGTTGTAGGGGCTGTTGACTGGAGTACAGTAAAACAAACCTGACCTCTCTAGGATATTCAGAAGCCAGGTTATAAGCCCACAAAGGTGTAACTGGACTACTTCTTTAAAGTGACAATAGGCACGGTGACCTTTGGGACATGGTTTGACCCCCTATAGGGAATGTGTGATCATCATGAAACGTTCAGATCACTTACAACTCAATAGATTCTACCTTCTTGTAACGTTTCAGCCTGATTGGACCTTGTTTTCACACAAATGGACCCAGAATGATGTGAAATTGTGCTTCGTGCAACATAATTCTGGGTGCCATTTACAAACTATAAGTGCTAATGACTCCATTCCTTTTTGTGGTTGTAGGGGCTGTTGATTGGAGTACTCTGAAACAAACCTGATCTCTCTAGGACATTCAGAAGCCAAGTTATAAGCCCACAAATGTGTAACTGGACTACTTCTTTAAATTGACACCAGATCCGGTGACCTTTGGGACATGGTTTGACCCCCTATAGGAATGTGCGATCATCATGAAACGTTCAGATCACTTACAACTCAATAGATTCTACCTTCTTGTAACGTTTCAGCCTGATTGGACCTTGTTTTCACACAAATGGACCCAGAATGATGTGAAATTGTGCTTCGTGCATTATAATTCTGGGTGCCATTTACAAACCATAAGTGCTAATGACTCCATTCCTTTTTGTGGTTGAAGGGGCTGTTGATTGAAGTACTCTGAAACAAATCTGATCTCTCTAGGGCATGCAGAAGCCAGGTTATAAGCCCACAAAGGTGTAACTGGACTACTTCTTTAAAGTGACAATAGGCACGGTGACCTTTGGGACATGGTTTGACCCCCTTAGGAAAGTGCTATCATCATGAAACGTTCAGATCACTTATATTTCAATAGATTCTACCTTCCTGTAAAGTTTCAGCCTGATTGGACCTTGTTTTCACACAAATGAACCCAGAATGATGTGAAATTGTGCTTCGTGCAACATAATTCTGGGTGCCATTTAAAAACCATAAGTGCTAATGACTCCATTCCTTTTTGGGGTAATGGGGCCTGTTAATTGGAGTACTATAAAACAAACCTGACCTCTCTAGGATATTCAGAAGCCAAGTTATGAGCCCACAAATGTGTAACTGGACTACTTCTTTAAAGTGACACCAGGCCCGATGACCTTTGGGACATGGTTTGACCCCCTATAGGAATGTGCGATCATCATGAAACGTTCAGATCACTTACAACTCAAAAGATTCTACCTTCTTGTAACGTTTCAGCCTGATTGGACCTTGTTTTCACACAAATGGACCCAGAATGATGTGAAATTGTGCTTCGTGCAACATAATTCTGGGTGCCATTTACAAACCATAAGTGCTAATGACTCCATTCCTTTTTGTGGTTGTAGGGGCTGTTGATTGGAGTACACTAAAACAAACCTGACCTCTCTAGGACATTCAGAAGCCAAGTTATAAGCCCACAAATGTGTAACTGGACTACTTCTTTAAAGTGACACCAGGCCCGGTGACCTTTGGGACATGGTTTGACCCCCTATAGGAATGTGCGATCATCATGAAACGTTCAGATCACTTACAACTCAATAGATTCTACCTTCCTGTAACGTTTCAGCCTGATTGGACCTTGTTTTCACACAAATGGACCCAGAATGATGTGAAATTGTGCTTCGTGCAACATAATGCTGGGTGCCATTTAAAAACCATAAGTGCTAATGACTCCATTCCTTTTTGTGGTTGTAGGGGCTGTTGATTGGAGTACACTAAAACAAACCTGATCTCTCTAGGACATTCAGAAGCCAAGTTATAAGCCCACAAATGTGTAACTGGACTACTTCTTTAAATTGACACCAGATCCGGTTACCTTTGGGACATGGTTTGACCCCCTTAGGAAAATGTTATCATCATGAAACGTTCAGATCACTTACAACTCAATAGATTCTACTTTCCTGTAACGTTTCAGACTGATTGGACCTTGTTTTCACACAAATGAACCCAGAATGATGTGAAATTGTGCTTCGTGCAACATAATTCTGGGTGCCATTTACAAACCATAAGTGCTAATGACTCCATTCCTTTTTGTGGTTGTAGGGGCTGTTGATTGGAGTACTCTGAAACAAACCTGATCTCTCTAGGACATTCAGAAGCCAAGTTATAAGCCCACAAATGTGTAACTGGACTACTTCTTTAAATTGACACCAGATCCAGTGACCTTTGGGATATGGTTTGACCTAATTAGGAAAGTGCTATCATCATGAAACGTTCAGATCACTTACAACTCAATAGATTCTACCTTCTTGTAACGTTTCAGCCAGATTGGACCTTGTTTTCACACAAATGGACCCAGAATGATGTGAAATTGTGCTTTGTGCAACATAATTCTGGGTGCCATTTTCAAACCATAAGTGCTAATCACTCCATTCCTTTTTGTGGTTGTAGGGGCTGTTGATTGGAGTACAGTAAAACAAACCTGACCTCTCTAGGACATTCAGAAGCCAAGTTATAAGCCCACAAATGTGTAACTGGACTACTTCTTTAAATTGACACCAGATCCAGTGACCTATGGGACATGGTTTGACCCCCTTAGGAAAGTGCTATCATCATGAAACGTTCAGATCACTTACAACTCAATAGATTCTACCTTCTTGTAACGTTTCAGTCTGATTGGACCTTGTTTTCACACAAATGAACCCAGAATGATGTGAAATTATGCTTCGTGCAACATAATTCTGGGTGCCATTTACAAACCATAAGTGCTAATGACTCCATTCCTTTTTGGGGTAATTGGGGCTGTTAATTGGAGTACTCTAAAACAAACCTGACCTCTCTAGGATATTCAAAAGCCAAGTTATAAGCCCACAAAGGTGTAACTGGACAAC
Source organism: Nothobranchius furzeri (assembly GCF_043380555.1). NCBI lineage: Eukaryota > Metazoa > Chordata > Actinopteri > Cyprinodontiformes > Nothobranchiidae > Nothobranchius > Nothobranchius furzeri. Next base: position 20,143,766 of record NC_091756.1, read on the forward strand.
TTCTTTAAAGTGACACCAGGCCCGGTGACCTTTGGGACATGGTTTGACCCCCTATAGGAATGTGCGATCCTCATGAAACGTTCAGATCACTTACAACTCAATAGATTCTACCTTCTTGTAACGTTTCAGCCTGATTGGACCTTGTTTTCACACAAATGGACCCAGAATGATGTGAAATTGTGCTTCGTGCAACATAATTCTGGGTGCCATTTACAAACCATAAGTGCTAATGACTCCATTCCTTTTTGTGGTTGTAGGGGCTGTTGACTGGAGTACAGTAAAACAAACCTGACCTCTCTAGGATATTCAGAAGCCAGGTTATAAGCCCACAAAGGTGTAACTGGACTACTTCTTTAAAGTGACAATAGGCACGGTGACCTTTGGGACATGGTTTGACCCCCTATAGGGAATGTGTGATCATCATGAAACGTTCAGATCACTTACAACTCAATAGATTCTACCTTCTTGTAACGTTTCAGCCTGATTGGACCTTGTTTTCACACAAATGGACCCAGAATGATGTGAAATTGTGCTTCGTGCAACATAATTCTGGGTGCCATTTAAAAACCATAAGTGCTAATGACTCCATTCCTTTTTGGGGTAATTGGGGCTGTTAACTGGAGTACTCTAAAACAAACCTGACCTCTCTAGGATATTCAAAAGCCAAGTTATAAGCCCACAAAGGTGTAACTGGACTACTTCTTTAAAGTGACACCTGGCCCGGTGACCTTTGGGACATGGTTTGATACCCTATAGGAATGTGCGATCATCATGAAACGTTCAGATCACTTACAACTCAATAGATTCTACCTTCTTGTAACGTTTCAGCCTGATTGGACCTTGTTTTCAAACAAATGGACCCAGAATGATGTGAAATTGTGCTTCGTGCAACATAATTCTGGGTGCCAATTACAAACCATAAGTGCTAATGACTCCAATCCTTTTTGTGGTTGTAGGGGCTGTTGATTGGAGTACACTAAAACAAACCTGACCTCTCTAGGACATTCAGAAGCCAAGTTATAAGCCCACAAAGGTGTAACTGGACTACTTCTTTAAAGTTACACCAGGCCCGGTGACCTTTGGGACATGGTTTGACCCCCTATAGGAATGTGCGATCATCATGAAACGTTCAGATCACTTACAACTCAATAGATTCTACCTTCTTGTAACGTTTCAGCCTGATTGGAATTTGTTTTCACACAAATGGGCCCAGAATGTTGTGAAATTGTGCTTCGTGCAACATAATTCTGGGTGCCATTTACAAACCATAAATGCTAATGACTACATTCCTTTTTGTGGTTGTAGGGGCTGTTGATTGGAGTACACTAAAACAAACCTGACCTCTCTAGGACATTCAGAAGCCAAGTTATAAGCCCACAAATGTGTAACTGGACTACTTCTTTAAATTGACACCAGATCCGGTGACCTTTGGGACATGGTTTGACCCCCTTAGGAAAGTGCTATCATCATGAAACGTTCAGATCACTTACAACTCAATAGATTCTACCTTCCTGTAACGTTTCAGCCTGATTGGACCTTGTTTTCACACAAATGAACCCAGAATGATGTGAAATTGTGCTTCGTGCAACATAATTCTGGGTGCCATTTAAAAACCATGAGTGCTAATGACTCCATTCCTTTTTGGGGTAATGGGGGCTGTTAATTGGAGTACTCTAAAAAACCTGACCTCTCTAGGATATTCAAAAGCCAAGTTATAAGCCCACAAAGGTGTAACTGGACTACTTCTTTAAAGTGACACCAGGCCCGTTGACCTTTGGGACATGGTTTGATACCCTATAGGAATGTGTGATCATCATGAAATGTTCAGATCACTTACAACTCAATAGATTCTACCTTCTTGTAGGGTTTCAGCCTGATTGGACCTTGTTTTCACAGAAATGGACCCAGAATGATGTGAAATTGTGCTTCGTGCAACATAATTCTGGGTGCCATTTACAAACCATAAGTGCTAATGACTCCATTCATTTTTGTGGTTGTAGGGGCTGTTGATTGGAGTACACTAAAACAAACCTGACCTCTCTAGGACATTCAGAAGCCAAGTTATGAGCCCACAAATGTGTAACTGGACTACTTCTTTAAAGTGACACCAGGCCCAGTGACCTTTGGGACATGGTTTGACCCCCTATAGGAATGTGTGATCATCATGAAACGTTCAGATCACTTACAACTCAATAGATTCTACCTTCCTGTAACGTTTCAGCCTGATTGGACCTTGTTTTCACACAAATGGACCCAGAATGATGTGAAATTGTGCTTCGTGCAACATAATTCTGGGTGCCATTTACAAACCATAAGTGCTAATGACTCCATTCCTTTTTGTGGTTGTAGGGGCTGTTGATTGGAGTACACTAAAACAAACCTGATCTCTCTAGGCCATTCAGAAGCCAAGTTATAAGCCCACAAAGGTGTAACTGGACTACTTCTTTTAATTGACACCAGATCCGGTGACCTTTGGGACATGGTTTGACCCCCTTAGGAAAGTGCTATCATCATGAAACGTTCAGATCACTTACAACTCAATAGATTCTACCTTCCTGTAACGTTTCAGCCTGATTGGACCTTGTTTTCACACAAATGAACCCAGAATGATGTGAAATTGTGCTTCGTGCAACATAATTCTGGGTGCCATTTAAAAACCATAAGTGCTAATGACTCCATTCCTTTTTGAGGTTGTAGGGGCTGTTGATTGGAGAACACTAAAACAAACCTGACCTCTCTAGGACATTCAGAAGCCAAGTTATAAGCCCACAAAGGTGTAACTGGACTACTTCTTTTAATTGACACCAGATCCGGTGACCTTTGGGACATGGTTTGACCCCCTTAGGAAAGTGCTATCATCATGAAACGTTCAGATCACTTACAACTCAATAGATTCTACCTTCCTGTAACGTTTCAGCCTGATTGGACCTTGTTTTCACACAAATGAACCCAGAATGATGTGAAATTGTGCTTCGTGCAACATAATTCTGGGTGCCATTTAAAAACCATAAGTGCTAATGACTCCATTCCTTTTTGAGGTTGTAGGGGCTGTTGATTGGAGAACACTAAAACAAACCTGACCTCTCTAGGACATTCAGAAGCCAAGTTATAAGCCCACAAAGGTGTAACTGGACTACTTCTTTAAAGTGACACCAGGCCCGGTGACCTTTGGGACATGGTTTGACCCCCTTAGGAAAGTGCTATCATCATGAAACGTTCAGATCACTTATATTTCAATAGATTCTACCTTCCTGTAAAGTTTCAGCCTGATTGGACCTTGTTTTCACACAAATGAACCCAGAATGATGTGAAATTGTGCTTCGTGCAACATAATTCTGGGTGCCATTTAAAAACCATAAGTGCTAATGACTCCAATCCTTTTTGGGGTAATGGGGCCTGTTAATTGGAGTACTCTAAAACAAACCTGACCTCTCTAGGATATTCAGAAGCCAAGTTATGAGCCCACAAATGTGTAACTGGACTACTTCTTTCAAGTGACACCAGGCCCGATGACCTTTGGGACATGGTTTGACCCCCTATAGGAATGTGCGATCATCATGAAACGTTCAGATCACTTACAACTCAAAAGATTCGACCTTCTTGTAACGTTTCAGCCTGATTGGACCTTGTTTTCACACAAATGGACCCAGAATGATGTGAAATTGTGCTTCGTGCAACATAATTCTGGGTGCCATTTACAAACCATAAGTGCTAATGACTCCATTCCTTCTTGTGGTTGTAGGGGCTGTTGATTGGAGTACACTAAAACAAACCTGACCTCTCTAGGACATTCAGAAGCCAAGTTATAAGCCCACAAATGTGTAACTGGACTACTTCTTTAAAGTGACACCAGGCCCGGTGACCTTTGGGACATGGTTTGACCCCCTATAGGAATGTGCGATCATCATGAAACGTTCAGATCACTTACAACTCAATAGATTCTACCTTCCTGTAACGTTTCAGCCTGATTGGACCTTGTTTTCACACAAATGGACCTAGAATGATGTGAAATTGTGCTTCGTGCAACATAATTCTGGTTGCCATTTTCAAACTATAAGTTCTAATGACTCCATTCCTTTTTGTGGTTGTAGGGGCTGTTGATTGGAGTACACTAAAACAAACCTGATCTCTCTAGGACATTCAGATGCCAAGTTACAAGCCCACAAATGTGTAACTGGACTACTTCTTTAAATTGACACCAGATCCGGTGACCTTTGGGACATGGTTTGACCCCCTTAGGAAAGTGCTATCATCATGAAATGTTCAGATCTCTTACAACTCAATAGATTCTACCTTCTTGCAACGTTTCAGCCTGATTGGACCTTGTTTTCACACAAATGGACCCAGAATGATGTGAAATTGTGCTTCGTGCAACATAATTCTGGGTGCCATTTACAAACCATAAGTGCTAATGACTCCATTACTTTTTGTGGTTGTAGGGGCTGTTGATTGGAGTACACTAAAACAAACCTGATCTCTCTAGGACATTCAGAAGCCAAGTTATAAGCCCACAAATGTGTAACTGGACTACTTCTTTAAATTGACACCAGATCCTGTGACCTTTGGGACATGGTTTGACCCCTTAGGAAAGTGCTATCATCATGAAACGTTCAGATCACTTACAACTCAATAGATTCTACCTTCTTGTAACGTTTCAGCCTGATTGGACCTTGTTTTCACACAAATGGACCCAGAATTATGTGAAATTGTGCTTCGTGCAACATAATTCTGGGTGCCATTTAAAAACCATAAGTGTTAATGACTCCATTCCTTTTTGGGGTAATACGGGCTGTTAATTGGAGTAATCTAAAACAAACCTGACCTCTCTAGGATATTCGGAAGCCAAGTTATAAGCCCACAAAGGTGTAACTGGACTACTTCTTTAAATTGACACCAGATCCGGAGACCTTTGGGACATGGTTTGACCCCCTTAGCAAAGTGCTATCACCATGAAACGTTCAGATCACTTACAACTCAATAGATTCTACCTTCTTGTAATGTTTCAGCCTGATTGGACCTTGTTTTCACACAAATGGACCCAGATTGATGTGAAATTGTGCTTCGTGCAACATAATTCTGGGTGCCATTTACAAACCATAAGTGCTAATGACTCCATTCCTATTTGTGGTTGTAGGGGCTGTTGATTGGAGTACACTAAAACAAACCGGATCTCTCTAGGACATTCAGAAGCCACGTTATAAGCCCACAAATGTGTAACTGGACTACTACTTTAAATTGACACCAGATCCGGTGACCTTTGGGACATGGTTTGACCCCCTTAGGAATGTGCTATCATCATGAAACGTTCAGATCACTTACAACTCAATAGATTCTACCTTCTTGTAACGTTTCAGCCTGATTGGACCTTGTTTTCACACAAATGAACCCAGAATGATGTGAAATTGTGCTTCGTGCAACATAATTCTGGGTGCCATTTAAAAACCATAAGTGCTAATGACTCCATTCCTTTTTGTGGTTGTAGGGGCTGTTGATTGGAGTACACTAAAAGAAACCTGATCTCTCTAGGACATTCAGAAGCCAAGTTATAAGCCCACAAATGTGTAACTGGACTACTTCTTTAAATTGACACCAGATCCGGTTACCTTTGGGACATGTTTTGACCCCCTTAGGAAAATGTTATCATCATGAAACGTTCAGATCACTTACAACTCAATAGATTCTACTTTCCTGTAACGTTTCAGCCTGATTGGACCTTGTTTTCACACAAATGAACCCAGAATGATGTCAAATTGTGCTTCGTGCAACATAATTCTGGGTGCCATTTACAAACCATAAGTGCTAATGACTCCATTCCTTTTTGTGGTTGTAGTGGCTGTTGATTGGAGTACTCTGAAATAAACCTGACCTCTCTAGGACATTCAGAAGCCAAGTTATAAGCCCACAAATGTGTAACTGGACTACTTCTTTAAATTGACACCAGATCCAGTGACCTTTGGGACATGGTTTGACCCCCTTAGGAAAGTGCTATCATCATGAAACGTTCAGATCACTTACAACTCAATAGATTCTACCTTCCTGTAACGTTTCAGCCTGATTGGACCTTGTTTTCACACAAATGGACCCAGAATGATGTGAAATTGTGCTTCGTGCAACATAATTCTGGGTGCCATTTAAAAACCATAAGTGCTAATGACTCCATTCCTTTTTGTGGTTGTAGGGGCTGTTGATTGGAGTACACTAAAACAAACCTGATCCCTCTAGGACATTCAGAAGCCAAGTTATAAGCCCACAAATGTGTAACTGGACTACTACTTTAAATTGACACCAGATCCAGTGACCTTTGGGACATGGTTTGACCACCTTAGGAAAGTGTTATCATCATGAAATGTTCAGATCACTTACAACTCAATAGATTCTACCTTCCTGTAACGTTTCAGCCTGATTGGACATTGTTTTCACACAAATGAACCCAGAATGATGTGAAATTGTGCTTCGTGCAACATAATTCTGGGTGCCATTTAAAAACCATAAGTGCTAATGACTCCATTCCTTTTTGGGGTAATTGGGGCTGTTAATTGGAGTACTCTAAAACAAACCTGACCTCTCTAGGATATTCAAAAGCCAAGTTATAAGCCCACAAAGGTGTAACTGGACTACTTCTTTAAAGTGACACCAGGCCCGTTGACCTTTGGGACATGGTTTGACCCCCTATAGGAATGTGCGATCATCATGAAACGTTCAGATCACTTACAACTCAATAGATTCTACCTTCTTGTAACGTTTCAGCCGGATTGGACCTTGTTTTCACACAAATGGACCCAGAATGATGTGAAATTGTGCTTCGTGCAACATAATTCTGGGTGCCATTTTCAAACCATAAGTGCTAATGACTCCATTCCTTTTTGTGGTTGTAGGGGCTGTTGATTGGAGTACAGTAAAACAAACCTGACCTCTCTAGGACATTCAGAAGCCAAGTTATAAGCCCACAAAGGTGTAACTGGACTACTTCTTTAAAGTGACACCAGGCCCAGTGACCTTTGGGACATGGTTTGACCCCCTATAGGAATGTGCGATCATCATGAAACGTTCAGATCACTTACAACTCAATAGATTCTACCTTCTTGTAACGTTTCAGCCTGATTGGACCTTGTTTTCACACAAATGGACCCAGAATGATGTGAAATTGTGCTTCGTGCATTATAATTCTGGGTGCCATTTACAAACCATAAGTGCTAATGACTCCATTCCTTTTTGTTGTTGTAGGGGCTGTTGATTGGAGTACTCTGAAACAAACCTGATCTCTCTAGGACATTCAGAAGCCAAGTTATAAGCCCACAAATGTGTAACTGGACTACTTCTTTAAATTGACACCAGATCCGGTGACCTTTGGGACATGGTTTGACCCCCTATAGGAATGTGCGATCCTCATGAAACGTTCAGATCACTTACAACTCAATAGATTCTACCTTCTTGTAACGTTTCAGCCTGATTGGACCTTGTTTTCACACAAATGGACCCAGAATGATGTGAAACTGTGCTTCGTGCATTATAATTCTGGGTGCCATTTACAAACCATAAGTGCTAATGACTCCATTCCTTTTTGTGGTTGAAGGGGCTGTTGATTGGAGTACTCTGAAACAAATCTGATCTCTATAGGACATGCAGAATCCAAGTTATAAGCCCACAAATGTGTAACAGGACTACTTCTTTAAATTGACACCAGATCCGGTGACCTTTGGGACATGGTTTGACCCCCTTAGGAAAGTGCTATCATCATGAAACGTTCAGATCACTTACAACTCAATAGATTCTACCTTCCTGTAACGTTTCAGCCTGATTGGACCTTGTTTTCACACAAATGAACCCAGAATGATGTGAAATTGTGCTTCGTGCAACATAATTCTGGGTGCCATTTAAAAACCATAAGTGCTAATTACTCCATTCCTTTTTGTGGTTGTAGGGGCTGTTGATTGGAGTATACTAAAACAAACCTGACCTCTCTAGGACATTCAGAAGCCAAGTTATAAGCCCACAAATGTGTAACTGGACTACTTCTTTAAATTGACACCAGATCCGGTTACCTTTGGGACATGGTTTGACCCCCTTAGGAAAGTGTTATCATCATGAAACGTTGAGATCCCTTACAACTCAATAGATTCTACCTTCCAGTAACGTTTCAGCCTGATTGGACATTGTTTTCACACAAATGAACCCAGAATGATGTGAAATTATGCTTCGTGCAACATAATTCTGAGTGCCATTTACAAACCATAAGTGCTAATGACTCCATTCCTTTTTGGGGTAATTGGGGCTGTTAATTGGAGTACTCTAAAACAAACCTGACCTCTCTAGGATATTCAAAAGCTAAGTTATAAGCCCACAAAGGTGTAACTGGACTACTTCTTTAAAGTGAAACCAGGCCCGGTGACCTTTGGGACATGGTTTGACCCCCTATAGGAATGTGCGTTCATCATGAAACGTTCAGATCACTTACAACTCAATAGATTCTACCTTCTTGTAACGTTTCAGCCTGATTGGACCTTGTTTTCACACAAATGGACCCAGAATGATGTGAAATTGTGCTTCTTGCAACATAATTCTGGGTGCCATTAACAAACCATAAGTGCTAATGACTCCATTCCTTTTTGGGGTAATTGGGGCTGTTATTTGGAGTACTCTAAAACAAACCTGACCTCTCTAGGCTATTCAAAAGCCAAGTTATAAGCCCACAAAGGTGTAACTGGACTACTTCTTTAAATTGACACCAGATCCGGTGACCTTTGGGACATGGTTTGACCCCCTATAGGAATGTGCGATCATCATGAAACGTTCAGATCACTTACAACTCAATAGATTCTACCTTCTTGTAACGTTTCAGCCTGATTGGACCTTGTTTTCACACAAATGGACCCAGAATGATGTGAAATTGTGCTTCGTGCATTATAATTCTGGGTGCCATTTACAAACCATAAGTGCTAATGACTCCATTCCTTTTTGTGGTTGAAGGGGCTGTTGATTGAAGTACTCTGAAACAAATCTGATCTCTCTAGGGCATGCAGAAGCCAAGTTATAAGCCCACAAATGTGTAACTGGACTACTTCTTTAAATTGACACCAGATCCAGTGACCTTTGGGACATGGTTTGACCCCCTTAGGAAAGTGCTATCATCATGAAACGTTCAGATCACTTACAACTCAATAGATTCTACCTAACTGTAACGTTTCAGCCTGATTGGACCTTGTTTTCACACAAATGAACCCAGAATTATGTGAAATTATGCTTCGTGCAACATAATTCTGGGTGCCATTTAAAAACCATAAGTGCTAATGACTCCATTCCTTTTTGTGGTTGTAGTGGCTGTTGATTGGAGTACTCTGAAACAAATCTGATCTCTCTATGACATTCAGAAGCCAAGTTATAAGCCCACAAAGGTGTAACTGGACTACTTCTTTAAAGTGACAACAGGCCGAGTGACCTTTGGGACATGGTTTGACCCCCTTTAGGAATGTGCGATCATCATGAAACGTTCAGATCACTTACAACTCAATAGATTCTACCTTCTTGTAACGTTTCAGCCTGATTGGACCTTGTTTTCACACAAATGGACCCAGAATGATGTGAAATTGTGCTTCGTGCATTATAATTCTGGGTGCCATTTACAAACCATAAGTGCTAATGACTCCATTCCTTTTTGTGGTTGAAGGGGCTGTTGATTGAAGTACTCTGAAACAAATCTGATCTCTCTAGGGCATGCAGAAGCCAAGTTATAAGCCCACAAATGTGTAACTGGACTACTTCTTTAAATTGACACCAGATCCAGTGACCTTTGGGACATGGTTTGACCCCCTTAGGAAAGTGCTATCATCATGAAACATTCAGATCACTTACAACTCAATAGATTCTACCTAACTGTAACGTTTCAGCCTGATTGGACCTTGTTTTCACACAAATGAACCCAGAATTATGTGAAATTATGCTTCGTGCAACATAATTCTGGGTGCCATTTAAAAACCATAAGTGCTAATGACTCCATTCCTTTTTGTGGTTGTAGTGGCTGTTGATTGGAGTACTCTGAAACAAATCTGATCTCTCTATGACATTCAGAAGCCAAGTTATAAGCCCACAAAGGTGTAACTGGACTACTTCTTTAAAGTGACAACAGGCCCAGTGACCTTTGGGACATGGTTTGACCCCCTATAGGAATGTGCGATCATCATGAAACGTTCAGATCACTTACAACTCAATAGATTCTACCTTCTTGTAACGTTTCAGCCTGATTGGACCTTGTTTTCACACAAATGGACCCAGAATGATGTGAAATTGTGCTTCGTGCATTATAATTCTGGGTGCCATTTACAAACTATAAGTGCTAATGACTCCATTCCTTTTTGTTGTTGTAGGGGCTGTTGATTGGAGTACTCTGAAACAAACCTGATCTCTATAGGACATGCAGAAGCCAAGTTATATGCCCACAAATGTGTAACTGGACTACTTCTTTAAATTGACACCAGATCCGGTGACCTTTGGGACATGGTTTGATTCCTTAGGAAAGTGCTATCACCATGAAACGTTCAGATCACTTACAACTCAATAGATTCTACCTTCCTGTAACGTTTCAGCCTGATTGGACCTTGTTTTCACACAAATGAACCCAGAATGATGTGAAATTGTGCTTCGTGCAACATAAATCTGGGTGCCATTTAAAAACCATAAGTGCTAATGACTCCATTCCTTTTTGTGGTTGTAGGGGCTGTTGATTGGAGTATACTAAAACAAACCTGACCTCTCTAGGACATTCAGAAGCCAAGTTATAAGCCCACAAATGTGTAACTGGACTACTTCTTTAAATTGACACCAGATCCGGTTACCTTTGGGACATGGTTTGACCCCCTTAGGAAAATGTTATCATCATGAAACGTTCAGATCCCTTACAACTCAATAGATTCTACCTTCCTGTAACGTTTCAGCCTGATTGGACCTTGTTTTCACACAAATGAACACAGAATGATGTGAAATTATGCTTCGTGCAACATAATTCTGGGTGCCATTTACAAACCATAAGTGCTAATGACTCCATTCCTTTTTGGGGTAATTGGGGCTGTTAATTGGAGTACTCTAAAACAAACCTGACCTCTCTAGGATATTCAAAAGCCAAGTTATAAGCCCACAAAGGCGTAACTGGACTACTTCTTTAAAGTGAAACCAGGCCCGGTGACCTTTGGGACATGGTTTGACCCCCTATAGGAATGTGCAATCATCATGAAACGTTCAGATCACTTACAACTCAATAGATTCTACCTTCTTGTAACGTTTCAGCCTGATTGGACCTTGTTTTCACACAAATGGACCCAGAATGATGTGAAATTGTGCTTCGTGCAACATAATTCTGGGTGCCATTAACAAACCATAAGTGCTAATGACTCCATTCCTTTTTGGGGTAATTGGGGCTGTTAATTGGAGTACTCTAAAACAAACCTGACCTCTCTAGGATATTCAAAAGCCAAGTTATAAGCCCACAAAGGTGTAACTGGACTACTTTAAAGTGACACCAGGCCCGTTGACCTTTGGGACATGGTTTGACCCCCTATAGGAATGTGCGATCATCATGAAACGTTCAGATCACTTACAACTCAATAGATTCTACCTTCTTGTAACGTTTCAGCCGGATTGGACCTTGTTTTCACACAAATGGACCCAGAATGATGTGAAATTGTGCTTCGTGCAACATAATTCTGGGTGCCATTTTCAAACCATGAGTGCTAATGACTCCATTCCTTTTTGTGGTTGTAGGGGCTGTTGATTGGAGTACACTAAAACAAACCTGACCTCTCTAGGACATTCAGAAGCCAAGTTATAAGCCCACAAAGGTGTAACTGGACTACTTCTTTAAAGTGACACCAAGCCCGGTGACCTTTGGGACATGGTTTGACCCCCAATAGGAATGTGCGATCATCATGAAACGTTCAGATCACTTACAACTCAATAGATTCTACCTTCTTGTAACGTTTCAGCCTGATTGGACCTTGTTTTCACACAAATGGACCCAGAATGATGTGAAATTGTGCTTCGTGCATTATAATTCTGGGTGCCATTTACAAACCATAAGTGCTAATGACTCCATTCCTTTTTGTTGTTGTAGGGGCTGTTGATTGGAGTACTCTGAAACAAACCTGATCTCTCTAGGACATTCAGAAGCCAAGTTATAAGCCTACGAATGTGTAACTGGACTACTTCTTTAAATTGACACCAGATCCGGTGACCTTTGGGACATGGTTTGACCCCCTATAGGAATGTGCGATCATCATGAAACGTTCAGATCACTTACAACTCAATAGATTCTACCTTCTTGTAACGTTTCAGCCTGATTGGACCCTGTTTTCACACAAATGGACCCAGAATGATGTGAAATTGTGCTTTGTGCATTATAATTCTGGGTGCAATTTACAAACCATAAGTGCTAATGACTCCATTCCTTTTTGTGGTTGAAGGGGCTGTCATGATTCTAGGAGACTCTGGAGCGAACACACCCGGACACAGGAGAAAGTTTAACAGTTTTATTGAAAAGTTCAGCGGGTTCTCAAAATGGTGGAGGAACTCTGGACGGGTTTGCAGAGGCGGTTCTGAAGGGGAAACAGAAGGTGAGTCGAGGAGCAAGGAGACTGTTCTTATAAAAGAATTGAAGGGGGTGAGCTTACTGGTCTGCGTGGCGAGGAGTGTTTGGAGAGGAGGTGAGGTCCAGTGTGGGAGTGTGGCAGGCTGAGGTTGAGATTTTGCTGGAGGCTCGAGGGTGGACAGGCAGGTGGAGAAGAGGAGGATCCAACAGGGCGTGGATGAAAAGGCTGAAGCACCGCAGCCAGGAGGAGCACTGGGTGAAGCAGACACCACGGTTCAGGGAAGACGCTGGGAGATCCTGGGAACTCAGAAGGTCGGGACGACTGCGAGACAAAACATTACTTGTGAGAGAAACACTGGGAAGCGCAAGGAAACACAGAGCTGACCTGATTACCAAGCTGTGTGGCTTAATCATCTGGCATCTGCTTTCCTCCTCCGGCCAGCTTTAAGTGCTCCACCTTAATTGCCTCTGATCAATGGCACCTGGTGCGGCCTGCCTGTCACACCTGAGGAGAAGAGGTGAGGAACCACACACACACACACACACACAGAACCTCACAGTACCCCCCCCTCAACGGACGCCACCCGGCGGCCGACCCCGAGAGGTCGAGGCAACAGACCGCTCAAAGTCACGGATGAGGGACGGATCCAGGATAGCAGAACGAGGAACCCAGGAGCGTTCCTCAGGACCATAACCCAGCCAGTCGACCAAGTATTGGCGACCACGTCCCCGAGGTCGGACGTCCAGGATCCGGGACACAGAGAAGGCGGGATGGCCATCAACAACCCGGGCGGGCGGAGGGGGATCGGCAGGAGGGAACAGGGGGCTCGAGGATACCGGTCTGATCTGGGAAACATGAAAAACTGGGTGAACACGAAGGTGGCTAGGGAGTCTCAGACGGACAGCTGAAGGACTGATGATAGCAGCAATAGGGAAAGGGCCCAGAAACCGGGGAGACAATTTCCTGGGAGCGCCCTTGAGCGGGAAATGCTGGGATGACAGCCAGACCTCCTGACCAACGGAGTATGCGGGGGCTGAAATGCGACGCCGGTCAGCATACCTCTTGTTTTGGGCTGAGGTGCGCTGCAGGTCGGACCGAGTATGGTTCCAAACTCGTTTGCAGGCCATCATGTGAGAACGGACAGAGGGAGTGATGGAATCGGGGAAGGTGCCAGGAAGGAGAGGTGGTTTATTCCCGAGTGAGGCCTCAAATGGAGACAGACCTGAGGCGGCAGAGACGTGAGTATTGTGAGAGTACTCAACCCAAGGAAGGTGGAGGCTCCATGATGTAGGGTTATCGGCACAGAGGCAACGGAGGGTGTCCTCGACTTCCTGGTTGAGCCTCTCACATTGGCCGTTCATCTGGGGATGAAAGCCAGAAGACAAACAGGGTTCAGCCCCAATGGAGCGACAGAAGTCCTTCCACACTTTGGCGATGAATTGGGGTCCGCGGTCTGAAAGGATCTCAGATGGGATGCCATGTAGTCGGACCACGTGGAGAAACAAAAGTCGAGCGGTAGTAGCAGCTGAGGGTAGTTTGGACAGCGGGACCAGGTGACATGCCTTAGAAAAACGATCTACTATAGTGAGGACGACTGACTTGCCTTTGGAGATGGGGAGACCTGTTACAAAATCCAGCGCGATGTGGGACCATGGTCGGGCTGGAACTGGAAGAGGCTGCAGGAGCCCAGCAGGTGGACGGTGAGAGTTCTTACTACGAATGCAGGTAGTGCAGGCAGTAACATAGCTCGTGACATCCTTATTCAGGCCAGGCCACCAGAAGTAACGGCGAACAAAGGCTATGGTACGACTCACCCCTGGGTGGCAGGAGAACCTGGAGCAGTGCGACCACCGGATGACCTGGGACCGGACACTTGCGGGGACATAGAGTCGGTTAGGGGGACCCCCACCCGGGTCTGGTTCAGTCTCCTGGGCCTTGTGGATCTGTCTCTCAATGTCCCAGGTGAGACTGCCCACCAAACATGTGGCCGGTAAGATGGGTTCTGGGGCTTCAGAGGGATCGTCGGGTGAAAACTGGCGTGAAAGAGCGTCTGGCTTGACATTTCGGGTGCCTGGCCTGTACGTGATAACAAAATTAAAACGGGAGAAGAACAGTGACCAACGAAACTGTCGGGGATTTAGACGCTTGGCCGATTGTAGATATGACAAATTTTTGTGGTCAGTCCAAACGATTACTGGTAACTCGGTACCTTCGAGCCAATGCCTCCACTCCTCAAAGGAAAGTTTGATGGCCAGAAGCTCTCGATCCCCTATGTCATACCGGCCTTCAGTGGGGGTGAAACGCTTGGAGTAGAAGGCACAGGGGTGGAGCTTCTGATCAGCAGATGAACGTTGGGACAAGACTGCCCCCACGCCAGTGTTGGAGGCATCCACTTCCAGAATGAACTGGGCCTTGCTGTCAGGTGTAACCAGAATGGGAGCATCAACAAATTTCTGCTTAAGGGACAGAAAAGCCTGGTCTGCGTCTTTGGTCCAACGGAAAATCTGCTTAGTGGAGGTGAGAGCAGTTAATGGGGCTGCCAGAATGCTGAAATTGCGAATGAACCGCCTATAAAAATTAGCAAAACCCAAAAATCGCTGCAGTTGTTTTCTCGACTCTGGAATGGGCCAATCCTTTACTGCCTTGATCTTTTCTGGATCTGTCTTCACCTGCCCACCCCCGAGGATGTAACCAAGGAAAGTGATGGAACGTGTGTGAAACTCACATTTCTCAGCTTTCACAAAGAGGTTGTTTTCCAGGAGGCGTTGTAGGACTCGGCGGACGTGGACCTGGTGGTCTGAGAATGATTTGGAGAAGATTAGAATGTCGTCCAGATAGACAAAAACAAAGACATTCAAAAAATCCCGGAGTACATCATTTATCAGATTTTGGAATATTGCTGGGGCGTTGCAAAGGCCGAAGGGCATGACCAGGTACTCAAAATGTCCAATGTGTGTTTTAAACGCTGTTTTCCACTCATCCCCTTCCTTGATCCGGACCAAATGGTAAGCGTTCCTGAGATCAAGCTTGGTAAAAAATAGAGCTTCCTGGACAGGCTCGAAAGCAGAAGCAATTAAAGGGAGGGAGTACCTGTTCTTTATGGTGATGTTGTTCAGGGCACGATAGTCAATGCAGGGCCTCAGGGTTCCATCTTTTTTCCCCACGAAGAAAAAGCCTGCTCCCATGGGGGAAGTGGAGTGTCGGATGATGCCTGCTTTTAATGAATCGTTAATGTATTCCTCCATAGTCTCACGTTCTTGTTTTGAGAGGCTAAACAGACGACCGGAGGGAAGAGGGGCCCCTGGGAGAAGGTCTATGGAACAGTCATAGGGCCGATGAGGCGGAAGGGAGAGGGCACGCTCCTTACTAAAAACCCTGTGAAGATCATGGTATTCTGTGGGGACGTTAGTGAGATCAGTGGGCTCAGAATGTTCTGGGACGGAGGAAACCTGAATGGGAACGGCAGAATGGAGGCATTCGCGAATGCAGGTAGGGCTCCAAGATTCCACACGGGCCTGGGACCAATTGATGGAGGGATTGTGCTGGGACAACCAGGGGTAACCTAAAACTACAGGTGAATCATTGACTGGGAAAACCAAAAATGTAATTTTTTCACAGTGGTTACCAGAAACCACTAGGTTAACCGTTTCAGTCTGATGGGTGATTGTAGTAAGAGAACAACCATCCAGTGCAGAAACCTGCACTGGATGATCGAGCTCTAGGATGGGAATGCAATGTTGTTGAACAAAACCAGCACTAATTAAATTTTGCTCTGAACCAGAATCTATGAGGGCACTAGTTTGGACCTGAAGACAATTAATTTGGATGGTGGCGGAAAGCGTGAGGCGAAGATTACTTTTATTTAGGTTGCTCGTCAGTACCCCCACTTTTACTGACGAGCAAACTCTTTTGGGCGGAGCTGGCAGGCTGCAATGAAATGGTCAGGGGAACCGCAGTATAGGCAGCAACGAGATTCCATACGACGCTGTCTCTCCGCCGGAGAAAGCCGAGCACGGCCGATCTGCATGGGCTCAGAGGGAGGCAAGTTTGGCGGTGCACTGGACACAAGGGGCGGAGCCGAAACCCCGAGAGGAGACGGCGATGTAGTTAGTTCAGCCCGACGCGGAGCAGGGAATCGGGGACCCGGACCTCTAAGTTTTGCTCGCTCTCTAAGACGGTTGTCGATCCTTATAGCGAGATTGATTAATTCCTCCAAGGTGTCGGGCTCGTCTCTGCTGGCCAACTCGTCTTTCAGATTCTCATTAAGCGCATGTTGAAACGCCCCTTTCAGCGCGGGACCGTTCCAACCTGATTCCGCAGCCAAAATGCGGAAATCGACTGTCATCTCAGCTACTGATCTACTACCCTGTCTTAGATTACATAATCTCTTGGTGGCTTGTTCCTCGCTAATTTTTGGGCAGAAAGTCTGCTTAAATTGTTCAAGAAAATAGTCAAATGAGTGATCTGAAAGACTGTCGGAGCCAAGAGTAGCCTGGGCCCAAAGCAGAGCCTTGTCATTAAGGAGGGAGATGACATATGAAATTTTACTCTCATCTGTCTGAAAAGAGTGGGGACTGCGGTCAAAAGCTAAGGAACATTGCAATAGAAAGCCCTTTGCCTTACCTAACTCGCCAGAGAACGGATTAGGAGTCGGAGAAACCGCATCACGGAAACCGGACGATGCTGAAGGATCACGGCGGACCGGGACTGGTGCCGACGGTTGTGGATCAGATGAGGGAGCCTAGAACTCAGATCATGAAAGAGTTTAGTGAGATGATTCATTCCTTGGAGTAACGTATCCTGTTGCTGAGACATGTTCTGGAGAGCCGTTTCGTGTCGGCCCAACAGGATGCCTTGTTCGGACAGAGCAGTGCGCAGGTGTGCCGCAGAGTCTGAATGGCCAGATGATTCTGTCATGATTCTAGGAGACTCTGGAGCGAACACACCCGGACACAGGAGAAAGTTTAACAGTTTTATTGAAAAGTTCAGCAGGTTCTCAAAATGGTGGAGGAACTCTGGACGGGTTTGCAGAGGCGGTTCTGAAGGGGAAACAGAAGGTGAGTCGAGGAGCAAGGAGACTGTTCTGATAAAAGAATTGAAGGGGGTGAGCTTACTGGTCTGCGTGGCGAGGAGTGTTTGGAGAGGAGGTGAGGTCCAGTGTGGGAGTGTGGCAGGCTGAGGTTGAGATTTTGCTGGAGGCTCGAGGGTGGACAGGCAGGTGGAGAAGAGGAGGATCCAACAGGGCGTGGATGAAAAGGCTGAAGCACCGCAGCCAGGAGGAGCACTGGGTGAAGCAGACACCACGGTTCAGGGAAGACGCTGGGAGATCCTGGGAACTCAGAAGGTCGGGACGACTGCGAGACAAAACATTACTTGTGAGAGAAACACTGGGAAGCGCAAGGAAACACAGAGCTGACCTGATTACCAAGCTGTGTGGCTTAATCATCTGGCATCTGCTTTCCTCCTCCGGCCAGCTTTAAGTGCTCCACCTTAATTGCATCTGATCAATGGCACCTGGTGCGGCCTGCCTGTAACACCTGAGGAGAAGAGGTGAGGAACCACACACACACACACACACACACACACACACACACACACACACACACACACAGAACCTCACAGGGGCTGTTTATTGGAGTACTCTGAAAGAAATATGATCTCTCTATGACATGCAGAAGCAAAGTTATAAGCCCACAAATGTGTAACTGGACTACTTCTTTAAATTGACACCAGATCCAGTGACCTTTGGGACATGGTTTGACCCCCTATAGGAATGTGCGATCATCATGAAACGTTCAGATCACTTACGACTCAATAGATTCTACCTTATTGTAACGTTTCAGCCGGATTGGACCTTGTTTTCACACAAATGGACCCAGAATGATGTGAAATTGTGCTTCGTGCAACATAATTCTGGGTGCCATTTTCAAACCATAAGTGCTAATGACTCCATTCCTTTTTGTTGTTGTAGGGGCTGTTGATTGGAGTACTCTGAAACAAACCTGATCTCTCTAGGACATTCAGAAGCCAAGTTATAAGCCCACAAATGTGTAACTGGACTACTTCTTTAAATTGACACCAGATCCGGTGACCTTTGGGACATGGTTTGACCCCCTATAGGAATGTGCGATCATCATGAAACGTTCAGATCACTTACAACTCAATAGATTCTACCTTCTTGTAACGTTTCAGCCTGATTGGACCTTGTTTTCACACAAATGGACCCAGAATGATGTGAAATTGTGCTTCGTGCATTATAATTCTGGGTGCCATTTACAAACCATAAGTGCTAATGACTCCATTCCTTTTTGTGGTTGAAGGGGCTGTTGATTGGAGTACTCTGAAACAAATCTGATCTCTATAGGACATTCAGAAGCCAAGTTATAAGCCCACAAATGTGTAACTGGACTACTTCTTTAAATTGACACCAGATCCGGTGACCTTTGGGACATGGTTTGACCCCCTTAGGAAAGTGCTATCATCATGAAACGTTCAGATCACTTACAACTCAATAGATTCTACCTTCATGTAACGTTTCAGCCTGATTGGACCTTGTTTTCACACAAATGAACCCAGAATGATGTGAAATTGTGCTTCGTGCAACATAATTCTGGGTGCCATTTAAAAACCATAAGTGCTAATGACTCCATTCCTTTTTGTGGTTGTAGGGGCTGTTGATTGGAGTATACTAAAACAAACCTGATCTCTCTAGGACATTCAGAAGCCAAGTTATAAGCCCACAAATGTGTAACTGGACTACTTCTTTAAATTGACACCAGATCCGGTTACCTTTGGGACATGGTTTGACCCCCTTAGGAAAGTGTTATCATCATGAAACGTTCAGATCCCTTACAACTCAATAAATTCTACCTTCCTGTAACGTTTCAGCCTGATTGGACCTTGTTTTCACACAAATGAACCCAGATTGATGTGAAATAATGCTTCGTGCAACATAATTCTGGGTGCTCTTTACAAACCGAAAGTGCTAATGACTCCATTCCTTTTTGGGGTAATTGGGGCTGTTAATTGGAGTACTCTAAAACAAACCTGACCTCTCTAGGATATTCAAAAGCCAAGTTATAAGCCCACAAAGGTGTAACTGGACTACTTCTTTAAAGTGACACCAGGCCCGGTGACCTTTGGGACATGGTTTGACCCCCTATAGGAATGTGCGATCATCATGAAACGTTCAGATCACTTACAACTCAATAGATTCTACCTTCTTGTAACGTTTCAGCCTGATTGGACCTTGTTTTCACACAAATGGACCCAGAATGATGTGAAATTGTGCTTCGTGCAACATAATTCTGGGTGCCATTAACAAACCATAAGTGCTAATGACTCCATTCCTTTTTGGGGTAATTGGGGCTGTTAATTGGAGTACTCTAAAACAAACCTGACCTCTCTAGGATATTCAAAAGCCAAGTTATAAGCCCACAAAGGTGTAACTGGACTACTTCTTTAAAATGACACCAGGCCCGTTGACCTTTGGGAAATGGTTTGACCCCCTATAGGAATGTGCGATCATCATGAAACGTTCAGATCACTTACAACTCAATAGATTCTACCTTCTTGTAACGTTTCAGCCGGATTGGACCTTGTTTTCACACAAATGGACCCAGAATGATGTGAAATTGTGCTTCGTGCAACATAATTCTGGGTGCCATTTTCAAACCATGAGTGCTAATGACTCCATTCCTTTTTGTGGTTGTAGGGGCTGTTGATTGGAGTACAGTAAAACAAACCTGACCTCTCTAGGACATTCAGAAGCCAAGTTATAAGCCCACAAAGGTGTAACTGGACTACTTCTTTAAAGTGACACCAAGCCCGGTGACCTTTGGGACATGGTTTGACCCCCTATAGGAATGTGCGATCATCATGAAACGTTCAGATCACTTACAACTCAATAGATTC
This sequence comes from Nothobranchius furzeri, assembly GCF_043380555.1. Lineage (NCBI taxonomy): Eukaryota > Metazoa > Chordata > Actinopteri > Cyprinodontiformes > Nothobranchiidae > Nothobranchius > Nothobranchius furzeri. The sequence goes on from NC_091756.1 coordinate 20,164,255, forward strand.
TACCTTCTTGTAACGTTTCAGCCTGATTGGACCTTGTTTTCACACAAATGGACCCAGAATGATGTGAAATTGTGCTTCGTGCATTATAAATCTGGGTGCCATTTACAAACCATAAGTGCTAATGACTCCATTCCTTTTTGTTGTTGTAGGGGCTGTTGATTGGAGTACTCTGAAACAAACCTGATCTCTCTAGGACATTCAGAAGCCAAGTTATAAGCCCACAAATGTGTAACTGGACTACTTCTTTAAATTGACACCAGATCCGGTGACCTTTGGAACATGGTTTGACCCCCTATAGGAATGTGCGATCATCATGAAACGTTCAGATCACTTACAACTCAATAGATTCTACCTTCTTGTAACGTTTCAGCCTGATTGGACCTTGTTTTCACACAAATGCACCCAGAATGATGTGAAATTGTGCTTTGAGCAACATAATTCTGGGTGCCATATAAAAACCATAAGTGCTAATGACTCCATTCCTTTTTGTGGTTGTAGGGGCTGTTGATTGGAGTACACTAAAACAAACCTGATCTCTCTAGGACATTCAGAAGCCAAGTTATAAGCCCACAAATGTGTAACTGGACTACTTCTTTAAATTGACACCAGATCCGGTTACCTTTGGGACATGGTTTGACCCCCTATAGGAATGTGCGATCATCATGAAACGTTCAGATCACTTACAACTCAATAGATTCTACCTTCCTGTAACGTTTCAGCCTGATTGGACCTTGTTTTCACACAAATGAACCCAGAATGATGTGAAATTATGCTTCGTGCAACATAATTCTGGGTGCCATTTACAAACCATAAGTGCTAATGACTCCATTCCTTTTTAGGGTAATTGGGGCTGTTAATTGGAGTACTCTAAAACAAACCTGACCTCTCTAGGATATTCAAAAGCCAAGTTATACGCCCACAAAGGTGTAACTGGACTACTTCTTTAAAGTGACACCAGGCCCAGTGACCTTTGGGACATGGTTTGATACCCTATAGGAATGTGTGATCATCATGAAACGTTCAGATCACTTACAACTCAATAGATTCTACCTTCTTGTAACGTTTCAGCCTGATTGGACCTTGTTTTCAAACAAATGGACCCAGAATGATGAGAAATTGTGCTTCGTGCAACATAATTCTGGGTGCCATTTATAAACCATAAGTGCGAATGACTCCATTCCTTTTTGTGGTTGTAGGGGCTGTTGATTGGAGTACACTAAAACAAACCTGACCTCTCTAGGACATTCAGAAGCCAAGTTATAAGCCCACAAAGTTGTAACTGGACTACTTCTTTAAAGTGACACCAGGCCCGGTGACCTTTGGGACATGGTTTGACCCCCTATAGGAATGTGCGATCATCATGAAACGTTCTGATAACTTACAACTCAATAGATTCTACCTTCTTGTAACGTTTCAGCCTGATTGGACCTTGTTTTCACACAAATGGACCCAGAATGATGTGAAATTGTGCTTCGTGCAAAATAATTCTGGGTGCCATTTACAAACCATAAATGCTAATGACTCCATTCCTTTTTGTGGTTGTAGGGGCTGTTGACTGGAGTACACTAAAACAAACCTGATCTCTCTAGGACATTCAGAAGCCAAGTTATAAGCCCACAAATGTGTAACTGGACTACTTTAAATTGACACCAGATCCGGTGACCTTTGGGACATGGTTTGACCCCCTTAGGAAAGTGCTATCATCATGAAACGTTCAGATCACTTACAACTCAATAGATTCTACCTTCCTGTAATGTTTCAGCCTGATTGGACCTTGTTTTCACACAAATGAACCCAGAATGATGTGAAATTGTGCTTCGTGCAACATAATTCTGGGTGCCATTTAAAAACCATAAGTGCTAATGACTCAATTCCTTTTTGGGGTAATGGGGGCTGTTAATTGGAGTACTCTAAAACAAACCTGACCTCTCTAGGATATTCAAAAGCCAAGTTATAAGCCCACAAAGGTGTAACTGGACTACTTCTTTAAAGTGGCACCAGGCCCGGTGACCTTTGGGACATGGTTTGATACCCTATAGGAATGTGCGATCATCATGAAACGGTTAGATCACTTACAACTCAATAGATTCTACCTTCTTGTAGCGTTTCAGCCTGATTGGACCTTGTTTTCACACAAATGGACCCAGAATGATGTGAAATTGTGCTTCGTGCAACATAATTCTGGGTGCCATTTACAAACCATAAGTGCTAATGACTCCAATCCTTTTTGTGGTTGTAGGGGCTGTTGATTGGAGTACACTAAAACAAACCTGACCTCTCTAGGACATTCAGAAGCCAAGTTATAAGCCCACAAATGTGTAACTGGACTACTTCTTTAAAGTGACACCAGGCCCGGTGACCTTTGGGACATGGTTTGACCCCATATAGGAATGTGCGATCATCATGAAACGTTCAGATCACTTACAACTCAATAGATTTTACCTTCCTGTAACGTTTCAGCCTGATTGGTCCTTGTTTTCACACAAATGGACCCAGAATGATGTGAAATTGTGCTTCGTGCAACATAATTCTGGGTGCCATTTACAAACCATAAGTGCTAATGACTCCATTCCTTTTTGTGGTTGTAGGGGCTGTTGATTGGAGAACACTAAAACAAACCTGATCTCTCTAGGACATTCAGAAGCCAAGTTATAAGCCCACAAAGGGGTAACTGGACTACTTCTTTAAAGTGACACCAGGCCCGGTGACCTTTGGGACATGGTTTGACCCCTTTAGGAAAGTGCTATCATCATGAAACGTTCAGATCACTCACAACTCAATAGATTCTACCTTCCTGTAACGTTTCAGCCTGATTGGACCTTGTTTTCACACAAATGAACCCAGAATGATGTGAAATTGTGCTTCGTGCAACATAATTCTGGGTGCCATTTAAAAACCATAAGTGCTAATGACTCCATTCCTTTTTGTGGTTGTAGGGGCTGTTGATTGGAGTACACTAAAACAAACCTGATCTCTCTAGGCCATTCAGAAGCCAAGTTATAAGCCCACAAAGGTGTAACTGGACTACTTCTTTAAATTGACACCAGATCCGGTGACCTTTGGGACATGGTTTGACCCCCTTAGGAAAGAGCTGTCATCATGAAACGTTCAGATCACTTACAACTCAATAGATTCTACCTTCCTGTAACGTTTCAGCCTGATTGGACCTTGTTTTCACACAAATGGACCTAGAATGATGTGAAATTGTAATTCGTGCAACATAATTCTGGTTGCCATTTACAAAGCATAAGTTCTAATGACTCCATTCCTTTTTGTGGTTGTAGGGGCTGTTGATTGGAGTACACTAAAACAAACCTGATCTCCCTAGGACATTCAGAAGCCAAGTTACAAGCCCACAAATGTGTAACTGGACTACTTCTTTAAATTGACACCAGATCCGGTTACCTTTGGGACATGGTTTGACCCCCTTAGGAAAGTGTTATCATCATGAAACGTTCAGATCCCTTACAACTCAATAGATTCTACCTTCCTGTAACGTTTCAGCCTGATTGGACCTTGTTTTCACACAAATGAACCCAGAATGATGTGAAATTATGCTTCGTGCAACATAATTCTGGGTGCCATTTACAAATTATAAGTGCTAATGACTCCATTCCTTTTTGGGGTAATTGGGGCTGTTAATTGGAGTACTCTAAAACAAACCTGACCTCTCTAGGATATTCAAAAGCCAAGTTATAAGCCCACAAAGGTGTAACTGGACTACTTCTTTAAAGTGACACCAGGCCCGGTGACCTTTGGGACATGGTTTGACCCCCTATAGGAATGTGCGATCATCATGAAACGTTCAGATCACTTACAACTCAATAGATTCTACCTTCTTGTAACGTTTCAGCCTGATTGGACCTTGTTTTCGAACAAATGGACCCAGAATGATGTGAAATTGTGCTTCGTGCAAGATAATTCTGGGTGCCATTTACAAACCATAAGTGCTAATGACTCCATTCCTTTTTGTGGTTGTAGGGGCTGTTGACTGGAGTACACTAAAACAAACCTGATCTCTCTAGGACATTCAGAAGACAAGTTATAAGCCCACAAATGTGTAACTGGACTACTTTAAATTGACACCAGATCCGGTGACCTTTGGGACATGGTTTGACCCCCTTACGAAAGTGCTATCATCATGAAACGTTCAGATCACTTACAACTCAATAGATTCTACCTTCCTGTAACGTTTCAGCCTGATTGGACCTTGTTTTCACACAAATGAACCCAGAATGATGTGAAATTGTGCATCGTGCAACATAATTCTGGGTGCCATTTAAAAACCATAAGTGCTAATGACTCCATTCCTTTTTGGGGTAATGGGGGCTGTTAATTGGAGTACTCTAAAACAAACCTGACCTCTCTAGGATATTCAAAAGCCAAGTTATAAGCCCACAAAGGTGTAACTGGACTACTTCTTTAAAGTGGCACCAGGCCCGGTGACCTTTGGGACATGGATGGACCCCCTATAGGAATGTGCGATCATCATGAAACGTTCAGATCACTTACAACTCAATAGATTCTACCTTCTTGTAGCGTTTCAGCCTGATTGGACCTTGTTTTCAAACAAATGGACCCAGAATAATGTGAAAATGTGCTTCGTGCAACATAATTCTGGGTGCCATTTACAAACCATAAATGCTAATGACTCCATTCCTTTTTGTGGTTGTAGGGGCTGTTGACTGGAGTACACTAAAACAAACCTGATCTCTCTAGGACATTCAGAAGACAAGTTATAAGCCCACAAATTTGTAACTGGACTACTTTAAATTGACACCAGATCCGGTGACCTTTGGGACATGGTTTGACCCCCTTAGGAAAGTGCTATCATCATGAAACGTTCAGATCACTTACAACTCAATAGATTCTACCTTCCTGTAACGTTTCAGCCTGATTGGACCTTGTTTTCACACAAATGAACCCAGAATGATGTGAAATTGTGCTTCGTGCAACATAATTCTGGGTGCCATTTAAAAACCATAAGTGCTAATGACTCCATTCCTTTTTGGGGTAATGGGGGCTGTTAATTGGAGTACTGTAAAACAAACCTGACCTCTCTAGGATATTCAAAAGCCAAGTTATAAGCCCACAAAGGTGTAACTGGACTACTTCTTTAAAGTGGCACCAGGCCCGGTGACCTTTGGGACATGGTTTGATACCCTATAGGAATGTGCGATCATCATGAAACATTCAGATCACTTACAACTCAATAGATTCTACCTTCTTGTAGCGTTTCAGCCTGATTGGACCTTGTTTTCACACAAATGGACCCAGAATAATGTGAAATTGTGCTTCGTGCAACATAATTCTGGGTGCAATTTACAAACCATAAGTGCTAATGACTCCAGTCCTTTTTGTGGTTGTAGGGGCTGTTGATTGGAGTACACTAAAACAAACCTGACCTCTCTAGGACATTCAGAAGCCAAGTTATAAGCCCACAAATGTGTAACTGGACTACTTCTTTAAAGTGACACCAGGCCCGGTGACCTTTGGGACATGGTTTGACCCCCTATAGGAATGTGCGATCATCATGAAACGTTCAGATCACTTACAACTCAATAGATTCTACCTTCTTGTAACGTTTCAGCCTGATTGGACCTTGTTTTCACACAAATGGACCCAGAATGATGTGAAATTGTGCTTCGTGCAACATAATTCTGGGTGCCATTTACAAACCATAAGTGCTAATGACTCCATTCCTTTTTGTGGTTGTAGGGGCTGTTGATTGGAGTACACTAAAACAAACCTGATCCCTCTAGGACATTCAGAAGCCAAGTTATAAGCCCACAAATGTGTAACTGGACAACTTCTTTAAATTGACACCAGATCCGGTGACCTTTGGGACATGGTTTGACCCCCTTAGGAAAGTGTTATCCTCATGAAATGTTCAGATCACTTACAACTCAATAGATTCTACCTTCGTGTAACGTTTCAGCCTGATTGGACCTTGTTTTCACACAAATGAACCCAGAATGATGTGAAATTGTGCTTCGTGCAACATAATTCTGGGTGCCATTTAAAAACCATAAGTGCTAATAACTCCATTCCTTTTTGGGGTAATAGGGGCTGTTAATTGGAGTAATCTAAAACAAACCTGACCTCTCTAGGATATTCAGAAGCCAAGTTATAAGCCCACAAAGGTGTAACTGGACTACTTCTTTAAAGTGACACCAGGCCCGGTGACCTTTGGCACATGGTTTGACCCCCTATAGGAATGTGCGATCATCATGAAACGTTCAGATCACTTAAAACTCAATAGATTCTACCTTCTTGTAGCTTTTCAGCCTGATTGGACCTTGTTTTCACACAAATGGACCCAGAATGATGTGAAATTGTGCTTCGTGCAACATAATTCTGGGTGCCATTTACAAACCATAAGTGCTAATGACTCCATTCCTTTTTGGGGTAATTGGGGCTGTTAATTGGACTACTCTAAAACAAACCTGACCTCTCTAGGATATTCAAAAGCCAAGTTATAAGCCCACAAAGTTGTAACTGGACTACTTCTTTAAAGTGACACCAGGCCCGGTGACCTTTGGGACATGGTTTGACCCCCTATAGGAATGTGCGATCATCATGAAACGTTCAGATCACTTACACCTCAATAGATTCTACCTTCTTGTAACGTTTCAGCCTGATTGGACCTTGTTTTCACACAAATGGACCCAGAATGATGTGAAATTGTGCTTCGTGCAACATAATTCTGGGTGCCATTTAAAAACCATAAGTGCTAATGACTCCATTCCTTTTTGGGGTAATTGGGGCTGTTAATTTGTGTACTCTAAAACAAACCTGACCTCTCTAGGATATTCAAAAGCCAAGTTATAAGCCCACAAAGGTGTAACTGGACTACTTCTTTAAATTGACACCAGATCCGGTGACCTTTGGGACATGGTTTGACCCCCTTAGGAAAGTGCTATCATCATGAAACGTTCAGATCACTTACAACTCAATAGATTCTACCTTCCTGTAACGTTTCAGCCTGATTGGACCTTGTTTTCACACAAATGGACCTAGAATGATGTGAAATTGTAATTCGTGCAACATAATTCTGGTTGCCATTTACAAACCATAAGTTCTAATGACTCGATTCCTTTTTGTGGTTGTAGGGGCTGTTGATTGGAGTACACTAAAACAAACCTGATCTCTCTAGGACATTCAGAAGCCAAGTTACAAGCCCACAAATGTGTAACTGGACTACTTCTTTAAAGTGACACCAGGCCCGGTGACCTTTGGCACATGGTTTGACCCCCATAGGAAAGTGCTATCATCATGAAACGTTCAGATCACTTACAACTCAATAGATTCTACCTTCGTGTAACGTTTCAGCCTGATTGGACCTTGTTTTCACACAAATGAACCCAGAATGATGTGAAATTGTGCTTCGTGCAACATAATTCTGGGTGCCATTTAAAAACCATAAGTGCTAATAACTCCATTCCTTTTTGGGGTAATAGGGGCTGTTAATTGGAGTAATCTAAAACAAACCTGACCTCTCTAGGATATTCAGAAGCCAAGTTATAAGCCCACAAAGGTTTAACTGGACTACTTCTTTAAAGTGACACCAGGCCCGGTGACCTTTGGCACATGGTTTGACCCCCTATAGGAATGTGCGATCATCATGAAACGTTCAGATCACTTACAACTCAATAGATTTTACCTTCCTGTAACGTTTCAGCCTGATTGGACCTTGTTTTCACACAAATGGACCCAGAATGATGTGAAATTGTGCTTCGTGCAACATAATTCTGGGTGCCATTTACAAACCATAAGTGCTAATGACTCCATTCCTTTTTGTGGTTGTAGGGGCTGTTGATTGGAGTACACTAAAACAAACCTGATCTCTCTAGGACATACAGAAGCCAAGTTATAAGCCCACAAAGGGGTAACTGGACTACTTCTTTAATGTGACACCAGGCCCGGTGACCTTTGGCACATGGTTTGACCCCTATAGGAATGTGCGATCATCATGAAACGTTCAGATCACTTACAACTCAATAGATTCTAACTTCTTGTAGCGTTTCAGCCTGATTGGACCTTGTTTTCACACAAATGAACCCAGAATGATTTGAAATTATGCTTCGTGCAACATAATTCTGGGTGCCCTCTACAAACCATAAGTGCTAATGACTCCATTCCTTTTTGGGGTAATTGGGGCTGTTAATTGGAGTACTCTATAACAAACCTGACCTCTCTAGGATATTCAAAAGCCAAGTTATAAGCCCACAAAGGGGTAACTGGACTACTTCTTTAAAGTGACACCAGGCCCGGTGACCTTTGGGACATGGTTTGACCCCCTATAGGAATGTGCGATCATCATGAAACGTTCAGATCACTTACAACTCAATAGATTCTACCTTCTTGTAACGTTTCAGCCTGATTGGACCTTGTTTTCACACAAATGGACCCAGAATGATGTGAAATTGTGCTTCGTGCAACATAATTCTGGGTGCCATTTAAAAACCATAAGTGCTAATGACTCCATTCCTTTTTGGGGTAATTGGGGCTGTTAATTGGAGTACTCTAAAACAAACCTGACCTCTCTAGGATATTCAAAAGCCAAGTTATAAGCCCACAAAGGTGTAACTGGACTACTTCTTTAAATTGACACCAGATCCGGTGACCTTTGGGACATGGTTTGACCCCCTTAGGAAAGTGCTATCATCATGAAACGTTCAGATCACTTACAACTCAATAGATTCTACCTTCCTGTAACGTTTCAGCCTGATTGGACCTTGTTTTCACACAAATGGACCTAGAATGATGTGAAATTGTAATTCGTGCAACATAATTCTGGTTGCCATTTACAAACCATAAGTTCTAATGACTCCATTCCTTTTTGTGGTTGTAGGGGCTGTTGATTGGAGTACACTAAAACAAACCTGATCTCTCTAGGACATTCAGAAGCCAAGTTACAAGCCCACAAATGTGTAACTGGACTACTTCTTTAAATTGACACCAGATCCGGTGACCTTTGGGACATGGTTTGACCCCCATAGGAAAGTGCTATCATCATGAAACGTTCAGATCACTTACAACTCAATAGATTCTACCTTCGTTTAACGTTTCAGCCTGATTGGACCTTGTCTTCACACAAATGAACTCAGAATGATGTGAAATTGTGCTTCGTGCAACATAATTCTGGGTGCCATTTACAAACCATAAGTGCTAATAACTCCATTCCTTTTTGGGGTAATAGGGGCTGTTAATTGGAGTAATCTAAAACAAACCTGACCTCTCTAGGATATTCAGAAGCCAAGTTATAAGCCCACAAAGGTGTAACTGGACTACTTCTTTAAAGTGACACCAGGCCCGGTGACCTTTGGCACATGGTTTGACCCCCTATAGGAATGTGCGATCATTATGAAACGTTCAGATCACTTACAACTCAATAGATTCTACCTTCTTGTAGCGTTTCAGCCTGATTGGACCTTGTTTTCACACAAATGGACCCAGAATGATGTGAAATTGTGCTTCGTGCAACATAATTCTGGGTGCCATTTACAAACCATAAGTGCTAATGACTCCAATCCTTTTTGTGGTTGTAGGGGCTGTTGATTGGAGTACACTAAAACAAACCTGACCTCTCTAGGACATTCAGAAGCCAAGTTATAAGCCCACAAATGTGTAACTGGACTACTTCTTTAAAGTGACACCAGGCCCGGTGACCTTTGGGACATGGTTTGACCCCCTATAGGAATGTGCGATCATCATGAAACGTTCAGATCACTTACAACTCAATAGATTTTACCTTCCTGTAACGTTTCAGCCTGATTGGACCTTGTTTTCACACAAATGGACCCAGAATGATGTGAAATTGTGCTTCTTGCAACATAATTCTGGGTGCCATTTACAAACCATAAGTGCTAATGACTCCATTCCTTTTTGTGGTTGTAGGGGCTGTTGATTGGAGTACACTAAAACAAACCTGATCTCTCTAGGACATTCAGAAGCCAAGTTATAAGCCCACAAAGGGGTAACTGGACTACTTCTTTAATGTGACACTAGGCCCGGTGACCTTTGGGACATGGTTTGACCCCCTATAGGAATGTGCGATCATCATGAAACGTTCAGATCACTTACAACTCAATAGATTCTACCTTCTTGTAACGTTTCAGCCTGATTGGACCTTGTTTTCACACAAATGGACCCAGAATGATGTGAAATTGTGCTTCGTGCAACATAATTCTGGGTGCCATTTAAAAACCATAAGTGCTAATGACTCCATTCCTTTTTGGGGTAATTGGGGCTGTTAATTGGAGTACTCTAAAACAAACCTGACCTCTCTAGGATATTCAAAAGCCAAGTTATAAGCCCACAAAGGTGTAACTGGACTACTTCTTTAAAGTGACACCAGGCCCGGTGACCTTTGGGACATGGTTTGATACCCTATAGGAATGTGTGATCATCATGAAACGTTCAGATCACTTACAACTCAATAGATTCTACCTTCTTGTAACGTTTCAGCCTGATTGGACCTTGTTTTCAAACAAATGGACCCAGAATGATGTGAAATTGTGCTTCGTGCAACATAATTCTGGGTGCCATTTACAAACCATAAGTGCTAATGACTCCATTCCTTTTTGTGGTTGTAGGGGCTGTTGATTGGAGTACACTAAAACAAACCTGATCTCTCTAGGACATTCAGAAGCCAAGTTATAAGCCCACAAAGGGGTAACTGGACTACTTCTTTAATGTGACACTAGGCCCGGTGACCTTTGGGACATGGTTTGACCCCCTATAGGAATGTGCGATCATCATGAAACGTTCAGATCACTTACAACTCAATAGATTCTACCTTCTTGTAACGTTTCAGCCTGATTGGACCTTGTTTTCACACAAATGGACCCAGAATGATGTGAAATTGTGCTTCGTGCAACATAATTCTGGGTGCCATTTAAAAACCATAAGTGCTAATGACTCCATTCCTTTTTGGGGTAATTGGGGCTGTTAATTGGAGTACTCTAAAACAAACCTGACCTCTCTAGGATATTCAAAAGCCAAGTTATAAGCCCACAAAGGTGTAACTGGACTACTTCTTTAAAGTGACACCAGGCCCGGTGACCTTTGGGACATGGTTTGATACCCTATAGGAATGTGTGATCATCATGAAACGTTCAGATCACTTACAACTCAATAGATTCTACCTTCTTGTAACGTTTCAGCCTGATTGGACCTTGTTTTCAAACAAATGGACCCAGAATGATGTGAAATTGTGCTTCGTGCAACATAATTCTGGGTGCCATTTACAAACCATAAGTGCTAATGACTCCATTCCTTTTTGGGGTAATTGGGGCTGTTAATTGGAGTACTCTAAAACAAACCTGACCTCTCTAGGATATTCAAAAGCCAAGTTATAAGCCCACAAAGGTGTAATTGGACTACTTCTTTAAAGTGACACCAGGCCCGGTGACCTTTGGGACATGGTTTGATACCCTATAGGAATGTGTGATCATCATGAAACGTTCAGATCACTTACAACTCAATAGATTCTACCTTCTTGTAACGTTTCAGCCTGATTGGAACTTGTTTTCAAACAAATGGACCCAGAATGATGTGAAATTGTGCTTCGTGCAACATAATTCTGGGTGCCATTTACAAACCATAAGTGCTAATGACTCCATTCCTTTTTGTGGTTGTAGGGGCTGTTGATTGGAGTACACTAAAACAAACCTGACCTCTCTAGGACATTCAGAAGCCAAGTTATAAGCCCACAAAAGTGTAACTGGACTACTTCTATTAAAGTGACACCAGGCCCGGTGACCTTTGGGACATGGTTTGACCCCCTATAGGAATGTGCGATCATCATGAAACGTTCAGATCACTTACAACTCAATAGATTCTACCTTCTTGTAACATTTCAGCCTGATTGGACCTTGTTTTCACACAAATGGACCCAGAATGATGTGAAATTGTGCTTCGTGCAACATAATTCTGGGTGCCATTTACAAACCATAAGTGCTAATTACTCCAATCCTTTTTGTGGTTGTAGGGGCTGTTGATTGGAGTACACTAAAACAAACCTGACCTCTCTAGGACATTCAGAAGCCAAGTTATAAGCCCACAAATGTGTAACTGGACTACTTCTTTAAAGTGACACCAGGCCCGGTGACCTTTGGGACATGGTTTGACCCCCTATAGGAATGTGCAATCATCATGAAACGTTCAGATCACTTACAACTCAATAGATTTTACCTTCCTGTAACGTTTCAGCCTGATTGGACCTTGTTTTCACACAAACGGACCCAGAATGATGTGAAATTGTGCTTCGTGCAACATAATTCTGGGTGCCATTTACAAACCATAAGTGCTAATGACTCCATTCCTTTTTGTGGTTGTAGGGGCTGTTGATTGGAGTACACTAAAACAAACCTGATCTCTCTAGGACATACAGAAGCCAAGTTATAAGCCCACAAAGGGGTAACTGGACTACTTCTTTAATGTGACACCAGGCCCGGTGACCTTTGGCACATGGTTTGACCCCTATAGGAATGTGCGATCATCATGAAACGTTCAGATCACTTACAACTCAATAGATTCTAACTTCTTGTAGCGTTTCAGCCTGATTGGACCTTGTTTTCACACAAATGAACCCAGAATGATGTGAAATTATGCTTCGTGCAACATAATTCTGGGTGCCATCTACAAACCATAAGTGCTAATGACTCCATTCCTTTTTTGGGGTAATTGGCGCTGTTAATTGGAGTACTCTATAACAAACCTGACCTCTCTAGGATATTCAAAAGCCAAGTTATAAGCCCACAAAGGGGTAACTGGACTACTTCTTTAAAGTGACACCAGGCCCGGTGACCTTTGGGACATGGTTTGACCCCCTATAGGAATGTGCGATCATCATGAAACGTTCAGATCACTTACAACTCAATAGATTCTACCTTCTTGTAACGTTTCAGCCTGATTGGACCTTGTTTTCACACAAATGGACCCAGAATGATGTGAAATTGTGCTTCGTGCAACATAATTCTGGGTGCCATTTAAAAACCATAAGTGCTAATGACTCCATTCCTTTTTGGGGTAATTGGGGCTGTTAATTGGAGTACTCTAAAACAAACCTGACCTCTCTAGGATATTCAAAAGCCAAGTTATAATCCCACAAAGGTGTAACTGGACTACTTCTTTAAATTGACACCAGATCCGGTGACCTTTGGGACATGGTTTGACCCCCTTAGGAAAGTGCTATCATCATGAAACGTTCAGATCACTTACAACTCAATAGATTCTACCTTCCTGTAACGTTTCAGCCTGATTGGACCTTGTTTTCACACAAATGGACCTAGAATGATGTGAAATTGTAATTCGTGCAACATAATTCTGGTTGCCATTTACAAACCATAAGTTCTAATGACTCCATTCCTTTTTGTGGTTGTAGGGGCTGTTGATTGGAGTACACTAAAACAAACCTGATCTCTCTAGGACATTCAGAAGCCAAGTTACAAGCCCACAAATGTGTAACTGGACTACTTCTTTAAATTGACACCAGATCCGGTGACCTTTGGGACATGGTTTGACCCCCATAGGAAAGTGCTATCATCATGAAACGTTCAGATCACTTACAACTCAATAGATTCTACCTTCGTGTAACGTTTCAGCCTGATTGGACCTTGTCTTCACACAAATGAACCCAGAATGATGTGAAATTGTGCTTCGTGCAACATAATTCTGGGTGCCATTTAAAAACCATAAGTGCTAATGACTCCATTCCTTCTTGGGGTAATGGGGGCTGTTATTTGGTGTACTCTAAAACAAACCTGACCTCTCTAGGATATTCAAAAGCCAAGTTATAAGCCCACAAAGGTGTAACTGGACTACTTCTTTAAAGTGACACCAGGCCCGGTGACCTTTGGGACATGGTTTGATACCCTATAGGAATGTGCGATCATCATGAAACGTTCAGATCACTTACAACTCAATAGATTCTACCTTCTTGTTGCGTTTCAGCCTGATTGGACCTTGTTTTCACACAAATGGACCCAGAATGATGTGAAATTGTGCTTCGTGCAACATAATTCTGGGTGCCATTTACAAACCATAAGTGCTAATGACTCCAATCCTTTTTGTGGTTGTAGGGGCTGTTGATTGGAGTACACTAAAACAAACCTGACCTCTCTAGGACATTCAGAAGCCAAGTTATAAGCCCACAAATGTGTAACTGGACTACTTCTTTAAAGTGACACCAGGCCCGGTGACCTTTGGGACATGGTTTGACCCCCTATAGGAATGTGCGATCATCATGAAACGTTCAGATCACTTACAACTCAATAGATTTTACCTTCCTGTAACGTTTCAGCCTGATTGGACCTTGTTTTCACACAAATGGACCCAGAATGATGTGAAATTGTGCTTTGTGCAACATAATTCTGGGTGCCATTTACAAACCATAAGTGCTAATGACTCCATTCCTTTTTGTGGTTGTAGGGGCTGTTGATTGGAGTACACTAAAACAAACCTGATCTCTCTAGGACATTCAGAAGCCAAGTTATAAGCCCACAAAGGGGTAACTGGACTACTTCTTTAATGTGACACCAGGCCCGGTGACCTTTGGGACATGGTTTGATACCCTATAGGAATGTGCGATCATCATGAAACGTTCAGATCACTTACAACTCAATAGATTCTACCTTCTTGTAGCGTTTCAGCCTGATTGGACCTTATTTTCACACAAATGGACCCAGAATGATGTGAAATTGTGCTTTGTGCAACATAATTCTGGGTGCAATTTACAAACCATAAGTGCTAATGACTCCATTCCTTTTTGTGGTTGTAGGGGCTGTTGATTGGAGTACACTAAAACAAACCTGATCTCTCTAGGACATTCAGAAGCCAAGTTATAAGCCCACAAAGGGGTAACTGGACTACTTCTTTAATGTGACACCAGGCCCGGTGACCTTTGGCACATGGTTTGACCTCCTATAGGAATGTGCGATCATCATGAAACGTTCAGATCACTTACAACTCAATAGATTCTAACTTCTTGTAGCGTTTCAGCCTGATTGGACCTTGTTTTCACACAAATGAACCCAGAATGATGTGAAATTATGCTTCGTGCAACATAATTCTGGGTGCCATCTACAAACCATAAGTGCTAATGACTCCATTCCTTTTTGAGGTAATTGGGGCTGTTAATTGGAGTACTCTAAAACAAACCTGACCTCTCTAGGATATTCAAAAGCCAAGTTATAAGCACACAAAGGTGTAACTGGACTACTTCTTTAAAGTGACACCAGGCCCGGTGACCTTTGGGACATGGTTTGACCCCCTATAGGAAGGTGCGATCATCATGAAACGTTCAGATCACTTACAACTCAATAGATTCTACCTTCTTGTAACGTTTCAGCCTGATTGGACCTTGTTTTCACACAAATGGACCCAGAATGATGTGAAATTGTGCTTCGTGCAACATAATTCTGGGTGCCATTTACAAACCATAAGTGCTAATGACTCCATTCCTTTTTGTGGTTGTAGGGGCTGTTGATTGGAGTACACTAAAACAAACCTGACCTCTCTAGGACATTCAGAAGCCAAGTTATAAGCCCACAAAAGTGTAACTGGACTACTTCTTTAAAGTGACACCAGGCCCGGTGACCTTTGGGACATGGTTTGACCCCCTATAGGAATGTGCGATCATCATGAAACGTTCAGATCACTTACAACTCAATAGATTCTACCTTCTTGTAACATTTCAGCCTGATTGGACCTTGTTTTCACACAAATGGACCCAGAATGATGTTAAATTGTGCTTCGTGCAACATAATTCTGGGTGCCATTTACAAACCATAAATGCTAATGACTCCATTCCTTTTTGTGGTTGTAGGGGCTGTTGACTGGAGTACACTAAAACAAACCTGATCTCTCTAGGACATTCAGAAGCCAAGTTATAAGCCCACAAATGTGTAACTGGACTACTTTAAATTGACACCAGATCCGGTGACCTTTGGGACATGGGTTGACCCCCTTAGGAAAGTGCTATCATCATGAAACGTTCAAATCACTTACAACTCAATAGATTCTACCTTCCTGAAACGTTTCAGCCTGAATGGACCTTGTTTTCACACAAATGAACCCAGAATGATGTGAAATTGTGCTTCGTGCAACATAATTCTGGGTGCCATTTAAAAACCATAAGTGCTAATGACTCCATTCCTTCTTGGGGTAATGGGGGCTGTTAATTGGAGTACTCTAAAACAAACCTGACCTCTCTAGGATATTCAAAAGCCAAGTTATAAGCCCACAAAGGTGTAACTGGACTACTTCTTTAAAGTGACACCAGGCCCGGTGACATTTGGGACATGGTTTGATACCCTATAGGAATGTGCGATCATCATGAAACGTTCAGATCACTTACAACTCAATAGATTCTACCTTCTTGTTGCGTTTCAGCCTGATTGGACCTTGTTTTCACACAAATGGACCCAGAATGATGTGAAATTGTGCTTCGTGCAACATAATTCTGGGTGCCATTTACAAACCATAAGTGCTAATGACTCCAATCCTTTTTGTGGTTGTAGGGGCTGTTGATTGGAGTACACTAAAACAAACCTGACCTCTCTAGGACATTCAGAAGCCAAGTTATAAGCCCACAAATGTGTAACTGGACTACTTCTTTAAAGTGACACCAGGCCCGGTGACCTTTGGGACATGGTTTGACCCCCTATAGGAATGTGCGATCATCATGAAACGTTCAGATCACTTACAACTCAATAGATTTTACCTTCCTGTAACGTTTCAGCCTGATTGGACCTTGTTTTCACACAAATGGACCCAGAATGATGTGAAATTGTGCTTTGTGCAACATAATTCTGGGTGCCATTTACAAACCATAAGTGCTAATGACTCCATTCCTTTTTGTGGTTGTAGGGGCTGTTGATTGGAGTACACTAAAACAAACCTGATCTCTCTAGGACATTCAGAAGCCAAGTTATAAGCCCACAAAGGGGTAACTGGACTACTTCTTTAATGTGACACCAGGCCCGGTGACCTTTGGGACATGGTTTTACCCCCTATAGGAATGTGCGATCATCATGAAACGTTCAGATCACTTACAACTCAATAGATTTTACCTTCCTGTAACGTTTCAGCCTGATTGGACCTTGTTTTCACACAAATGGACCCAGAATGATGTGAAATTGTGCTTTGTGCAACATAATTCTGGGTGCCATTTACAAACCATAAGTGCTAATGACTCCATTCCTTTTTGTGGTTGTAGGGGCTGTTGATTGGAGTACACGAAAACAAACCTGATCTCTCTAGGACATTCAGAAGCCAAGTTATAAGCCCACAAAGGGGTAACTGGACTACTTCTTTAATGTGACACAAGGCCCGGTGACCTTTGGCACATGGTTTGACCTCCTATAGGAATGTGCGATCATCATGAAACGTTCAGATCACTTACAACTCAATAGATTCTAACTTCTTGTAGCGTTTCAGCCTGATTGGACCTTGTTTTCAAACAAATGAACCCAGAATGATGTGAAATTATGCTTCGTGCAACATAATTCTGGATGCCATCTACAAACCATAAGTGCTAATGACTCCATTCCTTTTTGAGGTAATTGGGGCTGTTAATTGGAGTACTCTAAAACAAACCTGACCTCTCTAGGATATTCAAAAGCCAAGTTATAAGCCCACAAAGGTGTAACTGGACTACTTCTTTAAAGTGACACCAGGCCCGGTGACCTTTGGGACATGGTTTGACCCCCTATAGGAATGTGCGATCATCATGAAACGTTCAGATCACTTACAACTCAATAGATTCTACCTTCTTGTAACGTTTCAGCCTGATTGGACCTTGTTTTCACACAAATGGACCCAGAATGATGTGAAATTGTGCTTCGTGCAACATAATTCTGGGTGCCATTTAAAAACCATAAGTGCTAATGACTCCATTCCTTTTTGGGGTAATTGGGGCTGTTAATTGGAGTACTCTAAAACAAACCTGACCTCTCTAGGATATTCAAAAGCCAAGTTATAAGCCCACAAAGGTGTAACTGGACTACTTCTTTAAAGTGACACCAGGCCCGGTGACCTTTGGGACATGGTTTGATACCCTATAGGAATGTGCGATCATCATGAAACGTTCAGATCACTTACAACTCAATAGATTCTACCTTCTTGTAGCGTTTCAGCCTGATTGGACCTTGTTTTCACACAAATGGACCCAGAATGATGTGAAATTGTGCTTCGTGCAACATAATTCTGGGTGCCATTTACAAACCATAAGTGCTAATGACTCCAATCCTTTTTGTGGTTGTAGGGGCTGTTGATTGGAGTACACTAAAACAAACCTGACCTCTCTAGGACATTCAGAAGCCAAGTTATAAGCCCACAAATGTGTAACTGGACTACTTCTTTAAAGTGACACCAGGCCCGGTGACCTTTGGGACATGGTTTGACCCCCTATAGGAATGTGCGATCATCATGAAACGTTCAGATCACTTACAACTCAATAGATTTTACCTTCCTGTAACGTTTCAGCCTGATTGGACCTTGTTTTCACACAAATGGACCCAGAATGATGTGAAATTGTGCTTTGTGCAACATAATTCTGGGTGCCATTTACAAACCATAAGTGCTAATGACTCCATTCCTTTTTGTGGTTGTAGGGGCTGTTGATTGGAGTACACTAAAACAAACCTGATCTCTCTAGGACATTCAGAAGCCAAGTTATAAGCCCACAAAGGGGTAACTGGACTACTTCTTTAATGTGACACCAGGCCCGGTGACCTTTGGGACATGGTTTGATACCCTATAGGAATGTGCGATCATCATGAAACGTTCAGATCACTTACAACTCAATAGATTCTACCTTCTTGTAGCGTTTCAGCCTGATTGGACCTTG
This sequence comes from Nothobranchius furzeri, assembly GCF_043380555.1. Taxonomy (NCBI): domain Eukaryota; kingdom Metazoa; phylum Chordata; class Actinopteri; order Cyprinodontiformes; family Nothobranchiidae; genus Nothobranchius; species Nothobranchius furzeri. The sequence continues at coordinate 20,183,111 of NC_091756.1, forward strand.
TTTTCACACAAATGGACCCAGAATGATGTGAAATTGTGCTTCGTGCAACATAATTCTGGGTGCCATTTACAAACCATAAGTGCTAATGACTCCAATCCTTTTTGTGGTTGTAGGGGCTGTTGATTGGAGTACACTAAAACAAACCTGACCTCTCTAGGACATTCAGAAGCCAAGTTATAAGCCCACAAATGTGTAACTGGACTACTTCTTTAAAGTGACACAAGATCCGGTTACCTTTGGGACATGGTTTGACCCCCTTAGGAAAGTGCTATCATCATGAAACGTTCAGATCACTTACAACTCAATAGATTCTACCTTCGTGTAACATTTCAGCCTTATCTGACCTTGTTTTCACACAAATGAACCCAGAATGATGTGAAATTGTGCTTCGTGCAACATAACTCTGAGTGCCATTTAAAAACCATAACTGCTAATGACTCCGTTCCTTTTTGGGGTAATGGGGGCTGTTAATTGGAGTACTCTAAAACAAACCTGACCTCTCTAGGATATTCCAAACCCAAGTTGTAAGCCCACAAATGTATAACTGGACTACTTCTTTAAATTGACACCAGATCCGGTGACCTTTGGGACATTGTTTGACCCCCTTAGGAAAGTGCTATCATCATGAAACGTTCAAATCACTTACAACTCAATAGATTCTACCTTCCTGTATTGTTTTAGCCTGATTGGACCTTGTTTTCACACAAATGAACACAGAATGATGTGAAATTGTGCTTCGTGCAACATAATTCTGGGTGCCATTTAAAAACAATAAGCGCTAATGACTCCATTCCTTTTTTGGGTAATGGGGGCTGTTAATTGGAGTACTGTAAAATAAACCTGACCTCTCTAGGACATTCAGAAGCCAAGTTATAAGCCCACAAAGGGGTAACTGGACTACTTCTTTAAAGTGACACCAGGCCTGGTGACCTTTGGGACATGGTTTGACCCCCTATAGGAATGTGCGATCATCATGAAACGTTCAGATCACTTACAACTCAATAGATTCTACCTTCTTGTAACGTTTCAGCCTGATTGGACCTTGTTTTCACAGAAATGGTCCCAGAATGATGTGAAATTGTGCTTCGTGCAACATAATTCTGGGTGCCATTTACAAACCATAAGTGCTAATGACTCCATTCCTTTTTGTGGTTGTAGGGGCTGTTGATTGGAGTACACTAAAACAAACCTGACCTCTCTAGGACATTCAGAAGCCAAGTTATAAGCCCACAAATGTGTAACTGGACTACTTCTTTAAAGTGACACCAGGCCCGGTGACCTTTGGGACATGGTTTGACCCCCTATAGGAATGTGCGATCATCATGAAACGTTCAGATCACTTACAACTCAATAGATTTTACCTTCCTGTAACGTTTCAGCCTGATTGGACCTTGTTTTCACACAAATGGACCCAGAATGATGTGAAATTGTGCTTTGTGCAACATAATTCTGGGTGCCATTTACAAACCATAAGTGCTAATGACTCCATTCCTTTTTGTGGTTGTAGGGGCTGTTGATTGGAGTACACTAAAACAAACCTGATCTCTCTAGGACATTCAGAAGCCAAGTTATAAGCCCACAAAGGGGTAACTGGACTACTTCTTTAATGTGACACCAGGCCCGGTGACCTTTGGGACATGGTTTGATACCCTATAGGAATGTGCGATCATCATGAAACGTTCAGATCACTTACAACTCAATAGATTCTACCTTCTTGTAGCGTTTCAGCCTGATTGGACCTTGTTTTCACACAAATGGACCCAGAATGATGTGAAATTGTGCTTCGTGCAACATAATTCTGGGTGCCATTTACAAACCATAAGTGCTAATGACTCCAATCCTTTTTGTGGTTGTAGGGGCTGTTGATTGGAGTACACTAAAACAAACCTGACCTCTCTAGGACATTCAGAAGCCAAGTTATAAGCCCACAAATGTGTAACTGGACTACTTCTTTAAAGTGACACAAGATCCGGTTACCTTTGGGACATGGTTTGACCCCCTTAGGAAAGTGCTATCATCATGAAACGTTCAGATCACTTACAACTCAATAGATTCTACCTTCGTGTAACATTTCAGCCTTATCTGACCTTGTTTTCACACAAATGAACCCAGAATGATGTGAAATTGTGCTTCGTGCAACATAACTCTGAGTGCCATTTAAAAACCATAACTGCTAATGACTCCGTTCCTTTTTGGGGTAATGGGGGCTGTTAATTGGAGTACTCTAAAACAAACCTGACCTCTCTAGGATATTCCAAACCCAAGTTGTAAGCCCACAAATGTATAACTGGACTACTTCTTTAAATTGACACCAGATCCGGTGACCTTTGGGACATTGTTTGACCCCCTTAGGAAAGTGCTATCATCATGAAACGTTCAAATCACTTACAACTCAATAGATTCTACCTTCCTGTATTGTTTTAGCCTGATTGGACCTTGTTTTCACACAAATGAACACAGAATGATGTGAAATTGTGCTTCGTGCAACATAATTCTGGGTGCCATTTAAAAACAATAAGCGCTAATGACTCCATTCCTTTTTTGGGTAATGGGGGCTGTTAATTGGAGTACTGTAAAATAAACCTGACCTCTCTAGGACATTCAGAAGCCAAGTTATAAGCCCACAAAGGGGTAACTGGACTACTTCTTTAAAGTGACACCAGGCCTGGTGACCTTTGGGACATGGTTTGACCCCCTTAGGAAAGTGCTATCATCATGAAACGTTCAAATCACTTACAACTCAATAGATTCTACCTTCCTGTAACGTTTCAGCCTGATTGGACCTTGTTTTCACACAAATGAACCCAGAATGATGTGAAATTGTGCTTCGTGCAACATAATTCTGGGTGCCATTTAAAAACCATAAGTGCTAATGACTCCATTCCTTTTTGTGGTTGTAGGGGCTGTTGATTGGAGTACACTAAAAAAACCTGATCTCTCTAGGACATTCAGAAGCCAAGTTATAAGTCCACAAAGGTGTAACTGGACTACTTCTTTAAAGTGACACCAGGCCCGGTGACCTTTGGGACATGGTTTGACCCCCTATAGGAATGTGCGATCATCATGAAACGTTCAGATCACTTACAACTCAATAGATTCTACCTTCTTGTAACGTTTCAGCCTGATTGGACCTTGTTTTCACACAAATGGACCCAGAATGATGTGAAATTGTGCTTCGTGCAACATAATTCTGGGTGCCATTTACAAACCATAAGTGCTAATGACTCCATTCCTTTTTGTGGTTGTAGGGGCTGTTGATTGGAGTACACTAAAACAAACCTGACCTCTCTAGGACATTCAGAATCCAAGTTATAAGCCCACAAAGGTGTAACTGGACTACTTCTTTAAAGTGACACCAGGCTCGGTGACCTTTGGGACATGGTTTGACCCCCTATAGGAATGTGCGATCATCATGAAACGTTCAGATCACTTACAACTCAATAGATTCTACCTTCTTGTAACGTTTCAGCCTGATTGGACCTTGTTTTCACACAAATGGACCCAGAATGATGTGAACTTGTGCTTCGTGCAACATAATTCTGGGTGCCATTTACAAACCATAAGTGCTAATGACTCCATTCCTTTTTGTGGTTGTAGGGGCTGTTGATTGGAATACTCTGAAACAAACCTGATCGCTCTAGGACATTCAGAAGCCAAGTTATAAGCCCACAAATGTGTAACTGGACTACTTCTTTAAATTGACACCAGATCCGATGACCTTTGGGACATGGTTTGACCCCCTTAGGAAAGTGCTATCATCATGAAACGTTCAGATCACTTACAACTCAATAGAATCTACCTTCCTGTAACGTTTCAGCCTGATTGGACCTTGTTTTCACACAAATGAACCCAGAATGATGTGAAATTTTGCTTCGTGCAACATAATTCTGGGTGCCATTTAAAAACCATAAGTGCTAATGACTCCATTCCTTTTTGTGGTTGTAGGGGCTGTTGATTGGAGTACACTAAAACAAACCTGATCTCTCTAGGCCATTCAGAAGCAAAGTTATAAGCCCACAAATGTGTAACTGGACTACTTCTTTAAATTGACACAAGATCCGGTTACCTTTGGGACATGGTTTGACCCCCTTAGGAAAGTGCTATCATCATGAAACGTTCAGATCACTTACAACTCAATAGATTCTACCTTCGTGTAACATTTCAGCCTTATCTGACCTTGTTTTCACACAAATGAACCCAGAATGATGTGAAATTGTGCTTCGTGCAACATAACTCTGAGTGCCATTTAAAAACCATAAGTGCTAATGACTCCGTTCCTTTTTGGGGTAATGGGGGCTGTTAATTGGAGTACTCTAAAACAAACCTGACCTCTCTAGGATATTCCAAAGCCAAGTTGTAAGCCCACAAATGTATAACTGGACTACTTCTTTAAATTGACACCAGATCCGGTGACCTTTGGGACATGGTTTGACCCCCTTAGGAAAGTGCTATCATCATGAAACGTTCAAATCACTTACAACTCAATAGATTCTACCTTCCTGTATTGTTTTAGCCTAATTGGACCTTGTTTTCACACAAATGAACACAGAATGATGTGAATTTGTGCTTCGTGCAACATAATTCTGGGTGCCATTTAAAAACAATAAGCGCTAATGACTCCATTCCTTTTTTGGGTAATGGGGGCTGTTAATTGGAGTACTGTAAAATAAACCTGACCTCTCTAGGACATTCAGAAGCCAAGTTATAAGCCCACAAAGGGGTAACTGGACTACTTCTTTAAAGTGACACCAGGCCCGGTGACCTTTGGGACATGGTTTGACCCCCTTAGGAAAGCGCTATCATCATGAAACGTTCAGATCACTTACAACTCAATAGATTCTACTTCCTGTAACGTTTCAGCCTGATTGGACCTTGTTTTCACACAAATGGACCCAGAATGATGTGAAATTGTGCTTCGTGCAACATAATTCTGGGTGCCATTTACAAACCATAAGTGCTAATGACTCCATTCCTTTTTGTGGTTGTAGGCGCTGTTCATTGGAGTACACTAAAACGAACCTGATCTCTCTAGGACATTCAGAAGCCAAGTTATAAGCCCACAAATGTGTAACTGGACTACTTCTTTAAATTGACACCAGATCCGGTGACCTTTGGGACATGATTTGACCCCCTTAGGAAAGTGTTATCATCATGAAATGTTCAGATCACTTACAACTCAATAGATTCTACCTTCTTGTAACGTTTCAGCCTGATTGGACCTTGTTTTCACACAAATGAACCCAGAATGATGTGAAATTGTGCTTTGTGCAACATAATTCTGGGTGCCATTTAAAAACCATAAGTGCTAATAACTCCATTCCTTTTTGGGGTAATAGGGGCTGTTAATTGGAGTAATCTAAAACAAACCTGACCTCTCTAGGATATTCAGAAGCCAAGTTGTAAGCCCACAAAGGTGTAACTGGACTACTTCTTTAAAGTGACACCAGGCCCGGTGACCTTTGGGACATGGTTTGACCCCATATAGGAATGTGCGATCATCATGAAACGTTCAGATCACTTACAACTCAATAGATTCTACCTTCTTGTAACGTTTCAGCCTGATTGGACCTTGTTTTCACACAAATGGACCCAGAATGATGTGAAATTGTGCTTCGTGCAACATAATTCTGGGTGCCATTTACAAACCATAAGTGCTAATGACTCCATTCCTTTTTGTGGTTGTAGGGGCTGTTGATTGGAGTACACTAAAACAAACCTGACCTCTCTAGGACATTCAGAAGCCAAGTTATAAGCCCACAAAGGTGTAACTGGACTACTTCTTTAAAGTGACACCAGGCTCGGTGACCTTTGGGACATGGTTTGACCCCCTATAGGAATGTGCGATCATCATGAAACGTTCAGATCACTTACAACTCAATAGATTCTACCTTCTTGTAACGTTTCAGCCTGATTGGACCTTGTTTTCACACAAATGGACCCAGAATGATGTGAACTTGTGCTTCGTGCAACATAATTCTGGGTGCCATTTACAAACCATAAGTGCTAATGACTCCATTCCTTTTTGTGGTTGTAGGGGCTGTTGATTGGAATACTCTGAAACAAACCTGATCTCTCTAGGACATTCAGAAGCCAAGTTATAAGCCCACAAATGTGTAACTGGACTACTTCTTTAAATTGACACCAGATCCGATGACCTTTGGAACATGGTTTGACCCCCTTAGGAAAGTGCTATCATCATAAAACGTTCAGATCACTTACAACTCAATAGATTCTACCTTCCTGTAACGTTTCAGCCTAATTGGACCTTGTTTTCACACAAATGAACCCAGAATGATGTGAAATTTTGCTTCGTGCAACATAATTCTGGGTGCCATTTAAAAACCATAAGTGCTAATGACTCCATTCCTTTTTGTGGTTGTAGGGGCTGTTGATTGGAGTACACTAAAACAAACCTGATCTCTCTAGGCCATTCAGAAGCAAAGTTATAAGCCCACAAATGTGTAACTGGACTACTTCTTTAAATTGACACAAGATCCGGTTACCTTTGGGACATGGTTTGACCCCCTTAGGAAAGTGCTATCATCATGAAACGTTCAGATCACTTACAACTCAATAGATTCTACCTTGGTGTAACATTTCAGCCTTATCTGACCTTGTTTTCACACAAATGAACCCAGAATGATGTGAAATTGTGCTTCGTGCAACATAACTCTGAGTGCCATTTAAAAACCATAACTGCTAATGACTCCGTTCCTTTTTGGGGTAATGGGGGCTGTTAATTGGAGTACTCTAAAACAAACCTGACCTCTCTAGGATATTCCAAACCCAAGTTGTAAGCCCACAAATGTATAACTGGACTACTTCTTTAAATTGACACCAGATCCGGTGACCTTTGGGACATGGTTTGACCCCCTTAGGAAAGTGCTATCATCATGAAACGTTCAAATCACTTACAACTCAATAGATTCTACCTTCCTGTATTGTTTTAGCCTGATTGGACCTTGTTTTCACACAAATGAACACAGAATGATGTGAAATTGTGCTTCGTGCAACATAATTCTGGGTGCCATTTAAAAACAATAAGCGCTAATGACTCCATTCCTTTTTTGGGTAATGGGGGCTGTTAATTGGAGTACTGTAAAATAAACCTGACCTCTCTAGGACATTCAGAAGCCAAGTTATAAGCCCACAAAGGGGTAACTGGACTACTTCTTTAAAGTGACACCAGGCCCGGTGACCTTTGGGACATGGTTTGACCCCCTTAGGAAAGTGCTATCATCATGAAACGTTCAAATCACTTACAACTCAATAGATTCTACCTTCCTGTAACGTTTCAGCCTGATTGGACCTTGTTTTCACACAAATGAACCCAGAATGATGTGAAATTGTGCTTCGTGCAACATAATTCTGGGTGCCATTTAAAAACCATAAGTGCTAATGACTCCATTCCTTTTTGTGGTTGTAGGGGCTGTTGATTGGAGTACACTAAAAAAACCTGATCTCTCTAGGACATTCAGAAGCCAAGTTATAAGTCCACAAAGGTGTAACTGGACTACTTCTTTAAAGTGACACCAGGCCCGGTGACCTTTGGGACATGGTTTGACCCCCTATAGGAATGTGCGATCATCATGAAACGTTCAGATCACTTACAACTCAATAGATTCTACCTTCTTGTAACGTTTCAGCCTGATTGGACCTTGTTTTCACACAAATGGACCCAGAATGATGTGAAATTGTGCTTCGTGCAACATAATTCTGGGTGCCATTTACAAACCATAAGTGCTAATGACTCCATTCCTTTTTGTGGTTGTAGGGGCTGTTGATTGGAGTACACTAAAACAAACCTGACCTCTCTAGGACATTCAGAATCCAAGTTATAAGCCCACAAAGGTGTAACTGGACTACTTCTTTAAAGTGACACCAGGCTCGGTGACCTTTGGGACATGGTTTGACCCCCTATAGGAATGTGCGATCATCATGAAACGTTCAGATCACTTACAACTCAATAGATTCTACCTTCTTGTAACGTTTCAGCCTGATTGGACCTTGTTTTCACACAAATGGACCCAGAATGATGTGAACTTGTGCTTCGTGCAACATAATTCTGGGTGCCATTTACAAACCATAAGTGCTAATGACTCCATTCCTTTTTGTGGTTGTAGGGGCTGTTGATTGGAATACTCTGAAACAAACCTGATCTCTCTAGGACATTCAGAAGCCAAGTTATAAGCCCACAAATGTGTAACTGGACTACTTCTTTAAATTGACACCAGATCCGATGACCTTTGGGACATGGTTTGACCCCCTTAGGAAAGTGCTATCATCATGAAACGTTCAGATCACTTACAACTCAATAGAATCTACCTTCCTGTAACGTTTCAGCCTGATTGGACCTTGTTTTCACACAAATGAACCCAGAATGATGTGAAATTTTGCTTCGTGCAACATAATTCTGGGTGCCATTTAAAAACCATAAGTGCTAATGACTCCATTCCTTTTTGTGGTTGTAGGGGCTGTTGATTGGAGTACACTAAAACAAACCTGATCTCTCTAGGCCATTCAGAAGCAAAGTTATAAGCCCACAAATGTGTAACTGGACTACTTCTTTAAATTGACACAAGATCCGGTTACCTTTGGGACATGGTTTGACCCCCTTAGGAAAGTGCTATCATCATGAAACGTTCAGATCACTTACAACTCAATAGATTCTACCTTCGTGTAACATTTCAGCCTTATCTGACCTTGTTTTCACACAAATGAACCCAGAATGATGTGAAATTGTGCTTCGTGCAACATAACTCTGAGTGCCATTTAAAAACCATAAGTGCTAATGACTCCGTTCCTTTTTGGGGTAATGGGGGCTGTTAATTGGAGTACTCTAAAACAAACCTGACCTCTCTAGGATATTCCAAAGCCAAGTTGTAAGCCCACAAATGTATAACTGGACTACTTCTTTAAATTGACACCAGATCCGGTGACCTTTGGGACATGGTTTGACCCCCTTAGGAAAGTGCTATCATCATGAAACGTTCAAATCACTTACAACTCAATAGATTCTACCTTCCTGTATTGTTTTAGCCTAATTGGACCTTGTTTTCACACAAATGAACACAGAATGATGTGAATTTGTGCTTCGTGCAACATAATTCTGGGTGCCATTTAAAAACAATAAGCGCTAATGACTCCATTCCTTTTTTGGGTAATGGGGGCTGTTAATTGGAGTACTGTAAAATAAACCTGACCTCTCTAGGACATTCAGAAGCCAAGTTATAAGCCCACAAAGGGGTAACTGGACTACTTCTTTAAAGTGACACCAGGCCCGGTGACCTTTGGGACATGGTTTGACCCCCTTAGGAAAGCGCTATCATCATGAAACGTTCAGATCACTTACAACTCAATAGATTCTACCTTCCTGTAACGTTTCAGCCTGATTGGAGCTTGTTTTCACACAAATGAACCCAGAATGATGTGAAATTGTGCTTCGTGCAACATAATTCTGGTTGCCATTTACAAACCATAAGTTCTAATGACTCCATTCCTTTTTGTGGTTGTAGGGGCTGTTGATTGGAGTAATCTAAAACAAACCTGACCTCTCTAGGATATTCAGAAGCCAAGTTATAAGCCCACAAAGGTGTAACTGGACTACTTCTTTAAAGTGACACCAGGCCCGGTGACCTTTGGGACATGGTTTGACCCCCTATAGGAATGTGCGATCATCATGAAACGTTCAGATCACTTACAACTCAATATATTCTACCTTCTTGTAATGTTTCAGCCTGATTGGACCTTGTTTTCACACAAATGGACCCAGAATGATGTGAAATTGTGCTTCGTGCAACATAATTCTGGGTGCCATTTACAAACCATAAGTGCTAATGACTCCATTCCTTTTTGTGGTTGTAGGCGCTGTTGATTGGAGTACACTAAAACGAACCTGATCTCTCTAGGACATTCAGAAGCCAAGTTATAAGCCCACAAATGTGTAACTGGACTACTTCTTTAAATTGACACCAGATCCGGTGACCTTTGGGACATGGTTTGACCCCCTTAGGAAAGTGATATCATCATTAAATGTTCAGATCACTTACAACTCAATAGATTCTACCTTCTTGTAACGTTTCAGCCTGATTGGACCTTGTTTTCACACAAATGAACCCAGAATGATGTGAAATTGTGCTTTGTGCAACATAATTCTGGGTGCCATTTAAAAACCATAAGTGCTAATAACTCCATTCCTTTTTGGGGTAATAGGGGCTGTTAATTGGAGTAATCTAAAACAAACCTGACCTCTCTAGGATATTCAGAAGCCAAGTTATAAGCCCACAAAGGTGTAACTGGACTACTTCTTTAAAGTGACACCAGGCCCGGTGACCTTTGGGACATGGTTTGACCCCCTATAGGAATGTGCGATCATCATGAAACGTTCAGATCACTTACAACTCAATAGATTCTACCTTCTTGTAACGTTTCAGCCTGATTGGACCTTGTTTTCACACAAATGGACCCAGAATGATGTGAAATTGTGCTTCGTGCAACATAATTCTGGGTGCCATTTACAAACCATAAGTGCTAATGACTCCATTCCTTTTTGTGGTTGTAGGGGCTGTTGATTGGAGTACACTAAAACAAACCTGACCTCTCTAGGACATTCAGAATCCAAGTTATAAGCCCACAAAGGTGTAACTGGACTACTTCTTTAAAGTGACACCAGGCTCGGTGACCTTTGGGACATGGTTTGACCCCCTATAGGAATGTGCGATCATCATGAAACGTTCAGATCACTTACAACTCAATAGATTCTACCTTCTTGTAACGTTTCAGCCTGATTGGACCTTGTTTTCACACAAATGGACCCAGAATGATGTGAACTTGTGCTTCGTGCAACATAATTCTGGGTGCCATTTACAAACCATAAGTGCTAATGACTCCATTCCTTTTTGTGGTTGTAGGGGCTGTTGATTGGAATACTCTGAAACAAACCTGATCTCTCTAGGACATTCAGAAGCCAAGTTATAAGCCCACAAATGTGTAACTGGACTACTTCTTTAAATTGACACCAGATCCGATGACCTTTGGGACATGGTTTGACCCCCTTAGGAAAGTGCTATCATCATGAAACGTTCAGATCACTTACAACTCAATAGAATCTACCTTCCTGTAACGTTTCAGCCTGATTGGACCTTGTTTTCACACAAATGAACCCAGAATGATGTGAAATTTTGCTTCGTGCAACATAATTCTGGGTGCCATTTAAAAACCATAAGCGCTAATGACTCCATTCCTTTTTGTGGTTGTAGGGGCTGTTGATTGGAGTACACTAAAACAAACCTGATCTCTCTAGGCCATTCAGAAGCAAAGTTATAAGCCCACAAATGTGTAACTGGACTACTTCTTTAAATTGACACAAGATCCGGTTACCTTTGGGACATGGTTTGACCCCCTATAGGAATGTGCGATCATCAAGAAACATTCAGATCACTTACAACTCAATAGATTCTACCTTCTTGTAACGTTTCAGCCTGATTGGACCTTGTTTTCACACAAATGGACCCAGAATGATGTGAAATTGTGCTTCGTGCAACATAATTCTGGGTGCCATTTACAAACCATAAGTGCTAATGACTCCATTCCTTTTTGTGGTTGTAGGCGCTGTTGATTGGAGTACACTAAAACGAACCTGATCTCTCTAGGACATTCAGAAGCCAAGTTATAAGCCCACAAATGTGTAACTGGACTACTTCTTTAAATTGACACCAGATCCGGTGACCTTTGGGACATGATTTGACCCCCTTAGGAAAGTGTTATCATCATGAAATGTTCAGATCACTTACAACTCAATAGATTCTACCTTCTTGTAACGTTTCAGCCTGATTGGACCTTGTTTTCACACAAATGAACCCAGAATGATGTGAAATTGTGCTTTGTGCAACATAATTCTGGGTGCCATTTAAAAACCATAAGTGCTAATAACTCCATTCCTTTTTGGGGTAATAGGGGCTGTTAATTGGAGTAATCTAAAACAAACCTGACCTCTCTAGGATATTCAGAAGCCAAGTTATAAGCCCACAAAGGTGTAACTGGACTACTTCTTTAAAGTGACACCAGGCCCGGTGACCTTTGGGACATGGTTTGACCCCCTATAGGAATGTGCGATCATCATGAAACGTTCAGATCACTTACAACTCAATAGATTCTACCTTCTTGTAACGTTTCAGCCTGATTGGACCTTGTTTTCACACAAATGGACCCAGAATGATGTGAAATTGTGCTTCGTGCAACATAATTCTGGGTGCCATTTACAAACCATAAGTGCTAATGACTCCATTCCTTTTTGTGGTTGTAGGGGCTGTTGATTGGAGTACACTAAAACAAACCTGACCTCTCTAGGACATTCAGAAGCCAAGTTATAAGCCCACAAAGGTGTAACTGGACTACTTCTTTAAAGTGACACCAGGCTCGGTGACCTTTTGGACATGGTTTGACCCCCTATAGGAATGTGCGATCATCATGAAACGTTCAGATCACTTACAACTCAATAGATTCTACCTTCTTGTAACGTTTCAGCCTGATTGGACCTTGTTTTCACACAAATGGACCCAGAATGATGTGAACTTGTGCTTCGTGCAACATAATTCTGGGTGCCATTTACAAACCATAAGTGCTAATGACTCCATTCCTTTTTGTGGTTGTAGGGGCTGTTGATTGGAATACTCTGAAACAAACCTGATCTCTCTAGGACATTCAGAAGCCAAGTTATAAGCCCACAAATGTGTAACTGGACTACTTCTTTAAATTGACACCAGATCCGATGACCTTTGGGACATGGTTTGACCCCCTTAGGAAAGTGCTATCATCATGAAACGTTCAGATCACTTACAACTCAATAGAATCTACCTTCCTGTAACGTTTCAGCCTGATTGGACCTTGTTTTCACACAAATGAACCCAGAATGATGTGAAATTTTGCTTCGTGCAACATAATTCTGGGTGCCATTTAAAAACCATAAGTGCTAATGACTCCATTCCTTTTTGTGGTTGTAGGGGCTGTTGATTGGAGTACACTAAAACAAACCTGATCTCTCTAGGCCATTCAGAAGCAAAGTTATAAGCCCACAAATGTGTAACTGGACTACTTCTTTAAATTGACACAAGATCCGGTTACCTTTGGGACATGGTTTGACCCCCTTAGGAAAGTGCTATCATCATGAAACGTTCAGATCACTTACAACTCAATAGATTCTACCTTCGTGTAACATTTCAGCCTTATCTGACCTTGTTTTCACACAAATGAACCCAGAATGATGTGAAATTGTGCTTCGTGCAACATAACTCTGAGTGCCATTTAAAAACCATAACTGCTAATGACTCCGTTCCTTTTTGGGGTAATGGGGGCTGTTAATTGGAGTACTCTAAAACAAACCTGACCTCTCTAGGATATTCCAAAGCCAAGTTGTAAGCCCACAAATGTATAACTGGACTACTTCTTTAAATTGACACCAGATCCGGTGACCTTTGGGACATGGTTTGACCCCCTTAGGAAAGTGCTATCATCATGAAACGTTCAAATCACTTACAACTCAATAGATTCTACCTTCCTGTATTGTTTTAGCCTGATTGGACCTTGTTTTCACACAAATGAACACAGAATGATGTGAAATTGTGCTTCGTGCAACATAATTCTGGGTGCCATTTAAAAACAATAAGCGCTAATGACTCCATTCCTTTTTTGGGTAATGGGGGCTGTTAATTGGAGTACTGTAAAATAAACCTGACCTCTCTAGGACATTCAGAAGCCAAGTTATAAGCCCACAAAGGGGTAACTGGACTACTTCTTTAAAGTGACACCAGGCCCGGTGACCTTTGGGACATGGTTTGACCCCCTTAGGAAAGCGCTATCATCATGAAACGTTCAGATCACTTACAACTCAATAGATTCTACCTTCCTGTAACGTTTCAGCCTGATTGGAGCTTGTTTTCACACAAATGAACCCAGAATGATGTGAAATTGTGCTTCGTGCAACATAATTCTGGTTGCCATTTACAAACCATAAGTTCTAATGACTCCATTCCTTTTTGTGGTTGTAGGGGCTGTTGATTGGAGTAATCTAAAACAAACCTGACCTCTCTAGGATATTCAGAAGCCAAGTTATAAGCCCACAAAGGTGTAACTGGACTACTTCTTTAAAGTGACACCAGGCCCGGTGACCTTTGGGACATGGTTTGACCCCCTATAGGAATGTGCGATCATCATGAAACGTTCAGATCACTTACAACTCAATAGATTCTACCTTCTTGTAACGTTTCAGCCTGATTGGACCTTGTTTTCACACAAATGGACCCAGAATGATGTGAAATTGTGCTTCGTGCAACATAATTCTGGGTGCCATTTACAAACCATAAGTGCTAATGACTCCATTCCTTTTTGTGGTTGTAGGGGCTGTTGATTGGAGTACACTAAAACAAACCTGACCTCTCTAGGACATTCAGAAGCCAAGTTATAAGCCCACAAAGGTGTAACTGGACTACTTCTTTAAAGTGACACCAGGCTCGGTGACCTTTGGGACATGGTTTGACCCCCTATAGGAATGTGCGATCATCATGAAACGTTCAGATCACTTACAACTCAATAGATTCTACCTTCTTGTAACGTTTCAGCCTGATTGGACCTTGTTTTCACACAAATGGACCCAGAATGATGTGAACTTGTGCTTCGTGCAACATAATTCTGGGTGCCATTTACAAACCATAAGTGCTAATGACTCCATTCCTTTTTGTGGTTGTAGGGGCTGTTGATTGGAATACTCTGAAACAAACCTGATCTCTCTAGGACATTCAGAAGCCAAGTTATAAGCCCACAAATGTGTAACTGGACTACTTCTTTAAATTGACACCAGATCCGATGACCTTTGGAACATGGTTTGACCCCCTTAGGAAAGTGCTATCATCATGAAACGTTCAGATCACTTACAACTCAATAGATTCTACCTTCCTGTAACGTTTCAGCCTAATTGGACCTTGTTTTCACACAAATGAACCCAGAATGATGTGAAATTTTGCTTCGTGCAACATAATTCTGGGTGCCATTTAAAAACCATAAGTGCTAATGACTCCATTCCTTTTTGTGGTTGTAGGGGCTGTTGATTGGAGTACACTAAAACAAACCTGATCTCTCTAGGCCATTCAGAAGCAAAGTTATAAGCCCACAAATGTGTAACTGGACTACTTCTTTAAATTGACACAAGATCCGGTTACCTTTGGGACATGGTTTGACCCCCTTAGGAAAGTGCTATCATCATGAAACGTTCAGATCACTTACAACTCAATAGATTCTACCTTGGTGTAACATTTCAGCCTTATCTGACCTTGTTTTCACACAAATGAACCCAGAATGATGTGAAATTGTGCTTCGTGCAACATAACTCTGAGTGCCATTTAAAAACCATAACTGCTAATGACTCCGTTCCTTTTTGGGGTAATGGGGGCTGTTAATTGGAGTACTCTAAAACAAACCTGACCTCTCTAGGATATTCCAAACCCAAGTTGTAAGCCCACAAATGTATAACTGGACTACTTCTTTAAATTGACACCAGATCCGGTGACCTTTGGGACATGGTTTGACCCCCTTAGGAAAGTGCTATCATCATGAAACGTTCAAATCACTTACAACTCAATAGATTCTACCTTCCTGTATTGTTTTAGCCTGATTGGACCTTGTTTTCACACAAATGAACACAGAATGATGTGAAATTGTGCTTCGTGCAACATAATTCTGGGTGCCATTTAAAAACAATAAGCGCTAATGACTCCATTCCTTTTTTGGGTAATGGGGGCTGTTAATTGGAGTACTGTAAAATAAACCTGACCTCTCTAGGACATTCAGAAGCCAAGTTATAAGCCCACAAAGGGGTAACTGGACTACTTCTTTAAAGTGACACCAGGCCCGGTGACCTTTGGGACATGGTTTGACCCCCTTAGGAAAGTGCTATCATCATGAAACGTTCAAATCACTTACAACTCAATAGATTCTACCTTCCTGTAACGTTTCAGCCTGATTGGACCTTGTTTTCACACAAATGAACCCAGAATGATGTGAAATTGTGCTTCGTGCAACATAATTCTGGGTGCCATTTAAAAACCATAAGTGCTAATGACTCCATTCCTTTTTGTGGTTGTAGGGGCTGTTGATTGGAGTACACTAAAAAAACCTGATCTCTCTAGGACATTCAGAAGCCAAGTTATAAGTCCACAAAGGTGTAACTGGACTACTTCTTTAAAGTGACACCAGGCCCGGTGACCTTTGGGACATGGTTTGACCCCCTATAGGAATGTGCGATCATCATGAAACGTTCAGATCACTTACAACTCAATAGATTCTACCTTCTTGTAACGTTTCAGCCTGATTGGACCTTGTTTTCACACAAATGGACCCAGAATGATGTGAAATTGTGCTTCGTGCAACATAATTCTGGGTGCCATTTACAAACCATAAGTGCTAATGACTCCATTCCTTTTTGTGGTTGTAGGGGCTGTTGATTGGAGTACACTAAAACAAACCTGACCTCTCTAGGACATTCAGAATCCAAGTTATAAGCCCACAAAGGTGTAACTGGACTACTTCTTTAAAGTGACACCAGGCTCGGTGACCTTTGGGACATGGTTTGACCCCCTATAGGAATGTGCGATCATCATGAAACGTTCAGATCACTTACAACTCAATAGATTCTACCTTCTTGTAACGTTTCAGCCTGATTGGACCTTGTTTTCACACAAATGGACCCAGAATGATGTGAACTTGTGCTTCGTGCAACATAATTCTGGGTGCCATTTACAAACCATAAGTGCTAATGACTCCATTCCTTTTTGTGGTTGTAGGGGCTGTTGATTGGAATACTCTGAAACAAACCTGATCTCTCTAGGACATTCAGAAGCCAAGTTATAAGCCCACAAATGTGTAACTGGACTACTTCTTTAAATTGACACCAGATCCGATGACCTTTGGGACATGGTTTGACCCCCTTAGGAAAGTGCTATCATCATGAAACGTTCAGATCACTTACAACTCAATAGAATCTACCTTCCTGTAACGTTTCAGCCTGATTGGACCTTGTTTTCACACAAATGAACCCAGAATGATGTGAAATTTTGCTTCGTGCAACATAATTCTGGGTGCCATTTAAAAACCATAAGTGCTAATGACTCCATTCCTTTTTGTGGTTGTAGGGGCTGTTGATTGGAGTACACTAAAACAAACCTGATCTCTCTAGGCCATTCAGAAGCAAAGTTATAAGCCCACAAATGTGTAACTGGACTACTTCTTTAAATTGACACAAGATCCGGTTACCTTTGGGACATGGTTTGACCCCCTTAGGAAAGTGCTATCATCATGAAACGTTCAGATCACTTACAACTCAATAGATTCTACCTTTGTGTAACATTTCAGCCTTATCTGACCTTGTTTTCACACAAATGAACCCAGAATGATGTGAAATTGTGCTTCGTGCAACATAACTCTGAGTGCCATTTAAAAACCATAAGTGCTAATGACTCCGTTCCTTTTTGGGGTAATGGGGGCTGTTAATTGGAGTACTCTAAAACAAACCTGACCTCTCTAGGATATTCCAAAGCCAAGTTGTAAGCCCACAAATGTATAACTGGACTACTTCTTTAAATTGACACCAGATCCGGTGACCTTTGGGACATGGTTTGACCCCCTTAGGAAAGTGCTATCATCATGAAACGTTCAAATCACTTACAACTCAATAGATTCTACCTTCCTGTATTGTTTTAGCCTAATTGGACCTTGTTTTCACACAAATGAACACAGAATGATGTGAATTTGTGCTTCGTGCAACATAATTCTGGGTGCCATTTAAAAACAATAAGCGCTAATGACTCCATTCCTTTTTTGGGTAATGGGGGCTGTTAATTGGAGTACTGTAAAATAAACCTGACCTCTCTAGGACATTCAGAAGCCAAGTTATAAGCCCACAAAGGGGTAACTGGACTACTTCTTTAAAGTGACACCAGGCCCGGTGACCTTTGGGACATGGTTTGACCCCCTTAGGAAAGCGCTATCATCATGAAACGTTCAGATCACTTACAACTCAATAGATTCTACCTTCCTGTAACGTTTCAGCCTGATTGGAGCTTGTTTTCACACAAATGAACCCAGAATGATGTGAAATTGTGCTTCGTGCAACATAATTCTGGTTGCCATTTACAAACCATAAGTTCTAATGACTCCATTCCTTTTTGTGGTTGTAGGGGCTGTTGATTGGAGTAATCTAAAACAAACCTGACCTCTCTAGGATATTCAGAAGCCAAGTTATAAGCCCACAAAGGTGTAACTGGACTACTTCTTTAAAGTGACACCAGGCCCGGTGACCTTTGGGACATGGTTTGACCCCCTATAGGAATGTGCGATCATCATGAAACGTTCAGATCACTTACAACTCAATATATTCTACCTTCTTGTAATGTTTCAGCCTGATTGGACCTTGTTTTCACACAAATGGACCCAGAATGATGTGAAATTGTGCTTCGTGCAACATAATTCTGGGTGCCATTTACAAACCATAAGTGCTAATGACTCCATTCCTTTTTGTGGTTGTAGGCGCTGTTGATTGGAGTACACTAAAACGAACCTGATCTCTCTAGGACATTCAGAAGCCAAGTTATAAGCCCACAAATGTGTAACTGGACTACTTCTTTAAATTGACACCAGATCCGGTGACCTTTGGGACATGGTTTGACCCCCTTAGGAAAGTGATATCATCATTAAATGTTCAGATCACTTACAACTCAATAGATTCTACCTTCTTGTAACGTTTCAGCCTGATTGGACCTTGTTTTCACACAAATGAACCCAGAATGATGTGAAATTGTGCTTTGTGCAACATAATTCTGGGTGCCATTTAAAAACCATAAGTGCTAATAACTCCATTCCTTTTTGGGGTAATAGGGGCTGTTAATTGGAGTAATCTAAAACAAACCTGACCTCTCTAGGATATTCAGAAGCCAAGTTATAAGCCCACAAAGGTGTAACTGGACTACTTCTTTAAAGTGACACCAGGCCCGGTGACCTTTGGGACATGGTTTGACCCCCTATAGGAATGTGCGATCATCATGAAACGTTCAGATCACTTACAACTCAATAGATTCTACCTTCTTGTAACGTTTCAGCCTGATTGGACCTTGTTTTCACACAAATGGACCCAGAATGATGTGAAATTGTGCTTCGTGCAACATAATTCTGGGTGCCATTTACAAACCATAAGTGCTAATGACTCCATTCCTTTTTGTGGTTGTAGGGGCTGTTGATTGGAGTACACTAAAACAAACCTGACCTCTCTAGGACATTCAGAATCCAAGTTATAAGCCCACAAAGGTGTAACTGGACTACTTCTTTAAAGTGACACCAGGCTCGGTGACCTTTGGGACATGGTTTGACCCCCTATAGGAATGTGCGATCATCATGAAACGTTCAGATCACTTACAACTCAATAGATTCTACCTTCTTGTAACGTTTCAGCCTGATTGGACCTTGTTTTCACACAAATGGACCCAGAATGATGTGAACTTGTGCTTCGTGCAACATAATTCTGGGTGCCATTTACAAACCATAAGTGCTAATGACTCCATTCCTTTTTGTGGTTGTAGGGGCTGTTGATTGGAATACTCTGAAACAAACCTGATCTCTCTAGGACATTCAGAAGCCAAGTTATAAGCCCACAAATGTGTAACTGGACTACTTCTTTAAATTGACACCAGATCCGATGACCTTTGGGACATGGTTTGACCCCCTTAGGAAAGTGCTATCATCATGAAACGTTCAGATCACTTACAACTCAATAGAATCTACCTTCCTGTAACGTTTCAGCCTGATTGGACCTTGTTTTCACACAAATGAACCCAGAATGATGTGAAATTTTGCTTCGTGCAACATAATTCTGGGTGCCATTTAAAAACCATAAGCGCTAATGACTCCATTCCTTTTTGTGGTTGTAGGGGCTGTTGATTGGAGTACACTAAAACAAACCTGATCTCTCTAGGCCATTCAGAAGCAAAGTTATAAGCCCACAAATGTGTAACTGGACTACTTCTTTAAATTGACACAAGATCCGGTTACCTTTGGGACATGGTTTGACCCCCTATAGGAATGTGCGATCATCAAGAAACATTCAGATCACTTACAACTCAATAGATTCTACCTTCTTGTAACGTTTCAGCCTGATTGGACCTTGTTTTCACACAAATGGACCCAGAATGATGTGAAATTGTGCTTCGTGCAACATAATTCTGGGTGCCATTTACAAACCATAAGTGCTAATGACTCCATTCCTTTTTGTGGTTGTAGGCGCTGTTGATTGGAGTTCACTAAAACGAACCTGATCTCTCTAGGACATTCAGAAGCCAAGTTATAAGCCCACAAATGTGTAACTGGACTACTTCTTTAAATTGACACCAGATCCGGTGACCTTTGGGACATGATTTGACCCCCTTAGGAAAGTGTTATCATCATGAAATGTTCAGATCACTTACAACTCAATAGATTCTACCTTCTTGTAACGTTTCAGCCTGATTGGACCTTGTTTTCACACAAATGAACCCAGAATGATGTGAAATTGTGCTTTGTGCAACATAATTCTGGGTGCCATTTAAAAACCATAAGTGCTAATAACTCCATTCCTTTTTGGGGTAATAGGGGCTGTTAATTGGAGTAATCTAAAACAAACCTGACCTCTCTAGGATATTCAGAAGCCAAGTTATAAGCCCACAAAGGTGTAACTGGACTACTTCTTTAAAGTGACACCAGGCCCGGTGACCTTTGGGACATGGTTTGACCCCCTATAGGAATGTGCGATCATCATGAAACGTTCAGATCACTTACAACTCAATAGATTCTACCTTCTTGTAACGTTTCAGCCTGATTGGACCTTGTTTTCACACAAATGGACCCAGAATGATGTGAAATTGTGCTTCGTGCAACATAATTCTGGGTGCCATTTACAAACCATAAGTGCTAATGACTCCATTCCTTTTTGTGGTTGTAGGGGCTGTTGATTGGAGTACACTAAAACAAACCTGACCTCTCTAGGACATTCAGAAGCCAAGTTATAAGCCCACAAAGGTGTAACTGGACTACTTCTTTAAAGTGACACCAGGCTCGGTGACCTTTGGGACATGGTTTGACCCCCTATAGGAATGTGCGATCATCATGAAACGTTCAGATCACTTACAACTCAATAGATTCTACCTTCTTGTAACGTTTCAGCCTGATTGGACCTTGTTTTCACACAAATGGACCCAGAATGATGTGAACTTGTGCTTCGTGCAACATAATTCTGGGTGCCATTTACAAACCATAAGTGCTAATGACTCCATTCCTTTTTGTGGTTGTAGGGGCTGTTGATTGGAATACTCTGAAACAAACCTGATCTCTCTAGGACATTCAGAAGCCAAGTTATAAGCCCACAAATGTGTAACTGGACTACTTCTTTAAATTGACACCAGATCCGATGACCTTTGGGACATGGTTTGACCCCCTTAGGAAAGTGCTATCATCATGAAACGTTCAGATCACTTACAACTCAATAGAATCTACCTTCCTGTAACGTTTCAGCCTGATTGGACCTTGTTTTCACACAAATGAACCCAGAATGATGTGAAATTTTGCTTCGTGCAACATAATTCTGGGTGCCATTTAAAAACCATAAGTGCTAATGACTCCATTCCTTTTTGTGGTTGTAGGGGCTGTTGATTGGAGTACACTAAAACAAACCTGATCTCTCTAGGCCATTCAGAAGCAAAGTTATAAGCCCACAAATGTGTAACTGGACTACTTCTTTAAATTGACACAAGATCCGGTTACCTTTGGGACATGGTTTGACCCCCTTAGGAAAGTGCTATCATCATGAAACGTTCAGATCACTTACAACTCAATAGATTCTACCTTCGTGTAACATTTCAGCCTTATCTGACCTTGTTTTCACACAAATGAACCCAGAATGATGTGAAATTGTGCTTCGTGCAACATAACTCTGAGTGCCATTTAAAAACCATAACTGCTAATGACTCCGTTCCTTTTTGGGGTAATGGGGGCTGTTAATTGGAGTACTCTAAAACAAACCTGACCTCTCTAGGATATTCCAAAGCCAAGTTGTAAGCCCACAAATGTATAACTGGACTACTTCTTTAAATTGACACCAGATCCGGTGACCTTTGGGACATGGTTTGACCCCCTTAGGAAAGTGCTATCATCATGAAACGTTCAAATCACTTACAACTCAATAGATTCTACCTTCCTGTATTGTTTTAGCCTGATTGGACCTTGTTTTCACACAAATGAACACAGAATGATGTGAAATTGTGCTTCGTGCAACATAATTCTGGGTGCCATTTAAAAACAATAAGCGCTAATGACTCCATTCCTTTTTTGGGTAATGGGGGCTGTTAATTGGAGTACTGTAAAATAAACCTGACCTCTCTAGGACATTCAGAAGCCAAGTTATAAGCCCACAAAGGGGTAACTGGACTACTTCTTTAAAGTGACACCAGGCCCGGTGACCTTTGGGACATGGTTTGACCCCCTTAGGAAAGCGCTATCATCATGAAACGTTCAGATCACTTACAACTCAATAGATTCTACCTTCCTGTAACGTTTCAGCCTGATTGGAGCTTGTTTTCACACAAATGAACCCAGAATGATGTGAAATTGTGCTTCGTGCAACATAATTCTGGTTGCCATTTACAAACCATAAGTTCTAATGACTCCATTCCTTTTTGTGGTTGTAGGGGCTGTTGATTGGAGTAATCTAAAACAAACCTGACCTCTCTAGGATATTCAGAAGCCAAGTTATAAGCCCACAAAGGTGTAACTGGACTACTTCTTTAAAGTGACACCAGGCCCGGTGACCTTTGGGACATGGTTTGACCCCCTATAGGAATGTGCGATCATCATGAAACGTTCAGATCACTTACAACTCAATAGATTCTACCTTCTTGTAACGTTTCAGCCTGATTGGACCTTGTTTTCACACAAATGGACCCAGAATGATGTGAAATTGTGCTTCGTGCAACATAATTCTGGGTGCCATTTACAAACCATAAGTGCTAATGACTCCATTCCTTTTTGTGGTTGTAGGCGCTGTTGATTGGAGTACACTAAAACGAACCTGATCTCTCTAGGACATTCAGAAGCCAAGTTATAAGCCCACAAATGTGTAACTGGACTACTTCTTTAAATTGACACCAGATCCGGTGACCTTTGGGACATGGTTTGACCCCCTTAGGAAAGTGTTATCATCATTAAATGTTCAGATCACTTACAACTCAATAGATTCTACCTTCTTGTAACGTTTCAGCCTGATTGGACCTTGTTTTCACACAAATGAACCCAGAATGATGTGAAATTGTGCTTTGTGCAACATAATTCTGGGTGCCATTTAAAAACCATAAGTGCTAATAACTCCATTCCTTTTTGGGGTAATAGGGGCTGTTAATTGGAGTAATCTAAAACAAACCTGACCTCTCTAGGATATTCAGAAGCCAAGTTATAAGCCCACAAAGGTGTAACTGGACTACTTCTTTAAAGTGACACCAGGCCCGGTGACCTTTGGGACATGGTTTGACCCCCTATAGGAATGTGCGATCATCATGAAACGTTCAGATCACTTACAACTCAATAGATTCTACCTTCTTGTAACGTTTCAGCCTGATTGGACCTTGTTTTCACACAAATGGACCCAGAATGATGTGAAATTGTGCTTCGTGCAACATAATTCTGGGTGCCATTTACAAACCATAAGTGCTAATGACTCCATTCCTTTTTGTGGTTGTAGGGGCTGTTGATTGGAGTACACTAAAACAAACCTGACCTCTCTAGGACATTCAGAATCCAAGTTATAAGCCCACAAAGGTGTAACTGGACTACTTCTTTAAAGTGACACCAGGCTCGGTGACCTTTGGGACATGGTTTGACCCCCTATAGGAATGTGCGATCATCATGAAACGTTCAGATCACTTACAACTCAATAGATTCTACCTTCTTGTAACGTTTCAGCCTGATTGGACCTTGTTTTCACACAAATGGACCCAGAATGATGTGAACTTGTGCTTCGTGCAACATAATTCTGGGTGCCATTTACAAACCATAAGTGCTAATGACTCCATTCCTTTTTGTGGTTGTAGGGGAGGTTGACTGGAATACTCTGAAACAAACCTGATCTCTCTAGGACATTCAGAAGCCAAGTTATAAGCCCACAAATGTGTAACTGGACTACTTCTTTAAATTGACACCAGATCCGATGACCTTTGGGACATGGTTTGACCCCCTTAGGAAAGTGCTATCATCATGAAACGTTCAGATCACTTACAACTCAATAGATTCTACCTTCGTGTAACATTTCAGCCTTATCTGACCTTGTTTTCACACAAATGAACCCAGAATGATGTGAAATTGTGCTTCGTGCAACATAATTCTGGGTGCCATTTAAAAACCATAAGTGCTAATGACTCCATTCCTTTTTGTGGTTGTAGGGGCTGTTGATTGGAGTACACTAAAACAAACCTGATCTCTCTAGGCCTTTCAGAAGCAAAGTTATAAGCCCACAAATGTGTAACTGGACTACTTCTTTAAATTGACACAAGATCCGGTTACCTTTGGGACATGGTTTGACCCCCTTAGGAAAGTGCTATCATCATGAAACGTTCAGATCACTTACAACTCAATAGATTCTACCTTCGTGTAACATTTCAGCCTTATCTGACCTTGTTTTCACACAAATGAACCCAGAATGATGTGAAATTGTGCTTCGTGCAACATAATTCTGGGTGCCATTTAAAAACCATAAGTGCTAATGACTCCATTCCTTTTTGTGGTTGTAGGGGCTGTTGATTGGAGTACACTAAAACAAACCTGATCTCTCTAGGCCTTTCAGAAGCAAAGTTATAAGCCCACAAATGTGTAACTGGACTACTTCTTTAAATTGACACAAGATCCGGTTACCTTTGGGACATGGTTTGACCCCCTTAGGAAAGTGCTATCATCATGAAACGTTCAGATCACTTACAACTCAATAGATTCTACCTTCCTGTAACATTTCAGCCTTATCTGACCTTGTTTTCACACAAATGAACCCAGAATGATGTGAAATTGTGCTTCGTGCAACATAATTCTGGGTGCCATTTAAAAACCATAAGTGCTAATGACTCCATTCCTTTTTGTGGTTGTAGGGGCTGTTGATTGGAGTACACTAAAAAAACCTGATCTCTCTAGGACATTCAGAAGCCAAGTTATAAGTCCACAAATGTGTAACTGGACTACTTCTTTAAATTGACACCAGATCCGGTTACCTTTGGGACATGGTTTGACCCCCTTAGGAAAGTGCTATCATCATGAAACGTTCAAATCACTTACAACTCAATAGATTCTACCTTCCTGTATTGTTTTAGCCTGATTGGACCTTGTTTTCACACAAATGAACACAGAATGATGTGAAATTGTGCTTCGTGCAACATAATTCTGGGTGCCATTTAAAAACAATAAGCGCTAATGACTCCATTCCTTTTTTGGGTAATGGGGGCTGTTAATTGGAGTACTGTAAAATAAACCTGACCTCTCTAGGACATTCAGAAGCCAAGTTATAAGCCCACAAAGGGGTAACTGGACTACTTCTTTAAAGTGACACCAGGCCCGGTGACCTTTGGGACATGGTTTGACCCCCTTAGGAAAGCGCTATCATCATGAAACGTTCAGATCACTTACAACTCAATAGATTCTACCTTCCTGTAACGTTTCAGCCTGATTGGAGCTTGTTTTCACACAAATGAACCCAGAATGATGTGAAATTGTGCTTCGTGCAACATAATTCTGGTTGCCATTTACAAACCATAAGTTCTAATGACTCCATTCCTTTTTGTGGTTGTAGGCGCTGTTGATTGGAGTACACTAAAACGAACCTGATCTCTCTAGGACATTCAGAAGCCAAGTTATAAGCCCACAAATGTGTAACTGGACTACTTCTTTAAATTGACACCAGATCCGGTGACCTTTGGGACATGGTTTGACCCCCTTAGGAAAGTGTTATCATCATTAAATGTTCAGATCACTTACAACTCAATAGATTCTACCTTCTTGTAACGTTTCAGCCTGATTGGACCTTGTTTTCACACAAATGAACCCAGAATGATGTGAAATTGTGCTTTGTGCAACATAATTCTGGGTGCCATTTAAAAACCATAAGTGCTAATAACTCCATTCCTTTTTGGGGTAATAGGAGCTGTTAATTGGAGTAATCTAAAACAAACCTGACCTCTCTAGGATATTCAGAAGCCAAGTTATAAGCCCACAAAGGTGTAACTGGACTACTTCTTTAAAGTGACACCAGGCCAGGTGACCTTTGGGACATGGTTTGACCCCCTATAGGAATGTGCGATCATCATGAAACGTTCAGATCACTTACAACTCAATAGATTCTACCTTCTTGTAACGTTTCAGCCTGATTGGACCTTGTTTTCACACAAATGGACCCAGAATGATGTGAAATTGTGCTTCGTGCAACATAATTCTGGGTGCCATTTACAAACCATAAGTGCTAATGACTCCATTCCTTTTTGTGGTTGTAGGGGCTGTTGATTGGAGTACAATAAAACAAACCTGACCTCTCTAGGACATTCAGAATCCAAGTTATAAGCCCACAAATGTGTAACTGGACTACTTCTTTAAAGTGACACCAGGCTCGGTGACCTTTGGGACATGGTTTGACCCCCTATAGGAATGTGCGATCATCATGAAACGTTCAGATCACTTACAACTCAATAGATTCTACCTTCTTGTAACGTTTCAGCCTGATTGGACCTTGTTTTCACACAAATGGACCCAGAATGATGTGAACTTGTGCTTCGTGCAACATAATTCTGGGTGCCATTTACAAACCATAAGTGCTAATGACTCCATTCCTTTTTGTGGTTGTAGGGGCTGTTGATTGGAATACTCTGAAACAAACCTGATCTCTCTAGGACATTCAGAAGCCAAGTTATAAGCCCACAAATGTGTAACTGGACTACTTCTTTAAATTGACACCAGATCCGATGACCTTTGGGACATGGTTTGACCCCCTTAGGAAAGTGCTATCATCATGAAACGTTCAGATCACTTACAACTCAATAGAATCTACCTTCCTGTAACGTTTCAGCCTGATTGGACCTTGTTTTCACACAAATGAACCCAGAATGATGTGAAATTTTGCTTCGTGCAACATAATTCTGGGTGCCATTTAAAAACCATAAGTGCTAATGACTCCATTCCTTTTTGTGGTTGTAGGGGCTGTTAATTGGAGTACACTAAAACAAACCTGATCTCTCTAGGCCATTCAGAAGCAAAGTTATAAGCCCACAAATGTGTAACTGGACTACTTCTTTAAATTGACACAAGATCCGGTTACCTTTGGGACATGGTTTGACCCCCTTAGAAAAGTGCTATCATCATGAAACGTTCAGATCACTTACAACTCAATAGATTCTACCTTCGTGTAACATTTCAGCCTTATCTGACCTTGTTTTCACACAAATGAACCCAGAATGATGTGAAATTGTGCTTCGTGCAACATAACTCTGAGTGCCATTTAAAAACCATAACTGCTAATGACTCCGTTCCTTTTTGGGGTAATGGGGGCTGTTAATTGGAGTACTCTAAAACAAACCTGACCTCTCTAGGATATTCCAAAGCCAAGTTGTAAGCCCACAAATGTATACCTGGACTACTTCTTTAAATTGACACCAGATCCGGTGACCTTTGGGACATGGTTTGACCCCCTTAGGAAAGTGCTATCATCATGAAACGTTCAAATCACTTACAACTCAATAGATTCTACCTTCCTGTAACGTTTCAGCCTGATTGGACCTTGTTTTCACACAAATGAACCCAGAATGATGTGAAATTGTGCTTCGTGCAACATAATTCTGGGTGCCATTTAAAAACCATAAGTGCTAATGACTCCATTCCTTTTTGTGGTTGTAGGGGCTGTTGATTGGAGTACACTAAAAAAACCTGATCTCTCTAGGACATTCAGAAGCCAAGTTATAAGTCCACAAAGGTGTAACTGGACTACTTCTTTAAATTGACACCAGATCCGGTGACCTTTGGGACATGGTTTGACCCCCTTAGGAAAGTGCTATCATCATGAAACGTTCAGATCACTTACAACTCAATAGATTCTACCTTCCTGTATTGTTTCAGCCTGATTGGACCTTGTTTTCACACAAATGAACACAGAATGATGTGAAATTGTGCTTCGTGCAACATAATTCTGGGTGCCATTTAAAAACAATAAGCGCTAATGACTCCATTCCTTTTTTGGGTAATGGGGGCTGTTAATTGGAGTACTGTAAAATAAACCTGACCTCTCTAGGACATTCAGAAGCCAAGTTATAAGCCCACAAAGGGGTAACTGGACTACTTCTTTAAAGTGACACCAGGCCCGGTGACCTTTGGAACATGGTTTGACCCCCTTAGGAAAGCGCTATCATCATGAAACGTTCAGATCACTTACAACTCAATAGATTCTACCTTCCTGTAACGTTTCAGCCTGATTGGAGCTTGTTTTCACACAAATGAACCCAGAATGATGTGAAATTGTGCTTCGTGCAACATAATTCTGGGTGCCATTTAAAAACCATAAGTGCTAATGACTCAATTCCTTTTTGTGGTTGTAGGGGCTGTTGATTGGAGTACACTAAAACAAACCTGATCTCTCTATGACATTCAGAAGCCAAGTTATAAGTCCACAAAGGTGTAACTGGACTACTTCTTTAAATTGACACCAGATCCGGTGTCCTTTGGGACATGGTTTGACCCCCTTAGGAAAGTGCCGTCATCATGAAACATTCAGATCACTTACAACTCAATAGATTCTACCTTCCTGTAACGTTTCAGCCTGATTGGACCTTGTTTTCACACAAATGAACCCAGAATGATGTGAAATTGTGCTTCGTGCAACATAATTCTGGGTGCCATTTAAAAACCATAAGCGCTAATGACTCCATTTCTTTTTTGGGTAATGGGGGCTGTTAATTGGAGTACTCTAAAATTAACCTGACCTCTCTAGGACATTCAGAAGCCAAGTTATAAGCCCACAAAGGGGTAACTGGACTACTTCTTTAAAGTGACACCAGGCCCGGTGACTTTTGGGACATGGTTTGACCCCCTTAGGAAAATGCTATCATCATGAAACGTTCAGATCACTTACAACTCAATAGATTCTACCTTCCTGTAACGTTTCAGCCTGATTGGACCTTGTTTTCACACAAATGAACCCAGAATGATGTGAAATTGTGCTTCGTGCAACATAATTCTGGGTGCCATTTAAAAACCATAAGCGCTAATGACTCCATTTCTTTTTTGGGTAATGGGGGCTGTTAATTGGAGTACTCTAAAATAAACCTGACCTCTCTAGGACATTCAGAAGCCAAGTTATAAGCCCACAAAGGGGTAACTGGACTACTTCTTTAAAGTGACACCAGGCCCGGTGACTTTTGGGACATGGTTTGACCCCCTTAGGAAAGTGCTATCATCATGAAACGTTCAGATCACTTACAACTCAATAGATTCTACCTTCCTGTAACGTTTCAGCCTGATTGGACCTTGTTTTCACATAAATGAACCCAGAATGATGTGAAATTGTGCTTCGTGCAACATAATTCTGGGTGCCATTTAAAAACCATAAGTGCTAATGACTCCATTCCTTTTTGTGGTTGTAGGGGCTCTTGATTGGAGTACACTAAAACAAACCTGACCTCTCTAG
Organism: Nothobranchius furzeri; assembly: GCF_043380555.1. NCBI lineage: Eukaryota > Metazoa > Chordata > Actinopteri > Cyprinodontiformes > Nothobranchiidae > Nothobranchius > Nothobranchius furzeri. Next base: position 20,212,872 of record NC_091756.1, read on the forward strand.
GACATTCAGAAGCCAAGTTATAAGCCCACAAAGGTGTAACTGGACTACTTTAAATTGACACCAGATCCGGTGACCTTTGGGACATGGTTTGACCCCCTTAGGAAAGTGCTATCATCATGAAACGTTCAGATCACTTACAACTCAATAGATTCTACCTTCCTGTAACGTTTCAGCCTGATTGGACCTTGTTTTCACACAAATGAACCCAGAATGATGTGAAATTGTGCTTCGTGCAAGACAATTCTGGGTGCCATTTAAAAACCATAAGTGCTAATGACTGCCTTCCTTTTGGTGGTTGTAGGGGCTGTTGATTGGAGTACACTAAAACAAACCTGACCTCTCTAGGACATTCAGAAGCCAAGTTATAAGCCCACAAAGGTGTAACTGGACTAGTTCTTTAAAGTGACACCAGGCCCGGTGACCTTTGGGACATGGTTTGACCCCCTATAGGAATGTGCGATCATCATGAAACGTTCAGATCACTTACAACTCAATAGATTCTACCTTCCTGTAACGTTTCAGCCTGATTGGACCTTGTTTTCACACAAATGGACCCAGAATGATGTTAAATTGTGCTTCGTGCAACATAATTCTGGGTGCCATTTACAAACCATAAGTGCTAATGACTCCATTCCTTTTTGTGGTTGTAGGGGCTGTTGATTGGAGTACACTAAAACAAACCTGATCTCTCTAGGACATTCAGAAGCCAAGTTATAAGCCCACAAAGGTGTAACTGGACTACTTCTTTAAATTGACACCAGATCCGGTGACCTTTGGGACATGGTTTGACCCCCTTAGGAAAGTGCTATCATCATGAAACGTTCAGATCACTTACAACTCAGTAGATTCTACCTTCCTGTAACGTTTCAGCCTGATTGGACCTTGTTTTCACACAAATGAACCCAGAACGATGTGAAATTGTGCTTCGTGCAACATAATTCTGGGTGCCATTTAAAAACCATAAGTGCTAATGACTCCATTCCTTTTTGTGGTTGTAGGGGCTGTTGATTGGAGTACAGTAAAACAAACCTGACCTCTCTAGGACATTCAGAAGCCAAGTTATAAGCCCACAAAGGTGTAACTGGACTACTTTAAATTGACACCAGATCCGGTGACCTTTGGGACATGGTTTGACCCCCTTAGGAAAGTGCTATCATCATGAAACGTTCAGATCACTTACAACTCAATAGATTCTACCTTCCTGTAACGTTTCAGCCTGATTGGACCTTGTTTTCACACAAATGAACCCAGAATGATGTAAAATTGTGCTTCGTGCAACACAATTCTGGGTGCCATTTAAAAACCATAAGTGCTAATGACTGCCTTCCTTTTGGTGGTTGTAGGGGCTCTTGATTGGAGTACACTAAAACAAACCTGACCTCTCTAGGACATTCAGAAGCCAAGTTATAAGCTCACAAAGGTGTAACTGGACTACTTCTTTAAAGTGACACCAGGCCCGGTGACCTTTGGGACATGGTTTGACCCCCTATAGGAATGTGCGATCATCATGAAACGTTCAGATCACTTACAACTCAATAGATTCTACCTTCCTGTAACGTTTCAGCCTGATTGGACCTTGTTTTCACACAAATGGACCCAGAATGATGTTAAATTGTGCTTCGTGCAACATAATTCTGGGTGCCATTTACAAACCATAAGTGCTAATGACTCCATTCCTTTTTGTGGTTGTAGGGGCTGTTGATTGGAGTACACTAAAACAAACCTGATCTCTCTAGGACATTCAGAAGCCAAGTTATAAGCCCACAAAGGTGTAACTGGACTACTTCTTTAAATTGACACCAGATCCGGTGACCTTTGGGACATGGTTTGACCCCCTTAGGAAAGTGCTATCATCATGAAACGTTCAGATCACTTACAACTCAATAGATTCTACCTTCCTGTAACGTTTCAGCCTGATTGGACCTTGTTTTCACACAAATGAACCCAGAATGATGTGAAATTGTGCTTCGTGCAACATAATTCTGGGTGCCATTTAAAAACCATAAGTGCTAATGACTCCATTCCTTTTTGTGGTTGTAGGGGCTCTTGATTGGAGTACACTAAAACAAACCTGACCTCTCTAGGACATTCAGAAGCCAAGTTATAAGCCCACAAAGGTGTAACTGGAATACTTCTTTAAAGTGACACCAGGCCCGGTGACCTTTGGGACATGGTTTGACCCCCTATAGGAATGTGCTCTCATCATGAAACGTTCAGATCACTTACAACTCAATAAATTCTACCTTCTTGTAACGTTTCAGCCTGAATGGACCTTGTTTTCACACAAATGGACCCAGAATGATGTGAAATTGTGCTTCGTGCAACATAATTCTGGGTGCCATTTACAAACCATAAGTGCTAATGACTCCATTCCTTTTTGTGGTTGTAGGGGCTGTTGATTGGAGTACTATGAAACAAACCTGATCTCTCTAGGACATTCAGAAGCCAAGTTATAAGCCCACAAATGTGTAACTGGACTACTTCTTTAAATTGACACCAGATCCGGTGACCTTTGTGACATGGTTTGACCCCCTTAGGAAAGTGCTATCATCATGAAACGTTCAGATCACTTACAACTCAATAGATTCTACCTTCCTGTAACGTTTCAGCCTGATTGGACCTTGTTTTCACACAAATGAACCCAGAATGATGTGAAACTGTGCTTCGTGCAACATAATTCTGGGTGCCATTTACAAACCATAAGTGCTAATGACTCCATTCCTTTTTGTGGTTGTAGGGGCTGTTGATTGGAGTACTCTAAAACAAACCTGACCTCTCTAGGATATTCAGAAGCCAAGTTATAAGCCCACAAAGGGGTAACTGGACTACTTCTTTAAATTGACACCAGATCCGGTGACCTTTGGGACATGGTTTGACCCCCTTAGGAAAGTGCTATCATCATGAAACGTTCAGATCACTTACAAGTCAATAGATTCTACCTTCCTGTAACGTTTCAGCCTGATTGGACCTTGTTTTCACACAAATGAACCCAGAATGATGTGAAATTGTGCTTCGTGCAACATAATTCTGGGTGCCATTTAAAAACCATAAGTGCTAATGACTCCATTCCTTTTTGTGGTTGTAGGGGCTGTTGATTGGAGTACACTAAAACAAACCTGACCTCTCTAGGACATTCAGAAGCCAAGTTATAAGCCCACAAAGGTGTAACTGGAATACTTCTTTAAAGTGACACCAGGCCCGGTGACCTTTGGGACATGGTTTGACCCCCTATAGGAATGTGCGATCATCATGAAACGTTCAGATCACTTACAACTCAATAGATTTTACCTTCCTGTAACGTTTCAGCCTGATTGGACCTTGTTTTCACACAAATGAACCCAGAATGATGTGAAATTGTGCTTCGTGCAACATAATTCTGGGTGCCATTTACAAACCATAAGTGCTAATGACTCCATTCCTTTTTGTGGTTGTAGGGGCTGTTGATTGGAGTACTATGAAACAAACCTGATCTCTCTAGGACATTCAGAAGCCAAGTTATAAGCCCACAAATGTGTAACTGGACTACTTCTTTAAATTGACACCAGATCCGGTGACCTTTGGGACATGGTTTGACCCCCTTAGGAAAGTGCTATCATCATGAAACGTTCAGATCACTTACAACTCAATAGATTCTACCTTCCTGTAACGTTTCAGCCTGATTGGACCTTGTTTTCACACAAATGAACCCAGAATGATGTGAAATTGTGCTTCGTGCATCATAATTCTGGGTGCCATTTAAAAACAATAAGCGCTAATGACTCCATTCCTTTTTTGGGTAATGGGGGCTGTTAATTGGAGTACTCTAAAATAAACCTGACCTCTCTAGGACATTCAGAAGCCAAGTTATAAGCCCACAAAGGGGTAACTGGACTACTTCTTTAGTGACACCAGGCCCGGTGACCTTTGGGACATGGTTTGACCCCCTATAGGAATGTGCTATCATCATGAAACGTTCAGATCACTTACAACTCAATAAATTCTACCTTCTTGTAACGTTTCAGCCTGAATGGACCTTGTTTTCACACAAATGGACCCAGAATGATGTGAAATTGTGCTTCGTGCAACATAATTCTGGGTGCCATTTACAAACCATAAGTGCTAATGACTCCATTCCTTCTTGTGGTTGTAGGGGCTGTTGATTGGAGTACTATGAAACAAACCTGATCTCTCTAGGACATTCAGAAGCCAAGTTATAAGCTCACAAATGTGTAACTGGACTACTTCTTTAAATTGACACCAGATCCGGTGACCTTTGTGACATGGTTTGACCCGCTTAGGAAAGTGCTATCATCATGAAACGTTCAGATCACTTACAACTCAATAGATTCTACCTTCCTGTAACGTTTCAGCCTGATTGGACCTTGTTTTCACACAAATGAACCCAGAATGATGTGAAACTGTGCTTCGTGCTACATAATTCTGGGTGCCATTTACAAACCATAAGTGCTAATGACTCCATTCCTCTTTGTGGTTGTAGGGGCTGTTGATTGGAGTACTCTAAAACAAACCTGACCTCTCTAGGATATTCAGAAGCCAAGTTATAAGCCCACAAAGGGGTAACTGGACTACTTCTTTAAAGTGACACCAGGCCCCTTGACCTTTGGGACATGGTTTGACCCCCTTAGGAAAGTGCTATCATCATGAAACGTTCAGATCACTTACAACTCAATAGATTCTACCTTCCTGTAACGTTTCAGCCTGATTGGACCTTGTTTTCACACAAATGAACCCAGAATGATGTGAAATTGTGCTTCGTGCAACATAATTCTGGGTGCCATTTAAAAACCATAAGTGCTAATGACTCCATTCCTTTTTGTGGTTGTAGGGGCTGTTGATTGGAGTACACTAAAAAAACTGATCTCTCTAGGACATTCAGAAGCCAAGTTATAAGTCCACAAAGGTGTAACTGGACTACTTCTTTAAATTGACACCAGATCCGGTGACCTTTGGGACATGGTTTGACCCCCTTAGGAAATTGCTATCATCATGAAACGTTCAGATCACTTACAACTCAATAGATTCTACCTTCCTGTAACGTTTCAGCCTGATTGGACCTTGTTTTCACACAAATGAACCCAGAATGATGTGAAATTGTGCTTCGTGCAACATAATTCTGGGTGCCATTTAAAAACAATAAGCGCTAATGACTCCATTCCTTTTTTGGGTAATGGGGGCTGTTAATTGGAGTACTCTAAAATAAACCTGACCTCTCTAGGACATTCAGAAGCCAAGTTATAAGCCCACAAAGGGGTAACTGGACTACTTCTTTAGTGACACCAGGCCCGGTGACCTTTGGGACATGGTTTGACCCCCTTAGGAAAGCGCTATCATCATGAAACGTTCAGATCACTTACAACTCAATAGATTCTACCTTCCTGTAACGTTTCAGCCTGATTGGACCTTGTTTTCACACAAATGAACCCAGAATGATGTGAAATTGTGCCTCGTGCAACATAATTCTGGGTGCCATTTAAAAACCATAAGTGCTAATGACTCCATTCCTTTTTGTGGTTGTAGGGGCTGTTGATTGGAGTACACTAAAACAAACCTGATTCCTCTAGGACATTCAGAAGCCAAGTTATAAGCCCACAAAGGGGTAACTGGACTACTTCTTTAAAGTGACACCAGGCCCGGTGACCTTTGGGACATGGTTTGACCCCCTTAGGAAAGTGCTATCTTCATGAAACGTTCAGATCACTTACAACTCAATAGATTCTACCTTGCTGTAACGTTTCAGCCTGATTGGACCTTGTTTTCACACAAATGAACCCAGAATGATGTGAAATTGTGCTTCGTGCAACATAATTCTGGGTGCCATTTAAAAACCATAAGTGCTAATGACTCCATTCTTTTTTGTGGTTGTAGGGGCTGTTGATTGGAGTACACTAAAACAAACCTGACCTCTCTAGGACATTCAGAAGCCAAGTTATAAGCCCACAAAGGTGTAACTGGACTACTTTAAATTGACACCAGATCCGGTGACCTTTGGGACATGGTTTGACCCCCTTAGGAAAGTGCTATCATCATGAAACGTTCAGATCACTTACAACTCAATAGATTCTACCTTCCTGTAACGTTTCAGCCTGATTGGACCTTGTTTTCACACAAATGAACCAAGAATGATGTGAAATTGTGCTTCGTGCAACACAATTCTGAGTGCCATTTAAAAACCATAAGTGCTAATGACTGCCTTCCTTTTGGTGGTTGTAGGGGCTGTTGATTGGAGTACACTAAAACAAACCTGACCTCTCTAGGACATTCTGAAGCCAAGTTATAAGCCCACAAAGGTGTAACTGGACTACTTCTTTAAAGTGACACCAGGCCCGGTGACCTTTGGGACATGGTTTGACCCCCTATAGGAATGTGCGATCATCATGAAACGTTCAGATCACTTACAACTCAATAGATTCTACCTTCCTGTAACGTTTCAGCCTGATTGGACCTTGTTTTCACACAAATTGACCCAGAATGATGTTAAATTGTGCTTCGTGCAACATAATTCTGGGTGCCATTTACAAACCATAAGTGCTAATGACTCCATTCCTTTTTGTGGTTGTAGGGGCTGTTGATTGGAGTACACTAAAACAAACCTGATCTCTCTAGGACATTCAGAAGCCAAGTTATAAGCCCACAAAGGTGTAACTGGACTACTTCTCTAAATTGACACCAGATCCGGTGACCTTTGGGACATGGTTTGACCCCCTTAGGAAAGTGCTATCATCATGAAACGTTCAGATCACTTACAACTCAATAGATTCTACTTCCTGTAACGTTTCAGCCTGATTGGACCTTGTTTTCACACAAATGAACCCAGAATGATGTGAAATTGTGCTTCGTGCAACATAATTCTGGGTGCCATTTAAAAACCATAAGTGCTAATGACTCCATTCCTTTTTGTGGTTGTAGGGGCTGTTGATTGGAGTAAACACTAAAACAAACCTGACCTCTCTAGGACATTCAGAAGCCAAGTGATAAGCCCACAAAGGTGTAACTGGAATACTTCTTTAAAGTGACACCAGGCCCGGTGACCTTTGGGACATGGTTTGACCCCCTATAGGAATGTGCGATCATCATGAAACGTTCAGATCACTTACAACTCAATAGTTCTACCTTCTTGTAACGTTTCAGCCTGATTGGACCTTGTTTTCACACAAATGGACCCAGAATGATGTGAAATTGTGCTTCTTGCAACATAATTCTGGGTGCCATTTACAAACCATAAGTGCTAATGACTCCATTCCTTTTTGTGGTTGTAGTGGCTGTTGATTGGAGTACTCTGAAACAAACCTGATCCCTCTAGGACATTCAGAAGCCAAGTTATAAGCCCACAAATGTGTAACTGGACTACTTCTTTAAAGTGAAATCAGGCCCGGTGACCTTTGGAACATGATTTGACCCCCTATAGGAATGTGCGATCATCATGAAACGTTCAGATAACTTACAACTCAATAGATTCTACCTTCTTGTAACGTTTCAGCCTGATTGGACCTTGTTTTCACACAAATGGACCCAGAATGATGTGAAATTGTGCTTCGTGCAACATAATTCTGGGTGCCATTTACAAACCATAAGTGCTAATGACTCCATTCCTTTTTGTGGTTGTAGGGGCTGTTGATTGGAGTACACTAAAACAAACCTGATCTCTCTAGGACATTCAGAAGCCAAGTTATAAGCCCACAAAGGTGTAACTGGACTACTTCTTTAAATTGACACCAGATCCGGTGACCTTTGGGACATGGTTTGACCCCCTTAGGAAAGTGCTATCATCATGAAACGTTCAGATCACTTACAACTCAATAGATTCTACCTTCCTGTAACGTTTCAGCCTGATTGGCCCTTGTTTTCACACAAATGAACCCAGAATGATGTGAAATTGTGCTTCGTGCAACATAATTCTGGGTGCCATTTAAAAACCATAAGTGCTAATGACTCCATTCCTTTTTGTGGTTGTAGGGGCTGTTGATTGGAGTTCACTAAAACAAACCTGACCTCTCTAGGACATTCAGAAGCCAAGTTATATTCCCACAAAGGTGTAACTGGAATACTTCTTTAAAGTGACACCAGGCCCGGTGACCTTTGGGACATGGTTTGACCCCCTATAGGAATGTGCTATCATCATGAAACGTTCAGATCACTTACAACTCAATAAATTCTACCTTCTTGTAACGTTTCAGCCTGAATGGACCTTGTTTTCACACAAATGGACCCAGAATGATGTGAAATTGTGCTTCGTGCAACATAATTCTGGGTGCCATTTACAAACCATAAGTGCTAATGACTCCATTCCTTTTTGTGGTTGTAGGGGCTGTTGATTGGAGTACTATGAAACAATCCTGATCTCTCTAGGACATTCAGAAGCCAAGTTATAAGCCCACAAATGTGTAACTGGACTACTTCTTTAAATTGACACCAGATCCGGTGACCATTGTGACATGGTTTGACCCCCTTAGGAAAGAGCTATCATCATGAAACGTTCAGATCACTTACAACTCAATAGATTCTACCTTCCTGTAACGTTTCAGCCTGATTGGACCTTGTTTTCACACAAATGAACCCAGAATGATGTGAAATTGTGCTTCGTGCAACATAATTCTGGGTGCCATTTAAAAACCATAAGTGCTAATGACTCCATTCCTTTTTGTGGTTGTAGGGGCTGTTGATTGGAGTACACTAAAAAAAACTGATCTCTCTAGGACATTCAGAAGCCAAGTTATATGTCCACAAAGGTGTAACTGGACTACTTCTTTAAATTGACACCAGATCCGGTGACCTTTGGGACATGGTTTGACCCCCTTAGGAAAGTGCTATCATCATGAAACGTTCAGATCACTTACAACTCAATAGATTCTACCTTCCTGTAACGTTTCAGCCTGATTGGACCTTGTTTTCACACAAATGAACCCAGAATGATGTGAAATTGTGCTTCGTGCAACATAATTCTGGGTGCCATTTAAAAACAATAAGCGCTAATGACTCCATTCCTTTTTTGGGTAATGGGGGCTGTTAATTGGAGTACTCTAAAATAAACCTGACCTCTCTAGGACATTCAGAAGCCAAGTTATAAGCCCACAAAGGGGTAACTGGACTACTTCTTTAGTGACACCAGGCCCGGTGACCTTTGGGACATGGTTTGACCCCCTTAGAAAAGCGCTATCATCATGAAACGTTCAGATCACTTACAACTCAATAGATTCTACCTTCCTGTAACGTTTCAGCCTGATTGGACCTTGTTTTCACACAAATGAACCCAGAATGATGTGAAATTGTGCCTCGTGCAACATAATTCTGGGTGCCATTTAAAAACCATAAGTGCTAATGACTCCATTCCTTTTTGTGGTTGTAGGGGCTGTTGATTGGAGTACACTAAAACAAACCTGATCTCTCTAGGACATTCAGAAGCCAAGTTATAAGACCACAAAGGGGTAACTGGACTACTTCTTTAAAGTGACACCAGGCCCGGTGACATTTGGGACATGGTTTGACCCCCTTAGGAAAGTGCTATCTTCATGAAACGTTCAGATCACTTACAACTCAATAGATTCTACATTGCTGTAACGTTTCAGCCTGATTGGACCTTGTTTTCACACAAATGAACCCAGAATGATGTGAAATTGTGCTTCGTGCAACACAATTCTGGGTGCCATTTAAAAACCATAAGTGCTAATGACTGACTTCTTTTTGGTGGTTGTAGGGGCTGTTGATTGGAGTACACTAAAACAAACCTGACCTCTCTAGGACATTCTGAAGCCAAGTTATAAGCCCACAAAGGTGTAACTGGATTACTTCTTTAAAGTGACACCAGGCCCGGTGACCTTTGGGACATGGTTTGACCCCCTATAGGAATGTGCGATCATCATGAAACGTTCAGATCACTTACAACTCAATAGATTCTACCTTCCTGTAACGTTTCAGCCTGATTGGACCTTGTTTTCACACAAATGGACCCAGAATGATGTTAAATTGTGCTTCGTGCAACATAATTCTGGGTGCCATTTACAAACCATAAGTGCTAATGACTCCATTCCTTTTTGTGGTTGTAGGGGCTGTTGATTGGAGTACACAAAAACAAACCTGATCTCTCTAGGACATTCAGAAGCCAAGTTATAAGCCCACAAAGGTGTAACTGGACTACTTCTCTAAATTGACACCAGATCCGGTGACCTTTGGGACATGGTTTGACCCCCTTAGGAAAGTGCTATCATCATGAAACGTTCAGATCACTTACAACTCAATAGATTCTACTTCCTGTAACGTTTCAGCCTGATTGGACCTTGTTTTCACACAAATGAACCCAGAATGATGTGAAATTGTGCTTCGTGCAACATAATTCTGGGTGCCATTTAAAAACCATAAGTGCTAATGACTCCATTCCTTTTTGTGGTTGTAGGGGCTGTTGATTGGAGTACACTAAAACAAACCTGACCTCTCTAGGACATTCAGAAGCCAAGTGATAAGCCCACAAAGGTGTAACTGGAATACTTCTTTAAAGTGACACCAGGCCCGGTGACCTTTGGGACATGGTTTGACCCCCTATAGGAATGTGCGATCATCATGAAACGTTCAGATCACTTACAACTCAATAGATTCTACCTTCTTGTAACGTTTCAGCCTGATTGGACCTTGTTTTCACACAAATGGACCCAGAATGATGTGAAATTGTTCTTCTTGCAACATAATTCTGGGTGCCATTTACAAACCATAAGTGCTAATGACTCCATTCCTTTTTGTGGTTGTAGGGGCTGTTGATTGGAGTACTCTGAAACAAACCTGATCCCTCTAGGACATTCAGAAGCCAAGTTATAAGCCCACAAATGTGTAACTGGACTACTTCTTTAAAGTGACATCAAGCCCGGTGACCTTTGGAACATGGTTTGACCCCCTATAGGAATGTGCGATCATCATGAAACGTTCAGATCACTTACAACTCAATAGATTCTACCTTCTTGTAACGTTTCAGCCTGATTGGACCTTGTTTTCACACAAATGGACCCAGAATGATGTGAAATTGTGCTTCATGCAACATAATTCTGGGTGCCATTTAAAAACCATAAGTGCTAATGTCTCCATTCCTTTTGGGGGTAAGGGGGCTGTTAATTGGAGTACTCTAAAACAAACCTGACCTCTCTAGGATATTCAAAAGCCAAGTTATAAGCCCACAAATGTGTAACTGGACTACTTTAAAGTGACACCAGACCCGGTGACCTTTGGGACATGGTTTGACCCCCTATAGGAATGTGCGATCATCATGAAACGTTCAGATCACTTACAACTCAATAGATTCTACCTTCTTGTAACGTTTCAACCTGATTGGACCTTGTTTTCACACAAATGGACCCAGAATGATGTGAAATTGTGCTTCGTGCAACATAATCCTGGGTGCCATTTACAAACCATAAGTGCTAATGACTCCATTCCTTTTTGGGGTAATGGGGGCTATTAATTGGAGTACTCTAAAACAAACCTGACCTCTCTAGGATATTCAGAAGCCAAGTTATGAGCCCACAAATGTGTAACTGGACTACTTCTTTAAAGTGACACCAGGCCCGGTGACCTTTGGGACATGGTTTGACCCCCTATAGGAATGTGCGATCATCATGAAACGTTCAGATCACTTACAACTCAATAGATTCTACCTTCTTGTAGCGTTTCAGCCTGATTGGACCTTGTTTTCACACAAATGGACCCAGAATGATGTGAAATTGTGCTTCGTGCAACATAATTCTGGGTGCCATTTAAAAACCATAAGTGCTAATGACTCCATTCCTTTTTGTGGTTGTAGGGGCTGTTGATTGGAGTGCACTAAAACAAACCTGATCTCTCTAGGCCATTCAGAAATAAAGTTATAAGCCCACAAATGTGTAACTGGACTACTTCTTTAAATTGACACCAGATCCGGTTACCTTTGGGACATGGTTTGACCCCCTTAGGAAAGTGCTATCATCATGAAACGTTCAGATCACTTACAACTCAATAGATTCTACCTTCGTGTAACATTTCAGCCTTATCTGACCTTGTTTTCACACAAATTAACCCAGAATGATGTGAAATTGTGCTTCGTGCAACATAATTCTGAGTGCCATTTAAAAGCCATAACTGCTAATGACTCCGTTCCTTTTTGGGGTAATGGGGGCTGTTAATTGGAGTACTCTATAACAAACCTGACCTCTCTACCATATTCCAAAGCCAAGTTGTAAGCCCACAAATGTACAACTGGACTACTTCTTTAAATTGACACCAGATCCGGTGACCTTTGGGACATGGTTTGACCCCCTTAGGAAAGTGCTATCATCATGAAACGTTCAGCTCACTTACAACTCAATAGATTCTACCTTCCTGTAACGTTTCAGCCTGATTGGACCTTGTTTTCACACAAATGAACCCAGAATGATATGAAATTGTGCTTCGTGCAACATAATTCTGGGTGCCATTTAAAAACCATAAGCGCTAATGTCTCCATTCCTTTTTTGGGTAATGGGGGCTGTTAATTGGAGTACTCTAAAATAATCCTGACCTCTCTAGGATATTCAGAAGCCAAGTTATAAGCCCACAAAGGGGTAACTGGACTACTTCTTTAAAGTGACACCAGGCCCGGTGACCTTTGGGACATGGTTTGACCCCCTTAGGAAAGTGCTATCATCATGAAACGTTCAGATCACTTACAACTCAATAGATTCTACCTTCCTGTAACGTTTCAGCCGGATTGGACCTTGTTTTCACACAAATGAACCCAGAATTATGTGAAATTGTGCTTCGTGCAACATAATTCTGGGTGCCATTTAAAAACCATAAGTGCTAATGACTCCATTCCTTTTTGTGGTTGTAGGGGCTGTTGATTGGAGTACAATAAAACAAACCTGATCTCTCTAGGACATTCAGAAGCCAAGTTATAAGTCCACAAAGGTGTAACTGGACTACTTCTTTAAAGTGACACCAGATCCGGTGACCTTTGGGACATGGTTTGACCCCCTTAGGAAAGTGCTATCATCATGAAACGTTCAGATCACTTACAACTCAATAGATTCTACCTTCCTGTAAGGTTTCAGCCTGATTGGACCTTGTTTTCACACAAATGAACCCAGAATGATGTGAAACTGTGCTTCGTGCAACATAATTCTGGGTGCCATTTAAAAACCATAAGCGCTAATGACTCCATTCCTTTTTTGGGTAATGGGGGCTGTTAATTGGAGTACTCTAAAATAAACCTGACCTCTCTAGGACATTCAGAAGCCAAGTTATAAGCCCACAAAGGGGTAACTGGACTACTTCTTTAAAGTGACACCAGGCCCGGTGACCTTTGGGACATGGTTTGACCCCCTTAGGAAAGTGCTATCATCATGAAACGTTCAGATCACTTACAACTCAACAGATTCTACCTTCCTGTAACGTTTCAGCCTGATTGGACCTTGTTTTCACACAAATGAACCCAGAATGATGTGAAATTGTGCTTCGTGCAACATAATTCTGGGTGCCATTTAAAAACCATAAGTGCTAATGACTCCACTCCTTTTTGTGGTTGTAGGGGCTTTTGACTGGAGTACACTAAAACAAACCTGACCTCTCTAGGACATTCAGAAGCCAAGTTATAAGCCCACAAAGGTGTAACTGGACTACTTTAAATTGACACCAGATCTGGTGACCTTTGGGACATGGTTTGACCCCCTTAGGAAAGTGCTATCATCATGAAACGTTCAGATCACTTACAACTCAATAGATTCTACCTTTCTGTAACGTTTCAGCCTGATTGGACCTTGTTTTCACACAAATGATCCCAGAATGATGTGAAATTGTGCTTCGTGCAACATAATTCTGGGTGCCATTTAAAAACCATAAGTGCTAATGACTGCCTTCCTTTTGGTGGTTGTAGGGGCTGTTGATTGGAGTACACTAAAACAAACCTGACCTCTCTAGGACATTCAGAAGCCAAGTTATATGCCCACAAAGGTGTAACTGGACTACTTCTTTAAAGTGACACCAGGCCCGGTGACCTTTGGGACATGGTTTGACCCCCTATAGGAATGTGCGATCATCATGAAACGTTCAGATCACTTACAACTTAATAGATTCTACCTTCTTGTAACGTTTCAGCCTGATTGGACCTTGTTTTCACACAAATGGACCCAGAATGATGTTAAATTGTGCATCGTGCAACATAATTCTGGGTGCCATTTACAAACCATAAGTGCTAATGACTCCATTCCTTTTTGCGGTTGTAGGGGCTGTTGATTGGAGTACACTTAAACAAACCTGATCTCTCTAGGACATTCAGAAGCCAAGTTATAAGCCCACAAAGGTGTAACTGGACTACTTCTTTAAATTGACACCATATCTGGTGACCTTTGGGAAATGGTTTGACCCCCTTAGGAAAGTGCTATCATCATGAAACCTTCAGATCACTTACAACTCAATAGATTCTACCTTCCTGTAACGTTTCAGCCTGATTGGACCTTGTTTCCACACAAATGAACCCAGAATGATTTGAAATTGTGCTTCGTGCAACATAATTCTGGGTGCCATTTAAAAACCATAAGTGCTAATGACTCCATTCCTTTTTGTGGTTGTAGGGGCTGTTGATTGGAGTACACTAGAACAAACCTGACCTCTCTAGGACATTCAGAAGCCAAGTTATAAGCCCACAAAGGTGTAACTGGACTACTTCTTTAAAGTGACACCAGATCCGGTGACCTTTGGGACATGGTTTGACCCCCTATAGGAATGTGCGATCATCATGAAACGTTCAGATCACTTACAACTCAATAGATTCTACCTTCTTGTAACGTTTCAACCTGATTGGACCTTGTTTTCACACAAATGGACCCAGAATGATGTGAAATTGTGCTTCGTGCAACATAATCCTGGGTGCCATTTACAAACCATAAGTGCTAATGTCTCCATTCCTTTTGGGGGTAAGGGGGCTGTTAATTGGAGTACTCTAAAACAAACCTGACCTCTCTAGGATATTCAAAAGCCAAGTTATAAGCCCACAAATGTGTAACTGGACTACTTTAAAGTGACACCAGACCCGGTGACCTTTGGGACATGGTTTGACCCCCTATAGGAATGTGCGATCATCATGAAACGTTCAGATCACTTACAACTCAATAGATTCTACCTTCTTGTAACGTTTCAACCTGATTGAACCTTGTTTTCACACAAATGGACCCAGAATGATGTGAAATTGTGCTTCGTGCAACATAATCCTGGGTGCCATTTACAAACCATAAGTGCTAATGACTCCATTCCTTTTTGTGGTTGTAGGGGCTGTTGATTGGAGTACACTAAAACAAACCTGACCTCTCTAGGACATTCAGAAGCCAAGTTATAAGCCCACAAAGGTGTAACTGGACTACTTCTTTAAAGTGACACCAGGCTCGGTGACCTTTGGGACATGGTTTGACCCCCTATAGGAATGTGCGATCATCATGAAACGTTCAGATCACTTACAACTCAATAGATTCTACGTTCTTGTAACGTTTCAGCCTGATTGGACCTTGTTTTCACACAAATGGACCCAGAATGATGTGAAATTGTGCTTCGTGCAACATAATTCTGGGTGCCATTTACAAACCATAAGTGCTAATGACTCCATTCCTTTTTGTGGTTGTAGGGGCTGTTGATTGGAGTACTCTGAAACAAACCTGATCTCTCTAGGACATTCAGAAGCCAAGTTATAAGCCCACAAATGTGTAACTGGACTACTTCTTTAAATTGACACCAGATCCGATGACCTTTGGGACATGGTTTGACCCCCTTAGGAAAGTGCTATCATCATGAAATGTTCAGATCACTTATATTTCAATAGATTCTACCTTCCTGTAAAGTTTCAGCCTGATTGGACCTTGTTTTCACACAAATGAACCCAGAATGATGTGAAATTGTGCTTCGTGCAACATAATTCTGGGTGCCATTTAAAAACCATAAGTGCTAATGACTCCATTCCTTTTTGGGGTAATGGGGGCTGTTAATTGGAGTACTCTAAAACAAACCTGACCTCTCTAGGATATTCAGAAGCCAAGTTATGAGCCCACAAATGTGTAACTGGACTACTTCTTTAAATTGACACCAGATCCGGTTACCTTTGGGACATGGTTTGACCCCCTTAGGAAAGTGCTATCATCATGAAACGTTCAGATCACTTACAACTCAATAGATTCTACCTTCGTGTAACATTTCAGCCTTATCTGACCTTGTTTTCACACAAATGAACCCAGAATGGTGTGAAATTGTGCTTCGTGCAACATAATTCTGAGTGCCATTTAAAAGCCATAACTGCTAATGAGTCCGTTCCTTTTTGGGGTAATGGGGGCTGTTAATTGGAGTACTCTAAAACAAACCTGACCTCTCTAGGATATTCCAAAGCCAAGTTGTAAGCCCACAAATGTACAACTGGACTACTTCTTTAAATTGACACCAGATCCGGTGACCTTTGGGACATGGTTTGACCCCCTTAGGAAAGTGCTATCATCATGAAACGTTCAGATCACTTACAACTCAATAGATTCTACCTTCCTGTAACGTTTCAGCCTGATTGGACCTTGTTTTCACACAAATGAACCCAGAATGATATGAAATTGTGCTTCGTGCAACATAATTCTGGGTGCCATTTACAAACCATAAGTGCTAATGACTCCATTCCTTTTTGTGGTTGTAGGGGCTGTTAATTGGAGTACACTAAAACAAACCTGATCTCTCTAGGACATTCGGAAGCCAAGTTATAAGCCCACAAATGTGTAACTGGACTACTTCTTTAAAATGACACCAGATCCAGTGACATTTGGGACATGGTTTGACCCCCTTAGAAAAGTGCTATCATCATGAAACGTTCAGATCACTTACAACTCAATAGATTCTACCTTCCTGTAACGTTTCAGCCTGATTGGACCTTGTTTTCACACAAATGAACCCAGAATGATGTGAAACTGTTGCTTCGTGCAACATAATTCTGGGTGCCATTTAAAAACCATAAGCGCTAATGACTCCATTCCTTTTTGTGGTTGTAGGGGCTGTTGATTGGAGTACAATAAAACAAACCTGATCTCTCTAGGACATTCAGAAGCCAAGTTATAAGTCCACAAAGGTGTAACTGGACTATTTCTTTAAATTGACACCAGATCCGGTGACCTTTGGGACATGGTTTGACCCCCTTAGGAAAGTGCTATCATCATGAAACGTTCAGATCACTTACAACTCAATAGATTCTACCTTCCTGTAACGTTTCAGCCTGATGGACCTTGTTTTCACACAAATGAACCCAGAATGATGTGAAACTGTGCTTCGTGCAACATAATTCTGGGTGCCATTTAAAAACCATAAGCGCTAATGACTCCATTCCTTTTTTGGGTAATGGGGGCTGTTAATTGGAGTACTCTAAAATAAACCTGACCTCTCTAGGACATTCAGAAGCCAAGTTATAAGCCCACAAAGGGGTAACTGGACTACTTTAAAGTGACACCAGGCCCGGTGACCTTTGGGACATGGTTTGACCCCCTTAGGAAAATGCTATCATCATGAAACGTTCAGATCACTTACAACTCAATAGATTCTACCTTCCTGTAACGTTTCAGCCTGATTGGACCTTGTTTTCACACAAATGAACCCAGAATGATGTGAAATTGTGCTTCGTGCAACATAATTCTGGGTGCCATTTAAAAACCATAAGTGCTAATGACTCCATTCCTTTTTGTGGTTGTAGGGGCTGTTGACTGGAGTACACTAAAACAAACCTGACCTCTCTAGGACATTCAGAAGCCAAGTTATAAGCCCACAAAGGTGTAACTGGACTACTTTAAATTGACACCAGATCCGGTGACCTTTGGGACATGGTTTGACCCCCTTAGGAAAGTGCTATCATCATGAAACGTTCAGATCACTTACAACTCAATAGATTCTACCTTCCTGTAACGTTTCAGCCTGATTGGACCTTGTTTTCACACAAATGAACCCAGAATGATTTGAAATTGTGCTTCGTGCAACATAATTCTGGGTGCCATTTAAAAACCATAAGTGCTAATGACTCCATTCCTTTTTGTGGTTGTAGGGGCTGTTGATTGGAGTACACTAAAACAAACCTGATCTCTCTATGACATTCAAAAGCCAAGTTATAAGCCTACAAATGTGTAACTGGACTACTTCTTTATATTGACACCAGATCTGGTGACCTTTGGGACATGGTTTGACCCCCTTAGGAAAGTGCTATCATCATGAAACGTTCAGATCACTTACAACTCACTAGATTCTACCTTCCTGTAACGTTTCAGCCTGATTGGACCTTGTTTTCACACAAATGAACCCAGAATGATGTGAAATTGTGCTTCGTGCAACATAATCCTGGGTGCCATTTAAAAACCATAAGTGCTAATGACTCCATTCCTTTTTGTGGTTGTAGGGGATGTTGATTGGAGTACACTAAAACCAAACTGATCTCTCTAGGACATTCAGAAGCCAAGTTATAAGCCCACAAATGTGTAACTGGACTACTTCTTTAAATTGACACCAGATCCAGTGACATATGGGACATGGTTTGACCCCCTTAGGAAAGTGCTATCATCATGAAACGTTCAGATCACTTACAACTCAAGAGATTCTACCTTCCTGTAACGTTTCAGCCTGATTGGACCTTGTTTTCACACAAATGAATGCAGAATGATGTGAAATTGTGCTTCGTGCAACATAATTCTGGGTGCCATTTACAAACCATAAGTGCTAATGACTCCATTCCTTTTTGTGGTTGTAGGGGCTGTTGATTGGAGCACACTAAAACAAACCTAATCTCTCTAGGCCATTCAGAAGCCAAGTTATAAGCCCACAAATGTGTAACTGGACTACTTATTTAAATTGACACCAGATCCGGTGACCTTTTGGACATGGTTTGACCCCCTTAGGAAAGGGCTATCATCATGAAACGTTCAGATCACTTACAACTCAATAGATTCTAGCTTCCTGTAACGTTTCAGCCTAATTGGACCTTGTTTTCACACAAATGAACCCAGAATGATGTGAAATTGTGCTTCGTGCAACATAATTCTGGGTGCCATTTAAAAACCATAAGTGCTAATGACTCCATTCCTTTTTGTTGTTGTAGGGGCTGTTGATTGGAGTACATTAAAACAAACCTTATCTCTCTAGGACATTCAGAAGCCAAGTTATAAGCCCACAAATGTGTAACTGGACCACTTCTTTAAATTGACACCCGATCCGGTGACCTTTGGGACATGGTTTGACCCCCATAGGAAAGTGCTATCATCATGAAACGTTCAGATCACTTACAACTCAATAGATTCTAACTTCCTGTAACGTTTCAGCCTGATTGGACCTTGTTTTCACACAAATGAACCTAGAATGGTGTGAAATTGTGCTTCGTGCAACATAATTCTGGGTGCCATTTCAAAACCATAAGTGCTAATGACTCCATTCCTTTTTGTGGTTGTAGGGGCTGTTGATTGGAGTACACTAAAACAAACCTGATCTCTCTAGGACATTCAGAAGCCAAGTTATAAGCCCACAAATGTGTAACTGGACTACTTCTTTAAATTGACACCAGATCCGGTGACCTTTGGGACATGGTTTGACCCCCTATAGGAATGAGCGATCATCATGAATCGTTCAGATCACTTACAACTCAATAGATTCTACCTTCTTGTAACGTTTCAGCCTGATTGGACCTTGTTTTCACACAAATGGACCCAGAATGATGTGAAATTGTGCTTCGTGCAACATAATTCTGGGTGCCATTTACAAACCATAAGTGCTAATGACTCCATTCCTTTTTGTGGTTGTAGGGGCTGTTGATTGGAGTACACTAAAACAAACCTGATCTCTCTAGGACATTCAGAAGCCAAGTTATAAGCCCACAAATGTGTAACTGGACTACTTCTTTAAATTGACACCAGATCCGGTTACCTTTGGGACATGGTTTGACCCCCTTAGGAAAGTGCTATCATCATGAAACGTTCAGATCACTTACAACTCAATAGATTCTATCATCCTGTAACGTTTCAGCCTGATTGGACCTTGTTTTCACACAAATGAACCCAGAATGATGTGAAATTGTGCTTCGTGCAACATAATTCTGAGTGCCATTTAAAAACCATAAGTGCTAATGACTCCATTCCTTTTTGTGGTTGTAGGGGCTGTTGATTGGAGTACACTAAAACAAACCTGACCTCTCTAGGACATTCAGAAGCCAAGTTATAAGCCCACAAAGGTGTAACTGGACTACTTCTTTAAAGTGACACCAGGCTCGGTGACCTTTGGGACATGGTTTGACCCCCTATAGGAATGTGCGATCATCATGAAACGTTCAGATCACTTACAACTCAATAGATTCTACGTTCTTGTAACGTTTCAGCCTGATTGGACCTTGTTTTCACACAAATGGACCCAGAATGATGTGAAATTGTGCTTCGTGCAACATAATTCTGGGTGCCATTTACAAACCATAAGTGCTAATGACTCCATTCCTTTTTGTGGTTGTAGGGGCTGTTGATTGGAGTACTCTGAAACAAACCTGATCTCTCTAGGACATTCAGAAGCCAAGTTATAAGCCCACAAATGTGTAACTGGACTACTTCTTTAAATTGACACCAGATCCGATGACCTTTGGGACATGGTTTGACCCCCTTAGGAAAGTGCTATCATCATGAAATGTTCAGATCACTTATATTTCAATAGATTCTACCTTCCTGTAAAGTTTCAGCCTGATTGGACCTTGTTTTCACACAAATGAACCCAGAATGATGTGAAATTGTGCTTCGTGCAACATAATTCTGGGTGCCATTTAAAAACCATAAGTGCTAATGACTCCATTCCTTTTTGGGGTAATGGGGGCTGTTAATTGGAGTACTCTAAAACAAACCTGACCTCTCTAGGATATTCAGAAGCCAAGTTATGAGCCCACAAATGTGTAACTGGACTACTTCTTTAAATTGACACCAGATCCGGTTACCTTTGGGACATGGTTTGACCCCCTTAGGAAAGTGCTATCATCATGAAACGTTCAGATCACTTACAACTCAATAGATTCTACCTTCGTGTAACATTTCAGCCTTATCTGACCTTGTTTTCACACAAATGAACCCAGAATGGTGTGAAATTGTGCTTCGTGCAACATAATTCTGAGTGCCATTTAAAAGCCATAACTGCTAATGAGTCCGTTCCTTTTTGGGGTAATGGGGGCTGTTAATTGGAGTACTCTAAAACAAACCTGACCTCTCTAGGATATTCCAAAGCCAAGTTGTAAGCCCACAAATGTACAACTGGACTACTTCTTTAAATTGACACCAGATCCGGTGACCTTTGGGACATGGTTTGACCCCCTTAGGAAAGTGCTATCATCATGAAACGTTCAGATCACTTACAACTCAATAGATTCTACCTTCCTGTAACGTTTCAGCCTGATTGGACCTTGTTTTCACACAAATGAACCCAGAATGATATGAAATTGTGCTTCGTGCAACATAATTCTGGGTGCCATTTACAAACCATAAGTGCTAATGACTCCATTCCTTTTTGTGGTTGTAGGGGCTGTTAATTGGAGTACACTAAAACAAACCTGATCTCTCTAGGACATTCGGAAGCCAAGTTATAAGCCCACAAATGTGTAACTGGACTACTTCTTTAAAATGACACCAGATCCAGTGACATTTGGGACATGGTTTGACCCCCTTAGAAAAGTGCTATCATCATGAAACGTTCAGATCACTTACAACTCAATAGATTCTACCTTCCTGTAACGTTTCAGCCTGATTGGACCTTGTTTTCACACAAATGAACCCAGAATGATGTGAAACTGTTGCTTCGTGCAACATAATTCTGGGTGCCATTTAAAAACCATAAGCGCTAATGACTCCATTCCTTTTTGTGGTTGTAGGGGCTGTTGATTGGAGTACAATAAAACAAACCTGATCTCTCTAGGACATTCAGAAGCCAAGTTATAAGTCCACAAAGGTGTAACTGGACTATTTCTTTAAATTGACACCAGATCCGGTGACCTTTGGGACATGGTTTGACCCCCTTAGGAAAGTGCTATCATCATGAAACGTTCAGATCACTTACAACTCAATAGATTCTACCTTCCTGTAACGTTTCAGCCTGATGGACCTTGTTTTCACACAAATGAACCCAGAATGATGTGAAACTGTGCTTCGTGCAACATAATTCTGGGTGCCATTTAAAAACCATAAGCGCTAATGACTCCATTCCTTTTTTGGGTAATGGGGGCTGTTAATTGGAGTACTCTAAAATAAACCTGACCTCTCTAGGACATTCAGAAGCCAAGTTATAAGCCCACAAAGGGGTAACTGGACTACTTTAAAGTGACACCAGGCCCGGTGACCTTTGGGACATGGTTTGACCCCCTTAGGAAAATGCTATCATCATGAAACGTTCAGATCACTTACAACTCAATAGATTCTACCTTCCTGTAACGTTTCAGCCTGATTGGACCTTGTTTTCACACAAATGAACCCAGAATGATGTGAAATTGTGCTTCGTGCAACATAATTCTGGGTGCCATTTAAAAACCATAAGTGCTAATGACTCCATTCCTTTTTGTGGTTGTAGGGGCTGTTGACTGGAGTACACTAAAACAAACCTGACCTCTCTAGGACATTCAGAAGCCAAGTTATAAGCCCACAAAGGTGTAACTGGACTACTTTAAATTGACACCAGATCCGGTGACCTTTGGGACATGGTTTGACCCCCTTAGGAAAGTGCTATCATCATGAAACGTTCAGATCACTTACAACTCAATAGATTCTACCTTCCTGTAACGTTTCAGCCTGATTGGACCTTGTTTTCACACAAATGAACCCAGAATGATTTGAAATTGTGCTTCGTGCAACATAATTCTGGGTGCCATTTAAAAACCATAAGTGCTAATGACTCCATTCCTTTTTGTGGTTGTAGGGGCTGTTGATTGGAGTACACTAAAACAAACCTGATCTCTCTATGACATTCAAAAGCCAAGTTATAAGCCTACAAATGTGTAACTGGACTACTTCTTTATATTGACACCAGATCTGGTGACCTTTGGGACATGGTTTGACCCCCTTAGGAAAGTGCTATCATCATGAAACGTTCAGATCACTTACAACTCACTAGATTCTACCTTCCTGTAACGTTTCAGCCTGATTGGACCTTGTTTTCACACAAATGAACCCAGAATGATGTGAAATTGTGCTTCGTGCAACATAATCCTGGGTGCCATTTAAAAACCATAAGTGCTAATGACTCCATTCCTTTTTGTGGTTGTAGGGGATGTTGATTGGAGTACACTAAAACCAAACTGATCTCTCTAGGACATTCAGAAGCCAAGTTATAAGCCCACAAATGTGTAACTGGACTACTTCTTTAAATTGACACCAGATCCAGTGACATATGGGACATGGTTTGACCCCCTTAGGAAAGTGCTATCATCATGAAACGTTCAGATCACTTACAACTCAAGAGATTCTACCTTCCTGTAACGTTTCAGCCTGATTGGACCTTGTTTTCACACAAATGAATGCAGAATGATGTGAAATTGTGCTTCGTGCAACATAATTCTGGGTGCCATTTACAAACCATAAGTGCTAATGACTCCATTCCTTTTTGTGGTTGTAGGGGCTGTTGATTGGAGCACACTAAAACAAACCTAATCTCTCTAGGCCATTCAGAAGCCAAGTTATAAGCCCACAAATGTGTAACTGGACTACTTATTTAAATTGACACCAGATCCGGTGACCTTTTGGACATGGTTTGACCCCCTTAGGAAAGGGCTATCATCATGAAACGTTCAGATCACTTACAACTCAATAGATTCTAGCTTCCTGTAACGTTTCAGCCTAATTGGACCTTGTTTTCACACAAATGAACCCAGAATGATGTGAAATTGTGCTTCGTGCAACATAATTCTGGGTGCCATTTAAAAACCATAAGTGCTAATGACTCCATTCCTTTTTGTTGTTGTAGGGGCTGTTGATTGGAGTACATTAAAACAAACCTTATCTCTCTAGGACATTCAGAAGCCAAGTTATAAGCCCACAAATGTGTAACTGGACCACTTCTTTAAATTGACACCCGATCCGGTGACCTTTGGGACATGGTTTGACCCCCATAGGAAAGTGCTATCATCATGAAACGTTCAGATCACTTACAACTCAATAGATTCTAACTTCCTGTAACGTTTCAGCCTGATTGGACCTTGTTTTCACACAAATGAACCTAGAATGGTGTGAAATTGTGCTTCGTGCAACATAATTCTGGGTGCCATTTCAAAACCATAAGTGCTAATGACTCCATTCCTTTTTGTGGTTGTAGGGGCTGTTGATTGGAGTACACTAAAACAAACCTGATCTCTCTAGGACATTCAGAAGCCAAGTTATAAGCCCACAAATGTGTAACTGGACTACTTCTTTAAATTGACACCAGATCCGGTGACCTTTGGGACATGGTTTGACCCCCTATAGGAATGAGCGATCATCATGAATCGTTCAGATCACTTACAACTCAATAGATTCTACCTTCTTGTAACGTTTCAGCCTGATTGGACCTTGTTTTCACACAAATGGACCCAGAATGATGTGAAATTGTGCTTCGTGCAACATAATTCTGGGTGCCATTTACAAACCATAAGTGCTAATGACTCCATTCCTTTTTGTGGTTGTAGGGGCTGTTGATTGGAGTACACTAAAACAAACCTGATCTCTCTAGGACATTCAGAAGCCAAGTTATAAGCCCACAAATGTGTAACTGGACTACTTCTTTAAATTGACACCAGATCCGGTTACCTTTGGGACATGGTTTGACCCCCTTAGGAAAGTGCTATCATCATGAAACGTTCAGATCACTTACAACTCAATAGATTCTATCATCCTGTAACGTTTCAGCCTGATTGGACCTTGTTTTCACACAAATGAACCCAGAATGATGTGAAATTGTGCTTCGTGCAACATAATTCTGAGTGCCATTTAAAAACCATAAGTGCTAATGACTCCATTCCTTTTTGGGGTAATGGGGGCTGTTAATTGGAGTACTCTAAAACAAACCTAACCTCTCTAGGATATTCCAAAGCCAAGTTATAAGCCCACAAATGTGGAACTGGACTACTTTAAATTGACACCAGATCCAGTGACATTTGGGACATGGTTTGACCCCCTATAGGAATGTGCGATCATCATGAAACGTTCAGATCACTTACAACTCAATAGATTCTACCTTCCTGTAACGTTTCAGCCTGATTGGACCTTGTTTTCACACAAATGAACCCAGAATGATATGAAAATGTGCTTCGTGCAACATAATTCTGGGTGCCATTTAAAAACCATAAGTGCTAATGACTCCATTCCTTTTTGTGGTTGTAGGGGCTGTTAATTGGAGTACACTAAAACAAACCTGATCTCTCTAGGCCATTCAGAAGCCAAGTTATAAGCCCACAAATGTGTAACTGGACTACTTCTTTAAATTGACACCAGATCCGGTTACCTTTGGGACATGGTTTGACCCCCTTAGGAAAGTGCTATCATCACGAAACGTTCAGATCACTTACAACCCAATAGATTCTACCTTCCTGTAACGTTTCAGCTTGATTGGACCTTGTTTTCACACAAATGAACCCAGAATGATGTGAAATTGTGCTTCGTGCAACATAATTCTGGGTGCCATTTACAAACCATAAGTGCTAATGACTCCATTCATTTTTGTGGTTGTAGGGGCTGTTGATTGGAGTACACTAAAACAAACCTGATCTCTCTAGGCCATTCAGAAGGCAAGTTATAAGCCCACAAAGTTGTAACTGGACTACTTTAAATTGACACCAGATCCGGTGACCTTTGGGACATAGTTTGACCCCCTTAGGAAAGTGCTATCATCATGAAATGTTCAGATCACTTACAACTCAATAGATTCTACCTTCCTGTAACGTTTCAGCCTGATTGGACCTTGTTTTCACACAAATGAACCCAGAATGATGTGAAATTGTGCTTCGTGCAACATAATTCTGAGTGCCATTTAAAAACCATAAGTGCTAATGACTCCATTCCTTTTTGGGGTAATGGGGGCTGTTAATTGGAGTACTCTAAAACAAACCTAACCTCTCTAGGATATTCCAAAGCCAAGTTATAAGCCCACAAATGTGGAACTGGACTACTTTAAATTGACACCAGATCCAGTGACATTTGGGACATGGTTTGACCCCCTATAGGAATGTGCGATCATCATGAAACGTTCAGATCACTTACAACTCAATAGATTCTACCTTCCTGTAACGTTTCAGCCTGATTGGACCTTGTTTTCACACAAATGAACCCAGAATGATATGAAAATGTGCTTCGTGCAACATAATTCTGGGTGCCATTTAAAAACCATAAGTGCTAATGACTCCATTCCTTTTTGTGGTTGTAGGGGCTGTTAATTGGAGTACATTAAAACAAACCTGATCTCTCTAGGCCATTCAGAAGCCAAGTTATAAGCCCACAAATGTGTAACTGGACTACTTCTTTAAATTGACACCAGATCCGGTTACCTTTGGGACATGGTTTGACCCCCTTAGGAAAGTGCTATCATCACGAAACGTTCAGATCACTTACAACCCAATAGATTCTACCTTCCTGTAACGTTTCAGCTTGATTGGACCTTGTTTTCACACAAATGAACCCAGAATGATGTGAAATTGTGCTTCGTGCAACATAATTCTGGGTGCCATTTACAAACCATAAGTGCTAATGACTCCATTCATTTTTGTGGTTGTAGGGGCTGTTGATTGGAGTACACTAAAACAAACCTGATCTCTCTAGGCCATTCAGAAGGCAAGTTATAAGCCCACAAAGTTGTAACTGGACTACTTTAAATTGACACAAGATCCGGTGACCTTTGGGACATAGTTTGACCCCCTTAGGAAAGTGCTATCATCATGAAATGTTCAGATCACTTACAACTCAATAGATTCTACCTTCCTGTAACGTTTCAGCCTGATTGGACCTTGTTTTCAAACAAATGAACCCAGAATGATATGAAATTCTGCTTCGTGCAACATAATTCTGGGTGCCATTTAAAAACCATAAGTGCTAATGACTCCATTCCTTTTTGTGGTTGTAGGGGCTGTTAATTGGAGTACACTAAATTAAACCTGATCTCTCTAGGCCATTCAGAAGCCAAGTTATAAGCCCACAAATGTGTAACTGGACTACTTCTTTAAATTGACACCAGATCCGGTGACCTTTGGGACATGGTTTGACCCCCTTAGGAAAGTGCTATCATCATGAAACGTTCAGATCACTTACAACTCAATAGATTCTACCTTCTTGTAACGTTTCAGCCTGATTGGACCTTGTTTTCACACAAATGAACCCAGAATGATGTGAAATTGTGCTTCGTGCAACATAATTCAGGGTGCCATTTAAAAACCATAAGTGCTAATGACTCCATTCCTTTTTGGGGTAATGGGGGCTGTTAATTGGAGTACTCTAAAACAAACCTGACCTCTCTAGGACATTCAGAAGCCAAGTTATAAGCCCACAAGGGTGTAACTGGACTACTTCTTTAAAGTGACACCAGGCCCGGTGACCTTTGGGACATGGTTTGACCCCCTTAGGAAAGTGCTATCATCATGAAACGTTCAGATCACTTACAACCCAATAGATTCTACCTTCCTGTAACGTTTCAGCCTGATTGGACCTTGTTTTCACACAAATGAACCCAGAATGATGTGAAATTGTGCTTCGTGCAACATAATTCTGGGTGCCATTTAAAAACCATAAGTGCTAATGACTCCATTCCTTTTTGTGGTTGTAGGGGCTGTTAATTGGAGTACAATAAAACAAACCTGATCTCTCTAGGCCATTCAGAAGCCAAGTTATAAGCCCACAAATGTGTAACTGGACTACTTCTTTAGTGACACCAGGCCCGGTGACCTTTGGGACATGGTTTGACCCCCTTAGGAAAGCGCTTTCATCATGAAACGTTCAGATCACTTACAACTCAATAGATTCTACCTTCCTGTAACGTTTCAGCCTGATTGGACCTTGTTTTCACACAAATGAACCCAGAATGATGTGAAATTGTGCCTCGTGCAACATAATTCTGGGTGCCATTTAAAAACCATAAGTGCTAATGACTCCATTCCTTTTTGTGGTTGTAGGGGCTGTTGATTGGAGTACACTAAAACAAACCTGATTCCTCTAGGACATTCAGAAGCCAAGTTATAAGCCCACAAAGGGGTAACTGGACTACTTCTTTAAAGTGACACCAGGCCCGGTGACCTTTGGGACATGGTTTGACCCCCTTAGGAAAGTGCTATCTTCATGAAACGTTCAGATCACTTACAACTCAATAGATTCTACCTTGCTGTAACGTTTCAGCCTGATTGGACCTTGTTTTCACACAAATGAACCCAGAATGATGTGAAATTGTGCTTCGTGCAACATAATTCTGGGTGCCATTTAAAAACCATAAGTGCTAATGACTCCATTCCTTTTTGTGGTTGTAGGGGCTGTTAATTGGAGTACACTAAAACAAACCTGATCTCTCTAGGCCATTCAGAAGCCAAGTTATAAGCCCACAAATGTGTAACTGGACTACTTCTTTAGTGACACCAGGCCCGGTGACCTTTGGGACATGGTTTGACCCCCTTAGGAAAGCGCTTTCATCATGAAACGTTCAGATCACTTACAACTCAATAGATTCTACCTTCCTGTAACGTTTCAGCCTGATTGGACCTTGTTTTCACACAAATGAACCCAGAATGATGTGAAATTGTGCCTCGTGCAACATAATTCTGGGTGCCATTTAAAAACCATAAGTGCTAATGACTCCATTCCTTTTTGTGGTTGTAGGGGCTGTTGATTGGAGTACACTAAAACAAACCTGATTCCTCTAGGACATTCAGAAGCCAAGTTATAAGCCCACAAAGGGGTAACTGGACTACTTCTTTAAAGTGACACCAGGCCCGGTGACCTTTGGGACATGGTTTGACCCCCTTAGGAAAGTGCTATCTTCATGAAACGTTCAGATCACTTACAACTCAATAGATTCTACCTTGCTGTAACGTTTCAGCCTGATTGGACCTTGTTTTCACACAAATGAACCCAGAATGATGTGAAATTGTGCTTCGTGCAACATAATTCTGGGTGCCATTTAAAAACCATAAGTGCTAATGACTCCATTCTTTTTTGTGGTTGTAGGGGCTGTTGATTGGAGTACACTAAAACAAACCTGACCTCTCTAGGACATTCAGAAGCCAAGTTATAAGCCCACAAAGGTGTAACTGGACTACTTTAAATTGACACCAGATCCGGTGACCTTTGGGACATGGTTTGACCCCCTTAGGAAAGTGCTATCATCATGAAACGTTCAGATCACTTACAACTCAATAGATTCTACCTTCCTGTAACGTTTCAGCCTGATTGGACCTTGTTTTCACACAAATGAACCAAGAATGATGTGAAATTGTGCTTCGTGCAACACAATTCTGAGTGCCATTTAAAAACCATAAGTGCTAATGACTGCCTTCCTTTTGGTGGTTGTAGGGGCTGTTGATTGGAGTACACTAAAACAAACCTGACCTCTCTAGGACATTCTGAAGCCAAGTTATAAGCCCACAAAGGTGTAACTGGACTACTTCTTTAAAGTGACACCAGGCCCGGTGACCTTTGGGACATGGTTTGACCCCCTATAGGAATGTGCGATCATCATGAAACGTTCAGATCACTTACAACTCAATAGATTCTACCTTCCTGTAACGTTTCAGCCTGATTGGACCTTGTTTTCACACAAATTGACCCAGAATGATGTTAAATTGTGCTTCGTGCAACATAATTCTGGGTGCCATTTACAAACCATAAGTGCTAATGACTCCATTCCTTTTTGTGGTTGTAGGGGCTGTTGATTGGAGTACACTAAAACAAACCTGATCTCTCTAGGACATTCAGAAGCCAAGTTATAAGCCCACAAAGGTGTAACTGGACTACTTCTCTAAATTGACACCAGATCCGGTGACCTTTGGGACATGGTTTGACCCCCTTAGGAAAGTGCTATCATCATGAAACGTTCAGATCACTTACAACTCAATAGATTCTACTTCCTGTAACGTTTCAGCCTGATTGGACCTTGTTTTCACACAAATGAACCCAGAATGATGTGAAATTGTGCTTCGTGCAACATAATTCTGGGTGCCATTTAAAAACCATAAGTGCTAATGACTCCATTCCTTTTTGTGGTTGTAGGGGCTGTTGATTGGAGTACACTAAAACAAACCTGACCTCTCTAGGACATTCAGAAGCCAAGTGATAAGCCCACAAATGTGTAACTGGAATACTTCTTTAAAGTGACACCAGGCCCGGTGACCTTTGGGACATGGTTTGACCCCCTATAGGAATGTGCGATCATCATGAAACGTTCAGATCACTTACAACTCAATAGTTCTACCTTCTTGTAACGTTTCAGCCTGATTGGACCTTGTTTTCACACAAATGAACCCAGAATGATGTGAAATTGTGCTTCTTGCAACATAATTCTGGGTGCCATTTACAAACCATAAGTGCTAATGACTCCATTCCTTTTTGTGGTTGTAGGGGCTGTTGATTGGAGTACACTAAAACAAACCTGACCTCTCTAGGACATTCAGAAGCCAAGTGATAAGCCCACAAATGTGTAACTGGACTACTTCTTTAAATTGACACCAGATCCGGTTACCTTTGGGACATGGTTTGACCCCCTTAGGAAAGTGCTATCATCACGAAACGTTCAGATCACTTACAACCCAATAGATTCTACCTTCCTGTAACGTTTCAGCTTGATTGGACCTTGTTTTCACACAAATGAACCCAGAATGATGTGAAATTGTGCTTCGTGCAACATAATTCTGGGTGCCATTTACAAACCATAAGTGCTAATGACTCCATTCATTTTTGTGGTTGTAGGGGCTGTTGATTGGAGTACACTAAAACAAACCTGATCTCTCTAGGCCATTCAGAAGGCAAGTTATAAGCCCACAAAGTTGTAACTGGACTACTTTAAATTGACACCAGATCCGGTGACCTTTGGGACATAGTTTGACCCCCTTAGGAAAGTGCTATCATCATGAAATGTTCAGATCACTTACAACTCAATAGATTCTACCTTCCTGTAACGTTTCAGCCTGATTGGACCTTGTTTTAAAACAAATGAACCCAGAATGATATGAAATTCTGCTTCGTGCAACATAATTCTGGGTGCCATTTAAAAACCATAAGTGCTAATGACTCCATTCCTTTTTGTGGTTGTAGGGGCTGTTAATTGGAGTACACTAAATTAAACCTGATCTCTCTAGGCCATTCAGAAGCCAAGTTATAAGCCCACAAAGGTGTAACTGGACTACTTCTTTAAATTGACACCAGATCCGGTGACCTTTGGGACATGGTTTGACCCCCTTAGGAAAGTGCTATCATCATGAAATGTTCAGATCACTTACAACTCAATAGATTCTACCTTCTTGTAACGTTTCAGCCTGATTGGACCTTGTTTTCACACAAATGAACCCAGAATGATGTGAAATTGTGCTTCGTGCAACATAATTCAGGGTGCCATTTAAAAACCATAAGTGCTAATGACTCCATTCCTTTTTGGGGTAATGGGGGCTGTTAATTGGAGTACTCTAAAACAAACCTGACCTCTCTAGGACATTCAGAAGCCAAGTTATAAGCCCACAAGGGTGTAACTGGACTACTTCTTTAAAGTGACACCAGGCCCGGTGACCTTTGGGACATGGTTTGACCCCCTTAGGAAAGTGCTATCATCATGAAACGTTCAGATCACTTACAACCCAATAGATTCTACCTTCCTGTAACGTTTCAGCCTGATTGGACCTTGTTTTCACACAAATGAACCCAGAATGATGTGAAATTGTGCTTCGTGCAACATAATTCTGGGTGCCATTTAAAAACCATAAGTGCTAATGACTCCATTCCTTTTTGTGGTTGTAGGGGCTGTTAATTGGAGTACACTAAAACAAACCTGATCTCTCTAGGCCATTCAGAAGCCAAGTTATAAGCCCACAAATGTGTAACTGGACTACTTCTTTAGTGACACCAGGCCCGGTGACCTTTGGGACATGGTTTGACCCCCTTAGGAAAGCGCTTTCATCATGAAACGTTCAGATCACTTACAACTCAATAGATTCTACCTTCCTGTAACGTTTCAGCCTGATTGGACCTTGTTTTCACACAAATGAACCCAGAATGATGTGAAATTGTGCCTCGTGCAACATAATTCTGGGTGCCATTTAAAAACCATAAGTGCTAATGACTCCATTCCTTTTTGTGGTTGTAGGGGCTGTTGATTGGAGTACACTAAAACAAACCTGATTCCTCTAGGACATTCAGAAGCCAAGTTATAAGCCCACAAAGGGGTAACTGGACTACTTCTTTAAAGTGACACCAGGCCCGGTGACCTTTGGGACATGGTTTGACCCCCTTAGGAAAGTGCTATCTTCATGAAACGTTCAGATCACTTACAACTCAATAGATTCTACCTTGCTGTAACGTTTCAGCCTGATTGGACCTTGTTTTCACACAA
Source organism: Nothobranchius furzeri (assembly GCF_043380555.1). Lineage (NCBI taxonomy): Eukaryota > Metazoa > Chordata > Actinopteri > Cyprinodontiformes > Nothobranchiidae > Nothobranchius > Nothobranchius furzeri. The sequence continues at coordinate 20,245,395 of NC_091756.1, forward strand.
ATGAACCCAGAATGATGTGAAATTGTGCTTCGTGCAACATAATTCTGGGTGCCATTTAAAAACCATAAGTGCTAATGACTCCATTCTTTTTTGTGGTTGTAGGGGCTGTTGATTGGAGTACACTAAAACAAACCTGACCTCTCTAGGACATTCAGAAGCCAAGTTATAAGCCCACAAAGGTGTAACTGGACTACTTTAAATTGACACCAGATCCGGTGACCTTTGGGACATGGTTTGACCCCCTTAGGAAAGTGCTATCATCATGAAACGTTCAGATCACTTACAACTCAAAAGATTCTACCTCCCTGTAACGTTTCAGCCTGATTGGGCCTTGTTTTCACACAAATGAACCAAGAATGATGTGAAATTGTGCTTCGTGCAACACAATTCTGAGTGCCATTTAAAAACCATAAGTGCTAATGACTGCCTTCCTTTTGGTGGTTGTAGGGGCTGTTGATTGGAGTACACTAAAACAAACCTGACCTCTCTAGGACATTCTGAAGCCAAGTTATAAGCCCACAAAGGTGTAACTGGACTACTTCTTTAAAGTGACACCAGGCCCGGTGACCTTTGGGACATGGTTTGACCCCCTATAGGAATGTGCGATCATCATGAAACGTTCAGATCACTTACAACTCAATAGATTCTACCTTCCTGTAACGTTTCATCCTGATTGGACCTTGTTTTCACACAAATTGACCCAGAATGATGTTAAATTGTGCTTCGTGCAACATAATTCTGGGTGCCATTTACAAACCATAAGTGCTAATGACTCCATTCCTTTTTGTGGTTGTAGGGGCTGTTGACTGGAGTACACTAAAACAAACCTGATCTCTCTAGGACATTCAGAAGCCAAGTTATAAGCCCACAAAGGTGTAACTGGACTACTTCTCTAAATTGACACCAGATCCGGTGACCTTTGGGACATGGTTTGACCCCCTTAGGAAAGTGCTATCATCATGAAACGTTCAGATCACTTACAACTCAATAGATTCTACTTCCTGTAACGTTTCAGCCTGATTGGACCTTGTTTTCACACAAATGAACCCAGAATGATGTGAAATTGTGCTTCGTGCAACATAATTCTGGGTGCCATTTAAAAACCATAAGTGCTAATGACTCCATTCCTTTTTGTGGTTGTAGGGGCTGTTGATTGGAGTACACTAAAACAAACCTGACCTCTCTAGGACATTCAGAAGCCAAGTGATAAGCCCACAAATGTGTAACTGGAATACTTCTTTAAAGTGACACCAGGCCCGGTGACCTTTGGGACATGGTTTGACCCCCTATAGGAATGTGCGATCATCATGAAACGTTCAGATCACTTACAACTCAATAGTTCTACCTTCTTGTAACGTTTCAGCCTGATTGGACCTTGTTTTCACACAAATGGACCCAGAATGATGTGAAATTGTGCTTCTTGCAACATAATTCTGGGTGCCATTTACAAACCATAAGTGCTAATGACTCCATTCCTTTTTGTGGTTGTAGTGGCTGTTGATTGGAGTACTCTGAAACAAACCTGATCCCTCTAGGACATTCAGAAGCCAAGTTATAAGCCCACAAATGTGTAACTGGACTACTTCTTTAAAGTGAAATCAGGCCCGGTGACCTTTGGAACATGATTTGACCCCCTATAGGAATGTGCGATCATCATGAAACGTTCAGATAACTTACAACTCAATAGATTCTACCTTCTTGTAACGTTTCAGCCTGATTGGACCTTGTTTTCACACAAATGGACCCAGAATGATGTGAAATTGTGCTTCGTGCAACATAATTCTGGGTGCCATTTACAAACCATAAGTGCTAATGACTCCATTCCTTTTTGTGGTTGTAGGGGCTGTTGATTGGAGTACACTAAAACAAACCTGATCTCTCTAGGACATTCAGAAGCCAAGTTATAAGCCCACAAAGGTGTAACTGGACTACTTCTTTAAATTGACACCAGATCCGGTGACCTTTGGGACATGGTTTGACCCCCTTAGGAAAGTGCTATCATCATGAAACGTTCAGATCACTTACAACTCAATAGATTCTACCTTCCTGTAACGTTTCAGCCTGATTGGCCCTTGTTTTCACACAAATGAACCCAGAATGATGTGAAATTGTGCTTCGTGCAACATAATTCTGGGTGCCATTTAAAAACCATAAGTGCTAATGACTCCATTCCTTTTTGTGGTTGTAGGGGCTGTTGATTGGAGTTCACTAAAACAAACCTGACCTCTCTAGGACATTCAGAAGCCAAGTTATAAGCCCACAAAGGTGTAACTGGAATACTTCTTTAAAGTGACACCAGGCCCGTTGACCTTTGGGACATGGTTTGACCCCCTATAGGAATGTGCTATCATCATGAAACGTTCAGATCACTTACAACTCAATAAATTCTACCTTCTTGTAACGTTTCAGCCTGAATGGACCTTGTTTTCACACAAATGGACCCAGAATAATGTGAAATTGTGCTTCGTGCAACATAATTCTGGGTGCCATTTACAAACCATAAGTGCTAATGACTCCATTCCTTTTTGTGGTTGTAGGGGCTGTTGATTGGAGTACTATGAAACAATCCTGATCTCTCTAGGACATTCAGAAGCCAAGTTATAAGCCCACAAATGTGTAACTGGACTACTTCTTTAAATTGACACCAGATCCGGTGACCATTGTGACATGGTTTGACCCCCTTAGGAAAGTGCTATCATCATGAAACGTTCAGATCACTTACAACTCAATAGATTCTACCTTCCTGTAAAGTTTCAGCCTGATTGGACCTTGTTTTCACACAAATGAACCCAGAATGATGTGAAACTGTGCTTCGTGCAACATAATTCTGGGTGCCATTTACAAACCATAAGTGCTAATGACTCCATTCCTTTTTGTGGTTGTAGGGGCTGTTGATTGGAGTACTCTAAAACAAACCTGACCTCTCTAGGATATTCAGAAGCCAAGTTATAAGCCCACAAAGGGGTAACTGGACTACTTCTTTAAAGTGACACCAGGCCCCTTGACCTTTGGGACATGGTTTGACCCCCTTAGGAAAGTGCTATCATCATGAAACGTTCAGAACACTTACAACTCAATAGATTCTACCTTCCTGTAACGTTTCAGCCTGATTGGACCTTGTTTTCACACAAATGAACCCAGAATGATGTGAAATTGTGCTTCGTGCAACATAATTCTGGGTGCCATTTAAAAACCATAAGTGCTAATGACTCCATTCCTTTTTGTGGTTGTAGGGGCTGTTGATTGGAGTACACTAAAAAAACTGATCTCTCTAGGACATTCAGAAGCCAAGTTATAAGTCCACAAAGGTGTAACTGGACTACTTCTTTAAATTGACACCAGATCCGGTGACCTTTGGGACATGGTTTGACCCCCTTAGGAAAGTGCTATCATCATGAAACGTTCAGATCACTTACAACTCAATAGATTCTACCTTCCTGTAACGTTTCAGCCTGATTGGACCTTGTTTTCACACAAATGAACCCAGAATGATGTGAAATTGTGCTTCGTGCAACATAATTCTGGGTGCCATTTAAAAACAATAAGCGCTAATGACTCCATTCCTTTTTTGGGTAATGGGGGCTGTTAATTGGAGTACTCTAAAATAAACCTGACCTCTCTAGGACATTCAGAAGCCAAGTTATAAGCCCACAAAGGGGTAACTGGACTACTTCTTTAGTGACACCAGGCCCGGTGACCTTTGGGACATGGTTTGACCCCGTTAGGAAAGCGCTATCATCATGAAACGTTCAGATCACTTACAACTCAATAGATTCTACCTTCCTGTAATGTTTCAGCCTGATTGGACCTTGTTTTCACACAAATGAACCCAGAATGATGTGAAATTGTGCCTCGTGCAACATAATTCTGGGTGCCATTTAAAAACCATAAGTGCTAATGACTCCATTCCTTTTTGTGGTTGTAGGGGCTGTTGATTGGAGTACACTAAAACAAACCTGATCTCTCTAGGACATTCAGAAGCCAAGTTATAAGACCACAAAGGGGTAACTGGACTACTTCTTTAAAGTGACACCAGGCCCGGTGACATTTGGGACATGGTTTGACCCCCTTAGGAAAGTGCTATCTTCATGAAACGTTCAGATCACTTACAACTCAATAGATTCTACATTGCTGTAACGTTTCAGCCTGATTGGACCTTGTTTTCACACAAATGAACCCAGAATGATGTGAAATTGTGCTTCGTGCAACACAATTCTGGGTGCCATTTAAAAACCATAAGTGCTAATGACTGCCTTCCTTTTGGTGGTTGTAGGGGCTGTTGATTGGAGTACACTAAAACAAACCTGACCTCTCTAGGACATTCTGAAGCGAAGTTATAAGCCCACAAAGGTGTAACTGGATTACTTCTTTAAAGTGACACCAGGCCCGGTGACCTTTGGGACATGGTTTGACCCCCTATAGGAATGTGCGATCATCATGAAACGTTCAGATCACTTACAACTCAATAGATTCTACCTTCCTGTAACGTTTCAGCCTGATTGGACCTTGTTTTCACACAAATGGACCCAGAATGATGTTAAATTGTGCTTCGTGCAACATAATTCTGGGTGCCATTTACAAACCATAAGTGCTAATGACTCCATTCCTTTTTGTGGTTGTAGGGGCTGTTGATTGGAGTACACAAAAACAAACCTGATCTCTCTAGGACATTCAGAAGCCAAGTTATAAGCCCACAAAGGTGTAACTGGACTACTTCTCTAAATTGACACCAGATCCGGTGACCTTTGGGACATGGTTTGACCCCCTTAGGAAAGTGCTATCATCATGAAACGTTCAGATCACTTACAACTCAATAGATTCTACTTCCTGTAACGTTTCAGCCTGATTGGACCTTGTTTTCACAAATGAACCCAGAATGATGTGAAATTGTGCTTCGTGCAACATAATTCTGGGTGCCATTTAAAAACCATAAGTGCTAATGACTCCATTCCTTTTTGTGGTTGTAGGGGCTGTTGATTGGAGTACACTAAAACAAACCTGACCTCTCTAGGACATTCAGAAGCCAAGTGATAAGCCCACAAAGGTGTAACTGGAATACTTCTTTAAAGTGACACCAGGCCCGGTGACCTTTGGGACATGGTTTGACCCCCTATAGGAATGTGCGATCATCATGAAACGTTCAGATCACTTACAACTCAATAGATTCTACCTTCTTGTAACGTTTCAGCCTGATTGGACCTTGTTTTCACACAAATGGACCCAGAATGATGTGAAATTGTGCTTCTTGCAACATAAATCTGGGTGCCATTTACAAACCATAAGTGCTAATGACTCCATTCCTTTTTGTGGTTGTAGGGGCTGTTGATTGGAGTACTCTGAAACAAACCTGATCCCTCTAGGACATTCAGAAGCCAAGTTATAAGCCCACAAATGTGTAACTGGACTACTTCTTTAAAGTGACATCAAGCCCGGTGACCTTTGGAACATGGTTTGACCCCCTATAGGAATGTGCGATCATCATGAAACGTTCAGATCACTTACAACTCAATAGATTCTACCTTCTTGTAACGTTTCAGCCTGATTGGACCTTGTTTTCACACAAATGGACCCAGAATGATGTGAAATTGTGCTTCATGCAACATAATTCTGGGTGCCATTTAAAAACCATAAGTGCTAATGTCTCCATTCCTTCTGGGGGTAAGGGGGCTGTTAATTGGAGTACTCTAAAACAAACCTGACCTCTCTAGGATATTCAAAAGCCAAGTTATAAGCCCACAAAGGTGTAACTGGACTACTTTAAAGTGGCACCAGACCCGGTGACCTTTGGGACATGGTTTGACCCCCTATAGGAATGTGCGATCATCATGAAACGTTCAGATCACTTACAACTCAATAGATTCTACCTTCTTGTAACGTTTCAACCTGATTGGACCTTGTTTTCACACAAATGGACCCAGAATGATGTGAAATTGTGCTTCGTGCAACATAATCCTGGGTGCCATTTACAAACCATAAGTGCTAATGACTCCATTCCTTTTTGGGGTAATGGGGGCTATTAATTGGAGTACTCTAAAACAAACCTGACCTCTCTAGGATATTCAGAAGCCAAGTTATGAGCCCACAAATGTGTAACTGGACTACTTCTTTAAAGTGACACCAGGCCCGGTGACCTTTGGGACATGGTTTGACCCCCTATAGGAATGTGCGATCATCATGAAACGTTCAGATCACTTACAACTCAATAGATTCTACCTTCTTGTAGCGTTTCAGCCTGATTGGACCTTGTTTTCACACAAATGGACCCAGAATGATGTGAAATTGTGCTTCGTGCAACATAATTCTGGGTGCCATTTAAAAACCATAAGTGCTAATGACTCCATTCCTTTTTGTGGTTGTAGGGGCTGTTGATTGGAGTACACTAAAACAAACCTGACCTCTCTAGGACATTCAGAAGCCAAGTGATAAGCCCACAAAGGTGTAACTGGAATACTTCTTTAAAGTGACACCAGGCCCGGTGACCTTTGGGACATGGTTTGACCCCCTATAGGAATGTGCGATCATCATGAAACGTTCAGATCACTTACAACTCAATAGATTCTACCTTCTTGTAACGTTTCAGCCTGATTGGACCTTGTTTTCACACAAATGGACCCAGAATGATGTGAAATTGTGCTTCTTGCAACATAAATCTGGGTGCCATTTACAAACCATAAGTGCTAATGACTCCATTCCTTTTTGTGGTTGTAGGGGCTGTTGATTGGAGTACTCTGAAACAAACCTGATCCCTCTAGGACATTCAGAAGCCAAGTTATAAGCCCACAAATGTGTAACTGGACTACTTCTTTAAAGTGACATCAAGCCCGGTGACCTTTGGAACATGGTTTGACCCCCTATAGGAATGTGCGATCATCATGAAACGTTCAGATCACTTACAACTCAATAGATTCTACCTTCTTGTAACGTTTCAGCCTGATTGGACCTTGTTTTCACACAAATGGACCCAGAATGATGTGTAATTGTGCTTCATGCAACATAATTCTGGGTGCCATTTAAAAACCATAAGTGCTAATGTCTCCATTCCTTTTGGGGGTAAGGGGGCTGTTAATTGGAGTACTCTAAAACAAACCTGACCTCTCTAGGATATTCAAAAGCCAAGTTATAAGCCCACAAATGTGTAACTGGACTACTTTAAAGTGACACCAGACCCGGTGACCTTTGGGACATGGTTTGACCCCCTATAGGAATGTGCGATCATCATGAAACGTTCAGATCACTTACAACTCAATAGATTCTACCTTCTTGTAACGTTTCAACCTGATTGGACCTTGTTTTCACACAAATGGACCCAGAATGATGTGAAATTGTGCTTCGTGCAACATAATCCTGGGTGCCATTTACAAACCATAAGTGCTAATGACTCCATTCCTTTTTGGGGTAATGGGGGCTATTAATTGGAGTACTCTAAAACAAACCTGACCTCTCTAGGATATTCAGAAGCCAAGTTATGAGCCCACAAATGTGTAACTGGACTACTTCTTTAAAGTGACACCAGGCCCGGTGACCTTTGGGACATGGTTTGACCCCCTATAGGAATGTGCGATCATCATGAAACGTTCAGATCACTTACAACTCAATAGATTCTACCTTCTTGTAGCGTTTCAGCCTGATTGGACCTTGTTTTCACACAAATGGACCCAGAATGATGTGAAATTGTGCTTCGTGCAACATAATTCTGGGTGCCATTTAAAAACAATAAGTGCTAATGACTCCATTCCTTTTTGTGGTTGTAGGGGCTGTTGATTGGAGTGCACTAAAACAAACCTGATCTCTCTAGGCCATTCAGAAATAAAGTTATAAGCCCACAAATGTGTAACTGGACTACTTCTTTAAATTGACACCAGATCCGGTTACCTTTGGGACATGGTTTGACCCCCTTAGGAAAGTGCTATCATCATGAAACGTTCAGATCACTTACAACTCAATAGATTCTACCTTCGTGTAACATTTCAGCCTTATCTGACCTTGTTTTCACACAAATAAACCCAGAATGATGTGAAATTGTGCTTCGTGCAACATAATTCTGAGTGCCATTTAAAAGCCATAACTGCTAATGACTCCGTTCCTTTTTGGGGTAATGGGGGCTGTTAATTGGAGTACTCTAAAACAAACCTGACCTCTCTACCATATTCCAAAGCCAAGTTGTAAGCCCACAAATGTACAACTGGACTACTTCTTTAAATTGACACCAGATCCGGTGACCTTTGGGACATGGTTTGATCCCCTTAGGAAAGTACTATCATCATGAAACGTTCAGCTCACTTACAACTCAATAGATTCTACCTTCCTGTAACGTTTCAGCCTGATTGGACCTTGTTTTCACACAAATGAACCCAGAATGATATGAAATTGTGCTTCGTGCAACATAATTCTGGGTGCCATTTAAAAACCATAAGCGCTAATGTCTCCATTCCTTTTTTGGGTAATGGGGGCTGTTAATTGGAGTACTCTAAAATAATCCTGACCTCTCTAGGATATTCAGAAGCCAAGTTATAAGCCCACAAAGGGGTAACTGGACTACTTCTTTAAAGTGACACCAGGCCCGGTGACCTTTGGGACATGGTTTGACCCCCTTAGGAAAGTGCTATCATCATGAAACGTTCAGATCACTTACAACTCAATAGATTCTACCTTCCTGTAACGTTTCAGCCGGATTGGACCTTGTTTTCACACAAATGAACCCAGAATGATGTGAAATTGTGCTTCGTGCAACATAATTCTGGGTGCCATTTAAAAACCATAAGTGCTAATGACTCCATTCCTTTTTGTGGTTGTAGGGGCTGTTGATTGGAGTACAATAAAACAAACCTGATCTCTCTAGGACATTCAGAAGCCAAGTTATATGTCCACAAAGGTGTAACTGGACTACTTCTTTAAAGTGACACCAGATCCGGTGACCTTTGGGACATGGTTTGACCCCCTTAGGAAAGTGCTATCATCATGAAACGTTCAGATCACTTACAACTCAATAGATTCTACCTTCCTGTAAGGTTTCAGCCTGATTGGACCTTGTTTTCACACAAATGAACCCAGAATGATGTGAAACTGTGCTTCGTGCAACATAATTCTGGGTGCCATTTAAAAACCATAAGCGCTAATGACTCCATTCCTTTTTTGGGTAATGGGGGCTGTTAATTGGAGTACTCTAAAATAAACCTGACCTCTCTAGGACATTCAGAAGCCAAGTTATAAGCCCACAAAGGGGTAACTGGACTACTTCTTTAAAGTGACACCAGGCCCGGTGACCTTTGGGACATGGTTTGACCCCCTTAGGAAAGTGCTATCATCATGAAACGTTCAGATCACTTACAACTCAACAGATTCTACCTTCCTGTAACGTTTCAGCCTGATTGGACCTTGTTTTCACACAAATGAACCCAGAATGATGTGAAATTGTGCTTCGTGCAACATAATTCTGGGTGCCATTTAAAAACCATAAGTGCTAATGACTCCACTCCTTTTTGTGGTTGTAGGGGCTTTTGACTGGAGTACACTAAAACAAACCTGACCTCTCTAGGACATTCAGAAGCCAAGTTATAAGCCCACAAAGGTGTAACTGGACTACTTTAAATTGACACCAGATCCGGTGACCTTTGGGACATGGTTTGACCCCCTTTGCTATCATCATGAAACGTTCAGATCACTTACAACTCAATAGATTCTACCTTTCTGTAACGTTTCAGCCTGATTGGACCTTGTTTTCACACAAATGATCCCAGAATGATGTGAAATTGTGCTTCGTGCAACATAATTCTGGGTGCCATTTAAAAACCATAAGTGCTAATGACTGCCTTCCTTTTGGTGGTTGTAGGGGCTGTTGATTGGAGTACACTAAAACAAACCTGACCTCTCTAGGACATTCAGAAGCCAAGTTATAAGCCCACAAAGGTGTAACTGGACTACTTCTTTAAAGTGACACCAGGCCCGGTGACCTTTGGGACATGGTTTGACCCCCTATAGGAATGTGCGATCATCATGAAACGTTCAGATCACTTACAACTTAATAGATTCTACCTTCTTGTAACGTTTCAGCCTGATTGGACCTTGTTTTCACACAAATGGACCCAGAATGATGTTAAATTGTGCATCGTGCAACATAATTCTGGGTGCCATTTACAAACCATAAGTGCTAATGACTCCATTCCTTTTTGCGGTTGTAGGGGCTGTTGATTGGAGTACACTTAAACAAACCTGATCTCTCTAGGACATTCAGAAGCCAAGTGATAAGCCCACAAAGGTGTAACTGGACTACTTCTTTAAATTGACACCAGATCTGGTGACCTTTGGGAAATGGTTTGACCCCCTTAGGAAAGTGCTATCATCATGAAACCTTCAGATCACTTACAACTCAATAGATTCTACCTTCCTGTAACGTTTCAGCCTGATTGGACCTTGTTTCCACACAAATGAACCCAGAATGATTTGAAATTGTGCTTCGTGCAACATAATTCTGGGTGCCATTTAAAAACCATAAGTGCTAATGACTCCATTCCTTTTTGTGGTTGTAGGGGCTGTTGATTGGAGTACACTAGAACAAACCTGACCTCTCTAGGACATTCAGAAGCCAAGTTATAAGCCCACAAAGGTGTAACTGGACTACTTCTTTAAAGTGACACCAGGCCCGGTGACCTTTGGGACATGGTTTGACCCCCTATAGGAATGTGCGATCATCATGAAACGTTCAGATCACTTACAACTCAATAGATTCTACCTTCTTGTAACGTTTCAACCTGATTGGACCTTGTTTTCACACAAATGGACCCAGAATGATGTGAAATTGTGCTTCGTGCAACATAATCCTGGGTGCCATTTACAAACCATAAGTGCTAATGTCTCCATTCCTTTTGTGGGTAAGGGGGCTGTTAATTGGAGTACTCTAAAACAAACCTGACCTCTCTAGGATATTCAAAAGCCAAGTTATAAGCCCACAAATGTGTAACTGGACTACTTTAAAGTGACACCAGACCCGGTGACCTTTGGGACATGGTTTGACCCCCTATAGGAATGTGCGATCATCATGAAACGTTCAGATCACTTACAACTCAATAGATTCTACCTTCTTGTAACGTTTCAACCTGATTGAACCTTGTTTTCACACAAATGGACCCAGAATGATGTGAAATTGTGCTTCGTGCAACATAATCCTGGGTGCCATTTACAAACCATAAGTGCTAATGACTCCATTCCTTTTTGTGGTTGTAGGGGCTGTTGATTGGAGTACTCTGAAACAAACCTGATCTCTCTAGGACATTCAGAAGCCAAGTTATAAGCCCACAAATGTGTAACTGGACTACTTCTTTAAATTGACACCAGATCCGATGACCTTTGGGACATGGTTTGACCCCCTTAGGAAAGTGCTATCATCATGAAATGTTCAGATCACTTATATTTCAATAGATTCTACCTTCCTGTAAAGTTTCAGCCTGATTGGACCTTGTTTTCACACAAATGAACCCAGAATGATGTGAAATTGTGCTTCGTGCAACATAATTCTGGGTGCCATTTAAAAACCATAAGTGCTAATGACTCCATTCCTTTTTGGGGTAATGGGGGCTGTTAATTGGAGTACTCTAAAACAAACCTGACCTCTCTAGGATATTCAGAAGCCAAGTTATGAGCCCACAAATGTGTAACTGGACTACTTCTTTAAATTGACACCAGATCCGGTTACCTTTGGGACATGGTTTGACCCCCTTAGGAAAGTGCTATCATCATGAAACGTTCAGATCACTTACAACTCAATAGATTCTACCTTTGTGTAACATTTCAGCCTTATCTGACCTTGTTTTCACACAAATGAACCCAGAATGGTGTGAAATTGTGCTTCGTGCAACATAATTCTGAGTGCCATTTAAAAGCCATAACTGCTAATGAGTCCGTTCCTTTTTGGGGTAATGGGGGCTGTTAATTGGAGTACTCTAAAACAAACCTGACCTCTCTAGGATATTCCAAAGCCAAGTTGTAAGCCCACAAATGTACAACTGGACTACTTCTTTAAATTGACACCAGATCCGGTGACCTTTGGGACATGGTTTGACCCCCTTAGGAAAGTGCTATCATCATGAAACGTTCAGATCACTTACAACTCAATAGATTCTACCTTCCTGTAACGTTTCAGCCTGATTGGACCTTGTTTTCACACAAATGAACCCAGAATGATGTGAAACTGTGCTTCGTGCAACATAATTCTGGGTGCCATTTAAAAACCATAAGCGCTAATGACTCCATTCCTTTTTGTGTTTGTAGGGGCTGTTGATTGGAGTACAATAAAACAAACCTGATCTCTCTAGGACATTCAGAAGCCAAGTTATAAGTCCACAAAGGTGTAACTGGACTATTTCTTTAAATTGACACCAGATCCGGTGACCTTTGGGACATGGTTTGACCCCCTTAGGAAAGTGCTATCATCATGAAACGTTCAGATCACTTACAACTCAATAGATTCTACCTTCCTGTAACGTTTCAGCCTGATGGACCTTGTTTTCACACAAATGAACCCAGAATGATGTGAAACTGTGCTTCGTGCAACATAATTCTGGGTGCCATTTAAAAACCATAAGCGCTAATGACTCCATTCCTTTTTTGGGTAATGGGGGCTGTTAATTGGAGTACTCTAAAATAAACCTGACCTCTCTAGGACATTCAGAAGCCAAGTTATAAGCCCACAAAGGGGTAACTGGACTACTTTAAAGTGACACCAGGCCCGGTGACCTTTGGGACATGGTTTGACCCCCTTAGGAAAATGCTATCATCATGAAACGTTCAGATCACTTACAACTCAATAGATTCTACCTTCCTGTAACGTTTCAGCCTGATTGGACCTTGTTTTCACACAAATGAACCCAGAATGATGTGAAATTGTGCTTCGTGCAACATAATTCTGGGTGCCATTTAAAAACCATAAGTGCTAATGACTCCATTCCTTTTTGTGGTTGTAGGGGCTGTTGACTGGAGTACACTAAAACAAACCTGACCTCTCTAGGACATTCAGAAGCCAAGTTATAAGCCCACAAAGGTGTAACTGGACTACTTTAAATTGACACCAGATCCGGTGACCTTTGGGACATGGTTTGACCCCCTTAGGAAAGTGCTATCATCATGAAACGTTCAGATCACTTACAACTCAATAGATTCTACCTTCCTGTAACGTTTCAGCCTGATTGGACCTTGTTTTCACACAAATGAACCCAGAATGATTTGAAATTGTGCTTCGTGCAACATAATTCTGGGTGCCATTTAAAAACCATAAGTGCTAATGACTCCATTCCTTTTTGTAGTTGTAGGGGCTGTTGATTGGAGTACACTAAAACAAACCTGATCTCTCTATGACATTCAAAAGCCAAGTTATAAGCCTACAAATGTGTAACTGGACTACTTCTTTAAAGTGACACCAGATCTGGTGACCTTTGGGACATGGTTTGACCCCCTTAGGAAAGTGCTATCATCATGAAACGTTCAGATCACTTAAAACTCAATAGATTCTACCTTCCTGTAACGTTTCAGCCTGATTGGACCTTGTTTTCACACAAATGAACCCAGAATGATGTGAAATTGTGCTTCGTGCAACATAATCCTGGGTGCCATTTAAAAACCATAAGTGCTAATGACTCCATTCCTTTTTGTGGTTGTAGGGGATGTTGATTGGAGTACACTAAAACCAAACTGATCTCTCTAGGACATTCAGAAGCCAAGTTATAAGCCCACAAATGTGTAACTGGACTACTTCTTTAAATTGACACCAGATCCAGTGACATATGGGACATGGTTTGACCCCCTTAGGAAAGTGCTATCATCATGAAACGTTCAGATCACTTACAACTCAATAGATTCTACCTTCCTGTAACGTTTCAGCCTGATTGGACCTTGTTTTCACACAAATGAATGCAGAATGATGTGAAATTGTGCTTCGTGCAACATAATTCTGGGTGCCATTTACAAACCATAAGTGCTAATGACTCCATTCCTTTTTGTGGTTGTAGGGGCTGTTGATTGGAGCACACTAAAACAAACCTAATCTCTCTAGGCCATTCAGAAGCCAAGTTATAAGCCCACAAATGTGTAACTGGACTACTTATTTAAATTGACACCAGATCCGGTGACCTTTTGGACATGGTTTGACCCCCTTAGGAAAGGGCTATCATCATGAAACGTTCAGATCACTTACAACTCAATAGATTCTAGCTTCCTGTAACGTTTCAGCCTAATTGGACCTTGTTTTCACACAAATGAACCCAGAATGATGTGAAATTGTGCTTCGTGCAACATAATTCTGGGTGCCATTTAAAAACCATAAGTGCTAATGACTCCATTCCTTTTTGTTGTTGTAGGGGCTGTTGATTGGAGTACATTAAAACAAACCTTATCTCTCTAGGACATTCAGAAGCCAAGTTATAAGCCCACAAATGTGTAACTGGACCACTTCTTTAAATTGACACCCGATCCGGTGACCTTTGGGACATGGTTTGACCCCCATAGGAAAGTGCTATCATCATGAAACGTTCAGATCACTTACAACTCAATAGATTCTAACTTCCTGTAACGTTTCAGCCTGATTGGACCTTGTTTTCACACAAATGAACCTAGAATGGTGTGAAATTGTGCTTCGTGCAACATAATTCTGGGTGCCATTTAAAAACCATAAGTGCTAATGACTCCATTCCTTTTTGTGGTTGTAGGGGCTGTTGATTGGAGTACACTAAAACAAACCTGATCTCTCTAGGACATTCAGAAGCCAAGTTATAAGCCCACAAATGTGTAACTGGACTACTTCTTTAAATTGACACCAGATCCGGTGACCTTTGGGACATGGTTTGACCCCCTATAGGAATGAGCGATCATCATGAATCGTTCAGATCACTTACAACTCAATAGATTCTACCTTCTTGTAACGTTTCAGCCTGATTGGACCTTGTTTTCACACAAATGGACCCAGAATGATGTGAAATTGTGCTTCGTGCAACATAATTCTGGGTGCCATTTACAAACCATAAGTGCCAATGACTCCATTCCTTTTTGTGGTTGTAGGGGCTGTTGATTGGAGTACACTAAAACAAACCTGATCTCTCTAGGACATTCAGAAGCCAAGTTATAAGCCCACAAATGTGTAACTGGACTACTTCTTTAAATTGACACCAGATCCGGTTACCTTTGGGACATTGTTTGACCCCCTTAGGAAAGTGCTATCATCATGAAACGTTCAGATCACTTACAACTCAATAGATTCTATCATCCTGTAACGTTTCAGCCTGATTGGACCTTGTTTTCACACAACTGAACCCAGAATGATGTGAAATTGTGCTTCGTGCAACATAATTCTGAGTGCCATTTAAAAACCATAAGTGCTAATGACTCCATTCCTTTTTGGGGTAATGGGGGCTGTTAATTGGAGTACTCTAAAACAAACCTAACCTCTCTAGGATATTCCAAAGCCAAGTTATAAGCCCACAAATGTGGAACTGGACTACTTTAAATTGACACCAGATCCAGTGACATTTGGGACATGGTTTGACCCCCTATAGGAATGTGCGATCATCATGAAACGTTCAGATCACTTACAACTCAATAGATTCTACCTTCCTGTAACGTTTCAGCCTGATTGGACCTTGTTTTCACACAAATGAACCCAGAATGATATGAAAATGTGCTTCGTGCAACATAATTCTGGGTGCCATTTAAAAACCATAAGTGCTAATGACTCCATTCCTTTTTGTGGTTGTAGGGGCTGTTAATTGGAGTACACTAAAACAAACCTGATCTCTCTAGGCCATTCAGAAGCCAAGTTATAAGCCCACAAATGTGTAACTGGACTACTTCTTTAAATTGACACCAGATCCGGTTACCTTTGGGACATGGTTTGACCCCCTTAGGAAAGTGCTATCATCACGAAACGTTCAGATCACTTACAACCCAATAGATTCTACCTTCCTGTAACGTTTCAGCTTGATTGGACCTTGTTTTCACACAAATGAACCCAGAATGATGTGAAATTGTGCTTCGTGCAACATAATTCTGGGTGCCATTTACAAACCATAAGTGCTAATGACTCCATTCATTTTTGTGGTTGTAGGGGCTGTTGATTGGAGTACACTAAAACAAACCTGATCTCTCTAGGCCATTCAGAAGGCAAGTTATAAGCCCACAAAGTTGTAACTGGACTACTTTAAATTGACACCAGATCCGGTGACCTTTGGGACATAGTGTGACCCCCTTAGGAAAGTGCTATCATCATGAAATGTTCAGATCACTTACAACTCAATAGATTCTACCTTCCTGTAACGTTTCAGCCTGATTGGACCTTGTTTTCAAACAAATGAACCCAGAATGATATGAAATTCTGCTTCGTGCAACATAATTCTGGGTGCCATTTAAAAACCATAAGTGCTAATGACTCCATTCCTTTTTGTGGTTGTAGGGGCTGTTAATTGGAGTACACTAAATTAAACCTGATCTCTCTAGACCATTCAGAAGCCAAGTTATAAGCCCACAAATGTGTAACTGGACTACTTCTTTAAATTGACACCAGATCCGGTGACCTTTGGGACATGGTTTGACCCCCTTAGGAAAGTGCTATCATCATGAAACGTTCAGATCACTTACAACTCAATAGATTCTACCTTCTTGTAACGTTTCAGCCTGATTGGACCTTGTTTTCACACAAATGAACCCAGAATGATGTGAAATTGTGCTTCGTGCAACATAATTCAGGGTGCCATTTAAAAACCATAAGTGCTAATGACTCCATTCCTTTTTGGGGTAATGGGGGCTGTTAATTGGAGTACTCTAAAACAAACCTGACCTCTCTAGGACATTCAGAAGCCAAGTTATAAGCCCACAAGGGTGTAACTGGACTACTTCTTTAAAGTTACACCAGGCCCGGTGACCTTTGGGACATGGTTTGACCCCCTTAGGAAAGTGCTATCATCATGAAACGTTCAGATCACTTACAACCCAATAGATTCTACCTTCCTGTAACGTTTCAGCCTGATTGGACCTTGTTTTCACACAAATGAACCCAGAATGATGTGAAATTTTGCTTCGTGCAACATAATTCTGGGTGCCATTTAAAAACCATAAGTGCTAATGACTCCATTCCTTTTTGTGGTTGTAGGGGCTGTTAATTGGAGTACACTAAAACAAACCTGATCTCTCTAGGCCATTCAGAAGCCAAGTTATAAGCCCACAAATGTGTAACTGGACTACTTCTTTAAATTGACACCAGATCCGGTGACCTTTGGGACATGAATTGACCCCCTTAGGAAAGTGCTATCATCATGAAACGTTCAGATCACTTACAACTCAATATATTCTACCTTCTTGTAACGTTTCAGCCTGATTGGACCTTGTTTTCACACAAATGAACCCAGAATGATGTGAAATTGTGCTTCGTGCAACATAATTCTGAGTGCCATTTAAATTCATAACTGCTAATGACTCCATTCCTTTTTGTGGTAGTAGGGGCTGTTGATTGGAGTACACTAAAACTAACCTGATCTCTCTAGGCCATTCAGAAGCCAAGTTATAAGCCCACAAATGTGTAACTGGACTACTTCTTTAAATTGACACCAGATCCGGTGACCTTTGGGACATGGTTTGACCCCCTTAGGAAAGTGCTATCATCATGAAATGTTCAGATCACTTACAACTCAATAGATTCTACCTTCTTGTAACGTTTCAGCCTGATTGGACCTTGTTTTCACACAAATGAACCCAGAATGATATGAAATTGTGCTTTGTGCAACATAATTCTGGGTGCCATTTAAAAACCATAACTGCTAATGACTCCATTCCTTTTTGTGGTTGTAGGGGCTGTTGATTGGAGTACATTAAAACAAACCTGATCTCTCTAGGATATTCAGAAGCCAAGTTATAAGCCCACAAATGTGTAACTGGACTACTTTAAATTGACACCAGATCCGGTGACCTTTGGGACATGGTTTGACCCCCTTAGGAAAGTGCTATCATCATGAAACGTTCAGATCACTTACAACTCAATAAATTCTACCTTCCTGTAACGTTTCAGCCTGATTGGACCTTGTTTTCACACAAATGAACCCAGAATGATGTGAAATTGTGCTTCGTGCAACATAATTCTGGTTTCCATTTAAAAACCATAAGTGCTAATGACTCCATTCCTTTTTGTGGTTGTAGGGGCTGTTGATTGGAGTACATTAAAACAAACCTGATCTCTCTAGGGACACTCAGAAGCCAAGTTAAAAGCCCACAAATGTGTAACTGGACTACTTCTTTAAATTGACACCAGATCCGGTGACCTTTGGGACATGGTTTGACCCCCGTAGGAAAGTGCTATCATCATGAAACGTTCAGATCACTTACAACTCAATAGATTCCACCTTCCTGTAACGTTTCAGCCTGATTGGACCTTGTTTTCACACAAATGAACCCAGAATGATGTGAAATTGTGCTTCGTACAACATAATTCTGGGTGCCATTTAAAAACCATAAGTGCTAATGACTCCATTCCTTCTGGGGTAATGGGGGCTGTTAATTGGAGTACTCTAAAACAAACCTGATCTCTCTAGGACATTCAGAAGCCAAGTTATAAGCCCACAAAGGTGTAACTGGACTACTTCTTTAAAGTGACACCAGGCCCGGTGACCTTTGGGACATGGTTTGACCCCCTTAGGAAAGTGCTATCATCATGAAACGTTCAGATCACTTACAACTCAATAGATTCTACCTTCCTGTAACGTTTCAGCCTAATTGGACCTTGTTTTCACACAAATGAACCCAGAATGATGTGAAATTGTGCTTCGTGCAACATAATTCTGGGTGCCATTTAAAAACCATAACTGCTAATGACTCCATTCCTTTTGGGGTAATGGGGGCTGTTAATTGGAGTACTCTAAAACAAACCTGACCTTTCTAGGACATTCAGAAGCCAAGTTATAAGCCCACAAAGGTGTAACTGGACTACTTCTTTAAAGTGACACCAGATCCGGTTACCTTTGGGACATGGTTTGACCCCCTTAGGAAAGTGCTATCATCATGAAACGTTCAGATCACTTACAACTCAATAGATTCTACCTTCTTGTAACGTTTCAGCCTGATTGGACCTTGTTTTCACACAAATGGACCCAGAATGATGTGAAATTGTGCTTCGTGCAACATAATTCTAGGTGTCATTTAAAAACCATAAGTGCTAATGACTCCATTCCTTTTTGGGGTAATGGGGGCTGTTAATTGGAGTACTCTAAAAAAATCTGACCTCTCTAGGACATTCAGAAGCCAAGTTATAAGCCCACAAAGGTGTAACTGGACTACTTCTTTAAAGTGACACCAGGCCCGGTGACCTTTGGGACATGGTTTGACCCCTTAGGAAAGTGCTATCATCATGAAACGTTCAGATCACTTACAACCCAATAGATTCTACCTTCCTGTAACGTTTCAGCATGTGAAATTGTGCTTCGTGCAACATAATTCTGGGTGCCATTTACAAACCATAAGTGCTAATAACTCCATTCCTTTTTGTGGTTGTAGCGGCTGTTGATTGGAGTACACTAAAACAAACCTGCTATCTCTAGGACATTCAGAAGCCAAGTTATAAGCCCACAAAGGTGTAACTGGACTAATTCTTTAAAGTGACACCAGGCCCGGTGACCTTTGGGACATGGTTTGACCCCCTTAGGAAAGAGCAATCATCATGGAACGTTCAGATCACTTACAACTCAATAGATTCTACCTTCCTGTAACGTTTCAGCCTAATTGGACCTTGTTTTCACACAAATGAACCCAGAATGATGTGAAATTGTGCTTCGTGCAACATAATTCTGGGTGCCATTTAAAAACCATAAGTGCTAATGACTCCATTCCTTTTTGTGGTTGTAGGGGCTGTTGATTGGAGTACACATAAACAAACCTGATCTCTCTAGGCCATTCAGAAGCCAAGTTATAAGCCCACAAATGTGTAACTGGACTACTTCTTTAAATTGACACCAGATCCGGTGACCTTTGGGACATGGTTTGACCCCCTTAGGAAAGTGCTATCATCATGAAACGTTCAGATCTCTTACAACTCAATAGATTCTACCTTCCTGTAACGTTTCAGCCTAATTGGACCTTGTTTTCACACAAATGAACCCAGAATGATGTGAAATTGTGCTTCGTGCAACATAATTTTGGGTGCCATTTAAAAACCATAACTGCTAATGACTCCATTCCTTTTGGGGTAATGGGGGCTGTTAATTGGAGTACTCTAAAACAAACCTGACCTCTCTAGGACATTCAGAAGCCAAGTTATAAGCCCACAAAGGTGTAACTGGACTACTTTAAAGTGACATCAGGCCCGGTGACCTTTGGGACATGGTTTGACCCCCTTAGGAAAGTGCTATCATCATGAAACGTTCAGATCACTTACAACTCAATAGATTCTACCTTCCTGTAACGTTTCAGCCTAATTGGACCTCGTTTTCACACAAATGAACCCAGAATGATGTGAAATTGTGCTTTGTGCAACATAATTCTGGGTGCCATTTAAAAACCATAACTGCTAATGACTCCATTCCTTTTTGGGGTAATGGGGGCTGTTAATTGGAGTACTCTAAAACAAACCTGATCTTTCTAGGACATTCAGAAGCCAAGTTATAAGCCCACAAAGGTGTAAATGGACTACTTCTTTAAAGTGACACCAGGCCCGGTGACCTTTGGGACATGGTTTGACCCCCTTAGGAAAGTGCTATCATCATGAAACGTTCAGATCACTTACAACTCAATAGATTCTACCTTCTTGTAACGTTTCAGCCTGATTGGACCTTGTTTTCACACAAATGGACCCAGAATGATGTGAAATTGTGCTTCGTGCAACATAATTCTGGGTGCCATTTACAAACCATAAGTGCTAATGACTCCATTCCTTTTTGTGGTTGTAGAGGCTGTTGATTGGAGTACACTAAAACAAACCTGATCTCTCAAGGCCATTCAGAAGCCATGTTATAAGCCCACAAATGTGTAACTGGACTACTTCTTTAAATTGACACCAGATCCGGTTACCTTTGGGACATGGTTTGACCCCCTTAGGAAAGTGCTATCATCATGAAACGTTCAGATCACTTACAACTCAATAGATTCTATCTTCCTGTAACGTTTCAGCCTGATTGGACCTTGTTTTCACACAAATGAACCCAGAATGATGTGAAATTGTGCTTCGTGCAAAATAATTCTGAGTGCCATTTAAATTCATAACTGCTAATGACTCCATTCCTTTTTGTGGTAGTAGGGGCTGTTGATTGGAGTACACTAAAACTAACCTGATCTCTCTAGGCCATTCAGAAGCCAAGTTATAAGCCCACAAATGTGTAACTGGACTACTTCTTTAAATTGACACCAGATCCGGTGACCTTTGGGACATGGTTTGACCCCCTTAGGAAAGTGCTATCATCATGAAATGTTCAGATCACTTACAACTCAATAGATTCTACCTTCTTGTAACGTTTCAGCCTGATTGGACCTTGTTTTCACACAAATGAACCCAGAATGATATGAAATTGTGCTTTGTGCAACATAATTCTGGGTGCCATTTAAAAACCATAAGTGCTAATGACTCCATTCCTTTTTGTGTTTGTATGGGCTGTTAATTGGAGTACACTAAATTAAACCTGACCTCTCTAGGCCATTCAGAAGCCAAGTTATAAGCCCACAAATGTGTAACTGGACTACTTCTTTAAATTGACACCAGATCCGGTTACCTTTGAGACATGGTTTGACCCCCTTAGGGAAGTGCTATCATCATGAAACGTTCAGATCACTTACAACTCAATAGATTCTACCTTCTTGTAACGTTTCAGCCTGATTGGACCTTGTTTTCACACAAATGGACCCAGAATGATGTGAAATTGTGCTTCGTGCAACATAATTCTGGGTGTCATTTAAAAACCATAAGTGCTAATGACTCCATTCCTTTTTGGGGTAATGGGGGCTGTTAATTGGAGTACTCTAAAAAAATCTGACCTCTCTAGGACATTCAGAAGCCAAGTTATAAGCCCACAAAGGTGTAACTGGACTACTTTAAAGTGACATCAGGCCCGGTGACCTTTGGGACATGGTTTGACCCCCTTAGGAAAGAGCAATCATCATGGAACGTTCAGATCACTTACAACTCAATAGATTCTACCTTCCTGTAACGTTTCAGCCTAATTGGACCTTGTTTTCACACAAATGAACCCAGAATGATGTGAAATTGTGCTTCGTGCAACATAATTCTGGGTGCCATTTAAAAACCATAAGTGCTAATGACTCCATTCCTTTTTGTGGTTGTAGGGGCTGTTGATTGGAGTACACTAAAACAAACCTGATCTCTCTAGGCCATTCAGAAGCCAAGTTATAAGCCCACAAATGTGTAACTGGACTACTTCTTTAAATTGACACCAGATCCGGTGACCTTTGGGACATGGTTTGACCCCCTTAGGAAAGTGCTATCATCATGAAACGTTCAGATCACTTACAACTCAATAGATTCTACCTTCCTGTAACGTTTCAGCCTAATTGGACCTTGTTTTCACACAAATGAACCCAGAATGATGTGAAATTGTGCTTCGTGCAACATAATTTTGGGTGCCATTTAAAAACCATAACTGCTAATGACTCCATTCCTTTTGGGGTAATGGGGGCTGTTAATTGGAGTACTCTAAAACAAACCTGACCTCTCTAGGACATTCAGAAGCCAAGTTATAAGCCCACAAAGGTGTAACTGGACTACTTTAAAGTGACATCAGGCCCGGTGACCTTTGGGACATGGTTTGACCCCCTTAGGAAAGTGCTATCATCATGAAACGTTCAGATCACTTACAACTCAATAGATTCTACCTTCCTGTAACGTTTCAGCCTAATTGGACCTTGTTTTCACACAAATGAACCCAGAATGATGTGAAATTGTGCTTCGTGCAACATAATTCTGGGTGCCATTTAAAAACCATAACTGCTAATGACTCCATTCCTTTTGGGGTAATGGGGGCTGTTAATTGGAGTACTCTAAAACAAACCTGACCTCTCTAGGACATTCAGAAGCCAAGTTATAAGCCCACAAAGGTATAACTGGACTACTTCTTTAAAGTGACACCAGATCCGGTTACCTTTGGGACATGGTTTGACCCCCTTAGGAAAGTGCTATCATCATGAAACGTTCAGATCACTTACAACTCAATATATTCTACCTTCCTGTAACGTTTCATCCTGATTGGACCTTGTTTTCACACAAATGAACCCAGAATGATGTGAAATTGTGCTTTGTGCAACATAATTCTGGGTGCCATTTAAAAACCATAACTGCTAATGACTCCATTCCTTTTTGGGGTAATGGGGGCTGTTAATTGGAGTACTCTAAAACAAACCTGATCTTTCTAGGACATTCAGAAGCCAAGTTATAAGCCCACAAAGGTGTAAATGGACTACTTCTTTAAAGTGACACCAGGCCCGGTGACCTTTGGGACATGGTTTGACCCCCTATAGGAATGTGCAATCATCATGAAACGTTCAGATCACTTACAACTCAATAGATTCTACCTTCTTGTAACGTTTCAGCCTGATTGGACCTTGTTTTCACACAAATGGACCCAGAATGATGTGAAATTGTGCTTCGTGCAACATAATTCTGGGTGCCATTTACAAACCATAAGTGCTAATGACTCCATTCCTTTTTGTGGTTGTAGGGGCTTTTGATTGGAGTACACTAAAACAAACCTGACCTCTCTAGGACATTCAGAAGCCAAGTTATAAGCCCACAAAGGGGTAACTGGACTACTTCTTTCAAGTGGCACCAGGCCCGGTGACCGTTGGGACATGGTTTGACCCCCTTAGGAAAGTGCTATCATCATGAAACGTTCAGATCACTTACAACCCAATAGATTCTACCTTCCTGTAACGTTTCAGCCTGATTGGACCTTGTTTTTACACAAATGAACCCAGAATGATGTGAAATTGTGCTTCGTGCAACATAATTCTGGGTGCCATTTACAAACCATAAGTGCTAATTACTCCATTCCTTTTTGTGGTTGTAGGGGCTGTTGATTGGAGTACACTAAAACAAACCTGATCTCTCTAGGCCATTCAGAAGCCACGTTATAAGCCCACAAATGTGTAACTGGACTACTTCTTTAAATTGACACCAGATCCGGTGACCTTTGGGACATGGTTTGACCCCCTTAGGAAAGTGCTATCATCATGTAACGTTCAGATCACTTACAACTCAATAGATTCTACCTTCCTGTAACGTTTCAGCCTGATTGGACCTTGTTTTCACACAAATGAACCCAGAATGATATGAAATTGTGCTTCGTGCAACATAATTCTGGGTGCCATTTAAAAACCATAAGTGCTAATGACTCCATTCCTTTTTGTGGTTGTAGGGGCTGTTGATTGGAGCACACTAAAACAAACCTGACCTCTCTAGGACATTCAGAAGCCAAGTTATAAGCCCACAAAGGTGTAACTGGACTACTTTAAAGTGACATCAGGCCCGGTGACCTTTGGGACATGGTTTGACCCCCTTAGGAAAGTGCTATCATCATGAAACGTTCAGATCACTTACAACTCAATAGATTCTACCTTCCTGTAACGTTTCAGCCTAATTGGACCTTGTTTTCACACAAATGAACCCAGAATGATGTGAAATTGTGCTTCGTGCAACATAATTCTGGGTGCCATTTAAAAACCATAACTGCTAATGACTCCATTCCTTTTGGGGTAATGGGGGCTGTTAATTGGAGTACTCTAAAACAAACCTGACCTCTCTAGGACATTCAGAAGCCAAGTTATAAGCCCACAAAGGTATAACTGGACTACTTCTTTAAAGTGACACCAGATCCGGTTACCTTTGGGACATGGTTTGACCCCCTTAGGAAAGTGCTATCATCATGAAACGTTCAGATCACTTACAACTCAATAGATTCTACCTTCCTGTAATGTTTCAGCCTGATTGGACCTTGTTTTCACACAAATGAACCCAGAATGATGTGAAATTGTGCTTTGTGCAACATAATTCTGGGTGCCATTTAAAAACCATAACTGCTAATGACTCCATTCCTTTTTGGGGTAATGGGGGCTGTTAATTGGAGTACTCTAAAACAAACCTGATCTTTCTAGGACATTCAGAAGCCAAGTTATAAGCCCACAAAGGTGTAAATGGACTACTTCTTTAAAGTGACACCAGGCCCGGTGACCTTTGGGACATGGTTTGACCCCCTATAGGAATGTGCGATCATCATGAAATGTTCAGATCACTTACAACTCAATAGATTCTACCTTCTTGTAACGTTTCAGCCTGATTGGACCTTGTTTGGACCCAGAATGATGTGAAATTGTGCTTCGTGCAACATAATTCTGGGTGCCATTTACAAACCATAAGTGCTAATGACTCCATTCCTTTTTGTGGTTGTAGGGGCTGTTGATTGGAGTACACTAAAACAAACCTGATCTCTCTAGGCCATTCAGAAGCCAAGTTATAAGCCCACAAATGTGTAGCTGGACTACTTCTTTAAATTGACACCAGATCCGGTTACCTTTGGGACATGGTTTGACCCCCTTAGGAAATTGCTATCATCATGAAACGTTCAGATCACTTACAACTCAATAGATTCTATCTTCCTGTAACGTTTCAGCTTGATTGGACCTTGTTTTCACACAAATGAACCCAGAATGATGTGAAATTGTGCTTCGTGCAACATAATTCTGAGTGCCATTTAAAAACCATAAGTGCTAATGACTCCATTCCTTTTTGTGGTTGTAGGGGCTGTTATTTGGAGTACACTAAAACAAACCTGATCTCTCTAGGCCATTCAGAAGCTAAGTTATAAGCCCACAAATGTGTAACTGGACTACTTCTTTAAATTGACACCAGATCCGGTTACCTTTGGGACATGGTTTGACCCCCTTAGGAAAGTGCTATCATCATGAAACGTTCAGATCACTTACAACTCAATAGATTCTACCTTCCTGTAACGTTTCAGCCTGATTGGACCTTGTTTTCACACAAATGAACCCAGAATGATGTGAAATTGTGCTTCGTGCAACATAATTCTGGGTGCCATTTAAAAACCATAAGTGCTAATGACTCCATTCCTTTTTGGGGTAATGGGGGCTGTTAATTGGAGTACACTAAAACAAACCTGACCTCTCTAGGACATTCAGAAGCCAAGTTATAAGCCCACAAAGGGATAACTGGACTACTTCTTTAAAGTGACACCAGGCCCGGTGACCTTTGGGACATGGTTTGACCCCCTTAGGAAAGTGCTATCATCATGAAACGTTCAGATCACTTACAACCCAATAGATTCTACCTTCCTGTAACGTTTCAGCCTGATTGGACCTTGTTTTCACACAAATGAACCCAGAATGATGTGAAATTGTGCTTCGTGCAACATAATTCTGGGTGCCATTTACAAACCATAAGTGCTAATGACTCCATTCCTTTTTGTGGTTGTAGGGGCTGTTGATTGGAGTACACTAAAACAAACCTGATCTCTCTAGGCCATTCAGAAGCCACGTTATAAGCCCACAAATGTGTAACTGGACTACTTCTTTAAATTGACACCAGATCCGGTGACCTTTGGGACATGGTTTGACCCCCTTAGGAAAGTGCTATCATCATGAAATGTTCAGAACACTTACAACTCAATAGATTCTACCTTCCTGTAACGTTTCAGCCTGATTGGACCTTGTTTTCACACAAATGAACCCAGAATGATATGAAATTGTGCTTCGTGCAACATATTTCTGGGTGCCATTTAAAAACCATAAGTGCTAATGACTCCATTCCTTTTTGTGGTTGTAGAGGCTGTTGATTGGAGTACACTAAAACAAACCTGATCTCTCAAGGCCTTTCAGAAGTTATGTTATAAGCCCACAAATGTGTAACTGGACTACTTCTTTAAATTGACACCAGATCCGGTTACCTTTGGGACATGGTTTGACCCCCTTAGGAAAGTGCTATCATCATGAAACGTTCAGATCACTTACAACTCAATAGATTCTATCTTCCTGTAACGTTTCAGCCTGATTGGACCTTGTTTTCACACAAATGAACCCAGAATGATGTGAAATTGTGCTTCGTGCAACATAATTCTGAGTGCCATTTAAATTCATAACTGCTAATGACTCCATTCCTTTTTGTGGTAGTAGGGGCTGTTGATTGGAGTACACTAAAACTAACCTGATCTCTCTAGGCCATTCAGAAGCCAAGTTATAAGCCCACAAATGTGTAACTGGACTACTTCTTTAAATTGACACCAGATCCGGTGACCTTTGGGACATGGTTTGACCCCCTTAGGAAAGTGCTATCATCATGAAATGTTCAGATCACTTACAACTCAATAGATTCTACCTTCTTGTAACGTTTCAGCCTGATTGGACCTTGTTTTCACACAAATGAACCCAGAATGATATGAAATTGTGCTTTGTGCAACATAATTCTGGGTGCCATTTAAAAACCATAAGTGCTAATGACTCCATTCCTTTTTGTGTTTGTATGGGCTGTTAATTGGAGTACACTAAATTAAACCTGATCTCTCTAGGCCATTCAGAAGCCAAGTTATAAGCCCACAAATGTGTAACTGGACTACTTCTTCAAATTGACACCAGATCTGGTTACCTTTGAGACATGGTTTGACCCCCTTAGGAAAGTGCTATCATCATGAAACGTTCAGATCACTTACAACTCAATAGATTCTACCTTCTTGTAACGTTTCAGCCTGATTGGACCTTGCTTTCACACAAATGGACCCAGAATGATGTGAAATTGTGCTTCGTGCAACATAATTCTAGGTGTCATTTAAAAACCATAAGTGCTAATGACTCCATTCCTTTTTGGGGTAATGGGGGCTGTTAATTGGAGTACTCTAAAAAAATCTGACCTCTCTAGGACATTCAGAAGCCAAGTTATAAGCCCACAAAGGTGTAACTGGACTACTTCTTTAAAGTGACACCAGGCCCGGTGACCTTTGGGACATGGTTTGACCCCCTTAGGAAAGTGCTATCATCATGAAACGTTCAGATCACTTACAACTCAATAGATTCTATCTTCCTGTAACGTTTCAGCCTGATTGGACCTTGTTTTCACACAAATGAACCCAGA
The DNA here is from genome assembly GCF_043380555.1 of Nothobranchius furzeri. NCBI lineage: Eukaryota > Metazoa > Chordata > Actinopteri > Cyprinodontiformes > Nothobranchiidae > Nothobranchius > Nothobranchius furzeri. The sequence continues at coordinate 20,273,491 of NC_091756.1, forward strand.
ATGATGTGAAATTGTGCTTCGTGCAACATAATTCTGGGTGCCATTTAAAAACCATAACTGCTAATGACTCCATTCCTTTTTGTGGTAGTAGGGGCTGTTAATTGGAGTACTCTAAAACAAACCTGACCTTTCTAGGACATTCAGAAGCCAAGTTATAAGCCCACAAAGGTGTAACTGGACTACTTCTTTAAAGTGACACCAGATCCGGTTACCTTTGGGACATGGTTTGACCCCCTTAGGAAAGTGCTATCATCATGAAACGTTCAGATCACTTACAACTCAATAGATTCTACCTTCTTGTAACGTTTCAGCCTGATTGGACCTTGTTTTCACACAAATGGACCCAGAATGATGTGAAATTGTGCTTCGTGCAACATAATTCTGGGTGCCATTTACAAACCATAAGTGCTAATGACTCCATTCCTTTTTGTGGTTGTAGGGGCTGTTGATTGGAGTACACTAAAACAAACCTGATCTCTCAAGGCCATTCAGAAGCCATGTTATAAGCCCACAAATGTGTAACTGGACTACTTCTTTCAATTGACACCAGATCCCGTTACCTTTGGGACATGGTTTGACCCCCTTAGGAAAGTGCTATCATCATGAAACGTTCAGATCACTTACAACTCAATAGATTCTATCTTCCTGTAACGTTTCAGCCTGATTGGACCTTGTTTTCACACAAATGAACCCAGAATGATGTGAAATTGTGCTTCGTGCAACATAATTCTGAGTGCCATTTAAATTCATAACGCTAATGACTCCATTCCTTTTTGTGGTAGTAGGGGCTGTTGACTGGAGTACACTAAAACTAACCTGATCTCTCTAGGCCATTCAGAAGCCAAGTTATAAGCCCACAAATGTGTAACTGGACTACTTCTTTAAATTGACACCAGATCCGGTGACCTTTGGGACATGGTTTGACCCCCTTAGGAAAGTGCTATCATCATGAAATGTTCAGATCACTTACAACTCAATAGATTCTACCTTCTTGTAACGTTTCAGCCTGATTGGACCTTGTTTTCACACAAATGAACCCAGAATGATATGAAATTGTGCTTTGTGCAACATAATTCTGGGTGCCATTTAAAAACCATAAGTGCTAATGACTCCATTCCTTTTTGTGTTTGTATGGGCTGTTAATTGGAGTACACTAAATTAAACCTGATCTCTCTAGGCCATTCAGAAGCCAAGTTATAAGCCCACAAATGTGTAACTGGACTACTTCTTTAAATTAACACCAGATCCGGTTACCTTTGGGACATGGTTTGACCCCCTTAGGAAAGTGCTATCATCATGAAACGTTCAGATCACTTACAACTCAATAGATTCTACCTTCTTGTAACGTTTCAGCCTGATTGGACCTTGTTTTCACACAAATGGACCCAGAATGATGTGAAATTGTGCTTCGTGCAACATAATTCTGGGTGTCATTTAAAAACCATAAGTGCTAATGACTCTATTCCTTTTTGGGGTAATGGGAGCTGTTAATTGGAGTACTCTAAAAAAAATCTGACCTCTCTAGGACATTCAGAAGCAAAGTTATAAGCCCACAAAGGTGTAACTGGACTACTTCTTTAAAGTGACACCAGGCCCGGTGACCTTTGGGACATGGTTTGACCCCTTAGGAAAGTGCTATCATCATGAAACGTTCAGATCACTTACAACCCAATAGATTCTACCTTCCTGTAACGTTTCAGCCTGATTGGACCTTGTTTTCACACAAATGAACCCAGAATGATGTGAAATTGTGCTTCGTGCAACATAATTCTGGGTGCCATTTACAAACCATAAGTGCTAATGACTCCATTCCTTTTTGTGGTTGTAGCGGCTGTTGATTGGAGTACACTAAAACAAACCTGCTATCTCTAGGACAATCAGAAGCCAAGTTATAAGCCCACAAAGGTGTAACTGGACTAATTCTTTAAAGTGACACCAGGCCCGGTGACCTTTGGGACATGGTTTGACCCCCTTAGGAAAGAGCAATCATCATGGAACGTTCAGATCACTTACAACTCAATAGATTCTACCTTCCTGTAACGTTTCAGCCTAATTGGACCTTGTTTTCACACAAATGAACCCAGAATGATGTGAAATTGTGCTTCGTGCAACATAATTCTGGGTGCCATTTAAAAACCATAAGTGCTAATGACTCCATTCCTTTTTGTGGTTGTAGGGGCTGTTGATTGGAGTACACTAAAACAAACCTGATCTCTCTAGGCCATTCAGAAGCCAAGTTATAAGCCCACAAATGTGTAACTGGACTACTTCTTTAAATTGACACCAGATCCGGTGACCTTTGGGACATGGTTTGACCCCCTTAGGAAAGTGCTATCATCATGAAACGTTCAGATCTCTTACAACTCAATAGATTCTACCTTCCTGTAACGTTTCAGCCTAATTGGACCTTGTTTTCACACAAATGAACCCAGAATGATGTGAAATTGTGCTTCGTGCAACATAATTTTGGGTGCCATTTAAAAACCATAACTGCTAATGACTCCATTCCTTTTGGGGTAATGGGGGCTGTTAATTGGAGTACTCTAAAACAAACCTGACCTCTCTAGGACATTCAGAAGCCAAGTTATAAGCCCACAAAGGTGTAACTGGACTACTTTAAAGTGACATCAGGCCCGGTGACCTTTGGGACATGGTTTGACGCCCTTAGGAAAGTGCTATCATCATGAAACGTTCAGATCACTTACAACTCAATAGATTCTACCTTCCTGTAACGTTTCAGCCTAATTGGACCTTGTTTTCACACAAATGAACCCAGAATGATGTGAAATTGTGCTTTGTGCAACATAATTCTGGGTGCCATTTAAAAACCATAACTGCTAATGACTCCATTCCTTTTTGGGGTAATGGGGGCTGTTAATTGGAGTACTCTAAAACAAACCTGATCTTTCTAGGACATTCAGAAGCCAAGTTATAAGCCCACAAAGGTGTAAATGGACTACTTCTTTAAAGTGACACCAGGCCCGGTGACCTTTGGGACATGGTTTGACCCCCTTAGGAAAGTGCTATCATCATGAAACGTTCAGATCACTTACAACTCAATAGATTCTACCTTCTTGTAACGTTTCAGCCTGATTGGACCTTGTTTTCACACAAATGGACCCAGAATGATGTGAAATTGTGCTTCGTGCAACATAATTCTGGGTGCCATTTACAAACCATAAGTGCTAATGACTCCATTCCTTTTTGTGGTTGTAGAGGCTGTTGATTGGAGTACACTAAAACAAACCTGATCTCTCTAGGCCATTCAGAAGCCATGTTATAAGCCCACAAATGTGTAACTGGACTACTTCTTTAAATTGACACCAGATCCGGTTACCTTTGGGACATGGTTTGACCCCCTTAGGAAAGTGCTATCATCATGAAACGTTCAGATCACTTACAACTCAATAGATTCTATCTTCCTGTAACGTTTCAGCCTGATTGGACCTTGTTTTCACACAAATGAACCCAGAATGATGTGAAATTGTGCTTCGTGCAACATAATTCTGAGTGCCATTTAAATTCATAACTGCTAATGACTCCATTCCTTTTTGTGGTAGTAGGGGCTGTTGATTGGAGTACACTAAAACTCCCTGATCTCTCTAGGCCATTCAGAAGCCAAGTTATAAGCCCACAAATGTGTAACTGGACTACTTCTTTAAATTGACACCAGATCCGGTGACCTTTGGGACATGGTTTGACCCCCTTAGGAAAGTGCTATCATCATGAAATGTTCAGATCACTTACAACTCAATAGATTCTACCTTCTTGTAACGTTTCAGCCTGATTGGACCTTGTTTTCACACAAATGAACCCAGAATGATATGAAATTGTGCTTTGTGCAACATAATTCTGGGTGCCATTTAAAAACCATAAGTGCTAATGACTCCATTCCTTTTTGTGTTTGTATGGGCTGTTAATTGGAGTACACTAAATTAAACCTGATCTCTCTAGGCCATTCAGAAGCCAAGTTATAAGCCCACAAATGTGTAACTGGACTACTTCTTTAAATTGACACCAGATCCGGTTACCTTTGAGACATGGTTTGACCCCCTTAGGAAAGTGCTATCATCATGAAACGTTCAGATCACTTACAACTCAATAGATTCTACCTTCTTGTAACGTTTCAGCCTGATTGGACCTTGTTTTCACACAAATGGACCCAGAATGATGTGAAATTGTGCTTCGTGCAACATAATTCTGGGTGTCATTTAAAAACCATAAGTGCTAATGACTCCATTCCTTTTTGGGGTAATGGGGGCTGTTAATTGGAGTACTCTAAAAAATCTGACCTCTCTAGGACATTCAGAAGCCAAGTTATAAGCCCACAAAGGTGTAACTGGACTACTTCTTTAAAGTGACACCAGGCCCGGTGACCTTTGGGACATGGTTTGACCCCTTAGGAAAGTGCTATCATCATGAAACGTTCAGATCACTTACAACCCAATAGATTCTACCTTCCTGTAACGTTTCAGCCTGATTGGACCTTGTTTTCACACAAATGAACCCAGAGTGATGTGAAATTGTGCTTCGTGCAACATAATTCTGGGTGCCATTTACAAACCATAAGTGCTAATGACTCCATTCCTTTTTGTGGTTGTAGCGGCTGTTGATTGGAGTACACTAAAACAAACCTGATCTCTCTAGGACATTCAGAAGCCAAGTTATAAGCCCACAAAGGTGTAACTGGACTAATTCTTTAAAGTGACACCAGGCCCGGTGACCTTTGGGACATGGTTTGACCCCCTTAGGAAAGAGCAATCATCATGGAACGTTCAGATCACTTACAACTCAATAGATTCTACCTTCCTGTAACGTTTCAGCCTAATTGGACCTTGTTTTCACACAAATGAACCCAGAATGATGTGAAATTGTGCTTCGTGCAACATAATTCTGGGTGCCATTTAAAAACCATAAGTGCTAATGACTCCATTCCTTTTTGTGGTTGTAGGGGCTGTTGATTGGAGTACACTAAAACAAACCTGATCTCTCTAGGCCATTCAGAAGCCAAGTTATAAGCCCACAAATGTGTAACTGGACTACTTCTTTAAATTGACACCAGATCCGGTGACCTTTGGGACATGGTTTGACCCCCTTAGGAAAGTGCTATCATCATGAAACGTTCAGATCACTTACAACTCAATAGATTCTACCTTCCTGTAACGTTTCAGCCTAATTGGACCTTGTTTTCACACAAATGAACCCAGAATGATGTGAAATTGTGCTTCGTGCAACATAATTTTGGGTGCCATTTAAAAACCATAACTGCTAATGACTCCATTCCTTTTGGGGTAATGGGGGCTGTTAATTGGAGTACTCTAAAACAAACCTGACCTCTCTAGGACATTCAGAAGCCAAGTTATAAGCCCACAAAGGTGTAACTGGACTACTTTAAAGTGACATCAGGCCCGGTGACCTTTGGGACATGGTTTGACCCCCTTAGGAAAGTGCTATCATCATGAAACGTTCAGATCACTTACAACTCAATAGATTCTACCTTCCTGTAACGTTTCAGCCTAATTGGACCTTGTTTTCACACAAATGAACCCAGAATGATGTGAAATTGTGCTTCGTGCAACATAATTCTGGGTGCCATTTAAAAACCATAACTGCTAATGACTCCATTCCTTTTGGGGTAATGGGGGCTGTTAATTGGAGTACTCTAAAACAAACCTGACCTCTCTAGGAAATTCAGAAGCCAAGTTATAAGCCCACAAAGGTATAACTGGACTACTTCTTTAAAGTGACACCAGATCCGGTTACCTTTGGGACATGGTTTGACCCCCTTAGGAAAGTGCTATCATCATGAAACGTTCAGATCACTTACAACTCAATATATTCTACCTTCCTGTAACGTTTCAGCCTGATTGGACCTTGTTTTCACACAAATGAACCCAGAATGATGTGAAATTGTGCTTTGTGCAACATAATTCTGGGTGCCATTTAAAAACCATAACTGCTAATGACTCCATTCCTTTTTGGGGTAATGGGGGCTGTTAATTGGAGTACTCTAAAACAAACCTGATCTTTCTAGGACATTCAGAAGCCAAGTTATAAGCCCACAAAGGTGTAAATGGACTACTTCTTTAAAGTGACACCAGGCCCGGTGACCTTTGGGACATGGTTTGACCCCCTATAGGAATGTGCAATCATCATGAAACGTTCAGATCACTTACAACTCAATAGATTCTACCTTCTTGTAACGTTTCAGCCTGATTGGACCTTGTTTTCACACAAATGGACCCAGAATGATGTGAAATTGTGCTTCGCGCAACATAATTCTGGGTGCCATTTACAAACCATAAGTGCTAATGACTCCATTCTTTTTTGTGGTTGTAGGGGCTTTTGATTGGAGTACACTAAAACAAACCTGACCTCTCTAGGACATTCAGAAGCCAAGTTATAAGCCCACAAAGGGGTAACTGGACTACTTCTTTCAAGTGACACCAGGCCCGGTGACCGTTGGGACATTGTTTGACCCCCTTAGGAAAGTGCTATCATCATGAAACGTTCAGATCACTTACAACCCAATAGATTCTACCTTCCTGTAACGTTTCAGCCTGATTGGACCTTGTTTTTACACAAATGAACCCAGAATGATGTGAAATTGTGCTTCGTGCAACATAATTCTGGGTGCCATTTACAAACCATAAGTGCTAATGACTCCATTCCTTTTTGTGGTTGTAGGGGCTGTTGATTGGAGTACACTAAAACAAACCTGATCTCTCTAGGCCATTCAGAAGCCACGTTATAAGCCCACAAATGTGTAACTGGACTACTTCTTTAAATTGACACCAGATCCGGTGACCTTTGGGACATGGTTTGACCCCCTTAGGAAAGTGCTATAATCATGTAACGTTCAGATCACTTACAACTCAATAGATTCTACCTTCCTGTAACGTTTCAGCCTGATTGGACCTTGTTTTCACACAAATGAACCCAGAATGATATGAAATTGAGCTTCGTGCAACATAATTCTGGGTGCCATTTAAAAACCATAAGTGCTAATGACTCCATTCCTTTTTGTGGTTGTAGGGGCTGTTGATTGGAGCACACTAAAACAAACCTGACCTCTCTAGGCCATTCAGAAGCCAAGTTATAAGCCCACAAATGTGTAACTGGACTACTTCTTTAAATTGACACCAGATCCGGTGACCTTTGGGACATGGTTTGACCCCCTTAGGAAAGTGCTATCATCATGAAACGTTCAGATCACTTACAACTCAATAGATTCTACCTTCCTGTAACGTTTCAGCCTGATTGGACCTTGTTTTCACACAAATGAACCCAGAATGATGTGAAATTGTGCTTCGTACAACATAATTCTGGGTGCCATTTAAAAACCATAAGTGCTAATGACTCCATTCCTTCTGGGGTAATGGGGGCTGTTAATTGGAGTACTCTAAAACAAACCTGACCTCTCTAGGACATTCAGAAGCCAAGTTATAAGCCCACAAAGGTGTAACTGGACTACTTCTTTAAAGTGACACCAGGCCCGGTGACCTTTGGGACATGGTTTGACCCCCTTAGGAAAGTGCTATAATCATGAAACGTTCAGATCACTTACAACTCAATAGATTCTACCTTCCTGTAACGTTTCAGCCTAATTGGACCTTGTTTTCACACAAATGAACCCATTATGATGTGAAATTGTGCTTCGTGCAACATAATTCTGGGTGCCATTTAAAAACCATAACTGCTAATGACTCCATTCCTTTTGGGGTAATGGGGGCTGTTAATTGGAGTACTCTAAAACAAACCTGACCTTTCTAGGACATTCAGAAGCCAAGTTATAAGCCCACAAAGGTGTAACTGGACTACTTCTTTAAAGTGACACCAGATCCGGTTACCTTTGGGACATGGTTTGACCCCCTTAGGAAAGTGCTATCATCATGAAACGTTCAGATCACTTACAACTCAATAGATTCTACCTTCTTGTAACGTTTCAGCCTGATTGGACCTTGTTTTCACACAAATGGACCCAGAATGATGTGAAATTGTGCTTCGTGCAACATAATTCTGGGTGCCATTTACAAACCATAAGTGCTAATGACTCCATTCCTTTTTGTGGTTGTAGGGGCTGTTGATTGGAGTACACTAAAACAAAACTGATCTCTCAAGGCCATTCAGAAGCCATGTTATAAGCCCACAAATGTGTAACTGGACTACTTCTTTAAATTGACACCAGATCCGGTTACCTTTGGGACATGGTTTGACCCCCTTAGGAAAGTGCTATCATCATGAAACGTTCAGATCACTTACAACTCAATAGATTCTATCTTCCTGTAACGTTTCAGCCTGATTGGACCTTGTTTTCACACAAATGAACCCAGAATGATGTGAAATTGTGCTTCGTGCAACATAATTCTGAGTGCCATTTAAATTCATAACGCTAATGACTCCATTCCTTTTTGTGGTAGTAGGGGCTGTTGATTGGAGTACACTAAAACTAACCTGATCTCTCTAGGCCATTCAGAAGCCAAGTTATAAGCCCACAAATGTGTAACTGGACTACTTCTTTAAATTGACACCAGATCCGGTGACCTTTGGGACATGGTTTGACCCCCTTAGGAAAGTGCTATCATCATGAAATGTTCAGATCACTTACAACTCAATACATTCTACCTTCTTGTAACGTTTCAGCCTGATTGGACCTTGTTTTCACACAAATGAACCCAGAATGATATGAAATTGTGCTTTGTGCAACATAATTCTGGGTGCCATTTAAAAACCATAAGTGCTAATGACTCCATTCCTTTTTGTGTTTGTATGGGCTGTTAATTGGAGTACACTAAATTAAACCTGATCTCTCTAGGCCATTCAGAAGCCAAGTTATAAGCCCACAAATGTGTAACTGGACTACTTCTTTAAATTGACACCAGATCCGGTTACCTTTGGGACATGGTTTGACCCCCTTAGGAAAGTGCTATCATCATGAAACGTTCAGATCACTTACAACTCAATAGATTCTACATTCTTGTAACGTTTCAGCCTGATTGGACCTTGTTTTCACACAAATGGACCCAGAATGATGTGAAATTGTGCTTCGTGCAACATAATTCTGGGTGTCATTTAAAAACCATAAGTGCTAATGACTCTATTCCTTTTTGGGGTAATGGGGGCTGTTAATTGGAGTACTCTAAAAAAATCTGACCTCTCTAGGACATTCAGAAGCAAAGTTATAAGCCCACAAAGGTGTAACTGGACTACTTCTTTAAAGTGACACCAGGCCCGGTGACCTTTGGGACATGGTTTGACCCCTTAGGAAAGTGCTATCATCATGAAACGTTCAGATCACTTACAACCCAATAGATTCTACCTTCCTGTAACGTTTCAGCCTGATTGGACCTTGTTTTCACACAAATGAACCCAGAATGATGTGAAATTGTGCTTCGTGCAACATAATTCTGGGTGCCATTTACAAACCATAAGTGCTAATGACTCCATTCCTTTTTGTGGTTGTAGCGGCTGTTGATTGGAGTACACTAAAACAAACCTGCTATCTCTAGGACATTCAGAAGCCAAGTTATAAGCCCACAAAGGTGTAACTGGACTAATTCTTTAAAGTGACACCAGGCCCGGTGACCTTTGGGACATGGTTTGACCCCCTTAGGAAAGAGCAATCATCATGGAACGTTCAGATCACTTACAACTCAATAGATTCTACCTTCCTGTAACGTTTCAGCCTGATTGGACCTTGTTTTCACACAAATGAACCCAGAATGATGTGAAATTGTGCTTCGTGCAACATAATTCTGGGTGCCATTTAAAAACCATAAGTGCTAATGACTCCATTCCTTTTTGTGGTTGTAGGGGCTGTTGATTGGAGTACACTAAAACAAACCTGATCTCTCTAGGCCATTCAGAAGCCAAGTTATAAGCCCACAAATGTGTAACTGGACTACTTCTTTAAATTGACACCAGATCCGGTGACCTTTGGGACATGGTTTGACCCCCTTAGGAAAGTGCTATCATCATGAAACGTTCAGATCTCTTACAACTCAATAGATTCTACCTTCCTGTAACGTTTCAGCCTAATTGGACCTTGTTTTCACACAAATGAACCCAGAATGATGTGAAATTGTGCTTCGTGCAACATAATTTTGGGTGCCATTTAAAAACCATAACTGCTAATGACTCCATTCCTTTTGGGGTAATGGGGGCTGTTAATTGGAGTACTCTAAAACAAACCTGACCTCTCTAGGACATTCAGAAGCCAAGTTATAAGCCCACAAAGGTGTAACTGGACTACTTTAAAGTGACATCAGGCCCGGTGACCTTTGGGACATGGTTTGACGCCCTTAGGAAAGTGCTATCATCATGAAACGTTCAGATCACTTACAACTCAATAGATTCTACCTTCCTGTAACGTTTCAGCCTAATTGGACCTTGTTTTCACACAAATGAACCCAGAATGATGTGAAATTGTGCTTTGTGCAACATAATTCTGGGTGCCATTTAAAAACCATAACTGCTAATGACTCCATTCCTTTTTGGGGTAATGGGGGCTGTTAATTGGAGAACTCTAAAACAAACCTGATCTTTCTAGGACATTCAGAAGCCAAGTTATAACCCCACAAAGGTGTAAATGGACTACTTCTTTAAAGTGACACCAGGCCCGGTGACCTTTGGGACATGGTTTGACCCCCTTAGGAAAGTGCTATCATCATGAAACGTTCAGATCACTTACAACTCAATAGATTCTACCTTCTTGTAACGTTTCAGCCTGATTGGACCTTGTTTTCACACAAATGGACCCAGAATGATGTGAAATTGTGCTTCGTGCAACATAATTCTGGGTGCCATTTACAAACCATAAGTGCTAATGACTCCATTCCTTTTTGTGGTTGTAGAGGCTGTTGATTGGAGTACACTAAAACAAACCTGATCTCTCAAGGCCATTCAGAAGCCATGTTATAAGCCCACAAATGTGTAACTGGACTACTTCTTTAAATTGACACCAGATCCGGTTACCTTTGGGACATGGTTTGACCCCCTTAGGAAAGTGCTATCATCATGAAACGTTCAGATCACTTACAACTCAATAGATTCTATCTTCCTGTAACGTTTCAGCCTGATTGGACCTTGTTTTCACACAAATGAACCCAGAATGATGTGAAATTGTGCTTCGTGCAACATAATTCTGAGTGCCATTTAAATTCATAACTGCTAATGACTCCATTCCTTTTTGTGGTAGTAGGGGCTGTTGATTGGAGTACACTAAAACTAACCTGATCTCTCTAGGCCATTCAGAAGCCAAGTTATAAGCCCACAAATGTGTAACTGGACTACTTCTTTAAAGGAGACATAACATGCTTTTAAGTTATTCCTTTTTACATCTAAATCATTCAGTTGGGGGTCTAAATACAGTGGAACTGCAGTTCTTTGGTCTGATTTCCTCATTATTGTTGCTCTACAGACCCTCATCTACCCCTGTTCTGAGGAGAGTCTTGAGAACGAGCCGTTTTTGGGTACTGTCTCTTTAAACTGGAGGAGGAGCTGTAAACTCCGCCCCCCTCCATAGTGCAGACCTGTACTCTCCTCCCCCAGTCGGACTTTGTAGTTCTATAAAGAAATCATTATTTAGCATAGCAGATTTAGCATAGCATATTAGCATTTTAAAACATGTGGGGAGGGTAGTTCATCAAGCTGTTTCAAGGCTGCTAACTCTCTCATGCATTTGTCTGTAGTCACACACACACACCCGTCACTGCCGACGGAGGGACCAGCTAGCAGGCACGTGCGCGCGCGCGCACACACACACACACACACACAAGGAATGCTGCTTGCTTATTTATTTCTATAAAAAATGTTTTAAAAAATGATACAGCTCATTAAAACACCATTAAAAGAATACATTTTATTAAGATCTCTATCTAAATATATACATACATATAATTATAAATAATTTTATAAGTAGTCTTATTTTATATTGGGTGTCTTAATGGCTGAAAATGGATAAAAAGCAGTTACATTTTAATTTAAAGATTTGAGATTCGAGTCAAAAATAAAGAACATTCCTCCAAATGTTCTTTAATGTCATCATTATAATTCTAATGCTTACAACTTTGTTTTTATTGTCTGCAATGCGTAGCCTATATCTTTATTAAATGTGTTTAGCTGTAAAGTGGTAATTCTCTCTAATGTGTACAGAGAGGTGGACATCAGTGCTGCAGTGAAATTCCCAAGATCAGTCTGCTTTGCTAACAAATATAGTTAAATCTTACCTGCATTCTAAATAAATACCGTTAGGTGAAAACATCAGTAGGCATTGAGTTATTGATACAATCCCTAACAGCCAGAATGGAAGAAGAGCATGCTGGGTCATCCTGGATCTGAGCCTGTTCTGTGTATTTACCTACAGGATGCAATAAATGTCTACAAGGCTGAGTTTGGACCATTACATCTAAAAGAAAACATACAATCAGTGATTTTTTTAAATTGTTTACATTAATATACAAATGTTCTAAGTATTAACCTCACAGCAAATAAGTAGAACTATATAATAAACAGGCTTTAGTAGTTAAACAGGCGTTGTGCACACAGGTGCTTTGTGTCTCGGTGCTGGTGTCTAGGTCTCAGAGTTCCTGTCCTCCTGCCGTCTTCTGTTGTCCTCAGGATACGGATTGATGTTTCCTGATGATGAGGGAGGGGCAGTATGTGGGCTTCAAACTGGTCCTGGATAACAGTGGGAGACCTCCGTTGTCTGAATACTGAGACCAGAGGGTTGGTGAGATGCAGATCTTCTCTACCTCATCTAGAAACGGAGTTGGTTCAGGGAAAACTTTTCCAAAGACCAGTTCCATGATGTCATCGTCATATTCTGCAATGATAGACGATAACTTTAATGACATACTTTGTTTACAAGCAGCTTTAGGAAAGTTGTTTCTTTAGCTTTCATGTTTATAGTCACGTTTGTGTTTGTTCACAAGTTCACTTTGCTGCAGTGACTTCATATTCTTACAAATGTAATAAAATAGTGACACTAAAATTATACAAATGATTCCTTATGAAAGGAAGCTCATTAGAGAGCAGCGCAGACAGACTTACTACATGCTGCAGCTGTTTTTACAGGCCAGCTGCTGCTGAATTTGGGGAAAGTTATTCTGCACACATCCAGATCAGATGGTCGATTACAGAAAATAATGTAATTCAATAATTTCTAAACAGATTAAACAAGTAAAACATCAAATAAATCACTCTGCTGTCATCAGACGGAGTGATTCAGGGGGTGAGGTGTTCTTAATGATGAGGGTGGCTGAGGTGTGTCATCACTCACTTTGGTCTGGTCCAGACCGTCTCTTTACTGGTGGGTCTCCTTCCTCAGTAGGTGACGTGAAATGCCAACATCTGAACGTTCTGTGTTCCTTAGAGGAGAAGAAAAGTAACATTAGCAAGCTGGCTAAATTATTTTTTACTAGCATCTCGGAGAAGCAGATCTTCACTTACCTAAACATCAGACCAGTTTGTCCCAGCTGAGCTCATCAGGGCTTTAGTCTGACAGCCTGTCAGTGAAACACGGCTCCAGTCTTCTGGATGTTGACTCTAAAAAGCAAAGGAGCATTTTTACTTTTGTTTTACAGCCGATTTTATCAGCTTTCCGACGCTCACGCTCATACAGACGGTGAGCTTTGCTGCATCTGACTGATAAAGTTAGTTTTTATATCTGCAGTGAGACAAAAAACTAACCTCACTCCACTCAGAGATTGTTCTTTAAAACTATTAAATCCACTGTGTTGACGCACTTTAATGACTTTGTCACGCTGCATTTTAGCTGATATGGGACTTTATTTACTGGATGCTAAGATTACATCACACTCACGTAGAATAACACACAGGCTCTCTGCTTCTACAATCAGTGGGAGGTTATCATCTGGTGTAAAAGAAGGCGTTGATCAGAAATCACGTTTTATTCCACGAAAATCAGCCAAATCCACATTGATCTGGGTGCTAACTTTACTAGCGATAGCGATAGCAAGCCGGATGCTAACGCTTTAGTGCTGCTAATGCCCGTAAATCTAAAGTAAAGTTTGTCGACATTTTAGAGTGATATGAAGCTTACCGCTCTGCTGCTGTGTCCCGGTGCTGCCACATTCAGATGCAAATGACTCCTTTTAGATAGATGAAGCCCTCAGTACTTACTAGCCTGGAGACAGGAACGAACGAACCACGCGCGCGCGCGCGCACACACACACACACACTACTTTTTCTTCTGTGTTTTTTTAGCAGTAGTGTCATCAGCTCCTGGGTTTAAGTACTGCCACACCACCCTTCCTTAAAACGAGGAACAGTTTTGAGCTGTGTGTGGCTAAAATAACCAGACATTCTGCATTTTTCCAATAGGACTACAAAAAATCTTAGCGAGAAGAAAAAATGGCGGATTGGCTCTGTGTTTAGCCGAGGGCCATTACCATATTTGGTAGTTATCCTGACTAAATTAATTACTGACGTAATGGATAATGTAAAAACTGAACGGGTGGACAAATATGCCCAAAACTTAATTATTAAATATCTAAATAGCAACTCCAGTGAATAATATAAGCCTTTTTGCTCACTTAGACACTTAAAATGTGAAACACACTGTGTTAATGGATAAAAAAGTGGGTTTTTCATGTTATGTCTCCTTTAAATTGACACCAGATCCGGTGACCTTTGGGACATGGTTTGACCCCCTTAGGAAAGTGCTATCATCATGAAATGTTCAGATCACTTACAACTCAATAGATTCTACCTTCTTGTAACGTTTCAGCCTGATTGGACCTTGTTTTCACACAAATGAACCCAGAATGATATGAAATTGTGCTTTGTGCAACATAATTCTGGGTGCCATTTAAAAACCATAAGTGCTAATGACTCCATTCCTTTTTGTGTTTGTATGGGCTGTTAATTGGAGTACACTAAATTAAACCTGATCTCTCTAGGCCATTCAGAAGCCAAGTTATAAGCCCACAAATGTGTAACTGGACTACTTCTTTAAATTGACACCAGATCCGGTTACCTTTGAGACATGGTTTGACCCCCTTAGGAAAGTGCTATCATCATGAAACGTTCAGATCACTTACAACTCAATAGATTCTACCTTCTTGTAACGTTTCAGCCTGATTGGACCTTGTTTTCACACAAATGGACCCAGAATGATGTGAAATTGTGCTTCGTGCAACATAATTCTGGGTGTCATTTAAAAACCATAAGTGCTAATGACTCCATTCCTTTTTGGGGTAATGGGGGCTGTTAATTGGAGTACTCTAAAAAATCTGACCTCTCTAGGACATTCAGAAGCCAAGTTGTAAGCCCACAAAGGTGTAACTGGACTACTTCTTTAAAGTGACACCAGGCCCGGTGACCTTTGGGACATGGTTTGACCCCTTAGGAAAGTGCTATCATCATGAAACGTTCAGATCACTTACAACCCAATAGATTCTACCTTCCTGTAACGTTTCAGCCTGATTGGACCTTGTTTTCACACAAATGAACCCAGAGTGATGTGAAATTGTGCTTCGTGCAACATAATTCTGGGTGCCATTTACAAACCATAAGTGCTAATGACTCCATTCCTTTTTGTGGTTGTAGCGGCTGTTGATTGGAGTACACTAAAACAAACCTGATCTCTCTAGGACATTCAGAAGCCAAGTTATAAGCCCACAAAGGTGTAACTGGACTAATTCTTTAAAGTGACACCAGGCCCGGTGACCTTTGGGACATGGTTTGACCCCCTTAGGAAAGAGCAATCATCATGGAACGTTCAGATCACTTACAACTCAATAGATTCTACCTTCCTGTAACGTTTCAGCCAAATTGGACCTTGTTTTCACACAAATGAACCCAGAATGATGTGAAATTGTGCTTCGTGCAACATAATTCTGGGTGCCATTTAAAAACCATAAGTGCTAATGACTCCATTCCTTTTTGTGGTTGTAGGGGCTGTTGATTGGAGTACACTAAAACAAACCTGATCTCTCTAGGCCATTCAGAAGCCAAGTTATAAGCCCACAAATGTGTAACTGGACTACTTCTTTAAATTGACACCAGATCCGGTGACCTTTGGGACATGGTTTGACCCCCTTAGGAAAGTGCTATCATCATGAAACGTTCAGATCACTTACAACTCAATAGATTCTACCTTCCTGTAACGTTTCAGCCTAATTGGACCTTGTTTTCACACAAATGAACCCAGAATGATGTGAAATTGTGCTTCGTGCAACATAATTTTGGGTGCCATTTAAAAACCATAACTGCTAATGACTCCATTCCTTTTGGGGTAATGGGGGCTGTTAATTGGAGTACTCTAAAACAAACCTGACCTCTCTAGGACATTCAGAAGCCAAGTTATAAGCCCACAAAGGTGTAACTGGACTACTTTAAAGTGACATCAGGCCCGGTGACCTTTGGGACATGGTTTGACCCCCTTAGGAAAGTGCTATCATCATGAAACGTTCAGATCACTTACAACTCAATAGATTCTACCTTCCTGTAACGTTTCAGCCTAATTGGACCTTGTTTTCACACAAATGAACCCAGAATGATGTGAAATTGTGCTTCGTGCAACATAATTCTGGGTGCCATTTAAAAACCATAACTGCTAATGACTCCATTACTTTTGGGGTAATGGGGGCTGTTAATTGGAGTACTCTAAAACAAACCTGACCTCTCTAGGACATTCAGAAGCCAAGTTATAAGCCCACAAAGGTATAACTGGACTACTTCTTTAAAGTGACACCAGATCCGGTTACCTTTGGGACATGGTTTGACCCCCTTAGGAAAATGCTATCATCATGAAACGTTCAGATCACTTACAACTCAATATATTCTACCTTCCTGTAACGTTTCAGCCTGATTGGACCTTGTTTTCACACAAATGAACCCAGAATGATGTGAAATTGTGCTTTGTGCAACATAATTCTGGGTGCCATTTAAAAACCATAACTGCTAATGACTCCATTCCTTTTTGGGGTAATGGGGGCTGTTAATTGGAGTACTCTAAAACAAACCTGATCTTTCTAGGACATTCAGAAGCCAAGTTATAAGCCCACAAAGGTGTAAATGGACTACTTCTTTAAAGTGACACCAGGCCCGGTGACCTTTGGGACATGGTTTGACCCCCTATAGGAATGTGCAATCATCATGAAACGTTCAGATCACTTACAACTCAATAGATTCTACCTTCTTGTAACGTTTCAGCCTGATTGGACCTTGTTTTCACACAAATGAACCCAGAATGATGTGAAATTGTGCTTCGTGCAACATAATTCTGGGTGCCATTTAAAAACCATAACTGCTAATGACTCCATTCCTTTTGGGGTAATGGGGGCTGTTAATTGGAGTACTCTAAAACAAACCTGACCTCTCTAGGACATTCAGAAGCCAAGTTATAAGCCCACAAAGGTATAACTGGACTACTTCTTTAAAGTGACACCAGATCCGGTTACCTTTGGGACATGGTTTGACCCCCTTAGGAAAGTGCTATCATCATGAAACGTTCAGATCACTTACAACTCAATATATTCTACCTTCCTGTAACGTTTCAGCCTGATTGGACCTTGTTTTCACACAAATGAACCCAGAATGATGTGAAATTGTGCTTTGTGCAACATAATTCTGGGTGCCATTTAAAAACCATAACTGCTAATGACTCCATTCCTTTTTGGGGTAATGGGGGCTGTTAATTGGAGTACTCTAAAACAAACCTGATCTTTCTAGGACATTCAGAAGCCAAGTTATAAGCCCACAAAGGTGTAAATGGACTACTTCTTTAAAGTGACACCAGGCCCGGTGACCTTTGGGACATGGTTTGACCCCCTATAGGAATGTGCAATCATCATGAAACGTTCAGATCACTTACAACTCAATAGATTCTACCTTCTTGTAACGTTTCAGCCTGATTGGACCTTGTTTTCACACAAATGGACCCAGAATGATGTGAAATTGTGCTTCGTGCAACATAATTCTGGGTGCCATTTACAAACCATAAGTGCTAATGACTCCATTCTTTTTTGTGGTTGTAGGGGCTTTTGATTGGAGTACACTAAAACAAACCTGACCTCTCTAGGACATTCAGAAGCCAAGTTATAAGCCCACAAAGGGGTAACTGGACTACTTCTTTCAAGTGACACCAGGCCCGGTGACCGTTGGGACATGGTTTGACCCCCTTAGGAAAGTGCTATCATCATGAAACGTTCAGATCACTTACAACCCAATAGATTCTACCTTCCTGTAACGTTTCAGCCTGATTGGACCTTGTTTTTACACAAATGAACCCAGAATGATGTGAAATTGTGCTTCGTGCAACATAATTCTGGGTGCCATTTACAAACCATAAGTGCTAATGACTCCATTCCTTTTTGTGGTTGTAGGGGCTGTTGATTGGAGTACACTAAAACAAACCTGATCTCTCTAGGCCATTCAGAAGCCACGTTATAAGCCCACAAATGTGTAACTGGACTACTTCTTTAAATTGACACCAGATCCGGTGACCTTTGGGACATGGTTTGACCCCCTTAGGAAAGTGCTATCATCATGTAACGTTCAGATCACTTACAACTCAATAGATTCTACCTTCCTGTAACGTTTCAGCCTGATTGGACCTTGTTTTCACACAAATGAACCCAGAATGATATGAAATTGTGCTTCGTGCAACATAATTCTGGGTGCCATTTAAAAACCATAAGTGCTAATGACTCCATTCCTTTTTGTGGTTGTAGGGGCTGTTGATTGGAGCACACTAAAACAAACCTGACCTCTCTAGGACATTCAGAAGCCAAGTTATAAGCCCACAAAGGTGTAACTGGACTACTTTAAAGTGACATCAGGCCCGGTGACCTTTGGGACATGGTTTGACCCCCTTAGGAAAGTGCTATCATCATGAAACGTTCAGAACACTTACAACTCAATAGATTCTACCTTCCTGTAACGTTTCAGCCTAATTGGACCTTGTTTTCACACAAATGAACCCAGAATGATGTGAAATTGTGCTTCGTGCAACATAATTCTGGGTGCCATTTAAAAACCATAACTGCTAATGACTCCATTCCTTTTGGGGTAATGGGGGCTGTTAATTGGAGTACTCTAAAACAAACCTGACCTCTCTAGGACATTCAGAAGCCAAGTTATAAGCCCACAAAGGTATAACTGGACTACTTCTTTAAAGTGACACCAGATCCGGTTACCTTTGGGACATGGTTTGACCCCCTTAGGAAAGTGCTATCATCATGAAACGTTCAGATCACTTACAACTCAATAGATTCTACCTTCCTGTAATGTTTCAGCCTGATTGGACCTTGTTTTCACACAAATGAACCCAGAATGATGTGAAATTGTGCTTTGTGCAACATAATTCTGGGTGCCATTTAAAAACCATAACTGCGAATGACTCCATTCCTTTTTGGGGTAATGGGGGCTGTTAATTGGAGTACTCTAAAACAAACCTGATCTTTCTAGGACATTCAGAAGCCAAGTTATAAGCCCACAAAGGTGTAAATGGACTACTTCTTTAAAGTGACACCAGGCCCGGTGACCTTTGGGACATCGTTTGACCCCCTATAGGAATGTGCGATCATCATGAAATGTTCAGATCACTTACAACTCAATAGATTCTACCTTCTTGTAACGTTTCAGCCTGATTGGACCTTGTTTGGACCCAGAATGATGTGAAATTGTGCTTCGTGCAACATAATTCTGGGTGCCATTTACAAACCATAAGTGCTAATGACTCCATTCCTTTTTGTGGTTGTAGGGGCTGTTGATTGGAGTACACTAAAACAAACCTGATCTCTCTAGGCCATTCAGAAGCCAAGTTATAAGCCCACAAATGTGTAGCTGGACTACTTCTTTAAATTGACACCAGATCCGGTTACCTTTGGGACATGGTTTGACCCCCTTAGGAAATTGCTATCATCATGAAACGTTCAGATCACTTACAACTCAATAGATTCTATCTTCCTGTAACGTTTCAGCTTGATTGGACCTTGTTTTCACACAAATGAACCCAGAATGATGTGAAATTGTGCTTCGTGCAACATAATTCTGAGTGCCATTTAAAAACCATAAGTGCTAATGACTCCATTCCTTTTTGTGGTTGTAGGGGCTGTTATTTGGAGTACACTAAAACAAACCTGATCTCTCTAGGCCATTCAGAAGCTAAGTTATAAGCCCACAAATGTGTAACTGGACTACTTCTTTAAATTGACACCAGATCCGGTTACCTTTGGGACATGGTTTGACCCCCTTAGGAAAGTGCTATCATCATGAAACGTTCAGATCACTTACAACTCAATAGATTCTACCTTCCTGTAACGTTTCAGCCTGATTGGACCTTGTTTTCACACAAATGAACCCAGAATGATGTGAAATTGTGCTTCGTGCAACATAATTCTGGGTGCCATTTAAAAACCATAAGTGCTAATGACTCCATTCCTTTTTGGGGTAATGGGGGCTGTTAATTGGAGTACTCTAAAACAAACCTGACCTCTCTAGGACATTCAGAAGCCAAGTTATAAGCCCAAAAAGGGGTAACTGGACTACTTCTTTAAAGTGACACCAGGCCCGGTGACCTTTGGGACATGGTTTGACCCCCTTAGGAAAGTGCTATCATCATGAAACGTTCAGATCACTTACAACCCAATATATTCTACCTTCCTGTAACGTTTCAGCCTGATTGGACCTTTTTTTCACACAAATGAACCCAGAATGATATGAAAATGTGCTTCGTGCAAAATAATTCTGGGTGCCATTTAAAAATCATAATTGTTAATGACTCCATTCCTTTTTGTGGTTGTAGGGGCTGTTAATTGGAGTACACTAAAACAAACCTGATCTCTCTAGGCCATTCAGAAGCCAAGTTATAAGCCCACAAATGTGTAACTGGACTACTTCTTTAAATTGACACCAGATCCGGTTACCTTTGGGACATGGTTGGACCCCCTTAGGAAAGTGCTATCAACATGAAACGTTCAGATCACTTACAACCCAATAGATTCTACCTTCCTGTAACGTTTCAGCTTGATTGCACCTTGTTTTCACACAAATGAACCCAGAATGATGTGAAATTGTGCTTCGTGCAACATAATTCTGGGTGCCATTTACAAACCATAAGTGCTAATGACTCCATTCATTTTTGTGGTTGTAGGGGATGTTGATTGGAGTACACTAAAACAAACCTGATCTCTCTAGGCCATTCAGAAGGCAAGTTATAAGCCCACAAATGTGTAACTGGACTACTTTAAATTGACACCAGATCCGGTGACCTTTGGGACATAGTTTGACCCTCTTAGGAAAGTGCTATCATCATGAAATGTTCATATCACTTACAACTCAATAGATTCTACCTTCCTGTAAGGTTTCAGCCTGATTGGACCTTGTTTTCACACAAATGAACCCAGAATGATGTGAAATTGTGCTTCGTGCAACATAATTCTGGGTGCCATTTAAAAACCATAAGTGCTAATGACTCCATTCCTTTTTGGGGTAATGGGGGCTGTTAATTGGAGTACTCTAAAACAAACCTGACCTCTCTAGGACATTCAGAAGCCAAGTTATAAGCCCACAAAGGGATAACTGGACTACTTCTTTAAAGTGACACCAGGCCCGGTGACCTTTGGGACATGGTTTGACCCCCTTAGGAAAGTGCTATCATCATGAAACGTTCAGATCACTTACAACCCAATAGATTCTACCTTCCTGTAACGTTTCAGCCTGATTGGACCTTGTTTTCACACAAATGAACCCAGAATGATGTGAAATTGTGCTTCGTGCAACATAATTCTGGGTGCCATTTACAAACCATAAGTGCTAATGACTCCATTCCTTTTTGTGGTTGTAGGGGCTGTTGATTGGAGTACACTAAAACAAACCTGATCTCTCTAGGCCATTCAGAAGCCACGTTATAAGCCCACAAATGTGTAACTGGACTACTTCTTTAAATTGACACCAGATCCGGTGACCTTTGGGACATGGTTTGACCCCCTTAGGAAAGTGCTATCATCATGAAATGTTCAGAACACTTACAACTCAATAGATTCTACCTTTCTGTAACGTTTCAGCCTGATTGGACCTTGTTTTCACACAAATGAACCCAGAATGATATGAAATTGTGCTTCGTGCAACATATTTCTGGGTGCCATTTAAAAACTATAAGTGCTAATGACTCCATTCCTTTTTGTGGTTTTAGGGGCTGTTATTTGGAGTACACTAAAACAAACCTGATCTCTCTAGGCCATTCAGAAGCCAAGTTATAAGCCCACAAATGTGTAACTGGACTACTTCTTTAAATTGACACCAGATCCGGTTACGTTTGGGACATGGTTTGACCCCCTTAGGAAAGTGCTAACATCATGAAACGTTCAGATCACTTACAACCCAATAGATTCTACCTTCCTGTAACGTTTCAGCCTGATTGGACCTTGTTTTCACACAAATGAACCCAGAATGATGTGAAATTGTGCTTCGTGCAACATAATTCTGGGAGCCATTTACAAACCATAAGTGCTAATGACTCCATTCCTTTTTGTGGAAGTAGGGGCTGTTGATTGGAGTACACTAAAACAAACCTGATCTCTCTAGGCCATTCAGAAGCCAAGTTATAAGCCCACAAATGTGTAACTGGACTACTTCTTTAAATTGACACCAGATCCGGTGACCTTTGGGACATGGTTTGACCCCCATAGGAAAGTGCTATCATCATGAAATGTTCAGATCACTTACAACTCAATAGATTCTACCTTCCTGTAACGTTTCAGCCTGATTGGACCTTGTTTTCACACAAATGAACCCAGAATGATGTGAAATTGTGCTTCGTGCAACATAATTCTGGGTGCCATTTAAAAACCATAAGTGCTAATGACTCCATTCCTTTTTGGGGTAATGGGGGCTGTTAATTGGAGTACTCTAAAACAAACCTGACCTCTCTAGGACATTCAGAAGCCAAGTTATAAGCCCAAAAAGGGGTAACTGGACTACTTCTTTAAAGTGACACCAGGCCCGGTGACCTTTGGGACATGGTTTGACCCCCTTAGGAAAGTGCTATCATCATGAAACGTTCAGATCACTTACAACCCAATATATTCTACCTTCCTGTAACGTTTCAGCCTGATTGGACCTTTTTTTCACACAAATGAACCCAGAATGATATGAAAATGTGCTTCGTGCAAAATAATTCTGGGTGCCATTTAAAAATCATAATTGTTAATGACTCCATTCCTTTTTGTGGTTGTAGGGGCTGTTAATTGGAGTACACTAAAACAAACCTGATCTCTCTAGGCCATTCAGAAGCCAAGTTATAAGCCCACAAATGTGTAACTGGACTACTTCTTTAAATTGACACCAGATCCGGTTACCTTTGGGACATGGTTGGACCCCCTTAGGAAAGTGCTATCAACATGAAACGTTCAGATCACTTACAACCCAATAGATTCTACCTTCCTGTAACGTTTCAGCTTGATTGCACCTTGTTTTCACACAAATGAACCCAGAATGATGTGAAATTGTGCTTCGTGCAACATAATTCTGGGTGCCATTTACAAACCATAAGTGCTAATGACTCCATTCATTTTTGTGGTTGTAGGGGATGTTGATTGGAGTACACTAAAACAAACCTGATCTCTCTAGGCCATTCAGAAGGCAAGTTATAAGCCCACAAATGTGTAACTGGACTACTTTAAATTGACACCAGATCCGGTGACCTTTGGGACATAGTTTGACCCTCTTAGGAAAGTGCTATCATCATGAAATGTTCATATCACTTACAACTCAATAGATTCTACCTTCCTGTAACGTTTCAGCCTGATTGGACCTTGTTTTCACACAAATGAACCCAGAATGATATGAAATTCTGCTTCGTGCAACATAATTCTGGGTGCCATTTAAAAACCATAAGTGCTAAAGACTCCATTCCTTTTTGTGGTTGTAGGGGCTGTTAATTGGAGTACACTAAATTAAACCTGATCTCTCTAGGCCATTCAGAAGCCAAGTTATAAGCCCACAAATGTGTAACTGGACTACTTCTTTAAATTGACACCAGATCCGGTTACCTTTGGGACATGGTTTGACCCCCTTAGGAAAGTGCTATCATCATGAAACGTTCAGATCACTTACAACTCAATAGATTCTACCTTCTTGTAACGTTTCAGCCTGATTGGACCTTGTTTTCACACGAATGAACCCAGAATGATGTGAAATTGTGCTTTGTGCAACATAATTCTGGGTGCCATTTACAAACCATAAGTGCTAATGACTCCATTCCTTTTTGTGGTTGTAGGGGCTTTTGATTGGAGTACACTAAAACAAACCTGATCTCTCTAGGCCATTCAGAAGCCAAGTTATAAGCCCACAAATGTGTAGCTGGACAACTTCTTTAAATTGACACCAGATCCGGTTACCTTTGGGACATGGTTTGACCCCCTTAGGAAATTGCTATCATCATGAAACGTTCAGATCACTTACAACTCAATAGATTCTATCTTCCTGTAACGTTTCAGCTTGATTGGACCTTGTTTTCACACAAATGAACCCAGAATGATGTGAAATTGTGCTTCGTGCAACATAATTCTGAGTGCCATTTAAAAACCATAAGTGCTAATGACTCCATTCCTTTTTGTGGTTGTAGGGGCTGTTATTTGGAGTACACTAAAACAAACCTGATCTCTCTAGGCCATTCAGAAGCTAAGTTATAAGCCCACAAATGTGTAACTGGACTACTTCTTTAAATTGACACCAGATCCGGTTACCTTTGGGACATGGTTTGACCCCCTTAGGAAAGTGCTATCATCATGAAACGTTCAGATCACTTACAACTCAATAGATTCTACCTTCCTGTAACGTTTCAGCCTGATTGGACCTTGTTTTCACACAAATGAACCCAGAATGATGTGAAATTGTGCTTTGTACAACATAATTCTGGGTGCCATTTAAAAACCATAAGTGCTAATGACTCCATTCCTTTTTGGGGTAATGGGGGCTGTTAATTGGAGTACTCTAAAACAAACCTGACCTCTCTAGGACATTCAGAAGCCAAGTTATAAGCCCACAAATGTGTAACTGGACTACTTCTTTAAATTGACACCAGATCCGGTGACCTTTGGGACATGGTTTGACCCCCTTAGGAAAGTGCTATCATCATGAAACGTTCAGATCACTTACAACCCAATAGATTCTACCTTCCTGTAACGTTTCAGCCTGATTGGACCTTGTTTTCACACAAATGAACCCAGAATGATATGAAATTGTGCTTCGTGCAACATAATTCTGGGTGCCATTTACAAACCATAAGTGCTAATGACTCCATTCCTTTTTGTGATTGTAGGGGCTGTTGATTGGAGTACACTAAAACAAACCTGATCTCTCTAGGCCATTCAGAAGCCACGTTATAAGCCCACAAATGTGTAACTGGACTACTTCTTTAAATTGACACCAGATCCGGTGACCTTTGGGACATGGTTTGACCCCCTTAGGAAAGTGCTATCATCATGTAACGTTCAGATCACTTACAACTCAATAGATTCTACCTTCCTGTAACGTTTCAGCCTGATTGGACCTTGTTTTCACACAAATGAACCCAGAATGATATGAAATTGTGCTTCGTGCAACATAATTCTGGGTGCCATTTAAAAACCATAAGTGCTAATGACTCCATTCCTTTTTGTGGTTGTAGGGGCTGTTGATTGGAGCACACTAAAACAAACCTGATCTCTCTAGGCCATTCAGAAGCCAAGTTATAAGCCCACAAATGTGTAACTGTACTACTTCTTTAAATTGACACCAGATCCGGTGACCTTTGGGACATGGTTTGACCCCCTTAGGAAAGTGCTATCATCATGAAACGTTCAGATCACTTACAACTCAATAGATTCTACCTTCCTGTAACGTTTCAGCCTGAATGGACCTTGTTTTCACACAAATGAACCCAGAATGATGTGAAATTGTGCTTCGTGCAACATAATTTTGGGTTCCATTTAAAAACCATAACTGCTAATGACTCCATTCCTTTTGGGGTAATTGGGGCTGTTAATTGGAGTACTCTAAAACAAACCTGACCTCTCTAGGACATTCAGAAGCCAAGTTATAAGCCCACAAAGGTGTAACTGGACTACTTTAAAGTGACATCAGGCCCGGTGACCTTTGGGACATGGTTTGACCCCCTTAGGAAAGTGCTATCATCATGAAACGTTCACATCACTTACAACTCAATAGATTCTACCTTCCTGTAACGTTTCAGCCTAATTGGACCTTGTTTTCACACAAATGAACCCAGAATGATGTGAAATTGTGCTTCGTGCAACATAATTCTGGGTGCCATTTAAAAACCATAACTGCTAATGACTCCATTCCTTTTGGGGTAAGGGGGGCTGTTAATTGGAGTACTCTAAAACAAACCTGACCTCTCTAGGACATTCAGAAGCCAAGTTATAAGCCCACAAAGGTATAACTGGACTACTTCTTTAAAGTGACACGAGATCCGGTTACCTTTGGGACATGGTTTGACCCCCTTAGGAAAGTGCTATCATCATGAAACGTTCAGATCACTTACAACTCAATAGATTCTACCTTCCTGTAACGTTTCAGCCTGATTGGACCTTGTTTTCACACAAATGAACCCAGAATGATGTGAAATTGTGCTTTGTGCAACATAATTCTGGGTGCCATTTAAAAACCATAACTGCTAATGACTCCATTCCTTTTTGGGGTAATGGGGTCTGTTAATTGGAGTACTCTAAAACAAACCTGATCTTTCTAGGACATTCAGAAGCCAAGTTTTAAGCCCACAAAGGTGTAAATGGACTACTTCTTTAAAGTGACACCAGATCCGGTTACCTTTGGGACATGGTTTGACCCCCTTAGGAAAGTGCTATCATCATGAAACGTTCAGATCACTTACAACTCAATAGATTCTACCTTCCTGTAACGTTTCAGCCTGATTGGACCTTGTTTTCACACAAATGAACCCAGAATGATGTGAAATTGTGCTTCGTGCAACATAATTCTGGGTGCCATTTAAAAACCATAAGTGCTAATGACTCCATTCCTTTTTGGGGTAATGGGGGCTGTTAATTGGAGTACTCTAAAACAAACCTGACCTCTCTAGGACATTCAGAAGCCAAGTTATAAGCCCACAAAGGGGTAACCGGACTACTTCTTTAAAGTGACACCAGGCCCGGTGACCTTTGGGACATGGTTTGACCCCCTTAGGAAAGTGCTATCATCATGAAACGTTCAGATCACTTACAACCCAATAGATTCTACCTTCCTGTAACGTTTCAGCCTGATTGGACCTTGTTTTCACACAAATGAACCCAGAATGATGTGAAATTGTGCTTCGTGCAACATAATTCTGGGTGCCATTTACAAACCATAAGTGCTAATGACTCCATTCCTTTTTGTGGTTGTAGGGGCTGTTGATTGGAGTACACTAAAACAAACCTGATCTCTCTAGGCCATTCAGAAGCCACGTTATAAGCCCACAAATGTGTAACTGGACTACTTCTTTAAATTGACACCAGATCCGGTGACCTTTGGGACATGGTTTGACCCCCTTAGGAAAGTGCTATCATCATGTAACGTTCAGATCACTTACAACTCAATAGATTCTACCTTCCTGTAACGTTTCAGCCTGATTGGACCTTGTTTTCACACAAATGAACCCAGAATGATATGAAATTTTGCTTCGTGCAACATAATTCTGGGTGCCATTTAAAAACCATAAGTGCTAATGACTCCATTCCTTTTGGGGTAAAGGGGGCTGTTAATTGGAGTACTCTAAAACAAACCTGACCTCTCTAGGACATTCAGAAGCCAAGTTATAAGCCCACAAATGTGTAACTGGACTACTTCTTTAAATTGACACCAGATCCGGTTACGTTTGGGACATGGTTTGACCCCCTTAGGAAAGTGCTATCATCATGAAACGTTCAGATCACTTACAACCCAATAGATTCTACCTTCCTGTAACGTTTCAGCCTGACTGGACCTTGTTTTCACACAAATGAACCCAGAAAGATGTGAAATTGTGCTTCGTGCAACATAATTCTGGGTGCCATTTACAAACCATAAGTGCTAATGACTCCATTCCTTTTTGTGGAAGTAGGGGCTGTTGACTGGAGTACACTAAAACAAACCTGATCTCTCTAGGCCATTCAGAAGCCAAGTTATAAGCCCACAAATGTGTAACTGGACTACTTCTTTAAATTGACACCAGATCCGGTGACCTTTGGGACATGGTTTGACCCCCATAGGAAAGTGCTATCATCATGAAATGTTCAGATCACTTACAACTCAATAGATTCTACCTTCCTGTAACGTTTCAGCCTGATTGGACCTTGTTTTCACACAAATGAACCCAGAATGATGTGAAATTGTGCTTCGTGCAACATAATTCTGGGTGCCATTTAAAAACCATAAGTGCTAATGACTCCATTCCTTTTTGGGGTAATGGGGGCTGTTAATTGGAGTACTCTAAAACAAACCTGACCTCTCTAGGACATTCAGAAGCCAAGTTATAAGCCCACAAAGGGGTAACTGGACTACTTCTTTAAAGTGACACCAGGCCCGGTGACCTTTGGGACATGGTTTGACCCCCTTAGGAAAGTGCTATCATCATGAAACGTTCAGATCACTTACAACCCAATATATTCTACCTTCCTGTAACGTTTCAGCCTGATTGGACCTTGTTTTCACACAAATGAACCCAGAATGATATGAAAATGTGCTTCGTGCAACATAATTCTGGGTGCCATTTAAAAACCATAAGTGCTAATGACTCCATTCCTTTTTGTGGTTGTAGGGGCTGTTAATTGGAGTACACTAAAACAAACCTGATCTCTCTAGGCCATTCAGAAGCCAAGTTATAAGCCCACAAATGTGTAACTGGACTACTTCTTTAAATTGACACCAGATCCGGTTACCTTTGGGACATGGTTTGACCCCCTTAGGAAAGTGCTATCATCATGAAACGTTCAGATCACTTACAACCCAATAGATTCTACCTTCCTGTAACGTTTCAGCCTGGTTGGACCTTGTTTTCACACAAATGAACCCAGAATGATGTGAAATTGTGCTTCGTGCAACATAATTCTGGGTGCCATTTAAAAACCATAAGTGCTAATGACTCCATTCCTTTTTGTGGTTGTAGGGGCTGTTAATTGGAGTACACTAAAACAAACCTGATCTCTCTAGGCCATTCAGAAGCCAAGTTATAAGCCCACAAATGTGTAACTGGACTACTTCTTTAAATTGACACCAGATCCGGTGACCTTTGGGACATGAATTGACCCCCTTAGGAAAGTGCTATCATCATGAAACGTTCAGATCACTTACAACTCAATATATTCTACCTTCTTGTAACGTTTCAGCCTGATTGGACCTTGTTTTCACACAAATGGACCCAGAATGATGTGAAATTGTGCTTCGTGCAACATAATTCTGGGTGCCATTTAAAAACCATAAGTGCTAATGACTCCATTCCTTTTTGGGGTAATGGGGGCTGTTAATTGGGGTACTCTAAAACAAACCTGACCTCTCTAGGACATTCAGAAGCCAAGTTATAAGCCCACAAAGGTGTAACTGGACTACTTCTTTAAAGTGACACCAGGCCCGGTGACCTTTGGGACATGGTTTGACCCCCTTAGGAAAGTGCTATCATCATGAAACGTTCAGATCACTTACAACTCAATAGATTCTACCTTCCTGTAACGTTTCAGCCTGATTGGACCTTGTTTTCACACAAATGAACCCAGAATGATTTGAAATTGTGCTTCGTGCAACATAATTCTGGGTGCCATTTAAAAACCATAAGTGCTAATGGCTCCATTCCTTTTTGTGGTTGTAGGGGCTGTTGATTGGAGCACACTAAAACAAACCTGATCTCTCTAGGCCATTCAGAAGCCAAGTAATAGGCCCACAAATGTGTAACTGGACTACTTCTTTAAATTGACACCAGATCCGGTGACCTTTGGGACATGGTTTGACCCCCTTAGGAAAGTGCTATCATCATGAAACGTTCAGATCACTTACAACTCAAAAGATTCTACCTTCCTGTAACGTTTCAGCCTAATTGGACCTTGTTTTCACACAAATGAACCCAGAATGATGTGAAATTGTGCTTCGTGCAACATAATTTTGGGTGCCATTTAAAAACCATAACTGCTAATGACTCCATTCCTTTTTGTGGTTGTAGGGGCTGTTGATTGGAGTACATTAAAACAAACCTGATCTCTCTAGGATATTCAGAAGCCAAGTTATAAGCCCACAAAGGTGTAACTGGACTACTTCTTTAAATTGACACCAGATCCGGTGACCTTTGGGACATGGTTTGACCCCCTTAGGAAAGTGCTATCATCATGAAACGTTCAGATCACTTACAACTCAATAAATTCTACCTTCCTGTAACGTTTCAGCCTGATTGGACCTTGTTTTCACACAAATGAACCCAGAATGATGTGAAATTGTGCTTCGTGCAACATAATTCTGGGTTCCATTTAAAAACCATAAGTGCTAATGACTCCATTCCTTTTAGTGGTTGTAGGGGCTGTTGATTGGAGTACATTAAAACAAACCTGATCTCTCTAGGACACTCAGAAGCCAAGTTATAAGCCCACAAATGTGTAACTGGACTACTTCTTTAAATTGACACCAGATCCGGTGACCTTTGGGACATGGTTTGACCCCCTTAGGAAAGTGCTATCATCATGAAACGTTCAGATCACTTACAACTCAATAGATTCTACCTTCCTGTAACGTTTCAGCCTGATTGGACCTTGTTTTCACACAAATGAACCCAGAATGATGTGAAATTGTGCTTTGTACAACATAATTCTGGGTGCCATTTAAAAACCATAAGTGCTAATGACTCCATTCCTTCTGGGGTAATGGGGGCTGTTAATTGGAGTACTCTAAAACAAACCTGACCTCTCTAGGACATTCAGAAGCCAAGTTATAAGCCCACAAAGGTGTAACTGGACTACTTCTTTAAAGTGACACCAGGCCCGGTGACCTTTGGGACATGGTTTGACCCCCTTAGGAAAGTGCTATCATCATGAAACGTTCAGATCACTTACAACTCAAAAGATTCTACCTTCCTGTAACGTTTCAGCCTAATTGGACCTTGTTTTCACACAAATGAACCCAGAATGATGTGAAATTGTGCTTCGTGCAACATAATTTTGGGTGCCATTTAAAAACCATAACTGCTAATGACTCCATTCCTTTTTGTGGTTGTAGGGGCTGTTGATTGGAGTACATTAAAACAAACCTGATCTCTCTAGGATATTCAGAAGCCAAGTTATAAGCCCACAAAGGTGTAACTGGACTACTTCTTTAAATTGACACCAGATCCGGTGACCTTTGGGACATGGTTTGACCCCCTTAGGAAAGTGCTATCATCATGAAACGTTCAGATCACTTACAACTCAATAAATTCTACCTTCCTGTAACGTTTCAGCCTGATTGGACCTTGTTTTCACACAAATGAACCCAGAATGATGTGAAATTGTGCTTCGTGCAACATAATTCTGGGTTCCATTTAAAAACCATAAGTGCTAATGACTCCATTCCTTTTAGTGGTTGTAGGGGCTGTTGATTGGAGTACATTAAAACAAACCTGATCTCTCTAGGACACTCAGAAGCCAAGTTATAAGCCCACAAATGTGTAACTGGACTACTTCTTTAAATTGACACCAGATCCGGTGACCTTTGGGACATGGTTTGACCCCCTTAGGAAAGTGCTATCATCATGAAACGTTCAGATCACTTACAACTCAATAGATTCTACCTTCCTGTAACGTTTCAGCCTGATTGGACCTTGTTTTCACACAAATGAACCCAGAATGATGTGAAATTGTGCTTTGTACAACATAATTCTGGGTGCCATTTAAAAACCATAAGTGCTAATGACTCCATTCCTTCTGGGGTAATGGGGGCTGTTAATTGGAGTACTCTAAATCAAACCTGACCTCTCTAGGACATTCAGAAGCCAAGTTATAAGCCCACAAAGGTGTAACTGGACTACTTCTTTAAAGTGACACCAGGCCCGGTGACCTTTGGGACATGGTTTGACCCCCTTAGGAAAGTGCTATCATCATGAAACGTTCAGATCACTTACAACTCAATAGATTCTACCTTCCTGTAACGTTTCAGCCTGATTGGACCTTGTTTTCACACACAAATGAACCCAGAATGATGTGAAATTGTGCTTCGTGCAACATAATTCTGGGTGCCATTTACAAACCATAAGTGCTAATGACTCCATTCCTTTTTGTGGTTGTAGGGGCTGTTGATTGGAGTACACTAAAACAAACCTGATCTCTCTAGGCCATTCAGAAGCCAAGTTATAAGCCCACAAATGTGTAGCTGGACTACTTCTTTAAATTGACACCAGATCCGGTGACCTTTGGGACATGGTTTGACCCCCTTAGGAAAGTGCTATCATCATGAAACGTTCAGATCACTTACAACTCAATAGATTCTATCTTCCTGTAACGTTTCAGCCTGATTGGACCTTGTTTTCACACAAATGAACCCAGAATGATGTGAAATTGTGCTTCGTGCAACATAATTCTGGGTTCCATTTAAAAACCATAAGTGCTAATGACTCCATTCCTTTTAGTGGTTGTAGGGGCTGTTGATTGGAGTACATTAAAACAAACCTGATCTCTCTAGGACACTCAGAAGCCAAGTTATAAGCCCACAAATGTGTAACTGGACTATTTCTTTAAATTGACACCAGATCCGGTGACCTTTGGGACATGGTTTGACCCCCTTAGGAAAGTGCTATCATCATGAAACGTTCAGATCACTTACAACTCAATAGATTCTACCTTCCTGTAACGTTTCAGCCTGATTGGACCTTGTTTTCACACAAATGAACCCAGAATGATGTGAAATTGTGCTTTGTACAACATAATTCTGGGTGCCATTTAAAAACCATAAGTGCTAATGACTCCATTCCTTCTGGGGTAATGGGGGCTGTTAATTGGAGTACTCTAAAACAAACCTGACCTCTCTAGGACATTCAGAAGCCAAGTTATAAGCCCACAAAGGTGTAACTGGACTACTTCTTTAAAGTGACACCAGGCCCGGTGACCTTTGGGACATGGTTTGACCCCCTTAGGAAAGTGCTATCATCATGAAACGTTCAGATCACTTACAACTCAATAGATTCTACCTTCCTGTAACGTTTCAGCCTAATCTGACCTTGTTTTCACACAAATGAACCCAGAATGATGTGAAATTGTGCTTCGTGCAACATAATTCTGGGTGCCATTTAAAAACCATAACTGCTAATGACTCCATTCCTTTTGGGGTAATGGGGGCTGTTAATTGGAGTACTCTAAAACAAACCTGACCTCTTTAGGACATTCAGAAGCCAAGTTATAAGCCCACAAAGGTGTAACTGGACTACTTCTTTAAAGTGACACCAGATCCGGTTACCTTTGGGACATGGTTTGACCCCCTTAGGAAAGTGCTATCATCATGAAACGTTCAGATCACTTACAACTCAATAGATTCTACCTTCTTGTAACGTTTCAGCCTGATTGGACCTTGTTTTCACACAAATGGACCCAGAATGATGTGAAATTGTGCTTCGTGCAACATAATTCTGGGTGCCATTTACAAACCATAAGTGCTAATGACTCCATTCCTTTTTGTGGTTGTAGGGGCTGTTGATTGGAGTACACTAAAACAAACCTAACCTCTCTAGGACATTCAGAAGTCAAGTTATAAGCCCACAAAGGTGTAACTGGACTACTTCTTTAAAGTGACACCAGGCCCGGTGACCTTTGGGACATGGTTTGACCCCCTTAGGAAAGTGCTATCATCATGAAACGTTCAGATCACTTACAACTCAAAAGATTCTACCTTCCTGTAACGTTTCAGCCTAATTGGACCTTGTTTTCACACAAATGAACCCAGAATGATGTGAAATTGTGCTTCGTGCAACATAATTTTGGGTGCCATTTAAAAACCATAACTGCTAATGACTCCATTCCTTTTTGTGGTTGTAGGGGCTGTTGATTGGAGTACATTAAAACAAACCTGATCTCTCTAGGATATTCAGAAGCCAAGTTATAAGCCCACAAAGGTGTAACTGGACTACTTCTTTAAATTGACACCAGATCCGGTGACCTTTGGGACATGGTTTGACCCCCTTAGGAAAGTGCTATCATCATGAAACGTTCAGATCACTTACAACTCAATAAATTCTACCTTCCTGTAACGTTTCAGCCTGATTGGACCTTGTTTTCACACAAATGAACCCAGAATGATGTGAAATTGTGCTTCGTGCAACATAATTCTGGGTTCCATTTAAAAACCATAAGTGCTAATGACTCCATTCCTTTTAGTGGTTGTAGGGGCTGTTGATTGGAGTACATTAAAACAAACCTGATCTCTCTAGGACACTCAGAAGCCAAGTTATAAGCCCACAAATGTGTAACTGGACTACTTCTTTAAATTGACACCAGATCCGGTGACCTTTGGGACATGGTTTGACCCCCTTAGGAAAGTGCTATCATCATGAAACGTTCAGATCACTTACAACTCAATAGATTCTACCTTCCTGTAACGTTTCAGCCTGATTGGACCTTGTTTTCACACAAATGAACCCAGAATGATGTGAAATTGTGCTTTGTACAACATAATTCTGGGTGCCATTTAAAAACCATAAGTGCTAATGACTCCATTCCTTCTGGGGTAATGGGGGCTGTTAATTGGAGTACTCTAAATCAAACCTGACCTCTCTAGGACATTCAGAAGCCAAGTTATAAGCCCACAAAGGTGTAACTGGACTACTTCTTTAAAGTGACACCAGGCCCGGTGACCTTTGGGACATGGTTTGACCCCCTTAGGAAAGTGCTATCATCATGAAACGTTCAGATCACTTACAACTCAATAGATTCTACCTTCCTGTAACGTTTCAGCCTGATTGGACCTTGTTTTCACACACAAATGAACCCAGAATGATGTGAAATTGTGCTTCGTGCAACATAATTCTGGGTGCCATTTACAAACCATAAGTGCTAATGACTCCATTCCTTTTTGTGGTTGTAGGGGCTGTTGATTGGAGTACACTAAAACAAACCTGATCTCTCTAGGCCATTCAGAAGCCAAGTTATAAGCCCACAAATGTGTAGCTGGACTACTTCTTTAAATTGACACCAGATCCGGTGACCTTTGGGACATGGTTTGACCCCCTTAGGAAAGTGCTATCATCATGAAACGTTCAGATCACTTACAACTCAATAGATTCTATCTTCCTGTAACGTTTCAGCCTGATTGGACCTTGTTTTCACACAAATGAACCCAGAATGATGTGAAATTGTGCTTCGTGCAACATAATTCTGGGTTCCATTTAAAAACCATAAGTGCTAATGACTCCATTCCTTTTAGTGGTTGTAGGGGCTGTTGATTGGAGTACATTAAAACAAACCTGATCTCTCTAGGACACTCAGAAGCCAAGTTATAAGCCCACAAATGTGTAACTGGACTATTTCTTTAAATTGACACCAGATCCGGTGACCTTTGGGACATGGTTTGACCCCCTTAGGAAAGTGCTATCATCATGAAACGTTCAGATCACTTACAACTCAATAGATTCTACCTTCCTGTAACGTTTCAGCCTGATTGGACCTTGTTTTCACACAAATGAACCCAGAATGATGTGAAATTGTGCTTTGTACAACATAATTCTGGGTGCCATTTAAAAACCATAAGTGCTAATGACTCCATTCCTTCTGGGGTAATGGGGGCTGTTAATTGGAGTACTCTAAAACAAACCTGACCTCTCTAGGACATTCAGAAGCCAAGTTATAAGCCCACAAAGGTGTAACTGGACTACTTCTTTAAAGTGACACCAGGCCCGGTGACCTTTGGGACATGGTTTGACCCCCTTAGGAAAGTGCTATCATCATGAAACGTTCAGATCACTTACAACTCAATAGATTCTACCTTCCTGTAACGTTTCAGCCTAATCTGACCTTGTTTTCACACAAATGAACCCAGAATGATGTGAAATTGTGCTTCGTGCAACATAATTCTGGGTGCCATTTAAAAACCATAACTGCTAATGACTCCATTCCTTTTGGGGTAATGGGGGCTGTTAATTGGAGTACTCTAAAACAAACCTGACCTCTTTAGGACATTCAGAAGCCAAGTTATAAGCCCACAAAGGTGTAACTGGACTACTTCTTTAAAGTGACACCAGATCCGGTTACCTTTGGGACATGGTTTGACCCCCTTAGGAAAGTGCTATCATCATGAAACGTTCAGATCACTTACAACTCAATAGATTCTACCTTCTTGTAACGTTTCAGCCTGATTGGACCTTGTTTTCACACAAATGGACCCAGAATGATGTGAAATTGTGCTTCGTGCAACATAATTCTGGGTGCCATTTACAAACCATAAGTGCTAATGACTCCATTCCTTTTTGTGGTTGTAGGGGCTGTTGATTGGAGTACACTAAAACAAACCTGATCTCTCAAGGCCATTCAGAAGCCAAGTTATAAGCCCACAAATGTGTAACTGGACTACTTCTTTAAAGTGACACCAGATCCGATTACCTTTGGGACATGGTTTGACCCCCTTAGGAAAGTGCTATCATCATGAAACGTTCAGATCACTTACAACTCAATAGATTCTAGCTTCCTGTAACGTTTCAGCCTGAATGGACCTTGTTTTCACACAAATGAACACAGAATTATGTGAAATTGTGCTTCGTGCAACATAATTCTGGGTGCCATTTAAAAACCATAAGTGCTAATGACTCCATTCCTTTTTGTGGTAGTAGGGGCTGTTGATTGGAGTACACTAAAACAAACCTGATCTCTCTAGGCCATTCAGAAGCCAAGTTATAAGCCCACAAATGTGTAACTGGACAACTTCTTTAAATTGACACCAGATCCGGTGACCTTTGGGACATGGTTTGACCCCCTTAGGAAAGTGCTATCATCATGAAATGTTCAGATCACTTACAACTCAATAGATTCTACCTTCCTGTAACGTTTCAGCCTGATTGGACCTTGTTTTCACACAAATGGACCCAGAATGATGTGAAATTGTGCTTCGTGCAACATAATTCTGGGTGCCATTTAAAAACCATAAGTGCTAATGACTCCATTCCTTTTTGGGGTAATGGGGGCTGTTAATTGGAGTACTCTAAAACAAACCTGACCTCTCTAGGACATTCAGAAGCCAAGTTATAAGCCCACAAAGGTGTAACTGGACTACTTCTTTAAAGTGACACCAGGCCCGGTGACCTTTGGGACATGGTTTGACCCCCTTAGGAAAGTGCTATCATCATGAAACGTTCAGATCACTTACAACTCAATAGATTCTACCTTCCTGTAACGTTTCAGCCTGATTGGACCTTGTTTTCACACAAATGAACCCAGAATGATTTGAAATTGTGCTTCGTCCAACATAATTCTGGGTGCCATTTAAAAACCATAAGTGCTAATGGCTCCATTCCTTTTTGTGGTTGTAGGGGCTGTTGATTGGAGCACACTAAAACAAACCTGATCTCTCTAGGCCATTCAGAAGCCAAGTAATAAGCCCACAAATGTGTAACTGGACTACTTCTTTAAATTGACACCAGATCCGGTGAACTTTGGGACATGGTTTGACCCCCTTAGGAAAGTGCTATCATCATGAAACGTTCAGATCACTTACAACTCAAAAGATTCTACCTTCCTGTAACGTTTCAGCCTAATTGGACCTTGTTTTCACACAAATGAACCCAGAATGATGTGAAATTGTGCTTCGTGCAACATAATTTTGGGTGCCATTTAAAAACCATAACTGCTAATGACTCCATTCCTTTTTGTGGTTGTAGGGGCTGTTGATTGGAGTACATTAAAACAAACCTGATCTCTCTAGGATATTCAGAAGCCAAGTTATAAGCCCACAAATGTGTAACTGGACTACTTCTTTAAATTGACACCAGATCCGGTGACCTTTGGGACATGGTTTGACCCCCTTAGGAAAGTGCTATCATCATGAAACGTTCAGATCACTTACAACTCAATAAATTCTACCTTCCTGTAACGTTTCAGCCTGATTGGACCTTGTTTTCACACAGATGAACCCAGAATGATGTGAAATTGTGCTTCGTGCAACATAATTCTGGGTTCCATTTAAAAACCATAAGTGCTAATGACTCCATTCCTTTTTGTGGTTGTAGGGGCTGTTGATTGGAGTACATTAAAACAAACCTGATCTCTCTAGGACACTCAGAAGCCAAGTTATAAGCCCACAAATGTGTAACTGGACTACTTCTTTAAATTGACACCAGATCCGGTGACCTTTGGGACATGGTTTGACCCCCTTAGGAAAGTGCTATCATCATGAAACGTTCAGATCACTTACAACTCAATAGATTCTACCTTCCTGTAACGTTTCAGCCTGATTGGACCTTGTTTTCACACAAATGAACCCAGAATGATGTGAAATTGTGCTTTGTACAACATAATTCTGGGTGCCATTTAAAAACCATAAGTGCTAATGACTCCATTCCTTCTGTGGTAATGGGGGCTGTTAATTGGAGTACTCTAAAACAAACCTGACCTCTCTAGGACATTCAGAAGCCAAGTTATAAGCCCACAAAGGTGTAACTGGACTACTTCTTTAAAGTGACACCAGGCCCGGTGACCTTTGGGACATGGTTTGACCCCCTTAGGAAAGTGCTATCATCATGAAACGTTCAGATCACTTACAACTCAATAGATTCTACCTTCCTGTAACGTTTCAGCCTAATCTGACCTTGTTTTCACACAAATGAACCCAGAATGATGTGAAATTGTGCTTCGTGCAACATAATTCTGGGTGCCATTTAAAAACCATAACTGCTAATGACTCCATTCCTTTTGGGGTAATGGGGGCTGTTAATTGGAGTACTCTAAAACAAACCTGACCTCTTTAGGACATTCAGAAGCCAAGTTATAAGCCCACAAAGGTGTAACTGGACTACTTCTTTAAAGTGACACCAGATCCGGTTACCTTTGGGACATGGTTTGACCCCCTTAGGAAAGTGCTATCATCATGAAACGTTCAGATCACTTACAACTCAATAGATTCTACCTTCTTGTAACGTTTCAGCCTGATTGGACCTTGTTTTCACACAAATGGACCCAGAATGATGTGAAATTGTGCTTCGTGCAACATAATTCTGGGTGCCATTTACAAACCATAAGTGCTAATGACTCCATTCCTTTTTGTGGTTGTAGGGGCTGTTGATTGGAGTACACTAAAACAAACCTGATCTCTCAAGGCCATTCAGAAGCCAAGTTATAAGCCCACAAATGTGTAACTGGACTACTTCTTTAAAGTGACACCAGATCCGATTACCTTTGGGACATGGTTTGACCCAATTAGGAAAGTGCTATCATCATGAAACGTTCAGATCACTTACAACTCAATAGATTCTAGCTTCCTGTAACGTTTCAGCCTGAATGGACCTTGTTTTCACACAAATGAACACAGAATTATGTGAAATTGTGCTTCGTGCAACATAATTCTGGGTGCCATTTAAAAACCATAAGTGCTAATGACTCCATTCCTTTTTGTGGTAGTAGGGGCTGTTGATTGGAGTACACTAAAACAAACCTGACCTCTCTAGGCCATTCAGAAGCCAAGTTATAAGCCCACAAATGTGTAACTGGAGAACTTCTTTAAATTGACACCAGATCCGGTGACCTTTGGGACATGGTTTGACCCCCTTAGGAAAGTGCTATCATCATGAAACGTTCAGATCACTTACAACTCAATAGATTCTATCTTCCTGTAACGTTTCAGCCTGATTGGACCTTGTTTTCACACAAATGAACCCAGAATGATGTGAAATTGTGCTTCGTGCAACATAATTCTGGGTTCCATTTAAAAACCATAAGTGCTAATGACTCCATTCCTTTTAGTGGTTGTAGGGGCTGTTGATTGGAGTACATTAAAACAAACCTGATCTCTCTAGGACACTCAGAAGCCAAGTTATAAGCCCACAAATGTGTAACTGGACTATTTCTTTAAATTGACACCAGATCCGGTGACCTTTGGGACATGGTTTGACCCCCTTAGGAAAGTGCTATCATCATGAAACGTTCAGATCACTTACAACTCAATAGATTCTACCTTCCTGTAACGTTTCAGCCTGATTGGACCTTGTTTTCACACAAATGAACCCAGAATGATGTGAAATTGTGCTTTGTACAACATAATTCTGGGTGCCATTTAAAAACCATAAGTGCTAATGACTCCATTCCTTCTGGGGTAATGGGGGCTGTTAATTGGAGTACTCTAAAACAAACCTGACCTCTCTAGGACATTCAGAAGCCAAGTTATAAGCCCACAAAGGTGTAACTGGACTACTTCTTTAAAGTGACACCAGGCCCGGTGACCTTTGGGACATGGTTTGACCCCCTTAGGAAAGTGCTATCATCATGAAACGTTCAGATCACTTACAACTCAATAGATTCTACCTTCCTGTAACGTTTCAGCCTAATCTGACCTTGTTTTCACACAAATGAACCCAGAATGATGTGAAATTGTGCTTCGTGCAACATAATTCTGGGTGCCATTTAAAAACCATAACTGCTAATGACTCCATTCCTTTTGGGGTAATGGGGGCTGTTAATTGGAGTACTCTAAAACAAACCTGACCTCTTTAGGACATTCAGAAGCCAAGTTATAAGCCCACAAAGGTGTAACTGGACTACTTCTTTAAAGTGACACCAGATCCGGTTACCTTTGGGACATGGTTTGACCCCCTTAGGAAAGTGCTATCATCATGAAACGTTCAGATCACTTACAACTCAATAGATTCTACCTTCTTGTAACGTTTCAGCCTGATTGGACCTTGTTTTCACACAAATGGACCCAGAATGATGTGAAATTGTGCTTCGTGCAACATAATTCTGGGTGCCATTTACAAACCATAAGTGCTAATGACTCCATTCCTTTTTGTGGTTGTAGGGGCTGTTGATTGGAGTACACTAAAACAAACCTGATCTCTCAAGGCCATTCAGAAGCCAAGTTATAAGCCCACAAATGTGTAACTGGACTACTTCTTTAAAGTGACACCAGATCCGATTACCTTTGGGACATGGTTTGACCCCCTTAGGAAAGTGCTATCATCATGAAACGTTCAGATCACTTACAACTCAATAGATTCTAGCTTCCTGTAACGTTTCAGCCTGAATGGACCTTGTTTTCACACAAATGAACACAGAATTATGTGAAATTGTGCTTCGTGCAACATAATTCTGGGTGCCATTTAAAAACCATAAGTGCTAATGACTCCATTCCTTTTTGTGGTAGTAGGGGCTGTTGATTGGAGTACACTAAAACAAACCTGATCTCTCTAGGCCATTCAGAAGCCAAGTTATAAGCCCACAAATGTGTAACTGGACAACTTCTTTAAATTGACACCAGATCCGGTGACCTTTGGGACATGGTTTGACCCCCTTAGGAAAGTGCTATCATCATGAAATGTTCAGATCACTTACAACTCAATAGATTCTACCTTCCTGTAACGTTTCAGCCTGATTGGACCTTGTTTTCACACAAATGGACCCAGAATGATGTGAAATTGTGCTTCGTGCAACATAATTCTGGGTGCCATTTAAAAACCATAAGTGCTAATGACTCCATTCCTTTTTGGGGTAATGGGGGCTGTTAATTGGAGTACTCTAAAACAAACCTGACCTCTCTAGGACATTCAGAAGCCAAGTTATAAGCCCACAAAGGTGTAACTGGACTACTTCTTTAAAGTGACACCAGGCCCGGTGACCTTTGGGACATGGTTTGACCCCCTTAGGAAAGTGCTATCATCATGAAACGTTCAGATCACTTACAACTCAATAGATTCTACCTTCCTGTAACGTTTCAGCCTGATTGGACCTTGTTTTCACACAAATGAACCCAGAATGATTTGAAATTGTGCTTCGTCCAACATAATTCTGGGTGCCATTTAAAAACCATAAGTGCTAATGGCTCCATTCCTTTTTGTGGTTGTAG
The DNA here is from genome assembly GCF_043380555.1 of Nothobranchius furzeri. Classification (NCBI taxonomy): domain Eukaryota; kingdom Metazoa; phylum Chordata; class Actinopteri; order Cyprinodontiformes; family Nothobranchiidae; genus Nothobranchius; species Nothobranchius furzeri. The sequence goes on from NC_091756.1 coordinate 20,315,473, forward strand.
GGGCTGTTGATTGGAGCACACTAAAACAAACCTGATCTCTCTAGGCCATTCAGAAGCCAAGTAATAAGCCCACAAATGTGTAACTGGACTACTTCTTTAAATTGACACCAGATCCGGTGAACTTTGGGACATGGTTTGACCCCCTTAGGAAAGTGCTATCATCATGAAACGTTCAGATCACTTACAACTCAAAAGATTCTACCTTCCTGTAACGTTTCAGCCTAATTGGACCTTGTTTTCACACAAATGAACCCAGAATGATGTGAAATTGTGCTTCGTGCAACATAATTTTGGGTGCCATTTAAAAACCATAACTGCTAATGACTCCATTCCTTTTTGTGGTTGTAGGGGCTGTTGATTGGAGTACATTAAAACAAACCTGATCTCTCTAGGATATTCAGAAGCCAAGTTATAAGCCCACAAATGTGTAACTGGACTACTTCTTTAAATTGACACCAGATCCGGTGACCTTTGGGACATGGTTTGACCCCCTTAGGAAAGTGCTATCATCATGAAACGTTCAGATCACTTACAACTCAATAAATTCTACCTTCCTGTAACGTTTCAGCCTGATTGGACCTTGTTTTCACACAGATGAACCCAGAATGATGTGAAATTGTGCTTCGTGCAACATAATTCTGGGTTCCATTTAAAAACCATAAGTGCTAATGACTCCATTCCTTTTTGTGGTTGTAGGGGCTGTTGATTGGAGTACATTAAAACAAACCTGATCTCTCTAGGACACTCAGAAGCCAAGTTATAAGCCCACAAATGTGTAACTGGACTACTTCTTTAAATTGACACCAGATCCGGTGACCTTTGGGACATGGTTTGACCCCCTTAGGAAAGTGCTATCATCATGAAACGTTCAGATCACTTACAACTCAATAGATTCTACCTTCCTGTAACGTTTCAGCCTGATTGGACCTTGTTTTCACACAAATGAACCCAGAATGATGTGAAATTGTGCTTTGTACAACATAATTCTGGGTGCCATTTAAAAACCATAAGTGCTAATGACTCCATTCCTTCTGTGGTAATGGGGGCTGTTAATTGGAGTACTCTAAAACAAACCTGACCTCTCTAGGACATTCAGAAGCCAAGTTATAAGCCCACAAAGGTGTAACTGGACTACTTCTTTAAAGTGACACCAGGCCCGGTGACCTTTGGGACATGGTTTGACCCCCTTAGGAAAGTGCTATCATCATGAAACGTTCAGATCACTTACAACTCAATAGATTCTACCTTCCTGTAACGTTTCAGCCTAATCTGACCTTGTTTTCACACAAATGAACCCAGAATGATGTGAAATTGTGCTTCGTGCAACATAATTCTGGGTGCCATTTAAAAACCATAACTGCTAATGACTCCATTCCTTTTGGGGTAATGGGGGCTGTTAATTGGAGTACTCTAAAACAAACCTGACCTCTTTAGGACATTCAGAAGCCAAGTTATAAGCCCACAAAGGTGTAACTGGACTACTTCTTTAAAGTGACACCAGATCCGGTTACCTTTGGGACATGGTTTGACCCCCTTAGGAAAGTGCTATCATCATGAAACGTTCAGATCACTTACAACTCAATAGATTCTACCTTCTTGTAACGTTTCAGCCTGATTGGACCTTGTTTTCACACAAATGGACCCAGAATGATGTGAAATTGTGCTTCGTGCAACATAATTCTGGGTGCCATTTACAAACCATAAGTGCTAATGACTCCATTCCTTTTTGTGGTTGTAGGGGCTGTTGATTGGAGTACACTAAAACAAACCTGATCTCTCAAGGCCATTCAGAAGCCAAGTTATAAGCCCACAAATGTGTAACTGGACTACTTCTTTAAAGTGACACCAGATCCGATTACCTTTGGGACATGGTTTGACCCAATTAGGAAAGTGCTATCATCATGAAACGTTCAGATCACTTACAACTCAATAGATTCTAGCTTCCTGTAACGTTTCAGCCTGAATGGACCTTGTTTTCACACAAATGAACACAGAATTATGTGAAATTGTGCTTCGTGCAACATAATTCTGGGTGCCATTTAAAAACCATAAGTGCTAATGACTCCATTCCTTTTTGTGGTAGTAGGGGCTGTTGATTGGAGTACACTAAAACAAACCTGATCTCTCTAGGCCATTCAGAAGCCAAGTTATAAGCCCACAAATGTGTAACTGGAGAACTTCTTTAAATTGACACCAGATCCGGTGACCTTTGGGACATGGTTTGACCCCCTTAGGAAAGTGCTATCATCATGAAATGTTCAGATCACTTACAACTCAATAGATTCTAGCTTCCTGTAACGTTTCAGCCTGAATGGACCTTGTTTTCACACAACTGAACACAGAATTATGTGAAATTGTGCTTCGTGCAACATAATTCTGGGTGCCATTTAAAAACCATAAGTGCTAATGACTCCATTCCTTTTTGTGGTAGTAGGGGCTGTTGATTGGAGTACACTAAAACAAACCTGATCTCTCTAGGCCATTCAGAAGCCAAGTTATAAGCCCACAAAGGTGTAACTGGACTACTTCTTTAAAGTGACACCAGGCCCGGTGACCTTTGGGACATGGTTTGACCCCCTTAGGAAAGTGCTATCATCATGAAATGTTCAGATCACTTACAACTCAATAGATTCTACCTTCCTGTAACGTTTCAGCCTGATTGGACCTTGTTTTCACACAAATGGACCCAGAATGATGTGAAATTGTGCTTCGTGCAACATAATTCTGGGTGCCATTTAAAAACCATAAGTGCTAATGACTCCATTCCTTTTTGGGGTAATGGGGGCTGTTAATTGGAGTACTCTAAAACAAACCTGACCTCTCTAGGACATTCAGAAGCCAAGTTATAAGCCCACAAAGGTGTAACTGGACTACTTCTTTAAAGTGACACCAGATCCGGTTACCTTTGGGACATGATTTGACCCCCTTAGGAAAGTGCTATCATCATGAAACGTTCAGATCACTTACAACTCAATAGATTCTACCTTCTTGTAACGTTTCAGCCTGATTGGACCTTGTTTTCACACAAATGGACCCAGAATGATGTGAAATTGTGCTTCGTGCAACATAATTCTGGGTGCCATTTACAAACCATAAGTGCTAATGACTCCATTCCTTTTTGTGGTTGTAGGGGCTGTTGATTGGAGTACACTAAAACAAACCTGATCTCTCAAGGCCATTCAGAAGCCATGTTATAAGCCCACAAATGTGTAACTGGACTACTTCTTTAAATTGACACCAGATCCGGTTACCTTTGGGACATGGTTTGACCCCCTTAGCAAAGTGCTATCATCATTAAACGTTCAGATCACTTACAACTCAATAGATTCTATCTTCCTGTAACGTTTCAGCCTGATTGGACCTTGTTTTCACACAAATGAACCCAGAATGATGTGAAATTGTGCTTCGTGCAACATAATTCTGAGTGCCATTTAAATTCATAACTGCTAATGACTCCATTCCTTTTTGTGGTAGTAGGGGCTGTTGATTGGAGTACACTAAAACAAACCTGATCTCTCTAGGCCATTCAGAAGCCAAGTTATAAGCCCACAAAGGTGTAACTGGACTACTTCTTTAAAGTGACACCAGGCCCGGTGACCTTTTGGACATGGTTTGACCCCCTTAGGAAAGTGCTATCATCATGAAACGTTCAGATCACTTACAACTCAATAGATTCTACCTTCCTGTAACGTTTCAGCCTAATTGGACCTTGTTTTCACACAAATGAACCCAGAATGATGTGAAATTGTGCTTCGTGCAACATAATTCTGGGTGCCATTTAAAAACCATAACTGCTAATGACTCCATTCCTTTTGGGGTAATGGGGGCTGTTAATTGGAGTACTCTAAAACAAACCTGACCTCTTTAGGACATTCAGAAGCCAAGTTATAAGCCCACAAAGGTGTAACTGGACTACTTCTTTAAAGTGACACCAGATCCGGTTACCTTTGGGACATGGTTTGACCCCCTTAGGAAAGTGCTATCATCATGAAATGTTCAGATCAATTACAACTCAATAGATTCTACCTTCCTGTAACGTTTCAGCCTGATTGGACCTTGTTTTCACACAAATGAACCCAGAATGATATGAAATTGTGCTTCGTGCAACATAATTCTGGGTGCCATTTAAAAACCATAAGTGCTAATGACTCCATTCCTTTTTGTGGTTGTAGGGGCTGTTAATTGGAGTACTCTAAAACAAACCTGACCTCTCTAGGACATTCAGAAGCCAAGTTATAAGCCCACAAAGGTGTAACTGGACTATTTTAAAGTGACATCAGGCCCGGTGACCTTTGGGACATGGTTTGACCCCCTTAGGAAAGTGCTATCATCATGAAACGTTCAGATCACTTACAACTCAATAGATTCTACCTTCCTGTAACGTTTCAGCCTAATTGGACCTTGTTTTCACACAAATGAACCCAGAATGATGTGAAATTGTGCTTCGTGCAACATAATTCTGGGTGCCATTTAAAAACCATAACTGCTAATGACTCCATTCCTTTTGGGGTAATGGGGGCTGTTAATTGGAGTACTCTAAAACAAACCTGACCTCTCTAGGACATTCAGAAGCCAAGTTATAAGCCCACAAAGGTATAACTGGACTACTTCTTTAAAGTGACACCAGATCCGGTTACCTTTGGGACATGGTTTGACCCCCTTAGGAAAGTGCTATCATCATGAAACGTTCAGATCACTTACAACTCAATAGATTCTACCTTCCTGTAACGTTTCAGCCTGATTGGACCTTGTTTTCACACAAATGAACCCAGAATGATGTGAAATTGTGCTTTGTGCAACATAATTCTGGGTGCCATTTTAAAACCATAACTGCTAATGACTCCATTCCTTTTTGGGGTAATGGGGGCTGTTAATTGGAGTACTCTAAAACAAACCTGATCTTTCTAGGACATTCAGAAGCCAAGTTATAAGCCCACAAAGGTGTAAATGGACTACTTCTTTAAAGTGACACCAGGCCCGGTGACCTTTGGGACATGGTTTGACCCCCTATAGGAATGTGCGATCATCATGAAACGTTCAGATCACTTACAACTCAATAGATTCTACCTTCTTGTAACGTTTCAGCCTGATTGGACCTTGTTTTCACACAAATGGACCCAGAATGATGTGAAATTGTGCTTCGTGCAACATAATTCTGGGTGCCATTTACAAACCATAAGTGCTAATGACTCCATTCCTTTTTGTGGTTGTAGGGGCTGTTGATTGGAGTACACTAAAACAAACCTGATCTCTCTAGGCCATTCAGAAGCCAAGTTATAAGCCCACAAATGTGTAGCTGGACTACTTCTTTAAATTGACACCAGATCCGGTGACCTTTGGGACATGGTTTGACCCCCTTAGGAAAGTGCTATCATCATGAAACGTTCAGATCACTTACAACTCAATAGATTCTATCTTCCTGTAACGTTTCAGCTTGATTGGACCTTGTTTTCACACAAATGAACCCAGAATGATGTGAAATTGTGCTTCGTGCAACATAATTCTGAGTGCCATTTAAAAACCATAAGTGCTAATGACTCCATTCCTTTTTGTGGTTGTAGGGGCTGTTATTTGGAGTACACTAAAACAAACCTGATCTCTCTAGGCCATTCAGAAGCTAAGTTATAAGCCCACAAATGTGTAACTGGACTACTTCTTTAAATTGACACCAGATCCGGTTACCTTTGGGACATGGTTTGACCCCCTTAGGAAAGTGCTATCATCATGAAACGTTCAGATCACTTACAACTCAATAGATTCTACCTTCCTGTAACGTTTCAGCCTGATTGGACCTTGTTTTCACACAAATGAACCCAGAATGATGTGAAATTGTGCTTCGTGCAACATAATTCTGGGTGCCATTTAAAAACCATAAGTGCTAATGACTCCATTCCTTTTTGGGGTAATGGGGGCTGTTAATTGGAGTACTCTAAAACAAACCTGACCTCTCTAGGACATTCAGAAGCCAAGTTATAAGCCCACAAAGGGGTAACTGGACTACTTATTTAAAGTGACACCAGGCCCGGTGACCTTTGGGACATGGTTTGACCCCCTTAGGAAAGTGCTATCATCATGAAACGTTCAGATCACTTACAACCCAATAGATTCTACCTTCCTGTAACGTTTCAGCCTGATTGGACCTTGTTTTCACACAAATGAACCCAGAATGATGTGAAATTGTGCTTCGTGCAACATAATTCTGGGTGCCATTTACAAACCATAAGTGCTAATGACTCCATTCCTTTTTGTGGTTGTAGGGGCTGTTGAATGGAGTACACTAAAACAAACCTGATCTCTCTAGGCCATTCAGAAGCCACGTTATAAGCCCACAAATGTGTAACTGGACTACTTCTTTAAATTGACACCAGATCCGGTGACCTTTGGGACATGGTTTGACCCCCTTAGGAAAGTGCTATCATCATGTAACGTTCAGATCACTTACAACTCAATAGATTCTACCTTCCTGTAACGTTTCAGCCTGATTGGACCTTGTTTTCACACAAATGAACCCAGAATGATATGAAATTGTGCTTCGTGCAACATAATTCTGGGTGCCATTTAAAAACCATAAGTGCTAATGACTCCATTCCTTTTGGGGTAATGGGGGCTGTTAATTGGAGTACTCTAAAACAAACCTGACCTCTCTAGGACATTCAGAAGCCAAGTTATAAGCCCACAAATGTGTAACTGGACTACTTCTTTAAATTGACACCAGATCCGGTGACCTTTGGGACATGGTTTGACCCCCTTAGGAAAGTGCTATCATCATGAAATGTTCAGATCACTTACAACTCAATAGATTCTACCTTCCTGTAACGTTTCAGCCTGATTGGACCTTGTTTTCACACAAATGAACCCAGAATGATATGAAATTGTGCTTCGTGCAACATATTTCTGGGTGCCATTTAAAAACCATAAGTGCTAATGACTCCATTCCTTTTTGTGGTTTTAGGGGCTGTTATTTGGAGTACACTAAAACAAACCTGATCTCTCTAGGCCATTCAGAAGCCAAGTTATAAGCCCACAAATGTGTAACTGGACTACTTCTTTAAATTGACACCAGATCCGGTTACGTTTGGGACATGGTTTGACCCCTTAGGAAAGTGCTATCATCATGAAACGTTCAGATCACTTACAACCCAATAGATTCTACCTTCCTGTAACGTTTCAGCCTGATTGGACCTTGTTTTCACACAAATGAACCCAGAATGATGTGAAATTGTGCTTCGTGCAACATAATTCTGGGTGCCATTTACAAACCATAAGTGCTAATGACTCCATTCCTTTTTGTGGAAGTAGGAGCTGTTGATTGGAGTACACTAAAACAAACCTGATCTCTCTAGGCCATTCAGAAGCCAAGTTATAAGCCCACAAATGTGTAACTGGACTACTTCTTTAAATCGACACCAGATCCGGTGACCTTTGGGACATGGTTTGACCCCCATAGGAAAGTGCTATCATCATGAAATGTTCAGATCACTTACAACTCAATAGATTCTACCTTCCTGTAATGTTTCAGCCTAATTGGACCTTGTTTTCACACAAATGAACCCAGAATGATGTGAACTTGTGCTTCGTGCAACATAATTCTGGGTGCCATTTAAAAACCATAAGTGCTAATGACTCCATTCCTTTTTGGGGTAATGGGGGCTGTTAATTGGAGTACTCTAAAACAAACCTGACCTCTCTAGGACATTCAGAAGCCAAGTTATAAGCCCACAAAGGGGTAACTGGACTACTTTTTTAAAGTGACACCAGGCCCGGTGACCTTTGGGACATGGTTTGACCCCCTTAGGAAAGTGCTATCATCATGAAACGTTCAGATCACTTACAACCCAATATATTCTACCTTCCTGTAACGTTTCAGCCTGATTGGACCTTGTTTTCACACAAATGAACCCAGAATGATATGAAAATGTGCTTCGTGCAACATAATTCTGGGTGCCATTTAAAAACCATAAGTGCTAATGACTCCATTCCTTTTTGTGGTTGTAGGGGCTGTTAATTGGAGTACACTAAAACAAACCTGATCTCTCTAGGCCATTCAGAAGCCAAGTTATAAGCCCACAAATGTGTAACTGGACTACTTCTTTAAATTGACACCAGATCCGGTTACCTTTGGGACATGGTTTGACCCCCTTAGGAAAGTGCTATCATCATGAAACGTTCAGATCACTTACAACCCAATAGATTCTACCTTCCTGTAACGTTTCAGCTTGATTGGACCTTGTTTTCACACAAATGAACCCAGAATGATGTGAAATTGTGCTTCGTGCAACATAATTCTGGGTGCCATTTACAAACCATAAGTGCTAATGACTCCATTCATTTTTGTGGTTGTAGGGGCTGTTGATTGGAGTACACTAAAACAAACCTGATCTCTCAAGGCCATTCAGAAGGCAAGTTATAAGCCCACAAATGTGTAACTGGACTACTTTAAATTGACACCAGATCCGGTGACCTTTGGGACATAGTTTGACCCCCTTAGGAAAGTGCTATCATCATGAAATGTTCAGATCACTTACAACTCAATAGATTCTACCTTCCTGTAACGTTTCAGCCTGATTGGACCTTGTTTTCACACAAATGAACCCAGAATGATATGAAATTCTGCTTCGTGCAACATAATTCTGGGTGCCATTTAAAAACCATAAGTGCTAATGACTCCATTCCTTTTTGTGGTTGTAGGGGCTGTTAATTGGAGTACACTAAATTAAACCTGATCTCTCTAGGCCATTCAGAAGCCAAGTTATAAGCCCACAAATGTGTAACTGGACTACTTCTTTAAATTGACACCAGATCCGGTTACCTTTGGGACATGGTTTGACCCCCTTAGGAAAGTGCTATCATCATGAAACGTTCAGATCACTTACAACTCAATAGATTCTACCTTCTTGTAACGTTTCAGCCTGATTGGACCTTGTTTTCACACAAATGAACCCAGAATGATGTGAAATTGTGCTTCGTGCAACATAATTCTGGGTGCCATTTAAAAACCATAAGTGCTAATGACTCCATTCCTTTTTGGGGTAATGGGGGCTGTTAATTGGAGTACTCTAAAACAAACCTGACCTCTCTAGGACATTCAGAAGCCAAGTTATAAGCCCACAAAGGTGTAACTGGACTACTTCTTTAAAGTGACACCAGGCCCGGTGACATTTGGGACATGAATTGACCCCCTTAGGAAAGTGCTATCATCATGAAACGTTCAGATCACTTACAACCCAATAGATTCTACCTTCCTGTAACGTTTCAGCCTGGTTGGACCTTGTTTTCACACAAATGAACCCAGAATGATGTGAAATTGTGCTTCGTGCAACATAATTCTGGGTGCCATTTAAAAACCATAAGTGCTAATGACTCCATTCCTTTTTGTGGTTGTAGGGGCTGTTAATTGGAGTACACTAAAACAAACCTGATCTCTCTAGGCCATTCAGAAGCCAAGTTATAAGCCCACAAATGTGTAACTGGACTACTTCTTTAAATTGACACCAGATCCGGTGACCTTTGGGACATGAATTGACCCCCTTAGGAAAGTGCTATCATCATGAAACGTTCAGATCACTTACAACTCAATATATTCTACCTTCCTGTAATGTTTCAGCCTAATTGGACCTTGTTTTCACACAAATGAACCCAGAATGATGTGAACTTGTGCTTCGTGCAACATAATTCTGGGTGCCATTTAAAAACCATAAGTGCTAATGACTCCATTCCTTTTTGGGGTAATGGGGGCTGTTAATTGGAGTACTCTAAAACAAACCTGACCTTTCTAGGACATTCAGAAGCCAAGTTATAAGCCCACAAAGGGGTAACTGGACTACTTTTTTAAAGTGACACCAGGCCCGGTGACCTTTGGGACATGGTTTGACCCCCTTAGGAAAGTGCTATCATCATGAAACGTTCAGATCACTTACAACCCAATATATTCTACCTTCCTGTAACGTTTCAGCCTGATTGGACCTTGTTTTCACACAAATGAACCCAGAATGATATGAAAATGTGCTTCGTGCAACATAATTCTGGGTGCCATTTAAAAACCATAAGTGCTAATGACTCCATTCCTTTTTGTGGTTGTAGGGTCTGTTAATTGGAGTACACTAAAACAAACCTGATCTCTCTAGGCCATTCAGAAGCCAAGTTATAAGCCCACAAATGTGTAACTGGACTACTTCTTTAAATTGACACCAGATCCGGTTACCTTTGGGACATGGTTTGACCCCCTTAGGAAAGTGCTATCATCATGAAACGTTCAGATCACTTACAACCCAATAGATTCTACCTTCCTGTAACGTTTCAGCTTGATTGGACCTTGTTTTCACACAAATGAACCCAGAATGATGTGAAATTGTGCTTCGTGCAACATAATTCTGGGTGCCATTTACAAACCATAAGTGCTAATGACTCCATTCATTTTTGTGGTTGTAGGGGCTGTTGATTGGAGTACACTAAAACAAACCTGATCTCTCAAGGCCATTCAGAAGGCAAGTTATAAGCCCACAAATGTGTAACTGGACTACTTTAAATTGACACCAGATCCGGTGACCTTTGGGACATAGTTTGACCCCCTTAGGAAAGTGCTATCATCATGAAATGTTCAGATCACTTACAACTCAATAGATTCTACCTTCCTGTAACGTTTCAGCCTGATTGGACCTTGTTTTCACACAAATGAACCCAGAATGATATGAAATTCTGCTTCGTGCAACATAATTCTGGGTGCCATTTAAAAACCATAAGTGCTAATGACTCCATTCCTTTTTGTGGTTGTAGGGGCTGTTAATTGGAGTACACTAAATTAAACCTGATCTCTCTAGGCCATTCAGAAGCCAAGTTATAAGCCCACAAATGTGTAACTGGACTACTTCTTTAAATTGACACCAGATCCGGTTACCTTTGGGACATGGTTTGACCCCCTTAGGAAAGTGCTATCATCATGAAACGTTCAGATCACTTACAACTCAATAGATTCTACCTTCTTGTAACGTTTCAGCCTGATTGGACCTTGTTTTCACACAAATGAACCCAGAATGATGTGAAATTGTGCTTCGTGCAACATAATTCTGGGTGCCATTTAAAAACCATAAGTGCTAATGACTCCATTCCTTTTTGGGGTAATGGGGGCTGTTAATTGGAGTACTCTAAAACAAACCTGACCTCTCTAGGACATTCAGAAGCCAAGTTATAAGCCCACAAATGTGTAACTGGACTACTTCTTTAAAGTGACACCAGGCCCGGTGACCTTTGGGACATGGTTTGACCCCCTTAGGAAAGTGCTATCATCATGAAACGTTCAGATCACTTACAACCCAATAGATTCTACCTTCCTGTAACGTTTCAGCCTGGTTGGACCTTGTTTTCACACAAATGAACCCAGAATGATGTGAAATTGTGCTTCGTGCAACATAATTCTGGGTGCCATTTAAAAACCATAAGTGCTAATGACTCCATTCCTTTTTGTGGTTGTAGGGGCTGTTAATTGGAGTACACTAAAACAAACCTGATCTCTCTAGGCCATTCAGAAGCCAAGTTATAAGCCCACAAATGTGTAACTGGATTACTTCTTTAAATTGACACCAGATCCGGTGACCTTTGGGACATGAATTGACCCCCTTAGGAAAGTGCTATCATCATGAAACGTTCAGATCACTTACAACTCAATATATTCTACCTTCTTGTAACGTTTCAGCCTGATTGGACCTTGTTTTCGCAACAAATGGACCCAGAATGATGTGAAATTGTGCTTCGTGCAACATAATTCTGGGTGCCATTTAAAAACCATAAGTGCTAATGACTCCATTCCTTTTTGGGGTAATGGGGGCTGTTAATTGGAGTACTCTAAAACAAACCTGACCTCTCTAGGACATTCAGAAGCCAAGTTATAAGCCCACAAAGGTGTAACTGGACTACTTCTTTAAAGTGACACCAGGCCCGGTGACCTTTGGGACATGGTTTGACCCCCTTAGGAAAGTGCTATCATCATGAAACGTTCAGATCACTTACAACTCAATAGATTCTACCTTCCTGTAACGTTTCAGCCTGATTGGACCTTGTTTTCACACAAATGAACCCAGAATGATTTGAAATTGTGCTTCGTGCAACATAATTCTGGGTGCCATTTAAAAACCATAAGTGCTAATGGCTCCATTCCTTTTTGTGGTTGTAGGGGCTGTTGATTGGAGCACACTAAAACAAACCTGATCTCTCTAGGCCATTCAGAAGCCAAGTAATAAGCCCACAAATGTGTAACTGGACTACTTCTTTAAATTGACACCAGATCCGGTGACCTTTGGGACATGGTTTGACCCCCTTAGGAAAGTGCTATCATCATGAAACGTTCAGATCACTTACAACTCAAAAGATTCTACCTTCCTGTAACGTTTCAGCCTAATTTGACCTTGTTTTCACACAAATGAACCCAGAATGATGTGAAATTGTGCTTCGTGCAACATAATTTTGGGTGCCATTTAAAAACCATAACTGCTAATGACTCCATTCCTTTTTGTGGTTGTAGGGGCTGTTGATTGGAGTACATTAAAACAAACCTGATCTCTCTAGGATATTCAGAAGCCAAGTTATAAGCCCACAAATGTGTAACTGGACTACTTCTTTAAATTGACACCAGATCCGGTGACCTTTGGGACATGGTTTGACCCCCTTAGGAAAGTGCTATCATCATGAAACGTTCAGATCACTTACAACTCAATAAATTCTACCTTCCTGTAACGTTTCAGCCTGATTGGACCTTGTTTTCACACAAATGAACCCAGAATGATGTGAAATTGTGCTTCGTGCAACATATTTCTGGGTTCCATTTAAAAACCATAAGTGCTAATGACTCCATTCCTTTTTGTGGTTGTAGGGGCTGTTGATTGGAGTACATTAAAACAAACCTGATCTCTCTAGGACACTCAGAAGCCAAGTTATAAGCCCACAAATGTGTAACTGGACTACTTCTTTAAATTGACACCAGATCCGGTGACCTTTGGGACATGGTTTGACCCCCTTAGGAAAGTGCTATCATCATGAAACGTTCAGATCACTTACAACTCAATAGATTCTACCTTTCTGTAACGTTTCAGCCTGATTGGACCTTGTTTTCACACAAATGAACCCAGAATGATGTGAAATTTTGCTTTGTACAACATAATTCTGGGTGCCATTTAAAAACCATAAGTGCTAATGACTCCATTCCTTCTGGGGTAATGGGGGCTGTTAATTGGAGTACTCTAAAACAAACCTGACCTCTCTAGGACATTCAGAAGCCAAGTTATAAGCCCACAAAGGTGTAACTGGACTACTTCTTTAAAGTGACACCAGGCCCGGTGACCTTTGGGACATGGTTTGACCCCCTTAGGAAAGTGCTATCATCATGAAACGTTCAGATCACTTACAACTCAATAGATTCTACCTTCTTGTAACGTTTCAGCCTGATTGGACCTTGTTTTCACACAAATGGACCCAGAATGATGTGAAATTGTGCTTCGTGCAACATAATTCTGGGTGCCATTTACAAACCATAAGTGCTAATGACTCCATTCCTTTTTGTGGTTGTAGGGGCTGTTGATTGGAGTACACTAAAACAAACCTGATCTCTCAAGGCCATTCAGAAGCCAAGTTATAAGCCCACAAATGTGTAACTGGACTACTTCTTTAAAGTGACACCAGATCCGATTACCTTTGGGACATGGTTTGACCCCCTTAGGAAAGTGCTATCATCATGAAACGTTCAGATCACTTACAACTCAATAGATTCTAGCTTCCTGTAACGTTTCAGCCTGAATGGACCTTGTTTTCACACAAATGAACACAGAATTATGTGAAATTGTGCTTCGTGCAACATAATTCTGGGTGCCATTTAAAAACCATAAGTGCTAATGACTCCATTCCTTTTTGTGGTAGTAGGGGCTGTTGATTGGAGTACACTAAAACAAACCTGATCTCTCTAGGCCATTCAGAAGCCAAGTTATAAGCCCACAAATGTGTAACTGGACAACTTCTTTAAATTGACACCAGATCCGGTGACCTTTGGGACATGGTTTGACCCCCTTAGGAAAGTGCTATCATCATGAAATGTTCAGATCACTTACAACTCAATAGATTCTACCTTCCTGTAACGTTTCAGCCTGATTGGACCTTGTTTTCACACAAATGAACCCAGAATGATATGAAATTGTGCTTCGTGCAACATAATTCTGGGTGCCATTTAAAAACCATAACTGCTAATGACTCCATTCCTTTTGGGGTAACGGGGGCTGTTAATTGGAGTACTCTAAAACAAACCTGACCTCTCTAGGACATTCAGAAGCCAAGTTATAAGCCCACAAAGGTGTAACTGGACTACTTCTTTAAAGTGACACCAGATCCGGTGACCTTTGGGACATGGTTTGACCCCCTTAGGAAAGTGCTATCATCATGAAACGTTCAGATCACTTACAACTCAATAGATTCTACCTTCTTGTAACGTTTCAGCCTGATTGGACCTTGTTTTCACACAAATGGACCCAGAATGATGTGAAATTGTGCTTCGTGCAACATAATTCTGGGTGCCATTTACAAACCATAAGTGCTAATGACTCCATTCCTTTTTGTGGTTGTAGGGGCTGTTGATTGGAGTACACTAAAACAAACCTGATCTCTCAAGGCCATTCAGAAGCCAAGTTATAAGCCCACAAATGTGTAACTGGACTAATTCTTTAAATTGACACCAGATCCGGTTACCTTTGGGACATGGTTTGACCCCCTTAGGAAAGTGCTATCATCATTAAACGTTCAGATCACTTACAACTCAATAGATTCTATCTTCCTGTAACGTTTCAGCCTGATTGGACCTTGTTTTCACACAAATGAACCCAGAATGATGTGAAATTGTGCTTCGTGCAACATAATTCTGAGTGCCATTTAAATTCATAACTGCTAATGACTCCATTCCTTTTTGTGGTAGTAGGGGCTGTTGATTGGAGTACACTAAAACAAACCTGATCTCTCTAGGCCATTCAGAAGCCAAGTTATAAGCCCACAAAGGTGTAACTGGACTACTTCTTTAAAGTGACACCAGGCCCGGTGACCTTTGGGACATGGTTTGACCCCCTTAGGAAAGTGCTATCATCATGAAACGTTCAGATCACTTACAACTCAATAGATTCTACCTTCCTGTAACGTTTCAGCCTAATTGGACCTTGTTTTCACACAAATGAACCCAGAATGATGTGAAATTGTGCTTCGTGCAACATAATTCTGGGTGCCATTTAAAAACCATAACTGCTAATGACTCCATTCCTTTTGGGGTAATGGGGGCTGTTAATTGGAGTACTCTAAAACAAACCTGACCTCTTTAGGACATTCAGAAGCCAAGTTATAAGCCCACAAAGGTGTAACTGGACTACTTCTTTAAAGTGACACCAGATCCGGTTACCTTTGGGACATGGTTTGACCCCCTTAGGAAAGTGCTATCATCATGAAATGTTCAGATCACTTACAACTCAATAGATTCTACCTTCTTGTAACGTTTCAGCCTGATTGGACCTTGTTTTCACACAAATGGACCCAGAATGATGTGAAATTGTGCTTCGTGCAACATAATTCTGGGTGCCATTTACAAACCATAAGTGCTAATGACTCCATTCCTTTTTGTGGTTGTAGGGGCTGTTGATTGGAGTACACTAAAACAAACCTAATCTCTCAAGGCCATTCAGAAGCCAAGTTATAAGCCCACAAATGTGTAACTGGACTACTTCTTTAAATTGACACCAGATCCGATTACCTTTGGGACATGGTTTGACCCCCTTAGGAAAGTGCTATCATCATGAAACGTTCAGATCACTTACAACTCAATAGATTCTAGCTTCCTGTAACGTTTCAGCCTGATTGGACGTGGTTTTCACACAAATGAACACAGAATTATGTGAAATTGTGCTTCGTGCAACATAATTCTGGGTGCCATTTAAAAACCATAAGTGCTAATGACTCCATTCCTTTTTGTGGTAGTAGGGGCTGTTGATTGGAGTACACTAAAACAAATCTGATCTCTCTAGGCCATTCAGAAGCCAAGTTATAAGCCCACAAATGTGTAACTGGACAACTTCTTTAAATTGACACCAGATCCGGTGACCTTTGGGACATGGTTTGACCCCCTTAGGAAAGTGCTATCATCATGAAATGTTCAGATCACTTACAACTCAATAGATTCTACCTTCCTGTAACGTTTCAGCCTGATTGGACCTTGTTTTCACACAAATGAACCCAGAATGATATGAAATTGTGCTTCGTGCAACATAATTCTGGGTGCCATTTAAAAACCATAAGTGCTAATGACTCCATTCCTTTTTGTGGTTGTAGGGGCTGTTAATTGGAGTACTCTAAAACAAACCTGACCTCTCTAGGACATTCAGAAGCCAAGTTATAAGCCCACAAAGGTGTAACTGGACTACTTTAAAGGGACATCAGGCCCGGTGACCTTTGGGACATGGTTTGACCCCCTTAGGAAAGTGCTATCATCATGAAACGTTCAGATCACTTACAACTCAATAGATTCTACCTTCCTGTAACGTTTCAGCCTAATTGGACCTTGTTTTCACACAAATGAACCCAGAATGATGTGAAATTGTGCTTCGTGCAACATAATTCTGGGTGCCATTTAAAAACCATAACTGCTAATGACTCCATTCCTTTTGGGATAATGGGGGCTGTTAATTGGAGTACTCTAAAAAAACCCTGACCTCTCTAGGACATTCAGAAGCCAAGTTATAAGCCCACAAAGGTATAACTGGACTACTTCTTTAAAGTGACACCAGATCCGGTTACCTTTGGGACATGGTTTGACCCCCTTAGGAAAGTGCTATCATCATGAAACGTTCAGATCACTTACAACTCAATAGATTCTACCTTCTTGTAACGTTTCAGCCTGATTGGACCTTGTTTTCACACAAATGGACCCAGAATGATGTGAAATTGTGCTTCGTGCAACATAATTCTGGGTGCCATTTACAAACCATAAGTGCTAATGACTCCATTCCTTTTTGTGGTTGTAGGGGCTGTTGATTGGAGTACACTAAAACAAACCTGATCTCTCAAGGCCATTCAGAAGCCAAGTTATAAGCCCACAAATGTGTAACTGGACTACTTCTTTAAAGTGACACCAGATCCGATTACCTTTGGGACATGGCTTGACCCCCTTAGGAAAGTGCTATCATCATGAAACGTTCAGATCACTTACAACTCAATAGATTCTAGCTTCCTGTAACGTTTCAGCCTGAATGGACCTTGTTTTCACACAAATGAACACAGAATTATGTGAAATTGTGCTTCGTGCAACATAATTCTGGGTGCCATTTAAAAACCATAAGTGCTAATGACTCCATTCCTTTTTGTGGTAGTAGGGGCTGTTGATTGGAGTACACTAAAACAAACCTGATCTCTCTAGGCCATTCAGAAGCCAAGTTATAAGCCCACAAATGTGTAACTGGACAACTTCTTTAAATTGACACCAGATCCGGTGACCTTTGGGACATGGTTTGACCCCCTTAGGAAAGTGCTATCATCATTAAATGTTCAGATCTCTTACAACTCAATAGATTCTACCTTCCTGTAACGTTTCAGCCTGATTGGACCTTGTTTTCACACAAATGAACCCAGAATGATATGAAATTGTGCTTCGTGCAACATAATTCTGGGTGCCATTTAAAAACCATAACTGCTAATGACTCCATTCCTTTTGGGGTAACGGGGGCTGTTAATTGGAGTACTCTAAAACAAACCTGACCTCTCTAGGACATTCAGAAGCCAAGTTATAAGCCCACAAAGGTGTAACTGGACTACTTCTTTAAAGTGACACCAGATCCGGTTACCTTTGGGACATGGTTTGACCCCCTTAGGAAAGTGCTATCATCATGAAACGTTCAGATCACTTACAACTCAATAGATTCTACCTTCTTGTAACGTTTCAGCCTGATTGGACCTTGTTTTCACACAAATGGACCCAGAATGATGTGAAATTGTGCTTCGTGCAACATAATTCTGGGTGCCATTTACAAACCATAAGTGCTAATGACTCCATTCCTTTTTGTGGTTGTAGGGGCTGTTGATTGGAGTACACTAAAACAAACCTGATCTCTCAAGGCCATTCAGAAGCCATGTTATAAGCCCACAAATGTGTAACTGGACTACTTCTTTAAATTGACACCAGATCCGGTTACCTTTGGGACATGGTTTGACCCCCTTAGGAAAGTGCTATCATCATTAAACGTTCAGATCACTTACAACTCAATAGATTCTATCTTCCTGTAACGTTTCAGCCTGATTGGACCTTGTTTTCACACAAATGAACCCAGAATGATGTGAAATTGTGCTTCGTGCAACATAATTCTGAGTGCCATTTAAATTCATAACTGCTAATGACTCCATTCCTTTTTGTGGTAGTAGGGTATGTTGATTGGAGTACACTAAAACAAACCTGATCTCTCTAGGCCATTCAGAAGCCAAGTTATAAGCCCACAAAGGTGTAACTGGACTACTTCTTTAAAGTGACACCAGGCCCGGTGACCTTTGGGACATGGTTTGACCCCCTTAGGAAAGTGCTATCATCATGAAACGTTCAGATCACTTACAACTCAATAAATTCTACCTTCCTGTAACGTTTCAGCCTAATTGGACCTTGTTTTCACACAAATGAACCCAGAATGATGTGAAATTGTGCTTCGTGCAACATAATTCTGGGTGCCATTTAAAAACCATAACTGCTAATGACTCCATTCCTTTTGGGGTAATGGGGGCTGTTAATTGGAGTACTCTAAAACAAACCTGACCTCTTTAGGACATTCAGAAGCCAAGTTATAAGCCCACAAAGGTGTAACTGGACTACTTCTTTAAAGTGACACCAGATCCGGTTACCTTTGGGACATGGTTTGACCCCCTTAGGAAAGTGCTATCATCATGAAATGTTCAGATCACTTACAACTCAATAGATTCTACCTTCTTGTAACGTTTCAGCCTGATTGGACCTTGTTTTCACACAAATGCACCCAGAATGATGTGAAATTGTGCTTCGTGCAACATAATTCTGGGTGCCATTTACAAACCATAAGTGCTAATGACTCCATTCCTTTTTGTGGTTGTAGGGGCTGTTGATTGGAGTACACTAAAACAAACCTGATCTCTCAAGGCCATTCAGAAGCCAAGTTATACGCCCACAAATGTGTAACTGGACTACTTCTTTAAATTGACACCAGATCCGATTACCTTTGGGACATGGTTTGACCCCCTTAGGAAAGTGCTATCATCATGAAACGTTCAGATCACTTACAACTCAATAGATTCTAGCTTCCTGTAACGTTTCAGCCTGATTGGACGTGGTTTTCACACAAATGAACACAGAATTATGTGAAATTGTGCTTCGTGCAACATAATTCTGGGTGCCATTTAAAAACCATAAGTGCTAATGACTCCATTCCTTTTTGTGGTAGTAGGGGCTGTTGATTGGAGTACACTAAAACAAATCTGATCTCTCTAGGCCATTCAGAAGCCAAGTTATAAGCCCACAAATGTGTAACTGGACAACTTCTTTAAATTGACACCAGATCCAGTGACCTTTGGGACATGGTTTGACCCCCTTAGGAAAGTGCTATCATCATGAAATGTTCAGATCACTTACAACTAAATAGATTCTACCTTCCTGTAACGTTTCAGCCTGATTGGACCTTGTTTTCACACAAATGAACCCAGAATGATATGAAATTGTGCTTCGTGCAACATAATTCTGGGTGCCATTTAAAAACCATAAGTGCTAATGACTCCATTCCTTTTTGTGGTTGTAGGGGCTGTTAATTGGAGTACACTAAAACAAACCTGATCTCTCTAGGCCATTCAGAAGCCAAGTTATAAGCCCACAAATGTGTAGCTGGACTACTTCTTTAAAGTGACACCAGATCCGGTTACCTTTGGGACATGGTTTGACCCCCTTAGGAAATTGCTATCATCATGAAACGTTCAGATCACTTACAACTCAATAGATTCTATCTTCCTGTAACGTTTCAGCTTGATTGGACCTTGTTTTCACACAAATGAACCCAGAATGATGTGAAATTGTGCTTCGTGCAACATAATTCTGAGTGCCATTTAAAAACCATAAGTGCTAATGACTCCATTCCTTTTTGTGGTTGTAGGGGCTGTTATTTGGAGTACACTAAAACAAACCTGATCTCTCTAGGCCATTCAGAAGCTAAGTTATAAGCCCACAAATGTGTAACTGGACTACTTCTTTAAATTGACACCAGATCCGGTTACCTTTGGGACATGGTTTGACCCCCTTAGGAAAGTGCTATCATCATGAAACGTTCAGATCACTTACAACTCAATAGATTCTACCTTCCTGTAACGTTTCAGCCTGATTGGACCTTGTTTTCACACAAATGAACCCAGAATGATGTGAAATTGTGCTTCGTGCAACATAATTCTGGGTGCCATTTAAAAACCATAAGTGCTAATGACTCCATTCCTTTTTGGGGTAATGGGGGCTGTTAAGTGGAGTACTCTAAAACAAACCTGACCTCTCTAGGACATTCAGAAGCCAAGTTATAAGCCCACAAAGGGGTAACTGGACTACTTCTTTAAAGTGACACCAGGCCCGGTGACCTTTGGGACATGGTTTGACCCCCTTAGGAAAGTGCTATCATCATGAAACGTTCAGATCACTTACAACCCAATAGATTCTACCTTCCTGTAACGTTTCAGCCTGATTGGACCTTGTTTTCACACAAATGAACCCAGAATGATGTGAAATTGTGCTTCGTGCAACATAATTCTGGGTGCCATTTACAAACCATAAGTGCTAATGACTCCATTCCTTTTTGTGGTTGTAGGGGCTGTTGAATGGAGTACACTAAAACAAACCTGATCTCTCTAGGCCATTCAGAAGCCACGTTATAAGCCCACAAATGTGTAACTGGACTACTTCTTTAAATTGACACCAGATCCGGTGACCTTTGGGACATGGTTTGACCCCCTTAGGAAAGTGCTATCATCATGTAACGTTCAGATCACTTACAACTCAATAGATTCTACCTTCCTGTAACGTTTCAGCCTGATTGGACCTTGTTTTCACACAAATGAACCCAGAATGATATGAAATTGTGCTTCGTGCAACATAATTCTGGGTGCCATTTAAAAACCATAAGTGCTAATGACTCCATTCCTTTTGGGGTAATGGGGGCTGTTAATTGGAGTACTCTAAAACAAACCTGACCTCTCTAGGACATTCAGAAGCCAAGTTATAAGCCCACAAATGTGTAACTGGACTACTTCTTTAAATTGACACCAGATCCGGTGACCTTTGGGACATGGTTTGACCCCCTTAGGAAAGTGCTATCATCATGAAATGTTCAGATCACTTACAACTCAATAGATTCTACCTTCCTGTAACGTTTCAGCCTGATTGGACCTTGTTTTCACACAAATGAACCCAGAATGATATGAAATTGTGCTTCGTGCAACATATTTCTGGGTGCCATTTAAAAACCATAAGTGCTAATGACTCCATTCCTTTTTGTGGTTTTAGGGGCTGTTATTTGGAGTACACTAAAACAAACCTGATCTCTCTAGGCCATTCAGAAGCCAAGTTATAAGCCCACAAATGTGTAACTGGACTACTTCTTTAAATTGACACCAGATCCGATTACGTTTGGGACATGGTTTGACCCCCTTAGGAAAGTGCTATCATCATGAAACGTTCAGATCACTTACAACCCAATAGATTCTACCTTCCTGTAACGTTTCAGCCTGATTGGACCTTGTTTTCACACAAATGAACCCAGAATGATGTGAAATTGTGCTTCGTGCAACATAATTCTGGGTGCCATTTACAAACCATAAGTGCTAATGACTCCATTCCTTTTTGTGGAAGTAGGGGCTGTTGATTGGAGTACACTAAAACAAACCTGATCTCTCTAGGCCATTCAGAAGCCAAGTTATAAGCCCACAAATGTGTAACTGGACTACTTCTTTAAATTGACACCAGATCCGGTGACCTTTGGGACATGGTTTGACCCCCATAGGAAAGTGCTATCATCATGAAATGTTCAGATCACTTACAACTCAATAGATTCTACCTTCCTGTAACGTTTCAGCCTGATTGGACCTTGTTTTCACACAAATGAACCCAGAATGATGTGAAATTGTGCTTCGTGCAACATAATTCTGGGTGCCATTTAAAAACCATAAGTGCTAATGACTCCATTCCTTTTTGGGGTAATGGGGGCTGTTAATTGGAGTACTCTAAAACAAACCTGACCTCTCTAGGACATTCAGAAGCCAAGTTATAAGACCACAAAGGGGTAACTGGACTACTTTTTTAAAGTGACACCAGGCCCGGTGACCTTTGGGACATGGTTTGACCCCCTTAGGAAAGTGCAATCATCATGAAACGTTCAGATCACTTACAACCCAATATATTCTACCTTCCTGTAACGTTTCAGCCTGATTGGACCTTGTTTTCACACAAATGAACGCAGAATGATATGAAAATGTGCTTCGTGCAACATAATTCTGGGTGCCATTTAAAAACCATAAGTGCTAATGACTCCATTCCTTTTTGTGGTTGTAGGGGCTGTTAATTGGAGTACACTAAAACAAACCTGATCTCTCTAGGCCATTCAGAAGCCAAGTTATAAGCCCACAAATGTGTAACTGGACTACTTCTTTAAATTGACACCAGATCCGGTTACCTTTGGGACATGGTTTGACCCCCTTAGGAAAGTGCTATCATCATGAAACGTTCAGATCACTTACAACCCAATAGATTCTACCTTCCTGTAACGTTTCAGCTTGATTGGACCTTGTTTTCACACAAATGAACCCAGAATGATGTGAAATTGTGCTTCGTGCAACATAATTCTGGGTGCCATTTACAAACCATAAGTGCTAATGACTCCATTCATTTTTGTGGTTGTAGGGGCTGTTGATTGGAGTACACTAAAACAAACCTGATCTCTCTAGGCCATTCAGAAGGCAAGTTATAAGCCCACAAATGTGTAACTGGACTACTTTAAATTGACACCAGATCCGGTGACCTTTGGGACATAGTTTGACCCCCTTAGGAAAGTGCTATAATCATGAAATGTTCAGATCACTTACAACTCAATAGATTCTACCTTCCTGTAACGTTTCAGCCTGATTGGACCTTGTTTTCACACAAATGAACCCAGAATGATATGAAATTCTGCTTCGTGCAACATAATTCTGGGTGCCATTTAAAAACCATAAGTGCTAATGACTCCATTCCTTTTTGTGGTTGTAGGGGCTGTTAATTGGAGTACACTAAATTAAACCTGATCTCTCTAGGCCATTCAGAAGCCAAGTTATAAGCCCACAAATGTGTAACTGGACTACTTCTTTAAATTGACACCAGATCCGGTTACCTTTGGGACATGGTTTGACCCCCTTAGGAAAGTGCTATCATCATGAAACGTTCAGATCACTTACAACTCAATAGATTCTACCTTCTTGTAACGTTTCAGCCTGATTGGACCTTGTTTTCACACAAATGAACCCAGAATGATGTGAAATTGTGCTTCGTGCAACATAATTCTGGGTGCCATTTAAAAACCATAAGTGCTAATGACTCCATTCCTTTTTGGGGTAATGGGGGCTGTTAATTGGAGTACTCTAAAACAAACCTGACCTCTCTAGGACATTCAGAAGCCAAGTTATAAGCCCACAAAGGTGTAACTGGACTACTTCTTTAAAGTGACACCAGGCCCGGTGACCTTTGGGACATGGTTTGACCCCCTTAGGAAAGTGCTATCATCATGAAACGTTCAGATCACTTACAACCCAATAGATTCTACCTTCCTGTAACGTTTCAGCCTGATTGGACCTTGTTTTCACACAAATGAACCCAGAATGATGTGAAATTGTGCTTCGTGCAACATAATTCTGGGTGCCATTTAAAAACCATAAGTGCTAATGACTCCATTCCTTTTTGTGGTTGTAGGGGCTGTTAATTGGAGTACACTAAAACAAACCTGATCTCTCTAGGCCATTCAGAAGCCAAGTTATAAGCCCACAAATGTGTAACTGGACTACTTCTTTAAATTGACACCAGATCCGGTGACCTTTGGGACATGAATTGACCCCCTTAGGAAAGTGCTATCATCATGAAACGTTCAGATCACTTACAACTCAATATATTCTACCTTCTTGTAACGTTTCAGCCTGATTGGACCTTGTTTTCACACAAATGGACCCAGAATGATGTGAAATTGTGCTTCGTGCAACATAATTCTGGGTGCCATTTAAAAACCATAAGTGCTAATGACTCCATTCCTTTTTGGGGTAATGGGGGCTGTTAATTGGAGTACTCTAAAACAAACCTGACCTCTCTAGGACATTCAGAAGCCAAGTTATAAGCCCACAAAGGTGTAACTGGACTACTTCTTTAAAGTGACACCAGGCCCGGTGACCTTTGGGACATGGTTTGACCCCCTTAGGAAAGTGCTATCATCATGAAACGTTCAGATCACTTACAACTCAATAGATTCTACCTTCCTGTAACGTTTCAGCCTGATTGGACCTTGTTTTCACACAAATGAACCCAGAATGATTTGAAATTGTGCTTCGTGCAACATAATTCTGGGTGCCATTTAAAAACCATAAGTGCTAATGGCTCCATTCCTTTTTGTGGTTGTAGGGGCTGTTGATTGGAGCACACTAAAACAAACCTGATCTCTCTAGGCCATTCAGAAGCCAAGTAATAAGCCCACAAATGTGTAACTGGACTACTTCTTTAAATTGACACCAGATCCGGTGACCTTTGGGACATGGTTTGACCCCCTTAGGAAAGTGCTATCATCATGAAACGTTCAGATCACTTACAACTCAAAAGATTCTACCTTCCTGTAACGTTTCAGCCTAATTGGACCTTGTTTTCACACAAATGAACCCAGAATGATGTGAAATTGTGCTTCGTGCAACATAATTTTGGGTGCCATTTAAAAACCATAACTGCTAATGACTCCATTCCTTTTTGTGGTTGTAGGGGCTGTTGATTGGAGTACATTAAAACAAACCTGATCTCTCTAGGATATTCAGAAGCCAAGTTATAAGCCCACAAATGTGTAACTGGACTACTTCTTTAAATTGACACCAGATCCGGTGACCTTTGGGACATGGTTTGACCCCCTTAGGAAAGTGCTATCATCATGAAACGTTCAGATCACTTACAACTCAATAGATTCTACCTTCCTGTAACGTTTCAGCCTGATTGGACCTTGTTTTCACACAAATGAACCCAGAATGATGTGAAATTGTGCTTTGTACAACATAATTCTGGGTGCCATTTAAAAACCATAAGTGCTAATGACTCCATTCCTTCTGGGGTAATGGGGGCTGTTAATTGGAGTACTCTAAAACAAACCTGACCTCTCTAGGACATTCAGAAGCCAAGTTATAAGCCCACAAAGGTGTAACTGGACTACTTCTTTAAAGTGACACCAGGCCCGGTGACCTTTGGGACATGGTTTGACCCCCTTAGGAAAGTGCTATCATCATGAAACGTTCAGATCACTTACAACTCAATAGATTCTACCTTCTTGTAACGTTTCAGCCTGATTGGACCTTGTTTTCACACAAATGCACCCAGAATGATGTGAAATTGTGCTTCGTGCAACATAATTCTGGGTGCCATTTACAAACCATAAGTGCTAATGACTCCATTCCTTTTTGTGGTTGTAGGGGCTGTTGATTGGAGTACACTAAAACAAACCTGATCTCTCAAGGCCATTCAGAAGCCATGTTATAAGCCCACAAATGTGTAACTGGACTACTTCTTTAAATTGACACCAGATCCGGTTACCTTTGGGACATGGTTTGACCCCCTTAGGAAAGTGCTATCATCATGAAACGTTCAGATCACTTACAACTCAATAGATTCTAGCTTCCTGTAACGTTTCAGCCTGATTGGACGTGGTTTTCACACAAATGAACACAGAATTATGTGAAATTGTGCTTCGTGCAACATAATTCTGGGTGCCATTTAAAAACCATAAGTGCTAATGACTCCATTCCTTTTTGTGGTAGTAGGGGCTGTTGATTGGAGTACACTAAAACAAATCTGATCTCTCTAGGCCATTCAGAAGCCAAGTTATAAGCCCACAAATGTGTAACTGGACAACTCCTTTAAATTGACACCAGATCCGGTGACCTTTGGGACATGGTTTGACCCCCTTAGGAAAGTGCTATCATCATGAAATGTTCAGATCACTTACAACTAAATAGATTCTACCTTCCTGTAACGTTTCAGCCTGATTGGACCTTGTTTTCACACAAATGAACCCAGAATGATATGAAATTGTGCTTCGTGCAACATAATTCTGGGTGCCATTTAAAAACCATAAGTGCTAATGACTCCATTCCTTTTTGTGGTTGTAGGGGCTGTTAATTGGAGTACACTAAAACAAACCTGATCTCTCTAGGCCATTCAGAAGCCAAGTTATAAGCCCACAAATGTGTAGCTGGACTACTTCTTTAAAGTGACACCAGATCCGGTTACCTTTGGGACATGGTTTGACCCCCTTAGGAAATTGCTATCATCATGAAACGTTCAGATCACTTACAACTCAATAGATTCTATCTTCCTGTAACGTTTCAGCTTGATTGGACCTTGTTTTCACACAAATGAACCCAGAATGATGTGAAATTGTGCTTCGTGCAACATAATTCTGAGTGCCATTTAAAAACCATAAGTGCTAATGACTCCATTCCTTTTTGTGGTTGTAGGGGCTGTTATTTGGAGTACACTAAAACAAACCTGATCTCTCTAGGCCATTCAGAAGCTAAGTTATAAGCCCACAAATGTGTAACTGGACTACTTCTTTAAATTGACACCAGATCCGGTTACCTTTGGGACATGGTTTGACCCCCTTAGGAAAGTGCTATCATCATGAAACGTTCAGATCACTTACAACTCAATAGATTCTACCTTCCTGTAACGTTTCAGCCTGATTGGACCTTGTTTTCACACAAATGAACCCAGAATGATGTGAAATTGTGCTTCGTGCAACATAATTCTGGGTGCCATTTAAAAACCATAAGTGCTAATGACTCCATTCCTTTTTGGGGTAATGGGGGCTGTTAAGTGGAGTACTCTAAAACAAACCTGACCTCTCTAGGACATTCAGAAGCCAAGTTATAAGCCCACAAAGGGGTAACTGGACTACTTCTTTAAAGTGACACCAGGCCCGGTGACCTTTGGGACATGGTTTGACCCCCTTAGGAAAGTGCTATCATCATGAAACGTTCAGATCACTTACAACCCAATAGATTCTACCTTCCTGTAACGTTTCAGCCTGATTGGACCTTGTTTTCACACAAATGAACCCAGAATGATGTGAAATTGTGCTTCGTGCAACATAATTCTGGGTGCCATTTACAAACCATAAGTGCTAATGACTCCATTCCTTTTTGTGGTTGTAGGGGCTGTTGAATGGAGTACACTAAAACAAACCTGATCTCTCTAGGCCATTCAGAAGCCACGTTATAAGCCCACAAATGTGTAACTGGACTACTTCTTTAAATTGACACCAGATCCGGTGACCTTTGGGACATGGTTTGACCCCCTTAGGAAAGTGCTATCATCATGTAACGTTCAGATCACTTACAACTCAATAGATTCTACCTTCCTGTAACGTTTCAGCCTGATTGGACCTTGTTTTCACACAAATGAACCCAGAATGATATGAAATTGTGCTTCGTGCAACATAATTCTGGGTGCCATTTAAAAACCATAAGTGCTAATGACTCCATTCCTTTTGGGGTAATGGGGGCTGTTAATTGGAGTACTCTAAAACAAACCTGACCTCTCTAGGACATTCAGAAGCCAAGTTATAAGCCCACAAATGTGTAACTGGACTACTTCTTTAAATTGACACCAGATCCGGTGACCTTTGGGACATGGTTTGACCCCCTTAGGAAAGTGCTATCATCATGAAATGTTCAGATCACTTACAACTCAATAGATTCTACCTTCCTGTAACGTTTCAGCCTGATTGGACCTTGTTTTCACACAAATGAACCCAGAATGATATGAAATTGTGCTTCGTGCAACATATTTCTGGGTGCCATTTAAAAACCATAAGTGCTAATGACTCCATTCCTTTTTGTGGTTTTAGGGGCTGTTATTTGGAGTACACTAAAACAAACCTGATCTCTCTAGGCCATTCAGAAGCCAAGTTATAAGCCCACAAATGTGTAACTGGACTACTTCTTTAAATTGACACCAGATCCGATTACGTTTGGGACATGGTTTGACCCCCTTAGGAAAGTGCTATCATCATGAAACGTTCAGATCACTTACAACCCAATAGATTCTACCTTCCTGTAACGTTTCAGCCTGATTGGACCTTGTTTTCACACAAATGAACCCAGAATGATGTGAAATTGTGCTTCGTGCAACATAATTCTGGGTGCCATTTACAAACCATAAGTGCTAATGACTCCATTCCTTTTTGTGGAAGTAGGGGCTGTTGATTGGAGTACACTAAAACAAACCTGATCTCTCTAGGCCATTCAGAAGCCAAGTTATAAGCCCACAAATGTGTAACTGGACTACTTCTTTAAATTGACACCAGATCCGGTGACCTTTGGGACATGGTTTGACCCCCATAGGAAAGTGCTATCATCATGAAATGTTCAGATAACTTACAACTCAATAGATTCTACCTTCCTGTAACGTTTCAGCCTGATTGGACCTTGTTTTCACACAAATGAACCCAGAATGATGTGAAATTGTGCTTCGTGCAACATAATTCTGGGTGCCATTTAAAAACCATAAGTGCTAATGACTCCATTCCTTTTTGGGGTAATGGGGGCTGTTAATTGGAGTACTCTAAAACAAACCTGACCTCTCTAGGACATTCAGAAGCCAAGTTATAAGCCCACAAAGGGGTAACTGGACTACTTTTTTAAAGTGACACCAGGCCCGGTGACCTTTGGGACATGGTTTGACCCCCTTAGGAAAGTGCAATCATCATGAAACGTTCAGATCACTTACAACCCAATATATTCTACCTTCCTGTAACGTTTCAGCCTGATTGGACCTTGTTTTCACACAAATGAACGCAGAATGATATGAAAATGTGCTTCGTGCAACATAATTCTGGGTGCCATTTAAAAACCATAAGTGCTAATGACTCCATTCCTTTTTGTGGTTGTAGGGGCTGTTAATTGGAGTACACTAAAACAAACCTGATCTCTCTAGGCCATTCAGAAGCCAAGTTATAAGCCCACAAATGTGTAACTGGACTACTTCTTTAAATTGACACCAGATCCGGTTACCTTTGGGACATGGTTTGACCCCCTTAGGAAAGTGCTATCATCATGAAACGTTCAGATCACTTACAACCCAATAGATTCTACCTTCCTGTAACGTTTCAGCTTGATTGGACCTTGTTTTCACACAAATGAACCCAGAATGATGTGAAATTGTGCTTCGTGCAACATAATTCTGGGTGCCATTTAAAAACCATAAGTGCTAATGACTCCATTCATTTTTGTGGTTGTAGGGGCTGTTGATTGGAGTACACTAAAACAAACCTGATCTCTCTAGGCCATTCAGAAGGCAAGTTATAAGCCCACAAATGTGTAACTGGACTACTTTAAATTGACACCAGATCCGGTGACCTTTGGGACATAGTTTGACCCCCTTAGGAAAGTGCTATAATCATGAAATGTTCAGATCACTTACAACTCAATAGATTCTACCTTCCTGTAACGTTTCAGCCTGATTGGACCTTGTTTTCACACAAATGAACCCAGAATGATATGAAATTCTGCTTCGTGCAACATAATTCTGGGTGCCATTTAAAAACCATAAGTGCTAATGACTCCATTCCTTTTTGTGGTTGTAGGGGCTGTTAATTGGAGTACACTAAATTAAACCTGATCTCTCTAGGCCATTCAGAAGCCAAGTTATAAGCCCACAAATGTGTAACTGGACTACTTCTTTAAATTGACACCAGATCCGGTTACCTTTGGGACATGGTTTGACCCCCTTAGGAAAGTGCTATCATCATGAAACGTTCAGATCACTTACAACTCAATAGATTCTACCTTCTTGTAACGTTTCAGCCTGATTGGACCTTGTTTTCACACAAATGAACCCAGAATGATGTGAAATTGTGCTTCGTGCAACATAATTCTGGGTGCCATTTAAAAACCATAAGTGCTAATGACTCCATTCCTTTTTGGGGTAATGGGGGCTGTTAATTGGAGTACTCTAAAACAAACCTGACCTCTCTAGGACATTCAGAAGCCAAGTTATAAGCCCACAAAGGTGTAACTGGACTACTTCTTTAAAGTGACACCAGGCCCGGTGACCTTTGGGACATGGTTTGACCCCCTTAGGAAAGTGCTATCATCATGAAACGTTCAGATCACTTACAACCCAATAGATTCTACCTTCCTGTAACGTTTCAGCCTGATTGGACCTTGTTTTCACACAAATGAACCCAGAATGATGTGAAATTGTGCTTCGTGCAACATAATTCTGGGTGCCATTTAAAAACCATAAGTGCTAATGACTCCATTCCTTTTTGTGGTTGTAGGGGCTGTTAATTGGAGTACACTAAAACAAACCTGATCTCTCTAGGCCATTCAGAAGCCAAGTTATAAGCCCACAAATGTGTAACTGGACTACTTCTTTAAATTGACACCAGATCCGGTGACCTTTGGGACATGAATTGACCCCCTTAGGAAAGTGCTATCATCATGAAACGTTCAGATCACTTACAACTCAATATATTCTACCTTCTTGTAACGTTTCAGCCTGATTGGACCTTGTTTTCACACAAATGGACCCAGAATGATGTGAAATTGTGCTTCGTGCAACATAATTCTGGGTGCCATTTAAAAACCATAAGTGCTAATGACTCCATTCCTTTTTGGGGTAATGGGGGCTGTTAACTGGAGTACTCTAAAACAAACCTGACCTCTCTAGGACATTCAGAAGCCAAGTTATAAGCCCACAAAGGTGTAACTGGACTACTTCTTTAAAGTGACACCAGGCCCGGTGACCTTTGGGACATGGTTTGACCCCCTTAGGAAAGTGCTATCATCATGAAACGTTCAGATCACTTACAACTCAATAGATTCTACCTTCCTGTAACGTTTCAGCCTGATTGGACCTTGTTTTCACACAAATGAACCCAGAATGATTTGAAATTGTGCTTCGTGCAACATAATTCTGGGTGCCATTTAAAAACCATAAGTGCTAATGGCTCCATTCCTTTTTGTGGTTGTAGGGGCTGTTGATTGGAGCACACTAAAACAAACCTGATCTCTCTAGGCCATTCAGAAGCCAAGTAATAAGCCCACAAATGTGTAACTGGACTACTTCTTTAAATTGACACCAGATCCGGTGACCTTTGGGACATGGTTTGACCCCCTTAGGAAAGTGCTATCATCATGAAACGTTCAGATCACTTACAACTCAAAAGATTCTACCTTCCTGTAACGTTTCAGCCTAATTGGACCTTGTTTTCACACAAATGAACCCAGAATGATGTGAAATTGTGCTTCGTGCAACATAATTTTGGGTGCCATTTAAAAACCATAACTGCTAATGACTCCATTCCTTTTTGTGGTTGTAGGGGCTGTTGATTGGAGTACATTAAAACAAACCTGATCTCTCTAGGATATTCAGAAGCCAAGTTATAAGCCCACAAATGTGTAACTGGACTACTTCTTTAAATTGACACCAGATCCGGTGACCTTTGGGACATGGTTTGACCCCCTTAGGAAAGTGCTATCATCATGAAACGTTCAGATCACTTACAACTCAATAGATTCTACCTTCCTGTAACGTTTCAGCCTGATTGGACCTTGTTTTCACACAAATGAACCCAGAATGATGTGAAATTGTGCTTTGTACAACATAATTCTGGGTGCCATTTAAAAACCATAAGTGCTAATGACTCCATTCCTTCTGGGGTAATGGGGGCTGTTAATTGGAGTACTCTAAAACAAACCTGACCTCTCTAGGACATTCAGAAGCCAAGTTATAAGCCCACAAAGGTGTAACTGGACTACTTCTTTAAAGTGACACCAGGCCCGGTGACCTTTGGGACATGGTTTGACCCCCTTAGGAAAGTGCTATCATCATGAAACGTTCAGATCACTTACAACTCAATAGATTCTACCTTCCTGTAACGTTTCAGCCTAATTGGACCTTGTTTTCACACAAATGAACCCAGAATGATGTGAAATTGTGCTTCGTGCAACATATTTCTGGGTGCCATTTAAAAACCATAAGTGCTAATGACTCCATTCCTTTTTGTGGTTTTAGGGGCTGTTATTTGGAGTACACTAAAACAAACCTGATCTCTCTAGGCCATTCAGAAGCCAAGTTATAAGCCCACAAATGTGTAACTGGACTACTTCTTTAAATTGACACCAGATCCGATTACGTTTGGGACATGGTTTGACCCCCTTAGGAAAGTGCTATCATCATGAAACGTTCAGATCACTTACAACCCAATAGATTCTACCTTCCTGTAACGTTTCAGCCTGATTGGACCTTGTTTTCACACAAATGAACCCAGAATGATGTGAAATTGTGCTTCGTGCAACATAATTCTGGGTGCCATTTACAAACCATAAGTGCTAATGACTCCATTCCTTTTTGTGGAAGTAGGGGCTGTTAATTGGAGTACACTAAAACAAACCTGATCTCTCTAGGCCATTCAGAAGCCAAGTTATAAGCCCACAAATGTGTAACTGGACTACTTCTTTAAATTGACACCAGATCCGGTGACCTTTGGGACATGGTTTGACCCCCATAGGAAAGTGCTATCATCATGAAATGTTCAGATCACTTACAACTCAATAGATTCTACCTTTCTGTAACGTTTCAGCCTGATTGGACCTTGTTTTCACACAAATGAACCCAGAATGATGTGAAATTGTGCTTCGTGCAACATAATTCTGGGTGCCATTTAAAAACCATAAGTGCTAATGACTCCATTCCGTTTTGGGGTAATGGGGGCTGTTAATTGGAGTACTCTAAAACAAACCTGACCTCTCTAGGACATTCAGAAGCCAAGTTATAAGCCCACAAAGGGGTAACTGGACTACTTTTTTAAAGTGACACCAGGCCCGGTGACCTTTGGGACATGGTTTGACCCCCTTAGGAAAGTGCAATCATCATGAAACGTTCAGATCACTTACAACCCAATATATTCTACCTTCCTGTAACGTTTCAGCCTGATTGGACCTTGTTTTCACACAAATGAACGCAGAATGATATGAAAATGTGCTTCGTGCAACATAATTCTGGGTGCCATTTAAAAACCATAAGTGCTAATGACTCCATTCCTTCTGGGGTAATGGGGGCTGTTAATTGGAGTACTCTAAAACAAACCTGACCTCTCTAGGACATTCAGAAGCCAAGTTATAAGCCCACAAAGGTGTAACTGGACTACTTCTTTAAAGTGACACCAGGCCCGGTGACCTTTGGGACATGGTTTGACCCCCTTAGGAAAGTGCTATCATCATGAAACGTTCAGATCACTTACAACTCAATAGATTCTACCTTCCTGTAACGTTTCAGCCTAATTGGACCTTGTTTTCACACAAATGAACCCAGAATGATGTGAAATTGTGCTTCGTGCAACATATTTCTGGGTGCCATTTAAAAACCATAAGTGCTAATGACTCCATTCCTTTTTGTGGTTTTAGGGGCTGTTATTTGGAGTACACTAAAACAAACCTGATCTCTCTAGGCCATTCAGAAGCCAAGTTATAAGCCCACAAATGTGTAACTGGACTACTTCTTTAAATTGACACCAGATCCGATTACGTTTGGGACATGGTTTGACCCCCTTAGGAAAGTGCTATCATCATGAAACGTTCAGATCACTTACAACCCAATAGATTCTACCTTCCTGTAACGTTTCAGCCTGATTGGACCTTGTTTTCACACAAATGAACCCAGAATGATGTGAAATTGTGCTTCGTGCAACATAATTCTGGGTGCCATTTACAAACCATAAGTGCTAATGACTCCATTCCTTTTTGTGGAAGTAGGGGCTGTTAATTGGAGTACACTAAAACAAACCTGATCTCTCTAGGCCATTCAGAAGCCAAGTTATAAGCCCACAAATGTGTAACTGGACTACTTCTTTAAATTGACACCAGATCCGGTGACCTTTGGGACATGGTTTGACCCCCATAGGAAAGTGCTATCATCATGAAATGTTCAGATCACTTACAACTCAATAGATTCTACCTTTCTGTAACGTTTCAGCCTGATTGGACCTTGTTTTCACACAAATGAACCCAGAATGATGTGAAATTGTGCTTCGTGCAACATAATTCTGGGTGCCATTTAAAAACCATAAGTGCTAATGACTCCATTCCGTTTTGGGGTAATGGGGGCTGTTAATTGGAGTACTCTAAAACAAACCTGACCTCTCTAGGACATTCAGAAGCCAAGTTATAAGCCCACAAAGGGGTAACTGGACTACTTTTTTAAAGTGACACCAGGCCCGGTGACCTTTGGGACATGGTTTGACCCCCTTAGGAAAGTGCAATCATCATGAAACGTTCAGATCACTTACAACCCAATATATTCTACCTTCCTGTAACGTTTCAGCCTGATTGGACCTTGTTTTCACACAAATGAACGCAGAATGATATGAAAATGTGCTTCGTGCAACATAATTCTGGGTGCCATTTAAAAACCATAAGTGCTAATGACTCCATTCCTTTTTGTGGTTGTAGGGGCTGTTAATTGGAGTACACTAAAACAAACCTGATCTCTCTAGGCCATTCAGAAGCCAAGTTATAAGCCCACAAATGTGTAACTGGACTACTTCTTTAAATTGACACCAGATCCGGTTACCTTTGGGACATGGTTTGACCCCCTTAGGAAAGTGCTATCATCATGAAACGTTCAGATCACTTACAACCCAATAGATTCTACCTTCCTGTAACGTTTCAGCTTGATTGGACCTTGTTTTCACACAAATGAACCCAGAATGATGTGAAATTGTGCTTCGTGCAACATAATTCTGGGTGCCATTTACAAACCATAAGTGCTAATGACTCCATTCATTTTTGTGGTTGTAGGGGCTGTTGATTGGAGTACACTAAAACAAACCTGATCTCTCTAGGCCATTCAGAAGGCAAGTTATAAGCCCACAAATGTGTAACTGGACTACTTTAAATTGACACCAGATCCGGTGACCTTTGGGACATAGTTTGACCCCCTTAGGAAAGTGCTATAATCATGAAATGTTCAGATCACTTACAACTCAATAGATTCTACCTTCCTGTAACGTTTCAGCCTGATTGGACCTTGTTTTCACACAAATGAACCCAGAATGATATGAAATTCTGCTTCGTGCAACATAATTCTGGGTGCCATTTAAAAACCATAAGTGCTAATGACTCCATTCCTTTTTGTGGTTGTAGGGGCTGTTAATTGGAGTACACTAAATTAAACCTGATCTCTCTAGGCCATTCAGAAGCCAAGTTATAAGCCCACAAATGTGTAACTGGACTACTTCTTTAAATTGACACCAGATCCGGTGACCTTTGGGACATGGTTTGACCCCCTTAGGAAAGTGCTATCATCATGAAACGTTCAGATCACTTACAACTCAATAGATTCTACCTTCTTGTAACGTTTCAGCCTGATTGGACCTTGTTTTCACACAAATGAACCCAGAATGATGTGAAATTGTGCTTCGTGCAACATAATTCTGGGTGCCATTTAAAAACCATAAGTGCTAATGACTCCATTCCTTTTTGGGGTAATGGGGGCTGTTAATTGGAGTACTCTAAAACAAACCTGACCTCTCTAGGACATTCAGAAGCCAAGTTATAAGCCCACAAAGGTGTAACTGGACTACTTCTTTAAAGTGACACCAGGCCCGGTGACCTTTGGGACATGGTTTGACCCCCTTAGGAAAGTGCTATCATCATGAAACGTTCAGATCACTTACAACCCAATAGATTCTACCTTCCTGTAACGTTTCAGCCTGATTGGACCTTGTTTTCACACAAATGAACCCAGAATGATGTGAAATTGTGCTTCGTGCAACATAATTCTGGGTGCCATTTAAAAACCATAAGTGCTAATGACTCCATTCCTTTTTGTGGTTGTAGGGGCTGTTAATTGGAGTACACTAAAACAAACCTGATCTCTCTAGGCCATTCAGAAGCCAAGTTATAAGCCCACAAATGTGTAACTGGACTACTTCTTTAAATTGACACCAGATCCGGTGACCTTTGGGACATGAATTGACCCCCTTAGGAAAGTGCTATCATCATGAAACGTTCAGATCACTTACAACTCAATATATTCTACCTTCTTGTAACGTTTCAGCCTGATTGGACCTTGTTTTCACACAAATGGACCCAGAATGATGTGAAATTGTGCTTCGTGCAACATAATTCTGGGTGCCATTTAAAAACCATAAGTGCTAATGACTCCATTCCTTTTTGGGGTAATGGGGGCTGTTAATTGGAGTACTCTAAAACAAACCTGACCTCTCTAGGACATTCAGAAGCCAAGTTATAAGCCCACAAAGGTGTAACTGGACTACTTCTTTAAAGTGACACCAGGCCCGGTGACCTTTGGGACATGGTTTGACCCCCTTAGGAAAGTGCTATCATCATGAAACGTTCAGATCACTTACAACTCAATAGATTCTACCTTCCTGTAACGTTTCAGCCTGATTGGACCTTGTTTTCACACAAATGAACCCAGAATGATTTGAAATTGTGCTTCGTGCAACATAATTCTGGGTGCCATTTAAAAACCATAAGTGCTAATGGCTCCATTCCTTTTTGTGGTTGTAGGGGCTGTTGATTGGAGCACACTAAAACAAACCTGATCTCTCTAGGCCATTCAGAAGCCAAGTAATAAGCCCACAAATGTGTAACTGGACTACTTCTTTAAATTGACACCAGATCCGGTGACCTTTGGGACATGGTTTGACCCCCTTAGGAAAGTGCTATCATCATGAAACGTTCAGATCACTTACAACTCAAAAGATTCTACCTTCCTGTAACGTTTCAGCCTAATTGGACCTTGTTTTCACACAAATGAACCCAGAATGATGTGAAATTGTGCTTCGTGCAACATAATTTTGGGTGCCATTTAAAAACCATAACTGCTAATGACTCCATTCCTTTTTGTGGTTGTAGGGACTGTTGATTGGAGTACATTAAAACAAACCTGATCTCTCTAGGATATTCAGAAGCCAAGTTATAAGCCCACAAATGTGTAACTGGACTACTTCTTTAAATTGACACCAGATCCGGTGACCTTTGGGACATGGTTTGACCCCCTTAGGAAAGTGCTATCATCATGAAACGTTCAGATCACTTACAACTCAATAGATTCTACCTTCCTGTAACGTTTCAGCCTGATTGGACCTTGTTTTCACACAAATGAACCCAGAATGATGTGAAATTGTGCTTTGAACAACATAATTCTGGGTGCCATTTAAAAACCATAAGTGCTAATGACTCCATTCCTTCTGGGGTAATGGGGGCTGTTAATTGGAGTACTCTAAAACAAACCTGACCTCTCTAGGACATTCAGAAGCCAAGTTATAAGCCCACAAAGGTGTAACTGGACTACTTCTTTAAAGTGACACCAGGCCCGGTGACCTTTGGGACATGGTTTGACCCCCATAGGAAAGTGCTATCATCATGAAATGTTCAGATCACTTACAACTCAATAGATTCTACCTTTCTGTAACGTTTCAGCCTGATTGGACCTTGTTTTCACACAAATGAACCCAGAATGATGTGAAATTGTGCTTCGTGCAACATAATTCTGGGTGCCATTTAAAAACCATAAGTGCTAATGACTCCATTCCGTTTTGGGGTAATGGGGGCTGTTAATTGGAGTACTCTAAAACAAACCTGACCTCTCTAGGACATTCAGAAGCCAAGTTATAAGCCCACAAAGGGGTAACTGGACTACTTTTTTAAAGTGACACCAGGCCCGGTGACCTTTGGGACATGGTT
Organism: Nothobranchius furzeri; assembly: GCF_043380555.1. Taxonomy (NCBI): domain Eukaryota; kingdom Metazoa; phylum Chordata; class Actinopteri; order Cyprinodontiformes; family Nothobranchiidae; genus Nothobranchius; species Nothobranchius furzeri. The sequence continues at coordinate 20,353,501 of NC_091756.1, forward strand.
TGACCCCCTTAGGAAAGTGCAATCATCATGAAACGTTCAGATCACTTACAACCCAATATATTCTACCTTCCTGTAACGTTTCAGCCTGATTGGACCTTGTTTTCACACAAATGAACGCAGAATGATATGAAAATGTGCTTCGTGCAACATAATTCTGGGTGCCATTTAAAAACCATAAGTGCTAATGACTCCATTCCTTTTTGTGGTTGTAGGGGCTGTTAATTGGAGTACACTAAAACAAACCTGATCTCTCTAGGCCATTCAGAAGCCAAGTTATAAGCCCACAAATGTGTAACTGGACTACTTCTTTAAATTGACACCAGATCCGGTTACCTTTGGGACATGGTTTGACCCCCTTAGGAAAGTGCTATCATCATGAAACGTTCAGATCACTTACAACCCAATAGATTCTACCTTCCTGTAACGTTTCAGCTTGATTGGACCTTGTTTTCACACAAATGAACCCAGAATGATGTGAAATTGTGCTTCGTGCAACATAATTCTGGGTGCCATTTACAAACCATAAGTGCTAATGACTCCATTCATTTTTGTGGTTGTAGGGGCTGTTGATTGGAGTACACTAAAACAAACCTGATCTCTCTAGGCCATTCAGAAGGCAAGTTATAAGCCCACAAATGTGTAACTGGACTACTTTAAATTGACACCAGATCCGGTGACCTTTGGGACATAGTTTGACCCCCTTAGGAAAGTGCTATAATCATGAAATGTTCAGATCACTTACAACTCAATAGATTCTACCTTCCTGTAACGTTTCAGCCTGATTGGACCTTGTTTTCACACAAATGAACCCAGAATGATATGAAATTCTGCTTCGTGCAACATAATTCTGGGTGCCATTTAAAAACCATAAGTGCTAATGACTCCATTCCTTTTTGTGGTTGTAGGGGCTGTTAATTGGAGTACACTAAATTAAACCTGATCTCTCTAGGCCATTCAGAAGCCAAGTTATAAGCCCACAAATGTGTAACTGGACTACTTCTTTAAATTGACACCAGATCCGGTGACCTTTGGGACATGGTTTGACCCCCTTAGGAAAGTGCTATCATCATGAAACGTTCAGATCACTTACAACTCAATAGATTCTACCTTCTTGTAACGTTTCAGCCTGATTGGACCTTGTTTTCACACAAATGAACCCAGAATGATGTGAAATTGTGCTTCGTGCAACATAATTCTGGGTGCCATTTAAAAACCATAAGTGCTAATGACTCCATTCCTTTTTGGGGTAATGGGGGCTGTTAATTGGAGTACTCTAAAACAAACCTGACCTCTCTAGGACATTCAGAAGCCAAGTTATAAGCCCACAAAGGTGTAACTGGACTACTTCTTTAAAGTGACACCAGGCCCGGTGACCTTTGGGACATGGTTTGACCCCCTTAGGAAAGTGCTATCATCATGAAACGTTCAGATCACTTACAACCCAATAGATTCTACCTTCCTGTAACGTTTCAGCCTGATTGGACCTTGTTTTCACACAAATGAACCCAGAATGATGTGAAATTGTGCTTCGTGCAACATAATTCTGGGTGCCATTTAAAAACCATAAGTGCTAATGACTCCATTCCTTTTTGTGGTTGTAGGGGCTGTTAATTGGAGTACACTAAAACAAACCTGATCTCTCTAGGCCATTCAGAAGCCAAGTTATAAGCCCACAAATGTGTAACTGGACTACTTCTTTAAATTGACACCAGATCCGGTGACCTTTGGGACATGAATTGACCCCCTTAGGAAAGTGCTATCATCATGAAACGTTCAGATCACTTACAACTCAATATATTCTACCTTCTTGTAACGTTTCAGCCTGATTGGACCTTGTTTTCACACAAATGGACCCAGAATGATGTGAAATTGTGCTTCGTGCAACATAATTCTGGGTGCCATTTAAAAACCATAAGTGCTAATGACTCCATTCCTTTTTGTGGTAATGGGGGCTGTTAATTGGAGTACTCTAAAACAAACCTGACCTCTCTAGGACATTCAGAAGCCAAGTTATAAGCCCACAAAGGTGTAACTGGACTACTTCTTTAAAGTGACACCAGGCCCGGTGACCTTTGGGACATGGTTTGACCCCCTTAGGAAAGTGCTATCATCATGAAACGTTCAGATCACTTACAACTCAATAGATTCTACCTTCCTGTAACGTTTCAGCCTGATTGGACCTTGTTTTCACACAAATGAACCCAGAATGATTTGAAATTGTGCTTCGTGCAACATAATTCTGGGTGCCATTTAAAAACCATAAGTGCTAATGGCTCCATTCCTTTTTGTGGTTGTAGGGGCTGTTGATTGGAGCACACTAAAACAAACCTGATCTCTCTAGGCCATTCAGAAGCCAAGTAATAAGCCCACAAATGTGTAACTGGACTACTTCTTTAAATTGACACCAGATCCGGTGACCTTTGGGACATGGTTTGACCCCCTTAGGAAAGTGCTATCATCATGAAACGTTCAGATCACTTACAACTCAAAAGATTCTACCTTCCTGTAACGTTTCAGCCTAATTGGACCTTGTTTTCACACAAATGAACCCAGAATGATGTGAAATTGTGCTTCGTGCAACATAATTTTGGGTGCCATTTAAAAACCATAACTGCTAATGACTCCATTCCTTTTTGTGGTTGTAGGGGCTGTTGATTGGAGTACATTAAAACAAACCTGATCTCTCTAGGATATTCAGAAGCCAAGTTATAAGCCCACAAATGTGTAACTGGACTACTTCTTTAAATTGACACCAGATCCGGTGACCTTTGGGACATGGTTTGACCCCCTTAGGAAAGTGCTATCATCATGAAACGTTCAGATCACTTACAACTCAATAGATTCTACCTTCCTGTAACGTTTCAGCCTGATTGGACCTTGTTTTCACACAAATGAACCCAGAATGATGTGAAATTGTGCTTTGTACAACATAATTCTGGGTGCCATTTAAAAACCATAAGTGCTAATGACTCCATTCCTTCTGGGGTAATGGGGGCTGTTAATTGGAGTACTCTAAAACAAACCTGACCTCTCTAGGACATTCAGAAGCCAAGTTATAAGCCCACAAAGGTGTAACTGGACTACTTCTTTAAAGTGACACCAGGCCCGGTGACCTTTGGGACATGGTTTGACCCCCTTAGGAAAGTGCTATCATCATGAAACGTTCAGATCACTTACAACTCAATAGATTCTACCTTCCTGTAACGTTTCAGCCTAATTGGACCTTGTTTTCACACAAATGAACCCAGAATGATGTGAAATTGTGCTTCGTGCAACATATTTCTGGGTGCCATTTAAAAACCATAACTGCTAATGACTCCATTCCTTTTGGGGTAATGGGGGCTGTTAATTGGAGTACTCTAAAACAAACCTGACCTCTTTAGGACATTCAGAAGCCAAGTTATAAGCCCACAAAGGTGTAACTGGACTACTTCTTTAAAGTGACACCAGATCGGGTTACCTTTGGGACATGGTTTGACCCCCTTAGGAAAGTGCTATCATCATGAAACGTTCAGATCACTTACAACTCAATAGGTTCTACCTTCTTGTAACGTTTCAGCCTGATTGGACCTTGTTTTCACACAAATGAACACAGAATTATGTGAAATTGTGCTTCGTGCAACATAATTCTGGGTGCCATTTAAAAACCATAAGTGCTAATGACTCCATTCCTTTTTGTGGTAGTAGGGGCTGTTGATTGGAGTACACTAAAACAAACCTGATCTCTCTAGGCCATTCAGAAGCCAAGTTATAAGCCCACAAATGTGTAACTGGACAACTTCTTTAAATTGACACCAGATCCGGTGACCTTTGGGACATGGTTTGACCCCCTTAGGAAAGTGTAATCATCATGAAATGTTCAGATCACTTACAACTCAATAGATTCTACCTTCCTGTAACGTTTCAGCCTGATTGGACCTTGTTTTCACACAAATGAACCCAGAATGATGTGAAATTGTGCTTCGTGCAACATAATTCTGAGTGCCATTTAAATTCATAACTGCTAATGACTCCATTCCTTTTGGGGTAATGGGGGCTGTTAATTGGAGTACTCTAAAACAAACCTGACCTCTTTAGGACATTCAGAAGCCAAGTTATAAGCCCACAAAGGTGTAACTGGACTACTTCTTTAAAGTGACACCAGATCCGGTGACCTTTGGGACATGGTTTGACCCCCTTAGGAAAGTGCTATCATCATGAAATGTTCAGATCACTTACAACTCAATAGATTCTACCTTCTTGTAACGTTTCAGCCTGATTGGACCTTGTTTTCACACAAATGAACCCAGAATGATGTGAAATTGTGCTTCGTGCAACATAATTCTGGGTGCCATTTAAAAACCATAAGTGCTAATGACTCCATTCCTTTTTGTGGTAGTAGGGGCTGTTGATTGGAGTACACTAAAACAAACCTGATCTCTCTAGGCCATTCAGAAGCCAAGTTATAAGCCCACAAATGTGTAACTGGACAACTTCTTTAAATTGACACCAGATCCGTTGACCTTTGGGACATGGTTTGACCCCCTTAGGAAAGTGCTATCATCATGAAATGTTCAGATCACTTACAACTCAATAGATTCTACCTTCCTGTAACGTTTCAGCCTGATTGGACCTTGTTTTCACACAAATGAACCCAGAATGATATGAAATTGTGCTTCGTGCAACATAATTCTGGGTGCCATTTAAAAACCATAAGTGCTAATGACTCCATTCCTTTTTGTGGTTGTAGGGGCTGTTAATTGGAGTACACTAAATTAAACCTGATCTCTCTAGGCCATTCAGAAGCCAAGTTATAAGCCCACAAATGTGTAACTGGACTACTTCTTTAAATTGACACCAGATCCGGTGACCTTTGGGACATGGTTTGACCCCCTTAGGAAAGTGCTATCATCATGAAACGTTCAGATCACTTACAACTCAATAGATTCTACCTTCCTGTAACGTTTCAGCCTAATTGGACCTTGTTTTCACACAAATGAACCCAGAATGATGTGAAATTGTGCTTCGTGCAACATAATTCTGGGTGCCATTTAAAAACCATAACTGCTAATGACTCCATTCCTTTTGGGGTAATGGGGGCTGTTAATTGGAGTACTCTAAAACAAACCTGACCTCTCTAGGACATTCAGAAGCCAAGTTATAAGCCCACAAAGGTGTAACTGGACTACTTCTTTAAAGTGACACCAGATCCGGTTACCTTTGGGACATGGTTTGACCCCCTTAGGAAAGTGCTATCATCATGAAACGTTCAGATCACTTACAACTCAATAGATTCTACCTTCTTGTAACGTTTCAGCCTGATTGGACCTTGTTTTCACACAAATGGACCCAGAATGATGTGAAATTGTGCTTCGTGCAACATAATTCTGGGTGCCATTTACAAACCATAAGTGCTAATGACTCCATTCCTTTTTGTGGTTGTAGGGGCTGTTGATTGGAGTACACTAAAACAAACCTGATCTCTCAAGGCCATTCAGAAGCCATGTTATGAGCCCACAAATGTGTAACTGGACTACTTCTTTAAATTGACACCAGATCCGGTTACCTTTGGGACATGGTTTGACCCCCTTAGGAAAGTGCTATCATCATGAAACGTTCAGACCACTTAAAACTCAATAGATTCTATCTTCCTGTAACGTTTCAGCCTGATTGGACCTTGTTTTCACACAAATGAACCCAGAATGATGTGAAATTGTGCTTCGTGCAACATAATTCTGAGTGCCATTTAAATTCATAACTGCTAATGACTCCATTCCTTTTTGTGGTAGTAGGGGCTGTTGATTGGAGTACACTAAAACAAACCTGATCTCTCTAGGCCATTCAGAAGCCAAGTTATAAGCCCACAAATGTGTAACTGGACTGCTTCTTTAAATTGACACCAGATCCGGTGACCTTTGGGACATGGTTTGACCCCCTTAGGAAAGTGCTATCATCATGAAATGTTCAGATCACTTACAACTCAATAGATTCTACCATCCTGTAACGTTTCAGCCTGATTGGACCTTGTTTTCACACAAATGAACCCATAATGATATGAAATTGTGCTTTGTGCAACATAATTCTGGGTGCCATTTAAAAACCATAAGTGCTAATGACTCCATTCCTTTTTGTGTTTGTAGGGGCTGTTAATTGGAGTACACTAAATTAAACCTGATCTCTCTAGGCCATTCAGAAGCCAAGTTATAAGCCCACAAATGTTTAACTGGACTACTTCTTTAAATTGACACCAGATCCGGTTACCTTTGGGACATGGTTTGACCCCCTTAGGAAAGTGCTATCATCATGAAACGTTCAGATCACTTACAACTCAATAGATTCTACCTTCTTGTAACGTTTCAGCCTGATTGGACCTTGTTTTCACACAAATGGACCCAGAATGATGTGAAATTGTGCTTCGTGCAACATAATTCTGGGTGCCATTTAAAAACCATAAGTGCTAATGACTCCATTCCTTTTTGGGGTAATGGGGGCTGTTAATTGGAGTACTCTAAAAAAATCTGACCTCTCTAGGACATTCAGAAGCCAAGTTATAAGCCCACAAAGGTGTAACTGGACTACTTCTTTAAAGTGACACCAGGCCCGGTGACCTTTGGGACATGGTTTGACCCCTTAGGAAAGTGCTATCATCATGAAACGTTCAGATCACTTACAACCCAATAGATTCTACCTTCCTGTAACGTTTCAGCCTGATTGGACCTTGTTTTCACACAAATGAACCCAGAATGATGTGAAATTGTGCTTCGTGCAACATAATTCTGGGTGCCATTTAAGAACCATAAGAGCTAATGACTCCATTCCTTTTTGTGGTTGTAGGGGCTGTTGATTGGAGTACACTAAAACAAACCTGATCTCTCTAGGCCATTCAGAAGCCAAGTTATAAGCCCACAAATGTGTAACTGGACTACTTCTTTAAATTGACACAAGATCCGGTGACCTTTGGGACATGGTTTGACCCCCTTAGGAAAGTGCTATCATCATGAAATGTTCAGATCACTTACAACTCAATAGTTTCTACCGTCCTGTAACGTTTCAGCCTGATTGGACCTTGTTTTCACACAAATGAAACCAGAATAATGTGAAATTGTGCTTCGTGCAACATAATTCTGGGTGCCATTTAAAAACCATAAGTGCTAATGACTCCATTCCTTTTTGTGGTTGTAGGGGCTGTTAATTGGAGTACACTAAAACAAACCTGATCTCTCTAGGCCATTCAGAAGCCAAGTTATAAGCCCACAAATGTGTAACTGGACTACTTCTTTAAATTGACACCAGATCCGGTTACCTTTGGGACATGGTTTGACCCCCTTAGGAAAGTGCTATCATCATGAAACGTTCAGATCACTTACAACTCAATATATTCTACCTTCTTGTAACGTTTCAGCCTGATTGGACCTTGTTTTCACACAAATGGACCCAGAATGATGTGAAATTGTGCTTCGTGCAACATAATTCTGGGTGCCATTTAAAAACCATAAGTGCTAATGACTCCATTCCTTTTTGGGGTAATATGGGCTGTTAATTGGAGTACTCTAAAACAAACCTGACCTCTCTAGGACATTCAGAAGCCAAGTTATAAGCCCACAAAGGTGTAACTGGACTAATTATTTAAAGTGACACCAGGCCCGGTGACCTTTGGGACATGGTTTGACCCCCTTAGGAAAGTGCTATCATCATGGAACGTTCAGATCACTTACAACTCAATAGATTCTACCTTCCTGTAACGTTTCAGCCTAATTGGACCTTGTTTTCACGCAAATGAACCCAGAATGATGTGAAATTGTGCTTCGTGCAACATAATTCTGGGTGCCATTTAAAAACCATAAGTGCTAATGACTCCATTCCTTTTTGTGGTTGTAGGGGCTGTTGATTGGAGCACACTAAAACAAACCTGATCTCTCTAGGCCATTCAGAAGCCAAGTTATAAGCCCACAAATGTGTAACTGGACTACTTCTTTAAATTGACACCAGATCCGGTGACATTTGGGACATGGTTTGACCCCCTTAGGAAAGTGCTATCATCATGAAACGATCAGATCACTTACAACTCAATAGATTCTACCTTCCTGTAACGTTTCAGCCTAATTGGACCTTGTTTTCACACAAATGAACCCAGAATGATGTGAAATTGTGCTTCGTGCAACATAATTTTGGGTGCCATTTAAAAACCATAACTGCTAATGACTCCATTCCTTTTTGTGGTTGTAGTGGCTGTTGATTGGAGTACATTAAAACAAACCTGATCTCTCTAGGACATTCAGAAGCCAAGTTATAAGCCCACAAATGTGTAACTGGACTACTTCTTTGAATTGACACCAGATCCGGTGACCTTTGGGACATGGTTTGACCCCCTTAGGAAAGTGCTATCATCATGAAACGTTCAGATCACTTACAACTCAATAGATTCTACCTTTCTGTAAGGTTTCAGCCTAATTGGACCTTGTTTTCACACAAATGAACCCAGAATGATGTGAAATTGTGCTTCGTGCAACATAATTCTGGGTGCCATTTAAAAACCATAAGTGCTAATGACTCCATTCCTTTTGGGGTAATGGGGGCTGTTAATTGGAGTACTCTAAAACAAACCTGACCTCTCTAGGACATTCAGAAGCCAAGTTATAAGCCCACAAAGGTGTAACTGGACTACTTTAAAGTGACATCAGGCCCGGTGACCTTTGGGACATGGTTTGACCCCCTTAGGAAAGTGCTATCATCATGAAACGTTCAGATCCCTTACAACTCAATAGATTCTACCTTCCTGTAACGTTTCAGCCTAATTGGACCTTGTTTTCACACAAATGAACCCAGAATGATGTGAAATTGTGCTTCGTGCAACATAATTCTGGGTGCCATTTAAAAACCATAACTGCTAATGACTCCATTCCTTTTGGGGTAATGGGGGCTGTTAATTGGAGTACTCTAAAACAAACCTGACATCTCTAGGACATTCAGAAGCCAAGTTATAAGCCCACAAAGGTATAACTGGACTACTTCTTTAAAGTGACACCAGATCCGGTTACCTTTGGGACATGGTTTGACCCCCTTAGGAAAGTGCTATCATCATGAAACGTTCAGATCACTTACAACTCAATAGATTCTACCTTCCTGTAACGTTTCAGCCTGATTGGACCTTGTTTTCACACAAATGAACCCAGAATGATGTGAAATTGTGCTTAGTGCAACATAATTCTGGGTGCCATTTAAAAACCATAACTGCTAATGACTCCATTCCTTTTTGGGGTAATGGAACTGTTAATTGGAGTACTCTAAAACAAACCTGATCTTTCTAGGACATTCAGAAGCCAAGTTATAAGCCCACAAAGGTGTAAATGGACTACTTCTTTAAAGTGACACCAGGCCTGGTGACCTTTGGGACATGGTTTGACCCCCTATAGGAATGTGCGATCATCATGAAACGTTCAGATCACTTACAACTCAATAGATTCTACCTTCTTGTAACGTTTCAGCCTGATTGGACCTTGTTTTCACACAAATGGACCCAGAATGATGTGAAATTGTGCTTCGTGCAACATAATTCTGGGTGCCATTTACAAACCATAAGTGCTAATGACTCCATTCCTTTTTGTGGTTGTAGGGGCTGTTGATTGGAGTACACTAAAACAAACCTGATCTCTCTAGGCCATTCAGAAGCCAAGTTATAAGCCCACAAATGTGTAGCTGGACTACTTCTTTAAATTGACACCAGATCCGGTTACCTTTGGGACATGGTTTGACCCCCTTAGGAAATTGCTATCATCATTAAACGTTCAGATCACTTACAACTCAATAGATTCTATCTTCCTGTAACGTTTCAGCTTAATTGGACCTTGTTTTCACACAAATGAACCCAGAATGATATGAAATTGTGCTTCGTGCAACATAATTCTGAGTGCCATTTAAAAACCATAAGTGCTAATGACTCCATTCCTTTTTGTGGTTGTAGGGGCTGTTATTTGGAGTACACTAAAACAAACCTGATCTCTCTAGGCCATTCAGAAGCTAAGTTATAAGCCCACAAATGTGTAACTGGACTACTTCTTTAAATTGACACCAGATCCGGTTACCTTTGGGACATGGTTTGACCCCCTTAGGAAAGTTCTATCATCATGAAACGTTCAGATCACTTACAACTCAATAGATTCTACCTTCCTGTAACGTTTCAGCCTGATTGGACCTTGTTTTCACACAAATGAACCCAGAATGATGTGAAATTGTGCTTCGTGCAACATAATTCTGGGTGCCATTTAAAAACCATAAGTGCTAATGACTCCATTCCTTTTTGGGGTAATGGGGGCTGTTAATTGGAGTACTCTAAAACAAACCTGATCTCTCTAGGACATTCAGAAGCCAAGTTATAAGCCCACAAAGGGGTAACTGGACTACTTCTTTAAAGTGACACCAGGCCCGGTGACCTTTGGGACATGGTTTGACCCCCTTAGGAAAGTGCTATCATCATGAAACGTTCAGATCACTTACAACCCAATAGATTCTACCTTCCTGTAACGTTTCAGCCTGATTGGACCTTGTTTTCACACAAATGAACCCAGAATGATGTGAAATTGTGCTTCGTGCAACATAATTCTGGGTGACATTTACAAACCATAAGTGCTAATGACTCCATTCCTTTTTTTGGTTGTAGGGGCTGTTGATTGGAGTACACTAAAACAAACCTGATCTCTCTAGGCCAGGGATTCCCAAAGTGTGGTGCGCGCACCCCTGGGGGTGCGCGAGCTGCCGCTAGGGGGTGCTCGAGGTGAAAAGTGTAATGGCTGCGGAGCTCAGAGAAGTCTGTCATATGTCACCATTAGCATAGAAACTCATTTGTGGGTGGGCCAAAGAAAAAGTAAGTGGGCACAATAAATGTAATTGAAAACAAGTATATTTTTGCGCGCGCGTGTCCTCCACATGTGCCCTGCTTCATAATAACAATGCGCCGAGCTTCAGCACTCTGGCCTGCGCACGCCGATATGTTCCGTCGCGCGCGCGCGCGTGTCCACCGCATGTGCCCTAGCTTCATAATAACAATGCGCCGAGCTTCAGCGCTCTTGCCTGCGCACGCCGATATGTTCCGTATTTGATCATTTTTAACGGTGTTGGAGAAATCTGAAGGTGGTGAGTCATTCTGGCAGATTGTAATTAACACCCTGTCTCATGCAGGTGTTCTGACATTGTAAACCTCACACACAGAACATTGTGGATGTAACAAAATAACAAGAAATGATTCCCATTTAGGCTATTAACAGCGCGCTGAAGATCTGAAGTTCAGAGTGCGTCTGTCAGAGGTCAGACGTGTTCCGGCTGAACCACGGCTCACGGGTGCACAAGTGAGCACATCTGGGCTGGGCAGAAGGAATTTTACAACATTGGTTTAAATAGCGCGAGACGCGGTGACTTGAGCGGCTGTGCCGCGCGCACGAGCGCGCGCGCACACACAGATTCAATAAGCGCATAGCCCGCTGTCAGACTGAAGGCAGAAATGAACGCTGCCTCCACCGTGATAAAAACTTTTAAGAGGTTATTTTTCATTCAAGGTCAAATTAAGATATTAGCTTCTGGGATGAGTCGGGTCCGCTCCAACTCCGAACCTGACCACAGGTCCACTGCAGCATTTGTTCTTCCGGTCCGCATGACAGCGGATCACGGATTCAGCCTCACCATAAAACAGCAATAAGTCGGTCTGAGGCAAAAGTGAACATCATGGCTATATCTTGTCCCCTATAGACATTTGAATACGCACAAGTAGGTGATCAGCTCAGGTTTACGCAGAGCAGAAGGAAGGAGAGAGCTCTGGCCGCACAGGTTAAACGTTCCTACTTTAAGAAAACCGTTAAATTGCATTGTTTATGTGCTACCTGGGCACTCTAAATATTTATTCAAAATGAAATCAAAGGAAATTGTAATGGTATCGAATGCTTATTAATTACTATTTAAAAAATGAAAGTGATGGGGAATTTTTTAACCCTTTCTGTTTAGCTTGACATCTGATATATATATATATATATATATATATATATATATATATATATATATATATATATATATAGAGAGAGAGAGAGAGAGAGAGAGAGAGAGAGAGAGAGATAGATAGAGAGAGAGAGAGCCATGCCCCGATGTGGGGTCTGGGGGGGGGGGGGGGTGCGTCGACATGGTCGGGACATAGAAGGGGGTGCGCGGCTAAATAAGTTTGGGAACCACTGCTCTAGGCCATTCAGAAGCCACGTTATAAGCCCACAAATGTGTAACTGGACTACTTCTTTAAATTGACACCAGATCCGGTGACCTTTGGGACATGGTTTGACCCCCTTAGGAAAGTGCTATCATCATGTAACGTTCAGATCACTTACAACTCAATAGATTCTACCTTCCTGTAACGTTTCAGCCTGATTGGACCTTGTTTTCACACAAATGAACCCAGAATGATATGAAATTGTGCTTCGTGCAACATAATTCTGGGTGCCATTTAAAAACCATAAGTGCTAATGACTCCATTCCTTTTGGGGTAATGGGGGCTGTTAATTGGAGTACTCTAAAACAAACCTGACCTCTCTAGGACATTCAGAAGCCAAGTTATAAGCCCACAAATGTGTAACTGGACTACTTCTTTAAATTGACACCAGATCCGGTGACCTTTGGGACATGGTTTGACCCCCTTAGGAAAGTGCTATCATCATGAAATGTTCAGATCACTTACAACTCAATAGATTCTACCTTCCTGTAACGTTTCAGCCTGATTGGACCTTGTTTTCACACAAATGAACCCAGAATGATGTGAAATTGTGCTTTGTGCAACATACTTCTGGGTGCCATTTAAAAACCATAACTGCTAATGACTCCATTCCTTTTGGGGTAATGGGGGCTGTTAATTGGAGTACTCTAAAACAAACCTGACCTCTCTAGAACATTCAGAAGCCAAGTTATAAGCCCACAAAGGTGTAACTGGACTACTTCTTTAAAGTGACACCAGATCCGGTTACCTTTGGGACATGGTTTGACCCCCTTAGGAAAGTGCTATCATCATGAAACGTTCAGATCACTTACAACTCAATAGGTTCTACCTTCCTGTAAAGTTTCAGCCTGATTGGACCTTGTTTTCACACAAATGAACCCAGAATGATGTGAAATTGTGCTCCGTGCAACATAATTCTGGGTGCCATTTAAAAACCATAAGTGCTAATGACTCCATTCCTTTTGGGGTAATGGGGGCTGTTAATTGGAGTACTCTAAAACAAACCTGACCTCTCTAGGACATTCAGAAGCCAAGTTATAAGCCCACAAAGGTGTAACTGGACTGCTTTAAAGTGACACCAGGCCCGGTGACCTTTGGGACATGGTTTGACCCCCTTACTTCCGGTTCCGGTTGAGTGAACGCTGGCACGTCTCGCTGCCGCTGCTCGCTGGCAAACAAACTTTTTGTATTTTTTTCTTCTTTTTCACCCTAGTCACATCCCTGTGTCGGTGAAAACTCATTTTCACCTACCTGCTCAGCTTGCGTTCTGGTTGCACATCACCACCTCCCTGCTCCACTCCATAATGTGGTCCAGCAGGATTTCTGTGTGCCTCTCACTGGCCTGGATCATCCTGTCGCTCATTCTTCTGTCCGTGGATGGCTTTCTCCAGTACTCGGCGGCGGAGCTCTTCAACCTCCGCTTTCACTACTCCGGATCTCCACCACCAGCTCTGTGCCTCTTCCCCGACATCACCTTCCAGCCTCGCCGTCGGTATATCCATCGGGGGTCCCGGCGGAACCTCCATCTCGACGGCTCCAAAGGAATACCCTCCTTCTGGTCCACGACTAGCCGGCGGCTACCCAGGAATACCTGCCGAGCTGCCGACTCCAGCGTGTTAGCCCGGCTGGCTAGTCGGGCTAATGCTCCTGTCGCCAGGGACTTCCGCACTGCTAATTTTGGTCTTCTCAACATTCGCTCCCTCTCTGGTAAAGGACTTCTCCTCCAAGATACCATCAGTGACCATAAGCTAGACTTTCTTTGTCTGAACGAAACATGGCAACAACCCAGCGATTTCTCACAACTCAATGACTGTACTCCTCCCGGATTTGTTTACCTCTCCAAACCCCGTGGGTCGGGCCGCGGCGGTGGTCTCGCGATACTCTATCGCGAGACTTGGAAGGTCCTTCCCGTAAGCCTTCCTCCTCTCACCACTCTGGAATGCCTCGCCTGTCAACTCTCCGGCCCGACCCCCACAATAATTGTCACTGTTTATCGTCCCCCCAAGTTCAGCCCTGAGTTTTTAAATGAACTCTCTGCTCTTTTATCCCATCTGTCCGCCCTTTCCCCAAATGTAATTTTACTTGGTGATTTTAATATTCATATGGACAATATGGCCCTCCCCCTCAGCAAAGACTTCTCCTCATCTTTGGACAGCCTCAGTTTTCATCAATATGCCAATTTTCCCACTCACATTAAAGGTCACACCCTGGATTTAATCTGCTGCTCCGGCTTGACCCCCTCCAACTGTACAGCTGACCCACTCCCTTTCACGGACCACTTCCTCATCTCCTTTTCTGTTCCCCTCCGTCTCTCCATCATCAAGTCACCACGTATCATTTCTTTTCGTAATATTAAGGACATTGATCTAGCCTCCCTGTCCTCCAGTTTTGCCACCTTGACCCCTAATTTGTCCTCTACTCCTGATGATCTTGTCATTCAGTACAATAACGGTCTGGTTTCTATCCTCAATTCATTTGCTCCCATCAAATCCCGCTCTGTATATTTTACTCGGTCTGCTCCATGGTTCACCCCTGCCCTTCGCTCCTTGAAAGCTACCAACCGGAGGCTTGAAAGACTCTACAAGAAAACCGGTCACACCATCCATAAAGACTTATATTCTGCTCAGATTTCTCTCTACAAGGACTCCATCTCACATGCCAAATCTCAGTATTACTCCGGTCTCATCTCGTCCAACTCCAGCAACACTAAAACATTATTTTCCATCATGAACAGCATTTTTCAGCCTCCCGACTCCTTACCCATCCATCTTTACTCTTCAGAAACCTGTAACTCTCTCCTTCAGTTTTTTAATGAGAAGGTCAATAGAATCCATCTCTCTTTACCTCATTCCTCCCCTCCCTCTCCTGATTTATTTGAACCCACCATTCCGTTCTCCTCCTTTGAACTTCCCCATCCATCAGAAATATTAGATTACATCACCAAATCCAAACCTTCCACCTGTCAACTGGACCCTATTCCAACTGTTTTAGTTAAATCGTGCCTTTCTTCTCTGCTCCCTTTTATAACAGCCATTATTCATTCCTCACTATCCTCTGGTACGGTCCCATCCCTATTCAAATCCGCTTCAGTCAGCCCTGTTCTAAAAAAACCTGGTTTAGATCCCAATGATTTCAATAACCTCCGTCCCATTTCCCATCTTCCCTTCATTTCCAAAGTCCTTGAGAAAACTGTTGCATCTCAGCTCCATTCACATCTCGCCCACAATAACCTTTATGAACAGTTTCAGTCTGGCTTCCGTCCCCACCACAGCACAGAAACAGCTCTCATCAAGATCACCAACGACCTACTCATTGCTGCTGATTCTGGTTTAATTTCTATTCTTATTCTCCTCGATCTAAGTGCGGCCTTTGACACCATTTCTCATCCCATCCTCATTAATAGACTCTCTTCCTTAGGCATCACTCACACCCCCCTCCGCTGGTTTCAATCTTACCTTACTGGCCGCACTCAGTTCATCCAGTTAAAATCCTTTACCTCAGAACCCTCCCCAGTCAAGTCAGGTGTGCCCCAGGGCTCTGTCCTGGGGCCCCTCCTCTTCATAGTATATCTCCTCCCTATCGGCAAAATCTTCCGCAAATTCAATATCCAGTTTCACTGCTTTGCAGATGACACCCAGCTCTACATTTCCAGTAAGCCCAACTCAACTCTCCCACCATCCTCCCTTACACTCTGCCTCTCTGAAATCAAATCATGGTTCACCTCTAATTTCCTCAAACTCAACGGCAATAAAACTGAACTTCTTCTTGTTGGCACTAACTCCACCCTCTCAACATCTGACAGCTTTTCTTTAACTATTGACAGCGCCACAGTCTCCCCCTCACCTCACGTCAAGAGTCTGGGTGTCATTCTCGACAGCTCACTTTCTTTTCAGGCTCACATTAATAACTTAATTCGGTCAGCATACTTCCATTTACGTTCCATAAACCGTCTCCGTCCCTCACTGACCCCTCACACTGCCGCCATTCTCGTCCACAGCCTAGTCACCTCCCGTATCGACTATTGCAATTCACTTCTTTATGGTCTTCCCAACAAACTCCTTCATAAACTGCAACTCGTCCAGAATTCAGCAGCCCGTATTATCACCAGAACCCCTTCCTTTCACCACATCACGCCGGTTCTCCAGCAGCTTCACTGGCTCCCAGTTAAATTCAGGTCCAACTTCAAAATTCTCCTCCATACCTTCAAAGCAATCCACAACCTCTCTCCTCCATATATCTCTGACCTTATAAGTATTCACACCCCGTCCCGTTCACTCAGATCTTCTTCTTCCATCCATCTTGCGGTTCCTTCTGCCCGTCTCGCTACCATGGGGAGCAGAGCTTTCAGCCGCTCTGCTCCTCGACTCTGGAACTCACTTCCCCCAGACATCAGGAACATCGACAGTTTTACCCTTTTCAAAACAAAACTCAAAACACACATGTTTAGATCTGCCTACAACCTCTGATTTTATTGAAATGTTTCTCTCTGTTTTTTTTTTTTTTTTTTTCTTCTTTGGGTTTTATTATTGTTTTATTGTATTTTATTACGTGTTTTGTGTAAAGTGACCTTGGGTGTCCTGAAAGGCGCTTTTAAATAAAATGTATTATTATTATTATTATTAGGAAAGTGCTATCATCATGAAACATTCAGATCACTTACAACTCAATAGATTCTACCTTCTTGTAACGTTTCAGCCTAATTGGACCTTGTTTTCACACAAATGAACCCAGAATGATGTGAAATTGTGCTTCGTGCAACATAATTCTGGGTGCCATTTAAAAACCATAACTGCTAATGACTCCATTCCTTTTGGGGTAATGGGGGCTGTTATTTGGAGTACTCTAAAACAAACCTGACCTCTCTAGGACATTCAGAAGCCAAGTTATAAGCCCACAAAGGTATACCTGGACTACTTCTTTAAAGTGACACCAGATCCGGTTACCTTTGGGACATGGTTTGACCCCCTTAGGAAAGTGCTATCATCATGAAACGTTCAGATAACTTACAACTCAATAGATTCTACCTTCCTGTAACGTTTCAGCCTGATTGGACCTTGTTTTCACACAAATGAACCCAGAATGATGTAAAATTGTGCTTCGTGCAACATAATTCTGGGTGCCATTTACAAACCATAAGTGCTAATGACTCCATTCCTCTTTGTGGTTGTAGGGGCTGTTGATTGGAGTACACTAAAACAAACCTGATCTCTCTAGGCCATTCATAAGCCAAGTTATAAGCCCACAAATGTGTAACTGGACTACTTCTTTAAATTGACACCAGATCCGGTGACCTTTGGGACATGGTTTGACCCCCTTAGGAAAGTGCTATCATCATGAAATGTTCAGATCACTTACAACTCAATAGATTCTACCTTCCTGTAACGTTTCAGCCTGATTGGACCTTGTTTTCACACAAATAAACCCAAAATGATATGAAATTGTGCTTCGTGCAACATAATTCTGGGTGCCATTTAAAAACCATAAGTGCTAATGACTCCATTCCTTTTGGGGTAATGGGGGCTGTTAATTGGAGTACTCTAAAACAAACCTGACCTCTCTAGGACATTCAGAAGCCAAGTTATAAGCCCACAAAGGTGTAACTGGACTACTTCTTTAAAGTGAGACCAGGCCCGGTGACCTTTGGGACATGGTTTGACCCCCTTAGGAAAGTGCTATCATCATGAAACGTTCATATCACGTACAACTCAAACGATTCTACCTTCCTGTAACGTTTCAGCCTAACTGGACCTTGTTTTCACACAAATGAACCCAGAATGATGTGAAATTGTGCTTCGTGCAACATAATTCTGGGTGCCATTTAAAAACCATAACTGCTAATGACTCCATTCCTTTTGGGTTAATGGGGGCTGTTAATTGGAGTACTCTAAAACAAACCTGACCTCTCTATGACATTCAGAAGCCAAGTTATAAGCCCACAAAGGTGTAAATGGACTACTTCTTTAAAGTGACACCAGATCCGGTTACATTTGGGACATGGTTTGACCCCCTTAGGAAAGTGCTATCATCATGAAACGTACAGATCACTTACAACTCAATAGATTCTACCTTCCTGTAACGTTTCAGCCTGATTGGACCTTGTTTTCACACAAATGAACCCAGAATGATGTGAAATTGTGCTTTGTGCAACATAATTCTGGGTGCCATTTAAAAACCATAACTGCTAATGACTCCATTCCTTTTTGGGGTAATGGGGGCTGTTAATTGGAGTACTCTAAAACAAACCTGATCTCTCTAGGACATTCAGAAGCCAAGTTATAAGCCCACAAAGGTGTAACTGGACTACTACTTTAAAGTGACACCAGGCCCGGTGACCTTTGGGACATGGTTTGACCCCCTATAGGAATGTGCGATCGACATGAAACGTTCAGATCACTTACAACTCAATAGATTCTACCTTCTTGTAACGTTTCAGCCTGATTGGACCTTGTTTTCACACAAATTGACCCAGAATGATGTGAAATTGTGCTTCGTGCAACATAATTCTGGGTGCCATTTACAAACCATAAGTGCTAATGACTCCATTCCTTTTTTGTGGTTGTAGGGGCTGTTGATTGGAGTACACTAAAACAAACCTGATCTCTCTAGGATATTCCAAAGCCAAGTTATAAGCCCACAAATGTGTAACTGGACTACTTCTTTAAATTGACACCAGATCCGGTGACCTTTGGGACATGGTTTGACCCCCTTAGGAAAGTGCTATCATCATGAAATGTTCAGATCACTTACAACTCAATAGATTCTACCTTCCTGTAACGTTTCAGCCTGATTGGACCTTGTTTTCACACAAATGAACCCAGAATGATATGAAATTGTGCTTCGTGCAACATATTTCTGGATGCCATTTAAAAACCATAAGTGCTAATGACTCCATTCCTTTTTTTGGTAGTAGGGGCTGTTAATTGGAGTACACTAAAACAAACCTGATCTCTCTAGGCCATTCAGAAGCCAAGTTATAAGCCCACAAATGTGTAACTGGACTACTTCTTTAAATTGACACCAGATCCGGTTACCTTTGGGACTTGGTTTGACCCCCTTAGGAAAGTGCTATCATCATGAAACGTTAAGATCACTTACAACCCAATAGATTCTACCTTCCTGTAACGTTTCAGCCTGATTGGACCTTGTTTTCACACAAATGAACCCAGAATGATGTGAAATTGTGCTTCGTGCAACATAATTCTGGGTGCCATTTACAAACCATAAGTGCTAATGACTCCATTCCTTTTTGTGGTAGTAGGGGCTGTTGATTGGAGTACACTAAAACAAACCTGATCTCTCTAGGCCATTCAGAAGCCAAGTTATAAGCCCACAAATGTGTAACTGGACTACTTCTTTAAATTGACACCAGATCCGGTTACCTTTGGGACATGGTTTGACCCCCTTAGGAAAGTGCTATCATCATGAAACGTTCAGATCACTTACAACTCAATAGATTCTATCTTCTTGTAACATTTCAGCCTGATTTGACCTTGTTTTCACACAAATGGACCCAGAATGATGTGAAATTGTGCTTCGTGCAACATAATTCTGGGTGCCATTTAAAAACCATAAGTGCTAATGACTCCATTCCTTTTTGGGGTAATGGGGGCTGTAAATTGGAGTACTCTAAAACAAACCTGATCTCTCTAGGCCATTCAGAAGCCAAGTTATAAGCCCACAAATGTGTAACTGGACTACTTCTTTAAATTGACACCAGATCCGGTGACCTTTGGGACATGGTTTGACCCCCTTAGGAAAGTGCTATCATCATGAAATGTTCAGATCACTTACAACTCAATAGATTCTACCTTCCTGTAACGTTTCAGCCTGATTGGACCTTGTTTTCACACAAATGAACCCAGAATGATATGAAATTGTGCTTCGTGCAACATAATTCTGGGTGCCATTTAAAAACCATAAGTGCTAATGACTCCATTCCTTTTGGGGTAATGGGGGCTGTTAATTGGAGTACTCTAAAACAAACCTGACCTCTCTAGGACATTCAGAAGCCAAGTTATAAGCCCACAAATGTGTAACTGGACTACTTCTTTAAAGTGACACCAGGCCCGGTGACCTTTGGGACATGGTTTGACCCCCTTAGGAAAGTGCTATCATCATGAAACATTCAGATCACGTACAACTCAATAGATTCTACCTTCCTGTAACGTTTCAGCCTAATAGGACCTTGTTTTCACACAAATGAACCCAGAATGATGTGAAATTGTGCTTCGTGCAACATAATTCTGGGTGCCATTTAAAAACCATAACTGCTAATGACTCCATTCCTTTTGGGGTAATGGGGGCTGTTAATTGGAGTACTCTAAAACAAACCTGACCTCTCTAGGACATTCAGAAGCCAAGTTATAAGCCCACAAAGGTGTAACTGGACTACTTCTTTAAAGTGACTCCAGATCCGGTGACCTTTGGGACATGGTTTGACCCCCTTAGGAAAGTGCTATCATCATGGAACGTTCAGATCACTTACAACTCAATAGATTCTACCTTCCTGTAACGTTTCAGCCTGATTGGACCTTGTTTTCACACAAATGAACCCAGAATGATGTGAAATTGTGCTTCGTGCAACATAATTCTGGGTGCCATTTAAAAACCATAACTGCTAATGACTCCATTCCTTTTGGGGTAATGGGGGCTGTTAATTGGAGTACTCTAAAACAAACCTGACCTCTCTAGGACATTCAGAAGCCAAGTTATAAGCCCACAAAGGTGTAACTGGACTACTTCTTTAAAGTGACTCCAGATCCGGTGACCTTTGGGACATGGTTTGACCCCCTTAGGAAAGTGCTATCATCATGGAACGTTCAGATCACTTACAACTCAATAGATTCTACCTTCCTGTAACGTTTCAGCCTGATTGGACCTTGTTTTCACACAAATGAACCCAGAATGATGTGAAATTGTGCTTCGTGCAACATAATTCTGGGTGCCTTTTAAAAACCATAAGTGCTAATGACTCCATTACTTTTTGGGGTAATGGGGGCTGTTAATTGGAGTACTCTAAAACAAACCTGACCTCTCTAGGACATTCAGAAGCCAAGTTATAAGCTCACAAAGGGGTAACTGGACTACTTCTTTAAAGTGACACCAGGCCCGGTGACCTTTGGGACATGGTTTGACCCCCTTAGGAAAGTGCTATCATCATGAAACGTTCAGATCACTTACAACTCAATAGATTCTACCTTCCTGTAACGTTTCAGCCTAATTGGACCTTGTTTTCACACAAATGAACCCAGAATGATATAAAATTGTGCTTCGTGCAACATATTTCTGGGTGCCATTTAAAAACCATAAGTGCTAATGACTCCATTCCTTTTTGTGGTTGTAGGGGCTGTTATTTGGAGTACACCAAAACAAACCTGATCTCTCTAGGCCATTCAGAAGCCAAGTTATAAGCCCACAAATGTGTAACTGGACTACTTCTTTAAATTGACACCAGATCCGGTTACGTTTGGGACATGGTTTGACCCCCTTAGGAAAGTGCTATCATCATGAAACGTTCAGATCACTTACAACCCAATAGATTCTACCTTCCTGTAACGTTTCAGCCTGATTGGACCTTGTTTTCACACAAATGAACCCAGAATGATGTGAAATTGTGCTTCGTGCAACATAATTCTGGGTGCCATTTACAAACCATAAGTGCTAATGACTCCATTCCTCTTTGTGGTTGTAGGGGCTGTTGATTGGAGTACACTAAAACAAACCTGATCTCTCTAGGCCATTCATAAGCCAAGTTATAAGCCCACAAATGTGTAACTGGACTACTTCTTTAAATTGACACCAGATCCGGTGACCTTTGGGAGATTGTTTGACCCCCTTAGGAAAGTGCTATCATCATGAAATGTTCAGATCACTTACAACTCAATAGATTCTACCTTCCTGTAACGTTTCAGCCTGATTGGACCTTGTTTTCACACAAATGAACCCAGAATGATATGAAATTGTGCTTCGTGCAACATAATTCTGGGTGCCATTTAAAAACCATAAGTGCTAATGACTCCATTCCTTTTGGGGTAATGGGGGCTGTTAATTGGAGTACTCTAAAACAAACCTGACCTCTCTAGGACATTCAGAAGCCAAGTTATAAGCCCACAAAGGTGTAACTGGACTACTTCTTTAAAGTGACACCAGGCCCGGTGACCTTTGGGACATGGTTTGACCCCCTTAGGAAAGTGCTATCATCATGAAACGTTCATATCACGTACAACTCAAACGATTCTACCTTCCTGTAACGTTTCAGCCTAATTGGACCTTGTTTTCACAAAAATGAACCCAGAATGATGTGAAATTGTGCTTCGTGCAACATAATTCTGGGTGCCATTTAAAAACCATAACTGCTAATGACTCCATTCCTTTTGGGGTAATGGGGGCTGTTAATTGGAGTACTCTAAAACAAACCTGACCTCTCTATGACATTCAGAAGCCAAGTTATAAGCCCACAAAGGTGTAAATGGATTACTTCTTTAAAGTGACACCAGATCCGGTTACATTTGGGACATGGTTTGACCCCCTTAGGAAAGTGCTATCATCATGAAACGTTCAGATCACTTACAACTCAATAGATTCTACCTTCCTGTAACGTTTCAGCCTGATTGGACCTTGTTTTCACACAAATGAACCCAGAATGATGTGAAATTGTGCTTTGTGCAACATAATTCTGGGTGCCATTTAAAAACCATAACTGCTAATGACTCCATTCCTTTTTGGGGTAATGGGGGCTGTTAATTGGAGTACTCTAAAACAAACCTGATCTCTCTAGGACATTCAGAAGCCAAGTTATAAGCCCACAAAGGTGTAACTGGGCTACTACTTTAAAGTGACACCAGGCCCGGTGACCTTTGGGACATGGTTTGACCCCCTATAGGAATGTGCGATCGACATGAAACGTTCAGATCACTTACAACTCAATAGATTCTACCTTCTTGTAACGTTTCAGCCTGATTGGACCTTGTTTTCACACAAATTGACCCAGAATGATGTGAAATTGTGCTTCGTGCAACATAATTCTGGGTGCCATTTACAAACCATAAGTGCTAATGACTCCATTCCTTTTTTGTGGTTGTAGGGGCTGTTGATTGGAGTACACTAAAACAAACCTGATCTCTCTAGGATATTCCAAAGCCAAGTTATAAGCCCACAAATGTGTAACTGGACTACTTCTTTAAATTGACACCAGATCCGGTGACCTTTGGGACATGGTTTGACCCCCTTAGGAAAGTGCTATCATCATGAAATGTTCAGATCACTTACAACTCAATAGATTCTACCTTCCTGTAACGTTTCAGCCTGATTGGACCTTGTTTTCACACAAATGAACCCAGAATGATATGAAATTGTGCTTCGTGCAACATATTTCTGGATGCCATTTAAAAACCATAAGTGCTAATGACTCCATTCCTTTTTGTGGTAGTAGGGGCTGTTAATTGGAGTACACTAAAACAAACCTGATCTCTCTAGGCCATTCAGAAGCCAAGTTATAAGCCCACAAATGTGTAACTGGACTACTTCTTTAAATTGACACCAGATCCGGTTACCTTTGGGACTTGGTTTGACCCCCTTAGGAAAGTGCTATCATCATGAAACGTTAAGATCACTTACAACCCAATAGATTCTACCTTCCTGTAACGTTTCAGCCTGATTGGACCTTGTTTTCACACAAATGAACCCAGAATGATGTGAAATTGTGCTTCGTGCAACATAATTCTGGGTGCCATTTACAAACCATAAGTGCTAATGACTCCATTCCTTTTTGTGGTAGTAGGGGCTGTTGATTGGAGTACACTAAAACAAACCTGATCTCTCTAGGCCATTCAGAAGCCAAGTTATAAGCCCACAAATGTGTAACTGGACTACTTCTTTAAATTGACACCAGATCCGGTGACCTTTGGGACATGGTTTGACCCCCATAGGAAAGTGCTATCATCATGAAATGTTCAGATCACTTACAACTCAATAGATTCTACGTTCCTGTAACGTTTCAGCCTGATTGGACCTTGTTTTCACAAAAATGAACCCAGAATGATATGAAATTGTGCATCGTGCAACATAATTCTGGGTGCCATTTAAAAACCATAAGCGCTAATGACTCCATTCCTTTTTGTGGTTGTAGGGGCTGTTAATTGGAGTACACTAAAACAAACCTTATCTCTCTAGGCCATTCAGAAGCCAAGTTATAAGCCCACAAAGGTGTAACTTGACTACTTCTTTAAATTGACACCAGATCCGGTTACCTTTGGGACATGGTTTGACCCCCTTAGGAAAGTGCTATCATCATGAAACGTTCAGATCACTTACAACTCAATAGATTCTATCTTCTTGTAACATTTCAGCCTGATTTAACCTTGTTTTCACACAAATGGACCCAGAATGATGTGAAATTGTGCTTCGTGCAACATAATTCTGGGTGCCATTTAAAAACCATAAGTGCTAATGACTCCATTCCTTTTTGGGGTAATGGGGGCTGTAAATTGGAGTACTCTAAAACAAACCTGATCTCTCTAGGCCATTCAGAAGCCAAGTTATAAGCCCACAAATGTGTAACTGGACTACTTCTTTAAATTGACACCAGATCCGGTGACCTTTGGGACATGGTTTGACCCCCTTAGGAAAGTGCTATCATCATGAAATGTAAAGATCACTTACAACTCAATAGATTCTACCTTCCTGTAACGTTTCAGCCTGATTGGACCTTGTTTTCACACAAATGAACCCAGAATGATATGAAATTGTGCTTCGTGCAACATAATTCTGGGTGCCATTTAAAAACCATAAGTGCTAATGACTCCATTCCTTTTGGGGTAATGGGGGCTGTTAATTGGAGTACTCTAAAACAAACCTGACCTCTCTAGGACATTCAGAAGCCAAGTTATAAGCCAACAAAGGTGTAACTGGACTACTTCTTTAAAGTGACTCCAGATCCGGTGACCTTTGGGACATGGTTTGACCCCCTTAGGAAAGTGCTATCATCATGGGACGTTCAGATCACTTACAACTCAATAGATTCTACCTTCCTGTAACGTTTCAGCCTGATTGGACCTTGTTTTCACACAAATGAACCCAGAATGATGTGAAATTGTGCTTCGTGCAACATAATTCTGGGTGACTTTTAAAAACCATAAGTGCTAATGACTCCATTCCTTTTTGGGGTAATGGGGGCTGTTAATTGGAGTACTCTAAAACAAACCTGACCTCTCTAGGACATTCAGAAGCCAAGTTATAAGCTCACAAAGGGGTAACTGGACTACTTCTTTAAAGTGACACCAGGCCCGGTGACCTTTGGGACATGGTTTGACCCCCTTAGGAAAGTGCTATCATCATGAAACGTTCAGATCACTTACAACTCAATAGATTCTACCTTCCTGTAACGTTTCAGCCTGATTGGACCTTGTTTTCACACAAATGAACCCAGAATGATATGAAATTGTGCTTCGTGCAACATAATTCTGGGTGCCATTTAAAAACCATAAGTGCTAATGACTCCATTCCTTTTGGGGTAATGGGGGCTGTTAATTGGAGTACTCTAAAACAAACCTGACCTC
The DNA here is from genome assembly GCF_043380555.1 of Nothobranchius furzeri. NCBI lineage: Eukaryota > Metazoa > Chordata > Actinopteri > Cyprinodontiformes > Nothobranchiidae > Nothobranchius > Nothobranchius furzeri. The sequence continues at coordinate 20,379,280 of NC_091756.1, forward strand.
TCTAGGACATTCAGAAGCCAAGTTATAAGCCCACAAATGTGTAACTGGACTACTTCTTTAAAGTGACACCAGGCCCGGTGACCTTTGGGACATGGTTTGACCCCCTTAGGAAAGTGCTATCATCATGAAACATTCAGATCACGTACAACTCAATAGATTCTACCTTCCTGTAACGTTTCAGCCTAATAGGACCTTGTTTTCACACAAATGAACCCAGAATGATGTGAAATTGTGCTTCGTGCAACATAATTCTGGGTGCCATTTTAAAACCATAACTGCTAATGACTCCATTCCTTTTGGGGTAATGGGGGCTGTTAATTGGAGTACTCTAAAACAAACCTGACCTCTCTAGGACATTCAGAAGCCAAGTTATAAGCCCACAAAGGTGTAACTGGACTACTTCTTTAAAGTGACTCCAGATCCGGTGACCTTTGGGACATGGTTTGACCCCCTTAGGAAAGTGCTATCATCATGGAACGTTCAGATCACTTACAACTCAATAGATTCTACCTTCCTGTAACGTTTCAGCCTGATTGGACCTTGTTTTCACACAAATGAACCCAGAATGATGTGAAATTGTGCTTCGTGCAACATAATTCTGGGTGCCTTTTAAAAACCATAAGTGCTAATGACTCCATTCCTTTTTGGGGTAATGGGGGCTGTTAATTGGAGTACTCTAAAACAAACCTGACCTCTCTAGGACATTCAGAAGCCAAGTTATAAGCTCACAAAGGGGTAACTGGACTACTTCTTTAAAGTGACACCAGGCCCGGTGACCTTTGGGACATGGTTTGACCCCCTTAGGAAAGTGCTATCATCATGAAACGTTCAGATCACTTACAACTCAATAGATTCTACCTTCCTGTAAGGTTTCAGCCTAATTGGACCTTGTTTTCACACAAATGAACCCAGAATGATATGAAATTGTGCTTCGTGCAACATATTTCTGGGTGCCATTTAAAAACCATAAGTGCTAATGACTCCATTCCTTTTTGTGGTTGTAGGGGCTGTTATTTGGAGTACACCAAAACAAACCTGATCTCTCTATGCCATTCAGAAGCCAAGTTATAAGCCCACAAATGTGTAACTGGACTACTTCTTTAAATTGACACCAGATCCGGTTACGTTTGGGACATGGTTTGACCCCCTTAGGAAAGTGCTATCATCATGAAACGTTCAGATCACTTACAACCCAATAGATTCTACCTTCCTGTAACGTTTCAGCCTGATTGGACCTTGTTTTCACACAAATGAACCCAGAATGATGTGAAATTGTGCTTCGTGCAACATAATTCTGGGTGCCATTTACAAACCATAAGTGCTAATGACTCCATTCCTTTTTGTGGAAGTAGGGGCTGTTGATTGGAGTACACTAAAACAAACCTGATCTCTCTAGGCCATTCAGAAGCCAAGTTATAAGCCCACAAATGTGTAACTGGACTACTTCTTTAAATTGACACCAGATCCGGTGACCTTTGGGACATGGTTTGACCCCCATAGGAAAGTGCTATCATCATTAAATGTTCAGATCACTTACAACTCAATAGATTCTACCTTCCTGTAACGTTTCAGCCTGATTGGACCTTGTTTTCACACAAATGAACCCAGAATGATGTGAAATTGTGCTTCGTGCAACATAATTCTGGGTGCCATTTAAAAACCATAAGTGCTAATGACTCCATTCCTTTTTGGGGTAATGGGGGCTATTAATTGGAGTACTCTAAAACAAACCTGACCTCTCTAGGACATTCAGAAGCCAAGTTATAAGCCCACAAAGGGGTAACTGGACTACTTCTTTAAAGTGACACCAGGCCCGGTGACCTTTGGGACATGGTTTGACCCCCTTAGGAAAGTGCTATCATCATGAAACGTTCAGATCACTTACAACCCAATATATTCTACCTTCCTGTAACGTTTCAGTCTGATTGGACCTTGTTTTCACACAAATGAACCCAGAATGATGTGAAATTGTGTTTCGTGCAAAATAATTCTGGGTGCCATTTACAAACCATAAGTGCTAATGACTCCATTCCTTTTGGGGTAATGGGGGCTGTTAATTGGAGTACTCTAAAACAAACCTGACCTCTCTAGGACATTCAGAAGCCAAGTTATAAGCCCACAAAGGTGTAACTGGACTACTTCTTTAAAGTGACACCAGATCCGGTTACCTTTGGGACATGGTTTGACCCCCTTAGGAAAGTGCTATCATCATGAAACGTTCAGATCACTGACAACTCAATAGATTCTACCTTCCTGTAACGTTTCAGCCTGATTGGACCTTGTTTTCACACAAATGAACCCAGAATGATGTGAAATTGTGCTCCGTGCAACATAATTCTGGGTGCCATTTAAAAACCATAAGTGCTAATGACTCCATTCCTTTTGGGGTAATGGGGGCTGTTAATTGGAGTACTCTAAAACAAACCTGACCTCTCTAGGACATTCAGAAGCCAAGTTATAAGCCCACAAAGGTGTAACTGGACTGCTTTAAAGTGACACCAGGCCCGGTGACCTTTGGGACATGGTTTGACCCCCTTAGGAAAGTGCTATCATCATGAAACGTTCAGATCACTTACAACTCAATAGATTGTACCTTCCTGTAACGTTTCAGCCTAATTGGACCTTGTTTTCACACAAATGAACCCAGAATGATGTGAAATTGTGCTTCGTGCAACATAATTCTGGGTGCCATTTAAAAACCATAACTGCTAATGACTCCATTCCTTTTGGGGTAATGGGGGCTGTTAATTGGAGTACTCTAAAACAAACCTGACCTCTCTAGGACATTCAGAAGCCAAGTTATAAGCCCACAAAGGTATAACTGGACTACTTCTTTAAAGTGACACCAGATCCGGTTACCTTTGGGACATGGTTTGACCCCCTTAGGAAAGTGCTATCATCATGAAACGTTCAGATCACTTACAACTCAATAGATTCTACCTTCCTGTAACGTTTCAGCCTGATTGGACCTTGTTTTCACACAAATGAACCCAGAATGATGTAAAATTGTGCTTCGTGCAACATAATTCTCGGTGCCATTTACAAACCATAAGAGCTAATGACTCCATTCCTCTTTGTGGTTGTAGGGGCTGTTGATTGGAGTACACTAAAACAAACCTGATCTCTCTCTAGGCCATTCATAAGCCAAGTTATAAGCCCACAAATGTGTAACTGGACTACTTCTTTAAATTGACACCAGATCCGGTGACCTTTGGGACATGGTTTGACCCCCTTAGGAAAGTGCTATCATCATGAAATGTTCAGATCACTTACAACTCAATAGATTCTACCTTCCTGTAACGTTTCAGCCTGATTGGACCTTGTTTTCACACAAATGAACCCAGAATGATATGAAATTGTGCTTCGTGCAACATAATTCTGGGTGCCATTTAAAAACCATAAGTGCTAATGACTCCATTCCTTTTGGGGTAATGGGGGCTGTTAATTGGAGTACTCTAAAACAAACCTGACCTCTCTAGGACATTCAGAAGCCAAGTTATAAGCCCACAAAGGTGTAACTGGACTACTTCTTTAAAGTGAGACCAGGCCCGGTGACCTTTGGGACATGGTTTGACCCCCTTAGGAAAGTGCTATCATCATGAAACGTTCATATCACGTACAACTCAAACCATTCTACCTTCCTGTAACATTTCAGCCTAATTGGACCTTGTTTTCACACAAATGAACCCAGAATGATGTGAAATTGTGCTTCGTGCAACATAATTCTGGGTGCCATTTAAAAACCATAACTGCTAATGACTCCATTCCTTTTGGGGTAATGGGGGCTGTTAATTGGAGTACTCTAAAACAAACCTGACCTCTCTATGACATTCAGAAGCCAAGTTATAAGCCCACAAAGGTGTAAATGGACTACTTCTTTAAAGTGACAACCGATCCGGTTACATTTGGGACATGGTTTGACCCCCTTAGGAAAGTGCTATCATCATGAAACGTTCAGATCACTTACAACTCAATAGATTCTACCTTCCTGTAACGTTTCAGCCTGATTGGACCTTGTTTTCACACAAATGAACCCAGAATGATGTGAAATTGTGCTTTGTGCAACATAATTCTGGGTGCCATTTAAAAACCATAACTGCTAATGACTCCATTCCTTTTTGGGGTAATGGGGGCTGTTAATTGGAGTACTCTAAAACAAACCTGATCTCTCTAGGACATTCAGAAGCCAAGTTATAAGCCCACAAAGGTGTAACTGGACTAATACTTTAAAGTGACACCAGGCCCGGTGACCTTTGGGACATGGTTTGACCCCCTATAGGAATGTGCGATCGACATGAAACGTTCAGATCACTTACAACTCAATAGATTCTACCTTCTTGTAACGTTTCAGCCTGATTGGACCTTGTTTTCACACAAATGAACCCAGAATGATGTGAAATTGTGCTTCGTGCAACATAATTCTGGGTGCCATTTACAAACCATAAGTGCTAATGACTCCATTCCGTTTTTGTGGTTGTAGGGGCTGTTGATTGGAGTACACTAAAACAAACCTGATCTCTCTAGGATATTCCAAAGCCAAGTTATAAGCCCACAAATGTGTAACTGGACTACTTCTTTAAATTGACACCAGATCCGGTGACCTTTGGGACATGGTTTGACCCCCATAGGAAAGTGCTATCATCATGAAATGTTCAGATCACTTACAACTCAATAGATTCTACCTTCCTGTAACGTTTCAGCCTGATTGGACCTTGTTTTCACACAAATGAACCCAGAATGATGTGAAATTGTGCTTCGTGCAACATAATTCTGGGTGCCATTTAAAAACCATAAGTGCTAATGACTCCATTCCTTTTTGGGGTAATGGGGGCTATTAATTGGAGTACTCTAAAACAAACCTGACCTCTCTAGGACATTCAGAAGCCAAGTTATAAGCCCACAAAGGGGTAACTGGACTACTTCTTTAAAGTGACACCAGGCCCGGTGACCTTTGGGACATGGTTTGACCCCCTTAGGAAAGTGCTATCATCATGAAACGTTCAGATCACTTACAACCCAATATATTCTACCTTCCTGTAACGTTTCAGCCTGATTGGACCTTGTTTTCACACAAATGAACCCAGAATGATGTGAAATTGTGTTTCGTGCAAAATAATTCTGGGTGCCATTTACAAACCATAAGTGCTAATGACTCCATTCCTTTTGGGGTAATGGGGGCTGTTAATTGGAGTACTCTAAAACAAACCTGACCTCTCTAGGACATTCAGAAGCCAAGTTATAAGCCCACAAAGGTGTAACTGGACTACTTCTTTAAAGTGACACCAGATCCGGTTACCTTTGGGACATGGTTTGACCCCCTTAGGAAAGTGCTATCATCATGAAACGTTCAGATCACTGACAACTCAATAGATTCTACCTTCCTGTAACGTTTCAGCCTGATTGGACCTTGTTTTCACACAAATGAACCCAGAATGATGTGAAATTGTGCTCCGTGCAACATAATTCTGGGTGCCATTTAAAAACCATAAGTGCTAATGACTCCATTCCTTTTGGGGTAATGGGGGCTGTTAATTGGAGTACTCTAAAACAAACCTGACCTCTCTAGGACATTCAGAAGCCAAGTTATAAGCCCACAAAGGTGTAACTGGACTGCTTTAAAGTGACACCAGGCCCGGTGACCTTTGGGACATGGTTTGACCCCCTTAGGAAAGTGCTATCATCATGAAACGTTCAGATCACTTACAACTCAATAGATTGTACCTTCCTGTAACGTTTCAGCCTAATTGGACCTTGTTTTCACACAAATGAACCCAGAATGATGTGAAATTGTGCTTCGTGCAACATAATTCTGGGTGCCATTTAAAAACCATAACTGCTAATGACTCCATTCCTTTTGGGGTAATGGGGGCTGTTAATTGGAGTACTCTAAAACAAACCTGACCTCTCTAGGACATTCAGAAGCCAAGTTATAAGCCCACAAAGGTATAACTGGACTACTTCTTTAAAGTGACACCAGATCCGGTTACCTTTGGGACATGGTTTGACCCCCTTAGGAAAGTGCTATCATCATGAAACGTTCAGATCACTTACAACTCAATAGATTCTACCTTCCTGTAACGTTTCAGCCTGATTGGACCTTGTTTTCACACAAATGAACCCAGAATGATGTAAAATTGTGCTTCGTGCAACATAATTCTCGGTGCCATTTACAAACCATAAGAGCTAATGACTCCATTCCTCTTTGTGGTTGTAGGGGCTGTTGATTGGAGTACACTAAAACAAACCTGATCTCTCTCTAGGCCATTCATAAGCCAAGTTATAAGCCCACAAATGTGTAACTGGACTACTTCTTTAAATTGACACCAGATCCGGTGACCTTTGGGACATGGTTTGACCCCCTTAGGAAAGTGCTATCATCATGAAATGTTCAGATCACTTACAACTCAATAGATTCTACCTTCCTGTAACGTTTCAGCCTGATTGGACCTTGTTTTCACACAAATGAACCCAGAATGATATGAAATTGTGCTTCGTGCAACATAATTCTGGGTGCCATTTAAAAACCATAAGTGCTAATGACTCCATTCCTTTTGGGGTAATGGGGGCTGTTAATTGGAGTACTCTAAAACAAACCTGACCTCTCTAGGACATTCAGAAGCCAAGTTATAAGCCCACAAAGGTGTAACTGGACTACTTCTTTAAAGTGAGACCAGGCCCGGTGACCTTTGGGACATGGTTTGACCCCCTAAGGAAAGTGCTATCATCATGAAACGTTCATATCACGTACAACTCAAACCATTCTACCTTCCTGTAACATTTCAGCCTAATTGGACCTTGTTTTCACACAAATGAACCCAGAATGATGTGAAATTGTGCTTCGTGCAACATAATTCTGGGTGCCATTTAAAAACCATAACTGCTAATGACTCCATTCCTTTTGGGGTAATGGGGGCTGTTAATTGGAGTACTCTAAAACAAACCTGACCTCTCTATGACATTCAGAAGCCAAGTTATAAGCCCACAAAGGTGTAAATGGACTACTTCTTTAAAGTGACAACCGATCCGGTTACATTTGGGACATGGTTTGACCCCCTTAGGAAAGTGCTATCATCATGAAACGTTCAGATCACTTACAACTCAATAGATTCTACCTTCCTGTAACGTTTCAGCCTGATTGGACCTTGTTTTCACACAAATGAACCCAGAATGATGTGAAATTGTGCTTTGTGCAACATAATTCTGGGTGCCATTTAAAAACCATAACTGCTAATGACTCCATTCCTTTTTGGGGTAATGGGGGCTGTTAATTGGAGTACTCTAAAACAAACCTGATCTCTCTAGGACATTCAGAAGCCAAGTTATAAGCCCACAAAGGTGTAACTGGACTAATACTTTAAAGTGACACCAGGCCCGGTGACCTTTGGGACATGGTTTGACCCCCTATAGGAATGTGCGATCGACATGAAACGTTCAGATCACTTACAACTCAATAGATTCTACCTTCTTGTAACGTTTCAGCCTGATTGGACCTTGTTTTCACACAAATGAACCCAGAATGATGTGAAATTGTGCTTCGTGCAACATAATTCTGGGTGCCATTTACAAACCATAAGTGCTAATGACTCCATTCCGTTTTTGTGGTTGTAGGGGCTGTTGATTGGAGTACACTAAAACAAACCTGATCTCTCTAGGATATTCCAAAGCCAAGTTATAAGCCCACAAATGTGTAACTGGACTACTTCTTTAAATTGACACCAGATCCGGTGACCTTTGGGACATGGTTTGACCCCCTTAGGAAAGTGCTATCATCATGAAATGTTCAGATCACTTACAACTCAATAGATTCTACCTTCCTGTAACGTTTCAGCCTGATTGGACCTTGTTTTCACACAAATGAACCCAGAATGATATGAAATTGTGCTTCGTGCAACATATTTCTGGGTGCCATTTAAAAACCATAAGTGCTAATGACTCCATTCCTTTTTGTGGTTGTAGGGGCTGTTAATTGGAGTACACTAAAACAAACCTGATCTCTCTAGGCCATTCAGAAGCCAAGTTATAAGCCCACAAATGTGTAACTGGACTACTTCTTTAAATTGACACCAGATCCGGTGACCTTTGGGACATGGTTTGACCCCCTTAGGAAAGTGCTATCATCATGAAATGTTCAGATCACTTACAACTCAATAGATTCTACATTCCTGTAACGTTTCAGCCTGATTGGACCTTGTTTTCACACAAATGAACCCAGAATGATATGAAATTGTGCTTCGTGCAACATATTTCTGGGTGCCATTTAAAAACCATAAGTGCTAATGACTCCATTCCTTTTTGTGGTTGTAGGGGCTGTTAATTGGAGTACACTAAAACAAACCTGATCTCTCTAGGCCATTCAGAAGCCAAGTTATAAGCCGACAAATGTGTAACTGGACTACTTCTTTAAATTGACACCAGATCCGGTTACCTTTGGGACTTGGTTTGACCCCCTTAGGAAAGTGCTATCATCATGAAACGTTAAGATCACTTACAACCCAATAGATTCTACCTTCCTGTAACGTTTCAGCCTGATTGGACCTTGTTTTCACACAAATGAACCCAGAATGATGTGAAATTGTGCTTCGTGCAACATAATTCTGGGTGCCATTTACAAACCATAAGTGCTAATGACTCCTTTCCTTTTTGTGGTAGTAGGGGCTGTTGATTGGAGGACACTAAAACAAACCTGATCTCTCTAGGCCATTCAGAAGCCAAGTTATAAGCCCACAAAGGTGTAACTGGACTACTTCTTTAAATTGACACCAGATCCGGTGACCTTTGGGACATGGTTTGACCCCCATAGGAAAGTGCTATCATCATGAAATGTTCAGATCACTTACAACTCAATAGATTCTACCTTCCTGTAACGTTTCAGCCTGATTGGACCTTGTTTTCACACAAATGAACCCAGAATGATATGAAATTGTGCTTCGTGCAACATAATTCTGGGTGCCATTTAAAAACCATAAGTGCTAATGGCTTCATTCCTTTTTGTGGTTGTAGGGGCTGTTAATTGGAGTACACTAAAACAAACCTGATCTCTCTAGGCCATTCAGAAGCCAAGTTATAAGCCCACAAATGTGTAACTGGACTACTTCTTTAAATTGACACCAGATCCGGTTACCTTTGGGACATGGTTTGACCCCCTTAGGAAAGTGCTATCATCATGAAACGTTCAGATCACTTACAACTCAATAGATTCTATCTTCTTGTAACGTTTCAGCCTGATTTGACCTTGTTTTCACACAAATGGACCCAGAATGATGTGAAATTGTGCTTCGTGCAACATAATTCTGGGTGCCATTTAAAAACCATAAGTGCTAATGACTCCATTCCTTTTTGGGGTAATGGGGGCTGTAAATTGGAGTACTCTAAAACAAACCTGATCTCTCTAGGCCATTCAGAAGCCAAGTTATAAGCCCACAAATGTGTAACTGGACTACTTCTTTAAATTGACACCAGATCCGGTGACCTTTGGGACATGGTTTGACCCCCTTAGGAAAGTGCTATCATCATGAAATGTTCAGATCACTTACAACTCAATAGATTCTACCTTCCTGTAACGTTTCAGCCTGATTGGACCTTGTTTTCACACAAATGAACCCTGAATGATATGAAATTGTGCTTCGTGCAACATAATTCTGGGTGCCATTTAAAAACCATAAGTGCTAATGACTCCATTCCTTTTGGGGTAATGGGGGCTGTTAATTGGAGTACTCTAAAACAAACCTGACCTCTCTAGGACATTCAGAAGCCAAGTTATAAGCCCACAAATGTGTAACTGGACTTCTTCTTTAAAGTGACACCAGGCCCGGTGACCTTTGGGACATGGTTTGACCCCCTTAGGAAAGTGCTATCATCATGAAACACTCAGATCACGTACAACTCAATAGATTCTACCTTCCTGTAACGTTTCAGCCTAATAGGACCTTGTTTTCACACAAATGAACCCAGAATGATGTGAAATTGTGCTTTGTGCAACATAATTCTGGGTGCCATTTAAAAACCATAACTGCTAATGACTCCATTCCTTTTGGGGTAATGGGGGCTGTTAATTTGAGTACTCTAAAACAAACCTGACCTCTCTAGGACATTCAGAAGCCAAGTTATAAGCCCACAAAGGTGTAACTGGACTACTTCTTTAAAGTGACTCCAGATCCTGTTACCTTTGGGACATGGTTTGACCCCCTTAGGAAACTGCTATCATCATGAAACGTTCAGATCACTTACAACTCAATAGATTCTACCTTCCTGTAACGTTTCAGCCTGATTGGACCTTGTTTTCACACAAATGAACCCAGAATGATGTGAAATCGTGCTTCGTGCAACATAATTCTGGGTGCCATTTAAAAACCATAAGTGCTAATGACTCCATTCCTTTTTGGGGTAATGGGGGCTGTTAATTGGAGTACTCTAAAACAAACCTGACCTCTCTAGGACATTCAGAAGCCAAGTTATAAGCTCAAAAAGGGGTAACTGGACTACTTCTTTAAAGTGACACCAGGCCCGGTGACCTTTGGGACATGGTTTGACCCCCTTAGGAAAGTGATATCATCATGAAACATTCATATCACGTACAACTCAAACGATTCTACCTTCCTGTAACGTTTCAGCCTAATTGGACCTTGTTTTCACACAAATGAACCCAGAATGATGTGAAATTGTGCTTCGTGCAACATAATTCTGGGTGCCATTTAAAAACCATAACTGCTAATGACTCCATTCCTTTTGGGGTAATGGGGGCTGTTAATTGGAGTACTCTAAAACAAACCTGACCTCTCTATGACATTCAGAAGCCAAGTTATAAGCCCACAAAGGTATAACTGGACTACTTCTTTAAAGTGACACCAGATCCGGTTACCTTTGGGACATGGTTTGACCCCCTTAGGAAAGTGCTATCATCATGAAACGTTCAGATCACTTACAACTCAATAGATTCTACCTTCCTGTAACGTTTCAGCCTGATTGGACCTTGTTTTCACACAAATGAACCCAGAATGATGTGAAATTGTGCTTTGTGCAACATAATTCTGGGTGCCATTTAAAAACCATAACTGCTAATGACTCCATTCCTTTTTGGGGTAATGGGGGCTGTTAATTGGAGTACTCTAAAACAAACCTGATCTCTCTAGGACATTCAGAAGCCAAGTTATAAGCCCACAAAGGTGTAAATGGACTACTTCTTTAAAGTGACACCAGGCCCGGTGACCTTTGGGACATGGTTTGACCCCCTATAGGAATGTGCGATCATCATGAAACGTTCAGATCACTTACAACTCAATAGATTCTACCTTCTTGTAACGTTTCAGCCTGATTGGACCTTGTTTTCACACAAATGGACCCAGAATGATGTGAAATTGTGCTTCGTGCAACATAATTCTGGGTGCCATTTAAAAACCATAAGTGCTAATGACTCCATTCCTTTTTGGGGTAATGGGGGCTGTAAATTGGAGTACTCTAAAACAAACCTGACATCTCTAGGACATTCAGAAGCCAAGTTATAAGCCCACAAAGGGGTAACTGGACTACTTCTTTAAAGTGACACCAGGCCCGGTGACCTTTGGGACATGGTTTGACCCCCTTAGGAAAGTGCTATCATCATGAAACGTTCAGATCACTTACAACCCTATAGATTCTACCTTCCTGTAACGTTTCAGCCTGATTGGACCTTGTTTTCACACAAATGAACCCAGAATGATGTGAAATTGTGCTTCGTGCAACATAATTCTGTGTGCCATTTAAAAACCATTAGTGCTAATGACTCCATTCCTTTTTGTGGTTGTAGGGGCTGTTGATTGGAGCACACTAAAACAAACCTGATCTCTCTAGGCCATTCAGAAGCCAAATTATAAGCCCACAAATGTGTAACTGGACTACTTCTTTAAATTGACACCAGATCCGGTGACCTTTGGGACATGGTTTGACCCCCTTAGGAAAGTGCTATCATCATGAAACATTCAGATCACTTACAACTCAATAGATTCTACCTTCCTGTAACGTTTCAGCCTAATTGGACCTTGTTTTCACACAAATGAACCCAGAATGATGTGAAATTGTGCTTCGTGCAACATAATTCTGGGTGCCATTTAAAAACCATAACTGCTAATGACTCCATTCCTTTTTGTGGTTGTAGGGGCTGTTGATTGGAGTACATTAAAACAAACCTGATCTCTCTAGGACATTCAGAAGCCAAGTTATAAGCCCACAAATGTGTAACTGGACTACTTCTTTAAATTGACACCAGATCCGGTTACCTTTGGGACATGGTTTGACCCCCTTAGGAAAGTGCTATCATCATGAAACGTTCAGATCACTTACAACTCAATAGATTCTACCTTCTTGTAACGTTTCAGCCTGATTTGACCTTGTTTTCACACAAATGAACCCAGAATTATGTGAAATTGTGCTTCGTGCAACATAATTCTGGGTGCCATTTAAAAACCATAAGTGCTAATGACTCCATTCCTTTTTGGGGTAATGGGGGCTGTAAATTGGAGTACTCTAAAACAAACCTGACATCTCTAGGACATTCAGAAGCCAAGTTATAAGCCCACAAAGGGGTAACTGGACTACTTCTTTAAATTGACACCAGATCCGGTGACCTTTGGGACATGGTTTGACCCCCTTAGGAAAGTGCTATCATCATGAAATGTTCAGATCACTTACAACTCAATAGATTCCACCTTCCTGTAACATTTCAGCCTGATTGGACCTTGTTTTCACACAAATGAACCCAGAATGATATGAAATTGTGCTTCGTGCAACATAATTCTGGGTGCCATTTAAAAACCATAAGTGCTAATGACTCCATTCCTTTTTGTGGTTGTAGGGGCTGTTAATTGGAGTACACTAAAACAAACCTGATCTCTCTAGGGCCATTCAGAAGCCAAGTTATAAGCCCACAAATGTGTAACTGGACTACTTCTTTAAATTGACACCAGATCCGGTTACATTTGGGACATGGTTTGACCCCCTTAGGAAAGTGCTATCATCATGAAACGTTCAGATCACTTACAACTCAATAGATTCTACCTTCTTGTAATGTTTCAGCCTGATTGGACCTTGTTTTCACACAAATGGACCCAGAATGATGTGAAATTGTGCTTCGTGCAACATAATTCTGGGTGCCATTTAAAAACCATAAGTGCTAATGACTCCATTCCTTTTTGGGGTAATGGGGGCTGTTAATTGGAGTACTCTAAAACAAACCTGACCTCTCTAGGACATTCAGAAGCCAAGTTATAAGCCCACAAAGGTGTAACTGGACTACTTCTTTAAAGTGACACCAGGCCCGGTGACCTTTGGGACATGGTTTGACCCCCTTAGGAAAGTGCTATCATCATGAAACGTTCAGATCACTTACAACTCAATAGATTCTACCTTCCTGTAACGTTTCAGCCTGATTGGACATTGTTTTCACACAAATGAACCCAGAATGATGTGAAATTGTGCTTCGTGCAACATAATTCTGTGTGCCATTTAAAAACCATTAGTGCTAATGACTCCATTCCTTTTTGTGGTTGTAGGGGCTGTTGATTGGAGCACACTAAAACAAACCTGATCTCTCTAGGCCATTCAGAAGCCAAATTATAAGCCCACAAATGTGTAACTGGACTAATTCTTTAAATTGACACCAGATCCGGTGACCTTTGGGACATGGTTTGACCCCCTTAGGAAAGTGCTATCATCATGAAACATTCAGATCCCTTACAACTCAATAGATTCTACCTTCCTGTAACGTTTCAGCCTAATTGGACCTTGTTTTCACACAAATGAACCCAGAATTATGTGAAATTGTGCTTCGTGCAACATAATTCTGGGTGCCATTTAAAAACCATAAGTGCTAATGACTCCATTCCTTTTGGTGGTTGTAGGGGCTGTTGATTGGAGTACATAAAAACAAACCTGATCTCTCTAGGACATTCAGAAGCCAACTTATAAGCCCACAAATGTGTAACTGGACTACTTCTTTAAATTGACACCAGATCCGGTGACCTTTGGGACATGGTTTGACCCCCTATAGGAATGAGCGATCATCATGAAACGTTCAGATCACTTACAACTCAATAGATTCCACCTTCTTGTAACGTTTCAGCCTGACTGGACCTTGTTTTCATACAATGGACCCAGAATGATGTGAAATTGTGCTTGGTGCAACATAATTCTGGGTGCCATTTAAAAACCATAAGTGCTAATGACTCCATTCCTTTTTGGGGTAATAGGGGCTGTTGATTGGAGTTCTATGAAACAAACCTGATCTCTCTAGGGCATTCAGAAGCCAAGTTATAAGCCCACAAATGTGTAACTGGACTACTTCTTTAAATTGACACCAGATCCGGTGACCTTTGGGACATGGTTTGACCCCCTTAGGAAAGTGCTATCATCATGAAACTTTCAGATCACTTAAAACTCAATAGATTCTACCTTCCTGTAAAGTTTCAGCCTAATTGGACCTTGTTTTCACACAAATGAACCCAGAATGATGTGAAATTGTGCTTCGTGCAACATAATTCTGGGTGCCATTTACAAACCATAACTGCTAATGACTCCATTCCTTTTTGTGGTTGTAGGGGCTGTTAATTGGAGTACACTAAAACAAACCTGATCTCTCTAGGCCATTCAGAAGCCAAGTTATAAGCCCACAAATGTGTAACTGGACTACTTCTTTAAATTGACACCAGATCCGGTTACCTTTGGGACATGGTTTGACCCCCTTAGGAAAGTGCTATCATCATGAAACGTTCAGATCACTTACAACTCAATAGATTCTACCTTCTTGTAACGTTTCAGCCTGATTTGACCTTGTTTTCACACAACTGGACCCAGAATGATGTGAAATTGTGCTTCGTGCAACATAATTCTGGGTGCCATTTAAAAACCATAAGTGCTAATGACTCCATTCCTTTTTGGGGTAATGGGGGCTGTAAATTGGAGTACTCTAAAACAAACCTGACATCTCTAGGACATTCAGAAGCCAAGTTATAAGCCCACAAAGGGGTAACTGGACTACTTCTTTAAAGTGACACCAGGCCTGGTGACCTTTGGGACATGGTTTGACCCCCTTAGGAAAGTGCTATCATCATGAAACGTTCAGATCACTTACAACCCAATAGATTCTACCTTCCTGTAACGTTTCAGCCTGATTGGACCTTGTTTTCACACAAATGAACCCAGAATGATGTGAAATTGTGCTTCGTGCAACATAATTCTGGGTGCCATTTACAAACCATAAGTGCTAATGACTCCATTCCTTTTTGTGGTTGTAGGGGCTGTTGATTGGAGTACACTAAAACAAACCTGATCTCTCTAGGCCATTCAGAAGCCAAGTTATGAGCCCACAAATTTGTAACTGGACTACTTCTTTAAATTGACACCAGATCCGGTGACCTTTGGGACATGGTTTGACCCCCTTAGGAAAGTGCTATCATCATGAAATGTTCAGATCACTTACAACTCAATAGATTCTACCTTCCTGTAACATTTCAGCCTGATTGGACCTTGTTTTCACACAAATGAACCCAGAATGATATGAAATTGTGCTTCGTGCAACATAATTCTGGGTGCCATTTAAAAACCATAAGTGCTAACAAACCTGATCCCTCTAGGCCATTCAGAAGCCAAGTTATAAGCCCACAAATGTGTAACTGGACTACATTTTTAAATTGACACCAGATCCGGTTACCTTTGGGACATGGTTTGACCCCCTTAGGAAAGTGCTATCATCATGAAACATTCAGATCACTTACAACTCAATAGATTCTACCTTCCTGTAACGTTTCAGCCTAATTGGACCTTGTTTTCACACAAATGAACCCAGAATGATGTGAAATTGTGCTTCGTGCAACATAATTCTGGGTGCCATTTAAAAACCATAAGTGCTAATGACTCCATTCCTTTTTGTGGTTGTAGGGGCTGTTGATTGGAGTACATTAAAACAAACCTGATCTCTCTAGGACATTCATAAGCCAACTTATAAGCCCACAAATGTGTAACTGGACTACTTCTTTAAATTGACACCAGATCCGGTGACCTTTGGGACATGGTTTGACCCCCTATAGGAATGAGCGATCATCATGAAACGTTCAGATCACTTACAACTCAATAGATTCCACCTTCTTGTAACGTTTCAGCCTGATTGGACCTTGTTTTCATACAATGGACCCAGAATGATGTGAAATTGTGCTTCGTGCAACATAATTCTGGGTGCCATTTAAAAACCATAAGTGCTAATGACTCCATTCCTTTTTGTGGTTGTAGGGGCTGTTGATTGGAGTACATTAAAACAAACCTGATCTCTC
The DNA here is from genome assembly GCF_043380555.1 of Nothobranchius furzeri. Lineage (NCBI taxonomy): Eukaryota > Metazoa > Chordata > Actinopteri > Cyprinodontiformes > Nothobranchiidae > Nothobranchius > Nothobranchius furzeri. The sequence continues at coordinate 20,395,575 of NC_091756.1, forward strand.
TAGGACATTCAGAAGCCAAGTTATAAGCCCACAAATGTGTAACTGGACTACTTCTTTAAATTGACACCAGATCCGGTTACCTTTGGGACATGGTTTGACCCCCTTAGGAAAGTGCTATCATCATGAAACGTTCAGATCACTTACAACTCAATAGATTCTACCTTCTTGTAACGTTTCAGCCTGATTTGACCTTGTTTTCACACAAATGAACCCAGAATTATGTGAAATTGTGCTTCGTGCAACATAATTCTGGGTGCCATTTAAAAACCATAAGTGCTAATGACTCCATTCCTTTTTGGGGTAATGGGGGCTGTAAATTGGAGTACTCTAAAACAAACCTGACATCTCTAGGACATTCAGAAGCCAAGTTATAAGCCCACAAAGGGGTAACTGGACTACTTCTTTAAAGTGACACCAGGCCCGGTGACCTTTGGGACATGGTTTGACCCCCTTAGGAAAGTGCTATCATCATGAAACGTTCAGATCACTTACAACCCTATAGATTCTACCTTCCTGTAACGTTTCAGCCTGATTGGACCTTGTTTTCACACAAATGAACCCAGAATGATGTGAAATTGTGCTTCGTGCAACATAATTCTGGGTGCCATTTACAAACCATAAGTGCTAATGACTCAATTCCTTTTTGTGGTTGTAGGGGCTGTTGATTGGAGTACACTAAAAAAAACCTGATCTCTCTAGGCCATTCAGAAGCCAAGTTATAAGCCCACAAATGTGTAACTGGACTACTTCTTTAAATTGACACCAGATCCGGTGACCTTTGGGACATGGTTTGACCCCCTTAGGAAAGTGCTATCATCATGAAATGTTCAGATCACTTACAACTCAATAGATTCCACCTTCCTGTAACATTTCAGCCTGATTGGACCTTGTTTTCACACAAATGAACCCAGAATGATATGAAATTGTGCTTCGTGCAACATAATTCTGGGTGCCATTTAAAAACCATAAGTGCTAATGACTCCATTCCTTTTTGTGGTTGTAGGGGCTGTTAATTGGAGTACACTAAAACAAACCTGATCTCTCTAGGGCCATTCAGAAGCCAAGTTATAAGCCCACAAATGTGTAACTGGACTACTTCTTTAAATTGACACCAGATCCGGTTACCTTTGGGACATGGTTTGACCCCCTTAGGAAAGTGCTATCATCATGAAACGTTCAGATCACTTACAACTCAATAGATTCTACCTTCTTGTAATGTTTCAGCCTGATTGGACCTTGTTTTCACACAAATGGACCCAGAATGATGTGAAATTGTGCTTCGTGCAACATAATTCTGGGTGCCATTTAAAAACCATAAGTGCTAATGACTCCATTCCTTTTTGGGGTAATGGGGGCTGTTAATTGGAGTACTCTAAAACAAACCTGACCTCTCTAGGACATTCAGAAGCCAAGTTATAAGCCCACAAAGGTGTAACTGGACTACTTCTTTAAAGTGACACCAGGCCCGGTGACCTTTGGGACATGGTTTGACCCCCTTAGGAAAGTGCTATCATCATGAAACGTTCAGATCACTTACAACTCAATAGATTCTACCTTCCTGTAACGTTTCAGCCTGATTGGACATTGTTTTCACACAAATGAACCCAGAATGATGTGAAATTGTGCTTCGTGCAACATAATTCTGTGTGCCATTTAAAAACCATTAGTGCTAATGACTCCATTCCTTTTTGTGGTTGTAGGGGCTGTTGATTGGAGCACACTAAAACAAACCTGATCTCTCTAGGCCATTCAGAAGCCAAATTATAAGCCCACAAATGTGTAACTGGACTACTTCTTTAAATTGACACCAGATCCGGTGACCTTTGGGACATGGTTTGACCCCCTTAGGAAAGTGCTATCATCATGAAACATTCAGATCACTTACAACTCAATAGATTCTACCTTCCTGTAACGTTTCAGCCTAATTGGACCTTGTTTTCACACAAATGAACCCAGAATTATGTGAAATTGTGCTTCGTGCAACATAATTCTGGGTGCCATTTAAAAACCATAAGTGCTAATGACTCCATTCCTTTTGGTGGTTGTAGGGGCTGTTGATTGGAGTACATAAAAACAAACCTGATCTCTCTAGGACATTCAGAAGCCAACTTATAAGCCCACAAATGTGTAACTGGACTACTTCTTTAAATTGACACCAGATCCGGTGACCTTTGGGACATGGTTTGACCCCCTATAGGAATGAGCGATCATCATGAAACGTTCAGATCACTTACAACTCAATAGATTCCACCTTCTTGTAACGTTTCAGCCTGACTGGACCTTGTTTTCATACAATGGACCCAGAATGATGTGAAATTGTGCTTCGTGCAACATAATTCTGGGTGCCATTTAAAAACCATAAGTGCTAATGACTCCATTCCTTTTTGGGGTAATAGGGGCTGTTGATTGGAGTTCTATGAAACAAACCTGATCTCTCTAGGGCATTCAGAAGCCAAGTTATAAGCCCACAAATGTGTAACTGGACTACTTCTTTAAATTGACACCAGATCCGGTGACCTTTGGGACATGGTTTGACCCCCTTAGGAAAGTGCTATCATCATGAAACTTTCAGATCACTTAAAACTCAATAGATTCTACCTTCCTGTAAAGTTTCAGCCTAATTGGACCTTGTTTTCACACAAATGAACCCAGAATGATGTGAAATTGTGCTTCGTGCAACATAATTCTGGGTGCCATTTACAAACCATAACTGCTAATGACTCCATTCCTTTTTGTGGTTGTAGGGGCTGTTAATTGGAGTACACTAAAACAAACCTGATCTCTCTAGGCCATTCAGAAGCCAAGTTATAAGCCCACAAATGTGTAACTGGACTACTTCTTTAAATTGACACCAGATCCGGTTACCTTTGGGACATGGTTTGACCCCCTTAGGAAAGTGCTATCATCATGAAACGTTCAGATCACTTACAACTCAATAGATTCTACCTTCTTGTAACGTTTCAGCCTGATTTGACCTTGTTTTCACACAACTGGACCCAGAATGATGTGAAATTGTGCTTCGTGCAACATAATTCTGGGTGCCATTTAAAAACCATAAGTGCTAATGACTCCATTCCTTTTTGGGGTAATGGGGGCTGTAAATTGGAGTACTCTAAAACAAACCTGACATCTCTAGGACATTCAGAAGCCAAGTTATAAGCCCACAAAGGGGTAACTGGACTACTTCTTTAAAGTGACACCAGGCCTGGTGACCTTTGGGACATGGTTTGACCCCCTTAGGAAAGTGCTATCATCATGAAACGTTCAGATCACTTACAACCCAATAGATTCTACCTTCCTGTAACGTTTCAGCCTGATTGGACCTTGTTTTCACACAAATGAACCCAGAATGATGTGAAATTGTGCTTCGTGCAACATAATTCTGGGTGCCATTTACAAACCATAAGTGCTAATGACTCCATTCCTTTTTGTGGTTGTAGGGGCTGTTGATTGGAGTACACTAAAACAAACCTGATCTCTCTAGGCCATTCAGAAGCCAAGTTATGAGCCCACAAATTTGTAACTGGACTACTTCTTTAAATTGACACCAGATCCGGTGACCTTTGGGACATGGTTTGACCCCCTTAGGAAAGTGCTATCATCATGAAATGTTCAGATCACTTACAACTCAATAGATTCTACCTTCCTGTAACATTTCAGCCTGATTGGACCTTGTTTTCACACAAATGAACCCAGAATGATATGAAATTGTGCTTCGTGCAACATAATTCTGGGTGCCATTTAAAAACCATAAGTGCTAACAAACCTGATCCCTCTAGGCCATTCAGAAGCCAAGTTATAAGCCCACAAATGTGTAACTGGACTACATTTTTAAATTGACACCAGATCCGGTTACCTTTGGGACATGGTTTGACCCCCTTAGGAAAGTGCTATCATCATGAAACATTCAGATCACTTACAACTCAATAGATTCTACCTTCCTGTAACGTTTCAGCCTAATTGGACCTTGTTTTCACACAAATGAACCCAGAATGATGTGAAATTGTGCTTCGTGCAACATAATTCTGGGTGCCATTTAAAAACCATAAGTGCTAATGACTCCATTCCTTTTTGTGGTTGTAGGGGCTGTTGATTGGAGTACATTAAAACAAACCTGATCTCTCTAGGACATTCATAAGCCAACTTATAAGCCCACAAATGTGTAACTGGACTACTTCTTTAAATTGACACCAGATCCGGTGACCTTTGGGACATGGTTTGACCCCCTATAGGAATGAGCGATCATCATGAAACGTTCAGATCACTTACAACTCAATAGATTCCACCTTCTTGTAACGTTTCAGCCTGATTGGACCTTGTTTTCATACAATGGACCCAGAATGATGTGAAATTGTGCTTCGTGCAACATAATTCTGGGTGCCATTTAAAAACCATAAGTGCTAATGACTCCATTCCTTTTTGGGGTAATAGGGGCTGTTAATTGGAGTACTCTAAAACCAACCTGACCTCTCTAGGATATTCAGAAGCCAAGTTATAAGCCCACAAATGTGTAACTGGACTACTTCTTTAAATTGACACCAGGCCCGGTGACCTTTGGGACATGGTTTGATACCCTATAGGAATGTGCGATCATCATGAAACGTACAGATCAATTACAACTCAATAGATTCTACCTTCTTGTAACGTTTCAGCCTAAATGGACCTTGTTTTCACACAAATGGACCCAGAATGATGTGAAATTGTGCTTCGTGCAACATAATTCTGGGTGCCATTTAAAAACCATAAGTGCTAATGACTCCATTCCTTTTTGTGGTTGTAGGGGCTGTTGATTGGAGTACTATGAAACAAACCTGATCTCTCTAGGGCATTCAGAAGCCAAGTTATAAGCCCACAAATGTGTAACTGGACTACTTCTTTAAATTGACACCAGATCCGGTGACCTTTGGGACATGGTTTGACCCCCTTAGGAAAGTGATATCATCATGAAACTTTCAGATCACTTACAACAATAGATTCTAACTTCCTGTAAAGTTTCAGCCTAATTGGACCTTGTTTTCACACAAATGAACCCAGATTGATGTGAAATTGTGCTTCGTGCAACATAATTCTGGGTGCCATTTACAAACCATAACTGCTAATGACTCCATTCCTTTTTGTGGTTGTAGGGGCTGTTGATTGGTGTACATTAAAACAAACCTGATATCTCTAGGACATTCAGAAGCCAAGTTATAAGCCCACAAATGTGTAACTGGACTACTTCTTTAAATTGACACCAGGCCCGGTGACCTTTGGGACATGGTTTGATACCCTATAGGAATGTGCGATCATCTTGAAACGTACAGATCACTTACAACTCAATAGATTCTACCTTCTTGTAACGTTTCAGCCTGATTGGACCTTGTTTTCATACAATGGACCCAGAATGATGTGAAATTGTGCTTCGTGCAACATAATTCTGGGTGCCATTTAAAAACCATAAGTGCTAATGACTCCATTCCTTTTTGGGGTAATAGGGGCTGTTAATTGGAGTACTCTAAAACCAACCTGACCTCTCTAGGATATTCAGAAGCCAAGTTATAAGCCCACAAATGTGTAACTGGACTACTTCTTTAAATTGACACCAGGCCCGGTGACCTTTGGGACATGGTTTGATACCCTAAAGGAATGTGCGATCATCATGAAACGTACAGATCACTTACAACTCAATAGATTCTACCTTCTTGTAACGTTTCAGCCTGATTGGACCTTGTTTTCACACAAATGGACCCAGAATGATGTGAAATTGTGCTTCGTGCAACATAATTCTGGGTGCCATTTAAAAACCATAAGTGCTAATACTCCTTTCCCTTTTGTGGTTGTAGGGGCTGTTGATTGGAGTACTATGAAACAAACCTGATCTCTCTAGGGCATTCAGAAGCCAAGTTATAAGCCCACAAATGTGTAACTGGACTACTTCTTTAAATTGACACCAGATCCGGTGACCTTTGGGACATGGTTTGACCCCCTATAGGAATGAGCGATCATCATGAAACGTTCAGATCACTTACAACTGAATAGATTCCACCTTCTTGTAACGTTTCAGCCTGATTGGACCTTGTTTTCATACAATGGACCCAGAATGATGTGAAATTGTGCTTCGTGCAACATAATTCTGGGTGCCATTTAAAAACCATAAGTGCTAATGACTCCATTCCTTTTTGGGGTAATAGGGGCTGTTAATTGGAGTACTCTAAAACCAACCTGACCTCTCTAGGATATTCAGAAGCCAAGTTATAAGCCCACAAATGTGTAACTGGACTACTTCTTTAAATTGACACCAGGCCCGGTGACCTTTGGGACATGGTTTGATACCCTATAGGAATGTGCGATCATCATGAAACGTACAGATCACTTACAACTCAATAGATTCTACCTTCTTGTAACGTTTCAGCCTGACTGGACCTTGTTTTCACACAAATGGACCCAGAATGATGTGAAATTGTGCTTCGTGCAACATAATTCTGGGTGCCATTTAAAAACCATAAGTGCTAATGACTCCATTCCTTTTTGTGGATGTAGGGGCTGTTGATTGGAGTACTATGAAACAAACCTGATCTCTCTAGGGCATTCAGAAGCCAAGTTATAAGCCCACAAATGTGTAACTGGACTACTTCTTTAAATTGACACCAGATCCAGTGACCTTTGGGACATGGTTTGACCCCCTTAGGAAAGTGCTATCATCATGAAACTTTCAGATCACTTACAACTCAATAGATTCTACCTTCCTGTAAAGTTTCAGCCTAATTGGACCTTGTTTTCACACAAATGAACCCAGAATGATGTGAAATTGTGCTTCGTGCAACATAATTCTGGGTGCCATTTACAAACCATAACTGCTAATGACTCCATTCCTTTTTGTGGTTGTAGGGGCTGTTTATTGGAGTACATTAAAACAAACCTTATATCTCTAGGACATTCAGAAGCCAAGTTATAAGCCCACAAATGTGTAACTGGACTACTTCTTTAAATTGACACCAGATCCGGTGACCTTTGGGACATGGTTTGACCCCCTTAGGAAAGTGCTATCATCATGAAACGTTCAGATCACTTACAACTCAATAGATTCTACCTTCCTGTAACGTTTCAGCCTAATTGGACCTTGTTTTCACACAAATGAACCCAGAATGATGTGAAATTGTGCTTCGTGCAACATAATTCTGGGTGCCATTTAAAAACCATAAGTGCTAATGACTCCATTCCTTTTTGTGGTTGTAGGGGCTGATGATTGGAGTACATTAAAACAAACCTGATCTCTCTAGGACATTCATAAGCCAAGTTATAAGCCCACAAATGTGTAACTGGACTACTTCTTTAAATTGACACCAGGCCCGGTGACCTTTGGGACATGGTTTGATACCCTATAGGAATGTGCGATCATCATGAAACGTACAGATCAATTACAGCTCAATAGATTCTACCTTCTTGTAACGTTTCAGGCTGATTGGACCTTGTTTTCACACAAATGGACCCAGAATGATGTGAAATTGTGCTTCGTGCAACATAATTCTGGGTGCCATTTAAAAACCATAAGTGCTAATGACTCCATTCCTTTTTGTGGTTGTAGGGGCTGTTGATTGGAGTACTATGAAACAAACCTGATCTCTCTAGGGCAGTCAGAAGCCAAGTTATAAGCCCACAAATGTGTAACTGGACTACTTCTTTAAATTGACACCAGATCCGGTGACCTTTGGGACATGGTTTGACCCCCTTAGGAAAGTGCTATCATCATGAAACGTTCAGATCACTTACAACTCAATAGATTATACCTTCCTGTAACGTTTCAGCCTAATTGGACCTTGTTTTCACACAAATGAACCCAGAATGATGTGAAATTGTGCTTCGTGCAACATAATTCTGGGTGCCATTTACAAACCATAACTGCTAATGACTCCATTCCTTTTTGTGGTTGTAGGGGCTGTTGATTGGAGTACACTAAAACAAACCTGATCTCTCTAGGACATTCAGAAGCCAAGTTATAAGCCCACAAATGTGTAACTGGACTACTTCTTTAAATTGACACCAGATCCGGTGACCTTTGGGACATGGTTTGACCCCCTATAGGATCGAGCGATCATCATGAAATGTTCAGATCACTTACAACTCAATAGATTCTACCTTCTTGTAACGTTTCAGCCTGATTGGACCTTGTTTTCATACAAATGGACCCAGAATGATGTGAAATTGTGCTTCGTGCAACATAATTCTGGGTGCCATTTAAAAACCATAAGTTCTAATGACTCCATTCCTTTTTGTGGTTGTAGGGGCTGTTAATTGGAGTACTCTAAAACCAACCTGACCTCTCTAGGATATTCAGAAGCCAAGTTATAAGCCCAAAAAGGTGTAACTGGACTACTTCTTTAAATTGACACCAGGCCCGGTGACCTTTGGGACATGGTTTGATACCCTATAGGAATGTGCGATCATCATGAAACGTACAGATCACTTACAACTCAATAGATTCTAGCTTCTTGTAACGTTTCAGCCTGATTGGACCTTGTTTTCACACAAATGGACCCAGAATGATGTGAAATTGTGCTTCGTGCAACATAATTCTGGGTGCCATTTAAAAACCATAAGTGCTAATGACTCCATTCCTTTTTGGGGTAATGGGGGCTGTTAATTGGAGTACTCTAAAACAAACCTGACCTCTCTAGGACATTCAGAAGCCAAGTTCTAAGCCCACAAAGGTGTAACTGGACTACTTCTTTAAAGTGACACCAGGCCTGGTGACCTTTGGGACATGGTTTGACCCCCTTAGGAAAGTGCTATCATCATGAAACGTTCAGATCACTTACAACCAAATATATTCTACCTTCCTGTAACGTTTCAGCCTGATTGGACCTTGTTTTCACACAAATGAACCCAGAATGATGTGAAATTGTGCTTCGTGCAACATAATTCTGGGTGCCATTTACAAACCATAAGTGCTAATGACTCCATTCCTTTTTGTGGTTGTAGGGGCTGTTGATTGGAGTACTTTAAAACAAACCTGATCTCTCTAGGACATTCAGAAGCCAAGTTATAAGCCCACAAATGTGTAACTGGACTACTTCTTTAAATTGACACCAGATCCGGTGACATTTGGGACATGGTTTGACCCCCATAGGAAAGTGCTATCATCATGAAACGTTCAGATCACTTACAACTCAATAGATTCTAACTTCCTGTAACGTTTCAGCCTGATTGGACCTTGTTTTCACACAAATGGACCCAGAATGATGTGAAATTGTGCTTCGTGCAACATAATTCTGGGTGCCATTTAAAAACCATAAATGCTAATGACTCCATTCCTTTTTGTGGTTGTAGGGGCTGTTGATTGGAGTACACTAAAACAAACCTGATCTCTCTAGGACATTCAGAAGCCAAGTTATAAGCCCACAAATGTGTAACTGGACTACTTCTTTAAAGTGACACCAGATCCGGTGACCTTTGGGACATGGTTTGACCCCCTATAGGAATAAGCGATCAACATTAAACGTTCAGATCACTTACAACTCAATAGATTCTACCTTCTTGTAACGTTTCAGCCTGATTGGACCTTGTTTTCATACAAATGGACCCAGAATGATGTGAAATTGTGCTTCGTGCAACATAATTCTGGGTGCCATTTAAAAACCATAAGTGCTAATGACTCCATTCCTTTTTGGGGTAATAGGGGCTGTGAATTGGAGTACTCTAAAACCAACCTGACCTCTCTAGGATATTCAGAAGCCAAGTTATAAACCCACAAATGTGTAACTGGACTACTTCTTTAAATTGACACCAGGCCCGGTGACCTTTGGGACATGGTTTGATACCCTATAGGAATGTGCGATCATCATGAAACGTACAGATCACTTACAACTCAATAGATTCTACCTTCTTGTAACGTTTCAGGCTGATTGGACCTTGTTTTCACACAAATGGACCCAGAATGATGTGAAATTGTGCTTCGTGCAACATAATTCTGGGTGCCATTTAAAAACCATAAGTGCTAATGACTCCATTCCTTTTTGTGGTTGTAGGGGCTGTTGATTGGAGTACTATGAAACAAACCTGATCTCTCTAGGGCAGTCAGAAGCCAAGTTATAAGCCCACAAATGTGTAACTGGACTACTTCTTTAAATTGACACCAGATCCGGTGACCTTTGGGACATGGTTTGACCCCCTTAGGAAAGTGCTATCATCATGAAACGTTCAGATCACACAACTCAATAGATTATACCTTCCTGTAACGTTTCAGCCTAATTGGACCTTGTTTTCACACAAATGAACCCAGAATGATGTGAAATTGTGCTTCGTGCAACATAATTCTGGATGCCATTTACAAACCATAACTGCTAATGACTCCATTCCTTTTTGTGGTTGTAGGGGCTGTTGATTGGAGTACACTAAAACAAACCTGATCTCTCTAGGACATTCAGAAGCCAAGTTATAAGCCCACAAATGTGTAACTGGACTACTTCTTTAAATTGACACCAGATCCGGTGACCTTTGGGACATGGTTTGACCCCCTATAGGAATGAGCGATCATCATGAAACGTTCAGATCACTTACAACTCAATAGATTCTACCTTCTTGTAACGTTTCAGCCTGATTGGACCTTGTTTTCATACAAATGGACCCAGAATGATGTGAAATTGTGCTTCGTGCAACATAATTCTGGGTGCCATTTAAAAACCATAAGTTCTAATGACTCCATTCCTTTTTGTGGTTGTAGGGGCTGTTAATTGGAGTACTCTAAAACCAACCTGACCTCTCTAGGATATTCAGAAGCCAAGTTATAAGCCCAAAAAGGTGTAACTGGACTACTTCTTTAAATTGACACCAGGCCCGGTGACCTTTGGGACATGGTTTGATACCCTATAGGAATGTGCGATCATCATGAAACGTACAGATCACTTACAACTCAATAGATTCTACCTTCTTGTAACGTTTCAGCCTGATTGGACCTTGTTTTCACACAAATGGACCCAGAATGATGTGAAATTGTGCTTTGTGCAACATAATTCTGGGTGCCATTTAAAAACCATAAGTGCTAATGACTCCATTCCTTTTTGGGGTAATGGGGGCTGTTAATTGGAGTACTCTAAAACAAACCTGACCTCTCTAGGACATTCAGAAGCCAAGTTCTAAGCCCACAAAGGTGTAACTGGACTACTTCTTTAAAGTGACACCAGGCCTGGTGACCTTTGGGACATGGTTTGACCCCCTTAGGAAAGTGCTATCATCATGAAACGTTCAGATCACTTACAACCAAATATATTCTACCTTCCTGTAACGTTTCAGCCTGATTGGACCTTGTTTTCACACAAATGAACCCAGAATGATGTGAAATTGTGCTTCGTGCAACATAAATCTGGGTGCCATTTACAAACCATAAGTGCTAATGACTCCATTCCTTTTTGTGGTTGAAGGGGCTGTTGATTGGAGTACTTTAAAACAAACCTTATCTCTCTAGGACATTCAGAAGCCAAGTTATAAGCCCACAAATGTGTAACTGGACTACTTCTTTAAATTGACACCAGATCCGGTGACATTTGGGACATGGTTTGACCCCCATAGGAAAGTGCTATCATCATGAAACGTTCAGATCACTTACAACTCAATAGATTCTACCTTCCTGTAACGTTTCAGCCTGATTGGACCTTGTTTTCACACAAATGGACCCAGAATGATGTGAAATTGTGCTTCGTGCAACATAATTCTGGGTGCCATTTAAAAACCATAAATGCTAATGACTCCATTCCTTTTTGTGGTTGTAGGGGCTGTTGATTGGAGTACACTAAAACAAACCTGATCTCTCTAGGACATTCAGAAGCCAAGTTATAAGCCCACAAATGTGTAACTGGACTACTTCTTTAAAGTGACACCAGATCCGGTGACCTTTGGGACATGGTTTGACCCCCTATAGGAATGAGCGATCATCATGAAACGTTCAGATCACTTACAACTCAATAGATTCTACCTTCTTGTAACGTTTCAGCCTGATTGGACCTTGTTTTCATACAAATGGACCCAGAATGATGTGAAATTGTGCTTCGTGCAACATAATTCTGGGTGCCAATTAAAAACCATAAGTGCTAATGACTCCATTCCTTTTTGGGGTAATAGGGGCTGTTAATTGGAGTACTCTAAAACCAACCTGACCTCTCTAGGATATTCAGAAGCCAAGTTATAAGCCCACAAATGTGTAACTGGACTACTTCTTTAAATTGACACCAGGCCCGGTGACCTTTGGGACATGGTTTGATACCCTATAGGAATGTGCGATCATCATGAAACGTACAGATCACTTACAACTCAATAGATTCTACCTTCTTGTAACGTTTCAGGCTGATTGGACCTTGTTTTCACACAAATGGACCCAGAATGATGTGAAATTGTGCTTCGTGCAAAATAATTCTGGGTGCCATTTAAAAACCATAAGTGCTAATGACTCCATTCCTTTTTGTGGTTGTAGGGGCTGTTGATTGGAGTACTATGAAACAAACCTGATCTCTCTAGGGCATTCAGAAGCCAAGTTATAAGCCCACAAATGTGTAACTGGACTACTTCTTTAAATTGACACCAGATCCGGTGACCTTTGGGACATGGTTTGACCCCCTTAGGAAAGTGCTATCATCATGAAACGTTCAGATCACTTACAACTCAATAGGTTCTACCTTCCTGTAACGTTTCAGCCTAATTGGACCTTGTTTTCACACAAATGAACCCAGAATGATGTGAAATTGTGCTTCGTGCAACATAATTCTGGATGCCATTTACAAACCATAACTGCTAATGACTCCATTCCTTTTTGTGGTTGTAGGGGCTGTTGATTGGAGTACACTAAAACAAACCTGATCTCTCTAGGATATTCAGAAGCCAAGTTATAAGCCCACAAATGTGTAACTGGACTACTTCTTTAAATTGACACCAGATCCGGTGACCTTTGGGACATGGTTTGACCCCCTATAGGAATGAGCGATCATCATGAAACGTTCAGATCACTTACAACTCAATAGATTCTACCTTCTTGTAACGTTTCAGCCTGATTGGACCTTGTTTTCATACAAATGGACCCAGAATGATGTGAAATTGTATTTCGTGCAACATAATTCTGGGTGCCATTTAAAAACCATAAGTTCTAATGACTCCATTCCTTTTTGTGGTTGTAGGGGCTGTTAATTGGAGTACTCTAAAACCAACCTGACCTCTCTAGGATATTCAGAAGCCAAGTTATAAGCCCAAAAAGGTGTAACTGGACTACTTCTTTAAATTGACACCAGGCCCGGTGACCTTTGGGACATGGTTTGATACCCTATAGGAATGTGCGATCATCATGAAACGTACAGATCACTTACAACTCAATAGATTCTAGCTTCTTGTAACGTTTCAGCCTGATTGGACCTTGTTTTCACACAAATGGACCCAGAATGATGTGAAATTGTGCTTCGTGCAACATAATTCTGGGTGCCATTTAAAAACCATAAGTGCTAATGACTCCATTCCTTTTTGGGGTAATGGGGGCTGTTAATTGGAGTACTCTAAAACAAACCTGACCTCTCTAGGACATTCAGAAGCCAAGTTCTAAGCCCACAAAGGTGTAACTGGACTACTTCTTTAAAGTGACACCAGGCCTGGTGACCTTTGGGACATGGTTTGACCCCCTTAGGAAAGTGCTATCATCATGAAACGTTCAGATCACTTACAACCAAATATATTCTACCTTCCTGTAACGTTTCAGCCTGATTGGACCTTGTTTTCACACAAATGAACCCAGAATGATGTGAAATTGTGCTTCGTGCAACATAATTCTGGGTGCCATTTACAAACCATAAGTGCTAATGACTCCATTCCTTTTTGTGGTTGAAGGGGCTGTTGATTGGAGTACTTTAAAACAAACCTGATCTCTCTAGGACATTCAGAAGCCAAGTTATAAGCCCACAAATGTGTAACTGGACTACTTCTTTAAATTGACACCAGATCCGGTGACATTTGGGACATGGTTTGACCCCCATAGGAAAGTGCTATCATCATGAAACGTTCAGATCACTTACATCTCAATAGATTCTACCTTCCTGTAACGTTTCAGCCTGATTGGACCTTGTTTTCACACAAATGGACCCAGAATGATGTGAAATTGTGCTTCGTGCAACATAATTCTGGGTGCCATTTAAAAACCATAAATGCTAATGACTCCATTCCTTTTTGTGGTTGTAGGGGCTGTTGATTGGAGTACACTAAAACAAACCTGATCTCTCTAGGACATTCAGAAGCCAAGTTATAAGCCCACAAATGTGTAACTGGACTACTTCTTTAAAGTGACACCAGATCCGGTGACCTTTGGGACATGGTTTGACCCCCTATAGGAATGAGCGATCATCATGAAACGTTCAGATCACTTACAACTCAATAGATTCTACCTTCTTGTAACGTTTCAGCCTGATTGGACCTTGTTTTCATACAAATGGACCCAGAATGATGTGAAATTGTGCTTCGTGCAACATAATTCTGGGTGCCAATTAAAAACCATAAGTGCTAATGACTCCATTCCTTTTTGGGGTAATAGGGGCTGTTAATTGGAGTACTCTAAAACCAACCTGACCTCTCTAGGATATTCAGAAGCCAAGTTATAAGCCCACAAATGTGTAACTGGACTACTTCTTTAAATTGACACCAGGCCCGGTGACCTTTGGGACATGGTTTGATACCCTATAGGAATGTGCGATCATCATGAAACGTACAGATCACTCACAACTCAATAGATTCTACCTTCTTGTAACGTTTCAGGCTGATTGGACCTTGTTTTCACACAAATGGACCCAGAATGATGTGAAATTGTGCTTCGTGCAAAATAATTCTGGGTGCCATTTAAAAACCATAAGTGCTAATGACTCCATTCCTTTTTGTGGTTGTAGGGGCTGTTGATTGGAGTACTATGAAACAAACCTGATCTCTCTAGGGCATTCAGAAGCCAAGTTATAAGCCCACAAATGTGTAACTGGACTACTTCTTTAAATTGACACCAGATCCGGTGACCTTTGGGACATGGTTTGACCCCCTTAGGAAAGTGCTATCATCATGAAACGTTCAGATCACTTACAACTCAATAGGTTCTACCTTCCTGTAACGTTTCAGCCTAATTGGACCTTGTTTTCACACAAATGAACCCAGAATGATGTGAAATTGTGCTTCGTGCAACATAATTCTGGGTGCCATTTACAAACCATAACTGCTAATGACTCCATTCCTTTTTGTGGTTGTAGGGGCTGTTGATTGGAGTACATTAAAACAAACCTGATATCTCTAGGACATTCAGAAGCCAAGTTATAAGCCCACAAATGTGTAACTGGACTACTTCTTTAAATTGACACCAGATCCGGTGACCTTTGGGACATGGTTTGACCCCCTTAGGAAAGTGCTATCATCATGAAACGTTCAGATCACTTACAACTCAATAGATTCTACCTTCCTGTAACGATTCAGCCTAATTGGACCTTGTTTTCACACAAATGAACCCAGAATGATGTGAAATTGTGCTTCGTGCAACATAATTCTGGGTGCCATTTAAAAACCATAAGTGCTAATGACTCCATTCCTTTTTGTGGTTGTAGGGGCTGTTGATTGGAGAACATTAAAACAAACCTGATCTCTCTAGGACATTCATAAGCCAAGTTATAAGCCCACAAATGTGTAACTGGACTACTTCTTTAAATTGACACCAGGCCCGGTGACCTTTGGGACATGGTTTGATACCCTATAGGAATGTGCGATCATCATGAAACGTACAGATCACTTACAACTCAATAGATTCTACCTTCTTGTAACGTTTCAGCCTGATTGGACCTTGTTTTCACACAAATGGACCCAGAATGATGTGAAATTGTGCTTCGTGCAACATAATTCTGGGTGCCATTTAAAAACCATAAGTGCTAATGACTCCATTCCTTTTTGTGGTTGTAGGGGCTGTTGATTGGAGTACTATGAAACAAACCTGATCTCTCTAGGGCATTCAGAAGCCAAGTTATAAGCCCACAAATGTGTAACTGGACTACTTTAAATTGACACCAGATCCGGTGACCTTTGGGACATGGTTTGACCCCCTTAGGAAAGTGCTATCATCATGAAACGTTCAGATCACTTACAACTCAATAGATTCTACCTTCCTGTAACGTTTCAGCCTAATTGGACCTTGTTTTCACACCAATGAACCCAGAATGATTTGAAATTGTGCTTCGTGCAACATAATTCTGGGTGCCATTGAAAAACCATAACTGCTAATGACTCCATTCCTTTTTGTGTTTGTAGGGGCTGTTGATTGGAGTACATTAAAACAAACCTGATATCTGTAGGACATTCAGAAGCCAAGTTATAAGCCCACAAATGTGTAACTGGACTACTTCTTTAAATTGACACCAGATCCGGTGACCTTTGGGACATGGTTTGACCCCCTTAGGAAAGTGCTATCATCATGAAACGTTCAGATCACTTACAACTCAATAGATTCTACCTTCCTGTAACGTTTCAGCCTAATTGGACCTTGTTTTCACACAAATGAACCCAGAATGATGTGAAATTGTGCTTCGTGCAACATAATTCTGGGTGCCATTTAAAAACCATAAGTGCTAATGACTCCATTCCTTTTTGTGGTTGTAGGGGCTGTTGATTGGAGTATATTAAAACAAACCTGATCTCTCTAGGACATTCATAAGCCAAGTTATAAGCCCACAAATGTGTAACTGGACTACTTCTTTAAATTGACACCAGATCCGGTGACCTTTGGGACATGGTTTGACCCCCTTAGGAAAGTGCTATCATCATGAAACGTTCAGATCACTTACAACTCAATAGATTCTACCTTCCTGTAACGTTTCAGCCTGATTGGACCTTGTTTTCACACAAATGAACCCAGAATGATGTGAAATTGTGCTTCGTGCAACATAATTCTGGGTGCCATTTACAAACCATAACTGCTAATGACTCCATTCCTTTTTGTGGTTGTAGGGGCTGTTTATTGGAGTACATTAAAACAAACCTGATATCTCTAGGACATTCAGAAGCCAAGTTATAAGCCCACAAATGTGTAACTGGACTACTTCTTTAAATTGACACCAGATCCGGTGACCTTTGGGACATGGTTTGACCCCCTTAGGAAAGTGCTATCATCATGAAACGTTCAGATCACTTACAACTCAATAGATTCTACCTTCCTGTAACGTTTCAGCCTAATTGGACCTTGTTTTCACACAAATGAACCCAGAATGATGTGAAATTGTGCTTCGTGCAACATAATTCTGGGTGCCATTTAAAAACCATAAGTGCTAATGACTCCATTCCTTTTTGTGGTTGTAGGGGCTGTTGATTGGAGTACATTAAAACAAACCTGATCTCTCTAGGACATTCATAAGCCAAGTTATAAGCCCACAAATGTGTAACTGGACTACTTCTTTAAATTGACACCAGGCCCGGTGACCTTTGGGACATGGTTTGATACCCTATAGGAATGTGCGATCATCATGAAACGTACAGATCACTTACAGCTCAATAGATTCTACCTTCTTGTAACGTTTCAGGCTGATTGGACCTTGTTTTCACACAAATGGACCCAGAATGATGTGAAATTGTGCTTCGTGCAACATAATTCTGGGTGCCATTTAAAAACCATAAGTGCTAATGACGTCGTCGTCGTCGTCGTCTTCCTCCGCTTATCCGGGTCCGGGTCGCGGGGGCAGCATCCCAACTAGGGAGCTCCAGGCCGTCCTCTCCCCGGCCTTGTCCACCAGCTCCTCCGGCAGGACCCCAAGGCGTTCCCGGACCAGATTGGAGATGTAACTTCTCCAACGTGTCCTGGGTCGACCCGGGGGCCTTCTGCCGGCAGGACATGCCCGAAACACCTCCCCGGGGAGGCGTCCAGGAGGCATCCTGACCAGATGCCCAAACCACCTCAACTGGCTCCTTTCGATCCGGAGGAGCAGCGGTTCTACTCCGAGTCCCTCCCGAATGTCCGAGCTCCTCACCCTATCTCTAAGGCTGAGCCCGGCCACCCTACGGAGGAAACTCATTTCGGCCGCTTGTATCCGCGATCTCGTTCTTTCGGTCATTACCCAAAGCTCATGACCATAGGTGAGGATTGGGACGTAGATCGACCGGTAAATCGAGAGCCTGGCTTTCTGGCTCAGCTCCCTCTTCCCCACGACAGATCGGCTCAGTGTCCGCATCACTGCAGACGCCGAACCAATCCGCCTGTCGATCTCCCGATCCCTCCTACCCTCACTCGTGAACAAGACCCCGAGATACTTAAACTCCTCCACTTGAGGTAGGACCTCTCCCCCGACCCGGAGGTGGCAAGCCACCCTTTTCCGGTCGAGAACCATGGTCTCAGATTTGGAGGTGCTGATCCTCATCCCAGCCGCTTCACATTCGGCCGCGAACCTACCCAGCAAGAGCTGAAGGTCAGAGCTGGATGAAGCTAGGAGGACCACATCATCCGCAAAAAGCAGAGACGAGATTCTCCTGCCACCAAACTCGACACACTCCACACCACGGCTGCGTCTAGAAATTCTGTCCATAAAAGTGATGAACAGAATGGAGTGCTAATGACTCCATTCCTTTTTGTGGTTGTAGGGGCTGTTGATTGGAGTACACTAAAACAAACCTGATCTCTCTAGGACATTCAGAAGCCAAGTTATAAGCCCACAAATGTGTAACTGGACTACTTCTTTAAAGTGACACCAGATCCGGTGACCTTTGGGACATGGTTTGACCCCCTATAGGAATGAGCGATCATCATGAAACGTTCAGATCACTTACAACTCAATAGATTCTACCTTCTTGTAACGTTTCAGCCTGATTGGACCTTGTTTTCATACAAATGGACCCAGAATGATGTGAAATTGTGCTTCGTGCAACATAATTCTGGGTGCCAATTAAAAACCATAAGTGCTAATGACTCCATTCCTTTTTGGGGTAATAGGGGCTGTTAATTGGAGTACTCTAAAACCAACCTGACCTCTCTAGGATATTCAGAAGCCAAGTTATAAGCCCACAAATGTGTAACTGGACTACTTCTTTAAATTGACACCAGGCCCGGTGACCTTTGGGACATGGTTTGATACCCTATAGGAATGTGCGATCATCATGAAACGTACAGATCACTCACAACTCAATAGATTCTACCTTCTTGTAACGTTTCAGGCTGATTGGACCTTGTTTTCACACAAATGGACCCAGAATGATGTGAAATTGTGCTTCGTGCAAAATAATTCTGGGTGCCATTTAAAAACCATAAGTGCTAATGACTCCATTCCTTTTTGTGGTTGTAGGGGCTGTTGATTGGAGTACTATGAAACAAACCTGATCTCTCTAGGGCATTCAGAAGCCAAGTTATAAGCCCACAAATGTGTAACTGGACTACTTCTTTAAATTGACACCAGATCCGGTGACCTTTGGGACATGGTTTGACCCCCTTAGGAAAGTGCTATCATCATGAAACGTTCAGATCACTTACAACTCAATAGGTTCTACCTTCCTGTAACGTTTCAGCCTAATTGGACCTTGTTTTCACACAAATGAACCCAGAATGATGTGAAATTGTGCTTCGTGCAACATAATTCTGGGTGCCATTTACAAACCATAACTGCTAATGACTCCATTCCTTTTTGTGGTTGTAGGGGCTGTTGATTGGAGTACATTAAAACAAACCTGATATCTCTAGGACATTCAGAAGCCAAGTTATAAGCCCACAAATGTGTAACTGGACTACTTCTTTAAATTGACACCAGATCCGGTGACCTTTGGGACATGGTTTGACCCCCTTAGGAAAGTGCTATCATCATGAAACGTTCAGATCACTTACAACTCAATAGATTCTACCTTCCTGTAACGATTCAGCCTAATTGGACCTTGTTTTCACACAAATGAACCCAGAATGATGTGAAATTGTGCTTCGTGCAACATAATTCTGGGTGCCATTTAAAAACCATAAGTGCTAATGACTCCATTCCTTTTTGTGGTTGTAGGGGCTGTTGATTGGAGAACATTAAAACAAACCTGATCTCTCTAGGACATTCATAAGCCAAGTTATAAGCCCACAAATGTGTAACTGGACTACTTCTTTAAATTGACACCAGGCCCGGTGACCTTTGGGACATGGTTTGATACCCTATAGGAATGTGCGATCATCATGAAACGTACAGATCACTTACAACTCAATAGATTCTACCTTCTTGTAACGTTTCAGCCTGATTGGACCTTGTTTTCACACAAATGGACCCAGAATGATGTGAAATTGTGCTTCGTGCAACATAATTCTGGGTGCCATTTAAAAACCATAAGTGCTAATGACTCCATTCCTTTTTGTGGTTGTAGGGGCTGTTGATTGGAGTACTATGAAACAAACCTGATCTCTCTAGGGCATTCAGAAGCCAAGTTATAAGCCCACAAATGTGTAACTGGACTACTTTAAATTGACACCAGATCCGGTGACCTTTGGGACATGGTTTGACCCCCTTAGGAAAGTGCTATCATCATGAAACGTTCAGATCACTTACAACTCAATAGATTCTACCTTCCTGTAACGTTTCAGCCTAATTGGACCTTGTTTTCACACCAATGAACCCAGAATGATTTGAAATTGTGCTTCGTGCAACATAATTCTGGGTGCCATTGAAAAACCATAACTGCTAATGACTCCATTCCTTTTTGTGTTTGTAGGGGCTGTTGATTGGAGTACATTAAAACAAACCTGATATCTGTAGGACATTCAGAAGCCAAGTTATAAGCCCACAAATGTGTAACTGGACTACTTCTTTAAATTGACACCAGATCCGGTGACCTTTGGGACATGGTTTGACCCCCTTAGGAAAGTGCTATCATCATGAAACGTTCAGATCACTTACAACTCAATAGATTCTACCTTCCTGTAACGTTTCAGCCTAATTGGACCTTGTTTTCACACAAATGAACCCAGAATGATGTGAAATTGTGCTTCGTGCAACATAATTCTGGGTGCCATTTAAAAACCATAAGTGCTAATGACTCCATTCCTTTTTGTGGTTGTAGGGGCTGTTGATTGGAGTATATTAAAACAAACCTGATCTCTCTAGGACATTCATAAGCCAAGTTATAAGCCCACAAATGTGTAACTGGACTACTTCTTTAAATTGACACCAGATCCGGTGACCTTTGGGACATGGTTTGACCCCCTTAGGAAAGTGCTATCATCATGAAACGTTCAGATCACTTACAACTCAATAGATTCTACCTTCCTGTAACGTTTCAGCCTGATTGGACCTTGTTTTCACACAAATGAACCCAGAATGATGTGAAATTGTGCTTCGTGCAACATAATTCTGGGTGCCATTTACAAACCATAACTGCTAATGACTCCATTCCTTTTTGTGGTTGTAGGGGCTGTTTATTGGAGTACATTAAAACAAACCTGATATCTCTAGGACATTCAGAAGCCAAGTTATAAGCCCACAAATGTGTAACTGGACTACTTCTTTAAATTGACACCAGATCCGGTGACCTTTGGGACATGGTTTGACCCCCTTAGGAAAGTGCTATCATCATGAAACGTTCAGATCACTTACAACTCAATAGATTCTACCTTCCTGTAACGTTTCAGCCTAATTGGACCTTGTTTTCACACAAATGAACCCAGAATGATGTGAAATTGTGCTTCGTGCAACATAATTCTGGGTGCCATTTAAAAACCATAAGTGCTAATGACTCCATTCCTTTTTGTGGTTGTAGGGGCTGTTGATTGGAGTACATTAAAACAAACCTGATCTCTCTAGGACATTCATAAGCCAAGTTATAAGCCCACAAATGTGTAACTGGACTACTTCTTTAAATTGACACCAGGCCCGGTGACCTTTGGGACATGGTTTGATACCCTATAGGAATGTGCGATCATCATGAAACGTACAGATCACTTACAGCTCAATAGATTCTACCTTCTTGTAACGTTTCAGGCTGATTGGACCTTGTTTTCACACAAATGGACCCAGAATGATGTGAAATTGTGCTTCGTGCAACATAATTCTGGGTGCCATTTAAAAACCATAAGTGCTAATGACGTCGTCGTCGTCGTCGTCTTCCTCCGCTTATCCGGGTCCGGGTCGCGGGGGCAGCATCCCAACTAGGGAGCTCCAGGCCGTCCTCTCCCCGGCCTTGTCCACCAGCTCCTCCGGCAGGACCCCAAGGCGTTCCCGGACCAGATTGGAGATGTAACTTCTCCAACGTGTCCTGGGTCGACCCGGGGGCCTTCTGCCGGCAGGACATGCCCGAAACACCTCCCCGGGGAGGCGTCCAGGAGGCATCCTGACCAGATGCCCAAACCACCTCAACTGGCTCCTTTCGATCCGGAGGAGCAGCGGTTCTACTCCGAGTCCCTCCCGAATGTCCGAGCTCCTCACCCTATCTCTAAGGCTGAGCCCGGCCACCCTACGGAGGAAACTCATTTCGGCCGCTTGTATCCGCGATCTCGTTCTTTCGGTCATTACCCAAAGCTCATGACCATAGGTGAGGATTGGGACGTAGATCGACCGGTAAATCGAGAGCCTGGCTTTCTGGCTCAGCTCCCTCTTCCCCACGACAGATCGGCTCAGTGTCCGCATCACTGCAGACGCCGAACCAATCCGCCTGTCGATCTCCCGATCCCTCCTACCCTCACTCGTGAACAAGACCCCGAGATACTTAAACTCCTCCACTTGAGGTAGGACCTCTCCCCCGACCCGGAGGTGGCAAGCCACCCTTTTCCGGTCGAGAACCATGGTCTCAGATTTGGAGGTGCTGATCCTCATCCCAGCCGCTTCACATTCGGCCGCGAACCTACCCAGCAAGAGCTGAAGGTCAGAGCTGGATGAAGCTAGGAGGACCACATCATCCGCAAAAAGCAGAGACGAGATTCTCCTGCCACCAAACTCGACACACTCCACACCACGGCTGCGTCTAGAAATTCTGTCCATAAAAGTGATGAACAGAATGGAGTGCTAATGACTCCATTCCTTTTTGTGGTTGTAGGGGCTGTTGATTGGAGTACTATGAAACAAACCTGATCTCTCTAGGGCAGTCAGAAGCCAAGTTATAAGCCCACAAATGTGTAACTGGACTACTTCTTTAAATTGACACCAGATCCGGTGACCTTTGGGACATGGTTTGACCCCCTATAGGAATGAGCGATCATCATGAAACGTTCAGATCACTTACAACTCAATAGATTCTACCTTCTTGTAACGTTTCAGCCTGATTGGACCTTGTTTTCATACAAATGGACCCAGAATGATGTGAAATTGTGCTTCGTGCAACATAATTCTGGGTGCCATTTAAAAACCATAAGTTCTAATGACTCCATTCCTTTTTGTGGTTGTAGGGGCTGTTAATTGGAGTACTCTAAAACCAACCTGACCTCTCTAGGATATTCAGAAGCCAAGTTATAAGCCCAAAAAGGTGTAACTGGACTACTTCTTTAAATTGACACCAGATCCGGTGACCTTTGGGACATGGTTTGACCCCCAATAGGAATGAGCGATCATCATGAAACGTTCAGATCACTTACAACTCAATAGATTCTACCTTCTTGTAACGTTTCAGCCTGATTGGACCTTGTTTTCATACAAATGGACCCAGAATGATGTGAAATTGTGCTTCGTGCAACATAATTCTGGGTGCCATTTAAAAACCATAAGTGCTAATGACTCCATTCCTTTTTGGGGTAATAGGGGCTGTTAATTGGAGTACTCTAAAACCAACCTGACCTCTCTAGGATATTCAGAAGCCAAGTTATAAGCCCACAAATGTGTAACTGGACTACTTCTTTAAATTGACACCAGGCCCGGTGACCTTTGGGACATGGTTTGATACCCTATAGGAATGTGCGATCATCATGAAACGTACAGATCACTTACAACTCAATAGATTCTACCTTCTTGTAACGTTTCAGGCTGATTGGACCTTGTTTTCACACAAATGGACCCAGAATGATGTGAAATTGTGCTTCGTGCAACATAATTCTGGGTGCCATTTAAAAACCATAAGTGCTAATGACTCCATTCCTTTTTGTGGTTGTAGGGGCTGTTGATTGGAGTACTATGAAACAAACCTGATCTCTCTAGGGCATTCAGAAGCCAGGTTATAAGCCCACAAATGTGTAACTGGACTACTTCTTTAAATTGACACCAGATCCGGTGACCTTTGGGACATGGTTTGACCCCCTTAGGAAAGTGCTATCATCATGAAACGTTCAGATCACTTACAACTCAATAGGTTCTACCTTCCTGTAACGTTTCAGCCTAATTGGACCTTGTTTTCACACAAATGAACCCAGAATGATGTGAAATTGTGCTTCGTGCAACATAATTCTGGGTGCCATTTACAAACCATAACTGCTAATGACTCCATTCCTTTTTGTGGTTGTAGGGGCTGTTGATTGGAGTACATTAAAACAAACCTGATATCTCTAGGACATTCAGAAGCCAAGTTATAAGCCCACAAATGTGTAACTGGACTACTTCTTTAAATTGACACCAGATCCGGTGACCTTTGGGACATGGTTTGACCCCCTTAGGAAAGTGCTATTATCATGAAACGTTCAGATCACTTACAACTCATTAGATTCTACCTTCCTGTAACGATTCAGCCTAATTGGACCTTGTTTTCACACAAATGAACCCAGAATGATGTGAAATTGTGCTTCGTGCAACATAATTCTGGGTGCCATTTAAAAACCATAAGTGCTAATGACTCAATTCCTTTTTGTGGTTGTAGGGGCTGTTGATTGGAGAACATTAAAACAAACCTGATCTCTCTAGGACATTCATAAGCCAAGTTATAAGCCCACAAATGTGTAACTGGACTACTTCTTTAAATTGACACCAGGCCCGGTGACCTTTGGGACATGGTTTGATACCCTATAGGAATGTGCGATCATCATGAAACGTACAGATCACTTACAACTCAATAGATTCTACCTTCTTGTAACGTTTCAGCCTGATTGGACCTTGTTTTCACACAAATGGACCCAGAATGATGTGAAATTGTGCTTCGTGCAACATAATTCTGGGTGCCATTTAAAAACCATAAGTGCTAATGACTCCATTCCTTTTTGTGGTTGTAGGGGCTGTTGATTGGAGTACTATGAAACAAACCTGATCTCTCTAGGGCATTCAGAAGCCAAGTTATAAGCCCACAAATGTGTAACTGGACTACTTTAAATTGACACCAGATCCGGTGACCTTTGGGACATGGTTTGACCCCCTTAGGAAAGTGCTATCATCATGAAACGTTCAGATCACTTACAACTCAATAGATTCTACCTTCCTGTAACGTTTCAGCCTAATTGGACCTTGTTTTCACACAAATGAACCCAGAATGATTTGAAATTGTGCTTCGTGCAACATAATTCTGGGTGCCATTGAAAAACCATAACTGCTAATGACTCCATTCCTTTTTGTGTTTGTAGGGGCTGTTGATTGGAGTACATTAAAACAAACCTGATATCTGTAGGACATTCAGAAGCCAAGTTATAAGCCCACAAATGTGTAACTGGACTACTTCTTTAAATTGACACCAGATCCGGTGACCTTTGGGACATGGTTTGACCCCCTTAGGAAAGTGCTATCATCATGAAACGTTCAGATCACTTACAACTCAATAGATTCTACCTTCTTGTAACGTTTCAGCCTGATTGGACCTTGTTTTCATACAAATGGACCCAGAATGATGTGAAATTGTGCTTCGTGCAACATAATTCTGGGTGCCATTTAAAAACCATAAGTGCTAATGACTCCATTCCTTTTTGGGGTAATAGGGGCTGTTAATTGGAGTACTCTAAAACCAACCTGACCTCTCTAGGATATTCAGAAGCCAAGTTATAAGCCCACAAATGTGTAACTGGACTACTTCTTTAAATTGACACCAGGCCCGGTGACCTTTGGGACATGGTTTGATACCCTATAGGAATGTGCGATCATCATGAAACGTACAGATCACTTACAACTCAATAGATTCTACCTTCTTGTAACGTTTCAGGCTGATTGGACCTTGTTTTCACACAAATGGACCCAGAATGATGTGAAATTGTGCTTCGTGCAACATAATTCTGGGTGCCATTTAAAAACCATAAGTGCTAATGACTCCATTCCTTTTTGTGGTTGTAGGGGCTGTTGATTGGAGTACTATGAAACAAACCTGATCTCTCTAGGGCATTCAGAAGCCAGGTTATAAGCCCACAAATGTGTAACTGGACTACTTCTTTAAATTGACACCAGATCCGGTGACCTTTGGGACATGGTTTGACCCCCTTAGGAAAGTGCTATCATCATGAAACGTTCAGATCACTTACAACTCAATAGGTTCTACCTTCCTGTAACGTTTCAGCCTAATTGGACCTTGTTTTCACACAAATGAACCCAGAATGATGTGAAATTGTGCTTCGTGCAACATAATTCTGGGTGCCATTTACAAACCATAACTGCTAATGACTCCATTCCTTTTTGTGGTTGTAGGGGCTGTTGATTGGAGTACATTAAAACAAACCTGATATCTCTAGGACATTCAGAAGCCAAGTTATAAGCCCACAAATGTGTAACTGGACTACTTCTTTAAATTGACACCAGATCCGGTGACCTTTGGGACATGGTTTGACCCCCTTAGGAAAGTGCTATTATCATGAAACGTTCAGATCACTTACAACTCATTAGATTCTACCTTCCTGTAACGATTCAGCCTAATTGGACCTTGTTTTCACACAAATGAACCCAGAATGATGTGAAATTGTGCTTCGTGCAACATAATTCTGGGTGCCATTTAAAAACCATAAGTGCTAATGACTCAATTCCTTTTTGTGGTTGTAGGGGCTGTTGATTGGAGAACATTAAAACAAACCTGATCTCTCTAGGACATTCATAAGCCAAGTTATAAGCCCACAAATGTGTAACTGGACTACTTCTTTAAATTGACACCAGGCCCGGTGACCTTTGGGACATGGTTTGATACCCTATAGGAATGTGCGATCATCATGAAACGTACAGATCACTTACAACTCAATAGATTCTACCTTCTTGTAACGTTTCAGCCTGATTGGACCTTGTTTTCACACAAATGGACCCAGAATGATGTGAAATTGTGCTTCGTGCAACATAATTCTGGGTGCCATTTAAAAACCATAAGTGCTAATGACTCCATTCCTTTTTGTGGTTGTAGGGGCTGTTGATTGGAGTACTATGAAACAAACCTGATCTCTCTAGGGCATTCAGAAGCCAAGTTATAAGCCCACAAATGTGTAACTGGACTACTTTAAATTGACACCAGATCCGGTGACCTTTGGGACATGGTTTGACCCCCTTAGGAAAGTGCTATCATCATGAAACGTTCAGATCACTTACAACTCAATAGATTCTACCTTCCTGTAACGTTTCAGCCTAATTGGACCTTGTTTTCACACAAATGAACCCAGAATGATTTGAAATTGTGCTTCGTGCAACATAATTCTGGGTGCCATTGAAAAACCATAACTGCTAATGACTCCATTCCTTTTTGTGTTTGTAGGGGCTGTTGATTGGAGTACATTAAAACAAACCTGATATCTGTAGGACATTCAGAAGCCAAGTTATAAGCCCACAAATGTGTAACTGGACTACTTCTTTAAATTGACACCAGATCCGGTGACCTTTGGGACATGGTTTGACCCCCTTAGGAAAGTGCTATCATCATGAAACGTTCAGATCACTTACAACTCAATAGATTCTACCTTCCTGTAACGTTTCAGCCTAATTGGACCTTGTTTTCACACAAATGAACCCAGAATGATGTGAAATTGTGCTTCGTGCAACATATTTCTGGGTGCCATTTAAAAACCATAAGTGCTAATGACTCCATTCCTTTTTGTGGTTGTAGGGGCTGTTGATTGGAGTATATTAAAACAAACCTGATCTCTCTAGGACATTCATAAGCCAAGTTATAAGCCCACAAATGTGTAACTGGACTACTTCTTTAAATTGACACCAGATCCGGTGACCTTTGGGACATGGTTTGACCCCCTTAGGAAAGTGCTATCATCATGAAACGTTCAGATCACTTACAACTCAATAGATTCTACCTTCCTGTAACGTTTCAGCCTGATTGGACCTTGTTTTCACACAAATGAACCCAGAATGATGTGAAATTGTGCTTCGTGCAACATAATTCTGGGTGCCATTTAAAAACCATAAGTGCTAATGACTCCATTCCTTTTTGTGGTTGTAGGGGCTGTTGATTGGAGTACACTAAAACAAACCTGATCTCTCTAGGACATTCAGAAGCCAAGTTATAAGCCCACAAATGTGTAACTGGACTACTTCTATAAATTGACAGCAGATCCCGTGACCTTTGGGACATGGTTTGACCCCCTATAGGAATGAGCGATCATCATGAAACGTTCAGATCACTTACAACTCAATAGATTCTACCTTCTTGTAACGTTTCAGACTGATTGGACCTTGTTTTCATACAAATGGACCCAGAATGATGTGAAATTGTGCTTCGTGCAACATAATTCTGGGTGCCATTTAAAAACCATAAGTGCTAATGACTCCATTCCTTTTTGGGGTAATAGGGGCTGTTAATTGGAGTACTCTAAAACCAACCTGACCTCTCTAGGATATTCAGAAGCCAAGTTATAAGCCCACAAATGTGTAACTGGACTACTTCTTTAAATTGACACCAGGCCCGGTGACCTTTGGGACATGGTTTGATACCCTATAGGAATGTGCGATCATCATGAAACGTACAGATCACTTACAACTCAATAGATTCTACCTTCTTGTAACGTTTCAGCCTGATTGGACCTTGTTTTCACACAAATGAACCCAGAATGATGTGAAATTGTGCTTCGTGCAACATAATTCTGGGTGCCATTTAAAAACCATAAGTGCTAATGACTCCATTCCTTTTTGGGGTAATGGGGGCTGTTAATTGGAGTACTCTAAAACAAACCTGACCTCTCTAGGACATTCAGAAGCCAAGTTATAAGCCCACAAAGGTGTAACTGGACTACTTCTTTAAATTGACACCAGTCCCGGTGACCTTTGGGACATGGTTTGACCCCCTTAGGAAAGTGCTATCATCATGAAACGTTCATATCACTTACAACCCAATAGATTCTACCTTCCTGTAACGTTTCAGCCTGATTGTACCTTGTTTTCACACAAATGAACCCAGAATGATGTGAAATTGTGCTTCGTGCAACATAATTCTGGGTGCCATTTACAAACCATAAGTGCTAATGACTCCATTCCTTTTTGTGGTTGTAGGGGCTGTTGATTGGAGTACACTAAAACAAACCTGATCTCTCTAGGACATTCAGAAGCCAAGTTATAAGCCCACAAATGTGTAACTGGACTACTTCTTTAAATTGACACCAGATCCGGTGACCTTTGGGACATGGTTTGACCCCCTATAGGAATGAGCGATCATCATGAAACGTTCAGATCACTTACAACTCAATAGATTCTACCTTCGTGTAACGTTTCAGCCTGATTGGACCTTGTTTTCATACAAATGGACCCAGAATGATGTGAAATTGTGCTTCGTGCAACATAATTCTGGGTGCCATTTAAAAACCATAAGTGCTAATGACTCCATTCCTTTTTGGGGTAATAGGGGCTGTTAATTGGAGTACTCTAAAACCAACCTGACCTCTCTAGGATATTCAGAAGCCAAGTTATAAGCCCACAAATGTGTAACTGGACTACTTCTTTAAATTGACACCAGGCCCGGTGACCTTTGGGACATGGTTTGATACCCTATAGGAATGTGCGATCATCATGAAACGTACAGATCACTTACAACTCTATAGATTCTACCTTCTTGTAACGTTTCAGCCTGATTGGACCTTGTTTTCACACAAATGAACCCAGAATGATGTGAAATTGTGCTTCGTGCAACATAATTCTGGGTGCCATTTAAAAACCATAAGTGCTAATGACTCCATTCCTTTTTGGGGTAATGGGGGCTGTTAATTGGAGTACTCTAAAACAAACCTGACCTCTCTAGGACATTCAGAAGCCAAGTTATAAGCCCACAAAGGTGTAACTGGACTACTTCTTTAAAGTGACACCAGTCCCAGTGACCTTTGGGACATGGTTTGACCCCCTTAGGAAAGTGCTATCATCATGAAACGTTCAGATCACTTACAACCCAATAGATTCTACCTTCCTGTAACGTTCAGCCTGATTGGACCTTGTTTTCACACAAATGAACCCAGAATGATGTGAAATTGTGCTTTGTGCAACATAATTCTGGGTGCCATTTACAAACCATAAGTGCTAATGACTCCATTCCTTTTTGTGGTTGTAGGGGCTGTTGATTGGGGTACACTAAAACAAACCTGATCTCTCTAGGACATTCAGAAGCCAAGTTATAAGCCCACAAATGTGTAACTGGACTACTTCTTTAAATTGACACCAGATCCGGTGACCTTTGGGACATGGTTTGACCCCCTTAGGAAAGTGCTATCATCATGAAACGTTCAGATCACTTACAACTCAATAGATTCTACCTTCCTGTAACGTTTCAGCCTAATTGGACCTTGTTTTCACACAAATGAACCCAGAATGATGTGAAATTGTGATTCGTGCAACATAATTCTGGGTGCCATTTAAAAACCATAAGTGCTAATGACTCCATTCCTTTTTGTGGTTGTAGGGGCTGTTGATTGGAGTACATTAAAACAAACCTGATCTCTCTGGGACATTCATAAGCCAAGTTATAAGCCCACAAATGTGTAACTGGACTACTTCTTTAAATTGACACCAGATCCGGTGACCTTTGGGACATGGTTTAACCCCCTTAGGAAAGTGCTATCATCATGAAACGTTCAGATCACTTACAACTCAATAGATTCTACCTTCCTGTAACGTTTCAGCCTGATTGGACCTTGTTTTCACACAAATGAACCCAGAATGATGTGAAATTGTGCTTCGTGCAACATAATTCTGGGTGCCATTTAAAAACCATAAGTGCTAATGACTCCATTCCTTTTTGTGGTTGTAGGGGCTGTTGATTGGAGTACACTAAAACAAACCTGATCTCTCTAGGACATTCATAAGCCAAGTTATAAGCCCACAAAGGTGTAACTGGACTACTTCTTTAAAGTGACACCAGTCCAGGTGACCTTTGGGACACGGTTTGACCCCCTTAGGAAAGTGCTATCATCATGAAACGTTCAGATCACTTACAACCCAATAGATTCTACCTTCTTGTAACGTTTCAGCCTGATTGGACCTTGTTTTCACACAAATGAACCCAGAATGATGTGAAATTGTGCTTCGTGCAACATAATTCTGGGTGCCATTTAAAAACCATAAGTGCTAATGACTCCATTCCTTTTTGTGGTTGTAGGGGCTGTTGATTGGAGTACACTAAAACCAACCTGACCTCTCTAGGATATTCAGAAGCCAAGTTATAAGCCCACAAATGTGTAACTGGACTACTTCTTTAAATTGACACCAGGCCCGGTGACCTTTGGGACATGGTTTGATACCCTATAGGAATGTGCGATCATCATGAAACGTACAGATCACTTACAACTCAATAGATTCTACCTTCTTGTAACGTTTCAGCCTGATTGGACCTTGTTTTCACACAAATGGACCCAGAATGATGTGAAATTGTGCTTCGTGCAACATAATTATGGGTGCCATTTAAAAACCATAAGTGCTAATGACTCCATTCCTTTTTGGGGTAATGGGGGCTGTTAATTGGAGTACTCTAAAACAAACCTGACCTCTCTAGGACATTCAGAAGCCAAGTTATAAGCCCACAAAGGTGTAACTGGACTACTTCTTTAAAGTGACACCAGTCCCGGTGACCTTTGGGACATGGTTTGACCCCCTTAGGAAAGTGCTATCATCATGAAACGTTCAGATCACTTACATCCCAATAGATTCTACCTTCCTGTAACGTTTCAGCCTGATTGGACCTTGTTTTCACACAAATGAACCCAGAATGATGTGAAATTGTGCTTCGTGCAACATAATTCTGGGTGCCATTTACAAACCATAAGAGCTAATGACTCCATTCCTTTTTGTGGTTGTAGGGGCTGTTGATTGGAGTACACTAAAACAAAGCTGATCTCTCTAGGACATTCAGAAGCCAAGTTATAAGCCCACAAATGTGTAACTGGACTACTTCTTTAAATTGACACCAGATCCGGTGACCTTTGGGACATGGTTTGACCCCCTTAGGAAAGTGCTATCATCATGAAATGTTCAGATCACTTACAACTCAATAGATTCTACCTTCCTGTAACGTTTCAGCCTGATTGGACCTTGTTTTCACACAAATGAACCCAGAATGATATGAAATTGTGCTTCGTGCAACATAATTCTGGGTGCCATTTAAAAACCATAAGTGCTAATGACTCCATTCCTTTTTGTGGTTGTAGGGGCTGTTAATTGGAGTACACTAAAACAAACCTGATCTCTCTAGGCCATTCAGAAGCCAAGTTATAAGCCCACAAATGTGTAACTGGACTACTTCTTTAAATTGACACCAGATCCAGTTACCTTTGGGACATGGTTTGACCCCCTTAGGAAAGCGCTATCAACATGAAATGTTCAGATCACTTACAACTCAATAGATTCTACCTTCTTGTAACGTATCAGCCTGATTGGACCTTGTTTTCACACAAATGGACCCAGAATGATGTGAAATTGTGCTTCGTGCAACATAATTCTGGGTGCCATTTAAAAACCATAAGTGCTAATGACTCCATTCCTTTTTGGGGTAATGGGGGCTGTTAATTGGAGTACTCTAAAACAAACCTGACCTCTCTAGGACATTCAGAAGCCAAGTTATAAGCCCACAAAGGTGTAACTGGACTACTTCTTTAAAGTGACACCAGGCCCGGTGACCTTTGGGACATGGTTTCACCCCCTTAGGAAAGTGCTATCATCATGAAACGTTCAGATCACTTACAACTCAATAGATTCTACCTTCCTGTAACGTTTCAGCCTGATTGGACCTTGTTTTCACACAAATGAACCCAGAATGATGTGAAATTGTGCTTCGTGCAACATAATTCTGGGTGCCATTTAAAAACCATAAGTGCTAATGACTCCATTCCTTTTTGTGGTTGTAGGGGCTGTTGATTGGAGCACACTAAAACAAACCTGATCTCTATAGGCCATTCAGAAGCCAAGTTATGAGCCCACAAATGTGTAACTGGACTACTTCTTTAAATTGACACCAGATCCGGTGACCTTTGGGACATGGTTTGACCCCCTTAGGAAAGTGCTATCATCATGAAACATTCAGATCACTTACAACTCAATAGATTCTACCTTCCTGTAACGTTTCAGCCTAATTGGACCTTGTTTTCACACAAATGAACCCAGAATGATGTGAAATTGTGCTTTGTGCAACATAATTCTGGGTGCCATTTACAAACCATAAGTGCTAATGACTCCATTCCTTTTTGTGGTTGTAGGGGCTGTTGATTGGAGTACACTAAAACAAACCTGATCTCTCTAGGACATTCAGAAGCCAAGTTATAAGCCCACAAATGTGTAACTGGACTACTTCTTTAAATTGACACCAGATCCGGTGACCTTTGGGACATGGTTTTACCCCCTTAGGAAAGTGCTATCATCATGAAACGTTCAGATCACTTACAACTCAATAGATTCTACCTTCCTGTAACGTTTCAGCCTGATTGGACCTTGTTTTCACACAAATGAACCCAGAATGATGTGAAATTGTGCTTCGTGCAACATAATTCTGGGTGCCATTTAAAAACCATAAGTGCTAATGACTCCATTCCTTTTTGTGGTTGTAGGGGCTGTTGATTGGAGTACACTAAAACAAACCTGATCTCTCTAGGACATTCAGAAGCCAAGTTATAAGCCCACAAATGTGTAACTGGACTACTTCTTTAAATTGACACCAGATCCGGTGACCTTTGGGACATGGTTTGACCCCCTATAGGAATGAGCGATCATCATGAAACATTCAGATCACTTACAACACAATAGATTCTACCTTCTTGTAACGTTTCAGCCTGATTGGACCTTGTTTTCACACAAATGAACCCAGAATGATATGAAATTGTGCTTCGTGCAACATAATTCTGGGTGCCATTTACAAACCATAAGTGCTAATGACTCCATTCCTTTTTGTGGTTGTAGGGGCTGTTAACTGGAGTACACTAAAACAAACCTGATCTCTCTAGGCCATTCAGAAGCCAAGTTATAAGCCCACAAATGTGTAACTGGACTACTTCTTTAAATTGACACCAGATCCGGTTACCTTTGGGACATGGTTTGACCCCCTTAGGAAAGCGCTATCAACATGAAACGTTCAGATCACTTACAACTCAATAGATTCTACCTTCTTGTAACGTTTCAGCCTGATTGGACCTTGTTTTCACACAAATGAACCCAGAATGATGTGAAATTGTGCTTCGTGCAACATAATTCTGGGTGCCATTTAAAAACCATAAGTGCTAATTACTCCATTCCTTTTTGGGGTAATGGGGGCTGTTAATTGGAGTACTCTAAAACAAACCTGACCTCTCTAGGACATTCAGAAGCCAAGTTATAAGCCCACAAATGTGTAACTGGACTACTTCTTTAAAGTGACACCAGTCCCGGTGACCTTTGGGACACGGTTTGACCCCCTTAGGAAAGTGCTATCATCATGAAACGTTCAGATCACTTACAACCCAATAGATTCTACCTTCTTGTAACGTTTCAGCCTGATTGGACCTTGTTTTCACACAAATGAATCCAGAATGATGTGAAATTGTGCTTCGTGCAACATAATTCTGGGTGCCATTTAAAAACCATAAGTGCTAATGACTCCATTCCTTTTTGTGGTTGTAGGGGCTGTTGATTGGAGTACACTAAAACCAACCTGACCTCTCTAGGATATTCAGAAGCCAAGTTATAAGCCCACAAATGTGTAACTGGACTACTTCTTTAAATTGACACCAGGCCCGGTGACCTTTGGGACATGGTTTGATACCCTATAGGAATGTGCGATCATCATGAAACGTACAGATCACTTACAACTCAATAGATTCTACCTTCTTGTAACGTTTCAGCCTGATTGGACCTTGTTTTCACACAAATGGACCCAGAATGATGTGAAATTGTGCTTCGTGCAACATAATTCTGGGTGCCATTTAAAAACCATAAGTGCTAATGACTCCATTCCTTTTTGGGGTAATGGGGGCTGTTAATTGGAGTACTCTAAAACAAACCTGACCTCTCTAGGACATTCAGAAGCCAAGTTATAAGCCCACAAAGGTGTAACTGGACTACTTCTTTAAAGTGACACCAGTCCCGGTGACCTTTGGGACATGGTTTGACCCCCTTAAGAAAGTGCTATCATCATGAAACGTTCAGATCACTTACATCCCAATAGATTCTACCTTCCTGTAACGTTTCAGCCTGATTGGACCTTGTTTTCACACAAATGAACCCAGAATGATGTGAAATTGTGCTTCGTGCAACATAATTCTGGGTGCCATTTACAAACCATAAGAGCTAATGACTCCATTCCTTTTTGTGGTTGTAGGGGCTGTTGATTGGAGTACACTAAAACAAACCTGATCTCTCTAGGCCATTCAGAAGCCAAGTTATAAGCCCACAAATGTGTAACTGGACTACTTCTTTAAATTGACACCAGATCCAGTTACCTTTGGGACATGGTTTGACCCCCTTAGGAAAGCGCTATCAACATGAAATGTTCAGATCACTTACAACTCAATAGATTCTACCTTCTTGTAACGTTTCAGCCTGATTGGACCTTGTTTTCACACAAATGGACCCAGAATGATGTGAAATTGTGCTTCGTGCAACATAATTCTGGGTGCCATTTAAAAACCATAAGTGCTAATGACTCCATTCCTTTTTGGGGTAATGGGGGCTGTTAATTGGAGTACTCTAAAACAAACCTGACCTATCTAGGACATTCAGAAGCCAAGTTATAAGCCCACAAAGGTGTAACTGGACTACTTCTTTAAAGTGACACCAGGCCCGGTGACCTTTGGGACATGGTTTCACCCCCTTAGGAAAGTGCTATCATCATGAAACGTTCAGATCACTTACAACTCAATAGATTCTACCTTCCTGTAACGTTTCAGCCTGATTGGACCTTGTTTTCACACAAATGAACCCAGAATGATGTGAAATTGTGCTTCGTGCAACATAATTCTGGGTGCCATTTAAAAACCATAAGTGCTAATGACTCCATTCCTTTTTGTGGTTGTAGGGGCTGTTGATTGGAGCACACTAAAACAAACCTGATCTCTATAGGCCATTCAGAAGCCAAGTTATGAGCCCACAAATGTGTAACTGGACTACTTCTTTAAATTGACACCAGATCCGGTGACCTTTGGGACATGGTTTGACCCCCTTAGGAAAGTGCTATCATCATGAAACGTTCAGATCACTTACAACTCAATAGATTCTACCTTCCTGTAACGTTTCAGCCTAATTGGACCTTGTTTTCACACAAATGAACCCAGAATGATGTGAAATTGTGCTTTGTGCAACATAATTCTGGGTGCCATTTACAAACCATAAGTGCTAATGACTCCATTCCTTTTTGTGGTTGTAGGGGCTGTTGATTGGAGTACACTAAAACAAACCTGATCTCTCTAGGACATTAAGAAGCCAAGTTATAAGCCCACAAATGTGTAACTGGACTACTTCTTTAAATTGACACCAGATCCGGTGACCTTTGGGACATGGTTTGACCCCCTTAGGAAAGTGCTATCATCATGAAACGTTCAGATCACTTACAACTCAATAGATTCTACCTTCCTGTAACGTTTCAGCCTGATTGGACCTTGTTTTCACACAAATGAACCCAGAATGATGTGAAATTGTGCTTCGTGCAACATAATTCTGGGTGCCATTTAAAAACCATAAGTGCTAATGACTCCATTCCTTTTTGTGGTTGTAGGGGCTGTTGATTGGAGTACACTAAAACAAACCTGATCTCTCTAGGACATTCAGAAGCCAAGTTATAAGCCCACAAATGTGTAACTGGACTACTTCTTTAAATTGACACCAGATCCGGTGACCTTTGGGACATGGTTTGATCCCCTATAGGAATGAGCGATCATCATGAAACATTCAGATCACTTACAACTCAATAGATTCTACCTTCTTGTAACGTTTCAGCCTGATTGGACCTTGTTTTCATACAAATGGACCCAGAATGATGTGAAATTGTGCTTCGTGCAACATAATTCTGGGTGCCATTTAAAAACCATAAGTGCTAATGACTCCATTCCTTTTTGGGGTAATAGGGGCTGTTAATTGGAGTACTCTAAAACCAACCTGACCTCTCTAGGATATTCAGAAGCCAAGTTATAAGCCCACAAATGTGTAACTGGACTACTTCTTTAAATTGACACCAGGCCCGGTGACCTTTGGGACATGGTTTGATACCCTATAGGAATGTGCGATCATCATGAAACGTACAGATCACTTACAACTCAATAGATTCTACCTTCTTGTAACGTTTCAGCCTGATTGGACCTTGTTTTCACACAAATGGACCCAGAATGATGTGAAATTGTGCTTCGTGCAAAATAATTCTGGGTGCCATTTAAAAACCATAAGTGCTAATGACTCCATTCCTTTTTGGGGTAATGGGGGCTGTTAATTGGAGTACTCTAAAACAAACCTGACCTCTCTAGGACATTCAGAAGCCAAGTTATAAGCCCACAAAGGTGTAACTGGACTACTTCTTTAAAGTGACACCAGTCCCGGTGACCTTTGGGACATGGTTTGACCCCCTTAGGAAAGTGCTATCATCATGAAACGTTCAGATCACTTACAACCCAATAGATTCTACCTTCCTGTAACGTTTCAGCCTGATTGGACCTTGTTTTCACACAAATGAACCCAGAATGATATGAAATTGTGCTTCGTGCAACATAATTCTGGGTGCCATTTACAAACCATAAGTGCTAATGACTCCATTCCTTTTTGTGGTTGTAGGGGCTGTTAACTGGAGTACACTAAAACAAACCTGATCTCTCTAGGCCATTCAGAAGCCAAGTTATAAGCCCACAAATGTGTAACTGGACTACTTCTTTAAATTGACACCAGATCCGGTTACCTTTGGGACATGGTTTGACCCCCTTAGGAAAGCGCTATCAACATGAAACGTTCAGATCACTTACAACTCAATAGATTCTACCTTCTTGTAACGTTTCAGCCTGATTGGACCTTGTTTTCACACAAATGAACCCAGAATGATGTGAAATTGTGCTTCGTGCAACATAATTCTGGGTGCCATTTAAAAACCATAAGTGCTAATTACTCCATTCCTTTTTGGGGTAATGGGGGCTGTTAATTGGAGTACTCTAAAACAAACCTGACCTCTCTAGGACATTCAGAAGCCAAGTTATAAGCCCACAAATGTGTAACTGGACTACTTCTTTAAAGTGACACCAGTCCCGGTGACCTTTGGGACACGGTTTGACCCCCTTAGGAAAGTGCTATCATCATGAAACGTTCAGATCACTTACAACCCAATAGATTCTACCTTCTTGTAACGTTTCAGCCTGATTGGACCTTGTTTTCACACAAATGAATCCAGAATGATGTGAAATTGTGCTTCGTGCAACATAATTCTGGGTGCCATTTAAAAACCATAAGTGCTAATGACTCCATTCCTTTTTGTGGTTGTAGGGGCTGTTGATTGGAGTACACTAAAACCAACCTGACCTCTCTAGGATATTCAGAAGCCAAGTTATAAGCCCACAAATGTGTAACTGGACTACTTCTTTAAATTGACACCAGGCCCGGTGACCTTTGGGACATGGTTTGATACCCTATAGGAATGTGCGATCATCATGAAACGTACAGATCACTTACAACTCAATAGATTCTACCTTCTTGTAACGTTTCAGCCTGATTGGACCTTGTTTTCACACAAATGGCCCCAGAATGATGTGAAATTGTGCTTCGTGCAACATAATTATGGGTGCCATTTAAAAACCATAAGTGCTAATGACTCCATTCCTTTTTGGGGTAATGGGGGCTGTTAATTGGAGTACTCTAAAAAAAACCTGACCTCTCTAGGACATTCAGAAGCCAAGTTATAAGCCCACAAAGGTGTAACTGGACTACTTCTTTAAAGTGACACCAGTCCCGGTGACCTTTGGGACATGGTTTGACCCCCTTAAGAAAGTGCTATCATCATGAAACGTTCAGATCACTTACATCCCAATAGATTCTACCTTCCTGTAACGTTTCAGCCTGATTGGACCTTGTTTTCACACAAATGAACCCAGAATGATGTGAAATTGTGCTTCGTGCAACATAATTCTGGGTGCCATTTACAAACCATAAGAGCTAATGACTCCATTCCTTTTTGTGGTTGTAGGGGCTGTTGATTGGAGTACACTAAAACAAACCTGATCTCTCTAGGCCATTCAGAAGCCAAGTTATAAGCCCACAAATGTGTAACTGGACTACTTCTTTAAATTGACACCAGATCCAGTTACCTTTGGGACATGGTTTGACCCCCTTAGGAAAGCGCTATCAACATGAAATGTTCAAATCACTTACAACTCAATAGATTCTACCTTCTTGTAACGTTTCAGCCTGATTGGACCTTGTTTTCACACAAATGGACCCAGAATGATGTGAAATTGTGCTTCGTGCAACATAATTCTGGGTGCCATTTAAAAACCATAAGTGCTAATGACTCCATTCCTTTTTGGGGTAATGGGGGCTGTTAATTGGAGTACTCTAAAACAAACCTGACCTATCTAGGACATTCAGAAGCCAAGTTATAAGCCCACAAAGGTGTAACTGGACTACTTCTTTAAAGTGACACCAGGCCCGGTGACCTTTGGGACATGGTTTCACCCCCTTAGGAAAGTGCTATCATCATGAAACGTTCAGATCACTTACAACTCAATAGATTCTACCTTCCTGTAACGTTTCAGCCTGATTGGACCTTGTTTTCACACAAATGAACCCAGAATGATGTGAAATTGTGCTTCGTGCAACATAATTCTGGGTGCCATTTAAAAACCATAAGTGCTAATGACTCCATTCCTTTTTGTGGTTGTAGGGGCTGTTGATTGGAGCACACTAAAACAAACCTGATCTCTATAGGCCATTCAGAAGCCAAGTTATGAGCCCACAAATGTGTAACTGGACTACTTCTTTAAATTGACACCAGATCCGGTGACCTTTGGGACATGGTTTGACCCCCTTAGGAAAGTGCTATCATCATGAAACGTTCAGATCACTTACAACTCAATAGATTCTACCTTCCTGTAACGTTTCAGCCTAATTGGACCTTGTTTTCACACAAATGAACCCAGAATGATGTGAAATTGTGCTTTGTGCAACATAATTCTGGGTGCCATTTACAAACCATAAGTGCTAATGACTCCATTCCTTTTTGTGGTTGTAGGGGCTGTTGATTGGAGTACACTAAAACAAACCTGATCTCTCTAGGACATTAAGAAGCCAAGTTATAAGCCCACAAATGTGTAACTGGACTACTTCTTTAAATTGACACCAGATCCGGTGACCTTTGGGACATGGTTTGACCCCCTTAGGAAAGTGCTATCATCATGAAACGTTCAGATCACTTACAACTCAATAGATTCTACCTTCCTGTAACGTTTCAGCCTGATTGGACCTTGTTTTCACACAAATGAACCCAGAATGATGTGAAATTGTGCTTCGTGCAACATAATTCTGGGTGCCATTTAAAAACCATAAGTGCTAATGACTCCATTCCTTTTTGTGGTTGTAGGGGCTGTTGATTGGAGTACACTAAAACAAACCTGATCTCTCTAGGACATTCAGAAGCCAAGTTATAAGCCCACAAATGTGTAACTGGACTACTTCTTTAAATTGACACCAGATCCGGTGACCTTTGGGACATGGTTTGATCCCCTATAGGAATGAGCGATCATCATGAAACATTCAGATCACTTACAACTCAATAGATTCTACCTTCTTGTAACGTTTCAGCCTGATTGGACCTTGTTTTCATACAAATGGACCCAGAATGATGTGAAATTGTGCTTCGTGCAACATAATTCTGGGTGCCATTTAAAAACCATAAGTGCTAATGACTCCATTCCTTTTTGTGGTTGTAGGGGCTGTTGACTGGAGTACACTAAAACAAACCTGATCTCTCTAGGCCATTCAGAAGCCAAGTTATAAGCCCACAAATGTGTAACTGGACTACTTCTTTAAATTGACACCAGATCCGGTTACCTTTGGGACATGGTTTGACCCCCTTAGGAAAGCGCTATCAACATGAAACGTTCAGATCACTTACAACTCAATAGATTCTACCTTCTTGTAACGTTTCAGCCTGATTGGACCTTGTTTTCACACAAATGAACCCAGAATGATGTGAAATTGTGCTTCGTGCAACATAATTCTGGGTGCCATTTAAAAACCATAAGTGCTAATTACTCCATTCCTTTTTGGGGTAATGGGGGCTGTTAATTGGAGTACTCTAAAACAAACCTGACCTCTCTAGGACATTCAGAAGCCAAGTTATAAGCCCACAAAGGTGTAACTGGACTACTTCTTTAAAGTGACACCAGTCCCGGTGACCTTTGGGACATGGTTTGACCCCCTTAGGAAAGTGCTATCATCATGAAACGTTCAGATCACTTACAACCCAATAGATTCTACCTTCCTGTAACGTTTCAGCCTGATTGGACCTTGTTTTCACACAAATGAACCCAGAATGATATGAAATTGT
This sequence comes from Nothobranchius furzeri, assembly GCF_043380555.1. NCBI lineage: Eukaryota > Metazoa > Chordata > Actinopteri > Cyprinodontiformes > Nothobranchiidae > Nothobranchius > Nothobranchius furzeri. Next base: position 20,437,293 of record NC_091756.1, read on the forward strand.
GCTTCGTGCAACATAATTCTGGGTGCCATTTACAAACCATAAGTGCTAATGACTCCATTCCTTTTTGTGGTTGTAGGGGCTGTTAACTGGAGTACACTAAAACAAACCTGATCTCTCTAGGCCATTCAGAAGCCAAGTTATAAGCCCACAAATGTGTAACTGGACTACTTCTTTAAATTGACACCAGATCCGGTTACCTTTGGGACATGGTTTGACCCCCTTAGGAAAGCGCTATCAACATGAAACGTTCAGATCACTTACAACTCAATAGATTCTACCTTCTTGTAACGTTTCAGCCTGATTGGACCTTGTTTTCACACAAATGAACCCAGAATGATGTGAAATTGTGCTTCGTGCAACATAATTCTGGGTGCCATTTAAAAATCATAAGTGCTAATTACTCCATTCCTTTTTGGGGTAATGGGGGCTGTTAATTGGAGTACTCTAAAACAAACCTGACCTCTCTAGGACATTCAGAAGCCAAGTTATAAGCCCACAAAGGTGTAACTGGACTACTTCTTTAAAGTGACACCAGTCCCGGTGACCTTTGGGACACGGTTTGACCCCCTTAGGAAAGTGCTATCATCATGAAACGTTCAGATCACTTACAACCCAATAGATTCTACCTTCTTGTAACGTTTCAGCCTGATTGGACCTTGTTTTCACACAAATGAACCCAGAATGATGTGAAATTGTGCTTCGTGCAACATAATTCTGGGTGCCATTTAAAAACCATAAGTGCTAATGACTCCATTCCTTTTTGTGGTTGTAGGGGCTGTTGATTGGAGTACACTAAAACCAACCTGACCTCTCTAGGATATTCAGAAGCCAAGTTATAAGCCCACAAATGTGTAACTGGACTACTTCTTTAAATTGACACCAGGCCCGGTGACCTTTGGGACATGGTTTGATACCCTATAGGAATGTGCGATCATCATGAAACGTACAGATCACTTACAACTCAATAGATTCTACCTTCTTGTAACGTTTCAGCCTGATTGGACCTTGTTTTCACACAAATGGACCCAGAATGATGTGAAATTGTGCTTCGTGCAACATAATTATGGGTGCCATTTAAAAACCATAAGTGCTAATGACTCCATTCCTTTTTGGGGTAATGGGGGCTGTTAATTGGAGTACTCTAAAACAAACCTGACCTCTCTAGGACATTCAGAAGCCAAGTTATAAGCCCACAAAGGTGTAACTGGACTACTTCTTTAAAGTGACACCAGTCCCGGTGACCTTTGGGACATGGTTTGACCCCCTTAAGAAAGTGCTATCATCATGAAACGTTCAGATCACTTACATCCCAATAGATTCTACCTTCCTGTAACGTTTCAGCCTGATTGGACCTTGTTTTCACACAAATGAACCCAGAATGATGTGAAATTGTGCTTCGTGCAACATAATTCTGGGTGCCATTTACAAACCATAAGAGCTAATGACTCCATTCCTTTTTGTGGTTGTAGGGGCTGTTGATTGGAGTACACTAAAACAAACCTGATCTCTCTAGGACATTAAGAAGCCAAGTTATAAGCCCACAAATGTGTAACTGGACTACTTCTTTAAATTGACACCAGATCCGGTGACCTTTGGGACATGGTTTGACCCCCTTAGGAAAGTGCTATCATCATGAAATGTTCAGATCACTTACAACTCAATAGATTCTACCTTCCTGTAACGTTTCAGCCTGATTGGACCTTGTTTTCACACAAATGAACCCAGAATGATATGAAATTGTGCTTCGTGCAACATAATTCTGGGTGCCATTTAAAAACCATAAGTGCTAATGACTCCATTCCTTTTTGTGGTTGTAGGGGCTGTTAATTGGAGTACACTAAAACAAACCTGATCTCTCTAGGCCATTCAGAAGCCAAGTTATAAGCCCACAAATGTGTAACTGGACTACTTCTTTAAATTGACACCAGATCCAGTTACCTTTGGGACATGGTTTGACCCCCTTAGGAAAGCGCTATCAACATGAAATGTTCAGATCACTTACAACTCAATAGATTCTACCTTCTTGTAACGTTTCAGCCTGACTGGACCTTGTTTTCACACAAATGGACCCAGAATGATGTGAAATTGTGCTTCGTGCAACATAATTCTGGGTGCCATTTAAAAACCATAAGTGCTAATGACTCCATTCCTTTTTGGGGTAATGGGGGCTGTTAATTGGAGTACTCTAAAACAAACCTGACCTATCTAGGACATTCAGATGCCAAGTTATAAGCCCACAAAGGTGTAACTGGACTACTTCTTTAAAGTGACACCAGGCCCGGTGACCTTTGGGACATGGTTTCACCCCCTTAGGAAAGTGCTATCATCATGAAACGTTCAGATCACTTACAACTCAATAGATTCTACCTTCCTGTAACGTTTCAGCCTGATTGGACCTTGTTTTCACACAAATGAACCCAGAATGATGTGAAATTGTGCTTCGTGCAACATAATTCTGGGTGCCATTTAAAAACCATAAGTGCTAATGACTCCATTCCTTTTTGTGGTTGTAGGGGCTGTTGATTGGAGCACACTAAAACAAACCTGATCTCTATAGGCCATTCAGAAGCCAAGTTATGAGCCCACAAATGTGTAACTGGACTACTTCTTTAAATTGACACCAGATCCGGTGACCTTTGGGACATGGTTTGACCCCCTTAGGAAAGTGCTATCATCATGAAACGTTCAGATCACTTACAACTCAATAGATTCTACCTTCCTGTAACGTTTCAGCCTAATTGGACCTTGTTTTCACACAAATGAACCCAGAATGATGTGAAATTGTGCTTTGTGCAACATAATTCTGGGTGCCATTTACAAACCATAAGTGCTAATGACTCCATTCCTTTTTGTGGTTGTAGGGGCTGTTGATTGGAGTACACTAAAACAAACCTGATCTCTCTAGGACATTAAGAAGCCAAGTTATAAGCCCACAAATGTGTAACTGGACTACTTCTTTAAATTGACACCAGATCCGGTGACCTTTGGGACATGGTTTGACCCCCTTAGGAAAGTGCTATCATCATGAAACGTTCAGATCACTTACAACTCAATAGATTCTACCTTCCTGTAACGTTTCAGCCTGATTGGACCTTGTTTTCACACAAATGAACCCAGAATGATGTGAAATTGTGCTTCGTGCAACATAATTCTGGGTGCCATTTAAAAACCATAAGTGCTAATGACTCCATTCCTTTTTGTGGTTGTAGGGGCTGTTGATTGGAGTACACTAAAACAAACCTGATCTCTCTAGGACATTCAGAAGCCAAGTTATAAGCCCACAAATGTGTAACTGGACTACTTCTTTAAATTGACACCAGATCCGGTGACCTTTGGGACATGGTTTGACCCCCTATAGGAATGAGCGATCATCATGAAACATTCAGATCACTTACAACTCAATAGATTCTACCTTCTTGTAACGTTTCAGCCTGATTGGACCTTGTTTTCATACAAATGGACCCAGAATGATGTGAAATTGTGCTTCGTGCAACATAATTCTGGGTGCCATTTAAAAACCATAAGTGCTAATGACTCCATTCCTTTTTGGGGTAATAGGGGCTGTTAATTGGAGTACTCTAAAACCAACCTGACCTCTCTAGGATATTCAGAAGCCAAGTTATAAGCCCACAAATGTGTAACTGGACTACTTCTTTAAATTGACACCAGGCCCGGTGACCTTTGGGACATGGTTTGATACCCTATAGGAATGTGCGATCATCATGAAACGTACAGATCACTTACAACTCAATAGATTCTACCTTCTTGTAACGTTTCAGCCTGATTGGACCTTGTTTTCACACAAATGGACCCAGAATGATGTGAAATTGTGCTTCGTGCAACATAATTCTGGGTGCCATTTAAAAACCATAAGTGCTAATGACTCCATTCCTTTTTGTGGTTGTAGGGGCTGTTGACTGGAGTACACTAAAACAAACCTGATCTCTCTAGGCCATTCAGAAGCCAAGTTATAAGCCCACAAATGTGTAACTGGACTACTTCTTTAAATTGACACCAGATCCGGTTACCTTTGGGACATGGTTTGACCCCCTTAGGAAAGCGCTATCAACATGAAACGTTCAGATCACTTACAACTCAATAGATTCTACCTTCTCGTAACGTTTCAGCCTGATTGGACCTTGTTTTCACACAAATGAACCCAGAATGATGTGAAATTGTGCTTCGTGCAACATAATTCTGGGTGCCATTTAAAAACCATAAGTGCTAATTACTCCATTCCTTTTTGGGGTAATGGGGGCTGTTAATTGGAGTACTCTAAAACAAACCTGACCTCTCTAGGACATTCAGACGCCAAGTTATAAGCCCACAAAGGTGTAACTGGACTACTTCTTTAAAGTGACACCAGTCCCGGTGACCTTTGGGACATGGTTTGACCCCATTAGGAAAGTGCTATCATCATGAAACATTCAGATCACTTACAACCCAATAGATTCTACCTTCCTGTAACGTTTCAGCCTGATTGGACCTTGTTTTCACACAAATGAACCCAGAATGATATGAAATTGTGCTTCGTGCAACATAATTCTGGGTGCCATTTACAAACCATAAGTGCTAATGACTCCATTCCTTTTTGTGGTTGTAGGGGCTGTTAACTGGAGTACACTAAAACAAACCTGATCTCTCTAGGCCATTCAGAAGCCAAGTTATAAGCCCACAAATGTGTAACTGGACTACTTCTTTAAATTGACACCAGATCCGGTTACCTTTGGGACATGGTTTGACCCCCTTAGGAAAGCGCTATCAACATGAAACGTTCAGATCACTTACAACTCAATAGATTCTACCTTCTTGTAACGTTTCAGCCTGATTGGACCTTGTTTTCACACAAATGAACCCAGAATGATGTGAAATTGTGCTTCGTGCAACATAATTCTGGGTGCCATTTAAAAATCATAAGTGCTAATTACTCCATTCCTTTTTGGGGTAATGGGGGCTGTTAATTGGAGTACTCTAAAACAAACCTGACCTCTCTAGGACATTCAGAAGCCAAGTTATAAGCCCACAAAGGTGTAACTGGACTAGTTCTTTAAAGTGACACCAGTCCCGGTGACCTTTGGGACACGGTTTGACCCCCTTAGGAAAGTGCTATCATCATGAAACGTTCAGATCACTTACAACCCAATAGATTCTACCTTCTTGTAACGTTTCAGCCTGATTGGACCTTGTTTTCACACAAATGAACCCAGAATGATGTGAAATTGTGCTTCGTGCAACATAATTCTGGGTGCCATTTAAAAACCATAAGTGCTAATGACTCCATTCCTTTTTGTGGTTGTAGGGGCTGTTGATTGGAGTACACTAAAACCAACCTGACCTCTCTAGGATATTCAGAAGCCAAGTTATAAGCCCACAAATGTGTAACTGGACTACTTCTTTAAATTGACACCAGGCCCGGTGACCTTTGGGACATGGTTTGATACCCTATAGGAATGTGCGATCATCATGAAACGTACAGATCACTTACAACTCAATAGATTCTACCTTCTTGTAACGTTTCAGCCTGATTGGACCTTGTTTTCACACTAATGGACCCAGAATGATGTGAAATTGTGCTTCGTGCAACATAATTATGGGTGCCATTTAAAAACCATAAGTGCTAATGACTCCATTCCTTTTTGGGGTAATGGGGGCTGTTAATTGGAGTACTCTAAAACAAACCTGACCTCTCTAGGACATTCAGAAGCCAAGTTATAAGCCCACAAAGGTGTAACTGGACTACTTCTTTAAAGTGACACCAGTCCCGGTGACCTTTGGGACATGGTTTGACCCCCTTAGGAAAGTGCTATCATCATGAAACGTTCAGATCACTTACAACTCAATAGATTCTACCTTCCTGTAACGTTTCAGCCTGATTGGACCTTGTTTTCACACAAATGAACCCAGAATGATGTGAAATTGTGCTTCGTGCAACATAATTCTGGGTGCCATTTAAAAACCATAAGTGCTAATGACTCCATTCCTTTTTGTGGTTGTAGGGGCTGTTGATTGGAGTACACTAAAACAAACCTGATCTCTCTAGGACATTCAGAAGCCAAGTTATAAGCCCACAAATGTGTAACTGGACTACTTCTTTAAATTGACACCAGATCCGGTGACCTTTGGGACATGGTTTGACCCCCTATAGGAATGAGCGATCATCATGAAACATTCAGATCACTTACAACTCAATAGATTCTACCTTCTTGTAACGTTTCAGCCTGATTGGACCTTGTTTTCATACAAATGGACCCAGAATGATGTGAAATTGTGCTTCGTGCAACATAATTCTGGGTGCCATTTAAAAACCATAAGTGCTAATGACTCCATTCCTTTTTGGGGTAATAGGGGCTGTTAATTGGAGTACTCTAAAACCAACCTGACCTCTCTAGGATATTCAGAAGCCAAGTTATAAGCCCACAAATGTGTAACTGGACTACTTCTTTAAATTGACACCAGATCCGGTGACCTTTGGGACATGGTTTGACCCCCTTAGGAAAGTGCTATCATCATGAAACGTTCAGATCACTTACAACTCAATAGATTCTACCTTCCTGTAACGTTTCAGCCTAATTGGACCTTGTTTTCACACAAATGAACCCAGAATGATGTGAAATTGTGCTTTGTGCAACATAATTCTGGGTGCCATTTACAAACCATAAGTGCTAATGACTCCATTCCTTTTTGTGGTTGTAGGGGCTGTTGATTGGAGTACACTAAAACAAACCTGATCTCTCTAGGACATTAAGAAGCCAAGTTATAAGCCCACAAAGGTGTAACTGGACTACTTCTTTAAAGTGACACCAGTCCCGGTGACCTTTGGGACATGGTTTGACCCCCTTAGGAAAGTGCTATCATCATGAAACGTTCAGATCACTTACAACTCAATAGATTCTACCTTCCTGTAACGTTTCAGCCTGATTGGACCTTGTTTTCACACAAATGAACCCAGAATGATGTGAAATTGTGCTTCGTGCAACATAATTCTGGGTGCCATTTAAAAACCATAAGTGCTAATGACTCCATTCCTTTTTGTGGTTGTAGGGGCTGTTGATTGGAGTACACTAAAACAAACCTGATCTCTCTAGGACATTCAGAAGCCAAGTTATAAGCCCACAAATGTGTAACTGGACTACTTCTTTAAATTGACACCAGATCCGGTGACCTTTGGGACATGGTTTGACCCCCTATAGGAATGAGCGATCATCATGAAACATTCAGATCACTTACAACTCAATAGATTCTACCTTCTTGTAACGTTTCAGCCTGATTGGACCTTGTTTTCATACAAATGGACCCAGAATGATGTGAAATTGTGCTTCGTGCAACATAATTCTGGGTGCCATTTAAAAACCATAAGTGCTAATGACTCCATTCCTTTTTGGGGTAATAGGGGCTGTTAATTGGAGTACTCTAAAACCAACCTGACCTCTCTAGGATATTCAGAAGCCAAGTTATAAGCCCACAAATGTGTAACTGGACTACTTCTTTAAATTGACACCAGGCCCGGTGACCTTTGGGACATGGTTTGATACCCTATAGGAATGTGCGATCATCATGAAACGTACAGATCACTTACAACTCAATAGATTCTACCTTCTTGTAACGTTTCAGCCTGATTGGACCTTGTTTTCACACAAATGGACCCAGAATGATGTGAAATTGTGCTTCGTGCAACATAATTCTGGGTGCCATTTAAAAACCATAAGTGCTAATGACTCCATTCCTTTTTGTGGTTGTAGGGGCTGTTGACTGGAGTACACTAAAACAAACCTGATCTCTCTAGGCCATTCAGAAGCCAAGTTATAAGCCCACAAATGTGTAACTGGACTACTTCTTTAAATTGACACCAGATCCGGTTACCTTTGGGACATGGTTTGACCCCCTTAGGAAAGCGCTATCAACATGAAACGTTCAGATCACTTACAACTCAATAGATTCTACCTTCTTGTAACGTTTCAGCCTGATTGGACCTTGTTTTCACACAAATGAACCCAGAATGATGTGAAATTGTGCTTCGTGCAACATAATTCTGGGTGCCATTTAAAAACCATAAGTGCTAATTACTCCATTCCTTTTTGGGGTAATGGGGGCTGTTAATTGGAGTACTCTAAAACAAACCTGACCTCTCTAGGACATTCAGACGCCAAGTTATAAGCCCACAAAGGTGTAACTGGACTACTTCTTTAAAGTGACACCAGTCCCGGTGACCTTTGGGACATGGTTTGACCCCATTAGGAAAGTGCTATCATCATGAAACATTCAGATCACTTACAACCCAATAGATTCTACCTTCCTGTAACGTTTCAGCCTGATTGGACCTTGTTTTCACACAAATGAACCCAGAATGATATGAAATTGTGCTTCGTGCAACATAATTCTGGGTGCCATTTACAAACCATAAGTGCTAATGACTCCATTCCTTTTTGTGGTTGTAGGGGCTGTTAACTGGAGTACACTAAAACAAACCTGATCTCTCTAGGCCATTCAGAAGCCAAGTTATAAGCCCACAAATGTGTAACTGGACTACTTCTTTAAATTGACACCAGATCCGGTTACCTTTGGGACATGGTTTGACCCCCTTAGGAAAGCGCTATCAACATGAAACGTTCAGATCACTTACAACTCAATAGATTCTACCTTCTTGTAACGTTTCAGCCTGATTGGACCTTGTTTTCACACAAATGAACCCAGAATGATGTGAAATTGTGCTTCGTGCAACATAATTCTGGGTGCCATTTAAAAATCATAAGTGCTAATTACTCCATTCCTTTTTGGGGTAATGGGGGCTGTTAATTGGAGTACTCTAAAACAAACCTGACCTCTCTAGGACATTCAGAAGCCAAGTTATAAGCCCACAAAGGTGTAACTGGACTACTTCTTTAAAGTGACACCAGTCCCGGTGACCTTTGGGACACGGTTTGACCCCCTTAGGAAAGTGCTATCATCATGAAACGTTCAGATCACTTACAACCCAATAGATTCTACCTTCTTGTAACGTTTCAGCCTGATTGGACCTTGTTTTCACACAAATGAACCCAGAATGATGTGAAATTGTGCTTCGTGCAACATAATTCTGGGTGCCATTTAAAAACCATAAGTGCTAATGACTCCATTCCTTTTTGTGGTTGTAGGGGCTGTTGATTGGAGTACACTAAAACCAAACTGACCTCTCTAGGATATTCAGAAGCCAAGTTATAAGCCCACAAATGTGTAACTGGACTACTTCTTTAAATTGACACCAGGCCCGGTGACCTTTGGGACATGGTTTGATACCCTATAGGAATGTGCGATCATCATGAAACGTACAGATCACTTACAACTCAATAGATTCTACCTTCTTGTAACGTTTCAGCCTGATTGGACCTTGTTTTCACACTAATGGACCCAGAATGATGTGAAATTGTGCTTCGTGCAACATAATTATGGGTGCCATTTAAAAACCATAAGTGCTAATGACTCCATTCCTTTTTGGGGTAATGGGGGCTGTTAATTGGAGTACTCTAAAACAAACCTGACCTCTCTAGGACATTCAGAAGCCAAGTTATAAGCCCACAAAGGTGTAACTGGACTACTTCTTTAAAGTGACACCAGTCCCGGTGACCTTTGGGACATGGTTTGACCCCCTTAGGAAAGTGCTATCATCATGAAACGTTCAGATCACTTACATCCCAATAGATTCTACCTTCCTGTAACGTTTCAGCCTGATTGGACCTTGTTTTCACACAAATGAACCCAGAATGATGTGAAATTGTGCTTCGTGCAACATAATTCTGGGTGCCATTTACAAACCATAAGAGCTAATGACTCCATTCCTTTTTGTGGTTGTAGGGGCTGTTGATTGGAGTACACTAAAACAAACCTGATCTCTCTAGGACATTCAGAAGCCAAGTTATAATCCCACAAATGTTTAACTGGACTACTTCTTTAAATTGACACCAGATCCGGTGACCTTTGGGACATGGTTTGACCCCCTTAGGAAAGTGCTATCATCATGAAATGTTCAGATCACTTACAACTCAATAGATTCTACCTTCCTGTAACGTTTCAGCCTGATTGGACCTTGTTTTCACACAAATGAACCCAGAATGATGTGAAATTGTGCTTCGTGCAACATAATTCTGGGTGCCATTTAAAAACCATAAGTGCTAATTACTCCATTCCTTTTTGGGGTAATGAGGGCTGTTAATTGGAGTACTCTAAAACAAACCTGACCTCTCTAGGACATTCAGAAGCCAAGTTATAAGCCCACAAAGGTGTAACTGGACTACTTCTTTAAAGTGACACCAGTCCCGGTGACCTTTGGGACATGGTTTGACCCCCTTAGGAAAGTGCTATCATCATGAAACGTTCAGATCACTTACAACCCAATAGATTCTACCTTCCTGTAACGTTTCAGCCTGATTGGACCTTGTTTTCACACAAATGAACCCAGAATGATGTGAAATTGTGCTTCGTGCAACATAATTCTGGGTGCCATTTACAAACCATAAGTGCTAATGACTCCATTCCTTTTTGTGGTTGTAGGGGCTGTTAACTGGAGTACACTAAAACAAACCTGATCTCTCTAGGCCATTCAGAAGCCAAGTTATAAGCCCACAAATGTGTAACTGGACTACTTCTTTAAATTGACACCAGATCCGGTTACCTTTGGGACATGGTTTGACCCCCTTAGGAAAGCGCTATCAACATGAAACGTTCAGATCACTTACAACTCAATAGATTCTACCTTCTTGTAACGTTTCAGCCTGATTGGACCTTGTTTTCACACAAATGAACCCAGAATGATGTGAAATTGTGCTTCGTGCAACATAATTCTGGGTGCCATTTAAAAACCATAAGTGCTAATTACTCCATTCCTTTTTGGGGTAATGGGGGCTGTTAATTGGAGTACTCTAAAACAAACCTGACCTCTCTAGGACATTCAGAAGCCAAGTTATAAGCCCACAAAGGTGTAACTGGACTACTTCTTTAAAGTGACACCAGTCCCGGTGACCTTTGGGACACGGTTTGACCCCCTTAGGAAAGTGCTATCATCATGAAACGTTCAGATCACTTACAACCCAATAGATTCTACCTTCTTGTAACGTTTCAGCCTGATTGGACCTTGTTTTCACACAAATGAACCCAGAATGATGTGAAATTGTGCTTCGTGCAACATAATTCTGGGTGCCATTTAAAAACCATAAGTGCTAATGACTCCATTCCTTTTTGTGGTTGTAGGGGCTGTTGATTGGAGTACACTAAAACCAACCTGACCTCTCTAGGATATTCAGAAGCCAAGTTATAAGCCCACACATGTGTAACTGGACTACTTCTTTAAATTGACACCAGGCCCGGTGACCTTTGGGACATGGTTTGATACCCTATAGGAATGTGCGATCATCATGAAACGTACAGATCACTTACAACTCAATAGATTCTACCTTCTTGTAACGTTTCAGCCTGATTGGACCTTGTTTTCACACAAATGGACCCAGAATGATGTGAAATTGTGCTTCGTGCAACATAATTATGGGTGCCATTTAAAAACCATAAGTGCTAATGACTCCATTCCTTTTTGGGGTAATGGGGGCTGTTAATTGGAGTACTCTAAAACAAACCTGACCTCTCTAGGACATTCAGAAGCCAAGTTATAAGCCCACAAAGGTGTAACTGGACTACTTCTTTAAAGTGACACCAGTCCCGGTGACCTTTGGGACACGGTTTGACCCCCTTAGGAAAGTGCTATCATCATGAAACGTTCAGATCACTTACAACCCAATAGATTCTACCTTCTTGTAACGTTTCAGCCTGATTGGACCTTGTTTTCACACAAATGAACCCAGAATGATGTGAAATTGTGCTTCGTGCAACATAATTCTGGGTGCCATTTAAAAACCATAAGTGCTAATGACTCCATTCCTTTTTGTGGTTGTAGGGGCTGTTGATTGGAGTACACTAAAACCAACCTGACCTCTCTAGGATATTCAGAAGCCAAGTTATAAGCCCACAAATGTGTAACTGGACTACTTCTTTAAATTGACACCAGGCCCGGTGACCTTTGGGACATGGTTTGATACCCTATAGGAATGTGCGATCATCATGAAACGTACAGATCACTTACAACTCAATAGATTCTACCTTCTTGTAACGTTTCAGCCTGATTGGACCTTGTTTTCACACAAATGGACCCAGAATGATGTGAAATTGTGCTTCGTGCAACATAATTATGGGTGCCATTTAAAAACCATAAGTGCTAATGACTCCATTCCTTTTTGGGGTAATGGGGGCTGTTAATTGGAGTACTCTAAAACAAACCTGACCTCTCTAGGACATTCAGAAGCCAAGTTATAAGCCCACAAAGGTGTAACTGGACTACTTCTTTAAAGTGACACCAGTCCCGGTGACCTTTGGGACATGGTTTGACCCCCTTAGGAAAGTGCTATCATCATGAAACGTTCAGATCACTTACATCCCAATAGATTCTACCTTCCTGTAACGTTTCAGCCTGATTGGACCTTGTTTTCACACAAATGAACCCAGAATGATGTGAAATTGTGCTTCGTGCAACATAATTCTGGGTGCCATTTACAAACCATAAGAGCTAATGACTCCATTCCTTTTTGTGGTTGTAGGGGCTGTTGATTGGAGTACACTAAAACAAACCTGATCTCTCTAGGACATTCAGAAGCCAAGTTATAATCCCACAAATGTGTAACTGGACTACTTCTTTAAATTGACACCAGATCCGGTGACCTTTGGGACATGGTTTGACCCCCTTAGGAAAGTGCTATCATCATGAAATGTTCAGATCACTTACAACTCAATAGATTCTACCTTCCTGTAACGTTTCAGCCTGATTGGACCTTGTTTTCACACAAATGAACCCAGAATGATGTGAAATTGTGCTTCGTGCAACATAATTCTGGGTGCCATTTAAAAACCATAAGTGCTAATTACTCCATTCCTTTTTGGGGTAATGAGGGCTGTTAATTGGAGTACTCTAAAACAAACCTGACCTCTCTAGGACATTCAGAAGCCAAGTTATAAGCCCACAAAGGTGTAACTGGACTACTTCTTTAAAGCGACACCAGTCCCGGTGACCTTTGGGACATGGTTTGACCCCCTTAGGAAAGTGCTATCATCATGAAACGTTCAGATCACTTACAACCCAATAGATTCTACCTTCCTGTAACGTTTCAGCCTGATTGGACCTTGTTTTCACACAAATGAACCCAGAATGATATGAAATTGTGCTTCGTGCAACATAATTCTGGGTGCCATTTAAAAACCATAAGTGCTAATGACTCCATTCCTTTTTGTGGTTGTAGGGGCTGTTAACTGGAGTACACTAAAACAAACCTGATCTCTCTAGGCCATTCAGAAGCCAAGTTATAAGCCCACAAATGTGTAACTGGACTACTTCTTTAAATTGACACCAGATCCGGTTACCTTTGGGACATGGTTTGACCCCCTTAGGAAAGCGCTATCAACATGAAACGTTCAGATCACTTACAACTCAATAGATTCTACCTTCTTGTAACGTTTCAGCCTGATTGGACCTTGTTTTCACACAAATGAACCCAGAATGATGTGAAATTGTGCTTCGTGCAACATAATTCTGGGTGCCATTTAAAAACCATAAGTGCTAATTACTCCATTCCTTTTTGGGGTAATGGGGGCTGTTAATTGGAGTACTCTAAAACAAACCTGACCTCTCTAGGACATTCAGAAGCCAAGTTATAAGCCCACAAAGGTGTAACTGGACTACTTCTTTAAAGTGACACCAGTCCCGGTGACCTTTGGGACACGGTTTGACCCCCTTAGGAAAGTGCTATCATCATGAAACGTTCAGATCACTTACAACCCAATAGATTCTACCTTCTTGTAACGTTTCAGCCTGATTGGACCTTGTTTTCACACAAATGAACCCAGAATGATGTGAAATTGTGCTTCGTGCAACATAATTCTGGGTGCCATTTAAAAACCATAAGTGCTAATGACTCCATTCCTTTTTGTGGTTGTAGGGGCTGTTGATTGGAGTACACTAAAACCAACCTGACCTCTCTAGGATATTCAGAAGCCAAGTTATAAGCCCACACATGTGTAACTGGACTACTTCTTTAAATTGACACCAGGCCCGGTGACCTTTGGGACATGGTTTGATACCCTATAGGAATGTGCGATCATCATGAAACGTACAGATCACTTACAACTCAATAGATTCTACCTTCTTGTAACGTTTCAGCCTGATTGGACCTTGTTTTCACACAAATGGACCCAGAATGATGTGAAATTGTGCTTCGTGCAACATAATTATGGGTGCCATTTAAAAACCATAAGTGCTAATGACTCCATTCCTTTTTGGGGTAATGGGGGCTGTTAATTGGAGTACTCTAAAACAAACCTGACCTCTCTAGGACATTCAGAAGCCAAGTTATAAGCCCACAAAGGTGTAACTGGACTACTTCTTTAAAGTGACACCAGTCCCGGTGACCTTTGGGACATGGTTTGACCCCCTTAGGAAAGTGCTATCATCATGAAACTTTCAGATCACTTACATCCCAATAGATTCTACCTTCCTGTAACGTTTCAGCCTGATTGGACCTTGTTTTCACACAAATGAACCCAGAATGATGTGAAATTGTGCTTCGTGCAACATAATTCTGGGTGCCATTTACAAACCATAAGAGCTAATGACTCCATTCCTTTTTGTGGTTGTAGGGGCTGTTGATTGGAGTACACTAAAACAAACCTGATCTCTCTAGGACATTCAGAAGCCAAGTTATACGCCCACAAATGTGTAACTGGACTACTTCTTTAAATTGACACCAGATCCGGTGACCTTTGGGACATGGTTTGACCCCCTTAGGAAAGTGCTATCATCATGAAATGTTCAGATCACTTACAACTCAATAGATTCTACCTTCCTGTAACGTTTCAGCCTGATTGGACCTTGTTTTCACACAAATGAACCCAGAATGATATGAAATTGTGCTTCGTGCAACATAATTCTGGGTGCCATTTAAAAACCATAAGTGCTAATGACTCCATTCCTTTTTGTGGTTGTAGGGGCTGTTAATTGGAGTACACTAAAACAAACCTGATCTCTCTAGGCCATTCAGAAGCCAAGTTATAAGCCCACAAATGTGTAACTGGACTACTTCTTTAAATTGACACCAGATCCAGTTACCTTTGGGACATGGTTTGACCCCCTTAGGAAAGCGCTATCAACATGAAATGTTCAGATCACTTACAACTCAATAGATTCTACCTTCTTGTAACGTTTCAGCCTGATTGGACCTTGTTTTCACACAAATGGACCCAGAATGATGTGAAATTGTGCTTCGTGCAACATAATTCTGGGTGTCATTTAAAAACCATAAGTGGTAATGACTCCATTCCTTTTTGGGGTAATGGGGGCTGTTAATTGGAGTACTCTAAAACAAACCTGACCTATCTAGGACATTCAGAAGCCAAGTTATAAGCCCACAAAGGTGTAACTGGACTACTTCTTTAAAGTGACACCAGGCCCGGTGACCTTTGGGACATGGTTTCACCCCCTTAGGAAAGTGCTATCATCATGAAACGTTCAGATCACTTACAACTCAATAGATTCTACCTTCCTGTAACGTTTCAGCCTGATTGGACCTTGTTTTCACACAAATGAACCCAGAATGATGTGAAATTGTGCTTCGTGCAACATAATTCTGGGTGCCATTTAAAAACCATAAGTGCTAATGACTCCATTCCTTTTTGTGGTTGTAGGGGCTGTTGATTGGAGCACACTAAAACAAACCTGATCTCTATAGGCCATTCAGAAGCCAAGTTATGAGCCCACAAATGTGTAACTGGACTACTTCTTTAAATTGACACCAGATCCGGTGACCTTTGGGACATGGTTTGACCCCCTTAGGAAAGTGCTATCATCATGAAACGTTCAGATCACTTACAACTCAATAGGTTCTACCTTCCTGTAACGTTTCAGCCTAATTGGACCATGTTTTCACACAAATGAACCCAGAATGATGTGAAATTGTGCTTTGTGCAACATAATTCTGGGTGCCATTTACAAACCATAAGTGCTAATGACTCCATTCCTTTTTGTGGTTGTAGGGGCTGTTGATTGGAGTACAGTAAAACAAACCTGATCTCTCTAGGACATTAAGAAGCCAAGTTATAAGCCCACAAATGTGTAACTGGACTACTTCTTTAAATTGACACCAGATCCGGTGACCTTTGGGACATGGTTTGACCCCCTTAGGAAAGTGCTATCATCATGAAACGTTCAGATCACTTACAACTCAATAGATTCTACCTTCCTGTAACGTTTCAGCCTGATTGGACCTTGTTTTCACACAAATGAACCCAGAATGATGTGAAATTGTGCTTCGTGCAACATAATTCTGGGTGCCATTTAAAAACCATAAGTGCTAATGACTCCATTCCTTTTTGTGGTTGTAGGGGCTGTTGATTGGAGTACACTAAAACAAACCTGATCTCTCTAGGACATTCAGAAGCCAAGTTATAAGCCCACAAATGTGTAACTGGACTACTTCTTTAAATTGACACCAGATCCGGTGACCTTTGGGACATGGTTTGACCCCCTATAGGAATGAGCGATCATCATGAAACATTCAGATCACTTACAACTCAATAGATTCTACCTTCTTGTAACGTTTCAGCCTGATTGGACCTTGTTTTCATACAAATGGACCCAGAATGATGTGAAATTGTGCTTCGTGCAACATAATTCTGGGTGCCATTTAAAAACCATAAGTGCTAATGACTCCATTCCTTTTTGGGGTAATAGGGGCTGTTAATTGGAGTACTCTAAAACCAACCTGACCTCTCTAGGATATTCAGAAGCCAAGTTATAAGCCCACAAATGTGTAACTGGACTACTTCTTTAAATACACACCAGGCCCGGTGACCTTTGGGACATGGTTTGATACCCTATAGGAATGTGCGATCATCATGAAACGTACAGATCACTTACAACTCAATAGATTCTACCTTCTTGTAACGTTTCAGCCTGATTGGACCTTGTTTTCACACAAATGGACCCAGAATGATGTGAAATTGTGCTTCGTGCAACATAATTCTGGGTGCCATTTAAAAACCATAAGTGCTAATGACTCCATTCCTTTTTGGGGTAATGGGGGCTGTTAATTGGAGTACTCTAAAACAAACCTGACCTCTCTAGGACATTCAGAAGCCAAGTTATAAGCCCACAAAGGTGTAACTGGACTACTTCTTTAAAGTGACACCAGTCCCGGTGACCTTTGGGACATGGTTTGACCCCCTTAGGAAAGTGCTATCATCATGAAACGTTCAGATCACTTACAACCCAATAGATTCTACCTTCCTGTAACGTTTCAGCCTGATTGGACCTTGTTTTCACACAAATGAACCCAGAATGAAATGAAATTGTGCTTCGTGCAACATAATTCTGGGTGCCATTTACAAACCATAAGTGCTAATGACTCCATTCCTTTTTGTGGTTGTAGGGGCTGTTAACTGGAGTACACTAAAACAAACCTGATCTCTCTAGGCCATTCAGAAGCCAAGTTATAAGCCCACAAATGTGTAACTGGACTACTTCTTTAAATTGACACCAGATCCGGTTACCTTTGGGACATGGTTTGACCCCCTTAGGAAAGCGCTATCAACATGAAACGTTCAGATCACTTACAACTCAATAGATTCTACCTTCTTGTAACGTTTCAGCCTGATTGGACCTTGTTTTCACACAAATGAACCCAGAATGATGTGAAATTGTGCTTCGTGCAACATAATTCTGGGTGCCATTTAAAAACCATAAGTGCTAATGACTCCATTCCTTTTTGGGGTAATGGGGGCTGTTAATTGGAGTACTCTAAAACAAACCTGACCTCTCTAGGACATTCAGAAGCCAAGTTATAAGCCCACAAAGGGGTAACTGGACTACTTCTTTAAAGTGACACCAGTCCCGGTGACCTTTGGGACACGGTTTGACCCCCTTAGGAAAGTGCTATCATCATGAAACGTTCAGATCCCTTACAACCCAATAGATTCTACCTTCTTGTAACGTTTCAGCCTGATTGGACCTTGTTTTCACACAAATGAACCCAGAATGATGTGAAATTGTGCTTCGTGCAACATAATTCTGGGTGCCATTTAAAAACCATAAGTGCTAATGACTCCATTCCTTTTTGTGGTTGTAGGGGCTGTTGATTGGAGTACACTAAAACCAACCTGACCTCTCTAGGATATTCAGAAGCCAAGTTATAAGCCCACAAATGTGTAACTGGACTACTTCTTTAAATTGACACCAGGCCCGGTGACCTTTGGGACATGGTTTGATACCCTATAGGAATGTGCGATCATCATGAAACGTACAGATCACTTACAACTCAATAGATTCTACCTTCTTGTAACGTTTCAGCCTGATTGGACCTTGTTTTCACACAAATGGACCCAGAATGATGTGAAATTGTGCTTCGTGCAACATAATTATGGGTGCCATTTAAAAACCATAAGTGCTAATGACTCCATTCCTTTTTGGGGTAATGGGGGCTGTTAATTGGAGTACTCTAAAACAAACCTGACCTCTCTAGGACATTCAGAAGCCAAGTTATAAGCCCACAAAGGTGTAACTGGACTACTTCGTTAAAGTGACACCAGTCCCGGTGACCTTTGGGACATGGTTTGACCCCCTTAGGAAAGTGCTATCATCATGAAACGTTCAGATCACTTACATCCCAATAGATTCTACCTTCCTGTAACGTTTCAGCCTGATTGGACCTTGTTTTCACACAAATGAACCCAGAATGATGTGAAATTGTGCTTCGTGCAACATAATTCTGGGTGCAATTTACAAACCATAAGAGCTAATGACTCCATTCCTTTTTGTGGTTGTAGGGGCTGTTGATTGGAGTACACTAAAACAAACCTGATCTCTCTAGGACATTCAGAAGCCAAGTTATAAGCCCACAAATGTGTAACTGGACTACTTCTTTAAATTGACACCAGATCCAGTTACCTTTGGGACATGGTTTGACCCCCTTAGGAAAGCGCTATCAACATGAAATGTTCAGATCACTTACAACTCAATAGATTCTACCTTCTTGTAACGTTTCAGCCTGATTGGACCTTGTTTTCACACAAATGGACCCAGAATGATGTGAAATTGTGCTTCGTGCAACATAATTCTGGGTGCCATTTAAAAACCATAAGTGCTAATGACTCCATTCCTTTTTGGGGTAATGGGGGCTGTTAATTGGAGTACTCTAAAACAAACCTGACCTCTATAGGACATTCAGAAGCCAAGTTATAAGCCCACAAAGGTGTAACTGGACTACTTCTTTAAAGTGACACCAGGCCCGGTGACCTTTGGGACATGGTTTCACCCCCTTAGGAAAGTGCTATCATCATGAAACGTTCAGATCACTTACAACTCAATAGATTCTACCTTCCTGTAACGTTTCAGCCTGATTGGACCTTGTTTTCACACAAATGAACCCAGAATGATGTGAAATTGTGCTTCGTGCAACATAATTCTGGGTGCCATTTAAAAACCATAAGTGCTAATGACTCCATTCCTTTTTGTGGTTGTAGGGGCTGTTGATTGGAGCACACTAAAACAAACCTGATCTCTATAGGCCATTCAGAAGCCAAGTTATGAGCCCACAAATGTGTAACTGGACTACTTCTTTAAATTGACACCAGATCCGGTGACCTTTGGGACATGGTTTGACCCCCTTAGGAAAGTGCTATCATCATGAAACGTTCAGATCACTTACAACTCAATAGATTCTACCTTCCTGTAACGTTTCAGCCTAATTGGACCTTGTTTTCACACAAATGAACCCAGAATGATGTGAAATTGTGCTTTGTGCAACATAATTCTGGGTGCCATTTACAAACCATAAGTGCTAATGACTCCATTCCTTTTTGTGGTTGTAGGGGCTGTTGATTGGAGTACACTAAAACAAACCTGATCTCTCTAGGACATTCAGAAGCCAAGTTATAAGCCCACAAATGTGTAACTGGACTACTTCTTTAAATTGACACCAGATCCGGTGACCTTTGGGACATGGTTTTACCCCCTTAGGAAAGTGCTATCATCATGAAACGTTCAGATCACTTACAACTCAATAGATTCTACCTTCCTGTAACGTTTCAGCCTGATTGGACCTTGTTTTCACACAAATGAACCCAGAATGATGTGAAATTGTGCTTCGTGCAACATAATTCTGGGTGCCATTTGAAAACCATAAGTGTTAATGACTCCATTCCTTTTTGTGGTTGTAGGGGCTGTTGATTGGAGTACACTAAAACAAACCTGATCTCTCTAGGACATTCAGAAGCCAAGTTATAAGCCCACAAATGTGTAACTGGACTACTTCTTTAAATTGACAACAGATCCGGTGACCTTTGGGACATGGTTTGACCCCCTATAGGAATGAGCGATCATCATGAAACGTTCAGATCACTTACAACTCAATAGATTCTACCTTCTTGTAACATTTCAGCCTGATTGGACCTTGTTTTCATACAAATGGACCCAGAATGATGTGAAATTGTGCTTCGTGCGACATAATTCTGGGTGCCATTTAAAAACCATAAGTGCTAATGACTCCATTCCTTTTTGGGGTAATAGAGGCTGTTAATTGGAGTACTCTAAAACCAACCTGACCTCTCTAGGATAATCAGAAGCCAAGTTATAAGCCCACAAATGTGTAACTGGACTACTTCTTTAAATTGACACCAGGCCCGGTGACCTTTGGGACATGGTTTGATACCCTATAGGAATGTGCGATCATCATGAAACGTACAGATCACTTACAACTCAATAGATTCTACCTTCTTGTAACGTTTCAGCCTGATTGGACCTTGTTTTCACACAAATGGACCCAGATTGATGTGAAATTGTGCTTCGTGCAACATAATTCTGGGTGCCATTTAAAAACCATAAGTGCTAATGACTCCATTCCTTTTTGGGGTAATGGGGGCTGTTAATTGGAGTACTCTAAAACAAACCTGACCTCTCTAGGACATTCAGAAGCCAAGTTATAAGCCCACAAAGGTGTAACTGGACTACTTCTTTAAAGTGACACCAGTCCCGGTGACCTTTGGGACATGGTTTGACCCCCTTAGGAAAGTGCTATCATCATGAAACGTTCAGATCACGTACAACCCAATAGATTCTACCTTCCTGTAACGTTTCAGCCTGATTGGACCTTGTTTTCACACAAATGAACCCAGAATGATATGAAATTGTGCTTCGTGCAACATAATTCTGGGTGCCATTTAAAAACCATAAGTGCTAATGACTCCATTCCTTTTTGTGGTTGTAGGGGCTGTTAACTGGAGTACACTAAAACAAACCTGATCTCTCTAGGCCATTCAGAAGCCAAGTTATAAGCCCACAAATGTGTAACTGGACTACTTCTTTAAATTCACACCAGATCCAGTTACCTTTGGGACATGGTTTGACCCCCTTAGGAAAGCGCTATCAACATGAAACGTTCAGATCACTTACAACTCAATAGATTCTACCTTCTTGTAACGTTTCAGCCTGATTGGACCTTGTTTTCACACAAATGGACCCAGAATGATGTGAAATTGTGCTTCGTGCAACATAATTCTGGGTGCCATTTAAAAACCATAAGTGCTAATGACTCCATTCCTTTTTGGGGTAATGGGGGCTGTTAATTGGAGTACTCTAAAACCAACCTGACCTCTCTAGGATATTCCGAAGCCAAGTTATAAGCCCACAAATGTGTAACTGGACTACTTCTTTAAATTGACACCAGGCCCGGTGACCTTTGGGACATGGTTTGATACCCTATAGGAATGTGCGATCATCATGAAATGTACAGATCACTTACAACTCAATAGATTCTACCTTCTTGTAACGTTTCAGCCTGAATGGACCTTGTTTTCACACAAATGAACCCAGAATGATGTGAAATTGTGCTTCGTGCAACATAATTCTGGGTGCCATTTAAAAACCATAAGTGCTAATGACTCCATTCCTTTTTGGGGTAATGGGGGCTGTTAATTGGAGTACTCTAAAACAAACCTGACCTCTCTAGGACATTCAGAAGCCAAGTTATAAGCCCACAAAGGTGTAACTGGACTACTTCTTTAAAGTGACACCAGGCCCGGTGACCTTTGGGACATGGTTTGACCCCCTTAGGAAAGTGCTATCATCATGAAACGTTCAGATCACTTACAACTCAATAGATTCTACCTTCCTGTAACGTTTCAGCCTGATTGGACCTTGTTTTCACACAAATGAACCCAGAATGATGTGAAATTGTGCTTCGTGCAACATAATTCTGGGTGCCATTTGAAAACCATAAGTGTTAATGACTCCATTCCTTTTTGTGGTTGTAGGGGCTGTTGATTGGAGTACACTAAAACAAACCTGATCTCTCTAGGACATTCAGAAGCCAAGTTATAAGCCCACAAATGTGTAACTGGACTACTTCTTTAAATTGACAACAGATCCGGTGACCTTTGGGACATGGTTTGACCCCCTATAGGAATGAGCGATCATCATGAAACGTTCAGATCACTTACAACTCAATAGATTCTACCTTCTTGTAACATTTCAGCCTGATTGGACCTTGTTTTCATACAAATGGACCCAGAATGATGTGAAATTGTGCTTCGTGCGACATAATTCTGGGTGCCATTTAAAAACCATAAGTGCTAATGACTCCATTCCTTTTTGGGGTAATAGAGGCTGTTAATTGGAGTACTCTAAAACCAACCTGACCTCTCTAGGATATTCAGAAGCCAAGTTATAAGCCCACAAATGTGTAACTGGACTACTTCTTTAAATTGACACCAGGCCCGGTGACCTTTGGGACATGGTTTGATACCCTATAGGAATGTGCGATCATCATGAAACGTACAGATCACTTACAACTCAATAGATTCTACCTTCTTGTAACGTTTCAGCCTGATTGGACCTTGTTTTCACACAAATGGACCCAGATTGATGTGAAATTGTGCTTCGTGCAACATAATTCTGGGTGCCATTTAAAAACCATAAGTGCTAATGACTCCATTCCTTTTTGGGGTAATGGGGGCTGTTAATTGGAGTACTCTAAAACAAACCTGACCTCTCTAGGACATTCAGAAGCCAAGTTATAAGCCCACAAAGGTGTAACTGGACTACTTCTTTAAAGTGACACCAGTCCCGGTGACCTTTGGGACATGGTTTGACCCCCTTAGGAAAGTGCTATCATCATGAAACGTTCAGATCACGTACAACCCAATAGATTCTACCTTCCTGTAACGTTTCAGCCTGATTGGACCTTGTTTTCACACAAATGAACCCAGAATGATATGAAATTGTGCTTCGTGCAACATAATTCTGGGTGCCATTTAAAAACCATAAGTGCTAATGACTCCATTCCTTTTTGTGGTTGTAGGGGCTGTTAACTGGAGTACACTAAAACAAACCTGATCTCTCTAGGCCATTCAGAAGCCAAGTTATAAGCCCACAAATGTGTAACTGGACTACTTCTTTAAATTCACACCAGATCCGGTTACCTTTGGGACATGGTTTGACCCCCTTAGGAAAGCGCTATCAACATGAAACGTTCAGATCACTTACAACTCAATAGATTCTACCTTCTTGTAACGTTTCAGCCTGATTGGACCTTGTTTTCACACAAATGGACCCAGAATGATGTGAAATTGTGCTTCGTGCAACATAATTCTGGGTGCCATTTAAAAACCATAAGTGCTAATGACTCCATTCCTTTTTGGGGTAATGGGGGCTGTTAATTGGAGTACTCTAAAACCAACCTGACCTCTCTAGGATATTCCGAAGCCAAGTTATAAGCCCACAAATGTGTAACTGGACTACTTCTTTAAATTGACACCAGGCCCGGTGACCTTTGGGACATGGTTTGATACCCTATAGGAATGTGCGATCATCATGAAATGTACAGATCACTTACAACTCAATAGATTCTACCTTCTTGTAACGTTTCAGCCTGAATGGACCTTGTTTTCACACAAATGAACCCAGAATGATGTGAAATTGTGCTTCGTGCAACATAATTCTGGGTGCCATTTAAAAACCATAAGTGCTAATGACTCAATTCCTTTTTGGGGTAATGGGGGCTGTTAATTGGAGTACTCTAAAACAAACCTGACCTCTCTAGGACATTCAGAAGCCAAGTTATAAGCCCACAAAGGTGTAACTGGACTACTTCTTTAAAGTGACACCAGTCCCGGTGACCTTAGGGACATGGTTTGACCCCCTTAGGAAAGTGCTATCATCATGAAACGTTCAGATCACTTACAACCCAATAGATTCTACCTTCCTGTAACGTTTCAGCCTGATTGGACCTTGTTTTCACACAAATGAACCCAGAATGATGTGAAATTGTGCTTCGTGCAACATAATTCTGGGTGCCATTTACAAACCATAAGTGCTAATGACTCCATTCCTTTTTGTGGTTGTAGGGGCTGTTGATTGGAGTACACTAAAACAAACCTGATCTCTCTAGGACATTCAGAAGCCAAGTTATAAGCCCACAAATGTGTAACTGGACTACTTCTTTAAATTGACACCAGATCCGGTGACCTTTGGGACATGGTTTGACCCCCTTAGGAAAGTGCTATCATCATGAAACGTTCAGATCACTTACAACTCAATAGATTCTACCTTCCTGTAACGTTTCAGCCTAATTGGACCTTGTTTTCACACAAATGAACCCAGAATGATGTGAAATTGTGCTTTGTGCAACATAATTCTGGGTGCCATTTAAAAAC
Source organism: Nothobranchius furzeri (assembly GCF_043380555.1). Taxonomy (NCBI): domain Eukaryota; kingdom Metazoa; phylum Chordata; class Actinopteri; order Cyprinodontiformes; family Nothobranchiidae; genus Nothobranchius; species Nothobranchius furzeri. Next base: position 20,462,058 of record NC_091756.1, read on the forward strand.
CATAAGTGCTAATGACTCCATTCCTTTTTGTGGTTGTAGGGGCTGTTGATTGGAGTACATTAAAACAAACCTGATCTCTCTGGGACATTCATAAGCCAAGTTATAAGCCCACAAATGTGTAACTGGACTACTTCTTTAAATTGACACCAGATCCGGTGACCTTTGGGACATGGTTTGACCCCCTTAGGAAAGTGCTATCATCATGAAACGTTCAGATCACTTACATCTCAATAGATTCTACCTTCCTGTAACGTTTCAGCCTGACTGGACCTTGTTTTCACACAAATGAACCCAGAATGATGTGAAATTGTGCTTCGTGCAACATAATTCTGGGTGCCATTTAAAAACCATAAGTGCTAATGACTCCATTCCTTTTTGTGGTTGTAGGGGCTGTTAATTGGAGTACACTAAAACAAACCTGATCTCTCTAGGCCATTCAGAAGCCAAGTTATAAGCCCACAAATGTGTAACTGGACTACTTCTTTAAATTGACACCAGATCCGGTTACCTTTGGGACATGGTTTGACCCCCTTAGGAAAGTGCTATCATCATGAAACGTTCAGATCACTTACAACTCAATAGATTCTACCTTCCTGTAACGTTTCAGCCTGATTGGACCTTGTTTTCACACAAATGAATCCAGAATGATGTGAAATTGTGCTTCGTGCAACATAATTCTGGGTGCAATTTAAAAACCATAAGTGCTAATGACTCCATTCCTTTTTGTGGTTGTAGGGGCTGTTGATTGGAGTACACTAAAACAAACCTGATCTCTCTAGGACATTCAGAAGCCAAGTTATAAGCCCACAAATGTGTAACTGGACTACTTCTTTAAATTGACACCAGATCCGGTGACCTTTGGGACATGGTTTGACCCCCTATAGGAATGAGCGATCATCATGAAATGTTCAGATCACTTACAAATCAATAGATTCTACCTTCTTGTAACGTTTCAGCCTGATTGGACCTTGTTTTCATACAAATGGACCCAGAATGATGTGAAATTGTGCTTCGTGCAACATAATTCTGGGTGCCATTTAAAAACCATAAGTGCTAATGACTCCATTCCTTTTTGTGGTTGTAGGGGCTGTTGATTGGAGTACACTAAAACAAACCTGATCTCTCTAGGACATTCAGAAGCCAAGTTATAATCCCACAAATGTGTAACTGGACTACTTCTTTAAATTGACACCAGATCCGGTGACCTTTGGGACATGGTTTGACCCCCTTAGGAAAGTGCTATCATCATGAAATGTTCAGATCACTTACAACTCAATAGATTCTACCTTCCTGTAACGTTTCAGCCTGATTGGACCTTGTTTTCACACAAATGAACCCAGAATGATGTGAAATTGTGCTTCGTGCAACATAATTCTGGGTGCCATTTAAAAACCATAAGTGCTAATTACTCCATTCCTTTTTGGGGTAATGAGGGCTGTTAATTGGAGTACTCTAAAACAAACCTGACCTCTCTAGGACATTCAGAAGCCAAGTTATAAGCCCACAAAGGTGTAACTGGACTACTTCTTTAAAGTGACACCAGTCCCGGTGACCTTTGGGACATGGTTTGACCCCCTTAGGAAAGTGCTATCATCATGAAACGTTCAGATCACGTACAACCCAATAGATTCTACCTTCCTGTAACGTTTCAGCCTGATTGGACCTTGTTTTCACACAAATGAACCCAGAATGATATGAAATTGTGCTTCGTGCAACATAATTCTGGGTGCCATTTACAAACCATAAGTGCTAATGACTCCATTCCTTTTTGTGGTTGTAGGGGCTGTTAACTGGAGTACACTAAAACAAACCTGATCTCTCTAGGCCATTCAGAAGCCAAGTTATAAGCCCACAAATGTGTAACTGGACTACTTCTTTAAATTCACACCAGATCCGGTTACCTTTGGGACATGGTTTGACCCCCTTAGGAAAGCGCTATCAACATGAAACGTTCAGATCACTTACAACTCAATAGATTCTACCTTCTTGTAACGTTTCAGCCTGATTGGACCTTGTTTTCACACAAATGAACCCAGAATGATGTGAAATTGTGCTTCGTGCAACATAATTCTGGGTGCCATTTAAAAACCATAAGTGCTAATTACTCCATTCCTTTTTGGGGTAATGGGGGCTGTTAATTGGAGTACTCTAAAACAAACCTGACCTCTCTAGGACATTCAGAAGCCAAGTTATAAGCCCACAAAGGTGTAACTGGACTACTTCTTTAAAGTGACACCAGTCCCGGTGACCTTTGGGACACGGTTTGACCCCCTTAGGAAAGTGCTATCATCATGAAACGTTCAGATCACTTACAACCCAATAGATTCTACCTTCTTGTAACGTTTCAGCCTGATTGGACCTTGTTTTCACACAAATGAACCCAGAATGATGTGAAATTGTGCTTCGTGCAACATAATTCTGGGTGCCATTTAAAAACCATAAGTGCTAATGACTCCATTCCTTTTTGTGGTTGTAGGGGCTGTTGATTGGAGTACACTAAAACCAACCTGACCTCTCTAGGATATTCAGAAGCCAAGTTATAAGCCCACACATGTGTAACTGGACTACTTCTTTAAATTGACACCAGGCCCGGTGACCTTTGGGACATGGTTTGATACCCTATAGGAATGTGCGATCATCATGAAACGTACAGATCACTTACAACTCAATAGATTCTACCTTCTTGTAACGTTTCAGCCTGATTGGACCTTGTTTTCACACAAATGGACCCAGAATGATGTGAAATTGTGCTTCGTGCAACATAATTATGGGTGCCATTTAAAAACCATAAGTGCTAATGACTCCATTCCTTTTTGGGGTAATGGGGGCTGTTAATTGGAGTACTCTAAAACAAACCTGACCTCTCTAGGACATTCAGAAGCCAAGTTATAAGCCCACAAAGGTGTAACTGGACTACTTCTTTAAAGTGACACCAGTCCCGGTGACCTTTGGGACACGGTTTGACCCCCTTAGGAAAGTGCTATCATCATGAAACGTTCAGATCACTTACAACCCAATAGATTCTACCTTCTTGTAACGTTTCAGCCTGATTGGACCTTGTTTTCACACAAATGAACCCAGAATGATGTGAAATTGTGCTTCGTGCAACATAATTCTGGGTGCCATTTAAAAACCATAAGTGCTAATGACTCCATTCCTTTTTGTGGTTGTAGGGGCTGTTGATTGGAGTACACTAAAACCAACCTGACCTCTCTAGGATATTCAGAAGCCAAGTTATAAGCCCACAAATGTGTAACTGGACTACTTCTTTAAATTGACACCAGGCCCGGTGACCTTTGGGACATGGTTTGATACCCTATAGGAATGTGCGATCATCATGAAACGTACAGATCACTTACAACTCAATAGATTCTACCTTCTTGTAACGTTTCAGCCTGATTGGACCTTGTTTTCACACAAATGGACCCAGAATGATGTGAAATTGTGCTTCGTGCAACATAATTATGGGTGCCATTTAAAAACCATAAGTGCTAATGACTCCATTCCTTTTTGGGGTAATGGGGGCTGTTAATTGGAGTACTCTAAAACAAACCTGACCTCTCTAGGACATTCAGAAGCCAAGTTATAAGCCCACAAAGGTGTAACTGGACTACTTCTTTAAAGTGACACCAGTCCCGGTGACCTTTGGGACATGGTTTGACCCCCTTAGGAAAGTGCTATCATCATGAAACGTTCAGATCACTTACATCCCAATAGATTCTACCTTCCTGTAACGTTTCAGCCTGATTGGACCTTGTTTTCACACAAATGAACCCAGAATGATGTGAAATTGTGCTTCGTGCAACATAATTCTGGGTGCCATTTACAAACCATAAGAGCTAATGACTCCATTCCTTTTTGTGGTTGTAGGGGCTGTTGATTGGAGTACACTAAAACAAACCTGATCTCTCTAGGACATTCAGAAGCCAAGTTATAATCCCACAAATGTGTAACTGGACTACTTCTTTAAATTGACACCAGATCCGGTGACCTTTGGGACATGGTTTGACCCCCTTAGGAAAGTGCTATCATCATGAAATGTTCAGATCACTTACAACTCAATAGATTCTACCTTCCTGTAACGTTTCAGCCTGATTGGACCTTGTTTTCACACAAATGAACCCAGAATGATGTGAAATTGTGCTTCGTGCAACATAATTCTGGGTGCCATTTAAAAACCATAAGTGCTAATTACTCCATTCCTTTTTGGGGTAATGAGGGCTGTTAATTGGAGTACTCTAAAACAAACCTGACCTCTCTAGGACATTCAGAAGCCAAGTTATAAGCCCACAAAGGTGTAACTGGACTACTTCTTTAAAGCGACACCAGTCCCGGTGACCTTTGGGACATGGTTTGACCCCCTTAGGAAAGTGCTATCATCATGAAACGTTCAGATCACTTACAACCCAATAGATTCTACCTTCCTGTAACGTTTCAGCCTGATTGGACCTTGTTTTCACACAAATGAACCCAGAATGATATGAAATTGTGCTTCGTGCAACATAATTCTGGGTGCCATTTACAAACCATAAGTGCTAATGACTCCATTCCTTTTTGTGGTTGTAGGGGCTGTTAACTGGAGTACACTAAAACAAACCTGATCTCTCTAGGCCATTCAGAAGCCAAGTTATAAGCCCACAAATGTGTAACTGGACTACTTCTTTAAATTGACACCAGATCCGGTTACCTTTGGGACATGGTTTGACCCCCTTAGGAAAGCGCTATCAACATGAAATGTTCAGATCACTTACAACTCAATAGATTCTACCTTCTTGTAACGTTTCAGCCTGATTGGACCTTGTTTTCACACAAATGAACCCAGAATGATGTGAAATTGTGCTTCGTGCAACATAATTCTGGGTGCCATTTAAAAACCATAAGTGCTAATTACTCCATTCCTTTTTGGGGTAATGGGGGCTGTTAATTGGAGTACTCTAAAACAAACCTGACCTCTCTAGGACATTCAGAAGCCAAGTTATAAGCCCACAAAGGTGTAACTGGACTACTTCTTTAAAGTGACACCAGTCCCGGTGACCTTTGGGACACGGTTTGACCCCCTTAGGAAAGTGCTATCATCATGAAACGTTCAGATCACTTACAACCCAATAGATTCTACCTTCTTGTAACGTTTCAGCCTGATTGGACCTTGTTTTCACACAAATGAACCCAGAATGATGTGAAATTGTGCTTCGTGCAACATTATTCTGGGTGCCATTTAAAAACCATAAGTGCTAATGACTCCATTCCTTTTTGTGGTTGTAGGGGCTGTTGATTGGAGTACACTAAAACCAACCTGACCTCTCTAGGATATTCAGAAGCCAAGTTATAAGCCCACACATGTGTAACTGGACTACTTCTTTAAATTGACACCAGGCCCGGTGACCTTTGGGACATGGTTTGATACCCTATAGGAATGTGCGATCATCATGAAACGTACAGATCACTTACAACTCAATAGATTCTACCTTCTTGTAACGTTTCAGCCTGATTGGACCTTGTTTTCACACAAATGGACCCAGAATGATGTGAAATTGTGCTTCGTGCAACATAATTATGGGTGCCATTTAAAAACCATAAGTGCTAATGACTCCATTCCTTTTTGGGGTAATGGGGGCTGTTAATTGGAGTACTCTAAAACAAACCTGACCTCTCTAGGACATTCAGAAGCCAAGTTATAAGCCCACAAAGGTGTAACTGGACTACTTCTTTAAAGTGACACCAGTCCCGGTGACCTTTGGGACATGGTTTGACCCCCTTAGGAAAGTGCTATCATCATGAAACTTTCAGATCACTTACATCCCAATAGATTCTACCTTCCTGTAACGTTTCAGCCTGATTGGACCTTGTTTTCACACAAATGAACCCAGAATGATGTGAAATTGTGCTTCGTGCAACATAATTCTGGGTGCCATTTACAAACCATAAGAGCTAATGACTCCATTCCTTTTTGTGGTTGTAGGGGCTGTTGATTGGAGTACACTAAAACAAACCTGATCTCTCTAGGACATTCAGAAGCCAAGTTATACGCCCACAAATGTGTAACTGGACTACTTCTTTAAATTGACACCAGATCCGGTGACCTTTGGGACATGGTTTGACCCCCTTAGGAAAGTGCTATCATCATGAAATGTTCAGATCACTTACAACTCAATAGATTCTACCTTCCTGTAACGTTTCAGCCTGATTGGACCTTGTTTTCACACAAATGAACCCAGAATGATATGAAATTGTGCTTCGTGCAACATAATTCTGGGTGCCATTTAAAAACCATAAGTGCTAATGACTCCATTCCTTTTTGTGGTTGTAGGGGCTGTTAATTGGAGTACACTAAAACAAACCTGATCTCTCTAGGCCATTCAGAAGCCAAGTTATAAGCCCACAAATGTGTAACTGGACTACTTCTTTAAATTGACACCAGATCCAGTTACCTTTGGGACATGGTTTGACCCCCTTAGGAAAGCGCTATCAACATGAAATGTTCAGATCACTTACAACTCAATAGATTCTACCTTCTTGTAACGTTTCAGCCTGATTGGACCTTGTTTTCACACAAATGGACCCAGAATGATGTGAAATTGTGCTTCGTGCAACATAATTCTGGGTGTCATTTAAAAACCATAAGTGCTAATGACTCCATTCCTTTTTGGGGTAATGGGGGCTGTTAATTGGAGTACTCTAAAACAAACCTGACCTATCTAGGACATTCAGAAGCCAAGTTATAAGCCCACAAAGGTGTAACTGGACTACTTCTTTAAAGTGACACCAGGCCCGGTGACCTTTGGGACATGGTTTCACCCCCTTAGGAAAGTGCTATCATCATGAAACGTTCAGATCACTTACAACTCAATAGATTCTACCTTCCTGTAACGTTTCAGCCTGATTGGACCTTGTTTTCACACAAATGAACCCAGAATGATGTGAAATTGTGCTTCGTGCAACATAATTCTGGGTGCCATTTAAAAACCATAAGTGCTAATGACTCCATTCCTTTTTGTGGTTGTAGGGGCTGTTGATTGGAGCACACTAAAACAAACCTGATCTCTATAGGCCATTCAGAAGCCAAGTTATGAGCCCACAAATGTGTAACTGGACTACTTCTTTAAATTGACACCAGATCCGGTGACCTTTGGGACATGGTTTGACCCCCTTAGGAAAGTGCTATCATCATGAAACGTTCAGATCACTTACAACTCAATAGGTTCTACCTTCCTGTAACGTTTCAGCCTAATTGGACCATGTTTTCACACAAATGAACCCAGAATGATGTGAAATTGTGCTTTGTGCAACATAATTCTGGGTGCCATTTACAAACCATAAGTGCTAATGACTCCATTCCTTTTTGTGGTTGTAGGGGCTGTTGATTGGAGTACAGTAAAACAAACCTGATCTCTCTAGGACATTAAGAAGCCAAGTTATAAGCCCACAAATGTGTAACTGGACTACTTCTTTAAATTGACACCAGATCCGGTGACCTTTGGGACATGGTTTGACCCCCTTAGGAAAGTGCTATCATCATGAAACGTTCAGATCACTTACAACTCAATAGATTCTACCTTCCTGTAACGTTTCAGCCTGATTGGACCTTGTTTTCACACAAATGAACCCAGAATGATGTGAAATTGTGCTTCGTGCAACATAATTCTGGGTGCCATTTAAAAACCATAAGTGCTAATGACTCCATTCCTTTTTGTGGTTGTAGGGGCTGTTGATTGGAGTACACTAAAACAAACCTGATCTCTCTAGGACATTCAGAAGCCAAGTTATAAGCCCACAAATGTGTAACTGGACTACTTCTTTAAATTGACACCAGATCCGGTGACCTTTGGGACATGGTTTGACCCCCTATAGGAATGAGCGATCATCATGAAACATTCAGATCACTTACAACTCAATAGATTCTACCTTCTTGTAACGTTTCAGCCTGATTGGACCTTGTTTTCATACAAATGGACCCAGAATGATGTGAAATTGTGCTTCGTGCAACATAATTCTGGGTGCCATTTAAAAACCATAAGTGCTAATGACTCCATTCCTTTTTGGGGTAATAGGGGCTGTTAATTGGAGTACTCTAAAACCAACCTGACCTCTCTAGGATATTCAGAAGCCAAGTTATAAGCCCACAAATGTGTAACTGGACTACTTCTTTAAATACACACCAGGCCCGGTGACCTTTGGGACATGGTTTGATACCCTATAGGAATGTGCGATCATCATGAAACGTACAGATCACTTACAACTCAATAGATTCTACCTTCTTGTAACGTTTCAGCCTGATTGGACCTTGTTTTCACACAAATGGACCCAGAATGATGTGAAATTGTGCTTCGTGCAACATAATTCTGGGTGCCATTTAAAAACCATAAGTGCTAATGACTCCATTCCTTTTTGGGGTAATGGGGGCTGTTAATTGGAGTACTCTAAAACAAACCTGACCTCTCTAGGACATTCAGAAGCCAAGTTATAAGCCCACAAAGGTGTAACTGGACTACTTCTTTAAAGTGACACCAGTCCCGGTGACCTTTGGGACATGGTTTGACCCCCTTAGGAAAGTGCTATCATCATGAAACGTTCAGATCACTTACAACCCAATAGATTCTACCTTCCTGTAACGTTTCAGCCTGATTGGACCTTGTTTTCACACAAATGAACCCAGAATGAAATGAAATTGTGCTTCGTGCAACATAATTCTGGGTGCCATTTACAAACCATAAGTGCTAATGACTCCATTCCTTTTTGTGGTTGTAGGGGCTGTTAACTGGAGTACACTAAAACAAACCTGATCTCTCTAGGCCATTCAGAAGCCAAGTTATAAGCCCACAAATGTGTAACTGGACTACTTCTTTAAATTGACACCAGATCCGGTTACCTTTGGGACATGGTTTGACCCCCTTAGGAAAGCGCTATCAACATGAAACGTTCAGATCACTTACAACTCAATAGATTCTACCTTCTTGTAACGTTTCAGCCTGATTGGACCTTGTTTTCACACAAATGAACCCAGAATGATGTGAAATTGTGCTTCGTGCAACATAATTCTGGGTGCCATTTAAAAACCATAAGTGCTAATGACTCCATTCCTTTTTGGGGTAATGGGGGCTGTTAATTGGAGTACTCTAAAACAAACCTGACCTCTCTAGGACATTCAGAAGCCAAGTTATAAGCCCACAAAGGGGTAACTGGACTACTTCTTTAAAGTGACACCAGTCCCGGTGACCTTTGGGACACGGTTTGACCCCCTTAGGAAAGTGCTATCATCATGAAACGTTCAGATCCCTTACAACCCAATAGATTCTACCTTCTTGTAACGTTTCAGCCTGATTGGACCTTGTTTTCACACAAATGAACCCAGAATGATGTGAAATTGTGCTTCGTGCAACATAATTCTGGGTGCCATTTAAAAACCATAAGTGCTAATGACTCCATTCCTTTTTGTGGTTGTAGGGGCTGTTGATTGGAGTACACTAAAACCAACCTGACCTCTCTAGGATATTCAGAAGCCAAGTTATAAGCCCACAAATGTGTAACTGGACTACTTCTTTAAATTGACACCAGGCCCGGTGACCTTTGGGACATGGTTTGATACCCTATAGGAATGTGCGATCATCATGAAACGTACAGATCACTTACAACTCAATAGATTCTACCTTCTTGTAACGTTTCAGCCTGATTGGACCTTGTTTTCACACAAATGGACCCAGAATGATGTGAAATTGTGCTTCGTGCAACATAATTATGGGTGCCATTTAAAAACCATAAGTGCTAATGACTCCATTCCTTTTTGGGGTAATGGGGGCTGTTAATTGGAGTACTCTAAAACAAACCTGACCTCTCTAGGACATTCAGAAGCCAAGTTATAAGCCCACAAAGGTGTAACTGGACTACTTCTTTAAAGTGACACCAGTCCCGGTGACCTTTGGGACATGGTTTGACCCCCTTAGGAAAGTGCTATCATCATGAAACGTTCAGATCACTTACATCCCAATAGATTCTACCTTCCTGTAACGTTTCAGCCTGATTGGACCTTGTTTTCACACAAATGAACCCAGAATGATGTGAAATTGTGCTTCGTGCAACATAATTCTGGGTGCAATTTACAAACCATAAGAGCTAATGACTCCATTCCTTTTTGTGGTTGTAGGGGCTGTTGATTGGAGTACACTAAAACAAACCTGATCTCTCTAGGACATTCAGAAGCCAAGTTATAAGCCCACAAATGTGTAACTGGACTACTTCTTTAAATTGACACCAGATCCAGTTACCTTTGGGACATGGTTTGACCCCCTTAGGAAAGCGCTATCAACATGAAATGTTCAGATCACTTACAACTCAATAGATTCTACCTTCTTGTAACGTTTCAGCCTGATTGGACCTTGTTTTCACACAAATGGACCCAGAATGATGTGAAATTGTGCTTCGTGCAACATAATTCTGGGTGCCATTTAAAAACCATAAGTGCTAATGACTCCATTCCTTTTTGGGGTAATGGGGGCTGTTAATTGGAGTACTCTAAAACAAACCTGACCTCTATAGGACATTCAGAAGCCAAGTTATAAGCCCACAAAGGTGTAACTGGACTACTTCTTTAAAGTGACACCAGGCCCGGTGACCTTTGGGACATGGTTTCACCCCCTTAGGAAAGTGCTATCATCATGAAACGTTCAGATCACTTACAACTCAATAGATTCTACCTTCCTGTAACGTTTCAGCCTGATTGGACCTTGTTTTCACACAAATGAACCCAGAATGATGTGAAATTGTGCTTCGTGCAACATAATTCTGGGTGCCATTTAAAAACCATAAGTGCTAATGACTCCATTCCTTTGTGTGGTTGTAGGGGCTGTTGATTGGAGCACACTAAAACAAACCTGATCTCTATAGGCCATTCAGAAGCCAAGTTATGAGCCCACAAATGTGTAACTGGACTACTTCTTTAAATTGACACCAGATCCGGTGACCTTTGGGACATGGTTTGACCCCCTTAGGAAAGTGCTATCATCATGAAACGTTCAGATCACTTACAACTCAATAGATTCTACCTTCCTGTAACGTTTCAGCCTAATTGGACCTTGTTTTCACACAAATGAACCCAGAATGATGTGAAATTGTGCTTTGTGCAACATAATTCTGGGTGCCATTTACAAACCATAAGTGCTAATGACTCCATTCCTTTTTGTGGTTGTAGGGGCTGTTGATTGGAGTACACTAAAACAAACCTGATCTCTCTAGGACATTCAGAAGCCAAGTTATAAGCCCACAAATGTGTAACTGGACTACTTCTTTAAATTGACACCAGATCCGGTGACCTTTGGGACATGGTTTTACCCCCTTAGGAAAGTGCTATCATCATGAAACGTTCAGATCACTTACAACTCAATAGATTCTACCTTCCTGTAACGTTTCAGCCTGATTGGACCTTGTTTTCACACAAATGAACCCAGAATGATGTGAAATTGTGCTTCGTGCAACATAATTCTGGGTGCCATTTGAAAACCATAAGTGTTAATGACTCCATTCCTTTTTGTGGTTGTAGGGGCTGTTGATTGGAGTACACTAAAACAAACCTGATCTCTCTAGGACATTCAGAAGCCAAGTTATAAGCCCACAAATGTGTAACTGGACTACTTCTTTAAATTGACAACAGATCCGGTGACCTTTGGGACATGGTTTGACCCCCTATAGGAATGAGCGATCATCATGAAACGTTCAGATCACTTACAACTCAATAGATTCTACCTTCTTGTAACATTTCAGCCTGATTGGACCTTGTTTTCATACAAATGGACCCAGAATGATGTGAAATTGTGCTTCGTGCGACATAATTCTGGGTGCCATTTAAAAACCATAAGTGCTAATGACTCCATTCCTTTTTGGGGTAATAGAGGCTGTTAATTGGAGTACTCTAAAACCAACCTGACCTCTCTAGGATAATCAGAAGCCAAGTTATAAGCCCACAAATGTGTAACTGGACTACTTCTTTAAATTGACACCAGGCCCGGTGACCTTTGGGACATGGTTTGATACCCTATAGGAATGTGCGATCATCATGAAACGTACAGATCACTTACAACTCAATAGATTCTACCTTCTTGTAACGTTTCAGCCTGATTGGACCTTGTTTTCACACAAATGGACCCAGATTGATGTGAAATTGTGCTTCGTGCAACATAATTCTGGGTGCCATTTAAAAACCATAAGTGCTAATGACTCCATTCCTTTTTGGGGTAATGGGGGCTGTTAATTGGAGTACTCTAAAACAAACCTGACCTCTCTAGGACATTCAGAAGCCAAGTTATAAGCCCACAAAGGTGTAACTGGACTACTTCTTTAAAGTGACACCAGTCCCGGTGACCTTTGGGACATGGTTTGACCCCCTTAGGAAAGTGCTATCATCATGAAACGTTCAGATCACGTACAACCCAATAGATTCTACCTTCCTGTAACGTTTCAGCCTGATTGGACCTTGTTTTCACACAAATGAACCCAGAATGATATGAAATTGTGCTTCGTGCAACATAATTCTGGGTGCCATTTAAAAACCATAAGTGCAAATGACTCCATTCCTTTTTGTGGTTGTAGGGGCTGTTAACTGGAGTACACTAAAACAAACCTGATCTCTCTAGGCCATTCAGAAGCCAAGTTATAAGCCCACAAATGTGTAACTGGACTACTTCTTTAAATTCACACCAGATCCGGTTACCTTTGGGACATGGTTTGACCCCCTTAGGAAAGCGCTATCAACATGAAACGTTCAGATCACTTACAACTCAATAGATTCTACCTTCTTGTAACGTTTCAGCCTGATTGGACCTTGTTTTCACACAAATGGACCCAGAATGATGTGAAATTGTGCTTCGTGCAACATAATTCTGGGTGCCATTTAAAAACCATAAGTGCTAATGACTCCATTCCTTTTTGGGGTAATGGGGGCTGTTAATTGGAGTACTCTAAAACCAACCTGACCTCTCTAGGATATTCCGAAGCCAAGTTATAAGCCCACAAATGTGTAACTGGACTACTTCTTTAAATTGACACCAGGCCCGGTGACCTTTGGGACATGGTTTGATACCCTATAGGAATGTGCGATCATCATGAAATGTACAGATCACTTACAACTCAATAGATTCTACCTTCTTGTAACGTTTCAGCCTGAATGGACCTTGTTTTCACACAAATGAACCCAGAATGATGTGAAATTGTGCTTCGTGCAACATAATTCTGGGTGCCATTTAAAAACCATAAGTGCTAATGACTCCATTCCTTTTTGGGGTAATGGGGGCTGTTAATTGGAGTACTCTAAAACAAACCTGACCTCTCTAGGACATTCAGAAGCCAAGTTATAAGCCCACAAAGGTGTAACTGGACTACTTCTTTAAAGTGACACCAGGCCCGGTGACCTTTGGGACATGGTTTGACCCCCTTAGGAAAGTGCTATCATCATGAAACGTTCAGATCACTTACAACTCAATAGATTCTACCTTCCTGTAACGTTTCAGCCTGATTGGACCTTGTTTTCACACAAATGAACCCAGAATGATGTGAAATTGTGCTTCGTGCAACATAATTCTGGGTGCCATTTGAAAACCATAAGTGTTAATGACTCCATTCCTTTTTGTGGTTGTAGGGGCTGTTGATTGGAGTACACTAAAACAAACCTGATCTCTCTAGGACATTCAGAAGCCAAGTTATAAGCCCACAAATGTGTAACTGGACTACTTCTTTAAATTGACAACAGATCCGGTGACCTTTGGGACATGGTTTGACCCCCTATAGGAATGAGCGATCATCATGAAACGTTCAGATCACTTACAACTCAATAGATTCTACCTTCTTGTAACATTTCAGCCTGATTGGACCTTGTTTTCATACAAATGGACCCAGAATGATGTGAAATTGTGCTTCGTGCGACATAATTCTGGGTGCCATTTAAAAACCATAAGTGCTAATGACTCCATTCCTTTTTGGGGTAATAGAGGCTGTTAATTGGAGTACTCTAAAACCAACCTGACCTCTCTAGGATATTCAGAAGCCAAGTTATAAGCCCACAAATGTGTAACTGGACTACTTCTTTAAATTGACACCAGGCCCGGTGACCTTTGGGACATGGTTTGATACCCTATAGGAATGTGCGATCATCATGAAACGTACAGATCACTTACAACTCAATAGATTCTACCTTCTTGTAACGTTTCAGCCTGATTGGACCTTGTTTTCACACAAATGAACCCAGAATGATATGAAATTGTGCTTCGTGCAACATAATTCTGGGTGCCATTTAAAAACCATAAGTGCTAATGGCTTCATTCCTTTTTGTGGTTGTAGGGGCTGTTAATTGGAGTACACTAAAACAAACCTGATCTCTCTAGGCCATTCAGAAGCCAAGTTATAAGCCCACAAATGTGTAACTGGACTACTTCTTTAAATTGACACCAGATCCGGTTACCTTTGGGACATGGTTTGACCCCCTTAGGAAAGCGCTATCAACATGAAACGTTCAGATCACTTACAACTCAATAGATTCTACCTTCTTGTAACGTTTCAGCCTGATTGGACCTTGTTTTCACACAAATGGACCCAGATTGATGTGAAATTGTGCTTCGTGCAACATAATTCTGGGTGCCATTTAAAAACCATAAGTGCTAATGACTCCATTCCTTTTTGGGGTAATGGGGGCTGTTAATTGGAGTACTCTAAAACAAACCTGACCTCTCTAGGACATTCAGAAGCCAAGTTATAAGCCCACAAAGGTGTAACTGGACTACTTCTTTAAAGTGACACCAGTCCCGGTGACCTTTGGGACATGGTTTGACCCCCTTAGGAAAGTGCTATCATCATGAAACGTTCAGATCACGTACAACCCAATAGATTCTACCTTCCTGTAACGTTTCAGCCTGATTGGACCTTGTTTTCACACAAATGAACCCAGAATGATATGAAATTGTGCTTCGTGCAACATAATTCTGGGTGCCATTTAAAAACCATAAGTGCTAATGACTCCATTCCTTTTTGTGGTTGTAGGGGCTGTTAACTGGAGTACACTAAAACAAACCTGATCTCTCTAGGCCATTCAGAAGCCAAGTTATAAGCCCACAAATGTGTAACTGGACTACTTCTTTAAATTCACACCAGATCCGGTTACCTTTGGGACATGGTTTGACCCCCTTAGGAAAGCGCTATCAACATGAAACGTTCAGATCACTTACAACTCAATAGATTCTACCTTCTTGTAACGTTTCAGCCTGATTGGACCTTGTTTTCACACAAATGGACCCAGAATGATGTGAAATTGTGCTTCGTGCAACATAATTCTGGGTGCCATTTAAAAACCATAAGTGCTAATGACTCCATTCCTTTTTGGGGTAATGGGGGCTGTTAATTGGAGTACTCTAAAACCAACCTGACCTCTCTAGGATATTCCGAAGCCAAGTTATAAGCCCACAAATGTGTAACTGGACTACTTCTTTAAATTGACACCAGGCCCGGTGACCTTTGGGACATGGTTTGATACCCTATAGGAATGTGCGATCATCATGAAATGTACAGATCACTTACAACTCAATAGATTCTACCTTCTTGTAACGTTTCAGCCTGAATGGACCTTGTTTTCACACAAATGAACCCAGAATGATGTGAAATTGTGCTTCGTGCAACATAATTCTGGGTGCCATTTAAAAACCATAAGTGCTAATGACTCAATTCCTTTTTGGGGTAATGGGGGCTGTTAATTGGAGTACTCTAAAACAAACCTGACCTCTCTAGGACATTCAGAAGCCAAGTTATAAGCCCACAAAGGTGTAACTGGACTACTTCTTTAAAGTGACACCAGTCCCGGTGACCTTAGGGACATGGTTTGACCCCCTTAGGAAAGTGCTATCATCATGAAACGTTCAGATCACTTACAACCCAATAGATTCTACCTTCCTGTAACGTTTCAGCCTGATTGGACCTTGTTTTCACACAAATGAACCCAGAATGATGTGAAATTGTGCTTCGTGCAACATAATTCTGGGTGCCATTTACAAACCATAAGTGCTAATGACTCCATTCCTTTTTGTGGTTGTAGGGGCTGTTGATTGGAGTACACTAAAACAAACCTGATCTCTCTAGGACATTCAGAAGCCAAGTTATAAGCCCACAAATGTGTAACTGGACTACTTCTTTAAATTGACACCAGATCCGGTGACCTTTGGGACATGGTTTGACCCCCTTAGGAAAGTGCTATCATCATGAAACGTTCAGATCACTTACAACTCAATAGATTCTACCTTCCTGTAACGTTTCAGCCTAATTGGACCTTGTTTTCACACAAATGAACCCAGAATGATGTGAAATTGTGCTTTGTGCAACATAATTCTGGGTGCCATTTAAAAACCATAAGTGCTAATGACTCCATTCCTTTTTGTGGTTGTAGGGGCTGTTGATTGGAGTACATTAAAACAAACCTGATCTCTCTGGGACATTCATAAGCCAAGTTATAAGCCCACAAATGTGTAACTGGACTACTTCTTTAAATTGACACCAGATCCGGTGACCTTTGGGACATGGTTTGACCCCCTTAGGAAAGTGCTATCATCATGAAACGTTCAGATCACTTACATCTCAATAGATTCTACCTTCCTGTAACGTTTCAGCCTGACTGGACCTTGTTTTCACACAAATGAACCCAGAATGATGTGAAATTGTGCTTCGTGCAACATAATTCTGGGTGCCATTTAAAAACCATAAGTGCTAATGACTCCATTCCTTTTTGTGGTTGTAGGGGCTGTTAATTGGAGTACACTAAAACAAACCTGATCTCTCTAGGCCATTCAGAAGCCAAGTTATAAGCCCACAAATGTGTAACTGGACTACTTCTTTAAATTGACACCAGATCCGGTTACCTTTGGGACATGGTTTGACCCCCTTAGGAAAGTGCTATCATCATGAAACGTTCAGATCACTTACAACTCAATAGATTCTACCTTCCTGTAACGTTTCAGCCTGATTGGACCTTGTTTTCACACAAATGAATCCAGAATGATGTGAAATTGTGCTTCGTGCAACATAATTCTGGGTGCAATTTAAAAACCATAAGTGCTAATGACTCCATTCCTTTTTGTGGTTGTAGGGGCTGTTGATTGGAGTACACTAAAACAAACCTGATCTCTCTAGGACATTCAGAAGCCAAGTTATAAGCCCACAAATGTGTAACTGGACTACTTCTTTAAATTGACACCAGATCCGGTGACCTTTGGGACATGGTTTGACCCCCTATAGGAATGAGCGATCATCATGAAATGTTCAGATCACTTACAAATCAATAGATTCTACCTTCTTGTAACGTTTCAGCCTGATTGGACCTTGTTTTCATACAAATGGACCCAGAATGATGTGAAATTGTGCTTCGTGCAACATAATTCTGGGTGCCATTTAAAAACCATAAGTGCTAATGACTCCATTCCTTTTTGTGGTTGTAGGGGCTGTTGATTGGAGTACACTAAAACAAACCTGATCTCTCTAGGACATTCAGAAGCCAAGTTATAATCCCACAAATGTGTAACTGGACTACTTCTTTAAATTGACACCAGATCCGGTGACCTTTGGGACATGGTTTGACCCCCTTAGGAAAGTGCTATCATCATGAAATGTTCAGATCACTTACAACTCAATAGATTCTACCTTCCTGTAACGTTTCAGCCTGATTGGACCTTGTTTTCACACAAATGAACCCAGAATGATGTGAAATTGTGCTTCGTGCAACATAATTCTGGGTGCCATTTAAAAACCATAAGTGCTAATTACTCCATTCCTTTTTGGGGTAATGAGGGCTGTTAATTGGAGTACTCTAAAACAAACCTGACCTCTCTAGGACATTCAGAAGCCAAGTTATAAGCCCACAAAGGTGTAACTGGACTACTTCTTTAAAGTGACACCAGTCCCGGTGACCTTTGGGACATGGTTTGACCCCCTTAGGAAAGTGCTATCATCATGAAACGTTCAGATCACGTACAACCCAATAGATTCTACCTTCCTGTAACGTTTCAGCCTGATTGGACCTTGTTTTCACACAAATGAACCCAGAATGATATGAAATTGTGCTTCGTGCAACATAATTCTGGGTGCCATTTAAAAACCATAAGTGCTAATGACTCCATTCCTTTTTGTGGTTGTAGGGGCTGTTAACTGGAGTACACTAAAACAAACCTGATCTCTCTAGGCCATTCAGA
This sequence comes from Nothobranchius furzeri, assembly GCF_043380555.1. NCBI lineage: Eukaryota > Metazoa > Chordata > Actinopteri > Cyprinodontiformes > Nothobranchiidae > Nothobranchius > Nothobranchius furzeri. The sequence continues at coordinate 20,480,261 of NC_091756.1, forward strand.
AGCCAAGTTATAAGCCCACAAATGTGTAACTGGACTACTTCTTTAAATTCACACCAGATCCGGTTGCCTTTGGGACATGGTTTGACCCCCTTAGGAAAGCGCTATCAACATGAAACGTTCAGATCACTTACAACTCAATAGATTCTACCTTCTTGTAACGTTTCAGCCTGATTGGACCTTGTTTTCACACAAATGGACCCAGAATGATGTGAAATTGTGCTTCGTGCAACATAATTCTGGGTGCCATTTAAAAACCATAAGTGCTAATGACTCCATTCCTTTTTGGGGTAATGGGGGCTGTTAATTGGAGTACTCTAAAACCAACCTGACCTCTCTAGGATATTCCGAAGCCAAGTTATAAGCCCACAAATGTGTAACTGGACTACTTCTTTAAATTGACACCAGGCCCGGTGACCTTTGGGACATGGTTTGATACCCTATAGGAATGTGTGATCATCATGAAATGTACAGATCACTTACAACTCAATAGATTCTACCTTCTTGTAACGTTTCAGCCTGAATGGACCTTGTTTTCACACAAATGAACCCAGAATGATGTGAAATTGTGCTTCGTGCAACATAATTCTGGGTGCCATTTAAAAACCATAAGTGCTAATGACTCAATTCCTTTTTGGGGTAATGGGGGCTGTTAATTGGAGTACTCTAAAACAAACCTGACCTCTCTAGGACATTCAGAAGCCAAGTTATAAGCCCACAAAGGTGTAACTGGACTACTTCTTTAAAGTGACACCAGTCCCGGTGACCTTAGGGACATGGTTTGACCCCCTTAGGAAAGTGCTATCATCATGAAACGTTCAGATCACTTACAACCCAATAGATTCTACCTTCCTGTAACGTTTCAGCCTGATTGGACCTTGTTTTCACACAAATGAACCCAGAATGATGTGAAATTGTGCTTCGTGCAACATAATTCTGGGTGCCATTTACAAACCATAAGTGCTAATGACTCCATTCCTTTTTGTGGTTGTAGGGGCTGTTGATTGGAGTACACTAAAACAAACCTGATCTCTCTAGGACATTCAGAAGCCAAGTTATAAGCCCACAAATGTGTAACTGGACTACTTCTTTAAATTGACACCAGATCCGGTGACCTTTGGGACATGGTTTGACCCCCTTAGGAAAGTGCTATCATCATGAAACGTTCAGATCACTTACAACTCAATAGATTCTACCTTCCTGTAACGTTTCAGCCTAATTGGACCTTGTTTTCACACAAATGAACCCAGAATGATGTGAAATTGTGCTTTGTGCAACATAATTCTGGGTGCCATTTAAAAACCATAAGTGCTAATGACTCCATTCCTTTTTGTGGTTGTAGGGGCTGTTGATTGGAGTACATTAAAACAAACCTGATCTCTCTGGGACATTCATAAGCCAAGTTATAAGCCCACAAATGTGTAACTGGACTACTTCTTTAAATTGACACCAGATCCGGTGACCTTTGGGACATGGTTTGACCCCCTTAGGAAAGTGCTATCATCATGAAACGTTCAGATCACTTACATCTCAATAGATTCTACCTTCCTGTAACGTTTCAGCCTGACTGGACCTTGTTTTCACACAAATGAACCCAGAATGATGTGAAATTGTGCTTCGTGCAACATAATTCTGGGTGCCATTTAAAAACCATAAGTGCTAATGACTCCATTCCTTTTTGTGGTTGTAGGGGCTGTTAATTGGAGTACACTAAAACAAACCTGATCTCTCTAGGCCATTCAGAAGCCAAGTTATAAGCCCACAAATGTGTAACTGGACTACTTCTTTAAATTGACACCAGATCCGGTTACCTTTGGGACATGGTTTGACCCCCTTAGGAAAGTGCTATCATCATGAAACGTTCAGATCACTTACAACTCAATAGATTCTACCTTCCTGTAACGTTTCAGCCTGATTGGACCTTGTTTTCACACAAATGAATCCAGAATGATGTGAAATTGTGCTTCGTGCAACATAATTCTGGGTGCAATTTAAAAACCATAAGTGCTAATGACTCCATTCCTTTTTGTGGTTGTAGGGGCTGTTGATTGGAGTACACTAAAACAAACCTGATCTCTCTAGGACATTCAGAAGCCAAGTTATAAGCCCACAAATGTGTAACTGGACTACTTCTTTAAATTGACACCAGATCCGGTGACCTTTGGGACATGGTTTGACCCCCTATAGGAATGAGCGATCATCATGAAATGTTCAGATCACTTACAAATCAATAGATTCTACCTTCTTGTAACGTTTCAGCCTGATTGGACCTTGTTTTCATACAAATGGACCCAGAATGATGTGAAATTGTGCTTCGTGCAACATAATTCTGGGTGCCATTTAAAAACCATAAGTGCTAATGACTCCATTCCTTTTTGTGGTAATAGGGGCTGTTAATTGGAGTACACTAAAACAAACCTGATCTCTCTTGGCCATTCAGAAGCCAAGTTATAAGCCCACAAATGTGTAACTGGACTACTTCTTTAAATTGACAACAGATCCGGTTACCTTTGGGACATGGTTTGACGCCCTTAGGAAAGTGCTATCATCATGAAACGTTCAGATCACTTACAACTCAATAGATTCTACCTTCTTGTAACGTTTCAGCCTGATTGGACCTTGTTTTCACACAAATGGACCCAGAATGATGTGAAATTGTGCTTCGTGCAACATAATTCTGGGTGCCATATAAAAACCATAAGTGCTAATGACTCCATTCCTTTTTGGGGTAAGGGGGGCTGTTAATTGGAGTACTCTAAAAAAAACCTGACCTCTCTAGGACATTCAGAAGCCAAGTTATAAGCCCACAAATGTGTAACTGGACTACTTCTTTAAAGTGACACCAGGCCCGGTGACCTTTGGGACAGGTTTGACCCCCTTAGGAAAGTGCTATCTTCATGAAACGTTCAGATCACTTACAACCCAATAGATTCTACCTTCCTGTAACGTTTCAGCCTGATTGGACCTTGTTTTCACACAAATGAACCCAGAATGATGTGAAATTGTGCTTCGTGCAACATAATTCTGGGTGCCATTTACAAACCATAAGTGCTAATGACTCCATTCCTTTTTGATGTTGTAGGGGCTGTTGATTGGAGTACACTAAAAAACACCTGATCTCTCTAGGCCATTCAGAAGCCAAGTTATAAGCCCACAAATGTGTAACTGGACTACTTCTTTAAATTGAAACCAGATCTGGTGACCTTTGGGACATGGTTTGACCCCCTTAGGAAAGCGCTATCATCATGAAATGTTCAGATCACTTACAACTCAATAGATTCTACCTTCCTGTAACGTTTCAGCCTGATTGGACCTTGTTTTCACACAAATGAACCCAGAATGATATGAAATTCAATCAATCAATCAATCAATCAATCAATCAATCAACTTTATTGTCACTTCAGCCATATACGGTTTGTATACAGTGAGGCGAAACAACGTTCCTCCAGGACCAAGGTGCTACATGCAACATAAATTTACAACATGAAAAAATATAAGAAAAACAAACTATCTAATTAAGGACAGAACATGAGTGTGTTCGCGTGTTTGTGTGCGTGCGTGTGTGTGCGTGAGTGTGTGTGCATGCATGCGTTTATCAGTCCAGTCCCTTTTCGTTGAGGAGACGAATGGCATGTGGGAAGAAGCTGTTGCACAGTCTGGATGTGAGTGCTCGAATGCTTCGGTACCTTCTTCCAGATGGCAGGAGTGTGAAGAGTGTGTGAGAGGGTTGTGACCAGTCAGCCACAATGCTGGTGGCTTTGCGGATGCAGCATGTGGTGTAGATGTCCTTGATTGAGGGGAGAGAGACTCCTATGATCTTCTCTGCTGTTTTCACTATCCGCTGTAGGGTTTTGCGGTCAGAGATTGCACAGTTCCCAAACCAGGCAGTGATACAGCAGCTCAGGATGCTCTCAATAGTTCCTCTGTAGAAGGTGGTTAGCATCGTTGGTGGAAGCTGGGCCTTTCTCAGTCTTCTCAGAAAGAAGAGACGCTGTTGGGATTTCTTGTACAGGAAGCTGGTGTTGAGGGACCAGGTGAGGTCTTTGTCCAGGTGAACTCCCAGGAATTTGATGTTGTTGACGATCTCCACAGAGGAGCCGTTGATGCTCAGTGGTGAGTGGTCACTCCGTATCCTCCTGAAGTCAACAACCATCTCTTTTGTCCTGTCAACATTCAGAGACAGGTTGTTGACCTTACACCAGATTGTTAACCTCTGCACTTCATCTCTGTATGCTGACTCGTCGTTCTTGCTGATGAGACCCACCAAGGTTGTGTCATCAGCGAACTTAATGATGTAATTTGATCTGTGTGTTGCTACACAGTCATGAGTCAGCAGTGTGAACAGCAGAGGACTGAGCACACAGCCTTGTGGGGCCCCCGTGCTTAGTGTGGTGGTGCTGGAGGTGCAGTTCCCGATCCGTACTGACTGAGGCCTTCCAGTCAGAAAGTCCAGGATCCAGTTGCAGAGGGAGGTGTTCAGGCCCAACATGCTCAGTTTTCCGATCAGTTGCTGGGGGATGAAATTGTGCTTCGTGCAACATAATTCTGGGTGCCATTTAAAAACCATAAGTGCTAATGACTCCATTCCTTTTTGTGGTTGTAGGGGCTGTTGATTGGAGTACACTAAAACAAACCTGATCTCTCTAGGACATTCAGAAGCCAAGTTATAAGCCCACAAATGTGTAACTGGACTACTTCTTTAAATTGACACCAGATCCGGTGACCTTTGGGACATGGTTTGACCCCCTATAGGAATGAGCGATCATCATGAAACGTTCAGATCACTTACAACTCGATAGATTCTACCTTCTTGTAACGTTTCAGCCTGATTGGACCTTGTTTTCATACAAATGGACCCCAAATGATGTGAAATTGTGCTTCGTGCAACATAATTCTGGGTGCCATTTAAAAACCATAAGTGCTAATGACTCCATTCCTTTTTGGGGTAATGGGGGCTGTTAATTGGAGTACTCTAAAACAAACCTGACCTCTCTAGGACATTCATAAGCCAAGTTATAAGCCCACAAAGGTGTAACTGGACTACTTCTTTAAAGTGACACCAGGCCCGGTGACCTTTGGGACAGGTTTGAACCCCTTAGGAAAGTGCTATCATCATGAAACGTTCAGATCACTTACAACCCAATAGATTCTACCTTCCTGTAACGTTTCAGCCTGATTGGACCTTGTTTTCACACAAATGAACCCAGAATGATGTGAAATTGTGCTTCGTGCAACATAATTCTGGGTGCCATTTACAAACCATAAGTGCTAATGACTCCATTCCTTTTTGTGGTTGTAGGGGCTGTTGATTGGAGTACACTAAATAAAAAACCTGATCTCTCTAGGCCATTCAGAAGCCAAGTTATAAGCCCACAAATGTGTAACTGGACTACTTCTTTAAATTGACACCAGATCCGGTGACCTTTGGGACATGGTTTGACCCCCTTAGGAAAGTGCTATCATCATGAAATGTTCAGATCACTTACAACTCAATATATTCTACCTTCCTGTAACGTTTCAGCCTGATTGGACCTTGTTTTCACACAAATGAACCCAGAATGACATGAAATTGTGCTTCGTGCAACATAATTCTGGGTGCCATTTAAAAACCATAAGTGCTAATGACTCCATTCCTTTTTGTGGTTGTAGGGACTGTTAATTGGAGTACACTAAAACAAACCTGATCTCACTAGGCCATTCAGAAGCCAAGTTATAAGCCCACAAATGTGTACCTAGACTACTTCTTTAAATTGACACCAGATCCGGTTACCTTTGGGACATGGTTTGACCCCCTTAGGAAAGTGCTATCATCATGAAACGTTCAGATCACTTACAACTCAATAGATTCTACCTTCTTGTAACGTTTCAGCCTGATTGGACCTTGTTTTCACACAAATGGACCCAGAATGATGTGAAATTGTGCTTCGTGCAACATAATTCTGGGTGCCATTTAAAAACCATAAGTGCTAATGACTCCATTCCTTTTTGGGGTAATGGGGGCTGTTAATTGGAGTACTCTAAAACAAACCTGACCTCTCTAGGACATTCAGAAGCCAAGTTATAAGCCCACAAAGGTGTAACTGGACTACTTCTTTAAAGTGACACCAGGCCCGGTGACCTTTGGGACATGGTTTGACCCCCTTAGGAAAGTGCTATCATCATGAAACGTTCAGATCACTTACAACTCAATAGATTCTACCTTCCTGTAACGTTTCAGCCTGATTAGACCTTGTTTTCACACAAATGAACCCAGAATGATGTGAAATTGTGCTTCAGGCAACATAATTCTGGGTGCCATTTAAAAACCATAACTGCTAATGACTCCATTCCTTTTTGTGGTTGTAGGGGCTGTTGATTGGAGTACATTAAAACAAACCTGATCTCTCTAGGACATTCAGAAGCCAAGTGATAAGCCCACAAATGTGTAACTGGACTACTTCTTTAAATTGACACCAGATCCGGTGACCTTTGGGACATGGTTTGATCCCCTTAGGAAAGTGCTATCATCATGAAACGTTCAGATCACTTACAACTCAATAGATTCTACCTTCCTGTAACGTTTCAGCCTGATTGGACCTTGTTTTCATACAAATGGACCCAGAATGATGTGAAATTGTGCTTCGTGCAACATAATTCTGGGTGCCATTTAAAAACCATAAGTGCTAATGACTCCATTCCTTTTTGTGGTTGTAGGGGCTGTTGATTGGAGTACTATGAAACAAACCTGATCTCTCTAGGACATTCAGAAGCCAAGTTATAAGCCCACAAAGGTGTAACTGGACTACTTCTTTAAATTGACACCAGGCCCGGTGACCTTTGGAACATGGTTTGATACCCTATAGGAATGTGCGATCATCATGAAACATACAGATCACTTACAACTCAATAGATTCTACCTTCCTGTAACGTTTCAGCCTGAATGGACCTTGTTTTCACACAAATGGACCCAGAATGATGTGAAATTGTGCTTCATGCAACATAATTCTGGGTGCCATTTAAAAACCATAAGTGCTAATGACTCCATTCCTTTTTGTGGTTGTAGGGGCTGTTGATTGGAGTACTATGAAACAAACCTGATCTCTCTAGGACATTCAGAAGCCAAGTTATAAGCCCACAAAGGTGTAACTGGACTACTTCTTTAAAGTGACACCAGGCCCGGTGACCTTTGGGACATGGTTTGACCCCCTTAGGAAAGTGCTATCATCATGAAACGTTCAGATCACTTACAACTCAATAGATTCTACCTTCCTGTAACGTTTCAGCCTGATTGGACCTTGTTTTCACACAAATGAACCCAGAATGACGTGAAATTGTGCTTCGTGCAACATAATTCTGGGTGCCATTTAAAAACCATAGGTGCTAATGACTCCATTCCTTTTTGTGGTTTTAGGGGCTGTTGATTGGAGCACACTAAAACAAACCTGATCTCTCTAGGCCATTCAGAAGCCAAGTTATAAACCCACAAATGTGTAACTGGACTACTTCTTTAAATTGACACCAGATCCGGTGACCTTTGGGACATGGTTTGACCCCCTTAGGAAAGTGCTATCATCATGAAACGTTCAGATCACTTACAACTCAATAGATTCTACCTTCTTGTAACGTTTCAGCCTGATTGGACCTTGTTTTCACACAAATGGACCCAGAATGATGTGAAATTGTGCTTCGTGCAACATAATTCTGGGTGCCATTTAAAAACCATAAGTGCTAATGACTCCATTCCTTTTTGGGGTAATGGGGGCTGTTAATTGGAGTACTCTAAAACAAACCTGACCTCTCTAGGACATTCAGAAGCCAAGTTATAAGCCCACAAAGGTGTAACTGGACTACTTCTTTAAAGTGACACCAGGCCCGGTGACCTTTGGGACATGGTTTGACCCCCTTAGGAAAGTGCTATCATCATGAAACGTTCAGATCACTTACAACTCAATAGATTCTACCTTCCTGTAACGTTTCAGCCTGATTAGACCTTGTTTTCACACAAATGAACCCAGAATGATGTGAAATTGTGCTTCAGGCAACATAATTCTGGGTGCCATTTAAAAACCATAACTGCTAATGACTCCATTCCTTTTTGTGGTTGTAGGGGCTGTTGATTGGAGTACATTAAAACAAACCTGATCTCTCTAGGACATTCAGAAGCCAAGTGATAAGCCCACAAATGTGTAACTGGACTACTTCTTTAATTTGACACCAGATCCGGTGACCTTTGGGACATGGTTTGATCCCCTTAGGAAAGTGCTATCATCATGAAACGTTCAGATCACTTACAACTCAATAGATTCTACCTTCCTGTAACGTTTCAGCCTGATTGGACCTTGTTTTCATACAAATGGACCCAGAATGATGTGAAATTGTGCTTCGTGCAACATAATTCTGGGTGCCATTTAAAAACCATAAGTGCTAATGACTCCATTCCTTTTTGGGGTAATAGGGGCTGTTAATTGGAGTACTCTAAAACCAACCTGACCTCTCTAGGATATTCAGAAGCCAAGTTATAAGCCCACAAAGGTATAACTGGACTACTTCTTTAAATTGACACCAGGCCCGGTGACCTTTGGAACATGGTTTGATACCCTATAGGAATGTGCGATCATCATGAAACGTACAGATCACTTACAACTCAATAGATTCTACCTTCCTGTAACTTTTCAGCCTTAATGGACCTTGTTTTCACACAAATGGACCCAGAATGATGTGAAATTGTGCTTCATGCAACATAATTCTGGGTGCCATTTAAAAACCATAAGTGCTAATGACTCCATTCCTTTTTGTGGTTGTAGGGGCTGTTGATTGGAGTACTATGAAACAAACCTGATCTCTCTAGGACATTCATAAGCCAAGTTATAAGCCCACAAAGGTGTAACTGGACTACTTCTTTAAAGTGACACCAGGCCCGGTGACCTTTGGGACATGGTTTGACCCCCTTAGGAAAGTGCTATCATCATGAAACGTTCAGATCACTTACAACTCAATAGATTCTACCTTCCTGTAACGTTTCAGCCTGATTGGACCTTGTTTTCACACAAATGAACCCAGAATGACGTGAAATTGTGCTTCGTGCAACATAATTCTGGGTGCCATTTAAAAACCATAGGTGCTAATGACTCCATTCCTTTTTGTGGTTTTAGGGGCTGTTGATTGGAGCACACTAAAACAAACCTGATCTCTCTAGGCCATTCAGAAGCCAAGTTATAAACCCACAAATGTGTAACTGGACTACTTCTTTAAATTGACACCAGATCCGGTGACCTTTGGGACATGGTTTGATCCCCTTAGGAAAGTGCTATCATCATGAAATGTTCAGATCACTTACAACTCAATAGATTCTACCTTCCTGTAACGTTTCAGCCTGATTGGACCTTGTTTTCATACAAATGGACCCAGAATGATGTGAAATTGTGCTTCGTGCAACATAATTCTGGGTGCCATTTAAAAACCATAAGTGCTAATGACTCCATTCCTTTTTGGGGTAATAGGGGCTGTTAAATGGAGTACTCTAAAACCAACCTGACCTCTCTAGGATATTCAGAAGCCAAGTTATAAGCCCACAAAGGTGTAACTGGACTACTTCTTTAAATTGACACCAGGCCCGGTGACCTTTGGAACATGGTTTGATACCCTATAGGAATGTGCGATCATCATGAAACGTACAGATCACTTACAACTCAATAGATTCTACCTTCCTGTAACGTTTCAGCCTGAATGGACCTTGTTTTCACACAAATGGACCCAGAATGATGTGAAATTGTGCTTCATGCAACATAATTCTGGGTGCCATTTAAAAACCATAAGTGCTAATGACTCCATTCCTTTTTGTGGTTGTAGGGGCTGTTGATTGGAGTACTATGAAACAAACCTGATCTCTCTAGGACATTCAGAAGCCAAGTTATAAGCCCACAAAGGTGTAACTGGACTACTTCTTTAAAGTGACACCAGGCCCGTGACCTTTGGGACATGGTTTGACCCCCTTAGGAAAGTGCTATCATCATGAAACGTTCAGATCACTTACAACTCAATAGATTCTACCTTCCTGTAACGTTTCAGCCTGATTAGACCTTGTTTTCACACAAATGAACCCAGAATGACGTGAAATTGTGCTTCGTGCAACATAATTCTGGGTGCCATTTAAAAACCATAGGTGCTAATGACTCCATTCCTTTTTGTGGTTTTAGGGGCTGTTGATTGGAGCACACTAAATCAAACCTGATCTCTCTAGGCCATTCAGAAGCCAAGTTATAAACCCACAAATGTGTAACTGGACTACTTCTTTAAATTGACACCAGATCCGGTGACCTTTGGGACATGGTTTGACCCCCTTAGGAAAGTGCTATCATGATGAAACGTTCAGATCACTTACAACTCAATAGATTCTACCTTCCTGTAACGTTTCAGCCTAATTGGACCTTGTTTTCACACAAATGAACCCAGAATGATGTGAAATTGTGCTTTGTGCAACATAATTCTGGGTGCCATTTAAAAACCATAACTGCTAATGACTCCATTCCTTTTGGGGTAATGGGGGCTGTTAATTGGAGTACTCTAAAACAAACCTGACCTCTCAAGGACATTCAGAAGCCAAGTTATAATCCCACAAAGGTGTAACTGGACTACTTCTTTAAAGTGACACCAGGCCCGGTGACCTTTGGGACATGGTTTGACCCCCTTAGGAAAGTGCTATCATCATGAAACGTTGAGATCACTTACAACTCAATAGATTCTACCTTCCTGTAACGTTTCAGCCTAATTGGACCTTGTTTTCACACAAATGAACCCAGAATGATGTGAAATTGTGCTTCGTGCAACATAATTCTGGGTGCCATTTAAAAACCATAAGTGCTAATGACTCCATTCATTTTTGTGGTTGTAGGGGCTGTTGATTGGAGTACATTAAAACAAACCTGATCTCTCTAGGACATTCAGAAGCCAAGTTATAAGCCCACAAATGTGTAACTGGACTACTTCTTTAAATTGACACCGGATACGGTGACCTTTGGGACATGGTTTGACCCCCTTAGGAAAGTGCTATCATCATGAAACATTCAGATCACTTATAACCCAATAGATTCTACATTCCTGTAACGGTTCAGCCTAATTGGACCTTGTTTTCACACAAATGAACCCAGAATGATGTGAAATTGTGCTTCGTGCAACATAATTCTGGGTGCCATTTAAAAACCATAAGTGCTAATGACTCCATTCCTTTTTGTGGTTGTAGGGGCTGTTTTCGGAATGCATTAAAACAAACCTGATCTCTCTAGGACATTCAGAAGCCAAGGTATAAGCCCACAAATGTGTAACTGGACTACTTCTTTAAATTGACACCAGATCCGGTGACCTTTGGGACATGGTTTGACCCCCTTAGGAAAGTGCTATCATCATGAAACGTTCAGATCACTTACAACTCAATAGATTCTACCTTCCTGTAATGTTTCAGCCTAATTGGACCTTGTTTTCACACAAATGAACCCAGAATGATGTGAAATTGTGCTTCGTGCAACATAATTCTGGGTGCCATTTAAAAACCATAAGTGCTAATGACTCCATTCCTTTTTGTGGTTGTAGGGGCTGTTGATTGGAGTACATTAAAACAAACCTGATCTCTCTAGGACATTCGGAAGCCAAGTTATAAGCCCACAAATGTGTAACTGGACTACTTCTTTAAATTGACACCAGATCCGGTGACCTTTGGGACATGGTTTGACCCCCTATAGGAATGTGCGATCATCATGAAACGTTCAGATCACATACAACTCAATAGATTCTACCTTCTTGTAACGTTTCAGCCTGATTGGACCTTGTTTTCACACAAATGGATCCAGAATGATGTGAAATTGTGCTTCGTGCAACATAATTCTGGGTGCCAATTACAAACCATAAGTGCTAATGACTCCATTCCTTTTTGTGGTTGTAGGGGCTGTTGATTGGAGTACACTAAAAAAACTGACCTCTCTAGGACATTCAGAAGCCAAGTTATAAGCCCACAAATGTGTAACCGGACTACTTCTTTAAAGTGACACCAAGCCCGGTGACCTTTGGGACATGGTTTGACCCCCTATAGGAATGTGCGATCATCATGAAACGTTCAGATCACTTACAACTCAATAGATTCTACCTTCTTGTAACGTTTCAGCCTGATTGGACCTTGTTTTCACACAAATGGACCCAGAATGATGTGAAATTGTGCTTCGTGCAACATAATTCTGGGTGCCATTTACAAACCATAAGTGCTAATGACTCCATTCCTTTTTGTGGTTGTAGGGGCTGTTGATTGGAGTACACTAAAACAAACTTGATCTCTCTAGGACATTCAGAAGCCAAGTTATAAGCCCACAAATGTGTAACTGGACTACTTCTTTAAATTGACACCAGATCCGGTGACCTTTGGGACATGGTTTGACCCCCTTAGGAAAGTGCTATCATCATGAAACGTTCAGATCACTTACAGCTCAATAGATTCTACCTTCCTATAACGTTTCTGCCTGATTGGACCTTGTTTTCACACAAATGAACCCAGAATGATGTGAAATTGTGCTTCGTTCAACATAATTCTGGGTGCCATTTAAAAACCATAAGTGCTAATGACTCCATTCCTTTTTGGGGTAATAGGGGATGTTAATTGGAGTACTCTAAAACCAACCTGACCTCTCTAGGATATTCAGAAGCCAAGTTATAAGCCCACAAATGTGTAACTGGACTACTTCTTTAAATTGACACCAGGCCTGGTGACCTTTGGGACATGGTTTGATACCCTATAGGAATGGGCGATCATCATGAAACGTTCAGATCACTTACAACTCAATAGATTCTACCTTCTTGTAACGTTTCAGCCTGATTGGACCTTGTTTTCACACAAATGGACCCAGAATAATGTGAAATTGTACTTCGTGCAACATAATTCTGGGTGCCATTTAAAAACCATAAGTGCTAATGACTCCATTCCTTTTTGGGGTAATGGGGTCTGTTAATTGGAGTACTCTAAAACAAACCTGACCTCTCTAGGATATTCCAAAGCCAAGTTATAAGCCCTCAAAGGTGTTACTGGACTACTTCTTTAAAGTGACACCAGGCCCGGTGACCTTTGGGACATGGTTTGACCCCCTTAGGAAAGTGCTATCATCATGAAACGTTCAGATCACTTACAACTCAATAGATTCTACCGTCCTGTAACGTTTCAGCCTGATTGGACCTTGTTTTCACACAAATGAACCCAGAATGATGTGAAATTGTGCTTCGTGCAACATAATTCTGGGTGCCATTTAAAAACCATAAGTGCTAATGACTCCATTCCTTTTTGTGGTTGTAGGGGCTGTTGATTGGAGTACACTAAAAAAACCTGACCTCTCTAGGATATTCAAAAGCCAATTTATAAGCCCACAAATGTGTAACTTGACTACTTCTTTAAAGTGACACCAGGCCCGGTGACCTTTGGGACATGGTTTGACCCCCTATAGGAATGTGCGATCATAATGAAACGTTCAGATCACTTACAACTCAATAGATTCTACCTTCTTGTAACGTTTCAGCCTGATTGGACCTTGTTTTCACACAAATGGACCCAGAATGATGTGAAATTGTGCTTTGTGATACATAATTCTGGGTGCCATTTACAAACCATAAGTGCTAATGACTCCATTCCTTTTTGTGGTTGTAGGGGCTGTTGATTGGAGTACACTAAAACAAACCTGACCTCTCTAGGATATTCAAAAGCCAAGTTATAAGCCCACAAATGTGTAACTGGACTACTTCTTTAAAGTGACACCAGGCCCGGTGACCTTTGGGACATGGTTTGACCCCCTATAGGAATGTGCGATCATCATGAAACGTTCAGATCACTTACAACTCAATAGATTCTACCTTCTTGTAACGTTTCAGCCTGATTGGACCTTGTTTTCACACAAATGAACCCAGAATGATGTGAAATTGTGCTTCGTGCAACATAATTCTGGGTGCCATTTAAAAACCATAAGTGCTAATGACTCCATTCCTTTTTGTGGTTGTAGGCGCTGTTGATTGGAGTACACTAAAACAAACCTGATCTCTCTAGGACATTCAGAAGCCAAGTTATAAGCCCATAAATGTGTAACTGGACTACTTCTTTAAATTGACACCAGATCCGGTGACCTTTGGGACATGGTTTGACCCCCTTAGGAAAGTGATATCATCATGAAACATTCAGATCACTTACAACTCAATAGATTCTACCTTCCTGTTGTTGGCGCCAAAAAGGTCAAGAGGTCATCTACAAAATGTATTGAGTTAAAGCTGAGTTCTTAGGTTGAAAGTGTTTTCTGGCTAGAGTTCGTGTGCTGTTCCAACATCAGCTCCAAAGGAATTTCCTGTTTTGGTCTCTGCTTCTTTCCAGTAGAATTGCTTAAAGCTTATCTGACTTGCTAAATACTTGATGTGATTCCAAAAGTGTTGCTGTGTCCCAGACAGAAGTCTCCACCCACAGTTTCCACAGAAGAGATGTGAGCTATAAAAAGGGGAACCACTCTTTTGTCGGGGTCTTTCGGCTGTCCTGAGATGTGAGGAGACAAATAAAAGACCACGCTGTTCTTGACTGAAAAACTCTCTCCGACTCTTTTCTTTAAGAATAACAGAAAAAGCCCACATGTTGGCACACCAGATGGGTGAACAGCGAGGACTTTCTGTGGCGTCCCTTGGCTCCTGTCCAGTGGCTGAGGTCCGTACTAAGGGCCCAGGTGAGCATGTTTTTGTTCATTTTTGTGGCCTCTGTCACTGGGCAGGGGTGTTCTCCTGTTCTGAAAATACTATAAATATTGGTTGGAGAGAGGATTCATGTCTGACAGTGGTAAAATATTCACACCGTGTGAAGTCAGCTGTGTCATTTTGATGACGGACAAATTTTAAGTGTCAAATTGAAAGGTGGGACAGCAGATTAGAATAGAATCTGAAAAGCTGATAAGGTTTTGAGAAATCCAGTCTCCTGACTCGGTAAGAGCAGAGACGGGGATCCTGGAAAAAAAGCGCTGAAGTTGTGAGAAATGAGTTTTGCCTGTAATTCGGTCTTTCCCCTGGGGTTTGGTAAATTTAATAAGAGTTTGTGGCAAAGTAAAAAGAGAAAAAGAGGTCTGTATAAGAAGTTGAAGTCTTTGCTGAGTTCGGTTCGTCCTCGAGGAGTAACAAATTTAAGAGTGTTTGCAAAGCAGTAGTGAGGCCTGTGAGAAGACGTCTTGAGTTTGCAGAGAGAGGCTGCGTATGGCTCTCAGTTTGAGCACTTGGAGAGTGCTTATCAATTCCAGCCGCACACGAGCGGTGCAACTCCTTGCTTATCAGGCAGCCCAGCTGCTGATTACGTGCTCCACAACATGTTGTTTTGTGCAGCTTATGTAAGTCCCACTTACTTTTGACCATATTAGGAGGTGGGGGTTGAATAGAGAGAACCACAGTGTGAGGGCCTGATGCGGTACCAGGAAAATAAATAAGATAAATAAGAGCTCTAAAAGTTGCAACTCGCATATGTAAAGTTCACTGCAGTGCTAAAATTAATGTTTGAAGTTACACAAAATTCAAATTCTGCAACCCTGTTCTGATTAGTCTGAACAGAGTACCATAAGTTAATAAATAAAAGGTTTTAAAGTAACATATGTATATGTATGTGTGTATGTATGTATGTGTGTATACATATATATACATATGTAGTGTACAAGCGTGATAATCATTTGTGTGCGGGGCAGCATGTGAGTGACCCCGATCTGGGGGTTAAGTGGCCTGGAGATAAAAAAGGGAAAAACCAATAAGAAACGCAAGTAAGGTTGTATATGACAGCTTTATTTTAGAAATATATGGATATACATATACATAAAGTCAGATAGCTGCTAAACAGTAAGATCGAAACAGATCTGTAGAAAATAAGTATGTGGACTGTTTCTCAGAGCGCTCTCAAAAAACTGCAATTTGACTTGCTCTAATGGTTGAATAGGACTTGCTTAAAAGCAGGCATTAAGTTCTGAAAATTACCAGCCGTTAAAGGAAGTCCTGTCAATTTGGTGTAAAGTAGGAAAAGTAAGTGCCAATTTGGGTCAGTTAAATTTAAATTAGGAGAAACATAATAATAATAGTCAAACTGAAACAAAGAGATTAAGAAAAGATAAGGTAAAACAGACGTTTATGTATATAAAGAGAATAAATAAGTGACGGACTGACTTATTTTTGTTTAAAAGACTGTGACAAAGAGGAAAAATGTCGTCTGTGCCGTTGTGTGACTGGATGTGAGTGTTTCTTGCATGAGAAGTGAATGCTGCTTCTGGCTGGATCCTCTGTTGAATGACGCAGTGTTTAATAGAGAGAGCTGCTGGAAAAAACAGGGCGTAGTCCAGCTTTGCCCGACTGAAAAACAATAGAAAAAGAACTTGTGGTAAGTGCGGTGACAAGGAAATCGTTTAAAATATAAAAGTTGCATGGTCGTGTTTATACAAAGGAAGTATCTTATCAGCTTTTGGGCCGTGTTGTAACGAGTCTCTCTCTCTGTCTTCCTCTTTTTTCTACTGCCGGCATGCTCACACACATGGTTGAAACAAGGCTTGCTTGCTTTCTGTAACATGCAGTTTTAAGCAATTTGTGACTTTAGAAAAGATATTTTTGGTGTTTTGAGGGCGTACCTTCTTAGTCCAGTCTTAGTTCTTAGTCCATGGTTGGCCTCCGTGAGACCTGTTCTCCTGAACGGCCAGGGAAGAATGATACTGAAAGTTCTGTCTGAGGGCCTGACTCCACCCACATTTACACACAAGAATCCCATAGTCTATAAATAGCACAGGGTGCTGCATTCTGCAGCTCTCATACCTCTTAGAATCATATGATCCAATCTTAAAATTAACAATCAGTCAGGAAATAAAGTATTTGCTCTAGAACGTTCAGTTACACCCATTTATAAATATTTAGTATAGGTTTTGTAAAACTATTGCTGTAAATCTTGCTGTAAAACAAAACCCAATAATTGTCTTGCCTCAACTTTAAGAACCATTAACATTAGTGGCTGGATTTTGAGACGTTGAATGATGAAAAACAGATAAACTAATTGTATTATTTCTACCTGGCTAAAACTTGTGCCAGGCTGTTTTGAGTTAAAAACTGGTATTTATTCTCCCAAAAAATAAGATGGATAAAAAATAAAAATGAAAAGAGGGATCTTGCATTTCGGGTTAGATTGCACCTAATGATTAAAACCTGTGTAGAACTGATTTGATGATTAAGGAACAATTGTGCCCAGGAAGTAGTCTAGATTTACCTTTGAGTCAGTAAAGTCGACTATTTATTAGAAGCCATCGTTGATTTGTAAAAGAGAAAGTTCTGTCATTTCAACCCAATCAACATATTTAAGGAAGACGTTTGCTGTGAACTGTGGCGGCATGAACTTTACTGGGTTGGCCTGTCATAGAGACGGAAACCGGCTGCAAATGAAAGTTTCCTGGATCTGGCTCTACACAAATGGAGCAGGAAGTCCCCACCACAAGCTGTGTGTCTGCGTCGAGATGGGGGAGGCGCCGTAAGATGGACACTATGAGACAGACGCTTGGTTGCCCTGCTGCAGATGGAACAAAGACGAAGGGGAGGAGCATGTGTTAACATGTGAACTTTAATCAATGACTGTGGTCATCCTGGGTCTACAAAGAAGAGGCTCTAAGAGACTGTCTCCTCTGGTCCCACCCAGTGAGAGAGTGCTTTCTGCAGTTAGGTAATGGAAAAAGTTTTTGGCAACAATCAGTTGACTTGGTGAAATGTCAGAATTGTGAAAAATTTACTAAACTACTGCAGAACATAGTTAACTGAGAAAGTTAGCCTTAAAAGAAATCTTTAACATAACATTTTTAATTGGCCTTTTGCGGGAATGGCGTTGCGAGAACATTTGGATTTGGCTACAGCCGAAAATTGGCTAAACTGAAATTTTGGTTTGACTTAAATTAGGTGTCACTGAAGGTAAACGAAGCTATATTCATGCTGCATGGGAATTGGAGTGTAGAAGCTAAAAGCAGTGTTCTGTGTACGTGCGAACTGACATTCTGCTTATCAGCCCAGCTGCTGCGTACGTGCAGCCTGACAGCGCCAGCAGCAGAGTATAACTGCTGTAGGAGGGATGAGAAAGGGACGACAATTGGCTAAAGGAAAAAGGAATGAAAATAAGAAAGAAGGTAAGAAAGAAAGATAGTTTTGGCTCCTAGAGATTGTGAATTCAAACCTGGTTAGGGAATAATATTTGCTCGTCACGTTTTCTGCCTTGAGGTGCATAATTGGGGTGAATAGTAAGGGACATTGGAAAACCTGAAATTATTTTGTTTAATTGATAGTAAAGTAGTTGTCCTAATTTCTAATTGGAGAGATCACACCGCAACATGAGTTTAGAACAGCAGTGATGGGAAGTTTTGTTGGATTAATTTGATCACACGCTTCAGGTCTTATTCTTTTCTTCCCACTGATTTAGTGTTCGGTTCATTTAAACCAAGCGGAGACACAGACTTGAGAGAATAAGTAGTTTAGTTGTGCGTGTCCCGCTCTTGCAGTCTGAGCATTTTCTGGAAATAATCTAGATGTTTAAGAAGTGGAAGGAAACTCTCAATGTATTTACTAACATGCATGCCTACTTAAATCAGGAATTTCACACTTTCGCTTAAGTCTGACATTTACTTGGTGTGTGAGGGCACAGAGACGTGTATGGACCGTGTGCTTGACTGTGTTTGTTTTGTTTGTTTGTTTATTTATTTATATGGGCGTGGCCGAGCCTTGAGAAACATCAACAAAACCATTGGACTATTCTGAGTAAATTAACCAATTCAAATTCAAATTCAGGATCCTGAAACAATTCGGTTATAATCTCCAATTGATGAAGACCATCTTAAGAATCCATTGCACAAGGCATCGTCAGTGTTACTGGAACTGTTTAATAAAAAAAATAAATAAATAACCATGCATGGTTGTATATTTTAGTTGAATCATTTATACTCATTGAATTATTGTTGTTTGCTTTATGTTTTAATTTCTTTGCAATTTTTCTCTGTGACACAGGTGGAGATGCTGGTGGCAAAGTGGATCCCACTTATTTTTTTCTTCCACACACACATTCTTGCTCTCTCTCTATCTCTCTCTGTGTGTGTATGTGCATGTGTATGTGTTTGTGTGTCCGTGTGTGTCCATGTCATGATGTCACTGTACCTTTAATTGCGCTTGCTGTTTGTAACTGTATGTGTCTGATGTTGAAGGTATCGGAGGCTAGGGTCAGTAAGAGTTAGGTCATTTTTGTGCATAACCATTAATCCCTAGGCGATCGGCTCGGGGGACGTCTGGTCCGGCCGGAGTGCAAGTCTTCCTGGTGTTGCAAGGTGACCAAGGGAGAGGATGGAAAAAGATGAAGATTGGACTCTTGTGGACTCACGTCGATACCTGAGCTGAAGGCTAAAGGATAGTGTTGCTTCTCACCTTACTGGGACTAGATTAACTAACTTAAGAAGACGTTTGCTGAGTTTTGTGACAGTTCTTGTCTTGAATGCTGCTAGGAACCATCCATGATTAATTACAATGGGGTTTCTGCTGGAGGAGGTGAAGAGGATAACCAATGGACAAGCATAACAAGAGGACAAAGACATCACCACAATGTATCATCGTTTTATAGGCCATCCGACGACCACGACACCAATAGAGGAATTGTTTACAATGAAAGATGAGTAAAATGCAACTACTCTACACCCTAGACTGGTTTCCATACCTGCATTCACGTCATTATAGTCACATCTGTAGATGCATGGACTTGACTAGTCTCACTAACCATACAATGACGGCGTCACTTAGCTGATGTCTAATTACTTTTGTTCCAGTTTTACAACTTTGATTGTTTTATTTGTCCGAGGGGAGGTTATAGGTTTAAGGTGTACGTAAAGCTTTTGCATGGGCCGGAGGGGCCAGGCAGATCTGAGGTAATGAAGAGACAAATCCTGACAGAATATAGCATGTGTGTATTCCTGGTAAACTACCAATAATGGGCCCAGAACTAACATGTTTCTGGATAAGTGCTTAGAGCACATTAATGACATTGTTATAGGTCATAATGCTGCGGATTAATTCCTCGTATGCTGGGGATTCAGAACTACTGATGATAGGTGACCCAACATATGAGTTTACCATATATTCTTAGGTTTCACATCATTTTTGTTCCCGTTTGTGTCTAAGTTCTTTAACTTAGTGTGATAACATAACCATGACTGTTAGTACTCCATTTCAGGTGCGACAGCTCTTCTGGAGGGTGCTGGATGTCATGTTTTGACTAGTGTTTTCTTATAGTGATGAGTTAGCATGTGCTCATTTTTGAGGGTGTGTGGATGTTGCATGAAGGGTTTTGAGTGTGGTTTCGAAGGTTGAGGAACAGAATAGGTGATTCTGATTGAGTTTAGGTCAACTTGGCTGGATGACTTTTAAATTTGGTTCTAAGGACTTATTTCTGGTCGTTTTACCGAGCGGACATTTACATGACTCCTAGTTATCAAGACAATCAGGTGAGTTTTGCTTTTACCATTAGCCCGTAAATGTTTGAGTGAATCATTGCATGCCGTGCTGGCAAACTAGCTCTTTAATTTAGGGTAGTGAGTAGTATAGAAAGGGGGTGTGAATGTGGGCATGGATGCTTTGTCTTTGGGTCTAATATTTAGGAAGTTTTTGTGGTAATAGGTTTATAGGCAATTGGCGTGCTAATTCAAGTTTTTTCTTGTTGACATGTTGTGTTTTGCTCGCTGTGGGGAGGATGGAGTCGGCACCGCCTCGCTGCACGAAGATGGACAAAGGGAGGACTGAGCCAAGGACTTATGCCTTTGCTTTCCTGACAAATAAAGGACACTTGTCCACATAAAGCCCTCCTGCAGCAGAAGGCCTCCAACGCCGACATGGATGCTGAACTTGTATTTTCTGTTTTATTCTTTTGAATGAAGTTTTCAACCGGACTTATTACTGTTTCATTACGTCTTCGCTAAAGCTAATTGTTCATTATTCATCATATTTGTCACCTGTTTATCTTCATGTGCTTTTGTTGATTTGTGTGTGCTTTTTCTTTTGATCACTGACGAGGACATGTGTCACCAATGTCCTCGCATGCACGCTCTGTGCCGTGGTGTTCGCCCCTGGGGTCGGGGGGGACATGGAGGAATTTTCCTTGTTAAAGTACAGCGGGCAGGGTTTTTTGCCTCCATACGGAGAGCGCATGCAATACATTCGCGAAGTAATGGGTTCAGTCAATGCTAAGGTAATGTTTCATGTATTGTTTCATAGTTTTTCATTGTCTCAGCTGTGAACCCATTGGTTGTTTTTCAGTGTCTTAATCATTGTTCATTACATATACGTGTTAACGTTGCTGTGTTAGTCTGGAAAATCATCTCGTGTTTTGGCATGGGTTCTCCTTTATGCATTTTTTGATTCAAGGTCATATGTTATGCCCTTTTGTCTCTATCCTCGGTCATGTTGTTACATTATCATTATTTGTTGCTCATTTGTTCTGTTACTTAGTTAAGCATTCATTTATTGGTATACCCTACCTTGCTAATTTGTTTACAATAGTAATGTGTGGTGGACAAGTCCACCAAAGGGAGGACTGTTGGCGCCAAAAAGGTCAAGAGGTCATCTACAAAATGTATTGAGTTAAAGCTGAGTTCTTAGGTTGAAAGTGTTTTCTGGCTAGAGTTCGTGTGCTGTTCCAACATCAGCTCCAAAGGAATTTCCTGTTTTGGTCTCTGCTTGCTTCCAGTAGAATTGCTTAAAGCTTATCTGACTTGCTAAATACTTGATGTGATTCCAAAAGTGTTGCTGTGTCCCGGACAGAAGTCTCCACCCACAGTTTCCACAGAAGAGATGTGAGCTATAAAAAGGGGAACCACTCTTTTGTCGGGGTCTTTCGGCTGTCCTGAGATGTGAGAAGACAAATAAAAGACCACGCTGTTCTTGAATGAAAAACTCTCTCCGACTCTTTTCTTTAAGAATAACAGAAAAAGCCCACACTGTAACGTTTCAGCCTGATTGGACCTTGTTTTCACACAAATGAACCAAGAATGATGTGAAATTGGGCTTCGTGCAACATAATTCTGGGTGCCATTTAAAAACCATAAGTGCTAATGACTCCATTCCTTTTTGTGGTTGTAGGGGCTGTTGATTGGAGTACACTAAAACAAACCTGACCTCTCTAGGATATTCACAAGCCAAGTTATAAGCCCACAAAGGTGTAACTTGACTACTTCTTTAAAGTGACACCAGGTCCGGTGACCTTTGGGACATGGTTTGACCCCCTATAGGAATGTGCGATCATCATGAAACGTTCAGATCAATTACAACTCAATAGATTCTACCTTCTTCTAACGTTTCAGCCTGATTGGACCTTGTTTTCACACAAATGGACCCAGAATGATGTGAAATTGTGCTTCGTGCAACATAATTCTGGGTGCCATTTACAAATCATAAGTGCTAATGACTCCATTCCTTTTTGTGGTTGTAGGGGCTGTTGATTGGAGTACACTAAAACAAACCTGATCTCTCTAGGACATTCAGAAGCCACGTTATAAGCCCACAAATGTGTAACTGGACTACTTCTTTAAATTGACACCAGATCCGGTGACCTTTGGGACATGGTTTGACCCCCTTAGGAAAGTGATATCATCATGAAACGTTCAGATCACTTACAACTCAATAGATTCTACCTTCCTGTAACGTTTCAGCCTGATTGGACCTTGTTTTCACACAAATGAACCCAGAATGATGTGAAATTGTGCTTTGTGAAACATAATTCTGGGTGCCATTTAAAAACCATAAGTGATAATGACTCCATTCCTTTTTGGGGTAATGGGGGCTGTTAATTGGAGTACTCTAAAACAAACCTGACCTCTCTAGGATATTCAGAAGCCAAGTTATAAGCCCACAAAGGTGTAACTGGACTACTTCTTTAAAGTGACACCAGGCCCGGTGACCTTTGGGACATGGTTTGACCCCCTATAGGAATGTGCGATCATCATGAAACGTTCAGATCACTTACAACTCAATAGATTCTACCTTCCTGTACCGTTTCAGCCTGATTGGACCTTGTTTTCACACAAATGAACCCAGAATGATGTGAAATTGTGCTTCGTGCAACATAATTCTGGTTGCCATTTAAAAACCATAAGTGCTAATGACTCCATTCCTTTTTGTGGTTGTAGGGGCTGTTGATTGGAGTACACTAAAACAAACCTGACCTCTCTAGGATATTCAAAAGCCAAGTTATAAGCCCACAAATGTGTAACTGGACTACTTCTTTAAAGTGACACCAGGCCCGGTGACCTTTGGGACATGGTTTGACCCCCTATAGGAATGAGTGATCATCATGAAACGTTCAGATCACTTACAACTCAATAGATTCTACCTTCTTGTAACGTTTCAGCCTGATTGGACCTTGTTTTCACACAAATGAACCCAGAATGATGTGAAATTGTGCTTCGTGCAACATAATTCTGGGTGCCATTTAAAAACCATAAGTGCTAATGACTCCATTCCTTTTTGTGGTTGTAGGCGCTGTTGATTGGAGTACACTAAAACAAACCTGATCTCTCTAGGACATTCAGAAGCCAAGTTATAAGCCCACAAATGTGTAACTGGACTACTTCTTTAAATTGACACCAGATCCGTTGACCTTTGGGACATGGTTTGACCCCCTTAGGAAAGTGATATCATCATGAAACGTTCAGATCACTTACAACTCAATAGATTCTACCTTCCTGTAACGTTTCAGCCTGATTGGACCTTGTTTTCACACAAATGAACCCAGAATGATGTGAAATTGTGCTTCGTGCAACATAATTCTGGGTGCCATTTAAAAACCATAAGTGCTAATGACTCCATTCCTTTTTGTGGTTGTAGGGGCTGTTGATTGGAGTACACTAAAACAAACCTGACCTCTCTAGGACATTCAGAAGCCAAGTTATAAGCCCACAAAGGTGTAACTTGACTACTTCTTTAAAGTGACACCAGGTCCGGTGACCTTTGGGACATGGTTTGACCCCCTATAGGAATGTGCGATCATCATGAAACGTTCAGATCACTTACAACTCAATAGATTCTACCTTCTTCTAACGTTTCAGCCTGATTGGACCTTGTTTTCACACAAATGGACCCAGAATGATGTGAAATTGTGCTTTTTGCACCATAATTCTGGGTGCCATTTACAAATCATAAGTGCTAATGACTCCATTCCTTTTTGTGGTTGTAGGGGCTGTTGATTGGAGTACACTAAAACAAACCTGATCTCTCTAGGACATTCAGAAGCCACGTTATAAGCCCACAAATGTGTAACTGGACTACTTCTTTAAAGTGACACCAGGCCCGGTGACCTTTGGGACATGGTTTGACCCCCTATAGGAATGTGCGATCATCATGAAACGTTCAGATCACTTACAACTCAATAGATTCTACCTTCCTGTACCGTTTCAGCCTGATTGGACCTTGTTTTCACACAAATTAACCCAGAATGATGTGAAATTGTGCTTCGTGCAACATAAATCTGGGTGCCATTTAAAAACCTTAAGTTCTAATGACTCCATTCATTTTTGGGGTAATAGGGGCTGTTAACTGGAGTACTCTAAAACAAACCTGACCTCTCTAGGACATTCAGAAGCCAAGTTATAAGTCCACAAATGTGTAACTGGACTACTTCTTTAAATTGACACCAGGCCCGGTGATCTATGGGGCATGGTTTGACCCCCTTAAGAAAGTGCTATCATAATGAAACGTTCAGATCACTTACAACTCAATAGATTCTACCTTCCTGTAACGTTTCAGCCTGATTGGACCTTGTTTTCACACAAATGAACCCAGAATGATGTGAAATTGTGCTTCGTGCAACATAATTCTGAGTGCCATTTAAAAACCATAAGTGCTAATGACTCCATTCCTTTATGTGGTTGTAGGGGCTGTTGATTGGAGTACACTAAAACAAACCTGATCTCTGTAGGAAATTCAGAAGCCAAGTTATAAGCCCACAAAGGTGTAACTGGACTACTTCTTTAAATTGACACCAGATCCGGTGACCTTTGGGACATGGTTTGACCCCCTTAGGAAAGCTATCATCATGAAATGTTCAGATAACTTACAACTCAATAGATTCTACCTTCCTGTAACGTTTCTGCCTGATTGGACCTTGTTTTCACACAAATGAACCCAGAATGATGTGAAATTGTGCTTCGTGCAACATAATTCTGGGTGACATTTAAAAAACCATAAGTGCTAATGACTCCATTGCTTTTTGGGGTAATGGGGGCTGTTAATTGGAGTACTCTAAAACAAACCTGACCCCTCTAGGATATTCAAAAGCCAAGTTATAAGCCCACAAAGGTGTAACTGGACTACTTCTTTAAAGTGACACCAGGCCCGGTGACCTTTGGGACATGGTTTGACCCCCTATAGGAATGTGCGATCATCATGAAACGTTCAGATCACTTACAACTCAATAGATTCTACTTTCTTGTAACGTTTCAGCCTGATTGGACCTTGTTTTCACACAAATGGACCCAGAATGATGTGAAATTGTGCTTTGTGCAACATAATTCTGGGTGCCATTTCCAAACCATAAGTGCTAATGACTCCATTCCTTTTTGTGGTTGTAGGGGCTGTTGAAACAAACCTGATCTCTCTAGGACATTCAGAATTCAAGTTATAAGCCCACAAATGTGTAACTGGACTACTTCTTTAAATTGACACCAGATCCGGTGACCTTTGGGACATGGTTTGACCCCCTTAGGAAAGTGCTATCATCATGAAACATTCAGATCACTTACAACTCAATAGATTCTACCTTCCTGTAATGTTTCTGCCTGATTGGACCTTGTTTTCACACAAATGAACCCAGAATGATGTGAAATTGTGCTTCGTGCAACATAATTCTGGGTCCCACTTAAAAACCATAAGTGCTAATGACTCCATTCCTTTTTGGGGTAAGGGGGCTGTTAATTGGAGTACTCTAAAACAAACCTGACCTCTCTAGGATATTCAGAAGCCAAGTTATAAGCCCACAAAGGTGTAACTGGACTACTTCTTTAAAGTGACACCAGGCCTGGTGACCTTTGGGACATGGTTTGACCCCCTATAGGAATGTGCTATCATCATGAAACGTTCAGATCACTTACAACTCAATAGATTCTACCTTCTTGTAACGTTTCAGCCTGATTGGACCTTGTTTTCACACAAATGGACCCAGAATGATGTGAAATTGTGCTTTGTGATACATAATTCTGGGTGCCATTTACAAATCATAAGTGCTAATGACTCCATTCCTTTTTGTGGTTTTAGGGGCTGTTGATTGGAGTACACTAAAACAAACCTGATCTCTCTAGGACATTCAGAAGCCAAGTTATAAGCCCACAAAGGTGTAACTGGACTACTTCTTTAAATTGACACCAGATCCGGTGACCTTTGGGACATGGTTTAACCCCCTATAGGAATGTGCGATCATCATGAAATGTTCAGATCACTTACAACTCAATAGATTCTACTTTCTTGTAACGTTTCAGCCTGATTGGACCTTGTTTTCACACAAATGGACCCAGAATGATGTGAAATTGTGCTTTGTGCAACATAATTCTGGGTGCCATTTCCAAACCATAAGTGCTAATGACTCCATTCCTTTTTGTGGTTGTAGGGGCTGTTGAAACAAACCTGATCTCTCTAGGACATTCAGAATTCAAGTTATAAGCCCACAAATGTGCAACTGGACTACTTCTTTAAATTGACACCAGATCCGGTGACCTTTGGGACATGGTTTGACCCCCTTAGGAAAGTGCTATCATCATGAAACGTTCAGATCACTTACAACTCAATAGATTCTACCTTCCTGTAATGTTTCTGCCTGATTGGACCTTGTTTTCACACAAATGAACCCAGAATGATGTGAAATTGTGCTTCGTGCAACATAATTCTGGGTCCCACTTAAAAACCATAAGTGCTAATGACTCCATTCCTTTTTGGGGTAAGGGGGCTGTTGATTGGAGTACTCTAAAACAAACCTGACCTCTCTAGGATATTCAGAAGCCAAGTTATAAGCCCACAAAGGTGTAACTGGACTACTTCTTTAAAGTGACACCAGGCCCGGTGACCTTTGGGACATGGTTTGACCCCCTATAGGAATGTGCTATCATCATGAAACGTTCAGATCACTTACAACTCAATAGATTCTACCTTCTTGTAACGTTTCAGCCTGATTGGACCTTGTTTTCACACAAATGGACCCAGAATGATGTGAAATTGTGCTTTGTGATACATAATTCTGGGTGCCATTTACAAATCATAAGTGCTAATGACTCCATTCCTTTTTGTGGTTGTAGGGGCTGTTGATTGGAGTACACTAAAACAAACCTGATCTCTGTAGGACATTCAGAAGCCAAGTTATAAGCCCACAAATGTGTAACTGGACTACTTCTTAAATTGACACCAGATCCGGTTACCTTTGGGACATGGTTTGACCCCCTTAGGAAAGTGCTATCATCATGAAACGTTCAGATCACTTACAACTCAATAGATTCTACCTTCCTGTAACGTTTCAGCCTATTGGACCTTGTTTTCACACAAATGAACCCAGAATGATGTGAAATTGTGCTTCGTGCAACATAATTCTGGGTGAAATTTAAAAAACCATAAGTGCTAATGACTCCATTCCTTTTTGGGGTAATGGGGGCTGTTAATTGGAGTACTCTAAAACAAACCTGACCTCTCTACGATATTTAAAAGCCAAGTTATAAGCCCACAAAGGTGTAACTGGACTACTTCTTTAAAGTGACACCAGGCCCGGTGACCTTTGGGACATGGTTTGACCCCCTATAGGATTGTGCAATCATCATGAAACGTTCAGATCACTTACAACTCAATAGATTCTACTTTCTTATAATGTTTCAGCCTGATTGGACCTGGTTTTCACAAAAATGGACCCAGAATGATGTGAAATTGTGCTTTGTGCAACATAATTCTGGGTGCCATTTCCAAACCATAAGTGCTAATGACTCCATTCCTTTTTGTGGTTGTAGGGGCTGTTGAAACAATCCTGATCTCTCTAGGACATTCAGAAGCCAAGTTATAAGCCCACAAATGTGTAACTGGACCACTTCTTTAAATTGACACCAGATCTGGTGACCTTTGGGACATGGTTTGACCCCCTTAGGAAAGTGCTATCATCAGGAAACGTTCAGATCACTTACAACTCAATAGATTCTACCTTCCTGTAACGTTTCTGCCTGATTGGACCTTGTTTTCACACAAATGAACCCAGAATGATGTGAAATTGTGCTTCGTGCAACATAATTCTGGGTGCCACTTAAAAACCATAAGTGCTAATGACTCCATTCCTTTTTGGGGTAATGGGGGATGTTAATTGGAGTACTCTAAAACAAACCTGACCTCTCTAGGATATTCAGTAGCCAAGTTATAAGCCCACAAAGGTGTAACTGGACTACTTCTTTAAAGTGACACCAGGCCCGGTGACCTTTGGGACATGGTTTGACCCCCTATAGGAATGTGCGATCATCATGAAACGTTCAGATCACTTACAACTCAATAGATTCTACCTTCTTGTAACGTTTCAGCCTGATTGGACCTTGTTTTCACACAAATGGACCCAGAATGATGTGAAATTGTGCTTTGTGATACATAATTCTGGGTGCCATTTACCAACCATAAGTGCTAATGACTCCATTCCTTTTTGTGGTTGTAGGGGCTGTTGTTTGGAGTACACTAAAACAAACCTGACCTCTCTAGGATATTCAAAAGCCAAGTTATAAGCCCACAAAGGTGTAACTTTACTACTTCTTTAAAGTGACACCAGGCCCGGTGACCTTTGGGACATGGTTTGACCCCCTAAAGGAATGTGCGATCATCATGAAACGTTCAGATCACTTACAACTCAATAGATTCTACCTTCTTGTAACTTTTCAGCCTGATTGGTCCTTGTTTTCACACAAATGGACCCAGAGTGATGTGAAATTGTGCTTCGTGCAACATAATTCTGGGTGCCATTTAAAAACCATAAGTGCTAATGACTCCATTCCTTTTTGTGGTTGTAGGGGCTGTTGATTGGAGTACACTAAAACAAACCTGATCTCTGTAGGACATTCAGAAGCCAAGTTATAAGCCCACAAATGTGTAACTGGACTACTTCTTAAATTGACACCAGATCCCGTTACCTTTGGGACATGGTTTGACCCCCTTAGGAAAGTGCTATCATCATGAAACGTTCAGATCACTTACAACTCAATAGATTCTACCTTCCTGTAACGTTTCAGCCTGATTGGACCTTGTTTTCACACAAATGAACCCAGAATGATGTGAAATTGTTCTTCGTGCAACATAATTCTGGGTGAAATTTAAAAAACCATAAGTGCTAATGACTCCATTCCTTTTTGGGGTAATGGGGGCTGTTAATTGGAGTACTCTAAAACAAACCTGTCCTCTCTAGGATATTTAAAAGCCAAGTTATAAGCCCACAAAGGTGTAACTGGACTACTTCTTTAAAGTGACACCAGGCCCGGTGACCTTTGGGACATGGTTTGACCCCCTATAGGAATGTGCGATCATCATGAAACGTTCAGATCACTTACAACTCAATAGATTCTACTTTCTTGTAATGTTTCAGCCTGATTGGACCTTGTTTTCACACAAATGGACCCAGAATGATGTGAAATTGTGCTTTGTGCAACATAATTCTGGGTGCCATTTCCAAACCATAAGTGCTAATGACTCCATTCCTTTTTGTGGTTGTAGGGGCTGTTGAAACAAACCTGATCTCTCTAGGCCATTCAGAAGCCAAGTTATAAGCCCACAAATGTGTAACTGGACTACTTCTTTAAATTGACACCAGATCCGGTTACCTTTGGGACATGGTTTGACCCCCTTAGGAAAGCGCTATCAACATGAAACGTTCAGATCACTTACAACTCAATAGATTCTACCTTCCTGTAACGTTTCAGCCTGATTGGACCTTGTTTTCACACAAATGAACCCAGAATGACGTGAAATTGTGCTTCGTGCAACATAATTCTGGGTGCCACTTAAAAACCATAAGTGCTAATGACTCCATTCCTTTTTGGGGTAATGGGGGCTGTTAATTGGAGTACTCTAAAACAAACCTGACCTCTCTAGGATATGCAAAAGCCAAGTTATAAGCCCACAAATGTGTAACTGGACTACTTCTTAAATTGACACCAGATCCGGTTACCTTTGGGACATGGTTTGACCCCCTTAGGAAAGTGCTATCATCATGAAACGTTCAGATCACTTACAACTCAATAGATTCTACCTTCCTGTAACGTTTCAGCCTATTGGACCTTGTTTTCACACAAATGAACCCAGAATGATGTGAAATTGTGCTTCGTGCAACATAATTCTGGGTGAAATTTAAAAAACCATAAGTGCTAATGACTCCATTCCTTTTTGGGGTAATGGGGGCTGTTAATTGGAGTACTCTAAAACAAACCTGACCTCTCTACGATATTAAAAAGCCAAGTTATAAGCCCACAAAGGTGTAACTGGACTACTTTTTTAAAGTGACACCAGGCCCGGTGACCTTTGGGACATGGTTTGACCCCCTATAGGATTGTGCGATCATCATGAAACGTTCAGATCACTTACAACTCAATAGATTCTACTTTCTTATAATGTTTCAGCCTGATTGGACCTGGTTTTCACAAAAATGGACCCAGAATGATGTGAAATTGTGCTTTGTGCAACATAATTCTGGGTGCCATTTCCAAACCATAAGTGCTAATGACTCCATTCCTTTTTGTGGTTGTAGGGGCTGTTGAAACAATCCTGATCTCTCTAGGACATTCAGAAGCCAAGTTATAAGCCCACAAATGTGTAACTGGACCACTTCTTTAAATTGACACCAGATCTGGTGACCTTTGGGACATGGTTTGACCCCCTTAGGAAAGTGCTATCATCAGGAAACGTTCAGATCACTTACAACTCAATAGAGTCTACCTTCCTGTAACGTTTCTGCCTGATTGGACCTTGTTTTCACACAAATGAACCCAGAATGATGTGAAATTGTGCTTCGTGCAACATAATTCTGGGTGCCACTTAAAAACCATAAGTGCTAATGACTCCATTCCTTTTTGGGGTAATGGGGGATGTTAATTGGAGTACTCTAAAACAAACCTGACCTCTCTAGGATATTCAGTAGCCAAGTTATAAGCCCACAAAGGTGTAACTGGACTACTTCTTTAAAGTGACACCAGGCCCGGTGACCTTTGGGACATGGTTTGACCCCCTATAGGAATGTGCGATCATCATGAAACGTTCAGATCACTTACAACTCAATAGATTCTACCTTCTTGTAACGTTTCAGCCTGATTGGACCTTGTTTTCACACAAATGGACCCAGAATGATGTGAAATTGTGCTTTGTGATACATAATTCTGGGTGCCATTTACCAACCATAAGTGCTAATGACTCCATTCCTTTTTGTGGTTGTAGGGGCTGTTGTTTGGAGTACACTAAAACAAACCTGACCTCCCTAGGATATTCAAAAGCCAAGTTATAAGCCCACAAAGGTGTAACTTTACTACTTCTTTAAAGTGACACCAGGCCCGGTGACCTTTGGGACATGGTTTGACCCCCTAAAGGAATGTGCGATCATCATGAAACGTTCAGATCACTTACAACTCAATAGATTCTACCTTCTTGTAACTTTTCAGCCTGATTGGTCCTTGTTTTCACACAAATGGACCCAGAGTGATGTGAAATTGTGCTTCGTGCAACATAATTCTGGGTGCCATTTAAAAACCATAAGTGCTAATGACTCCATTCCTTTTTGTGGTTGTAGGGGCTGTTGATTGGAGTACACTAAAACAAACCTGACCTCTCTAGGACATTCAGAAGCCAAGTTATAAGCCCACAAATGTGTAACTGGACTACTACTTTAAATTGACACCAGGCCCGGTGACCTATGGGGCATGGTTTGACCCCCTTAGGAAAGTGCTATCATCATGAAACGTTCAGATCACTTACAACTCAATAGATTCTACCTTCCTGTAACGTTTCAGCCTGATTGGACCTTGTTTTCACACAAATGAACCCAGAATGATGTGAAATTGTTCTTCGTGCAACATAATTCTGGGTGAAATTTAAAAAACCATAAGTGCTAATGACTCCATTCCTTTTTGGGGTAATGGGGGCTGTTAATTGGAGTACTCTAAAACAAACCTGACCTCTCTAGGATATTTAAAAGCCAAGTTATAAGCCCACAAAGGTGTAACTGGACTACTTCTTTAAAGTGACACCAGGCCCGGTGACCTTTGGGACATGGTTTGACCCCCTATAGGAATGTGCGATCATCATGAAACGTTCAGATCACTTACAACTCAATAGATTCTACTTTCTTGTAATGTTTCAGCCTGATTGGACCTTGTTTTCACACAAATGGACCCAGAATGATGTGAAATTGTGCTTTGTGCAACATAATTCTGGGTGCCATTTCCAAACCATAAGTGCTAATGACTCCATTCCTTTTTGTGGTTGTAGGGGCTGTTGAAACGAACCTGATCTCTCTAGGCCATTCAGAAGCCAAGTTATAAGCCCACAAATGTGTAACTGGACTACTTTAAATTGACACCAGATCCGGTTACCTTTGGGACATGGTTTGACCCCCTTAGGAAAGCGCTATCAACATGAAACGTTCAGATCACTTACAACTCAATAGATTCTACCTTCCTGTAACGTTTCAGCCTGATTGGACCTTGTTTTCACACAAATGAACCCAGAATGACGTGAAATTGTGCTTCGTGCAACATAATTCTGGGTGCCACTTAAAAACCATAAGTGCTAATGACTCCATTCCTTTTTGGGGTAATGGGGGCTGTTAATTGGAGTACTCTAAAACAAACCTGACCTCTCTAGGATATGCAAAAGCCAAGTTATAAGCCCACAAAGGTGTAACTTGACTACTTCTTTAAAGTGACACCAGGCCCGGTGACCTTTGGGACATGGTTTGACCCCCTTAGGAAAGTGCTATCATCATGAAACGTTCAGATCACTTACAACTCAATAGATTCTACCTTCCTGTAACGTTTAAGCCTGATTGGACCTTGTTTTCACACAAATGGACCCAGAATGATGTGAAATTGTGCTTCGTGCAACATAATTCTGGGTGCCATTTACAAACCATAAGTGCTAATGACTCCATTCCTATTTGTGGTTGTAGGGGCTGTTGATTGGAGTACACTAAAACAAACCCGACGTCTCTGGGACATTCAGAAGCAAAGTTATAAGCCCACAAAGGTGTAACTGGACTACTTCTTTAAAGTGACAACAGGCCCGGTGACCTTTGGGGCATGGTTTGACCCCCTTAGGAAAGTGCTATCATCATGAAACGTTCAGATCACTTACAATTCAATAGATTCTACCTTCCTGTAACGT
The DNA here is from genome assembly GCF_043380555.1 of Nothobranchius furzeri. Classification (NCBI taxonomy): domain Eukaryota; kingdom Metazoa; phylum Chordata; class Actinopteri; order Cyprinodontiformes; family Nothobranchiidae; genus Nothobranchius; species Nothobranchius furzeri. Next base: position 20,513,669 of record NC_091756.1, read on the forward strand.
TTCAGCCTGATTGGACCTTGTTTTCACACAAATGAACCCAGAATGATGTGAAATTGTGCTTCGTGCAACATAATTCTGGGTGCCATTTAAAAACCATAAGTGCTAATGACTCCATTCCTTTTTGTGGTTGTAGGGGCTGTTGATTGGAGTACACTAAAACAAACCTGATCTCTGTAGGACATTCAGAAGCCAAGTTATAAGCCCACAAATGTGTAACCGGACTACTTCTTAAATTGACACCAGATCCCGTTACCTTTGGGACATGGTTTGACCCCCTTAGGAAAGTGCTATCATCATGAAACGTTCAGATCACTTACAACTCAATAGATTCTACCTTCCTGTAACGTTTCAGCCTGATTGGACCTTGTTTTCACACAAATGAACCCAGAATGATGTGAAATTGTTCTTCGTGCAACATAATTCTGGGTGAAATTTAAAAAACCATAAGTGCTAATGACTCCATTCCTTTTTGGGGTAATGGGGGCTGTTAATTGGAGTACTCTAAAACAAACCTGACCTCTCTAGGATATTTAAAAGCCAAGTTATAAGCCCACAAAGGTGTAACTGGACTACTTCTTTAAAGTGACACCAGGCCCGGTGACCTTTGGGACATGGTTTGACCCCCTATAGGAATGTGCGATCATCATGAAACGTTCAGATCACTTACAACTCAATAGATTCTACTTTCTTGTAATGTTTCAGCCTGATTGGACCTTGTTTTCACACAAATGGACCCAGAATGATGTGAAATTGTGCTTTGTGCAACATAATTCTGGGTGCCATTTCCAAACCATAAGTGCTAATGACTCCATTCCTTTTTGTGGTTGTAGGGGCTGTTGAAACAAACCTGATCTCTCTAGGCCATTCAGAAGCCAAGTTATAAGCCCACAAATGTGTAACTGGACTACTTCTTTAAATTGACACCAGATCCGGTTACCTTTGGGACATGGTTTGACCCCCTTAGGAAAGCGCTATCAACATGAAACGTTCAGATCACTTACAACTCAATAGATTCTACCTTCCTGTAACGTTTCAGCCTGATTGGACCTTGTTTTCACACAAATGAACCCAGAATGACGTGAAATTGTGCTTCGTGCAACATAATTCTGGGTGCCACTTAAAAACCATAAGTGCTAATGACTCCATTCCTTTTTGGGGTAATGGGGGCTGTTAATTGGAGTACTCTAAAACAAACCTGACCTCTCTAGGATATGCAAAAGCCAAGTTATAAGCCCACAAAGGTGTAACTTGACTACTTCTTTAAAGTGACACCAGGCCCGGTGACCTTTGGGGCATGGTTTGACCCCCTTAGGAAAGTGCTATCATCATGAAACGTTCAGATCACTTACAATTCAATAGATTCTACCTTCCTGTAACGTTTCAGCCTGATTGGACCTTGTTTTCACACAAATGAACCCAGAATGATGTGAAATTGTGCTTCGTGCAACATAATTCTGGGTGCCATTTTAAAAACATAAGTGCTAATGACTCCATTCCTTTTTGTGGTTGTAGAGGCTGTTGATTGGAGTACACTAAAACAAACCTGATCTCTCTAGGACATTCAGAAGCCAAGTTATAAGCCCACAAATGTGTAACTGGACTACTTCTTTAAATTGACACCAGATCCGGTTACCTTTGGGACATGGTTTGACCCCCTTAGGAAAGTGCTATCATCATGAAACGTTCAGATCACTTACAACTCAATAGATTCTACCTTCCTATAACGTTTCTGCCTGATTGGACCTTGTTTTAACACAAATGAACCCAGAATGATGTGAAAGTGTGCTTCGTGCAACATAATTCTGGGTGCCATTTAAAAAACCATAAGTGCTAATGACTCCATTCCTTTTTGGGGTAATGGGGGCTGTTAATTGGAGTACTCTAAAACAAACCTGACCTCTCTAGGATATTCAAAAGCCAAGTTATAAGCCCACAAAGGTGCAACTGGACTACTTCTTTAAAGTGACACCAGGCCCGGTGACCTTTGGGACATGGTTTGACCCCCTATAGGAATGTGCGATCATCATGAAACGTTCAGATCACTTACAACTCAATAGATTCTACCATCTTGTAACGTTTCAGCCTGATTGGACCTTGTTTTCACACAAAAGGACCCAGAATGATGTGAAATTGTGCTTCTTGCAACATAATTCTGGGTGCCATTTACAAACCATAAGTGCTAATGACTCCATTCCTATTTGTGGTTGTAGGGGCTGTTGATTGGAGTACACTAAAACAAACCTGACCTCTCTGGGACATTCAGAAGCAAAGTTATAAGCCCACAAAGGTGTAACTGGACTACTTCTTTAAAGTGACACCAGGCCCGGTGACCTTTGGGACATGGTTTAACCCCCTATAGGAATGTGCGATCATCATGAAACGTTCAGATCACTTACAACTCAATAGATTCTACCTTCCTGTAACGTTTCAGCCTGATTGGACCTTGTTTTCACACAAATGGACCCAGAATGATGTGAAATTGTGCTTCGTGCAACATAATTCTGGGTGCCATTTACAAACCATAAGTGCTAATGACTCCATTCCTATTTGTGGTTGTAGGGGCTGTTGATTGGAGTACACTAAAACAAACCCGACGTCTCTGGGACATTCAGAAGCAAAGTTATAAGCCCACAAAGGTGTAACTGGACTACTTCTTTAAAGTGACAACAGGCCCGGTGACCTTTGGGGCATGGTTTGACCCCCTTAGGAAAGTGCTATCATCATGAAACGTTCAGATCACTTACAATTCAATAGATTCTACCTTCCTGTAACGTTTCAGCCTGATTGGACCTTGTTTTCACACAAATGAACCCAGAATGATGTGAAATTGTGCTTCGTGCAACATAATTCTGGGTGCCATTTAAAAAACATAAGTGCTAATGACTCCATTCCTTTTTGTGGTTGTAGAGGCTGTTGATTGGAGTACACTAAAACAAACCTGATCTCTCTAGGACATTCAGAAGCCAAGTTATAAGCCCACAAATGTGTAACTGGACTACTTCTTTAAATTGACACCAGATCCGGTTACCTTTGGGACATGGTTTGACCCCCTTAGGAAAGTGCTATCATCATGAAACGTTCAGATCACTTACAACTCAATAGATTCTACCTTCCTATAACGTTTCTGCCTGATTGGACCTTGTTTTAACACAAATGAACCCAGAATGATGTGAAAGTGTGCTTCGTGCAACATAATTCTGGGTGCCATTTAAAAAAAACATAAGTGCTAATGACTCCATTCCTTTTTGGGGTAATGGGGGCTGTTAATTGGAGTACTCTAAAACAAACCTGACCTCTCTAGGATATTCAAAAGCCAAGTTATAAGCCCACAAAGGTGCAACTGGACTACTTCTTTAAAGTGACACCAGGCCCGGTGACCTTTGGGACATGGTTTGACCCCCTATAGGAACGTGCGATCATCATGAAACGTTCAGATCACTTACAACTCAATAGATTCTACCTTCTTGTAACGTTTCAGCCTGATTGGACCTTGTTTTCACACAAAAGCACCCAGAATGATGTGAAATTGTGCTTCGTGCAACATAATTCTGGGTGCCATTTACAAACCATAAGTACTAATGACTCCATTCCTATTTGTGGTTGTAGGGGCTGTTGATTGGAGTACACTAAAACAAACCTGACCTCTCTGGGACATTCAGAAGCAAAGTTATAAGCCCACAAAGGTGTAACTGGACTACTTCTTTAAAGTGACACCAGGCCCGGTGACCTTTGGGACATGGTTTAACCCCCTATAGGAATGTGCGATGATCATGAAACGTTCAGATCACTTACAACTCAATAGATTCTACCTTCTTGTAACGTTTCAGCCTGATTGGACCTTGTTTTCACACAAATGGACCCAGAATGATGTGAAATTGTGCTTCGTGCAACATAATTCTGGGTGCCATTTCCAAACCATAAGTGCTAATGACTCCATTCCTTTTTGTGGTTGTAGGGGCTGTTGAAACAAACCTGATCTCTCTAGGACATTCAGAAGCCAAGTTATAAGCCCACAAATGTGTAACTGGACTACTTCTTTAAATTGACACCAGATCCGGTGACCTTTGGGACATGGTTTGACCCCCTTAGGAAAGTGCTATCATCATGAAACATTCAGATCACTTACAACTCAATCGATTCTACCTTCCTGTAACGTTTCTGCCTGATTGGACCTTGTTTTCACACAAATGAACCCAGAATGATGTGAAATTGTGCTTCGTGCAACATAATTCTGGGTGCCACTTAAAAACCATAAGTGCTAATGACTCCATTCCTTTTTGGGGTAATGGGGGCTGTTAATTGGAGTACTCTAAATCAAACCTGACCTCTCTAGGATATTCAGAAGCCAAGTTATAAGCCCACAAAGGTGTAACTGGACTACTTCTTTAAAGTGACACCAGGCCCGGTGACCTTTGGGACATGGTTTGACCCCCTATAGGAATGTGCGATCATCATGAAACGTTCAGATCACTTACAACTCAATAGATTCTACCTTCTTGTAACGTTTCAGCCTGATTGGACCTTGTTTTCACACAAATGGACCCAGAATGATGTGAAATTGTGCTTTGTGATACATAATTCTGGGTGCCATTTACAAACCATAAGTGCTAATGACTCCATTCCTTTTTCTGGTTGTAGGGGCTGTTGATTGGAGTACACTAAAACAAACCTGATCTCTCTAGGACATTCAGAAGCCAAGTTATAAGCCCACAAAGGTGTAACTGGACTACTTCTTTAAATTGACACCAGATCCGGTGACCTTTGGGACATGGTTTGACCCCCTTAGGAAAGTGCTATCATCATGAAACGTTCAGATCAATTACAACTCAATAGATTCTACCTTCCTGTACCGTTTCAGCCTGATTGGACCTTGTTTTCACACAAATGAACCCAGAATGATGTGAAATTGTGCTTTGTGCACCATAATTCTGGGTGCCATTTACCAACCATAAGTGCTAATGACTCCATTCCTTTTTGTGGTTGTAGGGGCTGTTGATTGGAGTACACTAAACAAACCTGACCTCTCTAGGATAATCAAAGGCCAAGTTATAAGCCCACAAAGGTGTAACTTTACTACTTCTTTAAAGTGACACCAGGCCCGGTGACCTTTGGGACATGGTTTGACCCCCTAAAGGAATGTGCGATCATGATGAAACGTTCAGATCACTTACAACTCAATAGATTCTACCTTCTTGTAACTTTTCAGCCTGATTGGACCTTGTTTTCACACAAATGGACCCAGAGTGATGTGAAATTGTGCTTCGTGCAACATAATTCTGGGTGCCATTTAAAAACCATAAGTGCTAATGACTCCATTCCTTTTTGTGGTTGTAGGGGCTGTTGATTGGAGTACACTAAAACAAACCTGACCTCTCTAGGACATTCAGAAGCCAAGTTATAAGCCCACAAATGTGTAACTGGACTACTTCTTTAAATTGACACCAGGCCCGGTGACCTATGGGGCATGGTTTGACCCCCTTAGGAAAGTGCTATCATCATGAAACGTTAAGATCACTTAAAACTCAATAGATTCTACCTTCCTGTAACGTTTCAGCCTGACTGGACCTTGTTTTCACACAAATGAACCCAGAATGATGTGAAATTGTGCTTCGTGCAACATAATTCTGGGTGCCATTTAAAAACCATAAGTGCTAATGACTCCATTCCTTTTTGTGGTTGTAGGGGCTGTTGATTGGAGTACACTAAAACAAACTTGATCTCTGTAGGACATTCAGAAGCCAAGTTATAAGCCCACAAAGGTGTAACTGGACTACTTCTTTAAAGTGACACCAGGCCCGGTGACCTTTGGGACATGGTTTGACCCCCTATAGGAATGTGTGATCATCATGAAACGTTCAGATCACTTACAACTCAATAGATTCTACCTTCTTGTAACGTTTCAGCCTGATTGGACCTTGTTTTCACACAAATGGACCCAGAATGATGTGAAATTGTGCTTTGTGATACATAATTCTGGGTGCCATTTCCAAACCATAAGTGCTAATGACTCCATTCCTTTTTCTGGTTGTAGGGGCTGTTGATTGGAGTACACTAAAACAAACCTGACCTCTCTAGGACATTCAGAAGCCAAGTTATAAGCCCACAAATGTGTAACTGGACTACTTCTTTAAATTGACACCAGGCCCGGTGACCTATGGTGCATGGTTTGACCCCCTTAGGAAAGTGCTATCATCATGAAACGTTCAGATCACTTAAAACTCAATAGATTCTACCTTCCTGTAACGTTTCAGCCTGACTGGACCTTGTTTTCACACAAATGAACCCAGAATGATGTGAAATTGTGCTTCGTGCAACATAATTCTGGGTGCCATTTAAAAACCATAAGTGCTAATGACTCCATTCCTTTTTGTGGTTGTAGGGGCTGTTGATTGGAGTACACTAAAACAAACCTGATCTCTGTAGGACATTCAGAAGCCAAGTTATAAGCCCACAAATGTGTAACTGGACTACTTCTTAAATTGACACCAGATCCGGTTACCTTTGGGACATGGTTTGACCCCCTTAGGAAAGTGCTATCATCATGAAACGTTCAGATCACTTACAACTCAATAGATTCTACCTTCCTGTAACGTTTCAGCCTGATTGGACCTTGTTTTCACAAAAATGAACCCAGAATGATGTGAAATTGTGCTTCGTGCAACATAATTCTGGGTGAAATTTAAAAAACCATAAGTGCTAATGACTCCATTCCTTTTTGGGGTAATGGGGGCTGTTAACTGGAGTACTCTAAAACAAACCTGACCTCTCTAGGATATTCAAAAGCCAAGTTATAAGCCCACAAAGGTGTAACTGGACTACTTCTTTAAAGTGACACCAGGCCCGGTGACCTTTGGGACATGGTTTGACCCCCTATAGGAATGTGCGATCATTATGAAACGTTCAGATCACTTACAACTCAATAGATTCTACTTTCTTGTAATGTTTCAGCCTGATTGGACCTTGTTTTTACACAAATGGACCCAGAATGATGTGAAATTGTGCTTTGTGCAACATAATTCTGGGTGCCATTTCCAAACCATAAGTGCTAATGACTCCATTCCTTTTTGTGGTTGTAGGGGCTGTTGAAACAAACCTGATCCCTCTAGGACATTCAGAAGCCAAGTTATAAGCCCACAAATGTGTAACTGGACTACTTCTTTAAATTGACACCAGATCTGGTGACCTTTGGGACATGGTTTGACCCCCTTAGGAAAGTGCTATCATCAGGAAACGTTCAGATCACTTACAACTCAATAGATTCTACCTTCCTGTAACGTTTCTGCCTGATTGGACCTTGTTTTCACACAAATGAACCCAGAATGATGTGAAATTGTGCTTCGTGCAACATAATTCTGGGTGCCACTTAAAAACCATAAGTGCTAATGACTCCATTCCTTTTTGGGGTAATGGGGGCTGTTAATTGGAGTACTCTAAAACAAACCTGACCTCTCTAGGATATTCAGAAGCCAAGTCATAAGCTCACAAAGGTGTAACTGGACTACTTCTTTAAAGTGACACCAGGCCCGGTGACCTTTGGGACATGGTTTGACCCCCTATAGGAATGTGCTATCATCATGAAACGTTCAGATCACTTACAACTCAATAGATTCTACCTTCTTGTAACGTTTCAGCCTGATTGGACCTTGTTTTCACACAAATGGACCCAGAATGATGTGAAATTGTGCTTCGTGCAACATAATTCTGGGTGCCATTTCCAAACCATAAGTGCTAATGACTCCATTCCTTTTTGTGGTTGTAGGGGCTGTTGATTGGAGTACACTAAAACAAACCTGATCTCTCTAGGACATTCAGAAGCCAAGTTATAAGCCCACAAAGGTCTAACTGGACTACTTCTTTAAATTGACACCAGATCCGGTGACCTTTGGGACATGGTTTGACCCCCTTAGGAAAGTGCTATCATCATGAAACCTTCAGATCACTTACAACTCAATAGATTCTACCTTCCTGTAACGTTTCTGCCTGATTGGACCTTGTTTTCACACTAATGAACACCTAATGATGTGAAATTGTGCTTCGTGCAACATAATTCTGGGTGCCATTTAAAAACCATAAGTGCTAATGACTCCATTCATTTTTGGGGTAATAGGGGCAATTAATTGGAGTACTCTAAAACAAACCTGACCTCTCTAGGATATTCAGAAGCCAAGTTATAAGCCCACAAATGTATAACTGGACTACTTCTTTAAATTGACACCAGATCCGGTTACCTTTGGGACATGGTTTGACCCCCTTAGGAAAGTGCTATCATCATGAAACGTTCAGATAACTTACAACTCAATAGATTCTACCTTCCTATAACGTTTCTGCCTGATTGGACCTTGTTTTAACACAAATGAACCCAGAATGATGTGAAATTGTGCTTTGTGCAACATAATTCTGGGTGCCATTTAAAAACCATAAGTGCTAATGACTCCATTCATTTTTGGGGTAATAGGGGCAATTAATTGGAGTACTCTAAAACAAACCTGACCTCTCTAGGATATTCAGAAGCCAAGTTATAAGCCCACAAATGTATAACTGGACTACTTCTTTAAATTGACACCAGATCCGGTTACCTTTGGGACATGGTTTGACCCCCTTAGGAAAGTGCTATCATCATGAAACGTTCAGATAACTTACAACTCAATAGATTCTACCTTCCTATAACGTTTCTGCCTGATTGGACCTTGTTTTAACACAAATGAACCCAGAATGATGTGAAATTGTGCTTTGTGCAACATAATTCTGGGTGCCATTTAAAAAACCATAAGTGCTAATGACTCCATTCCTTTTTGGGGTAATGGGGGCTGTTAATTGGAGTACTCTAAAACAAACCTGACCTCTCTAGGATATTCAAAAGCCAAGTTATAAGCCCACAAAGGTGCAACTGGACTACTTCTTTAAAGTGACACCAGGCCCGGTGACCTTTGGGACATGGTTTGACCCCCTATAGGAATGTGCGATCATCATGAAACGTTCAGATCACTTACAACTCAATAGATTCTACCTTCTTGTAACGTTTCAGCCTGATTGGACCTTGTTTTCACACAAATGGACCCGGAATGATGTGAAATTGTGCTTCGTGCAACATAATTCTGGGTGCCATTTACAAACCACAAGTGCTAATGACTCCATTCCTTTTTGTGGTTGTAGGGGCTGTTGATTGGAGTACACTAAAACAAACCTGATCTCTGTAGGACATTCAGAAGCCAAGTTATAAGCCCACAAAGGTGTAACTGGACTACTTCTTTAAAGTGACACCAGGCCCGGTGACCTTTGGGACATGGTTTGACCCCCTATAGGAATGTGTGATCATCATGAAACGTTCAGATCACTTACAACTCAATAGATTCTACCTTCTTGTAACGTTTCAGCCTGATTGGACCTTGTTTTCACACAAATGGACCCAGAATGATGTGAAATTGTGCTTTGTGATACATAATTCTGGGTGCCATTTCCAAACCATAAGTGCTAATGACTCCATTCCTTTTTCTGGTTGTAGGGGCTGTTGATTGGAGTACACTAAAACAAACCTGACCTCTCTAGGACATTCAGAAGCCAAGTTATAAGCCCACAAATGTGTAACTGGACTACTTCTTTAAATTGACACCAGGCCCGGTGACCTATGGTGCATGGTTTGACCCCCTTAGGAAAGTGCTATCATCATGAAACGTTCAGATCACTTAAAACTCAATAGATTCTACCTTCCTGTAACGTTTCAGCCTGACTGGACCTTGTTTTCACACAAATGAACCCAGAATGATGTGAAATTGTGCTTCGTGCAACATAATTCTGGGTGCCATTTAAAAACCATAAGTGCTAATGACTCCATTCCTTTTTGTGGTTGTAGGGGCTGTTGATTGGAGTACACTAAAACAAACCTGATCTCTGTAGGACATTCAGAAGCCAAGTTATAAGCCCACAAATGTGTAACTGGACTACTTCTTAAATTGACACCAGATCCGGTTACCTTTGGGACATGGTTTGACCCCCTTAGGAAAGTGCTATCATCATGAAACGTTCAGATCACTTACAACTCAATAGATTCTACCTTCCTGTAACGTTTCAGCCTGATTGGACCTTGTTTTCACAAAAATGAACCCAGAATGATGTGAAATTGTGCTTCGTGCAACATAATTCTGGGTGAAATTTAAAAAACCATAAGTGCTAATGACTCCATTCCTTTTTGGGGTAATGGGGGCTGTTAACTGGAGTACTCTAAAACAAACCTGACCTCTCTAGGATATTCAAAAGCCAAGTTATAAGCCCACAAAGGTGTAACTGGACTACTTCTTTAAAGTGACACCAGGCCCGGTGACCTTTGGGACATGGTTTGACCCCCTATAGGAATGTGCGATCATTATGAAACGTTCAGATCACTTACAACTCAATAGATTCTACTTTCTTGTAATGTTTCAGCCTGATTGGACCTTGTTTTTACACAAATGGACCCAGAATGATGTGAAATTGTGCTTTGTGCAACATAATTCTGGGTGCCATTTCCAAACCATAAGTGCTAATGACTCCATTCCTTTTTGTGGTTGTAGGGGCTGTTGAAACAAACCTGATCCCTCTAGGACATTCAGAAGCCAAGTTATAAGCCCACAAATGTGTAACTGGACTACTTCTTTAAATTGACACCAGATCTGGTGACCTTTGGGACATGGTTTGACCCCCTTAGGAAAGTGCTATCATCAGGAAACGTTCAGATCACTTACAACTCAATAGATTCTACCTTCCTGTAACGTTTCTGCCTGATTGGACCTTGTTTTCACACAAATGAACCCAGAATGATGTGAAATTGTGCTTCGTGCAACATAATTCTGGGTGCCACTTAAAAACCATAAGTGCTAATGACTCCATTCCTTTTTGGGGTAATGGGGGCTGTTAATTGGAGTACTCTAAAACAAACCTGACCTCTCTAGGTTATTCAGAAGCCAAGTCATAAGCTCACAAAGGTGTAACTGGACTACTTCTTTAAAGTGACACCAGGCCCGGTGACCTTTGGGACATGGTTTGACCCCCTATAGGAATGTGCTATCATCATGAAACGTTCAGATCACTTACAACTCAATAGATTCTACCTTCTTGTAACGTTTCAGCCTGATTGGACCTTGTTTTCACACAAATGGACCCAGAATGATGTGAAATTGTGCTTCGTGCAACATAATTCTGGGTGCCATTTCCAAACCATAAGTGCTAATGACTCCATTCCTTTTTGTGGTTGTAGGGGCTGTTGATTGGAGTACACTAAAACAAACCTGATCTCTCTAGGACATTCAGAAGCCAAGTTATAAGCCCACAAAGGTCTAACTGGACTACTTCTTTAAATTGACACCAGATCCGGTGACCTTTGGGACATGGTTTGACCCCCTTAGGAAAGTGCTATCATCATGAAACCTTCAGATCACTTACAACTCAATAGATTCTACCTTCCTGTAACGTTTCTGCCTGATTGGACCTTGTTTTCACACTAATGAACACCTAATGATGTGAAATTGTGCTTCGTGCAACATAATTCTGGGTGCCATTTAAAAACCATAAGTGCTAATGACTCCATTCATTTTTGGGGTAATAGGGGCAATTAATTGGAGTACTCTAAAACAAACCTGACCTCTCTAGGATATTCAGAAGCCAAGTTATAAGCCCACAAATGTATAACTGGACTACTTCTTTAAATTGACACCAGATCCGGTTACCTTTGGGACATGGTTTGACCCCCTTAGGAAAGTGCTATCATCATGAAACGTTCAGATAACTTACAACTCAATAGATTCTACCTTCCTATAACGTTTCTGCCTGATTGGACCTTGTTTTAACACAAATGAACCCAGAATGATGTGAAATTGTGCTTTGTGCAACATAATTCTGGGTGCCATTTAAAAACCATAAGTGCTAATGACTCCATTCATTTTTGGGGTAATAGGGGCAATTAATTGGAGTACTCTAAAACAAACCTGACCTCTCTAGGATATTCAGAAGCCAAGTTATAAGCCCACAAATGTATAACTGGACTACTTCTTTAAATTGACACCAGATCCGGTTACCTTTGGGACATGGTTTGACCCCCTTAGGAAAGTGCTATCATCATGAAACGTTCAGATAACTTACAACTCAATAGATTCTACCTTCCTATAACGTTTCTGCCTGATTGGACCTTGTTTTAACACAAATGAACCCAGAATGATGTGAAATTGTGCTTTGTGCAACATAATTCTGGGTGCCATTTAAAAAACCATAAGTGCTAATGACTCCATTCCTTTTTGGGGTAATGGGGGCTGTTAATTGGAGTACTCTAAAACAAACCTGACCTCTCTAGGATATTCAAAAGCCAAGTTATAAGCCCACAAAGGTGCAACTGGACTACTTCTTTAAAGTGACACCAGGCCCGGTGACCTTTGGGACATGGTTTGACCCCCTATAGGAATGTGCGATCATCATGAAACGCTCAGATCACTTACAACTCAATAGATTCTACCTTCTTGTAACGTTTCAGCCTGATTGGACCTTGTTTTCACACAAATGGACCCGGAATGATGTGAAATTGTGCTTCGTGCAACATAATTCTGGGTGCCATTTACAAACCACAAGTGCTAATGACTCCATTCCTTTTTGTGGTTGTAGGGGCTGTTGATTGGAGTACACTAAAACAAACCTGATCTCTGTAGGACATTCAGAAGCCAAGTTATAAGCCCACAAATGTGTAACTGGACTACTTCTTAAATTGACACCAGATCCGGTTACCTTTGGGACATGGTTTGACCCCCTTAGGAAAGTGCTATCATCATGAAACGTTCAGATCACTTACAACTCAATAGATTCTACCTTCTTGTAACGTTTCAGCCTGATTGGACCTTGTTTTCACACAAATGGACCCGGAATGATGTGAAATTGTGCTTCGTGCAACATAATTCTGGGTGCCATTTACAAACCACAAGTGCTAATGACTCCATTCCTTTTTGTGGTTGTAGGGGCTGTTGATTGGAGTACACTAAAACAAACCTGACCTCTCTAGGATATTCAGAAGCCAAGTTATAAGCCCACAAATGTGTAACTGGACTACTTCTTTAAAGTGACACCAGGCCCGGTGACCTTTGGGACATGGTTTGACCCCCTTAGGAAAGTGCTATCATCATGAAACATTCAGATCACTTACAACTCAATCGATTCTACCTTCCTGTAACGTTTCTGCCTGATTGGACCTTGTTTTCACACAAATGAACCCAGAATGATGTGAAATTGTGCTTCGTGCAACATAATTCTGGGTGCCACTTAAAAACCATAAGTGCTAATGACTCCATTCCTTTTTGGGGTAATGGGGGCTGTTAATTGGAGTACTCTAAATCAAACCTGACCTCTCTAGGATATTCAGAAGCCAAGTTATAAGCCCACAAAGGTGTAACTGGACTACTTCTTTAAAGTGACACCAGGCCCGGTGACCTTTGGGACATGGTTTGACCCCCTATAGGAATGTGCGATCATCATGAAACGTTCAGATCACTTACAACTCAATAGATTCTACCTTCTTGTAACGTTTCAGCCTGATTGGACCTTGTTTTCACACAAATGGACCCAGAATGATGTGAAATTGTGCTTTGTGATACATAATTCTGGGTGCCATTTACAAACCATAAGTGCTAATGACTCCATTCCTTTTTCTGGTTGTAGGGGCTGTTGATTGGAGTACACTAAAACAAACCTGATCTCTCTAGGACATTCAGAAGCCAAGTTATAAGCCCACAAAGGTGTAACTGGACTACTTCTTTAAATTGACACCAGATCCGGTGACCTTTGGGACATGGTTTGACCCCCTTAGGAAAGTGCTATCATCATGAAACGTTCAGATCAATTACAACTCAATAGATTCTACCTTCCTGTACCGTTTCAGCCTGATTGGACCTTGTTTTCACACAAATGAACCCAGAATGATGTGAAATTGTGCTTTGTGCACCATAATTCTGGGTGCCATTTACCAACCATAAGTGCTAATGACTCCATTCCTTTTTGTGGTTGTAGGGGCTGTTGATTGGAGTACACTAAACAAACCTGACCTCTCTAGGATAATCAAAGGCCAAGTTATAAGCCCACAAAGGTGTAACTTTACTACTTCTTTAAAGTGACACCAGGCCCGGTGACCTTTGGGACATGGTTTGACCCCCTAAAGGAATGTGCGATCATGATGAAACGTTCAGATCACTTACAACTCAATAGATTCTACCTTCTTGTAACTTTTCAGCCTGATTGGACCTTGTTTTCACACAAATGGACCCAGAGTGATGTGAAATTGTGCTTCGTGCAACATAATTCTGGGTGCCATTTAAAAACCATAAGTGCTAATGACTCCATTCCTTTTTGTGGTTGTAGGGGCTGTTGATTGGAGTACACTAAAACAAACCTGACCTCTCTAGGACATTCAGAAGCCAAGTTATAAGCCCACAAATGTGTAACTGGACTACTTCTTTAAATTGACACCAGGCCCGGTGACCTATGGGGCATGGTTTGACCCCCTTAGGAAAGTGCTATCATCATGAAACGTTCAGATCACTTAAAACTCAATAGATTCTACCTTCCTGTAACGTTTCAGCCTGACTGGACCTTGTTTTCACACAAATGAACCCAGAATGATGTGAAATTGTGCTTCGTGCAACATAATTCTGGGTGCCATTTAAAAACCATAAGTGCTAATGACTCCATTCCTTTTTGTGGTTGTAGGGGCTGTTGATTGGAGTACACTAAAACAAACCTGATCTCTGTAGGACATTCAGAAGCCAAGTTATAAGCCCACAAAGGTGTAACTGGACTACTTCTTTAAAGTGACACCAGGCCCGGTGACCTTTGGGACATGGTTTGACCCCCTATAGGAATGTGTGATCATCATGAAACGTTCAGATCACTTACAACTCAATAGATTCTACCTTCTTGTAACGTTTCAGCCTGATTGGACCTTGTTTTCACACAAATGGACCCAGAATGATGTGAAATTGTGCTTTGTGATACATAATTCTGGGTGCCATTTCCAAACCATAAGTGCTAATGACTCCATTCCTTTTTCTGGTTGTAGGGGCTGTTGATTGGAGTACACTAAAACAAACCTGACCTCTCTAGGACATTCAGAAGCCAAGTTATAAGCCCACAAATGTGTAACTGGACTACTTCTTTAAATTGACACCAGGCCCGGTGACCTATGGTGCATGGTTTGACCCCCTTAGGAAAGTGCTATCATCATGAAACGTTCAGATCACTTAAAACTCAATAGATTCTACCTTCCTGTAACGTTTCAGCCTGACTGGACCTTGTTTTCACACAAATGAACCCAGAATGATGTGAAATTGTGCTTCGTGCAACATAATTCTGGGTGCCATTTAAAAACCATAAGTGCTAATGACTCCATTCCTTTTTGTGGTTGTAGGGGCTGTTGATTGGAGTACACTAAAACAAACCTGATCTCTGTAGGACATTCAGAAGCCAAGTTATAAGCCCACAAATGTGTAACTGGACTACTTCTTAAATTGACACCAGATCCGGTTACCTTTGGGACATGGTTTGACCCCCTTAGGAAAGTGCTATCATCATGAAACGTTCAGATCACTTACAACTCAATAGATTCTACCTTCCTGTAACGTTTCAGCCTGATTGGACCTTGTTTTCACACAAATGAACCCAGAATGATGTGAAATTGTGCTTCGTGCAACATAATTCTGGGTGAAATTTAAAAAACCATAAGTGCTAATGACTCCATTCCTTTTTGGGGTAATGGGGGCTGTTAACTGGAGTACTCTAAAACAAACCTGA
Source organism: Nothobranchius furzeri (assembly GCF_043380555.1). Taxonomy (NCBI): domain Eukaryota; kingdom Metazoa; phylum Chordata; class Actinopteri; order Cyprinodontiformes; family Nothobranchiidae; genus Nothobranchius; species Nothobranchius furzeri. The sequence continues at coordinate 20,529,461 of NC_091756.1, forward strand.
CCTCTCTAGGATATTCAAAAGCCAAGTTATAAGCCCACAAAGGTGTAACTGGACTACTTCTTTAAAGTGACACCAGGCCCGGTGACCTTTGGGACATGGTTTGACCCCCTATAGGAATGTGCGATCATTATGAAACGTTCAGATCACTTACAACTCAATAGATTCTACTTTCTTGTAATGTTTCAGCCTGATTGGACCTTGTTTTTACACAAATGGACCCAGAATGATGTGAAATTGTGCTTTGTGCAACATAATTCTGGGTGCCATTTCCAAACCATAAGTGCTAATGACTCCATTCCTTTTTGTGGTTGTAGGGGCTGTTGAAACAAACCTGATCCCTCTAGGACATTCAGAAGCCAAGTTATAAGCCCACAAATGTGTAACTGGACTACTTCTTTAAATTGACACCAGATCTGGTGACCTTTGGGACATGGTTTGACCCCCTTAGGAAAGTGCTATCATCAGGAAACGTTCAGATCACTTACAACTCAATAGATTCTACCTTCCTGTAACGTTTCTGCCTGATTGGACCTTGTTTTCACACAAATGAACCCAGAATGATGTGAAATTGTGCTTCGTGCAACATAATTCTGGGTGCCACTTAAAAACCATAAGTGCTAATGACTCCATTCCTTTTTGGGGTAATGGGGGCTGTTAATTGGAGTACTCTAAAACAAACCTGACCTCTCTAGGATATTCAGAAGCCAAGTTATAAGCTCACAAAGGTGTAACTGGACTACTTCTTTAAAGTGACACCAGGCCCGGTGACCTTTGGGACATGGTTTGACCCCCTATAGGAATGTGCTATCATCATGAAACGTTCAGATCACTTACAACTCAATAGATTCTACCTTCTTGTAACGTTTCAGCCTGATTGGACCTTGTTTTCACACAAATGGACCCAGAATGATGTGAAATTGTGCTTCGTGCAACATAATTCTGGGTGCCATTTCCAAACCATAAGTGCTAATGACTCCATTCCTTGTTGTGGTTGTAGGGGCTGTTGATTGGAGTACACTAAAACAAACCTGATCTCTCTAGGACATTCAGAAGCCAAGTTATAAGCCCACAAAGGTCTAACTGGACTACTTCTTTAAATTGACACCAGATCCGGTGACCTTTGGGACATGGTTTGACCCCCTTAGGAAAGTGCTATCATCATGAAACCTTCAGATCACTTACAACTCAATAGATTCTACCTTCCTGTAACGTTTCTGCCTGATTGGACCTTGTTTTCACACTAATGAACACCTAATGATGTGAAATTGTGCTTCGTGCAACATAATTCTGGGTGCCATTTAAAAACCATAAGTGCTAATGACTCCATTCATTTTTGGGGTAATAGGGGCAATTAACTGGAGTACTCTAAAACAAACCTGACCTCTCTAGGATATTCAGAAGCCAAGTTATAAGCCCACAAATGTATAACTGGACTACTTCTTTAAATTGACATCAGATCCGGTTACCTTTGGGACATGGTTTGACCCCCTTAGGAAAGTGCTATCATCATGAAACGTTCAGATAACTTACAACTCAATAGATTCTACCTTCCTATAACGTTTCTGCCTGATTGGACCTTGTTTTAACACAAATGAACCCAGAATGATGTGAAATTGTGCTTTGTGCAACATAATTCTGGGTGCCATTTAAAAACCATAAGTGCTAATGACTCCATTCATTTTTGGGGTAATAGGGGCAATTAATTGGAGTACTCTAAAACAAACCTGACCTCTCTAGGATATTCAGAAGCCAAGTTATAAGCCCACAAATGTATAACTGGACTACTTCTTTAAATTGACACCAGATCCGGTTACCTTTGGGACATGGTTTGACCCCCTTAGGAAAGTGCTATCATCATGAAACGTTCAGATAACTTACAACTCAATAGATTCTACCTTCCTATAACGTTTCTGCCTGATTGGACCTTGTTTTAACACAAATGAACCCAGAATGATGTGAAATTGTGCTTTGTGCAACATAATTCTGGGTGCCATTTAAAAAACCATAAGTGCTAATGACTCCATTCCTTTTTGGGGTAATGGGGGCTGTTAATTGGAGTACTCTAAAACAAACCTGACCTCTCTAGGATATTCAAAAGCCAAGTTATAAGCCCACAAAGGTGCAACTGGACTACTTCTTTAAAGTGACACCAGGCCCGGTGACCTTTGGGACATGGTTTGACCCCCTATAGGAATGTGCGATCATCATGAAACGTTCAGATCACTTACAACTCAATAGATTCTACCTTCTTGTAACGTTTCAGCCTGATTGGACCTTGTTTTCACACAAATGGACCCGGAATGATGTGAAATTGTGCTTCGTGCAACATAATTCTGGGTGCCATTTACAAACCACAAGTGCTAATGACTCCATTCCTTTTTGTGGTTGTAGGGGCTGTTGATTGGAGTACACTAAAACAAACCTGATCTCTGTAGGACATTCAGAAGCCAAGTTATAAGCCCACAAATGTGTAACTGGACTACTTCTTAAATTGACACCAGATCCGGTTACCTTTGGGACATGGTTTGACCCCCTTAGGAAAGTGCTATCATCATGAAACGTTCAGATCACTTACAACTCAATAGATTCTACCTTCTTGTAACGTTTCAGCCTGATTGGACCTTGTTTTCACACAAATGGACCCGGAATGATGTGAAATTGTGCTTCGTGCAACATAATTCTGGGTGCCATTTACAAACCACAAGTGCTAATGACTCCATTCCTTTTTGTGGTTGTAGGGGCTGTTGATTGGAGTACACTAAAACAAACCTGACCTCTCTAGGATATTCAGAAGCCAAGTTATAAGCCCACAAATGTGTAACTGGACTACTTCTTTAAAGTGACACCAGGCCCGGTGACCTTTGGGACATGGTTTGACCCCCTATAGGAATGTGCGATCATCATGAAACGTTCAGATCACTTACAACTCAATAGATTCTACCTTCTAGTAACGTTTCAGCCTGATTGGACCTTGTTTTCACACAAATGGACCCAGAATGATGTGAAATTGTGCTTTGTGCACCATAATTCTGGGTGCCATTTACAAATCATAAGTGCTAATGACTCCATTCCTTTTTGTGGTTGTAGGGGCTGTTGATTGGAGTACACTAAAACAAACCTGACCTCTCTAGGATATTCAAAAGCCAAGTTATAAGCCCACAAAGGTGTAACTTGACTACTTCTTTAAAGTGACACCAGGCCCGGTGACCTTTGGGACATGGTTTGACCCCCTATAGGAATGTGCGATCATCATGAAACGTTCAGATCACTTACAACTCAATAGATTCTACCTTCTTGTAACTTTTCAGCCTGATTGGACCTTGTTTTCACACAAATGGACCCAGAATGATGTGAAATTGTGCTTCGTGCAACATAATTCTGGGTGCCATTTAAAAACCATAAGTGCTAATGACTCCATTCCTTTTTGTGGTTGTAAGGGCTGTTGATTGGAGTGCACTAAAACAAACCTGATCTCTGTAGGACATTCAGAAACCAAGTTATAAGCCCACAAATGTGTAACTGGACTACTTCTTTAAATTGACACCAGATCCGGTGACCTTTGGGACATGGTTTGACCCCCTTAGGAAAGTTATATCATCATGAAACGTTCAGATCACTTACAACTCAATAGATTCTACCTTCCTGTAACGTTTCAGCCTGATTGGACCTTGTTTTCACACAAATGAACCCAGAATGATGTGAAATTGTGCTTTGTGCAACATATTTCTGGGTGCCATTTAAAAACCATAAGTGATAATGACTCCATTCCTTTTGGGGGTAATGGGGGCTGTTAATTGGAGTACTCTAAAACAAACCTGACCTCTCTAGGATATTCAGAAGCCAAGTTATAAGCCCACAAAGGTGTAACTGGACTACTTCTTTAAAGTGACACCAGGCCCGGTGACCTATGGGACATGGTTTGACCCCCTATAGGAATGTGCGATCATCATGAAACGTTCAGATCACTTACAACTCAATAGATTCTACCTTCCTGTACCGTTTCAGCCTGATTGGACCTTGTTTTCACACAAATGAACCCAGAATGATGTGAAATTGTGCTTCGTGCAACATAATTCTGGGTGAAATTTAAAAAACCATAAGTGCTAATGACTCCATTCCTTTTTGGGGTAATGGGGGCTGTTAACTGGAGTACTCTAAAACAAACCTGACCTCTCTAGGATATTCAAAAGCCAAGTTATAAGCCCACAAAGGTGTAACTGGACTACTTCTTTAAAGTGACACCAGGCCCGGTGACCTTTGGGACATGGTTTGACCCCCTATAGGAATGTGCGATCATTATGAAACGTTCAGATCACTTACAACTCAATAGATTCTACTTTCTTGTAATGTTTCAGCCTGATTGGACCTTGTTTTTACACAAATGGACCCAGAATGATGTGAAATTGTGCTTTGTGCAACATAATTCTGGGTGCCATTTCCAAACCATAAGTGCTAATGACTCCATTCCTTTTTGTGGTTGTAGGGGCTGTTGAAACAAACCTGATCACTCTAGGACATTCAGAAGCCAAGTTATAAGCCCACAAATGTGTAACTGGACTACTTCTTTAAATTGACACCAGATCTGGTGACCTTTGGGACATGGTTTGACCCCCTTAGGAAAGTGCTATCATCAGGAAACGTTCAGATCACTTACAACTCAATAGATTCTACCTTCCTGTAACGTTTCTGCCTGATTGGACCTTGTTTTCACACAAATGAACCCAGAATGATGTGAAATTGTGCTTCGTGCAACATAATTCTGGGTGCCACTTAAAAACCATAAGTGCTAATGACTCCATTCCTTTTTGGGGTAATGGGGGCTGTTAATTGGAGTACTCTAAAACAAACCTGACCTCTCTAGGATATTCAGAAGCCAAGTTATAAGCCCACAAAGGTGTAACTGGACTACTTCATTAAAGTGACACCAGGCCCGGTGACCTTTGGGACATGGTTTGACCCCCTTAGGAAAGTGCTATCATCATGAAACCTTCAGATCACTTACAACTCAATAGATTCTACCTTCCTGTAACGTTTCTGCCTGATTGGACCTTGTTTTCACACTAATGAACACCTAATGATGTGAAATTGTGCTTCGTGCAACATAATTCTGGGTGCCATTTAAAAACCATAAGTGCTAATGACTCCATTCATTTTTGGGGTAATGGGGGCTGTTAATTGGAGTACTCTAAAACAAACCTGACCTCTCTAGGATATTCAAAAGCCAAGTTATAAGCCCACAAAGGTGCAACTGGACTACTTCTTTAAAGTGACACCAGGCCCGGTGACCTTTGGGACATGGTTTGACCCCCTATAGGAATGTGCGATCATCATGAAACGTTCAGATCACTTACAACTCAATAGATTCTACCTTCTTGTAACGTTTCAGCCTGATTGGACCTTGTTTTCACACAAATGGACCCGGAATGATGTGAAATTGTGCTTCGTGCAACATAATTCTGGGTGCCATTTACAAACCATAAGTGCTAATGACTCCATTCCTATTTGTGGTTGTAGGGGCTGTTGATTGGAGTACACTAAAACAAACCTGACCTCTCTGGGACATTCAGAAGCAAAGTTATAAGCCCACAAAGGTGTAACTGGACTACTTCTTTAAAGTGACACCAGGCCCGGTGACCTTTGGGACATGGTTTAACCCCCTATAGGAATGTGCGATCATCATGAAATGTTCAGATCACTTACAACTCAATAGATTCTACCTTCTTGTAACGGTTCAGCCTGATTGGACCTTGTTTTCACACAAATGGACCCAGAATGATGTGAAATTGTGCTTCGTGCAACATAATTCTGGGTGCCATTTACAAACCATAAGTGCTAATGACTCCATTCCTTTTTGTGGTTGTAGGGGCTGTTGATTGGAGTACACTAAAACAAACCTGACCTCTCTAGGATATTCAGAAGCCAAGTTATAAGCCCACAAATGTGTAACTGGACTACTTCTTTAAAGTGACACCAGGCCCGGTGACCTTTGGGACATGGTTTGACCCCCTATAGGAATGTGCGATCATCATGAAACGTTCAGATCACTTACAACTCAATAGATTCTACCTTCTAGTAACGTTTCAGCCTGATTGGACCTTGTTTTCACACAAATGGACCCAGAATGATGTGAAATTGTGCTTTGTGCACCATAATTCTGGGTGCCATTTACAAATCATAAGTGCTAATGACTCCATTCCTTTTTGTGGTTGTAGGGGCTGTTGATTGGAGTACACTAAAACAAACCTGACCTCTCTAGGATATTCAAAAGCCAAGTTATAAGCCCACAAAGGTGTAACTTGACTACTTCTTTAAAGTGACACCAGGCCCGGTGACCTTTGGGACATGGTTTGACCCCCTATAGGAATGTGCGATCATCATGAAACGTTCAGATCACTTACAACTCAATAGATTCTACCTTCTTGTAACTTTTCAGCCTGATTGGACCTTGTTTTCACACAAATGGACCCAGAATGATGTGAAATTGTGCTTCGTGCAACATAATTCTGGGTGCCATTTAAAAACCATAAGTGCTAATGACTCCATTCCTTTTTGTGGTTGTAAGGGCTGTTGATTGGAGTGCACTAAAACAAACCTGATCTCTCTAGGACATTCAGAAACCAAGTTATAAGCCCACAAATGTGTAACTGGACTATTTCTTTAAATTGACACCAGATCCGGTGACCTTTGGGACATGGTTTGACCCCCTTAGGAAAGTTATATCATCATGAAACGTTCAGATCACTTACAACTCAATAGATTCTACCTTCCTGTAACGTTTCAGCCTGATTGGACCTTGTTTTCACACAAATGAACCCAGAATGATGTGAAATTGTGCTTTGTGCAACATATTTCTGGGTGCCATTTAAAAACCATAAGTGATAATGACTCCATTCCTTTTTGGGGTAATGGGGGCTGTTAATTGGAGTACTCTAAAACAAACCTGACCTCTCTAGGATATTCAGAAGCCAAGTTATAAGCCCACAAAGGTGTAACTGGAATACTTCTTTAAAGTGACACCAGGCCCGGTGACCTATGGGACATTGTTTGACCCCCTATAGGAATGTGCGATCATCATGAAACGTTCAGATCACTTACAACTCAATAGATTCTACCTTCCTGTACCGTTTCAGCCTGATTGGACCTTGTTTTCACACAAATGAACCCAGAATGATGTGAAATTGTGCTTCGTGCAACATAATTCTGGGTGCCATTTAAAAACCATAAGTGCTAATGACTCCATTCATTTTTGGGGTAATGGGGACTTTTGATTGGAGTACACTAAAACAAACCTGACCTCTCTAGGACATTCAGAAGCCAAGTTATAAGCCCACAAATGTGTAACTGGACTACTTCTTTAAATTGACACCAGGCCCGGTGACCTATGGGGCATGGTTTGACCCCCTTAGGAAAGAGCTATCATCATGAGACGTTCAGATCACTTACAACTCAATAGATTCTACCTTCCTGTAACGTTTCAGCCTGATTGGACCTTGTTTTCACACAAATGAACCCAGAATGATGTGAAATTGTGCTTCGTGCAACATAATTCTGGGTGCCATTTAAAAACCATAAGTGCTAATGACTCCATTCCTTTTTGTGGTTGTAGGGGCTGTTGATTGGAGTGCACTAAAACAAACCTGATCTCTGTAGGAAATTCAGAAGCCAAGTTATAAGCCCACAAATGTGTAACTTGACTACTTCTTTAAATTGACACCAGATCCGGTTACCTTTGGGACATGGTTTGACCCCCTTAGGAAAGTGCTATCATCATGAAACGTTCAGATCACTTTCAACTCAATATATTCTACCTTCCTATAACGTTTCTGCCTGATTGGACCTTGTTTTCACACAAATGAACCCAGAATGATGTGAAATTGTGCTTCGTGCAACATAATTCTGGGTGACATTTAAAAAACCATAAGTGCTAATGACTCCATTCCTTTTTGGGGTAATGGGGGCTGTTAATTGGAGTACTCTAAAACAAACCTGACCTCTCTAGGATATTCAAAAGCCAAGTTATAAGCCCACAAAGGTGTAACTGGACTACTTCTTTAAAGTGACACCAGGCCCGGTGACCTTTGGGACATGGTTTGACCCCCTATAGGAATGTGCGATCATCATGAAACGTTCAGAACACTTACAACTCATTAGATTCTACTTTCTTGTAACGTTTCAGCCTGATTGGACCTTGTTTTCACACAAATGGACCCAGAATGATGTGAAATTGTGCTTTGTGCAACATAATTCTGGGTGCCATTTAAAAACCATAAGTGCTAATGACTCCATTCATTTTTGGGGTAATAGGGGCAATTAATTGGAGTACTCTAAAACAAACCTGACCTCTCTAGGATATTCAGAAGCCAAGTTATAAGCCCACAAATGTATAACTGGACTACTTCTTTAAATTGACACCAGATCCGGTTACCTTTGGGACATGGTTTGACCCCCTTAGGAAAGTGCTATCATCATGAAACGTTCAGATAACTTACAACTCAATAGATTCTACCTTCCTATAACGTTTCTGCCTGATTGGACCTTGTTTTAACACAAATGAACCCAGAATGATGTGAAATTGTGCTTTGTGCAACATAATTCTGGGTGCCATTTAAAAAAACCATAAGTGCTAATGACTCCATTCCTTTTTGGGGTAATGGGGGCTGTTAATTGGAGTACTCTAAAACAAACCTGACCTCTCTAGGATATTCAAAAGCCAAGTTATAAGCCCACAAAGGTGCAACTGGACTACTTCTTTAAAGTGACACCAGGCCCGGTGACCTTTGGGACATGGTTTGACCCCCTATAGGAATGTGCGATCATCATGAAACGTTCAGATCACTTACAACTCAATAGATTCTACCTTCTTGTAACGTTTCAGCCTGATTGGACCTTGTTTTCACACAAATGGACCCGGAATGATGTGAAATTGTGCTTCGTGCAACATAATTCTGGGTGCCATTTACAAACCATAAGTGCTAATGACTCCATTCCTATTTGTGGTTGTAGGGGCTGTTGATTGGAGTACACTAAAACAAACCTGACCTCTCTGGGACATTCAGAAGCAAAGTTATAAGCCCACAAAGGTGTAACTGGACTACTTCTTTAAAGTGACACCAGGCCCGGTGACCTTTGGGACATGGTTTAACCCCCTATAGGAATGTGCGATCATCATGAAATGTTCAGATCACTTACAACTCAATAGATTCTACCTTCTTGTAACGGTTCAGCCTGATTGGACCTTGTTTTCACACAAATGGACCCAGAATGATGTGAAATTGTGCTTCGTGCAACATAATTCTGGGTGCCATTTACAAACCATAAGTGCTAATGACTCCATTCCTTTTTGTGGTTGTAGGGGCTGTTGATTGGAGTACACTAAAACAAACCTGACCTCTCTAGGATATTCAAAAGCCAAGTTATAAGCCCACAAAGGTGTAACTTGACTACTTCTTTAAAGTGACACCAGGCCAGGTGACCTTTGGGACATGGTTTGACCCCCTATAGGAATGTGCGATCATCATGAAACGTTCAGATCACTTACAACTCAATAGATTCTACCTTCTTGTAACTTTTCAGCCTGATTGGACCTTGTTTTCACACAAATGGACCCAGAATGATGTGAAATTGTGCTTCGTGCAACATAATTATGGGTGCCATTTAAAAACCATAAGTGCTAATGACTCCATTCCTTTTTGTGGTTGTAAGGGCTGTACATTGGAGTGCACTAAAACAAACCTGATCTCTCTAGGACATTCAGAAACCAAGTTATAAGCCCACAAATGTGTAACTGGACTACTTCTTTAAAGTGACACCAGATCCGGTGACCTTTGGGACATGGTTTGACCCCCTTAGGAAAGTTATATCATCATGAAACGTTCAGATCACTTACAACTCAATAGATTCTACCTTCCTGTAACGTTTCAGCCTGATTGGACCTTGTTTTCACACAAATGAACCCAGAATGATGTGAAATTGTGCTTTGTGCAACATATTTCTGGGTGCCATTTAAAAACCATAAGTGATAATGACTCCATTCCTTTTTGGGGTAATGGGGGCTGTTAATTGGAGTACTCTAAAACAAACCTGACCTCTCTAGGATATTCAGAAGCCAAGTTATAAGCCCACAAAGGTGTAACTGGACTACTTCTTTAAAGTGACACCAGGCCCGGTGACCTATGGGACATGGTTTGACCCCCTATAGGAATGTGCGATCATCATGAAACGTTCAGATCACTTACAACTCAATAGATTCTACCTTCCTGTACCGTTTCAGCCTGATTGGACCTTGTTTTCACACAAATGAACCCAGAATGATGTGAAATTGTGCTTCGTGCAACATAATTCTGGGTGCCATTTAAAAACCATAAGTGCTAATGACTCCATTCATTTTTGGGGTAATGGGGACTTTTGATTGGAGTACACTAAAACAAACCTGACCTCTCTAGGACATTCAGAAGCCAAGTTATAAGCCCACAAATGTGTAACTGGACTACTTCTTTAAATTGACACCAGGCCCGGTGACCTATGGGGCATGGTTTGACCCCCTTAGGAAAGAGCTATCATCATGAGACGTTCAGATCACTTACAACTCAATAGATTCTACCTTCCTGTAACGTTTCAGCCTGATTGGACCTTGTTTTCACACAAATGAACCCAGAATGATGTGAAATTGTGCTTCGTGCAACATAATTCTGGGTGCCATTTAAAAACCATAAGTGCTAATGACTCCATTCCTTTTTGTGGTTGTAGGGGCTGTTGATTGGAGTGCACTAAAACAAACCTGATCTCTGTAGGAAATTCAGAAGCCAAGTTATAAGCCCACAAATGTGTAACTTGACTACTTCTTTAAATTGACACCAGATCCGGTTACCTTTGGGACATGGTTTGACCCCCTTAGGAAAGTGCTATCATCATGAAACGTTCAGATCACTTTCAACTCAATATATTCTACCTTCCTATAACGTTTCTGCCTGATTGGACCTTGTTTTCACACAAATGAACCCAGAATGATGTGAAATTGTGCTTCGTGCAACATAATTCTGGGTGACATTTAAAAAACCATAAGTGCTAATGACTCCATTCCTTTTTGGGGTAATGGGGGCTGTTAATTGGAGTACTCTAAAACAAACCTGACCTCTCTAGGATATTCAAAAGCCAAGTTATAAGCCCACAAAGGTGTAACTGGACTACTTCTTTAAAGTGACACCAGGCCCGGTGACCTTTGGGACATGGTTTGACCCCCTATAGGAATGTGCGATCATCATGAAACGTTCAGAACACTTACAACTCATTAGATTCTACTTTCTTGTAACGTTTCAGCCTGATTGGACCTTGTTTTCACACAAATGGACCCAGAATGATGTGAAATTGTGCTTTGTGCAACATAATTCTGGGTGCCATTTCCAAACCATAAGTGCTAATGACTCCATTCCTTTTTGTGGTTGTAGGGGCTGTTGAAACAAACCTGATCTCTCTAGGACATTCAGAAGCCAAGTTATAAGCCCAAAAATGTGTAACTGGACTACTTCTTTAAATTGACACCAGATCCGGTGACCTTTGGGACATGGTTTGACCCCCTTAGGAAAGTGCTATCATCATGAAACATTCAGATAACTTACAACTCAATCGATTCTACCTTCCTGTAACGTTTCTGCCTGATTGGACCTTGTTTTCACACAAATGAACCCAGAATGATGTGAAATTGTGCTTCGTGCAACATAATTCTGGGTGCCACTTAAAAACCATAAGTGCTAATGACTCCATTCCTTTTTGGGGTAATGGGGGCTGTTAATTGGAGTACTATAAATCAAACCTGACCTCTCTAGGATATTCAGAAGCCAAGTTATAAGCCCACAAAGGTGTAACTGGACTACTTCTTTAAAGTGACACCAGGCCCGGTGACCTTTGGGACATGGTTTGACCCCCTATAGGAATGTGCGATCATCATGAAACGTTCAGATCACTTACAACTCAATAGATTCTACCTTCTTGTAACGTTTCAGCCTGATTGGACCTTGTTTTCACACAAATGGACCCAGAATGATGTGAAATTGTGCTTTGTGATACATAATTCTGGGTGCCATTTACAAACCATAAGTGCTAATGACTCTATTCCTTTTTCAGGTTTTAGGGGCTGTTGATTGGAGTACACTAAAACAAACCTGATCTCTCTAGGCCATTCAGAAGCCAAGTTATAAGCCCACAAAGGTGTAACTGGACTACTTCTTTAAATTGACACCAGATCCGGTGACCTTTGGGACATGGTTTGACCCCCTTAGGAAAGTGCTATCATCATGAAACCTTCAGATCAATTACAACTCAATAGATTCTACCTTCCTGTACCGTTTCAACCTGATTGGACCTTGTTTTCACACAAATGAACCCAGAATGATGTGAAATTGTGCTTTGTGCACCATAATTCTGGGTGCCATTTACCAACCATAAGTGCTAATGACTCCATTCCTTTTTGTGGTTGTAGGGGCTGTTGATTGGAGTACACTAAACAAACCTGACCTCTCTAGGACATTCAGAAGCCAAGTTATAAGCCCACAAATGTGTAACTGGACTACTTCTTAAATTGACACCAGATCCGGTTACCTTTGGGACATGGTTTGACCCCCTTAGGAAAGTGCTATCATCATGAAACGTTCAGATCACTTACAACTCAATAGATTCTACCTTCCTGTAACGTTTCAGCCTGATTGGACCTTGTTTTCACACAAATGAACCCAGAATGATGTGAAATTGTGCTTCGTGCAACATAATTCTGGGTGACATTTAAAAAACCATAAGTGCTAATGACTCCATTCCTTTTTGGGGTAATGGGGGCTGTTAATTGGAGTACTCTAAAACAAACCTGACCTCTCTAGGATATTCAAAAGCCAAGTTATAAGCCCACAAAGGTGTAACTGGACTACTTCTTTAAAGTGACACCAGGCCCGGTGACCTTTGGGACATGGTTTGACCCCCTATAGGAATGTGCGATCATCATGAAACGTTCAGAACACTTACAACTCATTAGATTCTACTTTCTTGTAACGTTTCAGCCTGATTGGACCTTGTTTTCACACAAATGGACCCAGAATGATGTGAAATTGTGCTTTGTGCAACATAATTCTGGGTGCCATTTCCAAACCATAAGTGCTAATGACTCCATTCCTTTTTGTGGTTGTAGGGGCTGTTGAAACAAACCTGATCTCTCTAGGACATTCAGAAGCCAAGTTATAAGCCCAAAAATGTGTAACTGGACTACTTCTTTAAATTGACACCAGATCCGGTGACCTTTGGGACATGGTTTGACCCCCTTAGGAAAGTGCTATCATCATGAAACATTCAGATCACTTACAACTCAATCGATTCTACCTTCCTGTAACGTTTCTGCCTGATTGGACCTTGTTTTCACACAAATGAACCCAGAATGATGTGAAATTGTGCTTCGTGCAACATAATTCTGGGTGCCACTTAAAAACCATAAGTGCTAATGACTCCATTCCTTTTTGGGGTAATGGGGGCTGTTAATTGGAGTACTCTAAATCAAACCTGACCTCTCTAGGATATTCAGAAGCCAAGTTATAAGCCCACAAAGGTGTAACTGGACTACTTCTTTAAAGTGACACCAGGCCCGGTGACCTTTGGGACATGGTTTGACCCCCTATAGGAATGTGCGATCATCATGAAACGTTCAGATCACTTACAACTCAATAGATTCTACCTTCTTGTAACGTTTCAGCCTGATTGGACCTTGTTTTCACACAAATGGACCCAGAATGATGTGAAATTGTGCTTTGTGATACATAATTCTGGGTGCCATTTACAAACCATAAGTGCTAATGACTCTATTCCTTTTTCTGGTTTTAGGGGCTGTTGATTGGAGTACACTAAAACAAACCTGATCTCTCTAGGACATTCAGAAGCGAAGTTATAAGCCCACAAAGGTGTAACTGGACTACTTCTTTAAATTGACACCAGATCCGGTGACCTTTGGGACATGGTTTGACCCCCTTAGGAAAGTGCTATCATCATGAAACCTTCAGATCAATTACAACTCAATAGATTCTACCTTCCTGTACCGTTTCAGCCTGATTGGACCTTGTTTTCACACAAATGAACCCAGAATGATGTGAAATTGTGCTTTGTGCACCATAATTCTGGGTGCCATTTACCAACCATAAGTGCTAATGACTCCATTCCTTTTTGTGGTTGTAGGGGCTGTTGATTGGAGTACACTAAACAAACCTGACCTCTCTAGGACATTCAGAAGCCAAGTTATAAGCCCACAAATGTGTAACTGGACTACTTCTTAAATTGACACCAGATCCGGTTACCTTTGGGACATGGTTTGACCCCCTTAGGAAAGTGCTATCATCATGAAACGTTCAGATCACTTACAACTCAATAGATTCTACCTTCCTGTAACGTTTCAGCCTGATTGGACCTTGTTTTCACACAAATGAACCCAGAATGATGTGAAATTGTGCTTCGTGCAACATAATTCTGGGTGCCATTTAAAAACCATAAGTGCTAATGACTCCATTCCTTTTTGTGGTTGTAGGGGCTGTTGATTGGAGTACACTAAAACAAACCTGACCTCTCTAGGATATTCACAAGCCAAGTTATAAGCCCACAAAGGTGTAACTTGACTACTTCTTTAAAGTGACACCAGGTCCGGTGACCTTTGGGACATGGTTTGACCCCCTATAGGAATGTGCGATCATCATGAAACATTCAGATCACTTACAACTCAATAGATTCTACCTTCTAGTAACGTTTCAGCCTGATTGGACCTTGTTTTCACACAAATGGACCCAGAATGATGTGAAATTGTGCTTTGTGCACCATAATTCTGGGTGCCATTTACAAATCATAAGTGCTAATGACTCCATTCCTTTTTGTGGTTGTAGGGGCTGTTGATTGGAGTACACTAAAACAAACCTGACCTCTCTAGGATATTCAAAAGCCAAGTTATAAGCCCACAAAGGTGTAACTTGACTACTTCTTTAAAGTGACACCAGGCCCGGTGACCTTTGGGACATGGTTTGACCCCCTATAGGAATGTGCGATCATCATGAAACGTTCAGATCACTTACAACTCAATAGATTCTACCTTCTTGTAACTTTTCAGCCTGACTGGACCTTGTTTTCACACAAATGGACCCAGAATGATGTGAAATTGTGCTTCGTGCAACATAATTCTGGGTGCCATTTAAAAACCATAAGTGCTAATGACTCCATTCCTTTTTGTGGTTGTAAGGGCTGTTGATTGGAGTACACTAAAACAAACCTGACCTCTCTAGGACATTCAGAAGCAACGTTATAAGCCCACAAATGTGTAACTGGACTACTTCTTTAAATTGACACCAGATCCGGTGACCTTTGGGACATGGTTTGACCCCCTTAGGAAAGTGATATCATCATGAAACGTTCAGATCACTTACAACTCAATATATTCTACCTTCCGGTAACGTTTCAGCCTGATTGGACCTTGTTTTCACACAAATGAACCCAGAATGTTGTGAAATTGTGCTTGTGCAACATAATTCTGGGTGCCATTTAAAAACCATAAGTGATAATGACTCCATTCCTTTTTGGGGTAATGGGGGCTGTTAATTGGAGTACTCTAAAACAAATCTGACCTCTCTAGGATATTCAGAAGCCAAGTTATAAGCCCACAAAGGTGTAACTGGACTACTTCTTTAAAGTGACACCAGGCCCGGTGACCTTTGGGACATGGTTTGACCCCCTATAGGAATGTGCGATCATCATGAAACGTTCAGATCACTTACAACTCAATAGATTCTACCTTCCTATAACGTTTCTGCCAGATTGGACCTTGTTTTCACACAAATGAACCCAGAATGATGTGAAATTGTGCTTTGTGCAACATAATTCTGGGTGACATTTAAAAAACCATAAGTGCTAATGACTCCATTCCTTTTTGGGGTAATGGGGGCTGTTAATTGGAGCACTCTAAAACAAACCTGACCTCTCTAGGATATTCAAAAGCCAAGTTATAAGCCCACAAAAGTGTAACTGGACTACTTCTTTAAAGTGACACCAGGCCCGGTGACCTTTGGGACATGGTTTGACCCCCTATAGGAATGTGCGATCATCATGAAACGTTCAGATCACTTACAACTCAATAGATTCTACTTTCTTGTAACGTTTCAGCCTAATTGGACCTTGTTTTCACACAAATGGACCCAGAATGATGTGAAATTGTGCTTTGTGCAACATAATTCTGGGTGCCATTTCCAAACCATAAGTGCTAATGACTCCATTCCTTTTTGTGGTTGTAGGGGCTGTTGATTGGAGTACACTAAAACAAACCTGATCTCTCTAGGACATTCAGAAGCCAAGTTATAAGCCCACAAAGGTGTAACTGGACTACTTCTTTAAATTGACACCAGGCCCGGTGACCTTTGGGACATGGTTTGACCCCCTATAGGAATGTGCGATCATCATGAAACGTTCAGATCACTTACAACTCAATAGATTCTACCTTCTTGTAACGTTTCAGCCTGATTGGACCTTGTTTTCACACAAATGGACCCAGAATGATGTGAAATTGTGCTTTGTGATACATAATTCTGGGTGCCATTTACAAACCATAAGTGCTAATGACTCTATTCCTTTTTCAGGTTTTAGGGGCTGTTGATTGGAGTACACTAAAACAAACCTGATCTCTCTAGGCCATTCAGAAGCCAAGTTATAAGCCCACAAAGGTGTAACTGGACTACTTCTTTAAATTGACACCAGATCCGGTGACCTTTGGGACATGGTTTGACCCCCTTAGGAAAGTGCTATCATCATGAAACCTTCAGATCAATTACAACTCAATAGATTCTACCTTCCTGTACCGTTTCAGCCTGATTGGACCTTGTTTTCACACAAATGAACCCAGAATGATGTGAAATTGTGCTTTGTGCACCATAATTCTGGGTGCCATTTACCAACCATAAGTGCTAATGACTCCATTCCTTTTTGTGGTTGTAGGGGCTGTTGATTGGAGTACACTAAACAAACCTGACCTCTCTAGGACATTCAGAAGCCAAGTTATAAGCCCACAAATGTGTAACTGGACTACTTCTTAAATTGACACCAGATCCGGTTACCTTTGGGACATGGTTTGACCCCCTTAGGAAAGTGCTATCATCATGAAACGTTCAGATCACTTACAACTCAATAGATTCTACCTTCCTGTAACGTTTCAGCCTGATTGGACCTTGTTTTCACACAAATGAACCCAGAATGATGTGAAATTGTGCTTCGTGCAACATAATTCTGGGTGACATTTAAAAAACCATAAGTGCTAATGACTCCATTCCTTTTTGGGGTAATGGGGGCTGTTAATTGGAGTACTCTAAAACAAACCTGACCTCTCTAGGATATTCAAAAGCCAAGTTATAAGCCCACAAAGGTGTAACTGGACTACTTCTTTAAAGTGACACCAGGCCCGGTGACCTTTGGGACATGGTTTGACCCCCTATAGGAATGTGCGATCATCATGAAACGTTCAGAACACTTACAACTCATTAGATTCTACTTTCTTGTAACGTTTCAGCCTGATTGGACCTTGTTTTCACACAAATGGACCCAGAATGATGTGAAATTGTGCTTTGTGCAACATAATTCTGGGTGCCATTTCCAAACCATAAGTGCTAATGACTCCATTCCTTTTTGTGGTTGTAGGGGCTGTTGAAACAAACCTGATCTCTCTAGGACATTCAGAAGCCAAGTTATAAGCCCAAAAATGTGTAACTGGACTACTTCTTTAAATTGACACCAGATCCGGTGACCTTTGGGACATGGTTTGACCCCCTTAGGAAAGTGCTATCATCATGAAACATTCAGATCACTTACAACTCAATCGATTCTACCTTCCTGTAACGTTTCTGCCTGATTGGACCTTGTTTTCACACAAATGAACCCAGAATGATGTGAAATTGTGCTTCGTGCAACATAATTCTGGGTGCCACTTAAAAACCATAAGTGCTAATGACTCCATTCCTTTTTGGGGTAATGGGGGCTGTTAATTGGAGTACTCTAAATCAAACCTGACCTCTCTAGGATATTCAGAAGCCAAGTTATAAGCCCACAAAGGTGTAACTGGACTACTTCTTTAAAGTGACACCAGGCCCGGTGACCTTTGGGACATGGTTTGACCCCCTATAGGAATGTGCGATCATCATGAAACGTTCAGATCACTTACAACTCAATAGATTCTACCTTCTTGTAACGTTTCAGCCTGATTGGACCTTGTTTTCACACAAATGGACCCAGAATGATGTGAAATTGTGCTTTGTGATACATAATTCTGGGTGCCATTTACAAACCATAAGTGCTAATGACTCTATTCCTTTTTCTGGTTTTAGGGGCTGTTGATTGGAGTACACTAAAACAAACCTGATCTCTCTAGGACATTCAGAAGCGAAGTTATAAGCCCACAAAGGTGTAACTGGACTACTTCTTTAAATTGACACCAGATCCGGTGACCTTTGGGACATGGTTTGACCCCCTTAGGAAAGTGCTATCATCATGAAACCTTCAGATCAATTACAACTCAATAGATTCTACCTTCCTGTACCGTTTCAGCCTGATTGGACCTTGTTTTCACACAAATGAACCCAGAATGATGTGAAATTGTGCTTTGTGCACCATAATTCTGGGTGCCATTTACCAACCATAAGTGCTAATGACTCCATTCCTTTTTGTGGTTGTAGGGGCTGTTGATTGGAGTACACTAAACAAACCTGACCTCTCTAGGACATTCAGAAGCCAAGTTATAAGCCCACAAATGTGTAACTGGACTACTTCTTAAATTGACACCAGATCCGGTTACCTTTGGGACATGGTTTGACCCCCTTAGGAAAGTGCTATCATCATGAAACGTTCAGATCACTTACAACTCAATAGATTCTACCTTCCTGTAACGTTTCAGCCTGATTGGACCTTGTTTTCACACAAATGAACCCAGAATGATGTGAAATTGTGCTTCGTGCAACATAATTCTGGGTGCCATTTAAAAACCATAAGTGCTAATGACTCCATTCCTTTTTGTGGTTGTAGGGGCTGTTGATTGGAGTACACTAAAACAAACCTGACCTCTCTAGGATATTCACAAGCCAAGTTATAAGCCCACAAAGGTGTAACTTGACTACTTCTTTAAAGTGACACCAGGTCCGGTGACCTTTGGGACATGGTTTGACCCCCTATAGGAATGTGCGATCATCATGAAACGTTCAGATCACTTACAACTCAATAGATTCTACCTTCTTGTAACTTTTCAGCCTGACTGGACCTTGTTTTCACACAAATGGACCCAGAATGATGTGAAATTGTGCTTCGTGCAACATAATTCTGGGTGCCATTTAAAAACCATAAGTGCTAATGACTCCATTCCTTTTTGTGGTTGTAAGGGCTGTTGATTGGAGTACACTAAAACAAACCTGACCTCTCTAGGACATTCAGAAGCAACGTTATAAGCCCACAAATGTGTAACTGGACTACTTCTTTAAATTGACACCAGATCCGGTGACCTTTGGGACATGGTTTGACCCCCTTAGGAAAGTGATATCATCATGAAACGTTCAGATCACTTACAACTCAATATATTCTACCTTCCGGTAACGTTTCAGCCTGATTGGACCTTGTTTTCACACAAATGAACCCAGAATGTTGTGAAATTGTGCTTGTGCAACATAATTCTGGGTGCCATTTAAAAACCATAAGTGATAATGACTCCATTCCTTTTTGGGGTAATGGGGGCTGTTAATTGGAGTACTCTAAAACAAATCTGACCTCTCTAGGATATTCAGAAGCCAAGTTATAAGCCCACAAAGGTGTAACTGGACTACTTCTTTAAAGTGACACCAGGCCCGGTGACCTTTGGGACATGGTTTGACCCCCTATAGGAATGTGCGATCATCATGAAACGTTCAGATCACTTACAACTCAATAGATTCTACCTTCCTATAACGTTTCTGCCTGATTGGACCTTGTTTTCACACAAATGAACCCAGAATGATGTGAAATTGTGCTTTGTGCAACATAATTCTGGGTGACATTTAAAAAACCATAAGTGCTAATGACTCCATTCCTTTTTGGGGTAATGGGGGCTGTTAATTGGAGCACTCTAAAACAAACCTGACCTCTCTAGGATATTCAAAAGCCAAGTTATAAGCCCACAAAAGTGTAACTGGACTACTTCTTTAAAGTGACACCAGGCCCGGTGACCTTTGGGACATGGTTTGACCCCCTATAGGAATGTGCGATCATCATGAAACGTTCAGATCACTTACAACTCAATAGATTCTACTTTCTTGTAACGTTTCAGCCTGATTGGACCTTGTTTTCACACAAATGGACCCAGAATGATGTGAAATTGTGCTTTGTGCAACATAATTCTGGGTGCCATTTCCAAACCATAAGTGCTAATGACTCCATTCCTTTTTGTGGTTGTAGGGGCTGTTGATTGGAGTACACTAAAACAAACCTGATCTCTCTAGGACATTCAGAAGCCAAGTTATAAGCCCACAAAGGTGTAACTGGACTACTTCTTTAAATTGACACCAGATCCGGTGACCTTTGGGACATGGTTTGACCCCCTTAGGAAAGTGCTATCATCATGAAACGTTCAGATCACTTACAACTCAATAGATTCTACCTTCCTGTACCGTTTCAGCCTGATTGGACCTTGTTTTCACACAAATGAACCCAGAATTATGTGAAATTGTGCTTTGTGCACCATAATTCTGGGTGCCATTTACCAACCATAAGTGCTAATGACTCCATTCCTTTTTGTGGTTGTAGGGGCTGTTGATTGGAGTACACTAAAACAAACATGATCTCTCTAGGACATTCAGAAGCCAAGTTATAAGCCCACAAAGGTGTAACTGGACTACTTCTTTAAATTGACACCAGATCCGGTGACCTTTGGGACATGGTTTGACCCCCTATAGGAATGTGCGATCATCATGAAACGTTCAGATCACTTACAACTCAATAGATTCTACTTTCTTGTAACGTTTCAGCCTGATTGGACCTTGTTTTCACACAAATGGACCCAGAATGATGTGAAATTGTGCTTTGTGCAACATAATTCTGGGTGCCATTTCCAAACCATAAGTGCTAATGACTCCATTCCTTTTTGTGGTTGTAGGGGCTGTTGATTGGAGTACACTAAAACAAACCTGACCTCTCTAGGATATTCAAAAGCCAAGTTATAAGCCCACAAAGGTGTAACTTTACTACTTCTTTAAAGTGACACCAGGCCCGGTGACCTATGGGGCATGGTTTGACCCCCTTAGGAAAGTGCTATCATCATGAAACGTTCAGATCACTTAAAACTCAATAGATTCTACCTTCCTGTAACGTTTCAGCCTGATTGGACCTTGTGTTCACACAAATGAACCCAGAATGATGTGAAATTGTGCTTCGTGCAACATAATTCTGGGTGCCATTTAAAAACCATAAGTGCTAATGACTCCATTCATTTTTGTGGTTGTAGGGGCTGTTGATTGGAGTACACTAAAACAAACCTGATCTCTGTAGGACATTCAGAAGCCAAGTTATAAGCCCACAAATGTGTAACTGGACCAGGGGCATGTCCAGGGGGTGGCCTGAGGTGGCACATGCCACCCCTGGAATCTGATTGGCCACCCCAAGTGCCACCCACACTGAGCTCCATTTAACTTGACTCTATATTTTCCACAAACGTTCATGAATTATAAATCCCAAAAAAGTAAGATGAAGTATGCATATTCAACATTATCTTATTAATTTTATTTTATTATTCTTTATTATCTTGTATTTTTTTTATAAATTGTATTTGGAGTCCTGGTTCATTCCCACTCCATTCCAGTTGGTGGCGGTAATTAGCCAAGAAGTGCTGCTACCTGCTACAGTAGAGTTCTAAGAAGAAGAAGGAGGACGAGGAGGCCTACAGATTACCCAAAGAAGAAGAGAAGAAGGTTCCTGGAGAAGACAAGCTAGTGGATAACCGTGGATAACATACATTCAATGAACAATATTTGAACATTTTTCCTTCATGTAAGTGATTTCGTAACATTTGTTTCCTGAAATGTGACTAGACTTTTGCAAGATTTATAGTAAAAAAGTTTTTGGTGCAACTTTAAAGTATTTAACCAGGTTAACTGCAGTTACCATGGCAAGCCATCTTGTCGACAAAAACGATCTAGATTCTAGGCTAGCAGTGTGTCACACCATGGTTAAACCCACCTTTAGACTACTTAAACACAGCTAAAAGCAAAGATAGCACGCGACCCGCACGCACAAAAACAGAAGCGCGACTGCAACGAGCGCACGCTAATCACGGCAGAGGCAACAGGCGACTGCTTTGTAATTGCCCTTTGGTGTTCAAAGTCACATGTGAGGGAATATTATAAATCCCCAGAGATGCTAAAGGAGATATTAATTCAGGACATAGGCTCGTCCATCTGCAGAACTGGCAGGAAATAATTTGCAGCCGAAGGTTTAAATATGATTCAATCATCAAGTCTGAGATCCAAATGCAGAGAAATAAACAAGTCAGATTATGTTAGTGACAGGAGAAACTCTACAGTAATATTAGAACAATCCAGTGAAAGAAGGTTCATTTAGAAAAATAAAGATATCAACTAATAAAACTTATATTGAGTGATATTTATAACTATATTATAGTAATTTAACATCTCATTTCATTTGACGTCTCCAATCTTCAGTGTTGACTGGAGTAATTGTGATGAGTTAAACCTAACCCAGACCAGTTATCAACAGTTAAGTATTTTTTGAAACATGGTAATTGGCAAAGTTGATGAGTATTTAAAAAGTTGTAAACTATAGTTTAAAAATAACAGAAATTATTCAAACTTTATGTATTCCTTTTTTCTAAGCAGAATCTCAGAAAAGCAGCAATACATTTCTGGAGTTTTAAGCCACAACTTGTATTTGTATGATTTATTTACATTAATACAGAAAATGACCACAGTAATCATGAAACTATGAATATTTATCCAGATTTTAATTGTATGACCCAAATTTTAAACTGTTGCAACCCTAAACAACATTGGCTAGTACACAGTTACACTTCACTGGTGCTTTTCTGAACACATCTGAAGTAAAGTGAATTGAGTCTGTGAACGGAAATACACTGTTAATGAGTCAGTTGGAATACTTTTCCCCGCCACTTGTGAGATAGCTGAACCCCCACTGCTAATTTTTTTATGCCAGAAAAATCTTTGGTTGCCTCATTATGCATTATGAACAAGGTGTAACATGACTTGTCTTCCTGTGACTGTTACAGTATGAAAAGAACTCTGAACATTAAGGATTTCTTCAAAAGAAAGAAAGCAGGAACATCAGAGCAGGACAGATCAGCCAGCATTAATGCTAGTAGTCAGTCAGAGAGCCAGCTTGAGGATAGACCACAGCAGAAGGGGTCCCCAGCTTCTGCTGTGCATATGGGTAGGTAATGTAACACTGTGATTAACTGCTACATATTTAAAATAATGTTAAAAGTTGATTACTTTTAATTTATTTCAGTGATTTCTATTTTTTATATTGACTGGCTTTAGTTTGCTCTTCTTTGTTTACAGGTTGTTGTTTTTTTACAGTTGTTTAACTGAATATTAATGGAGTCTTACTTTGCTGCTTTTCTGCACTCTAAAATAGCAGATTGTATTATGATATTTCCTATTCTATGGTGTTTTTTAAGAGTTGGACAAAGACTCTGGAGATGAAGGCTGTTCAACTTTACCTGCGACTCCTGAGTATGGTATGCACAAGTGAACACATTTTTAGCCTTGTAGTTCCTCTTTAGCTAAAGTTATTACATTTGATTGATACCACTGTCATTTTAGGGATATCAAGTCTGCCACATTCAGACCATGAAACTGACACTGAGGACCAACCACCAGAAGTACCTATAAGCCCTGAGGTTTCCCATGAGGAAAGTGATGTTGCAGCCTCTTGTGCTCCACGTGGACCTCATGGTATGTTTTAATGCATTTTTTACATTAATACATTGCAGTATATGCAATACACAATTAATTGATTAAAACACACAGTTTTTTTGTTTGAGATTATGCTGATTGTGAGGCATTAACTATTTCAGATATTTCACAATCAAGAGCAGCAGGTCCCACTCAACCTCAGCTGAAGATTTTTCCTAAAACGGTCTTTGGTGAGAGGAAGAGATCATTCAATTCTTCATGGTATGATCAGCATTCATGGCTTGAATACTCTGCAAGCCAAGATTCAGCCTACTGTTATGCCTGCAGACACTTCTCCCTGCCTAGTGCATCAGAATCAGTTTTTACATCAGAGTCTGGATTTTCACATTGGAAAAAGGCTATGTTCAAAGATGGTGGTTTCAAGTTGCATGAGAAATCTGAGTCACACATTACTGCCATGTTGGCTTGGAGTCAACAAAAAAGAGCTGTACTAACAGATTCATCCATAATGGATATGATGAACCAAGAATACAGAAAAAAAGTGGAAGAGAATTGTAGTTACATTAAAACAATTGCAGATGTACTGCTTTTGACAGCAACACAGAATATGGCACAGAGAGGTCACAGTGAATCTGAGTCTGACAACAGAGGGAATTTTTTAGAAATTCTTGAAGTCATTGCAAAACACAATCCTGTAGTAGCCAGAAAAATGAAAGGACCTGGTAATGCTAAATATACTAGCAATACGATCCAGAATGAAATCTTGCAGTGTTTAGCAGACATGGTGCGTGATACCATTGTGAAGGAAGTGAAGAAGAGTGAGGTATTTTCAGTGATTGCTGATGAAAGCAAAGATCTGCAAAAGAAGGAGCAGCTGTCATTAGTTGTAAGATACTACTACAATAGTGCAGTGCATGAAAGCTTTCTTTGTTTTCAACATGCCGAACAACTGGATGCTAAGAGCCTGAGTGAAATGATCATTGGATGTTTGGAGAGCTATGGCCTTGAATACAAGTCAAATCTCATTGGGCAAGGCTATGATGGAGCCACAGTTATGAGTGGCAAACACTCTGGTGTTGCTGCAAGGATAAAAGAAAAGGCAAACAATGCTTTTTATGTCCATTGCAATGCACACTGTCTAAACCTGGTTTTGGTTGACACTGTAAAATCAGTTCCAGAGGCTGATTCCTTTTTCTCCCTTCTTGAGAGGCTTTATGTGTTCATGTCAGGATCCTATGTGCACCAGAGATGGCTGGATGTTCAGAAGGAAATGTATGGTGGCCAGCCCAGGGAGTTGGTAAAACTCAGTGACACAAGATGGGCATGTAGAGCTTTGGCTTGTAGGAACTTAATGGATAGGTTACCTGCTGTGTTACGTGTTCTTCAGGACATAAGCACAGAAAATCATAGAGACAGATCTATTGATGCTCGAGGTTTGCTTGCACAGATTGATCTAACCTTTATTAGCCTTCTTGCTACCTTCCGAAAGTTGTTAGGAAACACAAAGCTGCTTTCTGACTTATTGCAGTCACCTTCTGTTGATTTAGCTATGGCAGTAGACATGGTTAAGGCCCTTTGTGATTCATTTCAGGTGTACAGGACTGACACATACTGTGATCAACTATGGCATGACATAATGGAGACTGCCAAACAGTGCAATGTAGCTATTGAGGATGGTGAGAGAAAGGTTGCAAAAAATAAACTCTAGGCTAGGTGGCTCTTTTGTGACATGCACTTTAGGCCTGCGAGAGGGTAATGATGATAAAGAAACATTCAGACAGAGACTACTCTACCCCATTCTTGACAGAATAATGTGTGAAATGGACAGAAGGTTTTCAAAGAACAGCTGCACAATAATGAAAGGTGTACATGCCTTACATCCTAAATGTAGTCAATTCCTTCAAGATAACCTGGTACTTGACTTGGGTAAAATGTATGGATGTGACTGTGAAGATCTTAGCCATGAACTTCACCAGGCTAGGAACATTTTGAAAAGAAAAAGTCATAGTAAGGATACACAGTTATCAAGCATTTTAGACTTGACTCTATTTTTAGAGCCACACCAAGAAGTGTTCCATGAGTTGTTCAGGCTGTGCAAAATAGCTGTGGCTCTTCCAGTTAGTAGTGCTGCCTGTGAGCGTAGCTTTTCAGCTCTGAAGCTCATCAAAAATCACTTAAGGACAACAATGGGAGACAGCAGGCTAAGTCATTTGGGAGTGCTTAGTATTGAGTCAAGAAGAGCCAAGACATTGGACCTGGATGAATTCATTAAAGTGTTTGCAAGGCAACACAAGAAAAGACGGATTAATCTGTTGTGAAACCATATTTGAAACATTTGAGGGTACAAGCACACAATCTGATTTGTGTTTAGGATTTTTTTTTAACTGTAAATGATTTGATGACTGTACTGAAACTTGATGTTAAAGTATGATCGTCCTTGTATAATTTTTATCTGTACCTATTGTATGGAGTTTAACTAAGGCCTTCGTCCAGGCTAATTTATCTGATTTATGTTGGCACTTTATGATATTACAATCTTTTGGACTGTTCCTTTATGAACAGTTAACTAAAGAATAAATAGGTTTCACTTTACCCAGTGTGTTGTTTCATATGTGTTTGTATTGGTTGATTATTTTATGTCTTTGAACACAAGAATGGTAATTTGGGTGGCCTTAAATTAATACATTTTATTTCATTTTATTTAAACAAGATCAAAACATAATAGGCAATTTAAAATAGATACAGGTAGTGGAGACAAACAATGGTCATGGAACAAAGTGGAGTTTACAAATTCTACAATGCAAAAAAAAAAACCTATTGATTTTGTGATGGGTGAAACTCCACCATCTAAATAAGTACAACTATTGGTGCCACCCATGCAAAAACAAGTGCCCTACCTGGGCCACCCCATTTTATAAGGCCTGGACACGCCACTGAACTGGACTACTTCTTAAATTGACACCAGATCCGGTTACCTTTGGGACATGGTTTGACCCCCTTAGGAAAGGGCTATCATCATGAAACGTTCAGATCACTTACAACTCAATAGATTCTACCTTCCTGTAACGTTTCTGCCTGATTGGACCTTGTTTTCACACAAATGAACCCAGATGATGTGAAATTGTGCTTCGTGCAACATAATTCTGGGTGAAATTTAAAAAACCATAAGTGCTAATGACTCCATTCCTTTTTGGGGTAATGGGGGCTGTTAATTGGAGTACTCTAAAACAAACCTGACCTCTCTAGGATATGCAAAAGCCAAGTTATAAGCCCACAAAGGTGTAACTTGACTACTTCTTTAAAGTGACACCAGGCCCGGTGACCTTTGGGACATGGTTTGACCCCCTATAGGAATGTGCGATTATCATGAAACGTTCAGATCACTTACAACTCAATAGATTCTACTTTCTTGTAATGTTTCAGCCTGATTGGACCTTGTTTTCACACAAATGGACCCAGAATGATGTGAAATTGTGCTTTGTGCAACATAATTCTGGGTGCCATTTCCAAACCATAAGTGCTAATGACTCCATTCCTTTTTGTGGTTGTAGGGGCTGTTGAAACAAACCTGATCTCTCTAGGACATTCAGAAGCCAAGTTATAAGCCCACAAATGTGTAACTGGACCACTTCTTTAAATTGACACCAGATCTGGTGACCTTTGGGACATGGTTTGACCCCCTTAGGAAAGTGCTATCATCAGGAAACGTTCAGATCACTTACAACTCAATAGATTCTACCTTCCTGTAACGTTTCTGCCTGATTGGACCTTGTTTTCACACAAATGAACCCAGAATGACGTGAAATTGTGCTTCGTGCAACATAATTCTGGGTGCCACTTAAAAACCATAAGTGCTAATGACTCCATTCCTTTTTGGGGTAATGGGGGCTGTTAATTGGAGTACTCTAAAACAAACCTGACCTCTCTAGGATATTCAGAAGCCAAATTATAAGCCCACAAAGGTGTAACTGGACTACTTCTTTAAAGTGACACCAGGCCCGGTGACCTTTGGGACATGGTTTGACCCCCTATAGGAATGTGGGATCATCATGAAACGTTCAGATCACTTACAACTCAATAGATTCTACCTTCTTGTAACGTTTCAGCCTGATTGGACCTTGTTTTCACACAAATGGACCCAGAATGATGTGAAATTGTGCTTCGTGCAACATAATTCTGGGTGCCATTTCCAAACCATAAGTGATAATGACTCCATTCCTATTTGTCGTTGTAGGGGCTGTTGATTGGAGTACACTAAAACAAACCTGATCTCTCTAGGACATTCAGAAGCCAAGTTATAAGCCCTCAAAGGTGTAACTGGACTACTTCTTTAAATTGACACCAGATCCGGTTACCTTTGGGACATGGTTTGACCCCCTTAGGAAAGTGCTATCATCATGAAACGTTCAGATCACTTACAACTCAATAGATTCTACATTCCTGTAAAGTTTCTGCCTGATTGGACCTTGTTTTCACACAAATGAACCCAGTATGATGTGAAATTGTGCTTCGTGCAACATAATTCTGGGTGAAATTTAAAAAACCATAAGTGCTAATGACTCCATTCCTTTTTGGGGTAATGGGGGCTGTTAATTGGAGTACTCTAAAACAAACCTGACCTCTCTAGGATATTCAAAAGCCAAGTTATAAGCCCACAAAGGTGTAACTTGACTACTTCTTTAAAGTGACACCAGGCCCGGTGACCTTTGGGACATGGTTTGACCCCCTATAGGAATGTGCGATCATCATGAAACGTTCAGATCACTTACAACTCAATATATTCTACTTTCTTGTAATGTTTCAGCCTGATTGGACCTTGTTTTCACACAAATGGACCCAGAATGATGTGAAATTGTGCTTTGTGCAACATAATTCTGGGTGCCATTTCCAAACCATAAGTGCTAATGACTCCATTCCTTTTTGTGGTTGTAGGGGCTGTTGAAACAAACCTGATCTCTCTAGGACATTCAGAAGCCAAGTTATAAGCCCACAAATGTGTAACTGGACCACTTCTTTAAATTGACACCAGATCTGGTGACCTTTGGGACATGGTTTGACCCCCTTAGGAAAGTGCTATCATCAGGAAACGTTCAGATCACTTACAACTCAATAGATTCTACCTTCCTGTAACGTTTCTGCCTGATTGGACCTTGTTTTCACACAAATGAACCCAGAATGATGTGAAATTGTGCTTCGTGCAACATAATTCTGGGTGCCACTTAAAAACCATAAGTGCTAATGACTCCATTCCTTTTTGGGGTAATGGGGGCTGTTAATTGGAGTACTCTAAAACAAACCTGACCTCTCTAGGATATTCAGAAGCCAAGTTATAAGCCCACAAAGGTGTAACTGGACTACTTCTTTAAAGTGACACCAGGCCCGGTGACCTTTGGGACATGGTTTGACCCCCTATAGGAATGTGGGATCATCATGAAACGTTCAGATCACTTACAACTCAATAGATTCTACCTTCTTGTAACGTTTCAGCCTGATTGGACCTTGTTTTCACACAAATGGACCCAGAATGATGTGAAATTGTGCTTCGTGCAACATAATTCTGGGTGCCATTTCCAAACCATAAGTGCTAATGACTCAATTCCTATTTGTGGTTGTAGGGGCTGTTGATTGGAGTACACTAAAACAAACCTGATCTCTCTAGGACATTCAGAAGCCAAGTTATAAGCCCACAAAGGTGTAACTGGACTACTTCTTTAAATTGACACCAGATCCGGTGACCTTTGGGACATGGTTTGACCCCCTTAGGAAAGTGCTATCATCATGAAACCTTCAGATCACTTACAACTCAATAGATTCTACCTTCCTGTAACGTTTCTGCCTGATTGGACCTTGTTTTCACACTAATGAACCCCGAATGATGTGAAATTGTGCTTCGTGCAACATAATTCTGGGTGCCATTTAAAAACCATAAATGATAATGACTCCATTCCTTTTTGGGGTAATGGGGGCTGTTAATTGGAGTACTCTAAAACAAACCTGACCTCTCTAGGATATTCAGAAGCCAAGTTATAAGCCCGCAAAGGTGTAACTGGACTACTTCTTTAAAGTGACACCAGGCCCGGTGACCTTTGGGACATGGTTTGACCCCCTATAGGAATGTGCGATCATCATGAAACGTTCAGATCACTTACAACTCAATAGATTCTACCTTCTTGTAACGTTTCAGCCTGATTGGACCTTGTTTTCACACAAATGGACCCAGAATGATGTGAAATTGTGCTTCGTGCAACATAATTCTGGGTGCCATTTCCAAACCATAAGTGATAATGACTCCATTCCTATTTGTCGTTGTAGGGGCTGTTGATTGGAGTACACTAAAACAAACCTGATCTCTCTAGGACATTCAGAAGCCAAGTTATAAGCCCTCAAAGGTGTAACTGGACTACTTCTTTAAATTGACACCAGATCCGGTTACCTTTGGGACATGGTTTGACCCCCTTAGGAAAGTGCTATCATCATGAAACGTTCAGATCACTTACAACTCAATAGATTCTACATTCCTGTAAAGTTTCTGCCTGATTGGACCTTGTTTTCACACAAATGAACCCAGTATGATGTGAAATTGTGCTTCGTGCAACATAATTCTGGGTGAAATTTAAAAAACCATAAGTGCTAATGACTCCATTCCTTTTTGGGGTAATGGGGGCTGTTAATTGGAGTACTCTAAAACAAACCTGACCTCTCTAGGATATTCAAAAGCCAAGTTATAAGCCCACAAAGGTGTAACTTGACTACTTCTTTAAAGTGACACCAGGCCCGGTGACCTTTGGGACATGGTTTGACCCCCTATAGGAATGTGCGATCATCATGAAACGTTCAGATCACTTACAACTCAATATATTCTACTTTCTTGTAATGTTTCAGCCTGATTGGACCTTGTTTTCACACAAATGGACCCAGAATGATGTGAAATTGTGCTTTGTGCAACATAATTCTGGGTGCCATTTCCAAACCATAAGTGCTAATGACTCCATTCCTTTTTGTGGTTGTAGGGGCTGTTGAAACAAACCTGATCTCTCTAGGACATTCAGAAGCCAAGTTATAAGCCCACAAATGTGTAACTGGACCACTTCTTTAAATTGACACCAGATCTGGTGACCTTTGGGACATGGTTTGACCCCCTTAGGAAAGTGCTATCATCAGGAAACGTTCAGATCACTTACAACTCAATAGATTCTACCTTCCTGTAACGTTTCTGCCTGATTGGACCTTGTTTTCACACAAATGAACCCAGAATGATGTGAAATTGTGCTTCGTGCAACATAATTCTGGGTGCCACTTAAAAACCATAAGTGCTAATGACTCCATTCCTTTTTGGGGTAATGGGGGCTGTTAATTGGAGTACTCTAAAACAAACCTGACCTCTCTAGGATATTCAGAAGCCAAGTTATAAGCCCACAAAGGTGTAACTGGACTACTTCTTTAAAGTGACACCAGGCCCGGTGACCTTTGGGACATGGTTTGACCCCCTATAGGAATGTGGGATCATCATGAAACGTTCAGATCACTTACAACTCAATAGATTCTACCTTCTTGTAACGTTTCAGCCTGATTGGACCTTGTTTTCACACAAATGGACCCAGAATGATGTGAAATTGTGCTTCGTGCAACATAATTCTGGGTGCCATTTCCAAACCATAAGTGCTAATGACTCAATTCCTATTTGTGGTTGTAGGGGCTGTTGATTGGAGTACACTAAAACAAACCTGATCTCTCTAGGACATTCAGAAGCCAAGTTATAAGCCCACAAAGGTGTAACTGGACTACTTCTTTAAATTGACACCAGATCCGGTGACCTTTGGGACATGGTTTGACCCCCTTAGGAAAGTGCTATCATCATGAAACCTTCAGATCACTTACAACTCAATAGATTCTACCTTCCTGTAACGTTTCTGCCTGATTGGACCTTGTTTTCACACTAATGAACCCCGAATGATGTGAAATTGTGCTTCGTGCAACATAATTCTGGGTGCCATTTAAAAACCATAAATGATAATGACTCCATTCCTTTTTGGGGTAATGGGGGCTGTTAATTGGAGTACTCTAAAACAAACCTGACCTCTCTAGGATATTCAGAAGCCAAGTTATAAGCCCGCAAAGGTGTAACTGGACTACTTCTTTAAAGTGACACCAGGCCCGGTGACCTTTGGGACATGGTTTGACCCCCTATAGGAATGTGCGATCATCATGAAACGTTCAGATCACTTACAACTCAATCGATTCTACCTTCCTGTAATGTTTCAGCCTGATTGCACCTTGTTTTCACACAAATGAACCCAGAATGATGTGAAATTGTGCTTCGTGCAACATAATTCTGGGTGCCATTTAAAAACCATAAGTGCTAATGACTCCATTCATTTTTGGGGTAATAGGGGCTGTTAATTGGAGTACTCTAAAACAAACCTGATCTCTCTAGGATATTCAGAAGCCAAGTTATAAGCCCACAAATGTGTAACTGGACTACTTCTTTAAATTGACACCAGGCCCGGTGACCTTTGGGGCATGGTTTGACCCCCTTAGGAAAGTGCTATCATCATGAAACGTTCAGATCACTTACAATTCAATAGATTCTACCTTCCTGTAACGTTTCAGCCTGATTGGACCTTGTTTTCACACAAATGAACCCAGAATGATGTGAAATTGTGCTTCGTGCAACATAATTCTGGGTGCCATTTAAAAACCATAAGTGCTAATGACTCCATTCCTTTTTGTGGTTGTAGAGGCTGTTGATTGGAGTACACTAAAACAAACTTGATCTCTCTAGGACATTCAGAAGCCAAGTTATAAGCCCACAAATGTGTAACTGGACTACTTCTTTAAATTGACACCGGATCCGGTTACCTTTGGGACATGGTTTGACCCCCTTAGGAAAGTGCTATCATCATTAAACGTTCAGATCACTTACAACTCAATAGATTCTACCTTCCTATAACGTTTCTGCCTGATTGGACCTTGTTTTCACACAAATGAACCCAGAATGATGTGAAATTGTGCTTCGTGCAACATAATTCTGGGTGCCATTTAAAAAACCATAAGTGCTAATGACTCCATTCCTTTTTGGGGTAATGGGGGCTGTTAATTGGAGTACTCTAAAACAAACATGACCTCTCTAGGATATTCAAAAGCCAAGTTATAAGCCCACAAAGGTGCAACTGGACTACTTCTTTAAAGTGACACCAGGCCCGGTGACCTTTGGGACATGGTTTGACCCCCTATAGGAATGTGCGATCATCATGAAACGTTCAGATCATTTACAACTCAATAGATTCTACCTTCTTGTAACGTTTCAGCCTGATTGGACCTTGTTTTCACACAAATGGACCCAGAATGATGTGAAATTGTGCTTCGTGCAAAATTCTGGGTGCCATTTACAAACCATAAGTGCTAATGACTCCATTCCTATTTGTGGTTGTAGGGGCTGTTGATTGGAGTACACTAAAACAAACCTGACCTCTCTGGGACATTCAGAAGCAAAGTTATAAGCCCACAAAGGTGTAACTGGACTACTTCTTTAAAGTGACACCAG
Organism: Nothobranchius furzeri; assembly: GCF_043380555.1. Classification (NCBI taxonomy): domain Eukaryota; kingdom Metazoa; phylum Chordata; class Actinopteri; order Cyprinodontiformes; family Nothobranchiidae; genus Nothobranchius; species Nothobranchius furzeri. The sequence goes on from NC_091756.1 coordinate 20,562,950, forward strand.
GCCCGGTGACCTTTGGGACATGGTTTAACCCCCTATAGGAATGTGCGATCATCATGAAACGTTCAGATCACTTACAACTCAATAGATTCTACCTTCTTGTAACGTTTCAGCCTGATTGGACCTTGTTTTCACACGAATGGACCCAGAATGATGTGAAATTGTGCTTCGTGCAACATAATTCTGGGTGCCATTTAAAAACCATAAGTGCTAATGACTCCATTCCTATTTGTGGTTGTAGGGGCTGTTAATTGGAGTACACTAAAACAAACCTGATCTCTCTAGGACATTCAGAAGCCAAGTTATAAGCCCACAAAGGTGTAACTGGACTACTTCTTTAAAGTGACACAAGGCCCGGTGACCTTTGGGACATGGTTTGACCCCCTATAGGAATGTGCGATCATCATGAAACGTTCAGATCACTTACAACTCAATAGATTCTACCTTCTTGTAACGTTTCAGCCTGATTGGACCTTGTTTTCACACAAATGGACCCAGAATGATGTGAAATTGTGCTTCGTGCAACATAATTCTGGGTGCCATTTACAAACCATAAGTGCTAATGACTCCATTCCATTTTTGTGGTTGTAGGGGCTGTTGATTGAAGTACACTAAAACAAACCTGATCTCTCTAGGACATTCAGAAGCCAAGTTATAAGCCCACAAATGTGTAACTTGACTACTTCTTTAAATTGACACCCGATCCGGTGACCTTTGGGACATGGTTTGACCCTCTTAGGAAAGTGCTATCATCATGAAACGTTCAGATCACTTACAACTCAATAGATTCTACCATCCTGTAACGTTTCTGCCTGATTGGACCTTGTTTTCACACAAATGAACCCAGAATGATGTGAAATTGTGCTTCGTGCAACATAATTCAGGAGGGCCATTTCCAAACCATAAGTGCTAATGACTCCAGTCCTTTTTGGGGTAATGGGGGCTGTTAATTGGAGTACTCTAAAACAAACCTGACCTCTCTAGGATATTCAGAAGCCAAGTTATAAGCCCACAAATGTGTAACTGGACTACTTCTTTAAAGTGACACAGGCCCGGTGACCTTTGGGACATGGTTTGACCCCCTATAGGAATGTGTGATCATCATGAAACGTTCAGATCACTTACAACTCAATAGATTCTACCTTCTTGTAACGTTTCAGCCTGATTGGACCTTGTTTTCACACAAATGGACCCAGAATGATGTGAAATTGTGCTTTGTGCACCATAATTCTGGGTGCCATTTACAAACCATAAGTGCTAATGACTCCATTCCTTTTTGTGGTTGTAGGGGCTGTTGATTGGAGTACACTAAAACAAACCTGATCTCTCTAGGACATTCAGAAGCCAAGTTATAAGCCCACAAATGTGTAACTGGACTACTTCTTTAAAGTGACACCAGGCCCGGTGACCTTTGGGACATGGTTTGACCCCCTATAGGAATGTGTGATCATCATGAAACATTCAGATCACTTACAACTCAATAGATTCTACCTTCTTGTAACGTTTCAGCCTGATTGGACCTTGTTTTCACACAAATGGACCCAGAATGATGTGAAATTGTGCTTTGTGTAACATAATTCTGGGTGCCATTTACAAACCATAAGTGCTAATGACTCCATTCCTTTTCGTGGTTGTAGGGGCTGTTGATTGAAGTACCCTAAAACAAACCTGATCTCTCTAGGACATTCAGAAGCCAAGTTATAAGCCCACAAATGTGTAACTGGACTACTTTAAATTGACACCAGATCCGGTGACCTTTGTGACATGGTTTGGCCCCCTTAGGAAAGTGCTATCATCATGAAACGTTCAGATCACTTACAACTCAATAGATTCTACCTTCCTGTAACGTTTCAGCCTGATTGGACCTTGTTTTCACACAAATGAACCCAGAATGATGTGAAATTGTGCTTCGTGCAACATAATTCTGGGTGCCATTTTGTTTTCTTCTAATCAGAATCAGAATCAGAATCAGAATCAGAAGAATTTTATTGCCAGCGCTCCTTTCAGAGCGTAGGAACCTGACTCCATGGTACAACCTGACTAAGGTTACACACACACACATATAGACAAGACAGATACAGGCAGACCACGGGAGCAGCCATAACGGCGCTCCTTTGTAGATGAGTAAGGGAATACATGAGGGAAGTTCAGGGATGGAGAAAAAAGGCATTAACAGGGTTACACCAGCAGGGTGTAGCGCTCCAATGCAAAAAAAAAAAAACACCTGACATGTAAGCAACAAACGTCACAGTCCACAACATGAGACCCGGTAGGTGGGGGGAGGGGCTGGGATCCTGGTTTGCTCAGCGGGGGCGGCCTGTGTGGCGCTCAACCAGCTGTCTCCGCAGGTGGGAGGGAGGTCATGAGGAAGCATAGAGAGCAGTGAGTCCTTCAGCTTGATGACCTCGGTGGAGACCACAATCTGAAGGCGGGGGGGGGGGGGGGGGGGGGGGGGGGGAATAGAGATTCACAGCATTTGTCAGCATTCCTTCCAGCGTGGGGGTTTTGCACGCAACTCCAAGGCTGCTTGTGGCGTCAGATTCGATAACAGAAACTTTGTTTGGGTCAGACAGAGATAATTTTTCCTCTCTGCCTTAAGTCTGTATTGATCATTCAAGTCCTCCAGTGAAGCCAATTCAGTGATTAAACATCTCCACACCGTCCGGTGACCCTTTCCGAGATGTTATCAATCCTGCGCGCTAACACCGGTAACGCAGCTAAGACATTGTCAAGCTTGCGATTCACCTCGAGCAACGTCCCAGTCTGTGAGGTATCCACACGGACGGTGCCGTCCATGGATGCGGGTCGCCCTCCAATCGCTCCCGTCATCCCAATTTTGCGGAAAGCCAGATATCCTCCCACTCCAATCAGAAGAAATCCAACGATCATCAGGCCAAATATCCACATATCTTCGACGTCCTCAATGGACAGCTGAGAGAGACAGATGACATTCCACTTTTTCCAGGAATCGAACATATATCCCGCTGCATGTGTCCCCTGAGGACAAGCGTGAGCCCCCTCCTCCGTCCTCATTGTAGAAAAAATCTTATCAATTGCGTTGAATGACCAATTAATTAAGTCCATGTTGAAAAATGCTGAAAAAGGTGATTGCAGAGGAAATGCAGAGAAGCGCTCTGTAGGCAGACGGGACAAAAAGAGCCTTGGGAAAACACAGATAAGGGAGGAAAAGGCAGAAGCGTCTGCTCCCTGTGAGCGCCGGAAAGAAATAAATTGCTATAATATTCCTTTTTTTGTCTTTTGATTATAGAAACTAATTTATTCTTATATTTTTTGTACTTCCTTTCTGCTTCACTTGTTCTTAGTTTTAAAAAACATCTATATAATGTATTTTTTTTCTTACAGGCGTTCAGCAGCCCTTTTGTCATCCATGGTTTGTTCATCCTCCCTCTTTTTGAGTTTTTGTTTTACAGTTTTTGTCATATTGACTACATAATATTCCTATGAAAGAATTGTAAGCCATGTTTACATCATCAACATATACTTCTTCCCAGTTTTGTTTTCCCAGATCTCTTTTTAGTGCGTCTATAGCGTTTTGTGACCTGTCCCTTATAAGTTTTTCCATTTTTTGTTGATTTTTGATCTGGTGATTTTTATAGACTGTGAAAATTGGCAGATGATCACTGATATCAGTCATCACTATTCCACTTCTCTCTATCCCTTCTGAAGCATTAGTAAATATATTATCTATAATTGTTGAGCTATGCGCGTCAATTCTTGTTGGTTTGGTTATCAGTGGAAACAGACCCAGTAGATACATTGAATTTATGAAGTCGTTTGCTGTCTTTGAATTGTTTACATTTTCCAGATCTACATTAAAGTCCCCACAGAGAAATACATCCTTGTTACAGATTCCACTCAACATCTCAGTAATTGCACCTGTACATGTTTCTACACAAGATCCAGGTGCTCTATACATACAACTTATTATTATGTTTTTTGTCTTTTCAGAGATTATTTCAATAGTGATCATTTCCATGACATCTTGGATGGCTGTTGACATGTTATGAATGACTTTACTTTTTAAATTGTGACATACATACAGTGCAACACCACCACCTCTTTTATTATTCCGATTCATAAAGTACATTTCATACCCCTCTATTTGTACCTCCTCCTCATCTCCTTCTTTTAACCATGTTTCTGTTATAGCAATGATTTGAAAGGTTTTTTTATTTTGTGTTAAATAATCCAATATTTTAGAGTAATTGCAATACAAACTTCTACTATTGAAGTGAATGATCAAGAGTGTACCTTCTGTCAAAACTGAATCACTTAGTTCTTGTTCACTAAACTATTCACATTTATTATTCATATGTATGTACAAATTATTTTCTAGTTCCTTTCCAGGGTCACATATCTTGTATTCTAGTTCCTCATATGTATTTGTTGTTATGTCCATATGCTTGTGTTGTGGTTTACTTGTATTTCATTTATGTGATGTTATATGAGATTTTACTTGATTCTACGTCCCTCTTCCAACTTTCACTGTTTATTAAATTTTTCCAGTTCTCCCAGCTCCTTTATTATCTTAGCCTATGACCCTTCTTGTTCTCTGATCCATACACTCCCATTCCTTGTCCATGTAGCAACAATTTTTTTCTGCTTTTTTAGCATCTGTGCCTCTCTAGCTATTGTCCCATTTTTTTGGTTAAATGTTCATTTATGTACATATTGGTGCCTCTAAGCTTGTTTGCTTGTAACAGAACGCTGTTTCTTTGTTTTCTGCTGGTAAACCTTACAATAATAGTTTGTTTAGCTTTCTCAAATTTTTTGGGCAGTGCATGACATATTGAAATAGCATCTCTTTGAATAGTTATGTTCTTGCAGTGCAGAAAAGTAACAACTTGCTGTTCTAGTGTCTCAAGTTCTTTGTCTGAAGCCTCTTCTGCTGAGTCATGATTTGCTACTGCTTTTGCGTAGCTTCTGTGTCGGGTTTCTAGTCCCATTATCACCAAATCCTCTCGTCTTGTATATTGTTCAAGTTCATCAACTCTTTGCTCTAAGGCTGAAATCTTCTGATCTTTTTCAGTTAACAGTATTTTAAGCTCCTTCACCTCCTCCATCAGTCTCAATAATCGATCCTGCTGTGATGTTACTTTTGACAGTTGACCTGACATAAAGTTCAGAGATCGTTTGATCTCCTCCAGGTCTTCTGTGGCCATTTCTTTACCTCGTCCACCGGCTCTTCCTCCTGGCATCTCTTCCTCTCACCTGCAACCGTCATCCTCTGGTTCCGTGCTCACCGCGACGCGATGAATGTTGTTGGGCCTGGCTCAGCAGGACCCCTCCGGAGTCGGTGTTGTTAGGCCCCGTCGGCAGAACTGGGCTGGGCCGATGGAACCGCGCTGGGCCCGGTACCGCTGGGCCCGGTACCGCTGGGCCAGTAGAACCACGTCAGGCTCGGTGCCTCTGGGCTGGGCCGGTGTAACCACGCTGGGTTCGGCGCTGCCGGACCAGGCGGATGGAACCACGCCGGGCCCAGTGCCACTGGGTTGGGCCGATAGAACCACGTCAAGCTCGGTGCCGCTGGGCTGGGCCGGCGTTACCACACCGGGTTCGGCGCTGCGATGGAAGTTAGCTGGTTTCTTGCTTGGGTGTGGTGCTTTCTGTTCCTTGCTTTCTGCAGGATCAAATGTTTGGCTTCCAGACACCTTCTCCAATTTTGCCTTGTTCTCAGATGGACAGCAGGTGGACTTTTTAGACCAAAAGTACCACAACAGAACCCCAGCTTTGATGAGACTGGTGTTTACTCAGGTTTGTGAGTCTTATTTGAAAATATTTGTGATTTGTAATATATATGATGTTGACTAGTGCGTGTCATGTGTGTGTGTGTGTATGTGTGTGTGTGCGCGCGGGCGTGTGTTAAGCCCCGGATCTTCTTCAGTCCTAAATCCGCCCCTGTGCTTTGCAACAGCTAACACACCTGAAAACAACGATCTACTTCTTTTTTCTAGTAAACACGTTTCTGTAGCTAGATGGAATGGGTAATATGAAACAGATCACACATGTTTATGTTTATGAGTTTAGGAGACACTTTGTCCAAAGCGACTTACAGGTGAAAATCAAACCAGCAGGTTGCCCTCGAGGCTAACAGCAAACACTATTCAGTCAATCCTAGGTGGCAGTGAGGCAGCACATCGAATAATAATAATAACTAGAATATCTCTGAAGACATTTTGAAAGGGCCTGCCACCTGGCACAATATAGTGGCCATGTGTCATAGGCCAATGTGCGCTGCCACATCGTCAGCACCTCAAACCCTCTTAATGTCCTATAAGCTCACTAATAAATTGTGCATGTCACCAGTAGGTGGTGTATTAAGTGATTCTCTGTAAAACAGTCATTAGTGCTCTGCTGAGCTCCCACTACCAGTGTACAGGTCAAGACCACAATTTGGTGCATTTGGAGGCCTCTGGAGAACCTTCAGACAACAGGTCCCGATTCTGGCCGAGGTTTATGTTTATATTTATTTATTTAGCAGACACTTTTATCCAAAGTGACTTACAATTTATAACCTATAGGGCACGTTGTGATCTGTGGGGGAAACCGGAGTACCCGGAGGAAACCCACGCATGCATGGGGAGAACACGCAACTCCACGCAGAGGCCGCAGCCGAGTTTCGAACCTGCAACCTTCGTGCTGCGAGGCAACAGTGCTAACAACTGCGCCACCATGCAGGTTGGGTGTTCAAGGGTGGATATACAGGTTAGGACCCAGATGTAGGGCTTTTGGAGGCGATGATCCTCAGAAGCGCTTGCCTGATGTTGATGTGCCAATTTTGCGAGGACAAGAGAAGGTCCTTGTGGAAGAAGACATCATTGGTGTCTGAGCAGCAGTGGTGTATGAGAATTGTTTGAGCAAGCTTGTGGAGTTTCAAACCCTACCATTGGACAGATGCACCGCTTTAACCCGCACAGGTGAAGTTTGGGGCAGTCATGCTCCCTTTCACAAAAAAAGTTCCTATATGAACACAGATACGAGTGTAGAATGAGTGAGCTGTCACTGCGAGAATCCTATCAAATGTATGCAGTTGGACATGGCTACACGAGGCATTTATATTCATCCTTTCTTACTTGTAGGTCTGCCACAATGGAAACTGCTTATGGATGCAGAACTCTCAACCAGTCTTTAAATTTGGAATGCAGGCATGGTATGGAAGAATTAAAATGCCTCAAATTGAGCACTTGCATTTTCTATTTGAGAGCAGAATTTAATATCAAGAGACCAACTTTTTCATTTGAGATTAAGATTTTATATCATTGCTCTCAAAACTTGCAATGCTTGCAGTCAAAATGTCTGTTCTCCTTCAAATCTTTGTTTCTGCGCTCAGATTTTAACATTCTTACACTGGTATGGTCTTCTCACATGAAAACATTTTCTCTGCACAGATCAAAACTGCTCTCACAGATTTTTCCTGCTCTTAGCAACCGCTCAGCCAATAGGAGAACTGCATGGGACTGGGAGGTGAAAAACCTCTTGGGGTTCGCTCGATTTTAAAGCAGGTTATCCCATAGATATGAATACGTAGACGCCCAATTGGATGGGTGTCCTCACACTCCAAAGTCAATACAGAGCCGTGACTGTAAGAAGATGAGATGCAGATGCAGAGTGAATAACTACGCCCGTTTCTGTGCAGCTTACAGTTGCAACAACCGGCATACAATTTAGTGTTCAGGTGCATCCCAGAAGCAGACCGCTGTGCCACTAAAGATAGGACCAGGTTCTAGTTTTGCCACGAGCCATTCCTGTGCCACGTCAATTTCTGCAGTTAACACAGGGTTAGACAGGAAATCACATACAGGTGCTGGCCAGTAAATTAGAATATCATCAAAAGGTTGAAAATATTTCAGTAATTCCATTCAAAACGTGAAACTTGTACATTATATTCATGCAATGCACACAGACCAATGTATTTCCAATGTTCATTACATTTAAATTTGATATTCATAAGTGACAACTAATGAAAACTCCAAATTTGGTATCTCAAAAAATTAGAATATTCTGAAAAGGCTGAATATAGAAGACACCTGCTGCCACTCTAATCAGCTGATTTACTCAAAACACCTGCAAAGGCCTTTAAAAGGTCCCTCAGTCTTGTTTTGAAGGCACCACAATCATGGGGAAGACTTCTGACTTAACAGCTGTCCAAAAGACAATCATTGACACCTTGCACAAGGAGGGCAAGACACAAAAGGTGATTGCTAAAGAAGCTGGCTGTTCGCAGAGCTCTGTGTCCAAGCACATTAACAGACAGGCGAAGGGACGGAAAAAATGTGGTAGAAAAAAGTGTACAAGCTCTAGGGATAACCGCACCCTGCAGAGAATTGTGACGACAAACCCATTCAAAAATGTGGGGGAGATCCACAAAGAGTGGACTGCAGCTGGAGTCAGCGCTTCAAGAACCACCACGAGGAGACTCATGAAAGACATGGGATTCAGGTGTCGCATTCCGTGTGTCAAGCCACTCTTGAACAAGAAACAGCGCAAGAAGCGTCTCGCCTGGGCCAAGGACAAAAAGGACTGGACTGATGCTGAGTGGTCCAAAGTTATGTTTTCTGATGAAAGCAAGTTCTGCATTTCCTTTGGAAATCAAGGACCCAGAGTCTGGAGGAAGAGCGGAGAAGCACAGAATCCACGTTGCATGAGGTCCAGTGTAAAGTTTCCACCGTCAGTGATGGTGTGGGGTGCCATGCCATCTGCCGGTGTTGGCCCACTCTGTTTCCTTAGGTCCAGGGTCAATGCAGCCGTCTACCAGGAAGTTTTAGAGCACTTCATGCTTCCTGCTGCTGACCAACTTTATGGGGATGCAGACTTCACCTTTCAACAGGACTTGGCACCTGCACACAGTGCCAAAACCACCAGCACCTGGTTCAAGGACCATGGTATCCCTGTCCTTGATTGGCCAGCAAACTCGCCTGACCTTAACCCCATAGAAAATCTATGGGGTATTGTGAAGCGGAGGATGCAATACGCTAGACCCAACAATGCAGAGGAGCTGAAGACGACTATCAGAGCAACCTGGGCTCTCATAACACCTGAGCAGTGCCACAGACTGATCGAGTCCATGCCACGCCGCATTACTGCAGTTATTGAGGCAAAAGGAGCCCCGACTAAGTATTGAGTGCTATACATGCACATTCTTTTCATGTTCATTCTTTTCAGTTGGCCAACATTAGAGAAACAAACATTTTTTCATTGGCCTTTAGAATATTCTAATTTTCTGAGATACCAGATTTGATGTTTTCATTGGTTGTCACCTATAAATATCAAAATTAAACGTAATAAACATCGGAAATACATTGGTCTGTGTGCATTGCATGAATATAATGTACAAGTTTCACGTTTTGAATGGAATTACTGAAATATTTTCAACCTTTTGATGATATTCTAATTTACTGGCCAGCACCTGTATAGTTTCAGTGCAAATGTCTGGCAATTTTCAAAATAAGACTAATGCAGCTATGCGATTTCATATCTACGTAGCTCATGTCTACGTGTGACTTCACAACTTTTTTACTACCAGTTTCTTTCAAGAAGTGTTTTTCAGTATGGACGAGGCTTTGATCCTGGCACAGCACACTAAATGACATCAAACATCCATTTTATAAAGACAACATCAAAAACTAGATCAGGCTTAAGCCTTTTGAGTGTCATTTTCTTAGATCGAGGGATTTTGTGATCTCGCGAGTCCAGCGAGGAAGCCATTCCGCGGCCAAGACTCTCCCGGTGTGTACTGGACTGCATTGAAGCTCATAAGTAAACTGCTCCACTACCGTTCCACGCTGCTGATGCTTCCAGTGTGAAATAGGGTCCATGTTCAGGTTAGTTTTATCTGGAGACACAATTTAAATTTAAAATGTAGGAAAACAACATTCTACCTGAAAGTGAAATGTTTTAGTGTCACTGAGTGAAATCTGTATGTGATCCTCTTCATCAGTAACCTGCCTCCCACTGTGGGTCTAACACGATTCCCAACTCATTTTGCTTTTATTCATCAAAACAAAAACAAACAAACAAAAAAAAGATTAGTTTCACTTTTGAAGTTCTTCCTGTTTGTGTAGCACTCAAAGGTGGATCTCCTAAAAAGAGAATATGTAGTACAGCTGTCACCTCCCGAATGGCGGTCTAGAGAAAGCAGAAGAAAAAAATAAACAAATTTACATGAACAGTATTATTAACCCTTTGATGCATAATGGTCACTACAGTGGACAGGTACTCCAAATAGTTATTTATTTGCTATTAAGCACAGCTGTTGAAGACTTTATTGCATGTGAGCCCCTCCATTTGGACTTCAGTAAGTCAAGCCAACATATTTCATGTTCAGAATGCACGCTGTCCACTGAGGTGGACGTGTAATAAATTATTTGTAAATTATTAAATGTTAAGAAAAATATTTGCTTCATTCACACCTAAAGATGAATGAAAAAAATTGTTCAAAAAATCATGGTTGAAGATTTCATAATTCATGCATCAAAGGGTTGGTAAAGAGGTAGAAACCTCCTGATTTATAACTGCATCATGTTACGTTGACGTCTGAGCATCAAAGCAGTGAGATGACACAGGAGAGCCTGCAGCCTGAATGGTTACGGCCCGACTCTCCACATAAACAGGACAAAGAGGAAATGGCCAGTCATGGTAAAAAGGCTTGCTGAAACATAAATGTGCCCCAGAAAACAAAAGGACCGCAAAGTTTAGGGCAGCAAGTTGAGCAGGTTGCCCAGTAATCGGAAGGCTACAGGTTCAATCCTGGCTCTGGGCAGAGAATGCTTCTGTTGTGTCCTTGGGCAAGACACTTAACCTCCTTTGCCTGCTGCTGATGGTCAGAGGGACCGAAGGTGCCAGTCCTCAGCAGCCTCACCGCTGTCAGTGCGCCCCAGGCCAGCAGTGGAGTCCTCTGACTCTGAAAGGTGCTATAAGTGTGGGTCATTCATCATTTAGACCAGGGGTGGGGAACCTTTTTCTTATAAACGGCCATTAAATTTTTAATAGTTCTCTGAGGGCCATGCGATGATAAACAAATACCAAGTGATGCAATAGAAAGAACAATATAAAGTCTATAACTACTGTGTTCTACGCATGGGAATAGCTGAATTTTTGCACATCAGACTCACCTAATGAGATGGCTGGAACTGTTTTTCTTTGGAGAGGCGTTTGGTGTCAGCTGGTAGGGTTGAAAATGCAATGCGAAGCTGGTTTTCCAAGTTTGGGTCAGTCAGTCTTGAGCAGAAGCGACTCTTTGCAAGTGTCAGTATTGCGAAGAGCTGTTCACATTTGTATGTTGTCCTAAACAGAGATGCAAACTTCAGGGCATGTCTCCTCAGGTTGGGAAAATCCTCTGCACAGACGCACAGTTTGTAAAAGTCCAGCAGAGAGAGGTTGTTGTGCTTAGCTTTGAGCTCAGTGTTATTTTGCAGTTCAATTATTTCCATTTGAAGGTTGTCTGGCACATCAGATGGTTGCACATTAAACGGTGCAGCAAAGATGTTCAGTTCCTTTTGAATACTTTTCACACCTGGAAACCTGTTGTCAGATGCCTGGATGAGTTATGCACACTCAACGGCATATTCAGTTGTAACATCAGGTTTTTGCTCTTGCAGGGTTGGAAAGTGCACCGTTTCCCTTTCCCAGTTGTCCTTGCCAGAGGTGTAACAAGTGCTTGGTGATGTCCACCATAAAGGCCAGGTCACTGAGGAACTTGTCAGCACTGAGCTCCAAGACAGGTTTCCTCTTCATCTCCATGAAATGTCTGACTTCTTCCTGCAGTGTATAAAACCGTACAAGCATATCTGCACAGCTCAGCCAGCGCACTTCACATAAACAAGATCTCCGTACTCTGACTCAAGCTTGCAGAGGAGCTCTTTGAACTGGCGGTTGTTCAGCCCTCCGCTTTGGATGAAGTTTATGGCGGACACAATGGTTTTCATTACATTGTTTAGCTTCAGGGAATGTGCACAAAGACTCTCTTGATGTATGAAACCATTAAATCACTTGCATCCAGACCCAAATGACTCTTTTTGTTTTTACTGCTCATGCAGTCAGTCCTTTCTGACCAACCATTGCAGGTGCTCCATCAGTGGCGATCCTGCTCAGCTTTTTGAATGGCAGTTCAAAATTGTTCATTGCTACAACAACTTGTTGAAACAAATCTTCACCTTTAGTAGTGCCGTGCATGGCTTGCAAACACAGCAACTCCTCCTCGGTTTCAAAATCGATCGTAATTTCACGCTCAAAAACTGCTAGCTGCGCCGTGTTAGTGATGTCTGTCGTCCCATTACGAGCCAGAAGAAAAAATACGCAGTTTCTTGCTGTGTCCTTCAGTGTATTTTTAATATCTTGTGCCATATCAGCAATCCTATCAGACACGGTTCTTCGAGACAAACTGGTGCTTTGAAATAATTGCACCTTGTCGGGGACGAGCAGCCCCGCGGCAGCTATGAGGCACTCCTTTACAAACTCCTTTAGCATGTGGGTTCAGCTTCTTTGCTATTAATGCACTCACCTCGAAACTTGCACGCGCAATATTCTCGCTGTCAGTCTGTGGACGTGTGAAAGCTACTTGTTGAGCAATCAAACTCCGACGAAGCACAGCAAGAGCAAAAACCTGATGTTACAACTGAATATGCCGTTGAGTGTGCAAAACTCATCCAGGCATCTGATCCAAGCACATTTGTCCTTTTAACTCCGCAAGTTTACCACGTTCGAGATTCGCCTTCTTCATTAATGCCAGCACATCACCACAAACAAAGCACACTTCACCGAAGAAAAAAATAATTTGTCCATTTTTCCTGGAATACGCGGCATTCTGCGTCCACCTTCCTCTTCTTGATAGCAGCCATGATTAACGCTTAGTCGTTTGTCTCAATCACATAATGGTGTTCATCTCATGGTGCAATCACAGATGCTGAGCCTAACTCGGACATACAATTCCATCTGTTTTATTGCTGGAAATTAATTATTTTTTCCTAACTTTCTAAAAAAATTTCCATTGATAAATTCTAAAGGTTTTTGGTCTGGTGGTCCGGGTAAAATGGTCTCGCGGGCCATATACGGCCCTGAGGCCGGACATTCCCCATCCCTGATTTAGATCAGGAACTCAGAAATTTTTATGAATCTAGAGAACAGTGTTCCTGCAGGTTCGTATGGTACACGATCGACCGGATGAGCAAGAATACCTGTGCAGGTACAGAACATCCCAGAACATCTGGGAGGCAGAAGCAGCACACTTCGGGAGCTTCATCTGCTAACTCTAGAAGTTCTGCTAGATGAATCCAGATGTGACCGGCTCCTGCTAGCCTGAAACTTCTTTGTTAGAAGTGAGGAAACCAGAACCCTACATCCGTTTGTGGTAAAGCTCTGCAAGCACTCGTCTCTCTGACCTCATCCCTCCTTTCCTTTTGTAGTCTGTCATGACCTCTGCGTTCCTGAGCTCCGTTTATCCACTACACCATGGACAGCTCCTCGCTCCGGCCCCGCTGAGATCTAGAGGATCAGCACCATGGAGAGAGAGGCACGCTGAGACGCACCCTTCCCGCCGGCCCGCTGGCACCAGCTGCGGATCATCAGTACTCATCAAGAAGCCTTACAAAGGAGGAAGAGACGGAACAGGAAGAGGTCAGACAAGATCGGGCACACCCGGATCGAGCACAAGAGGGAGACGAGCAGCAGAGGAACGACAAGGAGAGTTCAGAGACAAGAGACGAGAGACGAAACGGGGAAAACCTGAGACCGCATTTTGACACAACCAGAGGGAAACCGAGAGAACTAGAGACTTGCATTTTATACCGACACAGAGATCTTTCCTGGAGGAGAACCACCGGCTTCCAGAAAGAGAAAGAGAAAAGGGAGAGCGTGAGACGTCTGTCACAGCTGGAGTAACGCAGGACCAGATGGAGGAAACTTACCCCGGGCAGGGTATTGTACGAGTGTGGGGCCTTGCCCAGATCTTCAGACTTATATTTAGATTTAATCACACCTCTGGCCTTTTTATTTTCATCTACCTTATTTATACCTGTCAGGGACACTTTTAGTTAATAAACTCCTTTAGAACTTTTATTTGTCCTCGAGTTTGCTTCCACCACACTTGTGTTGCCCCTCTTGGTAATTCCTAGGCCTGGAGGGGTGTAACATAGTCCATGAACATGAACAGCAAACACCTACTTTTACACATAATCATGTATTTTGTTTTTCAAAGAAAAATAACTAAAACCTTTTAAAGATCTCACAAACGCATCTGATGTTCTGCAGAACTACAGTTCATTGTTAAAGTTGTGAAAGTTAAATACATTGTAAAGTCCAGAAAGGGTCAGTTTTGACCTATATATCACCAACAGTGACTGGTCACCTGCAGACATAATTCCACTATCAGGTGGATTTTCTATTCTATCTTCCAACACCCAGAAGATTCTGCAGCGCTTGTCGAAAGTCCATGAAGACAAGACTGTCAAACTTATCTCAGACTGCTGGACTCCACACTCTGAATGAAAAGTGAACTTTTCCAACTCATAAGTTAAATAATCATAAATAATCATATGATTGAATGAACCAGATGTTATATGAAATGTGTGAATAATCTGTGCCTAATTCTGTGAAGTTGAAATGAATGTTGTCTTACAACGATCCATTTATGTCTTATGAACAGTACCGTTTGATTTAACAAGTTAATCATTATCTACACTCATACACGATGTTCATTAGATGCAAGTTAAGGTTAAGGTCATCTCACATAACGTTTAAAGATTCTTTATCCACAGAATTAGAACATCTTGTATCTGGAAGGTGTGGTTTTCTGAGGGCTGTTTGGTAATGCCTACATGTCAAATTCTGATTCGCAGAAATGATAAACTCTAGAGTATTAAAACTAGAGTGACTTCCTGAGTTACTCATTTTCGAGCGGAACTCAGAAGTGGCCAGCCTCCTTGAGACACCTTTCTCTTTGAGACAGTCAAAACTGTTGGCACACTGCCAGCTGACATCCATACGACTCCTTAAGAGCACATCCATCTTAGACGCAACGAACCTTCCCGCTGTTGTGACCTGGAGACATCTCTAGACTGGAATGTCATACTGCGGTTATTCTATGAACTTCGGTGCCTTGAGGTCCTCACGACATCCTGACATTCCGGATCTGACCGGCGGTCTCCGATCAGGGTTTGTAGACACAACAGATTGCGTCTGATGCCGTTTTGTAAATAACCAACTCTCTAGTTCAGCGGCTCCCAAATGTATTTAGCCGCGCACCCCCTACTATGTCCCTACCATGTCGACACACCCCCCAGCCCCACATCAGGGCATGGCTATATATATATATATATATATATATATATATATATATATATATATATATATATATATATATATATATATATATATATCAGATGTCAAGCTAAACAGTCACTGTGTGTGTGTGTGTGTGTGTGTGTGTGTGTGTGTGTGTGTGTGTGTGAGTGTGTGTGTGTGCGGCACAGCTCCACGAGCCGCTCAAGTCACTGCGTCTCGTTAATGGCGCTATTTAAACCAATGATGTAAAATTACTTCTGCCCAGCCCAGATGTGCTCACATGTGCACCCGTGAGCCGTGGTTCTGCTGGAACGCGTCTGACCTCTGACGGACTGATAAAATTAATTACCATTAATTTTATCCCATATTACCTTAAAGGACGACACACAGAGAGAGAGAGAGAGAGAGAGAGAGAGAGAGAGAGAGAGAGAGAGAGAGAGAGAGAGAGAGAGAGAGAGAGAGAGAGAGAGAGAGAGAGAGAGAGAGAGAGAGAGAGAGAGAGAGAGAGAGAGAGAGAGAGAGAGAGAGAGAGAGAGAGAGAGAGAGAGAGATTATTTGTATTGTCCATGAATCGTCATGCGAGAGCTGGGCGCAGAAACCCCTCCATGGAGCTAACCAGGCCCCCTCTGCTCCTGGGGAAAGCCTTCAGCTCACCAGCTCTGCATGCCCGCATTCTCCACCAAATGTTAGGTAATTAAATGTGGGGTAATAACCCTGGAACCTGAAATAACACTCATGACAACAAGGAAGACATTTTACCCTGAGTCCCCAAAATAATGGAGAGTTAACGCAGAGGAACGTCCTCCGAGGCTGTCCCCCACGTTACTCCCAAGTCTCCTCAGTTTCCCAGGGGCTTTATTCAGCAAAGGATGGGGGAGAAGGCGAGGCCTTCTCAGGTTACAGAGGTACAGTTTTCAGTTGGAAACCCACAATCAACATCCTTGCTCAACCTTTCATGAACAGCCACAGTTGGCAAACACAGAGATTCATGAAGTGTTAACACAAAATGGGCATCTTTTAGGCCTCAAAAAGGTACAATTATAAAAATACCCAACACAGACGCACTCTGAACTTCAGATCTTCAGCGCGCTGTTAATAGCCCGACACGTTTAGAATGCTGTCCCACAGTCTGTGTGCTAATATAATAATGCTAAAATGCTCAGATGGGAATCATTTCTTGATTTATTTTGTTACATCCACAATGTTCTGTGTATGAGGTTTACAATGTCAGAACACCTGCATGAGACAGGGTGTTAATTACAATCTGCCAGAATGACTCACCACCTTCAGATTCCTCCAACATCATTAAAAATGATCAAATACTGAACATATCTTGCTATTGACAGGGTGCGTAGGTCAGAGTGCTGAAGCTCGGCGCATTATTATTATGAAGGGCACTTGCGGAGGACACACACACACACACACACACACATGCAAAATATACTTGTTTTCAATTACATTTATTGGGCTCACTTACATTTTCTTTGGCCCACCCACAAATGAGTTTCTGGCTACGCTAATGGTGACATATGACAGACTTCTGAGCTCTGCAGCCATTACACTTTTCACCTTGCGCACCCCCTAGCAGCAGCTCGCGCACCCCACACTTAGGGAATCCCTGCTCTAGTTTATAGCAGACCACAATTCTTTACACCCAGAATTCACAATCTCTTTCAGATACAAAGGTTCTGATACACATCTACTTTACACCACACCACCTACATCTCACATTCCATCACCACACATGCACTCCATCACATCTCATTGTTCATATCGTGTCATGTATCATTAGTTTAGAAAAAAATAAAATTCATTTTAACTATATACTGTCTCTGCCTGAATAAATACGAAGTGTGTTTATGATCCCTGAACAAGCAAAGAATCCTAAACTCTTCTGGTAAAACATTCAAAGATCAGTCAGGTTGATATTTCATATTTATCTGGAATCATCACATCTTATTGGGCATAATTAAATATGCAGTCGTCATGCTATAAAGTGTGACGCTACAAGATCATTACATTTTAAGTCAACATATTTGTTGAATTATTATTCATTCACTTTTCCTTTTCTTCTTCTGGTCATTGAACCCAACAGCAGCTCTCTCGGTACTCAGACTCCATTAAACTCCACCATAGTTCTACAGAATAAAGTTTTTTATGTTAATAATGTTTGTGGACGCCCTCTGGCGCTGATCAGTATATATCAGTGACACGCTGACGTCTGTGCAAAGTCCTGAAAAGGCTGAATTTGTATGGAGAGACAACAGCTGAGAGGACCAAGCCGTCGTATCTCCCAGTCAATTTCCCAGAATTCCTGCAGAGGAAACGCGGCTATCTTGTTTGTTACATTACCTCTACAAACTAAATGTCATTATTTACAGTATTTATATGCTTACTGAACCGTTTCTAACATTCACCACAAACCCCGAGTCCTGGTTGAGCTCCACACAGAGTCACCTCAATAACATGTTCAGGTCCCTCAGGAGGGTTAACAACATTCTGAGGGACTCGTCACATCCGGGTCACTCGTACTTTGAACTGCTGCCCTCTGGGAGACGTTTTAGGTCATTAAAATCAAAAACAAACAGACTGAAAAACTATTTCTATTCAAAAGCAATGAGCAAATTAAATAAAGTATAGATGTGACTTTCATCATGATCCTTCTAAACTGTGTAATATCATGTGTCGTGCATCAATGGAATGAGGATGTGAATGTGAGTGCATATGTGGTATGTGTATGTAGTGGAATACATTAGTTAATTATGACCAATAAGATTTGATATTCCATATAAATATCAATCTGATCTTTGATGTTTAATCAGAAGATTATAGTTACTTTTACTTGTTCAGGGACCACAAACACACTTCGTATTAATTCAGACAGTCAAGTGTACTTTATAAAATGAATTAAATTATCTTACTAAACTAATAATTTATACATGACAAGATATGAATGATGAGATGTGATGTGGTGGATGTGAGGTGATGTCATGTGATGGAATCTAGATGTTTAGCAAAACCATTATTTGTATCTGAGAGAATTGGTGGAATCTGGGTGGAAAAGAATTAGTTGTTTGGTTATAAACTAGAGAGTTGGTTATTGATAAAAGAGTCAAGAGAGAGTCAAGAGTCATTTATTGTCATATTCTCCACATGTGCAGGACATACAGAGAAATGAAATTCAGTTTCAGCACACACAATTCAAAGATCAGACATACGTGGGTAAGACACATAACAAGAATTGGTGACTGCGGTCATTCGCAACATGAGTCGCGCTACCTTAATAGTTAGATGAAAAGGGTGTTACATGAGGAAAGTTCAGGGAGGGGGAAAAAAAAGGCATTAACAGGGTTACACCAGCAGGGTGTAGCACTCCAATGCAAAAAAACACCCGACATGGAAGCACAGACAGCACGTGTACAACATCAGAGTCCAATGGGGAGGTGGGGGTGGGCGGGATCCTGAAGCCTCCAATGGGAGCTGCCACTGCGGCGCATCGACCAGCTGCAGAACAACAGGTGGGAGGGAGAGATAAGGAACAGAGAGCACATTGAGGTCCCTGCAGATATAGCCTGAAGGGAGAGGGTGAAGGTCGGGACACAGCATCTGTCGCCATTCCTCCTTTTGTGGGGGTGTGTTGAGGCAGCCTTGAGAGGCTGCTATGGCGTCAGATAAGGATAAACATGACTTTGTTTAGGGTAGACAGAGATAATCTTCCCCTCCGTCTTGTAGTCTCTAAGTGGTCATTCATGTCCACCAGTGAAGCCAATTTTACATTCCACATCCCCGCATCGTCCGGCGACCCTCTCCGAGATCAAATCCATCTTGCGCACTAACACAGGCAACGCCGCAAGGACATTGTCCAGCTTACGGTTCACCTCGAGTAACGTCCCAGTCTGTGAGGTCACCGCACGAGCGGCACATTCCGTGGGTACGGGTCGCACTCTAATCGCTCCCGTCTTCCCAAATTTCCAGAAAACCAGATATCCTCCCACTCCAATCAGAAGAAATCCAGTGATCATCAGGCCGAATATCCACAAATCTTCCACGTCCTCGATGGACAGCTGAGAGAGGCACACGATTCGCCAGACCTCCCAAGAATCGAGTGCATATCCCGATGCGAATGTCCCCTCGGGACAGGTGGGAGCCCCCTTCTCCGTTCTCATCGTAGAGAAAATTTTGTCAATCACGTTGAATGACCAATTAATTAAGTCCATATTTCCAAAAAGAGAGTATTGGTTTCAGGAGAAATGCAGAGAAGTGCTCTGTAGGCAGACAGGACAAGAGCCTTGGGGAAGCCGATAAGGGAGCTGAGAAAAAAAGCGTCTGTACTCTCTGAAGGTTGCAATCTGTCGTGCCAAGTCTACGCACCCTTTGTGTGGAGGTTCTCGTTCGATCTGGGGGGGTCGTGCTGGTCACTGCCGGTAGAGTGAACCTCTGATATCGGGAACCCGTAGATAGTTCCGTTAGGACCCCTCCAGTCTGAGATCCCTCGAGGTGAAGGCAGGAAGCTGGAATGCTTATTTGCATCTAAGGTGGATGTTTGCTTGTTGAAGTAGCTCTGAAGAGAGCTGTTTGGCTGTATCAGCTTGCAGCGTCTTAGAGAGACTTTTGACTGGAGGTCAAAGGAGATGGTTTCAACAGAGGCTTCTTTTCCGTTTTGGCCAAATCAGGAGTCAGCTGGAAACTGAATTAATCAGGAAGTAATTCTAGTTTTAATAAACCACCTGCACCTCTGGTAGTGATATCCAGCTGGCGGGGTCGGAGTTCGGTTGAACTTTTCCGGTAATCCAATATCCATTCTCATCGCCGTATCCCAGAGAAAAAATAAATCTGACTGACTAGTAGAGGTTTCAGAAGCTACATCTGATTGATGACACATTGTTCTCTGCTATAACGCTAACGCTGAAACACCGGATTCAGGCATTGTTTACTACAGCTGTTTCAGCAGAGCGCCTTGTGAAACGTCACCAGCTGCCCAGGGCTTAGACCGGAAGTTAGTTTCCGTTTTTCCTGCGCCGGTCACAAACATCAGATTTTCTTACAATTCCAGTTGTCAAAATCCAAAAATCTTTTTCTTATAAGGTTTTAATACACATTTACACATGCTGTTCAAACAAATTTTGCATCTGGCCGATACCTTTAAATGAGTGAGTCAACCCACTACCAAGGATGAACTCTGCTAACTTTAAAAATCAGCTGCTCTAAATAGGTCAGAGAGGAGCTCTAGGATGGACATGGATAAAGGAACTGTAATGTAGAGGTAAAGTAGGGCAGGGCCAACGTTAGCCGCTGTCATACGGTCCATCTGAAATGTTTGAGTTTCAATTAGCTTGTTATGTGACAGGTTAGAGCACAGTCTCATGTTAGTTTTGTCATGAGAACATTAAGATACCTCACATACTGATGGCATCTAAAAATTAACATTTTTGTTTCAAAATAAAGAATAATTTTAATCACAGTTGAAACGTAAAATCCTAGAAAAACCTCATCCAATCAATGTGCACGTCCTGTTCTCACTGACTGGATAGAAATCCTTCCATCAAACTGTGTGTGTCCGTGTGTGCGCGTGCACCATCGACATATGAATATTGGACAATGGGTTTCCATTCACTCCAATAACAAGTTTTTGTGCTAAAATGGGAGGTGGCCACCACCGCCAATTTGACCGTGTCACAGGTTCCATCAAGCCCAGACAATTCCACAAAAGGGAAGAGAGGTGTAGCTGAGGGTGGGGCTGTAAGGTTGGGATCAACTGACGACACTCGGTCGAAGTAGCTACAAGCTAACCTGAAGCTAACCCAAAGCTAACGAGGAGGTGGGAGCTAAGCTAATGGAGGTAGCAACCTAGCTACAACCGGAGTTAACTGTGCACAACACCAGAGCTTCTGAGTCAGAGATACGCCGGGCTGACCGCTGGGTAAAACCGGGTGGAACACAGAGGTCTCAGAGACCTCCACAAGCAGGCAGCCACACAGCAGACAAGCGCCGCTGTGATCTAAGATGTGCAGAGCTGCCGCTGGGGAGAACAGGGTGGAAAGGTTTCCATCCCAGAGCTCCACAAGCCGGCAGCCCGCGCAGCAGACAGAAGCCGCGATCAGACAGAGATGCGCCGAGCTGTGGGGAGGGGAGAACGGGTGGAAAACATCGGTCTCCCGAGAGCTCCACAAGCCGATAGTAAGAACCCAGCTCCACCAACATGTTATATTTCAACCCATTTTCTAAAGTGCAGCATTATGTTAAATGCACTGGGTTTTACCCTATTACATTTAAATTTCATGGTTAAACAGTACATGTTAAAATCTAAGCTCAGCTCGGCAGTGACCTAAAATACATAAACATAATTTTACTTACCGAAAAAATGAAGTAGAGACTCCTTGGACGCTCTATTAGTGCAATTAATGCCACAGCAAGTCATTTTGTCCAACAATTGCACAAAAAATATCCAAAAAAGAACGCACAAACACAGAGACTCAAAATCCCGGAGCCGTTTCCAAGCCAGACCGAGGCTCTACTGAGGCCTTTCCACGGAGCTAGCTCTGTGGTTACGTGGGTCTGATGCTCATTAATTATACAGAATTTTAGGCTTTTAATACACTTAAACAGAAGAGTGAGAAAAAAATTCACCCCCCTCAGAGTTGTCATGAGTGTAAACTAGATCATTTAAACCAAAAACATGTTTTGGTACCAGGCTGTAAACATGTTTATTTCTGCTGTGAAATTGGTATTTTTAACATGGGAGTCAATGACGATTTGCTCGCTTCTGACACCAGCCCCTAGTGCATGAGGGTGGAACTGCAATTTTTGGTACTTCCGGGTTGGAGTCAATTTTTGAGCCGCATTGTGGGGGCTTGGCGTGCACACACACGAGTGTGTTGTGAACTGGTGTTGTGGTTTTGCACTGATGTAACCATCTTTACGCTGACAAAAATGTAACTAAGTAACTTTTACTTTGAGTACATTTTATTTACAATACTCTTTACTTTTACTTGAGTAAAATTTTAGGCAAGTACTTTTACTTGTACTTGAGTAAAAAATTATCAAAGTACTGGTACTCGTACTTAAGTAGGAAATTTTAGTACTCTTTCCACCTCTGGCATTATCCTGTTGGAAGTAGCCATCAGAGGATGGGTACATGGTGGTCATGAAGAGATGGATATGGTCAGAAACAATGCTCAGGTAGCCCGTGGCATTTAAACCATGCCCAGTTGGCACCAAGGGACCAAAAGTGTGCCAAGAAACATCCCCACACCATTACACCACCACCTGCCTGCAGAGTGGTTACAAGGCATGATGGATCCATGTTCTCATTCTGTTTACACCAAATTCTGACTCTACTATTTGAATGTCTCAACAGAAATCGAGACTCGTCGGCAACATTTTTCCAGTCTTCAACTGTCCAGTTTTGGTGAGCTGGTGCAAACTGTAGCCTCTTTCTCCTGTTTGTAGTGGAGATGAGTGGTACCCGGTGGGGTCTTCTGCTGTTGTAGCCCATCCGTCTCAAGGTTGTGCGTGTTGTGGCTTCACAAATGCTTTGCTGCATTCCTCGGTTGTAACGAGTGGTTATTTCAGTCAAAGTTGCTCTTCTATCAGCTTGAGTCTGTCGGCCCATTCTCCTCTGACCTCTAGCATCAACAAGGCATTTTCACCCACAGGACTGCCGTATACTGGATGTTTTTCCCTTTTCACACCATTCTTTGTAAACCCTAGAAATGGTTGTGGGTGAAAATCCCATTAACTGAGCAGATGGTGAAATACTGGCACCAACAACCATGCCACGCTCAGAATAGCTTAAATCACCTTTCTTTCTTATTCTGACCATCCGTTTGGAGTTCAGGAGATTATCTTGACCAGGACCACACCCCTAAATGCACTGACGCAACTGCCGTGTGATTGGTTGAAATGCACTGACGCAACTGCCGTGTGATTGGTTGATTAGATAATTGCATTAAGGTCTAAAATAAGTCAAGAAATAATAAACCTTTTTCTGTTGATTAATTCATTACTGTAAAGCAGTCAAGACATTATTAAATCACTTTAGATAAAACATGAATTGTGGATAAAACCGACCATGATTGTAAATTACTTCCAAAGTTAGGAAATTGTTTATGATACCGAATAAAACTCTAGTATTAAAGTATAAAGAGTCAAGTCTTGTGAGGAGACCTTGTGGTTCGCAGAGTCTAATGCAGGAGAGAGATTGTTACGGCTTCAACCTCCCGGTGGCAAGGTCACGAGCAGTACGTTTTCTGGTTTAGAGACCAGACAGTTAACCTGTGGCACACTGATGAAGCAGTCTGTGGAAGTATTTTAACCATTGCATTTCACGGCCTTCTCCAACACTACAATAGTGACACTGAAAAACAAAGGCCAACAGTCAGCAGCGTATCACAACACTTTATTAAGCCATATGCTGGATAATGCTGTGATGTGAAAAGCTAAGGTCTGAGAGATGGGTCCAGTGATCCTTAGGTGTTGACCTGTGGTGGTTCTGGATGGTCCAACCTTTGCCCCCCCTCTGGGCAGGGATGCAGAGACTTCAGGACATGCTCCAGCGTCCACTTCTCCTCGTATAAGACGTGCTCTTGTAGGGTGAACTGACCTTGTTTGGTCCTGATCAGCTCTTTCACATGAGCACATGATGACAAGGCTACAGTAAAGAGACATACACAGAGACTCTAGTGAAGTAAAATTACAGCTGAACTGCAACCAACAGGAGGAAAAAGAATGTGGTCTGACCTTTTCCCAGGTCATCCACCAGGCTCCGAACATAAAATCCACCACCGCACTCAATATCTGTTACACAAGAAGAATTATTTCATTTGAGGAAGAAAACAACATACAACATGCTGCACAGACAAACAGATCTGGGGGGTATTCCAGAAAGCAAGTTTAGAACATCAGGGATCTCCTGATAAATCCCTGCTTTACATAGCGTTCCACCTCCCCTTCCGGTTTCACCAGCTCCACGAATGATTCTCGGGTGGATTCAATCACCTCTAATCCAAGCGAGGCTCATTAGCCATAGGCAGCTCCTGTTAATCGATGCTAGATAAATGAGAATGGAAGTAAAGAACAGAGCCTCGTTCTTCTCGCTGGACACCTGCAGCCCTCCACGTCGCCCCAACCCCCAGACTGAAGCTGGGACCCACCAAGCATTCTGTTACCCTGGAGCTACAGTGATAGACATTGCAGGACACATCCCAGACCTCATCCAGAAGCATACAACAGTGAGTAGAATAATCGTCCACGCCGTTACCAACGATGTCCGTAAGCAGCAGTCAGAGCTCCTCAAGCGTGATTTTATTTACCTTTTAAATCTTTTAAGACCAATGCATGTGTCTGTTTTTAGCTCTGGCCCCACTCCCACCATGGGCAGAGGAATTGGCCGTTTTAGCAGACTTTCATCATTAAACACTTAGCTTTCCTCTGCCACCGTGATCCATAATGTTGGTTTTTATAGACAATTTTAACATTTTCTGGGGCAGGAGATACCTGTTTGGAGCGGATGGGCTTCACCTAAATAGACAAGTGACCCATACGCTACCAATGAGGCTGGCCTGGTTTTTAAGTGTCTTAATGGTCTTGAGCCTTCTTATCTCTTGCTTTTACCATATGAACCCTCACAAACTCTGCGCTCCTCTGGCAGGCATCTCCTGCTTATCCCTAAAGTCAGGACACATACTCACGGGGAGGTGTCCTTCCAGTATTCCAGCCCTTGCCTATGGAACGAGCTGCCGGAGAACCTCAGAGAACATTCATGTGTTTAACACCAGGCTCAAGATCCATCTATTTAGAGTAGATTTTAACTATTTATTGATTATGATTTTATTTAGTCATTTGACATGATTAGATTTCAACATCGTTTCATTATTTAATGATATTATGATTTTATTATTTATTTTCTTACTTTTTATAAACTCCTCAGTGGCAAGGCCCCAGGGGTGGATGAGATCTGCCCGGAGTTCCTTAAGGCTCTGGATGTTGTTAGGCTATGTTGGTTGATGCGGCTTTGCAGTATCGCATAGTCATTGGTGGCAGCTGGGATGAGAATCAGCTCCTCTGGTCTTAAATCAGAAAAGGGTAGAATGCCTTCTACAGGTCAGGGATGAGGTCCTGCCTCAACTGGAGGAGTTTAAGTATCTCAGGGTCTTGTTCACGAGTGAGGGCTAAATGGAGCGTGAGATCGATAGGTGGATTGGTGCTGTGTCTGCAGTGATGAGGGCACTGTCGTGGTGAAGAGAGAGCTGAACAAAAGCTCTTGATTTACCGGTCGATTTATGTTCCTACCCTCACCGATGACCACAAGTTTTAGGTAGTAACCGAAAGAACAAGACCGTGGATACAAGCGGCCGAAATGAGTTTTCTCTGCAGGGTGGCTGGGATCTACCTTAGAGATATGGTCAGAAGCTCTGGAAGGGGCTCGGAGTAGACCCGCTGCTCCTCCATGTCGAGCGGAGCCAGTCGATGTGGCTCAGGCATCTGGTCAGGATGCCTCCTAGACGCCTCTCTTGTCAGGTTACACCAGGAATCTCAAAAGGAAGCCTAGTTTTGGGAAAATTTCGCTTTCTGGAATACCCCCCAGCATCGCATTTTGAAGCCTTGACTAACCCAAGGTGAAGAGTGGTGGTTTGAACTCCTGCAGAGTCAGGCTGTAAACCGTGACAGGCCGCGCAGGTTTGGCCACAACATTGTGACCTTTCTTCAACAAGACAGATAGACGCTGACCATCCCTCTTCAGAGCAGAGTACCTATGAGCAAACAATTAACAGACTGTTCTAAACAAAGACACAAATATTCAAACAATTGAGATGCTGCAGGGAAATGTTTTTAAAATATATTTTAAATGCCCCAGTGTCACATGACCATTACACTGATGTTTCTGCTTCAGCAGAGTTATTTACAAGAGTAAATATCAAGTGCAGCAGGTAAACAGCCCTTCTCGTGTTTCCAGTGTTAATTCCAGCAAGAATTATCCACTTTAAAGTGAAAAAAAAATCTCTTTAAAGCACATCTGCAAATAGAAGAGGCGTGAAAAAGGGGACAACTAAAATCACCACCACCCATCCCCCGGAACAAGGTCTTTGAATGCTACAGGTGAGTGTTCGTTGACAAAATATTTTTTTGCAGACCAAAACGAAACTAAAATAAAAAAAATCCATGTCTTACTAGAAAATAGAAGAACCAATCAGAGTCCGAAGAAGTCCGCTGTTTGAACAAACTGCCGGTAACCACAGACACCAATTATTGATGTCTATGCCAATAACAGTTAAACAATGTTTGTCTAAAAGGAGAAAATGTCCATCGCAGGGAGGAAAAGCATTGAATGTGACAATTTGTGTACATATTGGGGTTTCCCCTGGTTAGAAAAGCATTTCGGTGGTGGCAGCAAGCGTTGTTATTGGCAATAGAGGTCAGGAGTAGATTGCTGGGTCAGCCGAACTGAACCAAACTCGCGTAGCCACACATCTGGTAGTTCAATTGTTTTTCTTTTTGTGGCGCTGATACAGCTGATCAGCCAGCGTTCTGTGGTCTAGTCGTGTTTTTGTGAGGAAAATAAAATTCAGACGGCTTACTTTTGTACAATTGTGCAGGGAAAACTAATAAATGCACATGAAAACAATTTTGACCTTTAGTTTACCTCCTTGCATTTTTAGAGAAACACATTTTAATATTTTGAGGTTATGATGTCATTTCCTGTCACATTTACAATATTACTGCACATTATACAGACTTATTTACTTTATTAATACTGAGAGGCACAATTTCAACCTGAGTGTTTTTTTCATAAGTGTGAATTGAGAATTTTTTAAATAGCTTTACAGTTTCATGTAGGTGTTGTTTACATTTCCATTACAGAAATGCAGCTTTTTCTCACCTGTTAGCTGGAATAATTTAGGAACCACTACTCAGAGAAAAATATTGTACCAACTCGGCTTTAGTGCTGCAGTAATGTTAAAATTGTACCGTTTCGTAAATGGTCACAATTATGTAACTGTCAATAAAATATGAAATGTATCCAACAATGTATAATGTTCAATCAAACTTCACATGGCCCAAGGACCAAACAAAGCGCTGCACAGCAGAAATAAACATAAAAAAAAACAAAAACATATAAAACCATTAAAAAACCAACAAAAACATGCAGATAAAATCTAGGTGGGGCAGCAAAATGTGCAAAGCCATCAGTTAACGGGACTCTTCCTGAATAAAAGCTAAAGAATAAAAGTGAGTTTTCAGCTGGCTCTTATACTTGCCGAGCGTGGTGGCCTGTTTAACCCATGTAGGTAGCTCATTCCAGAGTCTCGGCCCCAGCACCGAGAAAGCACGACCCCCTCGAGATTGTAGTCTGTGTTTAGGAACGACCAACAGTCCTTTTTGTGCTGACCGAAGGTTCCTTGTGGGAATATAAGGATGGATCAGATCTGCCAGATAACGTGGAGCCAACTCATTTAAACATTTAAAAACAAACTCTTCTAAAAGAGACTGGAAGCCAGTGTAGGGATGCCAAGACAGGCGTGATATGTTCAGATCTCCTGGTACCAGTCAGTAACCTGGCTGCCGCAGTTTGGACCTGCTGTAGTTTCGCTATGGAGGCCTGCTTGATGCCTGCATAAAGCGAGTTACAGTAGTCCAGTCTGGTGGTAATGAAGGCGTAGATGACAGTTTCCAGATGTTTACGTGATAGCAGCGGCTTAATCCTAGCTATTCTCCTGAGATGGAAATAGCAGGATCTGATTGTTCCATTGACCTGGGTGTCCAGTGAGAGCTCAACATCCAACTTCACCCCCAGGTTGGTGACCACAGCCTTCTCAAAAGGCGCTAATGAAGGAGAGCCAATCCATTGGGCACATCCATGTTTGTATTTCGGGCAGAACAGGATAGTCTCGGTTTTATTCTGGTTGAAGAACAATACATTTTGAGCCATCCATAGCTTGACCTCCTCCAAGCAGTCCAAGAGCGGTTTAAAAGAGCTTGAGTTGTTGCATGATACAGGTAAATAGATTTGACAGTCATCCGCATACAGGTGAAACTTGACGTTGTGCCGACGAAACAAGTCACCCAGCGGCAGCCGATAGAGGGAAAAGAGAAGAGGTGCCAGTACTGATCCCTGAGGCACTCCACATTGCAAATCAGCAGTATCCGATGAACAGTCCCCCCAGTCTTACATAAAAATTCCTCCCTGACAGGTAAGATTTTATCCACTGGAGTGCTAAGCCTGATATTCCCACCCAGTGCTCCAGTCGACCAATCAGGATATTGTGGTCTATGGTGTCAAGTGCCGCAATCAAGTCCAAGAGCACCAAAACCACAGCCTCCCCAGAATCGTTTGCCATCATGAAATCATTCAAAACCATCAACAGGGCTGATTCTGTACTACGGAGAGACTTGAACCCAGACTGAAAAATCTCTAGCATCTCATTTTCATGTAGAAAGGATATCATTTGGGCATACACAAGTTTTTCTAAGACCTTAGCTAAGAAAGGCAGTGTGGAAACAGGCCTATAATTAGATATATTTGACGAATCTAGGCCAGCTTTCTTCAGCAGCGGGCGCACTACTGCATGTTTAAAAGAGCTGGGAACTTCACCCGATAGTAGACTGCAGTTTATACTTTCTAAAACATAAGGAGACACAGCTGGAAAAACTTCTTTTAGAAGTTTAGCAGGGATACAGAATACAGAACCAGATGGTTTCAGACTATTGACCACCTTCTCCAACTCTATAGCCCTTTTCAGACAGACATTCTGGAACATTTGCAGACAATTCAATTCGGTTTTTAACCGGAACTGTGTTTTCAGACACACCACTTTTGTACCGGAACTTGTCCTTTCGGCTGCGTTCACACAGCAGGGAAAAGTTCCAGATGTCTGATGGCGGTGGGGGGTGGGGGGAGAGAGAATCAGACTCATGTTAAGAAGAAGAAGAAAATATCATTTCTATAGCGCCTCTCAAGATAAAAATCACGAGGCGCTTAAGCATAATTCTGCGCACACGAAGACGCATAAGAGACCTGGATGATGAAGCTCAATGGTTAATCACTGAAGCGGTGTGAAGCGCTCCGCCGCGCGTCTAGACGGTACCGTAGGAGGCGAGCTGCCGTGGTTCGCCGCATGCTACAGCAGCGGGCTATATAGGTGCGCACAGCGTCCCCCGGTCCCCTCCTCCTCCCCCTCCCTCTTGTCCGGAACTTTACCTCACCAGTCTGAAGCAGCCACCCTGTCCAAAACAAGTCCGGACCTGTTACTAGGGGCTTCGTCCGGATAAATTCCGGAACACGTTATCCGGATGTTTGTATTCAGACAGAAAGGTCTTACGGACAGATTCCAGAACATTTCCGTTTTTCATGACCTGTCTGAAGGGGGCTTAAGAGAGATGTTGGATAAAAGCTCTCTGGGAGCCCTGGGGCAAGACCCCGCAGAGGAGGGTGGTTATTGGAGGGTGTGATCGAAGCCTTCGTCCTCCCCACTTTGTCCTCAAAGAAGTTGAGGAAATTATTGCAGGATTCTGTAGTGTACTCAATAGCCAGCGGTTAATTTGCGTTTAAAATAGAATCCAAAGTGCTAAAAAGAATCAGAGGATTCTGTGAGTTGGAGGAAATAATGTCAGCAAAGAACTTGATTCTCGCCTCTTTCACAACTTTCTGGTAGGCTACCCAGCTATCTCTCAGTAGGTCCAGGGATATCTGAAGCCCATCCCGCTTCCACCTACGCTCTGCCTTCCTACATTTCCTTTTTAAGTCCTGAGTTGTCATATTTAGCCATGGCTCCTTTTTACATTTATGTTTCTTAGCCTGCACAGGTGCTACAATATCTTAGACCTTCGAGCATGTTGCGTTAAAATGTGCAGTAAGCTCATCAGTGCTACTAGGACCAGCAGTTTGCCCTTGCCCCACCAACCCAAACACTGAACAAAACTCAGTGGCCGTAGAGGACTTTAACACCCGGCAGAGTTTCACAGGAGGACACTGCATCACAGGCTGACAGGGGAAAGGCACATTAAATAAAACAGGTCTATGGTCCGAGAAAAAGGCCTCCCCAACCTGCAGATTGGAAGTAGATACCCCAAACGACAACACAAGGTCCAGGATATGCCCACATACCTGTGTAGGTTGGTCAACTAACTGAGACAGATTAAAAGAGTCAACAAGATTTAAAAAATCCTTCACCATAGGCTTATCATGACAGCAAATATGGATGTTGAAATCCCCAAGAATTAAAACCTGATCATATTTAGGAATAGTTTCACCAAGGAACTCTGTGAACTCCTCCAAGAAGTTTGCATTTGACCTTGGTGGACGGTACAGGAGTGCAACCAAGAGTCGGGACGCATGACCCAGCTTGAACAGGCAAAGCTCAAAACTAGTAGGCACAACTGGCGAATCCACTTGTTTACAAGTGAACTTCGACTTAAAAATCACTGATAGTCTCGGGACACTAAAATAGGCACAGTCATCCTGTAGTCGCTCCCCAAAAGCAGCAGATTCACCTTTGGGAACCCAATATTCCGTAACGCACAGGTAATCCAGGCCATGAGTCTCAAAGAACTCCTTCAGAATAAAAGTTATGTTCATAATAGACCTGGCATTCACCAGCGCAAACCTCCGGCGCCGAGACGTCCTTATCCTTCCCATCCGATAATGAAGACCCTGATGGCTCGTAAATCACCTCTTGTAAATTCCGCCGATCGACTCCTCTCCAAGAGCCGTACCTCGGATGAGTAGGACGTCGGGAGCGGACCAGCCGACCGCCGCCCACCACCGACACCAACCCGGAAACCATCGGGCCTGGCGGATGCCACCGCTGCAAACAGGGCCCAGCCGCACTAGGATTCTCCCTCAAAACATCCGGTCCTTCAAGCAACAGATCTACTATCAACTGAAACAACCAAACTCTCATGAAACATGATCGTGGAGGTTATCAAGAGTCCAAGTGTCTTAGAAAATATGTGAATGAAAGAAAGAAAACAAACTTTTATATAGCGCCTCTAAAGATAAAATCACGAAGCACTTCATCCATCCATCCATTTTCAACTGCTTAGAGTTGGGTCGTGGGGACAGCAACCTAGGTCTAGACGCCCAGACTTCCCTCTCCCCAGCTACTTGGGCCAGCTCTTCCAGGGGAATCCCAAGGCATGCCCTGGCCAGCCCCCTCCAGCGTTTCCTGGGTCTTCCCTTTGGTCTCCTCCCAGTTGGATGCACCCGGAAAACCTCACAAGGGAGGCGTCCAGGAGGCATCCTGACCAGATGCCCGAGCCACCTAAACTGGCTCCTCTCGATGTGGAGGAGCAGCGGGTCTGCTCCGAGCCCCTCCGGGATGACCGAGCTTCTCACCCTATCTCTAACCCCAAAATTCCACTACCTCCGCTCCGCTCCGCCCCCGCCTTCCGCAGCCGCTCGCTTCCGAACTCAATTTTTACTGGTACCCGCTCTATAACGGCTCCGCTCCGGTGCGGAGACCTGAGGTGGGCAAACAAGCATGCGCGGGATTTTCGAGATCTTGCGATACAGTCCAAGCAATAAACGCGGAAGTTAGATCCAAACACCCGTTGTGTGGGAGAAGCATCGGCATGAACTGTTTAATCTGCCCATCATTTGTGTTGAGAGATCAGCAGTGTTTGGATCAACAAAGTGTGACTACTTTGATAGTAGAAACTGTATTTATGGCTTACTTTTGTGCATTTAAACGTCAGCCGCCATTGATAGTTGTTAAATGTTGTTAAACCTGTGCATATGAAACAAAAAACGCCTTTTGTTTATCGATTTATTGTGAAAAACGGAAGTTGTGCTTGCTCCTTTTCCTGTTGGGCAGTTGTGATTTCTGTCCATTTACTGCGGAGGTGCTCCGGCGTCCAGCGAAAATAGGATTGATTCTATTTTTGCCGGACGCCGGAACAGAGGGCGGCGCACGGCGCCGCACTGCCGGAGCACGGCCGCAGTAGTGGCATTGCTCTGATTGACTAGAACGGGACCGATTTTGCTCCGGCGTTCATGTCGGAGCGGAGCGGAGCGCAGGTAGTGGAATTTGGGGGTAAGGGAGAGCCCAGCCACTCTGTGGAGTAAACTCATTTCAGCTGCTTGTATCCGCGATCTCGTTCTTTCGGTCCCTACCCAAAGCTCATGACCATAGATGAGGGTAGGAATGTAGATCGACCGGTAAATCGAGAGCTTCGCCTTCCGGCTCAGCTCTCTCTTCACCACGGCAGATCGGTACAACGCCCGCATCACTGCAGATGCAGCACCAATCCACCTATCAATCTCACACACCATTTTGACCTCACTCGTGAACAAGACCCCGAGATACTTAAACTCCTCCACTTGAGGCAGGACCTTGTCCCTGACCTGTAGAAGGCATTGTCCCCTTTTCTGAATCAAGACCATGGTTTCAGATTTAGAGGAGCTGATTAAGGAAAGGGAGAGGAAAAAGTGAAAACAGGGAAATCAGTGGATCGCAGGAAAGGTGAAATAAGCAGAAAGAGCAGAATAAGGAAAGGGTGGTGACGAAGGTCACACCAAAGCCAGCTTGAACAGGTGAGTTTTCAGCTGCTTTTTAAAGGAGACCACGGAATCCATTGATCTCAGGCTCAGGGGGAGAGAGGTCCAGAGTCTGGGGGCCACAGCAGCAGATGATCTGACACCCTTGGTCTTAAGCCTGGTGCTGCACAACCAGTAGGTTTACTTTACTTAACTTTGCTTTATTTTTACAGGGACGGTACAACAAAACATTATCACCATAAGCAACAGATGCAGTATACATAAGGCTTCTAGCCTGAAGCTAATTTACAGCCCTCGTCCCTGGTTAGGCATTTATATCTAAACAGAATTAAAATAACAGATATATAAATACAATGCGGTTGCAAGTTACACTAATAAAATACATAAAACGACATGAAAATATCTAAAAAGTTACATATTCAGATAAAATGTTTCAATGTTTCAATGTTCACAGTGTTGTTTTTTCACCCAGTGCTTCAGTTTTTTTTTTTGTGAAAAGCCCCAAGTCTGTCAGTGACTTCAGATCCAGAGGTAATGTGTTCCATAACTGTGACCCTTTGACTGAAAACGATTATTGTCCCAGAGTCGTTCTACACCTTTTGACCCTGCAGTTCCCACTGACCCCAGCTCTTGTTCTCATCCCTACAGTGTTGTAATTTTCTATTAACTGACAGATTACTTCAGGGGCAAGACTATTGATGCATTTGAATATTGTTTTCATAAATGAAAAATTAAGAAAGTTGTCAAAACTCTGCAAGTGTTTTTTTTTTTTTTTGGATAATTTGGCAGTGGTGCCACTTTACTGGTTTCTGATCAAAAACCTTCAGGGTTTGCTTGTATAATGACATTATTGGCTGTATAACAGATTTAGAGGCCTGACCCCAGATAATTGAGCAGAATGACATATGCGAAAATATCATTTGAGCTGCTTTGGTAGATACACAGGGTCTTATCAAACGAAAACAGTTAGTCTTGATAGTCTTGGACATTTTCTTAACATGTGACTTAAATTTTAATTTGGAGTCCAGAATCACTCCCAAATATTTCAACTCTGATACTTCCCTGATTTCCTGTTTATCAATGTTTACTCTGAAGACTGTTTTTGTGTATTTTAAGGTTAGGCAGTTTTCCTGCAACCACTGGGATAATCCAACTAACTGCTTATTTAATAATTGTGCAGCCTGATTAGGAGTGGCAGCAGTTACATAAATTATTGTATCATCCGCATACAATTGGCAGTTTGCATCTTTGCAGATTAGAGGCAAGTCATTTATGTATAAGCAGAAGAGCAAATGGCCCAGTATTGATCCTTGTGGTACACCTAGCTTACATTTCTGCATTGTACATTTAACATTGTTTATTTCTACACATTGCTGTCTAGATTCAAGATATGAACTGAACCACATTAAAGCCTGTTGAGAGAAGATTATTTGTTTTAGTTTCAACTAAAGGATGTTGTGATTTACAGTATCAAAGGCTTTTTTAAAGTCTAAGAATACTGCCCCAACAACTTTACCTTGGTCCGGACTACCTTTAAAGGCTTCTGTAAAATTGCATATGGCCATTTCTGTTGAGTATTTTGGGAGGAATCCAAATTGTTTAGGGTTAAGAAGGTGATTGGTGTCCAAATAACTCATCAATTGTTCGGCCACCAATGTTTCACCAATGAAGTTACTGGTAAAATTCAAATGGGCCGATAATTGCGCACATCATCATGTGCTCCAGATGTAAAAATTGGGATGACAACAGCTGTTTTAAAATTATGAGGAAATTCACAATCTTTAAATGATACATTTGCCAAATATGATGTAGGTCTAGATAATGTTGCTCTATACTTTTTAATTAGAGACATATCAATGTCAAATGTATCTTTAGATTTCAAAATGTTTAACTTGTCTATGATTGTGTTGATCTTCTCTTGATCCACCTTTGTGATGTAGAAGGATGTGGGAGAATCTGTCACCTCCTCATATAACACGGCAGGATTTAAAATGTAGCTCATCCAAAGATTTAACAAAAAAAAAAAGAATTGAACTCATTTGCAATATCCACATCAACAGAATGGACTACTCCATTTAAATTTAATTTAATTATTTGTTTAATTTGATTAGATTTCCTAGTGATTAGCTTATGCATGTGTTTCCAAATGAGAGAACTTTTGCCCTGTGAGATTCAGCAAACAGCTGCATAAAAAAAGAAGACTGCTATTCTTAGTTCACTAACCACTTTATTATTCTTTGAAGACCAGCATATCAGTTCTTAATTTTGTCTGGACAAACTTTGTGGTAAATCCCTCTTTTTCATAAGTTGACTAATATTACAATTTATCCAGGGCAAATCGGCCTGTTTCCCATTATTTTTAAACACACATGTAAACTTCTGGACTGTATTTGAAAGTACTTTCATTAGAAAATCACAGTACTGATTAACATTCTGATAGATTTTCCCAATTCACATTTTGAGTTCATGTTCAAATTGGAGCAGTTTCTGTGTGGGGATTCCCGTCTGTTGACATTTTATTGCGGGCCCAAAAAAACCTGTCTTTAATCATTTCTTACTCTTTTCTAACAATCAAGGTCATATTATGATCAGAGAGGCCAGTTAAGAGGTTGTAGGTTTTAACAACTGACTCTGGTTTGTTTGTGAAAACTAAATCTAATAGTGTTTTACAAGTTTGGGTGATTCTTGTAGCCTTAGTGATCATTTGATGCAATTTGTGTTTAGATGCAATCATTTTGAGTTTTTCCTTTTTCCTATTATCCAACCAATTTATATAAAAATCTCCCATTAAAATAGTTTCGGCTCGTGCATTAAGTGACTTCAATAATTTATCAAGATGTTCATAAAATAAATCATTATGAGAGGGTGGATTATATAAAATCGTTATGTTAAATTTCATTGATGAAAGCACAACAGTTAAAAGCCAACATTCTAAACCACAAGTGTCCAATTCAATAACGGAACATGTAAAAGTCTCTCTTATGTAAATCAATACACCCCTCCCTTTCCACACTGTCGATCCCTCCTATAGCAGGTGTAACCAGGGACATCAACCATGTTCGTTGAGACATTACTATTTAGCCAAGTTTCACCAAGAGCTAAAAAATCTAAATTCGAGTCACTTAGTAAGTGTTGGACTTCATCTTGCTTTGACATAATGCTACGAATGTTAAGATGGCCCCCAAGTATACCCTTTGGTTTAGTCCCTGGATCCCAGATCACCTTTGCATGATTTACTGTTGGAAAACAATTCAGTTCACATTGCTTTTGTGCTGCAGGTTAAGAGATTTTTGTATCCTGTTTCATTACAGAAAGTTTAATATTTCCAACTTTTACTGATGAAGGATTAAGTGCATGATGATTCAGCTTAAGTGTAATATCTCCATCCTGTGCAGGAATTGTAGACATCCTCAGCGCTTCCACACTATTTGTGGCCATTTGTTGCTGCTGCAGACACTCCTTAGACTGTACACCAGTAGACAAATCCCAGCTATTTTTGCCAGAAGGACCAGGATTCAGTTGTATATGACCACTCAATAGGAGTAGAAGGAAAAGTAATGAGCTTGTATTTCTGCTGCCTTTAATATGTTGTCCATCCTTAAATTCAGTTTGATGTACTTGATTGTTTTGCCAGGATGTTAAATAAGCAACGTGATATCCATATCCATAGAAATTAAGGGTTGGGTTTTCAATTAATGAAGTGTTCACCCGATTACTTGGTATTTCATCTCCAGACACCATCAGGCATTGTCCAAGTGGAAAACAGAGAAGCCACATGCAAAGTAGCCAGAGATATACCTTGTGTGTTCTGTCTCTTCCCCTTGGCCAGTGTTTTGAAGCTTATTTCCTTGAGCACAGCTAGAATGTAGCAGTTTACAAACAAAAGAAAAAGGAAAAAAAAAATCCTTGAAGAACTTGAGAAGCTTCAATCAATTTGGCCATGTGCTGACAGACTTTGTCTTTGCTTAAGAGTAGCTGTGGGGCCTGACAAACCACTCCTGCTCTTGTCAGCCATCTTTGGTCACTGGACCTCAGGGACCTGCTGGGGGTGTGAGGACTGAGGAGATCACCAATGTATGATGGTGCTTGTCCATGTAAGGCCCTAAAGACCAGAACCAGGATCTTGAAATGAACCCTGAAGTTGACTGGCAGCCAGTGAAGCTGGAGGAGAAGCGGGGTGATGTGGGTTTGTTTGGAGGACTTGGTCAGAAGCTGAGCACAGGTATTCTGAACCACCTGCAGACGGTTCAGGGAGGTTCTGCTCAGACACGTGAAAAGAGAGT
Organism: Nothobranchius furzeri; assembly: GCF_043380555.1. Lineage (NCBI taxonomy): Eukaryota > Metazoa > Chordata > Actinopteri > Cyprinodontiformes > Nothobranchiidae > Nothobranchius > Nothobranchius furzeri. Next base: position 20,600,021 of record NC_091756.1, read on the forward strand.
TACAGTAGTCTAAGCGTGAGGAGATGAAGCTGTGGATAACTGTCTCAAGTTCAGAGCGGGACAGAATGGGACTCAGCTTAGCAATGTTCCTGAGATGGAAGAAGGAAGAGCGAACAAGAGAACTGACATGAGAATCCAGGGTGAGAGCTGGGTCAAAGGTCACACCAAGATTCTGACAGAGGGTTTGGTGTGAGAAGAAAGCTGATCAAGAGACTCTCTGACTTTGGGAACCAGCTTGTCTGGGGCATAGATGAGAATCTCAGTCTTATCTTCATTCAGCTGTAGAAAGTTCCCAGCCATCCAGGTTTTGATAGAGTCTAAGCAGGTGTGTAATAGCTGCAGCTTAGACATCTCATGGGGCTTAAAGGAGACGTACAAATGGATATCATCTGCGTAAAAGATGGTAGGAGAGTCCTTTAAAGGAGCTCAGGATGTGCTGAAGAGGAAACAGAGGAGGAAGAGTAGGAGCCCCAGCAAAGAACCTTGTGGGACACCATGGGTGAGGGATGTGATGAACGACCGAAACATGGAGATGGCCACAGAGAAGGAATGCTCAGACAGCTAAAAGGAGAACCACTTCAGAGCAGTTCCTGATAGGCCTACCCAATCTCTCAGCCTCTCCAGTAGAAGGTGATGGTCAACAGGCTGCAGTCAGGTCGAAGTCCTCTGCATCACTGTGAGTCAGAAGGTCATTAGAGACCCTAAAGCCGGGCGTACACTGTGCGGCTTTTTCACTTTTTTGAGCCGATTTTCCACTTGTGCGAGAATCCACGAGATCGGGGCGAGTTTTGCGCCGAGCGTCGTGTAGTGTACAGGGGGTTACGAGAGGCGATAAACACCACGTGACCAGCTACCAATCAGCAATCGTGAGCTCGCACAAACTTCTAACGTGTTTAATATTTTGCTTCTCCTTCGTGAGGGTATCGCACTGTTGAAGCGGCGCTGCGACCCAAAAAGTATCAGAACCGCTCACAGCGCATGCGCAATCCTGCATCAATGCAGCTCGCCCACTATTTCCCTAATAACACACGTTGTTCGTTTTTATTTCTACACGTTTTTTTAGTCACAAAGATTGTCAAGAAAGCGTGTTTGTCGTGTTCATGTCAAATTAAACTGATCACAAAACACAGATTTACTTTCTTTATTTCGTTTTCCTCATCCAACCCCCATAAATCCCTGTGTCCTCCTGCAGTACTCCCGAAGGACAACAGGCAAAACAAGACAAAAAAGTCTAACGTGTTGTGTAAAACTGCTATTTTTAGCATATTTTTAGGGCCGACGTGTTGCTACCAGACGTACAGTGTGAGCAGTCAGGTTACATCCGAGAACTGGGTCGTACAGTGTAAGCGCATGACTCGTGAGATCTGCCCTGTGTGGAAGTCGTACAGTTTGAGCTGAAGCTGAGTGCTACGAGTGAAAAAGTTGCCCAGTGTCCATCCAGCTTAAGAAGAGCTGTTTCAGTAGAATGAGCTCTACAAAAGCCTGACTGGAAACTATCATAGATGTTATGTTCATCAAGAGCAGCTGTGAGTTGTTTAGCCACAACCTTTTCCAAGATCTTGGAGATGATCGGAAGTTTAGAGATGGGTCTGAAGCTGCTGTGGAGAGAGGGGTCGGGACTCGGTTTTTTAAGAAGCGGGTGGATTACAGCATTCTTAAAGTAAGCAGGGACCTGACCAGAGACCAGAGAAGCATTAATTATAGAGAGCACGCTGGGACCGATGGACTGAAAAGCACTTTTAAACTAAGATGAGGGTAAGATGTGGAGGGGGCATGCAGAGGTCTTCAAAGAGTTAACTAGTTTGGTTAACTCAGGAAAAGAAACAGGAGCAAAGCTATCTAGGATGATGGGCCTGGTTGGAGTCGGGAGAGGCGGCGATAAGGCTGAAGGAGAGATGCTAGATCTAACCTTATTGACTTTGTGCACAAAGAAAGAAAGTTCTCACAGTCTGCAACAGAGTGGATGAAGGCTGTAGGAGAGGCAGGAGAGACAATGCTGCTGATGGTGTTAAACAGCACCTTGGGGTTCCCTTTGCTCTGGGACACCAGCTTGGAGAAATAAGCAACCTTATCCTCTGACTGCAGAGTTAAAGGAGGTCAGAAGGTCCTTTAGAAGCAGCAGATGGACGTGGAGATGGGTTTTCTTCCACAAACGCTCAATTTTTCTGCATTGGCAATTAAGGCTGCAAATGCTGTCTTTAAACCAGGGAGTAGGGTTCACTGCAGGAACTGATCTGGTTCTGACAGGACAGATGTTGTCCAGAATGGAGAGGCAGTGCTGGTTAAACTGAGAAGTTAAGGAATATGGGTCGTTATCAGAAGAACAGGGTGGATCAAAAGCAACAGAAAATTTGCTATTGTGCTCTCATTAAGAAAATGAGAACTAACCAGACGGCGAGCAGGAGGTGGGGACGCAGAAACTGACAAGTTAAAAGAAAAATGCAATGGTGATCTGAAATATAAACGTCCTCGGGACCAGTGTTGGGAACGTTACTTTAAAAAAGTAATTAGTTATAGTTACTGATTACTTTGTCAAAAAAGTAACTCAGTTACTAACTGAGTTAAAAGATCATAAAAGTAACTAATTACCAACAAAAGTAACTACTTAGTTACTTTTTTCATTAAAGAATGCAAGAATTACTACAATAGTAAAATATAAATGACTAATGACTGGAACATAATAAAATGTATGTCCAAATGTTTTATATAAACCTTAATAATTTAAACAAATAAGCACTTAACAGGAGGAACTACTAACAGGAACATTACACGTATCTAGACTATTAAAAGTTCACTGTGTGACATTTAACAAAAACCCAATCAGCTAAAATTTAAAATTGCAAATAGAAACACCTGTAAAGGTTCCCGAGCCTTTAAATGGTCTCTCAGTCTAGTTAAATTACAGAAATAAATGTAATTTTGTACAGTATTTTAATTTTTCCATCTTCACATAACTGTGTGTTTTTAGTAGCATTTCTGTTGCTGGTAATCTAGTAATGGTTAAATAAATAAACAAAATCCTTTAAAATGACACTAAAAGAGGCACAAGCCTGATGAGGACTTACATTTACTAACTTGGGTCAGACCCAAACACAGAAGAGCTGAAGCTGGGTGGTAAACACACACAGGTAGTTCTAATAACACCTGAGCTCCATGCCGTCTGAGACTGATGCATCAGTGTTACAGCGGGACTAAAGACATGATCAGAAACAGGTTACAGCCAGATGATCTAGGAAGGCAGAAGATCAGGACGTCTGAGCGGTGAACAGGTGAGCGGACCTTCGGGATGTCCCGCTGTCATGCTAAGGACACGGCTGCAGACCCGCAGATTCGCTGCTGCACGCATTTTCTTATCAGTAACAGGAACGACGTTTTGATAAAAGAAGACGTAATTAATTAGTTTGCTCGTTACAGAAAGAAATATTTTTTATTAACGCGGTTATTTTAAACAGAGTTATTCCCATTGTGTCTACAGAATGCAGCGACTGAGACCTTGAGGGTCTCCGCCCACCCGGCCAATCATCATCGTGTTTGTAAGAGCGTTACCGACACCTCTCTCTCCCTGACTGCAGCTGAAGTGTGGCGGTCAGCACGCAGCTGCTCAACGTTCGACAAGCACATAGTAACGCACAACCTTCCGTCCCCAGTAACGGTAACGGCGTTGCAATGGCGGGAAAAGTAATTAATTAGATTATTCCGTTACCTATAAAGGAACGCCGTTAGAAACGCCGTTATACTTAAACGACGTTATTCAAACACTGCTCGGGACTAACACTGTTAGCATGTAGACTCGGGGTAAAAAAACACGAGGTCTAAGAGTGTGCCCTATGGATGGGAGATGGGACGAATGAATCAACCATCGGCAATGGGCTGAGCCAATATGGTTGTTTTTTTTACAGGAGGCGATTTGTTAATTAATTAATTTGTTTGTTATTGACAAATATTTTACACGCTACGCACAGAGAACATCGCGCAGGTAACAATCAAGACAACATCTCCATCAGCGCATCTGAGCCTTTTCCCAACTCTGCCTCTGGCTGCTGACAGTGCGTGCACAAGCGGCACGCTGAGAAGGGGTTTGGGGAGCATCTGTGACGCACTCGACATCGTGCACTACAGCGCGGCGTTGAGTGGAAAGTGGAAATCCTTCTATCTTTCAGTCTGGAGGACTTCTGGTTATTTCATTTGGAGAAATGTTTCCTGATTTAAAACTTTGCGTTGCACCTGCTTTGAGTGTGTCAGAAGAACATCCAGAACATTATTTAAACAGCCATGAGTCTGTCTGAGGCAAAAGTCTAGAAGCTCATAACCTCTTCAGCAAGCTCCCTAGAGACATCTGATTACACACAAGCTGCAGGTGACCAGTTCAGGTTTATGTAGCGCAGGAGGAATGTGCGTTCGAGCTGCAGCAGGTGAAATGTTCCTAATTTAAGAGAAATCGATTAATTGCATTGTTCATGTTACTGGGGCTTTCTGGTCAGCTTGGTTGGACTAAATATTAATTAAAATTAATGGAAATTTAAGGAATGATTATTCATTATTTTAAAATTGAAAGTGACAGGGATAAATGGATCATGTGACCTCTGGCAGCGAGCTAACTCAGTGCGTCCAAACGCAGCAGCAATTCATTCCATCCCCCACTTATAAAAGAAAGAACCCCAGAAGTTTTTGTTCAGAAAGAAACATTTTGCTTAAATAAAATACCACAACAGTGGGCAATACAAGGAAACAAAGACGAGGCTTCTTTGTAACATTTTAACAGTGTTTAATACGGGCCGTTTATATGTCACTCTACCAAACCACAAATACAAAATTAAACAAAAAGAAAGATAAAAATTTCTCTTCCAGCAAACATATGTGCTGCGTTTGTATTATCAAAATCTATGTTTTGACCTTCTGTGTTCGCAAATCAGTCCGTGCGTCATGATGTCACATGTACGAATAAATCATCCATAGTCTTTTTTTGGACTGACGATTGGCGGTGGAAAAAATTATACAAATCACCCAACCCTAGTGTGCCCCCTAGTGTGTGTAGGGCCAGAAGCATGCTGGGTAAAGCTGAAGGAGTCCATGAGGCTGAAGAAAGTCATGGCGGAGATGCTGATGCATGCTTTTATCAACAGTAGGATAGACTACTGCAATGCCCTGCTTTCTGGTCTTCCTAAAAAGAGCATCTCAGGCTTACAACTTCTACAAAATTTGACAGCACATGTCCTGATGAAGACCAGGAGGCGGGAGCACATGACACCAGTTTTAGAATCATTGCATTGGCTCCCCGTATGTTTCAGGATCCATTTTAAGGTTCTTCTAATGGTTTTTAAGTGTCTTAACAGTCTTGGGCCTTCTTATCTCTCAGAACTGCTTTTACCATATGAACCCTCACAGCCTCTGCGCTCCTCTGGCAGGCGTCTCCTGGTCATCCCTAAAGTTAGGACACACACTCATGGCAAGGCGTCCTTCCAGTGTAATGGCCCTCGCCTCTGGAACGAGCTGCCAGAGGACCTCAGGGCGGCAGAGAACGTTCATGTTTTTAAGTCCAGGCTCAAGACCCATCTTTTTAGGTTAGCTTTTATCTAAATATTTACTACAGTTTTATTTCTCGTTTTACATGATTATATTTTATTGCTTGCTTTGCATGTTTTATATGATTATATTTTAGCACAGTTTTGTAATTTAATATTACTATTTTACTGTCTATATGATTTTATTTATTACTTATTTTCTAACTTTTGTCCCTTATATTAGCTCTTTTATTATATTTTTACTCATTTTAATCCAGTGTTTCCTCTGTAGGGGCCCTCTGCCCCGGGAGCGGTGGTCGACTGTAGCTTCCTGGGCGCTCTATAGGTGAGGGTCTATGCTCCCCCTCCACTGAGCGCCCTGACTTAGTGTGGAAGACCTGATGCTGCCGGGGCAGACGGCTCCTCTGATGGTGTTTCCTTGCCTTACTTTACTTGGCTCATCTGGACTCAGCCAAATATAATTTTTACTTGTGTGCGTGTGTGTGTGTGTGTGTGCTTGCATATGTCTGTTAATGTTTTTAACCTGTTATGGGAATCTGGGGTCATTTTGTAAAGCACTTTGAGTAGCACTTTGTTGGAAAAGCGCTTTATAAATAAATCTGATTGATTGACGGCAACATGGTCTGAGGGATCGTCAACATGGATGTTACAATTACCAACATTCACCAGTCTGGACAGCTTTACAGTGGAGGATAAAGTCACTAAACTCCTGAAGGAAAGAACTGTTTGGACCAGGTGGACAATAAACACAGTAAACGGGTCCTTACGCCCACCATTGTCATATGTATGAATCTTTAAACTGGCTATCGTTAAACTCAATAAGGCATTTTCATTGGTTACAGTTTATTTTTAAATGCCATTTCTTAAGTTATCCTTATTATTTAAAACATTACTTAATCCCACTTAGTTCTTCCTTTAGCTTAAGGCATACTGAACACTTATTTTTTTATGTTCCCAAAATTAATAAAGAAGTTGGTCGATGGGCATTTCAATTTAAAGCACCATCAGATTGGAATAAGTTAGCTAATACAATTAGATCTATCACCTCTTAATTCTTTTAAGGCTTCTATATATGATTATCAACAGAATACATGTCACTATTTTTGATTTGACTCTTTGTAACTACCTAATTGTTATTTTTACTTTTTTTTTTTTGCATCAATACAATTTGAGGGATTGTATTTGGAATATAGGTAAAGAGAGCAGTATGAATGTTTGAGTGTGAAGTGTGTTGTCTGCATCGCCATTGTTATGCTTTTTCTTTTTTTTTATAAGGATCCCATTGAAAACGAGATGTTGCATCTCAAGGGGTTATCCTTTAAATAAATAAATTTCAAATTTTATCAGCTGCAGTTTAAAAGAAGCAAAGCGACCAGAGGTTGTAAAGCTACATGGAACATGGTCTCTAAAATTAACAGCTAGGCCTCCACCATGACCAGAACCCCAGGGCTGGCTAAGTAATAAATCACCACGCGGGCAGAGTTCAATCAGACCAGAATAATCAGATGTTTGCTGCCAAATGTCAGTCAGAAACAGAAAATCCAGGTTTTTAAAGAGAATTTTATCATTAAGCAGGAAGGAATTATTGTTAACAGAGCGGGTGTTTAATAGAGCCATGCAGAGTGAGGTGGAGCAATATAAAAAGTACTGAAACAGCTGGAGTTAGTGGACATATATTAGCAGGATTAGCTCCACAGTGTTTATAATAACCACTTATGGAGGGAACAGGAAAAACCACTGAGGAATGAGGTTAAACAGACCTTAATCAATTTCCCTCTGGGATTAATAAAGTATTTTTGAATTGAATTGAATTTAAAAAACTTGGATGGAGAAATCGCACCAAATTGCGGCCTGGTGGCAATGCGGAAGTGGCGTCTCCAAACAAAGAAAAAGAAGCTAAAAGATCACACCGATGTTTACTAGATAAACCACGCATATCTGGATTAGTGCTTGTTTACCCCTTAGATTCCTGCCTGTTTACCCCTTAGATGCTTTCCCGGGATCGGATAAGCATCAATGTAGGCGTTCAGGTAGGAATCAGTGTTTGGCTCTGGGCCAGCCTGCTGCTCATGTAAACAAACAGGGAGGTAAATTCTTGGCACATCTTTGGCGATTGCGGACGAACTGAAGGACAAAAGAGTTGGGCGATCATAGGAGATGGTAGCCAGGACACTACCGAAGAGGCCCGCAAACAAGCAAGCAGCAGCGGAAGGGAGGAGGTTAGCAGAGAAAAGTTTGAAAAGGTGGTCGGTGACCGCAGCAAAACCAAGCACAGGTAACATCTTGCTACCGACCTGGTAACGACAATATGTGAAGTTAGGAATTACAAGAAAAATCTGGCTAAATTTAGTGAGGTTAGATTAGTTCTCAATCATAACCCATCCGACGCCAGGTGCAGAGTCTACTGCACCAGTGGTGAGAGCTACTGGTAGATCCAACTGGCAAAATGAAGTCTGTCTCGACAAGACTGCGGAGTGGTTGGGTCCCCCCAGTCTTGAATGTTGTTCTTCTGGGGTATTCAAAGGTCAAATGTCCCTAGAACACAACTCAGCTGGTCTGAGGTTACTCTCTGGAATAGAAGTTTGCTTCTGTTGGAGGCTGGCGGGTTGGTGTCTGATGAAGTTGTGGCAGATTAAAACAAATAATGGTTGTTTGGTTCTGAAAAAGGTGGTTCTATCCCCACCAGTGTGTGAATGTGAGTGTGAATGGGTGAATGACTGTGTTGTAAAGCGCCTTGGGGGGTTCCAGGACCCGCTATATCAAATACAGGCCATTTACCATTTTACCATTTATGCTGCTAAATGTCTTCTGTTGTAAGATCTGTCTTGATCTCACAAAAGATCTTCAGTTAGCATTTTGCCTGGAACTCTGAAATAGTGTGTCTCTAACTTTTAAGGCCTATGTTGGACCAATCATAGACCAAAAATGTACTGTAGGAGTATCAAATTCCTCTGCACCCCATCTTTCCTTAAGAGACCTATAAAGAACTATTTTACTTACTGTCGTGGTCGAATTGTGGACATGAGTGGTAAAAAATTATTATTAACTCATCAAGTCATTTCATTTGGTGTAATTAAGATCTAAAATAATGTATTTCAACAATAAACAGTTATTTTGATTCACTTATAACTTTCAAGCAATCAAGTCTTGCGAGGCTGGCTTATGTAGATATGGTTATAAACAGAGCATTTGTACTGGTTTGGAGAGCACACTGTTTCTCATGCAAATGAAGATTGCTGGACAGTGTAATGCCTGATGACCTTTGGTATGTACATGACTTTCTTAACGCTACACAATATCAAGAAATTACCTCATTACGTGTTAGTACCCTAGCATTGTCAACATTGATCTGCACATCTTCCAGATCATTAAATGAGTAAGGTTGTAGCATACTGGTGTCCGAGGCTGCGCAGTGGTTAGAGCTGTTGCCTTGTAGCAAGAAGGTCCTGGGTTTGCTTCCCAGCCTGGGATCTTTCTGCATGGAGTTTGCATGTTCTCGCATGCGTGGGTTCTCTCCGGGTACTCCGGCTTCTTCCCACAGTCCAAAAACATGACTGTTAGGTTGATTGGTCTGTCCAAATTGTCCTTAGGTGTGAGTGTGTGTGTGCATAATTGTTCGTCCTGTGTGTCTCTGTGTTGCCCTGCGATGGACTGGCTCTCTGTCCAGGGTGTACCCTGCCTGATTGCCCGTTGACCGCTGGAGATAGGCACCAGCCCAGCCCAGGCCCCGTGTACTGTACAGTGTGAGCACATGACTCGAGAGTTTTGCTCTGCGACGAAGTCATACAGTTTGAGCTGAAGCTGAACGAGAAGTAAAACAGTTGCACGGTGTCCACCCGGCTTAAGGGTACAGAGCCGGTCAAGTGTTCCATGGCCAGTGTTCATGGTAATATTTAAGCCAAACTCAATATTAGTAATGTTTTTTTTCCAGGTTATGAATGAGATTAAAATTCTGGCATTGAAAGGTTGAGGATATTGCACATTCCTATCTGCCTTCAATTGATATATTTTAGGAAGTTTTACTCACAGCGGAGGCACCTGCATAATGTCACCAGTAAAAAGCATCAGTTTTTCCTCCATCTTATCTCTGGTTATGTGATCTGTCAGAGAAAAGAAATAAAGGCAGGGTAACAACCAGAAAACAATGACTTACAGTCAGGAACCTAAGCATTACGATTTAGAAAGTTCTCCCACTTAGAAATAACGGAAGGGTTTGAAATTCACACTGTAGGTGCATTTCCAATGTTAGTATTAAAAAATAAATAAAATAAAATCAAGAAATCACATTATAAAACTTTTATAAAACTTGTTAGGGGCCTGCCCCTGAAATACATGGGGAGCAGATACATGAGCAGCGACTGCTTTGTGAATCTATTTTTCTTGTCTCCTACCAATGCAGGAGTAAATCATTATAGGCCCTCTGCAGAGCAGTTTGAAGTTTCCCAAACGTTCTTACAGTATCAACACATTTAATAAGCCCAATTCCTGCCATCGTGTGCTGCAGATGCAATTATTTCTGTGTTTCACGGCTGCAGGGGGGATGTGCTTTTTTAAAGTGATTTATTTCAGATTACCAGTCGAGGAGCAGACCCAGGTATTTGATAAAGCCTTGTTTTTAATTAATCAGTCGGTCAAGTCTCTGTTCATGCAGAAGGCTGTACGGGTTGGGCTAGGTGCAGAAAATTTGTGCATAACTAAAATAAATACAGTGTCTCTGTCTGTTAACAGCAATATTTTTGATTATTTGGCCTGCCATAAGAGAAAAAAATGGGAGTTCACTTTTTCAAAGTCATTTTCACCATGTTAACCATACATTTATAAATGTTAAAGTTTCCAAATAAATATTTAGTTAGCAAGTTTAACATTTAACTTGGAGTTAAACATTTATTTTGTAAACCAAATATTGAGGTCTGACCTAAATATTTAGTTAGCAAAATAAATATTGAATGAACTAACTAAATATTTAATTTGGACCAAAATATTTAATTTACAAGCTTAGCATTTAGCTCCAAATTAAATATTTATGTTCCAAAATAAATATTTAGATATCAGCTTAATATTCATTTTGGAGCTAAACATTTAGTTTGCAAAATCAGCATTTAGTTTGGAGAAATAAATATTCAAGTCAGACCCAAATATATAGTGTGAAGCAAAATTATATTGTGGAAAATAAATATTGAGCTGGTACTTAAATATTTAGCTAATATGCAAATTCACTTGCCAATAAGCGGAAGTTGGTTACCAAAATAAAAGCTGTATCTTGCTAACCTCTTTATAAGGTCTTGCTCCAAGCCAGAATTTGTTTTATCGCTGGTTCTATTCTTCTGAGCATGTCCGACGTGTTGGCTGAAAACATAGGACGAGTCATTCTTACAGCAATAGTCTTTTACAAATGGATCAGTGCCAGCTGTCGCCACAGAACGACCGCAACAGAGGGCGCCCCCAGCTTCTGCTGTACTGAAATTTCAGGCCAACCTTTTCCAAATGACTTAAAGATCCCAACATCCCAGCCTCAACATATGTCAGCATTAGTGATGAACAGTTGGATACTATCATATCCCAAATAAAAACTGAACATCCAAATATTGGGGGAAATTATGCTCTTGGGACATCTGCACTCCAGAGACAGTGTACTTCAAAGAAGACGTTTAAGAAAATCTTTACAAATCTTTCTAGAGTTGACTCAATGGGTAATTAAGAAGACGATCTGTAGCCAGACGAGTATATTCGGTCCCACATCCATCTATTCCTCAGTGTCGCTCCTGCGCTTCTCCGAGTCAGCGCTCAGATTATTAACGGACACAAAAAATGCAACCAAAACCTGCCTGTTCCACACATTATCACACACAACACTCGCTCCGAGTAGGGTGACCAGATCCCGACTTGCCAAATGTGGGACAGAGACTACTCGGTGTGGGACAACGTCAAGTTTCAATGTGTAAAGGATGAGTAGTTTACATCTTACTTATGAACCATAAAATGTGAGATTCCATAGAAATATGAAATATCAATCTGATGGATCTTTGAATATTTTAACCAGAAGATCAGAACTTTTTATTGCAGGGATTAAACAACACTGTATTAACTCTGAGGAAAGAAAGAGAGTCAGGTTTATAATAGTTAAGAAATTTATTTCTACACAATTCCTCCTTGAACCGTCACCTTATCGTGGTGGAGGAGTTTGAGTGCCCTAATGATCCTAGGAGCTATGTTGTCTGGGGCACTTAGTGCCCCTGGTAGGGTCTCCCATGACAAATTGGTCTTAGGTGAAGGGTGAGACAAAGAACGGTTCGAAGGATCTTTCATGGCGGTGAAAACGAAGAGTCGGAGTACCCGGCCCGGAGGGTTACCGGGGTCCCACCCTGGAGCCAGGCCTGGGGTTGGGGCCCGTGAGCGAGCGCCTGGTGGCCGGGCTTTCGCCCATGGGGCCCGGCCGGGCCCAGCCCGAACCGGATACATGGGCTCGTCCAACTGTGGACCCACCACCTGCAGGAGGAACATGAAGGGTCCGGTGCAATGTGAATCGGGTGGCAGACCAAGGCGGGAGCCTTGGCGGTCCAATCCCCGGACAAGAAAACTAGTTTTTGGGACATGGAACGTCACCTCGCTGGCGGGGAAGGAGCCGGAGCTTGTGGCAGAGGTTGAGCGGTACCGGCTAGATATAGTCGGACTCACCTCGACACATTGCATTGGCTCTGGAACCCGAGACCTGGAGAGGGGTTGGACACTCTACTTTGCTGGAGTTGCTCCGGGTGAGAGGCGGAGGGCTGGGGTTGGCTTTTTGTTAGCCCCGAGACTCTCTGCCTGTGTGTTGGGGTTTACCCCGGGGGACAAGAGGGTAGCTTCCTTGCGCCTTCGGGTCGGGGAACGGGTCCTGACTGTTGTTTGTGCTTATGGGCCAAATATCAGTTCAGAGTACCCACCCTTTTTGGAGTCCCTGGGACGAGTGCTAGATAGTGCTCCATCAGGGGACTCCATTGTCCTGCTGGGGGACTTCAATGCTCACGTGGGCAATGACAGCTTGACCTGGAGGGGTGTGATTGGGAGGAACGGCCCACCTGATCAGAACTCGAGCGGTGTTTTGTTATTGGACTTCTGTGCAAGCCGCAGTTTGGCCATAACGAACACCATGTTCGAACATAAGGATGCCCACCGGTACACTTGGTACCAGGGCAGCCTAGGTCACAGGTCGATGATAGATTTTGTAGTCGTATCATCTGACCTGCGGCCGTATGTTTTGGACACCCGAGTGAAGAGAGGGGCGGAGCTGTCAACTGATCACCACCTGGTGGTGAGTTGGATCAGATGGCAAGGGAACATGCCGCGTAGACCTGGCAGACCCAAACGCATAGTGAGGGTCTGCTGGGAACGCCTGGCAGAAGAACCTGTCAAGACGGTCTTCAACTCCCACCTCCGGCAGAGCTTTGACCACGTCCCGAGAGCAGTGGGGGACATTGAGTCCGAGTGGGCCTTGTTCCACTCTGCGATTGTCGAGGCGGCTGTTGCTAGCTGTGGTCGTAAGGTGGCCGGTGCCAGTCGTGGTGGCAACCCCCGTACCCGCTGGTGGACACCAGAGGTTCGGGGAGCCGTCAGGCTGAAGAAGGAGGCCTACAGGGCGTGGCTGGTCTGTGGGTCTCCGGAGGCAGCAGACAGGTACCGGATAGCCAAGCGGGGTGCAGCAGTGGCAGTTGCCGAGGCAAAATCTCGGGCGTGGGAGGAGTTTGGTGAGGCCATGGAGAAAGACTATCGATCGGCTCCAAAGAGGTTCTGGCAAACTGTCCGGCGCCTCAGGAGAGGAAGGCAGCAACTCGCTCACACTGTTTACAGTGGGGATGGGGAGCTGCTGACGTCAACTGAGGCTATAGTCGGACGGTGGAAGGAATACTTTGAGGAGCTCCTCAATCCCACCGATGCGCATTCCGAGGAGGAACCAGAGCTGGGAGGCCTGGGGATGGACTGTCCGATCTCGGGGGCAGAAGTTGCTGAGGTAGTCAAACAACTACACAGCGGCGGAGCCCCGGGGGCGGATGAGGTTCGTCCTGGGTATCTCAAGGCTATGGATGTTGTAGGGCTGTCATGGTTGACACGTCTCTACAACATTGCGTGGTCATCGGGGGCAGTTCCTAGGGAGTGGCAGACCGGGGTGGTGGTCCCCATCTTTAAGAAGGGTGACCTGAGGGTGTGTTCCAACTATAGGGGGATCACACTCCTCAGCCTCCCTGGAAAGGTCTACGCCAAGGTACTGGAGAGGAGGGTCCGATCGATAGTTGAATCTCAGATAGAGGAGGAGCAATGTGGTTTTCGTCCTGGCCGTGGAACTGTGGACCAGCTCTATACCCTTGCAAGGGTGATGGAGGGGGCATGGGAGTTTGCCCAACCAATCCACATGTGCTTTGTGGATTTGGAGAAGGCTTATGACCGTGTCCCCAGGGGCACCCTGTGGGGGACGCTCCAGGAGTATGGGGTGGGTGGCTTTCTGTTAAGGGCCATTCAGTCCCTTTACCAGAGGAGCGTGAGTTTGGTCCGCATAGCCGGTAGTAAGTCGGACCTGTTCCCAGTGAGGGTTGGACTCCGCCAGGGCTGCCCTTTGTCACCGGTTCTGTTCATCACTTTTATGGACAGAATTTCTAGACGCAGCCGTGGTGTGGAGTGTGTCGAGTTTGGTGGCAGGAGAATCTCGTCTCTGCTTTTTGCGGATGATGTGGTCCTCCTAGCTTCATCCAGCTCTGACCTTCAGCTCTTGCTGGGTAGGTTCGCGGCCGAATGTGAAGCGGCTGGGATGAGGATCAGCACCTCCAAATCTGAGACCATGGTTCTCGACCGGAAAAGGGTGGCTTGCCACCTCCGGGTCGGGGGAGAGGTCCTACCTCAAGTGGAGGAGTTTAAGTATCTCGGGGTCTTGTTCACGAGTGAGGGTAGGAGGGATCGGGAGATCGACAGGCGGATTGGTTCGGCGTCTGCAGTGATGCGGACGCTGAGCCGATCTGTCGTGGGGAAGAGGGAGCTGAGCCAGAAAGCCAGGCTCTCGATTTACCGGTCGATCTACGTCCCAATCCTCACCTATGGTCATGAGCTTTGGGTAATGACCGAAAGAACGAGATCGCGGATACAAGCGGCCGAAATGAGTTTCCTCCGTAGGGTGGCCGGGCTCAGCCTTAGAGATAGGGTGAGGAGCTCGGACATTCGGGAGGGACTCGGAGTAGAACCGCTGCTCCTCCGGATCGAAAGGAGCCAGTTGAGGTGGTTTGGGCATCTGGTCAGGATGCCTCCTGGACGCCTCCCCGGGGAGGTGTTTCGGGCATGTCCTGCCGGCAGAAGGCCCCCGGGTCGACCCAGGACACGTTGGAGAAGTTACATCTCCAATCTGGTCCGGGAACGCCTTGGGGTCCTGCCGGAGGAGCTGGTGGACAAGGCCGGGGAGAGGACGGCCTGGAGCTCCCTAGTTGGGATGCTGCCCCCGCGACCCGGACCCGGATAAGCGGAGGAAGACGACGACGACGACGACGACAATTTAAATAAGACTAACTTAAACACTGTGTACTGATGGAACTAAGGTGGAGTGAGACGTGAGATGAATGATGTATATGTGTGGAATGTTGTTATCAGAACCTCGTATCCGGAGAAGCATTTAGTTCTATTTTGTCTAGTCTTAGCCCTTAAGCTAGCTGCTATTGGAAGGGTGATCTCAGCATCAGCCAATCATGAAGAGCTTAAATGTACGCCCACCAATGGTGGGCACCCCTTGTGGGTATATAAGTGGAGCGACTCCACTGTTCGCCTTTGTTATCGCTTCAAGCCAAGCTTAAGCTCCGCCGGGTTGAGTACTTCATCCCCACCTCCGACGAGGAATTTCCAGTGGCTGACACGTACTCGCTGGACAAGGCCTTGCAGTTCTTCAACATCGGCCAGGAGCCAGCTGGCTCCAACCGAATGGATGATGACATTGACCGTGAGGAGTACGATGAGGCTGGCTGCCATAGCCCTTCTTCCCTCCTGGACAACACGGAGGTCGAAGAGCCTCCCTCAGCGGGTTCCTCTGCTCCAGTGCCTTCTCGCTCCTCCCTGCCAGCAGTTAGAGCACTGCTCCAGGAGCTACCTGCCATCATCTCCGCAACTGCGGTCCGCAAGGGGCTAGCCATGCCAGAACCGGCTCCGCCTGAAGCAGATGATTTAGTGGGAATTTTCGGGGCAAAACAAACACGCTGTCCAGACCCCATCTGGCCGCGCTTCCCCGCTGCCTTGAGCTGCTGGTCCGCCGCCTTCTCTGAGCCTGCTAAGCTCAAAGCGCCAATTTCCACATATGCGCCCATTACCAAAGTCGAGGGCTTCCCCGACCAGGGCTGCCCAACCGTTCCTCCACTGGAGCCGGATCTGGCCTCGCTGTTTGGCGCCAAGAACCACCTCGCTGGCCAGCGAGCAGTTCCCGCTTCTAAGCATGACCATCTGCTGGCGCGGCTCACCGATCGCGCACACCAGTGCACCTTCCAGGAAATAACATCGCCCTTCTTGCCTTTGGCATCTCCAAAATGGTGGAAGAGCTTGACGCTCCTGACAAGTCGAAAACTATCATTACCAAAACTGCTGATGCCATTCTTAATCTGTGCACTGCTGTACTCACTGGTTCTGCTCGCATTGCTGCCTGGCAGATCCTTATCCAGCGGGCCTTGTGGCTCAAGGCCTTTCCCTCCATTCCCGAACACTTGCACAGAGAGATGCTGGAAGGTCCCATCACCTCTGACTTTTTGTTTGGCCCCCATCTTAGGAGCGCCATCGAGAGGGCTAAGAAGACAGCTGAACTGTCAGCCACCGTGCAAGACTTGGTCCACCCCCAGTCCGCCTCTCACTCTGGCCGTTCCTCCAGAGGATGGGACGAACGGTGCTGAAACTTCAGATGCCCAGCTGCACCGCCCACCCCACGGAGCCGGCCTCCCGCTGAGGTGGAACCTCAGCGGGACCAGAGAGTTGGCAGCCAACGGTTTTGAAAGAGCCAGCAGACACCGTATTGGCCGTCACAAGAACCTCGCCGAAAGCAACCACGAAAATGACTCATTGGGGGGAATGTGTGTGTGTTTCTGATTATAATGTTAACTCTGTGAATGATTTTGGTTTTGAAATAAAACCCCAAAAACGTCACATTGAGAGCACAATCCTACAGTCCTCTGCAGAATCGTCTGCCGAATCCTCACATGTTCCCCACATCAAGCACTGCGACACACCTGCATGTTCATGCAGTCAATCATATTACACGCCTACAGCCAGCTGTAAGGTGTGCGCTCCATTTGCGCACCGGCCCTAGCTTCCTGCCACGCCCAACACATCCCGCTCCCCCCACAACCTAGGGTGGGACGGGATGTCATGGCGCTATTGCGACCATGCGCGGCTCCATCCGCTGGCACTTTGTCATCCCCATGCACGAGTCCGGCTCCCACTCATCCTTTATCTTTGGACACCAAGCTCCGCGGTACGGATCAGCCTCTTCCAACTGTTTCACATTCGCCCTTTCGAGCGCAGGCCTCCATGGGTCGCGACGGCGGTAAGGGCACGAACCCAGTCCTCAGATGTCGTTCACGTGACCTCGAACACGCGTCCGCTGTCAGAACGCGCGCAAGAATGGCGCCACCGTTGTCTCATGAGCAAATGGATATCGGACACTATTCATTACGGTCACACACTCCATTTTCAGTCCGCTCCTCCTCCCTTCAACGGGATCATGGAGACGACGTTCATGTCACAGGAACAATTTCAGGCCCTAGAGCTGGAGCTACGGGAACTTCTGTCCAAGGACGCCATTTTCCAAGTTCCTTGCTCTCGGGCTTCTACTCCCACTACTTCGTAGTACCGAAGAAGTCGGGAGGAATGAGACCAATTCTCGACCTTTCCCTGTTCAACTGCTCCATAGCAGTGATGCATTTCCGCATGTTAACAATGAGGCAAGTCCTAGAATACGTGCGCTCCGGGGACTGGTTCACGTCGATGGACCTGAAAGACGCATATTTCCACATCCCAGTAATTCCCAAACACCAGAAGTTCCTGCACTTTTCATTCAAGGGAGTTCAATACCAGTTCAGTCGTCTCCCTTTCGGCTACTCGCTAGCCCCACGTACCTTCTCCAAATGTCTGGAGACAGCTCTGCAGCCATTGTGCAAGGCAGGAATAAGGGTTTTATTTTACCTGGACGATCTGCTCCTTAAGCCAATGGCCCCACTAGTTCTGTTAGGACCAAGAGCCATCGGAGGCGCACAGTGGAGTTGCTCCATTTATATACCCACAGGGGTGCCCACCATTGGTGGGCGTACATTTAAGCTCTTCATGATTGGCTGATGCTGAGATCACCCTTCCAATAGCAGCTAGCTTAAGGGCTGCGACTAGACTCATAGAATCTGGGGTTACAATACGTAACCAACGTTCTGAGTGGGAGTGAATGTTTTGCTCTAAACTTTAGAGATTTATAACACACATGAGACGCCATCTGTCGGTCTACGTACCCAAGGGGAAGCCTCTGTTTAGATCCAGAATGTCGAGGTCCTCTTGGACCCTCCTTAGAACCGAAGCCAGTAGAAAAGCTGTGACGCCGACCAAACTAGTCTTGGAATGCTTCCAGGTCACGACAGGTTCATTGGCGTCAGCGAGACCCTGAAGGGGTTGTGAGGTTCAGCTTTTACTCTGAAGGAGCCGTTGCAGTCAGGTGTAACTTGCAACAGATTTCATCCAGCTTGTCTGAGGTTCTTTATGGCTGAAGAGGAAGTCCGGATGGCCTGTCCGAAACTTCTCTAGAATGCTTGAACTAAAGGAAAGGTGGCGTGGAATAGTTTTTATAATTGTCATAATTTGGTTTACTGGCGAATCAGAATTTGACATGCAAAAGAGGGTTTATACAAACACCACAGAAAACCACGCCTCGCGTCAGAAACTAAGGTTCTGATTGGATCAGATAAAAGGAAATGTGTCGTGTGACTTTAGCATTACGTGTCATCAGTGTCTAGTGCAAATGTCCAGGATTATAATTACCTGTAAAATACTACTGATCACAGGATTATAGTATCAAGTAATAACATTGTCATTTCACAGATTGATTGAACATTGGGCTCACATTATTATTGGCAATAACAAAGTTGGTTGATTATGTGTTTATCAAGAGAGTTCTTCGTCTTCGTCTTGAGCTGTAACAGAGGTGAAGCAGTTCAGATGAGCAGAGTGCATGAAAGACCTTGGCCACTATCTCATGTAAATTAGGCCTGTCAGAGACTTTATGTCTCTGCTCGAGCAGACGCAGCAGATCATTACCTTTAGGTCAAAAACAGGACATTCATGATGCTACAAATGTAATGAGAAACAAACAAACAAAACGTACATTCTGCCTTTTAGCCCTAACATCAATGTTACATACACATGCAATTATTCTTATTATAATCATATATTTCTTGTATTTATTTTATTTGAATTCAACATGAAGAAGCATACAGCAAAAGCTTTACTATTTCACTGTTCTTTTTGCCTCAAATTTCTGAGAATAAGTGATCAAAACTTCCATTTATTCTCTCATTATTTGTTCACTGTGCTTTAAGAGGCTCAGTGTGTACGCAGGTATCTGAAACCGCAGCACCTTGTCTGTGTTAAGAGCCTCCAATGTGTTTATCATGGACCTGTCTCTTCATACCAGACTCCGTGCCGAAACATGAAAAAATGACTCCGAAACAACAAAGACTTTGTCGAGTATCTCTGAACACGTTTAATTTACGAGTTTACAGCATTTTCTCCTCCGTGCTCACTCACGCTTGTTTGGGTGGTTCGGGCACGCTCCACACACGCGCCGGATCTGAGTTAAAGTGCCACCTCCGTTTGATTGACAGCAACAGGCAGATTTCTCCCCAGTTTCTTCTATAAGATTGAAACTCGAAAAATAAAAAACTGTCAACAATGCGGGACATGAGTCTCAATTTGCGAGACACATGAAAAGTTATGAAAATGCGGGACATCTTGTCACCCTAGCTCCGAGCTTGATGGCAGCGTGGACTGATATTATCTGAATTATGTGACCCATGTCAGCCTTACTTTGCATTTATAAATATAGTAATAATAGCTGCAAAATTACAGATAGGGAACAATCTTTAGAAGCTGTTAAATTATTTAATTAGCTTACTCACCTCAAATTGGGCCCAAAATATCCGTTATGAGGAAGCAGCAGTCGGCAGGATCTAGCTAATCACTGGAACGACTTGGACAAATTTTTGATTGTCCGATTCCTGTCTGAGGGAGTCAGTCAGTCAGTCATCTTTAGCCTCTTCTAACATTCTAGTTTCACTTAACTGCTTGGCAATTTCCCCATAGCCCTTATAAGCCTTGTGAAGGTCTACAATAGTCTCTGGTGTCTTTTCACAGCTCTTTGGTCTTGCCCGTGGCAAAGTTGGGAGTCTGACTGTTAGGGCTGGGGGTAAACGATTATTTTTAAAACGATTATTCTGACGATTATTTTATCGAATAGTCAACTATTCTAATGACTATTTAGACAATTAATCTAATGATTATTTTTCTATTGCACAGTTAATAAAAACCAAAAAATCTCTAATAAATTCCTCAAAATATTTGATAAATTGTTACTGTAAGAGAATAAACACTACAGGCCTTCCATTTTGTATAACACTGTTTTTACTGTGTTGGTTGGTTATGTTCTGGTGACGTGTAGAACTTGGGAGTGCAGGCTGCTGCCTGAGAGGTGGTTGGAGACGGAGTGTCTCCATGCTGCTTTGTTTTGGTCACTTATGTGCGTGAGGCGAGTGGTGTTACGACCCTTCCTGGGGAGTTTGGCTCGTGTGCAAAAAGGAAGGGACAACACGGGATTTAAAAGTTAAAATGATGATCAGGTTTATTTACAACTACAAAAAAACATAAATCTTTCCATCCACAGGTTGGGAATAATAAAACTAATTCTGCCTGTGGGGAATTAAAACAAAAGTACAAATAAGTAGGGATGTCCCACTGGGCAAAGATTACAGGGTTCTGGATCAAAATAAGAATATTCAAAGGTCCAACTCTAAACTGGGTGGTTAAACCAAACTCAGGTGATATCTTAAACGAAACCAAAAACCCACAACACTCTAAATGTAATAAAAGGGAGATCTACGCCACAAAAAAAGATGAACTCTAAACCAAAACGTAACAGCTTATCCAAACGCAAGAAGCTGTTAGCGAAAATGCTAACAGTAGCTTTACCAACGTTAAGTTCAAGTTACCAAGTATAAATGAACCAAAAACACCCAGCAGCAAACAGACCAGCACGGAGGAGAGACTGTTACCACCAAAACAGCTCTCCTAATGTCTGAAAGAAGCTCCCTTATGAAGGGAGAAACGCTCCCGGTGATGTTCTACATCTGCGGTAGAGACGGAGCAGCGCATCTGACCCCGGAAGTTGTTGTCCATTGCCGGGAGACGAAGGCGGGCAAAACAGGAAAGGAATCTAGTAGTGGACGGACATTGTTCCGGGTCTTCGGTATTTGGCGGAGATGTTAGTGAAGGTGGAGAAGAGGGCGAACTAGAGGAAAAACATGCAGATTCCTCCTCTATTTACAAACTCCTGTGGATGCAACAAGTGGGCGCGGTGCGTCGACTACCGGATCTGACGTCGACAAATTTTTAGAATCGAGCCGTCGACGTAATCGAGGCGTCGCTACAGCCCTACTGACTGTGGAGTCAAGCTCAGACAGGTGCCACTAACTTAGATTAATAAATGGATTAGAGGCGGATTAAGGCAGAGTAATATCTGAGAGCCAGAATATTTGCTGATTGCCAGGTGGTCAAATACTTATGTGCAGCAGTGCAATAAAAATACATTTTTTAAAATTGGGATTTCCTGACTGTCTTTCACAGTGAGAACGCACATAAAATTTGAATTTCAGACCGTTCCATGATTTTTAAGCGGAAGAACTTGCCAAATCGCAGTGTTCAAAGACTTATGTTCCTTACTGTATGTTAGTGCTGACACATGTATGGAGAGCTAACACTGGTGTTTAAGAAGAACTAATAAATATAAATAGGTTTTTCATTTACCAAAGTCTTTTTCCAGAATCACAGCCCCAGATGCATCAAGGGTATCTGTAGCTTTTCCGAGTTCCCCTACAGCAATGTATTTCTGCAAGACATAGGAAAATCATCACATTCAATATCTTTGTACTTTTGCAACAGCTTCGACATTTATCCAGTTTAGTTTCAATCAATCAAAGATACTTTATTAATCCCAGAGGGAAATTAGAGTTTCAGTACACATAATTTAGAGATCAGACATACATGGGCAAGACACATGACAAGAATTGGTGACTGTGGTCATTCGTAACCCTGAGTCACGCTACCTTAATAAAGATAGGAGGGTTACATGAGGATTGGTTCAGGTGGAGGGGAAAAAAGGCACTTCTGAGTTACCCTCCACTGGGAGGGCAGCTTTGCTCTGCAAAAAAAAATAAACACCTCAAACATATATGCAACAGACTTCAGATTAGAGCTGAAACGATTCCTCGAGTACCTCGAATAATTCGAGTACAAAAAATCCTCGAGTCAAATTCTCTGCCTCGAGGATTCGTTTAATTCATATTTAATTAATTCATGGCTTTGCAATCGCCCGGGGTCATGTTTCACCCGGACCGAAATAAGTGACGCACATGCCCACTGGACTGAATGCACACGCGAGTAGCGAATATAACTTAACTTTCTCTTAAGCCATGGCGGACAACTTGAACCCCGGTGGAGTGCGAAAAAGACAGAAAATGTCAAAGGTGTGGGACCATTTTTCACGTCGTAAGGTGGAAAACGTAGTCCAGTGTAAATACAGTAAAATGGATTTAGCCTAGCACAACACCACATCCTCCGTGCTGCAGCACCTGTAAATGTCACTTCTGCAAGCGGACTCGGAGCCTCTACAAGATAATGCATTTTAGCCTGTTTTTCTATATATTCTGCGGACTCTGCGACTTTTTCGTTTGTAGCACTCAGTTTCAGCTCACACCTTACATCTGGTAGCAACACGTCGGACTTAAAATGTGCTAAAAATAGCAGTTTTTACACAACACGTCAGACTTTTTATTGTGTTATTGATGTCTGTTGTCCCTCGGGGTTTCTGCAGGAGGACACGGGTATTTATGAGTGGCGAAGGAAAACGAAAGAAAGTAAATACATGTTTTGTGATCAGTATAATTTGACAAAACCACAGCAAACATGCTTTTGGCAATCCTTGTTAGTGTGAGAAAAAAAGTGTAGAAACAGCCGGCGAGCTGTTTGCGCCGTGAGCGGTTCTGGTTCTGTTTGGGCCGCAGCCGCTCGCAGCGTTATCCTCCTAGTTTTTGTCTGGCTTGCAGGCTAGTAGATTCTCACACGAGGGGAAAATCGGCTCAGGTTGTGTACTTATTTTTTGCACAGGCATTTGTTTACTGTGAAGTAAAGTTGAAGTGCTGAAGTTATGCAAACTAATTTTGAATAAAACTTGAATAACTGGCAATTGCTTGCTCATTTTAAGAGGTCTTTCATAATTATAACATGCTATTTGATATCAAATCAAATCACTTTTATTTTCACGTCACATGTGCAGGTACACTGGTACAGTACATGCGAGTGAAATTCTTGTGTGCGAGCTTCACAGCAATAGAGTTGTGCAAAAATACAGTAATGTAAAAACAAGTAAAATATAAAAATGGCTAATCTAAGTATACAAATGAATAAAGTAAACAATAAGATAAGAGATATAAAATGTACAGAGGTTGGTATGTGCAAAACAGTGGCATTAATGTACAGTATGGAGCGTGTAATGTTGGAACTTGGTGGAGCTCGTGACGAGGCAGCCATACTCGGCGCCATCTTGGCTCATCAATATATGATATAAAGGTTTACAAACACAAAAGGGTAATTTATTAGAGTACTCGATTAATCGAAAAAAAGATTCGATAGAGTACTCGATTACAAAAATATTTGATAGCTGCAGCCCTACTTCAGATAACACAAGTGTCCACTAGGTGGGGTGTTGGGTTGGGACTATCCCCACCTCAGTTCCTGCAGCCACGATAAGCAGCGCATGTCACCTTAATGTGGATAGGGGGAGGAGCATTGAGGGTTAGGGTTGCAGTGACCCTGGAGCGATTCAGCGGCCTTCCCGCAGTCCCGCCCAGGCTGGGAAAGGAGACAGAGTTGAGTTGCCATAGCGACAGCACATTCCACATTTCATCTGAGGGGGGAGTTTTCGTTGGAGCCTTGCAAGCTCAAGGGCGCCAGATTCTGATTAGAAATTGTTTTGGGGCCAGACAGAGACAATTTCCTCTCTGTCTTACAGTTTGTTGGTCCTCAACCTCTCAAAATCCCAATAATGGACGTTAATCTATCCCAATCCGTGCTGATTCGTCCACTCTATCCTTGACGGCATCCATCTTTTGTGCCAATGAATGAATCTCGGCCAAAGTTCCTGTAGGCCAGGTAGCCTCCAATGCTGATCAGCAGGAAACCTGACACCAGCACCACGAATATCCACACATCTTCAGAGTCCTTCACAGACAGCTGAGATAAAAAAAATCAAGTTCCCCTGTTTCCAGGAGTCCATGATGTGTCCAACTGGGTCTGTCCCAGAGGGGCATCCGGGAGCCCCTTCTCTGTTCTCATCATTGAAAAAACTTTTTATCATTCGCATTGAGTGACCAACTGACGAGATCCATTTTAGTGATTTCAGTTTCCAGTTTCCAGAAAAAATGCAGAAGCAGCCGTGCACCCAGCACACAGAGACAGACAAAGGCCTTGAGGATAAGATATGGAGGAGAGGAGGAAAAAAGCGTCTGCACCCTCCGAGAGCTGGAAGAGAGGACTGTCAACAACCTAAATCTCCTCCAGCACTGAGTTTTGCTGGGGGGTCAGTGAGGGTTTTGACGTCGCTAGGAGGAATGCAGATCCACGAACTCAAGCCCTGTAGTGGAGAGATTTGGTGAGACAAGTTTGTTGTTTGTTTGTTTGTCTTTGTGGTAAATGGTAAATGGCCTGTATTTGATATAGCGCCTTCTAGAGTCCTGGAACCCCCCAAGGCGCTTTACAACACAATCAGTCATTCACCCATTCACACACACATTCACACACTGGTGGGGATGAGCTACAATGTAGCCACAGCTGCCCTGGGGCGCACTGACAGAGGCGAGGCTGCCGAGCACTGGCGCCACCGGTCCCTCCGACCACCACCAGCAGGCAACGTGGGTGAAGTGTCTTGCCCAAGGACACAACGACAGCGACAGACTGAGCGGGTCTCGAACCTGCGACCTTCCGATTGCAAGGCGAGCACTTAACTCCTGTGCCACCGTCGCCCCAAGTGGTACCAAGAGAAAATCCTAGGTGACCAGAGATAACAAAGTGGTGTCGTCTGCCGTGAATAGGATGGTTTTGACGGGTTCTTTTGAATGCTGTCCGTATTTGGCTTGGTTTTCTGCATTTTAGCTGAAATTAGAAATCCAACTCTGGCGTAAGAAATGAGGTAGACCGGTGTGGTAACTATGAGATTAAGTGGTGACGTCCGCCTTGAATAGGATGGGTTGACAGATTAATGCTGTCTGAGTTTGGCCTGGTTTTAAGTGTTTTGCTGGAGAAATAGAAACATGCTCTAATTATCTGTGTTGTTGGTTGTTTGTCTTAGATGTTATCTGCTTTAACTGTTGTTCGAATGGATGAGTGTGTGTCTAGACTTGCTTATTCTTGTAGAAAGAAAGATATGGCAAATCATTTGCACCAGTCTCAAATTCGGTGGTCAGAATTTTAAACAGGGTGGCTGATAAGCCGTAAATTGAGACTCTGACCTCATGCTGAAGAAAAGACGGTGTGGTATCTATATGGGGGAATAAGAACTCACAAAATACCTTTTGAGTAAATATTGTACTTTTATGGACATCTAAATCCAGGAAATGTGGAAATGATCTGAGAATTATCAGAGGATTGATGGAAAACATGATTTTGATAACCGCTGACGTGTTACAAATGTACTATGCACAGAGCGGTGGAGAGAAAGGAAGGGTTGAAGACATGAAACAGAGAGAGCATAGCCAGGCTCAAAAAACCCAAACAACAGCTGCTGTGCTCTGAGCTAATAAGGTCTTATCAATTGAGGCCTGAAGGTAAATTAAACTAGAACATAAAGATGAAAAATTAACTCCTTGATGCAAAATGGTCATTACAGTGGACAGGTTCTCCAGATTGTAATTTACTTATTCGGTTTTTTGCTATTAAGCGCAGCTGTTGAAGACTTTATTGCATTTGAGCCCCTCTATGTGGACTTCAGTAAGTCCAGCCAACATATTTCATGTTCAGAATACATGCTATCCACTGTGGTGGACATGCAGTAAATTATTTGCAAATCATTAAATGTGAATAAAATATTCGTTGAAATTTGTTTCATTCACACCTGAAGATGAATGAAACACATTGTTAAATAATCATGGTTTAATATTTCATAACTCATGCATCAAAGGGTTAAGCACTGACCAAATATTTAATTCCTGGTATCTGGTGACTAATATAATTTGAAATATAAACTGTGTCACTTTTAGTGGCTGAAAGGGTTTTAGTGGAACCCCTCGATTTGAGAAATTGGCTGTTTATCAGTACTTGGTAGTAAAAGAGAGCCCAATAAGCTAAGTATGTAGGTTTTTAATCAAAACTTCTTGGGCTGAGAGATTGACTGTGTGTTCAACAGTAAACCCAGACCAACAAAACTAGTGACTATTGTCAAATTGCATTTTATCTCCTTATTTTTGTTTTTTAAATCTTTGTCTCTGACATTTTAAAATCAAGACAAGGGAATTTCAGCAAATGACAATCCAGCCCGTGCAACAACAGATCTGGTATGCAGTACCTGTTGAATTCAAAAACTGCATTTTGAACACTCTAAAAAATATCGGTTGTCATGAACTGAATCTCCTGGTGTCTGTCAAATGTAGGAACTTGTTCAGATCTCCGATTAGCAGACATTGTGATCAGAACAAGGGGAGAAATTGTCTGGAAGTAAAATTAAAATGAGACAGCAGATTAAAGCTGTTGTAGGGAATTTGCATTTAAAAAGTTTTAATTGTTTTAATTCTTCCCAGATTGGGAACTTTGAATTGCTTTGGCACAGAATTTCACACTCCTTCGTGTCTGGGTTGAATAGCAAGGTCGTATCAGAAAACATACATATCCTAACAGACCTTAACAGCCATGTGATTCTTAAGCACAAATCAGGAAAGTCTTCAAAATACAATTCCTGAACGAAAAAAACCAAAACGAAAGAGTAAATCCGAGTTAATGCTTTAATTTAAATATAGGTTTTGCACACTTTGAAAGTTAGAATAAAGTTGCTGGACAGGTTGATTTGAGGTCTTCTGTTCTCTTTGGAATGTAAACATCAGGCCCATGTTTTGGAACCGGTTGAGATTAGGTCAATGTAAACACAGCTGCTCCACCTTGTACGCTTTAGAATTGGAGAAATGAAACTGTTCTGCCTGAAACATTTAAATGGTGGTACATTTAAATCAATTAATGAGTAGACTTATTGCTGAACACATCAAATAGTAAATTTTTGTCAATGACCAAATATTTGATTAATTGATGGGGCATTCAGTATGATCTTGACTACATTTCATAACTCAGATTTCAGAAAACATGATAATGTCTAACAAAATCTTTGTTACACACCTAAATTTATTTTATAAATGGGATTTAGATGATGAATGTTCATTTGGCTTTACTGAGTGATTCAGCCATTTCTTACTATCTATATGGAATTTAAATGCTGTTTTTTTCCCGTGACTGAGTGAGATTAGGCCATTTCTCAGTGCCATGCCAAACCTCATTGTTTCCTTACCATAACCCAAACAAAGGAGACTGCTCGAGTCTGCTAGGCTGCATTGATATATCCACACACACAGAGTGTGGCCTGACACTTCTCCGAGTAAGATAGTTAGCTGATTCCTCTTGATAATCTGCTAACTATCTGACGCTTGTGCGTCTGTTGAATACCAAATAAACGATCATGAGAGTAAACAAAAATAATATTAAGCAGAGTGTAACCCCTGTTAGGAGATTAAGCAAACAGAATTGAAATGTCAAATTTAGGAGAGATGATAAATGTTTTGTTTTTTTAACCTAAATGACCTTATCATTAGGACATAAGGGATTAAAATATGATGTCCTAAACTTTCAAAAGTACTGATTGTACCTTTTTAAATGATCATCTAGGAATGACCTGGTTTGCTCCCTCGAGCAGATTCTTAAATAGTATCATTAATCAATATCATTAGAGATTATCCAATATCATCAGAAACATTATCTATTGAAGATAGATGGATTTCTAGGTTACCATGTTTTTTTTATCCATTATGTTGTTATCATACAACATTAGATATCTTAGAGGTTAAGGGCTATTACTCGAACCATGGGTCAAGTCCATTTATAACCTTGAAACTTTCCTAACAAATGAGTCTTCTAAACAAATCTCCCTATTTATGACTTAAGTTACCTAAACCTTGATTTAGTGTTCATGACTTCAGTAGCGTTGATTTATGATCAGTTACTTCTATATGTGGTATATTGTGGGCGACGGTGGCACAGGAGTTAAGTGCTCGCCCCTTAATCGGAAGGTTGCAGGTTCGAGCCCCACTCAGTCTGTCGCTGTCGTTTTGCCCAAGGACACGACACTTAACTCACGTTGCCTGCTGGTGGTGGTCGGAGGGACCGGTGGTGCCTGTGCTCGGCAGCCTCGCCTCTGTCAGTGCGCCCCAGGGCAGCTGTGGCTACATCATAGCTCATCCCCACCAGTGTGTGAATGACTGATTGTGTTGTAAAGCGCCTTGGGGGGTTCCAGGACTCTAGAAGGTGCTAGATCAAATACAGGCCAAATACAGGCCATATGAGGATGTTAAAGTATCTGTATAGTTGAAGAATCTAGTTCTTTAAAGTTATGTAAAATATCTCTACCTTGTGTTAGTCAATCTATCTCGATTCTCAATTAACTGTTTATGTAATTAAATATTGAACTCCTTCCTAGTTGGTTAATTAACATTTTCTCGGTCTTTATTCTGCCTCTGCTGTCAGCTCTCACTTCTTATCTCCATTTTTACCCGACAAGAGGGCAGACCTTGCCCGTGGCTATTGTTTTGTTTTTATTATTTGCTAGACAAGCATTATAAGATGACACTTGTCCTACATGACCTTTAGATGTGATCAGTAACATGATGATCTAACAAATATTCTTTGATGGTCAAGTTATTTTGAGAATGACCTGATTACATGTCCGTCTAGTAATTTTTAATCCTGTCAGCCATTTATTTCTTGCTGTTTTGTGAATATAAATACTTTCGTTGTTCATTATCACACTTAGGTTATATTCCTCTGCTTGACCTTTAATCTAATTAGCGCCCGTCCTCAGCACAGCTCGTTTCCCGTAGTATAACCATTTTAGACAAATTATATTTTTACAAATTACAAATTAGATCTTTTCCTTTCCTGAAATGATTATCATCTCCTTAAACACTTTTAGGGTTGTGTGTATCCAGGAACACCATCAGTTGTTGTTTTTTTGAACATCCACTGTCTCTATGTGACAATGAGTTTTATTTTCCTTAGATAAATCTGCAGTCCAATTTTACTTACGGAGTTTTAATTTAGCAGTATTTATCTCATGTTGACAAATTGTACGCATTATTTGAGTGACATTATTGGGTGACATTGTACATTGTTGATGTACTCTGAAGCAACCTTACCTTACTGAATCTATGTGAAGTTGAAATATTTTTATAACTAGGACTGGTTTCGTTGTTAGTTAACTCCAGTGTTAGAAGCAAAGAGATAAAATTAAAAAGTCACTTGGTCTTGGGACATATTCCCTGATTTAGCTCTGATGATGTGAATATACAGTGGGGCAAACAAGTATTTAGTCAGCCACCGATTGTGCAAGTTCTCCCACTTAAAATGATGACAGAGGTCAGTAATTTACATCATAGCTACACTTCAAATGTGAGAGACAGAATGAGAAAAAAAAATCCATGAATGCACATGGCAGGATTTTTAAAGAATTTATTTGTAAATCAGGGTAGAAAATAAGTATTTGGTCACTTCAAACAAGGAAAATCTCTGGCTCTCACAGACCTGTAATGTCTTCTTTAAGAAGCTTTTCTGTCCTCCACTCGTTACCTGTATTAATGGCACCTGTTTGAAACACATTATCTGTATAAAAGACACCTGTCCACAGCCTCAAACAGTCAGACTCCAAACTCCACTATGGCCAAGACCAAAGAGCTTTCGAAGGACACCAGGAAAAGAATTGTAGACCTGCACCAGACTGGGAAGAGTGAATCTACAATAGGCAAGCAGCTTGGTGTGAAAAAATCAACTGTGGGAGCAATTATCAGAAAATGGAAGACATACAAGACCACTGATAATCTCCCTCGATCTGGGGCTCCACGCAAGATCTCATCCCGTGGGGTCAAAATGATCATGAGAACGGTGAGCAAGAATCCCAGAACCACACGGGGGGACCTGGTGAATGACCTGCAGAGAGCTGGGACCACAGTAACAAAGGTCACCATCAGTAACACACTACAACGGCAGGGAATCAAATCCTGCAGTGCCAGACGTGTTCCGCTGCTGAAGCCAGTGCATGTCCAGGCCCGTCTGAAGTTTGCCAGAGAGCACATGGATGATACAGCAGAGGATTGGGAGAATGTCATGTGGTCAGATGAAACCAAAGTAGAACTTTTTGGTATAAACTCAACTCGTCGTGTTTGGAGGAAGAATAATACTGAGTTGCATCCCAAGAACACCATACCTACTGTGACGCATGGGGGTGGGAACATCATGCTTTGGGGCTGTTTTTCTGCTAAGAGGACAGGACGACTGATCCGTGTTAAGGACAGAATGAATGGGGCCATGTATCGTCAGATTCTGAGCCAAAACCTCCTTCCATCAGTGAGAGCTTTGAAGGTGAAACATGGCTGGATCTTCCAACACCACAATGATCCCAAACACACCGCCCGGGCAACAAAGGAGTGGCTCCGTAAGAAGCATTTGAAAGTCCTGGAGTGGCCTAGCCAGTCTCCAGACCTCAACCCCATAAAAAATCTGTGGAGGGAGTTGAAAGTCTGTATTGCTCGGCGACAGCCCCAAAACATCACTGCTCTCGAGAAGATCTGCATGGAGGAATGGGCCAAAATACCAGCTACTGTGTGTGCAAAGCTGGTAAAGACCTATAGTAATCGTTTGACCTCTGTTATTGCCAACAAAGGTTATGTTACAAAGTACTGAGTTGAATTTTTGTTATTGACCAAATACTTATTTTCCACCGATTTACAAATAAATTCTTTAAAAATCCTGCCATGTGAATTCATGGATTTTTTTTTTCACATTCTGTCTCTCACAGTTGAAGTGTACCTATGATGTAAATTTCAGACCTCTGTCATCATTTTAAGTGCACAATCGGTGGCTGACTAAATACTTTTTTGCCCCACTGTAGGTGAAAGTTTCTGGCACAATGAGAGCAAACAGAGTCTATGACATTATTATTTTGTGATATGAGCTTGGGGATGCTGACGATGTCCCCTTTTTTCCCAGATGGGTTGATTCTTTTTGAATTCATTAGATTACAATCTTCTGCAACTGCTCTTCTACAGAGATTTCTGTTAATTCTAGGTGATGTAAATCACTTTTTTGTGTTTATTTTCAATTTTCTTTA
Source organism: Nothobranchius furzeri (assembly GCF_043380555.1). Classification (NCBI taxonomy): domain Eukaryota; kingdom Metazoa; phylum Chordata; class Actinopteri; order Cyprinodontiformes; family Nothobranchiidae; genus Nothobranchius; species Nothobranchius furzeri. The sequence continues at coordinate 20,631,248 of NC_091756.1, forward strand.
CACAGATTATGGCTTTTTTGTTAGTTTTATTTTGCTTGTTTTATGCACACTGTGCTGGAAGACTGACCCCTGCGATGGGTATTTTTAGCTTTAAGAGGAAACATGTTATGTGAGGTCCCAACTTTTGCATCGGGTTGGCGCAATGCTTGCCGGTATCGGACCTGTTTTGTTTATGTTTTGCTCTGGTAAGCCATGAATTACCTCATGTCTCAAGAGAAGGGACAGCTGATAACGATTTTCATACACACATGCACTCACCTGTGTGCCTCTGTTATAAGATAAGTAAATAGAACACATTTGTGAATGAGGTAATGGCTGGATATTTGAGTCCTTGAATTTGAGCTGATACAACCCTTGTTAGTAAAACTGTGGATGAAATAACTAGAGTCCAAAGTGACAGAGAAAAGACTTTGAATATTGGATGGTGAGAATTTTTGCTGAAAACGAGTCAAAATCAACAGTGATCTCCCAGAATTTTCTTGTGCTTTTCGCCCACAGGAAATTGGGTTCTGATGAAGGTGCTGAAGCAAGGCAATTGGGGCAGCCAGAGAAGGTCCATTCGAAGTACTCTTCATCCCTCCCACTGCTGTGAACATTGCTGAGAGGCCATCTTGGATTCATCTATCCCACTGCAAGCTCATCGACGTCAACTAACTGCTTTTAGAAGCACAACAAAGTCAGGCTTCAAAGGGGTGGGCCACCACTAGGGTGCCACGTCTCAAAACCAGTGAAGATGGAGGTCTGCTTCAAGATCATTAGTTTCACCACATTGTTGATGTTGGTGGTCACACTCATGGCCCTGCATTTGGGCCGCCTCTCAGCACCTGATGGAATGACTGGGACAGCAGCATCTGAGGGGGTACTAGAACTGGAACTAAAACGACGGACTGGGGCTCCTCCCTGACCGCACACCTACATGAAACAAAGTGACCTGCGTCCACCTCGGCTTGAGACCCCCTGGACGCAACTATGACAGGACACAGCGAAGAAGAGATGCTGGAAAATCAAAACTGCTTCAATCACCTGCACTTAATCTCCAACCTGGTTTCAAGGTCAAATGATCAGAAGGATTTTCAGGGACAAAATTAGCTCCCTGACAATTGGACAACCACCTCAACATGCCAGTGGGACCCTGACGTCTTCCTATTGGGAAGTTGAACTGTGCGCTCTCACATCCCGAACTCCATTCTTGCACTCCGGACCTGGACTTCAAGGTACTCATCAATGTGAGACTGAAACCATCCTGATCAACTGAAGAGGAGTCTGACCTTCCAAACTATTTTCCAACCGAGACTCCCAGACCACGGACAAGCCCTTGATGAAGAACGATTGCTTTGCCTCAGTTTCTGTCATTGCTAGAGCTGCATAAATTAATATTACACATTCACTCAGAGTCGTCTGCAACTTGAAGCTTTAAATTAAATCCACTTGATGTTTCAATAAACTCTACTGATGTTTTCTGTATATTATATGGTTTTGCTAACCCTTCCCAACCTCTTTATAGGGACTGCTATAAATTGTAGAGCTGTTGCATTACAGCAAATTCACTTAAAAATGAAATAGCTTTTCTTAAGTTTATGTTGTTAATTTAACGGATTCCCATTATCTCACTTGTATCTTCGTTAACTGCTGTTTAATGTAATTGCCAGTCGTGTTTGCCTTATCATGTTTTATTATTTTATTAGTTCTTTTTTACAGAAGACATCACTGATATTCTGGGAAGAGAGAAGTTTGTTTCCTGCTTAGTCGGGTTGCCAGCAATATGTCACCCAGTGCTTAATTTGAGCCGGATCTTGCTGGAACAAGATCCGGGAACCATCTTATTTTGAAAGGACCATTCCGGCAACTGTCTTCTAGGATCCAGCAACTCACGCGACAAACTTGTGCTAAACGCAGGATTCGAATTACTGGTGAGCTAGGGAGCTCCTGGAAGCCCTCAACACACCCAGGGAAAGCCTGACAAAAGATCCTGGTTCTACTTATATTACATTATTCATGTGGGCTCTCTGGGGATTATTTTGAGCGGAGAGGCGCAGAGCTCTGATCGTTGACATGCTCCAGAGAGATGAGTCCTGAGCACGGCCACAGTAACATTATCAAAGTGTCGCCACCTCAAAAACAAATTTAACACGCGATCGTTTATGTCAGCTCATATCCTTTCATGCTTTCTGTCTTGTATTTGTGTCTGATGTGTTTCGCTGCAGCGGAGCATATCACCTGTTTCGTCCACTGGTGACCGCCTCACCGGTGCAGTCAACGCGCGGCGCGCACTCAGCTATATCTGCGGTCAGTAGATCTTTTTGAACTGCAGTTTAAAGGTAACTCATGAGGTGAAAAATATGAAGCCAGGTAGCAGTTTTTCTTTAGGTTTGAGAGGAGATTGTTGAGGGTCATGAGAAATTGCTGCAGTAATTTCTCCAAAAGACTGTGCCAAAATTGCTCTGAAGAGCATATTTACACATCAGCGCCAGCTACAACTTCATTTCCCATGATTCCTTGAGCCGGAAGCAATATGATGACGTCACCGCCGAACCTCGGAAACAAGTTCTGCGCATGTGCGGGAGCCACAAGGAGTTTTCCGCCAGCCGCTGAAGCTATAAATTATAACGAAACAAAACCTAACTCCGTCTTTTGTTCAGTCAACTGGCTTGAAGACGCTCGTTGCTGTCGCTCCGATCAACGTGAGCACGCGGGAGGCCTGGCTGCTGAAGTGGATCGAACACCGAACCGCTGAAAAGCAGTGGAAACCCATCAGTTCTGCTCTCCTGATGCCCAGCTCCAGCTGATGTGTGAGGGATCGTTCGCTGCTACGACTTCGGACGTGTAAGGACACAGAACCGCTGGAAAGCAACGGAACCATCATCTAATCAGCGCGAAGAGCAAAGGGACGCCTTGGTTCGCTAACGCAAGAGTTTGGTTTTTATTTTATTTTTCTCTCTTCTTCTTTCTCGTCTCTTTTAGACCAAAATAAGCGATCAAACCGCGGATCGTTTTAAAGTAGAACCGGTTTTCTCTTTCGTACCAAAATACGCCATTGGACAATTGAAGTAAGCTCCGTTTCTTTATTGTTAATATCTGGGTTGTGTCTGTCAGCTGTGGCCAGGCTGACCGGCTCTGTTAGATATTTTCATTCGCCTTTGATTGGGTTGTTTTTCTTGAGCCTAGTGAAGAAAATTAGCATTTGAAGTGTTTAAGTTACTATGCATGAAACTTGCCACATTACTGAAATGTTAAGTTTTACTGTGATTGAGTTAAAAGTAAGAGCTAAACTTTTTGTGTGTCTGTATCTGAGAGAGGAAAAGTCGCAGCTTACAGCTCACATTCCTCCAGCATCACATCACTGCTACACACACACACACACACACACACACACACACACACACACACACACACACACACACACACACACACACACGTTTGTTTTCAGTTTTTAAGAGGACACACGACTAAAACACACCCATCCATTGGGGTCTCCTTGTTTTACGGTATAATTTCATTGTTGTTATTCATTTGATAAAATCAGTTGGTTGATATTGATTGATTAATGCTTCAGAAGGAGCTGAAGTGAATATATTAGTTAATAAATCTATAGCCAATTAAGAATTTTGTCTCAAGTGAATCTGTTTGTGTGATATGAATTATTCAACTGCAGCTCGTTAGGATTCACGGAACGTTTAGACGAGACTGACAAGAAGTTTTGGATTCATTTCCCTTTCTAATTAGAAGGGGTGGTGCCCCGTAGATATCTCCGGATATCCTAATTAATTAATAAATCGGTAAATATTTCAATATTTACGAATTTTTTGAAGAATCCAAAAAGTAAGTAAAAGCTTACAAATTATTCGTTGACGTAAAACCCCAACAAGATGCAGGAAGATAAACACAGGACAGGACAGAAAAATAGTCAAATAAAAACAAGTTAGTTTTTGTACCTGGTGGTTGCAACAAACAAACACCATTGAAGGTAATCAGAAGAGAGGAACAGAAAATGAAATAATTGTTTTAATGTTTAGAGCAACAGGAACTCTGAGAGGCTGCAGACGCATCAGTGAGTTTGCAGCCGCTGCGCAGGGGGAGGGGGCTGAAGCAGGGGAACAGTAAAGATGCAGAAACTACCGTTGTTAAAAAAAATGTGCGTTAACTCAGTAAATGTGGGCGCAATTTTAATTACTTGTCAACCCCTCCACCCCTGTGCGTGTTCCGGCATCTGTTTTGCCTTTAGTGAACTTTGGTTTGACATCAGTATTTGCGTTCCGGTAACATTTCATTTACAAATTAAACACTGATGTCACCTTTTGCAAGTAATGGAGGTCTCTGAGGAGGACCCAGTTTACATGGTGAAGTTCAAAGATACCCTCACAACAGAAATAGAAAAGTGCAAGGATAAAACTAACATCACATGGTTGCAACTGCACTTGATCCTAGGTTTAAGGATCTTAAATGTCTGAGCAGACCCAACAGGGCTGAAGTGTGGTGACTAATGACTGCTTAGCTAAGGGAGAGGCAGACACCTGCAAAGCCTGAAGATTCAGCAACATGTGAGCCCCCCAAGAAAAAAACTGTCCTCATGCTTTCCCAGAATTCTTCATCTGATGAAGAAGAGGACTGTGTTGAGAGAGCTTTGGAGCGAAACAAGGCAGCAACTATTATTGATATAGAGGACTGTCCCCAGAAATGGTGATCCAGACATGAAGATGCACACTGTGTGATGGCATCCCTAGCACAGAAATACTTTGCAAGACCTGCCACATCCACACCATGTGAGAGGATATTCTCACTTTCTGGGCATGATGTTCAGAAGAAACGAGCTGCACTGTCTTCTGAAAATGGAAAAATGCTCATCTGTTTGAGCAACTGGCCAAGTTAAAAAAAAAAGTAACCGGGAGAGGAAAGCCCATATATACAAATTATTTTAAGTCCCAAGCAGCGAAAGCGCTGCGAAGGCCTATTGTATCTGCTCTGTTTATTTTTCTTCCGCTAAGTAAACTGGCTTGTTGGAGGCCTTAATATACCCAAAAACTCAGGAATTTTTGCACACAGGCGTGGTGTAAAATTTTGTATTTTAAAGGTCCCAAAAAATATCGCAATAAAACTAGCTCCACAGCGCCCCCGAGAATGTGAAAAATACCCCCCTCCATAAACCTTAGTTTGTTGTAAAGTTATGAAATTTTGTACACTTGAAGTACTCAATAGTCCGCACAGAAAAGCCTCTTGCAACCATGGTCAACATCAAACAAGAAGTCGGCCATTTTGGTTTGAAGTGGTGATTTTGACCCCGTTTTGGCCGTTTCTAGGGTCCGCTTCTGATTGATTTACTCGATCATTTTTCGCACGATTGTCTCGTAAGTTGTGGGAAATTGCTCAGAAGGGATGGGCAATCAAAATGAAAAAATAAAACAGACTTTTCGTATATGCTGAGGGGGCGTGGCCGGGCCTCGAAGTTCGTCTACTCACCAAAAAAATATAAATGGGTATAACTTCATACTCGAATAGAGTAGAGTTACAAAAATTTCTGTGGTCATTCGACATCCAGCCACAAACTAAATTTAATGGTTGGATGATGAATTTTTATTATATTTTATTCTATTTTTAATCTTATTATTCAGGTTATATGTAGCACATTAGTAACGAAGCAAGTTCCTAGTTTGTGAATTGTTTGTTCACTGACAATGGCAATAAACCTATTCTGATTCTGATTCTGATGACATCATACAGCCCCGCTCCCTCAGGACCAAAAAGGTCAAGTTTTACTGTGATAGGTCCCAATTCGCCCCATTTCACTTAATCACCACAAATTTGTAGCTGGTAACTCAAGACAAGTGGGTGTTTCTTGGCGTCACTTTATGGGAGTTTTCAAAAGAGGGCGGGGCTGTGGCAGCACGGCGAAGTCAGGCGTACCGCCGTGGCCATACGTTTGCCTCCCACTTTGTCATTTCTAACAATATCGCCACAAAACTTCTGGTAAGATCCTACTCCAGCCCCCCAAAAAATCTGATGTGGAAAACCGGTGGGCGTGGCCTAATTTCTTAAATAGCGCCCACTATGACCATTATAATTGTCAGCCCCAAGCCAATTACCGCTATTACTTTTGAAACACGACATAATTGTGAACAATGTGTCCCGGCTAAGCTATTTTGCACGTTAGGTTGTGAGAGAGACCACAATCAATATTTTTATAGGGTTCGTATGGTTCAACGAAACTAAGTGTACGTAAACCTAATGTTTGTCTAAATGGCAGTCTTGGTGGATGTTTTAGTGTTTATTAGCTGTCTAACTTGGCTTAGAGAAGACGAGGCTGCCGTGGCTGCGCCGCTTAGCTACAATGTTTTACCTCAGTGGAAGCTGAGGGAAAAATTGCACTTGTTTTCCAGGCGGCTTACTTTGTTAAAATAAATGTAAAAAAAACTTTAATTAAAATAGCAGAAATTGCTGGCTTTGTTTTTACAGAAACACACGTGAAACCCAACAAGCATGCCTGACTTTTGTGCTGCCTATGAATGCTCTAATAGACAAGGTCTTCAATCACGACAACATGGGATCACCTTTCATACGTAAGATTTAGCAATAACAAACATTCAACTGTGTTAGGCCGATAAATCTCTGTCATCTGCTTTGCTTTTAACTGCTTTTTAGAAATAACAGTGATGGCAAAGTTTAAGATCTATCAGCTAACTGTGCTTTAAAAAAGTTTAATTGCTTGAATTCAAGATTTCTTGGTTAATCAATCATTGCATGTTTCTGTCATGACACCTTTTGTTTAACCATTGTTTGTCTTATGTTCATGTTAAAGGCAAAGGCTGTAAACTGTTTACAATGATTTATAAAGCTGCCTACATTTTGTCACTTGTTTAAGATTTCCCAAAGATGGAGAAAGAAGGAGGCAGTGGGAAGTTGCCCTAAGAAGTTTCTGCAATCTTCCTCAGAGCTGACGCTCAGTGGCGTCACGATCAAAACTGTCAGCAAGGTAAAAAAAAAACCTTCCCTGTGTTTCACAAAGAGCCTAAAAATGCGGTCAGAAGAAAAACAAAAAAGATGTTTGTAGTCTTTTGAAAAACTGCTGGCTCATCAAATCCCCCTGATAAATAAATACAATGAATAAATGCCACACTTACTAATCATGATTACTTGTTTGCCTTTAGGTAGTCAAACTATAGTTCTTGTGTGATTTCTCACCGGACATCATGTTGTTCTATAGGCCTATGTAAAGTATAAAGGCAACCACACTGTCCAGTTACATTGGTAATTGTAATTTCAGGATTTGATGTGCGGCGAGCCATGATCAAGCTGTCCTGTGATGTCTGCCGTGCCAGCCTGGTGATGGATGCTGCATCTGCCTGTGATGACCAGAGCTACCATTTGCTGACTCTGAAGAACAACGGGGGTCTTGTAGTCCCATCTGAAGGTACTGTGAGGGTCATCAGAGCAGCAGAGTGGGCAATTCGCCAGGCATCAGTGGGCAGACGATCACAGCCCATCAAACCGCTGGAGGTCATCTACACTGTGCACAAGAGGATCGGGTCAGAGGATGTGTTTTTGCTCAGGGAGCACATCAGTGAGACACAGTACGGAATTGAGTCTCACTCCCATACACTGTTGACATCTATTGTCTCCCTGTTCTTTAAGCTGAGGATGCACCACATTGCAAGATTTGCAACTCTTAAGCCCCCTTCAGACAGGCCATGAAAAACGGAAATGTTCCGGACTCTGTCCGTAAGACCTTTGTGTCTGAATACAAACATCCGGATAACCTTTTTCGTAATTAAACCGGACGACGCCCCTAGTAACAGGTCCGGACTTGTTACGGACAAGGTGGCTGCTTCAGACTGGTGAGGTCGAGTTCTGGACAGGGAGGAGAGGAGGAGGAGGGGACCGGGGGACGCTGTGTGCACCTAGACAGCTCGCTCCTGTAGCATGCGGCGAACCACGGCAGCTCGCCTCCTACGGTACAGTCTAGACGCGCGACGGAGCGCTTCACACTGCTTCCGTGATTCCTTCAACCATTGAGCTTCATCATCCAGGTCTCTTATGAGTCTTCGTGTGCGCAGAAATATGCTTAACATAACTCACAATTATCCCAGTTTTCTCTTCTCAAACATTCATTTTAAATGGGTTGCAGGCTGAAAGTGGAAATAAATATAAATATTATAATAACTTGCCAAAGCAAGTATATATTAGGTGCATATTACTTCCAAATATTAAAGTCAAAGTAAATAAAATATATTCTGTATATCTGCATTTGTCTTTTTATAAAATATTTTCTCAGTCATTGAGGTTCTACAAGTAGAGTTGTTAAATTTTTTGGACTGGGTGTTTTTACTTTAAATTTTGTTTGCTGCTTCTGTGTTTTTTTTTTATTTATTTATTTGTTTTACAATTTTCTGTAAATTAAATCAGGTATTTGAGTTTTTATTTATAAGTTGATATGGTAAGTTATTAAGGTGTCTTAAAACATATTTATAAGTTGACCTCAGTTTACAAACTACAGCTAGTTCATCAGAAGCAGATCTTGTTGACATCGACCCATGGTAGCAGGACACCACAGAACAGCTGGCGATATGCATGGAGAATAAAGAACACAGCATTAAAAAAACACCTGTTACGTACAGTAAAATATGATGGTTGTTCCATCATGCTGTGGGCTGTGTGGCCAGTGCAGGGACTGGGATTCTCGTTAAAGTTGAGAGACGCATGGATTCCGCTCAATATCAGCAGATTCTGGAGGCCGATGTCCAGAAATCAGCAAAACAACTGAAACTGTGCCTGGGCTGGATCTTTCAACAAGACAATGACCCTAAACACTGCTAAAAATCTACTACCACATTTATGCAGAGGAACAAGTAGAATGTTTTGAATGGCCATCTCAGTCCCCGGGCCTGCATATTATTGAAAATATGTGGTGCGAGTTACAAAGACCTTGGAAGCCATCAAACCTGAATGATCTAGAGATGCTTTACAGAAGTAAAGAATGGTCAACCATACCTTCAGCTAAAATCCACATTCTCATTGGAAGCTATAAGGAAGCTTTTAAAGGCTGTTATTTTTGCAAAAGGAGGATCTACTAAATATTGAGTTAATTTCTTTTTGGCTGTGTCCAAATTTATACATCTGCCTAATTTTGTTGAAACAAATATTGCACATTCTGTAAATCCTATAAACTTTGTGTAACTTCTCTAATATCACTGTGTGTGTCTCCTATGTTATATATACAACTTACTTTTTTATCATAACAACCAATGATTTATAAAGGAAAAACATGGAAGATAAACAAAACTGCGCAAACATTCAAATCCCACTGTATAAACAAAAAATATATATATTGGTGTTATAGATTTTAGGCCATGTGGCCCATTCCTACCCATTAAACCCAGCTTTAACCATGCACACCCTTGTCCCGATTTATATAATGTATTGTCTTCTCAGTTTTATCATTAGAGTCAAATACGATGTCCTGCCCACCCCAACCAACCTACACCTGTGGTATGGAGATGATCCAGCCTGTCCCCTGTGTGCCGGCCCAGCAACCCTCAAACACATCTTGGTGGGTTGCAAGATCAGCCTAACTCAAGGGAGATATACCTGGCGCCACAACCAAGTACTGAAGTGCTTGGCTGCCGAACTTGAGGAAAAGAGGGTAACCATCAACGCTATGCCTCCAAATGGCCAGATTGCCATCCCACGGAAAATCTTCATGCGGTAAGGGGAGAAGCAGCGGACAAAGCCATCTATCACCGACCCTGGTCCATTGGATGGGGCCCGAGACTGGAATTTGCGTGTAGATCTCTAACAGAGGCTCACCTTCCCACCCGAAATTGCTGCAACCAACCTGCGCCCAGACCTTGTCCTTGCGTCAAGGTCCTGCCGGCGTTACTTCATTGTCGAGCTGAGTCCCTTGGGAGGATGCCGTTGACGAAGCATTGGAACGGAAGCGGCTGTGGTATGCAAGCCTAGTGGCTGAAGCAGGGGGGGTTTGGAACTAGAAGATGTGGCCAGTGGAAGTGGGATGCAGAGGTTTTGTAGCCAGTTCCATAATAAGGCTTTTGAAGGAAGTAGGGATCAGAGGCAAGGCCCAACGGAGGGCAATCAAAGAGTTCGCCACTGCAGCGGAACAGAGCAGTCACTAGCTGTGGCTTCAATGAAGGGATGCTATTTGGGCTGCCAAATTATGACGTGGTGCTTCAGAGTGACACACACCTGGGTCTGATCAACCAGGGGTGGGCCAACCCCGGCAGAGGGTGTATTGTGATAAGTGGCCGAAACACCCAATGAGGTCGGGGCACACAACTGAAGATGTGTCACGCCAGTTTCACCACGAAATCTATGGCAAAGCGCACTCCACCAAGTTCTCAACTATTGTGCTGAAAGGGATCTGTAACAACTAGTCCAAGGAAAATTCTCAATTCAGGATGACATCAGGTGCTGCAGAAACATGTTAATCACTCATTCATTGAGATCAGATGTGTGACAGCAGGGAAACACCTGGACAGGGGCACTGAGAACCAGGGTTAAGAAACAGTACATGAAGGAAAACCAGAGCTGGGCTGTGTAGCTGCACGATGCTCTGCTACTGAGAAAGGGCGTGAAGCGTTGATCACACCAAATGCAGACTGAATGCAGTTCAGTTTCACATAGATCAGAAATCATTGAGTCCAATCAGAGGATATACACCAGCTGTGAAGCCGATCTGGAGCTCCAGAATGTCTTGGCATGGATTTTATTTTCTGGATGCCACGAGATTTGTTCTACTTTTGGAGAATCAACACAGTTGACTAAGGGGGTACCTGTGGTATGAAAATGGCTTGGGGGTACACATGTCAAAAAGGTTGGGAAACACTGGTTCAACAAACGGTTGGTAGAGCAGGTGATAGGTAGGGTTGCATCGAATCGTTCAAAGTTTTTCATTTTGATTCCTAGAATGCCGACCGGAAGAGGAATCCGCGCCTGATCTCCGTGAAAAATAAACGTGATCTGCAAATTGTGATCAACGTTTTTCAGAGCTTATCACACCAGCTGTCTGTGTGCAGCACCGTCCCCCCTCCCTCCAACCAGATATAAACAAACGCATCTGCCGAACTTTTACTGCTTAATGTAAACTTTAACTCCTGCAGCGTAGAGGAAACGTGTTAAATACATCAACACAGTGGATTTAATAGAAGCTTTAAAGAACAAACGATGGTGTGAGGTGAGTTTGTCTCATGAAGAAATAAAAACACACACAGAGTGTCAGCAGTCAGACGCAGCCGCCACATTTAAGTTTCACTTCCTGTTGTGACTGAATGCTGCTGCAGCATGGAGGTGCAGTTCTCAGTCATCCTGGACATGATCATCCTGAGAGTTTTAGCTGAAAACAGCTGGACGTGTCTGGATATGTTGGAGACATTTAGCCTCTCATCCCAGAGGCTTCTTCCACACGTTGGTTGTGGTCAGAAACAAACACACTGGTTGCGCTGCAAGTCTTTTTCTTTTTTCTTCAGAACATGTTTTTGTCTAAATGAAGGTGATGTTGTTGTTCATAGAGTTAAAATTCATGTTGATGTTAAGATTATTTCATCAAGTAGGACCTGTGGTTAGCTGGCTAGTGTAAAGCATGTCATGTCTTCAAAGAATCGGAATCGGGGATCTATGGGAACCGGAATCGAAATGAGGAATTGGAATCAGAATGAGAATCGTTCAAAATCAAACGATGCCCAACCCTGGTGATAGGTAAACTTTAAGTACAATTAGCAGCTTGCATACCTCTTATCAAAATGACAAACATATTCTTATAATAACCTGCTATTCTTGTAGGTGTTTGAAACAAACTCACCTTTGAACCAGACAACATTGTGCTGAGCATTTTTGTGCCATTTCCAACGCCAACAACTGAAAGAAACCAAGCCAGAGTTACATTTATGGTCCTGATTGCCTCAAACACAAGTTTAGTTTACATTATAAAAACATAAACACTCTATACAATCTATGTAAGCAGAACAAAGTTTGACAAAATAAATGTTCTTGTTTATATGTTTGCTGTTTGATGAAATTACACATATACAAACAGAGCAATTAGGAGCAGTTTAAACATGCATTTTATTAAATAAATATATCCAAATGGTCACTAATAATATTTAGTAATTATTAGTAAATTTTCTCCAACTGCTGCACCTTCCTGTCTGTTGTGATGCAGCTGCTGTGCCATACAGTGATACAGCTTATTAAAAAAATTTTCACCAAATGGGATGATTTTTAAACCAGGTGGGGTCATCTGGTAAACTTGACTGACTGACTGATTGATTGATTGATCTGTCACAGGCGCTCCAAGGAGCTTGAGGTTGGAGACACACTCCACAGATATTCAGGCATCTGTGGGGGTGTCTCCATGTCATCTCCACTCATTGTGCTCAGGGTGGAGGAGGTGTTGCAGTCTAACCTGACTGAGGATTGTTGGTCAGAAAAGTCTACAGTCAAGTTTACGGAAATCCTAATTTATATTTCTCCGCCAGCACATTTGCAGAAACACGTGTTGACGAAGACGTTTTTCATTTCGTTTAAACTTCTCTTTTAGTGTGTCAGTGCAGCAAAGCAATTCTCCACCCTGGACAGCAGATTAATTTCACAATCCCCCGGTACGCTAGGGATTGCTTGACTTAATTTTTTTTAAAGTCGACAGTCAAGTAATGAAAATCGAGTCGACTTCGACTAGTCGTTGATGACATCATACACCTGAAGCGGGGGGGGGGGGGGGGTGCTGGAGTTTTTGACAGTTAAAATTGCGCCCACATTTTCTAAGTTAACATATCTCTTTTAACAACGGTAGTTTCTGCATCCTACTTCAGTTCTCTCCCCCCTCCCCCTGCGCAGCAGCCGCAAACTGATGCGCCTGCAGCCTCTCGGAGTTCCTGCTGCTCTAAACATTAAAATAATTATTTCATTTTCTGTTTCTCACTTCTGATTACCTTCAGTGGTGTCTGTTGCAACCACCAGGTACAAAAACTAACTTGTTTTTATTTGACTATTTTTCTGTCCTGCCTGTTTATTATCTTCCTGCATCTCCACTCAATCCTAAAGAAAAACTGCTACCTGGGTTCATACATATTCACCTCATGAGTTACCTTTGAACTGCAGTTCTAAAAGATCTACCGACCGCAAAAACAGCGGAGTGCACGTTGCACGCCGGCCGCACTAATAAAGATTTTCCGGGGGCTTGTTCCGATGCCCACTAGGGTTGTCACGGTGTGAAAATTTAACCTCACGATTACTGTGACCAAAATTATCACGGTTTTCAGTATTATCGCGGTATTTTTTTAAACGTGTTACATTTTCAAAACAAACCCTGTATATCAGGAAAATATTGTCCTCAGTTTGTCTAAATTTTGCCTAAAATGTGTTATTTTGTAATTATGTTGTTTATTTGTTTACATATTTCCCCTTTAGTCTTTAAAATACCAATATTTGCCCATAACTTCTTATTTTTTGTCTGTTTGATGTCATCATTTAAAAAATATTAGACCAGATGATACTCAGTACTCAAGTAGCCTTCTAATCAGATACTTTTTTACCCTTACTTGAGTAATAAACCCTATATCAGGAAAATATTGTCCTCAGTTTGTGTCCTTCCAGTGAGCTTTGCAGATGTGGGAAAATGTCATCAGGCAGTAATCATTGTTAAATTCATAATTATTCTCAGAGAGAGACCAACTCTTATCTGCCCCTGGGAGCCCCGTAATGCATAGCGTCATTTCAACATGGCGGTGTCCGCGACACGGTTTATATGCAGGTAGCGGCACTGCGGCTGCTTTATATAGCGACTCGTTGCATTCTCCCTCAACCCCAATCCTCGGATCACGCATTTTAGCTAAAACGCTAACGTTAGCTTGCCTTGCGTTGACTGTAGAGTTGTGGGTGATGGTCACGCAGATGTGTCATGAGATTTGAAGCGTTGCTGCCTTTCACAGACACTTTTTCTGCTCGTGCTGCAAACAGGATAGCCGTCTTCTATCAGCTGTCCCTTGGCATTCTTCAAATATCTAAAAGATGCCCGTACTTCCCACTTTGTCTTCTTTGAGGGATAATAAATGTCCTGCGCGCTGCCGGCTCCTCCTTTGGCCGTTATTTCAGCTTAAGCTTCAAGAAAGTTTGGGTTGTAAACAACAAAGCGTGCATGTGCCACCGGCAACTTCAGCAGATGATACGGTGGCTGGTAAGGGTCACTGCGCCTACGGTAATCCATCGAGATAATATACTTTTTAAAAAACAAGACGGTTATTATTATTGTCCACTTTTTTTTAATCGGGGTTTACCGCTACACTAGTTACCGTGACAACCCTAATGCCCACACAGTAAAAAAAATGCAAAGGACGACTTTGCATGACTTTGACGTCATTGGCAATGAATGAGTTAAGTATGTTATTAGCTAGTACAGCAGAATGTCTGTTCTACCAAGTACAGGAGGATGAGGACAGCGTAAAACAAAGTTCATGATCTTCAACCGTAACTTACTGCAATCAACTTTCCACCCTAATGTTTCTCTGGATGGCCAGAACTACAGCTTGGCATTTTAACGGTTACTGCCTCTGTATTCCTGAAAAATCACGAGAAACAAGTAAGTTTGGGTTTAGCAAGCCTGCTTCCCCAGTGCCTTCCAGAGGCAGCATAGCCTGAGCCTATGCCTATGCCTGAGCATAGCCCCTAGCATTTGCTATCTGCAGCTTAGCAGCAAAGAGAGGCAGCTTTGCCAACTCAGGGACTTTGTCACTATTCCTAGCGCCTAGCAACCAACCTGGCAACACTTCTGAGGACCTTTTGCTACTTTCTGTAAAACTTTCCTGTAGATATTCCCTGCAGATTAGCAACACATAAACGATTTGAGCTCCAAACTGTTCTTCCAAGAGCAAGAAGAGAATGATAATCTGTGTGTGTGCACGTGGACATAAACCTTTATCAGCCCGGCCAACAAGAAAGCAACAGCTACAGAGCTGGAGACAGCCGATTCACGCCTGCTGCTGCAGATTCACGCCTCTACTAGAGATGGCGCAGGTACCTGTACACTTTGGCCCTTCCTGCATTTGGCAAATAAAGTCAGCTGGAGTTTGCACTACTGTCCCGTTAACACTAACCGTTGAGACGACTCGTCGTGATTTGGCGCTTAATAAATAAACTTGAATTGAATTGAAAAAACTTGACTGCACAAACATGACAGAGTCTGCGAGAACAAGGAGAGCAGGAGGTCTGACCTATGTCCTATAACAGAACTGTTTGGAACACCACACCAAATCTGTCTTAATATCACTTCATTTATCACTTCGGCAACTCACTTCCGGTCGGCAAGATGGCGCCTGTGCTTGGCTTTGCCGCGGTCACCGGCAAACTTTTCTCCACTAACCTCCGCTTTTCCACCTTGCTCCTGTCTGCGATCCTCTTCAGTAGTGTCTCTGCTACCATCTCCTATGATCGCCAGACTCTTTGTCCTTCCGTTCGTTCACGATCGCCCAAGATGCACGGAGGATTTACCATCCTGTTTGTTTACCTGAGCGGCGCGCTGGCCCGGAAGCAATCGACGATCCAGAACTGCGCACCTCTAGCGATGTTTGTCCGGTCCCGGGAAAACGTCAGAGGAAAAGAGGTAAACGAGCAGGAATCCAGGTGAGAATAAGACTTCTCTTAAAGCGTGGTATATCTGGTAAACATCGGCGCGATCTTCCAGCTTCTTGTCCTTTGTTTGGTGACCTGAGCGCCACTTCCGCATTCCCGCTAGGCCGCGTTGGGACGCGGTTCATCCGTCCAAGTTTTTTAAGGTCGGTTTATCCTCATTCCTCAGTGGTTTCTCCTCCTGTTCCCTCCATAAGTGGTTTTTATAAACACCGTGGATCTAACCCTACTAATTTATGTCCACTAACTCCAGCTGTTTCTGTAGTTTCTGATTCCTCCTCCTCACTCAGCATGGCTCTATTAAACACCCACTCTGTTAACAATAAGACCTTCCTGCTCAATGATCTAATTCTCTCTAAAAACCTGGATTTTCTGTTTCTGACTGAAGTTTGGCAGCAAACATCTGATTATTCTGCTCTGATTGAACTTTGCCCGAGTGGTTATTCTTTTCTTAGCCAGCCCCGGGGTTCTGGTCATGGTGGAGGCCTAGCTGTTGTTTTTAGAGACCATCTTCCATGTAGCTCTACAACCTCTGGTCACTTTGCTTCCTTTGAACTGCAGCTGATTAAAGTCGGGCGTAAAGACCCGTTCTACTGTGCTGTGGTCTATCGTCCACCTGGTCCAAACAGTTCTTTCCTTCAGGAGTTTAGTGACTTTCTATCCTCTACTGTGAAGCTGTCCAGACTGGTGATTGTTGGTGACTTTAACATCCACGTTGATGATCCCTCCAATCTCTTTGCCATGAATTTCTCCAGCCTCATGGACACCTTCGGCTTTACCCAGCATGTTTCTGGCCCCACACACACCAGGGGGCACACTCTAGACCTTGTTTTTACCCTGAGTCTAAATGCTGACAGTGTCTGTCCTGAGGATGTTTATATTTCAGATCACCATTGCATTTTCTTTAACTTGTCAGTTTCTGCGTCACCTCCTGCTCGCCGTATGGTTAGTTCTCGTTTTCTTAATGAGAGCACAGCTAGCAATTTTTCTGCTGCTTTTTATCCACCCTGTTCTTCTGATAATGACCCAGATTCCTTAACTTCTCAGTTCAACGAGCACTGCCTCTCCATTCTGGACAACATCTGTCCTGTCAGAACCAGATCAGTTCCTGCAGTGAACCCTACTCCCTGGTTTAATGACAGCCTTCGCAGCCTGAAGCGCCAATGCAGAAAAATTGAGCGTTTGTGGAAGAAAACCCATCTCCACGTCTATCTGCTGCACCTAAAGGATCTTCTGACATCCATTAACTCTGCAGTCAGAGACGCCAGGGTTTCCTTTGTCTCCAACCTGGTGTCCCAGAGCAAAGGGAACCCCAAGGTGCTGTTTAACACCATCAGCAGCATCGTCTCTCCTGCCTCTCCTACAGCCCCCATCCACTCTGTTGCAGACTGTGAGAACTTCCTGTCTTTCTTTGTGGACAAAGTCAATAAGGTTAGATCTAGCATCTCTCCTTCAGCCTTATCGCTGCCTCTCCCAACTCCAACCAGGCCCGTCATCCTAGATAGCTTTGCTCCTGTTTCTTTGCCTGAGTTAACCAAACTAGTTAACTCTATGAAGACCTCTGCATGCCCCCTCCACATCTTACCCTCATCTTTGTTTAAAAGTGCTTTTCAGTCCAACGGTCCCAGCGTGCTCTCTATAATTAATGCTTCTCTGGTCTCTGGTCAGGTCCCTGCTTACTTTAAAAAACCGAGTCTCGACCCCTCTTTCCATAGCAGCTTCAGACCCATCTCTAAACTTCCGTTCATCTCCAAGATCTTGGAAAAGGTTGTGGCTAAAAAACTCACAGCTGCTCTTGATGAACATAACATCTATGATAGCTTCCAGTCAGGTTTTTGTAGAGCTCATTTTATTGAAACAGCTCTTCTTAGAGTCTCTAATGACCTTCTGACTCACAGTGATGCAGGGGACTGTTCTGTTCTGGTCCTGCTGGACGTGACTGCAGCCTTTAACACTGTTGACCATCACCTGCTACTGGAGAGGCTGAGAGACTGGGTAGGCCTATCAGGATCTGCTCTGGAGTGGTTCTCCTCTTATCTTTCTGAGCGCTCCTTTTCTGTGGCCGTCTCCAAGTTTAGGTCCTCCACCACCTCTCTTACCCATGGTGTCCCACAAGGTGCTGTGCTGAGGCCTCTGCTTTTCCTCCTCTATCTGCTTCCTCTTCAGCACATCCTGAGCTCCTTCAAGGGAATCTCCTACCATCTTTACGCAGATGACATCCAACTGTACATCTCCTTAAAGCCCCATGAGATGTCTAAGCTGCAAATGTTACACACCTGCTTAGACTCTATCAAAGCCTGGATGGCTGGGAGCTTTCTTCAGCTGAATGAAGATAAGACTGAGATCCTCATCTGTGCCCCAGACAAGCTGGTTCCCAAAGTCAGAGACTCTCTTGGTCAGCTTGCTTCCCACACCAAACCTTCCGTCAGGAATCTTGGCGTGACCTTTGACCCAGCTCTCACCCTGGATTCTCATGTCAGTTCTCTTGTTCGCTCTTCCTTTTTCCATCTCAGGAACGTTGCTAAGCTGAGTCCCATTCTGTCCTGCTCTGAACTTGACAGTTCCCCACACCTTCATCTCCTCACGCTTAGACTACTGTAACTCTCTTTTCACGTGTCTGAGCAGAACCTCCCTGAACCGTCTACAGGTGGTTCAGAATGCCTGTGCTCGGCTTTTGACCAAGTCCTCCAAACACACCCACATCACCCCGCTTCTCCTCCAGCTTCACTGGCTGCCAGTCAACTCCAGGGTTCATTTCAAGATCCTGGTTCTGGTCTATAGGGCCCTACATGGACAAGCACCATCTTACATTGGTGGCCTTCTTAGTCCCTACACCCCCAGCAGGTCCCTGAGGTCCAGCGATCAAAGCCTACTGGTTGTGCAGCGCACCAGGCTAAAGACCAAAGGTGACAGATCATTTGCTGCTGTGGCCCCGAGACTTTGGAACTCTCTCCCCCTGAGCCTGAGATCAGTGGACTCAGTGGACTCCTTCAAAAAGCAGCTGAAGACTCACTTGTTCAAGCTGGCTTTAGGATGACCTTCTTCACCACTCTCTCTTTATTCTGCTCTCGCCACCTATTCCACCTTCCTCAGGATCCACTGATTTCCCTCTTTCCCATTCACTCTCTCTCTTTCTTAACATTTTATCTTTTAAATCGCAATTGCTTATTCTTGCTCATTTTAAATATATTTTAAACATTTTCGAAATGCTTTTTTATATTTTTACAATTTTTTTATTTTTTGTTTTTGTGAAGCGCCTCATGATTCTTATCTTGAGAGGCGCTATAGAAATGTTATTTTCTTCTTCTTCTTTATACTTTTAGAATTTATTTTACACATCAAAGCAATTTGGTTCATTTTAATCTACTAAATAAATACTATTTAATAATTTTAACTAACAAAATAGTAATAGAGGGAAAAGGGTTGATGCTTTCAAGGAAAGCCGGAGGCTTTCTGTGAATCAAAGTAGGAACCGGGGGGCAATCGTGAGCATAAAAATTTCAAAGTCTTTGTAGTCTGTGTAACTTGGACCGAGAACGCTTGGAAACTGATGCTAAATCAAGCTACTTTAACCAGATCTGATCAATCAGCGTTTTCATTCCGGCTGAAGCAACCGTTATCACGGTTTGTGATTCCAGACACTCATCGTCTGGAGCAGAGTCCCGTCTCATTGGACTGAACCTGAGTGTGCGTTTCACCACGTTTTTCCAGGAGTTAAGCTTTCGACTAAATTCTAGCTTTTAAATATGGAAGACTTCTACGACGCAACCCTTAGATGGGCACATTCTGTGAGCAAGCATTTTTCCGACATATAGACGATATATACCAAATATAAACCAAACCAGCTACGACATTAGCATCGCTAAACATTAAGCTCTGTGGAGATAAATGCAGCTGAATTTCTTTATTCAAAGTGTCTTTATTTGCCAGCTACCACGGCAACAAATTGCAAGGTACAAGTGCTGGCCAGTAAATTAGAATATCATCAAAAGGTTGAAAATATTTCAGTAATTCCATTCAAAACGTGAAACTTGTACATTATATTCATGCAATGCACACAGACCAATGTATTTCCAATGTTCATTACATTTAAATTTGATATTCATAAGTGACAACTAATGAAAACTCCAAATTTGGTATCTCAAAAAATTAGAATATTCTGAAAAGGCTGAATATAGAAGACACCTGCTGCCACTCTAATCAGCTGATTTACTCAAAACACCTGCAAAGGCCTTTAAAAGGTCCCTCAGTCTTGTTTTGAAGGCACCACAATCATGGGGAAGACTTCTGACTTAACAGCTGTCCAAAAGACAATCATTGACACCTTGCACAAGGAGGGCAAGACACAAAAGGTGATTGCTAAAGAAGCTGGCTGTTCGCAGAGCTCTGTGTCCAAGCACATTAACAGACAGGCGAAGGGACGGAAAAAATGTGGTAGAAAAAAGTGTACAAGCTCTAGGGATAACCGCACCCTGCAGAGAATTGTGACGACAAACCCATTCAAAAATGTGGGGGAGATCCACAAAGAGTGGACTGCAGCTGGAGTCAGCGCTTCAAGAACCACCACGAGGAGACTCATGAAAGACATGGGATTCAGGTGTCGCATTCCGTGTGTCAAGCCACTCTTGAACAAGAAACAGCGCAAGAAGCGTCTCGCCTGGGCCAAGGACAAAAAGGACTGGACTGATGCTGAGTGGTCCAAAGTTATGTTTTCTGATGAAAGCAAGTTCTGCATTTCCTTTGGAAATCAAGGACCCAGAGTCTGGAGGAAGAGCGGAGAAGCACAGAATCCACGTTGCATGAGGTCCAGTGTAAAGTTTCCACCGTCAGTGATGGTGTGGGGTGCCATGTCATCTGCCGGTGTTGGCCCACTCTGTTTCCTGAGGTCCAGGGTCAATGCAGCCGTCTACCAGGAAGTTTTAGAGCACTTCATGCTTCCTGCTGCTGACCAACTTTATGGGGATGCAGACTTCACCTTTCAACAGGACTTGGCACCTGCACACAGTGCCAAAACCACCAGCACCTGGTTCAAGGACCATGGTATCCCTGTCCTTGATTGGCCAGCAAACTCGCCTGACCTTAACCCCATAGAAAATCTATGGGGTATTGTGAAGCGGAGGATGCAATACGCTAGACCCAACAATGCAGAGGAGCTGAAGACGACTATCAGAGCAACCTGGGCTCTCATAACACCTGAGCAGTGCCACAGACTGATCGAGTCCATGCCACGCCGCATTACTGCAGTTATTGAGGCAAAAGGAGCCCCGACTAAGTATTGAGTGCTATACATGCACATTCTTTTCATGTTCATTCTTTTCAGTTGGCCAACATTAGAGAAACAAACATTTTTTCATTGGCCTTTAGAATATTCTAATTTTCTGAGATACCAGATTTGATGTTTTCATTGGTTGTCACCTATAAATATCAAAATTAAACGTAATAAACATCGGAAATACATTGGTCTGTGTGCATTGCATGAATATAATGTACAAGTTTCACGTTTTGAATGGAATTACTGAAATATTTTCAACCTTTTGATGATATTCTAATTTACTGGCCAGCACTTGTAATTTAAAAGCCCTTTGGGGTACATTTTGGTGAATCTAACCGTTGTGCTTGAAGCCATTCATTTAGAAGGTCCACCTTCTTTGAACCAAACTCCATTTTAGAGCTTCACCATAACAACAAGATGGAAGTGACATCATCCTTCCTCTATTCTGCTCTTTTAACCTATTCAGCCCACTTTGGCGTGATTTGATCCAACTGCTTTCCCTACATGCTTTTTACTGGTTAATCACAGTGACACTAATTCATCCCAAAGTAAGGGGTTTGTGGCATCCGTTACTCAAGATGGCTGCAGACCGTGACAAACTATTGATGGATTTTCTCACTGAAATGAAGCATGAGCTGTCCAACCTGAGACAGGAAGTACAGATGACCAGACAACATGTACAGAATTTGTGTGTAAAGCCTGGGGCACACTGGAGACAGATGCGCCATAGAAGCGCCACGGTTTTCAGAAGTCAAGTGGTTACACAGAATGCGTGGCGCCGCTGACCGCTTATTGGAAAATCGTGCAATAGTCACAACAACACGCGGGACTCGAGAACAGGAAGCGGAAAGTGACTCTTTTGTTTTTACGTGATCAGACTTGCCATCATGTTTGAGAGACTCTAATTCATTTAAAATAGGTAAGTATGCTATTTATTAGAATATTTTAAGATCAATTGTACTTTAAAGTTATCAATACTGTGGTTGGGTTTGTGCCGTAAAGCTGTTCCGCGTCATAATGTCTGTTGCAAACAGCGGCTTTTCGGCATTGAAATAGAACTAGCGCCTATCTTTAGTGCCTCTGCACTTCTGGGACGCGGCGCTACGCTCCCTGTTGTAACGATTTGTAGGTGGTTACTTTTAATAAATTGTTAATAGAATGTAAAAGGTATTCAACAAAATGTCATATTCCATAAAAATATTTGTTTCCGTCTGTAGGGATGGGCTTGGTGATGAAAAAGGACTGATGTGGGAATGGAAACACACAATTTGATGGTAAACAAGTAAAAATTTTGCACACTGGGCCTTTAAAGATTTCACAAGCCAGAAAGGGGGTGAGATGTGGTTCAGCACTATTGAGTTTTAATGAAATTATTCTCATTTAATAATCAGTTGTCTGTCATGCTTTTGAAGAATCATCCACACATTTGACTAAGGGGGTACTTGAGAAAATGGCTCAAGTTAAATAGGTTAGTTGATCTGCATACTAGGTTTATGGAATAAGTTGAAAATATACAAAAGTCTAAACTGGTGTTTATTTTAAACAAGTTTTCTTAATCTATAAAGACTGTTTTTATAGTAAGCTGACTTATCCTACTTGGCATTGAAGTTATTTTACTTAAAAACAATGTATACACCATGTTATTTTTCTAAAGTGACAAGTGATCACCAAGTTTATTCCAAAAGCTGTTTGAATATCTTTTATAAGTATACTGGAATCAAACTGTCCCATTAAGGGGTTGAGTTTAAAACGACTTAGATAACAAAGATATCCCTAACAATGTCTGCATGCCTAAGGTGGGTAAACAGTTTCTCAGAGGTTCAAATAGTCCTGCAATGTTCAGAAACATAATTCTGTGTGGTTTGGTTTTTAGCAACCCCAAACCCCAAAGTGCTCCAAATTCAGACAATCACCCAGCTGCTTAACCAACAGCAAGCTTTCCTCCCAGATTAGCTTTTAACTCCAGCTTGAATTGTACACAGCAAGTTTACATGCGTTCATCAAACTGCACTGATGACAGCTTTTGGTTTTACACACGAGCTTACTGATTGTACAACCAGGCTGAGCTTACCCAGCACCCCACTGGCTGAACTGTCCAGGGTTCCTCCGTGACCCATCTTCAGACTCTGTTTCCTCCTCTTCCGCGGGTTTGTGCATTCGACACCCGCTTCTGAAGAATAAACAGACAGAACATCTGATTGTATTTATTTTCAGAGCAAAAGCCGTGCTTTTTGGTGAATTACCTCTGTATAAGGCTTCTTTGAAGGCATTCAACACGTCAGCAGAAGTCGGTCCTTGTTTTTTATGTATCGCTAAAAGTCCGTGTAAAGACTGTAGTTTAGACAGAGAACTTGTGACGGGAGCAGCACACATGTTTTTCCAGCCACCTTCTTCTTCTACTACTACTTCTAAGTTGTATGGCGGTTGTCACGCAACGTAAAGGTGCATTACCGCCCCCTACTGTAGTGGAGTGTGGACCGTGAACCTAAATACCACCAGATACTAAATCCCCAAACAGAAATGATACTAATGCCAATAACTGAAAATAAATGAAAAATGGAGAGATAAACACAATTAAATGAAATTAAATTATTAAATTGTTAAGAAAACAATATTTTTTTTCTTTAGCGTTTAAGATGATGATTATAGTGTTTTTTAACAAGTTTTATTTAACCAATGAAGCTTACAGGCTTACATAAGAATCAATATTTACAGTTGAATTCTGAGCATGACAAAAAAAAGCAGGTGTACAAACAGAAACAATAATATTAATCTAGCTCAATATCAACCTGCAGAAATCATAACCAAAAAATATATATATATATATATATATATATATATTACATCAAACAACATTAGGGGTAAAGGAAACATTCACCAAATTGTTATAGAGCCAAATGGCTTTCTTGGAACTACATAATTTAAGAGAATCCATAAAGGATGCAAGTTCTTTCAAAAAAACAATAAAGATCGGTTTGATATTGCCAAATTTACATTTGTGTATAAAGAATTTAGCGAAAATAATCAAATTATTGACAGTGAATTGCTGCATTTTATTTTCCAAAATAATACCATACTTGATGTCAGAAAAAGATAAGGAGCGTATAATGAAATTATTATGCGTTAACCACGAGTGAAAACTATCCCAGAAATATTTGGTACAGATGCATGTGAAGAATAAATGTATCTCAGTTTCTATATTAGAAGTGCAAAAGGCACAATCGTTCTCTCCAATATTAAATTTAGACTGCAAGAAATCTTTGCAAGGATAAATACTGTTTATAGTTTTAAAATGAACTTCCTTGGCTTTAGGAGGGATTGGGAATTTGAGATAGTTGTGTAACGGAATTGAAGTGATGTAACTATCTAAAGTTGTATTTTAATACACTGTAGGTAGTTCACTTTTTATAAACAGAAGAATAGGCTGTTTTTATCATCAGGGAGTTTAATTAAACACTCTGTATTGACTTTGAGACAAGAAAAGAGAGAGATGGGATCGTTTGAGAATCTTTAATTTCTGAATTATAAATTCTAAACAATCTACCAGGACTACCTCTGTGATGGATGAAAATGGATTCGGATGTTGTGTTGGTGCGTGTGTGTGTGTGTCTGGTTCAGACTCTCTAGGCTGACGTCAATGAATCTGGTCGTCTTTGTTATGACTAGATATCACGAGGCTTATAAAGTGATGACATGAGCCGCTATTTTGCCGTGTACGTACCCAGTGGGGGTCTCCCAGGTAGATCAGGAAATGCCAGGTCTGGAGACCTCGGATGTACGCTGGAGCTGTCGGTGCAGCGATCACAACGTTTCAAAGCCCGTCTGGAGGGTCGACCCCGGTACCGTTCGGCGGCGTCAGCAGGTGCTCTTATTTTGAAAGGACGTCGTCTGGTTGTTGTTGGTCTCTCTTCCATTAGACCAAGCACGGGTACGGAGTAGATGGAGTTAAACACCTTTTAAGTTGACAGAACGAGGAGACAAATGATCAGAAGTCCATTCACTGTTTCACCGCTCATGAGGGGGAGAGCCTTTGCAACATACAGCCGGTCCCGCGACCTGCTCCCGTCAGTTGCTTCGGACAGACTCTCGCCGTTCTGCTGAAAACGGCTGATTTTTATTGAAGATTACAGGAATGTTACATACGTAGTTTGCCATACACACACGTAATTCTGCCATCTGCACCTGCAGACGCACGTCAGCTAATAGCCTTGTTAATGAAAGACCAATTCATCCCAAGGACATGCAACCTTGAGATGATCAGGACACATCCTGCAACATCCTTTGCTAACAAAGACAGTTGTTCTTGTATTGAGGAACTGAAGGAAGGAACGCTTTCACTCCCTTATGCAGCTGTTCAGCTTGAGCAGAAAAGGCACAGAGAGGTCTTTGATATTATAACAAGATTCCATGAAAAGGCATATAATAATGTATTTATGATAATATATAAGGGGCAAAAGTGAGAGATACATATTTAATCATATAAAAGAGCTTATAATAATATATGAAAGAGCTTATATGAGAGATATATATTTTCAATCCCCCTTTTGAACTCTTTTAAGAGTTCAATAAAGATATAAGAAATCAAAACAATAACACCAAATTCCATCAAAAAGAATCCAATAAGCAAAGTTTTAAAATACCAATACAAACAACCAATCAGATTACATTTACTCATCTTTCTAGCAGTAAACTAATACAAAAAACATGATCATACTTTCAACTGAACATGTTACAACATGTATGGATCGCATGCAACTCCATATGAGGGCGAAAAACCCTAATTATCATATGTTTATAGGGAAAATTCCCCCATGTCCCCCCATTTGTCATATCTCAATTTTGGGGCGAACGCCTGTTGGCATAGAGTGTGCATGCCTAGGACATCAATGATCAAAAGAAATAAAAACAACACAATCAAAAAACTCATAGAAATAAACAGTTTAAGGGATTGTTACAGAAATCACTCAATATTCTCACACTCTAACAACATCTTCTTCATCATCAGAGTCATCACTTTCATCAGAGGGTTCCCCTCCCAAATAGATTTTAGGATTGGCTAGTAACAAGGGCATCTGGATAATTGGGTCAGCAGGTGGAGGAGAGATGGCAGTGGTGATCAATATGTGCATTCAGAATTGAGTTTGGAAATGCAATGAGTGTAAACATATATCTAATACTAAACAGGTAAATGAATAATAATATAAAATGAGTAGTGGGTATAAAATATAATCCTTGTAAAATAAATGAGGGTGTTAAATAGAACCCTTGTAGAATGTTCATAGGGTGGTTACTTCTTCCCCCTGTTGAGGTCCTTTCACTGGCTCCAGGCAGCTGCAGGGGGTGATGATGTCAAGATTCTCGTCCTGCAGGATGTGGTGGCAGCTTGGCATGCTACTGTAGTCAGCTACTTCTCTTCCTGGTTTTTTGGATCCTTTCTCTGGTTAGGCAGATGTCAGCTGCTTCTCTTCCAGGTTAGGCTCCTCCCGTCCAGCCGGACAGCGTGTGACGTCCTCTCCGTGATCCTGTATGGCTCAGTCCACCTCGGTTCCGTCCACTTCCTTTTGGTGACTTTTAGCAGGACCCAGACGCCTGGCACCGAAGGCGAAGCATCTTCGTGTGCGTGGTTTTGGTCCAATGAAGGCTTTCTCGACTTGTGCAGTCCAATTGAGCTTTGGCAGATAGTTGGTAGGAAGATTCACACTCCGGCCGGACCAGAAGTTCCCCGAACCGATCGCCTAGGGATTAAAGGTTATGCACAAAAATGTCCTAGCTCTTACTGACCCTAGCCTCTGATACCTTCAACATCAGACACATACAGTTACGAACAGCAAGCGCAGTTAAAGGTACAGTGACATCACGACATGGACACACACAGACACACAAACACATACACATGCACATACACACACAGAGAGAGGGAGAGAGTAAGAATGTGTGTGGGAGAAAGAAATGAGTGGGATCCACTTCGCCACCAGCATCTCCACCTGTGTCACAGGGAAAAAATTACAAAGAAATTAAAACATAAAGCAAACAACAATAATTCAATGAGTATAAATGATCAAACTAAAATATACAACCATGCATGGGTTTTATAACAGTTCCGGCAACACTGGAGAGGAAGCCTTGTATAATGAATTCTTAAGATGTCCTTCATCAATTAGAGGTTATAGCCAAATTGTTTCAGGATCCTGAAGTTGAATTGGTCAATTTACTCAGAATAGCCCAATGGCTTTGTTGATGTTTCTCAAGGCTCAGCCACGCCCATATAGATAAATAAACAAACAAACAAGACAAACACAGTCAAACACACGGTCCATACACGTCTCTGTGCCCTCACACACCAAGCAAATGTCAGACTGAAGCGAAAGTGTGAAAACACTTAACCTAACGCTAAATCAGTGGAAAGAAAAAAATAAGACCTAAAGCGTGTAATCAAATTAATCCAACAAAACTTCCCATAACTGCCGTTCTAAACTCATGTTGCGGTGTGATCTCTCCAATTAGAAATTAGGACAACCACTTTTACTATCAATTCAACCAAATAGTTTCAGGTTGTCCCTTACCTAAACTACCTGTCTTTCTTACCTTCTTTCTTTCTTTCTTTCTTTTTTAGGAACACTACTCGCACAAGAAATCCTAAGAATTAATTCACTACTTAAGGTTAATTCATAAATAACGAAACTGCAGTTACAGGTTTGTTTGTGCATAGTATTGGTAATCAGCAGTTTTTTCCTTATCTCCTCATCTAGAAGTGTTTCTGTGCTACTCCTCCATCTATAACACAAGTTAGTATCATCCTTAAAGCATCTGAAATTAAGCTGCATTGCTAAATCAATAACGTGATTTGTGCTAAGAAATACTCCCCTATCCTCTTCCTTTTTCCAGTGGCGCTGAATGACAGATTTTAGATCACTTTAACTTTTTATCACTATTACGTTTCATTTAATTAATTTTGCTTTTTCTCTCTTATTTTTGTCTATTTATTTATTTATGTTATTTACTTATTTATCATGCCATCCTGTGATGATAATCTTAAAGACTTTTTAGCCAATTGTCGTCAAAAAGGCCATTTAAAAATATTATGTTAAAGATTTCACAAGATAAAAATGTGAACATAATTTTTATCGAATGAGGGGTACAATTATTCAATATTTTTGTGACATTATTTTCTACGTTAGAACTTACAGCTGATAGAAAAATATAGGATCAGCTAGGTTTGGCTAGATCTGTTGGGAAACTCAACGGAGCTGAAACAACACTGTTGTCTCGGATGAGATGTTCCATGAATCATTTAGTCAGCTGGATGCCAAATTATTCATTTAATGTTTATTTTTATGCAATGAATGGAATGGGATGGAACGTTACTATAAACTATCCGGAAATTTGCGCATGTTTGCTCGAAGGAGAGAACTGTTGAAGCCTAAAGCGTTCTCCTAGACTTATAAATAGACACCGTTTCCTTAACCAATGAAAATAAGTGATGACGCTGATGTATTCCGTTTTGAAAAGAAAATAAGGCTTTACTGCATGTCCGCTGCAGCTGAGAATCCTAGGACAATAAAGATTATATTGACGTCCAATGGTGAGTTGGGCTGAAATCCAGGTTACTAATCCTATTATTTATTTATTTATTGATATTATTATTATCTTTTTTTAGGCTAACTTTCTCAGTTAACTATGTTCTACAGTAGTTTAGTAAATTTTCCACAGTTCTGACATTTCATCAATTCAACTGGTTGTTGCCAAAAAGCCTTGTTCATTACCTGACTGCAGCAAGCACTCTTTTACTGGGTGTAACCATAGGAAACAGTCTCTTTTGAGCCTCTCTTTGTAAGTCCAGGATGACCACCGTCATTGATTGAAGTTCACATGTTAGCACACATGCTCCTCCCCTTTGTACTTTGTTTCATCAGCAGCAGGGCAAATAAGTTTCTGCCTCTTTGTCCATCTTGTAGTGCTCCCCGTCTTTATGTTATGAGTCACAGCTTTTGGTGAGGGCTTCCAGGTTCTCTTTGTATAGAAGTCAGAGCCAAACATTCTTTGCAGCTGGTTGTGACAGGCCCACCCAGTAAAGTTCATGCCTCCACAATGCACAGCAAACGTTTTCCTTAAATATGTTGATTGAGTTGAAATGACAGAACTTTCTCTTTTACAAATCAAAATCAACGATGGTTTCTAATATTTAGTCGACTTTATTGACTCAAAGGTAAATCTAGACTACTTCCTATGCACAATTTTTCTGAATCGTCAAATCGGTTCTACACAGGTTTTAAACTTTAGGCACAATCTATCCCAAATGCAAGATCCCTCCTTTCATTTTTTATTTATCTATTTTATTTTGGGAAAATAACTACCAGTTTTTAACTCAAAACAGCCTAATACAGTTTCTAGCCAGGTTACAGGAAATAATACTTAGTTTATCTGTTTTTTCATTATTCAGCATCTCAAAATCCAGCCATTAACGTTAATGGTTCTTAAAGTTGAGGCAAGACAATTATTGGATTTTGTTTTATAGCAAGATTTAACAAATATTTTATTTCCTTACTGATTATTTGTTAATTTTATGGTTTTCATAAAGATGATCCTGAGAGGTTCAGAGCTGCTTTTCGCAGCACCCTGTGCTATTTTTAGACTGCGGAACTCCTGTGTGTAAAAGTGGGTGGAGTCAGGTCCTCAGGCTGAAACTCCAGTCATTCTCACTAGATCTGTCCGAGAGGAAGGATCTCCTGAATACCCTAACCAGAAGCCTTAAGGTACGTCCAAAACACCGAAAAATATCCTTTCTAAAGTCACAAATTGCTTAAAACTGCATGTTACACAGAAAAACTGTGAGAGCGAGGGAGTCCAGCTGACTCCACGGCCCATAATCAGACAAAATACTTCCTTTATAACCACAACCATACAACTTTTGTATTTTAAAGGATTTTCTTGTCCTCACACTAACGATAAATTCTTTTTCTATTGTTTCCACAGTCTCTCGAACTAAATAACCGTCTAGTAAAAACATGGACCGCACCCTGTTTCTCAAGCAGCTGCTCCCTCTATTAAAAACTGCGTCATTCAGAAGATCCAGCGAAAGCAGCATTTACTTCTCATGCAAGAAGACACACATTCACTCATTCACAAGGCACAGAGACATTCTTTGTTTGTCACAGTCTCTTTTTATTATTATTATTATTTTTTTTAAAGTAAGTCAGTTCGTCACTTATTTATTCTCTCTCTATATATATATAATATTTTAAGCACAGAATTTTTTTAACACTGCACTGGTTATTTTCAGAATTTAATGCTTACTATGCTTTTAAGCAGGCCTTATGTAACATTAGAGCAAATCCAATTGCAATTTTTTTGAGAGCGCTCTGAGGAATAGTTTATATATTTATTTTCTGCAGATCTGTTTTGATTTTACTGTTTAGCAGCTATATGACTATATTTCTAAAATAAAGCTGTCATTTACATCCTTACTTGCGTTTCTTGGTGGTTTTTTCCCTTTTTTCATCTCCAGGTCACTTAACCCCCAGATCGGGGTCACTCACATGCTGCCCCACACACAAATGATTATCACGCTTCTACACTACATATGTATATATGTATACACATATACATACATACACACATACATATGCATATGTTACTTTAAAAACCTTTTATTTATTAACTTATGGTGTTCTGTTCAAAGACTGATCAGAACAGGGTTGCAGAATTTGAATTTTGCGTAGCTCCAAACATTAATTTTAGCACTGCAGTGTAATTTACATATACGAGTTGCAACTTTTTAAAGCTCTTATTATCTTATTTATTTATTTTCTGGTACCGCATCAGGCCTTCACACACACACCCAGCGCTGTACACACACACACACACACACGGAGCTCCCAAAACTCTGCTCTGCATTCTGCACTCTCCTAGTGCTGCACTTTCAATCCAGAGCCGTAAGCAGCCTCTTGCTGCGCCTCACACACACAGGCTGAACTCAGCTTACACACACAGGAAGCTTGTCTACAGCTGTGCCTTTTTCTCTTGATTCTGCAGCCTTCACTTCCCAAATCTTTCTCCAGTTACCTCTACTGTTAACATCTACCCCTTTTTTCTTCATCGCCTCTTCCGCTGACTTTCTCAATAAAACCTTATTTCTCGTGGCTTCAACTGGGCTGCTTGTCATATTTAAACATTGCTCATTTTATGCAAAAACAGCCAAAAGCACGCAGAAATAGCCAAAAGCACTGCTCTCTTCACACAGAAGCAGTCAAAACATTTATCATCTTATGCAAAAACAGTTACCTCAGAACATTTTTCTCATCTCATGCATAAGGCCCTTGACCTTAAAAATCCAGGGAGCTCTCTTTAGCCTCCCCTTCCCTTAACACAAAACCAGGTCCTTGACCTTAAAATCCAGGGAGCTCTCTTTAGCCTCCCAGGCCCTTTCAGCCCGTACCAGGTCCTCGACCTGTACTCTTTAAATTTAGGGAGCTCTCTTTAGCCTCCCAGGGCCTTAACCCAAAAACCAGGTCCCTGACCTGTAGAATTTTAGGCTTCCCACACCTATGGACTCCAACCAAGCTTTATATAACCTCGTTATATTTTCTATTCACTCGTCAGTAAATAGTGTGGTCAGCCACAACCTGGAAAATGGAATTTAGGACCTTGTCCTGGGCCTCCAACCCTTCTTTAAATGGAATTTAGAGCTTATTAATGCTCTGGGCCTCCAACCCTTCTTTAAATGGAATTTAGAGCTTATTAATGCTCTGGGCCTCCAACCCCTATGGAATTTAGGGCTTCTTAAATAACCCTGGGCCTCCAACCCCTTTTTCTGTACTATTTCCTTTTCTCATTTACTCATTAAACCATTAGAAAATCCTCATTTCATTTCACCATTAAACCATTACAAAAAAATCTCTTATTCTTTCTGCACTTGTCTCCACTTTCTTCTCCAACTATTATTTTAGGACCACAGCTACTATGATTCTGGACACAAAAGACTTTGGATAAATCCAATGAGCAGATTTTAGAAAATAAGGTTCTGCTCACCTTGTTTTCCACCGCGGTGTTCTGTGCCAAGATCGTTCACTGGGTCGGTTGGTCAAATTGTCCTCCAAAAACTCCTTTTTCTTCAAAAAGAAAAAATCCTGTTCGTGACGCCAAATTTGTTGGTCTCTCTTCCATTAGACCAAGCACGGGTACGGAGTAGATGGAGTTAAACACCTTTTAAGTTGACAGAACGAGGAGACAAATGATCAGAAGTCCATTCACTGTTTCACCGCTCATGAGGGGGAGAGCCTTTGCAACATACAGCCGGTCCCGCGACCTGCTCCCGTCAGTTGCTTCGGACAGACTCTCCCCGTTCTGCTGAAAACGGCTGATTTTTATTGAAGATTACAGGAATGTTACATACGTAGTTTGCCATACACACACGTAATTCTGCCATCTGCACCTGCAGACGCACGTCAGCTAATAGCCTTGTTAATGAAAGACCAATTCATCCCAAGGACATGCAACCTTGAGATGATCAGGACACATCCTGCAACATCCTTTGCTAACAAAGACAGTTGTTCTTGTATTGAGGAACTGAAGGAAGGAACGCTTTCACTCCCTTATGCAGCTGTTCAGCTTGAGCAGAAAAGGCACAGAGAGGTCTTTGATATTATAACAAGATTCCATGAAAAGGCATATAATAATGTATTTATGATAATATATAAGGGGCAAAAGTGAGAGATACATATTTAATCATATAAAAGAGCTTATAATAATATATGAAAGAGCTTATATGAGAGATATATATTTTCATTGTTAAACGACGAAAATCTCCCACTTCACAGTTCTTAGTTTAAAGACGAAACACATCTGGCCAGGCTGTGCTTTTCTTTAGGATGACGGTGAATAGAACTGAAGTCAAAATGGAACTGACTTAAAAAAGGCATTGCCTTGTTTTATATCTCTGAATTGTTGATAAGTTGGAGTAAAGTGGATTGGACACTTGAAGTCAACACCAGATTCTCCTGCGGCAGCCGAAAGCTCTGATTGGTTGGAACAATGTGTCATGCGTTTCTATGGAGATGAGGATCAGTATGTCTGTGCCGTAGTCCTGTTTTCATTAAACATAATTCATGACATATTTATTTCACAGATCATTCACTTGATTATTGTTGATCAACATCTGTTTTGCTTAATAATTTTAATCACAAATAAAGTACTTTGATTAAGTAAAGCTTCTTCTTCTCCTTCGGACTCTTCTCCTGGAATGTAAACAGTCTGAGGAACACCCGACCTTGGTTTTTCTACACGGGTGTTATTGTGCACAGGGGGCAGCTGTGTGGAGTTGAAAACAATGAACTTCATAACCTTACAGTTGCATCTAATGTTTTTAGCATCAGAATTACTAAACTGACGTACTAATTCCCGTCTTCTAAGAGGTAAGGGAAAGAGGGCGTCAGTGAGCCAACATCTAAGGATTTTATTATTGCAGTTCCTGTCCACAAAAGAACAGTTCTTAATTGTTAAAGGAGGCATTATTGGAATAAGGTGAGAGTACAACAAAGTGCCTTTCAAATTAGCATATATAGCTGGTGGGATTGCCTTGATTACCTCGGCATATTGCTTAGAAGAACAAGTTAGGTTAAATGTGTGATTGAAAGCCGTAAAATTAAGAAATTCTCCATTCTGGTCCATCAAATGCAAAACGGACCATACTCCATGGAGATACCAATCATTAAAAAAAAAGATTTCCTTTTAATCAGGATATTACGGTTGTTCCATATTGGCGTGTTGTGCGGTGTGAAGTTATGTGTATACATTAATTTCCAGTATTGTAGAACTTGCTCGTGAAATTTGGATAACTTAATAGGGAGTTTGGATAATTCAAAGTCACATTGAAGAA
The DNA here is from genome assembly GCF_043380555.1 of Nothobranchius furzeri. NCBI lineage: Eukaryota > Metazoa > Chordata > Actinopteri > Cyprinodontiformes > Nothobranchiidae > Nothobranchius > Nothobranchius furzeri. The sequence goes on from NC_091756.1 coordinate 20,665,018, forward strand.
GCAATTGGATTCCGCCTACACTGGAGAAAATTTTAGCAGGAAGATTAAACCACAACATATTTAAATTCTTTATAAAATTTTGTAGCTATTTTAACTTAAGTGCACCATTCATTATATCAAAATCGATTGCACTGAGACCCCCTTCCTCTATTGATTTGATGATGTCATTCCTTATTATATAATGATGTCTGTTTTTCCATATGAAGTTAAAATTGTTTTGGTTAATTTCTTTAATAATATTTTGAGGAATTCTTAGAGAATAAGCCGGGTAGATAATTCTTGACAATCCTTCCATCTTGGATAGAAGTAATCTACCAAAAATTGAGAGATCTCTTTGTAGCCATATGTTTAAAATACTTTTACTCTTTTTAATTAAGCTTTCAAAATTACATTTTACTCTCGTTTCTAAGTTTTTTGAGATTGTAATCCCCAAATACTTGACTTGATCTTTAACAGGTATGCCATGCAGAGTTGTTTGAGGATGATCATGGATGGCCATTAATTCACATTTATCTATGTTTAAATAAAGGTCTGAGGCTTCTGAAAAACAATTAACTACTTGTAAAAAAATTGGGATCTGTTCCTTATTTTTAAGGAAGAGCGTAGTATCGTCTGCCAGTTGAATTATAGCTAACGAATTACCAAAAACATCTAATTTCTCTATCTGACTATTCTTAATCATGATGCTGAGAATTTCCACGACCATGATAAAAAGAAGAGGGGAGGCAGGACACCCCTGTCGGATGCCTCTTTCAATGTTGAAACGTTTGCAGGTTCCAGATGGCAACAGTACAGTACTATTAATATCCCTGTATAAGGTTTGAACAATTTCACACAACTTTGTTCCAAAGCCAAAATGGTGTAGCGTGTCTAACATGAAGGAATGGTTGACTCGGTCAAAGGCTTTGCAGAAATCCAAAAAAAGAACAAAGCCATCATCCTCAATTGTGTCCCTGTAATCTAACAAATCTAGGACCAACCTAATGTTGTTATGTATGGAGCGACCTCTGATAAACCCAGATTGGGAATCGCTGATGATTTGTAAAATACCTTCTTTGAGCCTATTAGCCACAACATGAGCGAGTATTTTGTAGTCCACATTAAGGAGCGTAATTGGTCTTAGATTGCTTAGAATTTTGCTATCTTTGCCATTCTTCGGAATCAAAGAGATGAGTCCTTGTTTCATAGACGGCATCAAAGATTTAGTTTGGATACATTCTTGTAATGCAAAAAAGAGAAGATCTTTTATATTATTCCAAAAATGTTTATAAAAGTCAGATGTCAGACCATCTTGACCAGGGGATTTCCCAGCGGAAAGTTGTTTGGCTGCTGCCTCTACTTCAAAAATCTCAATCTCTGCATCACATATCATTTTAAATTCCTGACTGATTTTTGGGATGAGATGTGTAATATTATCCAATAGGTTTGATTCATTGCCACTAGATGATGAATAGAGGTCTTTATAAAATGTATAAACTTCTTCAGCAATCATTTTGGTATCCGTGCATTCTACATCGTTGATGATAAGTGAATTAATTAAATTCCTCTCCTGTCGTCTTTTTTCAAGTCCACAAAAGTATGTGGTATTGCGTTCACCTTCCTCAAGCCATTTCGCTCTTGATCTAATAAAAGCACCTCTAGCTTTCCGAGAGCTCAGCTCATCCAACTTAGATTTAAGATTTATTTAAGTGGCTCTGTCTGCATTTAACATTGGAGTTTTCATACAGTATTCGTCAAGTTCATGTATTAATTTAATTTATTTTTCTCTCGAGGATTTACTTCTCTTAATTCCAAAAGTTATTGCAGATTGCCTTACTTTAAATTTGAAAAATTCCCATCTATTGCAATAACTTCCTCTTGTGACATCATATCTAATTTATAACATTAGATTATTAATCAAGTCGCAAAATTCACTGTCTTTTAAAAGGTCAGAGTTAAATTTCCAAAAAACATTTTTTTGTGTGTTCATCTCTGGAGTTAATTTAAGAGAAATTAGGCAATGATCAGTTAGAGGCGCATTAGAGATAAAGACGTCTGTAGCTGTATTGGCTAACGGTGGGGAAACCAGCCATAGATCAATCCTTGATCTTATCATTCCATTAGGTTTAATCCATGAGAATTGCTTGGTATTAGGATTATTGTTTCTCCAAATATCAATCAATGAGAAAGAGTTACATAAATCATTCAAAATTGGATTAACGTGCAGAACATTAAATTTGGATGGGTCTCTGTCCAAATAATCATCTGGTGCAAGATTAAAATCTCCTCCAAACAGAATTAAGTCTGTGTGATAAAGAGTTTTGTAGTCAGAAACAACGTTACTGATTTCTAGGAACAACTTCCTATTCTGTGTGGCATTATTATATCCATAAACATTGGTTAGAATTATGTATGCATTGTCAATCTTTAAACCCGCAGTCAACCAGTGGCCATTATTGTCCGATCTGAAAGTGATAACATTACCGGGACATTTGTTGAAGCATATAGCAACTCCAGCTAAGTGGTTGCCTCCATGGCTGAAGAGAATTTTATCTCCCCATTGCGCTGTCCAGTAGGTGGCATCAGAAGCACAGGAGTGAGTTTCTTGTAGAAGAACACATTGGTAGTTCCTTCCTTTTACAGTGTAAGAACACTGCTTTTCGTTTTAAGTTGTCCTTAATACCCCTAGAATTAAGAAAACCAAAGTTTAAAGTTTCTTTTAACACATTCATCTGCTGGGTAACCTTGCAGCAGCTTAAACTCACAACAAAAGATAACAAAGAGAGCGAAAGTCACGTAGAGTTCTTCTAGGAAAAAGAAGGATAAGTCTGGTTTTTCCTCATAAATAAAGATTCCCACACTATGTAATACGCCGACCATTGATATATCCATAAGGACCACGGAAGTAGGCCTTCTTCCCCTCCTGACGTGCTTGCTTGATCCGTGGCCACAGCACCTCCCTTGCTTCTTTAACCTCCTTGGTGAGGTCTTCAGCGAACCTGATGCCTGCATCTTGGCAGATCTTTGAATTTTTTGTCATCTTCCAAAAGGCGTCTCTATGGTGTCGTTAAGGGAATTGAATGATGACATCTCTCACTCTTCCATTTTCCCTCTGACCGATGCGGTGTACAGTATCCACAATCTCATCCATTTTCTCTGCCCACTGCGGCGCAATCTTCTTGAGAAGGTCTACCACAACCTGACGTGTGTCTTCGTTGGCAGATTCTTTCAAACCTTTAATTTTGATGTTCCATCTCCTTTTGTAATTATCAAGTTCACAACATTTTTCTTTCAACAGCGTGAGTTCAGATTTCAAACCGGCCACTTCGTTTTCTATGTTGTTCACTTTCTGCTTACAGTCTTTAATTTCAGCCGCATTGAACTCGGTCGCTTTAGCCACGTTAAGTAGCATAGCACAGTTTTGTATTAGCTTAGCATCAAGGTCTTTCATGCGCTCTTCCTGCGATTCAAATTTGACTGTGAGTTTGTTGATAGCAGCCAAGATCACGGAACCTGATACCTCATCATCATTCGGTTTCGGTACCTTACAGGTGGTAACTTTAGATGGCGTGGAGGGAGCCGACGCATCTCGGGGTCTTTTATCACTTTGGCGGTCATATCCATGGCACATTCGTGGTCTGCTTGTTTCCGAGCAGTAGCTGGAGTGTTGGCTTTCAGCTTAGACATCTTAATGGACTGCCCTATTTAAGTCTATAAAATCCAATGTGATTCGGTGGGAAATACAAGTTTTAAGCAGTAATTTTGAGGAAAGTAACCAGGAGCACAGATAAGGTAGAACTGCTCAGGCCGCCATCTTGCCTCTCCCCCCGATTATAGTGTTAGTTTTGTCAGACTTGAAATGTTTGTTACCCTCAGGGCGTGTCCTCTCTGGCAGCCATCTTGTAGCAGTTAAAGGGGGAACCTGCCTCAAATGTAGGCTGAGCCCGAATCCAGAGGAAGGATGCTTGTAAGAGCGCATTTTGAGGTCGATGACGTCAAAGCGCAGCGACGAGTACTGTCCGAATTCCAAGAATCCTCATTATTGTGTCCTCAAACGCGTCCTCGCTCCACCCACATTTCGAGGATGGGTCTGATGGATCCTCACAGGAGCAAGGGTATCCCAGCATGCTTTGCGCGCCGGCCGCTGGACTCGACACTCGCAACAACGGCGGACGGAGCGGGACAGCAGTACAGCTTAAAATGTAAGTTAGTTAAAAAAACAGCGGTCAAAAAAATAAAATACGTGTTTGGGCACTTTTGGTTTGTTTTTTTATATAAGATCTAATACCGCAAATTGTTTTTTTTTTTTTAATGTAATTTAAGGCTAAAACATGCCCCACCGAAAACCAGCTTGAATGTTTAATAGGAAAAAACCCACCATATACTAGCTTGATCCCAGCAGGCTTTTTAAAAGAAAATAGCGGTAGAAAAATAAGCTGAAAGCGGTTCTGTTTATAGACATTTTTCGTTTGTATAAGTACATTTTAAGCAGAAATCAGCGAGAACGAGCTTGTATGGTGGTCCCGTCATAATTCCTGTGTGTGTGTTTATTTAGCGAATAAAGCTTCTCATCATTTGTTTTAAGGTTAACACCCCACCGTAAACTTGATTGAAAGTCTAATAGGAAAAAACTCACTGTAAAAGAGCTTGCATCTTATGTAATCATGTAACGAACACCAAAAATAACGAAAACTAAGTTTAATGTTTATTTAAGTTAATTTTTAAGAAACCACATTACTGATTTAATGTTTTTAATTTCATTTTAGGCAGAAAAAAACACAGAACACAATTTTCATCTCCCATGTTGATAAATTAAAATATTGTTTATTGCATGTTTTATCAACTATGATTTATAATCAGACTTTGTTCTTCTATTCCTCTCTATTCTCATCCAGAACCAGTACCTTTAAGGAGCATCTGTAATTTCATTATGCCCACAGTGTTCTCTGTTGTTAAATGACAATAAAGCCTTGTAATTCTAATTCCCTTTGTCTGTAGGACTGCAAGTATCCAGGGTCAGGAGAGGGAGTCAGCGGAAAGCCCACTGCTGAAACCTGGCCCTGGTTTGTCCCCATGGACGAGGTGTTGGGACAGAGGCCTTCCCGAGGACACTCCAGGGCCAAGTGCAGCAGTGGGTGAGACAGAGGACAGGGAGAGTGGTGGAAGGAAGCCTGACTCCTCATCAGGCAGAAAAAGGAGAAGGGCTGATGAGCTCCTTGACCTGATCAGGGAGGACATGAGACAACAGAGGGAAGCGGAGGAGAGGAGAGAAAGAATGATGGACAGATTTTTAGCATTGATGGAAAGGATGGCAGAGAAATGGGGTTTTTTTTCTTTTAGTTTCTTCTGGTTCAGGTTCTATATATGTGTTTGAATGTTTTTGTTATTTGTTTAAATGTAATAAAATTTATATTAATTGATAACTCTTTTTTGATCATTAACAGTTTTATTATTCAGTTTTTAACAAGTAACAACATAGTAAATAAATTGTAAGGGAACACTGTAAGGAATAAAAGTAAAGATAAAAGTAAAATATATACAGTAAACTTGGAAAGCAGGGAGTCTTTGGTGGTGTTGCTAAATCTACTAAACATGGATCGAGGTGGATGGAGTGCAGGAACCGAGATCCGTGGCTGAACGTTTCTGGTTGGCAAGTGGAACATCAGACAGAGTGGTCTGCAGAGGGTGCTTCTGGATGCCTCATCTCACTGACCACTGCATCGTCCATCAAAAGGGTTTGCTGGGCTGGCTCAATCGACGGCTGTCACATCACTAACATTCAGATATATGCAAAAAAGGGGATCATGAGTATAATACTTGTAACTCTAGCAGATAACAGGACTAAATGATTTTTAAACTTTAAATACAAAGGCCGGTGACGTTTATTGAGCCGTCGCAGCTCCTCAAAAACCACAAATAAAATGAAATATTGCTGTGGATCCATTTTCAACGTCGCTACTAGCTTGTTAGCTTGTTAGCCTGTTTGCCGCCGTCACGGTAGCTAGGCAACTTGACCTGGGGGCGGGAATAAAAACGAGGCTAGTACTGTCCGAATTCAGAGCCGCTGACTTCCGGTTTTAGCGGTCTTGCAAGGACCCGGCCTTGCTAGACCGGCGAGGACCCGTACTCACAAGCATCCTTCCTCTGGATTCGAACACAGCCGTGGTCTTTTTATGGAAAATGTTTGAACATTATTGGAGGAACTTAGAGAAATGTCTAGAACAAATTATGTGCAAACTGCATGTGGTTTAAATGTATATTTCATTATTGAGATGGTTATATGAAACACTTTAATGTGCTTTTCTCCAGTGAAAGGCTGAGGTGATTGGCCAATCTTAATTGGAGACGGGGTCTTAAAGGTGTGTATATAGGTGGACTACTGGGTGTGGCGGAGGTCTGAGAGAGAATCTGTGAACCTGACAGACTCAGGAACTGGAAGAGGCATGGATAAGGAACCAGTTTGAGGGCTGAGAGAGAATAAATTGACTTCTTTGATTACTCTACCAAGAAGCATGATGAGTCCTTTTTCCTCACCACACTTCACAGTGTAAAAAAAATTAAATTAAATTAAATAATGTTTCCAGCCATGCTTGTTAAGAAAATAAGACTAAGATGCTCATCTGTGCCCCTGACAAGCTGGTTCCCAAAGTCAGACTCTGCTGGTCAGCTTTAGCCTAGTGAACTAGACCAAATTCTTGCTTTGCATAATATATTTATTTAGTCTGACTTGCCAGGCTAGGTCAGCTTTGCTTCTCACACCAAACCCTCTGTCAGGAATCTTGGTGTGACCTTTGACCCAGCTCTCACCCTGGATTCTCATGTCAGTTCTCTTGTTCGCTCTTCCTTCTTCCGTCTCAGAAACATTGCTAAGCTGAGTCCCATTCTGTCCCACTCTGAACTTGAGATTGTTATCCACACCTTCACACTTAGAGGGTGCGGCCTAAGGATTATACCCGATGGGAGGCGTGACAGTTCTGGGACCGTGGGTGTTTCTCAATGCCAAGAAACTCTGTGTGTGTAAGCTAGCCAGCTGAGCCTAGCTTGTTTCAAACACGTTGTAGAGCGGGTACAGTATAATTTGAGTTCGGAAGCGAGCGGCAGCGGAGGGCAGGGGCGGAGCGGAGATAGTGGAATTTTGTGGTACGAAGGTCACGGCTGTAGATCAACACCTGCAGCCGTAGACTATTCATCACATCTTCCTCGTTCTTCACGGCCGTGATGCGCTTGGATGAAAACATCTACCTCTTTAGCTCCTGATCAGCTGATGACAGCTTCAACACACCGCACTGCTTAACGCACACATTTTCTCATCAGTAACAGAAACGACGTTTTCATAAAAGAAGACGGTAATTAATTAGTTTGCTCGTTACTGAAAAAAAAAATTTTTTTAGTAAAGCCGTTATTTTAAACTGTGTTATTCCCATCACTGCTCTGTTGTGTCTACAGCATGCAGCGACTGAGACAGTGAGTACACTGAGGGTCTCCGCCCACCCGGCCAATCATCATCGTGTTTGTAAGTGCGTTACCGACACCTCTCTCTCCCTGGCTGTAGCTGAAGTGTGGCGGTCAGAAAGCCTCACACTGTTGCTCAACGTTGGACAAGCACATAGTAACGCACAACCTTTCATCCCCAGTAACCGTAACGGCGTTAACTTGCAACAGTGGGAAAAGTAATTCATTAGATTATTCCGTTACCTAAAAAAGAACGCCGTTAGTAACGCCGTTACTCCCAACACTGGTGGGGAGGTAGGGTTGAGACTCTCCTCACTTCAGTGTGTGCAGCCACATGGGGCAGCGCTCATCACCTCCGTTTGGACAGAGGAGGGACATAATGGGTTAGAGGGCACAGTGACTCCTAGATACAGTTCCACGGCCTTCACTGGTCACAGTCCCGCCCAGGCTGGGATAGGGAGAAGAGTTACCATAGCGATGGCAACATTCCACATTTCTTCTGAGGGGGGAGTTTACACTTCAGCCTCACAGGCTCCAAGGGGACCAGATTCAGATAAGAATTGTTTTGGGGACAGACGGAGATAATTTCCTCTCTGCCTTAGAGTTCTGTTGGTCTTCAACCCCTCTAGATCCAATAATGGCGTAGTTAATCTATCCCAATTCGTGCTGATCCGTCAACTCGCTCCTTGATGGAATCCACCTTTTGTGCCAGAGCCTGAATCTCAGCCAAAGTTCCAAGCTTACGACTCATCTCGACAATTATATGAGTTTGTGCGTTCACAGCACGATGCATTACATCCCTGAGCTCCGGGATTGAGCCAATATTCCTCGAAAGCTTGTAAATTTTCCGGTAAGCCAGGTAACTGCTCAGGCCAAACAGCAGGAATCCCGACATCAAAACGACGAATATCCAAACATCTTCAGAATCCTCTACAGACAGTTGAGCGAGGCATATCAGGTTCCACTGTTTCCAGGAGTCCATGATATACCAGCCTGGCTCAGTCCCAGAGGGGCATCCGGGAGCCCCTTCTCCCGTTCTCATCGTTGAAAAAATTTTGTCAATCTCGTTGAGAAACAGACTGACCAGATCAATTTTTAATAATTTCCAGTTTCCAGAAAAAATGCAGAAAGCGCCGTGCACACAAGACAGGACAAAGAGCCTTGGGATGAGGAGGGAGGGAGAGGAGAAAAAAAGCATCTGTACTCTCCAAGAGCCAGAAGATTTTTTACTCTTTTTTTATTAGGATTTTTTATAAAAAATTAAGGGATTTTTTTCAATAGCTCCTAGGTAAATTAATCAAAATTCCCAAAATCATTTCTCAATGTTGTTACTAAGCTAGTTCAATGAGACACAGCAGTTTTTAACACCGTTCATGCGATCTGATCTTATTTATTAGGATTTTTATCAAAAATTGAAGGATTTTTTTAATAGCTCCTAAGTAAATTTGTCAAAATACCCAAAACCATTTATCAATCGTAGCGTTGTGGATTTATGCTCTTTTATGAAAGAGGAACCATGCTACGTATTAATTCGGAATATTAATTTTAATAAATCAATAACCAAATTTTATATTGTTCAGAAGACTCAAAGGTTGTTTTCATCGATAAACTGACGATAATATCTGAGTGTCTGTGTTTCAGTTCAATGAGGAAACCAGTTTCACAATTAAAAGTTTTAATTCTTCAAATTAAACTAATGATTTTGAAATTGACAAACAGGAAATACAATCAACATTGGTAACTTTGTGGGACAATCTTTTTAACAGTTGATATGCTGTTCTGGCTCAAATAGACCTTCTGGTGAATTTATGAAGATTGAGAATGTGTGCATCTGATTTTGCTTCAGGAAGAAACAGGTGTCTGAGTGAAAAGTGATGGTTTGAATAAACTTAGGTTTTAGTTGAAAAGATGCATCAAAACGCTAAACACCGTGTTCTGTCTCACCGAATTCTTGTGGACCCTCTTTCGGATCCGGGCCGTGGAGGATGTTGGTTCATCCAGATGACACCGGCGGCTGACAGGAGACGAGGTGTCGAACGGAACCGGTCCAGAGTTGCCCTCGGTACACGTTGATGGTAAAGCGTTTTGTCGACGCGCTTTCTTAAGTTAATTCACTCAGAAATCAAAAGACTCGGTAATGAGTCTGCGTTAGAAGTTGCAATTCAGCTATTCTGCCTGGCGTGGCAGAAACAGCGTGAAAGGGGGAGGGGGGGGGGGGGGAGAACGAGCCAGCCGGCTCTGCCCCCCTTTCGGTTTTCAGGTCCACTCTCTTTCGTTGTCCAACACGAACTGAATCATAAGACTGAAAACTTACCAAAAACCTTTCTCTTCTCAAAGCAAAACCTGTGCGTCATCAAATGTGTCTGGAGTTTACTGTGGGAAGGTGTGTGTGGGTGTGTGTGAATGTTTGTGTGCTTGAGTGTGAAGGTCAGTACCAAACATTCTCAACACTATCTAATTATGGATTCATTAAGCCATTATAATTACCCCAAAGCATAAGAACCATTCATTTGATTAAACACATTTATAATGAGCAAAATGATAATGGTTATTTTAACATTAAAATCAAGAAAAAGAAGTTTAAACTTTATGTTTTGACTTGGTCTGGGTACAACTCATGTAAACACATCTTCTGGTAGACTGCAGGTGGCTGAAGTTATGGTTTCCTCCCAGACTCGCTGGCGTTCAGGACTTAATCTGTGGGTGAAAGTTCTCAATGACCCAGCTTTGACCTAGCTGCGTCCAGCACCACCTTTGTGATAGAAAACCCATATTTCCTCACGTTACACAATGTTGCTACTAAGCCAGACCAATGAGACACAGCAGTTGTTAACACGTTTCACAAGATCTGATCATTTTTATTTGGATTTTTATTAATAATAAAGTGATTTCTTTCAATAGCTCCTAGGTTAATTGACGTTACTACTCAAAACCATTTCTCAATTATGTTACTAAGCTACACCAATGAGACACAGCAGTTTCTATTTAGAGCAGGGGTGGGGAACCCTGGTCCATCAAGGGCCACTATCCAGCATATTTTAGTTTCAACCCTGCATCATCACACCTGATTTAAATCAGCAGGTGATTAACAAGCTTCTGCAGAGCTTAATGAGCTGCGGAACAGGTGAACCAACCACTGAATCAGAAGTGTTGGAGCAAAGACATGCAGGATACCGGCCCTCAAGGACCAGGGTTCCCCACTCCTGATTTAGAGAGTATCACAGCACTGAAACTGCATTAGTGAGAGTTACAAATGATATTCTCATGGCCTCAGATAAGAATCTTGTGTCTGTTCTAGTCTTGTTAGATCTCAGTGCTGCCTTTGACACGGTAGATCACAATGTTCTTTTAGAAAGACTTGAACATGTTGTAGGGATCAAAGGAACAGCACTAGGCTCGTTTAAATCCTACCTGTCTGATAGATTTGGATCGATGGATAGATGTACTTGTAAATGTACATGACAAATCTTCATACTCCAGGGTTACTTGTGGAGTACCACAGGGTTCAGTGCTTGGAACAATTCTTTTTACTATATACAAGCTTCCAATTGGTAAAATCAATAGACAGCATGGGATAAACTTCCACTGTTATGCAGACGATAAATTTATCCATTAACCCTGATGAACCTAATCGGTTAGGTAGATTACAGGCTTGTCTTGAGGACATAAAAAATTGGATGACTCTAAACTTTTTGCTTTTAAATCAAGACAAGACGGAAGTTCTCATCTTTGGACCAGAAATCCAGAAAGGGAAATTGCTTAGCCAATCAACTGACCTGAATGGCATTACATTAATCTCCGAGAACAAAGTAAGGAACCTTGGTGTTATCTTCGACCAGGACATGTCATTCAAAACCCAAGTTAAACAGGTTTGTAGGATTTTCTTTTTCCACCTTCGGAATATTGCTAAGATTAGAAGCATCCTTTCCAGGAGTGATGCTGAAAAACTAGTTAATATTTTTATTACATAAAGACTGGATTACTGTATTCCATTACTCTCAGGAAGTCCACAGAATGTAGTTAAAAGTCTTCAGCTTGTCCAAAATGCTGCAGCTAGAGTTCTGATGAGAATTTAAAAGAGAGATCATAACTCTCCTGTCTTAGCTTCCCTACATTGGCTACCTGTTAAATTCAGAATAGATTTTAAGATCCTCCTCACATTTAAAGCTCTTAATAATCAAGCTCCATCATACATCAATGATCTGATTGTTCCATACGTTCCTAACCGAGCACTTCGCTCTCAGACTGCAGGTTTACTGGTGGTTCCCAGAATATCTAAAAATAGGATGGGAGGCAGATCTTTTAGTTATCAGGCTCCTCTCCTGTGGAACCAGCTCCCAGCTTTAGTCCGTGAGACAGACACCTTGTCTACTTTTAAGAATAGGCTTAAAACATTTTTATTTGATAGGGCCTGTGGTTAAAATCTGATGTTAGCCTAGATCTGGACAAGTGGGGGAGTAGAGGGAGGTGGAGTGCACAGTCGGTAAAGACTACTCTCCCTTGCCCTGCCTCCAACATGCCTCCATCTAAAAAGGCTAGGTTATCCAGTTATCTCTATAGTTATGCTGCTATAGGCTTAGACTGCTGGAGGATTCACTGACCACTTTTCACACTCTACTACTTTCTTCTACATTCTGCTCTTTAACTGTATTATTTTCTGCTATTTCAGCCGTTAACTTTATTTTTTCTCTAAGTGATTTTCTCCCCAGAAGAAGCTACAACGATGTTCTGCTGAACTGTGGTGGCCTCATGGAGGGGGCCATCGTCTAGCACACTGCTGCCAACCAACATTCTCCCTCTCCTGATAACTTTTTGCTTTCATTGACATTGGATGTGCTACTACTAGTTTACCCGTTTAATTATAGATTCACTAGGATAAATACAATAAAGTTTATCTCTCGCCAAATAGAATATTTACTAAGAAGTCACAATGTAACCATGGACACATTGCTGTGTGTGTGTGTGTGTGTGTGTGTGTGTGTGTGTGTGTGTGTGTGTGTGTGTGTGTGTGTGTGTGTGTGTGTGTGTGTGTGTGTGTGTGTGTGTGTGTCTGCTCAGTCTTCTCGACCCCCAGTGAGCCGTGGTGGATGGCTGCTTATACTGAGCCAGGATCCTCTGGAGGTTTCTTCCTGTTAAAAGGGAGTTTTCCTCTCCAGTCACTATATGCTTGCTCAGTATGAGGATTGCTGTAATGTCACTGACTAGTCAGTGACTTGATGCAATTTGCTGGGTTCCTTATATAGGAAACATTTTTTCTGATTGGCTTGAACAGACCTGGATTGGAATGAGATGACTCTTGTCGTGATTTGGCGCTATATAAATAAAATTGAATTGAATTGAATTAAATGCTCACATACTTGGATTGCTACTATTTTCTCAAGGACTTTGGATAAAAATGTAAGGTTAGATATTGGTCTATAATTCATTGGGTCATCTGGATCCAGAGAAGGCTTCTTAAGTGATGGTTTGATTACAGCAAACCTAAAATCTTGTGGTACATATCCATTTACTAAGGATAGATTGATTATATCTAGAATGGGGGCAGTAACCAAAGGAAATTCATCTTTAAATAATTTGGTTGGGATTGGATCTAAAATGCAAGTTGAAGGTTTGGATGAAGCTAATATTTTTGATAACTCTGAAAGCTTAACTGAAACAAAATATTTCAAAAACAGATGAGGTTCTACAGTTACCTCTGATGCTGCCTCACTTACTGAGGAAGAAGAAATCACATTAGGGAGGATACTAAAGATTTTGTTTCTAAAATAATTAATTTACTTGTAAAAAATCTCATGAAGTCATTGCTGCTGAGGGCCAAGGGAATAGATGGTTCAGAGCTATGATTCTGTGTATGTTTGACAACTGTACTGAAAATTGAAGGTGCAAACCAAGATGGAGGCGTGTGAACAACGCGAGGCTCAGAGTCTCTCCAGAATCTGCTATTTAGCGTTTTTTTTTATCTACTTTTAACCGGATTATTCATCCAGAATTGTTGTGCGTTGCTGACCTACAGCAGACAAGAGATCTGGACATCTGGACTTATAACTCCAACAGTTTTATCGCCGATCTTCGACTCATCCCGGAGATCTCCAGAACACCGGAGGCAAGAATTTAGACCATGTTTATTCCAACTTGGCTGGAGCCTACAAAGCAACACCCCTCCCCCACATTGGACAATCGGACCATCTCTCCCTGTTCCTCACACCTCGGTATTCACCACTCATCCAACGTGTGAAACCTGCTGTGAGGACAATTAAAGTGTGGTCAGAGGGGACAGACGCGGTGCTCCAGGACAGATTTAAAAATACAGACTGGAATATGTTCACCAACACAGACCTGGACCAGTACGCCTCATCTATACTGGATTACATCTCCGTAACCACAGACAGTGTCACCACCCAGAAAAGGATCACCATGTACCCCAATCAGAAGCCTTGGATGAACCGGGATGTTCGTCTCCTACTGAAGGCCCGCAACACCGCTTTTAGGACAGGAGATGCACACGCCTACAGTACAGCCAGGGCTAATCTAAAGAAGGGCATCAAAAAAGCCAAACACCATTACAAAAAGAAGATAGAAGAACACTTCTCCAACTCCAACCGCCGACGCATGTGGCAAGGACTCCAGACCATCACAGACTACAGGATCACCAAACCCTCCCCCACATCCTCTGATGTTTCTTTTCTCAACGAGCTCAACAACTTTTCTGCTCGCTTTTGAGCGAGAGAACCTCACAACCACAACCATAACAGACATGACGCCAGACCACCGACCACTGACTCTCTCCCCCACCGATGTACGAGCGGTGCTGAGCAGGATCGATGTCCACAAGGCTGCAGGCCCTGATGGCATCCCTGGGCATGTTCTGGGGAGCTTGCAGGAGTGCTCACAGACATATTCAATCTGTCCTTGGCCCATGCTGTGGTGCCGGCCTGTTTCAAATCCACCTCCATCGTCCCGATACCCAAAAACTCCAACCCATCTAGCCTCAACGACTATCGCCCGGTAGCACTCACCCCCATCATCACTAAGTGCTTAGAGCAGCTGGTCTTAGCACACTTCAAATCCTGTCCCCCCCCCCCACCCCCCCCCACCCCCACCCCACCCCACCCACCCACCCACCACCCACCCTGGACCCCCACCAATTAGCATACCGCCAGAACAGGAGCACAGAGGATGCAGTCTCCATTGCACTGCACTCTGTCCTCTCACACCTGGACAACACCAACACCTACGCCAGAATGCTGTTTATAGACTTCAGTTCAGCATTCAATACAATCCACCCCTCACAACTCATCGGGAAAATGACAGACCTGGGGATCAGTTCCCTCACCTGCAAATGGTTACTGGACTTCCTGACCAACCGCCCTCAACATGTCCGACTGGATAACCGCTGCTCATCAACAATCACAATGAACACTGGTGTACCACAAGGCTGTGTGGTGAGCCCTTTCCTCTACTCCCTTTTCACCCACGACTGCAGACCTGCTGATGGTTCCAACACCATCATTAAGTTTGCAGATGACACCACGGTGATTGGCCTCATCAGTGACAACGGTGAGACTGCCTATAGGGAGGAGGTGGACCGTCTGACTGAGTGGTGCGACACAAACAACCTGCTGCTCAACACTGAGAAGACTAAGGAGCTCATCGTGGACTACAGGAGGAATGCTGACCCACATCCACCCATCCACATTAAGGGGACGGCAGTGGAGCGTGTGAGCAGCTTCAAGTTTCTGGGAGTCCACATCTCCGAGGATCTCACCTGGACTACCAACTGCTCCAAGCTGGTCAAGGAGGCTCACTAGCGCCTCTTCTTCTTGAGGACTCCGAGGAAGAACAACCTGTCCTCAGACATCCTGGTGAACTTCTATTGCTGCACCATCAAGAGCGTCCTGACCAACTGTATAACAGTCTGGTATGGGAACTGCTTCGCCTCGGACCGGAAGGCGTTGCAGAGGGTCAGGAAAACTGCCTAGCGCATCGCCGGAGCACCACTTCCTGCCTTAAAGGACATCTACATGAAGCGGTATCTGAAAAGGGCTAGGAAAATCATCAGAGACCACAGTCACCCTTCACATGCACTGATCACCCTGCTGCCCTCTGGGAGGCGCTACAGGAGCCTCCGGACTAAGACCACCAGGTACCGGAACAGTTTCTTCCCAACAGCTGTCAGACTCCTGAACTCTGCCTCCTGACATATGACCCACGTTAAACTCATGGACTGCTTGAATTAACTACAGCCTGTACATACTTATAGTATAGAATATTCATAACATACTTCATACCGTGTACATTATAACATACGTAATAGATCCATTTCTGTAATATACTTACACATCTATATTATTGCTAATATATATTGTAATACATCTATATCATGGCTAAAGCACTTTCTGGATGGATGCAAACTGCATTTCGTTGACCTGTACCTGTACATGTGCAATGACAATAAAGTTAATTCTATTCTATTCTATTCTATTCTAAAAGAAGTTTAGGATTATTCTTATTCTCCTCAATTAACGCTGAGAAATAAGCAGTTCTAGTTTGTCAAAGCTTATTTTCATTAAGCACAGGACTATTTTTCCAGGATAAGTAGGACTTCTCCTGGTGAGTAGAGCGCCATGTTCTCTCCAGTTTTCTAGAGTTTTGTTTTAAAGCTCGTAAATGAAAATTAAACCAGGGAGCCAACTTCCTGTCCCTACTTTCCTTTTTTTTAAGGGGCAACATCATCTAATGCCACACGTAAAGAGGAAGTAACATTATGAACTAAGGCATCAATTTGTGAGGGGCTAGAACTGAAAATATTTCCCTCTGCTACGTTCCTCTGAGATGCTGAGGACAGTAAAGATGGAACTGTTGATTTAAAAGATGCAACAGCGTTGTCAGATAGAGACAGACTATAGTGAAATTTACTTTCATGTCTCGAGAACTCAGTTATAAAAAACTGAAAGGTTATCAGAAAGAGGTCCGAGAGGACTGGATTATGTGGAAAGATCGTTATTTCCTCACACTCTATGCCATAAGTCAGCACAAGGTCTAATGTATGATGGCAGGAGTGGGTGGAGCTATGTATTCTTTGAGTAAAACCAATTGAGTCTAGGATATTACTGAAGGCTACACTGAGGCTATCATTTTCAATGTCCACATGAATATTAAAATCCCCCACTACAATGACCTTATCAGTATTTAGCACCAAATCAGATAAAAAATCATAGATTTGATCTAAAAAGTCAGAGTAAGGGCCTGGTGGACCATACTTTCATTAAAAGTAATCAATATTTTTTGAGAATCCCAAACTAATGAAGACAACTGATTCCAAAAACGTACAACTAAAGGACAGCCATAAAACAAATGAGTAAGAGAACCTGTTTTGCAAAAGGAGCATAAAGGGGACACATCAGGTCTAAATCTATTAATAAATTCATTACACGGATAATATCTATGTAAGATTTTCAAGTGTATTTCTTTAACTTTATTGGGAACAAAAAAAATCTGAACCTCAGAAAAGGCATTGCTGCTGATGTCAGGAAACATTACCCTCCAATGATGTAATGAATTTGGAACCTGACTATATAGAGAGTAACTGCTCTAATATGAGCATTGTTACATGAGCGCTCTTCAAGAAGCTTTCCGCCAAGACACAGTGTAGGAAACTTTCCTGTGTAAGGTGTGTACTGACCAGGAGCTCTGACAAGAGACAGTAAATGAACAGGAATATCTTGGAGAATTCTAGAGCGAGAGATGTGTTTAACCCCTTTCGTTGGATGAATTCATCATAGGTAGCTAGGTCCCCTTTATCATTCAAAAGATCAAACACAAACATAACACCTTGATCATTCCAGTCTTTGTAAAACAGTCTTGTTCTTGTGAACAATATTTTGATTGTTCCATAAAGTACATGTGTGACGACCCTCGTCCCGTTGGTCATCATCGTCCTGTGTTGTCTGATCTCTGGCCTCGTCCCCGCTGGAGATTTAGCACCAGGGACAATTTCGGAGTGGCTTGCTCTCCCTGCGCCATTTCAGCACCTTCGAGAGAGGCACGCCAGCAGCGAGAGCAACTGAACTGAATCAGCCATCACGTGGACCTGGGAGGACTACAAAAGGAGATGCCAGCTTCCATTCTAAGAGGTCCAGAACTAGTCTGCAATCCTCCTGCGCCGGTGTACTAGTTAATTCTAGTTTGGGCTACTGCTAAGCCATAGTCTTTGCCAATTTTGGACTTGTTAGAAGTTTTTTTTTAGACGTTAACCGTTAATCCTGCCTGACTTGGTCTTTTTACAGAGCTGGACTCTGTTTTGAGTGCATTTCTCCCCGAGGACTTTAAAGCTGGGGATCATTCTGATTTAGGTGTTTTCGTTAGAATAGCTGTGGACCTTTAGTTAGATTATCTTTGATTTAGAGAAGGATTCTTTAGTTATCTTTAGCCTTTAAGAGGATTCCCTTTGTTAATCAACCCTTTTAACTTTTACTCTCCTCACCTCGTTATTTGCACCGTCACACCCATCTGCCTATTTTCACTGTATTTGTCCCCTCATCCTCCTGGATGGCCAGGAGGGGACGTAACATGTCTGAGGGGAAAAGTTGTGTTTGAAAGCCATTTTCCAAGTGTCCAGGGCTTGTTTGTGAAAGTTGGCAATTTTAACAGGCAGTTTGCCTGAGGTAAAGTTGCATGAAAGCAAGAACTTTAAGCCACCAGTAGTTTTGCCATTAAACAAAAAATTGGGAATAAAAAACCATGGTTCATGTTATGTGAAAGACAATGTTTTAACCAATTCATTTTGAATATATTGTTGATAGCTTGGAAATCCAATACATTAAGACCCCCCTCTGAAATCTGTCTAATAAGTGTTTTCCTCTTTACATATTCATTTTTATGTTTCCAAATAAACTTAAATAAGAGTGAATCAATAGCTGCACGGGTTTTGCTATCAACATATAAAGATAAAGCTGGGTATACTAACCTGGATAATCCTTCAGCCTTGGAGAGTAAAACACGACCTATAATGGTAAGATCCCTCTGTAGCCAGCAACTAAAGACAGATTTAGATTTTTTCAATTTTTGGGTTGAAGTTTTTGAAATTCTTTCACTAGAAGATTTGCTTAATGTGATACCCAAATATTTGACTTCATTTTTTTTTACCTCTATGTCATCTATTGATACGGTGTCTAAATCATGAATGGCTAATATTTCACATTTTCTCTTATTAACTGTGAGACCAGAAGCATCCGAGAACCTATTTAAAGCTTTAACAATAACAAGGACTTGAAGATCATTTGGAAGAAAAAGGCAGGGATCATCGGCCAGTTGACTGATGGTTAGAACATCTTGACCTATTTTAATACCTTTTACATTCACACAGTTAACAATGAAAAGATTAAGGAGTTCAGCAGCTATGAAGAATAAGAAAGGGGAAATACGACACCCTTGTCTTATTACACGCTTCACATCAAAGCGAGGAGAGGTACCATGTGCCAGGGATACACAGCTATTAATATTAGTGTAAAGAGTGATTATTATGTTCCTGAAGTTTTCTTTGAACCCAAAATAATGTAAAGCCTCAAAAAGAAATAAGTGCTCCACAGTGTCAAAAGCTTTGTAAAGTTCAAAAACAAAATCAATGACTTTTCATCAAACAAATGTCCATAATCTAAAATATCTAAAACAAGCCTGATATTGTTAATGTGTCGACCTTTCATAAATCCTGACTGTGTTACAGAGATAATTTCTTCTAAGCAAAATTTTAATCTATTTGCGTATAGTGATGCAAGTATTTTATAGTCTGAATTTAGTAACGTTATAGGACGCCAATTATCCAAATAATGAGGTTTGGGAATTAAAGATATTACACCTTGCTTCATAGAGACAGTCAGGTCCGTATTTTTGGCACAATCCATGAAGGCTTCTAACAACATATATTTTAAGTCATCCCTGAATGTTTGGTAAAATTCATAAGGCAACCCATCGAGGCATGGACTTTTATTAGATGGCATTTTTGTAATAGTCTTCTTCAGTTCATCAAGCGTAATTGGACTTTCACAAAGCCCACAATTCCCCCGGGAGATTTTAGGAATGAATGGGGAAACACAATCAAAAAAATCCTGAGAGGCTTGAGGCACAAACAAGGATGAGTACAGCTTCTGATAAAAGTTAGAGATAAAGGAAGAAATTTCATTTTCATCTTTTGAGAGATTGTCATTAATAAATAAAGTAGATATTTTTCTTGCCTCTCCACATTTTTTCTCCAGATTAAAAAGAAGGATGAGTTTTTTTTCTCCGTGTTCCAACCATTTAGCCCGAGACCTTATAAAAGCTCCCCTTGCCTTTTTCTGGAAATAAAGGTCTAAATTTCCCCTTAATGAGTGCAAACACGCTTTATCTTCCTTACTGAGAACAGGTATACTTACAATTTCATTAAACTCTTTTAAATAATTAGTATAAGCTTTATTCTGATCTCTTATTTGTTGCTTTCCAAAGCGCATTGAGAAGTGCTGACATTCAAATTTGAAAAGCTCCCATTTTAGGGTAGGTGTAATTTCAGACATTGAATTGAATTTAGTAGCAATTTTTTTAATGCCCAAGCAGTAATCATCTTTTTGTAGCAAGGAAGAGTTTAATTTCCAATATCCAGGTTTGCTACAATTAGTGGATCTTAAATTTGATAAAAATATATCTATCCCAGCATGATCAGTTAAGGAAGTAATAGCAATATTACAACTTCGAACCCAGGGAGGTAAATTATCAGAGATTAGCCACAAATCTATACACAATTTTTGAGAAAGGTCGGTTTTAAACCAAGTAAAGAGGTTATTTTCCAAAGGGTGTAAAATTCTCAGGGCATCTAGTAAGGAAAGTTTACCACAGAAATCATAAATAACAGGGTTAAAATGATCTGGACTACCTTTTGCAGGAAATCTATCTGAAAAATAATTTGGAGCTTCGTTAAAATCACCGCCAACAACCACAAATGCTGAAGGAAATTTGTTCAATTCCATGAGGATTTTATCAGATAAAGAATTGAGGAGCGTGATGTTAGAAACCCTAGAATTAAAGCCATAAACATTGACTAAAATAAAAAATTATCTCCACATCTAATGACCAACAGAATCCATCTGCCATCTTCTGAAACCTCGGTGTATATGACTTCAATGTTAAATTTAGGATGAAATAAAATTAAAACACCCCCTAAAAAATTAGTACCATGAGAAAAAATAGCCTCCCCCCCCCCCCCCCCATTGATTACGCCAAAATGTAACATCTTTTGAAGAAGAATGAGTCTCCTGTAAAAAATATACATCCTGACTTTTTTCTGTGGGCTCCTGGTGGGAGAGTCGTCATCCACAGGTTGTTGTTTAGCATATGAATGGCATCGTTTAAAGCACTCCGTTGTCACCTCCATTGTCTCCATGTCCTCACCTGTATTTATATCGTCGTCGTCGTCTTCCTCCGCTTATCTGGGTCCGGGTCGCGGGGGCAGCATCCCAACTAGGGAGCTCCAGACCGTCCTCTCCCCGGCCACCTCCACCAGCAGGACCCCAAGGCGTTCCCGGACCAGATTGGAGATGTAACCTCTCCAACGTGTCCTGGGTCGACCCGGGGGCCTCCTGCCGGCATGACATGCCCGAAACACCTCCCCAGGGAGGCGTCCAGGAGGCATACTGACCAGATGCCCAAACCACCTCAACCGACTCCTTTCAATTCAGTGGAGCAGCGGTTCTACTCCAAGTTCCTCCCGAATGTACGAGCTCCTCACCCTATCTCTAAGGCTGAGCCCGGCAACCCTATGGAGGAAACTCATTTCGGCCGCTTGTATCCGCGATCTCGTTCTTTCGGTCATTACCCAAAGCTCATGACCATAGGTCAGGATTGGGACGTAGATCGACCGGTAAATCGAGAGCCTGGCTTTCTGGCTCAGCTCCCTCTTCACCACGACAGATCATCTCAGCGTCCGCATCACTGCAGACGCCGAACCAATCCGCCTGTCGATCTCCCGATCCCTCCTACCCTCACACGTGAACAAGACCCCGAGATACTTAAACTCCTCCACTTGAGGTAGGACTTCTCCCCCGACCCGGAGTTGGCAAGCCACCCTTTTCCGGTCGAGAACCATGGTCTCAGATTTGGAGGTGTATTAGTATCGTCAAAGAAATTCGAAACTTTGGCAGTTGGAGTTTCTCCTTTTTCACAGAGTTAGCAAGCCACGTCGAGCTCGTTAGCTAGCAATAAATACAGCGGGAGTCAAACAAAGAGAAAAATAAAAAGTCAATGAAAGAAGGAATAATGTGGGTCAAAAGGTTCCCTTCATGGTCCCTCACAAGAGCTAAGATACTAGTTACATTTTTTAGGGGCTAAAGCAAGCAAATTCAAGCTTTGAACGAAAAGTTTCACCAGCGCCGTAAAAAAGCGTCTTACAGTGGTGCCATCTTGGCCCCCCTCCTGCAGTGCTGCAACTGAGGAGGATGTCATGAATTCCAGCAGCATTATCATTTGTACTGCTTCATGTTCATACAGAACAAGCAACCCCCCTGCAGCCACATCTTCAGTTGCCGTCCGGGATGCCTCGTTGGACGCTTCGTCCAGTCACTGGGGGGAAACGAGATTTGGTTTTGTTTTATACTTTAATGACAGACACATTTGATCTGCATTAATAAAAGGCTTAAACGTTACCAGTCTCCTCTGCATGGTCAGTGCCTCCCTCCTTCTCCGGCACGATGCCACGCACGCTTGCCGGTCCGAGTACTGCTGAGATCCTAACGGCGAGTGGTGGGGGATCAGAGGTGCCAGGGCCTCCGCCAGTGGCAGACACACTCTGGCCGTGGCAAAATATCTTTTTTTTTGCCTCCGCCTTCAGATAGGACGTTTTTTTTTTTAGACCCGCCACAGACAGGGCCGGATTATCATTGCAGGGGCCCCTGGGCACAATGTGCTAAGTTTTGTCTCCTGGCTTCTTCCTCCTCTTTTTGTCTCCTCTCTTGCCTTCAGAAAAACTGCTTTCTATGACTAAATTCATTTACAATGTCATCAAAGTCCAGATTCCTGACAAGCTGAGATTCAATAGCCATCAGTGACAGTGCACTGAGGCGCTGTTGAGTTTGTGTTGATCTCAGTTCATTTTTTATTCTTGTCATTTGTGAAAATCGTTCCCCTTCACAATTTGTAACTGGTAGAATTAGAAAAATCCACAGGGCCACAAACATTAGGGAAGATGGACTGTAAACTATTTTTTAACTGGAAAATGACCCTGGTTCTACTTATATTACATTATCTATGTGGACTCGCTGGGGATTACTTAGAACTGAGAGGCGCAGAGCTCTGATCGTTGATGCGCTCCAGACAGCTGCGTTCTGAGCACGGCCACAGTAGCATTCTCAAAGTGTCGCCACCTCAAAACCAAATTTAACACGTGATCGTTTATCTCGGCTCATATCCTTTCATGCTTTCTGTCTTTTATTTGCGCCTAATGCGTTTTGCTGCTGCGGAGCGCAGCGCATCACCTGTTTCGTCCTCCGGTGGCTTCACCTCACCGGTGCGGTCAGCGCGCACTCCGCTATATTTGCGGTTGGTAGATCTTTTTGAACTCATTAGGTGAAAAAATATGAAGCCAGGTAGCAGTTTTTCTTTAGGATTGAGAGGAGATGCAGGAAGATAAACAGACAGGACAGAAAAATAGTCAAATAAAAACAAATTAGTTTTGTACCTGGTGGTTGCAACAAACAGACACCACTGAAGGTAATCAGAAATGAGGAACAGAAAATGAAATAATTATCTTAATGTTTAGAGCAGCAGGAACTCTGAGAGGCTGCAGACGCACCAGAGTTTGTGGCCGCTGCGCAGGGAGAGGGGGAGAGGGCTGAAGCGGAGCAGTAAAGATGCAAAAACTACAATTATTAAAATAAATGTGTGGTAACAGAAAATGTGGGTGCAATTTTAATTACTTGTTAACTTTTTTCTCCAACGTTAAGAGTGCTGCACAAAAAAAAAAAAAAAAAGACTGCTACTCGCGTGGGCCCCCTTGTGGCTGTGGGCCCCTGGGCCTGTGCCGTTTGCCCATACTATAATCCGGCCTTGTCCACAGATCTCTCTGAAGAACTCAGCATTGACAGCTTCAGCAACGCTGTGCCACTCCGTGGACTTTCTCTTATTTGTTTTGCAAAAGCACTTCCTTTCATTTCTCCACCTCACCCACAGGTACCTCAACTTCTGCTTCTGTGAAATTGTGCTTCCTTGATCTGCCTTGATCTACGGTCGCCATGTCATTGGTGGAGCGCTGCAACAGCCGGCTTATGTATATGCATGAGGTCCACAAGGCACTTTGCATTGACTATTTATGGCAGTAAGTGGACGTGGTGAGGGCTTCATCTTGTTCCTTTTTAGTTAGATTTTTTGTGATGCTTTTCTAGTTCAACCAATCATATTTGGCATCTTTGACTTTTGTTGTGGGTTGGATTTTAGAACTATTCTATTATGAAACAAACCTTTTTTTTTTTTTTACTACTGGCAAGGTCATGTTTTCTAGTCTGCGAGATTCTGATGAAGGCAGGAAACTGGCAACAGTTTGAAATGTTAACAGAAGAACTCCACATCAGATAATGCAAAGGGTGCAAAAATATTTATTGCTAATAAACCTGTAGTCAGTTGGTGTGTATTTGCTTTATATATACAGTCAGGGTACAGAGGAACGGGGATGCTGAAATAATAATCCCAATCATTTAAATAAATATTAAGAAACTGCCACTGAACAAGAAAGACTACAAAGACTAAGTCCTGTACAGCTGGACTGAAAACTGTAGTGTGTGTGTGTGTCAAAATGTATGCAAATATTCAAAATATAGCCAGCCAACCAACATGTGGGGTTGAGTGTTTCCAGAGAGATTGTTGATTTAGATTGAAGATGAACGGTAAAATTCCTACACCCCCATCTGTGCTCTGATGATGGAGCGGCAGAGCGCTAACGTGCAGATTAGACTAGTTCCTAAGGCTTCTCATCATGTGGTTGTGCCATCGGACATCACCGCTACGTCTCTGGCTAGCAACAGACTAGAGTTAAAACAGTAGCTTACACAGTCAGAGTTTTAGTGTACACATGGCATTTTAAAAACATTATTTACAAGAAGACAAAGCAGGAAAAATACAAAAATGTCACAGTAAACTGAAGTGCATGGAATGCAGACTCTACATGTAACTCAGACTTCATGCCGTGTGGTGTTCATTAGATAAGTTCTGTGTTGTGTGACCAGTGTGTGGTGTAACTGAATACATAGATATATTAACATAGTGGCTTCTGATCATGCAGCCCAGCACCGAGTGTCGCAGTCAGAACTCCTTAGAGTCTTTGTTATCAAACAGGTGGAGTTTCTGCTCCGCCGTCAGCCCTTCCTTCAGACTCTAGAGAGGAGAGAAAAACACCAAGTCAGGAGCAGTGTTGCCAACGGTTTTGGACTGAAAGTAGCTGAAGTTCCCCCCAAAAGTCGCTAGATGTCGCCAGGTGACATCACGTGCTAATTTGCATATTGATGACGTCACCACGCCACATTGGCATTCATTTTCCCCATAGCATCTAAAAGATATATATATATATATATATATATATATATATATATATAGATAGATAGATAGATAGATAGATAGATAGATAGATAGATAGATAGATAGATAGATAGATAGATAGATAGATGATAGATAGATAGATGATAGATGATAGATAGATGATAGATAGATAGATAGATAGATAGATGATAGATAGATAGATAGATAGATGATAGATAGATAGATAGATAGATAGATAGATAGATAGATAGATAGATAGATAGATAGATAGATAGATAGATAGATAGATAGATAGATAGATAGATATGTATTTTGGACTAAAAGGGAGGAAAATAAAAACTGTTATGTGTTAAAATTATTAATTAGTATGATTAAAATGGCCCAAATTGCTTTGATATGTAGAATAAATTCCAAAAGTATTACTAAAGTGACATTAAGACAGATATGGTGTGGTGATCCAAACAGTTCTGTTGTAGGATATAACTCAGACCTGCTCTCCTCATTCTCACAGACATTTTCCTAAAAAGCGGTTTTTTACACCTCATAGTTTCTCATCTTCTCTAGTTTTCTCTCTATCGTGATAATAACGGCGCACCGAGTAACGGGGAGCGGGTGTCTCATGGTATAACCATCCCCATGAGCCACAGAGCTGCGTGTGTAAACGGGACGGTAGTTGAAACTCCCATTGACTTTATTTGCCAAATGCAGGAAAAGCCAAAGTGTCTGACGGCTGCAGAATCAGAGATCGCAGGTAGACACCTGCGCCGTCTCTAGTAGAACTGTGAGTCTGCAGCAGCAGACGTAAATCGGCGGTCTCCAGCTCAGCAGCTGTACCTTTGTCTTCAGCGAATCGGCCCAGCCGAAAACGGTTTATGATTGGTCAGTCCTCGTGCACATGTGCAGATTATTGTTCTCTTTCCTTACTCCCGGAAGAACGGTTCAGAGTGCAAATGGTTTCTTTGTTGCTAATCTGTGCGGAATATCTACAAGAAAGTTCTACAGAAAGTAGCAACGGGTCCTGAGAAAGGTTTGTCGCTAGGCGCTTTTTGGAAAAAAAGTCGTTGACGGGGGTCAAAAAGTCTTTAGGATCAGCGACAAAGTCGCTGAGTTGGCTACACTGGTCAGGAGAGTATCAGCAGCAACCTAATGGACCACAAGATAGGAATCTAGAAACCTGAAGTTTCTGAGCAGCTATCCACAGTGTTGTACTGTTAACAACGAGGGGTATCGTTTATAGAGCTGCTAACGCACAAAAGCAGGGCCGACAATTGCGCACGTTATTTTTACACAAACATATGATTTAAAAATGTGCCAACTGTAAGCACTCTGACTCTGGCATAAGCACACTTTGGAGACAGGAAACGGGGAGGCACAGCTGCTGAGGTGATGACATGGTGAATTAAAGACATTTAGGCATGTGTAGACCCTCGCACACGCACGTTTAAAAGCAAATGCACTTTTCTATCCAACTTGGTAAAGAAGCGTTACCTTTGAGGTCAGTAAAACACGTTTGGACAGAGAGGACAGACGGTTTGAAAGAGGAGTGAAGGAAGGCGTGTGGATGAGGATGGCTCAGGTGTCTTCCTCCTGAAGGCTGAGCCTATTTTACCAAGATGTTTTCTTTTATTCTAGAACTTCATCTGCAACTGAAAATGAGTTTGTGGAATGCAGAAGGGTCTTGCACAAGAGGATGACCCCCGAGAGAACAAAACAGCAACGTTTACCCTAACTTCATAAAGTCCCAGCACTCGATCAGAACTACAGAACCCTTTTGGATGAGAGGGCAGCAGGTACAGATGTGGGAGGAACTCTAACACCCAGTGAGAAGACACACACACACACACACACACACACACACACACACACACACACACACACACACACACACACACACACACACACACACACACACACACACACACACACACACACACACACACACACACACACACACACACACACACACACACAGTTACCACTCAGAGGGTTTTCCACCAAAGAAGTTCCAGGGCTCGACCTGGACTGGTGCCAGAGCCCATCTTTTCTACACCTGCAGACCAACTCAGTCTCACATCAAATAAAATATCTCTCCTGTAAATATTTGATCCTGCTCCTGTCTCATTATTCCTGCTAACAGATGTCTAAACCACACCACTACGTTGTCTAAGGGCAGATGTTATCCACTTCTAATGTTCTTTATGGACCTGTTCAGTGTTCGTCAAACACACGCAGGCTCTAAAAACACCAGCTGCTGATCCGGGAACAGCCAACCAGGTTTAGAAACCCTGATGCTGAAGGCGTCTGACCCATTCTAACACTGTGGCTGGAGATTAAAAACACGACACAAGCTTGCTAAGCAGACTCCATTCAGGCTGGAGGGTTTTAAACTAATCCAAGTTGGATTAAAATGGAGTTTGTAAACATGGAGGTCAAACATTTCTGTTAGCGGTTGGTCTCCTCGACTCCTCGGCCAAAAGGTGAGCTGAGACAGGTGTCTCATTCCAACCTCTTGTGACCACTTGTTTCATGAAAAAAGTACATTTGTAATGATTTCAAACTCTGAGCTGTTGTTATCTAAGACAACTTTGTTGTGAGCGTAACGAGAAAGTAGTGAAGTGGCTCTCACATAGTGATGGGTACCGAATTCGGTACTTTTTAAGGTACTGACTGAGTTCCATAGTACCGAATGAGCACCGATTCATGTCATTTGAAACGGTGCCTCGTTTCGGTACCCGCCCTTCATAACGAGAACTTGCCTAGACAGCTGCGCATGCGCAAGAGAGTTATGTCGTCGGTCGCTGCGAGCCAGTTGTGAACAGAGCAGCATGGTAGAAAGAATACACGCTAAAGCTTGGGTCCACTTCACTAAATGTGATGGGTAACTGGGTGATGATGAAACCAGCGACAACGATCTAAGTGAGACATCCTCATCTTAATCTGCTCCAGTAGGTAAATAAAATGTTTAAGATAACGTTAGCTCGATATGTTAGCTTCCGTTTCGCTAATGGTGCGTTCGCTTTCTCCTCGGAACTCCGAATTTCCGACTAGAAGAACATGAACGCGCTCTAAAGTTTGGCTTCACTTTACTAAATGCGACGGGTGATTGGGTGAAGATGAAACCAGCGACAACGATCTAAGTGTGAGGCATCATCGTTTAAATCTGCTCCAGCAGCTAAATAAACTGTTTAAGATAACGTTAGCTTGATATGTTAGCTTCCATTGCCACCGTTGTTATCAGCTAATGGTGCGTTTGCTTTCTCCTCGTAAATTCTAACTTCCCAGTAGGAAAAATCAAATGAACAAGGACGGCAAAAGGAATGAAGATACGCAGTAAATTTAGTTCACAGTAAAGATGTTTGCTTCAGTTTAATTATCAGCTTATAAAACTCAAGGACAATGTTAAAATACAAACAGTTGTACTGTATGTTATTTATCGTGATATTTATCAAATATGGTTCTATATTGAGAAAAATATTTATTTTATTATAAAAAAGAATTAAAATATTAAACACTCAAAAGTATCGAAAATTGGTACCGTTAAGTACCGGTATTGATTCCTAGGTACCGGGAATTAGTACCGAATCGATTCAAATGTCAAAGGTACCCATCCCTACGTCTCACATGATCGTTTTACTGTGGCGCACGCATTTAGTAAACAGAAATCCAGCATGGCAGTGTCCTCGGAGTCCGAAAAAGCAGCGATTTTGCTTCAAATCTCTTACAAACGGCTGCTGTGAGTGATTGTGTCCTCTGAGTTAGCACCAGTTTTAGAGGGTGAGGGTGGGGAGACGTGTAACCAGGGAAAACTAAACTAATCTTAAAGACGCTCTGGTCCCAGTTTAACACTGAACCCGGTTTGGTGGATAAATCTGTGTGTGTGTGTGTGTGTGTAGCAGTGACTTGTATCTCTGTAGTGGAGAATAACAGGGTGTGGATGGTTTGGTTTACCTAAAAGAGAAGGGGGAGGAAGCCTACAAGTCTTCAGCTGCCTAAGTGTCCCAGGGCATGTCTCGATTCACAGACTGAGGACAGAAGGGGAGGAAAAAACAAACACACACACCAGCATGTGTGTGTTAGACCACTGTGGAGTTTTATTGCCAACAAAATCCCACGACTGCACCATCACATGCAACTCTACAGGTGAGCTGTAGGTGGCAGCAAAGCTCTAGACCTGTTCCCCGTGTTTCTGCTCTGGTGAGATGGATGAGCCTCTTCACCTACCTTTGACCTCATGGTGCGCTCTGAGCGTTTGGCTGCGGCAGCAGCCATCTTGAGGATGTCAGGGTTACTTTTGGATTTCATGATGTCTGTTTGGGGAAAACCAGTCGGTGTAATGGATTCTGCTATGATGTAAAGTCTGGGATTTGTGAGCTGGGCTTGTACCGTATCCTCCTCGTTCCACGTCTTCCGGTGACGGCTCTCCGAGCGCTTCGTGAGCCAGCTGCAGCTGCTCTCTGAGCCGGCCAACATCTCGTTCTGCTTTGGCCTTGACGATGCTCAGCTCTGTGTAGATGTCCTTGTACTTATCTGTTGCATACTTCTTGTCCTAGGAAGACATGGGTTTAATAGGGTTGGAGTTAAACACTGAAAACAGATTTATTTGCCTCGAAATTCTCGGATTAACTCGCTCAAAGGGCAGTGTTGACATTTACTCTTTGGGAAGCCTGCAGCTCCTCCTTCAGAGAGTTGATCTCCTGCTTCAGGTACTGGACCTCGGACTCCTTCACCCTCAACATCACCTGAACGAGACAAGAATGAAGTTAAAGTTCCCAGAGGGAGAAAAACAGAGAAAACAATCAGCGCCTCTCAAGATGTGGGGCGACGGTGGCACAGGAGTTAAGTCCTCGCCCTCTAACTGGAAGGTTGCAGGTTCGAGCCCCGCTCAGTCTGTTGCTGTGCCCTTGAGCAAGACACTTAAGCCCCCTCACCTGCTGCTGGTGGTGGTTGGAGGGGCCGGTGGCACCAGAGCTTAGCAGCCTCACCTCTGTCACTGCGCCCCAGGGCAGCAGTGGCTACATCGTGGCTCATCCCCACCAGTGTGTGAATGACTGATTGTGTTGTAAAGTGCCTTGGGGGGTTCCAGGACTCTAGAAGGCACTATATTAAATACAGGCCATTTACTATTTATAAACATCACGAGGTGCTTAAAAAAAAAAACAATAAATTTAAAATATAAAAACACTAAAAAAAAAAGATAAAAAAATATGTTTAAAGTGACAATGTGTAGTTTTTACCATTAGACTCTGGAAATATCCATTGAAATTTTGTAAACGAGTTAAAAGATAACCAGCTGTTGAAAAATATTGGCAGTTTCATTACATATAACCATAAAAATTCCGTCTAAAATACACGGGAGCAGGTCAGAGTTTCTGGGTGACGCCATATTGGATAGCATGTTTCCTTCTACGGAAGCCCGTGAGGGCAGAATGCATTTACTGATTTGTAACAAACGGTTAGAAAACTTTCAGCATTAATAAACTTTGTTCTTTTACACATTTACCTCTCGACTCATTGCCAGTGATGAAAGGGAATCTCATGTTCTTGCTATTTTGCTGAAGGCTGCGCTCCCAAGGACTTTTGACCCTAATGGCCATCCGTTGGTAAAGTCTTGCTTGAACACAAAAATAATGCTAGCTTGCAATGATTTAGATATCTGCTGCCCCCTATCACCAGGGAAAACACACACTGTCACTTTAAAATGAGAAAAAATAAAAACTGTGATTAAATGTAAATTACATGTAAGGAAAGGGAGAGAGAAAATGAACAGGAAAGAGGGAAATCAGCAGATCCCAGGAAAGGCGGAATAGTTAGAAAGAGCAGAATCAGGAGAGGGTGACGAAGGTCACCAAAACCAGCCTGAACAAGTGAGTTTTCAGCTGTTTTTTAAAGGAGACCACTGAATCCACTGATCTCAGGCTCAGGGGGAGAGAGGTCCAGAGTCTGGGGGGGGCCACAGCAGCAGATGATCTGTCACCTTTGCTCTTTGGCCTGGTGCTGCACAACTAGAACTAAGAGCATTCAGCTCATCTCTAAATAGTCACATCCAGACCCTGCTGGTTCCACTCTGGTTGATCAGGTCTTACCTCCAACTCATACAGCTCTTTTCCATGTATGGTGGTGTTAGAATCTCCCGCTCCTTCCTCAGAAGTCATGGAGCGCATGTTTCTGATTTCTGCTGCCAGACGGTTGTTTAACTCCTGAAATTGTCCAGAAGAAGCTTAGAATAAAAGCACTGCTGTTTTTCAGGAACAATGTGTGACTCCATGTTTGGAAGCAAGGGGGTCCCGATAGGGCCCAATCAGTGACCCGATAAAGAGACATGGCTAACTCAATCAGACTTCAGCCTAATTTATACTTCTGTCGGCGCCACTGACACGCACACGCATTGATGGAGACATTTTATTTTCAGGCTTCCCTGTCACATGGGCAGTGTTGCAAAGCAATTCCTCGCCAGGACATCAGAGGGCGTAGCACTGTGCCGTGGTATCCTGCCACCATTACAGTCTTGTATCCGGCCCACGATAGGGTGTTTACTAATGTGTTTACCCATTTCAGAGACTTTTTAGCACGGACAAATTTGTCTCTTATTCTCCTCCATCTCTTCCTGCTGTTGCCACCGCTAAACCCACAGTTTTTTTTATCTCCATCATTTCCGTCCACGAATACTACGCTTGCTGCGTATTTTGTACTACTTCAGTCACGGGTGAATAAAACTGCATTTTGCAGGAACACTACTCAGAGCGGTGGGGTAGATTTGCTCTTGACATTGGTGGGGACTTATAAATGTACATATATACACATATATATGTGTACATATATATATATATATATATATATATATATATATATATATATATATATATATATATATGCATATTATATACATATATATGTATACATATATACATATACATATATATATATACATATACATATACATATATACACATATATATGTATATATATATATATATGTATATATATGTGTGGAGCACGGGTGATGAGCGCAGCAGCGATGTGCGTCAGCCACGAATAAAAGACAGAAAGTACCAAAGCATTTATGAACGATCGTGTGTTAAATATATATTTGGTGGTGCCTCTTTGAGAATGTTACTGTGGCCATGCGCAAGATGCAGATGCTGGTGGAGCGCATATCCACCGGCATCTGTGGAGCACACAAGAGTGACTGAACGTTTTCCTTCTAGCTTTGGCGCTGCTAACCGGCGTAGTTTGTCATGTGACTCTCACGTGACAACATGTGCAGCCAATCACACCAGGCTTATGCGTTACGGAGGTAGGACTCCAGGAGAGAACGTTCTGTAACCCTTTCTGTACTTCTAGGGTAACGAGAAATTTGACAGGCTTGTTTTTTTAGTGGAGGCGGTCAGATTATTGGTGGGGACTATTTAATCATCACTGGATATTGGTAGGGACACGTGTCACTTCCGTCCATGCCAAATCTACACCCATGACTCGGAGCAACTCGGACCGGTGAAGCTCGGCCCGACCACTGTTCCCAAGGGCACGGTTCAGTATTTTCCTTTAATTTTTAGTCCCTGCTCCATTGAGGTACCTGCCTGGCAAGGCTGAGTCGGGCCAGCATCGTGACCCTGGCCGCTGATTGGCTAGAGGGCGGAGTCACTGGTTGCTCTGGAGTTTTTTGCCTGCTGTTTTGTATACATGCTACGAGTAACAATCGCACAATCCGACACACAATGGCGTTGTGTGTCTCTGCTCCGACGCAGAAGTATAAATGAATGAAAATGTTAAGAATCTCAGGAATACTTTCACTTTGATTAATTTAGGACAAAATACTTCAACATGAATCAGAGTTCAGACTGGCAGCAACAGGAGGAGCTGATGGTCTCTCAATAATCAGTTTGGGACATTCCCAGTTAAAGCAGTAGTGTGTGTGTACCTGGTTGTGTGCGTTGAGCTCCTGGTTCTCTCTCTGACACTGCCTGAGGGCCTGCCTCTCAGCCTCCAGCGCCTGGGCCAGGTGGGCGTTTTCCAGGCACTTTTGGGAATACTGTTCTGACAACACCTCAATTTCCCTCTGGAAGGAACACAGCTCCTCCCTGAAACGCAGCAGCATGATGGGAGAAGAGAAAACAATCAAAGACTCTGCTGCTTCGGTCCTCGTCAGACCGGACATCGGGGTTCATCAGAGGTGAACCGTTTTTACTACCAACATAACACCAAGCAGCTTGATGGTCCATCCCTCACTAGAAGGTAGGTATTAATGTGACACTCTTCACCGTGACATTCAGTTAAATTCAATTCAATAATTTATTTCACTCAAAGTTTAAATATACAAACTTCAAACCAGAATATAAGCATTCGAGTGAAATAGGGGGAGGAAGAAGAAAAAATCTTATATGACCTACCCCCTTTAACTAAGACAAGATAAATAACAAAAAGTACAAAATAGCCTTATACACAAAAAATAAACCGCTCTCTTACTTCCACAAATAATATCACTACTAAAACATTAATCCTCCATCCTCAACTCACCAAATCATACGATTTTAGCACTTTATCTTTATACATTTTTTTGAATTGATCAGTAGTTGTACATTTTTTTAATTCATCATCCAGGTTATTCCATAATTTCACACCATATATTGAAATACACATTTGCTTTAATGTAGTACGAACAAATATCCTTTTAAACTCTGGTTTCTTTCTACTCTTATCATTTTTTGGGATTAAAACAAAGAACCTTTGTAGATTAGTTGGCAGCAAATTATTTCTAGCCTTAAACATAATTAGTAAAATTTTCAAGTTAACTAAGTCTTTGAATTTCATAATTTTAGACAGAACAAAATATTTGTTAGTATGTTCTCTTGGATTTGCTTTATGTAGAATTCGCAAAACTTTCTTCTGTAACAGAAACAAAGGATTAGTGTTTGTTTTATACGTATTGCCCCAAACCTCAATACAATAAGTTAAGTATGGTAAGATAAATGAGTAATATAATGCCTGAAGCGTTGAAATTTCTAGAAAACCTTTGACTTTGTTTAAAATTCCAATACTTTTGGATATTTTTTGTTTTATATATTTTATATGGGATTTCCAAGTAAGTTTATGGTCCAAGAGAACCCCTAAGAATCTGACTTCATTTACTCTATCAATTAAAAAAACATCAATAGACAAAGTAACTAAATCATTAGTTTTTCTGTTACCAAAAACCATGAATTTTGTTTTATTCCAATTGAGAAATAATTTATTGTCATTAAACCACTTCTTAAGATTAGACATTTCACAAACCATATTTCGAATAATAATTTCTAAATCATTTCCAGAACAAAATATATTCGTGTCATCAGCAAACAATATGAACTGTAATACTTTGGACACATCACAAATGTCATTTATATATAGAATAAAAAGCTTAGGGCCCAACACTGACCCCTGTGGGACACCGTGTGTAATCTCTAGTGAATCTGAAATTTCATCATCTAACTGTACAAACTGATTTCTATTGGTCAAATAACTACTTAACCAGTCATGGGCGATTCCACGTATCCCATAATCCCTCAGCTTGGAGAGTAAAATACTGTGATCTATTGTGTCAAATGCCTTTTTTAAATAAATAAACAAACCCACTGTTTATTGTTTTTTTTCTATTGCTGATGAAAGTTCTTCATTTCATTCCAATAAAGCCAGAGATGTAGATTTATGTGATCGAAACCCATACTGACTCTCACTCAGGAGGTTTTCCTTCTCAATAAAGTTATCTAGTTTCTGAACAAACCATTTCTCAAGCACTTTAGAAAACTGAGAAAGCACTGAGATTGGTCTATAATTATCAAACTTATATTTATCAGCATTTTTAAAAATTGGAATTACTTTTGCAGTTTTCATTTTTTCTGGAAATGTACCACTCTGAACAGACAAATTACAGATATAAGTGAATGGTTCAACAACATAATCAATAGTTTTCTTTACAATCATCATGTCAATCCCGTCACAGTCTGTGGATGTTTTATTTTTACTTTTCCTAACTATCGTCAGAACTTCATTTTCACTTACATCCCCTAAAAACATAGACTGTAAAATTTTGCTCCCTCCTTGTATTTTTCCAGCTTCATTAGTTTGTGTTTCCAGAGATTTGGCCAAACTTGGTCCTATGTTTACAAAAAATGAATTAAGTTCATTTACCACCTCAGCTTTATCCCTCAAGATCTTATCTCCGTTAGTAAAAAAAATCTGGATAACGGGCATGCTGAGACCTGGATCTTATAACACTATTCAGAATTCTCCATGTTCTTTTCATGTCACCTATGCTTTCCTTCAGCCTTAAATTATAATGATCTTTTTTTGCTTGTCTTATTAATGATCAGGGTATCTGCAGGTTTAAGGGAGCCAAATTTAAGACTTTTTAAGACCTTTTTTAAGGCCAGTTTGACCAAATTTAAGCTACTTTTTAAAATTAAATTTAAACTATAATTTCCTGCTATTGCGAATGTGGGATTAACCATCCAGTTACCATAAAAGTTGCACGTCCCCATGGCGCAATCTCCCACTAGCTTAACCAGCTTATGTGCTCATCTAAAAAAGCCCCCTTTCACAACCAACTGAATGTGTACGGTTCCGCTTATGCCAATATCATACACAAAAAATGCTGAACACTAAATAGAAATTCATGAAAATTGAAATAAACTGATCTTGTTTATTGGGTCTTTGGTAATTTAAGACCTTTCTTTGGAAACTGTATTTAAGGATTATTTGTCATTTTTAAGGATTTTTAAGGCCTTAAATTTGGAAAAGCAAATTTAAGACTTTTTAAGACTTTTTAAGGACCCGCGGATACCCTGAATGATGTCAATTTATTTTTGTATATTTTGTACTTGATTTCTGTGGCTTTGGTTTGGTATTTGACAAAATCTCTGTATAATTAGTTTTTCCTTTTACAAGATTTTAATAATCCCCTAGTTAACCACGGTTCTACATTCATAATTATCTTTTTTCTACAGACAACTACAGGGCAGTTCTTATCATATAAAGATTTATATGTTTTTAAGAACGTATCATATGCCAGGTTCACATCCCTCACATAAACCCCACTCCAGTTCTCCTTCAACAAGTCATTACAAAATGCTGTTATAGCATCCTCTGTCCTTATTCTAACATGTTTTATCTGATCTAACTCCTTAGGTTTTTTGAATACATTTTTATGTATTATAAAAATTGGTAGATGATCACTTATATCACTAATTAGGAGGCCACTGTTAGCTGTCTTCTCAATTTCATTTGTATAAATATTGTCTATTAATGTAGCACAGGTACTGGTGATTCTAGTAGGCTGAGTGATCACAGGATATAAACTCCTGCTGGACATCACATCCATAAAGTCTCTAGTCATTTTGTTTCTCTGGTTAAGTAAATCAATATTGAAATCTCCACATATTAACCAGGATTTGTTGTCATTTAATCCATCTATGAGAGTTTCGCATCTTTCTTTAAAACATTGTAAATTGGAGCCAGGTGTTCTATATATACAGGCTACTATAATGTTTCTAGTTTTTTCCATTTCTATTTCAACAGCTACACATTTCATCACATCTTCCACAGCTACTGCCATGGACTCCAGTATTTTACACTTCAAGGCACTTTTGACGTACAGTGCAACCCCTCCACCTTTTTTCTTTCCTCTGTTTGTATAAAACAAATGGTACCCTACCATATCAAAATCTATACCCTTTTCTTCATTTAACCATGTTTCAGATAAAGCAATCACTTCAAATTGGTGCTTAAATGTTTTCATATATGCATTAATTTGGTCAAAACTAACGTAAAGACTTCTACAATTAAAGTGGATAAGTGAGAAATGACCTAAATCTACAGAACTATTAAACTGATCATTTGTGTAATATTTACAGTTATCATTAATTGTATTTAACAGATTACCATCTGGATCAATATTGTTTTCATAGTCAAGTGTGTTACGTTCAGTAACAACAAATATTTTCAGAGTTTTCACAGCAGAATTTGCCATCAACTATTTTTCACAAAAGTACCTCAACTCTTGTGACTTTTCAGAAGAGTGTTGACTCCTTTAATCAATTCATGATCAGGGCTTGTTCTCCGTTGAGCATGAACTGACTCCCATCCTGCGCTCCTCAGCGTTGATTCCAGATCGGGAACCTCTTCTGGAATATTCATGTTTACTCCAAACTCACGTAGTCCAATAGCAGCAGCATGGGGGTCACTATACACCTTCACTTTTCCATCTTCACAAAAGAGTTTCAGTCTCGCTGGAAACAAGATCCGTGACTTCACTTTTCTTTCGTTGAGTATTTTCCGCACCTCCTTGTATTTAGCCCGCTCCTTGAACACAGCGCTTGTAAAATCCTCATCGAAATAAATCCTTTGGTCTGTCACTTGAACATTCCTTTTTCTTCAAGCAGCCTCCAATACTTTCTGTTTCATGGCGTATGACTGGAATCGAACCAAGTTTGCTCTGGGGCGCTCCCTTTGTCCCATCTTTGGCCCAACACGATGTGCTCTCTCAATATTCAAATCATCAATCACATCCAGTTTTTCACGGGCCAGTTTGTTCACAAACTCAATGATGTTATTTTCTTCACAACCCTCAGGTACAGAGTAGATTCTTATAGTTTTTTTGCTAGCTTGGCTCTCAAGTGCCTCACATTTCATTTCTAGTTGTTTTTGCATCTGAACCACTTGTATTAACACATTGGAGGTTTTCATTGCATAGTCTTCACTCTCAACAATTCTCTCTTCAGCTTCCTCCATTCTTTTTTTGATGCTTGTGAACTCTGCTCGTAGCACATTCAATTCTGTTTTTAATGCTCCAAAGCTGGCTGATGTTTCAGTTCAAAATTCTCTCAGTTCTTTGAGTATTTCAGCCATACCTGAAGATTTTGTTGGTGTCATGTCCTCAGCTGATTCCAGTTGATTGTTCTCCATTTGTTTGTGAGCACCTTCTTCCATTTGTTTGGAGGATTGCTTTTGCCCTGGTTTTGGCATATTCCACAGCTCCAGTCATAAATTTATCAACTTGCAGTTAAAGGTCTTGGTTTCAGAGGATTTCCACACGAATTTTCATCATTCCAAACACTTTTAAATAGAATCTTCTTTAATTGTTTGGAGAGCCTCTCACAGGCACACCTGTCCAGCGGCCATCTTGTCTATCCTGTTCAACACTCAAGTGTCCCAAACCCATTTCCAGAAGAATTTCGTTTTTGAGGACATAAACAAAATCATCAGTGACTACCAGGAGTGGACTGAGACGGAACATCTTCCCCGGTGTTTCGGATCGACCGGCCCCCCGCGGTCACTACACACACCTTTTGGGACTGCGAGTGCCATCTCTGCCACTGATTAAAACCACGTACGTTAAGACAACAATGGGTAGAGTGGGATGTCCAGTAATCACAAGGTTGCAGGTTCGAACCTGGCAGAGAATTCTGCTGTTGTGCTGTTGTGTCCTTGGGCAAGACACTTGACCCCCCCTTGCCTGCTGGTGGTGGTCGGAGGGACCGGTGGCGCCTGTGCTCGTCAGCCTCATCTCTGTCAGTGCGCCCCAGGGCAGCTGTGGCTACATCATAGCTCATCAACATCAGTGTGTGAATGTGTGTGAACGGATGAATGATACACTGTAGCGTAAAGCGCTTTGGAGTCTTTACTCTGAGAGGCGCTACACAAGTGCGGGTCATGTATCATCATTATTTTTAATAATAAGCTACACCAACATTAGCTTTTAGCAGCGCGTCTGCGACTGTGCGGCTCCGTTCCTCGCACCGGTTGGTACAGCGCAGCGACTAGCTGTTCGTCTGTTCTTTGTATCAGAGCTGCTTTCTAGTCTATCGAGGAAAGGTATTTCAAAATACATTTTGCTATGGTTTCATCGCCCAGCACTGGTGATAATTTCTAACCAAATACAGCCAGAGTTGGAAGAAGATTATTAAGAGAACAGGACTCACTCATGCTGTCTGCGGATCTCTTCGATATCTGCGTTTTCTGCATTGCTACTAGCCTTGCGAGCTTTGTCCAGCTCCTTCTCCAGCTCTGTCCGGTGGGCGTTCTTCATCGCTTCAATAGCTGATAAAACACAAACAGCTTTAACTTCTCTAAAACTTCACAGATGCAGACCTGCCAACCTCGTCAACATTTTTGAGTGCCACTTGTGCTGCGTTTTTCACGGACTTTTGCAACTCCATAGCTTTTCACTCTGTAATCTCCCCATTCACTGGACGGAAAATTTTATACACACACGAACGCACGCGAACACACACACGGACACACACACACACACACACGTGGACACACGCACACACACAGTTTACCTTACCAGAACAGCAGCGAGTGGCGAACCGGAGGGAGAGAGGAGTAGCTGGCAGGACAAAGCAGGGAGGAGGGGGGCGGGGGTGTTACGCTATAGGCTAGGCAGATTAGCTAGCTCTGGTTTTTCTCTGCTTCTCTACGATGATTGGCTTAAACGTGTTCACCACGCCGCTGAGTCGTGTTGTCAGACATGAGTACCACTCGTGCATATTTGCCACAGAACTCAACTCACGTATCTGCAACTTTTTGCGTAGTTCAGAGGGGTGAGTCGTGCCAGCGTAAATAGATGCCAAATTGCGTACTGGCTACGCAAAATGTGTCCAGGTTGGCAGGTCTGCAGTAGCTGGTGTATTTTTGAAAAAGGTATTTACCTGCGATTGTTGCGGCTGTTTCCTCAGCCAGAAGCCTTTCTTTCTCCTCCTGCAGGTTCTCCAGCTCTCTCTGGTGTTTCCTCTGCAGCTCTTCAATCACTTTCTGATGGGACTCCTCCATGGCAGCAAAGCCCCTTTCACAGGTGGCCTGCAACAAAGAGCGAGGAGCTGTGAGTCTACAGTCATCGGGACTTGAACCTCTAACGTAATATGAACAGGAAATAAAAAAGCAAGCCCTTGACTCCTGATCTAAGCATGTGAAACCAGCAATTCAGTTTGAGTTAAAGACTAGAGCAAGCCTGTGTGAGTACAAAAAGGTTATGTAACAACAACAGCATACACATTACAGTGAAGAAGGCACAAATGTGTGTGTGTGTGATTGGTGGTGTTGGTGCTGGGGGGCAGCTACAACTTCCTGTTGCACTACTTATGATGTCGGATCAGCATCTTGATGCGGCACACATGTGAGGTGGGATGGATTATCTCAGCAAAGCAGAAGTGCTCACTATCACACATTTAGACTGATTTGTGAACAATGTTTGAGAGAAATGGTAACATTGTGCATCTGGAATGAATTTTAGATCTTTAAGTCCATCTCATGAAAAATTGGAGCAGAAACAAAGGTGCTGCGTTTATATTTTTGTTGAGTGTAATAATGCGTGTTTGGAGGAGCGTCCTCCGATCCTCTCCCTCTCTCTCGGTCTCTCAGTCGCTGATTGAGCGAGCGGAGCGCGCCGGTGACAACCCACTCAATTAACATAATTCACGGCCCAAATCCAACAGAACCGATCGGGCTGATTCGGTTCGGGTTTGGTCTCAGGTTACAACTCCAGCGCTCAGCGCTGCAGCACCAGCTAAAGGCAGACCAAAGTTTCCTACCCGGTAAATGTGGAGAACACCTCTCTGACAGATTTGGATGCTACGCTGGTGCCGGCGTTAAAATAACACAACTACATTCAACTATAACTGATCATGGTACTCGTCTATGATGCTGAATGGGTTATGCCTGCATCTCGATGCATTGATTAATTATTTTCCTCAGCTCTATACACCCCCCAGTCTGTCGGGGGTGGGGCGTGTGCGCGGGATTCGGGGGCCACAAAGAGAGGGCCACGTCCAGCCCGCCTATTGCGTACCGCTGCATTACACACACCCACATAAGTAGCGTTTCCACTGTCGGAACTTCAGGGACACGTGAGTCTCCACTTGACGGGGCCGGCTGAAGACTTTTCTGAGTACCTGATCAGGGGTAGGTACCTGGAATGGCCCGGTGGACTTGCCAAGTCTTTTGGTTAACTCACGCTGATTGGTTGTAACTCAGTAGGAAATGACATCAGCAGATGTCGCCCAAAAGAGCACCACTCAGCCTGAAACAGCTCTCTCTGTACAGCGTGGTTCAAGTCAGCTCATCCAAGAGTACGTTTGTTCTCATGCCAGCTCCGGGACAGACAGTGGGTGCGACCCTCATAGATGTGGGGGGGAGGAAGGGAGGGGACCCGCTGCATTCACGGGTGGTGGTGGGGGAGGGGCTTTACTCATGACAAAATACCACGAGGTGATCAGTAAACAGTGTAAGGTAACTTGTATGCTCCACAGAAACAACTCAGCTGAAAAATGGTGGTGTTGATGGACAGTTTGCTCAGTTTTATGGCTTTTTGTCAGACTGAACCAGGAAATGGCTGCAGAAGAGCTTCTTCTGGTCATTAAACACCACATTTTACATCACACAGATGCTTTCGTCCTCTGAATGGATTAAACTACGATATACTTTGAAAGAATAAAGCTTTTATTGTTAATAGTATTACTGTGGATGCTTTTTGGTGCTAACCATTGACACTACTCCTCGCTGAAGCAGTCGTGATGACGTCTGTGCAAAGTTCTGAGAGGGCTGATTTTAAATGGAGACTCAACAGCTTAGAGGACCGGGAGACAATTCCCCCTCCAAAAATTTACCCTGAAGTTCAGACATTGAAAAAATGCCTGCATTGTGCAAAAGAACACCACCGGTGTGGTAGACTCAATAACATCGGTGTCTCCTAAATGTGCTGACGCCAGGGTAAAGTTGTCCCATTTTCTTCTCAAGGTTTCCTTTAGAAATCACAAAGTTCATGTAGGAAAAGACTTGAGCAATTTTCAGACCCTGTTTTGTGAGTAAGCAGCAGCTTTGTAAATGAGGCCTGAATCTTGAATGAAACATGGCGTTACACTGATAAGCAGACGGAAGTAACACACCTGGATGCTGACCTGCTACACGCGTCTAAACAGGAAGTCAATAAAATAGGTATTAAGAGTGTTGAACACTTTATTTGGGTAATTCCACTGCTTATGTGTTTTACTGGTTGTGACTTTTAAAACACCCCTACTCTACAAGTGAGGGGAGGGAGTGACATCATTCAGGTGGCACGCCGCAATGACACTGATTAGCATGAAATATGTTCAACTGAAAAAGCATTTTTGCCCAATTTCAGAATGTTTGTGATGCTCAGGGTATCTTGCACGGATAAGCTGTGTAACCATAACAACCGTAATAATGCCACATTGACCTTTTAGACCCAAAGTACCAGCCAAACGTTTGGACTCAACTGCCCATTCACTTTGAATGAGTAGCTACGCTCAAATGTCTGGATGATGCTGCACTGTAATTATCCTGTTCCGAGTAAACGACAAATGGAAAAACACTGATTTCCCGACACCCAGTGTTTTTCTAAAGGCGTGTTTGTTTTACAACCCACTTGTTTCCCTACTTTATAGCATTAACAGATTGATAATTATGACATATGCGCTGGCGACTACCTGACTAAGACTACTCCTAAATGCAATTAAGGAAGTAGGGTGGGCTTTTATTTGTCAGACGTTAAATATATTTCATTTCCATCAAGTGACACCAGGGCACCAAGTTAAACTGTTAGTAGGGGAAAGCCAAAGGAACAGATATTTAAACCAGCATGAAGCAAAATTAAACATCGTTTTAAACTGCTAAGCTTTTAGCAAGTAGCAAGCTTTTTAACTCTTAAAACTGTGTAGATTATAAGAGCGGGCCGTTATGTTTAGACAACGGTAGAGTTCATTTCAAAGGCTAAAAGCTTCTGTTTAAATCTTTTCTTTGGTTAATAAAACAGTTTGTGAGTGGTGATGATGACCAAGAGCAAAGTCACAGATCCTGAAGAAGGTTAGTTTTCATGCAACACAAAGGAAAACGTGGTTTAGGAAACAGAAGGTAAAATAATAAGGGTGAAGTGGGTTAGGAACGAGGGTTAGGTCGGGGGAGGAGAGGGAAATCGGGGACTGCACAAAAGGAAACACGGCATCACAAATGGGATGACAGCAAGGACAAGGAGCGCTTCCACCTTAAGGTGCTCCAGATCCCTCTCGTATTTCAGCCGCAGAGTGTTTGTGTCGCCCTGTTCCTCGCGTCGCCTCATCTCTTCTGTCATGTCCGACACTTGGCCGACCAGCTCCTGGATGCGTTCCCTCAGGGTGGACTGATGGACTGAGACATGGTCCGATGGTTTATCGACTCCATTCCTCTCTGGATTCACCAGACTCATCATGCTCCTCAACTCCTCCATTTCCTGATCAAACCTCTCCACTAGGTCAGTCTTTTCCCTCTCATGCTTCTTTTTCTGTTTCTCCATGCAGTTAGTTAGTGAGTCTATCTCTTTCATGTTCTCTTGTGAACAAACACGAAGGCTCTCATTGGCGTTTGCTATTTCCTGCCTCAACTTGTCTACTTCCTGCTTATAGCTGTCTTCGACACCCTGCAGCTCCTTCCTGTGCCTAGCTACCATATCATGAAGCCCAATGGTTTTACTCACAGACTCTAGGGGTTCTCCTCCGATCTGGATCAACGACTGTGGTCCTGCAGCAGCGTTTGCAGAGGCCTCAGAAAGTTGATCCTGCAGATCTTCTAGTTTTGACCGGAGCTCTCTAGCAGACTCTTCCAACTTAAAGCAGCTGAGACAGTTTTGACTTAGCTCCTGATCTTGGGTGTGATTTTGTTTAGTGATGAGCTGAACCTTCAACCTAATGATCACATACAACATGCATGCTTCCTTGAGGGAATCCAGGAGATATTCTAAAGGCTGCTTCTGTTCTTGCCCAGGACCAAGGCTTCCTTGAGCTAAAGACATGAGTTTGTCGTCTTTGTTCATTTTCAGAGTAGAAGTGATCTGCTTCAAATGATGATACTTTGCCTTCAAAGTTTCTGTTAACTGTTTAAATACCATAACGTTGGTTTTGTCATCAAGACAGCCCTCCACTGCTGCAAAATCTGTCTCAGTCTCAGCTTCGTCCCGTGAACAAGCTGCCTCCTGCAACAGCAGCCGGCTCCTCTGTGCCTTCAGGACCTCTACCAGGCCTGCTTCACTAATAGGTCTGCTTTCATCTGGTTGTACTTCAGCCAGGCCCAACAGCCGGCTCCAGAACTCCCACTCCAACACTGAGCTCATCTTCTTTCCTCTCACGCAAACTGGTTCCTCTTTAGAAGAACCAAGTAAAGTGCTTCGTAAATGACCAAGTGTCCCATCTACGTTGACATCTAGTTTTAATAACATCTCCACGACCTTTTCTATTGCCTTAGACCTCATCTCAAACTCATCTATCACTTTTCTAAAAAGCTTTTGATCATCTTCCTGCACCTCTCTACTTTCACCAACGTTCTGATCGTCCCTACCCATCTTCACTTCTAACCTCTGTCTTAGTATCCTCACTTCGTTTTGAGCTTTGACTAGCTTCTCCTCATTAACATTTACAGTTTCCTGATTCAGAGTGTCTAGCTCACGGTTTCTAGCTTCTAGTTCCTCACAGCGTTCCTGCATAGACTCAAGTCTTGCGTTTGTCTCAAAAACTTCAGCTTTCG
This sequence comes from Nothobranchius furzeri, assembly GCF_043380555.1. Taxonomy (NCBI): domain Eukaryota; kingdom Metazoa; phylum Chordata; class Actinopteri; order Cyprinodontiformes; family Nothobranchiidae; genus Nothobranchius; species Nothobranchius furzeri. The sequence continues at coordinate 20,709,541 of NC_091756.1, forward strand.
AGGCTTCCAGGAGCTCCCTGATGTGTTCCTTCTCTGGCTCCAAGTCCTTGTCCTCGTGATGTGTCTGGAAGCCCAGACCCCTTAGCGTGGCCTCCTTCAGCTGAAGCTTCTTCTCAGAGTCTTTAAGGGTGTTGCCGAGTTCCTCCAAAGTAACCAAAGCTTCATGGAGTCTCAGAGACTTCTCATTCAGCTCTCTCTCGTAGTACTCCCGGTCAATGGCGTTTGCCTGGTTTTCAGCCAACTCTGCCTTCAGTCTCTTCAGCTCCTCCTCAACCAGATGTTGCTGCTTGCCGCCCTGCTGGCTGATTAGTTCCACTTTCAGTCGGTCTATTTCCCTGTCGGCCTCAGTGAGCTGGTTCACAATCTCTTGACATCGTTGCTTCAGGGCGCAGTTCTCACTCGTTAACAGCTCAACCCTCTGAGAGAGCAACCCAACAGTCATGTGACCAGATGAGTGTGTTTCCCCTTTAGACAAAGCACCATGGGAGCTCTTCAGACTCCCCAAACTCTGTTTCTGAACTTTGTCCTCCATGGTCAGCAGACGGGCTTCATATTCTCGTATGCTCTCTCCTGCTCTGGCTAAACTCATCCTCATGGTTTCATTTTCCATTTCCTGCTGGGACTTCCAAGTCTCCAGAAGCTCCTTAAGTTCATGTTTTCCTGTGGTGTTCTGACTAAAGACATGGAGTTTCAGCACTTTGCCAAGTTCATTCAGAGTGAGAGGCTCATCTATTACAAGGTCTTCTAGTTCCTGGATGGCCTTTGTGTCATCTTGGAGCAAGAAGCTAACCTTTTTTTGGACAAGGTCTGGGATAGGGCCTTCCAGCTTGGAGGTCTTTTGGGGTTCAGAGGAGTTGGGTTCCTTTATGGGAAGGTGAGAAAGTGAGAGGCCAAGCTGTGCCTGCATATGGCGCTTTTTCTGCTCTTGCAGCTTAAGGAGCTCTTTGGTCTCCTGGTACTTCTTTGTTAAACTCTGCGCTTGGGAACTAACTGGTTCGGTCCTCTTCATCTGGGGCGTGACATCTGCCTCCAGACCCAAAGGATGCTCCAGCTTGGAAAAGGGGACCAAACAGTTGGTTAACACACAGCAGGGGAGACACATAGATTCATCTACCAATCACTTTGCAGCCATTATATCTAATAATTACACTAATATATCTTTAACATAACAGATCAAAATAAAACAAGAAATCAAACGGTAATTGAAAACAGGTTGGGAAAGAAAAGCAACAGAGAGAAATGAAATGTCCAGGTTAGTTCATCACCGACAGCGTGCACATTAAAGTGTTAATGGTTACTCCGTGTAGTAAGTAATGCAATATTGGTTCCAGCTGGAAGGAGGGAATCACATCAGGTTTTTGATGTGACCATTACGTTATCCAACTGTCACCAAACATGAAGGTACTGGTTCAGCTCTCTAAGGTTCCGCTCGGTGAAAAGTAAAAACGTCTCCGCTAACATCCGTAGTAAATCTATCCATACATCAACACGAGCATCACACCTGGAGACGGACACATCCAGAAGAAAATAACAATTATTAGAATAACAAATAGATGAAATAAACAGAGATTATTAGAAAACACAAGTCTGATGTCCATGCAGAAAATGAAGAGGTTACGTTTATCCTATTTAATGACAAACTTAAAAAGGTTAAGCTACCAAAGCCAGTGATAGAAACCAGTGCTTTACTCTGGTGTGACTTCAACAGCAAAAGGCCTTCTACAGAAAGTTTCCATCATTAAACATCAGCGTGTAACAAGTAAAAAGAGCCTCTGTAAGTTTTAACGACAAAACAAAAACTAGATAACACTTAGGATTTAGTCTTAAGCTCCACAACAAGTTCATTCTTCTGGTAACCCTGTTTACATATTAGCCAGCTCTTGGATTTTTAATTTGGCTTTTACTTTTCTTTTTGTTAATAATTACTCTTACTAGCAGTTAAAGGTTGAATATGGAACCGTTTCATTAAGAGCTATATTAAAAAAATTAATCCCTCCATGGGGCGTTTAGAAGTGTGCAGAATGAAGGTACAGGATCTCCCTTAAAAGCTATACTTTATTTTAAAAATACCGTATTCTCTGGAGTATAAGTCGCACCAGCCATTAAATGTACAAAGAAGAAGAAAAAAACATATATAAGTCATACTGGACTATAAGTCGCATTTTGGGGGGGAAATTTAATTATGTTTCTTACAAAATCTGAGACCAAGCGTTTCACATTGTAAGACAAGAACCGGTAACAATAACAGAATAAACAACGCGGGCGCAGCAGCGCGCCACGGTCTCCAGCAGAGGTTGGCGGTGTTTTAAACCCTCCCAGCGGGTGGGACGAGCGCCCGCAGCACCCCGCCATAGGCTGCAACAGGTGATGGCGGGGCAGGGGAGCTGAAACCTGGTCCAGAGCCGGCCCGCAGCAGCGCGGTATAGCCTACATAATTTGGTATATAAGTCGCAGGACCAGCCAGACGATGAAAAAAGTGCGACTTATAGTCCGGAAAATACAGTAATCAAATGTTTAGCTTGACAGACACAACACTGGGTTTATGTTTACATCTACCAGCCAGTAGAGGGCACTGTTGCGGGTTGTCTAACTGTCAACTCGGCAGAGTGAGGCTGGTCCTGTGGAAAATGGCGGACTCGGAGGGTTGAGCAGCTGCTTCTGAGCCCAGAAGGTGTCGTTATTCTTCTCAGAAGATGAGCGACCATAAAAGATCTAAAATCAGAGTGAGTTTAGGTGAAGCCTACAACAGACGGACCCAAATAAAACATTTCACGCATCGGCAGCGAACCTGGTATCCCGATGACTGGAAACGTTCTGTTGTTGCAACATCCACACACTAGATCAGTGTGTCCCAGCCCTGGTCCTTAGGGACCACTGTCCTGCGTGTTTTCCATGTCAGCTTCAGCACAACTGATATACATCGCCTCCTCGGGAGGACTTCAAGTGCGGCAGGTGCCTGTTAATCACTCATTCACTTAAGTCCGGTGTGTGGCAGCAGGGAACCACTGCACTAGATGTCGCTTCGGTGATCTCGCTCCATATTCAACCTTTAACACGCACGTATTTTTGGTTTTACATCACGTGACACATGTTCACATGACAAAGAAGAGTTGTCATCAGGAGGTGGAGGTGGGTTTAAGGAGACCAACAATGAATCCAAATGTCTAGAGTCTCAGAGATAGTCTCACTTTTACTTTGTTATATTTGTAGTTTTGTGTTTTTGTACAGCATAACTATCAACACGAGCAGCTAAATGAGAAACTTCTGGTGCAACCAGAGGGCCAGCCCTGCAGGAGCTTCACACAACATAACCGTGTTGGGTTGGTGACATGAACAAAGGTTTAAATAAAAGCGTATGCATGAACCCGGTGTTTAGAGACAACACAGGGTTCACTAGCATCATACTGAACAGCTAATGCTACTGATTTATCCTCGTGAATAAACGGAGCGCTAACAATGTTACGTGATATCAGTGGGGAACAAACAATTCAAATGTTACATTTTCTGCTGAGTTTTTCAGACCAACCGTTTGCTTGTCAGTCCAGCTGGATCGAAACAAATTTTCCAAACAGAAGATGTTCAGTTAGCCGTTTTTCATTTGGACCCAATAACAGAAACACCCATCAAAAACGTTTTCATTTGACTCTTTTATTCTGCTTTGCACAGAGTTGTTTTTGGTTTTCTCCTGCTAAATTGGAAAACCAGCTAACTTATCCTGAACTTGTTGTACGGAATAGTCTTGCAGAAGCTCGGAAATCCTGCAAACACTGACACACCGCCCTGTTAATGGGGCAAGCAAAATGATCATGTGTACACATCTTTGAGGATTTATCAATGTTGAATCTGGATTGCACATTCATGAACATCCATGAAAGCTTAAAAAACATTTACACCTGCCTAAACACGGGTTCTGCACGTCCTCGTCAAACACCCGATGCTGCCTAAACTCAGGAGACATGTCGGCACCCAAGTCAAGTGGCCCTCGATCCTCACCAGGTCACACGAGTAGCTATGACTAGACATGTATGAGTCACTGTGGTTCTGTCAGAGCTCATGAGTTCAGACACAAAGAGATTATAACTAGTAGAAGCCAAAGTAGTAACAGATTTCACCATTTCTGACATGCAATGAACTCATGCAAAGGCACATACCTGGAGACTGTAGTTCTAAAGTCAGTTTGTTTCATGGTTAACATGCAGAGAATGTTACAAACTCAGGTGGAAATGACCAACAAACTCAGGATGACTCTCTAAACCCACAGCAAATGTAAGTTAATGTTGCAGCTTGTTTTGGAGACGTGACTCACCGGAGAGATGTAGCCGGTTCGGACGTCCTGCTCTCGCTCCAGAGCCATCCTCAGCTGGAGCTCCACCTCCTGTTTGTGTTTGTTGGAGTCGAGCAGCTCCTGGTGGCAGCTGGACAGCTGAGCCTTCAGGTCCTCTATCTGTAGGAGCAGAGCATCATTTCATTTAGGGTTAGCAGAATGCCATACAGCTTGTGTTTTACAAAAACACACATGACACCTAACCGAACCAGGAAGTATGCCGACTTTGTCATATTTTAAACAAGCAATAAATGAGACGGCATTCAGTGCCACCCAGATGGCCAGTTTGGATTCATCTGCAAGCTGAGCGGCAAACTTCAGCTACAATTAACCTCCTAGGCTAGAAAACGTGAGTGTGAAATTACACATCTACAGGTGCTGGTCATAAAATTACAATATCAGGATAAAGTTGATTTATTTCTAGGAAGTAATGAAAACCCCAAAATCAGTATCTCAGAATATTACAATTTGGTGAAAAGATGCAATATAGAAGACCCCTGGTGCCACACTCATCAGCTGATTAACCAAAAACACCTGCAGAAGCCTTTAAGTGGTCTCTCAGTCTAGTTCTGTAGGCTACACAATCATGGGGAAGGCTGCTGACTTTACAGTTGTCCAAAAGACGACCTTTGACACCTTGTACAAGGTAGGCAAGACACAAAAGGTCATTGCTAAAGAGGCTGGCTGTTCGCAGAGCTCTGTGTCCAACACAACAGAGAGGTGAAGGGCAGGACAAGATGTGGTAGAAAAAAAGTGTTCAAACAAGCAGTAGGGATAACCGCAGCCTGGAGAGGATTGTGAGATGAAACCTATTCAGAAATGTGGAGGAGATTCACAAAAAGTGGACTGCAGCTGGAGTCCGTGCTTCAAGAACCACCACACACAGACGTATGCAAGACCTGGTTTCAGCTGTGGCATTCGTTATGTCAAGCCACTCTTGAACAGGAGACAGCGCCAGAAGCGCCTCACCTGGGCTAAAGACCAAAAGGACTAGGCTGCTGCTGAGCGGTCCACAGTTATGTTCTCTGATCAAAGTAAATTTTGTATTTCCTTTGGAAATCAAGGTCCCAGAGTCTGGAGGAAGAGAGGAGAGGCACAAGCCCTTTTGACAAGACACGCTGTGCCGACAAATTGGTGTAATATTACTGCAACAGCGTGTCTCATAAACACACCATAGCGTTGTGCGAATTTTGGCAGCATTTGTTCCGCCATGCTTGGTAGTAATACTGCTGTAATGGTCCGTCTTATAATCGGCTATTGCACCATGGTGCAACAGAGGGAGGTGTCATGATGATGTGGGGAGTTATTGCCTAGCTCCGGCCGGCAAATATGTTAAAAATGAAAGTAAACACAGGGCGTACATTTAGCTTTTTGAACAAAATCAGCTGAGATGGCAGACTGGAGCGCTGCAGAGCTCCATGCGCCTCTCTGTTAGAGCTGAAGCTCAGATCACCAGAGACTGCACAGGGGCTGATGGGGACAGACACCTTTAGGAGCGGCTTCTTTAAAAAAAACCTAACGATCGCAGCTTCAAGCGCAACAAATAGCAAGTTATGTGTCAAAGATAAACGGAAGTCTGTGGCATTACAGAGACTGCCCTATACCCTCTTTTTTGTTGCCATCGACTATTCTTTTATAAAAAGGACATGATTGCACCACATTACCGCCATGGTCTTGCCACATGCCTTTACTCCATAACACCGAGCTTTCTGACGCTGAGAGGGCGTGTTCTGATATGAAGTGGTCGCTGCATAAGCGAAAACCTTTACTCTCGGGATCCCACAGTTTCATTTTAGCCCGGTCACTCGGTTTTATTACAATGATCCAACGTTAGCGGCGCTCCGGATCTTGGGGAATCCTGTAGATGGCTCATTCCTTATGTCGTCTGCGTCTGTTCTGCATCCTGGAGCACAACAGGAATCTACCATATTTCCTGTTTGAGTTTTCTGACAATAACAAATAGTCAAGCTGCGGGCTTCTGCCTGCCAATATGGTGCTGTTTCGATTTGAACTGTTGAATGCCGGGAGAAGTGACGTCGACTCCCGGAGCTCTATACAGTAGCCGTTTCCATAAGTATCGCCACTTTATATCATTTTATCATGATTATATTCTTACTCCTTGTATTTACTTATCTCTTATTTTTATCTTCCTGTTGCACCAAGTACCGCAGCAATTTCCTAATGTTGTGATTTCTCCACATATGGCAACAAACCCTTCTGATTCTATTTTCATGTTCAGCCTGCATGTTAACTCATTCACTGCCAATGACGACTAAAGTCATCATTTGCATGTTTTTACTGTGTGGGCGTCGGACGAGCCCCCGCACCGTGAGAACAAACACCTCAGCTCTGAAGCTGATCTTCATCCGCATTCGTTACACATCACGTGATCAGGAAGCAGATAATCCATGTGTTAGATTATTTTAAAATAAAAATTTTAAAATAATAATTTAGTTAATTGTTTTACTGTTTATTACAATCATCATAAATAATCATCTTGGTTCAGTATAAATGTATTTAATTACTGAAATTACTTATTATTTTTTGGGTTAATAATAATTATTATTCATGATAATCAGTAATGTGAGATCATCAACCAGAGGGTCATGGGCACGTGTACACCTCATGCAGAGGGCTGATCCAGGGTAAAGTTAAACCACCTCACATGCCTTTACTCCATAACACCGAGCTTTCTGACGCTGAGAGGGCGTGTTCTGAGATTTTGTTAAAACCAAATCTCTGCAGCTTAAGTTCAGTTCTTGAACCCACCAGAGGACGAGGGTCGGCCGCCCCAGCCTCACTAAGCATTCTGTCACGCCGATAGAATTGCTCCGAATAAACGTACCTGTTACCAGCTGACGCAAAAGCTCCTTCAGAGTTAAGCCAGATGCAAGCTCAACACTGTGTACCCTGCGACAACTTTGGACCAGAGAGTCGGTTTCGCTCGGGTCTTCTCTACCTGACCGAGTACCCTGAGGCTGACAACATCCTCCCTTTGACCTCTGGATGCACACAGAGGGCCGTCTAACTGGGTGAGGTAGAACACAGATTGTGTCCGATGCTGGTCTCTCTAAGAAACAACTGAGTTAGCTGCAAAACAACTTTCCACCCAGAATGCGCTTCTCTCTCTGAAAGAAACCTTCTGATATATCATTCACACATCCAAACCTCGCATTTCACTTTAGCTTTTCATTCAAACACAGGTAAAGCTTTTAATAACAAGTTTTAATATCAAGCTGTTTCAAATTGTCATTTTTAAAAGTGTTAGTAATAAATTCTTAACTTTCTAAAACCCGACTCTTCTTTGAAATGAAACAAAGAATGGTGTATATTTTGGTTATTGAAAAAGCAAAGATTCCTTTAACTTCTGATTCAATAAATAAACTTTTGCTAAAATGTAATTACCTTAAAATAAAAAATTAATCTTTGGATTAAATATAGACCAAGCTCGTTGGCGTATGAACTTCTATCGAACATATTAATATCCTAGATACTTATATATGATCGAAGCTTCATTTGCTAACTCTTTTGATCTCTTCAGAATCTAACAAAGCTGATAGCAAACAGCGTTAATTCTAGTATGTAGTTAACCACGCTACATAATGGATAACGCTCGAAACGCACGGATTCTTCCTGATGTAAGAGGTGAGTCTCCTCTTTGTTTTGGCATCGACATCATCCTAGCACGCAACGTTCTGGGACTCATAAAAAACAGTAAAAACGGTGAGAAACGCTGGCAGCGAATGAGTTAAACTCAGAATGACCGACTATAATCAGAAATAATAACTGAACAATGGTTTTTCAGTGAACCACACTTTTAAAGCTTTAAATTATGAATGATTAGGGGTGTGTCCTTTTAATTGACAGGTAGGTGCCTGATGAGCATGAGAATCAGCATTAAGAGAAGTTTAGGTCCCCAGAGACGGATTTAGATCAACGGTCATGTATAAACAGTGTGTGTTCAAAAGACACCCACCTCACACAGAAATGGACCTTGAGCTGAACTCAGGACACCGGAGCAGAAAAAGGTTCTCAGAGAGATTTTAAACCTAACAACAAGCCAGTAAACAAGTTAGCATACCCCTAGTTTGTAACCCTCCAGAAGCAGCTCCAGCTCTGTGGTCTCATTGGACGAACCCGTGCCGGGCAGAGGAACCCGCCTCTCCTCTCGGATGGGCGTCTTCTCCACCTGTCGCCAGTGCTGTTCTATCGCCTCCTCCACCTTCTGCTGCCTCTCCATAGAAACGAGACCCGCCGAGTCTGTCTGTACGACTCCATCCCCACTCTCAGGGTCTGTCCTGCCTCCTTCAGTGATGTGTGCCTGATCCGAGCTTGCCACACACTCGTACCTCTTCCTCCTCTCTTCTCTCCTTCGGCCGCGCTCCAGCTCACCACCGTCTGTCTGCAGGCTCTCGGCCTCCTGAGCTCGTTGCTGAGCCAGAGCCTGAGCTATCGGCCTGAACTCAGCCCAGTCGAATGTCTTCGAGCGACCTTCTCGTCGCCGTTCTCGAGCTCTGCTCTTTATGAGAGCTGGAGCAGATTCCCTCTCAATAGAAGAAGCCTCAGAGGCCGGGGAGTCCTGTGTGACATCTGGTCTACAGAGACCCTCCAAAGGAGAAAAGGAGCCGTAATCCTCGGTTGAGCTGAAAAGCAGCAAAACAGAAAGTAAAGGACTTGGTGCACTGAACAGAAGTCTCACCTGCACACACAGAACACTTGATGCCAGAGCGACTTTAGTACCGGACAGAGAAACGTGTGCTGACCTGGCCACGTCAGGGGCGTTAGAAGGTCTGACGTTCTTCATGACAGCCTGGATCCAGTTCCTGCGTATGCCAGCCGTCATGGCCGACAGAGTGTGAACTCCTTCCTGGGTCTATGGAGACACAGAAGAAGAACAAGAAGAAAATATTTTTTGCATTAGTGTTTAATTTTGGCTCTAAATAATCAAAAAATACAATATAATAATATTTTCTGCTATGACCTCTCTGGCTCTGTGGGGTCTCTGTGCATTTCTGCTTCCCAGGTCACCAAAAAAAACAAAATCACCTCCTTCTCACACTGACTTTCTGTTTGGTGTCTAACCGTAACCTATATGAACAGCCGCAGATGGCTCAACTCTGCCATCGGCTGATGTCTGCCGTCTGTTCCCAAACTCACCGAGTTATCAACACCACGGGTTCTTCTACCATCAGTCAGCACCAGTGTTGGGAACGTTACTTTTAAAAAGTAATTAGTTACAGTTACTGTTACAGTTGCCTGTGTTAGTGGTGTTCAGAGGGGCCGACGGCGCCAAATGGCAGCCTCGCCTCTGTCAGACCTCCCCAGGGCAGCTGTGGCTACAAGTAGCTTACCATCACTAGCAGTGTGTGAATGTGAGTGTGGGAAAGCGTCTTTGGGTGTCTAGAAAAGCGCTATATAAGTTCAATGCATTATTATTATTATTACTTTGTCAAAAAGTAACTCATTTACTTACCGAGTTACAAGATTATAAAAGTAACTAATTACCAAGAAAAATAACTGTTCTGTTACCTGTTTTCATTAAAGAATACAAGAAAAATGGGTTCCCCTCATAATTAAACTTACTTAATTTACTATAAATTACTACAATGCTGAAACATAAATGACTAACGACTGGAACATAATAAATGTGCTGGGTGCACGGCTGCTTCTGCATTTTTCTGGAAACTGAAATTCACTAAAATGGATCTCGTCAGTTGGTCTCAACGCGATTGATCAAATTTTTTCAACGATGAGAACGGGAGAAGGGGCTCCCGGATGCCCCTCCGGTACAGACCCAGTTGGACACATCATGGACTCCTGGAAACAGTGGAACTTGATTTGTTTATCTCAGCTGTCTGTGGAGGACTGTGAAGACGTGTGGATATTCGTGGTGTTGGTGTCGGGTTTCCTGCTCATTGGCATTGGAGGCTACCTGGCTTACCAGAAAATTAACGAGCTGTCGAGGAACATTGGCCTGATCCCGGAGCTCAGAGATGGTTTGCACCGCGCTGTGAAATCACAGACTCACATAATTGTCGAGATGAATCGTAAGCTTGGGACTTTGGCGGAGATTCATTCTTTGGCACAAAAGATTGATGCCATCAAGGATAGAGTGGACGAATCATCACGGATTGGGATAGATTAATGTCTATTATTGGGATTTTGAGAGGTTGAGGACAAACAAACTGTAAGACAGAAAGGAAATAATTTCTGTCTGGCCCCAAAACAATTTCTAATTGGAATCTGGTATCCTGGAGCCTGCAAGGCTCCAACGAAAACTCCCCCCCTCAGAAGATATGTGGAATGTGCCGTCGCTATGGCAACTCAACTCTGTATCCTTTCCCAGCCTGGGCGGGACAGCGGGAAGGCCGCTGAAACGTTCCAGGGTCACTGCAACCCTCCAACCCTCAATGCTCCTCCTCCTATCCACACTGAGGTGACATGCGCTGCTTCTATCGTGGCTGCAGGAACTGAAGTGGGGATAGTCCCAACCCACCACCCCACCTAGTGGACACTTATGTTGTGTTGTCTGAAGTCTGTTGCATATCTGTTTGAAGTGTTTCTTTGAAGTGCCATTTTTCCCCTCCACCTGAACCAATCCTCATGTAACCCTCGTATCTCTATTAAGGTAGCGCGACTCAGGGTTGCGAATGACCACAGTCACCAATTCTTGTCATGTGTCTTGCCCATGTATGTCTGATCTCTGAATTGTGTGTACTGAAACTCTAATTTCCCTCTGGGATTAATAAAGCATCTTTGATTTGATTTGATTCCCGGTCCGGAGCCGGCCCGCGGCAGCGCGGTATACATAATTTGGTATATAAGCCACTTTGGTATAGAAGTCGCAGGACCAGCCAGACTATGAAAAAAAGTGCAAATTATAGTCCGGAAAATACGGTAGATTCTTTCAGGATCATTTAGGCAGAAGGAAGAGTTTCCTAAGAAGAATCCCTCATTTCAGGACAGTGGTGAACAAGAGAAAGCTCTTCTGCTTATGAGCAGCAACAAGAGAGAAGGACACCCTAACCCTTTTGCAAAGTTAATCTTTAGTATCATCTCATTCTTGTCCCTGGGGAGGGCCAGCAATAATCCAGGAGGTGTCCATGGCCACTCTGGCCACCCCTTGGGGGCACCACTGTTTGGCTGAGATTCACTCGTAAATGTAAACAGACAGACCTGGCTGTGGTCCAGAAGAGGCCCCGCCCCGCCCTTCGCCTCTTCCAATTGGTTCAGAGAACCATACAGGACTAATGCGTGTCTGTTGTCGAACCACAGGGAGATTTTGAGCATCCAATACTTTTTTTCATCTTAAGATGCACCGGTGAAACCTGAAAGGTCAACCTTGGAGATATTAAGGTGCATTTGTAACTAAAAAGGTTTCGCTCTTGACCCTTTAAAACAGTTTTTCATCAGATCTACACAATTCATGTAGAAAGCCTGTTTTGGATTGAAAACGATGAATTTTGATGAAAGGTGTGTCAAACAAAAACAAGCAGAACGTCTCACATGAATTTGAAAGCCGTAGTTGCGCTGTGCCTGGTATTCTGTCACATTGTAACAGGTAGTCAGGTCGATCTCACCATCCAAATCAGATGCCTGAGCAAAGAAAAATACTGCGATAAACTGAGCAACATCACATTAACAAACTGAAAGAAGAACTAGGGAAAAGCGACAGCTCACCTCCTCTGCAATCGAATCCTTGTAGTACCTCAGGCTGTGATCTGTCAACACAAACCAGTACTTCTTCCACTGCAAGAGACAGTTTAGCCACTCAAAACAAAGTTGCATAAAGGAGAAAAATAGGAAAACTGAAGCACTGACATTGTCAATGAAATCTGCTCTAATCTGAGGCTGTTCTCATATATTATATAATTAATTCTAAAACTGCCCAGCTTCAACCATGACCATTGAAAACAGAACTTCAAAGTGACACCTCAGCACAGTGCCTTAGGTCTACGTACGATCTACAAACTATTAAAACAACCTCAAGGTTTCCCCCAGTGCTTTATAAGTCTGGCAGGCCACCAGGCCTTGTAGCGTCCACCCCCCACCGCACGGCAGTCCCCCTTCCCAAGACGGCAGCGGTCTCATGCTCTCATGGTCCACCAGGCCTAGCAAGTGTTCTGGGGGAAACCCCGAACCTTATAACACTTTACTTCTGCAGGAATTTCCACTGTCCTTTTAGTCAGCTGATAAGAGTGAACACGCCATGTACCTGGCCTTGCTCGTCCAGCTTCACCATCCATCCTTTCTTGAAGTTCAGCAAATCAGGCTAAAAGGACAAAAACAGGAAACACAAAGAATACAACTTTATAGGATAGTCTAGTAAGCACAACTCTAGACAGAGAAGAAAAACAAAACTTCACTTTTCCACAGACATTGCTCTATAAGCGACACAAAAATAGTCAAGTGAACGGTGGAAGTTGGCTCCTGCCAGTGGCTCTTACACATTTAAGGGTAAAATGCTCCACTGATAAGGGTCAGCTTCTGCCAGCTGTGTTGCTTTGCTGTTCCAGTGCTAGCTCAGAGCCAGTGCTAGCTTACTGACCTTTTGCACCTACGCCACCGACCGTATGGGTTTTGGCTTGTGAAAGTGTGTAAACAGTGAGCAAAGTGAGTATTGACCGAAGGGTAAAGCAGTACCTGAGATCATTTGCTGTCGTTTTTGGCTATGTTTAGCATGGCTACAAGTAGTTCACGCCCAGTTCAGTAAATGGCAGAAGTAGCACACATAGTGGGGCAACAGTGAATGATGTGAGTAGAGGAGAAGAGACGACTGAGGTTGGTTATTTTGCCAGTTTAGCCTGGTTTTTACTGGTCCAAGCCCAGTTCAGCTGTGGGATGATTTAGCACACCTCGATGGGGCTTAGAGAGAGCAGTATTTACAAATATTACGCGTTAACTAGCTTATGAACGTTAGCTTACGTTCCCTCTGTTTCTGTTTACAGATGTAAACAAGTTGCTGACTGTGACAGACGTCACCCCCCTGGATTCATAACATTATGTGATAAACAGCGTTTCTCTTTACACTGGAGCTGATAATTTTTTTTTTAAGTCCGGATACCAGCCTGCTTTTGTTGCTGGGCTTCATAAACATAAGCAGGTGCTACAGTGGAACTAAGTCTTAACTGAGCAAGAGGAAACAAACTTTTTGGGGTTTTGAGGTAGGCGGCTGAGCAACCACTAGTCTAGTTCTGTCCCCCTCTCCCATTAGGTTATCTGTGATGCAGCACCTTTTATTATCTTTTTTTGACAAAGTCCTCCAAACACACCCACATCACCCCGCTTCTCCTCCAGCTTCACTGGCTGCCAGTCAAAGTCACGGTTCATTTCAAGATCCTGGTTCTGGTCTATAGGGCCTTACATGGACAAGATCATCTTACATTGGTGATCTTCTTAGTCCCTACACCCCCAGCAGGTCCCTGAGGTCCAGTGATAAAAGCCTACTGGTTGTGCAACACCAGGCTAAAGACCAAAGGTGACAGATCATCTGCTGCTGTGGCCCCCAGACTCTGGACCTCTCTCCCCCTGAGCCTGAGATCAGTGGACTCCTTCAAAAAGCAGCTGAAGACTCACTTGTTCAAGCTGGTTTTGGTGACCTTCACCACCCTCACCTTGTGCTGCTCTCCCCACCTATTCCACCTTCCTCAGGATCCACTGATTTCCCTCTTTCCTGTTCACTCTCTCTCTTCCTTTACAGTTTTAATCACAATTAAGGATTTCATAATTGTATCTTCTCAGCAGCAGCACTGCAGGTGCTCTCCATGTCCAACATGTGTGTAAGCAAGGTCCTTAGTCAACTTAAAGTTGCGCACATTTTTCCGCCAAGTTTTCTTTCATAAATCCCAAAGTTTGCGTGGAAAGTTGTTTACGCAGTTTTCCGACCCCGTTTAGTGCGTAAGCAAGCTTGATAAATGAGGCCCCTGCAATTTTCTCTTTGCCTGTTGCAACTTAAAAGCCGCCCGCTCCTGCAAGATTAGTGTTGGGTCTTGTTAACAAGCGTGGTTAACAAACATCAATAGCAGATCGATAAAGAGCGATCAGAGGAAACGACTGCTGTTTTAAACAAGACTTCTAAACTACGATCAACTTAACTAAACCAAACTAAATCTGTGATATGACGACATTTGTTTGCAAGAACAAGGAAAACTGATCTGTGTACATTCAGAATACATGAAAGGGAAGATTAAACCGTCAACGTGAGATTTTAGGTAATACAATAAGGTGGGGCGTGAAACCCGTAAAAAGAGACTCTAGCAGCAACTCTGCTCCAGCACTGGAACGGCTAGGGTGGAAAAAATCTTTCATGAAGTCAAACGGCTCGATAATGCAGTGGCTTGCTGTGAGTCCACACTGTGAGACCCCCCCACCCACACACACACACACACACACACACCGTACAAAACTGAAAAATAGGTTTGCACTGTTCTCATGCAATGGGAAGCATCTGCACACAGGGAACAGAAGGTGAGTATAACCTGGCAAGGAGAGGAAACAGAGAGGGCTGCACCGCCCCCTGCAGGGTGGAGGTTTGTCCAACAACAACTACACCCCCTCATCACCACACTAATGCCAGGGGTCGATGGAACATCAGAAATAGGAGGGAACAAATCATAAAGGTCTTAATTCATATTAAAAGGGTTTGCATGACTCAAACACACATGAACGAGGAGACTTTGGTGTGTTACACATTATATCAAACATCATATGACAGGAAATTCACTACAGTAGCTGTTGGTACATAATAATCAAAAACTGAGGAAGATTTTTTCTTGATTCCCAGTTTTAAGATGAATGATTTAAAAGACAAAATATTACTTTCAACGTAGGTCTGTCAATAATCAAGTCAAAATGACGAAAAACTACAAAACACTGAAACATTTTAAGCTAAACTAATAATAAGCCAGACTGATGAGGAAAAAACCCATAATGGATCCCTTTAACACCTTGGATGCACCTAGAAATCCTGTCAATAGAAGTTATGACCAGAATCTGTGACAAAGGAAGCTTTGGCCAACCTTCACTGGAAACCATGTGGATCAAGCTCAGTCACCGGTTGTACAGTGACCTAACAGCCTGTATCAAGGGGCCTGGTGCCCTCTCCAAGTCCAAGTACTTCTCCAAGTACTTGCATGGTAATTACATAGTAAGTTAAAGTGTATTATTGTTTCTGAGTTCTTAAACAGTTATTACCACGTACTGTATCTCAGGTTCAATTCTAGTTTTTATTTTTTAATCATTCCCAGTAAATACTGATTTATACAATAATTACACTTTATTACAATAATACACTTTAATGACACAATACATTTTAACTTAATATATAATTACCACATAAGTACTTAGTAATTAGGGGATTGTAAAAGGAAGCATTACCCACATTACTAGTTTGATATTTTTTTCAAAAATGTTAACGATGTCCCTATGAACCCATTTCTCCACTCAAAAAGGCCCAAAAAGCTCACCGTAGTCCACACAGGGAACGGTTGCCTAACTAGATCAGGTCTCTCAGCACAAACAACCACCCAGAGCAACCTGGGGTTTGGACATAGCTGCTGATCCTGCAGATTAACAGAACAGCAGAAGCTTTGTCTGGGATACCATCACACCAATCTTCTAGTCCAGGTCCAGAACTTATCAGAACCATCTGATTTATTATTGGTCACCTCTGGGCCTTGCTGGAGTGGTGTGGTTCTGCTTTAAGCAGAACATTCCACACAAAGAGCTGTTTAGGCTTTAAACTGCTAATTATAAACTCGACTCTCCCATATTCCAGTCAGAATTGACAAAGCTCCTCAGATGAGAAGCGAAACGTCTTCAAGAAACCAAACAGGTCCAGCTGCCTTCGTTTGAACCCTTTGGATTACCATGACCTGGATGACTGAGAACCTTCACCACAATTAACACAACCTACAGTGTTGCTTTCATTATAGATGCATCAAAAATTCAGCCACCAAAAATCTTTGTTTGAAAAGGACCCAAAAGTGCATTTTTGGCCAAAACACCAAAATCACGGAACAAGACATCCACAATAGGTGAACTCTGTTTTCCTTTCATCTCGTGTAGGGGCTTTAAAGGTCAAGAGGTCATCTCTACACTCGCTCCGTCATCCTGTGGCTACCTGCTCTTTACTTGATAAAAATAGTACATTCATCGTGATTTCAGTTTTTCCCCTTTTAGTGACGCGGTTTTAATACGGTCGTTGTCTTAATTCAGGAATAGTTTGTTTTGAATGTAAGGAGAAAGTAGGGAAGCGGCTCTCACGTGATCGTTTTGGACCAAAGCGGTGCACTCATTTAGTAAACAGAAATCCAACATGGCGGTGTACTCGGAATCCAAAAATGAAGCGTTTAGGATTTGAATTGGTGAACAAAAATTATTTTATAGAAATGTGGAAGTGCGACACGCACACCCCAAGTTGGCCGCACAAGCACCGACAGTGAGAGACTTCCGTGCTGCAGGTCATGTCCTAGATAGGAAGAACAGACTCAAGGTTGACAGAGCAGAAATGCTACTCTTCATCATGAAAAACCTGCCACGTCATCATAGGAATTGGAATGGGCATGTGTCTAGTGTTAAAATGGTTGTTTTCTATTTTGTAGCCATGTTCACAATTTGTGGTGCATTTGTTGTGGATAAAGGCCTGCAGCAGGGCCTTTATCCAGATCTCCTTTTACACAATAAAGGTAAAGAAGAGCTACGGCCATATGTTTTATTCACACTGATACTTTTCCAAAATGCTACGCTGACTATAATAAGTGGGATATATGTTTGATTCCTGGAAGAAGTGGAATATCATCTGTCTCTCTCAGCTGTCCATTGAGGACGTCGAAGATTTGTGGATATTTGGCCTGATGATCGTTGGATTTCTTCTGATTGGAGTGGGAGGATATCTGGCTTTCTGCAAAATTGGGATGACGGGAGCGATTGGAGGGCGACCCGCATCCATGGACGGCACCGTCCGTGTGGATACCTCACAGACTGGGACGTTGCTCGAGGTGAATCGCAAGCTGGACAATGTCTTAGCTGCGTTACCGGTGTTAGCGCGCAGGATTGATAACATCTCGGAAAGGGTCACCGGACGGTGTGGAGATGTTTAATCACTGAATTGGCTTCACTGGAGGACTTGAATGATCAATACAGACTTAAGGCAGAGAGGAAAAATTATCTCTGTCTGACCCAAACAAAGTTTCTGTTATCGAATCTGACGCCACAAGCAGCCTTGGAGTTGCGTGCAAAAAAACCCCACGCTGGAAGGAATGCTGACAAATGCTGTGAATCTCTATCCACCCCCCCCCCCCCCCCCCGCCTTCAGATTGTGGTCTCCACCAAGGTCATCAAGCTGAAGGACTCACTGCTCTCTATGCTTCCTCATGACCTCCCTCCCACCTGTTGGTCTGCAGCTGGTCGATGCGCCGCAGTGGCAGCTCCCATTGGAGGCTTCAGGATCCCACCCACCCCCACCTCCCCATCGGACTCTGATGTTGTATACGTGCTGTCTGTGCTTCCATGTCGGGTGTTTTTTTGCATTGGAGTGCTACACCCTGCTGGTGTAACCCTGTTAATGCCTTTTTTTCTCCCTCCCTGAACTTCACTCATGTAACACCCTTTTCATCTAACTATTAAGGTAGCGCGACTCATGTTGCGAATGACCGCAGTCACCAATTCTTGTTATGTGTCTTACCCACGTATATCTGATCTTTGAATTGTGTGTGCTGAAACTGAATTTCATTTCTCTGTATGTCCTGCACATGTGGAGAACATGACAATAAATGACTTTGAATCTTTGAATCTTTGAATAACACGCATTGTATTCACTAGTTGTTTTCTCTGTATGCATCAATATTATAAAAAACGTAAAATCAAATTAAATCAAAACTGTTTTGTTGTTTTAACTAATCAGATGCTTTCAGATAATGAAATACAAAATGACCATGTGAATGGTTTGACATTGTTTACTCCCTGACCCCGTGCCCTGCCCAGAGCCTAAAGCTTGGTTTATGCTTGACGCATTCACTTTCCGCTTGGTGATGCGGCTCGCGGATGGAACGCGCTTCACAACTTGCAGCGTTTATGGTTCATGCGGCTCGTCTCTGCGGTGAGCCAATATTCTCCCAAACTGTAGGGGGCAGCATGGAGCTCTGTGGCATGCATCCAACACTACACCATAGTAGAAGTAAAAATTACTGTTTACAACATGGCATTCCAGCAATTTTAACAGCGTCCTCGTCTTTTCTGACAGTGCGAGCTGTTTCTCTCCAAGAATTATTAACAACATGTTGATCACGGTGATCTCTGAGAGTTGAATCATACAAATGTCTGTACTTACGAACCTCTGCCATACTAGTTCTTGCCAGTCCGCCATGTTTTCCTGTGTTCGACCGTCCGCATGGTTAGAAAATTTCCTAGGTGCGCGGTGTGGAAAGTTTGGGCCGTGCGGAGGCGCGGTGGAGGGGCGTGGTTGTTAAAATGGCGCAAACTTTCCACGTGGAGACGTGCGAACCTCGCGGACCCGTCAAGCATAAACCAACCTTAAGCAGCAATGTCAGTTTTTCATAGTGTTCAGCTATTCTGTCATAAATTAACAAAAACTTCCAAAAACTATGGAATCACACTTAAAGTACATTTAATGTTGCATTAAATACAAAACCTTTCAAGTAATTATGTTACGATTATTTTTTCAAACACACACATTTTCCCGTAAAATCAATAAAGGTGATGGCACTTTAAATAAAATGCAAGCTAAATGTGATGAACACACTAAATTCTAAGTAGTTTGAACTGAAGTGAAAACTGTAAAAACAAAAATAACATTTCTTCCTGCTTTATTGAATCTTTTATTTATTTTTTGTGGCTTATGAAAGTTAAGTTTTGCTTCAATAACTTGTTAAAATTAGGTTTTGCTGCATTTTTTTGGTGACAATATTGCAATAAGGTTGGAGGCTTATTCTCTTTATCTGCTTTTGGATCAGCTGATGCACGAGTCTGACGGTTGTGCAACACGGAACGGGGAGGGAGAGAGAGAGAGCGAGCGAGTGAGAAAGAGTCATTTAAAAACTGTGTTTTATTACTAAATTGGAACAATCAGCTGAAACTGTGGGAGGAAATTTGTTGAAACTAAATCACAGGAGATGTCCAGAGTTTTGAAGCCTGTGTTCATCATTATGAACATAAACAAACAGCATTTAATTTGTGTCACAGAGCTGTTACAGCAGAAAGGACTTTACTGTCGCCCAAATTATTTACTGAAACCGGGTCGGTATGACCAACGTCACCCTGCCTTCTATAGCGGTGACTGCAGGATTAGACTGCAGGATTAATCAAAACGTCAGCAGAAAAGAAGGTAAAAGAACTCTTTCTGTGTTAAATAATGAACCAAGTAATGCAGTTATATTCATACCACTAGAATGTCTAATGCTTGCACCCCTAGCTGTGACAGATGTTAATACTTCTTTGAGTGATTTAATACTTACCAGCTGCAAACGTACGGTTTGAAACTAACCGATGTTTTGGGAGTCAAACCTTGACTATTAACTGTCATTTTGTTGTTCCCAAAAATACCAATCTGGCAAAAGTAATTAATGTGATCCCTTTCACTTCCTTTCGGTGGAACTGACTTATCATGGAACACTCCCACTAACATCAGCAATTCTTTGGCAGTGAACTTACCGTCATGACCGACTCGGTGGTCCTTCGGTCCAAAGACTTGGCTCTCCTCAGGGGGGGTAGTGTGGAGGGGAAGTCAAGCCCCTCACCAGTGTTCTGCCTTTGCTCCTAAATGGCACACAGATTATTACACCTGATTTTTATCAACTCTCAATGCACATATTTAAGGAAGTGTTTTGAGATTGAACTTTAAGGATTATAACAACTGCATGATTATTTTCTGTCTGTTTAAATCAAATTTGTTTGAAGATTGCTTCTGATAAAGTAGAATGCATAAATGGTTGCGGTGGAGGATGCACTCCCTCAGCGCCTGTAATGTTTTATCCAAAGCAAAGAAAAGACGTATTCTGAGCAGTGGCGGCTCCAGAAATGTTTTTCTGCAAGTGCTGTGAAGGAGCCAGTCTTTTTATTGAGGGTGCTATGAAGGAAGTGGTCATGCGTACCTATAGTTCTCTAAAACACCTTCAACACTAGCAGATACACATGCGTGCACAACACCCCAACAACACCTGAAACAATCATTAATAAACATCATAAACATATGAACAATCGCTGACTTTTCCATGAAGTCATAAACACATACAGCCACACAGAAAACCATCTATAGTGTTGCAAGGTTAGCTAACGTTAGTGTTAGCATTTCCAGCGGCAAAACCCAGGACTGCTGCGGCGGCTGAGGGTTGACTCTCTTCATCCAGATCCGTAGGTTTTTGTGGGTCTGAGATCACTTCCAAACATTCATTTGTTTCTGACTGAACCCGTGGAAATGTGGCCAACAAAAACCGATCCATCTTACCGCTAGCTCTACCTTTCACTCGTTCACAAGTGGAAAATAAGGTCAAAGGTTAACATCAATTTCCTGTTTTGGTTTAAGTTTTTACTATCTATATGATAATTTACTGATTATTTTTGTTTTGTATGTTAAATATGATCACATCCACACGTTAGATTAAAATTAAATTGTAAAAAAAAAACTGATATCTACTTGGGGGTGCAATGACTAATCCAGGGGTAGCTATAGCGCCCCCGAGCGCCCCCAACCCCACCCCACCCCACCCCCCACCCCCACCCTGGTGCCGCCACTGATTCTGAGAATCAACAAATGGTCTTTACTGTTTTGTTATCATGTCTTCTGACCCAAGTAATCAATTTTGGGCACCATGGTGGAGTTTCTCCATGTTTGTTTATCCAACACATTAAAGAAGAGAAGGTTGGACCAAAACCTGAGAGCAGCATTAGCAAATGATCTGGTCTGGTGAGGACTCAAGTCCTGTAGCTAGGGTGGACACTCACTTGTGTCTTTCAAAGTAAGTAAAAAGTATGAAACTCATCAATGGTCTTTGCAGCTTTATCTGATCGTGTTTGAGTAATTTCCATTTGTGCATAAATGTCAAAGGTCAAGGACTATCAGAGCCAGGTCTCTGCTCTGCTCAGGTCTAATCCATTATGAGAGTGAAGGTCCAGGGTGGGGAAGGGAAGCAGGATCACCAGGGGAATCCCACTAAAGGACGGAAACTGAAAATAAGTAAAGAACACACAACTCACCTTTGACCTACAACCAAAACACAAGTGGACTGGAGAAGATGGGACAATAAATCGGGTGAGAAGACAGGAAAACAGAGGAAGAATGAAAGAGGCCATGGGGTGGTGTTACTCAGGCTGGGTACCAAAACTCGGTACTTCTTTGGTACCCAGCCCTCGATGTGTACTGGACAAAAACTGGTGCTTGATGGTTTTGTCCTTATTGTACTTTTAGCTCCAGTTGAACTGGATAAACGTGTGCAGCTGGGTTACCTCTCTATAGAGATGCCTGTGCTCACTGCGGCCCTGTCTGACTCCACCAGCCCCCAACTCTTCCACCTCCATCCTCTCCTGATTCTCCAGCTCCAAGGCCTCCAACTTCTCAATCACACCGGAGCGACTGGAAACACACACAAGTCAAACATTTCTTATATAATCAAAGCAAACATTTGTTCAGATTGTTGCAAATGCAGTCAACATTTTGAGAGAAGCATTTAAAATCTGCTTCTGATGGCTGATACCGATTTCAGTTTCCTACATCATGCAAAATGATGAGCTTAGTGAACGTCGTGAATGTTCAAGTGCTTTTTCCTCATCAAAAACACCCTCAAACCGGTTTTTGGGTTCACGCATGCGTTCTTCTCTCTGACCTGCAGGTCTCTGACATATGACCTGCAGCTCCTCTGCAGACCTACAAAGAGCCTGGATAGAAAACTTTTGCATCATCACGCAATGCCCCTCCCCATCCTGGTAGTGTCGAATCCAGAGTGTGCAACCAGATGGATTACTTTTTCTTTTTAAACCCACCGGACACGTAGACAGAAATAAAACAGAAAGCAGGGAGAGGAAAGAAGAGGTGGGGAGGTGTTCACAAAAATAAATAATTAAGGCTGTACAAGAATCCGTTGCTAGACCTGCATAAAGCCTGATTTATGCTTCTCCGTCTGCGTCAGTGCGGAGACACGCAACGCCATTATCCGTCCTTGCGTAGGGCACGCAAGTACGTACGGAGTCGAGCCCACTTTTTTAAACATCCGTCGAACGAGACGGATTACGCAAGCTTGTGATTGGTCAGGACGCCGCTGTTGTTTACAGCGCCGCCATTGCAAAGAGAGCCGAGGATAACTAGCGGCAGACACGGAGAAGCTTGAAGAATACCTCGCGAAAAAACTCTAAAAATATGAACGTTTCATCCTCCCGTGACTGGAGGAGTGAAAAGATGCGCAGTAAGCGTTTTATTTGTGGACGGAAATGACAGGAAACGTGGGTTTAGAGGTGGGGAGCGCATGAAGCGGTGGGAGAATGAGAGACAAATATGTCTGTGTTAAAAAGTCTCTTATATACAAAAAACACAATATAAACACACGATCTTGGACCGATACATGACAGGATACCACAGAACAGCACTACGCCCTCTGCTGTCCTGCCGGGCAATTGCTTTGCAACACTCTCCAGGAGACGGAGAAGTAAAAGAGCAAAACACTTCCGTCAATCCGTGCGTGTCTGTTCCTTGCGGAGCTGACGGAGAAGCATAAACCAGGCTTAAAGAGAGAGAGAGCGAGAGAGAAAGAAAAGGGCACACAAAAACACAACACAACCAAAATATCCCTGCGTCAACAACACGACGATATAGAACAGTAACAGTTTTTGCTGAAAAGCACACAGTAATAATTCGTAGTGCATTTAGTGCCAACCACAGCCTTAGGTTGTCCAAAACGCCCGAGTACATGCTTGTGAACCCCATTTCACACTGGAAGCATCAGCGGCGCGGAAAGGCAGTGGAACGTCACTGCTTCAAATAGGCTGACAAAAATATCTAATTTAAGATGAAATGACATCCCAATAGTGCCAACAGTAATATTTGATCATATATTGTACCTACCTTTGCTCTCGTAGATTTAAAATAGCATGATCTGGCTCCTTTAACGTGTTCCGTTGTAAGCTACTGGAAATGGTAATACCATTATATTTCTACTGGTAATGTAATGGTGGCATATCTATTTCATTTAGCTGACACTGAAACATGCAGATGGATGGAGTGTGTCTACACGACATGTTAAACCAGCTTTTTGCTGAATGAATCATTTCTCAGCGGCCATTACAACATGAATAATTTACATAGGAAGGTGGATCAGAGACGACACAGGGTTTTGGTACGTTAGACACCCCCAGCTGTCTATATTAGGCAACAAGGTAAATGTGGTTTTTACCTCTGAACCTCTTTAGCACACTAACAAAATACTATCAATCAATTGTATAATACATGTTTAAATGCACAGCATCATCAGTGCCTGATCCAGGAATTACTGCACAGAAAGGGCTCAAAAACAAAAGTTTTTAATACATTTTGTGCAGCAGGTGGTATGTGCCCACTTATGTCCCCACTGAGGCCACCCCCACCTTTTTACCACCCTTCCTTTTCCTTTCAGGCCTGGAAATGATGGAGGGCTCTAAATGACACAGGAAACAAGATCTCTGAGAGAAAAGATGATCCCCTTCCTGTCACAGCTTCAACTAATTGATCTGTTTGTGATTTGGATAAAAGGGCGAAAGGGACTTCTTTCTTTCCTTGAAGACACTTAACCAGCAATCTCAACTCAAACCAGAATGCTCATAAGGACCAAGCACCATCAGGACACCAGAATAGATGAGAGCTACAGCCAGAGATAGAAGAGAGGTGTGTGTGTGTGTGTGTGTGTGTGTGTGTGTGTGTGTGTGCGTGCGTGCGTGCGCGTGCGTGTGCGTGTGTGTGTGTGTGTGTGTGTGTGTGTGTGTGTGCACCTCCAGGTTACAACTCAACAGAGCATGTTGTGTGTGACTTCTCATCTCTTCAGAGCTGTAAAATGTTCCCAGTAGACTTAAAATGTGACTGCAAAAATGCTCCAGTGTTTACTACGGTGTACGGTATTACTGCGACTCATTTAAAATGATGATGTAAGCCTCAAGTGGAACGGCCAAAGTGTTGGTTTGGACCTTTCCCATTCAGAAACGGAATAAAACTATTACCAAAACAATAACAACATAACACACATATTAATAACAAGAGAAAACAACCTTTTCCAGGTTCTACATATGGTAAAGGGCCTGCATTTGTAAAGAACCTTCTTAGGGTTCTACAACCCCCCAAGGCGCTTCACAACACATTCACCCATTCACATGCTGGTGGGGATGAGTTACGATGTAGCCACAGCTGCCCTGGGGCGTACTGACAAAGGCGAGACCGCCAAACACTGGGAGACAACAGCAGCATTGTCTGGTCAGAGCCGGGATCGAACTTGCAACCTTCCGATTACTGCACAACCCACTCTACCTCCTGAGCTACTGCTGCCCCTTAACTCATTCACTGCCATTGACGATTTAAGTTGTCATTTAGAATGTTTTTACTGTGTGGGCGTCGGAACGAGCCCCCGCAACGTGAGAACAAACATCTCAGCTCTAAAGCTGATCTTCGTCCATGTAGGTCACGTGATCAGGAAGCAGAAAATCCATGTGTTAGGAGATCGTTTTGGGCCACTGCTGTAAAAAAACATGAGACGTGAACCGGAAAAGCTTCTGCCGATCACAATTCGACAACGGATTATGAAAGAACGGATAACGCTCGAAACGCACGGATTCCTCCTGATGTAAGAGGTGAGTCTTTGCTTTGTTTTGGTTGTTTTGGCGTCGACATCATCCTAGCGCGCAACGTTCTGTGACTCTAAAAAAACTGTGAAAATGCTGAAAAACGCTGGCAGTGAATGAGTTAAGTTAAATGTTATTTAAATGGCATTCTATAGTATTTAGAATGACTTGTTCTGGAATTCATCTGTTATGTGAGAATGTTCCATGTATATCCCATCTGGGCGAGCTGCAAAGCAACTCCCTGCCACCATTACAGTTGTGTATCCGGCCCATTATAGTACATTTACTATTGTGTTTACATGGGTCTGGACCACCTCCTTAACTCATTCACTGCCAGCCGTGTCCTGATCACTAACGGCCTTCGCTGCCAGCGTTTCTCACCGTTTTTACTGTTTTTTTAAGAGTCACAGAACGTTGCGCGCTAGCATGATGTCGATGCCAAAACAACCTAAACAAAGAGGAGACTCACCTCTAACATCAGGAAGAAGCCGTGTGTTTCGAGCGTTATCCGTTCTTTCATAATCCGTTGTCGAATTGTGATCGGCAGACGCTTCTCCGGTTCGCTCCTCACTTTTTTTGCAGGAACGGCCCAAACGATCTCCAAACACATGGATGGTCTGCTTCCTGATCATGTGATCTGTGACGTATGCGGATGAAGATCGGCTTCAGGGCTGAGATGTTTGTTCTCTCAGCGCGGGGGCTCGTTGCAATGCTCAAACAGTAAAAAAATGCAAATGACGACTTTAGTCGTCATTGGCAGTGAACGGTTGAATCTAAAATGACGACTTTAGTCGTCAATGGCAGTGAATGAGTTAACTTAGTGTAAGCTCAGAGAAACGTTACATTTATTGCTGGATTGTGTCACAATAAAAATGTCTGTCTCAGCACTTTAAGGTGAAGGGAAACAGACGCTGAGACAGGAAGTTAAGGAAGCAGTAATAAAAGGACTCATTAAAAGCCACTGACCTCCTCTCGGGACTGAGGACGGCCTCTCTCTCCTGCCGGTTGGGGCTCCTGAAGCGACTCCTCTTCTCGGCCTTTCTGGCCTCAGCCTCAAGCCGCCGGGAGCGTGGAACGTCATGGTGGCTGGGTCTGTGGCTGGTCGGGTGGCTTTCAGTGCTGGTGACGGTGCAGCCGCTGGCATCTGAGTCCAGAGAGCTGACGGAGCCACTGATGTGGGAGCCATTTGACAGCAGAGAACTGCTGGAAGGGAAGGGGTCACTGGGCACAGGAGAGAGGCAGCGCGGGACTCCTCCTATGCTGGAGCACGAGCCCGTCGGGGAGAGAGGGTCTTTAGTGGGCTGGAGCAGGGAGCCGTGCAGCACAAGGCCTCCACGGTCCACATCATCACCGTTCACCGAGCCTCCTTCAGAACTCTGGCCTATAGACACAAGGTCACCTAGAGAGGAGGACAGGACCAGTTAGCAGACAGATCATTGTTCATTAAAGGTGATTTATTTCACTAATTCAGTTCAAAAAGCGAGACTTGTATATTAGACTCATTCATTACACACAGACTGATATATTTATGTTGATGATTATTACTGTCAACTAATGAAAATCCCAAATTCGATATCTCAGAATATTAGAATATCAATTAAGACCAATGCAAAAACAGGAATTGTAGAAATGTTTGCCAACTGAAAAGCATGAGCATGTACAGAGCTCAATATTTAGTTGGGGCTCCTTTGGCCTGGATTACTGCAGCAATGCAGCATGGCGTGGAGTCCATCCGTCTGTGGCACTGCTCAGGTGTTATGAGAGCCCATGTTGCTCAGATCATGGCCTTCAGCTCTTCTGAACTGTTGGGTCACCCTTTTCACACCACATAGATTTTTTATGGGGTTAAGGTCAGGCGAGTTTGTCGGCAAATCTAGAACAGGGATACCATGGTCACACGTATTTGTGGGTTAAGAGTTGGTGCTGGGGGTCCTTAAGGTAGAAAGGTTGGAAACCACAGCGTTAGAGCCATCAGGTTCAGGAAAAACTGGTTTAGGCCACATTCTGGGACAGATGCACATGACTTGTTTTGTTTATTATATTTTATAATTAAAGGTTTTGTTTAGGGCTGTTAATTCTGCTTTAATTCAATGATATGAAGCAGAGTGAAAACTACGATTCTCCTCACCTGCAGGGGGCAGCGGTGACCCTGAAGGCTGCTCAGAAGCAGCCCAGGTAGACACGTTCTCAGCCTCCCTCTGGCTTAGCTCTTCCTGCCAGATGATGCAACTGGAATCTGGACTCGTATCCGTTTCAGGAATTCCAGATCCAGTCACCGCTACCTTGGCTGGACCCGGCTCCTGGAAGTCGACACAGACGTACGTTAAAAAACAAAGGATTCAATTGGAAATATAAAACTTCACATCATGAGGTAAGAAAACGACCTGGGAGGTGGCTGGCTCCACTTTGCGTTTCTTCTTCTGGTTCTGCTTGTTCGTTCGAGGATAAACAATCAGCTGTTCGCTCCACCTACCAATGCACCAACAGCCACCATGTTGGTACTTGTACATGAGCATCCCACCAACCCTTTCAATTGGAAACACCAGGGACTTACCCGTTGATGATCTCTTTACTCTCTCCTCTGATGAAGAACTCCTGTTCGGGGGTGATGATGCACAGCGAGTTTTTCTGGCCCGTTTTGGGCTCTGCGTCGATGACGTCTGTGCAGAGGTTCATGTTCACTGTGCCCTGAGGCAATGTGCTCGGCTGTGGGATACAAAACACAGCAAATAAGTCATGACTGATAAGCTAACAGCTAGCACAGCAACAGCCAGAGTGTACTGCTGCCATCTTAAAACAGGACCGTCAAAATAAAAGCCTAATTAGTCACACAGAAAAACAGACAGGCTACATTTTTTATGACGAGACAAACAGTCAGTGTTTCGCATGTTTTGGTTAAACTTCTTGATGTGGTTTATTGCAGATTACAAGGTTCTTATAACTTTATTCAGGTACTTTCCAGCACCTTACTGATGATTTACACATTCATGAGTAGTTCATTGTCAGAAAGGTTGACTTCAATCTAGGGTTGTCACGATACTAAAATTTCAAACTCGATTCGATACTTGAAAAAAACTCGATACTCGATTTCGATACTATTTAAAAGCACCCATTTATCGAACAAGTTTATTCAAAAAATAACATTCCTCAATTTATATTACAAAAATTAAATGTTAAGAATTAAGTGTATTAAGTGCTTAAACCTTTCAAGTATCAGCATTTTTTAAAACGTGCATACAAAAACTGGTGAAAGTCAACACTTTAAATCATGAATTGTCTCACTATATATACACTATTTGCAGAGTGATGTTTTGCTGCTTAAACTCTGTTTAAGGTGCATTTTTGTCATAAGATGTAATGCCATATGTTTTGTTCTGTACTTTTGAACAACTCTGTTGGTCAATAAAGGGAGAAAATGAATTTCTCCACAGTAGGACAAAGGTACATCTACCGGTAATCTTAATAAAAACAGACTGGCGCACGGCAGTGACGTCATTAAAAGCGCCGGTTAGATTAGCCGCAGCTAGTCTGTTTACGCCTAGAAATCCCAGACCAGACCCGCTCCAAACGAACAGGGGAATCACGTTAATGTTTCCTAACAAAACCTTTCGACATGAAGATGTTTTGGTGCAGATAATGTCTTATTTCGAGGCTGCACCATGGGTGCCCGTCCGCACCCGTTATATGGATATATACGCAGACGGTGATTCGCCGATGGATCTAAATACCCCGGGGGATCCAAGTAGCACCAAAGTTGTCAGCGTGAGTAAACAAACGTACTGCATGCTAGAAATTAAGTCCGGGTTGCAATAAACGGGAGTTTCCTTTAAGCACATAAGCGTGAATATACAACTACGTGTCGGACTTGGTATGCTAATTAAGTTGGGCTGTGAAGCGCCTCCCAAATTCGCTGTTTTTGTTTTTGTTTATTTATTTGGCAGACAAAACTTGGATTGGAGACAACTCGCGTGGGAAATTGCAATGTAGCCATGTGGCGTCTTCTTCTGTTTGTCTGGGAGGCGGAGGCTGCTTTACGGCATCTGGCTGTTGTGCGTGTCGGTGTACTTGAAGAAGGCTGTGTATAATAGTCCATAATATCGATACCACAGGGATGGAATATCTAATTTAGATACCACTTTTAACATCGATTTATATCTGGGTATCGATTTTTTTGACAACACTACTTCAATCCATAATGTGAAAAAAGCAAACGTCCTTTATTACTTGTGAATTTTACACAGAAACACACTAGAAAAACAGAAATGTCTCTTTAAAAATGGGGAAGTTACTGGTTTGTTTGGGTTTGCGTCCACCCTGCGGTTTGTTTGCATATCTGATGAGTGAGCTGCCGACTAAACATAGATATCCAAACAGTTCCAAACTCTAAACATAAAAGATCTGACAGAAAACTGCACAGAGTTTAAAGACCTGGACTACATGTCACCATGGTTACAAAAAGACAACAAAAGAGCAAAATGATGCTTGAGAAAAGTTGTCTGGAGCAAAAGAAAATCAAACATTTTATGATCATCATGCCAGATCAGACCTAATCTGGCATGATGATCTACAAATCAGACGCGGATCAATACCTTACATCATCATCACCATCATTATAATCATCAACAACACAACCACCATCATCATCATCACTCCCGCCACCACCTCTGCCATCATCATCATCACCACCACCACCTCCATCATCACTACCACCACCATCATCACTACCACCATCACCACCATCATCACTATCACCATCACCACCATCATCACTACCACCACCATCATCACTACCACCATCACCACCATCATCACTGTCACCATCACCACCATCATCACTACCACCATCACTATCACCATCATCACTATCACCATCACCACCATCATCACTACCACCATCACCACTACCACCACCATCATCACTATCACCACCATCATCACTACCACCATCACCACCATCATCACTATCACCATCACCACCATCATCACTACCACCATCACCACCATCATCACTGTCACCATCACCACCATCATCACTACCACCACCATCATCACTATCACCACCATCATCACTACCACCACATCATCATCATCATCATCATCACTACCTCCACCATCATCATCAGCATCATCACTATCTCCACCATCATCATCATCATCACTACCACCATCACCACCATCATCACTACCACCACCATCATCACTATAACCACCATCATCACTATCACCATCACCACCATCATCACTACCACCACCATCATCACTATCACCACCATCATCACTACCACCATCACCACCATCATCACTGTCACCATCACCACCATCATCACTACCACCACCATCATCACTATCACCACCATCATCACTACCACCACATCATCATCATCATCATCACTACCTCCACCATCATCATCAGCATCATCACTACCACCATCACCACCATCATCACTACCACCACCATCATCACTATCACCACCATCATCACTATCACCACCATCATCACTACCACCACATCATCATCATCACTACCTCCACCACCATCATCATCATCATCACTACCTCCACCATCATCATCATCACAACCACCACCACCATCACTACCACCACCACCATCATCACCATCATCACTATCACCATCACCACCATCATCACTACCACCATCATCACTACCACCATCACCACCATCATCACTACCACCATCACCACCATCATCACTACCACCAAGTCATCATCATCATCATCATCATCACTACCTCCACCATCATCATCATCACTACCTCCACCATCACCATCATCATCACCACCACCATCATCACTACCTCCACCACCATCATCATCATCATTATCTCCATCACCACCAATACCTCCATCATCATCATCATTATCATCACTATCACCATCACCTTCATCATCATCATCATCATAACTACCTCCACCACCAGCATCTTCATCATCATCATCACTACCATCACCATCATCACCACCATCATCATCATCCTCACCTCCACCTCCACCACCATCATCATCATCACTACCACCACCATCATCACTACCACCACCACATCGTCATCATCATCACTACCTCCACCACCATCATCATCATCATCACAACCACCACCACCATCACTAACACCACCACCATCATCATCATCACTGCCACCATCATCATCACTACCTCCACCACCATCATCATCATCACCACCTTCATCATCATCATTATCTCCATCACCACCAGTACCTCCATCATCATCATCATTATCATCACTATCACCTTCATCATCATCATCATAACTACCTCCACCACCAGCATCTTCATCATCATCATCATCACTACCATCACCATCATCACCACCATCAACATCATCATCCTCACCTTCACCACCATCATCATCATCACTACCACCACCATCATCACCACCCTCACCTCCACCACCATCATCATCATCATCATCATCATAACTACCTCCACCACCATCATCATCATCATCATCATCACTACCACCACCACCACCATCATCACTATCTCCATCATCATCATCATCATCATCATCACCATCATCATAACCATCAACACTACCACCACCACCACCATCATCATCACTACCACCACCACCTCCACCATCATCATCACCACCGCCTCCATCACTACCACCACCACCTCCATCACTACCACCACCACCACCATCATCATCATCATCATCACCACCATCATCATCATCATCATCACCACCATCATCATCACTACCACCACCACCATTCTCATCATCACTACCTCCACCACCATCATCATCACTGCCACCACCATCATCACCACTACCTCCACCACCACCATCATCATCATCATCATCACTACCTCCACCATCATCATCATCACTACCACCACCATCACCACCATCATCATCATCACTACCAGCATCATCATCATCATCACCACCATCATCATCATCATCATCACTACCTCCACCATCATCACTACCACCACCACCACCATTCTTATCATCACTACCTCCAACACCATCATCATCATCACTGCCACCACCATCATCACCACCACCTCCAACATCACCACCATCATCATCATCACTACCTCCAACACCATCATCATCATCACTGCCACCACCATCATCACCACCACCTCCAACATCACCACCATCATCATCATCACTACCTCCACCACCATCATCATCATCATCATCACTACCAGCACCATCATCATCATCACTACCTCCACCATCATCATCATCATCACTACCACCACCATCTCCATCATCACTACCTCCATCATCATCACTACCTCCACCATCATCATCATCACTACCAGCACCATCATCATCATCACCTCCTCCACCATCATCATCACTACCTCCACCACCATCATCATCATCATCATCATCATCACTACCAGCACCATCATCATCATCACTACCTCCACCATCATCATCATCATCATCACTACCAGCATCATCATCATCATCACCTCCTCCACCATCATCATCATCATCACTACCACCACCATCTCCATCATCACTACCTCCATCATCATCACTACCTCCACCACCATCATCATCATCATCATCATCATCATCATCACTACCAGCATCATCATCACCTCCTCCACCATCATCATCACTACCTCCACCAACATCATCATCATCACTACCAGCACCATCACCATCATCACTACCTCCATCATCATCATCATCATCATCATCATCACTACCAGCATCATCATCATCATCATCACCTCCTCCACCATCATCATCATCAACACTACCACCACCATCTCCATCATCATCACTACCTCCATCATCACCACCACCATCATCATCATCATCACTACCACAACCATCTCCATCATCATCATAACTACCTCCATCACCACCACCATCAACATCATCACTACCACCACCATCATCATCATCATCACCACCACCATCCCCACCACCTCCATCTTCACCACCATCACCTACATCATTATCACCAGCACCACCTCCTCCATCATCACCATCCCTCTGAACACTGCTTATTTCTGATCAGGTTCTGCTGAATGGTTCTAGCTACAGCTGTTAAACAGGTGCTGAAGCCTTTTCCAGCTCCTTTTAAGGCCACTGAACACAGATCCAACTTTAATAAGATCAGTCTGTAAACCCACAAGGGCTGCCAAATATGGCGTCATTGAGAAAAGAAAAGAAAAAAGAACTCAGCGGCTGTGGAAGAATTTCCTTTATCAGAATGTTAAAATTAGTGCATGTCTCAAAATAAACCTGAAGCAAGTCTGAACAACGGAAATCGACCTAATATTTTTATTAGTTATTTGCACCAGCAGTTATTTGTGTCTACACCTGAGAAACCACTTTTTGCTTCATCGTAAAAGCTTCTCCTTACAAAAGTGCTGCCACCCTAAAGGAATTAGTATTGTTTGTTGCCTTTCATGTTACAAAGGATAACTGCCTTAATGCTGATGAATGATGGAGCTTTAGTGGATTTGGTGAGATTGTTGTCAGGAAGCTGTGAGCAAGGTAAGTGTAAATGAACAGGATATTTTCACAACTAAAAACATAAAAATGCACCTCTGATGATGGTTTCCAGCTGTTTACACTTGTTAATTCACAAAGTTCTTCCTCTATCGCTGTATGTCTTGACCAAGGGGCCATTGTGGTCTGCATTTTTTGAAGCCAAGGAGAAGTGGCTAAAATTGCAGTTCCACCCTTATCCACTAGGGGCTGGTAGCAGAAGTGAGCAAATCTTCATTGACTCCCATGTTAAAAATTCCAATTTCACAGCAGAAATAAACATATTTACAGCCTGGTTCAAAGCCCCATTTAAGGTTTAACTTATCTAGTTTACATTAATGACAACTCTGGGGGGAGGGGGGAATCGGTTTAACTGATTCACTGCCAGTCGCTTCCTGATCAGAAAAGCCCTTCACTGCCAGTGTTTTTAGTTGTTTTAAGGGTCACAGAACGTTGCGCGCTAGGACGATAACGCCAAAACTAACAAAACAAAGAGTAGACTCACCTCTAACATCAGGAAGAATCTGCATGTTTCGAGCGTTATCCATTTTTTCGTCATCCGTTGTCAAATTGTGTTCGGTAGAAGATTTTCCAGATCGCGCCTCACTTTATTTTTTTTACAGCAGCTGCCCAAAACGATCTAACCAACACATTCTCACACCAAAAGCGTCGAAAAATGATGCGTGTGACCAAACGTCAAAATATGACGATTAAGGGTGCCCCAGCGCGTCGGGAGAGGATGCACTGTCCCAGAGCGTCGATATCTGACGCCCGCGATGAGACGGACATTTGACCAACTTGTGAACTAATTAACCTTCCCCTCACCCCCAATCTAACCTTAACAGGGTTGCACATGCAGAGCTTAATTGAAAATTACTGAGTTAAGGTTAGGATGGGGGTGAGGGGAAGGTTAAATCGCTAGAGGTTCGAGGAATAATGCCTGTGTCACCGCGGGCGTCAAATACAGACGCCCGTGGTGACACGTGTCCCTGCGTGTCCTCTGCCGACGCACTGGGGCACCCTGACTCGTCATATTTTGCTGCTTGGTCACGCGTCATTTTTCGACGCTTTGGGTGTGAGAATGTGTTGTCCTAACACAAGGATTTTCTGCTTCCTGATCACGTGACGTGTGACGTACCTGAATGAAGATTGGCTTTAGAGCTGGGATGTTTGTTCTCACGATGCGGGGGCTCGTTATGATGCCCACACAGTAAAAAAATTGAACTGTTGGATTTAAAATGACGACTTTTGTCGTCAATGGCAGTGAATGAGTTAAGTGGAATTTAATGCATAAAATTCTGAATAATTAATGAGCATCAAAGCCAGCTCCAGGGAAAGGCCTCAGCTTGGGCCTCAACCTCATGTTAGCAGATGTTCGGCCATTTCGACACTCTGAAGTTTAGTTGTGTCCTCTGTGATCATGTTTGTAGGTTAATTATGGAATTATTTGGACAAAGAGGGCAAGCTGTGGTTACAGCACTGAAACTGCATTAGTGAGTTACAAATGATATTCTCATGGCCTCAAATAAGAATCTTGTGTCTGTTCTAGTCTTGTTAGATCTCAGTGCTGCCTTTGACACAGTTGATCACAATGTTCTTTTAGAAAGACTTGAACATGTTGTAGGGATCAAAGGAACAGCGTTAGGCTGGTTTAAATCCTACCTGTCTGACAGATTTCATTTTGTAAACGTACATGACAAATCGTCTTCATACTCCAGGGTTACTTGCGGAGTACCACAGGGTTCAGTGCTTGGAACAATTCTTTTTACAATATATATGCTCCCAATTGGTAAAATCATTAGACAGCATGGGATAAACTTCCACTGTTATGCTGACGATACTCAGCTATATTTATCCATTAACCCTGATGAACCTAATTGGTTGGGTATATTACAGGCTTGTCTTGAGGACATAAAAAATTGGATGACTCTAAACTTTTTGCTTTTAAATCAAGACAAGACGGAAGTTCTCATTTTTGGACCAGAAATCCAGAAAAGGAAATTACTTAGCCAATCACCTGACCTTAATGGCATTACATTAATCTCCGCGAACAAAGCAAGGAACCTTGGTATTATCTTTGACCAGGACATGTCATTCAAATCCCAGGTTTCACAAGTTTGTAGGATTTCCTTTTTCCACCTTCGGAATATTGCTAAGATTAGAAGCATTCTTTCCAGGAGTGATGCTGAAAAACTAGCTCATGCATTTATTACATCAAGACTGGATTACTGTAATTCATTACTCTCAGGAAGTCCACAGAATGTAGTTAAAAGTCTTCAGCTTGTCCAAAATGCTGCAGCTAGAGTTCTGATGAGAATTAAAAAGAGAGATCATATCTCTCCTGTCTTAGCTTCCCTACATTGGCTACCTGTTAAATTCAGAATAGAGTTTAAGATCCTTCTTCTCACATATAAAGCTCTTAATAATCAAGGTCCATCATACATTAGGAATCTGATTGTTCCATATGTTCCTAACCGAGCACTTCGCTCTCAGACTGCAGGTCTACTGGTGGTTCCAAGAATATCTAAAATTAGGATGGGAGGC
Organism: Nothobranchius furzeri; assembly: GCF_043380555.1. Classification (NCBI taxonomy): domain Eukaryota; kingdom Metazoa; phylum Chordata; class Actinopteri; order Cyprinodontiformes; family Nothobranchiidae; genus Nothobranchius; species Nothobranchius furzeri. The sequence goes on from NC_091756.1 coordinate 20,745,727, forward strand.
AGATCTTTTAGTTATCAGGCTCCTCTCCTATGGAACCAGCTCCCAGCCTTAGTCCGTGAGGCAGACACCTTGTCTACTTTTAAGAATAGGCTTAAAACATTTTTATTTGATAGGGCCTATGGTTAAAATCTGATGTTAGCCTAAATCTGGACAAGTGGGGGAGTACAGGGAGGTGGAGTGTACAGTCGGTAAAGACGGCTCTCCCTTGCCCTGCCTCCAACATGCCTACATCTAAATAGGATAGATTATCCAGAGTTATCTCTGTAGTTATGCTGCTATAGGCTTAGACTGCTGGAGGATACACTGACCACTTCTCACACTCTACTGCTTTCTTCTACAGTCTGCTCTTTAACTGTACTATTTTGTGCAATTTCAGCTGTTAACTTTATTTTCTCTGTAAGTGTTTTTCTCCCCAGAAGAAGCTACAACGACGTTCTGCTGAGCTGTGGTGGCCTCATGGAGGGGGCCATCGACTAGCACACTGCTGCTAACCACTTAAACATTCTCTCTCTCCTGATAATAACTTTTTGGTTTCCTTGACTTTTGATGTGCTAATACTAGTTTATCCGTTTAATTATAGATCCACTAGGATAAATACAATAAAGTTCATCTTTCACCAAATAGAATATTTACTAAGACATCACAATATAAGTGTAGACACATTACTTGTCCGTGTGTGTGTGTGTGTGTGTGTGTGTGTGTGTGTGTGTCTGCTCTGTCTTCTCGATCCCCAGTGAGTCGTGGTGGATGGCTGCTTATACTGAGCCAGGATTCTCTGGAGGTTTCTTCCTGTTAAAAGGGAGTTTTCCTCTCCACTGTCGCTTTATACTTGCTTGGTATGAGGATTGCTGTATAGTCACTGACACTAGTCAGTGACTTGATGCAATTTGCTGGGTTCCTTATATATGATTGGCTTAATGAACTGACCTGAATTGGAATTTTTATTATGTGAAGTGCCTTGAGACGACTCTTGTCGTGATTTGGCGCTAAATAAATAAACTTGAATTGAATTGATTCAGATTAAGCAGTTTCTGCTTCTTTTTATCAGTATGTAAAATTATATTTCTGTTCTTCATTTCACTGGTTGAAAGGGGGAAATGCTGTGTCATTTAACTGCTTGGTCAAACGTTAGTGGGGCTGCTGCCTGGATAAGAAAATTGAGTGGATGCCTGCCTTCTCTCCCCTGCCCAAGACGAGTTGCTAGAGCAGGAGGCTGGCTGTTCCCGGGGCAGCCGACGCACGGACCAGCTCTGATGCAAGGCTGTAGCCCGATATCCTTCGTCAGCTTAACTGGTTAGGATTTCATTACTAAGCAAGGCCAGAGGTGCCTTCACGTTGGAGTCATTCTACCATGTTTTCCTTGCTAAAAATTCCCAGAAAAACTTCGTTAGCTTAGGGTTAGCATGTGGCTAATGTCCCGCTTATCTCCGCCCATGGAGAATGACCAGGGGTCTCATTTATAAAACATTGCATAGAATCCTTACTAAAACCTTACTTAAGCTCAGCAAAAAAAAAGTACCACGCCAAGTAGGTTTGTGACCTATAAAACATAGAGTACACACAGCTGCACGCAATCTCCGTTTTATAAATCAGAAACTATCTGGAAAGGTTCTCAGGTGTTTCTGAATCACTTACCGTCCTCCCCACGCCCACTTTCTGCCATAAATGGTCAATGCAAAGTGGCTTGTAGATCTCATGCATATACATAAGCCAGCTCATTGCAGCATTCCATCATTAACAATGGCGATCACAGATCAAGAAAGCGCTATTTCACTGAAGCAGAAATTGAGGTACTCGGGGGTGAGGTGGAGAAACGAAAGTAAGTGCTTCTGCAAAACAAATAAGAGAAAATCCACGGAGTGGCACAGCTTTGCTGAAGCCGTCAATGCTGTGAGTTCTTCAGATGTGGCGGATATTAAAAAATGGTCTGATCTGAAGGTGGAGGCAAAAAAACAAGATGTTTTGCCACTGCCAGAGTGTATCTGCCACTGGCGGAGGACCTGGCACCTCTGATCCCCCACCGCTCGCCGTTAGGATCTCAGCAGTACTTGGACCGGCAAGTGTGCGTGTCATCGTGCCGGAGAAGGAGGGAGACACTGACCATGCAGAGGAGACTGGTAACATTTAAGCCTTTTATTAATGCAGATCAAATGTGTCCATCATTAAAATATAAAACAAAACCAAATCTCATTGTTTCCCCCCAGTGACTCTGGACGAAGTGTCCAACGAGACATCCCGGGCGGCGACCGAAGATGTGGCTGCAGGGCCGGCCTGTCTCACCAGTGTGCCTTGGACGCATGGTGCACCTGGAAGTGACCGGGTGCTAACTGACGCTGTCCTTCAGGCATTAAGGGACATGATTAGTGTGGTGAACGAAGTGAGGGAAGAACTGCACAGAATATGTGATGTCCTGACTGAAATTTCAGGAACGCTTAAAGAATTGGCAAGAAAATAAAAGACGAAAATTATTTCTTCTGTGTTGATTCTAAAAATGACGTGTAAAGGGCGATGGGGCATCACTCTCTAAACAAAGTGTGTGAAAACCACTAAATCGAGTACTTGGACCAAAATGGCCGACTTCCTGTGCGACATTGTCCTAGGCTCCAAGAGACTTTTTTGTAGGTCCCAAGGCACTACATTAATGAACCAAATTTCGTAGTTCTCAGATAAAGCACGGGTTGGGGCTGACAGTTTTAATGGACCTAGGGGGCGCTATTTCAGAAAAAAGGCCACGCCCACAAACCTATCATGTTCATTTCTATTGGTGGTCAGACTAGGATCACTCAGAGATTTCGTAGCGATACCATGATAACTGAGGAAATGAGGGGCAAACGTATTTCCATGGCGTGATGGCGAATTTCACCATGCTCCCAAAGCCCCGCCTTTTTTCGAAACCTGCCAGTACTGGAGACCAAGTGACCTCAACTTGTCTACTGCTATTTGCCAGAAATTGCTGGTGATTGGGTGAAAGGATTCCAATAGAGCTCCGGACCCCACGTGACTCTCAGTTAGTAGACGCCATATTGGCAGGTAAAAGAAGCTAAACAAACACGGATCTAACCATGAACGTGAACGGGATCGGCTTGGATTTTACTTCGTCTGAGTTTACTTCACACTTTAAAACCGAAGAAATCGTTTTATATAGTCAGAAATTAAATAGACTAAACATCTCCGACCCTTACCGTGCCCCTGGGATACTTTTTAAAAATGCCAGAAGCTGTCGGAGCGGACTTCTTACCGGACCTGGCCGGGGAACCCCTTGGGATTCCCCCGGAGGAGCTGGCCCAAGTGGCTGGGGAGAGGGAAGTCTGGGCCTCTCGACGCTACTGCCCGCTCAGACGCCAGAAGCTGTTGGAGCAGACTTCTTACCGGACCTGGCCGGGGAACCCCTTGGGATTTACCCGGAGAAGCTGGCTCAGGTGGCTGGGGAGAGGGAAGTCTGGGCCTCTCGACGCTACTGCCCCCGCAACCCGACTCTGGATACGCGGATGAAAATGGATGGATGGACAAATAACAGATTTACACTTAAGTAGTTTAAATAGAGTGCTGTGCTGTTTGAATGTATAAAATGAACGCCAAGAGAAATCACTAGTTTGATTGATTTCCCTGAATAAAATAAATATGTCAGGCAGGAGCATCTCAGGATCTGTCTGAGATCTGTCTCGGTGAGACAGATAATAGCAATCCAAAGTGCTTTTTATGTGTGATCTGACAATTGATCAACCATTGCTTAAAAATTAAATACAGCTTAGCCGGTTAATTGCTGTGATCATAAAACACGTAAACGGCAGCAAGCAGAACTCACGAGGCAACGTTTTACATGACGTTTACTTGTTGCTGTGAGTAATAAGACGGAAAAAGCCACGCCAAAATAAGTTTAGGAAGCCCACTAAGAATCGTAATAAAAGCTTTTAAAATAAAAACCATACACAGTTGAGGAAACGTTGGTTTAAGTACCTGATATGAAGTGGTCGCTGCATAAGCGAAAACCTTTACTCTCGGATCCCACAGTTTCATTTTAACCCGGTCACTAGTGCGTTTTATTACAATGATCCAACGTTTGCGGCGTTCCGGATCTTGGGGAATCCTGTAGAAGGCTCATTCCTTATGTCGTCCGTGTCTGTTCTGCATCCTGGGGCACAACAGGAATCTACCATATTTCCCGTTTGATTGAGTTTTCTGACAATAACAAATAGTCCAGCTGCTGGCTTCTACCTGCAAATATGGCGCCATTTCGATTTGAACTGTTGCATGCCGGGAGAAGTGACGTCAACTCCCGGAGCTCTATAGGGAGCTGTGAAAAAAGAGTGGCATGGCGACAGGTCAAATTTTGAGGCTTAGCCACGCCCACACCTTTCAACTTTTGAAAAATCCAGCGGTTGAATTTTTCCCCTATAGCTTTAGAGCATATAGCAGAAGTTTGAAGGCGATCGGTGAAAAGGGCGGTGAGGCATCATTCTCCAAACAACGTGTGCGAAAACTACTAAATCGAGTTCTTGGACCAAATTGGCCGACCTCCTGTACGACTTTGCGTTTGGCTCCAAGAGACTTTTTTGTAGGATTACCAAATTTTGTAATCCTCAGTCAAAGCATGGCTTGGGGCTGACAATTTTAATGGTCCTAGGGGGTGCTATTTAAAAATAGGCCACGCCCACTTTGGGGGTCCGGACCAGGATCGCTCACCAGAAGTTTTGTGGCGATAGCTTTAGAAATGATGAAATGGGAGTTAAACGTATGGCCACGGCGGTACGCCTGACTTCGCCGCGCCGCCACAGCCCCGCCCTCTTTTGAAACCTCCCATCAAGTGACGCCAAGCAACCCCCACTTATCTTGAGTTACCAGCTCCAAATTTGTGGTGATTAAGTGAAATGGGACGATTTGGGACCCATCACAGTAAAACATGACCTGATCTATTACAGTAAAACATGACCTTTTTGGTCCTGAGGGGATGGGGCTTGCGTGATGTCATCATCCAACCATTAATTTGTATTAGGAGCCAGATGCCGAATGACCACAGAAGTTTTTGTAACTACTCTATTTGGTTATGAAGTTATAGCCATTTATATTTTTGGGGCGAGTAGTCGAACTTAGAGGCCTGGCCCCGCCCCCTCAGCATATATGAAAAGTCAGTTTTATTTTTTCTATTTGATTGGCCATCCCTTCTGATCTATTTCACACAAATGTCGAGACGATCGTGCGAAAAATGGTCGAGTAAATCAATCAGAAGCGGAACTTAAAAGCGGCCAAAACGGGCAAAAATCGCCATTTCAACCCAAAATGGCCGACTTCCTGTTTGTTGTTGACCAAGGTTGCAAGAGGCTTTCTGTGCGGACTGTTGAGTACTACAAGTGTACGAAATTTCATAACTGTACTACAAACTAAGGTTTATGGAGGGGGGTATTTTTCACATTCTAGGGGGCGCTGTGGGGCTAGTTTTATTGCGATTTTTTTGGGACCTTTAAAATACAAAATTTTAATTCCCGCCTGACATGTGTGCAAAAATTCCTGAGTTTTCAGGTATGTTAAGGCCTCCAAAAAGCCAATTTACCAGGCGGAAGAAAAATAAACAGAGCAGATACAATAGGCCTTCGCAGCGCTTTCGCTGCTCGGGCCTAATAAAATGGATTTGTTAGATTTATTGGACTCAAGTTTGATCCAACTACTAATCCATTAGAAAGTCTTTCTCCTTGTTTGTCACCATGAGGTAGATTCTGAATTTCTATTTCCTGTTTAATCCCAAAAGACAACCTGTTGCTAAGGGACGGTTCTTGGCTACAACAGAAGAGGTCCAGCTGCCTAAAACTACAATTCAAATGCAAACCAACTGTGCAGGATTAGATTGCTACACAACTGGCCAAATTCCATATCCTTTAATTGTGCCCGATATCCAGAGGCCGCACTATTTTTAGCTTTGTTATGAGACATTATAAAATGAAACAGCTTTTTCACAAAGACCTGGGGCTGATCAGAGGCAACAGAGATCAAAGGTCAGACTGGTTCATAATGAGGAAAGTCTACAGTTAACAGCCTTATGTTCAAGCCTTTGCTTTTCTTGAGGTCAAATAATGAAGTTACCAAAGAAACAGTAAAAACAGCATGAAAATAATTACTGGACCAGCTCTGGAACTAATTGGAGGACACCCACTCTATAAATGATATAAATCCTCCAGGAGGCTTTTACATGCTGAGCCAAAGGCTCTGGAGGGAAGACTGATGTTTCGTATGCTACATGTTCCTCAGACAGAACCAAACTCTGATAATCAGCATCATAACCTGAGCTTAAACGGTGTTGTGCACTGCTCATATTCTCTAAAAATAGTGCAGAACAGGCAAAACTTCATCTTATCGATCCTTTAAAGATATCGGCCAGAGGCAAAATTTGTTTGAACAGCATGTGTAAATGTGTATTAAAATCTCAGATGAAAAAGGTTTTTGGATTTTGACGGCTGGAATTGTAAGAAAATCTGATGTTTGTGACTGGCGTAGGAAAAACAGAAACTAACTTCCGGTCTAAGCCCTGGGCAGCTGGTGACGTTGCACATGGAGCTCTGCTGAAACCGCTGTAGTAAACAACGCCTGACTCCGGTGTTTCTGCGTTAGCGTTATAGCAGAGAACATTGTGTCATCAGTCAGATGTAGCTTCTGAAGCCTCTGCTAGTCGGTCAGATTAGTTTTTTCTCTGGGATACGGCGACGAGAACGGATATTGGATTACCGGAGAAGTTCAACCGAACTCCGACCCCGCCAGCTGGATATCACTACCGGACGTGCAGACCTGTTTTAGACCATTTAAATCAGAAGACCTGCTACCCGATTTCGACATAGAGGAGGATTCTGTTCATCTTCAGAACCAAAATTGGTACAGTTTGTTTTCTTAAATATTTCATTTCTGTGCTCCACATGGAGCTCTAAGCTGACGAGTTCTCAGCTGGTCTTAGCTCCATCATGTGTCCCAATAAAGTTCAGTAATCTAGTTTTACTGCTGTGTGTATTTATCGATATAACTCTGGAAAATATTTAACCGATAATTTACCAGAATAAATCTTCCTGATGCTGGAGTAACTCCTTAGCTTAACTCGTTGTTTGCACCAATCCAGGATGTCACGGGTTCTACCGGTCCATGAAGGATCTAATGTTGAAATACAGAGACCATCTTTTAGATTGTTTGTGTGTGTGTGTGTGTGTGTGTGTGTGTGTGTGTGTGTGTGTCTGTGTGTGTCTGTGTGTGTCTGTGTGTGTCTGTGTGTGTCTGTGTGTGTCTGTGTGTAGCTTTCCCAAAGGACTTGTTCTTTCTTTACCGGAGCTAACACGGTTAGCAGTTTTGCTGCAGTCATGCTAACGGGATGCGTCTAGAGTTCAGAAGTAGCGGTGCAGTCCTAGATGGATTTATAGATGTAGGTTATTATTTTAGATCAGATCTGTAATTAAAAATGGCTCAGACCTTTTGCTGCAGCTGTAAACACAATTTTACATAATAATTAGGAGCATGAAAGTAAACAAATAACAGTGATTCACAATACTAGCATCAGCAGCTAGCTTGTTGTACGTGCTGGAGTGACGTATGCGAAACACAGTTCTCCACTGTCTGGAGGAGAGGATTTGGATTTTCTGTAATGATTTATGACAAAAGTCCTTAACAAAATAAAAAACTGAACCCTGTACATGTTTATAATATAGATGGTAAAGTGTAGTTATTTTGCATTTCTACAATTTTAATGCAGAGTCTGGCCAATACCTTTAAGTAGAAAACATTCAGGGTGGTCTCCCTCAGTTTTCATTTAATTAAAAAAAAAATACTTTCCTCTCCCTCTGTTTCAGTCTATTTCTCATGAAGAAGTGAATGAACTACTTGTGTTTCCATCAGAGATATCCAAAGGCTGGTGGCTTGTCTGAGTCTGGAGCACAGCTAACATTTCCTCTGCTGCTTGTAGGGGCTAGTGCTTCCCTTTCTCTGAAGCTTTGTGGTCCTGGGGCAGTGAGTACGCTACAGTTCACCAAATAAGGGCATGGAGGGAGGAATGCAGCTTTACATGGAAGAGCATCTTTCCCTCTTTTTGTGGTGAAAATAGCTCAGCTTTGAGGGGCTTCAGTTTCAAACAGACCACTGTCTACTTGGCAAATATAGCAAACGATGTCATCCTGGACCTTGTTCAATGTTCAGAAAGCCTAAGCATCAGCTAGTCCACTTTGTATTTCAGTGTTGATTTTGGCTTCAAACAAAGACAAATCAAAGTAACCAACTGAAAATTTTAAGGCTAAACTCTGGTATGTTGTACAGTGAAGAGGGCAGAACAAGGGCAAAACACACAAAAATAAAAAATTACACCTGCATTATTTTTAATACCTTGGTGGCACCCAGGGTGTTTCTTTTAGTGAAGGCCCATTTGCAGAAACCTGTGCTCTTAAAAACTATTTTTGCATATTAATCTTGTTTGGGCCTCCGGGCTCCCATAGCTGCTCCTCTTCTATTGTAGTGCTGTCTGTGTTTTCTTATTATGGTTGATTAGGCAAAGAGGACATGAGGTTTGACTGGTCGGTGTCTACATGTGCTTTGAAAGGATGTCAGAACTTTACAGAAACTGGTGTCTGATCCTAAACTGCCCTAAACAATTCGAACTGTGGACGATAAAGAAAAAAGCATCTAGATAAAACAAAATTCTAATTGATCATCACACTCTAGTGAAATTAAATCTCTGCATTTGACCCCTCCTAGTGAGAGAGCGGTGAGCTGCAGCTGTGGCTGCACTCGGGAACCATTTGGTGGTTTAACCCCTCAATCCAACCCCTAAAAGCTGACTGTCAAGCAGGGAGGCATTGGGTCCCATTTTTTAATCCTTTGGTATGACCCGACCGGGATTTGAACCCCGATCTCCCAGTCCCAGGGCGGACACTGAGAAGGCAGACGCACTTTATAAGAAAATCCTTTCTTATTGTTCTACTCTAATAATGCAAGGAGGACAGCTAAAGGTAAAAATTGCAAACAAAAAATACAAACAGACTAGCATACCTGCATTACTTCACCAAGGTGGGATGCCTAGTCAAGATTCTTGTACTCACATTCCAGTCACTTGAGCCCCCTTCAGACAGGCCATGAAAAACGGGAATGTTCCGGACTCTGTAAGACCTCTGTGTCTGAATACAAACATCCGGATAACGTGTTCCGGAATTTATCCGGACGAAGCCCCTAGTAACAGGTCCGGACATGTTACGGACAGGGTGGCTGCTTCAGACTGGTGAGGTAGAGTTCCGGACAAGGGGGAGGGGGAGGAGGAGGGGACCTGGCGACGCTGTGCGCACCCAGATAGCCCGCTGCTGTAGCATGCGGCGAACCACGGCAGCTCGCCTTCTACGGTACCGCCTAGACGCGCGACGGAGCGCTTCACACCGCTTCAGTGATTCCTTTAACCATTGAGCTTCATCATCCAGGTCTCTTATGCGTCTACGTGTGCGCAGAATTATGCTTAAGCGCCTCGTGATTTTTATCTTGAGAGGCGCTATAGAAATGATATTTTCTTCTTCTTCTTAACATGAGTCCGATTCTCTCTCCCCCCACCCCGCCGCCGTCAGACATCTGGAACTTTTCCCTGCTGTGTGAACGCAGCTGAAAGGACAAGTTCCGGTACTAAAGTGGTGTGTCTGAAAACACAGTTCCGGTTAAAAACCGGATTAAATTGTCCACAAATGTTCCAGAATGTCTATCTGAAAAGGGCTTTGCAGAGACTGCACTACCTTATCCATCGTCACTCCTGCAGAAACACGCCCCTTCAAGATCACTTCGCACCGCTGCCAAACATCAACTGGTTGTAGTGTTGTCAAAAAAATCGATACCCAGATATAAATCGATGTTAAAAGTGGTATCTAAATTAGATATTCCATCCCTGTGGTATCGATATTATGGACTATTATACACAGCCTTCTTCAAGTACACCGACACGCACGACAGCCAGATGCCGTAAAGCAGCCTCCGCCTCCCAGACAAACAGAAGAAGACGCCACATGGCTACATTGCAATTTCCCACGCGAGTTGTCTCCAATCCAAGTTTTGTCTGCCAAATAAATAAACAAAAACATAAACTGCGAATTTGGGAGGCGCTTCACAGCCCAACTTAATTAGCATACCAAGTCCGACACGTAGTTGTATATTCACGCTTATGTGCTTAAAGGACACTCCCGTTTATTGCAACCTGGACTTCATTTCTAGCATGCAGTACGTTTGTTTACTCACGCTGACAACTTTGGTGCTACTTGGATCCCCCGGGGTATTTAGATCCATCGGCGAATCACCGTCTGCGTATATATCCATATAACGGGTGCGGACGGACACCCATGGTGCAGCCTCGAAATAAGACATTATCTGCACCAAAACATCTTCATGTCGAAAGGTTTTGTTAGGAATCATTAACGTGATTCCCCTGTTCGTTTGGAGCGGGTCTGGTCTGGGATTTCTAGGCGTAAACAGACTAGCTGCGGCTAATCTAACCGGCGCTTTTAATGACGTCACTGCCGTGCGCCAGTCTGTTTTTATTAAGATTACCGGTAGATGTACCTTTGTCCTACTGTGGAGAAATTCATTTTCTCCCTTTATTGATCAACAGAGTTGTTCAAAAGTACAGAACAAAACATATGGCATTACATCTTATGACAAAAATGCACCTTAAACAGAGTTTAAGCAGCAAAACATCACTCTGCAAATAGTGTATATATAGTGAGACAATTCATGATTTAAAGTGTTGACTTTCACCAGTTTTTGTATGCACGTTTTAAAAAATGCTGATACTTGAAAGGTTTAAGCACTTAATACACTTAATTCTTAACATTTAATTTTTGTAATATAAATTGAGGAATGTTATTTTTTGAATAAACTTGTTCGATAAATGGGTGTTTTTAAATAGTATCGAAATCGAGTACCGAGTTTTTTTTTTCCAAATATCGAATCGAGTTTGAAATTTTAGTATCGTGACAACCCTAACTGGTTGTTCTACAAACTAAACTTAACTGCTGCAAAAACCGAGCTTTTGCCACATTTGCACCATCGACATGTAAAAATATCTTTGCACCTAAAATGTGGAATAGCCTTCCACTGGAAATTTGATGTGCAACTTCCCTTGGGGCTTTTAAAGCAAAACAGAAAATGCATGACAGACTCACAACTAGGTCCCGACCGATATTTCGGCTGGCTGAAATTATCGGCCGATATTGGGGTCATTAACAGTATCGACTATCGGCCAAAAAGACGGACGATATTGCGCTACCTATCCAGCAGATGGTGCCAGCTTTATGAACTCATGTTGTGTGGCTCCGCTTCTTTGAACTTTGAACACAAATTATTGTTTTGGAACTTTTTTTTATTGATTCTTATTTATGTTTCTTATGTGCAGTTATTTCCTGTCCAGGGTAAATAAGTTCACCAAGTTAACGTCCACAGAGTGTTACTTTGTTACAAAGCACAAGTATTACGTTTTATTTATTGCTGCATTTTTATGATTTGAATATTCTTACAGGGATCTTCTGTCCCTAACCATGTGTGTGTTGTTAGATTCCCCAGATTTAGCTAAGTCAGAAAAAACATGTTGTAACCGGTTGTTTTAGCATAAAGCAGTGGAAGGGAAGGCTTGCATTCACCTACATAAAAAACACTACAATGTATGTGAATTCACTTACGTTGTTTTATGCTGAACTAAGAAAACCAACTGCTGCCAGGTCATATTGGGCTGGTTATGAAATGCTTTTTCTGACTTGTCTAACTCTGGGGAATCTTAACAAGACACAGTTTTACCGAGTGGTGGAATATTCCTTTAAGTTAAAATATATTTGTGGAAACCAGTTTACAAGAAAAAACTTCAATGTTAAATTTATGCTGTGACTGAGTTTGTGTGTTCTGTTGTTTTTGAGATCTGCTAAATAAATCTTATTTGTATTACTTTGAAACCCGAGTGAGTTATGGAGACAGTTCTTTGGTGTGTAATAGAGAAATAGGTTTGCATCAAAAAGGCAGAGAATGAAGGGTTTAAGCTTGAGAACATTTTTATTTCTTTTTTTGTGAGGGAGATTTATCGGCCATTATATCGGCTATCGGCCTTTGTTAAAAGTTTTTTTATATCGGTATCGGTCCCAAGAAAAGTATATCGGTCTTGCCCTACTCACAACAGCCCACTAGGCCTCTGCTCTGACTGTCGACTGGTCCTTTCTTTTTTATATTTGCTTGGTTAAAGTTTTTATATAAATGTAGTGTTTGTCTCTATTAAGCTTTTATTTAGGTTTTCATTGCTAGGTACTCAACATAAGCTTATGTGTAGTATTTTTTAATTTTTACTATTAGGATGTATCACTCTCTATTTTAATGCTTGTTATTTTTCATTATTGTGTTTAGAGCTTTGGGCTGCTTTGACCGGCAGTAAGAAGGTACTTTATAAATACACAAATGAATGACATGAAAGTGACTTATCTGGACCACCCGATTGTTTTTTTTTATCACAAAAACACTGCCCTGACACCTTTCACATACTTGTTTGAATTACTGTAACTCTGTAAAGGTTTGTGCCTTCAGAAAGATTCAAATGGTTTTTATTAGGAAAGAAGTAACTCTTTCAAGTTCACTCAGTGTTATTTCGGGAAAACCCATTCAGTTGCAGGTAGGGTTGTCACGGTATGAAAATTTAACCTCACGGTTATTGTGACCAAAATTATCACGGTTTTCGGTACTATCGCGGTATTTTTTAAACGGTGTTGCATATGTTCAGAAAGCATTGATAGTCCTGTTCTACACAAACTGAAATAGTTCTGAAAATGTTTAACAGTGTTTATTAAACCTAAAATAACACAAAGCCTTAGCAAAAGTGCAACTTTTCACAAGTAAAGGAACAAATAGCTTCTTTTTCTGGAACATGTTACAGAAGTCAGTGCAGGTTTAAATGATACAAATCCAAACATTCAAAACATAAACAATATGTAAACAAATCAAAGAAACACCACTTGTTTTCTCATATACTTGTTTTCTTCATTATCAAAATGAAAATCTAAAACTCCAGTCCACACTTGACTTGAGCACTGTACAAGTCAACCTTAAAAAACATGCATTTAAAATAAATAGCCACTTTAAACAAATTACTAAAATAACTACTACACTATGTAATCAAATCCAAATGTTCAAGTATAAATGGCATTGAATAAGTAAACAAATCAATGACAAGGAACTAATTGTATGTTTCTCTTCATCATCAACAAATAAGATGCTTCATCCAGCAACAGGGTGTCCGTGACACGGTTTAAATTAGGGCTGCAACAAACGATTATTTGGATAATCGATTAATCGGATGGGGTCTCGACACGATTAATCGATTAATCGGATTACATGGGGAAATTTTTAAAAACTGCTAGGGAAACGTTATTTCTCTCCTTCCTTCACTTTATTTAACACAACATTATTAGAAAACAGTTCAATAGCAGAAAAACAACATGCCATCACCTAAATTGTCTTATAAGGTGTATAGACAGAGACCCTAAGCTACATCTATCTGTGACCTAAAATGCTTGGTCCAAGTTAAACAGCTTAAGGGCAATTCTCATCTGTTTTGTTTGATCTCATCTGTTGACATTTATTTTAAATGTAATTAAACATAGGCTGTGAATTAATCAAAATTGATCACTATTTCCAAAAATGACTGAAAAAATACCAAATAAAACAAAAGTAAATGAATGCCATCCTCCTTGTGATGATGCCCTGGGCAACTGCCATAAAGTCACATCAAGAAATGCTGCTGATCATTCCAATGATCCCAAATAGACTCACATTAGGCCACATGAAAGCAACTGAACCCAAAAATATATTAACCAGTATATAACTGCACTCTCACACAACACGCCTGCAGCAACAGTTAGGACTCCTCCCTCCCTTTTAAAAGCGTTTTTGCTTCTGAGGACATTGTGGTTGTAAAACCACATGCTAGTAGTTTGGCCCCGGTGTGATCAACCAGTTTCTGCGGGAATGTGACGGCGGAGCCAGGGCCAGATTAACACTTTGTTGTACCCTGGGCAACAATATTCAAGGGCTCCATCATCACGACCCAAGGATCACCATAATGTGGTCACATACAGAATATTTTACTGTAATATGCAGTAAATATACTCAATACTTGAATGCCTGACAACACGTAACCCGCCCAGAGTAACCTGTGACCCACCTCGTGTGGACTGACCAATGAGGAGAGGGTCTTAACTTGAGGCCCTCTCTTCATTGGTCAGTCTGCATGAGACTGACTCTCAACTGACGTTCAGTCGTAGGCAGCGAAGCGTCTCTGTGCAGTGCAAAAGCCCGGGTGGACAGTTTGTTTAATGTAGGGTGACCATATTTCCATTTCCAAACAAGAGGACAGGGGATCTGTGCCTATGACGTCACACTATGGCAACGCCACACAAACCATGTTGGGACCCATTTTTTGTAAGAACTAAATTAATATCAGATTCTGCCAATTAAAGGGCTCTAAAACAATTCATATGTAAATATTTTGCATATTTAATGCAAAATCTAATTTTTCTGCTTTAGTGCTGCAACAAGGTTTTATTAATAATAAATTATTATACCTTTTGTTTTACTACAGCATCGGTAAGCTTCCTGTGCACAGATTATTAAGGATGCTTGTTTCAGCTGTGAGATTAGACGATAGGATCAATGAAAAAATAAGTTGTCACACACTCCATGGAAACTTTCAGAGAATCCACAAATAGTGGCTTTCAAATGGTTTTGTTACTTTTTGCAAGTTTAAAAAAGAAGCAGATGAGACAGCATGTCTGATAATTTAGTTTTTCATCTGATAATATTAGAACATGTCAGTAATGTCTGAGGGGGCTTTTATAAACACCATATAACTAACACTACTGGAGAGGGCATGAATTACACAGAGGCGTCTGGGGAGCCCAGTTATTGGGGGGGGGGGGGGGGGGGGTATTTTGCCTTGGCCCCCAAAATGTCTTGAAACGGCCCTGGGTGTGTGACTGAGTTTTGAAGGTGATCTGAATTGTATCAGATGTATAAATATGACATGTGTATAACTTATTGTTTTTTACTGGTAAAAACGTGTAGTGGAGATAAATCTACCTACATTTTACTTTTCAACACTTTGTTTTGTTTTCTTGTTTTTATTGAACTATTTTCCTGTCCTGTCTGTCTCTCATCTTCCTGCATCTCCTCTAAACTCTCCAGAAAATCTGTTGCCTGGATTCTTACCTTTTCACCTCATCAGTTACTTTTGAGCAGATCAAAGGGATCTCCTGACCGAAAAGCGCAGAGCGCGTTTTCGATGCTGCGTGAGGTGAAATCACCACAGCACAGGTGAGCTCCGCAGTAGCGAGCTTCAGGCACAAATAAGACAGAAAATAGAGAACATGTGCGGACATGAACGATCGTGTGCTAATTATAGTTTTTTGGTTGCGCCACTTTGAGAATGGACCGTGCGCTGGAAGCAGCTGCCTGGATCGCTGTGCAACAATGCGGAACCGGTTCGCAGCAGCGCAAGTCTGCAGGCTCTCCCTCGCGCTGATCTGCCGTTACCGGCTCTCCCTCACGCTGATCTGCGGCTCTCCCTTGCGCTGATCTGCCGGCTCTCCCTCGCGCTGACCTGCGGCTCTCCCTCGCGCTGATCTGCGGCTCTCCCTCGCGCTGATCTGCGGCTCTCCCTCGCGCTGATCTGCCGGCTCTCCCTCGCGCTGATCTGCGGCTCTCCCTCGCGCTGATCTGCCGGCTCTCCCTCGCGCTGATCTGCGGCTCTCCCTCGCGCTGATCTGACTTGCTCTGGTCTGCGCGCAACGGCGGGCGGGAACGGGGGGCGCTTTTGGAAGAGTTGTGCGACACAACGAATCGATGACGCAATTCGTTGCCAACGCTTTTAGTAATCGATTTTCATCGAATTTATCGATTCGTTGTTGCAGCCCTAGTTTAAATGCTGGCAGAGGACGCTGCGGCTGCAGTATGTAGTGACTCGTTGCATTCTCCCTCAGCCAAAAGTCCTCACGTCATGCATTTAAGCTAAAATGCTAATGTTAACTTACCTTGCACTGGCTGTAGAGACGTGGGTGATGGTCACGCAGATGTGCCATTAGATTCGAAGTGTTGCTGCCTTTTGCAGACACTTGTTTCCTGCACGTTCTGCAAACGGGATAGCCGTCTTCTATTAACTGTCCCTCAGCATTTTTCAGAAATCCAAAATATGCCCATACTTCCGATTTAGTCTTCTTTGAGGGCTGATGGATGTCCTGGGCGCTGCCGTCTCCTCCTTCCGCCATTATTTCAGCTTCAAAGTTTTGGTGCCGTTGCAAACTAAAAAGTGCGTGTGCGCACCGCGGGAACTTCAGCCAGCTGAAGCGACGGTGGCTGGTAAGGGTCACCGCGCCAAAACCGCGGCCACGGTAAACCCACCGAGATAATTTCGTTTTTTTAAAAACTGGACGGTTATTTTTATTGTCAACTTTTTTACCGGGGTTTACCGCTATACCGGTTACCGTGACAACCCTAGTTGCAGGAGAGTCCCTCACTCACCCACAAACAGCCTCAGCCATTATTAATATTGCTGTAGTCACGCTATGAAAGGGGAAAAAAACACAAAATAACCAAATGTACAGCTCTGTTAGCTGAAGAATTGGGTTTAGCTTTCATAACAAATTTAGCAAGCAGCTTTTTTTTCTGAGATTTGTAAAAATCAAAATATTATTTTGGGAGAATTGGCTCCGCCTCTTCTGATTGCGACGTCTTGTTTAAGTCACGCGCTTAAGTTTAGGTCTGAGAGGGAAGCGCTTGGTGATGGTCAAGCTTCTGATTTTAGCTTGGAACCACAGTCAGTGCGTCTACATGCTAATTCGATCTAGGTCGATCTCCAGCAACAAACTGGCAGCCTTTATCTTAGTTTACATGTCTATTAGAAAACCAAACTCTCAAATGAAGTGCGTTCCACTTTGCAGCGATGGGTGGCGATATGAGCCCTTTCACAACCTGCTTTCACATAAATCCTTAGTGTTTTTTCATCTGTGTAGTGATCATTCATGTTTATTTCATGATGCTTTGTTGTTTTGTTTTACGATCATTCTATGACGTATGACTTTGTGGTTTGTTTTGTTGTTCTTCGTGAAGCACTTAATGATTTTTCTTTCTGTGATGAATAAACTTGACATCACTCAAAAAGGGACAGCAACCCGTTACAGGTGAAAACACCTTGGAAAAACGTAGAGCTGCACAATCAACCAATTAGAGGCATCATCGATAATATCGTTTCTCTTATTTGCTCGGTCATCAGTCTTGGGTGTTTAAGTCTCTGAAATCATATCTGTGAGCAGAACAAAAGCCAGAACAGGAGTTAGACCCAGAACTCTTTTTTTGGTGGAACAGCCCCTTTCCTCAGGGTGTGGAGCACAAATCGGCCATTTTCCTGACCCACTATTCCTGTCACGTGGAGCAGATGAAAAGACCAAAGGACAATGATGCAGACAGTTTTGGAATCGCTGTTACAATGGGAGGAAAACACAACTGCTCCCCAGCCTGGGTGTCACTGGAAACACATTACGACAGTGGAAACACGCACCCTCACTCTCCCAAGCTTCCTCTCATTGTCATTGCTAGCAGCACAGAGAGATTCACCACACGTAACTTCAAGCTCTTGGCCCAACACAAAGTCTAAGGCTGCGTTCACACTGCAGGCAAACGCGCATCAAATCAGATGTTTTTCCTCACATGCGACCCATTTCAGATTTTTTTATGGCGGTCTGAATAGCACAGATCCAGTTTTTTAAATCCGATCCAGCCATTTTCTTCAGCTTATCCAAAGTCGGGTCGCGGGGGCAGCAGCCTAAGTCGAGAGGCCCAGACTTCCCTCTCCCCAGCCACTTGGGCCAGCTCCTCCGGGAGAATCTCCAGATACAGGAAAGCACGAGAGCGGGAGGTGCTGCTGGAGCAAAACGTCTTTCCCGTCTCAGTCTCTGTGAAGGGATGGGGGTCTCCATGAAAGAGGGGGGTTCTCGGTGAATGAACTTAATATCGGAACATTTTCGGTGAATAATAATTCGGGAATTTGGTGGGAACAAGGAGTAAAAGAGTTTATAGTTTTTAAAACAGTTTCCAGCCCAAATTGGGAGACTTGACGGGTGTGATCCTGATCCTGATCAGTGAAGCTCCTCACATCACAACTCCACCTCTCCTGGTTCCGACTACAGTGAGTAGGGATGCACCGATACCGATACCAGGAACTGATACCAATGCAGTTGCTTGAGATTCAATTCAATTCAAGTTCATTTATAAAGCACCAAGTCACGACAAGATTCGTCTCAAGGCCCTTCACATTATAAACATGCCAATACAGGTCAGGTCATTAAGCCAATCAGTAAAAAGTTTCCTATATAAGGAACCCAGCAGGTTGCATCAAGTCACTGACTAGTGTCAGAGTCTTTACAGCAATCCTCATACTAAGCAAGCATGTAGCGACAGTGGAGAGCAAAACTCCCTTTTAACAGGAAGAAACCTCCAGAGGATCCTGGCCCAGTATAAGCAGCCATCCTCCACGACTCACTGGGGATCGAGAAGACAGAGGACACACACACACACACGCACACACCAAATAGTGTTTCTATGGTTACATTGTGATTTCTTAGTTAAATATTCTATTTGGTGAGAGATGAACTTTATTGTATTTATCCTAGTGAATCTATAATTAAACGGGTAAACTAGTAGTAGCACATCCAGGGTTTCCCCCAGAAAATGAGTTAAGCCTGGCAGATTCGGCGGTCAGGGGGAAGAGGAGGGGTTGCATACGTTCCGCTGCTGTTTCTCACCAGTATCAGCTGATGGAGAGCTCTAAAAAACATCACAGTTCACCGACATGCACCTCCTGATCACAGATGTACACTTACTCTTGTGTTTCATCAAACTTGCTTTGACTTGTTTATAACTGTCAAGTACCCTACAGACACCATTTCATTGTTAATATCCATAATAGACAAACAGGAGGGAGAAATGAAGGATTTGATGTGGGTTTCATATGGCACATCTCAGAGTGAGGCTGGCTGCTCGGTGGTGTGTGGCCCACATTGTTTGGACACAAGCAGCCTAATCTCCAGTCAGATCGGCCGGTGTGGGTTTGGTCACCCGTGTCACATTCCCCTGGTGACACACTAGCACCACAACACACAAGCTGACTTCACAGCCTTTTCCTCTCCGTGGCTCAATCTCGTCTCTCTTTGGCTCACTGGGGTCAAAACATTTCTTATTCCAAAGAAATCCTGTCCTAAAAATGTTATCCTTATTAGAGCGGTTATGTAGATCCTAAAGGTCATGTTTTATACTTGTTTATGTTTTAATCACCACAAAGATCTAACCCTGCCTCCTGCTGACATCAATCAATGCCTGCAGTCCTAAAATGGTAACTTCTGATGTTTTAGGCTTTACTTAATCAGAAAACCTGTTTTAAAACAAAGCCTCTGACAAAATTATTAGTTAAAAATAAATGACTAAGTGTGGATTGAAAACATTAGCAGTATATCAATGCAGATCCTATTTTTGAGTGTAGTTTAGGCCATGCAGAGTGTGTGTGTGTTTTAGCTGAGGCTCTTACTTTGACGAGCCACACTGCAACGTTCCTGATGTGTTTTCAGTTGAAATAAATGAGTACAATGTTGTAAAACTCAAAAAGTAACAGCTGAATAATTAGATATGATTTTGCTGTTCATCATTTATCAGCCTTGAATAGTGAGAGACAACTTTCGGAGGTGGCAACCAGACTGGCAATTAAATCTGAGTACCATATTTTCCTGAGTATAAATCACACCAGCATAAAATGTATAATGAAAAAGAAAAAAACATATAAGTCGCACTGGACTATAAGTCGCATTTTGGGGCGAAATTTTATTATTTTTCTTACAAAATCTGAGACCAAGCGTTTCACATTGCAAGACAAGCACCGGTAACAATAACAGAATAAACAATGCGGGCGCAGCAGCGCGCCACGGTCTCCAGCAGAGGATGGCGGTGTTTGAAGCCCTCCCAGCGGGACAGGGGAGCTCATTCCTGGTCAGGAGCCGGCCCGCAGCAGCAGCGCGGTATAGCCTACATAATTTGGTATATAAGTCGCTCTAGAGTACAGTGGGGCAAACAAGTATTTAGTCAGCCACCGATTGTGCAAGTTCTCCCACTTAAAATGATGACAGAGGTCAGTAATTTGCATCATAGGTACACTTCAACTGTGAGAGACAGAATGTGAAAAAAAAATCCATGAATTCACATGGCAGGATTTTTAAAGAATTTATTTGTAAATCAGGGTGGAAAATAAGTATTTGGTCACTTCAAACAAGGAAAATCGCTGGCTCTCACAGACCTGTAATGTCTTCTTTAAGAAGCTTTTCTGTCCTCCACTCGTTACCTGTATTAATGGCACCTGTTTGAACTCATTATCTGTATAAAAGACACCTGTCCACAGCCTCAAACAGTCAGACTCCAAACTCCACTATGGCCAAGACCAAAGAGCTTTCGAAGGACACCAGGAAAAGAATTGTAGACCTGCACCAGACTGGGAAGAGTGAATCTACAATAGGCAAGCAGCTTGGTGTGAAAAAAATCAACTGTGGGAGCAATTATCAGAAAATGGAAGACATACAAGACCACTGATAATCTCCCTCGATCTGGGGCTCCACGCAAAATCTCATCCCATGGGGTCAAAATGATCATGAGAACGGTGAGCAAGAATCCCAGAACCACACGGGGGGACCTGGTGAATGACCTGCAGAGAGCTGGGACCACAGTAACAAAGGTCACCATCAGTAACACATTACAACGGCAGGGAATCAAATCCTGCAGTGCCAGACGTGTTCCGCTGCTGAAGCCAGTGCATGTCCAGGCCCGTCTGAAGTTTGCCAGAGAGCACATGGATGATACAGCAGAGGATTGAGAGAATGTCATGTGGTCAGATGAAACCAAAGTAGAACTTTTTGGTATAAACTCAACTTCTCGTGTTTGGAGGAAGAAGAATACTGAGTTGCATCCCAAGAATACCATACCTACTGTGAAGCATGGGGGTGGGAACATCATGCTTTGGGGCTTTTTTTCTGCTAAGAGGACAGGATGACTGATCCGTGTTAAGGACAGAATGAATGGGGCCATGTATCGTGAGATTCTGAGCCAAAACCTCCTTCCATCAGTGAGAGCTTTGAAGATGAAACGTGGCTAGGTCTTCCAACAGCACAATGATCCCAAATACACCACCCAGGCAACAAAGGAGTGGCTCCGTAAGAAGCATTTGAAAGTCCTGGAGTGGCCTAGCCAGTCTCCAGACCTCAACCCCATAGGAAATCTGTAGAGGGAGTTGAAAGTCTGTGTTGCTCGGTGACAGCCCCAAAACATCACTACTCTCGAGAAGATCTGCATGGAGGAATGGGCCAAAATACCAGCTACTGTGTGTGCAAACCTGGTAAAGACCTATAGTAATCGTTTGACCTCTGTTATTGCCAACAAAGGTTATGTTACAAAGTATTGAGTTGAATTTTTGTTATTGACCAAATACTTATTTTCCACCCTTATTTACAAATAAATTCTTTAAAAATCCTGCCATGTGAATTCATGGATTTTTTTTCACATTCTGTCTCTCACAGTTGAAGTGTACCTATGATGTAAATTACTGACCTCTGTCATCATTTTTAAGTGGGAGAACTTGCACAATCGGTGGCTGACTAAATACTTTTTTGCCCCACTGTATAAGTCGCAGGACCGGCCAGACTATGAAAAAAAAATACGACTTATAGTCCGGAAAATATGGTAAATCTTGAGTGGGGGCCCTCAAATGCAATAGAGTCTTCAACAGCTGTGCTTAATAGCAAAAAATAAAAACTACAAATTTGAGTAGCTGTCCACTTTAGTGACCATTATGCATGAAAGGGTTAAAGTCCCATTAGTTGTCGCACACACGGGTGTGTGGTGTAGGGGTTGTATGAACTAGTCGACTAGTTAACTTCACTGCTCTGTAGTGACTTTTTATGCCTGTCATCGACTAGTCACTGTCACGTGATAATGACCGACAAGATGCAGTCCTGATGCCTGATTTGTGCCTGATGCATTTCACTGCTGTGGAGTGGGGCGCATCACCTGTTTTGTCCTCTGGTGACGCACCTCACTGGTGTGGCCGGCGAGCAGCGCGCACTCCACTGTTTTTGTGGTCGGTAGATCTTTTAGAACTGCAGTTCAAAGGTAACTCATGAGGTGAATATATATGAAGCCAGGTAGCAGTTTTTCTTTAGGATTGAGAGGAGATGCAGGAAGATAATAAACAGACAGGACAGAAAAATAGTCAAATAAAAACAAGTTAGTTTTTGTACCTGCTGGTTGCAACAAACAGACACCATTGAAGGTAATCAGAAGTGAGGAACAGAAAATGAAATAATTATTTTAATGTTTAGAGCAGCAGGAACTCCGAGAGGCTGCAGGCGCATCAGTGAGTTTGCGGCCGCTGCGCAGGGGGAGGGGGGGGATGGCTGAAGCAGAAACTACCGTTGAACAGATGTGTCTAACTTAGAAAATGTGGGCGCAATTTTAATTGTCAAAAACTCCAGCGACTTTTTTCACTTCTGATACGATACCAATATTGCAGCCTTCAGTATTGGCCAATACTGATTTCTATCCGATAAGACGTCAGCACAAATCATACATACTTTTACATATTTCATTGTGTGGAATTTATAAAAGGCTTAATCAAATGATATTACTCAAAAGAAAACAAAAGCCAGCAACTGTAAGTATAAAAAACTGACCAATTTTTTTTAAACTTTGGTTGCATAAATGTGAACAGCTGAGGTTAGGGACATAAGGAAAAAAAAACACAATATTGTTCACTGACCAACTGATACAAGTTGAGTGTCTAAAGTTTCAATTTCACACATTGTGAAAATCCTCATGCAGTGTTTTGTGATCCTGCTTCAAATGCACGACGAGGATGGACGTATTCATCTTCCCTGGTTCTGTTCCACCACACGGAAACTTGGGCATGACAAGTGTTGCACAGAGCCAAACGATCTTTTTCGGAATAAAAATAAAATACAGCCACATGGCCGACATTGTTCGTTGCTACTTTGCTAGCACACACAGTTCTGATCACGTTCTGATCATGCTGGATCTGAACGCTGCTGGATAGAATTGCTGGAATGGAATTTAAAGCGGAACACACTGCTAATATCGGAGATTTCTGATGCAGTCTGATATAATTCAATAGTGTTTTTAGACTGATATCCGATAACAATATCGGACTGGGGAAATCCGTAGCATTGGGTCCCATTTTTACAGTCTTTGGTATGACCCACAAATCCCAGACTCAGAGCGGACACTCATACCACTAAGCCAATGAGCTAATATAAAAGTTGGGACTCGAATGCTCAAACCAGCGATTACAACACGAGTGCCTTGCCTCTGGGCCGGGGCAACACTTCATACTTTCCAACACTTGCAGCTAAGGGACAAACTGGCCTAAAACTTCCGGCATTAAAGGAAATAAGACTCGGAGCTCAAATTAAAGCTGTGTGGGATGCCAGCTTCACCGTGCCACCAAACATAACCCAATCAGTCCATCTGCTGCCAGCGGCGTGCACAATCCACAAACCCGTAGAGCAAGATACTAAGTATAATGGACTCAGAGTAACGTTGAAGAATTATTACGACTCCATGGTTCGTTTACGCTGATGTGGGCCAGTCTAGTTATACAAATCATCACCAAAATTCAGATTTATTTAGAATTTTTTAAAGAATCGGAATAATTAAAAAAGCTACTGTGGTAAAGCACTTTAATCACGCCCTATTTCTCCCACACACATTTTTATTCTGTATGAAATGATCGATTTTTATTTATTAGAATCACTCTTACCCGATAAACCATTGAATTTGTCACTTTTAACTGAAATAATGCTGGCCAATTACAATGCTTATTTGTTGTATTCAAGTGAATAATTCCTCTCACTTATAGGTGCGTGATGTTGCAGAGACCTGAACTGTCCAACCTTCGATTAAAACACTGTCCAAGCATATTGACTCTAAGGACGATAGGAGCATCTCTTCGTCTGCTGTTCTTACTTCCTGAAGAACCAGAGTAAACCTGAACACCCGACAAAAAGACCAGTGTCTGTTGGTCCAGACTAGCGTTTATGCTCCCAAAACCTTTGTTTAGACTTGGTAATTGGTTTTCCTAAAGCCATCATTCACACAGCAGCTCACCCTACTGGCTGGTGCAAATGCTGCCTGCACCAGTCCCTGGTGGTCCCTGGTTTTAGAGCAAACTTTTAATTTGATTACAGAAATGAAACTTGTCGTTCTGCTGGTTAGAACTTCAGTTTGGTTCAGACACTAGTTGACTGGTAGTAATCCAACTCTCACAATGTCATGATTGGTCTTGCTATGGAAAGGTGGTTTATTTAGGGTAACATCTAAAAGGACTGGGTCATAACTAGGGATGTCCCAATTAGACTTTTTATATTTGCAATAAAGTCCAAAAGTGAAGAATTTATGTTATTAATTACTTGATTGTTCAAGCTACCTCACAGAAGTGATCTGTTATTAAAAATTAAAATAAAAAGGTAATTAAATAAAAAATAAGGAGCATTCTGGAACCGTTTCTTCCCTTTCTTTTTTTTTTTAATGTATCGAAAGTATCGGATCGGGACTCGGTATCGGCAGATTCTCAAAATCAAATGACTCGGACTCGAGGGCAAAAAAACCTGATCAGGACATCCCTAGTCATAACACTCCTACGACTAATGCGCTAGCAGAGCAAAAGCTATGATGGTGTTTGCTGAGACTTTGTGAAGCAAAAAGAATTACAAAAGCTCCAACATACTCCGACTCGCAACGGACCCACCAGCAGGCTTTCACAAGTCAAATTCACAGAATTACCTCCTAATAGAAGGGTTTAAAATTAGAGGCTTTCAATAACTTATTTCAGGTAGTTTAGGGTCTGATGTAGGAAATGAAACCTGCACACAGTGAAGAGACGCAGACAAAAACAAACAACAGACTCAGAGTTGAAACCGTGAAAAACTCACCGACTCATCCAGGGCAAAGCGCAGGCAGCCATGTTCGTACAGCACAAAGAATCTCCGCTGCCATTTCTGGAAACAGAAACAGATGCATGTCAGAGCAGCCGCATTTCATGGGAACTGTCAAAAACAGAAACACTGCTCTTTCTAAATGAAGCAAAAGTCAATGTGCTGCAGCGTTCAGCCCCAAATGTTCAGACTTCAGAAAAACTAGTAATTTCTTTCCTATAGAAACATACAAACATGTTTGTGAGAGCAGCTGATTGAACACACACACACACGCACACACCTTAGACTTACCCGAGATCTTTGCATTGGATTGTCAAAGTCAGTTCCCTCAGGGGCCAAGCACAGCCATCCGGCATAGATAGGCTTGGCCTGTTAACGAAGAGGAATGAAAACAGCCTTTTAGACAATCATTCAAACCGGGGGAGAACACCAGCCTCGTGGGCTGGCTGAGTCTAACTAGGAGAAACCTTTTGGGATGCAGATGTTCTTGGATGTTTGTGAAGCTCACGGTGTAATCATGTCTATGTAATAACACGCTACAGAACAGATCTGAGAATGGGGCTGGTGGCATGCTCCAACAACAAATATGTGGACCAAGAAAAAGTCAGACTACTCTGTCTGCTGATATTTGCCACGTTTTACATCAGTTAATTAAATCAATTATGCATCATTGACTGATGACCAAGTAGGTAAATACACAAGCAGCTGCAGAAGAAACCAACTCCCTTAGGTCAGTATTGGTAGCAATGGGGGGAAATGGTGATTTTTGTTAAAAAATATGTCAAGGTTAACAATATTAACATTGCATTGTTAAAGTACATTTCTAAACAGAACCAGCATCATTACTGGTCCTTCTAGCTGTCTAATTATATTACTGACTACTACTATTTGCTACAGAGATCATCATCGTTGAAGTAGTTGTAGTGGTTAGTAGTAGTAGTTAGTTGAAGTATTTGTAGTAGTTAGAAGTAGTAGTTAGTAAAAGTAGTAGTAGTATTAGTAGTTAGTAAAAGTAGTAGTAGTTAGTAAAAGTAGTAGTAAGTAAAAGTAGTAGTAGTTAGTAGTAGTAGTAGTTAGTAAAGTAGTAGTAGTTAGTAAAGTAGTAGTAGTTAGTAATAGAAGTAGTAGTAGTTAGTAAAAGTAGTAGTAGTAGTTAGTAGAATTAGTAGTAGTTAGTAAAAGTAGAAGTAGTTAGTTGTAGAAGTAGTTAGTAAAAGTAGTAGTAGTTAGTAGTGGTTAGTAAAAGTAGTTGTAGCGTTATGAATATTATAAGTGTCTGCCCTTAACAGCTGCCCCTTTACACAGTAACAACGTGTAGGAATCGCCAAGGTCGGGTGCGGGTGTCTGAATGTTTACATTCCAGGAGAAGAGACAGAAGAAGAGAAGAAGAACGCTTTTAATTAATCAAAGTACTTTTTATAAAGCTAATCGAAACATATGTTGATCAATAATAATCAGGTGAATGATCTGTGAAATAAAGATGTCATGAGTTATGTGTTTAATGAATAAACAGGACTGCACCAGACAGACTGATCTACATTAACATGGAAACGCATGACACATTGTTCTCAGCCAATCAGAACTTTCGTCTGTCGTAGGGCAGAATCTGGGTTGTTTAATGAAGTTGTCCAATCCGGTTTACTAACATTTATAAACGACTAGGGGATATAAAACAAGGCAACGCCATTTTATACCCAGTTCCATTTTAACCTCAGTTCTGTTCAATCTGAGTTCCTAAGGAGTTCCACCTTGTCATCGCTAAGAAAGGTGCAGGCTGGCCAGCTGCACTTTCCTACTTTAAGCTGAGAACTGTCAAGCTGGAGATTTCCGTCGTTTGAACAACAAGACGACGTCCCTTCACAATAAGAGCTGAACTCGCTGACGCCTGCCGCTACTACTGGGAGTCGATCCGCAGACGGGCTTTGTCGTGCTGTGACCGCTGTTCTACCAGCTCCAGTACATCTGAAGGTCCGAGGACCTGGCATTTCCTGATCTAACACGGAAGGCTCCATACGGTACGTAGTCACGGCAAAATGGCTGCTCATGTCATCAGCTTCTGAAGCCTCGAGATTTGTAGTCATAACAACCAGATCCGCCTACGTCAGCCAAGAGATTCTGAACCACACACACACACACACACACACACACCAACATGAAACATCCAAATCCATATGCATCCATCACGGAGTTAGTCCTGGTAGATTGTAAGAATTTATAATTATAAAAATTAAAGATTCTTAAACTATCCCAACTCTCTCTTTTCTTGTCTCTCAGTCAATACAGAGTGTTTAAGTAAACTCCCTGATGATAAAACCAACTGCTTCTGATTATAATATCTAGATCTAATTACAGTGTATAAATATACAAACTACAGATCACTACATAGTAGTAGTTAGTAGACGTTGTAGTAGTTAGTAAAAGTAGTAGTAGTAGCAGTTAGCAAAAGTAGTAGTAGTAGTTAGTAGAAGTAGTAGTGACATACGCAACGCCATTATCTGTCCTTTTCAGGGCTCTACAACAGGCTCGCAAGGACGAACGGAGTTGAGATCTCTTTTCTAATCATCCGTCCGCCGAGACACAACGGCTCTTGAGCGAGCTCTCTTCGATTTCCAGACGTCCCGTCTGAAGCTGGTTCTGTTGGTTCCGTTGAGCCGGACCAGTGGCGAATGCAATTATACCCGTGAAAGCTACGCTAAGCTAACGACAGCACTATAGCTTTTCATATGGATGAGGGTAGCCACAACGTCACATTCCACGAGCATGCGTTACACCAGCAGTTAAAGGCGAGAATCACTGTACATGCAGGTGGGTTTTCAATGAATCACACCTTAATTTTATTTGCCTAACAGTAGGGCTGGGGGTAAACGATTATTTTTAAAACGATTATTCTGACGATTATTTTATCGAATAGTCGACTATTCTAATGACTATTTAGAAAATTAATCTAATGATTATTTTTCTATTGCACAATTAACAAAAACCAGAAAATCTCAAATAAATTCCTCAAAAAAATTGATAAATTCTTACTGTAAGAGAATAAACACTACAGGCCTTCCATTTTGTATAACACTGCTTTTATTGTGTTGGTTGGTTATGTTCTGGTGACGTGTAGAACTTGGGAGTGCAGGCTGCTGCCTGAGAGGTGGTAGAAGATGGAGTGTCTCCATGCTGCTTTGTTTTGGTCACTTATGTGCGTGAGGCGAGTGGTCTTACGGGTTAAACCAAACTCAAGGTGATATTTTACACTAAACCGAAAACCCACAACACTAAATGTAATAAAAGGGAGATCTACACCACAAATAAGATGAACTCTAAACCAAAACTTAACAGCTTATCCCAACGCAAGAAGCTGTTAGCGAAGATGCTAACAGTAGCTTTACCAACGTTAAGTTCAAGTTACCAAGTTTAAATAAACCAAAAACACCCAGCAGCAAACAGACCAGCACGGAGGAGAGACTGCTACCACCAAAACAGCTCTCCTCATGTCTGAAAGAAGCTCCTTAATGAAGGGAGAAGCGCTCCCGGTGATTTTCTACATCTGCGATAGACACGAAGCAGCGCATCTGACCCCGGAAGTTGTTGTCCGTTGCCGGGAGACGAAGGCGGGCAAAACAGGAAAATAATCTAGTAGTGGACGGACGTTGTTCCGGGTCTTCGGTATTTGGCGGAGATGTTAGTGAAGGCGGAGAGGAGGGCGAGCTAGAGGAAAAACAGGCAGATTCCTCCTCTATTTACAAACTCCTGGGGATGCAACAAGTGGGCGCGGTGCGTCGACTTCCGGATCTGACGTCGACAAATTTTTAGAATCGAGCCGTCGACGTAGTCGAGGCTTCGCTACAGCCCTACCTAACAGCCTTTTTTGAGTTTCTGTAAAAAGACAAAAAGATTTAACTGTTGACATCTGCTCAGGGTTAACACCGAAGGATGGAGACACCTTAATGACTTAAAATGCTAAATTCCTACTAGTGCAGTTATTGTGAATATTACTTATTACTTAAATGTCATTTCTACTTGTTCATAACTTTTTGAATATAATCAGAATTTTTTTAGCGGGGTTGGGTGTCTAAATTATCTCCTCACAGGAAACTTGAAGCACTTCCTTTGTGGAAATGGAGAAGTCCCGGTGGTTGTTGACTCTGGTTCTGCTGCGTGCATTTCACTAGTTCGCAAAATCTTTTTTTCTGTGTTGGAGACGTTTTTACATTGGGTTAACCGCAGTGTTTCACACCGTGGTTAGTCAAACCGATTAACGCTTGCAACCCTAGTTGGGACTAAATTAGTTTAGTATTTAGGGCTGCAACAACGAATCGATAAAAATCTATGAAGAAATGCATTGAAGATGAAGAAATGAGTAAAAGGTAAGGTTTCTCTTTGGTGTTTGAAAATCCTACATCTGTCAGGGTTTTCCCCAGAAAATGAGTTACGCCTGGCGGCTTCGGCTGGTGTGTTTTAGCAGGTTGTTATTATTACATCACTGTTGTGCATTTTTCTGTAGAATCTGTCTTTCTATTCTAAAGGTGCATTTATTTTTACTTGCATATAAATGTGCATCCCTATAAAACATCTGCTTAATAAATGCTCTGAAACATCATCAACTGATATTTCTTTTTGTCTGTTTTGTATATTTAATACTCGGTCATTTTATTGGTAATTTTTATTAATCTTGTTATAATGCTTGATTTTAACACTGAGCAGTGCACAAATGTAAGATTCAACAGTTGGTTAAATCCAGTGTTTAAAAACAGATTAGTTTCAGAAATCTTGTGCAACCACAGTGGTTATTAGTGATAATTAAGAAATCTTATAAGAAGGGTTGGGCATCGTATGATTTTGAACAATTCCAGTTCCAAATCCTTGTCTCGATTCCGGTTGCTATCGATTCCTGGTTCCGATTCTTTCAAGACATGACATGCTAATAAGCCAAGCTATACCCAGAACAACAAGGGAAAATCTCCTCAGTTGAGATGTCATAAATGTGGCAAGTCTCCAACTCACGCAAAACACGATTGTCCTGCACATGAAGCAAAATGTCACGCGTGAACCAGAAAAGGACACTACAGTTGTGTGTGCAGGGCTCCAAGATGTGTGCATGAGGTTGAAGGAGAGAAGACGGATGCCATTTTCCACGGCAGCATCACAACAGAGGGTGGTACGTGGATGGTTGACATCCCCATACATGACAACAGTGTGATGTTTAAAATTGACACATGTGCTGATGTCACGGTCCTGCCATACACCGTGTTCAAGAATATATTTATGAACAACCCAATCATGCTCACACAAATGACAAAGCCACTCCTTGGACCAGGGGGGAGTCCACTTGATGTTGTGGGTGTCGCCAGGCTGCTTATGAGAAGAGGGGATAAAGAAGTGATGGAGGATACTTATGTAGTTCGACATTTGCACACTGCTTTGTTAGGAAGACCTGTGAGCTGTAGGCTAGGGCTTGTTGCGCGCCTAGACAGTGTCACTATAGAGACAATAAAGGAGTCTTGCCCAAAACTATGTAGAGGTCTTGGAGAAGTGTGTCAGCCATATGCCACAAAACTGAAACCAGGGGCGCAACCATACTCTTTAAAAACACCTAGGAGGATTCCTTTGCCACTGATGGACAAAGTCAAGCAGAAACTGTTTCGCATGGAAAGCCTCGGGGTGATATGCAGAGTTGAGGAGCCAACAGACTGGTGTGCCGGCATGGTGGTGGTACCCAAGAGAACAGGTGCAGTACGCATATGTGTTGACCTCACCAAACTGAATGAGTCAGTATGTCGGGAGAAGTTTATCCTGCCATCAGTGGAGGAAACACTTGGAATGCTGGCTGGAGCTTGCTTGCTGGAGCTTGCTTTTTAGTAAGTTGGATGCAAACATGGGGTTTTGGCAGACTCCCCTGACTGAAGACTCAGCAAAACTAACAACCTTCATCAAGCCTTTCAGACATTTTTTCTTCAAATGACTACCATTTGGAATTGCGTCAGCTCCCGAACATTTTCAGAACAGAATGGTGACAGAGGTCACTGAGGGGCTTGAAGGGGTCATGTGCCATATTGATGATGTGCTGGTATGGGGGCACACACAAGAGGAGCATGACGCTCGCCTGCATGCTGTGCTGGCGAAAATCCAGAAGGCAGGTATCATGTTAAACACTGACAAATGTGATCTGTCAAGGTCTGAGGTGAGCTTTCTAGGTCATGTCGTCTCTGCCAGTGGCATCAGCCCAGATCCATACAAAACAGAGGCTGTGAAGAGGATGCAGGAACCAACAACAGTGAGCGAAGTACGGTCTTTCCTCGGAATGGTAAACCAGCTGTGCAAGTTTATCCCGCAGCTGGCCGAGAGAGACAAACCTCTGCGAGATCTCCTGTCCAAAAAGAACTGTTGGATGTGGGGCATCAAGCAGGCTAGAGCCTTTCAGGATTTGAAGGATGCACTGACTTCACCACCTGTGCTGGCCATGTACGATCCCAATAGAGAATGCAAAGTCTCAGCAGATGCATCATCATATGGGCTAGGAGGAGTGCTACTCCAAAAATGGGACAAGGTGTGGAGGCCAGTAGCCTACATGTTGCAATCTCTAACACCAGTGGAGCAGAGATATGCACAAGTGGAAAAGGAGGTATTGGGACTGACTTGGGCCTGTGAGAGGTTCCGTAACTTTCTGATCGGAAAACATTTTCAGCTGGAAACTGATCACAAGCCTCTCGAGTCTCCTGGGGTCTCAAGCACTGGACGCGCTACCTCCTCGGATCCAATGTTTTAAAATGCGTCTGATGCGCTATTCCTACTCCATGTCTCATGAGGCAGGGAAGTGTCTATGGACAGCTGATACGTTGTCACAAGCACCACTTGAGAGGAGTGAAACATGGGCTGATAGAGAGCTGTTTGAAGACACCAACATATACATGGATATGGTAATAGAGAACTTACCAATGAGCACTGCATACCTGGAGAAGCTGAGAGACCAGCTGCAGAGGGACAGTGTGTGCGCACGTGTAATGCAACTGTGTGCAGAAGGATGGCCGAAACATGGC
Source organism: Nothobranchius furzeri (assembly GCF_043380555.1). Taxonomy (NCBI): domain Eukaryota; kingdom Metazoa; phylum Chordata; class Actinopteri; order Cyprinodontiformes; family Nothobranchiidae; genus Nothobranchius; species Nothobranchius furzeri. The sequence goes on from NC_091756.1 coordinate 20,777,801, forward strand.
ACCAACGAACCTGTACTCTAGCTTTATTGGAGTGAACAAGCTTTTCTTAAGAGGCCAGGATGATCTCCTGTTGAAGGGACAAAGACTCGTTATACCCGCAACAATGAGAATTGATGTTCTCACCAAGTTGCATGAAGGACACCAAGGCATGGTCAAGTGTAGAGAGCGAGCATGACAGTCTGTGTGGTGGCCAGGACTGAGCCAGCAGCTGAACGAGTTGGTCCTCAAGTGCTAAACATGCTGTCAGGAGAGGCAGAACCACAGGGAGCCGCTGTTGTCGACACCGTACCCAGGCCGACCATGGCAGAAATGTGGAGCGGACTTGTTCACTCTAGGAGGTAAAAACTACCTGCTAGTGGTGGACTACACATCAAGATATGTTGAGATTGCTTTACTAGCCCCCACAAGATCTGAGGATGTGATTACTCACCTGAAGTCAATTTCCGCGCATCACAGGATCTGCGAGGCCCTGGTCACAGATAATGGGCCACAGTTCTTGGGAGCAGCCTTTTCCGAGTTTGCAGAGTCTTATGGGTTTCATCATGTGACCAGCAGCCCAAAATATCCCCAGGCAAATGCATAGGCTGAACGCGCAGTAACGACAGTGAAGGGGCTCTTGAAGAAGTCGGTGGATCCCTACCTTGCTCTGCTGGCATACAGAGCTACGCCACTCCAAAATGGTTACAGTTCGGCTCAACTCCTTATGGGGCGGAGGCTTCGTACCACCGTCCCTATTCTTCCTGCACTGCTAGTTCCTGCTCTTCCTGATGGAGGAACTGTGTTGCTGAAGGAAGGGGAAAGGAAGATGAAAGACGCACAACTCTACAATCTGCGACATCGTACACAGAACCTCAACAGACTCACTCCTGGGCAGAATGTGTGGATCACAGACTAAAAAGCAGCAGGAGCTGTCGGAAAACACACTACACCTCGCTCATACCTGGTGGCGGGACCTCATAGGATTATCAGACGAAACCGTCACCATAGGGCTGGGCGATATGACGATTTTAGACCGTTTTACGATCTACACATCTGACGGTCTGTCATTTTTGAGAGACCTTTTTATCACGATTCACAGCTCTGCTGTTGAATTTCTGCCTCTGAATGAAAAGGGAACTTACCCCAGTCGAATGACACGCCTTTGTTTGACCCTTAACCAATCAGAGTGAGTCATAGTAATATATTAGTGCCCCGCTTGTTTTCACCTGTGTGTTAACTGTGAACAATCATGGCTTCGGCTGCGGCTGGGAGCGACAACGAGGTTTTCATTCCGAAGACCGAGCACCGATTCACGTCATTTCAAACGGTGCCTCGTTTCGGTACCCGTCCTTCATAAAGAGAACTTGCCAAGAAAGCTGTGCATGCGCAAGAGCGTTATGTCGTCGGTCCCTGCGAGCGAGTTGTAAACAGAGCAGCATGGTAGAAAGAAGAACGCACGCTAACGCTTGGGTCCACTTCACTAAATGTGATGGGTAACTGGATGATGAAACCAGCGACAGACAACAATCTAAGTGAGACATCCTCATCTTAATCTGCTCCGGTAGATAAATAAATGTTTAAGATAACGTTACCTTGATATGTTAGCTTCCGTTTCGCTAATGGTGCGTTCGCTTTCTCCTCGGAACTCCGAATTTCCGACTAGATGAACATGAACGCGCTCTAGAGTTTGGCTTCACTTTACTAAATGCGGCGGATGATTGGGTCAAGATGAAACCAGCGACAACGATCGAAGTGTGAGGCATCATCGTTTTAATCTGCTCCAGCAGCTAAATAAACTGTTTAAGATAACGTTAGCTTGATATGTTAGCTTCCATTGCCACCATTGTTATCAGCTAATGGTGCGTTCGCTTTCTCCTCGGAAATTCTAACTTCCCAGTAGGAAAAATCAAATGAAAAAAGACGGCAAAGGAATGAAGATACACAGTAAATTTAGTTCACAGTAAAGATGTTTGCTTCAGTTTAATTATCAGCTTATAAAATTACAAGGACGATGTTAAAATACAAACAGTTGAATGTTATTTATCGTGATATTTATCAAATATGGTTATATATTGAGAAAAATATATATTTAATTATAAAAGAGAATTAAAATATGAAACACTCAAAAGTATCGAAAATTGGTACCGTTAAGTACCGTTATCGATTCGTAGGTACCGGGAATTAGTACCGAATCGATTCAAACGTCAAAGGTACCCATCCCTATCCATTATATGGAACTGGTTTGGTTTTTCACCAGATGACAAAGAGCAGCGAAACGTCATTTGCAAAGTTTGCAAGGAGAGCGTCAAGGCAAGTGATGGCAACACCACAAACTTGTTTAATCAGTTGAAAAGAAGGCATCCCAAACAATACAATGAGAGCCAGCTGGCAGCTAAAGCTAAAAAGCCTGCGGCTGCAGCGGCTAGTGCTTCTTCCAGGCAGCAAACGCTAACAGAAACACTCACAAAACTCACTCCTTACGACAGAGTCAGCAGACGATGGAACAGCGTGACCGATGCAGTGACGTACCACTTGGTTAAAGATTTGTGTCCCGTGCGAACAGTAGGAGCGGGATTTAAGAAAATGATAAAAACATTGGATCCGCGCTACAAGTTTCCCAGCCGCAAGTATTTTTCGAACACCGCCATTCCACGCATGTACGCTGAATGCAAAGTGAGCGTTGCAGAAAATATTCAGAATGCGTAGTTTTTTGCTACCACAAGCGATCTCTGGTCCAGCCGCACATCAGAGCCGTATTTGAGCTTAACTATCCACTACATGAGCAACTGGGAGCTGCAAAGTATTTTGAACAAGTTAATGTTTGCACAATACGTTTGCAATTGACATGTTTGCACTTTAAATATGTTTACGATTTTAATTTATGTTAAGTTACTTGAAAAATGAGAAAAACTGATTTTTGTAATTGTTTCTCTCAGGGCTTTTATCATCTCTGGTGTGAGTTTAAAATATAAGTGTGTTAGCACTGTGCTGATTATCCCTAATATGAATAAATGTTTATTTATTCAATGTTTCTCTTATTTAATACGCAATTGAAGTTATGCTATTCATGGATAAAAAATCGTGATAAAATCGAAATCGTGATAAAATATTGGAAAAATCGTGATATTCTATTTTTGCCATATCGGCCAGCCCTACGTCACCATCTTATTGCCATGCAGCCCTCACTGGAACAAAGCAGCAGTGGAGTAGCTGAGGATAAATGCGGAGACGTCCCCAATCAACCGTCGGCAGGGCACTTTGCAGCAACACTGCTGCGGCAGAACGTTCCAAAACACCATCTACTCCTGCTCTCAGAACCAGGTCTGGGAGAGCTGTGATACGACTGACCAGATTGGATTTATAGTTTTGGCCATAGACTTAAAAAAAAAAGTTTGTAACTGGAACAAGTAATTCCATATTCTGCATTATTCTTATGTATGTGGTGTCAGAGTTAGATAGAGCAGACCTTCCAGCCACAGAGGCAGAATAACCCTCTAAGGTCCTGTTGAATCAGTGGTAGTCGACTCACTGATTCTAAAAAGAAAAAAAGAAAAAAAAAAGGGGGGGGGAGATGTGGTGTAACTGGATATTTGTATAAAGACTACAGAGTCGCAGGAGAATGACGTGTGTGTGGGTGGGTGGGTGGGGGGGGGGTGTTCAAACGCTCACACACACACTCGTATTTTACTGCAGGAGTTAAAGCTTACATTACGGAATAAAAGTTCAGTAGACGCGTTTGTTTATATCTGGGTGGGGGGAGGGGGACTCGGTGCTGCACACAGACAGCTGGTGTAATCAGCTCTGAAAAGTGTTGATCACAATTTGCAGATCACGTTTATTTTTCACGGAGATCAAGCCGAGCTGGAACCGGTTCCAATCGATGCTCGATGCCTAACCCTACTTATAAGGCGCCAAACATTGAGATATCGGTCATGAAATCGGCCCAAAAAATCGGCAGCACTTATCGGCCATCGGCTGACCACAACCACCTGATATCAGTATCAGCAACAGAACAACCAATATTTGTTGACCTCTATTGTGAATGACTAAACTTTACAAGCGGAAGAAAAAAAAACACCATCCTGTTTATGTGGTGATGTCTGTTGCTACAGCGGTATGGAGCAGAATCGCTGCAGCTGCCTGGAGTCAGGTTGTTGCTGCTGAGAGTCAGCGACTCGAGTCTGCTCCACTCACCGCACCAAGTCTGTTCTAGCATGTAAATCACAAACGCTTCAATTAGGGCTGCACGATATTAGGAACACCTGCGATAAGCGATAACAGTGATTAATATTGTGATGATGATATTACTTGTGATAAATAAAAACATAACTCAGGAACAAAAATGATCAAAAACAAAAAAAATTAAAAAAATTACAAAAAAATCATAAAAATGAGATGAGCAACAGATGTGAGGAAAGGGAAAAAGAAAATGAAAAAGAAAAGGCAATCAGCAGAAAGAGCAGAACAAAGCTAACTCAGGTGTTTGCTAACCATCTACATTAAGTGCCGTCCGCCTCGGGGGCGGGCATCTGACCTATGAGAACTCACCCGATTGGCCAAATGGGTGAAGAGCTGTATTTGTATTTGTTAAAAAAACACCATGCTTCCGTTTGATTGACAGAATGCATCGTGTGTAGCAAACATTTGAGCTGACCATTCATTACGATATTTATCTGTTCTTTGCTATATGCATATTGCGCATGCTAATATCGCGATAACAATCTATTTGTGATATATTGTGCAGCACTAGCTTCAATACAACTTACAATACAATCAATATAATTTGCTGGATTATTTATGCTGCCACTCCGTACATAATAAAAATAGATATGCCACCACTATATAGTTATATAAAGTTACTAGTAGAAATGTTAGTAGCACGTCCAGCAGCTTACTCCTGAATACGTAAATGAAATAATTCAATTCTACCGATCATATGTGAATTTATTTAGATATGATTAGACAAGAATGACTGATATTAATCCAAATATTTTAATGAAATATAAGTTACATTTCGTTCCATAAAATATTTATTACTTATAAATATCAGCTGGGAAGGAGGGAACTAGACAACACCAATTTAATACATATTGTTGATCCTTTTAAAACTTTGCCGTTTTATTTTCATACTTTTAGGAGCAGACCACAATCTCGTTTCTAGGGCTGCAACAAACGATTATTTGGATAATCAATTAATCGGATGGGGTCTCGACACAATTAATCGATTAATCGGATTACATGGGGAAATTTTTTAAAACTGCTAGGGAAACGTTATTTCTCTCCTTCCTTCACTTTATTTAACACAACATTATTAGAAAACAGTTCAATAGAAGAAAAACAACATGCCATCACCTAAATTGTCTTATAAGGTGTATAGACAGAGACCCTAAGCTACATCTATCTGTGACCTAAAATGCTTGGTCCAAGTTAAACAGCTTAAGGGTAATTCTCATCTGTTTAGTTTGATCTCATCTGTTGACATTTGATTTAAATGTAATTAAACATAGGCTGTGAATTAATCAAAATTGATCACTATTTCCAAAAATGACTGAAAAAATACCAAATAAAACAAAAGTAAATGAATGCCACCCTCCTTGCGATGATGCCCTGGGCAACTGCCATAAAGTCACATCAAGAAATGCTGCTGATCATTCCAATGATCCCAAATAGACTCACATTAGGCCACATGAAAGCAACTGAACCCAAAAATATATTAACCAGTATATAACAGCACTCTCACACAACACGCCTGCAGCAACAGTTAGGACTCCTCCCTCCCTTTTAAAAGCGTTTTCGCTTCTGAGGACATTGTGGTTGTAAAACCACATGCTAGTAGTTTGGCCCCGGTGTGATCAACCAGTTTCTGCGGGAATGTGACGGCGGAACCAGGGCCAGATTAACACTTTGTTGTACCCTGGGCAACAATATTCAATGGCTCCATCATCACGACCCAAGGATCACCATAATGTGGTCACATACAGAATATTTTACTGTAATATGCAGTAAATATACTTAATACTTGAATGCCTGACAACACGTAACCCACCCAGAGTAACCTTTGACCCACCTCGTGTGGACTGACCAATGAGGAGAGGGTCTTAACTTGAGGCCCTCTCTTCATTGGTCATTCTGCATGAGACTGACTCTCAACTGACGTTCAAAGTCATAGGCAGCGAAGCGTCTCTGTGCAGCGCAAAAGCCCGGGTGGACAGTTTGTTTAATATAGGGTGACCATATTTCCATTTCCAAACAAGAGGACAGGGGATCTGTGCCTATGACGTCACACTATGGCAACACCACACAAACCATGTTGGGACCCATTTTTTGTAAGAACTAAATTAATATCAGATTCTGCCAATTAAAGGGCTCTAAAACAATTCATATGTAAATATTTTGCATATTTAATGCAAAATCTCATTTTTATGCTTTAGTGCTGCAACAAGGTTTTATTAATAATAAATTATTATACCTTTTGTTTTACTACAGCATCGGTAAGCTTCCTGTGCACAGATGATTAAGGATGCTTGTTTCAGCTGGGAGATTAGACGATAGGATCAATGAAAAAATAAGTTGTCACACACTCCATGGAAACTTTCAGAGAATCCACAAATGGTGGCTTTCACATGGTTTTGTTACTTTTAAAAAGTTTAGAAAAGAAGCAGATGAGACGGCATGTCTGATAATTTAGTTTTTCATCTGATAATTTTAGAACATATCAGTAATGTCTGAGGGGACTTTATAAACACCGTATAACTAACACTACTGGAGAGGGCATGAATTACACAGAGGCTTCTGGGGAGCCCAGTTATGGGGGGGGGGGGGGGGGTATTTTGCCTTGGCCCCCAAAATGTCTTGAAACGGCCCTGGGTGTGTGACTGAGTTTTGAAGGTGATCTGAATTGTATCAGATGTATAAATATGACGTGTATAACTTATTGTTTTTTACTGGTAAAAACGTGTAGTGGAGATAAATCTACCTACATTTTACTTTTCAACACTTTATTTTGTTTTCTTGTTTTTATTGAACTATTTTCCTGTCCTGTCTGTCTCTCATCTTCCTGCATCTCCTCATAATTCTCCAGAAAAACTGCTGCCTGGATTCTTACCTTTTCACCTCATCAGTTACTTTTGAGCAGATCAAAGAGATCTCTTGACCGCAAAGCGCAGAGCGCGTTTTCGATGCTGCGTCAGTGAGGTGAAATCACCACAGCACAGGTGATGAGCTCCGCGGTAGGGCGCTTCAGGCACAAATAAGACAGAAAATAGAGAACATGTGCAGACAAGAACGATCGTGTGCTAATTATAGTTTTTTGGTTGCGCCACTTTGAGAATGGACCGTGCGCTGGAAGCAGCTGCCTGGATCACTGCGCAACAATGCGGAACCGGTTCGCAGCAGCGCAAGTCTGCAGGCTCTCCCTCGCGCTGATCTGCCAGCTCTCCCTCGCGCTGATCTGACTTGCTCTGGTCTGCGCGCAAAGGCGGGCGGGAAGCGGGGGGGGGCTTTTGGAAGAGTTGTGCGACACAACGAATCGATGACGCAATTCGTTGCCAACGCTGTTAGTAATCGATTTTCATCGAATTTATCGATTCGTTGTTGCAGCCCTACTCATTTCACTTGAATTCTGTACAGATGCTATTTCTCCTAAATGTGTAAGCATCTGTTGTCAGAGCCCCAGTAAACAGGTCTTGTGAAAAGCTTTGATCAAGTGCGAAGTACATGATGGTGATCCGATCAGATGGTCAATTACATACGAATCTGTGTAATCCATGAACTGGTGGATTGTTTGATAGAATGCTTGATCTAAAATATCTGATAATTGAGCATAAATGTAGTAAAGTAATGAATTAGATTAATCTACTGTTTGCCTGAGGGCCATTGCATCAAGTCAGCCCTTCTTAAAGTCTCTATCCTTTTAGATGCAGTGCAGCTCACAGAGGAAGCTCACAAGCTCCAGCGGTGGGATGTTGACCAGTTTTCCTCTGGGAAACTACACAGCTTTCCGACCCCACACTTCCTGTCTTCTCCAGTGACTCATTTTGCCATTTCTTTAGTCTCATCAAATCCCATCTCCATTTCTCCCACGTCTGTGTAAACCATGTCTTCCTGCACCCTGTGTCTCACCTCCAACCACTCAGATGCATGGTGTCGCTTGTTTTTACCATCAGTGAAAGAGGGCTAGACTTGAGATGTGTAAGACGAAAGTTTACTCATGAAAAATTAAAGGCTTTCAAAACTCTAGAGGCCCACAATTATTGTTTCAAGGAAAGCCGGGCCAATCTCTTCTGCAAAACAGAGGCAGGAAACAAAAACAGACACAGCGTTATTTACAGATCACATGTGGGTGCTGGCCAAAGAAAACAAATAGATCCTCACAGCCACTGCAAAACCGGGTAAATCTTCATTAATCTGTCCTTATTTATTCATTATTATTACTATAATGATCGCAGGTTAAGACATCTGAATCAGAACAAAAAAACATGACTCCATGGATTTAAAAATACACAAAGATTAAGGTTTTCAAAAACAGCTTCTCTAACCAACACTTAGTCACAAAATGAACAAAATGAGCAACTAGGGCTATAGCGAAGCCTCGACGAAGTCGACGGCTCGATTCTAAAAATTTGTCGACGTCAGATCCGGAAGTCGACGCACCGCGCCCACTTGTTGCATCCACGGGAGTTTGTAAATAGAGGAGGACTCTGCCTGTTTTTCCTCTAGTTCGCCCTCTTCTCCGCCTTCACTAAAATCTCCGCCAAATACCGAAGACCCGGAACAACGTCCGTCCACTACTAGATTATTTTCCTGTTTTGCCCCTTCGTCTCCCGGCAACGGACAACAACTTCCGGGGTCAGATGCGCTGCTTCGTGTCTATCGCAGATGTAGAAAATCACCGGGAGCGCTTCTCCCTTCATTAAGGAGCTTCTTTCAGACATGAGGAGAGCTGTTTTGGTGGTAGCAGTCTCTCCTCCGTGCTGGTCTGTTTGCTGCTGGGTGTTTTTGGTTTATTTAAACTTGGTAACTTGAACTTAATGTTGGTAAAGCTACTGTAAGCATCTTCGCTAACAGCTTCTTGCGTTGGGATAAGCTGTTACATTTTGGTTTAGAGTTCATATTTTTTTGTGGTGTAGATCTCCCTTTTATTACATTTAGAGTGTTGTGGGTTTTCGGTTTAGTGTAAAATATCACCTTGAGTTTGGTTTAACCCGTAAGACCACTCGCCTCACGCACATAAGTGACCAAAACAAAGCAGCATGGAGACACTCCATCTTCTACCACCTCTCAGGCAGCAGCCTGCACTCCCAAGTTCTACACGTCACCAGAAAACCAACACAATAAATGCAGTGTTATACAAAATGGAAGGCCTGTAGTGTTTATTCTCTTACAGTAAGAATTTATCAATTTTTTTGAGGAATTTATTTGAGATTTTCTGGTTTTTGTTAATTGTGCAATAGAAAAATAATCATTAGATTAATTTTCTAAATAGTCATTAGAATAGTCGACTATTCGATAAAATAATCGTTTTAAAAATAATCGTTTACCCCCAGCCCTATGAGCAACACAAAATGTCCTTGCTGCAGGAATCCAGGCTTTCTGCTGAGATTCCGGATCACAATAATCATCTCTTTCGTATTTTGCTGTTGTTTACGGAGGAACTTTCAATAAAACTTGCTGTCAAGCCTCCCACGGGCCAAACCATCTACCATACAGAAAGAATGATCTGCCTGCTTTGCTAAATCCTCCTCCAAACATGCAAAACAATCAATTATTAGGTAAAGTATGCTGTTTCTTGTCACCTACTTCTGATGTAATGTGAAAAACAAACAATGATGTGAAAAAACATCCTCCTATATTAGATGTGTCTCCCAGACTTTAAAGGGACTTTACGGAGTTTTGAATTTTTATGCTCGTGATTAGGGCTGAAATGATTCCTCGAGTACCTCGAATAATTCGAGTACAAAAAATCCTCGAGTCAAATTATCTGCCTCGAAGCTTCGTTTAATTCATGTTTAATTAATTCATGGCTTTGCAACCGCCCGTGGTCATGTTTCACCCGGACCGAAATAAGTGACGCAACTTAACTTTCTTTTAAGCCATGGCGGACAATGTGGACCCCGGTGGAGTGCGAAAAAGACACAAAATGTCAAAGGTGTGGGAGCATTTTTCACGTCGTAAGGCAGAAAACGTAGTCCAGTGTAAATACTGTAAAATGGATTTAGCCTACCACAACACCACATCCTCCATGCTGCAGCACCTGACCAGGAAACATCCACATGTAAATGTCACTTCTGCAAGCGGACTCACAGCCTCTACAAGATAATGCATTTTAGCCTGTATATTCTGCGGACACTGTGCAACTTTTTCATTTGTAGCACTGAGTTTCAGCTCACACCGTACGTCTGGTAGCAACACGTCGGACTTAAAATGTGCTAAAAATAGCAGTTTTTTCAACACGTCGGACTTTTTATTGTGTTGTTATTGATGTCCGTTGTCCCTCGGGATCGCTGCAGGAGGACACGGGTTTTATGAGTGGCGGAGGAAAACGAAAGAAAGTAAATAAATGTTTTGTGATCAGTATAATTTGATATAACCACGGCAAACATGCTTTCGACAATCCTTGTTAGTGCGAGACAAAAAAAGTGTAGAAATTAAAACAGACGTGTGTTAATAGGGAAACAGCTGGCGGGCCATGTTTGCGCATGCGCCGTTAGCGGTTCCGGTGCTGTTTGGGCCGCAGCGGCTCGCATTTGTTTACTGTGAAGTAAAGTTGAAGTGCTGAAGTTTTGAAAACTAATTTTGAATAAAACTTGAAGAATAACTGGCAATTGCTTTCTCATTTCAAGAGGTCTTTCATATTTTATAACGTGCTATTTGATATAAGGGTTTAAAAACGCAAAAGAGTAATTTATTAGAGTACTCGATTAATCGATAAAAGATTCGATAGAGTACTCAATTACATAAACATTCGATAGCTGCAGCCCCACTCGTGATTGCCCCCCTCAGGCCAAAAGCGTAACGGCAGCTTCAATAGTAGGCTCGTGCATGCTGTACGTGCACACTCAACGAAAATAACAGCTGAGACAGCCCCGTCCGTCCGTCCGTGTGTGTGTGTGGCCCAGAGGACAGAGGACTGGAGAACGCGCAGCTAATTAATTAAATAATTTGGTTCTGCACCTTTCTCTTCAGCACAGCCGACAAAGGTTTATGATGGGTCAGTCCTCCTGCATGCTCAGATCATTCCCTTCCCTTGCTAGAAAAATTGTTCCAAAATGAAAGTTGAACCCACATCTTTTTTATCTGTGAATTCAATGCCGTTCGGTGAGTCTCGAATAAAAACTTGGGCATCTTACTGTAAAAAATTATACCATTAATGAAAAAAGAAACTCTAAATGAACTATGTTCACACCCAGAATCGAACCCAGGTCTTCTGCACGAGAGTTCGACGTCTTACTAGGTGTGCTAAAACGCCAGTGACGTCTTTTGTATCTGTAACATTTATATCCTTGATGACAGCTGAAACAACGTCAAACCAAAGAACGGTTCGGAGCGAAAATGGCTATTTTGTTGCTAATTTGCAGGAAATATCTGGAAGAAAGTTCTACAGAAAGTAGCTAAGGGTCCTCAGAAATGTAGCTAGCTTTGTCACTAGGAGTTAGGAACAGCAACAAAGACCAAAGCTACTAAAGCTACGGGCTATGCCTGAGCGTGAACGCGCATGAAGCAGCCCGCTCGACCCGAGCATCTCTCTTTTTCTTTGATTTTACAGAAAAACAGGCAATCACAGTAAAAATGCCAGGGCTCATTCTACAGGACCAGGGCATTGCAGGAGAATGTATGAAGAAGACATTTATTATTTCTATACATGTTTTGGCTGTCAAACTTCCATAATGTCCCTTTAAGCTCTCGGTGTAGACTTCAGCGCCCTTTAGGTTCTGATGAGCCCACGTTTAATTTAGCTTAGCTAAACCACCTATTCATGGTCTTTTAACCCCATTAGACAGCTCCTCCAGGGCTTTCTCCTGCCTGGGTTATTGGGTTCGTCTCCTCTGCACACTGAGCATTTTACAAATCCCTACTCCCCACCTTCAGAAGTGTTGAGCCAGGCTTACAGGTTGCACACTGTTTAAGTGGTGTTGCATAACACTGATTAGTAAAGGCCTGGTAGCCCCTCGCTTGTTTGAGGATTGTCCAGACTGGAATCTTAACTAAACCTGCTTGTGCAACCGAGCTCCGTACAGACTGTACGGCCAGCCGACAAGGTGAGGGCATTTTCAAAAGTCTCTGGGTGACAAGGGGAGTGGGGACAAGCCTCTGGCTCAGAGCGTCCTTACGCAGGGTGTGGGAGAGTGTAAGCTAGGTCAGAGGGAGATTAGAGGAAGTGATGTAACCACAACCTCCCCGTTCACAATTCAATCCTAAGGGTCTACAGTAGCGATCCACTGATTCTGGGATTGAGTCCATACTGATTTCCAATTGGGATGTCCCGATCCGATCACATGATCGGAAATTGGCCCTGATCATGTGGTTTCAGACTGATCGGAACTCGGGCTTTACTTCCAAATCCAAACCCCGATCCGGACACGGATACTGGGTTCAAATTACAGGAGAGCAACTTGGTTCTCCTTAAAGGTTGTCAGGCTCCCCTGATGCCCTTAACTTACACACCCAGAAGGTGCACAAACAGATCCAGTTTCTACCTATAGTATATTATTTATATGGACTCAGCGTAGCGGGGATTCTTTAGGGCAGAGCGGCAGGCAGACCGCTGAGTATTCATGAACTCCAGCTGCGTTCTGCACACGGCCACAGTAACATGTTCTAAGTTTCTAAGTGGCGTCACCAAGATTATATAATTAACACACAGTCATTCGTGTCCGTTTATTTTCTCTCTGGTGAGTTCTGTCTGTATTTGAGCATGACGTGTGGACGCGCTCGCGCTGCAGTGCTCGTCACTGGCGCAGCCGGGCAGGGCGGCGCACACTCCGCTTTTTTTGCGGTCAATAGATCGATTTGATCTGCTGGTTAAAAAGTTACCTGTGAGGTGAAAAAGAAGGAAGCAGGCAGGAGTTTTTCTGGAGGACTGGGAGATGCAGGAAGATCAGAGACAGACAGGACAGGAAGAGAGGAAAATAAAAACCAAGAAAACAAAACAAAGTTCTTAATAGGGCTGCACAATATATCGAAAAATTATCGTCATCGGGATAACAGGACGTGCGATAGGCCCATCGCAAAGCACGTCAAAAACGGCGATAAATGTTTGGTTCAAACATTTTCATCCATGTCATACATCAACTTTTTGTAAACCAGCTGTTTTTTACACGGAAGTATTATTGGACCAATCAAATGTAGCCCTTCTGATATGCGGCCAATCAGATGGGTCCGTTCACGTAATACGCCCGCCCCCTACGTAAACCCTTACCCCAAAATTCCACTATCTCCGCTCCGCCCCCGCTTTCCACTGCCGCTCGCTTCCCTTGTTCGTCAGATTAACAAATGCACTTTGTGCTGAGGTTTCTGGAATCAGCGCTGCTTTCAAACGTGAACATGAGTCCGCTCGGTGTCGTTAAGCAGCTGATAATAACCGGGCTGACTCCGACACGTGCCGGTGAACCAACCCACCTTCATGTCGCTAGTGTTCCACCGGGTGGTGATGTTAGCCCCAGGCTCCGGTTAGCTTCCAGCTAAAAGGTTACAGCACTCTCCTCTAGAGCTGAAACAACTAATCGATTTAATCGATTATAATCGATTATTAAAATAGTTAACAACTTTTTCAGTCATCGATGAGTTGTTTAATAATCACATTTTACCGCATAAAGTCTATTTTTACCACAATCTGACATCGGTTACAATCTGTTAAATTTGCTGCCAGTGTGTGGCAGTAATGAGCCACTGATCTACCAGTGGAGCCGTAGAAGAAGAAACGAGCCAATAAGTGCCCTCGGTTTTCACCACGTAACACGTTACTGACGCGCATCTTGCTGTGAGAGATGGCAGAACAAGAAGAAATACGGAAGAAAAATAGAAGCGACAAAACAAGAGAAACCTCACGAGTATGGGAGCACTTCACTCTAGATGCCATGAAAAGACGTGTGACCTGCAAAATATGCAAAAACCATCTAGCATGGCACAGAAGCACGACGTCCCTAAGTGAACATTTGAGACAAAAACATGTGGGGGCTGATGCAGCAGAGGAAAGTCCGGTAAGTAACAGAAAATAAACAAGCTAACGCAGATCAAATTTGGGAGCTGAGTTAATTATAGTGGATGTTAAACATGTTTTTTGCTGCGTCAGTCTGCCGTGTTCTACTTCTGATTGACTAGATGCAATCGTGAATCTCCTCCGTGTTGTGTATCATGCGCTTGCCAAATTTAGCACGTCTGTTTATAAGAATGTTCTCGTTAAGAGAAAAACGGCACAAACCCATAACTATGTTCCTCATTCAAAAAAGGACAACTCCGCGGAGAAAAATATACAGACGAGCTGTGTCCAGGTGAATATAACGCGGCATAGTTGTACGCTTTCAATTTTTAAATACAGGTGAAATTCAGAAAGTCATTTTTTTTTACTATTAAAAGGCTGTTTTACTGTCTAACGCTTTAAAACGCCTCACAACACATTTTTGTCAAAATAAATGATCACTGTATATTGTTAATTCAAATAATGTAATATTGATTTAGTGTTGTAGAGTGTGTGCTGCTTTATTTTATATATGCCCTTATTTCAGTCTATTTGTGTTTCTTATGCAGAAAAAAACAAGCAACGATGGACAACTACATGGGGAACAAGACACTCACCCCCCAGCAATGCATACCACTTACAAACTCTATTCTAGATTCTACATAATTTTTTATGGAATTTACCTCTTATATTTTGATGCCAAAAAATTATTCTGGACTGATATTTTGCACTGTTTAGCTCATTTTACACTGCTGACTGTGGTCATGTGCAATAAAATAGATTGCAGTCAACTGCACAATTCTCTTATGTTTTTCTTTTTCTTAACTGAAATGTATCCATCACTTGTATAGGTTAAATAGCTAAACAATAACAAACCAATTAATCAATTAATCGAAAAAAATAATCGACAGATTAATCGATTATGGAAATAATCGTTAGTTGCAGCCCTACTCTCCTCCCAGTCCCACCCTGCTAAAGAGGGCCTGGAAAAGTTCCCCCACACATCAAAGTGATTTTTCATTTATGAGCTTTTATAACCTTGTTAATCAGGATAGTTGATTTGCTGCTGCACATAAACTGTCAGTCAGAAGCTCTGCTAGCCAGTTATCTTAGTTCAATTAGTTAGCTTGTTATCAGAATCATAGTTGCAGTCAGAGGTGGAAAGTAACGAATTACATTTACTCACGTTACTGTAATTGAGTAGCTTTTTTGTAAATTTATACTTTTTAAGTCGTTTTTAAAATCTGTACTTTTACTTTTACTTGAGTAAGTTTTTAAAAAAGAATTGTAATTCGTTACATTTTAAATCATATCCGTTACTGAGTAAAAATAAATTGTAGGCTTAATAAATGAAAAATATTACGTGTAGCAGCGTCGGAATAGAAAGAGACACCTGCATGAGCGCCACGTCTAAACCGGGGGGGGGGGGGCTACACGCTTTATGATGAGGACAAACAGCCATTTTTACCGCAGTTTTGCTAAAAAACATCAGTTCAGTCCCTGTGATCCACTCGCTGTTTACCTCCTCTCTCCCTCCTCTCCTGTGGGTTGGAACCCGCACCTTCGCGCACCGGTGTGACGTCATCAGAATTCTGCTGGTTCGGCAACCAGACTCGGTTCCGTGTTTGAAATGTGTTTCCTTACCGCTCCGCACGGAAGCGGCAAAATTACGTTTAACGCTCCTAAGAAGCCGATTATCAACGCTCTGCTCATAAAACAGAAGACCTGCAGGCCTCTGTGAGTTAATCCTGATACTGTTCAGGTGTAAACATTGTGCTCCATCCCTGTGTTTGAACTCAGAAGATGCTTCTTGATGCCACACATATGTGATGATTTAGCTTGTTTCTTTATTTTACTCCAGAATAAGAGATTAAATTATTACAAAAGCAGTTCAATGTAGTTAAATTAGTCATTCACATGCTAACATGCTGCTGCTGTGTGTGTGTGTGTGCGTGCGTGCGCGCGTGTGTGTGTGTGTGTGTGTGGGACTGCATAAGACAGCATGGCTTCATCAAATCCATGCATCCTATATCTTGGCTGAAGTAATGGCTCAGGAAAATAACTTATATTTCATAAATAATGACATCTCTGCAGTGTTTATGATAATGTTTTATCTTATATTGGACCTATCTTTGGTCTGGGAGGTGTAACTTATCATGATACAAGCCTTTTAAAACATGTTAAAGTGTTACAAGAGGAGACAAATGCATGAATTTGAAGTTCATGTTTGGAGACCAACCTTCACAGTTTGGAGGCTCACGCTGGTGAGGAGACACCATTAGTTCTAGTAACACCTGGGCTCCCAAGGCCTGTTCTGACAGGATGGACGTTACGGGACCCTTAAGGATTCCAGTTGGATGATTGGAGGATTATTTAGGAGGATTGGAATGAACAAACTGATTTCAGTGGTGAAGGGTTAAAGGTATTGGCTCGGCATTAAAATTGTAGAAATGCAAAATAACTACACTTTATTATCTATATAAACATGTACTGGGTCCAGTTTTTTATTTTGTTAAGGACTTTTGTCATAAATCATTACAGAAAATCCAAATCCTCTCCTCCAGACAGTGAAGAACTGTGTTTCACATACGTCACTCCAGCACGTAAAACAAGCTAGCTGCTGATGCTAATATTGTGAATCACTGTTATTTGTTTACTTTCATGCTCCTAATTATTACGTAAAATTGCGTTTATAGCTGCAGCAAAAGGTCTGAGCCATGTGTCTGTGTCCTACACGCATTTTTAAATAACAGGTCTGATCTAAAATAATAACCTACATCTATAAATCCATCTAGAACCGCACTGCTACTTCTGGACTCCAGACGAGTCCCGTTAGCATGACTGCAGCAAAACTAACCGTGTTCGCTCCGGTAAGGAAAGAACAAGACCTTTGGGAAAGCTACGACACACACACACACGCGCACTCACACACACACACACACACACACACACACACACACACACACACACAGATATAATCTAAAAGATGATCTCTATGACATCCTGGATTAGTGCAAACAACGAGTTGAGCTAAGGAGTTACTCCAGCATCAGGAAGATTTATTCTGGTAAATTGTTGGTTAAATATTTTCCAGAGTTATATCAATAAATACACACAGCAGTAAAACTGTAGATTACTGAACTATATTGGGACACATGATGGAGCTAAGACCAGCTGAGAACTCGTCAGCTTAGAGCTCCCAGTGGAGCAAATGAAACATTTAAGAAAATAAACAAACTGTACCAATTTTGGTTCTGAAGATGAACAGAATCCTCCTCTATGTCCAAATCAGGTCACAGGTCTTCTGAGTCAAACGGTCTAAAACATGTCTGCACCTCTGGTAGTGATATCCAGCTGGCGGGGTCGGAGTTCGGTTGAACTTCTCCGGTAATCTAACATCCGTTCTTGTCGCCGTATCCCAGAGAAAAAACAAATCTGACCGACTAGCAGAGGCTTCAGAAGCTACATCTGATTGATGACACATTGTTCTCTGCTATAACGCTAATGCAGAAACAGCGGAGTCAGGCGTTGTTTACTACAGCTGTTTCAGCAGAGCTCCATGTGAAACGTCAACTGCTGCCCAGGGCTTAGACCGGAAGTTAGTTTCTGTTTTTCCCGCGCCAGTCACAAACATCAGATTTTCTTACAATTCCAGCCGTCAAAATCCAAAAACCTTTTTCATCTGAGGTTTTAATACACATTTACACATGCTGTTCAAACAAATTTTGCCTCTGGCCGATATCTTTAAATGAGTGAGTGAACCCACTACCAAGGATGAACTCTGCTAACTTTAAAAATCAGCTGCTCTAAATAAGCATTCAGGGAAAAGTCATGGGCTTGTGACTATAACCTAATTTATGTTACTAGTTTGCAGTGTAACTGCCTTTGTATGCATATTTGTTCATTTAATTAAAAAAACGGCCAATTTGACATTTATACCCCATTGTCTTTTTTTTAACTATTCAGAAGAGCCCGTCCTTGCACAGTCAAAAAAGTAACTAAGTAACTTTTACTCTGACTACATTTGAAATAAGCTACTTTTTACTTTTACTTGAGTACATTTTGAGGCAGGTAATTTTACTTGTAACTGAGTAAAATTTCATGAAAGTAATTATACTTGTACTTAAGTACAACATTTTAGTACTCTTTCCACCTCTGGTTGCAGTTTCATCATCTGAGCTGCTTTTTAAGATCTAGGTAAACTTGTTCAATTTGGGGTTAAAAACAAACGTTTTCACATATTTTCCATGTAGTTTTTTTGCCAGTTCCTCTTCTGGAAGGTAGACAATTGTTTTTCTCTTTCCCTCAGAAAATCTTAATATTCTCCTAGTTTGGCCCAGCACAGTTCACTTCCCAATTACAGCAACAGCCTTGTATCATAACCACATAAGTGGAGAAAATGCTCAGTAGCAATGAGAGAATTTGCTGTTGCATTTAAGTGATGTTAACTATTATTTAACATTTAAACTTATTTTCTGATTTATTTATTTATTCAAAAACCCTGGTAAGGGATGTTTTTCTGTATTTGGAGCATCAGAACAAGTTTTATGGTGGAGGTGATGTTTTAAAGTCACTGAGAAACTGCATGCATGCAGTTTGTTGTTTTGCTGCTAATACAGTAGCGGGTGCAGCTGCTAATACAGTAGCAGGTGCAGCTGCTAATACAGTAGCGGGTGCAGCTGCTAATACAGTAGCAGGTGCAGCTGCTAATACAGTAGCGGGTGCAGCTGCTAATACAGTAGCGGGTGCAGCTGCATATTTTTGCAATAAAAATGTCATGTTGTAATGGAATTCATGCATTAGTTTTGTTTGCTTTGAACCCAGCGCAGACATCAACACTGCATACTTTAGTATTTGTTCATTTATCGTGAGTAATATCGATATCGCAATATTAAGCACTGTTATCGAATATCGCAGGTTTTCCCAATATCGTGCAGCCCTAGTTTTTAACAAAATAAAATGTAGGTAGATTGATCCCACTACACGTCTGTACCTGTATGAAGCAATCATTTATCAGCATGTAGTATTTATATAGTTGATACAATTCAGATCATCTTCAAAACTCCGTCCCATGTCCAGGGACGTATCTAAGCATTTTGGGGGCTGAAGCAAAATAGACCCCTGCCAGGTATTTTAAGTTGAAGTGCTCTCTGTTTTTATATTAGACTTTTTATATTTGCAATGAAGTCCAAAAGTGAAGAATTTATGTTATTTATTGATTGTTTAAGCTACCTCACAGAAGTGATCTGTTGTTAAAAATTAAAATAAAAAAGTAATTAAATAAAAAATAAGGAACATTCTGGAACTGTTTCTTCCTTTTCTTTTCTTTTTTTATGTATCGAACGTTTTGCATCGGGACTCGGTATCGGCAGATTCTCAAAATCAAATGACTCGGACTCGAGGGCAAAAAAACCTGATGGGACATGCCTAATTTCCAAGTCTTCCCATACCTGCTGATACTCTCAAGGAACACAGAAAAAACTCTGCGTGATTTTTCTGGACATAAAATCTTCCACGTGGCAGATGTGTTGCTGCCACTGCCAGTGTGCATTTGACAAAAAAAACCCAAGATATTTTAGATGTTCAGCTCCTGAACTGGCCCAACTTAATCAGGGAGGGTTTTAGTTAAACAACAGCTTAACTCTAGCACCACAGAGGAGTCAATGTCTGCAGCCCCCTAAAATGTCACCTCTAAATGTATTACCATACAATAGTGTTGAACCTCATTGCAATTTTAGCATAAACAATCCCGATTTCTCCATAAAGAGCAGTCCTAGTGCGTCCACCACGTGCAGCCAGAGGGGACCGGATGCTGACGTTGCTGTTGGGTTCTTGTGCCGTGCTCATGGGCCCATCTGGGCCTCATCTGGGATCAATTACACAACTCCGACTAAACTAAAGGTCTGGAAGAGAGGCTCGAAATCACGCTCACATGTGAAGACAGCTGAGTGGAGCTTCTCAAGTCTCGTATCCACTCGCCGTCCCTTTAAAAGTGATCTCTGCCTCAATGTGTACAAGACGCAGCTCTGATCCACTTACAGAACTAGATTACAACAACGGGTTTCATGGGACGGTCATAAACACTGCTCTAGGGACAGAAACAACAAAAACGTTTATGTGTTGGGATGCTGCCAACATAAACAACGTCAGATCGTTGTCACTCCTGGATCCCGAGAATTCACATGAGCTCCGTGAACTCCAGTCTGCCCTCACCACAGCAGACACCGCCGCGGCACGGAGGGGTGGGGTGTTGTGTGTTGTTTACCTGAATCAGGTCCTGGTCGGTCAGGAGATGCAGCTCCCGTGGTTTGAAGCAATTCTGACATTTACTTTTGTTAAAAAAGTTCGGTTGAAATTTCCTGCAGGGGTTTTCTTTAGCGGTAGACATGGTGCTTCCCCTTTTTAAATAAACTCACTCGAGAAAATTCCTTCGAGGATATTTAATCACCGGCGGAGCTGTAATCCCGCTGTTTCCCTGCCCTTTCCCCTTATCCCAACTTGGAAAAGGCTCCGGCGCTCCGAGGCATTTTCAAGTAACAAAGTGCTCAAATGTTCCGTCGGTTAAACTAGGTCCTGTGCTGCCTCCCAGTAGCTGCCATCAAGCGAGACCTCCCATCATCCAGTAAGCGGCCAGTGCTTCTCGGTCCATGGCCTGCAACCACAAAGCGAAGAGGCGAGAAGGTGGCTAATATCCTGTTAGCTTGCCAGTGGGTTTCTAGATCAATACGGGGATGGCGCAAACGACGAAAAGCACATTTCCACGCAATTATTGTCTTCTACATGAGAACAAACAAGGTCGCCTGAGGAAAACAGAGTCCCGTAGGCGGCAGGCCACCAGGAAAGGGGTCGCTGTCAGGCAGCAGGCTGCTCCTCCACACGCAGCAGTCCGTCTGCGCGAAGTTCGTCCGGTGCTTTTCTGCTACCTACAGTTAGCGGTGTAGGCTAAAGGCACGGGCACTCTGAAATCTTCAGCTTGACTTCTCCTAACAAAAACTGCTCACAAGTCCTAAAATTCCAACTGATCGACTGCCGGGTAGAATCGCTTTCCTGCAGGGAAACCTCTTGGCCAGTCACAAGATGGAAAACGACTTGGATGCATAAGTAGCCATCTCATCGGCAGCAGCTTTATTTTCTGCTTTCCCAACGGAGAGAGGGAGAGCTCCGGGAACTCTACGGGATCTCGCGATAACTGCACACTGCTGCCACCTACTGGCGGTGAGTGCCATGGACACTTGTGTACAGGTTTTCTTGCATCTGCACCATGATGTGAACTCTGGGGAGCTGGCGGTCCTGTCCATATTCTGCTCAGGCGATACTTTAGTAAATTTATTTGTTATGAAAATAAATATGATTTATCCTTATTGTATTGGGAAAAAAAACATATCATCTGCATCTTTAAAAGTATCCAGCCATGAAAGCAAATGAATTTTTGATCTCCTTGCAATATAACTGCAACGTAGGACGGGTCCCCTCACATGCGGTCCATCCCATCATGTTGGCAGCAAGAGAGCATGCTTCACATACTGTGCACTGCATGTGTGTATTAATGGCTGACTCAAGCAGAGGCTATTCTGAGCATGGGACTCCAGCAGGCAGCAGCGGCTCAGACAGACAGTGGATCCACTGTGTGAATGGACGAGGGACACAGGGGCAGGACAAGGCCACCGTTATCTAACCAAATCCAGAAAAAGACAACATCCAGTCCTGCTGAAGGATTAGCTCCTTGTCTGTGCTGTAAGTGAACCAATCAGAACAGATTTCAGGTGTCTTGTTCATTTAGACGCGCACTCAGAAGCTTACTAATCTCTGTAACGTGTTATTCCCAACATTGGAAATAGCAGGAAACCGGATCTCTAGAACCACTGTGTGTTTTTAACGTGGCTTTGAGCTTATTTTGATGTTTTATCCACATATGAAGCAAGGAAAGAGCATTTTGTTATTGCTTGCAGATGTGAAGCTCCTTTGTGGCTCCCTCATGGGTATCTTGTGACATTATCTTAGAGATGTTATAGCATGAGACATTCTGTGGTTGCACCGAGGCCAGCATATTTTTAGCTGTGTTCCTCAAACTCTCTTTACATGGTAAGTGTGTCAGCAACACAGCCAAATACAACACAGAACCTCAGGAAGTAAAACACTATTAAATGCAACGTTTTAAGTTTGCAATAGTCAACACATCTAGAGAATTTCACAACTAAAAATCAGTGGTGGAGGGCTGATGGGCTGGCTCCTCACAGGCAATGAGTCCACCATGATGTCCTCTGCGCACTAAAATCCTCAGGAGTCTGCCTTTAGTTTAGCTGTCTGACAGCTGTAGTTTGGACCAAACTGGGTCATACAACAGAACAATGATCTCCAACACAGCAGCAGAACGACACAGAGCGACTGGAAAAGAAAAGAATCGTGGCTCTGCAATGGTTCAGTCAACCAGAATCTGGTTAAAATGCTGTGGTGGGACCTTAGGAGGGCTGAGCAGAAACTAACGTAAACATCAAAGAACTGAAGAAACGTTGGAAAGACGGGAGGATCAGAATTCCTCCAGAGCTGGGTTAGTGGAGATCAAGGAGGTTCTACAAGCTTTTGGATCGAGACGTGGACAGATTTAGGAATAGTATGAAGAGACAAAAGCAACACAGTCATATGTGTCTTTGTTATAAGGCAGCATGGTGGTGCAGCTGGTAGCACTGTTGCCTCACAGCATGAAGGCCAAAGGTTCAAATCCTGGCTGCAGCCTTACATAGAGTTAGCATGTTTTCCTCAAGCATGCATGAGTTTTCTCTGGTACTCTAGTTTCCTCCCACAGAACAAAAACATGCATTTTACTGGAGATTCTAAACTGTCCCCTGGTGTGAGTGGCTGTTTGTCTCTGTGTGTCCCTGTGATGGGCTGGAGACCTTTCCAGGGTGTCCCCTGCCTGTTGGAGCTACCCATGACCTTCCTGAGGAATAAGTGGTATAGAAGATGAGGTGATTAGACTTGCTTTGAGTGAAAGTTACTGGTTTACTTTATTTTGCTCCATCCGTCTTCCAGCTGTAAGCCCGTCTGACCGGCATGACTGACGCGCCTGCTTCTATCTACAGAACATGGGCCTGCCCTCGGTGATGGTGCTGCCTCTGCTGACGGTTGTCGCAGCTGGAGTCTACTACATCTACAATGAGGTCATTCAGTTCATGTCCAAGTCCTTGGTGCGCAACAAAGTGGTGGTGATCACTGATGCCGTGTCCAGGGTGGGAACTGGTAAATCATCCTGTTTTTGTTTAGGGTGTTTTTAAATCACCATTAAACCTGGCCTGTTTTTGTTACTTCCAGCAGATTTGTGTAATGCTGCCAAAACGTTAGGCTCTATCAAATTTATTCTGTTTTTCCTTTTTGTCAAAATTGATTAAATTATTTTCAGTATCAAACAAAAAGACAGCTGAGTAAATACAAAACACTGTTTTCAAATGACTATTTTATTCATTAGGCAACAAATCTATCCAAACCAACCTGGCTCTGAATAAAAAAAACAGCAATTGTCTTCTTCTCATATTATTCAGTTCAGTTTGTTTATATGGCGTGAAATTGTGATAAGAGTCGTCTCAAGGCACTTCACAAAGTAAACATATAGCAGAGCTCAGTTCATTATGCCAGTCAGTAAAAAGTTTCCTATATGAGGAACTCAGCAGGCTGATATTAGAAAAACTGTGGCTGACCACACCACTCATACAACAACACTAAATGGAGACTGGACACAGTGTTAGACATGTCTAGTGCCTTTTAAAAATCCAGCTCAGCTAAACGGACAGCAGTTCCAGTGGGGATTTGTATCAAACCTCATCAAGCTGGGCCTCATGTCTGGAAACAGGTACAGGTGCAGGAGTTCCCATGAGTTCGAGGTTATCTTTACACAACCAAAAACATAACACATCAATGCTCCACATGCTGGTGATGTTGAACATTGCTGGCTTTTTGTCAGACCCTGAACTCGGAAATGGAAGCAGGCAGATAACTCCGGAACAACCAGTGACTCCTCCCCCTAGCCGATCAGTGACCAACAGTTGCTGATGTTGCATTTTGGGCCCAGCTTGGTACGTGTAACGTCCACAAATGGCCAGTTTTTCATGTACAGTTTGACCTCTTCAGTATCTGGTCACATGAAGACAGGAGTCTACATTTGTTGCCTTTAATCCGCCGGATCCTGCCATTCCATCAGCTGGAGTCCGGGCCTCTCTGCAGCTCTGAACACATGATAACGTATTGTCAACAAACTGTTCCCGTTTCAAGGCCTAAGCTTCCCTTATCGCTTCTACAGGATTCCCCATGCCTCTGAATAAAGTGACTATTTTCAGCTCATATGAGTTAATCAATCATGAAATGAAATGAACAATAATGGTTGATTAATAATAATAATAATAATAATGTTTTGATTAATCTGTGCTTAAATTACTGAAGTTGAAATGAATATTATTATGATGATCAGTAATGCTTGATATGACAAGGTATTCAGACACAAGGTTCATTAGAGATAAATTAAAGTTAAAGTAATTTCTGCACATAGAAATTTTCTTAGCCACAAATCAGAGCATCCTGTATCTGAAAGAAGGTGCCTTAACATGGCACATTCTGATTGGCTGAGTAAATCATAATGTGAGAATATTAAAACAGAATCACTGGGGAGTGATTCAGCATCCTGTTAGTTGAGCTAACTCTGACTGGCCATCTGAGGAAAACTCTCTAGCCACTGCATCTCTTGACAAGCTTTCGACAAGCTAAAAGCTGCCTACAGCTGACACAGCAAAACGGTTCCTTCAGCTATTCTGAAACAGCTGCTCTAGACGCAAACTAGTTCCAACCTGTGTGCCCGGCGACATCTCAGGACTGGAGCGTCGGTGCTGCGGTTTATCTACTGAACCTCGGTGCCCAGAGGTCATCCGACCTCCCTGACCTCCGGATCCGCGAAGTGGGTCTCCAAAGAAAGGGTGAGGTAGATGCACATGATTGCGTCTGATGCTGTTTTGATAAGAACCAACTTCATAGTTTAATGCAAACCTAATTCTTTTCACACCCAGAACTCAGTTCTTCTAGATACAAGGTTCTGATAAACACACACCATTCAATCACCATACATCCCATCCCATCCACTTAGATTCATCCATCTCAGTAGCCTTGGTAAACTTGTCATGTTTTTATTTGTTTAGAAAATAATTTCTTATCTTTTATAAACCTGACTGTCTGAATTGAGACGAAGTGTGTTTGATCCCTGAAAAAGCAAAGAATCCTAGAATCTCCTGATTAAACATCCAAGCAGGTTGATATTCTATATTTATACAGAGTATCACAGCTTATTGGTCATAAGTAAAGGTAATATATGAAGCTTAAAAGGAACAACATTTACCCTCTACATTCGCTTAGAACCACATTGTTATGAAAGGTTGATGGCAAACACAGATAAGTTACAGATGGAAAGTTCAACAAAACCAAATCAATTTGAGTCGCACTGAGGGGGGCTGGTGGAAAATAGCAATTAGACTAGCCGTTAGCTCTTCAGTCTTGAAGGAGATAGAAGCTATTGGTCCAGATTGAGGATGCAGATGAAGCTACAACAGGTAACACACTAATTATCTGTAACTTTTACACAGAAACACAGAAAAACATGATATTCGTTTTAACTTGTCTTGTTGTCATTCTCACACGAAACATGAAAGAACAAAATAGCACACGTCAGGTAAAGGTGCATGTTGTGAAAAAATAGAATAAAAAAACAGAAATTAGTAAAAATAGAAGTCAGCAAAAATTTAATTGAGCACACAGACATGAGGAGGGTGCCTGAGTAAATGTGTTAACAACATCGATAGAACGTTGTTTCTCTCTTCTGTGTTCAGAGTGTTCCCAACTGTTCCACAAAGCCGGAGCTAGACTGATCCTGTGTGGGACTAGTTGGGACAAGCTGGAGTCACTGTTCGACCTCCTTACTAATGAGGCTGACCCGAGCGAGGTAAATGCATTTAATTAGAAATATCATAACTGAAATGGTTTTGGTTTGAAAAGAAATCAAACAACATATGTTTGACAGAATTAGTCTAAAAGTGATTATTTACTATGATAAATGATAAATGGTCTGTATTAGCATAGCACCTACTTAGGGTTCTATAGCCCCTCAAGATGTTTCACAACACAATCAGTCATCCACACATTCACACGCTGGTGGTGATGAGCCACAGCTAGTGTGTGTTTAGTTGAGCTGGATTTTTAAAAGGCGCCGCCCGAGAGTCCGCCCATCAGAAGCGCTGCCCATCCAAGAGGCTCTGCCCGAGGGTCCGTCTCCTCCAGCGGCCCCGTCTCCTCCAGAGACTTCGCCTCCAGAGACTCAGGGACTCCATCCTTTCTGGCCACTCCACCCGGCGACTCACCTTCCGCGGCCCTGCCTGGTCCCCAGTCACCTCTCATGGTTTTGTCAAGTCTCTAGTTTCTGCCTCGTCACCGCCGGACTCCCAGAGTCTCCTGGTCCCTGGTTCGTCACTGCCAGCCACAAAGAGTCCTCCGATCCCTGCCTCGTCACCGCCAGTCCCCCAGATCCTCTCAGCCTTTGCTCCTGGCTCCACGTCGCAGGCCTCCCAGACGTCTATGGTCCCGGCTCCTGGTCCCTTGTCGCTGGGCCCCAGAGCCTTGTCTCATCATTTAGCCACCTCAACGCCACCTTCCTGGACTCTGCCACACCGTGCAACCTCCCGGCCGCCCTCCTGAACTCTGCTTCATCAGGCGCCCTTTACTGGGCCCACCTTTATGTTCTTGGATTCTTTCTGTTCTGGTTTCTGGCCCTCCTTCCTGGTCCCCCTCCTCCCGCCCTGCTCTGGTTTCCTGTGGGCGTCTAGTATCCGCCCTTGTGAGGGGATTCTGTCATGATTCTGCCATGCCCTGACCTCCATTCACCATCATTCATCTCATCAGCCTTCATTCATCACACCTGGTCCCCTCATCAAGCTCATGCCACACACCTGCCTCTCCTGCTATATAAGATCCGGCCTGCTCTCCGACCATTGTCAGATTATTGAACGCTCTTGCTTGCAGATCTTCCAGCCTTCCTTCCTGCCTGACCCATCAACCTTGTTTCCCTCCTCCACCTTGCTTCATGTCTGACCCTTGGCTGGAACCCTGCCTGCATTCACTACCCACGCCTGTCCTCTACCACGTCTCTCGCCTGCTCCACGGACTTCTTATAGATCTTCCTGGTTCTGACCCACGCCTGTTCATCTCCAGCCTCGCTCTCCACGGGCAATGCCACGTCTTCGCTTTTTGTAAATAAAGACTTTTAAAGTGCCTTACTGTGTCTCAGGGTCCTTACGGGTCTTCAAGTCCAGTCATTACAAGTCCATACTGATGAGAGCACCATGTGAGCACCTGTGTGCGTACACACGCTTGTAAATGTAAGATCTCTCTATAGGAGCATCCAGTTGAGAGTGTGAGGGGCCACAGATCTGCCCCCCAAAGATGCGTAGGATGGATGGAGATGTGTAGGATGGAGAGAGCTCCAAGTCCCAGAGATCCAGGAGCTGCCCCAGAGTGCAGGGACCCCAGGGAGACTGTAACCAGAAAAGCCCCTGTCCCCCTTGAGAGGTGCAGAGGATTGCCCCAGGGGGCCACAACCAGCATCCGGCAGAGTCTTGGGAGATATCAGCGGCAAGCCCACAGGCCCGCCCGCAGCCTCCCACCCCCAAGTCGGCTGAGCCCAGAATCCAGTCACCCCTGACCCAGGCGCGACCAGCTCCGCCGGGGACCCAAAAGAGCCCAGGGACTCAAACACCACCAGGCAGCCACCGGGATCCATCAGACAGACACACAAATCTTAAACCCCCTGACCCAGGAGCCACAAACACTCAGGCAGACCAAGGCACCACACTCCACACCAAATGTGGCAGGGGGAGTGTCGGCGAAGATGTGTAGCAGCACAAGAAGTCCCAGGAAAGGGGAGGAGTCCAATACTGCACCTGAGTCACACACTCCCTCCCTCATACTCACACATGCACATACAACCAAAGACTTACAAAAATGCGTGCTGGACACCCACTCATGCTCCCCATACACACCCTATTCACTATGGTCCCGGTACTGCTGCACATGGGGTACAACCATCACCGGTTCCCAGAGTTAGCCCCATTCTGCTGGGGTGATAATAAGCAGGCGCCTCCGCCTAATGCCGAACAAAGCAACCCACCACCCCAGACCCCAGTCAGATGGCCAGCTCTCCCTCCTAGCCTCCAGCCCCAGGAAGCCAAGCAACAACAGAGGTGTGTGTGTGTGTTCACATGGTTCTGACTGACATATGCATCGCTAAGAAAACAATCCTCATGAATTGGAAAAATAGAGATACTCTTTGCATTAACCAGTATAGAAATCTTTTGTTAGATCATATTACACTTGATACAGCCTCTGCTTCCACTTCAAGTTAATCTCTCTGGGCTCCTTTGATCGGTTCCATCACATAGCGATGATGAGGGGTCATTGATATTGTCCAGCGGGATGATGTGGGTGATGGGGCGGAGGTTCTGAGTTTAGAGTATCGCCTCCCTGGAGGTGGGTTCACTGGGGGTGTCTGGGGCTGGGGGGCTACTGCTGAAGGTGCTTGGGTTGCCTCGAGGGATGGACTACTGGCAGTTGTGAGTGGGGCCCCTTGGGGGTCTCGGCGGTGGCCATGTGTTGCTGCCTGGTGGCTGCATCGCCCCTGAGTGGATCTGGGTGGGAGCCTGGGGGTTCAGGGTGTGGGGGTGGCCGGCCCCGTGTGTGGATCTGGGCGGGGCCTCGGGGATTGGGTCCTGACTTGTATGCTCTCTTTTTTCTCCTCCTGCTCCTTTACATCATCACACAAACATGCACATAGGACCTTGGGGGGTGGGCAATTCAGGGGGTGCGGGTATGGATCTCATTTCTGCATTCCTGAGGCAGCATTCCCCCTAATTTTATTTGCACATTAAGCACTTTCACCAACGACATTCCACGCAAACACACACTTAGGGCCTTGGGAGTGAACACAGTCAACGGCATTTGACAAGGGGATCTTTCAGCCTCATCCTGAGTGCCGGTGCCCACTTCCTGTGCACTTAGACACAGAGGGCTGTGGGGGGAATTGGGGTTGTATGGTGGCATCAGCTGACGTAGGCTCACCACACCTCATCAAAACATGTTAACACTATATTGGAGCAGGTGGAGGGAGACAAGGGGTCTTAGCACACCTCTGTTAAAATGTGCTTTATAAATAAGTTAGACTGGAGATATTTCCATCAGCATGGACACAATTATACTATTAAGTCAAACACAAGAGGATGACATCATGACTTCCAGCATTTATTCTGCATTCATCTGGTGTTTCAGGATCTACAACCTGATTCTAGGATTATTTTCCACTAAAGCAATATCTCCCTTTATCCAGACATTTGCCCCAAAAATGGTGATCCTGGATTTCAGTGACATGGACAGCATGGAGGATGTGGTGACTGAGGTGATGGAGTGTTATGGCTACGTAGACATTCTGATCTGTAACAGCAGCATGAAGCTGAAAGCTCCTGTTCAGAGTGTCTCTTTGGAAATGGACAGAAGCATCATGGACATCAACTACTTTGGCCCAAGCACTCTCACCAAAGGTGGGTGTATGTGTAGGAAATCAGATACAATACTAGTTGGAGTTTGTTTTAAATGATCTAGTTGATCTAAGCAGTGAAATGTCCTCTCATGGTGGCAGGTATCCTTCCAGCAATGATCTCCAGACGATCAGGCCACATTGTGCTGCTCAATAGCATCCAGGGAAGACTGGCTGTTCCTTTCAGAAGTTCGTGTAAGTTCCCATCTGAAGATGTAAATGGCCTATATTTAACACAGCGCCGTCTAGAGTCCCAGAATCCCCCAAGGTGCTTTTAAACACCGTCATTCACACATTTACACCCTGGTGGTGATGAGCTACAATGTAGCCACAGCTGCCCTGGGGCGAACTGACGGAGGCGAGGCTGTCATACACTGGAGCCACCGGTCCCTCTGAACACCAGTAGCAGGCAAGGTGGGAAAAGTGTCTTGCCCAAGGACACAACGACAGCAACAGAACGAGCAGGGCTTGCACCTGCAACCTTCCAGTTACGGAGCAGACACTTAGCTCCTCTGCCACCATCGACCCATGATGCGTGACAATTGTGGTTATGGTGTTGGTGACAGCTCACAATGTGGGGTAATTACTCCATGTAAGGGTACATTTTGTGAAAATCTCACTTTTTGGATCCCTTTTGTTCTGCCGTGTGGGTCTCTACCGCCTCTGCTACTCTGTGGAAGGTCCTGAAACTGTCAACAACAGAGCTGGTGAGACCGCTTTATGTGAGAGGGATTATATCTCGTTTAAAGGTGTAATATGTCCCCTCTAAGATTAATATTTGTACATACACTGCCCCCACAGACTTGTACAGTAGGCACTTGGCATGATGGGTGCATCACTTCACCTGCCTCTCTTCTTACCCTGATGTACCATCACTCTGGAACCGGGTCCATCTGGACTAATCAGACCAGTTTTTAATAAAGCGTTGGACAGTTCTTGACCCAGTTTTAGTCGTTTCTGCAATCTCCTCAGACGTTTTCTCTGCTTGATGTACAGCAACGATCTGACCCTTCTCACACAGACTAACATCTTTTCCACAGCTACCAGATGGTTTATACATGGTTGTTTAAGAAATGAGAAGCAACTCATTGCACCAGTTGGATTAAATAACTTGTTTCAGCTGAAAGTTGCAGTGATTATCCGATAAGAGGCTCTGACCTGTTTGCTTAAATGCAGATGGAGACTTTTTTTTGGCTAGGAAGTACATATTGTAGACATAAGCTATGTGCTAACAAATATTTGTAGCTGCAAAATTAGATCCTATTGAATGTTGAGCATGGACGTAATTTTTTTTTTGGGGGGGGGGGCATGTGTCCCCCCACTTTTTCCAAAGTCAAGTTTTGACCCCTGCACTTTTTACCATCCAAAAACTATATTACGCTATATTAAACTGACACTGGACCTAGCAGAAACCAACCGTTTGTGTTGAAGCCTGTTTCCCATTAGAGTATACTTTAAAGATCCCCCCCCCCCCAGTCAATCAATCAATCAATCAAAATTTATTTATGAAGCACTTTTCATGCAAATGCAGCTCAAAGCACTTTACAATATTAAAAACAACCAGACAGCAGTCAGTTTCCCACCCCTCCCACACGGATTCACATAAGAGATCCCCTTTGTTTCTCCCTCCCTCAATCCCATCCCAAGCTGATTCAAACTCCTGCACGCGCGCGCGCGCACACACACACACACACACACACACACGTAATAGAGAAAGGGCGGCTGGCTGAGTGCAGATGTAGTAGATACAAAGAAGATGAAAACGCCATGAAAGGAGCCAACTGCACCGGGAGCACCAAGACTGGCAGCAGTGGCCTTGGCTAGAGTAGACATGGGAAGCACCCCGGCCGCCACAGCCCACCGCTGTCCCCGGGGCAGCCGGCCCCCACAGAGGAAACACTAGTTTACTAATGAGACTAAGATAACAAGTTAAGAAACTAATTAAACATAAACAGTCCCCCCCCCCACCCCACTCCGTGTCCCCCCACTTCTAAAGTGAAAATTTCGTCCATGATGTTGAGTGAAAATTGTCGAGCCTCCACTACTGTTTACCACTGACCACCAAATAGCACAACTGCAAATAGCTTATGCACAATCTTGCAAAATTGTGTGGAATAGTAAACAACATTATTTTCAATATCTGAACAAAACTGTCCCAACTAAAGTTACAGAAACAAACTACACAGCCGTTTAAAGGGACTTTACAGAGTTTTGAATTTTTATGCTCATGATTGCCCCCTCAGGCCAAAAGCGTAATGGCAGCTTCAATAGTAGGCTCGTGCACGAGGCGCGTATGCTGTACGTGCACACTCCTTAATGAAAATAACAGCTGAGACAGTCCCTTGTGTGTGTGTGTGTGTGTGTGTGTGTGTGTGGCCCAGAGGACAGAGGACAGGAGAACATGCAGCTAATTAATTAAATAATTTGGTTCTGTACCTTTCTCTTCAGCACAACCGACAAAGGTTTAAGATGGGTCAGTCCTCCTGCATGCTCAGATCATTCCCTTCCCTTGCTTGAAAAATTGTTCCAAAATGAAAGTTGAACCCACATCTTTTTTATCTGTGAATTCAATGCCGTTCGGCGAGTCTCAAATAAAAATTTGGGCATCTTACTGTAAAAAAATATACCATTAATGTAAAAAAGAAACTCTAAATAAACTATGTTCACATCCAGAATCAAACCCAGGTCTTCTGCATAAGAGTCCAATGTCTTACAAGGTGAGCTAAAGCACTAGTGACATCTTCTGTATCTGTAACATTTATATCCTTGATGACAGCTGAAACAACGTTCAAAGAACGGTTCGGAGGGCTATGCCTGAGTGTGAACGCGCATGAAGCAGCCTGCTCGACCCGAGCAGCTCTCTTTTTCTGTGATTTTACAGAACAACAGGCAATCACAGTAAAAATGCCAGGGCTCATTCTACAGGACCAGGGCATTGCATGAGAATGTATGAAGAAGACATTTATTATTTCTATACATGTTTTGGCTGTCAGACTTCCATGATGCCCCTTTAACTAATATCAATTTCAGTTTGTTATAGCTTTGTTTTATGTGTGTGGGGGTGGGGGTGTGGGGGGGTGGGGGTGGGGGGTGGGGGGCATCGTATGAACTATCTTTCAATTCAGATTGTTGCTTGGGACCAACATAAAACTCCAACTCAAAGCATTTCACTCCACAATAGGGTCCCAACTGCTGCCATAGGGTACATGTGAGATTTAGTGCAGAGTTTTCTTGACACATCAATATGTATAGTGGAGCAAAAAAGTGCATGACAGCCACCGATAGCTGTAAGTTGTCCCACTTGAAACGATGAATTTTCATCATACTGCTAACTGTTACACTTCAACGGTTTGAGAAAGGATATCTTAGTCAGTACGAGCAGATGATCAGTTAAATGCACTTTGGGGAAACCGGCGTCAGCTTAGCACACCGGCCTAGCCTGAATGCTAACTCATCTGGCATTGAACTGATGTCAGGCTGTAAACTTCAAGCTAACTGTGGAAGAGGAGGTAGGGGAACTAAAAGGGATTCATCTTTTGTGTAGTTTGTGTATTTTGTGTTTGGGCTAAGTGATTAGTGTATTTATTTAAGTATTGTTATTTTCTAATTTAACTGTAGATTTGATATTTTACTTTACTTTTGATCTGGAGAAGGGAATTGATGATTGTTTTGGCATTATAGTCCTTTTCCAACTGTTTGCATTCTTAGAATGGACTAAGAAGAGAAATCTGTTCACACACACGCCCCACCAGCCGCCACTGATGTGTCATTTATCATGTACATGTGTTTTGTTGATAGATGCAGCCTCTAAACATGCGGTGCAGGCCTTCTTCGACTGCCTAAGGGCTGAGGTGGAGGAGTATGGGATCATCGTCAGTACCATCAGTCATACTTTCATCAACAACTTGGACCCACCACTTGTCGTGGAAGTCACTCAAAAACCAAATGCTGTGGTTGAATGTGAGTAAAAATACTCACATGCTTTTTTCTTGGCATCAAAGCTTGAAAATGTATTTTATTGTAAAGCATGGCCAAAGGTTTAGAGAATAACCAGTGTTAGTTCTCATGACTGTTGTTGATTTTTTTTCCTCAGATGTTTTCTATCTACAAGCATTTCTTAAGTTTCAAAAGGTTTTAACTGAAAACTGCATCAAGTTTATGTAAAAAGTCAAAATTGTTCTTGGTCCTTCTAGGCCTCTGTAGTTCTTCCTGACCTGCTGTCAATCAGATCCTGACTGATGGAGCTCATTCTTCAAACATCAGTGCTTTGTGGGCTTGTATTTGTCCTCTTGCCTCTGGAGGATGGACCACAAGTTCTCAATGGGCTTAAAGGCTGGGGAGTTTCCTGGACTTGAACCCAACATGTTGTTTTGTTACTGATCCACTAAGTTCTGACTTCATCCCTCTGGCCTGGTGCTCCATCATGCTGGAGAAAGGCCTTGTTCATCACCTAACTGTTGTTGGTTGGCTGGAGGAGTTCCTCTGGGAGGATGTTTAGGTACCTTTCTTTGTTTGTGGCTGTTCTGAGGAGTAACTGTGACTCAGCCCACTATAGGCTCAGAAGCACCCACTCCCATCCCCATCTATGCTTTCAGGAAGCTTTACTGTTAGAGGACACAGGACTGATGGAGGCACTTACCGTTTCTCATCCTAATGATCTTTTTTTTCACAAGCTCCAAACAATCAGAAAGAATGACTTTCCTCCAATCTTCAGCAGTCTGGTCCCTGGTCCTTTGCCTGATGGATCCCTTGGAGAGAAGTGGCATCTTTGCTGCTGTTCTAGACACCAAGTTTTCCACAAGTCTTCTCCTCACTGAGCTGCAGATAAAGAAAGAAAGACAACAATCTTTTATATAGAGCCTCTCAAGATAAAAATCACAAGGCACTTCTCAAAAACAAAACAATAATTTAAGTATAAAAAATATTTCAAAAGATCATTAAAAATCCATTTAACATGAAAAAAAATTGTGATCAAAAAATTGTAAAGGAAAGGGAAAGAAAAACTAATAGGAAAGAGGGAAATAAGAGGATCCCGGGAAAGGCTGAACAAGGACAGGGTAATGAAGGTCACACCAAAGCTTTAACAAGTGAGTCTTCAGCTGCTTTTTAAAGGAGACCACTGAGTCCACTGATCTCAGGCTCAGGGGGAGAGAGTTCCAGAGTCTGGGGACCACAGCAGCAAATGATCTGTCACCTTTGGTCTTTAGCCTGGTGCTGCACAACCAGTAGGCTTTGGTCACTGGACCTCAGGGACCTGCTGGGGGTGTAGGGACTAAGAAGATCTCCAATGTATGATGGTGCTTGTCCATGTAAGGTCCTAAAGACCTGGGGTCTCATTTATCAAGCTTGCTTACGCACCAAACGGGGTCAAAAAACTGCGTAATCAACTTTCCACTCAAACTTTGGGATTTATAAAAGAAAATGTAGCAGGAAAACGTGTGCAACTTTAACTTGACTAAGGACCTGGCTTACACACATTTTAGACACGGAGAGCACCTGCAGTGCTGCTGCTGACAGGGATAATGTTATGAATTCCAGCAGCATTATCACTTGTACCGCTTGCGGAATATCAGCGGGGGCTACAGAATGTCATACATCATTTATAGAACCAACACAGAAGGCATGATTTTCATCTTTTATTTTCTTGCCAAATCTTTAAGCGTTCCTGAAATTTCAGTCAGGACATCACATATTCTGTGCAGTTCTTCCCTCACTTCGTTCACCGCACTAATCATGTCCCTCTGTGCCTGCAGGACAGCGTCAGTTAGCACCCGGTCACTTCCAGGTGCGCCATGTGTCCGAGGCGCACTGGTGAGGCAGGCCGGCCCTGCAGCCACATTTTTGGTCGCTGCCCGGGATGCCTCGTTGGACGCTTCGTCCAGAGTCACTGGGGGGAAACAACGAGATTTGGTTTAGTTTTATATTTTAATGATGGACACATTTGATCTGCATTAATAAAAGGCTTAAACATTACCGGTCTCCTCTGCATGGTCAGTGCCTCCCTCCTTCTACGGCACGATGTCACGCACACTTGCCAGTCTGAGTACTGCTGAGATCCTAACAGCGAGCGGTGGGGGATCAGAGGTGCCAGGGCCTCCGCTAGTGGCAGACACACTCTGGCCGTGGCAAAACATCTTTTTTTTTTTTGCTTCCACCTTCAGATCAGACCATTTTTTAATATCCACCATAGATCTCTCTGAAGAACTCACAGCATTGATGGCTTCAGCAACGCTGTGCCACTCCGTGGATTTTCCCTTATTTGTTTTGCAAAAGCACTTCCTTTCATTTCTCCACCTCACCCCCGAGTACCTCAATTTCTGCTTCAGTGAAATAGCGCTTCCTTGATCTGCGGTCACCATCATTAATGGTGGAATGCTGCAATGAGCTGGCTCATGTATATGCATGAGATCCACAAGCCACTTTGCATTGACCATTTATGGCGGAAAGTTGGCGTGGTGAGGGCGGGAAGTGATTCAGAAACACCTGAGAA
Organism: Nothobranchius furzeri; assembly: GCF_043380555.1. Classification (NCBI taxonomy): domain Eukaryota; kingdom Metazoa; phylum Chordata; class Actinopteri; order Cyprinodontiformes; family Nothobranchiidae; genus Nothobranchius; species Nothobranchius furzeri. Next base: position 20,814,056 of record NC_091756.1, read on the forward strand.
CCTTTCTAGGTATGGTGTGATTTATAAAGCAGAAATTGCATGAAGCTGCGCATACTCCATGTTTGATAGATCACAAATCTACTTGGCGTATGTACATTTTTTTGCTGAGCTTAAGTACGGTTTTAGTAAGGATTCTACGCAATGTTTGATAAATGAGACCCCAGAACCAGGATCTTGAAATGAACCCTGAAGTTGACTGGCAGCCAGTGAAGCTGGAGGAGAAGCGGGGTGATGTGGGTGTGTTTGGAGGACTTGGTCAGAAGCCGAGCACAGGCATTCTGAACCACCTGTAGACGGTTCAGGGAGGTTCTGCTCAGACACGTGAAAAGAGACTTGCAGTAGTCTAAGCGTGAGGAGATGAAGGTGTGGATAACTGTCTTAAGTTCAGAGCGGGACAGAATGGGACTCAGCTTAGCAATGTTCCTGAGATGGAAGAAGGAACAGTGAACAAGAGAACTGACATGAGAATCCAGGGTGAGAGCTGGGTCAAAGGTCACACCAAGATTCCTGACAGAAGGTTTGGTGTGAGAAGCAAGCTGACCAAGAGAGTCTCTGACTTTGGGAACCAGCTTGTCTGGGGCACAGATGAGGATCTCCGTCTTATTTTCATTCAGCTGTAGAAAGCTCCCACCATCCAAATTTTAATAGAGTCTAAGCAGGTGTGTAACAGCTGCAGCTTAGACATCTCCCAGAGCTTAAAGGAGACGTACAGTTGGATGTCATCTGCATAAAGATGGTAGGAAGTTCATTTAAAGGAGCTCAGAAACTGCTGCAGAAGAAGCAGACAGAGGAGGAAGAGCAGAGGCCCCAGCACAGAACCTTGTAGGACACCATGGGTAAGAGAGGTGGTGGAAGACCTAAACTTGGAGACGGCCACAGAAAAGGTGCGCTCAGAGAGATAAGAGGAGAACCACTCCAGAGCAGTTCCTGATAGGCCTACCCAGTCTCTCAGCCTCTCCAGTAGCAGGTGATGGTCAACAGTGTCATGGAGAGATGGGTCAAGACTCGGTTTTTTAAGAAGCGGGTGGATTACAGCGTTCTTAAAGTAAGCAGGGACCTGACCAGAGACCAGAGAAGCATTAATTATAGAGAGCACGCTGGGACCGATGGACTGAAAAGCACTTTTAAACAAAGATGAGGGTAAGATGTGGAGGGGGCATGCAGAGGTCTTCATAGAGTTAACTAGTTTGGTTAACTCAGGCAAAGAAACAGGAGCAAAGCTATCTAGGATGATGGGCCTGGTTGGAGTCGGAAGAGGCAGCGATAAGGCTGAAGGAGAGAAGCTAGATCTAACCTTATTGACTTTGTCCACAAAGAAAGACAAAAAGTTCTCACAGTCTGTAACAGAGTGGATGGAGGCTGTAGGAGAGGCAGGAGAGACGATGCTGCTGATGGTGTTAAACAGCACCTTTGGGTTCCCTTTGCTCTGGGACACCAGGTTGGAGAAATGGGAAATCCTGGCCTCTCTGACTGCAGAGTTAAAAGGATGTCAGAAGATCCTTTAGGTGCAGCAGATGGACATGGAGATGGGTTTTCTTCCACTAGCGCTCAATTTTTCTGCATTGGCGCTTCAGGCTGCGAAGGCTGTCATTAAACCAGGGAGTAGGGTTCACTGCAGGAACTGATCTGGTTCTGACAGGACAGATGTTGTCCAGGATGGAGAGGCAGTGCTCGTTAAACTGAAAAGTTAAGGAACCTGGGACTCGTTTCTACTGGAACCCTGATCCCACAGCTAGATCAGCTTTAGGAGACAGTCCTGGTCCTGCTGGACCTTATTGGGCATCCTAAAACGTTCTTCACAAACACAGTGGAAATTGTTTTTGAGATGACTTTCCTTTTAATGACAAATGGGTCCTTCACAATTGACTGTAATTCATCTGATTGTTCCATCCGTTCATCCATCAATTTTCATCTGCTTACCCGGAGTCGGGCTGCGGGGGCAGTAGCCTAAGGCGAGAGGCCCAGACTTCCCTCTCCCCAGCCACTTGAGCCAGCTCCTCCGGGGGAATCCCAAGGCGTTCCCTCCACCGTGTCCTGGGTCTACCATATGGTCTCCTCTCAATTGGACGTGCCCGGAAAACCACAGCAGGGAGGCATCCAGGAGGCATCCTGACCAGATGCCCGAGCCACCTCAACTGGCTCCTCTCAATGTGGAGGAGCAGCGGGTCTACTCCGAGCCCCTCCCATATGACCGAGCTTCTCACCTTATCTCTAAGGGAGAGCCCAGCCACTCTTCAGAGAAAACTCATTTTAGCTGCTTGTATCCGCAATCTCGTTCTTTCGGTCACTACCCAAAGCTCATGACCATAGGTGAGGGAAGGAAAGTAGATCGACCGGTAAATCGAGAGCTTCGCCTTCTGACTCAGCTCTCTCTTCACCACGACAGACCGGTACAACACCCGCATCACTGCAGATGCAGCACCAATCCGCCTATCGATCTCACGCTCCAGCTTTCCCTTACTCGTGAACAAGACCCCGAGATACTTAAACTCCTCCACTTGGGGCAGGACCTCATCCCTGATCTGGAGACGGCATTCTACCCTTTTCCGAATCAAGACCATGGTCTCAGATTTAGAGGAGCTGATTCTCATCCCAGCTGCTTCACACTCGGCTGCGAACCGCTCCAGCGAAAGCTGAAGATCACGTTCTGATGAAGCCAACAGGACTACATCATCTGCAAAAAGAAGAGACCTGATCCTCAGGCCACCAAAACGGATGCCTTTCACACCTTGGCTGCACCTAGAAATCCTGTCCATAAAGGTTATGAACAGAATCGGTGACAAAGGGCAGCCTTGGCGGAGTCCAACTCTCACTGGGAACGAGCCCGACTTACTGCCGGCAATGCGGACCAAGCTCTAACACCGGTCATACAGGGACCTAACAGCCCGTATCAGAGGGCCTGGTACCCCATACTCCCGGAGTACCCCCCACCGGGACCCCCGAGGGACGCGGTCAAACACCTTCTCCAAATCCACAAAACACATGTAGACTGGTTGGGCAAATTCCCGCGCACCCTCCAGGATCCCCCTAAGGGTACAGAGCTGGTCCAGTGTTCCACGGCCAGGACGAAAACCACATTGCTCCTCCTGAATCTGAGGTTCAACAATCCAACGGACCCTCCTCTCCAGAACCCCTGAATAGACCTTACCAGGAAGGCTCAGGAGTGTGAGCCCCCTGTAGTTGGAACACACCCTGCAGTCCACTTTTTAAATAAGGGGACCACCACCCCGGTCTGCCAGTCCAGTGGGACTGCCCCTGATGCCCACGCGATATTGCAGAGCCGCTTCAGCCAATACAGCCCCACAACATCCAGAGCCTTAAGGAAGTCCGGGCGGATCTCATCCACCCCTGGAGCTTTGCCACAGAGGAGCTTTTTAACCACCTCAGTGACCTCAGCACCAGAGATTTGAGAGGCCAACCCAAAGTCCCCAGACTCTGCTTCCTCACAGGAAGACGTGTCGGTGGGATTTAGGAGGTCTTCGAAGTATTCTGCCCACCGATCCACAATGTCCCGAGTAGAGGTCAGCAGCACACCGCCCACACTATGGATAGTGTTGGTAACGCACTGCTCCCCCCCGAGGCGCCGGATGGTGGACCAGAATCTCCTCGAAGCCGTACGGAAATCTTGCTCCATGGCCTCACCGAACTCCTCCCATGTGCGGGTTTTTGCCTTTGTGACCACCCGAGCCGCGTTCCGCTTGGACTGCTGGTACCCGTCAGCTGCCTCTGGAGTCCCACAGGCCAAAAAGACCTGATAGGACTCTTTCTTCAGCTTGACTAACCGATGGGGGTTGCCACCATGACAGGCACTGACGATCCTGCGACCACAGCTCTGGTCGGCCGCCTCAACAATGGAGGCACGCAACAGGGTCCATTAAGACTCAATGTCCCTGCCTCCCCCGGAACATTTTGGAAGTTCTGTCGGAGGTGGGAATTAAAGCTCCTTCTGACAGGAGACTCTGCCAGACATTCCCAGCAGACCCTTGCGATATGTTTGGGCCTGCCTGGTCTGACCAGCATGCTCCCCCACCATCTGAGCCAACTCACCACCAGGTAGTGGTCAGTTGACAGCTCCGCCCCTCTCTTCTTCAGAACATTCTGGAGCTTTTGAAAACTGCAGTGAAAAAAACTTGAGGCAGCAAGCTAGCATGTGTCATTCACTAAACTTTTGACCACAACCTCTGTAGTTTTGAGTCCGATCATCTCATGTCCTTCCACAGATATTCAGAGTCATCTCACCCATGGTGTGAAGCCGTCAGCCCTGGCCAATGAGATCGTGCAAACGGTGAACAGGAAAAGAAAGGAGGTTCTGCTGGCCCACCCCATCCCCAGGGTGGCACTTTACATCCGCTCCCTCTTTCCACCTTTCCTCTTCGCTGTGCTGGCAGCAGGAGCGAAGGACTCTGTGTTGGCTGAGCAGATCCAATGAGAGTAAGAAGGATGGGAGAACAGAAGACAGCTTAAGTGTTTTCTACTGAAGGCTGTAGAATGTTTAGTCTTAATGATCCTTATCCTGACTTGATTTATTTTTACAGAAATGTAAAAAACATCAGTCCTGTAAAATGGAGTTGTACTGTTAATGCAGCGGGACAGGAAACTATCAAAAGAGATATTATGACAAATGTGCACAATAGTGAATAAAGACAGATTTGAAGAAATGAATGAGAAGAGTTTCATTTAGGTGTAAAAAAACTAATCAATGCTGATCAGCATCAGCAAACCCAAAAGCATGATTTAAAATCAGTAAATGTCACAGATGCTGAGCTAGAACATGGTTTTAGTTTGGGCTCATGACACATTTGATCTAAACCACTTCAGCTCTTATTATCACTGCGAGATAAATTCAGTTTCAAACTGAAATAAAAGGCGAAGGTCAGCGTGAATCTAACGTTGATCTAGATGGAGTGAATTTTTTGAAAAAACCCATAAATATTGTATCCGCTACAAACAACAAGTTGGTGGAGGGAAAAAGACGAAAACCTTTTAGAAAAATTCCCAAAAGTTCAACTACTATCCATTCCCCAGATGTAATCCTGGTGGAGGATTGGCCTTTTTTATTCTGTGGAAATTTTTAGGATGGAAAGTCAGATTGATTAAAAGTGGAAACCAAAAAAAAAAAATCTAAAATATTAAGTTCAACTGAAGATAAATAAGCTTCAATTATGTTTTTATATCTATTTGGAATAAACCAGAACAGACTAGAAGGTCTCCATACATCCGTCCATTTTTCTGCATACCCAAGGTTGGGTCGTGGTGGTAACAGGTCCGGATGGGAATCTACCCTGCATCACTTCCTAGCTCACTCTAGGAGATCCCACAGGCATTTATTGGCCAGTGAGTGGGTTCAGGGTGTCTTGAAGCGCCTCGTGGTTTTTATGTTGAGCGGAGCTTTTTAAAAAATGTTCCTTCTCCTCCCTGTGGTACAGGTTAGGGTGCATGCGTCCTACACAGATGTGTTAGTCAACTCAGCGAAACACAGACAGAGAAGATAACTTAACTCACGTCTGTGTAAAAACACACACACACACACACACACACACACACACACACACGAACACACGCACGCACGCACACACACGAACACACACACGCATGCACGCACGCACACACGCACACTCATGCACACAAGCACACACACACGCACACACACACACACACACACACACACACACACACACACACACACACACACACACACACACACACACACACAGTAAAATAAACAGATTTTTCTCATTCACACAAGGATTTGATCAAATGTCCATGAGTCTACACATCAGGCAGGAATTGTCTTTGTATCCTCTGTCCTCTAGATGGCAGTAACATCCACTCGTATACCACCAGTAGACCTTCTTCTTCCTTTAGTTTTTTCAATTGTTTACTCACAGTTTTGGTAACCGGGTTCTTTTTTCTTAAAATATAATCAAAAATATCCAAACACCAAACTCAATTTGCAGAATTTCTAGATTGTTTGCAAAATTACACTTTTCAGTCTAAACATATACGCATATTTGTGCTGTTTTCATTTAACCAACACAGTCCTCAAAGATCAGACTCTATTGCAGACAGTTTCCCACTGCTGTGATGAATAATAAACACATTTGTAAAAAAAATAATTTTTAGGAAATAGCATGAGCTAGAGATTTGGGCAGACATTAATATGTAAGGGATCATGTTGATGACAAAACAAAGTAGTGACAAACCCACAACCTTCTTCATGATTAGTTTGAGATATAGGAAGAAATAGGCCTAAACTCTAAACTTACCAAGCACAACACTGATGCTGCAGACTGAACATCTCAAGTATGTATTTCAATTCAAGAAATACAGTATTTATTACCATAATCAGTTACAGTAATCAACCAACAATTAAATCAAAGAAACAAACAAAATCTGTAGACAAATACAATTACTGCATGAAGTACATACAGTTTGACTCTGAAAAAAACTCACCTGTTGCCTTTTATAGCCCACCTGAGTGCTGCTTTTTCAATTTAGCAAATGTGTGCTTCCACACCTTGTGGATGTGATTATCCAATTCATTCATTAGTGTGATCATTGGCAGTCCGGGGCTTTGTAATGAAAAGGAAGTGACCTCACAATCCATATCTGTGTCTAAGCTGTTGAAATGCGTGTGGAGTTTTGCAAAAAGAGTGAAGCAGACCTTGTGTTTAATGTTGTGCAAATCTGTGGTGATGTTTTGCTCCTTGGAGTAGAAGTTAGCAAATTGTGTGGAAATTTTAGTTTTAGAGTGTAAACAATTGAAAAAAAGCTGTTTCTGTATTTTCTCTGCTCAACAAAAGCACATGAAAACTATATGAAGTCTACAACTGTGTACTGATGCGTTTGGTACATGGTCTGTATCATTCACCCATTCACAAACACATTCACACGCTGGTGAAGATGAGCTACATTGTAGCCACAGCTGCATGAATGTGTCTGCGTGCATGTGTGTACATATGTGTTTGTGTGTGTGTGTGTGTGTACACATGCACGTGTATGTCTGAATGTCTGTGTGAGTGTGTGAGCATGCATGCATTTTGGTGTCTGCGTGTGTATATGTATGTGTGTATCTATGTGTGTGTGTGTGTGTGTGTGTGTGTGTGTGCGTGTGTATCTTTGTGTGTGTGTGAGTGTGTGAGGGGGCATGCATGCATTTTGGTGTCTGCGTGTGTATGTGTATGTGTGTATCTATGTGTGTGTGTGTGTGTGTATCTTTGTGTGTGTGTGAGTGTGTGTGTGTGTGTGTGTGTGTGTGTGTGTATCTATGTGTGTGTGTGTGTGTATCTATGTGTGTGTGTGTGTGTGTGTATCTATGTGTGTGTGTGTGTGTGTGTATCTTTGTGTGTGTGTGAGTGTGTGTGTGTGTGTGTGTGTGTGGGGGGGGGGGGGTTGTTTCAGGGTCCAGCTGGTAGGCGTGAATCTGTCCTCCAGGTCTCTCTTCTCTGGGGAATTCCTCCTCTTTTGTCTCCAAGGCCTCCGGACAGGAATGTGCCTCTAATGTTCACATGAATAAATGTAGCTCTGTGACATTTCAACGTGTCACACCAGACAGCTTTAAGATCTCAGCCGGACTCTCCAAATTGGTGTTTTGATCGAACATATTTCCATATGTCATGCAGAACCTGTCTGTTTTCCTAAGGGTGATGGGGTTGGCTCCATTTTATAAATATGTGTCCAACTGGAGCTTCCATGGATGAGATGGGCATGTTGTGTCACGTCGGCCATCAAACTGTTGGATTTATTTCTGCTTAAAGGTAAATCAAACAAAAAAGCATTAGGCTGTACAGTAATATCTGTGAATGATCTAAGCCTAATAGTTTCTCTCAGTCATCTGTCTGGGTTCACTGTAGAGCAAACGCTGATAAAGCCCCGACACAGAGGAGATGACTGTCCTGAAGCCATTTTCAGGGAGATGCATCCTAAATGCAGACATGACTTATAAATGAGAATCACCTCACAGGGACGTCTGCTGCTCAGAAACGGACCTACTATGAGTGAGGTGATCACCCTTATCAATTTTTAAAGGCCAGGTTATTGACACTAACCTGACTTATTGAGGTTATAGAGAGGCCATAGTAATGATTTCCCAAGCATTCACACACAGCACCAGAGGGGCCAGCACCAGGTAACACCAGCATTAGAGCTCCACTGGGCCTGACTGAAACGTCTCCACAATTCATCCACTCTTATTGCTCTGGAAATCTGTACCCATAAAGCAATCCAGCAGGCTTCCTCTGTTGGTGTTTAAATTATAAAGAATGGTTACTCGGGAAGCCCTCCACCAGTAATGAGTGTCTATTAGAAAAGACTCAGCGGGGCTCTGCAATGCTGCTGCTTTGGGCCCTGGATAGGTGGGCTGGGGTCTCCATGCCCTGGGTGGCATTTTGGGAATAAAGGTGCCTATTGGGCCCAGTGGGGGAGCTGGCTTCCTGGAGGGCTTAGGGCAGCCCTATTCAATAGGCGGCCCAAGGGCCAGAACCGGCCCATCAAGCATTTTGGACCGGCCCATTGTCTTCATAATTCTTGATAAATAGTTTTTTTAAGTAGCAGTGTCGCAGTTATTAGCAGCCGATGGCTAAACCGTAATCGCGGCAGTTTACAACACTTTGCGACATTTTACGGCACGTTTTGGAGCGGGGACCTATCCAACAGGTCGGTGACGCTGTTATGCTCTTCAGTGCCCGTAAACCGCAGGTTTTACGACAAGTTGCGCAGCTCCTGATGGAAAGTACGTGACGATTTATAACAGTGGTTTCTTGGAAAAAAACATGTCACATTCAAAAGAGAAGAGACGTAAAATTGACACTGAAAATAGAAGATTTAACAAGGAGTGGACTGATAAGTATGCACACATTCAAAATGCTGAAGGAAAACCCATGTGCCTTGTCTGTCTCGTCATTTGCTCGGTAAATAAAGAATACAACGTGCGGAGGCACTTCAAGACGAGTCATGCTAACTTTGACAGTGAATATCCACCAGGCTCTGAGGCTCGACAGATAAAAATAAAGACACTGAGCCAAAACTATCAGCGGAGTTGTGTGCATTTCACCCGAACCTGCACGTTGCAGCAGAAAGCTACAACAGCATCTCTGCGAATCGCATGGATATTGACTAAAAATAAAAGACCATTTACAGATGCTGAAACAGTGAAAGAATGCATACAAGCTGCTGTTGAGGAAGTGGTGACGGATGAAAACGTGAAAGAGCAAGTTATAACTTCGATTAAATCAATTCCACTGTCCGATACAACCACTGCGAGAAGAGTGGATGCTTTAGCTATGGATGTTTTTGACACTCTTCTTGATCAACTGAGGAAGGCTGATTTCATATCCCTCGCTGTGGATGAATCAACGGACAACTCGGATGTTGCTCAACTTTGTATGTTTGTGCGTTTTTATGATGGTCACGGTTTCAAAGAGGACATATTGGGATTAATACCACTTGAAGGGCAAACAACAGGAGAAATACTCTTCCAGAAGATTGTGGATTTTTTTCGAGAGAACGGACTGGACTTGGAGTGTATTAACCTGCTTGTTACAGATGGTGCACCTTCGATGGCAGGGAAGATCAAAGGATTGTCTGCACGGCTGTCTGCACTTGCGCCAAAAATGAAGTCGCTGCACTGTCTCATCCACCAGAGTGTCCTTTGCACACAATTAAGTGGTGAGTTGAAAAACATAATGGATTCTGTCATGGCTACAATTAACTTTATTAGATCAACATCTGGTCTTCAACACAGACTGTTTCGGAAACTTCTTGTTGATATGTCAGCTGAGCATGCTGACCTACTTTTGCATAACAATGTGAGGTGGTTAAGCCAGGGAAATGCACTCATGAGAGTCTGTGAACTGAGGAAAGAAATCATTACTTTCCTTCGTGAATGCAAGCAGAGAAAGGCTGAAACATTTCTGACCAACATGCTGGATGATAAATTTGTGTCTGACATGTGTTTTTTATGTGATATTTTCCATCATTTGAATGTACTTAACCTGGGGCTTCAAGGGAGAGATAAAACAGTTGCTGATGTGGTTGAAAGACTGACTGCTTTTCAAAATAAACTAGACATGTTTTCATCTGATCTCAGTAGCAGACTGCTGCATTTTCCAACCCTCAGTGGCTTCATTAAGTCATCACAATGTGGTAAAGTCACAAAGTTCATGTCAGACTTTCTGGACAATTTGAAACACAACTTTGCACAGAGATTCTATGACTTTGACATTCCCAAAGAGTTGCTGCATGTTGTGAGGAACCCATTCACCAGCACGCCCAATACTTCCCCCAAAACAGCAGCGTTCCTGGAGTTACATGGCATTGATGAAGGTCCCCTGCAACTTGAAATGATTGAAATACAAGCATCAGGGGAATTCAAAGATGTCCTTCAGGAAAAAGGTTGCACCGAGCTTTGGACAAAGCACATTGTCCCAGAGATGTTCCCAAACATGAAAAAACTGGCTATATGTGTCTTCACAATGTTTGGATCAACATATACATGCGAATCAGCCTTCTCTCACATGAATGCCATAAAAACAGAGAATCGAATGTCCTTGACAAATGAGCATCTGCATCATTGTTTGCAGATTGCCGTCACCCCATATGAGCCTAACTTTTCTCATCTTGCCCAGTCAATGAAGTGTCATTTTTCTCATTAGAGATTGATCAAAGTCTCCTGCAGTATGAAGACTAAACACATTTTTGTTTCCTTTGATATGCTTTAAAAGCCAGCAGTTTAATTTTGTTATTTTATTCAAAATTTAGATTGTTCTTATTTGCACAATCGCTCTTACTGGTCTAGTTTATGACTGTGATATTTCCACAAAAAATATTTTAGGTAATGCTACTGGGAATTTATGTTACTGGGATTTCAGTCAAACTAAAACTGGTTATGTTTTCTACGCTTTACTAAGCATAGAGCAAGTGCTGTCACTGAGTTTTTGACTAAGACTTTTGTTTCATTTATATGCTTTAAAAGCCAGTAGTTTAATTTTGTGATTTAATTCAAAGTTTTGTTTATTCTTATTTGCACAATATAATATTGCTATTACTGAGAGCTGTGAGGTTGTTACTGTATTTGCACAAAAGACATTGGAATTATTGTTACTGGCATTTTATGTGACTGTGATTTCAGTCAAACTAAAGCTGGTTATGTGTTCTTGGCTTTTATTTTAAGAGAAAAAAAAAAAAGTACTGTCACTATGAGTTTGTGACTCTGATTTCTGTTAAAACCAGAGTTGGCTATGTTTTGCAGTTTCTATTATTTTCACTAAAAACCAGCAGTTAATCCTAATGTCATTTGACTTGTTTAAATAAAAATGTTGACAATGCAGTGGTACTTAGTTTTAATGGAAAAATATGAGATACAGGGAAATGTGCGGCCCACTGGCAAAAGCCTTATGATAATTTGGCCCAACAAAAAATCTAATTGAATACCCCTGGCTTAGGGCAACCAGCCATTCCTCCCCATCCCCGTATATTTGCCTCCTCCTGCTTCCTCACATCATCACACAAACATGCACATAGGACCTTGGGGGGTGCCAAGCTCTGACCCGCTCTGACCAAGACGGAGCACAACCTTACGTAAATACCCAGGGTGCCCGGCTCCTATCGCAGTGGTCTGAGCCACTGCTTGTATTTTAACAGTCCATATTATAGCTCCATTGACGACCAGCTTGACTACAGCTGCGCACAGCAGCCAAGCGACCACACGAGTCGTTATACCCTGTACCCTCTTCTTAGCTTCTTGGGCTAGTTAAGTTAGCTCCTGGGGGTGAAGTTGGATGTAGAGCTCACACTGGACACCCAGGTCAATGGAACAATCAGATCCTGCTATTTCCATCTCAGGAGAATAGCTAGGATTCAGCCGCTGCTATCTCATAAACATCTGGAAACTGTCATCCACGCCTTCATTACCATCAGACTGGACTACTGTAACTTGCTTTATGCAGGCATCAAGCAGGCCCCCATAGCGAAACTGCAGAAGGTCCAAAACGCGGCAACCAGGTTACTGACTGGTACCAGGAGATCTGAACATATCACGCCCGTCTTGGCATACCTACACTGGCTTCCAGTCTCTTTTAGAATTTCGTTTAAAGTTCTGGTGTTTGTTTTTAAATGTTTAAATGAGTTGGCTCCATGTTGTCTAAGGAGCTGTGAAAGAAAAGCGTCTGGACTTTGAGTTGCTTGAAGACGTTTCACCTCTCATCCGAGAGGCTTCTTCAGTTCTAAGGTCAAATGGTGGAGAGTCCACATTGGCTCCACGTTGTCTGGCAGACTTGATTCAGCCTTATGTTCCTGCAAGGAACCTTCGGTCAGCACAACAAGGACTGTTAGTCGTTCCGAAACACCGATTACAATCCCGAGGGGATCGTGTTTTCTCGGTGCTGGGGCCGAGACTCTGGAATGAGCTACCTACATATGTTAAACAGGCCAACACGCTCGGCAAGTTTAAGAGCCAGCTGAAAACCCACTTTTACTCTTTAGCTTTTATTCAGGAAGAGTCCCGTTAACTGATGGCGTTTCACTTTTTGCTGCCCCACCTAGATTTTATCTGCATGTTTTTGCTGGTTTTGTCATGTTCCTGGGAAGGTGTTTAACCCACGACATGAAGAACCATCACAGGACAAAGGCAGAAAGTTCAAACAATGATTTATTAACCCTAACTAAAAGTGTCCTGGAGATATCCAAGTGTGAAGTAGTCGGCAAGAGTCCAAAAGCCAGCAGGGAGGGCAAACGGTGTGACGGGGTACGTCCAGGAGAGGGAGCCAGATGATGGCGGCAGAGGGCAAGTGAAGCTGGAGGAGAGGTGAACCTTGAGTGTGTAATCCAGGCGGGTTATGGTGACTTCCAGGTAGGTACATCCATCTGTGGTTCAGCGATTCCAAGTATCCTGAAGATGAAACAGACTTGAGTCCAAACACCAAAAAATCCAAGCACAAAAAACCAGATAAATCCAAAAACTGTGACAGCACAAATGTCTGAGCAGAGACCAAGTAAAACCTAGTACTGAGTGGCAAGATTCTACCGTGAGTAGTTAATCATCCAGCGATGTGAAGTGGTTCCCTCTCCTCTTAAATAGAGCTCTGCTGCGGTTGATTAGAGGATCTGCAGCTGCCGCTGATCGGTAATGCCCCACAGCTGGTGAGTGCCCTCTCCTGGAATGACAGTCTTACAAAGATGTTGTGGAGTAGAGGGAGTACTCACCCCGTCACACAACAATGCCCCCCCCTCAACAGACGCCACCTGGCGTCCTAGCAACCGACTCCTCGTAGTCCCGAATGAGGGAATGGTCCACGATGAAGGAGCGCGGGACCCAGGAGCGTTCCTCTGGGCCGTACCCCTCCCAGTCGACCAGGTACTGGACCCCACGACCACGGGGTCGGGAGTCGAGGATCCGCCGGACTGAGTAGACCAGTCCCCCCTTGTAGAGCCGGGCCGGCGGCGGAGGCGCAGGAGCAGGGCAAAGAGGACTGGAACCAACGGGTTTAACCAAGGAAATGTGAAATACAGGGTGTACCTTCATATTCCTGGGGAGGTCCAGCCGAACCGTGGTGGGAGTAGGCGTGTCCAGGACCCTGAAGGGGCCGATGAACCTAGGAGTGAGCTTCCTAGAGGAGGCTTTTAGCGGGATGTCCCGGGAAGACAGCCAAACATTCTGACCAGGAGAGTACAGCGGGGCGGGGCGCCGGTGTCGGTCTGCCAGCTGCTTGTTCCTGGCGGCAGTGCGCTCCAAAGCCGCCCGGGTAGAGGCCCATGCCCGTCTGGCCCCCCTGAGAAACTGCGGGATGGAGACTGAAGCCGAGGACTGCTGTGGAAACAGTGAGGGTTGGTAACCCAGAGACGCCTCAAATGGTGGAGGTGGATACATGGCAGTTGTGAGCATACTCGATCCATGCTAAATGTGTGCTCCAGGTGTTGGGCTGGGAGGAGCAGACACAACGCAGCATGGCACCCAGCTCTTGGTTTAACCGCTCACACTGCCCATTAGTCTGAGGATGGTGGCCGGAGGTGAGGGCGACCTTGGCGCCCAGAGCTTCTGCGAACTCCTTCCAGACCCGAGCCACGAATTGGGGACCCCGGTCAGACAGAATCTCCGTGGGAATACCATGCAGCCTAAAAACATGCTTCACAAGGAGTTTGGCAGTAACAGTGGAGGAGGGAAGGCCTTTAAGAGGCACCAAATGACATGCTTTAGAAAACCTGTCGACCACAGACAGGATACATGTGAAGCCCTGAGATTCTGGAAGACCTACAACAAAATCAAGCGCTATATGCGACCAGGGACGTGACGGATTAGGAAGGGGACAGAGGAGCCCAGCTGGGGCTCGGTGGTCTCCCTTTTGCTGAGCGCACACATGACAAGCTGAAATATAGTTCTTAATGTCTATATACATGGAGGGCCACCAGAAGGTCCGTCGTATCAGAGCTATAGTGCGTCCCACACCTGGATGAATGGAAAACCTTCCTGTGTGTGCCCAATGTATAACCTGCCCCCTAAGCGCCTGAGGAACGAATAGCCTCCCTGGGGGTCCCCCGGTCCGGGCTCGGTTTTGAGTGCCTCCAAAACCTTGTCCCGGATCTCCCAGGTGATCCCACCTACCACACACGACGAAGGAAGGATGGGTTCGGGCTCGGGTTCTTGGTCTGGTGCATACAGTCTGGATAAGGCATCGGGTTTAGTGTTCTTTGATCCAGGGCGATAAGAAATCTGAAAATTAAAGCGTGAGAAAAACAACGACCACCTGTATTGGCGGGGGTTAAGACGTTTGGCTTCTTTCAGATAGATTAAGTTCTTGTGGTCTGTCCATATTAGGAACGGCTGTTCCGCTCCTTCCAGCCAATGCCTCCATTCCTCGATGGCGAGTTTCACCGCGAGCAGCTCCCGGTCTCCCACGTCGTAACGGCTTTCCGTCGGGGACAGCCGCCTGGAGAAAAAGGCACACGGGTGCAGTTTATTGTCCTCGGGCGCTACCTGTGAGAGGACCGCCCCCACCCCGGTCTCAGATGCATCCACCTCTAGCACGAACTGCCTCTGGGGATCGGGTCTGTGGAGGACTGGAGCGGCGGTGAAGCGCCTCTTAAGTTCCTGGAAAGCAGCCTCGGCTTCTGGGGACCAGACAAATGGGCGTTTCACAGACGTTAAGTTAGTTAGCGGTGCGGCTACCTGGCTGTATCCCTTAATGAAGCGCCGGTAAAAGTTCGCAAATCCCAGGATGCGCTGCAGCTGTTTCCTGGATGAGGGGGTGGGCCACTCCGTGACCCCGCGGACCTTCTCCGGATCCGCTCTGAGCCTCCCGTGTTCCACGATGAACCCGAGGAACTTGACCTGTGGGACATGAAACAAACACTTCTCTGCTTTGACATATAAGCGATTCTCCAACAACCGCTGGAGAACCGCTCTAACATGTTCCACATGCTGTGCAGAGTCCTCTGAAAAAATCAAAATGTCGTCTAAATAAACTGTTACAAACTTATTCAGGAAATCGCCCAACACAGAGTTCACAAGCGCCTGGAATACAGCAGGGGCGTTAGTCAACCCAAAAGGCATGACCAAATACTCATAATGTCCAATAGGAGTCTTAAAAGCCGTCTTCCACTCATCCCCTTGCCTGATGCGCACCAGGTGGTACGCGTTCCTAAGATCCAGACGGCTAAACACCCGTGCGTTCTGCACAGGTTCGAAGGTCGAGCTGAGTAGAGGCAATGGGTATTTATTCTTTACAGTGATCTGGTTTAGTCCTCTATAGTCTATGCAAGGTCTGAGGGTACCTTCCTTCTTTGGGACGAAGAAAAACCCCGCGCCCAGGGGAGAGGAAGTGGGTCGAATGAGTCCAGCGGCCAGGGATTCCTGTATGTAGGTCTCCATGCTCTCCTGCTCAGGTCTGGAGAGGTGGTACAGACGACTGCTGGGAAGAGGAGCCCCAGGCAGCAGCTCTATGCTACAGTCAAAAGGCCTGTGTGGAGGAAGAGAAGTAGCTCTGTCCTTACTAAATACCTGTGCGAGGTCGTGATACTCCTGGGGTACATTAGACAGGTCAATCTTCTCGGCTGATGGCGGTCTAAAAGCGCTGATGTTAGGAGGGGCTGCTCCGAGGCAGGACTGGGAGCATCTCGGGCTCCACCCCTCCACTCTTCCCGTCTCCCAGTTCACCTGGGGATTGTGGCGGAGGAGCCAAGGGTGACCGAGCACTACTGCAGTCTGTAGGGAGGGAAAAACAAAAAACTCTATTTCCTCCACATGATTTCCAGACACCCTGAGTTTTACCGGGACAGTCCGATGCGTGATGGTGGTTAAGCTGCGTCCATCCAGAGCCGCCACCGCGAGTGGAGTGGAGAGCCGGGTCGTGGGAATTCCCCACTGACGTACTCGTTCTGTGTCAATCAAGATTGTTCACAACCTGAATCCAACAAAGCATCAACCGGAAACTGTTTAGCATTAGCATACAACATACAAGGTAACACACTGCGGGACCCCTTAGAGTTCTGACTGCCCACCAGTAGTCCCGACATTACCGGTGGGCACGCCCCTTTTACCAGAACCGGGCAGGCTTTGGCAAAATGCCCAGACCCCCCACAGTACATGCAAAGACCTGACCTCATGCGATGTTCACGTTCCTCCTTGCTGAGTTTGGTCTTTCCTAATTGCATGGGTTCCTCCGGGGGAAGACTCTCCGAGGAATGACTTACTGACCCAGTTGCCGGTGTGGGTGTGGGCACGTGAAGCTCCCGGTGCCTCTTGTCGAGGGAGATGGCCAGCTTGATCAGCCCCTCCAGGGACTGAGGTTCCGGGCACATGGCGAGCTGGTTCCTGATGCGGCTGTTTAGAGCCTCCGTAAAGGCGGCGATGAGGGCCTCCTCGTTCCAGGCGGATCGAGCCGCCAGGGTACGAAAATCCAGGGTCATCTCTGCCACCGTCCTCTGCCCCTGTGACAGCGTCCACAGCCCCCTGCTTATGTCCATAGGGGATATGTCAGAGCCAAAAGTCAACTTAAATTCGGCCAGGAAAACGTCCAAAGGGCCTGCCAAAAAGGCAGGGTTGTGGCTCTTAGCTTCTGCCCACCTTAATGCTTTTCCTCGTAGCAGTCCAACAATATAAGAAATGCGACTTACATCAGTGTGGAAGGCTCCAGGAGACCGTGCAAACGCCAACTGACACTGGAGGAGAAAACTGTGGCACTCCTCGAACTCTCCACTGTACGTCTGAGCAGGAGGCGCAGGGGCGGTGTGGTAATAGGCGGGTTCCGCGGCCGCGGCCCCTTCAGTATTGAGCTCAGGAACGGCGAGGTTTCCTTGGGAGGTGGTGGCTCTCTTCTGAGAGGGGTCCTGAGCCTGGAGCTGGGTCAAGCCCTGTTGAAGTTGACGGATCATGGCCTCCAGCTGTTGAGATCGTTGGTTAACAATCTGGAGGTGTTCCAATAAGACCGGCAGGGCCTGTTCCTGCTGAGTTAACCTAGAACTGAAATCGGTGAGTGATGATTCCATGGGGTTAGCGTTTTGGCTGGATGATTCTGTCATGTTCCTGGGAAGGTGTTTAACCCACGACATGAAGAACCATCACAGGACAAAGGCAGAAAGTTCAAACAATGATTTATTAACCCTAACTAAAAGTGTCCTGGAGATATCCAAGTGTGAAGTAGTCGGCAAGAGTCCAAAAGCCAGCAGGGAGGGCAAACGGTGTGACGGGGTACGTCCAGGAGAGGGAGCCAGATGATGGCGGCAGAGGGCAAGTGAAGCTGGAGGAGAGGTGAACCTTGAGTGTGTAATCCAGGCGGGTTATGGTGACTTCCAGGTAGGTACATCCATCTGTGGTTCAGCGATTCCAAGTATCCTGAAGATGAAACAGACTTGAGTCCAAACACCAAAAAATCCAAGCACAAAAAACCAGATAAATCCAAAAACTGTGACAGCACAAATGTCTGAGCAGAGACCAAGTAAAACCTAGTACTGAGTGGCAAGATTCTACCGTGAGTAGTTAATCATCCAGCGATGTGAAGTGGTTCCCTCTCCTCTTAAATAGAGCTCTGCTGCGGTTGATTAGAGGATCTGCAGCTGCCGCTGATCGGTAATGCCCCATAGCTGGTGAGTGCCCTCTCCTGGAATGACAGTCTTACAAAGATGTTGTGGAGAAGAGGGAGTTCTCACCCCGTCACACAACAGGTTTTAAATGGTTTTATATGCTTTTATTTTTTTTATTTATTTATTTTTTTGTTTTTTTAATGCTTATTTCTGCTGTGCAGCGCTTTGTTCGGTCCTTGGGCCATGTGAAGGCGCTATATAAATAAAGTTTTAGTTAGTTAGTTAGTTAGTTAGTTAGCTAGTAACTACATTGGTTCATTTCTTCCAACCGTTAAAGCACCACCCTCAGCCCACCTGTTCTCCCATCTTTGGATTGTCTGGGCGTTCTGAAACATGTGACACTGTGAAAATGGCGGTGGTGGGCACCTCCCATCTTAAATCAAAAATTATAGTTCCAGCCTATTGTAACGTCACCAAATGGCCTGATTTTAAAGATCCCACAGGTCATATGCAGCCAGAGCAAATAACCCTGGCTGCTATATGTTTTGCTGCATTTTCCCTTGTCAGGAGTCTGTGAGTCTGCACAACTCAGCATTTTAATCAGATGACTTCATCAGCTGAGCGCAGCTTCATCAGATAATAAAGATGAACAGTAGCAGCCAAGGCCCTTCACAAGAGAACTGTTTTAGATAAATCTTTATTCCCAGAAAAAAGAAGATTTCATAATTAAAAGTAATCATTTTATATTTCAAAATAATCATGGAAGAAAGAAGATTTTATGATTAAAAATCATTACATATTGCCTTGTATGTTCATGAATCTGTACTCAAGGTGTCACGGTTTGCCTCTGCAGTAACCCATTTGCAGGAATAAAGATCCTTTATCCAGAGTTCAAAAAAGATTTAATAAACAAAACTTCCTCCACTGACTGTGGGAACCAAAAACCAAAACCAAACTCAATCCATACAAGTACAACTCAGCAAAGACAATTCCACACTGATGACTGGCAGCAGTGGCCTGAAATAGGGTGAGGGCAATCAAGATGATGTGGTTCAGCTGCAGCACTCCAGGAGGTTCACAGGGAAGGGGAGGATTCCTGAGAGGAGCTGCAGCTGACCTGAACAAAAACAACAGAGAAAAAGTTAAACACAAACACAAAAAGGGGCGAATCATAACATAACCCCCCTCACAAAGTCCGGCTCCCAGACGGACGTCTCGGCTGGGTGGGGTGTTCCCGGTGAAACTGATCGATCAGATCACGGCTGAGGATGTGGCGTTCTGGGACCCATTGCCTGTCCGCCGGGCCGTAACCCACCCAGTCCGCGAGGTATTGGACGCCCCTGCCCACTCTCCTCGAGGCCAAGAGCTTATTCACGCTGTAGACAGGACCGCCATCCACAATGCGGGGAGCTGGAGGGACCGCAGGTGGCGTCTGCAGGGGACAGAGTTTCTCAGGCTTCAGCTTGCTCACATGGAACACAGGGTGGACTCTCAGTGCCCGAGGGAGCTCCAACCTGACGGCTACTGGGTTGATGACCTTGGTGATGGGGAAGGGTCCGATGAATCGGGGCCGCATCTTCCTGGCACCCCCCTTCAGTGGCAGATCAGCCGAAGAGAGCCAAACCCTGTCACCCACCTTGTACTCCGGAGCAGCAGACCTCCGGCGGTTAGCCACGGAGGTGAACCGTTCCTGGTTCCGAACCAGTCGGGAACGGTACTCAGTCCATGTACGACGGCAGCGCCTCACGAATGCTGCAGGACCGGTGGTGGAAGCCGACCTCTCCTGATGGGGGAAGAGAGGCGGTTGGTACCCGTAGGCAGCCTGGAAGGGGGAGAAGCCAGTAGAATTAACCAGGGTGTTGTGCGAATACTCAGCCCAGGGGAGTTGAGAGGACCAAGTCTGGGGGTTCTTCAGGCACATAGCACGCAGGGTGGTCTCCAGATCCTGGTTAAAGCGCTCTACTTGACCATTTGTCTGAGGGTGGAAACCAGAGCTCAGACTGACCGTTATTCCAAGGAGTCTGCAGAACTCCTTCCAAAAAGCTGCAACAAACTGGGGTCCTCGATCCGAGGTGATGTTCTCCGGAAGTCCGTGCAGCCGAAAAACATGCCGCACCACCACCTCCGCCAGTTGCTGAGCCGATGGCAATCTCTGCAGGGGTATAGCATGCACCATCTTTGAGAACCTGTCCACTACAGTCAGGATCACAGTCTTACCCTTAGAGTTGGGTAGTCCAGTGATGAAGTCCATTGCAATATGGGACCAAGGTCTGGAGGGAACAGGTAGAGGTTGCAGGAGTCCAGCCGGAGGAGTTCTGGGTGACTTGACGCTGGCACACACTGGGCAAGAGGAGACAAAAGCTCGAACGTCAGACGACACCGTAGGCCACCAGAACCGCTGCGCTACCGGGAAGGCAGTCCTGGTTACCCCAGGATGGCAGGCCAGGCGTGATGAATGCCCCCATTTCAACACCGCTGGGCGAAAACCTGGGGGAACAAACAAACAGTGCGGGGGGCATCCAGACGGAATGGTAGTGGGGTCTCGGACTGCAGCATTGATCCTGCGCTCCAAGGACCAACGAGAGACCCCAAGGACCAAGTTGGGCGGCACGATGAACGTGGACTCTGACTCCAAAGCCTCACCCTCCTGCTGGTACTGGTGGGACAGGGCATCAGGTTTAATGTTCTTACTGCCCGGACGGAAGGAGAGGTTGAAGTTAAACCTGTCAAAAAACAGAGCCCACCGTGCTTGGCGGGGGTTAAGGCGCTTGGCAGTCCGTACATACTCCAAGTTCTTATGGTCGGTCCACACCAAAAACGGCTGCTCAGCACCCTCCAACCAGTGGCGCCATTCTTCGAGTGCTAGCTTAACAGCTAGCAACTCTCTGTTCCCTATGTCGTAATTTCTCTCTGCAGGAGTGAGCTTGCAGGAGAAATACGCGCAGGGATGTACTTTATTATCAGACGCTCTCTGTGACAGCACAGCACCCACCCCTGACTCAGACGCATCAACCTCCACAATGAATTGCTTGGAGGTGTCAGGCTGGGTCAGGATAGGGGCCGCAGAGAACCGTCTTTTGAGCTCGGCAAAGGCCATGTCGGCAGCAGTGTCCCAGACAAAACGTACCTTAGCCGAGGTGAGTCTGTGGAGGGGTGCAGCCACGCCACTGAAACCTCTGATGAAGCGCCTGTAGAAGTTGGCGAACCCCAGGAAGCGTTGAAGCTGCTTCCGACCAGTAGGTGTAGGCCACTCAAGAACCGCTTTGACCTTGTCACAGTCCATCTGTACCTCTCCAGGCGTGATTACATGCCCCAAGAACTTAGTCTTGGTGGTGTGAAACTCACACTTTTCAGCCTTGCAGAAGAGCTGGTTCTCAAGTAGGCGCTGCAGAACGGCCCTGACGTGCTGCACATGTCTTTTACGGTCTGGGGAGAAAATTAAAATGTCATCCAGATAGACGTACACAAATCTGTTAATCATGTCCTTCAACACATCATTAATAAAACACTGAAACACAGCTGGTGCGTTTGTCAGTCCAAAAGGCATCACCAGGTATTCAAAATGGCCGCACGGGGTGTTGAAGGCAGTTTTCCACTCATCCCCCTCCCGTATGCGCACCAGATGATAAGCGTTCCGTAGATCCAGCTTAGTGAACACCCGAGCCCCTCTAATCTGGTCAAAGGCAGACTGCAAGAGAGGCAGGGGGTAAGTGTTACGAACCGTGACGCTATTCAGACCCCTGTAGTCAATACACGGCCGTAAACCCCCATCCTTCTTGCCCACAAAGAAAAACCCTGCCCCCGCAGGTGATGAGGATGGCCGAATAATGCCTGCCTGTAAGCCCTCCTGAATGTATTCCTCCATGGCTGTTGTCTCAGGGATGGACAGAGGATAGAGACGGCCTTTAGGAGGTTGAGCACCAGGAAGGAGGTCCACAGCACAGTCATAAGGACGGTGAGGGGGCAGGTTCTTAGCACGAACCTTACTGAACACCGCAGCCAAGTCTGTATATTCGGGGGGAACATTACTGATGTCAGGTGGTTCCAAGGGAGGCTGGCTAGAAACAGGGCGAACAGGAGCAGCAGACAAACAGTTCAATAAACAAAAAGGACTCCACGTCAACACGCGGCCAGAAACCCAGTCAATATGGGGACAGTGTTTGCTTAGCCAGGGGTAACCCAGGATCACAGGAGGCACTAAAGAGTCAACCACAAAAAAACACATCCGCTCTGTGTGGTTCCCAGAGACCGTCACAGTGACAGGAACAGTGCGTGCAGTCACCTTGTGGATAAGGGAACCATTTACAGCATGGATGGACAATGCAGGAAACACCTCCTCGACTGGAATCAAAAGTTCGCTTACCACTGCCTGGGACATCAGATCCCCATCAGAGCCGGAATCAATAAGGGTGTCATATTCACCGTGTTTTGTCCCATATGTCAACCGCACACTGGTGGGCGGTCGTGAGGGCGGAGAAAAGGATGACACCCGACCCGCTAGCTGCATGGGCTCCGAGGGCGGGGCGTCACTGCCCAGGTGAGAAACACTCACAGAAATCGGGTGAGGACGAGGTGAAGAAGTCAGTGGGCGGAGCTCATCATGAAGGCGCTCCATCCTCCGCCGATCGATGCGTACAGCCAGATCGATAAGATCCTCCAGCTCCTCAGGAACCTCCCTCGCGGCTAGCTCGTCCTTGAGCTCGCTGGAGAGCCCCTGAAGGAAGACGTCGACCAGTGCATCATCAGGCCAGCGGGAGCTTGCCGCCAGCGTCCGGAACTGTACTGCATAGGACGCCACGCTGTCATCTCCTTGTTTGAGCCGGAGCAGCTCAGAAGCAGCCGCGCGGTGCGGTGTTAAGGGATCAAACACCACGAGGAGTTGAGTGGAAAAGGCCCGGAAGGAACGAACCACCTCCGCTCCACGATCCCACTCAGCCAGCCCCCACCTCTTGGCTCTGCCCGTCAGGAAACTCAAGGCAAAAGCCACCTTGCTCTGCTCCGAGGGGAATTCGCTTGGATTAAAGTCAAAATGGAGCCGGCAGGAGGTGAGGAATGGTCGACAATCCTCTGCGGTACCAGAAAAAGTTTCAGGACGACCCAAACGAACCTGTCGAGGGGGAGCAGGCGCTTGCTCCAGTCTGGCTACACGTCCATGCAACTGCTGCAACCCTGACATGCAGCTGCGGAGCTCCTGGGTCAGAACAGGAAGGCTGGCTTCTCCTGCAGCACCCTCACCAGAGGCAGGTAAGGAAGGGTCTTGTCTCTGGGTTCTTCCTGCTGGGTCAGACATCTTGGTGGAGTTGTAATGTCACGGTTTGCCTCTGCAGTAACCCATTTGCAGGAATAAAGATCCTTTATCCAGAGTTCAAAAAAGATTTAATAAACAAAACTTCCTCCACTGACTGTGGGAACCAAAAACCAAAACCAAACTCAATCCATACAAGTACAACTCAGCAAAGACAACTCCACACTGATGACTGGCAGCAGTGGCCTGAAATAGGGTGAGGGCAATCAAGATGATGTGGTTCAGCTGCAGCACTCCAGGAGGTTCACAGGGAAGGGGAGGATTCCTGAGAGGAGCTGCAGCTGACCTGAACAAAAACAACAGAGAAAAAGTTAAACACAAACACAAAAAGGGGCGAATCATAACACAAGGATTGTTTAAGTATGTTTACTGGATTATGTCATCACCATCTGCTCACACCAGACAGAGAGTAAGGTTAAGATAAGAATGCATGACACATAACTAACCTTGTCCCTAGACTCAGAGACTCTGCATCTCAGAGCGTGTTTCTGAGATTCTTGGTAAGTTTGGTCATAGATAACAGCGGGTATATAAACCAGCCTCTCTGCTTTCTCGTCAGTCAGTAGGGAAAGCTGGAGACTGGCCATCTCTTAGCAGATCTCTAGCTCAGAAAGATTTTGACACGCTGTCAAAACCTTAAAGCTTTTTGCATCTGCGAAGCTGAACAACAAGATAGTTTTCCTGCAGAACAAAGCTGATTTAGCAAAACTCCTTCAGAGTTATTTTAAGACACGTGGTTTCCATCCATCTGTCGTGACCCAAGACACATCTCTAGGACTGAAAGGACAGCACCTCGGTACTCCACAGCCCTCCGGTCCCAGCGGTCATCAGACCACTCTGACTTTCAGATCCACCAAGAGGGTGCCTCTACGGTAATGTAGACACACAGACAACGTCTGTATGCAGTTTGATAAATAACAGCTTATAGCTTATCTGCAAACCAAATTCTTTTATAGCCAGAACGTACCCCTCTCTGAGATACGGAGATTTTGACTCTAACACTATATTCACACATAGTTTCCAGAGACCCATCTTTTAGTTCGCATCCACTCATATAATAGTTTAAACAATCTGTCAAGTCTTAATTGTTTGTAAAATAAATGCTTATTTGTTTGTAAACACTGACTGGTTCTTGAATCATAAACGAAGTGTGAACGATCCCTTAATAATTAAAAGAATCCTAGAACCTTCTAATTAATCATCCTAAGACCAAGCAAGGCGATGTTCTATAATTAATAGAGTGTTACAGCTAGTGGTCACAAGTAATGAGAATAGAAATAAATTGCTCTTAAGCAATTTATTTAATCCAATTTACCCTCTATTTGATTCATTACACTATGGACATTATTCCTCCAGTATATATGTCTATGGTGGTGACCGAAAGATGGAGATCGCAGATACAAGCAGCCAAAATTAGTATTCTTTGTAGGGTGGCTGGGCTCTCCCTTATGGTGCTTACACATTAGCATTGGCACGGTGGGGGTTTGGTGGGGCTGGATGGTGTGAGTCCAGTCTCGAATGGGCGGTGTAGTTTTCACATATAAATCTGAGGAACTTCTCAGGAATGCGGACATCCCCAACCGAGCCTGTGGGCTGCGTTTAATACGCACGGGAAAGTCTGAGGTGTCCTCCATTTTAAGGTAAACAAAGGCGGGCATGAGCTATGTTGCTTTTGGAGACTCTGAACCACATTTTATTTGTTTGCTGTGTGTGTCCTAATAATCTTGTGCAACACACACACGCACACACACACTGGTTTCTCCCCAGAGCAACTGTCTGCTCGCCGAGGCAAAAGCTCCGATTGTCACGTTGCGAGGGTGTGGAGATGATGGACCATGTGTGGCGGAGAGTTCCAGGAGGCAAGAATGCAGGCACGGATAAAGTAAAAATGGGTTTAATGACAGGATACGGCAGGAACGACAACAACACGACAAACAACAATGATCTGACAAAGACGGGCACAAGGAGGGAGGTATAAATACACAGGGAAATAAGGAACACATGGGCAGGTTAACGAGGGACAGGTGAGAACAATATGGATCAATCAGGGCAGGAGAGAGACACAGTCAGGAAGGCAGGGGCAGATCGTGACAGTACCCTCCCCTTAAGGGGCGGATACCAGACGCCCACAAGGCCACTCAACGCAGGAGACTGGGAACACTTGACTCGGGACGGGAACACTTGACTTGGCGGGGACAGGACTCCAAGACTCTACTTGACTGGAAACACTTGGTGGGGACAGGACTCCAAGACTTGACTTGACTGGAAACACTTGACTTGGCGGGGACAGGCATCGAAGACTTGACTGGAAACACTTGACTTGGCTTGACTGGAAACACTTGACGGGAACAGGACTCGAAAACTTGACTTGACTGGAAACACTTGACTTGGTGGGGACTGGACTCGAAGACTTGACTTGACTTGACTTGACTGGAAACAAACTGCAGCAGCAGGCGTGGGACCCAGCAGGAACTGCAGCAGCAGGTATAGGACCCAGCAGAAACTGCAGCGTGAAGGGCCTGCAGGCATAGACCCTGCAGGCGTGGACCAGGAAATGGGACGAGACAGCAAGAGCGACGCGAGGGAACCAGGAGCGGTAGCAGGTACTCGACCACAGTTCTGAGCAGGTGCACACCGTGACTCTACAGGATCCACAGGCAGGCTTGGGTGAAGGGAAGCAGACCATGGAGCAGGAAGACCAGCCCTACCACCCCGGAGAATGATGGTGTGCGTAGGGGGTTTTACCTCCATCAAAACTCCAGGAAACTGCAGCTTCTGTAAAAAACAGGACGGGGAAGAACAGCAGGAGAGGAGAAAAGACCTTGACCACCCCGGAAACTGAGGATGCGCCAGGATCACCCAGAGGGCTCGACCACCCCGAGAACAGGTAGGATGCGCCGAGAAACACAACTCCGGGCCGGAATCTCTCTCCGCTGAAAAGGGGGAAAAAAAGGAAAAAATAATCCTCCAAAAAACAGGTGTTAGCTCACCACAGGTACAGGTTTGGTCAGATCATTCTGTCACGTTGCGAGGGTGTGGAGATGATGGACCATGTGTGGTGGAGAGTTCCAGGAGGCAAGAATGCAGGCACGGATAAAGTAAAAATGGGTTTAATGACAGGATACGGCAGGAACGACAACAACACGACAAACAACAATGATCTGACAAAGACGGGCACAAGGAGGGAGGTATAAATACACAGGGAAATAAGGAACACATGGGCAGGTTAACGAGGGACAGGTGAGAACAATATGGATCAATCAGGGCAGGAGAGAGACACAGTCAGGAAGGCAGGGGCAGATCGTGACACAGATGCAGAGAACAGGCACACACACACGCACACACGCACACACACACACACACACACACACACACACACACACACACACACACACACACACACACACACACACACACACACACACACACACACACACACACACACACACACACACACACACACACACACACACACACACACACACACACACACACACACACACACACACACACTTCTCCTGTTCCCACACTGATCGGCAGCTCCGTACAGCCAGAAGTTTATTCAACAGCATCCAGCGTGAAAACGAATCGCGCATGCGGGGCCCCCACAGCCACCACCACTTGCTCATTTTTCTAGCAGATCGTAGGCGGTAGGCATAATTTCAGCCGGTCAGTCAGTCCGTAGTGTCACCTCGGCCCAGTCTGACCGCTGGGGAGAAGATCTGAAGTAAAGAGTTGCCTCGGAACTGAAAACGCAAATCTGACCTGTGTGTGAAACCAAATTCTGGTCTTGGAAGGGATTGTAAGGGACTGAACTGAGGCTAATGTGTAAGCACCAATAGAGATGGGGTGAGAAGCTCAGTCATCTGGAAGGGGCTCGGAATAGACCTGCTGTTCCTCCACACAGAGAGGAGCAAGGTGGCTCAAGTGGCTGGAGAGAGGGAAGTCTGGGCCTCCCTGCTTAGGCTGCTGCTCTCACGACCCAACCTCGAATAAGCGGAAGAAAATGGATGGATAATACTACAACTACAACTACTACTACTATTACTAATATTACTACTAATAATAATGAATCAAAGAATCTGGTGTGCCAGCAGGTCTATTTGTGGACAAATTTGGAACCTGGATAATGCACCTAATGTTTTGGTATTAACGAGCAGAGATGGGAAATTGTGTCCTCTCCATATCGTGTTTTTGTTCTGCTCAGCAACAAAACCAGGTGATTTCAATCAGCACAGTGAATGAACCTGGTTCAGTTGCTGAGCAGAACAAAAACACAACATGGAGATAACTTGTTGATGACACAATTTCCCATCTCTGTTAACAAGACTTGCATGTTCTCCACAAATATATACATGACTTTGAAAATACAATCTGTCACCATACTTTCTCAGACTTTGCTGGATGTACAAGATTAGATCTGTTATGTCAAGGAATAATCACCACATCTAATGTCATCTTGGTTTTGTAAATCACAGAATTCGTCCTAATCCCTAAATCTGGTTCAAAGATTATACATATTCAATCTTAAGGGAAAGTTTTCTCTAATCCCTCATAAATCCTGGTGTGCACAGTTTGTTAAGTTTTTTCATGTCATACATCTCTGCTTGCTACAACAAAAGCATTTGTGAGAACAAAATCATCCTTCCAGCTGCAATTCATGGGCTTTTGCTATTTAATCCGAGTGTTGGATGTTTGTTTTTGACAGGGAAGCCTACTAACATTTCCCTTGACCCTTAAATCAAGGAGGTCCTTGGTTATGGCACCAGAGAGAGTTAAATCAGCTTTGGTCAAGCAAAAGCCTTCACGTGAAAATGCAACAAAAACAAATAGAAGCATTAATCCTCATCTTTATACCAAAAATCAGAATGGGATTATTTGATGAGTTCTGAGTTTATGGCTCTTTTCTTTTACAAGAGGTCTCTCTTAGACCGTACAGATGGTAGTTTCCAGTTGTAGATGCTAATAAAGTTTGTGTCTCCATTGATTGGTCAATTTACCAGCCAGTCATTGGCTGTCTGGTAAATTAATGATTCTATCAGATTTTATTGCTGACTTTGTCAATAACCAAGTCCATTTGTGAGCTAAACATAAGCTCTCGTTTATTATGAAAGCACCAGGATCTGAGTGAATAACTATTATTTTATATATTTTTCTACAGCAGAAAACAAAATCAAAATGTCGAGTTGATACAACACCAACATGTTCCTCAAATTGAAGAAAAATTGATTGCACTAATGTTTTTTTGTCAAGTAAATTCACCTGTGTTGTGCAGGGATAATGAAAGCAGTACCTTTCACTATTACCTCTTTATTTTAATCAGAATTACATAGAAAACAGTACTGATTTTATGCTGGAGCAAATTAAACAATGAAGTAGGTTGGAGCAGTTAACACTTATTTAGCATCTGATCATGTGGCACCACCTGAAGATCAACACAACATGACAGAAATGACAGGAAAAAAGAAAATAATGTTCATCAGAATGATGTGCAAGTCTTAATGGATGAAGAACAAAGCCACGAGAAAATCAAACGTGACACTAGAAGAGGCACAAATCTGATGGAGGACTTAAATGTACTAACGTGGGTCAGACCCAAACACAGAAGAGCTGAAGCTGGGTGGTAAACACACACAGGAAGTTCTAATAACACCTGAGCTCCATGACGTCTGAGACTGATGCATCAGTGTTACAGCGGGACTAAAGACACGATCAGGAACAGGTTACAGCAGTAGAAGACCGTGACGTCTGAGCGGTGAACAGGTGAGCGGACCTTCTGGATGTCCTGCTGTCACGAATAAAAAAGCTATATTCAGTATATTCAAACAATTGGCATTTATTTGAACTCAACAAGATTGCAGCTGGCCAAGTGCATCAAAAAATATATATAAAAAATTTCAATGGAAAATAAATTATGTTCACACACTTTCCGTTAAAGAGCAAAACTAAGAAAAATATTTGTAAAAAGACAAAGAAAACTCTGGCCCTTAGGTAGTGCAAATCTCTGTATCTGTAATTTTGCACAGTAAACAACGCTATCCAACTATTAACTTAAGTATGTAAATGAACATGTTTGTTCCCGGTAAAAATAAACAATACAATAATATACTAAAATACTCCTCTCATCTAACAACTAAACCACTGGTTGTAACGTAGGAGGAGAAGCTTTTCAAATCTTTTGTCAGACAGTCTGTTCCTCTTAGGAGAGAAGACAAGTTTGCCCAGGCTGAACTATCTCTCAACAGGGGCACTAGATGGAGTTGCAGCATTGAGATGTAGTGAAATTTTCTTAATGAGAAAAAATCCACACAGAGAGCTCAAGTTTTGAGATGAAGATCTAATAGTCTGCCACCTGTTTTCTGCTGAAGAGGAGGTGTCTTCCTCATCGTCATCAAAGGAGAAGAAATCACTCTCTCTGGCTGAATCTGTGTGATGTGAGGACGTGCTGGTACCTGCTTGTGGTTCCTCAAGGGCTGTTCTTCGGCACTCTGCCAGCAGACTTGCCTTAGCCTTGTCCTTTAACTCTTGTGACCGCAGCCAGCGAAGTTTGAACTTTGGAAGTGTTACAGCAGCAATTACAGCCTCTTCGTTTCCCAGAACATCAGCAAATCTGGTTTTGATCGCCTGACAAGATACACAAGAGTAATCACATTAAATAAATTCATCTACATAAATCAGAGTTATTATTTGTAATGAAAGTAGAATTTCTTATTACAATTATTGAATAATAAAACATTAAATGTAAGTTCTTGCTGTGACAATGGCATCAGGAAAGTCCCTCAGTATTTGCAGATCACTTTTAAGGGATTCTGTCTTCAGCATCAGCGTAGCGTCTCTATCGTTGGCAGGAGTGTACCATAAAAACAGTTGTCTTCTCCCTGAAGTATATCCAAGGCAACTGTTAGGGGCTTCATTGCAGTACAGTACTCCTTTAGAAACTGGTGTTCCCTCTCTGTTACTGCCGTCAGTCCTAATTTTGAGGAGATGGTGTTAAGCTCAACCATGCATAATTCACAGATACGGACCAAGGCATCATAAAAGGAATTCCATCGGGTTGTACAAGGTACAAGCAGCTTTTTGGACACCAACTCATCAACCGTTTCAGCAGCCAAGGTTGATCGACTAGCCTTGTTCCACAGGGCAGTGCATTTGGCAGTTGCACTTCTGTAAACAAACTTTGTTTCAGGTTTTGACAGCAGCCATTTGTCAACATCTGTGCATGAAATCAGGTTTAGTGTGTGGGATGCACATCTCTTGGGGGGGGGGGGGGGGGGGCAAAGTGATCACAACATCATCATCAGTATCATAATCAGCATCATAGGGAGCATCATTTATATCTGTAAACATAACCTCCTCTTCCTCTTCCTCAGAATCACTCTCCTCAAGCGGCTGGTACTTCTTAAACGCTTTAACAAAATTAGAGCCATTGTCTGTCACTGTTGCTGTGATTTTGTGCCTTATTCCATATGCTGAGTGTATATTGTCAAGCTCAACTGCAATGGTTTAATGAGTATGACGCCCCCTAAAGCGTCTGCAGGCAAGAGCTGCTTTTCCTCTTTCCAGGTTATTTGCGTTGATCCAGTGTGCGGTCACACCGATGTAACTTTTATTGTGGGAAGTCCAAAGGTCTGCCATAGTTGAAATGAACTCTATTTTTTCAAATTACTTTTTGAGCTCAGCATTCATTTTATTGTATTCGCTGTCTATGAATTTAGCAAAAGTCTTTCGGCATGGGGCAGTTCCGCTTCCTCCTCCTCGTACCAGGATTTTCCCTATGATGGCTTTAAATGACTTGGACTCCACAGTGGACAGGGGTAGCATGTCTTCAACAACGTACCTTGCAATCATTGTGTTCAGCTCCTCCCTAGTAACCTGCTGCTGTTGCTTACCCGAAAAATCAAGCTTTGCTTGTTTTAATGGCGTGGCTTCATCTCCTTCGCTCAAGCTGATGGGAGCTGCAGCAGCTAGTGTTGTTTTAGCGTGTGCCGATGTGAGATGCTTCATTAGGTTCGAGTTGCTTGAGGCAGACGTTGACAAGGTCTTTTTTCCTGGGCATAGTTTGCATGTAACATAAACATTCTTTCCTCTAACTTCAGTCAGTGAGAAGTAGTTTCGGCACTTCCAGTTCGAAAACGCGACTTTAGAATAATCTTGACTCTTCTGCATTGTCGCTCGCTCTGTTGTGCCTGCAGCATGCAGTGAGACGGCGAGAACAGTCTCCGCCCACCTGGAGTCATCATCGTATTTCCAAGTGCGTCTCATCAACGACGCCTCTTTCTCTTCCTGAAGCTGAAGTGTGGCTGTCAGAAAGCCTCATACCGTTGCTCAATGTTCAATATGTATGTCTATGGTTCAACCACATAGTAACGCACAACATTACATCCCTAGAAACGGTAACGGCGTTGCAACGGCGGGAAGAGTAATTAATTAGATTACTCAAGTGGAGGAGTTTAAGTATCTCGGGGTCTTGTTCACGAGTGAGGGTAGGAGGGATCGGGAAATCGACAGGCGGATTGGTTCAGCGTCTGCAGTGATGCGGACGCTGAGCCGATCTGTCGTGGTGAAGAGGGAGCTGAGCCAGAAAGCCAGGCTCTCGATCTACCGGTCGATCTACATCCCAATCCTCACCTATGGTCATGAGCTTTGGGTAATGACCGAAAGAACAAGATCACGGATACAAGCGGCCGAAATGAGTTTCCTCCATAGGGTGGCCGGGCTCAGCCTTAGAGATAGGGTGAGGAGCTCGGATATTCGGGAGGGACTCGGAGTAGAACCGCTGCTCCTCCGGATCGAAAGGAGCCAGTTGAGGTGGTTTGGGCATCTGGTCAGGATGCCTCCTGGACGCCTCCCCGGGGAAGTGTTTCAGGCATGTCCTGCCGGCAGGAGGCCCCCGGGTCGACCCAGGACACGTTGGAGAGGTTACATCTCCAATCTGGTCCGGGAACGCCTTGGGATCCTGCCGGAGGAGCTGGTGAAGAAGGCCGGGGAGAGGACAGTCTGGAGCTCCCTAGTCGGGATGCTGCCCCCGCGAACCGGACCTGGATAAGTGGAGGAAGACGACGACGACATTACCTATAAAATAACGCCGTTTGTAACGCCGTTATACTTAAACACCGTTACTCCCAACACTGGGCACAACAACAATACAACAAGATCCCACCATAGCCTTAAGACCTGTGTTGAACATACCCAAGTCCATACTTATGACCATGTGAGCACCTGTGTGTGTACATGTGCTTGTTTATGTAAGGTTTCTCTATAGGAGCGTCCAATAGAGAGTGTGAGGGGCCACAGATCTGCCCCCTAAAGATGTGCAGGAGACGGAGGGAGCTCCATGTCCCAGAGATCGAGGAGCTGCCCCAGAGCGCAGGAACTCCAGGGAGACTGCGACCAGAAAAGCCCCTGCTCTCCTCGAGAGGCGCAGAGGATCGCCCTGGGGGGCCACAACCAGTAGCCGGCAGAGTCCAGGGAGATATCGGCGGCAAGCCCACAGGCCCGCCTGCAGCCTCCTACCCCCTAGCCGGCCGAGCCCGGGACCCAATGACCCGGGACCCAGGGGCGACCACCCCCGCTGGGGACCCAGCAGAGCCCAGGGACCCAGACCCCACCAGGCAGCCACCGGGATTGGTCAGGCAGATGCCAAAAATCCTAAACCCCCTGACCAGAGAGCCACGACCCAGGCAGACCAAGGCACCGCACTCCACACCAGGTGTGGCAGAGAGAGGGGAGACAAAGATCTATATCATCACAAGAAGTCCCAGGAGAAGGGAAGAGTCAAAGCCCCCACCTGACATATACAGTCATACACAAACACAGTCACACACTCCCTCCCTCATGCTCACACATACACATACAACCAAAGACTTACAAAAATGCATGCCGGACATCCACTCATGCTCCCCATACACACCCTATTCACTCTGGTCCCGGTACTACTGCACATGGGGTACAACCACTACCGGTTCCAAGAGTTCGACCCTTTCTGCTGGGGTTCTGATGAGAAGGCTCCCCTGCCCAACGCTGAGCACAGCAATCCACCACCCCAGACCCCAACCGAACGGCCGATCTCTCTCCTAGCCTCCAGCCCCAGGAAGCCAAGCGACAACAGTGTGCTAAGATCCCTAGTCTCCGTTCGCCTGCTCCAGTATGGTGTCAGTGTATGCACTGTTGTGGCAGACTCCGCCTCTGCAGGACCTGCTCCCACAACTGAGCCACAGGCAGGTTGAGGAGGTTCTACCACAGAGATGCACAGACTTGATGCAATTTGCTGGGTTCCTTATATAGGAACATTTTTCTATATATATAAAAATCTTTCAACAGGTCAAGAAGTGCGCCACCCAGAGTGTGAATTTTTCCAGGACTTGGGGCAGGACTGTAGCGAGGCGACTTTCTGCTGGAGGAGTATGATGAACCCCCCTTTTCTTTAAAAGAAACACGATGTTTATCGCGACCGAGTCATGATGACTTAGGGTCCCCTCCACCAGCCGGTGGAGGGGTCCGAGGTCTGTTTGAATTTTGAGGCTTGTTATTTGGAAAGCCCTTTGGCTTGGAGTTATTAGATTTCTGGGCCTGTTGTTTAGACCCATTGTTGCGGTTATTATTTTTACGAGTCCCTGGTGCAGTCCCTTCGAGTCGCAGCATGGAGGGGTCTGCCCCCACTGCCAGAACCGAAGGAGCATGCGAACTGTTACTTGAGTCTTTAAACTGCCTGAAGGAACAACTCGCCATTCTCCTGAGCTCATCCATGGGTGTGGTTTTAATGTCTACTGTACCCATGTATGGGCTATACTGAGCCTGTAGATTCTCAAGGAAAATCTCCTTGAAACCATTTTCCTCTTCCATCCCATCTGTACATTCTGTACCAAAGTACGCGTTGAAGAGGCATATATAGAAGGCTTGTGGGTCTTCAGCACGACCCTGATTGACTGACAAAGCTAACCGTACACCAGCCTCCTTAGCATCATACGTATACTCTTTCTGAATTGCAGTTTCCAGCCCGTCGTAATCAATTGCGATTGCATTATGCTTGCGATCAATGAACGAACCCACGACATCAGAGGTTAACCTTATTAAAAAGATCTTGTCCTCCAAGGTCATTCCCGGACATCGCTGAAAGTGATGCCTGAGGTCACTCAGGTTTGTGTCAAACGGGTATGAATTAACTGGTCAAGGGTTGAACTTCTTGACACTACGGGACATCCTGTAGATTTCAGCCATGGACACAGGTGAGTTCGGTTGGACAGGCTGGAAAGCTGGCACACCCATCGCAGCAACACCAGCAGGTGCAGCAGGAGGGTATTGTTGTGCAGCTGGAATGTGTGGCTGGGCTGCAGGCACAAATGGATGAGCTGCAGGCGCATACGGATTAGCTGGAGGCGGAAATTGATAAGCTTGTGGTGGATATTGATGAGCTGGAGGTGGAGCAAAATGAGTTGGAGGTGGAGCAAACTGGCCTGGCTGAGAAGCCAGGGTTAGCTGAGGAGCTAGTCCCACCACAGCAGCAGCAGGTGCAACCCCACTAGCAGCGATAGCAGCCGGTGGAGCAGAGTTTTGACCCCTGCACTTTTTACCATCCAAAAACAATATTACTTTATATTAAATTGACACTGGTTGAGCTGTAGGACCAAGCAGAAAACAACCGTTTGTGTTGAAGCCTGTTTCCCATTAGAACATACTGTAAAGAAACACCCCCCCACCCCCACCCCCCGTGTCCCCCCACCCCCACCTCTAAAGTGAAAATTACATCCATGTAAACAGCGGGTGGATCACAGGGACTGAACTGATGTTTTTGAGCAAACCCGCGGTAAAAATGGCTGTTTGTCCTCATTATCTAAAATGTAACACCACCCCCCCCCCCCACCCCCCCCGGTTTAGACCATAGGTTTAGACGCGGTGCTCATGCAGATGTCTCTTTCGGTTCTGATGCTGGTACACATAATATTTTGAATTTAGTAAGCCTAGTCTACAATTTATTTTTACTCAGTAACGGACATGATTTAAAATGTAGCAAATTACGATTCTTTTTTAAAAATGTACTGAAGTAAAAGTAAAAGTACAGATTTTAAAAACGACTTAAAAAGTATAAATATACAAAAAAGCTAATCAATTACAGTGACGTGAGTAAATGTAAATCGTTACTTTCCACCTCTGCCATCTGGTAGTAGTTGAGGCCTACCCTGCTGTAGTTGAGGTCCAGCTGGTGGTGGTTGGGGTCCGGCTGGTGGTGGTTGAGGCTCAGCTGGTGGTGGTTGAGATCCAGTTGGTGGTGATTGGGGTCCAGTTGGTGGTTGGGGTCCAGCTAGTGGTGGTTGAGGCTCAGCTGGTGGTGGTTGAGATCCAGTTGGTGGTGATTGGGGTCCAGTTGGTGGTTGGGGTCCAGCTAGTGGTGGTTGAGGTTCAGCTGGTAGTTAGGGTCCAGTTGGTGGTGGTTGAGGTTCAGCTGGTGGTGGTTGGGGTCCAGTTGGTGGTGATTGGGGTCCAGTTGGTGGTCGGGGTCCAGCTAGTGGTGGTTGAGGCTCAGCTGGTGGTGGTTGAGATCCAGTTGGTGGTGATTGGGGTCCAGTTGGTGGATGGGGTCCAGCTAGTGGTGGTTGAGGTTCAGCTGGTAGTTAGGGTCCAGTTGGTGGTGGTTGAGGTTCAGCTGGTGGTGGTTGGGGTCCAGTTGATGGTGGTTGAGGCTCAGCTTGTGGTAGTTGGAGTCCAGCTGGTGGTGGTTGAGACTCAGCATGTGGTAGTTGAGGTCCAGCTCGCGTTGGCCTAAATAGGAGTAGAGGTAGCTCAGGTAACATTGGATGTAGCCCAATTTGCAGTTCAAGTGGCCCAGGTAGCTTTGGAGGTAGCCTAGATAGCAGTAAAGGCAGTCCAGGTAGCAATGGATGCACTCCAGGCAGCAATGTGGGTAGCCCAGGCAACAATAGGGGTGTCCCAGGTAACAGTGTAGGTAGCCCATGTAGCAGTGAGGGCAGCCCAGGAAACATTAGAGATAGCCCAGGTAGCAATGGAGATAGCTGAGGTAGCAGTGGAGATAGCCCAGGTAGCACTGGACATGGTCCAGATAGCAATGGAGGCAATCCAGGTAGCATTGC
Source organism: Nothobranchius furzeri (assembly GCF_043380555.1). NCBI lineage: Eukaryota > Metazoa > Chordata > Actinopteri > Cyprinodontiformes > Nothobranchiidae > Nothobranchius > Nothobranchius furzeri. The sequence goes on from NC_091756.1 coordinate 20,850,458, forward strand.
AGATAGCCCAGGTAGCAGTGGAAGTAACCTAGGATCCATTTCAACATCTCCAGCCAAAAGCAAGACCAGCAGAAGGTGTATAACTCCCAAGGAAGGTTTAGAAAGCTGCAACAGTTCATTTTTATCAGGAGGTGGCCTAGCATGGCCCTTATCCAGTATTCTTGTGAAAATAAGTGCTGACTCACCCTTATTGGAAGGAGGTCTTGGGTGCTGTTTTCATCCTTATTCCATGGAAAGGATAGGCACAGCAGTATTTGAAGACAAACAGAAATAGATAGTAGATAGGTTGATGGCAAGACCCACATTCTTTTAGGTTTTTAAAGTTGTTTTTTTTTTGTGGTGAAGACACAGGACCTGACAGACTGTGCACCACAGTGGCCATTTTGTCCAGAAAGATTCCTCAGACCAGGAGCTGCACCACGGGCGTGCTGCAACCCCGGCTGACATCACCTCCAGCTCCTCAGTGAGTCAGGCTCCAGAGGGGGTTGTGAAGACGTCCTGCGAGCGACGCACTTAGCCAGTGGACACCCCTCCCGCGGTCTTCTCCCACTCCAGGAGGGCCACAAGAGGGACCAGACGGCGAGGTCGAGGGAGCAGAGTGGTGCCACCCACCTCACAGGCCCCTGCTCTGCACGCCAGCTTGGACCCCCCAGCCTCCGTCTCCAGTGCAGTCAGCACCTTCCTCGACAACAGACCAAGGAACCAAGCTTGCAGGCGATTCGATGGAGTTCGCCGGTCTGCAGTCTTAGCTGGTCCAGCTCCGTCAACTCCTCAGCCTCCAGGAGTTCCAGTTGTAGACCCTATCTGCTCTAGTTCTCCAAAAGGCACCTCCAGAGACTTCAGTGGCCCCGTCTGCAGCAGCACCACCTCTAGAGACTCCAGCAGTGGCCCTGCCTCCAGTCACTTCAGCGTCCCCGCCTGCAAGCCACCCGACGGAGTTAGTCAGGTAGGCAGCAGAAGCTCAGCAGGTTGAGTGGGTTGTCTAGTAATCGGAAGGTTGCAGGTTCGATCCTGGCTCCGGACAGATAATTTTGCTGTTGTGTCCTTGGGCAAAACACTTAAAGGCACAGTCTGCAACATTTAAATGTAGAATAACTTTAAAAATGTTTGATTTTGACCATCTGACCCAATTTTATCAAAAAAAGTAAATAATCTTTAGTATTTCAATTGTCTCCTAAGTCCCTCCCCTGCCCTGTAGAGCTCAGCCAATATTTCTGCAAGCCTAACGCGTTGACCAATAGCGCTGCGTTTCCACCAGGGGGCAGCTGTCAATCATCGAGCACGAGCAGATCTCAGCACACAATAGTGTCACGCGCCTCACTCGGCTTACTGCAGAAACATGGAGCAACAAAACCCCAAATTACCGATTCCTCGACTGCCTTCCACATCTCAAAAAACATTTAGAAAGTTTAAAAGCCCTTCTTCAAAAGTGGCTGTAAGACGTTTGAGACAGTCGAGTAGAATTTACATTGGAGATTGTTTTACACACGATGGAGAGATTTTCGTGATCTACACGGCCTGAAAATGGATGAAGAGTTGGCAAAGTATCTTTTAGACAGGTAAGTTATTTATTGTTTTTCGGATAAATTTACTTATAATCTTTCTTTCACTGAAAGAAGTAATAGAGCAAACACGCTTTGTATGCTTGGCGCTGACGTCGTTAGGTCCGTTTTAGGGGGGCTTCAGCCCCCCTAAAATATTCACAAGCCCCCCTATCATTTTGAGTTTTTTTAGGGCTGGGACTTTAACGCGTTATTATGATTAATTAGAAAAAAACGACACGTTAAAAAAATGTCACGCATGATTTAATCGCAGCTTGCATTTCGAGCATGGCGGAACCTTTGTCATTGCACGACTTCCTCGTAGACAGAATATCACTGACGCACACAACAATGCACAGTGCTAATGGCTACTAACGGAATAAAAACAGAAAGAAGTTGGCTTGCTTGGACTGATGCAGGATTTAGGAAACCCGTCCGCCTCTTTTCTTAACTTGAAAAAAACAAACTTCCAGACAACAACGGAGTCCGTGTCGCGGACATTTTTCAGAGATCGTCTCTGCTGCAGCTGCCCGCCCGGTGGCACCGGAAACTTTACAAAAGTTGCGGTAAGCTATATTTTTAACATTTACGTAACATCTGTGCAGCGCTGAAAGCACCAGACAGAATAAGTCTGTGTCCTAGCAGTAGTTTATGAAAGTAGTCAGACAAACGAGTGGCACCTGGCTGCCTCTGTGAGAACGCTCCGTGTTCTCACTACTCTGTAAACAATCACAAACAACGTGTCTTAAAGTTGAAAACAAGTTTACGTTAAAACAGAAACACTCTGAAACTTTTCTGATGATTTTCTAAACAATTCTGTCGGGGAGTTATACGTTTCTGAGACGAGTCTCTGTCTAAACATCATCGCATGCATTACTATCATTAAGCAGCGAGGTGTGTTGAAGCTGTCATGAGCTAAGGGACGGATGCTTAAGTGTATCAGGGGCAGCGAGGAACGAGGAAGTTGTGATCGGTCTGCAGCATCCCCTTCTTAACGTGACAGCAGAACTTCCCATATAAGGAAGGTCCGCTCACCTGTTCGTCAGATCATTATTTCCTCGCCATGATCTTTTATCATCCCATCAACCTCCAGTCATCCAACTGGAACCAGTTAGTGTTCCTGATCATTCTCAGAATATGCCACGCCTGCTCTGGTGTTTAAAGTTAGTACATTTAAGTCCTAGATCATATTTGTGCCTGTTCTACTGTCATTTTGAAGGATTATTATTTATGTGTTTTTACTACATTATGAGTAGAAATGCTAATAAAAACTCCCAATTATACAAACAAATGAAACTGGAAAAATTAGAATCTGGTGCAAAGTCAAATTTATTTCAGTAATTCAACTAGACAGAGAGACTATTTAAAGGCTCGGGAACCCTTTACAGGTGTTTTCTATTTGTAATTATAAATTTGAGTTGATTTGGGTTTTGTTTCATATCACACAGTGACATTTGATTAATTAAAATGCATTTTTTTATTAAAAGCTTTAGTTTTACAGTAATAACTATGTCTAATGTTTAATTTTCTGTCTCATAATTTTAATTAAGTTTTGCTTTGAGAGCACATTTTCCTGAACGATTACAATGCGATTAATTTAGATTAATTAATTACAAAGCCTCTAATTAATTAGATTAAAAATTTTAATCAAGTCCCAGCCCTCATTTTTATATATACTGTTATTTTGTCTTGTAATTGTTAATTACATACTCCTTTCAGTGTTATTCATATATTAAAACTGTCAACTGCACACTCATTTGGCAGAATAAAAGTTTGACAATTATTCATTTGTTCTTTGTCATATTTCAGTAACATTTATAATTAAGCAAGTTGTAATTAAACAAATGACTACAACATTTCCCCCTGTTAAGTGCAGTAGACTGAAATGAATAGCTTTATTTGGAAATATAACATATCTAATTTTTAATGGACTGATATAAAATCTTTCTTCAACATAGACCCCACTAATGAACTGATTAAGTGTTATTATTTATAAAAAGAAGAGAGAAAATGCACAAAGGTAGGAAAGGAAAAGAAAGTGATAAAATAATAGGTTTTGTTAAATGTTCTTCAGATAATGAATTAATTGACAAAGTTTTTGCAGGATATGAAAAAAATGTTCAAGGTCAAGCTCCTGGGGCTAAGCCCCCCCTATATCTCAATCCTAGTGACGTCCATGATGCTTGGTGTCCTATTGGCTAATGTAGCATTAGCTTGAATGCTAAGTCGACATGAATCGATGCTAGTCAAACTATTTATGCTATATTTGGTAGAAATTTGAGTAACGAAAGGGGGTTTTAGTTTTTTGTTTATATGGGAGCTAATGATTAGTGTGGCGTTTAACTATAGGCCACATCAGTATATTGTTTTAAGCTCTTGTTTATAACTTCCCCGTTAACGGGGTTCAGTTAGCATCTTGAAAGCTGAATTAGATGTTTACACTTTCCTGAGCTGCGTGTTTGATTAAAATGAGTAATCAGCAGCTCATGTAGCACTTGTAGAAGTCTGAGGAGATGATTCAGCAGTTAGAATTAGGTGTGATTGATCAGGAACGTATCCAAAACCTTACGTTTCCATTAGCACCGAAAGACATATTGTGCTAACCTGGGTGGGCCACGTGTACAGATTACTGTCTGAGTTTGTGGTCTTACCTACGTGAAAACTCCATATTAAAATAAAAGGAATGATAATCAGCTCGTGCAAAAATCTGTGAAGGCTGGGGAGACTTGTTTAGCTTGTGATCACTAATTTTTGGGCTTTGTTTTTTACAGTCATCAGTCCAAATATGAAGCATCAACATCTACACCATTGAAACACCAACTGTTTATTTCTCCAACACCAGTGCCAGCTCTGTCTAACATTCATGGAGAATCATCTGAAAGGTAAATAGCTGCGTAAAAACCTACCAGGAATATTATAATTTTGCCTCTGTTTGTTTTAAGTTAGTGGTGGATTATTTCGAAAAAATTCTAGAAATGGGATAATGAATGACTATAAAAAATGTATAGAAATAAATAGTAAAACTACATTTTATATAGCGCCTCTCAAGATAAAACTCTAGAGGCACTACACAACAACAAAATTAAACATATTTAAAAAATTATATTTTTATTTCAAAGTTTATGAGAAAAAAATAACACAATTGTGTTTTTAAAATGTAAAGAGAGAGACAGGAAATTATTTGAAAGAAGGAATTGAGTGGATACAGAGAAATGCGTAATAAGTAGAGTGAGAAAAATAAGGAGAGGGTGATGATGACGGCCAATAGACGAGGTCTATTACCTTCAAAATGACAAAATATGTATTGATTCTAATCATATTCTTGTGCTTGTATTTTATTTTCATAGGGATGATAATTTGGAGGAGGTGATGGAACAAGGTGAAACTAAAAAAGAAGGATCTTCACAAATGTAAGTACAAGGTTGTATCTGTATTTGGCTGTCACATTTGTCAGGAAAAGTAAACAATAATTACTTTTTTAGGTTATCTTGTGTGGGAATTGAAGCAAACATTGAAAAGGAAGAGTTCAACAATATTCAAAACTATGTGTAAGTATTCAGATGTTAATAAAATGTGTCTAATTTTCCATACTAAAAACTTTATATTGTGTATATTCAGGATAGTCATCAGATGACACATGGTCACCAAACAGAGAAACAGAAGTTGATTCGTCTTCAGAGGAGGATGAAACCATCGAGATGGACAGCGGTACTGATGACAGCGGTGATGAGGACTACACACCTTATATACACATTAGGTAATTCTTTTTGTTTAACATTCTATAAAACTGCAATAGCGCATAGTTAATGAAAAGCTTTTGTTCACAGGACTGGAGCAGCATTACAAAAAACATTACAACTTGAGACTCTGCAAGAAATTAACATAGAGGATACAGTTCATGACTGTAATATCCCAGAAGCAACTGACCGATGTTTGACAAGCAAGAAAGGTCTTCCTCGACGCTACAAGCTAAGGCCTGAGGATCCAAGGCGTTATGGTTTGCTGTCCTGAGTCCCTGCACCATCAATAGAGGAACTTCTACAACACCTACGGACTTGCGGTGATGGTAAAATAAAACATTATGTGCCTTACATCTTCCACACAATAGTCCATATCTAATTGAGTTTAGTTTTTATTTACAGGTAAAACTTTGCCACAGACATAGGTGTTGGGGGAGGCAAGAGAAAACCCAAAACCTTCTTTATTTTTGTTTCCTGTTTTTATTTATTTATTTTTTGAAAATAAAGATATATTTTGGGGAAATAAGGACTAATAATTTAAAAATTTATGTAAAATGTTGGAGGTAGACATAATTTTTTGTTGTTGTGCAGGAGTTTTAAAATGTATGGTATTTTTACAAATGAAACACAGAGTTGTGCTTTAGAACACTTTATTAGAGCATCAAACAAAAATATATAAAAACAAACTTATGTAAAATATCAAATATATACATTTATTTACAATTGTCTTGGAATAAAACCAGTGTAGTTACCATTGGGGTCAGGGAATTTTGCAGAATAAACTCCTCCATGTGTGGTACAGTTGAAATACAGGTCTGGGGAGGCTGTTGACAGCATTTCTTTTGCAAATCAGCTGGCATATCTCTGAAGTGGGAGCATAAACACCATGAAGGTTGATTGGGTGTTGGAGGTGTTGTGGCAGGTGGACCAGAGAGGGCAAGTACATCAAAGAGAACACCAGTGTCTGTCCAGCACCATGGTAAGGATGTCAATAGCCTGCTGAGGGTTCAGGTTCTGTATGTGTTGCTACAAAAGTGGAAAGAGATGCTACAGCAACAGTTATGCTTACACGTTCAAAGTCTATTCGCTCGGAACAAAGATTCCGAACTCGAGAGAGATCTTCATCTCCAAGGTCCACAGCTGAGTGTCTCACACTTCTTCGGCCTCTGGATGCACCACGACCTCTAGACACACCACGGCCTCTGGATGCACCACGGCTTTGAGATGATGGTGGGCATCTCCTTTTTGCACCACGTCTTGAGGATGCAATAGGAGGTTCAAACTCTTCCTCAGAGGATTCCTCAATCACTGAACTCTAAATTGTATTAGAATAAAAAAAATTATACTAATATAAAAAGTACTCTTGCATATTAATCAATTTTGACACAGATCAGGTTTACATCTAGTCAAAATTTGGGCTAAACCAACAATAAACAGAAACCCTATGAAAACAACCATGATTATAGGAGGACTACACAGAATGCAGTGTTTATTCATGATTTCCACATAAATTATTTATATGCTTTCATATATTCATCCCATCTTGAATGGCAAAGCAATTAAAAATAAGCTAGTTTCTTGTAATAAAATGCTAACAATTTGATAGGATTAATTTTATTTACAACTGTTGCCAACTGTTACTGGTATTTTAAAATATAAATATATTTATAGATATTCTTTATAAAATGCCTTTTGTAAACAGTAAGTGTTTAATGTGCTGGTTAAATACAACTTTCTTACCTCAGATAACTCCATTGCTAACACTAGCTCAGCTCTATTACAAGAAGCTATGCTTCGATGTTGACTCTGCTTTTCCTGCGCGTGCACATTGGGAGGTGTGGCTTTCGGCTCTTTCAGGAAGGGCGGGGGAGTGAGCAACAGCCGTTCGAATTTAAAAATCTCCTCCTCCTCACCCTGACTGCGTCATCCCTTGCCTGCTGGTGGTGGTCGGAGGGACCGGTGGCATCTGTGCTCGGCAGCCTCGCCTCTGTCAGGGCGCCCCAGGGCAGCTGTGGCTACACTGTAGCTCATCACCATCAGTGTGTGAATGTGTGTGAATGGATGAATGATACACTGTAGTGTAAAGCGCTTTGGAGTCCTTACTCTGAGAGGCGCTATACAAGTGCAGGCCATTTATCATTTATCATTTAGTCTAGCTCCAGTCTAAGCTGGTCCAGCTCTGTCAACTCCTCAGCCTCAAGGAGTTCCAGTTGGAGACCCTATCTGCCCTTGCTCTCCAAGAGACACCTCCAGAGACTTCTGCGGCTTCGCCTGCAGCGGCCCTGCCCCCAGAGACTTCAGTGGCCCCGCCTGCAGCAGCCCCACCCCCAGAGACTTCAGCAGCCCCGCCTGCAGCGGCCCTGCCTGCAGTGGCCACGCCTCCAGTGCCCTCAGTGGCCCCGCCTGCAGCTGCCATGCCTCGAGTCCCCTCAGTAGCCCCGCCTGCAGTGGTTCTGCTTCCAGTCCCCTCAGCGACCCCGTCTGCAGTCTCCTTAGCGGTCCTGCCTACAGCGACCCCGCCTCCAGTGTCCTCAGAGGTCCTGCCTGCAGCAGCCCCGTCCCCAGAGGCTTCAGTGGCCCCACCTGCAGCTGTCCAACCTCCAGTCTCCCCAGCGTCCCCGCTTCCAGTCTCCTCAGCGGCCCTGCCTGCAGCTGCCCCGCCCCCAGCGACTTCAGCAGCCCTGCCTGCAGCATCCCCGCCCCCACAGACTTCAGCAGCCCCGCCTCCAGTCCCATCAGCAGCCCCGCCTGAAGCGGCCTGCCTCCAGAGACTTCAGCGGCCCCGCCTCTAGCAGCCCCTTCTCGAGTCCCTTCAGCGGACCCGCCTGCAGCGGCTCCGCCTCAAGAGATTTCAGTGGCCCCACCCCCAAAGATTTCAGTGGCCCCGCCTGCAGCTGCCTCGCCCCTAGACAGTTCAGCAGCCCTAGAGAACCTGCTGCAGCCCCGCCTCCAGTCACCTCAGCGGACCTGCCTGCAGCGGCCCCGCCCCCAGAGACTGATTTTATGTTCAATGTTCTTACACTTTACATATATTTTTTATAACATTATATAGTATATCAAATTCTATTACTCTTTACATCCCAGTCAGTGTTGCATCAAATGATAATTTATGTGGAATTATTTTATTTGTTAACAGAATTTAGGGCAATGCTCCCGGTAGCATTACTGGTTACTGTTCTGTAATTTTGTGGGAATAAATGTTCAATTCGATTCAAAAATACTTTATTAATCCCAGAGGGAAATTGATTGCTGTAGTAGCACAGAATAATAATAATAATCAAGTCATCAAAGAGTTGTTGTATATTACAATGGCTATTGGCAGGAAGGATCTCCAGTAGCGGTCAGTGTTTCAGCAAAACTGAAGACGCCTCTGACTGAAGACACTCTTCCATTGTTGGACAGTCTTGTGAAGAGAATGCTCAGGGTTGTCCATAATTTTCTTGATTCTCTGGAGAATCCTTCTTTGCATTATCTCCTCCAGTGGTTCCACAGTCGTCCCCAGAGCAGAACCAGCCTTTGTTATTAGGCTGTTGAGCCTTTTCAGGTCCCTGCTTCTGATGCTACTACCCCAACAGACGATGGCTGAATTGATTACACTCTCAACAACAGACTTGTAGAAGATCTGCAGTATCTTGCTATAGACATTGAAGGACCTAAGCGTCCTAAAGAAGTGCAGTCTAATGTGTCCCTTCTTGTAAACGGCTTTGCTGTTCTTTCTCCAGTCCAGTCTGTTGTCCAGGTGAACTCCAAGGTATCTGTATTCCTCAACCGCCTCCACTTCTTCTCCCATGATGGAAACAGTGTTTGACTCCACCCTGTTTCTTCTGAAGTCTAAAATCATCTCCTTTGTTTTGTTCACGTTCAAGGTCAGATGATTGTTTACACAGTACTCAGCTGTCCATCTCTGATGCACCTGACAACTGCAGAGTCATCCGTGTATTTCTGTAGATGACAGGTCTCTGATTTGTACTGGAAGTCTGAGGTGTACAGGGTGAAAAGGATTGGTTAGAGTACAGTACCCTGTGGTGCTCCAATGTAACTGATCACCTGGTTTGATGTGCAGTTCTTCAGCCTCACAAACTGTGGTCTGTTTGTCAGGTAGTCTTTAATCCAGGCAATAGTTGAGGCCCCCACCTGTGTCTTCTGGAGTTTCTGGCAAAGTACATCAGGGTGAATTGTGTTAAATGCACTGGAGAAATCAAAGAACATGACTCTCACAGTGCCTCTTTGCTGTCTCTGATCTTGATCTTCAGTTGCTTCTGTATACTCCTCAATAATTTCCTGTCTCCCTCCTTGAAGGCTTTTTTTCTCATTTAGCAGATTCTTCAGTTCACTGGTGATCCAGGGTTTGTTAGCGAAGCATCTCACTGTTCTGGTGGGTATGATGTTGTCCGCACAGAAATTTATATAGTCAGTGACACATGCAGTCATGGCATTGATGTCCCCTTCATATCCTTGTCAAAGAGTCATCCAATCTGTGGTCTCAAAACAACCCTGCAGGGCTTCTTCAGCGTCCTGTGACCATTTTCTCACAGTTCTTCTTGTCACAAGTTGCCTTTGAACAAGTGGTTTGTATTCTGAGCTGAGAAAAACAAGATTGTGATTTGATTGTCTCAGACAAGGTGTTGTTTTGGACATGTATGCATTCTTTACATTTGCATAACACAAATCCAATGTCTTGTTTTCTCTGGTGGAGCAGCTGCCAAACTGTTGAAATGTTGGAAGTGTAGCAGAGAGAGAGGCATGATTAAAATCACCAGATATAGCCACAAATGTATTGGGGTGCTGGGTTTGTAGCTTAGCAACAACAGAACTGATGGCATCACATACATTTTCAGCAATGGCTGAAGGTGGAATATAAACGGTTGCCAAAACAACACCGGTGAACTCTCTTGGCAAATAATATGGGCGACAACTTACTGCCAAGAGTTGAACATCTGGGCTGCAGAGACGACATTTCACTGAAACATGACAGGGATGGCACGATCTGTGGTTGACAAGCACTGCCACTCCACCTCCTTTTCTTTTCACACTCCTCTTCAGATCTCTGTCTGCTCGTACAGTCAATCACAGTGGAATCGGGGATATGGTCCTGCAGCCATGTCTCAGTGAAACACATAAAACTACACAGCCGATACTCTGGCTGAGTCCTTGAAAGGGCTTGGAGTTCCTCCATCTTGTTGGCCAGGGATCTCACATTGCCCATTATAATCAATGGAAGAGATGGTTTTAATTTCCTCTTTCTCTGTCTCCATTTTGCTCCCGCTCTGCACCCACTTCTTGCGTTTTAGCTCATTTGGGATTTGTGACTTCAGTTGAGGTATTATTTCAGCCTTTTCAATGTTAATCAGCTGCTCCCAATTGTAAACCAGCTTGTTGCTATGGTTACACATCATAACAAATGCTCAAAAAGTGAAAAAATAGCAGTAAAAATCCTCTAAGCTTCACAGAACCAGAAACAGAAAAGTAAAAGGTCCAAAAAATACAGTTTTTCTTAAGATGGTAGAAGAAAAAAATGTCCAAAAACGGCAAAACTTACATGTAGTTAACAGAGCTACTCCAACAGTCACCCAGAGCAGCGCGAGAATTCCGTAACTGTAATGTACATTTTAATCATAAAAATAAGGGAAGCTGACACCCTGCAGTGTTATGTCTTCATGGTCAACAACCACTTTGTATTGAGTTTTAATGAGCCGTTCCACTCTGTGCATATTAGATGAGCGTTGTGGGAATCTAATGCTACAATATTGACACAGTGCAATTAGTGTGGGGTCATTAGGTCTGCTGCTTTTGACAGGAAGGGAAACAATAAGGGTATGAAAGGAATGCTGTCTGAGATGGAAAACACACACACACACACACACACACACACACACACACACACACACACACACACACACACACACACACACACACACAGGGCCGGAGTGGGACACATTTTCAGCCCTGGAGTTTCAGACCCCAGACCGGCCCACTTAACGAATTATTATTAAAATCATGTTAGAACTTTATATGTATAGTCTACAAAAGCACACTACTCGGTAAAGCCTTGTAATTCAGTGCAAGAAAGAGTTGCTTTACAATGTAGGTTTATTTGAACATCAGTGCACATCTCCAACATTGTTCTTTACAACACATTCTCTAACAATATAACAATCCACCTTCTGTTCAAACAGCTGTTCTGAGATTTTCAAACCTTTAAAATGAAATGACTCAGCACTCCCTTTCACACTTTTTCCAGTTTCCCTAGACTCGCCTGCACACAATTAAAATAATCATCTGTAAAGCTTTAGCACATTTGATATGGAAAACACATTTTTTGTAACCAATTAAAATATTTTCTATGGCAAAATATGCAGGCTTATTTCATTTTACTTTCATTCTAATAGCGATCTGTTGTGGGCTTTGTGCATTTACTAATAAAAATACATCAGGTCACTACTATTTGGACATTAAAATTATTATAATGAAACTGATGTTTGCACATGAGTTGGCTCACCTTCTATCCCAACGGGGGCAATACCCTCACTGCTGGCTCCTGGCTCTTCTTCTGACACTAAATCACACTGTGTGAAAATGGTCACAATTCAGCATTCATTTTCCTTTTTTACACGCTTTCTGATCAATGCTGAATCATCTAGCATTTTAGGACACTTTCATATAGAGCCAGGCTACACAAATAGCCTTCATCATATTAATTTTAATAATATTCAGTTCACTGACTCAATAATCCTACCTGTACATGTCCGCTCTGGAATGGTGGGCTTCTGTCTGGTGCTTATTAGGCCTACTGGATCTTGTGTTTGACTCTGAGGGGCTACAAGACAGTTTGGTGGCATCAGTCACATCATACTGTTAACTATATTACATAACGTTATGTCATGACGCCATATAATTCATTATTGATGCTTAATTAACTTGAATGGTGATTTGCAGCCGGTAAAGTTTAACATCTTGACTTGCCTTACCCGTTTTATCTTCATTTGAAGTTAAAGACCGCAAGCTTGTTTGAGAAAAAAAGGTGCTCATTTTTGCACATTTAGCTGCATCTGTTTCCAGCGCTTTCCTCTTTTTAATTCTTGCCTCCTCCGCGCCACCCTTGCTCTTTCTACTTTCCATCTTTCCGTCAACTGCGTGGTCACGTGGTGCGCACAGGCGCATATGGGGGAAAAAGAAAAAAAAAACGAGCTGCAGCCTGCAGGTAGAGACAGCCGGGAGGAGCGTATGAGATCAGCCCGGCGGCCTCAGTGCCATGACTGAACACCGGCACCCAAAAATAAAAATAAAATGATAAAAAACAAAAACGAGAGCACCGGCCCATGCGGCCCAAACATCGCGCGGCCCACCGGGAATTCTCCAGACCCTCCCGATTAGCCACTCCGGGCCTGCACACACACACACACACACACACACACACACACACACACACACACACACCTTCTTCGGCCATCCAGTGGTTTCATTTGGACAGACGCAACTGGAGCTCAGGGTGGAGCTAGATATCGTCTTAGTGTGCTCTGAGGCTGCATCTGTTTGTGTCGCCAGAGTAATGGCTGTTTTCTGTCTTTCACTTATATGCTGGCTGCTTACATTTTCAACAACGTTTTCCCAAATCATTTCATCCCGTTTAAATCCAGAGTCACGAGTAGCTCCAAGCCTCTATAAATGGCCACAGACTGCAGAATAGCTTCAGCTGTTTGGGCGTGTTGTCTGATTATTAATCTATACTGCCCCCAGACATCAGACAAACAGTGGACATGGTTATTATTACTGTGAACTAAAGCTTTTCAATTTCTAAAAAAATGCATTTAATCATTCAAATGTCACTGTGTGATATGAAATCAGACCCAAGACGGGCTGCATGGTGGTGCAGTTGTTAGCACGGTTGCATCGCAGCACAAAGTTTGCAGGTTTGAAACTCGGCTGCGGCCTTTCTGCGTGGAGTTGCGTGTTCTCCCCATGCATGCGTGGGTTTCCTCCGGGTACTCCGGTTTCCCCCACAGATCACAACGTGCCCTATAGGTTATAGATTGTAAGTCGCTTTGGATAAAAGCGTCTGCCAAATTAACAAACATAAACATAAACATAAATAAGCAAACATGTATAATTGCAAATAGAAAACACCTGCAGTGTTCCCGAGCCTTTATGTTGTCTCTCTGTTTAGTTGAATTACTGAAATAAATGGTCTTTGCACCAGATTCTACTTTTTCCAGTTTCACTTGTTTATACAATTTTACTCATAACGTAGTAAAAACATATATATGAATAAAAATGCTTAAAAATTTCAGTAGAAGAGGCACAAATATGATCTAGGACTTAAATTTACTAACGTTTAACACCAGAGCAGGTGTGACATATTCTGAGAATGACCAGAAACGCTAACTGTTTCCAGCTGGATTACTGGAGGATAATGGGAAGATAAACTGAATTGAATTGAATGAGAATTGAATAAAAGATCATGACGAAGAATTAATGATCTGACAATCAGGTGAGAGGACATTCTTTACATGGGAAGTCCCGCTGTCACGCCAAGAAGGAGATGGCTGCAGACCCGCAGATTCACGCCTGCAGCAGTGAGTCTGGTGTGATCTCCAGCCTGAACACAACTTTCTTAAATTTTACCACCTCCCTACGTGAGCGGTCACCTGTGCATGACAAATGATCTTGAATCTTATAGAAAATAAAAGTAATGTTAAAGTATCTTTTCTAGGTAACTAATTACTTTTAGAATGAGGTAACTGAGTTACTAACTCAATTACTTTTGGAAAAAGTAACTTCTTACTAAAACTAACTACTTTTTAAATGTAAGATCCCCACAACTGGTCTCAGGCCATCAGTGATTTTTGGGTTTACCCTCAGGAGTTTCTTCCCACACTAACACTCAGCTGGCAAAGATGTTTGATTTTGTTTCAAATGGGAAATATTGTTCATGTCTGGATTCTCTTTATAATTTTAAATCCTGATTAAATTATCTGAAACAAACTCTCCCTGATTGTTTGTATTTCTGAGCATTGGTGCCTCTTGTCTCCGGCCTACAAACGACTGAGCAGGCTCAAAGCCAGAACAACAAGACTAAGGAGCATGTTCTTCCATGAGATTGTGGGGCTCATGACCTTTGACCCTTAAACTGTCTTCTGCATCACATTCATGTGCATTTTTTATCTCTGTTTACAGCAAACAGAATTCAGATTTCTGTTCATAAACAAATACAATCCAAAAATGCCCTAATTTGTCCAAAAGACACAAAGGGCAAATATCCTCATAACATGCCGAGGCTGTCAATATTAAGAGGACCTCATTGGCTCTGTGGAGCAAAACACAACAGCTTAGTGTCACCGAGGGAAACATTGGGTGAAAATTGCATCCGTAAAACAAGTCCTCAGCAGCACACCTCATCAGAACAGAAGGTGAAATGGCTTTTATGGCACCCAGATTGCATGTCACACTGAATTTACACACTGTAGACGCCTTAACTCCAGCAGATTTATTTAGCCTAATCAAAACCTCAAGTGTTGCTCTCAGTCACTTCACTTCACACCTTCCCGTTACACCTTGGGACCATGAACTTATTTTGTGGCCTGTATAATTCTGCTGACAGCCAAAGCGGCCTGACGGAGGTTGGGGTGGTGGGGGACATGCAAGAACACAGACAACGTGAGGACTCCAGATCCTAATGAGCAGTTATGAAGACTTTGACCCTGTTGTGCAGAACTGTCGGGGTCATCTTTATGTAAAGATCCAGTGTTTGTGTGCGGGTTCTACAGGAACACTAACAGGTCTCGGACCAGTGGGTCTGAAAGGAGCGGCTGGTAACCGTTGTGTTACTCTGTCTTCTGATTGGCCAGCTGGAGTGGGGCTGCTGCTGCCGGCAGGAGAGGTTGTTTTAGATTTGTGAATGGAGGCCATGTGGACTGTTGGGTGATTGTGACTAGTGATGGGTGTATAGTAAAGTGAAGACATAACAGGTGTAGGGTACATTTGCTTCTGGTTCAGTCAAAGACTAAAGCATCAGCTCTTTTTTATCAAGGGGGATGTTCAGAATGCGGCGGTTTAAATGACTACAGAGAAAAAGCAACCCTGGTTTTCTAAACAATACGAAGTGACGTTATTATGAATGTTTATTCATCAAGTAAAAAACAGCAGTGTCTGTGAGCAGCCACATGAATCTTGCATGTTCTGATGGTTGTGTTGATGCTCATTATGGACCTACAAAATTCACCAGCACCATGGTAGTGAGTTTTTGTTTTTATACAGGAAAGAGGTCAAACTAGGTCACCCAAACTTTCCTGTATTTTCCACTGCATCAGCTTTAATGTTGGAGATAGTTTGTCACTGTCAGTGTTAGGGCTGGGCGATATGACGATTTTAAACCTTTTTACGATCTACACATCTGACGGTCTGTCATTTTTGAGAGACCGTTTTATCACGATTCACAGCTCTGCTGTTGAAATTCTGCCTCTGAATGAAAAGGGAACTTACCCCAGTCGAATGACACGCCTTTGTTTGACCCTTAACCAATCAGAGTGAGTCATAGTAATATATTAGTGCCCCGCTTGTTTTCACCTGTGTGTGAACAAACATGGCTTCAGCTGAGAGCGACAACGAGGTTTTCGTTCCGAAGAGGAACGCCTCGTCCGTTATATGGAACTGGTTTGGTTTTTCACCAGATGACAAAGAGCAGCGAAACGTCATTTACAAGGAGAGCATCAAGGCAAGTGATGGCAACACCACAAACTTGTTTAATCACTTGCAAAGAAGGCATCCCAAACAATACAATGAGAGCCAGCTGGCAGCTAAAGCTAAAGCCTGCGGCTGCAGCGGCTAGTGCTTCTTCCAGGCAGCAAACGCTAACAGAAACACACAAAACACTCCCTACGACAGAGGCAGCAGACGATGGAACAGCGTGACGTACCACTTGGTTAAAGATTTGTGTCCCGTGCGAACAGTAGGAGCGGGATTTAAGAAAATAATAAGAATATTGGGTCCGCGCTATGAGATTTCCAGCCGCAAGTATTTTTCGAACACCGCCATTCCACGCATGTACGCTGAACGCAAAGTGAGCGTTGCAGAAAATATTCAGAATGCGTAGTTTTTTGCTACCACAAGCGATCTCTGGTCCAGCCGCACATCAGAGCCGTATTTGAGCTTAACTATCCACTACATGAGCAACTGGGAGCTACATAGTATTTTGAACAAGTTAATGTTTGCACTTTAAATATGTTTACGATTTTAATTTATGTTAAGTTACTTGAAAAATTAGAAAAACTGATTTTTGTAATTGTTTCTCTCAGGGCTTTTATCATCTCTGGTGTGAGTTTAAAATATAAGTGTGTTAGCACTGTGCTGATTATCCCTAATATGAATAAATGTTTATTCATTCAGTGTTTCACTTCTTTAATACGCAATTGAAGTTATGCTATTCATGGATAAAAAATCGTGATAAAATATTGGAAAAATCGTGATATTCTATTTTTCCCATATCGCCCAGCCCTAGTCAGGGTTCAGAACCACCATCATAAGATCATAGCAGGCACCACTTCAGTTACAGCGAGTTAACATGCAGACAATTTTCTTTGTTTTCTTGTGACTTTTTTCTAAATAGCTCCCAACAGAAATGTGTCCTCATGTCGCTCATGGATGGAGGTGAAATTGTTGAACAGACAGCACACAGCTTGAGTTTACTGCTGCAGGACTTTTCATGTGAATGTAGCACTGATGGCTACCACAGGGTCACACACAACAGACCCTACACACACCAATGGCTCAGAATAGAGGCTTTATTTCACCCTTATGTCACACCAAGCTCTGGCATGACGCACCGTTTTTCCGTTTCTCAGTCTCGAAGATCCAGCTCAGCTCAGCACCTCTCATCCCGTCTCCGTCTCCTGCATGTATGAGAGTGGGAGCGTTGATTACTGATCCGCTCCTCCTGCGTCCCCACGCTCTCAGCGTGGGCTTGCAGATCACTCATGTGTTCCTGGTGCATTTCTGTCTAAGGACGACGCTGTCCTGCTTGTCCTACCTGCTTCAGCCTCCCCCACAGACCTGCACTTCCCCATGCATCAACCATGAATCTATGAAGGCCCATTTTGACAAAAAGTCTACCTCCCGTGTTTTACGAATAGGAGATAAAGTCCTTCTTCTGAGTCCCACGGTGGGCTCCTCGTTAGCACCTAAGTTTGAGGGTCCATTTGAAGTTGTGTTAAAATTGGGACAAGCGCAACTATGTAATAAAAACCCTCTGATGCGCAGAAAAAGTTTGTCACATAAATCAACTCAAACTGTTTAGTGTGAGGGAGTCCCCGCCCTCTCAGTCCTGTGTCACTGCCGCCCATGTCGTTACTCAACTTCCAGACGACTCTGATGTGACCTTACCAGCCTTCACCATGGGTCCTCCTACCATCCCTCGACTGTGCAATTCAGAAGCCCTTAAGAACGTGTCTAACCATTTGAAACACCTTTTACCTTCTCAACAGGTGGAATTACAGGGTCTGGTTCATTCTTTTCCTGAACTATTTTCAGATGTTCCTACACAGACTCATCTCATCACCCATGACATTACGCTTTCAGACTCAACCCCAGTGAGGATGCACCCCTACCGCGCCAGTCCTCATAAGCGTGAGTTGAGACAAGAAGTAAACTGTTTACTAGAGAACAGCTTGGCTAAACCAAGTACCAGCGCGTGGAGTTCACCCTGCTTGTTAGACAACAAACCCGATGGTACGCATAGGTTCGTCACAGATTACCGTAATCCAAATGCTGCTACGGTTCCAGATTCGTTCCCTTTGCCGCATGTGGACGTCTGTGTCAATAGTGTGGGTGCCGCTCCTTTTGTCTCCAGACTTGACCTTTTGAAAGGCTATTGGCAAGTCCCATTGACCCCTTTTGCATCCAAGGTCTCTGCTTTCGTGACTCCTGATAACCTCCTACAGTACACGGTATTGCCCTTCAGCTTAAGAAATGCCCCTGCTAATCAGCCCCTCTTCACGTTCCCATGAAGACCAGGGTGAGCTAGTTAGAGTTCTTGTGTATGGACAGCGGGAGACCTCGTATTTTGGGCATAATTGTTGGCCTCTTTTAGGAGCCCCCCATTTATTCTCTGTGGAAGGGGGGGTTACATGCGCATCCCCTTTTCGGCCACAGGATGGCCTCAGTGGCTTCTGCCTCGCCTGTCTCCCGGTTCCAGATGCCCAGCTGTGTGTAATTGTAATCACTGGTCAGCTGTTAAAAGCTTCTCTCCTGCCCTCAATCGTGGAGAAGGTACAGGGTATGGTGGGTGCGAAGGGTTCATTGTGCTCTCTTCTCCTCGTGTGCTCGGTATTGTTAGCTGTGGGTTTAATCTCTCGTTTTAGTAAACTTTAGTTCGGATTGACTCGTGGGTAAACTGACTTTGGCTTGTGTGACGGCTTCTTTTTTTGTGTCCGTCCAGGGTTATTGGAGTTGCCTCAAATCACTGATGTAAAAACAAGCACACAATAATACATCAGTGTGTGTGCGCTGCAACTGCATACAACGGTCTCCACCAGCTTTCATTACTGCTTTTTCTTTTTTCCATCATGTGATCGTATAGTGACATTTAATAACAACAGCAATATATTAATTTAACAACTTGCATTTCAGAGCAATACATACTTTCTTTTTGATAAAACATATAAAATAGTTAATAGTACCAACAATGACAGCGCAGCCGCCGACAGTTGAAACAGTTAACTGCCATCAGTAGGTATAACAGTCAACTGCCACCGGCAGTTGAAACAATAAAACATTTACAAATCATATTTTTACCAAACACATCTGAACGTACCTGATGTAAAAACAAGCACACAATAATACATCAGTGTGTGTGCGCTGCAACTGCATACAACGGTCTGTTCAAGGCAAAAAGAAAAACCCAAACATTACTAAAAGGACTGAAAAGCTAGCTTCCATTAGCGTGAATCTCGGCTATAAAGTTATTAATTTAATGCAAACACAGCTAACCTTTTTCAAAATATGCTCTAACAACACTTAAATATCTGTAACAAGTCCTATTGATATATTAATTAAAGGTTAAAATGACTTTAAGTGCAGAGCGGCTTCACAGTACACCTACCTCCACCAGCTTTCATTACTGCTTTGGTGGGAGGGGCCGTGAATGCGCCTGAAGGACCCGTTGCATGCAATTGCGCCTAACCACCAGTAGGCAGCTTCAAAAACAAACAATCACTGCACATCACTTTTGGTGAAATTCACATTTTCATCTCTGTTACACCCACCCCTGCTGAATTTCAGCCAAAATTATTAAAGTGCAAATACCATCACCATGACACAAAACCTCACATTACTCAACATGGGTGTACACAGTTCAACCTAAACAGTATCCTCTATAAAGGATGAAGTGGCAAGGAAATGGCGCCCTATTCCCTACCAGCTCCTGGAAGCAGGATGCAGCCTACATCCTACATAACCCACAAGTAAAACAAAAAGAAGCCCCTAAACCAGGACTAGTACTGTTATGGTGATATATCTATTATAAAATACAAAACACAGAACAAAGAACAAGATACAACTTGTTTAGAAAAGGGCATATTATTATACATGCCTCTACTGAAACATTTGAAAAACTGAATTAGAAACTGTCCATAAGCTGACTAGCATCGTCACTAATAGCCATGTTGGTCATCACCTGAATCAGCCTATTGACAGGCTTGACTGTCCTACCAACACGGGTTCTGACTGTGTGGACTGAGTCAGTGCCAATAGCAGACTGAGCAACCAGTGAAGTGTGTGAGAGAACACTCTGTCTATCAGCAGAGGGAACTAGCAAGGGATAAGGGTCATAGCCCGTCACACTAGGGGACAACAGAAGCCCCTCGTCTCCCTCCACTGCAGAGACCATCTCGCTGACGGAGTCGTTCATGTGAGCAGCATTACGGGATGCATCAGGTAAGGAGCTGACCCACTCTTGGGTTCTGATTCTTGAATCATTCTTTTCAACAACCGGTTCCGGTGTATCTGATGCAGTAGTAACATCAGATCCATCAGGTAAAAGGGCAGAAGAGTCGACAGACTGACTGGCTGTATCAAAGGGCAAGAAATTCACAAGCATCAAGAGGTTACGATGCACAACTCTGACCTGACCAGTGTTGGGATGCTGTATCTGATATGTGTGGGTTGTAGGATTCATGCCCACGACAGTAAACACTGTAGACTCCCAGCGGTCAGCAGTTTTACGCTTCCCTCTCTCCCGTTTGTTCGAGACTAGGACACGGTCTCCGACACCAATAGGTTTTCCTTTTGTGCGGCGGTTGTAGAGGCAGGCCTGCCATTCCTGTTCCCTGTCGGCATGACTTAGAGCTATGGCCATGGCGTCCTGGAGATCTTTTGTCAGGGATAGCACATACTTGTCATAGCCACACAGTTCAGGATCTCTAAGAATGTTCTTAAAAAGCACATCAACTGGGAGGCGTGGCACTCTTCCATACATCAAATAAAAAGGGGCATAGCCTGTAGTCTCGTTGACTGTGCAATTGTACATGAAGGTTAATGTCTGAAGGTGTTTTGGCCAGTTCTGTTTTGCATCAGGTGGGAGAGCTCTTATCAGGTTTCCCAGTGTTCTGTTGAAGCGTTCTGCGCTACCATTGCCCATTGGGTGGTACGGGGTTGTATGGGATTTCCTCACACCTGCAACTTCCAACAGTTCCCTTATGAGCTGACTCTCAAAGGAGGGACCCTGGTCTGAATGTATCCTTTCAGGAAACCCGTATATACAGAAAAATTTGTCCCAAAGCTGCCTCGCCACCTGCTTTGCAGATTGGTCACGACAAGGAAAGGCCTGTGCAAGTCGTGTGAAATGGTCGGTCACAACCAACACGTCAACAGATTTGTTATTGGAGTCCTCTGCAGTCCAAAAATCAATGCACACGACCTCCAACGGTGAAGATGTTTTGATACTTTCAAGAGGTGCTCCACCTTCTGGATCAGGGGATTTGCCAATAACACACCGGGGACACTGGCGAACATAGTCTTTAACATCACGGTCAATGTGGGGCCAGAAGAACCTCTGACGAGCAATAGCCAAGCTCCTAAACTGCCCTTGATGACCAGCACTGTCATGAATCCCCTTGAGAACCTCAGCCTTTAGAGAATCAGGAACTACAAATTGGTGACGCCTCTTGTTGGTTACTGGGTTTTTAGAAAGTCTGTACAGGATTCCATTGGACATTGTAAACTTTGCCCAGTGTTTGAGGTACCTGGCGACCATGGCTTGCTCTTTGGGTTTCTCTCTTCTGGATGGGCGACGGCCACGGGCAACATAGTACAACACCCTTGATAGGACAGGGTCGTTTTGTTGTTTCTCACGCAACTCGGTTTCTGAAAAGACAGGTAGGTCATCCTGAACTGGAAGGATTAGCTGAGGTAGGTGTTCGAGGGTGTTAACAGCTCGTAGCCTAGCAGCAGATTCCCATGCACTTTGTGTTTCGAGAATAGCATGGACATCATCTTTTGTGAAGGACTGAAACTTTGTGCTGTTAGGGAGTTGCGACATGCTGGAGTGCTGGTCCTTGGCGTTCGACTGCCTAAAAGCCTCCTGGACTGAGCCAACTGAGACAGGGAGGGCCTCATTAAGGAGCTGGCTGTACAGTCTTTGCAACAGCTTCCTTACTACAGTCGACTTAATAAATGGCTTGTGACTTAAGGCATCCGCCACCAAATTCTTTGAGCCAGGGATATATTTAATGTCAAAGGCATAAGAAGCCAGCTTTGCCACCCATCGCTGTTCACAGGCATCCAAATGTGGCTTGGTGAGGATGTGCGTGAGTGGGTTGTTATCCGTCCACACTGTGAACATATGTCCTTTCAGCCAATGGCTGAATTTGTCACACACCGAATATTTGAGTGCCAAAAACTCAAGGCAATGGGCTGGATACTTTCTTTGAGCACGTGTGAGAGACTTGCTTGCAAATGCCACTGGCCGGGCCACACTCTCACCTTCCTGAACCTGTGATAGGACTGCACCCAAACCATCCAATGAGGCATCTGTAAACAGAACAAATGGGCGAGTGAAGTCTGGGTGGGCCAGAATTACTGAGTTGACCAAAGCTGCTTTAAGCTCCATGAATGCAGAATGGTGTTCATCTGTCCAGTCAGCTTTAGTCAATTTGCGAAGCACAAGCTTACGCTTGGTGGGTATCTTCAACTTGCGTTTCTGTTTTGCACCAGCAAGCAGATTAAAGAGTGGCCTGGCTACAGAGGAATAGTTGGGGATGAAATGCTGGTAGTAGTTAATCATGCCTAGAAACGAGCGAACACGAGATGGGGAAGGGGTGACGCCATCTGGTTCCATGAGATCTGCAGTTGACATGTTACTGATGGACTCAACTTTAGCGGGATCTGTGGATACACCAGACTCATTAATTATGTGTCCAAGAAACTTCACAGATCTTCTCATTAGCCAACATTTCTTTGGAGCAAGCTTCAGGTTGTGGAACCGCAGGCGGCCGAACACCATCTCCAACCTCTTGAAAGTCACCTCTTCAGAGGGGCCAAACACCAGCAAATCATCAAGGTAGCACAATAGACTGAGAAAGTTCTGGTCACCAAATATGGACATCATCATCCTCATGAAACTAGCTGGGCTGTTGCACAGTCCCTGGGGGAGCCTGTTGTATTCGTACAATCCCATGGGTGTTGTAAAGGCAGAGTATTTTCGGTCATCTTTGTGTAGTGGCATGTTGTAAAAACCAGATGTGAGGTCTATTGAGCAGAAGAATGTGTTTCCTCCCAAAGCAGCTAAGCAGTCTGCTTGATGTGGTAAGGGATGGGCATCCTTCAGTGTTCGCCTGTTGAGCCATCTGAAATCTGTGCAGATCCGCAAGTCACCATTCTTCTTCCAAACTAGAACGAGGGGTGAGGCAAACTCACTGGTGGATTTGCAGATTATTTCCTTCTCCTCCATTTCATTTAGGACTTGACGAAGCTTCTGGTATTCAGCAGGCGGCACACGGCGATAGGGCAACCGAAAGGGTCTCTCATCAGTGAGTCGAATCCTGTGCACAAACCCTTTTGCCTCTCCGCAGTCTAAGTGGTGGCGGGAGAACACATCCTCATAGCTGATCACAAGGTCAGCCAGCTTTCTCCGCCAACCATCTGACACGTCACAAGACTGCAGGTCCAGATCACCCAGACCAACACTTTTCAGTCTCTCCTGCAGACAGTCATTGTTTTCCGCTGTAGAATCAACAGTGCCTTTTACAGTGGTAGCTTGACATGAGCATGTAACATCTTGCATAACCAAGTCCTCCATAGCAAGACAGGTGTAGACATCAGCCAGTTTAGCATTTCTACGAATGGTTACAGGACAACTGGAAACATTTAGGATCTTGAGAGGGACAAACCTGTCTCCCCAGAGTTGTGTCAACGCTCTTGCCACCAATATGCCTCTGGGAGCAGAGTGGGAAGTTGTGGGTTCAGACATCACAGTCAAGCCAGGTGATAACCTTGTATCCTTGGGAAGTTTGCCCCATAAAAGATATTCAGTTCCAGCCTCCAAAGTGACAGCTGTGTTACATCTCACAGTTCCGATTTTGTCTGGGACATCCTCACCAGAACGACGATCCAGGCCAGCAAGCAGAGAGAGGAACTCCTCAAGCTCAGGGTGATCTAGGTTTGGTGTGGAAATAGCTTCCCAATAGGAGGAGTCATTCTTTAGCTGGTGTAACAGATGCCTGATGACATTGGAGCCCACGAGCAGATCAGCCTGTTGGTTATTTACAACAAAGGTGGGGACCAATAGCTTGCATCCATAGATCTCCATCTCCAGATCTATTATTGAAGTTGGTTTCACTCTGGCACCACCACATCCCACAAACACAACATCAGTACCCTCCTGATGAGAGATAACAACACCCGCATTAATTAGCGACTGCAGGGCTACTTCACTCAGTGAGCATGCCATCGAACCACTGTCCAGCATGGCATCAAGAGTCACTTTGCCATCGACTTTAACATGCATATAAAACAAGCTGTCACTCTTTTTGACCCTTTGTGTGTCCTGAACAATAACATTTTCTGATTCATTCAGTTTCTGTATATTTTGGTACAATTAAGCAGGGAGATTTTACCTTGACCCATGTGACCTCCCTCCAGACATAGGTCACCTAGTTTCCCTGCATATTTTCTGTAGGGGAAGTATTGGTTGGGCAGGACCATCTCGTGTGGTCTGGGCTGAAACATGTGAAACAGAGTCGGTCTGAACAGCAGTGGGTTTCTGTTGTATGCTTGTCATCATTGCACACCCGACAGTTCATAACAGATCTGGCCCGGCCCTTTGTGTGCCCACGACGAGCAGATGAGGGCTGACCACTAGGCTGAACTTTGGTGAGAAGCTCCCTGAGCATCGACACTATGTCACCAAGCATGGCACCCTCTTGTGGCTGACTGAGTGGGGCAGAAGCTGGAGACTGGAACTGGCATTGCACTTCTGTGCATTTACTCTGCTGCTTCATAGGCTGTAGGGAAGGAATACATGTCTGTGCAGCTGGAGTATCTGAATCACCTTGGAACTGCTGGTTCTGCACCATCGCAGGTGCATAGGATAAAGGAGCTTCAGTGGTTGGCTGCACAACATGATGGAGCAGAACACCATCAGGCATATGTACATTACTGGAGACTCTGGGCTCAACGTGTGTCTCAAAACATAGTAATTGGGCAGCAGATGGTTTGTGCATTGGTGTTTTAATACTGGACCATCGTTCTCTTTAGTGTTCATCTAGCCTCTCCTGAATGTCTTTGGGGGTCCACTCATGAATCTGTTTGTACTTAAACACTGAAGCTAGTTCTGTATCAGGGCAGTGCTTTACAAACATTTTAGCAATTTCACTACCAATATCCTCAATGCGTTTCCCTTGACGCTTCAGACCTTCCTCAGCCATGTCTGCAGCCTTATTAAGGCGAATCCAGTAATCAACAGCATCCTCTTTCTGGAGTGGCAGTGTGGAGTAGAAATCTTGTAGAGGCAGACAGGAGGATGTGTTACTGAAGTACTGTATCAGTATGTTATAAATTACATCTGGGGAGGATGTAGCATTTAAGGCAGGATTACTTCTAAGGCCAATCTTAACTACATCTCTGGCTCTACCCATCATCTTCCCCATAATTTCCTCTTTTTGCATAGAAACATCATAGTTCTGCCGTCTAAGGTAACCTCTCATCATTTCAACCCACTCAGTAACAGTGTACTTGTCAGAATTGTCACCTTTGAAAACTGCAGGTGAGGTTTCTGATTTTACAATGACATTAAACCTTTGACCATCTGAGACAGAAGCGTCCTCAACATTGGCACTGTGCTGTTTCTGACAGGTACCACAGGCTTCTTTTCCCCCAGCAACACCAGAAGATAACAGTTTATTTGCAATTGATTCCCCAATCTGTGAACCTAACTGATAAATCATGTCACTTATTTGGTGTAAGTCATTACCAACAACAGGTGTTGAGTGACTCTGGCCCCCAAATAACATCTGACCAGTAGGTGTCTCATCTGGATCCCGAGCTAATCCCTGGGGTTTACTACTACTCGCAGGTAGTATAGGTGATGCACCCAAATCAAACCCAACAGCACAACCAGGCTGAAAAGTAAGTCCCATTACACCTCTACCTCTCCCAAAAGAGGGGTGACTGTTCACAGTTTTACCACTTGGTTCAAATCTCTTTGCCATGTTAAGATAAAGCAGAAATAAAACACACTCAATTAAAATCCAGTGGTAATTAGAAATAGAACTACTGTTTCCCTTAGTTCATAAACCTTGTGACCCAATTGTGGAGGTCTTGAAGTGAAGAGGTAACTTGCAGGTAGACGACACAGTAACCTCCGGTGAACCGCATCAAGCTGCTCAGCAATCCGGGAGTCACGGCACCAGTGTGACGGCTTCTTTTTTTCTGTCCGTCCAGGGTTATTGGAGTTGCCTCAAATCACTGATGTAAAAACAAGCACACAATAATACATCAGTGTGTGTGCGCTGCAACTGCATACAACGGTCTCCACCAGCTTTCATTACTGCTTTTTCTTTTTTCCATCATGTGATCGTATAGTGACATTTAATAACAACAGCAATATATTAATTTAACAACTTGCATTTCAGAGCAATACATACTTTCTTTTTGATAAAACATATAAAATAGTTAATAGTACCAACAATGACAGCGCAGCCGCCGACAGTTGAAACAGTTAACTGCCATCAGTAGGTATAACAGTCAACTGCCACCGGCAGTTGAAACAATAAAACATTTACAAATCATATTTTTACCAAACACATCTGAACGTACCTGATGTAAAAACAAGCACACAATAATACATCAGTGTGTGTGCGCTGCAACTGCATACAACGGTCTGTTCAAGGCAAAAAGAAAAACCCAAACATTACTAAAAGGACTGAAAAGCTAGCTTCCATTAGCGTGAATCTCGGCTATAAAGTTATTAATTTAATGCAAACACAGCTAACCTTTTTCAAAATATGCTCTAACAACACTTAAATATCTGTAACAAGTCCTATTGATATATTAATTAAAGGTTAAAATGACTTTAAGTGCAGAGCGGCTTCACAGTACACCTACCTCCACCAGCTTTCATTACTGCTTTGGTGGGAGGGGCCGTGAATGCGCCTGAAGGACCCGTTGCATGCAGTTGCGCCTAACCACCAGTAGGCGGCTTCAAAAACAAACAATCACTGCACATCACTTTTGGTGAAATTCACATTTTCATCTCTGTTACACTTGGATTTGGACCTTTTAGTTTTCCCTTTTATTATAGTTGTAAATACCTTCTTCTTCTTTCTGTAAATGAATCCTTGGTACCGCAACACTGCACTTTGTTATTATTCAACCCACACACTAACATTTTTGCTCTCTCAACAACATCACTCCTTGCGAGCTGAGGGACGTAAAAGCCGGAGGTGGACCTGTGTGTAACTGGCCCAACGGTTGTGCCTCAAATCAGGCACCATGAACGCACAAACAAGAAAGAGAAAACAAGTTTTGTCTAGGATGTCTGGAGTGCTGGTTTGGGGCTTCAAGTCCATCGGGTCATTTTGGTTTAGGGTTAAATTTCTGGGCTTGTTGGGAGCTCAGCTGAGCGTCTGCACAGGATGAGTCAGCAGACAGCAGCAGCTGTGTCTGAGTGACAGCTGTCAGAGATCTGATCTGATCAGTTGCTCCACTTCAGGGACACATAGGAGTTTATGGAGACATTACAATGTGACCAAAACACATCCTTTTACAAATTTTACTAAAAATAATTTCATTCCCTGTGGTGGACTGGAGACCTGTCCAGGGTGACCCCCACCACTTGCTAGGTTAAACCTGCACAAGATAAAGCAGGTTCAGAAATGGCCAGACAAAAGAGATGTGTCACATGGTCACACCATCGGATTCAGCCGACACACACAATGATGCAAATATTGATAATGTACTTAAAGCACCTAAAACTGTAATGATTTAAATTACATGTTATTTAATAAGCCATAAGACAAAAGATTCCATAGCAAATATGAAATCAACCTTACGGATCTGTGAGGTTATTTTAAACCATAAGATTTGAACTTTTTATCACAGGGATTAGATAACAGCTTCGTATTCACTCAGAGACAACAGAAGAGAGTCGAGTTGAAAAGTTTAAAAATTCATTTAAAACAAATTAAACTAGACTAACTTTAACACTAAGTGTATGGTGTAACTAAGTGAATGAGACGGAGAATGGTGTAGTGTGGAATGTTGCTCAGAACCAGCAAATCCGAAGAAACGATTAGTTCTGATGGGAGTGACGGTGATGTCTTCACGTTAAGCTTTGGTTAGGAGATTCATAAACACATTAGATGCCATTTCGTCGGCCTACGTACCCTTAGCGGAAGTCCCCGTTAGATCAGGAATGTCGAGGTCCATCTTGACCTTCTCTGGAACCGAAGCCGGTAGGAAAAGCAGCGGTTGCCGACCAGACCAGTCTTGAGATACTTCCGGGTCAGGACGGTTTTGTTGGCATCTAGTGAGACCCAAACCTGGGTCATGATGGTTCAGCTTTTATTCTGAAAGGAACCGTTGCAGCAGGTGGAACAGCAACAGATTTTATCCAGCTTGTCGTTGGTTCTTTTGGCTGAAGAGGAAAGTCACGGATTGGCCACTCAGACAACTTCTCTAGAACGCTTTGAACCGGCGTTAAAGATGACGTGGGCATAGTTTCATACTTTGGATGTTTTGGTTTATGGTCGAATGAAAAGTTGACAGTTTTACCAAACACCACCAAAACCACGCCTCCGTCAGATCTGGCAGATTCTGATTGGATCAGTAAAAGTAATGTGTGATGTCTTAACGCTACGTGAGATCAGTCCTAGTGGAAAGTCATATTACTTATTATATTCTATAGGATTATAATAAAGTAATTAATATTTTGATTTCACAGATTGGTCACATCTTATTATTGACTAACACTTGGTTGGATTAGCTTTATTAAAATAGAGTTCTTTGATTTATTAAAAGGAGAGAGTCCTTTCTTTATTCTTCTCTTCGGCTGGAAAGGAAGCAGTTTAGAGCAAATGCATGAGACCTTGAGGCCATATCACATGCAGACTAGTTCTGTGTCAGAGGAGAGGGGGAAAATGACTTTTAGGTGAAAAACAGTCATTTCATACCGTTACAAAAACATGGTTGATAAAAGCAGTCTAATGGCCTAACCTGAGTGACTAGAGTTTGACTTGTCTAGACTTAGCTTCGACAGGACTGTGCAATGATCTGGCACCTATATTATAAGTAACACAGGAGGACCCAAAGGAACAGTTGAAGGTGAGCATAACTGACTGATTGGGCGAGTACTGAGATATCAGGAAAACAGAGCCGGAACTGGAATCATGGCAGAAGTATGCTGCATTTCTGCCTATTTTGATCTGTAATTAATACTTTGCAAAATAAAAAGCATCACCACAACATCTGGACTCAATGCAGTTTCTCCTGATCAGCTGACTCACACTCTAGGCTAAAATAAAATGCCTTTTGTATTGCTAAGGCAGAGCAAATAGAAAGGAAATGGGTCAGAGAAAAGATGGAGAGCAGGTGTGGATATTTGCTTTGCACTTTAAATTTCTCATTGATGGATAGAAGGTCTAATCGTATCAGTAAAAAGCAAGAGTTGTGCTTCAAATGAATTTGTCTTCTTTGCAAACTGTGTGTCAATAACAGACTTTATAAAAGGTGAAAAAGGAAACAGGATGGGATTACTCCCATATTACTGTCCCCCTCTCCCAGTGCTTAATCTCCTTGCTGAGAATATCCCAAAAGAAACCCTGGATAACAGATTTATCTGGGATAACATCCTCTGATGTAACATGGTCTCCCCTCCTCTCAGGACCGGGGGAGTAATAATCCATTTCTGTGTGCAATGGGATGTTAAACAATGTTAGCAGATGTGTTTGTAAGCCTGTAGAATTAAGGACAGGCTTTCCAGCAGGTAGTCCTAATCTCTTTTCTCTCTCCCATGCACTCATACACTTCATCCCTGGGCTCTCTGAGAACCAGGACATGAACCTGTTGTCTGAGGCGATTAGAGCCTGATGGATAGACCTGCTATTAACTCAGTATGTGTGCGTGTGTGTGTGTGTGTGTGTGTGTGTGTGTGTGTGTGTGTGTGTGTGTGTGTGTGTGTGTCTGTACTGGTCTATGCATCAATGTGAGGACCAAATCAAGTTTTTTTTACCTGCAAACTGAGGACATTCTGGGAACTACGGGGAAAAGCTCCTAGTTGCTGTCCGAACGCACGTAAAAGCGGGCTGGTTCCTGCAAAGGTTCTAGGAACTACAAAAGGTTCCTACAGTCAGAAAGGGCCTATTGGAAAACCTAGGGGGTACTTAAAAAACATTGAAGCAAGCACAGAGAGATCCGTTACTTTCTGTGTGTGTGCGTGTGGATGGACCGGACTGAGCTCCCGGCTGCAGAGTTTTGTGTGTAGGGAGGGGCGAGCGCTCGATGTGACTGGCCAATCACAGAGCGTGAAGACAGTCAGTTACCCAATGAGGTCTTTCCTTCAGCACGATTACAGATATTTAAGAGTTTTACTCATTTCATGCTTGTATTCGTCAAATATGCTTTATCCGAACCAGATACTCGTCTGAAACAAGTATCCGGCTCATCCCTATTAACTAACTCATTATAGGGCAGAACGATAATTCAATAGTTAAGTTAATCTATCGATAGACGTGTGGTGTGAAAGATTAAAAAAACGAGTCGATAAATCTTCGATAAAAAAGTTTCCTTTTTCATTATAATATATCAGATAGCAGCATACTAGACTCACTACTTACTCCTAACCAATCAAAAACACAGACTCGGGCACAACAGGCCCTCCCCTCTCAAACCAAAACAGAGCGTGAGGCAGCCGCAGCAAAATGTGAAGATTAGTCAACTCGTCACAACGACATCGACAAATAAAAATGACCGTATTTTATTAAAAAAAATTAATCTTGCCTGCTGTGGCATGTTTGGTGTTTGCTTTAGCTCCGAGGCGCATACCCAGTGGTGGCCATCCAGCTCAGCCTTCATCACCGGAGAAAGAAAACATGGTGAGTCGCAACGGAGCAGAAACATTTGTGATCACTATACAAATTCAAAAGCAGTGGCAGTTTTACCATTAAGCATAGGTCGGCGGCCGCCCGGTGTCCCCTTGTGTTGGGGGGCCCCTAGCCCTGACCGCCGGCACCCCTCTGTTAATGCCACAATATTCTTATTACCAACCTGTCACCGCAGATGGGATTGGACATGCACACTTCTCATTAACATAATTCCTGAACCATTCAAGATATCATTAAAAATCCAAAATTGCTGAAAAGATTAAACATGGGGCTTTTCGTGCATATACAATACATTACGGTAGCCACCGGGATTCCCTGTCTTGAGCGCAACGAATCACAACACAGATTCAGACGTGCTGAGTTTGTCATCCAAAATGCTCCGTTTTATAACTTTTGAATGGATGATCAGATTCAGAACATTCCAACGGTTCCTAAAAGTACATAAAAGCAGCTTTCCAATGATTTATAGCATGAAGCAATCAGAAATATGAAAAATATCGCTACGAGGGGAAATCCTGCTGTACAGCCTGATTGAAGCGGAGCGCAGCGCCGCAGTGAAAGCGGATAACGGAACGGGGAAGCTAATCAGCATAAAAACCAGCATGAAATTATGGAAATGCCTCAAAGAAAATCAACACGATCTATTAGGTGTCCCAGAAAGCTTATATCTGAAGACAGTGACCACGAAGAAGGACAGATCTCCATTGAACCAGGATATGAATGTTTGTTCCGTTTTTATTTTTTTATTGGAACAACCCTCAACTATTTGCTAATTGTAAGATTCAGCTTCATTCCAGCATTATTTATCATTTTACAATAAATAATTACATTTGCTAAAACAAGTTTTTGGTATAGCAGTGCACGGTGTGCCAGAGAAGCGTCCCATGGCAGTGTGAGGTGTGCAGGACTCTGCCTGCATCTGGAGAGAAACTGCTTCAGGGTCTACCACATCAAACAAAAACGTTTGAAAGTTTACAAAAATAAATGGTCTTAAAAACGGCTAAAAAAAGATACCAAGGTTCACACTTTTTAAGAATAGATGCATTTCAGTTCAAAGTTTAAATTGTTCGCCCAGTAATTTTGAAGTTCCTGTTCAGTAATAAATGTATAAAATTAAAATCCGTTTTTTGCTTTTTTCACTTTTAAGTAGATTTTTTAAAGGCTTTAATAGAAATAAATTCTAAATACAAACCATACACTGAAAGCTGAGGTTGTTCTGAAAAAAAGAGAAGAGTTACACACACTTTGCACTTTTTATTACAATTTTACAGCCATAAGATTAAAAAAATACCAGGCGGCCCTGTTATAATTATGGTCATAAAAGGGTTATTAAGACGGTGATGCACAAACAGGAAGTGATTGGTAGTCATTCCACTCCAATCCAGTTGGTGGCGGTAATGCACCAAATGGTTGTTTGCCAAGTGCCATAAGACCACAAATAGTAAGAAGAAGAGAGGCGGCAGCGTTCGTAACAAACTCAAAGCGATAGTCAAAACATGAAGCATGACATGGAGTTATCCTAGTGGCTCCAATAAGAGAAAGAAGCAGCTTGCTTCATAAAAGCTTTTATTTTCACTTCTGAAAGTGACGTCGTTTCTCGATGTAAACATCAAAAGGAAGCAGAAAGGAAAGACAATGGAAAATGTTTAAAGGGAGGAAAACATAGACCAAAATGGAAAATAGAAAAAAATAACAAAGGCAAAAGCACAGGAGCAGTGACTGGAAGAAGAAAGCAGAGCAAATATTGAAGGCACTCAAAGAGAGAGAAAGACAGAAAAAAAGAGGAGGACTAATAAAAAGGGAAAATAACTCATGTCAGAAGAGGGGAGAATTTCGCAAATCTAGTTAAAGGTAAGATTGTCGAAAATTAGTGTAAGGGGCCCCATGTGTGTGTTAGCCTTGGGCCCCCAAATTGCTAAATCCGCCTCTGTTCAAAAGAAAGTCCTGTAGAGTGCAAACTGCAAAGTGAAACTCTTCTTTCATGGGAGCACAACAGCAATGTACGAGTATCTTAAGAGGAAGCACGACATGGCGGAGAACAAAGTTGCCTCAGTAAGTTTACCTGTTAGCTGTTAACATCAAGTAGCAACACCAGTAGTGGTGGTGATGTTATTACCATTAGAACACTTTTGTATGTCACTTATTTTTACTCCAATTTCCAACGCTAATGATTTATTTCATCCCGCTACATTAGTGTTACTAACAGTGCTCCTCTTCAATGGACGAGTTTGTTACGTGCACACCCAGCAAGCTAACGTCCTGACCGAGGCCGTTGTGAGCATGTTTGTCCCGAGACTCCTGTCCATGGTCGGTATCAAGGTTTCAGATAGATGATCAAGCAGCTCAACCCAGGTTACCACGGCAACTACCTACCAGGCTGATCCCAGTTCACCACCATGATGGAAAGGAATAATTAAACAACTTTTAAGGTGTGTGTGTGTGTGTGTGTGTGTGTGTGTGTGTGTGTCTGTTTCTCTCTGGACACAAATAAAATAAACATTAGAATGAGATGCATTTTATGACAAAAAAAAAGGGTCGCTGACTGAGCAAAAAAAACCCTAATATTTTTTTAAGCATAAAACATTTTCTTTGTGTTAAATCTTAACAGCTTTATTTCATATAACGGAATTATTAATCTGGTAAATAAACTAACTTTAATATCTTTTATCTTTACGCTAAAGCAGAGCCTCAGAGCTGTCGATGGTTGTTGACTGCTGACGTGTGGACCATTTTGGCACTACACTGGCTTCCAGTCTCTTTTAGAATTTCGTTTAAGGTTCTGGTGTTTGTTTTTAAATGAGTTGGCTCCACGTTATCTGGCGGACTTGATCCATCCTTATGTTCCCACAAGGAACCTTCGGTCAGCACAACAAGGACTGTTGGTCGTTCCTGAACACAGACTACAATCTCGAGGGGGTTGTGCTTTCTCGGTGCTGGGGCCGAGGCTCTGGAATGAGCTACCTACATGGGTTAAACAGGCCACCACGCTCGCCAAGTTTAAGAGCCAGCTGAAAACTCACTTTTATTCTTTAGCTTTTATTCAGGAAGAGTCCTGTTAACGGATGGCTTTACACTTTTTGCTGATCCACCTAGATTTTATCTGCATGTTTTTGTTGGTTTTCAAATGGCTTCATATGTTTTTATTTTTTTAATGTTTATTTCTGCTGTGCAGCGCTTTGTTTGGTCCTTGGGCCATGTGAAGGCGCTATATAAATAAAGTTTAGTAGTTGTAGTAGTAGACCGGTACAACGCCTGCATCACTGCAGACGCAGCACCGATCCACCTATCGATCTCACGCTCCATCTTTCCCTCACTCGTGAACAAGACATCGAGATACTTAAACTCCTCCACTTGGGGCAGGACCTCATCCCTACATTTAAAAAAATACTTTTCAACAATTATCGATATAGATTAATACAAAAAACATTCTATCGATTTACTTTTTTTCTATATTGTCTGGCCTCATCATCACGCATGCTCATTAACATAATAACAACAGAGTTTCGACGCATTGCTCAACCTTTCGGGTGCCAGAGTTTTTACAAGAAAATATTACATTTTGACATGACTATTTCAAAAGGTTGTAGCTTCGAAATGGTTAGAAGTATAGAGCATAATTTGTACAGATGTTACTTCTTATTTTTAGGTTATTTAGAAATTTTTATTAAATTTGGAACGTTTTAATTTATATATACATAAATAAAGCTGTTGTTAAATGTTATAATTTACTTTTATTTTTATGATTATGTGGCACACTTTGACTTCCATACATAACGCATCGACATCTGCCCCTTTTTTATGTTTTATTTTTTATTTTTACATTGTCGCTACGTCTGCCACGTTAGCGGTGTTTTACCATCGTTTCTACATCCATCACGTCCCAGAGAAGGTTAAAACAACATCAAACCCAACGTTTGGAGCTTGTAAACTCCACACACCTCTCGTGCAGCACCAGCTGTCTGATGCTGCAGCAGCATCAATCTTCCCGGCTGGATGAGTGAATTTCTTCATCAGAGTCAATATTCTGCTTCTTAATCAGAGTCAGTCATTACCAGACAAAGAGGTCAGTCAACAAAGACCAGACCTGCTGGCAATTATAAGTTTTATCCCGCTAATATTTGCCTTTCATGTTGCGCGCGTCTCCCCCAGTGGCATAGCCAGATCTTTTAAAATGGGGTCGCCCAAGTATTGCACTTCTTTATGCATGGGTGGCACCATTCTTTTTTACCCCAAGCTTTTTGTGGACAAGTCTATTTAAGGGAAATTCAGTGGGGTGGCCAATCAGATTTCAAAGGTGCCATGTGCTACCCCAGGCCACCCCCTGGACAAACACTGGTCTCCCCCTCTCCCCGGCCGATTTACTATTGAGTTCCTTGTAAATACAACAAAGATCCTAAGAGGAGGAATCATGTGACCACAGGGAAAGTCTTTCGTGTGTCGGCAGACTCAAATGTAGACTCAGAGTGCTGGATGATCAGACAGTCAAGTTGCACTAAGCTACGAGCGGCTAACCGACAGGACCGCGACCAGGAGCACCGGCCGGCTCGTTGGCAGCGCTACTCAGAGGCAGCTGGGGTCCGCGCGGTGCGCTGAGGATTCGATGGTGTGTGAAGATACAAGGACCTTCAATATCGATGAGAAAGTATCAACGACCTTTGCCCAGTAAGGAGAGCTTATGTGGGTTTTAGAGTGAGTGTGTGATCGACGACAGAATGGGACATGATCACTACCGCCTGACAAAAATATTTAGAAATAATTTCAAACCCAGGGAAAGCTAAAACATGCACAAACAACACAATAAAGTTGTACTTCCAGGTGCATTGGGATGATTGTTATGTCTGCATCCAGTCTGAATCCTCATTTGTCTCTGAGCTCTCATGATTCAGAAAACTCCCGATGCTGACTCTTGATTGAGTCCTACTGTGGTTGGATGTTATTTTTCTTTTTTAGCTCCATAAAATTGTTTTCTTTGTTTCGCCATGAGGCTCCATCATGATAAACATGTTACAATAAATGCAAATGTCCGGATACTCTGAATGTGCAAGTGAGGTATTCTGGTCACAGAGGGCGTAGGGGGCTGAGTGAGCTTTGTAAAGTGTCATTTTAGAAAACACTGGCTCGGGAAAATGATTTAAAATGTTAAAGTTGCATAGTATTCTTTAAAACGGTGTTAATCTTTCATTTCAGAAAGGTGTCTGCTGATTGGATTAGCTCTGCTGTAGCGCCAGTAAAGTAATGCTAAAGGTGGTGTTAACACCTGCGGCAGGATATTAGTGCAGATTAGGGTTGACCTAGTCAGGGCATTAAACCCGCTTTGCTCTTCTGGAGTTCTTTGGGAGGTACAACACAACAACCACGTCAACTAATCTGCCTGAAACTTGGCTGCATGGAGAAGATAAATGGCTGTATTTGTGTAGTGTCTTTTTGGGTTCTACAACCCCCCAAGGTGCTTCACAACACATTCAGTCATTTACCCATTCACACTCACACTTTCACACGCTGGTGGGGATGAGCTAGCATGTAGCCACAGCTGCCCTGGGGCTCACTGATGGAAGCAAGACTGCTGAACACTGGCTCCACCGCTCCGTCTCACTACCACCAGCAGGCAAGGTGGGTTAAGTGTCTTGCAAAAGGACACCACAGCAGGAATTGGGAGCCGGAATTTAACCTACAACTTTCTTATTGCTGGACAACTCACTCTACATCCTGAGGTCCTGCTGCCCTGCTGTACTACTAACAGGTACATGGTTGCCATGCCTTGATTTTGAACCAACTTCACTGTTTTTATAAGCATACCATGCTGCGTCGAAAACGCGACATAAGGTTGACTGTCACTGACTGGCTACGAGGTGCAGTCACTCAAAATCATCTGTTCTCTTCCAGTGTGTTTGGCTTTCCCAGGTCTACTTTCTGCATGGCAAAAGGTTACAGACTGAGCAGAATATTTATCATCTGCCACGTGTCTTAAACAAGTCCCCTCCAAGCTCACTCACTAGTGTGTTTCTTTGTTTTACTGGAAAACTACCTGAGTGGAGTTTAGCCGAGCTGAGTAGTCACAAGTGAGAAAGGGCCATCAGTCAGTGGTGAAGGATGTGCTCAGTTCACCTGTGGCAGCCTTTTGTGCTGCTATGTAGGTCTCTACTGAATGCAGGAAACAAACCTGTGACTTTTCTTAGTATTCGGTTGTAGGAATTATGTGCCTAAACAACTAATTTCAACTATCCCCTGTTGGCGAACAATCACCTCTCACAGGAGAGAGCTGCAGCTGGAGAACTTCAAGCGAGAGGGATTTAGAGCAAAGAACTTTATGAACATGCTTCATATTGATCATAAAACTATTATAACTTAAGAAAAGTCATAATTTGTCTCCTTTATAAGCTAATAATTCTATGTAATCCTAAAATCTTAAAAAACTAAGTATGGCATGTGAACTTCAGTTAGTCCGAAATTTATGAGAGGTTTTTGTTTTTAAAGGTGTGGTTCCCATTGGAAACCCAGTTTTAATGATTATAATCAGTCACTTGAACAGGCTGAACATGAAATTGTCACTTTGAGCCAGGAGGAGGTTAGGACCCAAGATGCAGAAACCCAGAACGACACAAGGCAGCAGCGAAATCAAAGTAAAATCCTTTATTTTGGAAGAAAGTCCAAAATTCAAAAATCCAAAAGGGCAGGAAGCCAAGCCTAAAGTCAGTAACCCGACTGACACAAACAAAAAGCTCTTTGATGAGCAAAACCTGGAGGGGGCTGGGGACCACAGGGACACTGAACAACAATGGACCGACACACACTGAGAGACACAGACAGGGTTATATAAACAGGGGCTGGGTGACTAGGAGATGAGGAGCAGGTGCGTGGGGAATTGGGCACAGGTGAAACTAATGAACTGAGGGAAGAAGCAGAAATAAGCAGGGGAGAAAACTGAATCTTAAACCTGCAAACCAAAGCTACTAAAACAACGGAAACTAAACTTAAACACTGTAGAACAAAGGCACAGGGGACTCTAAAAATAAGTAAACAAATGATCTAAGTGGGGAGCGAGAACTGAGGAGAGACTAGGAGAACTTGAGGGAAACCTGGAGGGAACTAGGGACAAAAAGGGCTGGAGACGACAAGGAGCACAGGACCTGAGTGGATACCTGGAGGGAGAACAGGAGGGGGCTGGGGACCACAGTGACACAGAACATGACAAATAGTCTCCTACACCTATCTGCTGCATTAGCTTCTGATAGAAAATAGATGGCGAAAAGTCTAGGATTAGAAAAGCCTGACAGATCTACATCACACTGTGCCTTAACATTCATGGACTCACCCACCTTGACTCACCATGGGGAAGGCTGTTGTTGGTTTAATCAGCAGCAGATATCTTGGCTAGTTTAAGCTAACCGTTAGCATTGGCAGCATCACCACATGGCAGAATCTCCTCCAGGCGTGTGTTATTTGTATAAATAAAACATTCACATTGTGAGTCAGTGATAGAGTCACATTTCTGTATTCCAATCCAGAGCGAGATGTCCAAATATCAGGAAATAAAGCTTGGTTTATGCTTGACGCATTTACTTTCCGCTTGGTGATGCGGCTCGCGGATGGAACGCGCTTCACAACTCGCAGCTTTTATGGTTCATGCGGCTTGTCTCTGCGGTGAGCCAATATTCTCCCAAACTGTAGGGGGCAGCATGGAGCTCTACAGCATGCGTCCAACACTACACCATAGTAGAAGTAGAAATCACTGTTGTTTACAACATGGCATTCCAGCATTTTTAACAGCGTCCTCGTCTTTTCCGACAGTGCGAGCTATTTCTCTCCAAGAATTATTAACAACATGTTGATCACGGTGATCTCTGAGAGCTGAATCATACAAATGTCTGTATTTACGAACCTCTGCCATACTAGTTCTTGCCGGTCCGCCATGTTTTTACGCACCCGACCGTCCGCGTGGATAGAAATTTTCCTAGGTGCGCATTGCGGAAATTTTGGGCCGTGCGGAGGCGCGGTGGAGGGGCGTGGTTGTTAAAATGACGCAATGTCACCGCACAGAGCTGTGCGGACCTCGCGGACGCGTCAAGCATAAACCAACCTTAAGACTCCAAATCCTGTCGTCTGAAGCTCAGCTGTGAGGTGGGCAGCTTTTTGTCTCGGTGCTGCTGGGATGAGTGGCTGAGGTGAGGATCCAAACACAGGTGAATTAAACAGGCATGCTGGTGAGGACGTTTTAAGAGTTTTAATGAAGAGCACGCTGACAAGGAAACAATGAACAGACAAGGAACACAGAACTGGGAGAGTTTAAATACACAAGCAGGTGGGAGCAATTGGAAAAGACACAGGACTGAACAAAATGGGGAGAAAAGACAGGCTGTGACACTTGTAGTGCCATGAAATGGTGCGTTGGTAGATTTTTTTCCCCACAACAACGTGATAGTGGAAAACGACTTGCAAGGCATTCATTCATACTAGAGACCACTGCAAATGCATTGTTTAAAAAAGTGATCCACTCCTTCAAATTGTTGAGTTCTCCTTGGAACCTCCTTTATTGGGAGAGGTGCAACATTCCATGTTAACTTATTTTAACAGGCTTGACTGGGATAGTTTTAAATAAGTACTCTCTTGAACACCTGAGCCCAATTTTCCCATCTATTTAGCACCACTGCTCCTGGTGTCCAGTGGGAGGAGGCTTTATGTTGGTTTTAATTTGGTTTCTAGCTGAATCTCCTCTGGAAGCAGGGAGCTCAGTCAATTAATCAATCCGTCAATCAAACTTTATTTGTATAGCACTTTTCATACAAAAGAAACTGCAGCTCAAAGTGCTTCACAGATTAAAATGAC
Source organism: Nothobranchius furzeri (assembly GCF_043380555.1). NCBI lineage: Eukaryota > Metazoa > Chordata > Actinopteri > Cyprinodontiformes > Nothobranchiidae > Nothobranchius > Nothobranchius furzeri. Next base: position 20,890,148 of record NC_091756.1, read on the forward strand.
CCCATATAACCCATAATCCCATCCAATCTCCACAAATATAGAAGAAGAAGAAGAAGAAGAAGAAGAAGAAGAAGAAGAAGAAGAAGAAAAGATCATTTCTATAGCGCCTCTCAAGATAAAAGTCACGAGGCGCTTCACAAAAACAAAAAAATGTAAAAATATAAAAAAGCATTTAGAAAATGTTTAAAAATATATTAAAATGAGCAAAAATAGACAATTGTGATTAAAAAATGTTAAGAAAGAGAGAGAGTGAATAGGAAAGAGGGAAATCAGTGGATCCTGAGGAAGGTGGAATAGGTGGGGAGAGCAGAATAAAGAGAGAGTGGTGAAGAAGGTCATTCAAAAGCCAGCTTGAACAGGTGAGTCTTCAGCTGCTTTTTAAAGGAGACCACTGAGGCCCTGTCCACACGTAGCCGGGGATCTGCCAAAACGTAGATATTTTTCTACGTTTTGGCCTGTCATCCACACGAAAACAAAGTTTTTTCACATGAAAACGGATCTTTTTAAAAACTCCGGCCAAAGTGAAGATCTGCGTTTTCTCCATTTTGGGTGTCTGCGTGTGGACAGACAAAACCGGGTTTTAAGGTCCGCAACGTCACTTTCCGCGACAAAACAATGCTGACATCACGTGTGCGACCTGTGTTTACACTAGCCGACAGCATGGATGCCTTCAGAGCTGCGCTTGCTTTATCAATTGTCCAAGCGCTTTTTGCTTGTTTGTTTTTGCAAGCGGAATTACTGCTCCTTGCAGAAGACCACAGACGAAGGACGAGGTTAAGAACGGGGGAAGTACTGCCGCTTACAGGTCTGATATGTCCTTAGCAACGTATTTATCCGGGTATGTGTGGTCAGAGTTTTTTTTTTTAAAACGAGGTGGTGTGGATGCAAGTTTTTGGAGGGGCGGATATTCATTTAAAAAAAAAAACGGCTACGTGTGGACTAGGCCTGAGTCCACTGATCTCAGGCTCAGGGGGAGAGAGGTCCAGAGTCTGGGGCCCACAGCAGCAGTCACCTTACCACAGACCCTTAAACTGGGACCAAGGCCTCCCTGTTGAACAATCAGCATTAAGGGGTTGGATTGGGTTGGAAAGACAGCATGGGAGAAACTTCCACTGTTATGCTGACGATACTCAGTTATATTTATCCATTAACCCTGATGAACCTAATCGGTTGGGTAGATTACAGGCTTGTCTTGAGAACATAAAAAGTTGGATGACGCTAAACTTTTTGCTTTTAAATCAAGACAAGATGGAAGTTCTCATCTTTGGACCAGAAATCCAGAAAAGGAAATTGCTTGGCCAATCGCCTGACCTGAATGGCATTACATTAATCTCCGCGAACAAAGTAAGGAACCTTGGTATTCTCTTTGACCAGGACATGTCATTCAAATCCCAGGTTTCACAAGTTTGTAGGATTTCCTTTTTCCACCTTCGGAATATTGCTAAGATTAGAAGCATTCTTTCCAGGAGTGATGCTGAAAAACTAGTTCATGCATTTATTACATCAAGACTGGATTACTGTAATTCATTACTCTCAGGAAGTCCACAGAATGTAGTTAAAAGTCTTCAGCTTGTCCAAAATGCTGCAGCTAGAGTTCTGATGAGAATTAAAAAGAGAGATCATATCTCTCCTGTCTTAGCTTCCCTACATTGGCTACCTGTTAAATTCAGAACAGATTTTAAGATCCTCCTTCTCACATATAAAGCTCTTAATAATCAAGCTCCATCATACATCAGTGATCTGATTGTTCCATACGTTCCTAACCGAGCACTTCGCTCTCAGACTGCAGGTTTACTGGTGGTTCCCAGAATATCTAAAATTAGGATGGGAGGCAGATCTTTTAGTTATCAGGCTCCTCTCCTGTGGAACCAGCTCCCAGCTTTAGTCCGTGAGGCAGACACTTTGTCTACTTTTAAGACTAGGCTTAAAACATTTTTATTTGATAGGGCCTATGGTTAAAATCTGATGTTAGCCTAAATCTGGACAAGTGAGGGAGTAGAGGGAGGTGGAGTGTACAGTCGGTAAACACGGCTCTCCCTTGCCCTGCCTCCAACATGCCTCCATCTAAATAGGATAGATTATCCAGAGTTATCTCTGTAGTTATGCTGCTATAGGCTTAGACTGCTGGAGGATACACTGACCACTTCTCACACTCTACTGCTTTCTTCTACAGTCGGCTCTTTAACTGTACTATTTTGTGCAATTTCAGCTGTTAACTTTATTTTCTCTCAAAGTGTTTTTCTCCCCAGAAGAAGCTACAACGACGTTCTGCTGAGCTGTGGTGGCCTCATGGAGGGGGCCATCGACTAGCACACTGCTGCTAACCACTAAAACATTCTCCCTCTCCTGATAATAACTTTTTGCTTTCCTTGACGTTGGATGTGCTACTACTAGTTTACCCGTTTAATTATAAATCCACTAGGATAAATACAATAAAGTTCATCTCTCGCCAAATAGAATATTTACTAAGACATCACAATATAACTATAGACACATTACTTGTCTTTGTGTGTGTGTGTGTGTGTGTGTGTGCGTGCGTGCGTGCGTGTGTGTGTTCGTGTGTGTGTGTGTGTGTGTGTGTGTGTGTGTGTGTGTGTGTGTGTGTGTGTGTGTGTGTGTGTGTGTGCTCTGTCTTCTCGATCCCCAGTGAGTCGTGGAGGATGGCTGCTTATACTGAGCCAGGATCCTCTGGAGGTTTCTTCCTGTTAAAAGGGAGTTTTCCTCTCCACTGTCGCTGCATGCTTGCTTAGTATGAGGATTGCTGTAAAGACACTGACACTAGTCAGTGACTTGATGCAATTTGCTGGGTTCCTTATATAGGAAACATTATTTCTGATTGGCTTAATGAACTGTCCTGAATTGATATGTTTATTATGTGAAGTGCCTTGAGACGACTCTTGTCGTGATTTGGCGCTATATAAATAAACTTGAATTGAATTGATTGGGGGGTTAAACCACCAAATGGTTCCTGAGGGTGGTCGTGTCTGCAGCTCACCGCTGCCCCAGGGGATGGGTCAAACACGGAGAACAAATTTCACCAGTTTGTGATGACTCGTAAACTTTAGTCACTAATATGTTTCTTGTGTTTTCTTTCCTGTTGCCTGACTTTTATGTTTGCACCATTTCACTGAAACAAATTCCTAAAAATGTGAGACTCTCACTTCTAATATGATTCTGATTCTGAGATGTTCATCATGCTTGTGACACTGATGCAGCAGGTCTGATCATCTCGTGTTGCTGCTGATCACAGCTGGTCTCTTTAGGACTAAAGGAAACACATCAACAGCTTTCCCTTTAGTCACACTAGGATTGTTCTAGATCGTTGTTCTAGATACAGATCATTTTCATATTTAATTCAATTATTTTGATAGAAAATTAGAGGATTTTTTATAGTTCCTACATCATGTGACATAGTCACATTTAATTTGTAGATGGTATTCTCTGTTGTGAAAAGACTTCAGAGAGTGTGTAGTGTTTTGTTTTTAACATTATTTACTGAAAGACCAAGTTCACCCATTATTTTAACACTTCTGCAATGGTCTCTAGTATAAACGAATGCCGTGAGTCCCTTTGGGGGAACACTCTGGTGCTCCTGTTTCAGGAAGTGGAGGTTAGTTGGAAGAGAGGTGAGCAGAAAATGACTAGCCTGGTCTGCGAGACTCGTCCTCTGTTTAATTCTACACAGACGCCGAGTCTGGTTACTCACAGGCAGACAGGCAGATGAGGGGCGGGACTAGCCAGCTTAAAAATAACCAATCAGAAAAAAGGCAGAAATGCCGACTGTACTCCTGTACTTTTTTAGCTGTAGTCAAAAATGGCGTCTGGCGACAGCGCAAGCATCTTTTCCTTTAGAAGAAAGGCTTTTAGTCACTTCTTGTGGTTTTAAAGACATGTCCAAGTCATTTAGAGCCGAGAAAAGAGCTGCAGCGAACTCTGCCGCAGACACCACGTGTGTGTGTGTGTGTGTGTGTGTGTGTGTGTGTGTGTGTGTGTGTGTGTGTGTGTGTGTGTGACGTATGCTGCTCAGCGCTGATTGGCATGGTTAGAATTCTCAGGGGTGGGGTTATTTGAGTTCCCAGAAGGAAGCACGGGTCTGGCTGGTGAGGCTAGAAAACGGCAGGATTTGGAGTCTTACTCTATATTATTGCTTGATATTCAGACATCTCGCCTCTGATTGGCTGGCTACTCAGTGTACTTGCTCACAATGGAGGCCCACCCTGCAAGTTGAAAAACGGCAGGAGACAAACTATTTTTCCGGGGGCAGTAGCTAAGGAAGTAAAGCAGGTTGTCCAGTAATCGGAAGGTTGCAGGTTCGGCTCCGACTAAAGAATGCTGCTGTTGTGTCCTTGGGCAAGACACTTAACCCGCCTTGCATGCTGGTGGAGGTTGGCGGGATCAGTGGTGCCTGTGCTCAGCAGTCTTGCTCCCGTCAGTGCGCCTCAGGGCAGCTGTGGCTACATTGCAGCTCATCACCATAAGCTCATGAATGTGTGAATGACTGATTGTGTTGTGAAGAGCCTTGGGGGGTTGTAGAACCCTAAGAAGGCGCTATGCAGATACCATTTACTATTCTATGTCCACCCCCCAAAATGAAATGAGATTTCTGCCACTGTACACAACCATAGAGAAAACACAGCACAAATAAACAATAAAAACAAACAGGAACAATTTAATACAAGAAGTTAGTAAAAATATCCCTGTATAATCAATATAATTCCAATTATTCGTAACTTTTAAAATGAAATACACTTCAGAATTGCCAACTTGCCACTTTTAATTGATAAAAATAACTTGCACTTTTCATATGCTGCGAATTTTCAGGCTCTACATGGTAGATTCTGATCTTTATGATACTTCTCACAATGTTCTCACAATGAAAGTATTGGTTTACAGTAGATCTGAACAGCTCCCAAATAAAACCTGGTCCAACCTCCAGACTCTATAATTAAAAGAGCTCAGTGCTTCAGCAGACCGTGACCTGTGTTCTGTAGGTGGGTTAGGGTCAGTCAGCTACAACAGGAAGGGGTCAAAGAAGCAACACACTCATTATGATCAAAATAATATACAAGAGAGAAGTCCCAGGAGGTGACACAAAACAAATCAACACCACACACACACACACACACACACACACACACACACACACACACGCGCACACACACACACACGCGCACACACACACACACACACACACACACACACACACACACACACGAACACACACAAAAGTAGCATAAGTAGAGCTTATCCTTTCTTGGAAAGCTCCGATCTCCAATCTGGCAACTGCCATTGATCTCTGTTCACCTTTTGTGTCAACAGCAAACTCTCACACACACACAGACACACACACAGACACATATACACGCACGCATGCACATACGCACACACACACACACACACACACACACACATGCATATACTCACGCGCACGCACACATGCACATACACGCGTGCCCACACACACACGCGCACGCACACACACACATACGCAAATGCGCACACACTATTATTATAATGATTTATGTTATTTTTTAATATTACTATTATTATTTTTATTAGTAGGAGCAGTAGTAGTAGTAGTACTAGTAGTAGTACTACTAGTTGTAGTATTACTAGTAGTAGTACTAGTAGTTGTAGTAGTATTACTACTAGTGGTACTACTACTAGTAGTAGTAGTAGTAGTATTGTTGGTCATATCAAAAACATTCCACATCTTTTTTGTTAAACTGAGTTTTTCATTTTTAGGGATTTCTCTGTGAAAAGGAGTAAAATCAGTGATTTGTTTACATTATGGACTGATTCTGTCAGACATTCACACAAAATAAAAACAACAGTGTGGTTTGTGGTGCTAGGACGTGTTGACGTTGTTGATCCAGGTAAAAGGTCCTGAGTGACAGATGGCTGTAATTTAACCTTGATCATATAAACCAGTATGTTAACCATTATTAGGCTGTCAGTCAGGGCAGCACCCAGTCACACAAGCTGACAAATGGGTTGACTGTAACCTATTTACACTTGTGAATATTGATTATCGGAAATGTAAATACTAAAATATCAAAAATAACATTGCTGATACGAACCACTCTTTTCTATTTGTATTTGTAAAAAAAAAGTTTAATGCATTTTTTCATTTCTGACATTGTGATGCAGAATGTATTAATCATCTTGTCCCCTTCCCATAGTGGATAATGAATCAATGTCAGGCCCCGGCCCTGACCCCAGGGTCATGCTTTTATAGACGACCACTTCATCACACAACAATCTGCTGGGCAACTGCAGACAAAAGACACACAACCTCGCCTGATGACCTTGCCTTGTGGCCCGTGGAGGAAGGCTAGAGCGTAAAATAAATAGACAATAACAAGTCGGAAGATATTTAATGTCATGTAGGAACATCAAACGTCCTCCTGATGACTAACTCTACTTGCTGCTGTGATAACATGATGCAACCTATTAAAGTTGGTGTCTGTAGTGTAACGTCATCAAGGAGAGGAGCCCATGCTGAAAAGCCACGCCTCCTACCACCTACAGGGAAAGTTGAGTCAGAGAGAACTCAGAGTATTCTGATGTAGCGTGAGACAGAACTCAACACGAATCACTTTGCTCTTGTTGTTCCCCTCCCTCCTCTTCCACCGCTTGAAATTTACACACTGACATTAATCTACAGTTTTTCACAGTTGTTTACACACAATTCCTTGTGCATCTGACACAGTAGCCACGTTTACATGGACACAATTAATCGGACTGAGCGCCCAATCAGATCAAAAACTCTGCATGTAAACATGTCAATCGGAATATTCAGTTCGGCCCGATCGGAATGAAATTTCAATCCGATTGAGAGAGGTGGTTTTGTCCAACCATCATTCTGATTGACGTGCATGTACACAGCCGTTCGGATTGTTGGAGTAAAATAATGCCCTCTGCGCATGTGTGCAACAGCTAGCGAGCCTCCCCGTTGACATTTAGACTGCCTGACTTAAAAATGGCCGCCTAATTAACGAGCACCGGCTTTTAAATATGATGGCACGCCGTCCCCGTTTCTGTAATTTCTAATCCAGAACTTGCATTTTGTGGAAGTAAAATAAAATCAGATTATTGCCCAAATCATTCGACAAACATTTTCAAGTCTGTACCGGAAACACGTAGATTCATTTCGGGTTTGCAGCACGAATCCCCGTTTGTGTGACCGCAGCAGCTGTTTCTGCAGCAGGTGGATGGAGACGTGCTGTCAAGAAGACAGGGTAACATCGGTTAATCGCACCTGGTTTGAGTTTAAGGAGGCTGATGTTGAGTAGAAAAACGTCCTCGGTTAAATATTCTGGCCGACTATCTGGGTAAAAACACATTAACGCAGATGAGATGCGGTTTGTTTATTCACACATGATGAACACAGGCTTCCAGACTTTCTGAACAACTCCTGTTATTTAGTTGGAACAAAAATGACTCAACAGTTTCAGCTGATTGTCACATTTTATTAACAATAAACCTCAACAGAGCTCAGTAATAAAACATGAGTCTGACCCCGACCCCCCACCCCCGCTCCGCGCCGCACAGCCGTCACGTCAGACCCGCGGACCAGCTGATCAAGAGGCAGAGACAAGGATAACCCTCCCTTATTTTAATATTGTTAATAATAAAACGCAGCAAAGCATAAATCTGCAGAAGGGCTGGACAATAATTCAATAGTTCAATATATCTATCGATAGACATGTGGCGCGATAGATAATAAAATGGGTTGATAAAACTTCCATAAAAAAGTTTCCTTTTCTCATCATAACCCATCAGGTAGCAGCATACTAGACTCACTACTTACTCCTGACCAATCAAAACCCCAGACTCGAGCATGCTCCGCCACCAGGCCCTCCCCTCTCTAGCCAACACAGAGCCTGAGGCAGCCACAGCAAGATGTCTAAATCTGCCATGATTAGTCGACTCGTTACGACGACGCCAAAAAATAAAATAGACCTTATTTCATAAACATGGTGGATGACTGATTGTGTTGTAAAGCCCCTTGGGGGGTTCTAGGACTCTAGAAGGCACCATATCAAGTACAGTCCATTTCTTCTGTCATGGATCAGAAATGACTGTTTTGCTCTTAGCATTTTCTTTTGTTCGTCGTCCTTCTTGTACACGTACTTTTACAGCGCTGTACTAATCTCAAAAACGTTATCTCTGTGATTCTGTATTTTCTGTTCTTTGATGATATGAACTTGTAACCAGTTGGAATCTATTGAGCAGTCAGTACTGAAAACACATGGAAAGCACAAGGCCATACAATTTGTTTACTGTACCATATACAGCCTATGCACCGTGCTACAGTATACAATGAAAGTGTCATGTAAAGGGTTCAATTTACATGTTATTTAATGATCCATAAGACATGAGATTCCATAGTAAATATGAAATCAACCTTATGGATCTTTGGGTACTTTTAACCAGAAGATTGGAACTTTTTATTGCAGGGATTATGTAACACTTCGTATTAACTGAGAGACAAGAGAAGAGAGGGTCAAGTTTTACAAGTTTAAAGATTTATTACTAAACAAATTAAAACTAAACTAACTTTAAACACTAAATGTATGGTGTAACTAAGATGAAGTGAGACGGAGAATGGTGTAGTGTGGAATGTTGTTCAGAACCAGCTAATCCGGAGAAACGATTAATTCTGATGGGAGTGAATGTGATGTCTTCGTGCTAAGCTTTGATTTGGAGATTCATAACACACATTGAGACAACATTCTGTCCGTCTACGTACCCTTTCGGAAGTCCCCGTTAGATCAGGAATGTCGAGGTCCAGCTTGACCCTCTCTGGAACCGAAGCCGGTAGGAAAAGCAGCGGTTGCCAACCAGACCACTCTTGAGATACTTCTGGGTCACGACAGTTTTGTTGGCATCTAGCGAGACCCAAAACTGGGTCGTGATGGTTCGGCTTTTATTCCGAAAGGAACCGTTGCAGCAGGTGGAACAGCAACAGGTTTTATCCAGCTTGTCGTTGGTTCTTTTGGCTGAAGAGGAAAGTTACGGATTGGCCACTCAGACAACTTCTCTAGAATGCTTTAAACTGACGTTAGAGATGATGTGGGCATAGTTTTATACTTTGGATGTTTTGATTTATGGTTGAATGAAAAGATGACAGATTTACCAAGCACCACCAAAACCACGCCTCCGTCAGATCTGGCAGATTCTGATTGGATCAGTAAAAGCAATGTGTGATGTGGCTTAACGCTACGTGTGGTCAGTCTCTAGTGGAAACATTTAAAGTTATATTACTTATTATATTCTATAGGATTATAATATCAAGTAATTAATATTTTAATTTCACAGATTGGTCAACATCTTATTATTGACTAACACTTTGTTTGATTAGCTTATTAAAAATAGAGTTCTTTGATTTATTAAAAAGAAAGAGCCCTTTGTCTTCATTCTTCTCTTGGGCTAGAAAGGAAAACAGTTTAGAAGCAAATGCATGAGACCTTGAACAATATCTCATGCAGATTAATTCTTGCTGGGGGGGGGGGTGACTTTTAGGTGGAAAACAGCCATTTCATTACGTTACACAAATCAAAGGGCTAAACATGTGATCATAGGGCTTCTTCTTCTCTTTGGGCTGAGTCAGGCCAGAGCACTTCATCGACATCACATGCACTATTTTCCCTCCTGAGGCCTCTGGTGCGCTGTATTCAGCCCTGACATGATTCCTCCCCTATCACCACAGGCCAAATCCATGGCTTGCAGCAGATTTACTCTGGTGTAGGGCTGTCTGTCATACACTTTCCATCTCCTCAATCGGATTTAGAAAAGGTGAGTATGGAGGGAGGTACAGGTTCTCGAACTGCTGCCCATTGATGGTAAACCATTCCCTCACTTGAGCAGCTTGGTGGAACAGCTGCACATACTGTAAATTTAGAAAGACAAAAATACAGTAGTATACTGTCCCTGTTCTCTTCTCTGAATGTCCTCACTATGGTGGACACAGAAAAGCGGCTCACTGGGTTCCACTCTAAGTCCTGCTTCCCTTATTGTCAGTCCTTGGACAACAACATGGTCTATGATTGTTGCTCGAATTTCACCGGATATTTCCACCCTTTGCCTTCCTCTTCCTCTTTGTCCTCCTCTTTCTTGTCTTCCTCCTCTTTCTCCTCGTCCCCCACCTCACATACACACTTGTTCCCATCTCACATAAATTCTTCTATCCATTCTCACACTTTCTCATTCCCCTGTTGGCCCTCTGAACTGGCTTATTTGAAACAAGTGAAATCGATTTTGACTGATTGTGTTTAATCAATGATATTTCTGCTCTCTTTACACGTAATTGTTGCCACTTGTATTTACCAGATTACGTGTACATTAGAGTGCAGAGTAGGGGTTGTATCAGCTAGTCGACTAGTCTACTTCACTGCTCTGTAGTGACTTTTTATGCCTTTCATAGACTAGTCGCTGTAACGTGATGCAACTTCACGAAATGGCCTGATTTTGAGATCCCACAGGTCAAATTCACAGCCAGGTCAACTTACCCCTAGCTATGACAACCTACAATCTTTTCCCCTCACAGGAGTCTGGGAGTCTGCACATAGTCCCTTTAATCAGAGCCTACTTCCTTACGTCAGCTGGACTGCAGCTCTGAGATATAATAAAACATAAACAATAACATTCTCCTTCAAGGTTCATCACAGAGGAACTCTTTTAAATAAACGTCTTTATTCCAAGAAGAAGAAGAAAGAAGATTTTTAAATTAAAGATAATCATTAAATATTGCTATATATAATTATAAACAATGAAATGTTCATTGATCTGTGTTTAATGATATATGATTAGTATGTTTACTTGATGAGGTCATCACCATTTGCACTCATACAAGACAGAGTAAAGTTAAGCTAACACATGACACATAGTTAACCTTTTGCCCAGATTCAGTGTCCAGATCGAAGAGGGTGTGTTAACACAATAACAACCTTATAGCTTAAACGCAAATTCTATCCAAACCAAATTCTTTCCATCCAGAACTCAGCCCTGAGAAACGAAGATTCTGAATACATTATATTCACACACAAGTCCCAGACACCATCCTTTAGTTTGCATCCACTCACAGTAAATAGTAGTTTAAACATTTTGTCAAGTCTTAATTGTTTGTAAAATAAATTCTTATTTTTCTTAAACCTGACTGTTTCTTGAATCAAAGCGAAGTGTGTGCGATCCCTTAATGAATAAAAGAACTCGACACCCTGCTCTCCTCCATTCCTGAGCACGACTGTCCCACAGTGGTCCTTGGAGACATGAATATTCACCTGGACAATCCCAGCTCATCAGGCTTCCTGTCACTAATGTCATCATTTGATCTAAAACTAGTACAAAGTCCTCCAACTCACAAAGCTGGAAAAGCACTTGACGTTATTTTCACCAGAAACTGTGCCGTAGACACAATCTCTGTCACACCGCTGCATCTTTCCGATCATTAATTCATCCATTTCAGCACGACTCTACAAGGGAGGTCCACTGCTTCCTTTCCGGTGGTCTCATTCCGCCGCAACCTCCGCAATCTGGCACCCAGCCACTTCTCCTCTCTTGTTGCCTCCACTCTTCCATCTCCCAGCACATTCTCTGCTTATGAAGTGAATGAAGCCACCGAGTCACTCTGCTCCACACTCTGCTCTTGTCTTAACAACTTGTGCTCTTTAGCCACTAGACCAGCTAGATCCTCTCAGTCGCACCCTTGGCTAAATGATACCCTCCGATCTCTACGCACCAATCTTAGAGCTGTGGAACGGAAATGGCACAAAACAAAAGATCCTGGTGATCAATTAAAATTTCATGATTTACTGTCCTCATTCTCTGCCAGCATCACTGATGCAAAGAAAGCTTTCTACACTGACAACATTCTCAGCTCTACTGACTCTCAGAAACTATTTTCGACATTCAAAACTCTGCTCAATCCTCTGTCTCCACCTCCAGCCAACAATCTATCAGCTGACACCTTTGCCTCATTCTTCACTGACAAAGTGGCAGCTATAAGCAAACAGTTTACTCAACTGGCCACTCCTGAGCATTCACTACCATAAACTCCGTCTAGCCCAATCATCTCAAGCCCTACTGCTTCATTTTCCTCTTTTTCCCCTCTCACTGAGAACTGTGTGTCCAAGCTTCTCACGTGCAGCCGCCCTACTACATGCCCACTGGACCCCATTCCGACTAAGCTGCTCCAAGCTATTGCTCCTACAGTAGCCGTAGCAGTCACACATGTGATCAACGCTTCACTGACATCCGGTACATTTCCCACCTCCCTCAAGCATGGTCAGGTTAAACCACTGCTAACAAAAACATATCTTCCTCCAAATCATGTGGAGAACTACAGACCATCTCTCTCCTCCCTTTTCTGTCCAAAATCATTGAAAGGGTGGCTTTCAAGCAGATCACAGAATACCTCTCACAAAACTGTCTGCTTGACCCTTACCAATCTGGGTTCAAAAAGGGCCACTCCACTGAAACTGCTCTGTTAGCAGTGACTGAATCCTTAAAACAAGCTAGAGCGACTGCCAAATCCTTCGTGCTTATCCTGCTCGACTTATCGGCTGCATTTGACACTGTCAACCATGGCTTCCTTTTGTCCACACTCTCTAGCATGGGCATCACAGAGAAAGCACACACTCTCTAGCATGGGCATCACAGAGAAAGCACACACTCTCTAGCATGGGCATCACAGAGAAAGCACACGCCTTGTTTGAATTGTACCTCACAGGACGATCATTCAGTGTATCTTGGCTTGGACAATCCTCTACCGTGCACCATCTTGCCACAGGAGTCCCCCAGGGCTCTGTACTAGGACCTCTTCTCTTTGCCATATACACCACCTCACTGGGTGAGATCATTCGATCACATGGCTTCTCCTACCACTGCTATGCAGACGACACCCAGCTCTATCTGTCATTTCCACCGGACGACCACACTGTCTCTGCAGGAATATCAAACTGTCTCTCTGACATATCAAAATGGATGAAATCCCACCATCTCCAACTCAACCTCTCTAAAACTGAACTACTTGTCATCCCAGCAGAACCATCCATACAGCACAATATCTCAATCCAGAATGACTTCCTATCTCTGGCTCCTTCAGAGGCAGTTCGAAATCTGGGTGTTGTGATTGATGAACACCTGACTTTTAAAGATCATGTTGCCTCTGTTGCTCGTTCATGCCGCTTTACGCTGTATAACATACAAAAGATCAGACCATACCTAACACATGCCACCCAGCTCCTGGTGCAATCTACTGTCATCTCCCGCCTCGACTACTGCAATGCCCTTCTAACTGGTCTTCCAGGCTGTACTGTGAGACCTCTTCAAATGGTCCAGAACGCAGCGGCACGTCTGGTCTTCAATCAGCCAAAAAGAGCACACATCACCCCTCTGTTCATTGAGCTCCACTGGCTACCGCTAGCAGCACGCATCAAATTCAAACTGCTAACACTAGCATACAAAGTCCGAGATGGTACGGCTCCCATCTACCTGAATCCTCTTGCAAAGGCTTACGTCTCGGCCCGGCCGCTCCAGTCATCACAGGATCGTCGGCTAGCAGTGCCTACACCACGCTCAGGACAATCCAGACTCTTCTCATGCATCGTTCCACAAATGTGGAATGACCTTCCATTCACTAGAACAAGGGCTTCCTTTTCGATTTTCAAGAAACTCCTGAAGACCCTGCTCTTCAGAGAGCATCTTCTTAACTAGCACCTTCCCTGCACCACCCCCCCCCCCCCCCCCCCCACCACCACCACCACCTCTACCATCCACTCCTTTTTTCCCTCCTCTCCATGATTGATGTCAAGTTGTTGTTGTTGTTGTTAGCCTCAAGGGCAACATGCCGATTATCACTTGTAAGTCGCTTTGGACAAAAGCGTCTGCTAAATACATAAACATAAACATAAATACATAGTAATGAGCAACAAGAAACCGCATGCTGATTTTAGACTTTGGTGTTCGTTTGTGCTGTAATTGTCCTCCGCCTCTCTCAGGGGAGGAATTACCGACGACCCTCTGCTCTTTTAGCAGTGATCAGCAGTGAGACATGCTTGGCCAGTAAAGTTCAGAAAGAGTTTAAAAAGCCCTTTTCTTTAAACAGTACTTTACCCATAACATGTAGGTCGTCTTCACCATAGTGTTTGGTTATTCTTAAGTATTTAGTGCTTTCATTTGGCCTTTTGTCTCTTTGTTTGCCGTACTTTGTTATTTTTTGTACCAAGTGACAATAGAGAAAACTGAAGGAAAACCCACAAAAGAAAGGACTCTAAAACAAAACAATAATAAAAGTCACTAAATCTAATTATCCAGCTAAACATCATCTGTCTAACTGAGGTCAGGTGTCTGAAACTGAAAGTGTAAAAGTGCATGCTTATGTATACTTATTTATCCTGCTTCATTGGTGCATCACAATAACAATAATGCCTTTTTACATCAGTGAATAATGTGCTAAAGCTGGTCACTGTTGAATGCTGGCGGTGCTTTCACTGTGGTGGTTGCATGAGTCTACAACCCACAAGAGTGGCTCAGGTAGTGCAGCTCAACCAAGATGGCACATCAATTGGGGCTTTCACATCTGGGTCAGTACAGTCAGGTCCGGGACCAGAATTTGGTTTCACACCTGGGTCAGACACACGTTTTTCGTTCTGAGGTGACTCTTTTTTCAGACCTTTTCCTCGGAGGTACAGCTGGGACCGAGGTGACACTACGGACTGATTGGCTGGCTGAAATTCACATCTGCTGCCTCTGATTAGTGAGTAGAATCAGCCTGTGTTGAGTTTGAACATGGGCGATGAATTTTCATCCCGCATACTGTTGACTAAACATCTGTGTAGCACGGAGCTGCCGCCTAGTGGGAAAGGGAAAATAGAGTCGTGTGTGTGTGTGTGTGTGTGTGTGTGTGTGTGTGTGTGTGTGTGTGTGTGTGTGTGTGTGTGTGTGTGTGTGTGTGTGTGTGTGTGTGTGTGTGTGTGTGTGTGTGTGTGTGTGTGTGTGTGTGTGTGTGTGTGTGTGTGTGTGTGTGTGTGTGTGTGTGTGTGTCTGGGAGGGGTAACTAATGAGTCCTGTATGAGCTATTACTCCTACCTTAGAGATTGCAGCACAGCACTCATCCTGCCTGATGCAGGTGATACAACAAACACGCAGGAAAAGCTTTATGCGAATCAGCATCACTAAACTGGTGCATTATATTCTTTTTTACTTCATGGCTGGACTTAACATAGCAGACCAGCAGAGTCACTTCTTTGCCCAATTTGAGGGCTCTTCTGAACGATTATTAACAACTATAGCTCTGTGGATGGCTTTGAATAGTGCTGGTACAACGACTAAGCTAATAGCTAGTCACTACTGGGGACAATTACAAAGTGTTCTAAAACAATTTAAACTTAAAAGTTCTCGCCAGTAAATGAAAATGTTTTTATAGAGACACTTCTCATTGTATGGTTACTTACTTATTGTGTTCTGAATTACAGTGGAAGATCACTACACTGAAGCTACTGGACCAGCTCTGGCTGGAAATATGAACAATTCTTGTGGAACAACCCCTGGATATGGAAACTGAGTGAATTAAAAGCGATAAAACAGATATGAATCAGATCCAATGTCCTGATCTCATCTAAAGGAACCGATCACAGTCCCAATCAAAGCATTTCCAATGCTCCCAGAATGGAATTATGACTCTGCTCTCATCATCCATTGCTGTTTTAATTTGAATATTTTTTAGGTGGGAGGAAAACACGTGTTCATCAGGAGCTTGAGGAGGGCTCAAGGAGAGCAACAATCAATATAACGGTTTAAAATCTCAGAGTTGGTTTCCCTTTTGCTCTGTCTAATTTAAGACAAGACCGTTTGTTTCATTGTGAAAAAGCAGTCAGATTGTCAGGATCTAAAAGTCTGTCATCCCTCTTTAGTTTGGGTGCTTTTATTGTTGGGTAACATAGATTTAATTCTATTCGTTAAACTATTTTAAAAAGATGTTTAAAAAAGGAACAAAAAAATATCAAAATTATTCAAGTTCAGACATGTTCGGATGGCATGTTCATGAAAAAGCTCAAAAGGTTTCAGGGTAAAAACAATCTAAAGTCCTTTTATATGATGACTTTTTATTGGTGTTTTATTCACATTTATGGTTTATATTCTAATTTTATTAATACATGAAATAATTTAGTAAATGCAACAGAAATGTTCCGTCATTGTCACGACCAGAACTTGGAGGACCCGTGATGACACCAAACACAGTAAAGCTCCTTTAAAAGTCTTTATTAGACATGGCGTTACCCGAGGAGGGCGAGGCTGGAGACAGAGTCGGAGAGGAGGCGTGGGTCAAAAACCAGAACGAGGCGAAGCAGGTTAATGGAGCAGGCTAGAGAAGGGGTCAAAGACAGGCGAGGGTCGAGATGGCAGGCAGAGTCCTAGGCAGGGGTCAGGCGTGAATACGAGGAACAGAGGCGGTGATCAGACAAGGTGAAAGGCTGGACGATCTACTGGCAAAGAGCGTTCAATAATCTGGCAGGGAACTGGTGGCTGGCTGGTGAATATATAGCAGGAGAGCAGGTGTGTGAGATGAGCTAATGACAAGGTGCAGGTGATGCTAATTAAATGGCTGAGGGCTTGATAGAGGAGGCAGCAGAGGCAGAGGAAGGAGTAAGCCTGGGAGTCATGACAGTCATGTTTTTTTCTCACCAAGTTTATTAATGTTTAGTGTTTTACTGTCTGCAGTTCTTTAGAGATGCTTTCTGGCCCAATTTTTTTCTAGTAGTTAGCTTATCAGACCGATTGGAACCAATCTCTGTTTAACCAAACTGAAGCTGTTCACTAATCTGGCACCATGCTAGGGTAGTTCAGGTCAGGATTAGCAGCTAGCAGGTGTGCCCACAGCCTAATGCTGACTGGTTACTAAGCCAGTTACAGTCTCAGAGTGCATGAACGTGTTGATCCCAAACCGAACCAGGGCTTACTTAAATGGCACATTCAGGTGTTTGTGTGACTTGATAAATGTTGTTGTAGGAAGTTCCAGATGATTCCACCTATCTGACTGGACACTGATGAAACCATGCTCCGGGTAATTCCTTCTAAGAAAGGCCCCTCTGATAAATAATAGTGGAATTAAACACACCTCAGGCCATGACCCCCAATCAAGTGTATGAGGGGTGGGGAGGGAGAGTGGGGAGAGGAGGGAGACAGATCCCTGGATGATGAGCTGGAGAGGCAGTAATCCGGTGAAGCGCTTCATTCATCTCCCTCACCGAGGAGACTAAGTAGTCCCGCGTCCTGACTGTCACGCAGAACCTTGCTTCTCCGTGGTGGGCTTCTTTACGGCAGGTGGGGGCTTACCGTGCGCTCCTGACGCACAGCATGTAGGCGCAACGCGGCGGAGCGCACTTCTCTCCAAGAAAAGTTAGAGGGATGTTACCGTGGTGTGAGCTGGTGCGGTGGTAGGATGGCAGCGACGGAGGGATGGCAGCTTTTCACCCTCGTCACCACAAACTCTTCAGCCACCACCACCTCCACCCGCCCGGTGCCGACCTGCGCCGGCTCTTCCACCGCCTCACCATCGCTTCCTCTCTGAGCATCATCTGCTTTTCGCTGGTCTACCTCCTCACCGGATGCTGCGAGTCTGAGCTCACAGAGAACTCTGAGGCCAAGGCCTCTCCACGCGACTTTCTGGTCACGGGGTCGGGATGGCCCTACGGGAGGAACGGAACGGACCCAGTGGGAGAGGGCGCGCTCGGCAGCGGCTACCCCAGCCTGGAGAATAGCTCTGGGAAGGCCTGGACGGCCACGCGGAAGCTGCCCCAGGCGCTGATTATTGGGGTGAAAAAGGGGGGCACCAGGGCTCTGTTGGAGTTCCTGAGACTCCATCCGGACATCCGAGCCCTGGGGTCCGAGCCGCACTTCTTTGATCGGCATTACGCACGGGGTCTGAACTGGTACAGGTACGCACGCATGTTACGCAAAGTATTTATCTGAGTAGACCCACTGAATCTTCTACCAGGTGTTCGGAGATCAGCTGCATTTAATTTATGTCTTTAGTTATTTCATATTCCATTTGTGACATTTTTACCATTTTAAACATAAATTAAATTTATTAAACTGAAACCATTAGATTACGTCACTTTTCTGTCGTTTAATTAATTTGTAAATTAATTTATGTATTTAATAACAGTTCGGCCAGACTTCCTTCCAGAGAAACGCGCTCCAACACAGTCGCTGTTATTTTATTTGGGGTTTAGGTGACAGTCCCTGCCATCTGGCTTTGCCAATCTGTGTGTGTGTGTGTGTGTGTGTGTGTGTGTGTGTGTGTGTGTGTGTGTGTGTGTGTGTGTGTGTGTGTGTGTGTGTGTGTGTGTGTGTGTGTACAGTAGAAATGGGTTCTGTGACAGCAGAGTAATCATCTCCGGAGCTGCAGCCAGATGTTACTGTTGTCATGTGGATCTCTTCTAGCCTGTTCCACGCGCACACGAAGGCGCCCAGGAACCAGAACCAGGGTTTATTTTCTTGGGTCGGTTTGACAAAGTTTTTCTACGGATGGCAGCGCACAGACTCAAGAACACTTCTGAAAGAGGACAGTCACGTGCTAAATTAAAAACAAAGATTTTCAAATAACGGCATTTAAAATAAATATTTCGGATCCCACAAAGTAACAGTTTTTAATTCATGTCTAATTACTATTTACTAATGTAGCCTTTCAAAATAAAAGCATGGGTAGAGAAACCCCATGTCAGGTGTCTGAGACCCTTTTGATGGGAACATCAGTCTTGTGTGCTCAGGAAACGACACATGGTACCTTAAAAGGGACTTTGGGGGACCGCTTCGCCCTCATTTTTAATGAGGTCTAAATTGATCTAAATTAGAGTTTACAGAGTTTCTAACAGTAACCTTTAGACCCCGTTCATGCCTAAATGTTTGGTTTTTGTTAAAACAATATTATTATTATAAAGTTGACTTGATGATGAGAACTTTACATCACATTCCAAATTGTTACTCTACAATCAGCACCATGCTGAGCCAGCTGTTTGATCGATCAGAAATAATGATGAAGCACCTTCTGATTGTATCTGTGACAAGTGCTGAGCAGGAGAAAGGAGGGGGGTTCACTTCCTCCATCATGATTTCATGTAGATTTGACAGCTTAGATACAACATTCAAGTGTGTGTGTGTGTGTGTGTGTGTGTGTGTGTGAGAGAGAGAGAGAGAGAGAGAGAGAGAGAGAGAGAGAGAGAGACGGATGTGGCGACAGATTGTCTGATCTTTACCAAAGACCAGATGGGACTCACTGCACGGTGAACCACTTGACATCACCGTCAGCTCTGTCAGTTGACCTCTGACCCTGGGTCACGTTACTCCGGGAGTTAATGATGTGTTCGCACCACTTCATAACGAACACCTAGAGGACAGGGACTGACAAAGGACATCTGGCTTCAGATCTTCAACAACAAAGACCAATTTAGTTTCAGTTTTTGTAAAAGATGTTTTAGAATTGTGTTCAGTGAAGTTAGGACTTGGTAACATTTATCAGTCTTTGTCGTCACACGGACAAAGGTGCAGTGCATTGTGGGTAGCAGAGGCCCTCTCGACTGTTATTAGTGGATCATAATATCTTTGAAAACCTCACATGGGGAAGAACCCTGATAAGTAGGTTCAGTTGGAATGTATTCTTTGCCAAGTGCCTTCAGACGACGTTTGCTGTGAAATGGCGCTTCATCAATAAACGACATTGAACTGAAACTGAGGTCAAATGAAAGGACTAGACAGACACATTTAAAAACACTATTGCTCCAAAACGTAATGCACAGAGAATTCATTGTTATAAAACTTTAACGTCCATAGGAGACAAGCAAACCATCATCATGGTTTCTATGGTGATACACTACAAACAAGTTTACTGTTTGTTGTCTCACCTTCGCTGAGACAGCTGTGTTCATTTAGTCCTCTGGTTGAAATGAGATCAAATCCTCCACCGAGTTGCTGGAGAAGTGTTTGTCAGCTTTCAGTGGTCTGTGGTTCCAAAACTGTGTAATTGTTTATTCCATAAACCAGACAACGACTTCCAGAGAAGTTGGTATGAGTCCTGTGTCAGCTCTTCAACAGTTAGCCCTCAGGTCATACGCATCCATTTTTGTTTTGGTGGCCACTTTCGCTAAATATCAGTCCCTAGCATCTTCCTGGGGAGAGTACACGTCCAGTCTTCTACATTTTCTACATTTGTATCTAAAAATCCAAAAACAATATAATACAGTGTTCTCCTCTATTCTCTGTTCACCATCTAAGATGGTGGTAAGGGGCGTGTACGTCACAGGCCTGATCGATTAGTTTCCTATTATCAGTCATCAATGAGATTTTTCAGATGTGTGTTTCTTGGTTAAAGTCACACATACATCATTTCTGTTACCTGATGGCAGCCAGAGAAATGGAGTTATCCCCTGTCTGAGCCACATGCCATTCTTTTTCATACTGTATATTTTTCCTACTCAGTTGGAATTTGCGAGGAGAAAGCAAACGCACCATTAGCTATGTAAATAAAAAATAAACTATCATGCTAACGCTATCTTAAAGTTTGTTTTGCTGCTGGAGTAGATTAAGATGCTTCATACTCAGACCGTTGTTGCTGGTTTCATCGTCACCCAGTAGCCCATCGTGTTTAGCGAAGTTAAACCAAGCTTCAGAGCGCGTTTGCTTTCTTCAAGTCGGAATTTCTGCGTTCCGAGGAGAAAGCAATCGCACCATGTTAACATCAAATGGAAGCTAACATATCAAGCTAACGTTGTCTTAAACATTTTATTTACCTGCTAACTTACTCACTTAGACCGTTGTTGCTGGTTTCTTCATCACCCAGTTACCCATCCCATTTAGTGAA